>NC_055986.1:45911881-48800041 GCF_018446385.1 Zingiber officinale
TCTTTTGAAAGAGTTAAGAGAATGCATTAGGGATATGAGAGCATTGTAGAGCATATGAATTTAGATTGCAGCATTTTGCTTGAGGACAAGAAAAGGTTTAAGTCTGGGGGTGTGAAGTGCGTAGATTGTATACACTTGTTTAGCATGTTTTGATGCACATTCACATATTTTGCACATTATTTATCTACGTATTTTTATACTTCCAACTTTCCTTTTAGCATATTTACTCTTTTTGTTCGGATATATGCTTTTGTGCATTTTCTGTACACAGGAGTCAAAATTGGTGAAGGTTTCATGTTTAAGGCCAAATCCGCAAGGAAGCAAAGGAGGAAGGCACAATTCTTGTACCTCACACGACCCTACCATGGGAGGTTGCCCAGGCCCTGTGGAGTTCCTTAGCCGTGTGGATGCAGCAGAGATGGAAGTTGCCACGGACGTGTGAACCTCACACGGCCGTGTAAAGATTTGAAGCCAGATGGAGCCCTGGCCGTGTACACCACACGGCCATGTGAGATTTCCAGAGACCAGGAAGGCACTGGTCGTGTACATCACACGGTCGTGCAGGATTTCTAGTGAGCAAGAGGGCCCTGGCCGTGTACACCACACGGTTGTGCTAGGTTTCTAGAGGCGGAGCCAGTGCAGGCCGTGTAGATCTGCACGACCGTGCAAGGGGAGCATTGGCAGAAGCAAGCCATGACCGTGTACCACACATGGCCGTGTAAGGTTAGCAGAGAAGGGAATGGCTCTGGCCGTGTGAACCTCACACGGTCGTGCCTCGGGGCCGTGTGGCACCCGAACCTCACCTCTATATAAAGGTTTCTTCAAGATTTGAAGAGGGATCTTCTCCCTTTTAGGGGGAATTCAAGATTCAGGCGTTCCTCCACCTTCTTGGAGGGATTTTCGGCGATTCTAAGGGCGGATCTTCAACGTTTCAACTCCGGGGAGCGAGGATTAGATCCAAAGACGGTTCTTCATCGTAGATAAGCTTTTCTTCTCTTTCTTTCTTGGATTTGGGGATCAAGATGTTTATCCAAATGGGCCGGTTTTCGCGAACCTCATCCTCTATGAGCACAATGTCATCATGGTCAGACAAGAGAAATGAGTATCTCTCAGGCTGACGACGTACCCTATTAGACCTGGGAAGAGGTATGTCTACTTGAACTGGTTGTTGTTCCTCAATTCTTTGTGGAACATTATCCACAACACTTTGTGGTTCCAGTTCAATTTCCATCGAGGCATCAGTGCTATTGTTCGCATCTTGAACTTTTTCAAGATCGAACGTGCTCCCACTAGTCTTTCTAGAAACAAAGTCCCTTTCTAGAAAGACCCCAGTCTTTGCCACAACTACCTTGTGCTGATTGGGAATGTAGAAGTAATATCCCTTAGTTTCCTTGGGATATCCAATAAAATAACACTTGTCGGATTTGGGTCCTAATTTGTCTGAGACTTGACGTCGAACGTAAGCCTCACATCCCCAAATACTCATGAAAGACACCTGGGCATCTCTCCCAGTCCATATCCTATATGGTGTCTTTATCACGGCCTTGGATGGAACTCGGTTGAGAATGAAAGCTGCCGTGTCTAGAGCATATCCCCATAGATATGTCGGAAGATTTGTGTGACTCATCATAGATCGTACCATATCTAATAGAGTACGATTCCTCCTTTCGGATACACCATTCCACTGTGGTGTTCCAGGAGGAGTGAGTTGGGATAGAATCCCACACTCAGCTAGGCAGTCACGAAACTCATGGCTAAGGTATTCTCCACCTCGATCTGATCGAAGTATCTTAATACTCTTGCCAAGCTGGTTCTGTACTTCATTCTTGAATTCTTTGAACTTTTCAAAGGATTCCGACTTATGTGTCATCAAGTACACATAACCGTATCTACTGAAATCATCAGTAAATGTGATGAAGTACCTATAACCGCCTCTAGCAGCAACATTGAAAGGGCCACATACATCACTATGTATGAGTCCTAACAAATCAGTTGCTCTCTCGCTATGCCCACTAAAGGGCGTCTTGGTCATCTTGCCTCGTAGACATGACTCGCATATCTCATATGATTCAAAATCAAATGAGTCCATCAAACCATCCTTATGGAACTGGGATAAGCGCTTGTCATTTATATGACCTAAGCGACAGTGTCAGAGGTAGGTTTGGTTCATGTCATTTGACTTGAACCTCTTGGTACTAATGTTATAGATAGAGCTCTCAAGGTCTAGAATATAGAGTCCGTTTATTAGTGGTGCACTACAATAGAACATATCTTTTAAATAAACAGAACAACATTTGTCTTTTATTATAAAAGAGTATCCTTTCTTGTCTAAACAAGAAACTGAAACTATGTTCTTAGTAAGAGCAGGCACATAACAACAATCATCTAAATCTAGTACAAGCCCAGAGGGCAGAGATAGCTGATAAGTTCCTACAGCAACAGCAGCAACCCGTGCTCCATTGCCTACTAGTAGGTCCACCTCGCCCTTTGCCAATGCTCTGCTATTTCTCAGCATCAGTACAAATGTGAGAAGCACATCCAAGATCTAATACCCATGATGTAGAAATAGATAGATTGACTCTATAACATATATACCTGAAGTCTCCTCACTTCTTCTTAAGATCCTCCAAGTATACCTTGGAGTTCCTCTTCCAGTGCAGTGGAAGCGGGTAGCATCCTTGGCGACCCCTCCTTTAGGCTTCATGCCTTGCCTTTGCCCTTAGTTTGGGACTTTCCCTTACCTTTGGGCTTGCCCTTGCCCTTGTGCTTCGGACCATCGGAATGGGCTTAACCTTCTTAAGGTTAATCTCAGTGATTCGTAACATACTAAGTAGCTCGGGCGGTGGCTTGTCAATCTCGTTCATGTTATAGTTGAGAACGAATTGACTATAGCTATCCGACAAGGACTGCAAGATCAAGTCAGGCCGACTCTTGGCCAAGTGGGAACCCAGTCTTTGTAGGTTCTCTATGTACCCAATCATCTTGAGTACATAAGGACCTACGGAGCCCCGTCGACTGAAACATTGCCTTAGAGATCTCAAATCTCTCATGCCTCGCTTGTCCACGATATAGTTGGCGAAGATGCTCAACCATATCGTAGCGCCCATCAACTCGTGTTGCTTCAAGCTCCGAGTTCATGGTCGCGAGCATTAGACAGGACACATCTAATCGTCATCTTGATGCTTCTTGTAAGCATCTTTGTGTGCTTTCATGGGGCATTGGCGGGAGGAGCCTCGGGAATGGGTTGCTCCAGGACGTACGTTCCTGGGTGAGAACTATTCTCAAGTTCCTGTACCAGTCTAGGAAATTCGCTCCATTGAGCTTGTCCTTCTCAAGGACAGATCGCAGGGAGAAGGAATTCGTGTTCGACGTCATGGTTATCTACAACAGAAAAATTTGCAGAAATAAATATCATATTCTTTAAAAAATCATTTAATTAGGCCTTTAACTAAATGATGCCCCACTGAATACTATAATTCATGTGGGACAAGATTCACATCATACTAACCCTTGAGTTAGCTTTGGCTAATACGCCCAAGGCTTAGTATGATCGGTAGGTAACGATTACCAATTACATCTCTATGCAACTCTTGTTTATAGGATCAAGATCCATATTTATATTAAAACTCGAGTTAGCTTTGGCTAATACGCCCGAGAGTTAATATAAACATGATTTTGTCCTACCTTTCCAACTATTGGAAAAATGCCTATAGTTGACTCGATCCAACCGAGTAACTAGGAATACTCAATCTAATTGAGTTTGTATTCACCCATGCGTTGATAGGCGGGACCAAGATTGTCCCTCCGTACCCTACCAAGATAATATGTATTGCTCTGCTTTGGCAGATTCAACAATACATGTGATCGAGGTAGTGATAGGTATCACGGCACGGTTAGGCATTAGAGTTGAGTCGATTGAGATCTAATCTAATCGAAAGGGATGCATCTTGTGCATGACTTAGATCTAATCTAATCGCGAGGGTGCATCATGTGCACGACTTAGATCTAATATAATCGTAAGGCACTAATTAATTAACTGCTTATTAAATATGCATCACATACACAAGCAATTAATTAATCTATTTGTGATTTAGTCATGGCCCTACTACGATCTTCTCAAGCCAATGAGAAGATCGATTGGTCAACCTAGGGTCAACAGCTTCTCCAAGCTCCTCCCTTTGACCACCTTGTGTTGCTCGTGCCCGCCTCGGAACTCCGTCTCGTGTGGACTCTCCACTGCTCCAATTTGTACATTACAATTTGAAACTCGAGTTACATTCGAGTCTAAATCTAATTTACAACAAGAATATAAGAGAAGACACGACGCGCAGGTCGCGAATATAATACAACACTCGCAAACACATAACGGCACGCAGGCCGTATTATGAATTACAACACAATCCAATCATATTGGGTTTTTGGGCCATGACTATCACAAAATTAATATATAATTCAAAATTATATATTTTTCATAATTTTCTGTAATTTTAAAATTAATTTTTTACAATTTTTACGAGTAAAATTTCCCGGCGGACCCGTTTAGCGGTTTCGGGCGCAATCGCGGAACGGATCCCCTTGCGGGGCCAGGGGCAGTGCCCCTACCCGCGATCTAACCATCACGAGGGTTCCTTTGCGATCCAACAGCGCCTAAACCCGCTGTCCCAAAATGATTTGGGCCGAGACATTGCCGTTTCGGAAAAATCTTCCCGGCGGGTTCGTTTTTAGCGATTTCGGGTGCAACCGCGGAGCAAATCCCCTTGCGGGGTTAGGGGCAGTACCCCTACCCGCGATCTAACCATCGCGAGTTGCTCCTAAGCGATCTAATGGCACCCAAGCCCGCTGTCCCAAAAATTTTGGGGCGAAACGAAGCCGTTTTGGAAAAATCTTTCCGGTAGCCGAAGCCTACAAGTGCCGAGACACTTGTGCTTCGCTTCTACGGAAAAATTACCCATAAAAACTCGAAAATCATAATTTTACAGAAAATTACAGAAACTTTAGTTTTCATAAAACCAAAAACAAACTCGTACAAGCCTTGCACGTGGCTCTGATACCACTATTGGATTTTTCGGGCCGCGAAAACCGCTTTTCGCGTCGCGGAAACCCCGAATCACCCAAGGCCAACGGATCCGTGCAAGGGAAACCAAAACGATAAATACGAGTACGAGTTTGAAAAACCTTTTAGATCTACTCCTAGATCTACATATTAAGAACTTTACCCTTGTTGCGTGCCCTTTCGCGTTCTCGCTCTTCCAAGGAGTTGCCGGATCTCAAGACCGTCAAGCGCCGATCCTCTAGAAGTATCCACATGGACACGTAGGTGGAGAAAAAATAGGAGAGGGAGAGGGAGAGCTTTAGAGGAAGAAGGAAGAAGATACACCCATGAATGAAAAAATCAATTCCCATTCAAAAACAAAGTGGTCGGCCACTTCCCTTGTGTAACTCCCCATTAAATGCAATTAATGTGAAGTTATTAATAAAATGGCTTTGTAACTTCCATGAGGTGGCAACCATGATGATGTGGTGCATCATCATTGGTCCACATCAATGCCAACTCACCAATGAGGTGGCATAAAGTCAAGTCAAACTTGACTTTTAAACTTCCTCTCAAGTCAAGTCAAACTTGACCAAATCTCTTCCATGGTTGATATAATCTAACCATTTGATTCAAGCCAACTTAATATAATGAATCTAATTCATTAAATTAAGTTGATTTAATGAGTCATAATCTAAATTAGAATCATTGAATACATGAATCAACTTGAGTCCAACTCAAGTTAGCCCAATTAGGATTACTCTTAATCCAATTTGATTCATCAAATGAATCTGATCCTCTTGGTTCATCATATGAACCTAATCTCCATCTAATTGTCCTTAGTGTGTGACCCTATAGGTTCTTGTAACGTTGGCAATGCCCTAAACACATTTAGGAGCAAAAGTAATGAGCGGTATCTAGCAACACATCATTACTACCCAAGTTACAAGAATGTCGAGATCCGACATCACCTTGTGACTACCAATTATGACTTCTCACAAAATAATGACAAGTGTCCTTCTATCCTAGACATCTAGATTGATCAATATGAGACATAGACCGTGTCATCCTCTAATCAATCTAAATCTTGAACCCCAAGTAGACTCACTCAATCAAATGAGCTCAACATCTCATGTTGACTCATTTGGGCATGGCCATGCACTTAGTGGTCTCACTGTATCAAGAATATTGATGTCGCTCCCGTCATATGGGAGGGATAGATCCCATCTACATCACTCACATCCCTCTGCATAATTTGTTACATACCCGGTAATCGCCTTTATAGTCCACCCAGTTACGGGTGACGTTTGACGAAACCAAAGTACATAACTCCTTATGTAGGGACCCATGGTGACTTCAGGTCTAAGGACTAATAGTCATACTAATAGCCACATGAGAAAGTATATGACACTCATATAACGATCCATGATACTTTCTCATGGCGGGTCATTCAGTATACATTCTCCAATGTATACCCATGTGTCAGCTTGATATCTCTATATCCATGACTTGTGAGATCAAGTCATCGAGCTGACCTACATGCTAGTCTTATTGCATTAACATTGTCCCTGAATGTTAATACTCGACTAGGAATGATTTAGAGTAGTATTCCCTATATCATCTCACTATCGATTCAACTAATCGATTGATATAGTTATGAACCTTCTACTCAAGGACGCTATTATACTTAGTCTATTTAGCACTAATACAAATAAGTATAATAACCAAACAAATGCCTTTATTAATATACAAGAATATGATACAATGAGTCCATACAATCATCAAATGATTGGCTCTAGGGCTCTAACTAACATCCTCCACCTTCTTGGAGGGATTTTCGACGATTCTAAGGGCGGATCTTCAACGTTTCAACTCCGGGGAGCGAGGATTAGATCCAAAGACGGTTCTTCATCGTAGATAAGCTTTTCTTCTCTTTCTTTCTTGGATTTGGGGATCAAGATGTTTATCTTTTCATTTTCTTTTGGATTCTTTCCTTGTTCCATGGACTAGATCTCTTGTTCTAGGATGGAGGGAGTATTTGTAATGGAGATTTGATGTAAACTCTTGTGGATTTGCCAACATTTCTATTTCTATGATTTTGCCTTGTTTGTATCTATTCTTTCTTGTGTGGATTGTTGTGATTAGGGCTTAATTACCATGCTTGATTTAATGTTTGAATATCTTGTGGATCTTGTAGAGGTAATTCCTCATTCGATTTTTCGAGGAACGTTCGTGACAGGAACATGCCCGTGTAAGGACGTTTGAGGGGTAATCTTAAAGGGAAAATTAGGTATTTCAAGAGGGTAGGATAGATTGTATGCATTAATCTTTATATCTAATGAGCTTGAAAAGTAGTGATTTCTATGTTGATTTTCCGAGGGGCGCACGTGACAGGCAAGTTCGTGTAAAGACAACATAGGGTTCATTCCTAATTGATCGCATTTAGATATATTTCAGTCCTAGGTCGGTTGTCTATTGCTAGGGAACCGACAACCTTCTACAAATGATGGACAATTGAGAAATAAGATTTGGTAGATCATTACATTGAATAACATTACAAAGAAACCAAAACTCCTAGAACATACCTTTATCATTGCCCTTATTCTTATTTCTTATTCTTTTATTTCTTTGTTTACCTTTCATAGTTACACTTAGACTTTGTAAATCAATTGATTGGTTGTTTAGCTAACTCGCTTTGAGACATCTCTAATGTTTATTCCAGTCTTTATAGATTCGATATTTTTTATTATTACTTATGATAAATCCGTATAATTGAGGAGGTCAACACCATACATGCCTAGTGAGAAACGATACTTACGTGTTGATTTCTAACCTAGATAAATCTATTGTTTATAACAACGAGTAACTTGAATAATAAGGTTGCATGTTATTATATAGGTATTTAGTTTATTTCATGAACAGTATGATTAGCTATGGTAAATAAAAAGCATGTATTCTTTTGTTAAGAAATCGTAACACGGACACTAAGATTTTGCATGCTACACTATGCATATCAAGGTTGATGGGTGAACAGTTTGTTGAGGTGTGAAGCTTGCTTATAAACTCTTTCACATAGGTTACATGGTTTCAGACAAACCTTGTTTCGACACTTTTGTATATTAAGGATTCCTCCTTTTACAGAATGTGATATGTGTGCATGTATAAGGTTAGGGAAATATTTAATACAACTTGATGGAAGGTAGTTTATTCTCATGTATGGGTTAGTATCTACCTTGTTTTTATCAGGTGTACATGTTCTATATCTGTCTTGATGCATTAATTAGTTCATATATATTATAGAAAATATGCTTGAGTGGATGTGCCTTCTAGGTTTTTAATCTGTTAATAATGCTCTAGGGAAATATATGCCTGTGAGTTCATGCTTTAATGTGTTAATGGGGCACTATAGAAATATATGCTTGAGTGGGTTCAGCTTCATGGTTTTGAGGAGATTTTAGAAAAGTTGTATGCATGATATTCATTGATTAGAATATATGACATGTGGGTTAGGAGCTCAAGAACCCTCACTGTTAAATTTAGAATTTATTATTATGTCATGTTTAAGTTGTCATGAATTCTCATGCTTTGTTGATGTACAAGTCTATGCTTAAGCTTATGTTTTGAATTTGCATGGTTAGGTTAAGATTTTTTATTATGCCCATGTTTAAATAGTTATCAAGTTGAGGGTAAGTGCACAACTATGATTATGCCCATGTTATTGTAATTATGATAGTGAATTTGTATGAAACCGTTGCATACATGTAGGTATCGGACGTACATAACAAAAATCTAACATGGTCATTGTATAAGTATGGATAACCAGGTTTTAATGATTATGCATAGTATTGATTTTATGATAATTAATAATTTTGCATGTTATGGATTTTATGATAATTAATGATTATACATGTTATGGATTTTATGATAAATACTGATTGTGCATGTTATGGATTCTATTATGAGTTGAGTTATGAACCGAGTACCTAAGCATAGGAAGCTCACCAAATCTATGTGGTTGAATGTAACCGGTGTCCATAGCCCAAGAGCTCACCAGAATCTATGTGGTTGAGTGTGACCAGTGTCCATAGCTCGGGAGCTCACCAAAACTACGCGGTTGAGTGTGACTAGTGTCCATAGTCCAGGAGCTCACCAATACTACACGATTGAGTGTGACCGGTGGTCGTTGCCTAGGAGCTCACCCAAAAACTATGTGGTCGTGTGTGACCAGTGTCCATAGTCTGGGAGCTCATTAATTTCTATGTGGTTGAGTCTGACAAGTGTCCTTAGCTTGAGAGTTTGCCTATCCCATGTGGTTATGCTTATGTTTATGTACATGCTCTTGATTAAGTCAATTCTTATGTGTATATTTATGTCATGCAAGTATACTTATACTAATGTTTATGGATGATATGGGTTAGGTTTAGTAGGTCCCTGGTGAAAAGGGGAAAAAGAGATAGCAGAATGAAGCAAGTATGAATATCGACCAGGGTAACATGCTTAAGGAAATATAGGTCAATATCGGCCGGGGTAACAGGCTTAAGGAAATATAGGCCAATATCGGCCGGGGTAATAAACTTAAGGAAATATAGGCCAATATCGGCTGGAGTAACAGACTTAAGGAAATATAGGCCAATATCGACCGGGGTAACACAATTAAGAAAATATAGACCAATATCGGCCGGGATAGCAGGCTTAATGGAATATAGGCCAATATCGACCGGGGTAACACACTCAAGAAAATATAGGCCAATATCGGCTGAGATAACAGGTTTAAGAAAATATAGGCCAATATCGGCTGAGACAACATGCTTAAGGAAATATAAGCCAATATCGATCGGGGCAACAGGCTTAAGAAAATATAGGCCAATATCGGCTGGGGTAACACACTTATGAAAATATAGGCCAACATCGGCCGAGACAACAGGTTCAAGGAAATATAAGCCAATATCGGCCAAGACAACAGGCTTAAGAAAATATAGGCCAAAATTGGCCGAGGTAGCATGCTTAAGAAAAGATAAGACAGGGCAAAAACAAATGTTTCGAGAATATTCATAAATAACTTATGTGATTGTATAATAGGTTGATTGGTTTGACGGGAAGAATGTTTCTAGACTCTTCTGCAGGTGCTAGGCGACAAAGAAGGTACATCTGGGGTATGAAAAAGATTCCTTAAAAGTTATTTTCTATAAGTACATGGTTTACGTCATCTCATAACAAACTCTAACAAACCGGGGTCCACTTCATGACTATGGAGGTTATATGAAGTGGTATAAAAAGGGGAATCCTCTCCGTTAGCCAGGTATGCTCTCGCTCACAACACACATAGTCATCTATGGCAAACCCTAGTTCTAGTTACTGTTCATCTTCTTCCTTCCACACTAAGAGGATCACTGACTTGAGCGTCGGAGGGTCTAGCCAGGGATTCCCACCCCGGTCTTAGGTCACTGACAGTAGTGTTGGTTGGTCTCTTGTGCGCAAGAAGCCGTGGAGGCTACAAATCTCGGTATTCTTCACTGAATTCTTCTTCTCTTCCTTGGATCTTCGTACAAGGAGGGTGTTCGGTGGCTATATTCTTCCAGATCCACTTTGATTTTCTCGGATCAGAATTCTCGGGTGTTCTTCTTCATCAGCAGTAAGTTCTCACCCCAGCTTTCCATTTTGTTAAGTTTCTCAGACAGGATCAAATTTGGCGCCGTCTGTGGGAAATTTCACCTGGATCTGAAATTGTAAGATGGAAGACGCTGGCAAAACGAACCTACTCACTATTAGTCGGGAAGATCCGGATTCCCTTATTAATACTCATGTCCAGAAGGCTCTACAACAACAACAACAACAACAACAACAACAACAAGCTCATACTGGAGCTACTCTGCCAGTGGCCCTTAATCCGGCAATCTCAACCACTGATCATCGGAAGGGAAAGGAGTTCGAAGAGGAAGATTGTATGTATATTACTCCGGCCATTGCTTCTCCGACTAGACACCCTCACGCCTTCCTTCGTACCCCTTTCGAGCAGGGAGGACGAAGGCCTGTATTTCAAGAATCCTCTAGCGAGGCACCGAACTGAGAGAAGCGCAAAGCTAAGATGATGGTAGCTAGTGATATCTCACCAGAAAGAATTATTTCTCCGTTTTCTCAAGGTGTACTAGATGATCCACTTCCTAAGCGGTATCAAAATCATCAGATCGGCGAATACACTCGAACCACAGATCCAAAGGATCATTTATTAAAATTTGAGAATGTAGCTTTATTACAATAATTTTCTAATGGAGTGAAGTGTTGGATGTTCCTTACAACACTTGGTGGAGCTGCTCAACGTTGGTTCAAAAGATTGCCAGAAAATTCTATCCGAAGGTTTAAGGATTTCAAGAAGGTTTTCTTGCATCACTTTTCCAGCAACAAGAGGTATCACAAAACTCCCTAGAGCTTATTCTCAATTAAACAAGGAGCTAAAGAGTCCATTAGACCCTATATTAAGAGATTCAATCAGGTAGCCATCGATGTGCCCAATGCTACTACTGAGATATTAGTAAGTGTCTTTTCTCAAGGCTTGAATGATAATGATTTCTTTAAAGATCTGGTGAGAAATCCTCCTACCAATTTTGACTCATTAATTGAATGTGCTACTGAATTCATTAACGTTGAAGAAGCTCAGGCTGCATGCAGAAAAGAAGATGCTACTTCTTCTCCTGCTCTTGTTAAGGAGAAGGCTCTCGCTCCTCCCCCGAGGGGGCCTCGAGTAATCCCTCCACCTCATCATCATACAGAGTATTGTCCACAAGTCGTACAACATGTGGAGATGCAATAAGAAGTACCAAGAAGGTGGTGCACTTATCACAAGACCAGCAGTATCATACAGAAGACTGTTTTGTTTTGAAAAATAAGAAAGCAAATAGGGATCATTATCAAAGGCGAGACTATTATCAACAACAATATCCCAGGCAGCAAAGTTTGCTCAAATTAGAATACCGCCCAGTAGAACCTCAACAAGGTGTATTACCAAACTCGATCTGTACAACTCAGATGCCTGAGAAAACTCAGCCTGAGGCCACGACAACCCGAGAAGAAGTGAACAGAAGCAATGCTGCTCGGGGTAGCATAAATATGATCACGACAGGCCCACTGATGGAGATTCCAACAGGGCCAGGAAGGCACACGCAAGAAGACTTGAGATCCATGCTGTAGGGTTCAACATGGAGAGAGCAGCAGGGCCGGAGATCAGTTTTGGGCCCAGAGATCTTGAAGGGGTAGAAATACCCCATGATGATGCGTTAATCATTAAGGCTATGATAGCCAATTATACTATTTCCCGTACCTTTATAGATACTGGTAGCTCTGTAAATATTATTTTCAAAAAAGCTTTTGATCAACTGCAGATTGACCCGAGCGAACTTCAACAGATGGTGACTCCTTTATATGGATTCACTGCTAATGAGGTACAACCGCTTGGCCAGATAAAATTGGCCATATCTCTAGGGGAGGAGCCCCTCATGAGAACAAGAAGATATTACTTCATGGTGGTGGATGCCCCTCCTCCTATAATGTGATACTGGGTCGACCGACCTTAAATGAGTTTAGGGCGGTCGTTTCTAGTTTTTGTCAGAAAATTAAATTTCATGTTGATGACCAGGTCGGAGAAGTACGTGGTGATCAGAAGATGGCTCGTAAGTGTTATGTGGAGATCGTCAGGACTAAAGCCAGTGCCGCCCGAAAAGTGCAAACAATGGAGGTTAATGCTATTCAAGAGAAGCCACCTGCCCTGGTTTATGAAGAAAAGGAAGAAGTCTAGATACAGACCGGTCGACCCGAAGCCACCACCTATGTCGCGGTCGATCTTGATCCTACTCTGAAAATAGAGTTGATTCCGTGCTTGAAGAAAAATAATGATGTCTTTGCTTGGACGACCAAGGAAGTCACGGGCGTTTCTTCTTTAGTAATGGAACATTCTTTACATGTCTTCCCAGATGCTCGACCTATTATGTAGAGAAAAAGAAATTTTAGTATTGAGCAAAATCAGATCATCAAGGAAGAAGTGGATAAATTGATGGAAGCCGTCTACATCAAGGAGGTGCAATTCCTCAGTTGGTTGGTCAATGTTGTCCTAGTCTCTAAACCAGGAAACAAATGGCGGGTATGTATTGATTTCCGTGATCTTAACAAGGCCTGCCTGAAGGATTATTATCCATTACCCCGGATCGGTCAATTAGTGGATTCTACAGCCGGGTACGAATATATTTCTATGCTGGACGCCTATCAAGGCTATCATCAGGTTCTTCTCACTAAGGAAGATCAAGAGAATGTCAGTTTTATAACATCTGAAGGTACTTATTATTATAATGTTATGCCATTTGGACTAAAAATTACAGCAGCAACTTATCAAAGGCTTATGAATAAAGTCTTCCAGAAACAGATCGGAAGAAATATGGAAGTATATGTTGATGATATTTTAATTAAGTCTCTTCAGGCTACTGATCTCTACATGGATGTAGAGGAGACTTGCAGAACATTAAGACAATATGGGCTCAAGTTGAACCCGGGCAAATGTCTGTTTGGAGCAAAAAGTGGAAAGTGCCTGGGGTATCTGGTGTCCGAGCGGGGAATAGAGGCCAACCCAAGCAAGATCAAAGCACTTCAAAACATGGAGCCACCACACAACATGAGGGAAGCTCAAAGACTCACCGGCCGGATCACCGCCTTGTCTAGATTCATTTCATGGTCGGTCGATCGTAGCTTTCATTTCTTCAAGTAACTCCGGAAGGCTAACAAATTTCAATGGGATGAAGAATGTAACAAAGCTTTCCAAGAATTAAAAAACTACTTGTCCACCCTTCCAGTGTTGGCTAAACCTGTAGTAGGAGAAACCCTATGGGTATATTTGTCAGCCAATGAAAATGTTATAGGCTCTTTGTTAGTTAGACAGGAAGGGAAAGAGCAACAACCTGTATATTTTTCTAGCCATTTATTAAAAGGAGATGAGTGTAGATATACTACACTCGAAAAGTTGGCCTATGCATTAGTGTTAACTGCCCGAAGGTTGCGCTCATATTTTTTGGCACATGCAATTATTGTATTGACCAACAGTACTCTCGGCCGGGTTTTGCTTAACCTAGAGGCATCTGGTCAGTTGATCAAATGGACGACTGAACTTAGTGAGTATGATATACAGTACCAACCCCGCTCGGCCACCAAAGCACAATCTCTGGCAGATTTCATCATAGAAGTTCAGGGTCCTGAAGAAGAAAGTACTTGGAAAGTATATGTGGATGGATCTTCAACCAAACAGGGTAGTGGAATTGGTATTCTCCTTGTATCTCCAAGGGAAGATAGTCTCCAACTTTCTTTCAGGCAGGATTATAGAGCCACTAATAATGAAGCAGAATATGAAGCATTGATAGTAGGATTACAAGCTGCTCGGCATGTGGGAGCAGCCTGGGTATACATCTATTCTGATTCTCAGTTAGCAACCCAACTATTATCAGGTAACTTAGAAATCAATAATGATAGGCTCAGGTTATATGCTGAGGCATTTGATAAATTGAAGGTCCAATTCCAGGAAGTAAATATATAAAAAATTCCTCGATCTGAGAATCAAGTAGCAGATGAATTAGCTAAATTGGCCTCGGCTATAACACCATGGAGCCTGGATCAGCCAGTTGAGCAAACATTATTAGTATCTTGTATTGAAAGACAGGCTAAAATAGAGATACAAAGTGATTGGAGAGCACAAATCATATTATATTTGCAGCAAGACATTCTTCCAATTGATGTAGAACAAGCAAGAATATTCAAGAAGAGAGTTTCTCAATACACTATGATAGGAGAACAGTTATATAAAAGGGCTTTCTCTAGACCTCTGCTTAAATGTATTGGAATAGAAGATATATAATTTATCTTGCAAGAGGTTCATCAGGGCTCATGTGGCAGTCATATAGGAGGAAGATCCTTAGCCCGTAGAATTTTACTAGCAGGATATTTCTGGCCTACCTTACATGAAGATGCAGCCAAATTTGTAAGAACTTGCATTTCTTGTCAGAAACATCAGAATATTCCACATCATCCTACACAATTATTAAGAACCTCTATAGTTTCTTGCCCCTTTGATCAATGGGGCATGGATATAGTTGGTCCATTTCCTATGGCAACTGCACAGAGAAGATTTTTATTAGTAGCAGTATACTATTTATCTAAATGGGTAGAAGCAGAACCACTTGCTCGGATTACTGAAGATGCAGTTATTAAATTCTTGTAGAAAAATATTATTTGCAGATTTGGTATTGCCCATAAATTAGTCTCTGATAATGGAAGGTAGTTTCAAGGAGACAGAATCTTAGATTGGTGTAAAAGCTACGGTATTACTCAAGCATTCACCTTTGTGGTGTATCCACAGAGTAACGGTCAAGCAGAAGTAACCAACAGGGAGATTATAAGAGGTCTAAAAACCAAACTAGATCATGTCGGAGGCAGCTGGGTAGATGAATTACCCAGTGTTATTTGGGCATATCGTACTACATCCCAAGAAGCTATAGGGATTACTCCTTTCCAACTAGTTTATGGAGAAGAAGTTGTAATTCTTATCGAGGTGGGAGTAGAATCTAATAGAAGACGACTATATGATGATGATAATGCAAGTAGACGACTTTATGGAGCTAGATCTGATAGAAGAAAATCGAGACAAAGCTATAATAGGAGAGTCATCCCTAGAATCTTTCAAGTGGGGGATCTACTATGGAAGCGTGCCAAGCCCGCTGGGGATGTTAACAAATTAGCACCACAATGGGAAGGACCCTACAAGGTGGTAGAAAAACTGGCATCAGGTTCATATTATCTCTAAGACACAAAAGGAAGATTTCTCGGGCGCCCATGGAGTGCAAATCATTTACAGCCCTACCGAACTTAACAAGCTTATATCGCTCGAGAAATATAGATATCCCTGAACGAGCAAACTAATATCTCCTCAGTATACTCCAATCATCCAATCACGTGAAACTTAGCACGTCTAAAAGAACAAATCAAGTTTACTTTAAGCAATTTCCCTCCTTTCGATTCTACAAAAAGATGACAAGTATACTTACGATTTATGTACTTCATATAATTTTGTGAATACAGTGTAGGTCAAATATCGCCAGAGAAATAGAACATGGTTTAAACAACACGATGATCACCGGGTATTGTTCTGCTTAGGCATCCGTCAATTGGGAGCCTTAATGAGTGATCGCCTAGGTTTCCTTAAGGAATCTTGAAGATGTTAAACCATCACAAGGTTAGTAAAAGCATTTTTAGTTTCACTCAAATCATAGTCGATCGGGAAATCTCTTGAAATAACCCGGATGGGCCTTCTTGGGAAAAATCAGAGACTTTAAACTAGCATGAACATAGTTGATCGGGAAATCTCTTGAAGTAACCCGGACGAACCTTCTTGAGAGGAACCGGAGACTTTAAACTAGCATGAACACAGTCGATCGGGAAATCTCTTGAATTAACCCGGACGGGCCTTCTTGGGAGAGAAATCGGAGACTTTAAATTAGCATGAACATAGTCGACCGAGAAATCTCTTGAAGTAACCCGGACAGACCTTCTTGGGAGAAACCGGAGACTTTAAACTAGCATGAACACAGTCGATCGGGAAATCTCTTGAAGTAACCCGGATGAGCCTTCTTGAGAGGAACCAGAGACTTTAAACTAGCATGAACACAGTTGATCGGAAAATCTCTTGAAGTAACCCGGACGGTCCTTCTTGGGAGAAACTAGAGACTTTAAACTAGCATGAACATAGTCGATCGAAAAATCTCTTGAAGTAACCTGGACGGGCCGTCTTGAGAGGAACCGGAGATTTTAAACTAACATGAACACAGTCGATCAGGAAATCTCTTGATGTAACCTGGATGGGCCTTCTTGAGAGGGACCAGAGACTTTAAACTAGCATGAACACAGTCGATCGGGAAATCTCTTGAAGTAACCCGGACGGGCCTTCTTGAGAGGAATCAGAGACTTTAAACGAGCATGAACACAGTCGATCGGGAAATCTCCTGAAATAACCTGGACGAGTTTTCTTGGGAGGAACTGAAGACTTTAAACTATCATTAACAAAGTCATGCAGAATTGAGTACTTGATCAAAATATGATAGAGCACAGGACTCTATTGACTCACATTAATTGGGATTACACGCCTGATCGAAGACTCAAAGGTTGATGAAATTCTTCATATTAAATCGTTCGGGATTATAAGCCTGGCCTACATTCAAAGTTACCTGTATCCCTTTATAAAGATCACTCGGCATTACACTCCCGACCAGGATTCAAAGTTCAAAGGGAATTCTTTATATATATATATAATCCTTCAAAATTACATTCCCCATCAAAAGTCATGATCATATGAAGTTTTCTATTTAAAATTGCGCGGGATTGTACGCTCGACCAAGAATACATAAATCCTATGGAGTGTTTCGTATAAAGTTGCTCGGGATTACACGTCCATCGGAAGCACTGAGGTCTTTGGAATTCCTTATATACAGTCAGGCCTGAACGGAGATCAAAGAGTTTATGGAAAAGCCTTATTATTCAGAGCCATATGATCAGTTAAGATACTTTGAGCAAGACAGTACTTATTCTCAAGAAGCAATAGCCATATAATGAAGGTCGAAAAAATAGGTAAGTACAAATTTTTACAAATATTGCAAGTACTTAATTACAAGTTTTTAAATGGCAGGTCTTTTATGAATACATAATCATGCTTACTCAAAATGGCTCGTCAAATTTTCGGGTAATTCCTAGTTAAGTCTGTGACGGTTTATGAATAGAGATGGGGGTTCTCGAGATAAATAACCACCTTCCCTCAATTGTTGAATAACCCCTATCATAGAATGATTTAGAGTCCCTATGATTCGATGAACATATTCGTTAACAAACGCCGAAGACCTTAGATAAGTTAAGCGCCTATCTTCCCATCGGTCTTCCTCATGCTCCATATAACTTTGAAATTCAATGTGTAGTTTAGTATTTTGATCTTTGAGAGCGTCTCTCTCCAATTTAAGCTATTCTAGTTCCTTTTGGAGTGAGGATATCTCTGCATCCTGAGCTTTTCTTTGTTCTTGCTCTTGTAGAAGAGCAAACTCTTTTGATGCTGAATCTTGAGCCTGATCAGAAAGAAAGATATTGTCAAGCCTCTCCACTTTTTCTAAAATAGTGTTCTTATGAGAAACATTTGAAATAGCTTTTTCTTTCAAAGCAGTTTCCACCTGGAGGCTGGAATTTAACCGATCCACCTGTAGCTCCAGGGTTTTTCTTTCAAGCTCTTTGTTTTTCAATAACTGTTGCTGATGCTGCAATTCCTTTGTCATAGCTTCTATTTGTTGAGTCTATGAAGCTATCTTCTCTCGTAATTGAGTAAGCTCAATGTGGGAGGGAGGAAGATTATCTTTCAGTGCCTCTACTTGAGCTTTTAACTTGCTATTGTCCCTTTCCAGAGCAATGAGTAGCTGGTCTAAATGAAGACTTGAGGCAAAGAACTAAAATAACACTGCAGTTAGCGGGAAATAATAATACGTTAACAATATATAATGGAAAGCACTTATGGCAACAGCTTGACAACTATGACAGTCAACGCAGTTTGAAATATTGGTGCCTCTTAACAGCTCTTGGCTATGTAGCCGAGGCTCAACGAACGGACCTTGTAGCTTTAGAAAATCATAACTAGGAGGATCTCAAGCTTGTCCCATCTAAGAGGGTAGACCTATAGCTTGCCTAAATAGAGGTGGAGGGACAGAAGGTGAAGAAGGCCCGGTGGAAGAAGAAGGAAGAGAAGGAGAGGGAGTGGTAGAAATGAGAACAACATAGGAAGAGTTAGAGGGGATGGAAGATGGCAAAGCAATGAAAGTAGATTCAGTTGTTGAGGCACGATAATTGATGGTCTTGGACTCGGAGAAGATCTCCTACAAGGTGTTCTTTTAGCCCGTGGTCTAGAAGTCAGAGGAGGTAAGGCCAATGAAAGGGGTTGAGAGGATGCAGAAGTAGTAGTAGCCATCTGAGAAGCAGAAGTAGCTGAAACAATAACAGAAGAGGAAGGAATAAGTAAACCTGGTCTTATCATATTAAGAGAAAGGTTTGAGACAATGTGAGTAGGAGGCATTGGTTCTTTACCTCTCTCAAAAGAAATAGGCGAAGGAACAATGGGGATCTGCACAAAAGTACCAAAAGTGTCACGAAAGGGAACTTCCTCAGTAAGCCTGGGTTTCTTGTGTATGGCAACAAAAGGTTGTTCTTCTTCCTCTTCCAAGGAAGCAATAGCTTCCGCTGCTTGTTCTTCCTTAGATAATAAACCCAGAGTAGAGGTAGTAGAATTAGCTCGACGAGCATGTAGCAATTTTCCTCCAAGTTTATTCAAAAAAGACTTGGTCATAGTTAGGTTCTTGTACATGAGAGCAGGTAGAAGAGCATTAGCTGAAGTATAAAAATTAGACGTTATTATAGAAAATAATCAACAAATGGCTAATAAACATAGGCGAGAATGTCTGGACATACCAAAAGAGACCTCCAAGGGGGTTTCGATGGAGCTTATTCCAAAGGGAAACATTAGACCTTCTACAATCAAGGCTGGTAAGTAAAATTTAGCCCCCTTTAACTTGGGTAAGATAGAAGAAATTGAGGGATCAGTAAGGAATCCATCAGTGCTTGGCACTTGAGGAAGGTCATATATCCAGTTGGTAGGAAAAGGAGGGGGAGAAGGAAGACGCATAAAGAAAAACTTGTGACGCCACTCCTCTTGAGGAGGAATCCTACTAAACAAAATAGCCTTAGGGCAAGACTAAAATTTAAAGACACCAATGTCTACTTGGCGGGGAATGAAGAAGTAGTGGGAAAGGCGAGGGGACAAAGGAAAATCTAGTAGTTTAGATACCCCAACAAAACCCACAAGGATAGAAAAAGATTGAGGAGTAAGCTGATTAAGGGGAATCTCAAAGTAGGTACTAACATAAAAAAAAAAGGGATAAAGAGGGAATCGGAAACCTTGTAAAGCTTGATCTCAAAAGATAGATACACTTCCTAGAGGAGGAAGATGCGGACCACTTTGAGAAGTAGGGCGAACTATATAAGAAGGAAAACCATAGTTCACTTGTAACTCCACCTCCTCTGGCTCGATAAGGCTAGAGGCACACGAAAGAAACCACGCTGGGGAAGGAGTGGCCATGGTGGAATAGCAGGAGGAAGTCGAACAAAGGAAGAAGAAGGAATAGTCGGGGAGCAGAAGAGAGCGTCTTAAACCTTTGCTTTTCTTTTGTACCCTATACCAAAAACCCTGAAAAAGATGGGGGAAAACCGAAAAGATAAGAAACCCGAATATCAATAATAATTTGTGAAAAAACTTAGGTACAAAAAAGAAGGGGATCAAATTCGAAAAAGAAGGCCGAATCCCAAGAAAAAGAAGGTAAGCTTAGCAATCATCCTCAGAAAATGCGACAAGTTTTTCTCTCTCTCTCGACACTTGATTCTTAAAAAATCAAAGAGGTATGAGGTATGAGGTAAATCGGTCAGTTATAATAGCCTGGTCAAGATTAAGAATGTTATAATAAACCGATCGAGATTGATGATGCTATAGTAGATCGATCGAGATTGATGATGCTATTGTAAATTGGTCAAGATTGGTGATGCTACAGTAAATCGGTCGGTCATAACAAATCGGTTGAGATTAAGAATGTTATAATAGTTCAATCGAGATTGGTGATGCTACAGTAAATCGGTCGGTGATAATAGACCGGTCAAGATTAAGAATGTTATAATAAAATGATCAAGATTGATGATGCTATAGTAGATCGATCGAGATTGATGATGCTATAGTAAATCGGTCGAGATTGGTGATGCTACAGTAAATCGGTCGATTATAATAGGCCGGTCAAGATTAAGAATGTTATAATAGATCAATCGAGATTGGTGATGCTACTGTAAATCAGTTGGTTATAATAGACCGATCAAGATTAAGAATGTTATAATAAATCGATCGAGATTGATGATTCTATAGTAGATCGATTGAGATTGATGATGCTATAATAAATCGGTCGAGATTGGTGATGCTACAGTAAATCGATCGGTTATAATAGACCGGTCAAGATTAAGAATGTTATAATAAACCGATCGAGATTGATGATTCTATAGTAGATAGATCGAGATTGATAATGCTATAGTAAATCGGTCGAGATTGGTGATGCTACAGTAAATCAGTCGGTCATAACAGACCGGTCGAGATTAAGAATGTTATAATAGATCAATCGAGATAGGTGATGCTACAGTAAATCTGTTGATTATAATAGACCGAACAAGATTAAGAATGTTATAATAGATCAATCGAGATTGGTGATGCTACAGTAAATCGGTCGGTTATAATAGACCGGTCAAGATTAAGAAAGTTATAATTAACAGATCGAGATTGATGATGCTATAGTAGATCGACCGAGATTGATGATGCTATAGTAAATCGGTCGAGATTGGGGATGCTATATTAAATCAGTCAATATGGATGATGTTACAATATACTGGTAAAAATTGGGTCCTTGTGTAAATAGTAATAAAGTGGTAAATATGATAAGGATAAGGATAACAAGCCAGTTATGAAAAGGGGATAAATTTAGGAAGGGGGTAACAAACCAAAAATAATAATAATAATAATAATAATAATAAAAGCATGGAATAAGCAAACAAACCAAGTGGTTAGATGAATTCATTAACACAAAAAGATTAAACCTTTCACAAATAAACTAGTTGCCGATCAGAATTGTCATAGCCAGTCACAGTTAACTTTACAATAAGTAAAATTAAAGCCAAAAGGTTACTCTATAGATAGTTGAGGAAACAGATCGTCAGGCCTATTGGCAATTAGCTTGCATCGATCCAAGAAGTTAGGAGGAGGATCAAGAGATAGGAAGCCCTGGTCCTATAACTGCTTAACAGCTCCCTTAGCTCCCGCAGTATAAGCTACCAAAATAGATTTTACAATAGGCCTGTTGAACTCAGTAAATCTGATTAGGGTCGTGGCCCGATCCTTAAAGCGATCATCTTCACCAGCTTTGTACTGAACCATAGCTGTCTGGGAAGACCTTAGTTCAGCATCTTTTGTGGAGGCCTCTGTCTTAGCTGTATTCAGGGAAGTGTTTAAAGAAGCTATTTCATTATCCTTCAATCGTAAAGCTTTGAGTTTGTCAGCTAAGGTGGACTCGTAATCAGACTTCAGTTTGTCTGTCTCAACAATCTGTTTCTCTAATTTGGAAGATAATTCAGTGTTGAGATCCGTAGCCAATTTAAATTGAGATTGAAGGCTTTCAAATTGAGCTTCATATTGTTTCTTAGATTCTTCTGAGAGGGTATTAGAAGACATCTCCGCAATTTGTTGTTTCAGCTTCTCGTTCTCATAATATAAGTTGTTCATTAGTCGAGCTAGACCCATATTGGCCATCCTTCGCTACGAACATAAGGATGGGTCATGAAGCAGTCATGGATAAATAATAAATAAGTAATAGCAAATATACCTTGGTTTCCTCGTGAGAGAATTGATTGATTATCTCGGGAGGGGTGAGTTCTCCAAAGAGAGGGCGAATTTCCTCCCGAGCAGTGGTGAAAGAGCCTCTTAGTAGTATAGGAACAATAGGGATAGAAGAGGAAGTGGCAGAAAAGGAGGAAGTTGGAATAGAAGGGGGAGCAAAAACCAAATAAGAAGAGGATGAAGTTGGTAAAGACCCCGATTCTGGAAGAGATAGGGGAAAAGTAAAAGAAGTACTACCGGGTGTAGTACTGCTAGAAGAAGGAGAGGAGGAAAAAATAAGGGAAGGATAGAGATCAGCCAAAGTAGGCTTGGCAGAAGAAAGGGTAGCAGAAGCAAGATCTTTTGAGAGTAATTCCTCGGCAGGAAGAATGAGTCTCCTTTTAGAAGGGGGAACTCTAGTGGATGTAAGCTAGAGCTTCCTGAGCTAGGGGCAATGCCCCGGGCGTTTGCTAGGGGAAATTTCAACAAGGGATTTTCTTGAGCTTACAGGGGATGTAAGCTCGATAACAGGAAGGGAAGTGGATGCTGAAGAAGCAACAACCACTGATGAAGAAACAATTGGCAAAGAGACAGCAGGAGTTCCTGCCGGAAGAACCTTAGGAACTTCAGGAACCACTTGAGAGCTAGAAGCTTCAACCAGAGGAACCGAAGCTTCAATTGAAGATAGCGGATTAATGGCAGCAAGAAGCTCTTGCTCTTTAGCATGAAGTTTGGCCTCTTCTAGACGTAGTTCTTCGTCAATCAAAGCTGCATAAAAACCAGCCACTACACAAAATGGTAGAAAATGCTTTAGTTAGTAAAAATTGATAGAAAAAGAAACAAAATTTTACCTAAGGAGCCGTGTATCTTATATCTGACTAGGCTCAAACCAAATAGATATAGAAGATCGCTCCGCAGCCATTTAGTAATAGAAAGGCGATGACATAGCAACTTTTCACAATAAAGGGGAAAAGACGGGTGAAGTTGAAACTCCTTGATATCAGGTAAAGAAGGTAAAGAAGATCTCCAAGAATGGGACCAAGGAATAGGTCCCGAAAACTTTATAAAGAAGAAGTGAGATTTCCAGGCTTTAAGAGAAGAAGGCATGTCATCAAAAAGGATCATCTTAGTCCGAGATTGGAAAAGAAAAACACCTGGTTCTGCTACCTTTGGATAGGAAAACATGAAAACATTTTGAGGGATAGGAGGAATATCAAGTGTACGAAACAACATGTATAGGCTACACAAATAACGAAAGGCATTAGGCACGAATTATTGAAGAGGAATACTAAAGTATTGGCTTACATCGATTAGAAAAGGAGGAATGGGAAACCTTAAACCCCCTATTAACTGATCCCTAAAGAAAGTGACACAGTTAGCAGGAGGATGTTGAGGATGCTCATCTGGTTCAGGAATTATGATGTCATACTCCTTAGGAATTTCATATTGCCTATGAATAGCAAGCCGAGCATCCTTGTCTATGAAAGAGGATGAAATTTGAGTATACCAAGGAGCAATCATTTCTTCAGCCATAGATAGAAGTAAGGGTTAACAGAGTGACATGTTACTTACTGAGAGCTAAGAAAGAGGACCACTGGAAGACGATGAGTGTGAGGATTGATCAAAGATGGCAGCAAAGAAGAAATGCTAAGGTAAGGAAAAAAGAACAAAGTCGACAAGAAGATGAAGGGTTTAGGGTTGAAGGAACATATGATGACCGTTAGATTAGAATACCTTTTTACAACAAACACCATTGATTATAGAAGCGTGCAGATGCTGGTGTTACATAGAAGATAAGAAAAGACATGTGTCATATGACCACAAATAGGCATAGATGATAGGCGCAAATCGAATCATGTAAGGGTTGGTGGCGCCTCATCACGCGCCTCCAACATTCTCTTACCGTTGAAAAGCCAATCATAATCAAGGAAATTCTGGAAAAATGACGTGGTTTACTATGTGTAATAAAGTAGGATGGATTGGATTTAACAGACCCCGGGTCGAAGACAGAAAATATGAAAGAATAATAGTCAGTCATGCGCGGAGCACTGTTTGAATTAACATTGTCTATAATAGACAGGCTAATATTGATCGGGATAACATGTCTACCATAGATAAGTTGGTATCAGCCAAGGTCGAAAGGGTTTTATTGAGTATAACATATCGATTGCATTTGAGGCATTTAGCCTTATATAACTCAAAGTATGTCATCAGTTAAGTAAAAAACAAATAAGTTTTGCATATAGGCCAAGCCTGATCAGGCATATAATATTACTCAAGCTATGAAACTCAACTGAACATAAACTCATGTCTAGTCAGCCAGCTGACACCTCCTTCGACTAGACTCGAAGGGAAGCCCGCTGAAACACAAGCTTTCAAACTTCTTAGAAAACTTCAACCCAGTTAAAGGTAAACCCGACCAAGTCGGAGAAGCGGAAATATTTTGCCTGGTATGAGGGTAGGACGAAAAATCTGTTATCCAACGGAATTGCCCTCCCCCCTCCCCGTTTAGAAGAACCAGTGCGTTCTTTTACGCCGGGGAGAAAGTTGGAAAAAGAGTGGCCTCATGGACAAAGGAGGTGCAAACTTGTTCAAGCCCTCAAAGACATGTCACGGAACAGTCCACTTCCTGCTTGAACATTTTGAGCTCTGCTTCCAGAGCGTCCACTTTAACCTGTAGACGACCTTGTCCTTGCTGCCATCGTGACGCCAACAGGCTAGTTACGTGAACCTCCTTGGTTAACATGACCACTTCCGAAGCCTGTTGATGTAACGCCCGCCCTCCCTGCTATCAACAAGGGACGGGGCTACGATATTCAACGTACGTATTACAGCGGAAGACTTAAAATTATTTTTCTTAACTTAATTAAAATCGAACTACACTAACATGGTTTCATAACATGATATCAAAATAAATAAAACTCAACATCAAGTCACCCATATTGTATTACATTTCACAAAACCAAAGCATAGGTCTTAAAGGTTTTAAAGCAGGTTCTTAATTAGTTGCCTAGCCACCGCCACACACATCTTCGTTGCCCCTCCTGATGCTCCTTTAACTCATCCAACTTTTTCCTTTATCTGTGGCACAAGGAAAGTAAGCTATGAGCACTCATGGCTCAATAAGTTCCTTTCCTATTCACTAAAACCAACAATCAACACATAATCAAATAATGTCTCAACTTAACATGATCTCAACTAGTCATGGCATAACATATCATACTCTTTAAGCTTATCATGCAACATAACTAACATTGTAACTAGTCATGGCATATCATCTCTTAAAGCATAGCATGAAACATAACATAATCATATCATGGCATATTATCTCTTAAAACATAGCATGAAACATAACATAATCATATCATGGCATATCATCTCTTAAAACATAGCATGAAACATAACATAATTATATCATGGCATGTCATCTCTTAAAACATAGCATGAAGCATAACATAATCATATCATGGCATATCATCTCTTAAAACATAGCATGAAACATAACATAATCATATCATGGCATATCATCTCTTAAAACATAGCATGAAACATAACATAATCATATCATGGCATATCTTAAATCATAGCCTCAACACAACATAATCATAGATCATATGCATCATGACTTTAAAAACATGTATCCGAAAAACATGTGTATGTCTCATGATCTTTTAAAATCATTTTCTTCTTACATATATATACTTGAACATAATATCAACATATTTAGGGCCCCGGCTTGTACCATACATACATAACATAGATGCGCGCGTCCTAAGTATATCCAAGGTAGCAAGTCTTGAATCATACTAGGAACTAGGTCAAGATCACAAAGCATGGCCTAGGGGCGTACTTGAAGAGTCCATCCCTTATTAGCCTAGATCACAAAGCAAGGCTTAGCCTAGATCACAAAGCAAGGCCTAGGGGTGTACTAAGGAGTCCATCCCTTATTAGCCTAGATCACAAAGCAAGGCTTAGCCTAGATAACAAAGCAAGGCTTAGAGACTGATTAGGAGTCCACCCTTGGTACAAGCCCTTACAAAGTAAAATAGCATGTATAAAAATGCATCATTTAGTCACATAGCATAGCATAAAAGTATGCATCACTTAGGCATACATTATGTCATAAAAGTATGCATCACTTAGGCATACATCATATCATAAAAAGTATGCATCACTTAGGCATACATCATGTCTTAAGAAAGTATGCATCACTTAGGCATACATCATATCATAATATTATGCATCACTTAGGCATAGATCATAAAAACATGCATATCTTAAGCATAAAGCATATCATCAAGCATGCATAATTTAACCACATAGCATATCATCAAAGCATGCATATTTCTATCCACATAGCATATCATGAAAGCATGCATATTTTAAGCACATAGCATATCATCAAAGCATGCATATCTCTAACCACATATATCATAAAAACATGCATATTCTAAACACATGTCATATCATAGAAAGTATAAATCACAAGCATACATGTTTAAGCATAAGTGTGTATCATGTGATTATACTATCATAAGAAACATGGTAACATAGTTAACTTGGGTTCTAAGCTTCCTAAACCCTTGGGTTCCTATCATGGCCGAACCCTCCTTAGGTCTCAATTTAGGTAAAAACAACCTCCAAGCATGTGAAACCTAAATCATCATCACATAAATTTCATAGGAAGCATTATAAGCATGATTAACTTGGTTTCTAAGTTCTCCAAGTCCTTAAACTCATGTGGCCGAACCCTATCAGTATATAAACAAGGTCCCAAATGTCATGAAAGCATGGAAACCTTAAACCATATTTATAGCATTTTTTCCAAATAGCATAGTAAGCATATTGAGCTAGTTCCTAAGTCCTTCAAGCCCTTAACGTATATCTTGGTCAAACTTTTAACAAGTGTTCATTAGGGCTAAAAACAAACATACAAGCATGTGAACTTGAACTAATATCATGTATAAATTCATAACAAAACATTATACAACATGTATGGCCGAAACTTACCCTAGCCTCAATTAGGTCATTAAACAACATATAGCATGGGAACTTTGTCTTTCTACTTATCATATTCCATGTAAAATGACATAAGCATATTTAATTCTTGTTCTAGGGTTTCTAGGGCATCTATTCCTTCATGGCCGAAACATACAATGGTCCATTTAGGTCATAGAAAAATTATACAAGCATGTGACACAATCAACACATCATCCTATTTTCATAAGAAGCACTTTTAACACATTTGGTTTCATTTCTAAGGCCTCTAGGTCTTTTAAACCCTACTTGGCCGAAACTCACAGAATATAAGCTTGCTTCAAATAGCCTAAAAGTATGAGAAATTATACAAGTTTCATAGCATGTATAAAGACAAGCATAATAAACATACATGTGAATTGTGTCTTAGGCTTCCTAGGTTTCTTTCCCTTTTCCTTTTATTTTTTCTCATGGCTGAAACCTACCAATCTATAAACTAGGTTTTAAGTGGCCTAAAGCATGGAAAACCTAAGTAAGTTTCATGGCAAAAATTACTAAGAACATCATATATAAAGTTGGTTCATAAACAAGCTAGGACCCTTGTGATCTTACATGTCATGTATCATGTAACTAATTTTCTATACTCAATTTAAACATGGGATCATTAAACAACTTTCATATCATAATATCACAGAGGTCTTGAGCATATTATAATTTTGTTTAAGCTTTTCTAAACTATCCATCTTATCATGGCCGAAAATCTAAAATAAGAGTTCATGAATTTCTAGCAATGTACAACATGCAATTCTTTAAGAGAACTCTATATTCTATCATACAAACATGGTTATTTAAATTTAAAGATCTTCATAACCTTAAGCCCTTTTCTTGGCCGAAACATATAAATGGATTTCTTTGGTTTCAAGTAACTTTCAAGCAAGAAAACCAATAAAAACCCTTAGTAGT
This sequence comes from Zingiber officinale, assembly GCF_018446385.1. NCBI lineage: Eukaryota > Viridiplantae > Streptophyta > Magnoliopsida > Zingiberales > Zingiberaceae > Zingiber > Zingiber officinale. The sequence continues at coordinate 45,940,360 of NC_055986.1, forward strand.
TCATGGGAGAAATTTTGTACTAGTTTAGTTAAGCAATATTTTTCCCTAACCTCCTTAACATATTTTTGGCCGAAATTCTAGGGTTAGGTACTCCTCTGATCAAGCATCATTTAAGTATAAAAACATGAAGAAAATCCTTCCTACATAGCATAGAAAGAATATCATGAAATAAGGACTTGTTTAAATCATCCTAGATTTGAAAACCCTTTCTTTAGCCGAATTTTCTTAAATTCTTTCCTAGGTTTTCTAATCCTTATAGAATCTAAAAATCACATAAAAGCCTTGTACCACAGGTGAGGGGAAGCTTACATCCTTTTCGCTTGTGGTTCTAAGGTATGGTGAAGAAGAAGTAGCCTCTTCTTCTAGTTCCTTTCCCTTGATTCCTTTGCTAAGTCCTCCTTGTATCTTAGGCTTTCTTAGGGAAAAACTTGGCTTTGGGGCCGAAGATGGAGGAGAGGGGACTGTGGTGTTCTCGGTGAGGGAGAGGATGAATGAGAGAAATGAGAGAAAATAGAATTTTCCCTTTACATATTCTCTTTTATGTTAAGGGGGAAGAGGTAGCAAACTTGGTTTTTGCTTTCCTTCTCCCTTAGCCTATTTTCTATTTTTCTTTTATTTATTTTATTTTCTAATTTATTCTCACCATTCATGATGAAATAAGGGGGAATGAATCCCCTTAATTCCTCTTTAAGTTTTCGGCAAAATCAAAGAGGAAGAGGGAGAGAAAGGGAGGAAGGCAAGTTGCCTTTCTCTTGCTCTTTTCTTGTTTTCTTTTGGCTAGCTTTTACTCTTACCTTTATCATGAGTTTCCCTCCTTTGCTATCAATATCTTTTCTCTATCCCAATTTGTTTCTACTAATTAATTCTATGAAATATAATATAAGAGGTTCATGGTTCAATTCTTGACCTCCTCTTCTTCTTATTTCATTTTATTTCTTTTTGCTTCAACTCACTTCCTATTATTTTTCTAAGGAAAAATCCCACATTCATATATTTATCTTACAAGCTTAGTGGGTATTATAGTTGAGTCTGTGAAGCAGTCATATCTTTGGTTTGAAGCTCTAGATCTCGATGAACTTTGTTCCTCAGGGCTGTCCCCGACCGTATTTGAAATTGGGTGACCGACAGAAATACCTCCAGTTCTCATGCCAGAGAGTTAACTAGGTCCAAAGCTTGGGCAGCTTCATCTATAGGTTTCGCCTTGTCCAACAAAAATTGCCCTAAGAAAGGGGGATCTAAAGCCATACTCTCGGTGAGGGGAGGCAAACAAGGTGGAAAAGAACTGAGGTAGGTGAAGAAGGAAGAGAGGATCACAGCCCTATTTAAAGGGTTAAAAGACTCACGGGATCAATATACTCGGGTTCACGAGATTGTTGTACCAGAAGTCATGAGAACTGCTATAGAGAAGGTCACGAGCCTGCTGCAGTGGCATGGCAGAGTCACAATTAAAGATAGGCAAAGAAACAAAAATAGACATAGGTCTAGTCAGTCGGCTACACCTCCTTCGACTAGACTTGGAGGGAAGGCTAGTGATATGGGTTAGGTTTAGTAGGTCCCTGGTGAAAAGGGGAAAAAGAGGTAGCAGAATGAAGCATGTATGAATATCGGTCGGGGTAACAGGCTTAAGGAAATATAGGCCAATATCGGCCGAGGTAACAGGCTTAAGGAAATATAGGCCAATATCGACCGGGTAACACACTTAAGGAAATATAGGCCAATATCGGCCGGGGTAATAGGCTTAAGGAAATATAGTCCAATATCGGCCGAGGTAACACACTTAAGAAAATATAGACCAATATCGGCAGGGGTAACAGGCTTAAGGAAATATAGGCCAATATTGGCCGGGGTAACACACTCAAGAAAATATAGGCCAATATCGACCGAGATAACAGGTTTAAGGAAATATAGGCCAATATCGGCCGGGACAACATGCTTAAAGAAATATAGGCAAATATCGGTCGGGGCAACAGGCTTAAGGAAATATAGGCCAATATCAGCTGGGGTAACACACTTAAGAAAATATAGGCCAACATCGGCCAAGACAGTAGGTTCAAGGAAATATAAGACAATATCAGCCAGGACAACAGACTTAAGGAAATATAGACCAATATCGGCTGAGGTAGCATGCTTAAGAAAAGATAAGACAGGGCGAAAACAAATGTTTCGAGAATATTCATAAATAACTTATGTGATTGTATAACAGGTTGATTGGTTTGGCGGGAAGAATATTTCTAGACTCTTCTGTAGGTGCTAGGTGACAAAGAAGGTACATCTGGGGTATGAAAAAGATTCCTTAAAAGTTATTTTCTACAAGTACATGGTTTCCATCATCTCATAACAAACTCTAACAAACCGGGGTCCACTTCATGACTACGGAGGTTATATGAAGTGGTATAAAAAGGGGAATCCTCTCCGTTGGCCAGGTATGCTCTCGCTCACAACACACATAGTCATCTATGGTAAACCCTAGTTCTAGCTATTGTTCATCTTCTTCCTTCCACACTAAAAGAGATCACTGACTTGAGCGTCGGAGGGCCTAGCCAGGGATTTCCACTTCGGTCTTAGGTCAATGACAGTAGTGTTGGTTGGTCTCTTGTGCGCAGGAAGCCGTGGAAGCTCCAGATCTCGGTACTCTTCACTGAATTCTTCTTCTCTTCCTTGGATCTTCGTACATGGAGGGTGTTCGGTGGCTTTATTCTTCCAGATCCGCTTTGGTTTTCTCGGATCGGAATTCTCGGGTGTTCTTCTTCATTAGCAGTAAGTTCTCTCCTCAGCTTTCCATTTTGTCAAGCTTCTTAGACAGGATCAATGTACATGCTAATGATCAACTCTATTATTATGTCAAGTTCATTTACATGGTTATGTTTATGCTCTCATGCTTATATCGATGTCTATATTTACGTTCATGGTATGTTAGTAGGAAGGTGCCTAGTTACCTAGAATATGGTTTTCTTCGTACATTAGATTATAGTTGCTAACTATTGCATAACACGATTTTGGAATAACCTGAGTCTCTTTTATTCACAAATTTTAACCCTTTCTACAAACAATAGGACGAATGAGATAGGAGACATTGACTAGTCAGCTAGCTCAGCACAATGGCAGTACAACTCGAAGATCTTCCATTTAGTTTCCGCATTATTATATGTTTTAAGAACCTTTTATGTAACTTCATGGAATTTAGAACCCACTATAGTAATATGTGCAAGTGACATCCACAGTTATATTTATATGAATTGTTATAAAAGAAAATGTAAACAAAAAGGAAGAAAAAACTAGGGATGTTACAATAGCTGTCTAAGATGTTCAACCATATTATAAACATCCATATTCTCATATTGCTTTTGAAGCTTAGAATTCATAGTGATACGCATAAGGCATGATACATCTAATGAATATCTTGGTGCTTCTTATAAGTATCCTTATCGACTCTAGTGGCACTAGTGGGGGTGTTTCAGGAATGGGCTTCTCTAGGACGTATAGTTTTCTTTCTTCCTTAAGAACTATTCTTAGGTTTCTGTACCAGTCCAGGAAATTAGCTCCATTATGCTTGTACTCATCAAGGACAGATCACAGAGAGAGTGTATTCAACATATTTGATGATATGGTGATCTCTAACAATAAAATGACAAAATAAGTACCATATTTAGATCATTTAATTAGACCTTTAGTTAAATGATTCTTACACTGAATTGTAAAGCTTGGTAGGAGCAAGTCATGAATGTGGTTTTACCCACACTACTAACTCCAAATCCAATCGCGATGACATTCATGTGGGACAAGGTCCATATTATACCTCATCTTGAGTTAACTTTGACAAATCGCCCAAGACTTAGTATAACATAGGTAGACAATGTTTACCAATTACATCATATGTAACTCTTGTATCATTGGGTGAATAAGATTATTTGTTCATTTGCCCATTTTATGAAATCCACATTATAACTCATCTTAACTTAGCTTTGGCTAATCGCCCAAGACTAGTATAATTTGAATTTCATCGTATGGGATATGCCTCTAAGTTCTCAATCTAATTGAGATAACTTAGTTAAGTCACATCCAAAGTTTAATAGTCGGACATCATAATTATCTTATCGCACTCTACCATGATAAATTGAGTCATTTTTCTTTGGCAAACATATTTATAATTGATCTAGGTAAAAGTGAGTACCAAACTTTGGTAGACATATTTAAAAAGAGACATAATTATCATTAAACTACACATACATCGCATACAATCATAGCACATCATGGCATATATCAACATAGATGCTAAATAAACATGACATGGTTATGACCCCATCAACTACTATCTTCTCAAGCAAATGAGAAGATGAAAGGTCAACCTAGGTTAAAGCATCTTCTCCAAGTGCTTTCTTGGTCATCGTGTGTTGTTGTCCTTCTCCCTTTTTCACCATCGTCCAGTAGACTAGTTCTTTTTTAATTTGTGCATTATAAAATATAAAGAAACCTTGAGTTATATTCGAGGGTAGTCTAAATTTACAACAAGATTGAAAAAGATGAAGACATGACATGCATGTTGTATTATGAATTACAACATGCACACACACACACACACACAATCATCCAATCATATTGGGGAAAGGGACCATAACCATGTACCATGGCATATTAAGCACATATTCTTCTATATCACATATAAAACATAACTAAAATGATGTATACGCATTCGTAAGTGGCTCTGATACCACTATTGGGATCTGATGCATAAAACAACACATAACGTAGAAGAAAAAGGATCCCTCCAGAGATCCTTGCGAATATTGTATACTATATTTTCCTATTATATCAGGTAGAATAGTTACCTTTGTCCGGTGAACCAGGACTCCCGACAGTAACTTTGATTTTGATACAGATCTCAATGTGATCAGCACATTTGCGCCTCTACGGTATCCACATGAACATGTTCTCTATTCGTCTTACGAACACACGACTTGGAAAAGAAACAACCTTTGTTGTGCTAGCAACTACACAAGGTTATTTTTAGCAAATAGAAGAAGAGGAAGAAGAACAAAGAATAAGAAGATCACCATCACCCAAAAGGTTACTTCACCAAAATGTTACTTTACCAAAAATGTTACTTCACCTAAGGTTACTTTACCAATGGCTTTTGTATTCATTTAATGAATACAAAAATATTTTTGTCTCTTTTGTATATTAGATTAACCATTAACCCAATAAGCCATTAACCCAATAAACCAATGAGTCTAATCCATTATTTAATGAGTCTAATTTGAATTCATTCGAGTCTAACTCATTGTGTATAATTAGGATTAAACTTAACCCTATAATCCATCTCCAAGTCAACATATTCTTTGTGTGTGACCCAATAGGCTCTTGTAATTTTTGCAATGTATCTAAAATCATTTTATATACATAAGCAATGAGTGATATCCAACAATGCATCATTGCTACTCAAGTGACGAGAATGTTGAGATCTGACATAAGCTTTCCATGTCTATTATCTTATATGACTCAATCTTTCTATCCTTGATATCTAGATTGACCAATGAGGCATTGACCGTATCATCATCTTATCAATATTTATGTTTCTTAATCTCTAAGTAGACACACTCAATTAAATATATCTCATATTGAGTAATTTGAGTATGGTCATGTATTCTTATGTCCTACTAATTAAGGGGCTCACAGATATCGCTTCCGTCATATAGAAGGAATAGATTCTATCTACATTACTCACATCTCTCCATATAGCTTATTGCATACCTAGTGATCGTCTTTATAGTCCACCTTGTTATAGGTGATGGTTGCCAATACCAAAGTACACAACTTCATATGTTGGGAACCGTAATGACTTCAGGTATAAAGGCTATTCATATCAATAGTCACATGAGAATGTTTATGACACTCATATAATGGTCCTTCCATCCTTTGATATCTAGATTGATCAATGAGGCATAGATCGTGTCATCCTCTTATCAATATTTGTGTTTCTTGATCTCTAAGTAGACACACTCAATCAAATAAGCTCAATATCTCATATTGATTCATTTAAGCATGACCATGCATTCTTGTGTCCTACTAATCAAGGAGCCCACAAATATTACTTCCATCATATGGAAGGGATAGATCTCATCTACATCACTCACATTCCTCCGCATAACTCATTGCATACCCTGTGATCGACTTTATAGTCCATCCTATTACAGGTGACATTTGACGATACCAAAGTATACAACTCCTTATATAAGAAATTGTAGTGACTTCAGGTCTAAGGACTATTCATAGCAATAGTCACATGAGAATGTTTATGACACTCATATAATGATCAATGAAATATTCTTAAGGTGGGTCAATTCAGTATATATTTCTTTAATTTATACTTATGTGTCAATATGATATCTCATATCCATGACTTGTGGGATTAAGTTATCAATTGACCTATATGCTAGTTTAAATATATTAATATTATCCTTCCATATTAATGCTTGACTAGGAATAGTTAAGAGTAGTGTCTATATATATCTATAGGTTCCCGCTAACAATTCAACTAATCGATATGTCGTAGACTAGAACCTACTACCCTAGGACATTATTATACTTATTCATTCAGCAATAAACTAAAATAAATATAATAACCAACTTTGCCTTTTATTAATGAAATATGATACAAAATGTATCCTTGCAAATCATCTCATAATTGGTACTAGGGATAATACTAACAAGATTATCTTTTGACAAGTCAGTTGATGTACGTAGATTATATACACTTAGCATGTTTTGACGCATATTCAAATATTTTACGCATGCTTTGTCTATGCACTTTCATACTCTTTGTCTTACTTTCAGCATAATTACTCTTCTTTGTTTAGAGATATGCTCTTGTGTATTTTCTGTTTACAAGAGTAAAATTTGGAGAGGAAATAATGTTCATGGTCAATCCAGTCAACAAGCGAAGGAAGACAACACTGGCCATGTGAGCCACACGGCCATGCCAAAGAAGCAAGGAGGAAAATGACTTTGTCCATGTGGTGCAGACAGCCTGTGTAGCTTCACCAAAGGTGGAGCATGACATTGTTGGGACCAAAAATGGAGCTAAGGGGGGGGGGGGTGAATAGCTCGGCGCGATCTCGTGCTTATCGTTGTTTGTTTCTTCAAAGATATGCAGTGAAAAATACAAAGAAACAAACACACAACGCTAACTCTAGGATTTACTTGGTATCCACCTCAACAAGAGGTGACTAATCCAAGGATCCACACACTCACGCACCCTCCACTATGAAAACACTCCTTCTCAGTAACTACCGAAGGAGGAGAAGCCCTACAAGCTCACAGTACAAGAAGAAAAGGGAAAGGAAATACAATACAAGCAAAAGCTTACAAGATATGCATAAGAAACCCTAATCCCAGCTTCTTCCTCGCCTCTTGACTTGGACGTGCATCGGCACAATCCTTCAAGAACCTTCAAGATCTGGCGTGAGAGCTGTGTGGCGTGAGAGCTGTGGAGAAGTCACTGTGAAGATCTGTGTTCGCTGAAGGAGAAAACTGAGAGCTCTTGCCAAGTTCTGTCGAGAGAATCGCTTGCCTAAGGCTAAATACGAAGCCAACGGTCGAATCCCAATCAATTGGATTGCTCCCAATTGATTGAGGAGGCTTTGGATCGATCGGTCAATCGATCCAGAGTGCCTTGTGCTCATGGGAATCGCCTGGATCGATCGACTGATTGATCCAAGGCTTATCGCGTAGAATTGCAGCTCCCAATCGATCAACCAACCGATTGGAGGCTCCCAATCGATCAGCTGATCGATTGGGAGGCTTTCTATTCGCGCGACACTTCTCCCCAATCGATCGCCGATCTCCCAATCGATCAGTCGATCGATTGGGAGGCTTTCTGTTCGCGCGACACTTCTCCCCAATCGATCCACAGATCGATTGGGAGGAGGCTTGTCGCGGGGACTCACCCAATTGATCAGCCGATCGATTGGGCATGAGCCAATCGATCGGCTGATCGATCAAGCTCATGGTTTTTGCCCAAAACCAAGTTCAAAGTCCCCTAAACCAACATCCGGTCAACCATGACTTGTTGGTACATCATGCCTAGCATCCGGTCACCCTTGACCTACCAGCACTCCCTCACCAAGTGTCTGGTCAATCCCTTTGACCCACTTGGACTTTTCTCCTCGTGTCATGTGTCCGGTCCTCCATGACCCACTTGGACTTCCACCAGATGTCTGGTCAACCTTGACCCATCTGGATTTTCTGTGCCTGGCTTCACTCACTAGGACTTACCTTCTGCCTAGCTTCACTCACTAGGACTTCTCCTCTGCCTGGCTTCACTCACCAGGACTTTCCTGTCAAGTATCCAGTCAATCTTGACCTACTTGACTCTTCTTTACAATATCCCCACATGAACAATTGCACCTGCAATCTCCATGTGTTGTCTACATGTATTGTCAAACATCGAAACTCAAACATCAAGACTCGAGCTTGATCCAATTCAAGCTCAGTCAACCATGGTCAACCTTTACCTAGGGAATATTGCACCAACAATCTCCGCCTTTTTGATGTTTAACAATACCACTTTTAAGTTAGGCTAATCCTATAGCCTCAACTCCATTCATGCCAATATATGAATGATGGTTTCTTTCATTCTCCCCCTTTCCTAGAGGGCAAACTCTCTCTTTAGGTAATGAAGGCCTAACTTAACCACACATTCTCCCCCTATTGGCACACATCAAAAACTCTCCCCCTAAAGAGTTACCCAACGTTGTTTACAACTTCACTCGTTGTTCACAACATAATAACGAAGGTCTCATACCCTTCATTATTTTTAACACTCATCCTTGAGCATATATCACTTGGTATATTCACACACTATTCAAATAAAGGTATCATACCCTTCATTTTCATCAAATGCTTATCTGTGAGCATACATCACATGAATAATGAAGATATCTACTCTCCATTACATTCAAATGCCCAATCTTGAGCATTTTTGCTAACGAAGGTTAACCACCTTCCAAGGTGTATGAAAATTTTTTTTTCATGTCCTTAAAGAGTAACTCACCCTAAAAACATGCACGTAACTTCTGTCATTGTACCAACAATGAATTAGAATCCCTAAACCTTTAGGAAACCCAAATTTAGAAGTTTTGAGGTTCAAAAATTTAATATTGAAACCAAACCTCAACCTAAACCTCTACTTAGTCTTTCTTGACCAATCCATCCTTGTTTTCATCATGAAAACTCCCCTTAAATGTATACAATTGTATTTTGAGGGGTTAGGAACGGTTTTATAGACTAAAAATGGTTCAAAATGCTGAAAATAAGCTTTCCCAACTAAAATCAGCATCCCCAATCGATTGGGGTTGGGTTCCAATCGATTGAACCCTGCTGAATCGATCCACTGATCGATTTAGACTGCGTGGATTGATCGGTGGATCGATCTAGTGAGCTTCTATTCATGAGAAGCTCACTCTCAATCGATTGCCCGATCGATTGAGAGCCTTCAATCGATCGGGTGATCGATTGAAGGTCTGAAGTTGGTGAAATTTCATTTCAGTCAACTTCAGAAACCCCTAGAAAATTCTACAAAATTTCAAAAATCATGAAAATCATTGTAGACATTATTTAGGGTATATATTATCATATAAAAATAGTTTTCAAAGAAAATACTTCATATTTTCTAAGATTGACATAAACTCGAAAACTTGTAAAAACTTTAGTGTTTTCTTCTAGTTTGTGTCTAACTTTTCAATAATGATTACTATCAAAAGATAGTCTTTACCAAGGTTTTCCAAAATAATTTTAAAATTATTTTCAAAACCAATATCCCACCATGTTCCTTGGGCTCAATGCACATTACTTGTACATTAAATTTCCCAATGATTGGAAAACAAATAACTATGTGTTTTGATGAATTTAAAACTCAAAAGAATGCACTAAATCAACATCTTGAGTTTTGTTCATCATCCTAGCATCTCACTTGTATTTAATGTGTACGAAACCACATACAAGTCACCTTATAGTTCTTAGTGAGATGTAAACTTTGGTTTTGCCCTAATCTAGGGAACATGCATGTCTATCTAGGCATTTTGAGGTTAGGAACATCCACCGAGGATGTTACTTGTTAATGAATGCCTTTTGTCCTTAGTTTACAAGGAATTAAAAACAATGCATGATGTGTTATGGCATACATCAAAGATAAATAATTTTCAAAAGAAAATTTCCTATGACTACATGATGTATATATATGATATGACATGATATTTTTGTATTTTTCATAATAAAACATGAATGTAAAATATGATGTCATGACATATGATAGGCAAATAACACATGGTAAATTAGCATAAATAAAATACTTAGAATATCTATCTAAGTATCCTTAAACCTTAGCTAACTTAAAATTTAAAACCTAAATTGCCCATTATTTCCCAAGAAAATGCCAAAATTCAATTTTGACATTTCTTTTGATTTTCCTAATTTTTGTCACTTTAAAATTACATCCAATTTCTTAAAATATGACACATTTTACTCTCTCCAAGAGTAACCGTTTATCCTTTTCATTTTCAAAGGTTAATAATAACCTTGAAAATGCTCTCCGAGTGTCAACTTCATCAAAGTTGGGTTAACTACCCTTCTAATCGGAGTTGACACTCTCTATCCCATCTAAGGGGTAGAGAAAATGCTCCTAGGAACCCAAAACCTATTGGTGCTCCTTGGATGCTCTAGGTACTCACTAGGGATAACCTCCCTAGATACCTTCCTAGTGACCTTGTTAGGCTTCTTAGAAGCCTTGGTCACATTTCCTAGGTCAACTATAGGGATTTCTTTCCTTGTGACCTTCTTTGTGACTTTCTTGGATTTCTTAGAAGTCTTAGTCACATTTGTTGCAAAAATACTCTTAGGGATAGCCTCCCTAGTATTTTTGACTTGACCATTTGACCTACGGTTGGTTCCATAATTATATGGAACCATATGATAAGAAGGCACATCCTTTTTTATTTTAGCTTTGTATCCCAAACCCCTATGGCCCATGGATGACCTTGTAGTGCTAAACCTAGGTTTTGCTCTTTTTGCCCTCTTAGGATACTTTCCATCCTTTTTAGGGTCTTTTCCATTTTATCAAGCCTTGACCTCAAGACTTGATTTTCTTCCCATAAATCCCTAGATTTTAATTTTTCTTTAAATCCTTGAGCATTTTTATTTCTAGGCTTATAACTATGGTCCTTAGTATTATTGCCTAACCTTTTACCTACCTTCTTAACCCTAGGTGTGGTAGTCTTAGCATGAAGAGCCATATGTTTTTTTTTAATGCTATCATGCTCCCTATTTTTATGGTAAATAGCATTAAAATGATAATAATTGAAATTAACATGCTTTTTACCATTATTTAAAGGGGTAGGCTCGATAAATGATACCTTTCATTTTACCTTGGCGGCTCCCCCTTGACTTGTGCTTCCTCCTTGAGCCTTAACCGCTTTCTTCCCCTTGGGACATTGACTCCGATAGTGTCCCTTTTGATTGCAAGAGAAGCACACAATGTGCTCCTTGCTCTTCTTTGTTCTGGGAGCGGTCTCTTTGGGCTTCTCCTTGTCCTTTGGTGTCACTTGGCCCTTCTTCTTGGCCAAGTTAGGGCACTTGCTTTTGTAGTGCCTACATTCAAAACATATGATATGATTTTTATTTTTAATGGAAATCTTTTTACCTTCACATGTAGGAATGACACTTGATCCTCCATTTGATGTTTCTTGATCTTTGGAGGATGCAATGTCTTGTCTTCTTCTCCATTTGACCCGGATGTAGAAGCTTCTCCTTCTTCTTGATCCGATGTCAACAAAGGTCGCTCTCCCTCAATCCTAGAGGTGGAGGCTTCTTCATCTTCCTCTTGTACATGAAACAAAGAGTATGCTCCCTCTTTGCCCTTTTCATTGTATTCCTTTGAAGATGAAGCTTCTTGGACCTCTTCTTCGGAAGTTGAGCATCTCTCAACTTCGGAATCCTCTTCCTCTTGATCTTGACCCACGAAGTCACCCTCTTTGGATTCTTCTTGAGTTGGTACCGTGGAAGGGATCTCATGAATCGTTGTCAACTTACTCTAAAGTTCCTTGGCATCTTTGAATTCTCCGATTTGAGCCAAAATATTGCTTGGCAATAAATTGACCAATAGCTTGGTCACTTTGTCATTTGCCTCGCTCCTTTGAATTTGCTCTTGGCTCCACTTGCTCCTCTTGAGAATTTTTCCCTTTGAACTTGTTGGAGCTTCGAAGCCTTCCATAAGAGCAAACCATTGCTCTATCTCCACCATCAAGAAATTTTCGATCCTTGATCTCCAAAGATTGAAGCTCATCATTGTGAATGGTGGAGGCACCCTTGTATCGAATCCAAGTTCGTCTTGGAATTCCATCTTGAAGTTGAGCCTTTTCGAATTCTTTGACTTGATGAATTTGCTCCAACATCTTCACCCTCTAGCTTTTTGCCCCTTCCGGCGATGATTCTGGTGAAGAGTGGCCTCGCTCTGATACCACTTGTTGGGACCAAAAATGGAGCTAGAGGGGGGGGGGTGAATAGCTCGGCGCGATCTCATGCTTGTCGTTGCTTGTTTCTTCAAAGATATGCAGCAAAATACAAAGAAACAAACACACAATGCTAACTCTAGGATTTACTTGGTATCCACCTCAACAAGAGGTGACTAATCCAAGGATCCACAAACTCATGCACCCTCCACTATGAAAACACTCCATCTCAGTATTTACCGAAGGCCGAGAAGCCCTAAAAGCTCACAGTACAAGAAGAAAAGGGAAAGAAAATAAAATACAAGTAAAAGCTTACAAGATATGCACAAGAAACCCTAACCCTAGCTTCTTCCTCGCCTCTTGACTTGGACGTGCACCAGCATAAGCCTCCAAGAACCTTCAAGATCTAGCGTGAGAGCTGTGGAGAAGTCGCTGTGAAGATCTATGTTCACTGAAGGAGAAAATCGAGAGCTATTGCCAAGTTCTGTCGAGAGAATCGCTCGCCAACGGTTAAATACGACGCCAACGGTCGAATCCCAATCGATTGGGGAGGCTTTGGATCGATCGGTCGATCGATGCTGAGTGCCTCTGTGCTCTCAGGAATCGCCTGGATCAATTAGCTGATCGATCCAGGGCTTATCGCGCAGAATCGCAGCTCCCGATTGATCAGCCGATCGATTGGAGGCTCCCAATCGATTAGCCGATCGATTGGGAGGCTTTCTGTTCCTGTGACACTTCTCCCTAATCGATCCACCGATCGATTGGGGGGAGGCTTGTCGTGGGGACTCACCCAATCGATCAGTCGATCGATTGGGCATGAGCCAATTGATCGACTGATCGATCCAGCTCAAGGTTTTTGCCCAAAACCAAGTCCAAAGTCCCTTAAACCAACATCTGGTTAACCATGATATGTTGGTACATCATGCCTAGCATCCGGTCACCCTTGACCTGCCAGGACTCCCTCACTAAGTGTCTGGTCAATCCCTTTGACCCACTTGGACTTTTCTCCTCGTGCCAAGTGTCCGGTCCTCCATGACCCACTTGGACTTCCACCAGATGTCTGGTCAACCTTGACCCATCTGGATTTTCTGTGCCTAGCTTCACTCACCAGATGTCTGGTCAACCTTGACCCATCTGGATTTTCTGTGCCTAGCTTCACTCACCAGGACTTCCCTTCTGCCTAGCTTCACTCACTAGGACTTATCCTCTGCCTGGCTTCACTCACCAGGACTTTCCAGTCAAGTATCCAGTCAACCTTGACCTACTTGACTCTTCTTCACAATCTCCCCACATGAACAATTGCACCTGCAATCTCCATGTGTTGTCTACATGTATTGCCAAACATCGAATCCCAAACATCAAGACTCGAGCTTGACCCAATTCAAGCTCAGTCAACCATGGTCAACCTTGACCTAGGGAATATTGCACCAACAGACATGGCCGTGTGGATCCACACGAACATGTCACCCCAGCAGTGTATCTAAAATACAGTCGTGTAGATCTACACGGTTATGCAACACTTCCAGAGAGAAAGCAAGTCCAGGCCATGCGTGCTACATGGCCGTGTAAGATTTCCAGAGGCCAAGATTGGCTAGGCTGTGTGAGCCACACGACCGTGTAAGCCATTCATAGACAAAGAAGGACACGCCCGTGTGAAGGCCACACGACCATGTGACCCTGGCCGAGAGCAGAATGGGTAAGGTCGTGTGAAGGTCACACGGCCATGGCACGAGCCATAAGGTGCCCATGCCCTGCTCTATATAAGGGGATTTTTTCCTCTTTCAAAGGGGGGAGGATCTCCGTTTGGGGAGATCCAATTTGGGGATGTTCTTCACCTTCTCCGGCTTTGATCGGACAATCAAAGACCATCTCCATCTTCGTATCGACTCCAGAAGCAAAGGATTAGTTCCGAAGATCACTCATCGTCTCTAGATAAGCTTTTCTATTCTCTCTTCTCGATTGGGGTTGAAATGTTTATAATCTCCTTGTCTTCGGATCTCTATCTTTGTACAATGGAATAGATTCATTGTTCTAGGATTAAGAGAGTATTTGTGGTATGATTTGATGTAAGATCTAATGGATATGTCAATTTCCTATCTAGATGATATTGGTATGTTATGTATCTGTTTGATCTTGTGTGGATTCTTGTGTTTGGACCTAATTACCATGTTTGATTGAATGTTTGTGATGCTTGTGGATCTCGTAGAAGGATATCCTAGATCATATGACCAAGGGACGCTAGTGACAGGCTGCCCCACTAACAGACGTCTAGGTGGTCACCTTGAAAGGTGAAGCTAGTCTCTATAAGAAGGTGGGATAGTTGAATGTGTTTAGTTCCTACACCTCTAAGTGGATTGAGTGGTGATGTGTTTTTGTGTTGTATAACCGAGGGACGTTGGTGATAGGTTGTCCCGCTAATGGACTTTATAGGGATCATCACTATCTAATCGCTAGAGGTGTAGATCAAAGTCCATTGTCGGTTGTCTTCTGCAGGAGAAAATCGATAATTTTCTACAAATGCATGTCAATTGAGGATATGAATTGGAGAACCATGCTACATCAATGAATATCACAATGAAACTAAATTCCTAGAACACTCACAAAACTAAATACTTCATTTACTTTCCTATTTCTATTTTCTAGTTGCTTACTTAGTACATTCCCTACCTTGTTAATTGTTTAGCTAATTCTACGTGAGACGTCTCTTGTGCTTATAACCGTCCTTGTGAGATTGATAATCTTTTCTTATTGACGATAAAATCATGCACTTATGGTTGAGTAACATATTTTTGGTGTCGTTATCGGGGACTGTATCTATAACATTAGAGATAATCATTTGAGTTAGACTAAACTTTTCTTTTCTATTATATAGTTGTAACTAGTCTTAGAAATTCTATGTTCACAATCTTACCTTGCATTTCTTATTACTTTTTCTGCAATTTTCCTTATTGCAATTCAAATTATGCATTTTATATTTTTAGTATTCTAGTGAGAAAATTTTGTGAAAAAAATACTTGTGATCTTGTTCATTGTATGTGAAGATCTAACTTTGCAGGTGATTTGTTACCTTTTGATCCGGAAGTTGATAGAACCTTTCATAGAAGAAAAACCTCACAAAAACATCTAAAAGAACAAGAACACTCAAATATGGCAAACAAACCACTAAAAGATTATGTAGCACCATATGCAAGAGGACTTCGTTCTAGCATCACAAGGTCATCTATTGAAGCCAATAATTTTGAAATTAAGCCTGCAATAATCACTATGGTACAACAGAATCAGTTTGGAGGTGGACCACACGAAGATCCTAATCAACATCTTGATGTTTTCTATGAAATATGTGGTACAATGAAAATGAATGGTGTTCCAGCAAAAGTAGTGTGATTATTATTATTTGGGTTTTCTTTGAGAGATAGAGCCAAACAGTGGCTAAATTCTTTGCCTGCAAATAGTATATCCACTTGGGAACAATGTGAGCAATAATTTCTGGACAAATTCTATCCTCCAAGTAAAACTGCTCATATGAGAAATTTGATAGCAAGTTTCAGACAGTCAGACTCTGAATCATTATTTGAAGCATGAGATAGATACAACAATATGCTTAGATAATGCCCACATCATGGACTAGAAAAATGGCTAGTTCTACATATGTTTTATAACGATATCAACTATCATACAAAAGTGTCTCTAGATTCTGCAATCGGAGGGCACTTATGAACAAAAGCCTATATGAAGCCGAGAACATTATTAAAAGTGTATCACAAAACCATCATCAATGGGCAAGAGAAAGAAGTGGAGGCTATTCATATACAAACCCAATTAAAGCATCAGGAAAATTTGATGTAGATGCAATTACTTTGATGTCTGAAAAACTGGATGCTCTTACTAAAAAGCTGAAAAATATGGGAACAAATTCTAGAATAGTCAATGCCATAGTGTGTGTTTATGAAACATGTGAAATCATAGATCATGCTCAAGATTCATGCCCATTGAGAGCCATCTCTGCACAAATTAATCAACTTGAGTAGTGTGATGCTATCATGAGTTATAATCAGAGACAGAATAATTCATACTCCAACACATACAACCCTAGTTGAAAGAATCATCCAAACTTCTCTTATCATAATAATCAAGAACAAGGACCATCCTCGGGGGCTAGACCAAGCTACCAGCCTAGGCAACAAAACTTTCAATAACAACAACCTTCTCAAGGCTACCAATTTTCTAAATTGGAGAAAATGCTTGAAGAAGTCATTTTTGGTCAAAACGAATTAAAGCAAAAAATCAAGCTGTTAAATCAGAGAATGGATAATTTAGAGAAACACCAGAAAATGCAAGATATCCAAATTGCCCAAATAGCTTCTTCATCTTTAAGAGCACTAGGTCAATTTCTAGAAAATCTGATGTCAATCCAATGGAACACTGCAACATAATTGAGCTTAGGAGCGAACGGACCTTGGGAGATCCTCAAGAGATTACTCAAAAAGGGATGAAAATTCAAGAAGAGTTCTCTCCTCCAACACTTAAATCAGTTCAGATTCAAGATGATGAGGAGAATACCAAGAAGGTTGAAGAGACTCTTCCACTTTATCCTCAAAGCCATGCAATCCCTTTTCCTCAAAGATTAGTCATGTTGAAGAAGGATGAAGAATTTGGTAGATTTCTTAACAAGGTTAAAGATATTTATGTTGAGGTCCCTCTAATTGATGTCATTGAACAAATGCCGAAGTTTGTCAAATTTCTGAAGGATATTATATCCAACAAAAGAAAAAAAGGAGAGATCGAGGTCGTTGCTCTAACAAAAGAATGTAGTGCTTTATTTGAGAAGAACACTTCCCTGAAGCTCCAAGACCTAGGAAGCTTTTATATTCCTTACACTATGGGATCTGAATTTATAGAAAAAGATTTTTGAGATTTGGGGGCAAGTGTTAACCTCATTCTATACTCAATTTGTAATAAGCTAGGTTTCAAAAACTTTAAACTTACTACTATGGCACTGCAATTAGCTGATCATACTTGCAGGTACCCTATGGGTATTGCTGAAGATATGCCAGTAGAAGTGGGTGGGAGCATTATTCCCATAGATTTCATTGTACTTGACATGGAAGAAGACTCGAAGATTCCAATAACACTGGGAAGACCTTTTCTTGCAACAACTGGAGCTATAATTGATGGAAAAAACCATAAACTTTCATTGGTAATCGGTAAGGAAAGGTTGGAGTATTATCTATCTAATTCTTCTAACCATGCCTCTTCTTTCTTAGTGAGCATTTGCAGTGGGGATGATGCTTACAAATTGGAGGATTGGAACTTCCATCCTCATGGGAGGTCGCTGGATGAAGTACATGATCCACCAAGTGTTGGGAGAAGGTCCCCAATAAAAAATGAGAAGTACATCTACCCTCCGAGGGCAAGAATGAGGGAAGAAGAAGCACACTCAACCCTAGGAGGGAAATCCGTATCTCCTTGGGTATAGCCATTAAAATGAAGACAAGGTCAAGCTAATGACCTTAAACAAGTGCTTCTTGGGAGGTAACCCAAGGGCTCCTTTAGTTAGATTCAATTTTAGCTTTTTTTTCATTAGTTAATGTTTTTAAATTGTTGTTGTTTTTGTTTTCAGGTTGTACATTGCTTTCTTGAGTTGACCATGATTATTTCATGGGCATGGAGGTATTGGAGAAGTCGAAAAGGATGAAATTCAGTAATACTGGACCTAACATGGCTCGACCATGTACCATACACGGCCATGTGACATTTATAGAGGAGGAGGAGCACTCGGTCGTGTGGCTCACACTGGCCGTGCAAGCTCACTCGAGAAGAAGAGGGTCAAGGTCGTGTGATTTCACACGGCTTTGTGAAATACCCGAGAAGTAGAAGAAGGAGGTCGTGTGACACACACGACCGTGTGAGGGAAACAGAGAAGAAAATGAACTCAGCCATGTGAACCTAGTCGAGAAGAAGACACCACTGCCCGTGCCATTTGGCACGACCGTGTGGTTCTAACCGAGAGGAGGACTTCTTGGGTCGTGTATATCTACACAGCCGTGTAGAGCATCTTGACCTAATCATGTCTATAAGACATGGCGTGCCAAGGTTGTGTTGGCCACACCCCCAAGCCAAATTTCTTCTCCAACCCTTTCTCATCTTTAACCTTTCTTCTTAACCTCTCAGATCTAGATCTCTTACTCATTTTTCTCCATAAACCACATCTAGATCTAGATCTAAACAATAATTCTCCTCTCCTACCTTCAAGATCTACAACTTCCTTCCCTAAGATCTTACTTCTCAAGATATCACTACAACAAAAACCCTCATAGACATCGATTTTCCACCGATGTCTATTTCATTTTCGACCGATGTCTATGAAGGTGATGTAAAAGGTCTGCCACTTTAGACATCGGGTTAAAACCGGTGTAGTATCACTTAACGACATCGGGTGTAAAATCGATGTAATATTATATGTTAATAACACCAGTTTTGGCATCGGTATACGATTGATGTAATATTAGTTAAGGACACCGGTTTTGCAGCGGTGGAAAACCGATGTAATATCAGTATTGTTTAACAACACAAATTCGATTTCTGAAACAGTGAAAAACCGATAGTATCGAGAAAATACACAAATATTCACAAATTACACAAATATTCTTCTTCTAACAGTATCCATAAAATACACAAATATTCACAAATTACATAAATATTCTTCTTACATCAAAAGCTAATAGATCCATAAAATACACAAATATTCACTGTTCATAAATATTCCAACAGTATCCATAAAATAAATAAATATTCTTTTTACATCAAAAGCTAATAGATATTGTACACATCCAGGTAGAACATCGTGAGTCAAAAATCAAGCTGAGGCTACATTAAATTATGAGAATTAGAATCTGTTCAACTTGCTATACTGCTCCATTTTTCTTGCGCCTTTCATTTCCCTAATCTCACCACTTTTCACCTTCAAATGCCTAGTTTTCTGAGTTAAAACATCCACTATTCTAATCTGTCAAACAAAAGTATCATTTGGTCTACTTAAATACAGCAAAGAATAAAAACAGAAGAATTATACATGCTGTAGAAGTCCTAGAATATCACCATCAAAAAGAAATTGACATGGGACAATATACGCAATTTACATTCCATGTAAATGCATGCATCATCCAAAGTTTTCAAAAATCAAATACCTTTTGCAGTTTGTTGCTTACATAAGGGAAATTAAAGATGCTATAAATTCTACTGAAATAAAGATTGAAAATGAGATAAGTAACCTTTTGCTGGTAACTTTTACTTGTTTGCTCAGCTTCTTTGATCTGCACATTTGAAATAATCTGTTATAAGGCTCATTTCTCCACTTCATACAAAAATTTTGCAAGCAAGAACATATGTTTCATCAATTTACCTGCAAGGGAATAATGAAATTTGTTATCAGTGAATCAATGGCAGAAGTTTCACAAAGAGCAGCAATAGCTTCACAGGCCTCCCTTCCTTTATTGCCTCCTCCAAATGGCTCAAATGCAGTACCATAAGAGCAGTCTTCATAATCTGTCCTTGTATCTGACAGCTTGTGGTCGTCCATTATCCCTTCTTCAGTGACATACTCAAGATTTTTTTCACAATACTTCTCCCATCTTCCGTCACTGCAACATGCAACTTGATAACCAACAAGGTAAATTTGGTCTTCCAAGTACTATTGAGCCGACAATATATAAAGCAATTATAAATGAAATATTCAAACAAGACATGCTTACTCTAGGAAAATGTTCAAATCTGGGGCTTCTACCAATCTTAATAAAAATTGACAGTCAACAAACTGGTAGCTAAAAAAAAATCTATCAAAATGCTATAAACTTCATGGGAAAATTTTGAAAAGTCTAGTAATCAACTATAGTGTTTGGCATTTTGGTGTGGCCATACGACATTGTAAAAATGTTAGAAACAACTATAGCTAAAAAAAAATATTAAGTACCTCCTCGATGTGTCATCAAATAGCAGCTTCCTTATTTGAGTATTACTTCCCACATTCATATACTTGGCATCCTCATAGTACTTGGATGCCCACCGTCTGAATTTATTTGCAACTATTTGCTTATCACCAACAGCGAGCTTTTCAATCTTTGATAGATGGACTTTATCGACCAGAATTCCTTCAGATTCCATCTTTACTAATAGAACACCAAAAGGACGCCAACACTTTTCATAGAAATCATACATTGTTCCTTGTATACTGCCTTTCAAAAACCATGGTACACACATAAGTTTTTCTTTCAAGCGATTAAAAAGTTTTAATGTATTCACTGCATCTAAAGCAGAATATTTGATCCACGATCTTCGTTCTTCTCTTTGTAGAATATCAACAGGAGGAAGTGTGATAATTTTTCCTTCAGTTCCATCTTTCTTTAATTTTTTCTTACCAAAGATGGATTTCATTGACATCTTTCCACTGATTAATTCAACATCATCATTTGAGTTTCCTTGAGACATGATCTTTGGGTCACTTGTAAGTGCTTCAAGTGAATAACCCCCATCAGTTGTCCTAGAAGAATCAAAAAGTCGTGCAAGATGCATGGTATCCACATGGAACCCAGCAAGCTTGATCCCATTGTTTCCTATTATATGACTATCAAAGCTATAATTATGCCAAACCTACACGTTATTGAAGAGAAATACATTTAGTATCACACAACTTTAAATACAAGCATGCCTTATTCCAGCTAAGAGGAAGAAGCACTAGTTAAGATAAGATTATCATAAAACAAAAAGCATAATTTGAATGGAAAATAGGAAGAAACTCACGAGTGAGAGCGGCTACTCAGCTCGTTAGTGTTTGTTGACCCGACAGATCTATTTTTCCCTCCATTTGTCAGAATTTCCCAGACATCATCTATGCTGCCAACTTGAGGTTCTAAAAGGTCAAGCACATCTTGCGTCCCATCTGATGCTTGCTTTATATCCAACCTTCAGAAAAACAACAAAGCCCAACAAATTGAACCTTTACTTGGCAAGAGGTAACAAAACATTTTTCAATCATGCATGAATACAAATCCTTCCAGGATAATTCTACCTCTTTGAGAGTTGGTCGGGACTATCTGCAAGAAGATCTCTGATCTTCTCATTATAAACCTCCAACATACTGACATAAAATTCATATCTCATGAGAGAGCTTCTCTATCCAGAAATTTTGAACAGTTCTTCTAACGCTCTGTAATTAACGCCTCTATTCTCTGGAATCCCTTCCATTGTTAAAGAAACTTGATAAAAGAAACTTGATAGTTCAAGGAATACATAAAACCAACTTAGCAATAGGAAATAACAACTCCTCAATCTAGCAAACAAAAATGATAAAATCAACTCACGGTAGTGTTTGAGGAAATTCATCAAACACATTGCATGCATCAATCAATTAATACTTGCAATCAAGAGATCAAGAAGATGAAACTCTAATATTTTTTAGCTTCCACTATACTTGAGTTTCTAGGTTACACATGCAAGTTTCTAGGTTACCTGGAAGAGATGAAACCAAATCACTGCAGGTTGCTGCAAAGTATTGATGAAGAGATCACCAATCACTATAGATGGTTTCCTGATAGATCAAATTCGTTGTGTAGTAACCCTCTGCTAAACCCCTCAGTCTACCATCTAATTAGCTGTGCTTTACTCTACATTTTGTATCAGATAGTTAGTCCTCTATCTAATTTGTAATTCTTGAGACTTTGCTTCTTCTCTATATGCTAGGAAAAAAACTCTAAATCTCCTATTCAATCACTGCATGAGTCAAATTCAGTAAAGAATTTATAATATCTAGATTTATCAATCAGTTGCTGTGTGTAGAATGCATGAACATGGCCTGATCTCACCTTCCATTTCTCTCTTTTTTTTAAGATAATAATAGTAATTTAAGTAGCAGGTTTTGATCGAATTGGTTGGTTTGTCAGCTTCATACAATTTCCAATGCATGGATTGTCGTTTAATACTACTTTGCAATGCTAATGCTAAATGCTAACCTCGTTGACTCATTTTCACAAACAGGAAGGGCGCATGGATGCATCCTCCTCCCAGCGGAAGCGACGCGGCGGCGATGACGACAGTCTCCCCTCAAAGCCTCGACCCGCTTGTTCGTCGCTGCCGCGTGGAGAAAAGGGTCCCGCGGCGTCGGAGGAGGACGTGGAGGAGTTCTTCGCCATCCTGCGCTGAATGCGCGACGCGTTGCAGTCCGTGTCCGTTGGGCGAGGCACCGTGGCGTCAGCCAGGTGGAGCCCGTCGTTCGAGTGGGAGGACTTCTTCGGGGGCGGCACCGACAAGGTCGCCTGCGAGGGGGGCGATGGAGCTCGAGCGGTGACGCCGGCGGTAGATGAAGAGGTGAAGCGGCCACAAGGCATCGACCTCAACGCCGATCCGGGGCCCGAGGCGGAGGGTGTGGCGGTGCCAAGCCCCCTCGGTGAGTATACCGCCCTCTCAGTGCTTCCTCCGGCTATTTCCTAAAATCAAATGTCGCTGCTGCTCTCTAATTGGTGATCTCCTCCAGGTACCCGCGCATGCTGACCACGATCTTCCGCATGGGGCTGGCCAGCGGCTGGGTGTCCTCAGCGTGCACGGCATCGCCGCCCGTGGGGTGACCGACCGCGGGGTCGCCGAAGGGAGTAGGGGTGATCGCATGAGCGACGGAGAGTGCAGCTGAGATGGAGGAGCGGAGATCGGCGGGCGAGAGTGAGCTGCCATCACCACTACCAATTCTGGAGGCGGCGTCGGGGGGATGGAATGCAACTCCGTCACCTCGTCCTCCATGGGTTAGGCCGCCTACGCTGCTACCCTCTGCGTCCTTAGTCAAACAAAAGGCAAGCTGTGCCGTGCATCGATCTAGGAAGGGGAAGAGGGAGATGAGGTTGAGAGAGATGGTCGGACGGGTAGCGGCGAGGAGGAAAGTAGTGGTGGTGTTGCAAGACGGCTCGATATAGGTTTAGGTTTGGAGGGAAGAGTGAAGTATTACAAATTTCGGCTAAGTATTGGTGGGAAAATTAAATTATTTTATTTTATCATAGACACCGGGTTTTAAAAACCGCTGTTAAAATCGGTGTCTATTAACAAAAAAAAAGGCGCGCATAGGCATCAGCTTAAAAACGATGTCTATGAGCGAAAATCTGCGCTTATAGACACCAGTTTTTGGAAATATCGGTGTAAAATACTCAAAGACATCGGTTTTTGCTTAAAACTGCTGTTGTTCCACCGATGTCTATGAAGGTTTTTCTTGTAGTGTATATTTTCTCAAGATCTCACTTCTCCAATTAAATAACACTTTTCCCTCTTTGAACTTGACATCCTGTCTAACCTTTTGAAGAAGCTTCGAAAAGGAAGTTGTGGATCAAGCGAAGAAAAGGAACCACCAAAGGAAAAGGGCAAGGAGAAAGTCACAAAGGGCAAAGGCAAATGGAGGGCACGCGGCGAAAGTAATGACAATGAATTCAATATCATTTTTAGAAATGATGATCATAAAGCTAGATTTGATATTCTTATTGCAAGAAAGATTGTGTGTACAGGATACATTGACCCAACTGTTTTGAATTTTTTAGGAATTAGAGATGTTATGGATTGAATGATTAGTTCTCTAGATTGGGATAATACGATGTACACACATCTTCCTACATATCCTCAAATTATACTTGAATTCTTGAGCTCATTAGATGTCCATTATTTGAATGAAGATGATTATATTGGCAAAATTACCTTTAGATTAATAAATCAAGAGTTTTAGTAGACATTTAGTGACTTTAATAGTCATTTTGGTTTGACTACTAGTGGCTCTCACAGGTTTGACCCTAGATTTAGTTGGAATAATTTTTGGAATTCAATTACTTGATTGAACCAACCTTATGAGCCCTCTAGAGCTAAAGCTTCCCATATGAAAAACTCCATCTTTAGGTACCTACACCGAGTAATGAGTCAAACTATTTTTAGTAGAGGAGAAAGTGATGGAGTTGTTAGGTAAGTGGAACTTTATGCTCTTTGGGCTATGTTACATAAGGTTGACTTTGATTCCGGTTTCCATTTTTTGCAAAACCTAGTGAGAGCTGGGAAGACATCCTCGGGATTGATTGTCTTTGGTGGTTTGATTACCCAAATAGCTATAAATCTGGGTTGTGATCTAGATGAGTTAGAAATCATCCATGGCAATAACATGATCGATATCGATGCATGTCTTTCCATGAAGATGGTTTGTCGGGATGAGAATGGCTTTGCCTTTCCTATGAAGGATGGTTTTTCATTATCCCTTCCTTATCCCGAGCGAAGCTCTGTTCGCAACCCCGCTAATTGGGTGATCACTGATTTAGATCCCGAGAATGTCCTTTCCTTGTCTGGAGACACCGAGCCCCACCTTGAGCCCTTGTCATCTGGACACCCGCAGTCGTCCGGACATCCAAACCCTGTTAGGCACTCTTTTGCTTGTGGTACGGGTCACTCCATATTTGATTTTTCTGATTTTCACTCCTCTCTAGACTCGCTTAACGAGAAGCAAGAGGCCCAACGAGTAATGTTGGAGGGCCGCTTCACTTTATCAGATGGCCAGTATAGAGAGGTGCAAGATCATTTTCAGTTCACGAGGAACTTTCAAGGTCTAGTGTCTAAGTTTGTCCAAGATTATGATACAGATCAAGCTAGAATGAGATATTTCATAGAGGGCATGAGTGTTACACGTCAACAAGTTAACGCCGTCTATGAATATCATAAGTTCCTGAGTGAGACTCTTGGCTTTCCTAGTTTTCTTTCTTGCTGATCACGTAGACCTCCATTTCCCCACTCTCCTCCACCACCACCACCACCATATTGATTTCATTGGGATGATGAAAAATTTAAGTCTTGGGGGGGGGGGGGGGGGGGGGGTTTGCAACCTAAAATTTCTGCATTTTATTTTACTTTGCTTGCATTCAGTTTTTGCTTATGTCTTGTATTTTTCTTTGCTTTGTTTGTTAGATTTGGTTTGGACTGTCACTTGACTATCTTTTGAAATATTGTGACATATTGAGAACATCATTCCTCACTACTGCTGACTTGTCTACAAGTAAAATTGTTTGCACGTTTATATCTTGATTCATGATGTTGTGGGTATAATGCTAATATGTTTAGTGTACCTCTTTTCTCTATCTTAAGTAGCATGATATGAGCTAAGTATTGTGTGGAAACAAATTTGAGTTTTGGCTTAACCTTAAGGATTCTATTATAATTTACTTGAGCTTGAATAGTTGATATCATTGGAATAGTCATGATTCATCCTATTTATTTAGTACTTAGTTCTTATAGTCATTTATCAAACTACATATTGGTTATTGGATGATGCTCGAGTCATGTAAGTTCATTTGGAAAAATTAAAATATCCCAATATTTCCACTTATATGCATTTGTGTTCAAGTGTTGCATCTTGCAATCACTAATAAAAAAAAAAAAAATAAGGGATATAAAAAATAGTTGTTGTGAGTGGAAATTAGCAAGTTACTCCTTTGAGACCGAGTTAGGTTACTAGGGAAATGACTCCTATATTTCTTATGATATCAAGCACGCCTTTGAGACCTTATGTGCATTGAGAAATATGAACCAACTGTGTGGGAGGTAAGTGCCTATCACCGAGAATATTAGGAATTCAATTGGATGACGACTTAACTAGGACAAAGATTGAAACTTGAAGAATTTGGGTCACTTATTGCACTATGCACAAGAAACTTATGCTTAGGCCATACTTGAGTTATTCTCATGATCATGCTTATCAATGAGACTTGTAGATAGAGTTAGGAAAGTACACAAGGGATTATGATGCATTATAGAGCACATGAGTTTAGATTGCAGTATTTTGCTTGAGGGCAGGCAAAGGTTTAAGTCTGGGGGTGTGATGTGCATAGATTATATAAACTTGCTTAGCATGTTTTGATGCACATTCACATATTTTACGCATGCTTTGTCTATGCACTTTCATACTCTTTGTCTTACTTTCAGCATAATTACTCTTCTTTGTTCGGAGATCTACTCTTGTGTATTTTCTATTTACAGGAGTCAAATTTGGAGAGGAAATGATATTCGTGGTCGATCCAGTCAATAAGCGAAGGAAGACAGCACTGGCCATGTGAGTCATATGGCCATGCCAAAGAAGCAAGGAGGAAAGTGACTTTGGTCGTGTGGTACAGACAACCACTACAAGAAAAAAGCCTAACAACAACGGTTTTTCACCGTTGTCATAGCCCATTTTAAACTGTTGTTAAAGGCCGTGTTGTTAAAAGGGGTGCCCAAAGACAACAATTTTTAACCGTTGTCTTTGAAGGCAAAGGCAACATTTTTACAACAGTGAAAAACTGTTGTCTTTTCCTTCAAAGACAACAGTTTTTCACCGTTGTCTTTGAGTGTCTACATTTAATAACAGGGTCTTCAACAACAGTTTTAAACTATCTACGACAACGGTGAAAAATCGTTGTCTTTTTTAGGAAAAAAATAAAAAAAATAAAAAAAAATTAATACACAATTTTCCAATATTATAAATCATTCAAAATACTAAATTTCAAAATAAAATTTAATATACAATTGTCTAACATTCAAAAATAATATCTATAACATTCTGAAGAAATTTCATAAACAACCAACAAAATGATAACACTATTAAAACAAAGGTAGAATAATATAACACGAGATTTTCTACATAAATTTAGACGTCAAATTTGACTAAGCATGCTGAGATGAGAAGCATCAAGGACCTTGAGATCAATAGAATTGCGGAAAGCAAATGCTGGAAATGAATACTTCTTGATTTCAATCCATCTGCCGACTCCGCAATGAGAAACACCTTCAATAAGCTTAATCACCTCTGTGAGTGTCCAAATCTTATTGTGCTTCTTCCTTCTAAATCCACATTTTAAATTTCTAATTCTCATGTTCCAGTTTTCTGATGCATCATCTCGCAATTCAGACTCAAATGTGGGTTTAGATTCAGCTGCTGAAGTTGAGAATTTGTCCTCATTTATCATGGTCTCTTTTACCTGAATGGAACTTTGTATTCAAGGACTTCAATTGCAACCAAAATATAAAATTAAATCTTCTTTAAACTCAACTAAAAAATAAACAGAAAATAACCAAGCAAAGAAATTTGCACATCTAAGTGGTTTTACCTCATCAAGTTCTGGACGAATTCTAGGAGTGCGTAGACTTCTCGGTTTCTTTGGAATTGCACCTGTGGTAGGCAAGTTGAACAACAAGAAAAGAAACAATTTCAGTATAGATGGGCTTCTCTTATGTATTGAACAATTAGCCATTATACCATGAATAAGATTACCTCTGGTTTCTCCGTAGCATCTGGATTTAAAGTTTGAAGCTTGTTCAGTACATCTTCTCGTCTTGCACAATTTCTTGTTTGATATACCAGCATTTTCTTTATTTTCCCAAATCAAAAGCTCAACATCACAATTCTGTGCTTCAGAAAGCCTTTCCATTCCATTCCCAAGAGAATGTTCAATCTGTTTAGCAACCTGGATGCCGTTAGACATACTTCTGCACTGACTAGACACTCCAAAATGATTTTCTGGAATCCAAACCATTTCATCAATATAATCATTTGGAGTAGAGAAAAACTTGAAGGGACTGGAAAAGTTATCAATTTCAGTAAGGTTGCCAGATCCACAATATGGATGATGCCCGAGAACCTGCTCATAATACATTTCTATGTCCTGCCCAAAATTGCTACTGAAGTCATCTGGAAATTGTTTAGCGGTTGCATTGTTAATGAAAATTGTCTCTCTGTCTGGTGTAGTTTCAGCAAGAGAATCAAGAGCATTGGGCATGTCAGAAATCTCATTAAGATCAGTAAATTTCTCACTGCTTTTAGCTTGCAACTCATATCTGGCGCTTCTAATACATGATGTACTCGGAGAGGCAGATTTCATCTGAAAACATTCTACATGGCCATAATATTAATAAACAGAGATAACTTGGGAAAAGTTGCAAGCATCAGTTAGAGCAAGAATCATTTAGACATCATTATAATGAAAGGAAGGTACCCAATAATAAAGCTAACTTAACATGATAATTGGTACTGAAAGAATTTCTTCTATAAAAGAGCTAAACTCCAACAATAAAACTAGCATACATGACAATTGGTATAGAAAGAATTATAGAAAAACTAAATCTCCAGCATGTTGCATTAAATACTAAAGGCAGTTTTCTATTGGATCAGAATTAACTTTAGAAGAAAGAACCACATAACTTTATATCTGCTACTAAAAGAACTAAAAGTGAGGTTGATGATTCTATCAGTACTAACATTCTAATTGGTGCAAAGGAAAGATAAGTAAAACAATTAACTCTCAATAGTAGAAAGAACAAACATTCTTCCTCCAAAAGCATACGTTCACTTATTAGAAGTTGGTAAAAACTCTTCTATAGGTGTAAATACCAAAACATCTTTTACTGAACCTATCCTAGCATTCAATTAGAACACAATGACAGCATTATGTTATAGCATCAAAGCAACTCTTTCTTTGCACTTGTTACTTCATTCATAAAGGTACCATTTGCCATATACTTTAGAAATCGGAGAAAAAAACAATTCCATCAATAAAGAAAAGAATTAATCCATTAACCATATCCCTAGTTGTAGAATACACCTAGCTAACAAACAATACCACCCATTCATAGTTAACCACTAAAGCCCAAAACATTATGAACAACCCTTCCCAAATTCGGCCACAACCCCATCACCAATTCCAAACAACCTTCCAGCAGAACCAATACTTTCGTAAGAAAGGAAGCCTAATATAGCAGGAGCATCAAGTAAGCCACCTAACAGAATTCGTTCAAAGAATCCGATCAGTAAAGAGTTCCATAAATGGAAAAGAAAAATAGATCTCAAAATTAGGAAGCCGATCCATCAAAACACAGTGAGTTATCTTGCATACCACCTTCAGTTATCCAAAACCAAATCCATTGGTGTACCGATTTTCATACCAGAACTCTGCAATCCACAAACACACACAGGTACAAAGAACCCTTGCCATAAATCACACAAAGTCTTCACAACAAAATTGAATAACTGTTATAAGAATTCAAAACAACCCAAAGATCCCCAATGAGCATTCACACCTGCAAAGTAAACTTCGAAATCTACTGCAGAAATCTGAGAGAAAAGAAGTAGAGCACAAGAACAGCAGATTGAACAAGAACACCTCAAACATCCCAAATCGCAGCTCAATAAAACCGAATATCCTACCAATAAACCCTAGAACCAATCTTCCCTATTATCTATCCAGTCCAGCCAAACCCCATACCTCATAAAAGTGCATCCTCGAACTTAAAATAGTTCCGGGTGCTTTTGTCTCATATCATCTTCTCGTTCCCATGTGGCTTCTTCGAACCGTTGATTTTGCCACAGGACCTTTACCAAGTGTACCTCTTTGTTCCTTAGTCTTTTGATACCTCGATCCAATATCTGAACCGGTCGACTTTCGTAACTTAGATCCTCTTGCACTTGTACGGTTTGTGGTTCGATCACTTGGTCCGTGCTCGGAATACATTTCTTTAGCATCGAAATATGGAACACATTGTGGATAGCTGACATCTCCTGAGGTAGCGCTATTTCGTAGGCCACCATGCCAACTCTTTTCAGAACTTGATATGGGCCTACACAGCACGGGCTTAGTTTTCCCTTCTTTTCGAACCTCATCACTCCTTTCATAGGAGCTACTTTAAGGAATACTGCATCTCCGACACTGAATTCTAAGGGCCTTCGTCTTTTATCTGCATAACTCTTTTGTCGACTCTGAGCTGTTTCTCTTCTTTGGCGGATGTTCTGTATAGCATGGATGGTGTTGTCAATGAATTCTGTTTGAACTCCCATCTCCTTCTTTTCACCACCTTCGTACCAGCATATAGGGGACCTACATTTCCTTCCGTACAAAGCCCCGTAGGGTGCCATTCCAATAGTAGCCTGGTAACTATTGTTGTAGGCGAATTCTGCTAAACATAAATATCGGCACCAACTCCCTTTGAAATCTAAGGCGCAAGCCCGTAACATGTCTTCTACTACTTGATTTACCCTTTCTGTTTGTCCGTCGGTCTGAGGGTGGAAGGTAGTACTGAACAAAAGCTTGGTGCCAAGGGCTTTCTGAACACATTCCCAAAAATATGAAATAAAATGACCATCTCTGTCAGAAATAATGGTCTTAGGAATCCCATGTAATCTAACAATTTCTTTGACATATAATTGAGCTAATTGCTCAATAGAGTAGGTCATCTTAATTGCCAGAAAGTGGCCAGATTTCGTCAATCTGTCCACGATTACCCATATAGCATCGTAACCGTTCGTCGTCTTGGGTAATCCCGAGATGAAACCTGTAACGCCCGCCCTCCCTGCTACCCTAAGGGACGGGGCTACGATACTCTACGTATAAATTTTTCTTTTTAAAACAGCGGAAGATTAAAATAATTTTCATAGTTTTAATAAAACTTTTCTTTAAAATTTCTTTTGAACTATACTATCACATGGCATCAAAATCATAACATCAAATCCAGTGGAACCATAATGTCAAGCCACACATGTTTAGACATCACAAGTCATAAAATACCAATGCATAGTTCTTTAAAGAAACTTTAAGCAGGTTCTTATTTATTTGGTTGCCTAGCCACTGCCACACACATCTTCGTTGCCCCTCCTGCTGCTCCTCTAACTCATCCAGCTTTTTCCTTTATCTGTGGTACAAGGAAAGTAAGCTATGAGCACTCATGGCTCAGTAAGTTCCTTTCCTACTCACTAAAACCAACAATCAGCACATAATCAAGAATGCATCAACAAGTCATAATCTCAACTAATCATGGCATAACATAGCATTCTATTCAAGCATATCATGCATCATAATATAATCACAACTAGTCATAGCATATCAAGCATCACCATGGCCGAAACATATATATAGTGCATTGCATAAAACATAGCTAGACATGGCATAACAAACAAGTATTATGGTATATCAAAGCATGGCCGAAACATGTATATCAAAGCATCATACTATGGCTGAAACATGTACATCAAGGCATCATCATATTTATGGCTGAAATCTATATATCAAGCATCAACAAATCCATGGCCGAAACATGTCTATAAGGTATAGCATGAACATAACATAATCATACCTTATC
Source organism: Zingiber officinale (assembly GCF_018446385.1). NCBI lineage: Eukaryota > Viridiplantae > Streptophyta > Magnoliopsida > Zingiberales > Zingiberaceae > Zingiber > Zingiber officinale. Next base: position 45,972,018 of record NC_055986.1, read on the forward strand.
ATGGCATATCATAATCAAGAGCATAACATGAAACATAGCATAATCATAAGGTGTATGCAATATGATTTTGAAAAACATGTATCCGAAAAACATGTGTATGTCTCATGATCTTTAAAACCATTTTCTTTTACATATATACTTGAAAGTAATCTCAACATAAGGGGGATCCCGGCTATGTACCACTTACATATTGCGCGCAACCTTGTAGGTCCAAGGTAGCAAGTCTTGAACCCTACGAGGCAAACATACTAGGCCCTTAGTCCTAGGGGCACTTAGGAGCCCATCCCTAACGAGGTCCTTAGTCCCCGGGGCGCTTATGGAGCCCACCCTTGGTACAAGCCACTCACATATAAAGTAAAGTACATGTCATACATATCAGGTATCATAAAAGCATGCATCACTTAGGCACACATCATATCGTAAAAGTATGCATCACTTAGGCATACATCATGTCATAAAAGTATGCATCACTTAGGCATACATCATATCATAAAGGTATGCATCACTTAGGCATACATCATGTCATAAAGGTATGCATCACTTAGGCATACATCTTATCATAAAGGCATGCATCACTTAGGCATACATCATGTCATAACAATATGCATCACTTAGGCATAGATCATAAAAACATGCATATCTTAAGCATAAAGCATATCATCAAGCATGCATGATTTAACCACATAGCATATCATGAAAGCATGCATATTTTAAGCACTAAACATAGCATTAAAGCATGCATAATTTAACCACATATCATAACATAAGCATGCATATTTTTAGCACAAAGCATATCATATCATAAAAGCATGCATATCATATCATAAGTCATAAATCACAAGCATACATTTTAAGCATAAGGGTGTATCTTGTGATTATCCTATCATAGGAAACATGGTATCATATTTATCTTGGTTTTAAGCTTCCTAAACCCTTGTGGCCGAAACCCTTTAGAGCTCAATTTAGGTTAAACACAACATCCAAGCATGTGGCACCTAAATTATCATCATAACATTTTCATAGGAAGCATTATAAACATGATTAACTTAGTTTCTAAGTTCCTCAAGTCCCTAATTTCATATGGCCGAAACCTTAAGGTGTGAAACAAGGTTCCATATGACATAAAAGTATGGACAACTTTAAATCATATTTATAACATTTTTACCAAGGAACAAGGTAAACACATTTGACACATTTGAATTAGTTCCTAAGTTCTTTAAGCCCTTAACATATGTCATGGCCGAAATTTAACAAGTTCTCATTAGGGCTACAAACAAGCATACAAGCATGTGAACTTGGACTAACATTATGTATAAATTCATACAAGGCATCATACAATAGTTATGGCCGAAACATACCCTAGCATCATTTTAGGTCATAAAACAACATATAGCAATTGCACCTTGGCTTTCTACTTATTATATTTCATGTAGAGTGACATGAGCATATTTAATTTAAGTCCTAGGGTTTCTAGGGCATCTATTCCTTCATGACCGAAACATTCAAGGTTTCATTTAGGTCATGGAAAAATTATACAAGCATGTGAAACAATCAACACATTATCCTATTTTCATAAGAAGTACTTTTAACACATTTGGTTTCATTTCTAAGGCCTCTAGGTCTTTTAAACCCTACTTGGCCGAAACTCACAGAATATAAACTTGCTTCAAATAGCCTAAAAGCATGAGAATTTATACAAGTTTCATAGCATGTATAAAGACAAGCATAATGAGTATACATATGAATTGTGTCTTAGGCTTTCTAGGTTTCTTTTTCTCTTTTTCTTTTATTTTTTTTTCTCATGGCCGAAACCTACCATTCCTTAGCTAGGTTTTTAAGTGGCCTAAAGCATGAAAAACCTATGTAAGTTTCATGGCAAAAGTTACTAAGAAACATATATACAAATTGGTTCATGAATAAGCTAGGACCCCTTGTGGTCATACATATTATATGTCATCCAACTAATTTTTCTACACCCTAATTAAGCATGAGGGCATTAAACAACTTTCATATATAAATAGCACAGAGGTCTTGAGCATATTAAAATTTTGTTTAAGCTTTTCTAAGCTATCCATCTCATCATGGCCGAAAAAAAACCTAAGAAGGAGTTCATGAAATTCTATCAATATTCAAGCATACAAATCCTTTAAGATCTTTGTATTCTATCACATGAGCATGGTTATTTAAATTTAAAGGTCTTCCTAACCCTAAACCCTTTCTTGACCGAATCATATGAGTGGGTTTCCTTTTAGTTTCAAATATCTTCTAAGGAAGAAAAACTAATACATGATCCTTAATATTTCATAGGGAGAACCTTGTACTAGTTGGGTAAAACAATAAATTTCCCTAGCCTCTTAAGAATATTTTTGGCCGAAATTCTAGGGTTCAGTACTCCTCTGATCAAGCATCATATAGGTATAAAAGCATGAAGAAGAACCCCCTTTCATAGCATAGAAAAATCTATCATGTAGTGAAGACTAGTTTAAACACCATTAGATTTTGAAAGCTCTTCTTGGCCGAATTTTCTCAAACTTGTTTCTAGGTTTTAAAATCCTCATAAAATCCGAAAAGCACATAAAAGCCTTGTACCACAGGTGTGGGGAAGCTTACATCCTTTTTTGCTTGTGGATCTAAGGTATGAAGAAGAAGAAGTAGCCTCTTCTTCTAGTTCCTTTCCCTTGATTCCTTTGCTAAGTCCTCCTTGTATCTTAGGCTTTCTTAGGGAAAAATTTGGCTTTGGGGCTGAAGATGGAGGAGAGGGGACTGTGGTGTTCTCGGTGAGGGAGAGGATGAATGAGAGAAAATGAGAGAAAAATAGTTTTCTCTTTTCTTGCTCCCTTTTATGTTAAGGGGGAAGAGGTAGCAAACTTAGTTTTTGCTTTCCTTCTCCCTTAGCCCTTTTTTTTATATTTTATTTTTATTTTTATTTGTTTATTTATCCTCATCATTCATGGTTAAATAAGGGGGAATGAATCCCCTTAATTAACCTCTTTTATTTTCGGCAAAATCAAAGAGGAAGAGGGAGAGGAAGGGAGGAAGGCAAATTGCCTTTCTCTTGCTCTTTACTTGTTTCCTTTTGGCTAGATTTTACTCTTACCTTTATCATGAGTTTCCCTCCTTTGCTATCAACATAATATTCCTATCCCAACTGGTTATTATCCATTAATTCTATGAAATATAATATAAGAGGTTCAAGGTTCAATCCTTGACCTTCACTTCTTTTTATTTCATTTTATTTTTTTTTGCTTCAACTCACTTCCTATTATTTTTCTAAGGCAAAATCCCACATTCATATATTTATCTTACAAGCTTAGTGGGTATTACAGTACCCCGTACCTCATAAAAAGTTCGTCCTCGAACTTTAAAATAGCTCCGGGTACTTTTGTTTCATATCGTCCTCGCGCTCCCAGGTGGCTTCTTCGAATCGTTGATTCCGCCACAATACCTTTACTAAGGGTATTTCTTTGTTCCTCAATCTCTTTATTTCTCGGTCCAGAATCTGGATGGGTTTACTTTCTTAACTCAGGTCTTCCTGCACCTGTACCGACTGAGGCTCAATCACTTGATCTGTGCTGGGAGTACATTTCTTGAGCATCGATACATGGAACACATTGTGAATGGCTGCCATGTCTGGAGGTAGTTCTAGTCTCTATGCGACTTGGCCCACTCTTTCTACAATCCGGTACGGTCCTACATATCGTGGGCTTAACTTGCTCCTCTTTCCGAACCTCATTATCCCTTTCATGGGGGATACTTTAAGGAATACCAAATCTCCGATGTTGAATTCTAGTGGCCTACGCCGTTTATCAGCGTAATTCTTCTGCCGACTCTGAGCAGTTTCTATTCGTTGACGGATCTTTTGTATAGCTCGGGTGGTGTCATCAATAAGTTCCGTTCGGAACCCCATTTCCTTCTTTTCACCACTTTCATACCAGCATATAGGAGACCTACACTTCCTCCCATATAGAGCTTCGTAAGGTGTCATTCCAATAGTAGCTTGGTAGCCATTATTGTAGGCGAATTCTGCCAGGTATAAATATCGGCACCAGCTCCCCTTGAAGTCCAGGGCACAAGCTCTTAACATATCTTTCAATATTTGATTTACTCTTTCAGTCTGCCCATCAGTGTGTGGGTGGAAGGCTGTGCTAAACAACAACTTCGTGCCGAGGGCCTTCTGAACGCACTCCCAAAAGTGCGAGACAAAACGTCCGTCTTTATCAGAAATAATGGTCTTAGGGATACCATGTAATCTGACGATTTCCTTAACATATAGTTGCGCTAGTTGTTCAGTTGAATAAGTCATCTTGATCGCCAAAAAGTGTGCAGACTTCGTCAGTCTGTCCACGATCACCCATATAGCATCATACCCGTTTGTCGTCTTGGGTAGACCTGAAATGAAATCCATGGAGATTTCTTCCCATTTCCATTCTGGAATTTGGACAGGTTGTAATAATCCACCGGGTCTCTGGTGTTCAGCTTTTACCCTTTGGCACGTCAGACAAGTACTGACGTACTGAGCCACTTCTCTTTTCATACCGGACCACCAAAATTTCTTTTTCAGGTCCTGGTACATCTTAGTGGAACCCGGGTGCATTGCATAAGGCGTTGTATGTGCTTCTTCCAGTATCTTCTTTCGCATCTCTGGATCCTCCGGAATACATAATTGATCCCTGAGGTATAATATTCCATCGTCTGCGATACGGAACCCGTCATTCTTTCCTTCTGTAGTCTCTTGTTTAATTCTTTGAAGGCTCGGGTCCCTGGTTTGCTTCTCTAACATGTTCCCAAATAATGTTGGTGTTATGGTGAGGGTAGAGAGTCGTCCGGACATGGTTTCAACTAATGGATACGAAACATGTTTCAGTTTCTTGATGGATTCCCTCATCAGTTTGCTTTTAGCATTGAATAAAAATTCTAGTATACTGACTGAAATTAAATAACTGACCTGTGATGATAATAGAGGCGTTCGCCACGTCATCTTGAGCGAGAGAGTAGACTCTGGCATTGGTCATAGTGGGAGGGGCCTCCAATCTTCCTTGGCTGATTGAAGTCCCGTCTATGGCAGTATGCATCTGGTGAAGCTGTGCGGGGGCATTCTTGTTCTGGAAGTTCTGCGGAGGTAGTGCCTGAGACTGAGTAGGGCAATTTCTTGCCAAATGACCTTCCCTTCCGCAGTTGTAGCACTTTTTGGTGCTGAGAAGACATACTCCAGAATGCATCTTCCCACATGTGGCACACTGAGGGTACTTGGTCTGCTTATTGGCCTGACCACCTTTTGGTTTATTCCACTGTTTCCTCTTTCCCCCTGAGTTTCCTTTCCAGTCGGTTCTGGTATTGTGCGATTTTTGTCCTCCGGTCAGTGCTTGGTTCTTGCCCTTATTCATTGCTTCCTGATAGTGCTCGATAATCAGGGCGCTGCTGTATTAACTCCGCCGGCTACGTTCAGAGCTATCTCGGGTCGGAGCATCTTTAACATTAACCGGACCCTTTCTTTTTCAGTACGGACCAGTTCTGGACACAGTCGGGCTAGGCGGTTGAACCTCTTGACGGCTTCGTTAACTGACAGATCACCTTGCCGGAACTCAGTGAACTCGTCATAGTGCTTGTTGGTCACTTGCATATGGAAAAATTCCTCTAAAAACTCTGTCTCAAAATCTGTCCACTGCATTTGGTTTATTTGTCTTTTCGCCTTTACTCTGTCCCACCACATCCAGGCATCTCCGGTAAGACAGAACGACGCGCATTTGACCTTCTCGTGTTCAGGCCAATCCAATAGTTCCATTATGTTCTCCACGGTTTTGAGCCAGGCTTGCGCATCCCATGGTTCACAGTTTCCCGAGAATGCTTCCGGCTTAAGCCTTTGCCACTGAATTAGATAGGCCTCTTGTCGGACCATCGGAGTAGGGGCTGCCGGGGGCACTGGTGCGGCTGTAGGTATAACCGGTTAATTGGGTTGCCTTGCTGACCCATTAAGGTAGTGATCAGCTGTTGTTGTTCTGCGATCTGATGCTGGAGGTCTGCGACTACCTGCGTCAGATCTGGTGGAGTCACTGTCCCTCCGGTTCGGGTATTGCGTGTCCTAACCATGTTTATCTAAAAGAAATAGACTAGTGTAAGTGGTTATCAATTTTAGCCAATCTAACGTACTGGTTTGTTTCTATCTATTTGTTATGGTATTATTCCTAACCTACCAATATGTACTCCTAATCTAATTTATAACTAAAAGCATAGAATAAAGCATCAAACATAAGCAAGTAAAACATGAACTAAAGCATAAACAACATAAGGAAAAATAAGGAATATAATGACAAACAATGTAACATAAGGAAATAAAGCATAAGCAATGTAGTAAAGAAAATAAAGCATAAGTATATGACAAGAAAATCAAACATAAACATATAACAAATAAATTTAACATAAACATTCTTACTTGGAGCGGCAGGTAGGAGGCTTGATGTGTGTGTAGTGAGCTGGCAATAAACTTTGGCTCTGATACCCCGCCCTCCCTGCTACCCTAAGGGACGGGGCTACGATACTCTACGTATAAATTTTTCTTTTTAAAACAGCGGAAGACTTAAAATAATTTTCATAGTTTTAATAAAACTTTTCTTTTAAATTTCTTTTGAACTATACTATCACATGGCATCAAAATCATAACATCAAATCCAGTGGAACCATAATGTCAAGCCACACATGTTTAGGTATCACAAGTCATAAAATACCAATGCATAGTTCTTTAAGAAACTTTAAGCAGGTTCTTATTTATTTGGTTGCCTAGCCACTGCCACACACATCTTCGTTGCCCCTCCTGCTGCTCCTCTAACTCATCCAGCTTTTTCCTTTATCTGTGGTATAAGGAAAGTAAGCTATGAGCACTCATGGCTCAGTAAGTTCCTTTCCTACTCACTAAAACCAACAATCAGCACATAATCAAGAATGCATCAACAAGTCATAATCTCAACTAATCATGGCATAACATAGCATTCTATTCAAGCATATCATGCATCATAATATAATCACAACTAGTCATAGCATATCAAGCATCACCATGGCCGAAACATATATATAGTGCATTGCATAAAACATAGCTAGACATGGCATAACAAACAAGTATTATGGTATATCAAAGCATGGCCGAAACATGTATATCAAAGCATCATACTATGGCCGAAACATGTACATCAAGGCATCATCATATTTATGGCCGAAATCTATATATCAAGCATCAACAAATCCATGGCCGAAACATGTCAATAAGGTATAGCATGAACATAACATAATCATACCTTATCATGGCATATCATAATCAAGAGCATAACATGAAACATAGCATAATCATAAGGTGTATGCAATATGATTTTGGAAAACATGTATCCGAAAAACATGTGTATGTCTCATGATCTTTAAAACCATTTTCTTTTACATATATACTTGAAAGTAATCTCAACATAAGGGGGATCCCGGCTATGTACCACTTACATATTGCGCGCAACCTTGTAGGTCCAAGGTAGCAAGTCTTGAACCCTACGAGGCAAACATACTAGGCCCTTAGTCCTAGGGGCACTTAGGAGCCCATCCCTAACGAGGTCCTTAGTCCCCGGGGCGCTTATGGAGCCCACCCTTGGTACAAGCCACTCACATATAAAGTAAAGTACATGTCATACATATCATGTATCATAAAAGCATGCATCACTTAAGCACACATCATATCGTAAAAGTATGCATCACTTAGGCATACATCATGTCATAAAAGTATGCATCACATAGGCATACATCATATCATAAAGGTATGCATCACTTAGGCATACATCATGTCATAAAGGTATGCATCACTTAGGCATACATCTCATCATAAAGGCATGCATCACTTAGGCATACATCATGTCATAACAATATGCATCACTTAGGCATAGATCATAAAAACATGCATATCTTAAGCATAAAGCATATCATCAAGCATGCATGATTTAACCACATAGCATATCATGAAAGCATGCATATTTTAAGCACTAAACATAGCATTAAAGCATGCATAATTTAACCACATATCATAACATAAGCATGCATATTTTTAGCACAAAGCATATAATATCATAAAAGCATGCATATCATATCATAAGTCATAAATCACAAGCATATATTTTAAGCATAAGGGTGTATCTTGTGATTATCCTATCATAGGAAACATGGTATCATATTTATCTTGGTTTTAAGCTTCCTAAACCCTTGTGGCCGAAACCCTTTAGAGCTCAATTTAGGTTAAACACAACATCCAAGCATGTGGCACCTAAATTATCATCATAACATTTTCATAGGAAGCATTATAAACATGAATAACTTAGTTTCTAAGTTCCTTAAGTCCCTAATTTCATATGGCCGAAACCTTAAGGTGTGAAACAAGGTTCCATATGACATAAAAGTATGGACAACTTTAAATCATATTTATAACATTTTTACCAAGGAACAAGGTAAACACATTTGACACATTTGAATTAGTTCCTAAGTTCTTTAAGCCCTTAACATATGTCATGGCCGAAATTTAACAATTTCTCATTAGGGCTACAAACAAGCATACAAGCATGTGAACATGGACTAACATTATGTATAAATTCATACAAGGCATCATACAATAGTTATGGCCGAAACATACCCTAGCATCATTTTAGGTCATAAAACAACATATAGCAATTGCACCTTGGCTTTCTACTTATCATATTTCATGTAGAGTGACATGAGCATATTTAATTTAAGTCCTAGGGTTTCTAGGGAATCTATTCCTTCTTGACCGAAACATTCAAGGGTTCATTTAGGTCATGGAAAAATTATACAAGCATGTGAAACAATCAACACATTATCCTATTTTCATAAGAAGTACTTTTAACACATTTGGTTTCATTTCTAAGGCCTCTAGGTCTTTTAAACCCTACTTGGCCCAAACTCACAGAATATAAACTTGCTTCAAATAGCCTAAAAGCATGAGAATTTATACAAGTTTCATAGCATGTATAAAGACAAGCATAATGAGTATACATATGAATTGTGTCTTAGGCTTTCTAGGTTTCTTTTTCTCTTTTTCTTTTATTTTTTTTTCTCATGGCCGAAACCTACCATTCCTTAGCTAGGTTTTTAAGTGGCCTAAAGCATGAAAAACCTATGTAAGTTTCATGGCAAAAGTTACTAAGAAACATATATACAAATTGGTTCATGAATAAGCTAGGACCCCTTGTGGTCATACATATTATATGTCATGCAACTAATTTTTCTACACCCTAATTAAGCTTGAGGGCATTAAACAACTTTCATATCTAAATAGCACAGTGGTCTTGAGCATATTAAAATTTTTTTTAAGCTTTTCTAAGCTATCCATCTCATCATGGCCGAAAAAAAACCTAAGAAGGAGTTCATGAAATTCTAGCAATATTCAAGCATACAAATCCTTTAAGATCTTTGTATTCTATCACATGAGCATGGTTATTTAAATTTAAAGGTCTTCCTAACCCTAAACCCTTTCTTGACCGAATCATATGAGTGGGTTTCCTTTTAGTTTCTAATATCTTCTAAGGAAGAAAAACTAATACATGATCCTTAATATTTCATAGGGAGAACCTTGTACTAGTTGGGTAAAACAATAAATTTCCCTAGCCTCTTAAGAATATTTTTGGCCGAAATTCTAGGGTTCAGTACTCCTCTGATCAAGCATCATATAGGTATAAAAGCATGAAGAAGAACCCCCTTTCATAGCATAGAAAAATTTATCATGTAGTGAAGACTAGTTTAAACACCATTAGATTTTGAAAGCTCTTCTTGGCCGAATTTTCTAAAACTTGTTTCTAGGTTTTAAAATCCTCATAAAATCTGAAAAGCACATAAAAGCCTTGTACCACAGGTGAGGGGAAGCTTACATCCTTTTTCTCTTGTGGATCTAAGGTATGAAGAAGAAGAAGTAGCCTCTTCTTCTAGTTCCTTTCCCTTGATTCCTTTGCTAAGTCCTCCTTGTATCTTAGGCTTTCTTAGGGAAAAATTTGGCTTTGGGGCTGAAGATGGAGGAGAGGGGACTGTGGTGTTCTCGGTGAGGGAGAGGATGAATGAGAGAAAATGAGAGAAAAATAGTTTTCTCTTTTCTTGCTCCCTTTTATGTTAAGGGGGAAGAGGTAGCAAACTTAGTTTTTGCTTTCCTTCTCCCTTAGCCCTTTTTTTTATATTTTATTTTTATTTTTATTTGTTTATTTATCCTCATCATTCATGGTGAAATAAGGGGGAATGAATCCCCTTAATTAACCTCTTTTATTTTCGGCAAAATCAAAGAGGAAGAGGGAGAGGAAGGGAGGAAGGCAAATTACCTTTCGCTTGCTCTTTACTTGTTTCCTTTTGGCTAGCTTTTACTCTTACCTTTATCATGAGTTTCCCTCCTTTGCTATCAACATATTATTCCTATCCCAACTGGTCATTATCCATTAATTCTATGAAATATAATATAAGAGGTTCAAGGTTCAATCCTTGACCTTCACTTCTTTTTATTTCATTTTATTTCTTTTTGCTTCAACTCACTTCCTATTATTTTTCTAAGGAAAAATCCCACATTCATATATTTATCTTATAAGCTTAGTGGGTATTACAAAATCCATAGAGATATCTTCCCATTTCCATTCTGGAATTTGGATTGGCTGCAGTAATCCTCCAGGTCTCTGGTGTTCTGCTTTAACCTGCTGGCAGGTCAAACAGGTACTGACATACTGAGCCACATCTCTTTTCATACCAGACCACCAGAATTTCTTTTTCAGATCTTGGTACATCTTAGTGGAACCCAGATGCATCACATAGGGTGTTGCATGGGCCTCTTCCAGTATCTTCTTTCACAACTCTGGATCCTCGGGAATACATAATCAATCCCTGAGATATAATATTCCACTGTCCGCGATACGGAATCCGTCATTCTTTCCCTCTAAGGTTTCTTGCTTAATTCTTTGGAGGCTTTGGTCACTAGTTTGCTTCTCCAATATATTGTCAAATAATGTCGGTGCTAAGGTCAGTGTAGAGAGTTGCCCGGACATATTTTCGACCCAGTGACACGTAATGTTTCTCGGCTTCCCGATAAATTCGACTATTAGTTCGCCTTCAGTATTAGATAATGGTTCACCTTCAATATCAGATAAAACTTTAGCATATTGACTAAAATTAGGTAGCTGACCTGTGACGACTGTAGAAGCACTTGCCACATCCTCCTTAGTAAGAGAAAAGATCCTGGCATTCGTCGCTACTGGCGGAGCTTCCAGTCTCCCTTGGCTTATTTGCGGGCCTTCTATCGCAGCTTGCATCAGGTGTAGCTGTGGGGGAGCACCTCTATTCTGAACCTGCGGAGGGGGAGGTGTCTGGATCTGTGTAGGATAGTTCTGAGCCATATGCCCTTCCATTCCACAGTTGTAGCATCTATTTGTGCCTATATGGCATATTCCCGGGTGTTTCTTCCTGTAGGTGGTACACTGAGGAAACATGAGTTGCTTGCTTGCTGGTCCACCCTTGGAGTCAGTCCATTGCTTCCTCTTGCCACTGTGATTTCCTTTCCAGTTGGTTCGGGTATTCTGAGATTTCTGTCCTCCCGACTGAGTTTGATTCTTGCCCTCATTCATCGCCTTTTGATAGTGTTCCGTGATCAGAGCACTGCTGATTAATTCTTCGGCGGTCTGCGGTCTATTAACTCCGCCGACCACATTCAGAGCTATCTCAGGTCTGAGCATTTTCAGCATGAGTCTGACCCTTTCTCTTTCAGTGCTAACCAATTCTGGACATAAATGCGCTAAATGGTTGAATTTCTTGACAGCTTCATTAACGGACATATCGCCTTGTCGGAACACGGTGAACTTATCATAGTGCTTGTTTGTCACCCTCATATGGAAGAATTCTTTGAAAAATTCCGTCTCAAAGTCTGTCCATCTCATCTGATTTATTTTTCATTTTGCTTTGACCCGATCCCACCACATTCTGGCATCGCCCGTAAGGCAGAACGATGCGCATTTGACTTTCTCGTGCTCAGTCCAATCCAATAACTCCACTATGCTCTCCACAATCTTGAACCAGGCCTGCGCGTCCCATGGTTCACAGTTATTGGAGAAAGCTTCCGGCTTCAGTCTCTACCACTGAATCAGATATGCCTCCTGATGAACCACTGGAGCTGGGCCTACCGGTGGTGCAGGTGTCGGTGGCACGGGTGCAGCTGCAGGTATGACTGGCATCGTATTCTGATTCCCAGGTGGGGAAGCAGTATTCCCCTGTTGATTCATTAGAGCAGTTATTATCCGTTGTTGTTCCGTAACCTGACGCTGGAGCTCAGTGACCACATGCATTAGATCCGGTGGAGGTACTGTCTCCTCTGCTCTAGTATTGCGTCTTCTAGCCATGCTTCTCTTCATGAATATCAAGGCTAGCATAAGTTATTATTATTCCTAATCCACCATCACGCATACTTAAACTAAAATTGTAACTCATCACATAATAATAAAAAAAATGAAATAGACATGCATACTATCAAAGCATTATGAAAGAATAGATTTAAGCATAAGCATCATAAAAATTTAAGCATAAAAATTCTTACTTGGAGCGGCAGGATGTAGGCTTGATGTGTGTGTAGTGGAAGGTAAACTTCGCTCTGATACCAACCTGTAACGCCCGCCCTTCCATGGACACTCTGACTGCCCTAGAGGGACGGGGTTAATTACATTCACCTAACATACTAATGTATATGAATTCATGGCAGTGGAAGACATACTTAAAAAAAAAAAAAAAATTATCATATGCATTTGATTGTTTTAAACGTGGCATGTGAATCATAACTTATTAACCTTTTACCATATCATAATAATTCTAACATGGGCACAATATCATAAGAGCATAACATACTAGCTCAAACCATCATCATAAGCATAGGGTCCAAACTTAGTTCACATGCACGATTTAACCAATATAGATTTAAACTTAATTTGATCTATCCACCATGTCACTTCCACACACATCATCATTGCCCTTCCTGCTGCTCCCCTTAGTTCATCCATTCTTTGCCTTTATCTGTAGTACAAGGAACATAAAACTATAAGCCCAAAGGCTTAATGAGCTCCTTTCCTACTCATAAAACATAAAGCACATAACACAACATAGCATGTAAAACATAGCATAGCATAACATAGCATGGGGAATCATAACATAGAACATATCTTATCATGTAAGAAACATAACACATCATAACATAGCATGAGGGAAACATAACGTAAACATATCATATCATATAAGAAGTATAACATAGCATAGCATAGCATAGCATGTGAGTGCATATCCTGAAACATATCATATCATGTAAGCACATATCCTGAAACATATCATATCATGTAAGCACATCCTGAAACATATCATATCATGTAAGCATGTATCATAACTCATACCTGTTCATAATAGTGCATAAACAATAATTCATAAAATATGTGCATGTAGATGCAAGATGTATATTTATTATTATTTTTTTTTTAAAAAAAAAACATGTATCATGGAATGCACATATGCATCATGTCTCTTTTAAAACATATCATATACATACTTGAACATAATATCATCATGAGGGTCCAGCTTGTACCACATACATACATAAATGCGCGCAATCCCTAGGACAGGGTAGTTAGCCCCGAACCTACTAGGGATCTAGGTCTGTTCATAGTCCGTCGACCTAGGGGCATACTAAGGAGCCCATCCCTTTTTACGAGGCCCGTTTCATAGACCATCGACCTCGGGGCGCTTATGGAGCCCACCCTTGGTACAAGCCATACAAAAAATAAAATAGCATGTCATACATATCATGTCATCATGCATATCATAGCTTATCATACATGTCATAATTTCTTGTCATATCATGAAGAGAGCTCTTGATCCCATCTTAAGGGAAGCATCTCTTTGCCATACCATGATGAGTGCTCTTGATCTCAACTTAAGGGAAACAACTCTTAGGATTTTCTTCTTTCATAAGCCTTTCATACATATATCATGAAACATAACATGTTCGTATCATAACATAAAGCATAACATGTGATCTTCATAACATCAAGCATGGCATATCATATCATGAAGCATAGCATATCATATCATGAGCATAGCATATCATATCATGGAACATAGCTTATCTCATAACATAAGGCAAAACATATCATATCATGAACATAGCATATCATATCATGAGCATAGCAAATCATATCATGAGCATTGCATATCATATCATGGAACATAGCGTATCTCTTAACATAAGGCATAACATATCGTATCATGAAGCATGGAACTTAACTAATCACATATCAAAGGCCATACATCATTAGAAAACATAAGCATGCTTGGTTAGATTCACTCTAAACCCATTTATCCACCTTGGCCGAAACCTTACTAATTGGATTTTGTTAGCTAGAGCCCTAGAGCCAATCATTTGATGATTCTATTATGGACTTATTGTATCATATTTTTATATTAATAAAGGCATTTGTTTGGTTATTATACTTACTTGTATTGGTGCCAAATAAACTAAGTATAATAATGTCCTTGAGTAGAAGGTTCTTACCTATATCAATCGATTGGTTGAATCGATAGTGAGATGATATAGGGAACACTACTCTTAATCATTCCTAGTCGAGTATTAACATTCAGGGACAATGTTAATGCAATAAGACTAGCATGTAGGTCAACTCGATGACTTGATCTCACAAGTCATGGATATAGAGATATCAAGTTGACACATGGGTATACATTAGAGAATGTATATTGAATGACCCGCCATGAGAAAATATCATGGATCGTTATATGAGTGTCATATACTTTCTCATGTGGCTATTAGTATGACTACTAGTCCTTAGACCTGAAGTCACCATAGATCTCTACATAAGGAGTTATGTACTTTGGTTTCGTCAAACGTCACCCGTAACTGGGTGGACTATAAAGGCGATTACTGGGTATATAACAAATTATGCAGAGGGATGTGAGTGATGTAGATGGGATTTATCCCTCCTATATAACGGGAGAGACATCGGTATTCTTGATAGAGTGAGACCACAAAGTGCATGGCCATGCCCAAATGAGTCAATATAGGATATTGAGCTCATTTGTTTTAGTGTGTCTACTAGGAGTTCAAGATTTAGATTGATTAGAGGATGACACGGTCTATGCCTCATATTGATCAATCTAGATTTCTAGGATAGAAGGACACTTGTCATATATTGTGAGGAGTCACAATTAGTAGTCACAAGGTGATGTTGGATCTCAACATTCTTGTAACTTGGGTAGTAATGATGTGTTGCTAGATACCGCTCATTACTTATGCTCCTAAATGGGTTTAGCTCATTGCCAACGTTACAAGAGCCTATAGGGTCACACACTAAGGATAATTAGATGGAGATTAGGTTCATATGATGAACCAAGAGGATTAAATTCATTTGATGAATCAAATTGGATTAAGAGTAAGCGTAATTGGGCTAACTTGAGTTGGACTCAAGTGGATTCATGTATTCAATGAGTCTAATTTAGATTATGACTCATTAAATCAACTTAATTTAATGAATTAGATTCATTATATTAAGTTGGCTTGAATCAAATGGTTAGATTAGATCAACCATGGAAGAGATTTGGTCAAGTTTGACTTGACTTGAGAGGAAGATTAAAAGTCAAGTTTGACTTGACTTTATGCCACCTCATTGGTGAGTTGGCATTGATGTGGACCAATGATGTTACTCCACATCATCATGGGTGCCACCTCATGGAAGTTACAAAGCCATTTTCTTTAATAGCTTCACATTAATTGAACTTAATGCAATTTTTGGGAGTTACACCTTGAAAGTGGCCAGCCACTTTTGAATGGGAATGGAATTGATTTTCCTCATTTCAAGTGCATTATTCCTTTTTCTTCCTATTGGAGCTCTCTCCCTCTCCCTCTCCTCCTCTACTTGGCCGAACCACACATAGGTGCTAGCACACCTCTTTGTGTGTTTTTCTCCACCTACGAGTCCGTGTGGATACTTCTAGAGGAGTATCTATCTTGATACTCTTGAGATCCAGCATTTTGAACGAGCGGGATACGCAAAGGGCACGCACCGAAGGTATAACTCTTTTCATGTAGATCTAGGAGTAGATCTAAGTAGAAACTCATACTCGTAATTTTGTTTTGAAATCTTTTCTTCGCACGAGATCCGTTGGCTAGGGTGATTCGGGGTTTCTGCGACGCGCCACGTGCGAAGCGAGTACGAGTTTAGATTCATATTTTTATGAAAAATATAGATCTGTAAACTTTTTGTAAATTCATGTTTTTATAGTTTTAATGGGTAATTTTCTCGAAGAATCGAAGCACAAGTGTTTCGGCACTTGTAGGCTTCCGCTACCAGGAAAATTTTTTCAAAACGGCTTGGTTTCGCCCCAAATATTTTTGGGATAGCGGACTATGGCACCATTAAATCGCAAAGGAACCCTCGCGATGGTTAGATCGTGGGTAGGAGCGCTGCCCCTGGCCCCGCAAGGGGATTCGTTCCGCGATTGCGCCCGAAATCGCTAATCGGGACCGCCGGGAAAAATTTACTCATAAAATCTGTAAAATTATGAAAAAATTACAGAAAATTATGAAAAAATATATAATTTTGAATTATATATTAATTTTGTGATAGTCATGGCCCAAAGACCAAATTTGATTGGATAATCTGTGTTGTAATTCATAATACGGCCTGCGCGCCGTGATGTGATGTGCGTGTTGTACTCTCTTTTTTTTTTTTCTCGCGACCTACGCGTCGTGCCTTTCTTTTATTCTGGTTGTAAATTAGATTTAGACTCGAATGTAACTCGAGTTTCAAAATTGTAATGTAAATTTTGAAGCGGTGGAAGGTCCACACGAGACGGAGTTACGAGGAGGGCGCGAGCAACACAAGGTGGTCAAAGGAAGAAGCTTGAGAAGCTGTTGACCTTAGGTTGACCATCCGATCTTTTCATTGGCTTGAGAAGATCGTAGTAGGGCCATGACACAATCATAAAATAATTTAATTAATTGCTTATATGTATGTGATGCATGTTTAATTAAGTAGTTAATTAGTGCCTAGCGATTAGATAAGATCTAAATCGTGCATATGATGCACCCCACGATTAGATTAGATCTAAATCAAAGTATTTGATACGCATCATCATTTAGATTAGATCTAAATCACGTCAACTCGTAATGCCTACCATGCCGTGATACCTACCACTACCTCGATCGCATGTTGTTGTTGAATCTGCCAAAGCAGAGCAACACATACTATCTTGGTAGGGTACGGAGGGACAATCTTGGTCCCGCCTATCAACGCATGGGTGAATATAAACTCAATTAGATTGAGTATTCCTAGTTTACTCGGTTGGATCGAGTACAACTATAGGCATTCTTCCAATAGTTGGAAAGGTAGGATAAAATCATGTTTATATTAATATTCGGGCGTATTAGCCAAAGCTAACTCGAGTTTTAATATAAATGCGGATTTTATCCTATAAACAAGAGTTGCATAGAGATGTAATTGGTAATCGTTACCTACCGATCATACTAAATCTTGGACGTTTTAGCCAAAGCTAACTCAAGGGTTAGTATGACGTGAATCTTGTCCCACATGAATTATAGAATTCAGTGGGAGCATCATTTAGTTAAAGGCCTAATTAAATGATTAAGAATATGATACTTATTTTTGTATTTATTTCTGTTGTAGAATTGCCATGACATCGAACACGAACACCTTCTCCCTGCGATTTGTCCTCGAGAAGGACAAGCTCAACGGAGCAAACTTCCTGGACTGGTACAGGAACCTGAGAATAGTTCTCACCCAAGAACGTAAACTGTATGTTTTGGAGCAGCCCATTCCGGAGGCTCCTCCTGCCAATGCCCCGCGAGCTGACAAAGATGCTTACAAGAAGCATCAAGACGATGCATTAGATGTGTCCTGTCTAATGCTCGCGACCATGAACTCTGAGCTTCAGAAGCAACACGAGTTAATGGGCGCTTACGATATGGTTGAACATTTTCGTCAACTATATCAAGGACAAGCGAGGCATGAGAGATTTGAGATCTCAAGGGCACTGTTTCAGTGCAAGATGTCAGACGGGGCTCCAGTAGGCCCATATGTACTCAAAATGATTGGGTACATAGAGAACCTACAAAGGTTGGGGTTCCCTTTTGGCCAAGAGCTGGCTACTGACCTGATCTTGCAATCCTTGCCGGATAGCTACAGTCAATTTGTTCTAAACTACAATATGAACGAGATTGATAAGCCATTGCCCGAGCTGCTTATCATGTTAAGAACTGCTGAGCTAAACCTTAAGAAGGCTAAGCCCAACATTGTTCTGATGGTTCAGAAACATAAGGGCAAGGGCAAGCCCAAAGGCAAGGGAAAGTCTCAAGCCAAGGGCAAAGGCAAGGCACTGAAGCCTAAAGGAGGGGTCGCCAAGGATGCTACCTGCTTCCACTGCGGTCAGACCGGGCACTGGAAGAGGAACTGCAAGGTATACTTGGAGGATCTTAAGAAGAAGCGAAGTGAGACTTCCACTTCAGGTATATATTGTAGGATCGAAAAAAATTTAGATATCTCCACAATGGCATGATATTGTCCACTTTGGGCCTAAGCCCTCATGGCTTTGCTCTTGGGCTCTCCCCAAAAGGCCTCAAGCCAATGGAGATATCTTTTCTCTTATAAAGCCATGATCTTTCCCATGTGTTTCCAATATGGGACTATGTTTGCAACCTTGCAACCCCAACAATCCCCCCCCTCAAACAAAGGACCATAGGCTTCCCACGTCCGATCCTCGACCCACCAGGTCTTCCTGCCCCTCGGTCCACCCGACCTACTAGGACTTCCTTGCCTAGTCGCAACTAGGACTTCCTACCTGGTGTCTGGTCCTCTAGATCCGAACATAGGAGCCCCCACTTTCTTTGTTCGAGGTCAATATTGTACCCACATGGCTCAATCAGACCATAGCTCTTGTGCACAGTCGGCGGTTAAACCTTCTGGCAGTCCGGGCTCTGATACCAATTGTAGGATCGAAAAGAATTTAGATATCTCCATAGTTTCATGATATTGTCTACTTTGGGTTTAAGCCCTCATGGTTTTGCTCTTGGGCTCTCCCCAAAAGGCCTCAAGCCAATGGAGATATCTTTTCTCTTATAAAGCCATGATCTTTCCCATGTGTTTCCAATATGGGACTATGTTTGCAACCTTGCAACCCCAACAATCCCCCCCTCAAACAAAGGACCATAGGCTTCCCACGTCCGATCCTCGACCCACCAGGTCTTCCTGCCCCTCGGTCCACCCGACCTACTAGGACTTCCTTGCCTAGTCGCAACTAGGACTTCCTACCTGGTGTCTGGTCCTCTAGATCCGAACAAAGGAGCCCCCACTTTCTTTGTTCGAGGTCAATATTGTACCCACATGGCTCAATCAGACCATAGCTCTTGTGCACAGTCGGCGGTTAAACCTTCTGGCAGTCCGGGCTCTGATACCAATTGTAGGATCGAAAAGAATTTAGATATCTCCACAATGGCATGATATTATCCACTTTGGGCCTAAGCCCTCATGGCTTTGCTCTTGGGCTCTCCCCAAAAGGCCTCAAGCCAATGGAGATATCTTTTCTCTTATAAAGCCATGATCTTTCCCATGTGTTTCCAATATGGGACTATGTTTGCAACCTTGCAACCCCAACATATATGTTATAGAAGTTAATCTATCTATTTCTACATCATGGGTATTAGATAATAGATGTGCTTCTCACATTTGTACTAATGTGCAGGCGCTGAGAAATAGCAGGGCATTGACAAAGGGCGAGGTGGACCTACGAGTAGGCAATGGAGCACGGGTTGTTGCTGTTGCTGTAGGGACTTACTGTCTATCTCTTCCCTCTGGGCTTGTACTAGAGTTAGTCGATTGTTGTTATGTGCCTGCATTAACTAAGAACATTATATCAGTTTCTTGTTTGGACAAGAAAGGTTTCTCGTTTACTATAAAGAACAAATGTTGTTCCGTCTATTTAAATGATATGTTCTATTGTAGTGCACCTCTGATAAACGGACTCTATATTCTAGACCTTGAGAGCCCTATCTATAACGTAAATACCAAGAGGTTCAAGTCAAATGATATGAACCAAACCTACCTTTGGCACTGTCGCTTAGGTCATATAAATGACAAGCGCTTATCCCAGCTCCATAAGGATGGTTTACTGGACTCATTTGATTTTGAATCATATGAGATATGCGAGTCATGCCTACGAGGCAAGATGACCAAGACTCCCTTTAGTGGACACAGCGAGAGAGCAACTGATTTGTTAGGACTCATACATAGTGATGTATGTGGCCCTTTCAATGTTGCTGCTAGAGGCGGTTATAGATACTTCATCACATTTACTGATGACTTCAGTAGATATGGTTATGTGTACTTGATGACACATAAGTCTGAATCCTTTGAAAAGTTCAAAGAATTCAAGAATGAAGTACAGAACCAGCTTGGCAAGAGTATTAAGATACTTCGATCCGATCGAGGTGGAGAATACCTTAGCAATGAGTTTCGTGACTATCTAGCAGAGTGTGGGATCCTATCCCAACTCACTCCTCCTGGAACACCACAGTGGAATGGTGTATCCGAAAGGAGGAATCGTACCCTATTAGATATGGTGCGATCTATGATGAGTCACACAGATCTTCCGACATACCTTTGGGGCTATGCTCTAGACACGGCAGCTTTTATACTCAACCGAGTTCCATCCAAGGCCGTGATAAAGACACCATATAGGATATGGACTGGGAGAGATGCCCAGGTGTCTTTCATGAGGATTTGGGGTTGTAAGGCTTACGTTAGACGTCAAGTCTCAGACAAATTAGGACCCAAATCTGACAAGTGCTACTTTATTAGATATCCCAAGGAAACTAATGGATATTACTTCTACATTCCCAGTCAACACAAGGTAGTTGTGGCAAAGACTGGGGTCTTTCTAGAAAGGGACTTTGTTTCTAGAAAGACTAGTGGAAGTGCGTTCGATCTTGAAGAAGTTCAAGATGCGAACAATAGCACTGATGCCTCGATGGAAATTGAGCTGGAATCACAAAATGTTGTTGATGATGTTGTTCCACAAGGAGTTAAGGAACAACAACCAGTTCAAGTAGACATACCTCTTCGCAGGTCTGATAGGGTACGTCGTCAGCCTGAGAGATACTCATTTCTCTTGTCTGACCATGATGACGTTGTGCTCATAGATGATGAGACTACCACCTATCAGGAAGCTGTGATGAGACCAGATTCCGAGAAATGGCTAGAGGCCATGAGATCCGAGATGGAATCCATGTACACCAACCAAGTATGGACTTTGGTTGATCCACCTGAAGGGGTAAAACCCATTGGGTGTAAGTGGGTCTTTAAGAGAAAGACTGACATGGATGGACTTATCTATAAGGGTCGCTTGGTAGCTAAAGGTTTCAAGCAGATTCATGGTATTGACTATGATGAAACATTTTCTCCAGTAGCGATGTTTAAGTCCATTCGGATCATGATTGCTATTGCAGCCTACCATGACTATGAGATATGGCAGATGGATGTCAAAACTGTGTTTCTGAATGAAACTTTCGAGGATGTGTACATGACACAACCGAGGGTTTTGTAGATCCACAACATACTAGCAGTATGCAAGTGCATAGGTCCATTTATGGACTAAAGCAAGCTTCTCGGAGCTGGAATCTTCGATTCGATGATGCAATCAAACAGTTTGGTTTCATCAAGAACGAAGATGAGCCTTGTGTCTTCAAGAAGGTTGTAGGGGACATAGTTGTCTTCCTCATATTGTATGTGGATGACATACTACTCATTGGGAAGGACATCGCTATGCTTCAAGACTTGGCTAGGAGTTGCTTCTCAATGAAGGACTTAGGTGAAGCATCTCGCATTCTAGGACAGATCTATAGAGATAGATCTAAGAGATTTCTTGGCCCAAGTCGAGTACATACATTGACAAGGTACTCCTTCGCTTGCCATGCAGAAGAAGGGATTGCCGATGTCACATGGCGTGAGTCTTTCGAAGACTCAATGTCCCTCTTCTAGAGAGGAGAGAGACCGCATGGATCAGATCCCTTATGCCTCAGCCATAGGATCGATCATGTACGCCATGCTATGTACTCGACCTGATGTCTCGTATGCTTTGAGCATGACGAGCAAATACCAGTCAGATCCAGGTGAAAGTCACTAGATAGCGGTCAAGAATATTCTTAAGTACTTAAGAAGGACTAAAGAATATTTCTTGATATATGGAGGCAATGATGAGCTAGCTGTAAAGGGTTACAGTGATGCTAGCTTCCAGACCGACCAGGATGACTATAGATCGCAGTCAGGGTTCGTATTTTGCATTAATGGTGGTGCTGTCAGTTGGAAGAGTTCAAAGCAGGATACAGTAGCTGATTCTATAATAGAAGCCGAGTACATTGCTGCATCAGTGGCAGCAAAGGAGGCAGTTTGGATCCGCAAGTTCATCACTGAACTTGGGGTGGTTCCTAGCATTGCTGACCCCATTGAGCTCTATTGTGACAACAATGGAGCTATAGCACAGGCGAAGGAACCTCGCTCACACCAGCGGACCAAACACATTCTACGGCGCTTCCATCTCATTCGAGAGATCATCGAGAGAGGAGATGTGAAGATTTACAGAGTGTAACGCCCGCCCTCCCTGCTAACAACAAGGGACGGGGCTACGATACTCTACTTACATACTACAGCGGAAGACTTAAAATTATTTTTCTTAACTTAATTAAAACCAAACTACACTAACATGGTTCCATAACATGATAACAAAATCAATAAAAACTTAACATCAAGTCACCAATAGTGTATTACATTTCACAAAACCAAAGCATAGTTCTTAAAGGTTTTAAAGCAGGTTCTTAATTAGCTGCCTAGCCACCGCCACACACATCTTCGTTGCCCCTCCTGCTACTCCTTTAGCTCATCCAACTTTTTCCTTTATCTGTGGTACAAGGAAAGTAAGCTGTGAGCACTCATGGCTCAGTAAGTTCCTTTCCTACTCACTAAAGCCAAAAATCAACATATAATCAAAGAATGTATCAACAAGTCATAATCTCAACTAATCATGGCATAACCTAGCATTCTATTCAAGCATATCATGCATCATAATATAATCACCACTAGTCATGGCATATCAAACATCATCATGGCCGAAACATATACCTAGTGCATTGCATAAAACATAGCTAGACATGGCATAACAACCAAGTATCATGGTATATCAAAGCATGGCCGAAACATGTATATCAAAGCATCATAACTATGGCCGAACATGCACATCAAGGCATCATCATATCCATAGCCGAAATCTATATATCAAGCATCAACATATCCATGGCCGAAACATGTCTATAAGGTATAGCATGAACATAACATAATCATACCTTATCATGGCATATCATAATCAAGAGCATAGCATGAAACATAGCATAATCATAAGGTGTATGCAATATGATTTTGGAAAACATGTATCCGAAAAATATGTGTATGTCTCATGATCTTTAAAACCATTTTCTTTTACATATATATACTTGAAAGTAATCTCAACATAAGGGGGATCCCGGCTATGTACCACTTACATATTGCGCGCAACCTTGTAGGTCCAAGGTAGCAAGTCTTGAACCCTACGAGGCAAACATACTAGGCCCTTAGTCCTAGGGGCACTTAGGAGTCCATCCCTAACGAGGTCCTTAGTTCCCGGGGCGCTTATGGAGCCCACCCTTGGCACAAGCCACTCACATATAAGGTAAAGTACATGTCATACATATCATGTATCATAAAAGCATGCATCACTTAGGCACACATCATATCATAAAAGTATGCATCACTTAGGCATACATCATGTCATAAAAGTATGCATCACTTAGGCATACATCACATCATAAAAGTATGCATCACTTAGGCATACATCACTTCATAAAAGTATGCATCACTTAGGCATACATTACAGCATCAAATCATGCATTTTTAACCACATATCATAACATAAAGCATGCATTCTTTTAAACACTTAGCATATCATCAAAGCATGCTTATATTAACCACATATCACATTCTAAAGCATGCACATTTTTAAGCACTTAACATATCATCAAAGCATGCATATATTAACCACATATCACATTTTAAAGCATGTACATTTTTAAGCACTTAACATATCATCAAGCATGCATATATTAACCACATATCACATTTTAAAGCATGCGCATTTTTAAGCACTTAACGTATCATCAAGGCATGCATTTTTAACCACATATCATATCATAAAACATGCATGTCTCTAAGCACGTATCATATCATAAAAGCATGCATATTTCTTAAGCACATATCATATCATGAAAGCATGCATATCTCATATCATAAGTCATAAGTCACAAGCATACATATTAAGCATAAAGGTGTATCTTGTGAATATCCTATCATAGGAAACATGGTATCATATTTATCTTGGTTGTAAGCTTCCTAAACCCTTGTGGCCGAAACCCTTTAGAGCTCAATTTAGGTTAAACACAACATCCAAGCATGTGGCACCTAAATTATCATCATAACATTTTTCATAGGAAGCATTATAACCATGATTAACTTAATTTCTAAGTTCCTCAAGTCCCTAATTTCATATGGCCGAAACCTTAAGGTGTGAAACAAGGTTCCATATGACATAAAAGCATGGACAACTTTAAATCATATTTATAACATTTTTACCAAGGAACAAGGTAAACACATTTGACACATTTGAATTAGTTCCTAAGTTCTTTAAGCCCTTAACATATGTCATGGCCGAAATTTAACAAGTTCTCATTAGGGCTACAAACAAGCATACAAGCATGTGAACTTGGACTAACATTATGTATAAATTCATACAAGGCATCATACAATAGTTATGGCCGAAACATACCCTAGCATCATTTTAGGTCATAAAACAACATATAGCAATTGAACCTTGGCTTTCTACTTATCATATTTCATGTAGAGTGACATGAGCATATTTAATTTAAGTCCTAGGGTT
Source organism: Zingiber officinale (assembly GCF_018446385.1). Classification (NCBI taxonomy): domain Eukaryota; kingdom Viridiplantae; phylum Streptophyta; class Magnoliopsida; order Zingiberales; family Zingiberaceae; genus Zingiber; species Zingiber officinale. The sequence continues at coordinate 45,997,092 of NC_055986.1, forward strand.
TCTAGGGCATCTAAACCTTCATGACCGAAACATTCAAGGGTTCATTTAGGTCATGGAAAAATCATACAAGCATGTGAAACAATCAACACATTATCCTATTTTCATAAGAAGTACTTTTAACACATTTGGTTTCATTTCTAAGGCCTCTAGGTCTTTTTAACCCTACTTGGCCGAAACTCACAGAATATAAACTTATTTCAAATAGCCTAAAAGCATGAGAATTTATACAAGTTTCATAGCATGTATAAGGACAAGCATAATGAGTATACATATGAATTGTGTCTTAGGCTTTCTAGGTTTCTTTTTCTCTTTTTCTTTTATTTTATTCTCATGGCCGAAACCTACCATTATTTAGCTAGGTTCTTAAGTGGCCTAAAGCATGAAAAACCTAAGTAAATTTCATGGCAAAAAATTACTAAAAAAACATATATACAAATTGGTTCATGAATAAGCTAGGACCCCTTGTGGTCATACATGTTATATGTCATGCAACTAATTTTTCTACACCCTAATCAAGCATGAGGGTATTAAAAAACTTTCATATCTAAATAGTACAGAGGTCTTGAGCACATTAAAATTTTGTTTAAGCTTTTCTAAGCTATCCATCTCATCATGGCCGAACAACCCTAAGAAGGAGTTCATGAAATTCTAGCAATATTCAAGCATACAAATCCTTTAAGATCTTTGTATTCTATCACATGAGCATGGTTATTTAAATTTAAAGGTCTTCCTAACCCTAAACCATTTCTTGTCCGAAACATATAAGAGGTTTTCTTTTAGATTCAAATATCTTTTAAGCAAGAAAACTAATACAAGATCCTTAATATTTCTTAGGGAGAATCTTGTACTAATTTGGTAAAACAATAATTTCCCTAGCCTCCTTAAAATATTTTTGGCCGAAATTCTAGGGTTAAGTACCCCACTGATCAAGTATCATATAGGTATAAAAACATGAAGAAAAACCCTTCTACATAGCATAGAAAATCGATCATGAAATGAAGACTAGTTTTAAACATCACTAGATTTTGAAAGCTCTTCTTGGCCGAATTTTCTTAAACTTGTTTCTAGGTTTTAAAAATCTTCATAAAATCCAAAAAGCACATAAAAGCCTTGTACCACAGGTGAGGGGAAGCTTACATCCTTTTCGCTTGTGGATCTAAGGTATGGTGAAGAAGAAGTAGTCTCTTCTTCTAGTTCCTTTCCCTTGATTCCCTTGCTAAGTCCTCCTTGTATCTTAGGTTTTCTTAGGGAAAAATTTGTCTTTGGGGCTGAAGATGGAGGAGAGGGGACTGTGGTGTTCTCGGTGAGGGAGAGGATGAATGAGAGAAAATGAGAGAAAAATAGTTTTCTCTTTTCTTGCTCCCTTTTATGTTAAGGGGGAAGAGGTAGCAAACTTAGTTTTTTTCTTTCCTTCTCCCTTAGCCCTTTTTCCTATTTTATTTTTATTTTTATTTGTTTATTTATCCTCATCATTCATGGTGAAATAAGGGGGAATGAATCCCCTTAATCCCTCTTTAAACATTTCGGCAAAATCAAAGAGGAAGAGGGAGAGGAAGGGAGGAAGGCAAGTTGCCTTTCTCTTGCTCTTTTCTTATTTTCTTTTGGTTAGCTTTTACTCTTACCTTTATCATAAGTTTCCCTCCTTTTCTAACAACATCTTCTCTCTATCCCAATTGGTTTCTACAAATTAATTCTATGAATTATCATATAAGAGGTTCAAGGTTCAATCCTTGACCTCTCCCTATTTTTATTTCTTTTTATTTCCTTTTTGGTTCAACTCACTTCCTATTATTTTCTAAGGCAAAATCCCACATTCATATATTTATCCTACAAGCTTAGTGGGTATTACACAGAGTACCTAAAGAGGCTAACATCGCAGATCCCTTGACCAAGGCTTTGGCACAGAGGAAGCATGATGGTCACACTAGGTCATTTGGGCTTAGAGCCTACACTGATTGGCACTAGTGCTAGTAGGAGATTGTTAGCTAGAGCCCTAGAGCCAATCATTTGATGATTGTATTATGGACTTATTGTATCATATTTTTATATTAATAAAGGCATTTGTTTGGTTATTATACTTACTTGTATTGGTGCCAAATAAATTAAGTATAATAATGTCCTTGAGTAGAAGGTTCTTACTTATATCAATCGATTGGTTGAATCGATAGTGAGATGATATAGGGAACACTACTCTTAATCATTCCTAGTCGAGTATTAACATTCAGGGACAATGTTAATGCAATAAGACTAGCATGTAGGTCAACTCGATGACTTGATCTCACAAGTCATGGCTATAGAGATATCAAGTTGACACATGGGTATACATTAGAGAATGTATATTGAATGACCCGCCATGAGAAAGTATCATGGATCGTTATATGAGTGTCATATACTTTCTCATGTGGCTATTAGTATGACTACTAGTCCTTAGACCTGAAGTCACCATAGATCCCTACATAAGGAGTTATGTACTTTGGTTTCGTCAAACGTCACCCGTAACTGGGTGGACTATAAAGGCGATTACTGGGTATATAACAAATTATGCAGAGGGATGTGAGTGATGTAGATGGGATCTATCCCTCCTATATGACGAGAGAGACATCGGTATTCTTGATAGAGTGAGACCGCAAAGTGCATGTCCATGCCCAAATGAGTCAATATAGGATATTGAGCTCATTTGATTTAGTGTGTCTACTTGGAGTTCAAGATTTAGATTGATTAGAGGATGACACGGTCTATGCCTCATATTAATCAATCTAGATGTCTAGGATATAAGGACACTTGTCATATATTGTGAGGAGTCACAATTAGTAGTCACAAGGTGATGTTGGATCTCAACATTCTTGTAACTTGGGTAGTAAATGTTGTGTTGCTAGATACCGCTCATTACTTATGCTCCTAAATGGGTTTAGGGCATTGCCAATGTTACAAGAACCTATAGGGTCACACACTAAGGACAATTAGATGGAGATTAGGTTCATATGATGAACCAAGAGGATTAAATTCATTTGATGAATCAAATTGGATTAAGAGTAATCCTAATTGAGCTAACTTGAGTTGGACTCAAGTGGATTCATGTATTCAATTAGTCTAATTTAGATTATGACTCATTAAATCAACTTAATTTAATGAATTAGATTCATTATATTAAGTTGGCTTGAATCAAATGGTTAGATTAGATCAACCATGGAAGAGATTTGGTCAAGTTTGACTTGACTTGAGAGGAAGATTAAAAGTCAAGTTTGACTTGACTTTATGCCACCTCATTGGTGAGTTGGCATTGATGTGGACCAATGATGTTACTCCACATCATCATGGGTGCCACCTCATGGAAGTTACAAAGCCATTTTCTTTAATAGCTTCACATTAATTGCACTTAATGCAATTTTTGGGAGTTACACCTTGAAAGTGGCCGGCCACTTTTGAATGGGAATGGAATTGATTTTCCTCATTTCAAGTGCATTATTCCTTCTTCTTCCTCTTGGAGCTCTCTCCCTCTCCCTCTCCTCCTCAACTTGGCCGAACCACACATAGGTGCTAGCACACCTCTTTGTGTGTTTTTCTCCACCTACGAGTCCGTGTGGATACTTCTAGAGGAGTATCTATCTTGATACTCTTGAGATCCGGCATTTTGAACTAGCGGGATACGCAAAGGGCACGCACCGAAGGTATAACTCTTTTCATGTAGATCTAGGAGTAGATCTAAGTAGAAACTCGTACTTGTAATTTTGTTTTGAAATCTTTTCTTTGCACGAGATCCGTTGGCTAGGGTGATTCGGGGTTTTCGCGACGCGAAAACGCGGTTTTCGCGGCCCGAAAAACCGAACAGATTTCCCATTTTTTTCCACTATAAGAATCATGAAACTAAAGCCACCCATAGATAAATAACCATATATCATAAATGGGCATAAACAAGCATGGTTAGTTTGCAAGACATGGCTCTAAGTCTCTACACTTGCTTGGCCGAACCCTAAGGTGAAGTTCTAAGTTTCATTTGTGTAACATGTAGCATGAAAGCTTATCTAACAATATACAAAAGATCACATATCGTGTAGAAACATAACTAAGCATGATTAGGTTTCAAAAATTTACCCTAGGCTTGGCATTCCCTCTTGGCCGAAACCTACATTTAGGGTTTTAAGTTTTTTTTTCTAAGGCCACATGTAACATAATGACTTAACCTAACTACATACAAGATATCATACCTCAAGAGTTAGCATAAATAAACATAATTAGATTTCAAAACTTTCCTCTAAGCTTTGCATTTCACCTAGGCCGAACCATATAAATGGGGTTTTAAATTTTTCTAATGCAACATGTAACATAATAACTTAACCTAACCACATACAAGATATCATACCTCATGAACAAGCATAAATAAGCATGATTGGGTTTCAAATTTTGACCCTAAGTTTGGTATCATGTCTTGGCCGAAACTTTACACTAGGGTTTCCATCATTTTTGTTACCACATGAAGCATAACAATCTAAGCTATCAACATATAAAAATTCATATACCATGAAGGAGAATAAACAAACATATTTCCTTTTCAAAATTTTTTCCCTAACTCTTATAACCCATCTTGGCCGAAACTTTACATTAGGGTTTTCATTATTTTTGTTACCACATGAAGCATAAAATGTAACACCCGCCCCTTTACTACACTCCTGCCTAGTGAGGGCGGGGTTACTTTCTTACCCTTAGACTTAGTAAACTTAAACATTCATACATACATACATACATACAGCGGAAGCATATCTATGTTTCTAAGAATAGAGTAACATACTAAACATATGAGTATGAAATAACATGGTTCAACTTAAAGAGTCATAGTATTCATTTCTAACACATGCATACGAAATCATGAAAGACATCAACATAACATAACATTTTATTCATAAGTTCACTTAAGCAGGTTATTTTATTTCTTTAGCCAAGTCACCAACACACATCTCTTGCCCCTTCCCGCTGCTCCTCTAGTTTATCCATCCTTTACTTTTATCTGTGGTACAAGGAAAAGTATCTGTAAGCACTCAAGGCTTAGTGAGATCCTTTCCTACTCACAAAAACCAATATATCATTCAAAATCATCATATCATGGTATAAGTAACATCATATCATAGCATAAATCATGTCATAACATAAGTAATCATCATATCATGGTATAAGTAACATCATATCATAGCATAAATCATGTCATAACATAAGTAATCATCATATCATGGTATAAGTAACATCATATCATAGCATAACAGTAAGCATTCTTTCACATCATTTCGTAAGCATGGATTGCAAGATGTCCTTTAAAACATGGGTAATGTCATGTGCAATATGCCTTTCAAAACATGGTTTATGTCATGGGTGAGATGTCTTAAAACAATATCATATAGTACTTGAAAATAATCTCAACATGAAGGGGCCCGGCTTAGTACCACATACATACATAATGCGCGCATCCTAAGTAGACCCAAGGTAGCTAGTCTTGAACCTATAAGGAAACTAGGCCCGTAGCTCGGCCTAGGGGCACGTAAGGAGCCCACCCTTTACTAGGCCCGTAATTCGACCTAGGGGCGCATAAGGAGCCCACCCTTTTGGTACAAGCCATTCAAAGTAAAATACATGTCATATCATATCTCTATCTTTTCATAACATATTCATGTCATTCATAGCATATCTTATTCATGTCATTCATAGCATATCAAGTTCATGTCATTTATAGCATATCATGTTCATGACATTCATAGCATATCATGTTCATGACATTCATAGCATATTACATTCATGTCATTCATAGCATATCATGTTCCTGTCCTTCATGTCATTTATAAGGTATGCATAAATGGGCACATAGCCATGCATACTTGGGCACATAGCCATCATACTTGTCTTTGGGCACATAGTCACCATATTTGGGCACATAGCCATCATATTTGGGCACATAGCCATTTTAGGTATCATTCTCATGCATTGTTCATAAGCATATGTAAACGAGTAACATAATATATCATGGAAGGGAAAAGAAACATAATCATGCATGGATCACAAGTTAACTTCTCCTAATTCATATCATGGCAAGGGAAGTACATATTGAGTCATACCTTAGTCTAAATTCTCAACCCACTAAGGGTGGCCGAAACATGCATAAGCTCATTTAGGTTTCATGAAATCATACAAGCATATGAACCCACATTCATTTCTATAACATTTAACATAAGGAACATCATAAGCATATTTGATTTAGGTTCTATGCTTCCTAGGTTTTTAAATCCATCTTGGCCGAAACATACATGGTCCAAAACTTGGTTACAATAGCATGTAAATATGTGAATCTTAATCAATTTCCATGTATTTATCATAGGCATTCACATGAGCATATTAGGTTAAAGTTCAAGCTCCCTAAGTTCACCAAGTGTAAGTGGCCGAATGCTACAAAAGCATAGATTCTAAGCATATGAGTACCCTATAAATTTTATAGCATATCATAGAGAAAAACATAAACATGTTAGGGTTGAATTTAGGCTTGCCTAAGCCCTACTTTTCATGGTGGCCGAATGTTCAACATGTGTAAACATAACCCTAAGCAACATGAAATCTCAAGTGCATTATGTTATCTTCATATCTTTTCATAGGGTAAAACATAAGCAAGCTAGATTTGAGGTTGAGCTTCCTTAAGGTATTAAATCCCTTAATGGCCGAAACCTTAAGGTAAGATACTACTAGGTCTAAGCAACATACAAGTATAAAACATATATAGCACATTCATAACATATTTATGGAAAACTTCATACTTGATACCTCTTCTAGAAATTACAAGCATGTGAGTACCTTATGAATTTCATGGCATATCATGGGGAGGAACATAAACATGTTAGGGTTGAATTTAGGCTTGCCCAAGCCTTAAATTTTTAGGTTGGCCGAAAGGTTATCATGTGAAAACCTAACCCTAAACAACATGAATCTCAAGGGCTTTATGTTACTTTCCATATCTTTTCATAAGGTAAAACATACGCAAGCTAGATTTGAGGTTGAGCCTCCTTAGGGTATTAAATCCCTTCATGGCCGAAACCTTAAGGTAGGGTCCTACTAGTTCTAAACAACATACAAGTAAAAACATCAAGGAAAATATTCATATAACATCATAGAAGTGATCATAGGCATGTTAGTTTTTAAATTGAGCTTCCCTAGGTTTTAAGCCTCTTCATGGCCGAACCCTAAGGTAGAGTATCACCTAACTCCAAGCCTTATACAAGCATGAAATATCAAGGTCATATTCATAACATATCATGAGGAAAAAGAAGGTACCCTTTGTGAAGAGAAAGAAGAGAGCTTCTCCTCCGAGTGCTCTTTTTTGTTTCTCTTTCTTGTGAGAGGTAGATCTTGAGGGTTCCTTCTTGTGGTTTGGTTTCCTTAGGTAGAAACCTTAGTTGGATTTTTTGGAAAGAAGAGAGGATGCTCTAGGTCACGGCAAGGTGAGGGAAGGGAAGAAAAAATGAAGTCCCTTCTTGATTTTCCCTCTTATGCTAGGTGGAAGTAAGAAGCAAAAAGAGGCTTTGCTTTCCCCTCTTCTTAACTCATCTTTTATTCTCTTAATGATGAAGAAATGTCTTCATTCATCCCCCTACTTCCTCTCCTCTCCTTCTCTCTTGTCATCCACGAAAATGAAGAAGAAGGAGAAGAAGACAATTTGTCTTTTTCTTGTTTTCTTCTTAATCAAGAGAAGGAGGAAAAAGCTACTTGATATTTTCTTGCTTCCTTCACTTAATCATGGTTTTATCTTTATCTATAATATCCATTCTCTATTTAACAATAACTCATGATGGTCTAGTGGTAATTCCATAATCCTTAGCTTAAGAAGGTTCAAGGTTCAATCCTTGACCAATTCTTTATATATATATATATATATATATATATATATATATATATATATTTCCATATTATCTTCTTTTATTCCTAAGAGAAAATCTTCACATACTTAGCCTAAGAAGTTCGTGGGTGTTACAGTACCCCATACCTCATAGAAAGTTCATCCTCGAACTTTAAAATAGCGACATCAGGTGGCACAAGACTTCCTGCTGAGTGCATCAGCCATTTTGTTCGCCCTTCCTGGATGATAAAAGATCTCGCAGTCATAGTCCTTGACTAGTTCGAGCCATCTACGTTGTCTCATATTCAGGTCTTTTTGTGTGAAAAAGTATTTCAGACTCTGGTGGTCAGTGAAAATCTTACACTGAGCTCCATATAAATAATGTCTCCATGTTTTGAGCGCAAAGACCACAGCTGCTAGTTCCAGGTCATGGGTGGGGTAATTCTTTTCATGCTCTTTAAGTTGTCTAGAGGCGTAGGCGATGACCTTGCCGTCTTGCATGAGTACAGCTCCCAATCCTATTATAAAGGCATCGCTGTACACATCGAAGCCCTTGTCACATTCCGGAAGAGTAAGGATCGGCGCACTAGTCAGTCTTCTTTTTAATTCTGTGAAACTCTTCTCGCAGTCATCCGTCCATTCATACCTTTTGTTCTTTTTGGTGAGGCATGTCATAGGGGCTGCAATTTTGGAAAAATCTTCTACAAATTTCCTGTAATAGCCTGCAAGTCCGAGAAAGCTCCTGACTTCGCTGGCACTCTTCGGCCTGTTCCAGTTACTTACAGCTTCGATCTTACTTGGGTCCACCATTACTCCATCTTTGGAGATAACATGACCCAAGAATGATATTCGATCAAGCCAGAACTCACATTTGGAAAACTTTGCATATAGTTGTTTCTCCTGAAAGATCTGTAGTATTGTGTTCAGGTGTTCAACGTGTTCCTCTGGGGTTCTGGAATAGATGAGGATATCATCAATGAACACGATCACAAATTTGTCGAGATACGCCGTAAATACCCGATTCATCAGATCCATAAATGTAGCAGGAGCATTAGTTACGCCAAAGGGCATAACTATAAACTCATAGTGTCTGTATCTTGTTCGAAATGCCATCTTCGGAATATCACCCTGTTTCACTTTCACCTGGTGATTGCCGGACCTCAGGTCAATCTTTGAGAAAACGGTTGCACCCTTCAATTGGTCGAACAAGTCGTCGATCCATGGAAGAGGGTACCGGTTCCTGATTGTTACCTTATTTAGTTCTTGATAGTCTATACACATTCGCATAGATCCATCCTTCTTCTTTACGAACAGTATCGGAGCTCCCCATGGGGAGTGACTAGGGCGGATAAGTCCCTTATCAAGTAACTCTGATAGTTGTTCCTGTAGTTCCTTCAACTCAGTCTGCGCCATTCGGTAGGGTGCTTTAGAGATCGGTTTAGTGCCGGGGATCACTTCAATCTCGAATTCTATTTCTCGATCAGGGGCTAATCCTGGTAATTCATCGGGAAATACCCTTGGATATTTGCATACTACTGGGACATCTTCTAGTTTCTGGTCATTGGTTCTATTTGCGTCAACCATTTGTGCTAGGAAGCCAGTACATCCCTTATCTAGCATCTTTTGCGCCTTTATAACTGATAGGAATCCCTCAATTCCTTTTCTTGGTTCTCCGATAAATTCAAACCTCAGTTCGGCTTCCGGTCGGAAGACTACCTTTCTTTTACGACACTCGATTGAAGCGCCGTACTTGCTCAAGAAATCCATGCCTAGTATAATATCAAAATCCTGCATGTCGAGTATTATCAGATCGCAGTAGAGTTCTCTGTCTGCGATTCAGATAGGCACGGCTCGCAGCATCTGATCGAAGGCATCACTTCTCCCGAAGGTAAGGTTGTTAAGAATTTACCCTTTATGATTTGTGGTGGTACTTCTAACTTTTTCATGAAGGGTATGGAGACAAACGAGTTGGTTGCTCCGGTATCAAATAATACAGTAGCATACTGACTAAAAATAGATAGCTGACCTGTGACCACAGTAGAAGCACTTGCCACGTCTTCCTTGGTGAGAGAGAAAACTCTGGCATTCGTCGTCACTGGTGGGGCTTCTAATCTCCCTTGGCTAATCAGAGTCCCTTCTAAAGCCGCTTGCATCTGATGTAGCTGTGCGGGGGTACTCCTATTCTTGTCATACTGCTGAGATGGTACCTGGAACCGGGTAGGGCAATCTCTGACCAAATGTCCTTCCTGTCCACAACTGTAGCACTTCCTCGTACCCCGGTGGCATACTCCGGAATGCTGCTTTCCACAAGTGGCACAAAGAGGGTACCTCGGCTGCTTATTCGCTGGACCACTTTTACTGTTGTTCCATTGTTTTCTTTTCCCAGTGGAATTTCCTTTCCATTTTATCTTGGTACTCTGCGATTTTTGTCCTTCAGTCTGTGCCGGACTCTTTCCTTCGTTCATCGCCTTTTGATAATGTTCGGTGATCAAAGCACTGCTGACTAGCTCTTCCGTGGTTTGCGGTCTATTAACTCTGCCGGCCACATTCAAAGCTATTTCAGGTCGGAGCATTTTCAACATTAATCTGACCCGTTCTCTTTCCATGCTGACCAACTCAGGACATAGGCGTGCGAGTCGGTTGAAGCGCTTCACAGCATCACTAACTAATAAATCGCCTTGCCGAAATTCGGTGAACTCGTCATAATGTCGATTTGTCACTCGCATATGAAAATATTCCTCCAGAAACTCTGCTTCAAAATCTGCCCAGTTCATCAGATTGACTTGTCTCTTGGCCTTAACTCTTTCCCAACACATCCTTGCGTCTCCGAAGATCTACGATGTTTTCCACCGTCTTGAACCAGGCCTGGGCGTCCCATGGCTCACATGTACCCGTAAAATTCTCCGTCTTTAATCTCAGCCACTGTATCAGATAAGTTTCCTGTCGGACTACTGGAACAGGGGCTACTGGTGGCACCGGGGCAGCTGCAGGTATAATGGGCATAGTGTTTTGATTTGCTGGCAGGGTGACCGGATTTCCTTGCTGACCCATCAAAGTAGTAATCAATTGTTGTTGTTCGGTGATCTGACGCTGGAGGTCTGTGACTACCTGAGTCAGGTCTGGTGGAGTTACTGTCTCATCGGGTCTGCCACCGCGTCTTCTAGTAGCCATGATTATCTTCATAATAACAACAATGCTAGCATAAGTCGTTATAGTTCCCACTAGTAGTAACATATGGTAGTTATCATTCTTAACACGACCTAGCATATGTTATCGTCAATCCTATCCTACCATCATATATCCCTAGACTAAAAATCATACAATAAGATAGGCATGTATACTTAAATAAACATATTAGGCATAAAATAAAGTAAGCATAGAAAATTCTTACTTGGAGCGGCAGGATGGAGGCTTGATGTGTGTAGTGAGATGGCTAACCTGGCTCTGATACCAACCTGTAACGCCCGCCCCTTTACTCCACTCTTGCCTAGTAGGGCGGAGTTACTTTCTTACCCTTAGACTTAGTAAACTTAAACATTAATACATACATACATACAGCGGAAGCATATCTATGTTTCTAAGCATAGAGTAACATACTAAACATATGAGTATGAAATAATATGATTCAACTTAAAGAGTCATAGTATTCATTTCTAACACATGCATACGAAATCATTAAAGACATCAACAAAACATAACATTTTATTCATAAGTTCACTTAAGCAGGTTATTTTATTTCTTTAGCCAAGTCACCATCACACATCTCTTGCCCCTTCCTGCTGCTCCTCTAGTTTATCCATCCTTTACCTTTATCTGTGGTACAAGGAAAAGTATCTGTAAGCACTCAAGGCTTAGTGAGATCCTTTCTACTCACAAAAACCAATATATCATTCAAAATCATCATATCATGGTATAAGTAACATCATATCATAGCATAAATCATGTCATAACATAAGTAATCATCATATCATGGTATAAGTAACATCATATCATAGCATAAATCATGTCATAACATAAGTAATCATCATATCATGGTATAAGTAACATCATATCATAGCATAACAGTAAGCATCCTTACACATCATTTCGTAAGCATGGATTGCAAGATGTCCTTTAAAACATGGGTAATGTCATGTGCAATATGCCTTTCAAAACATGGTTTATGTCATGGGTGAGATGTCTTAAAACAATATCATATAGTACTTGAAAATAATCTCAACATGAAGGGGTTCGGCTTAGTACCACATACATACATAATGCGCGCATCCTAAGTAGACCCAAGGTAGCTAGTCTTGAACCTATAAGGAAACTAGGCCCGTAGCTCGGCCTAGGGGCACGTAAGGAGCCCACCCTTTACTAGGTTCATAATTCGACCTAGGGGCGCATAAGGAGCCTACCCTTTTGGTACAAGCCATTCAAAGTAAAATACATGTCATATCATATCTCTATCTTTTCATAACATATTCATGTCATTCATAGCATATCATATTCATGTCATTCATAACATATCAAGTTCATGTCATTCATAGCATATCATGTTCATGTCATTCATAGCATATCATGTTCATGACATTCATAGCATATTACATTCATGTCATTCATAGCATATCATATTCATGTCCTTCATGTCATTTATAAGGTATGCATAAATGGGCACATAGCCATGCATACTTGGGCCAATAGCCATCATACTTGTCTTTGGGCACATAGCCACCATATTTGGGCACATAGCCATCATATTTGGGCACATAGCCATTTTAGGTATCATTCTCATGCATGGTTCATAAGCATATGTAAACGAGTAACATAATATATCATGGAAGGGAAAAGAAACATAATCATGAATGGATCACAAGTTAACTTCTCCTAATTCATATCATGGCATGGGAAGTACATATTGAGTCATAACTTAGTCTAAATTCTCAACCCACTAAGGGTGGCCGAAACATGCATAGGCTCATTTAGGTTTCATGAAATCATACAAGCATATGAACCCACATTCATTTCTATAACATTTAACATAAGGAACATCATAAGCATATTTGATTTAGGTTCTATGCTTCCTAGGTTTTTAAATCCATCTTGGCCGAAACATACATGGTCCAAAACTTGGTTACAATAGCATGTAAATATGTGAATCTTAAACAATTTCCATGTATTTATCAAAGGCATTCACATGAGCATATTAGGTTAAAGTTCAAGCTCCCTAAGTTCACCAAGTGTAAGTGGCCGAATGCTACAAAAGCATAGATTCTAAGCATATGAGTACCCTATAAATTTCATAGAATATCATAGAGAAAAACATAAACATGTTAGGGTTGAATTTAGGCTTGCCTAAGCCCTACTTTTCATGGTGGCCGAATGTTCAACATGTGTAAACATAACCCTAAGCAACATGAAATCTCAAGTGCATTATGTTATCTTCATATCTTTTCATAGGGTAAAACTTAAGCAAGCTAGATTTGAGGTTGAGCTTCCTTAAGGTATTAAATGCCTTAATGGCCGAAACCTTAAGGTAAGATACTACTAGTTCTAAGCAACATACAAGTATAAAACATCAATAGCACATTCATAACATATTTATGGAAAACTTCATACTTGATACCTCTTCTAGAAATTACAAGCATGTGAGTACCTTATGAATTTCATGGCATATCATGGGGAGGAACATAAACATGTTAGGGTTGAATTTAGGCTTGCCCAAGCCTTACATTTTTAGATTGGCCGAAAGGTTATCATGTGAAAACCTAACCCTAAGCAACATGAATCTCAAGGGCTTTATGTTACTTTCCATATCTTTTCATAAGGTAAAACATACGCAAGCTAGATTTGAGGTTGAGCCTCCTTAGGGTATTAAATCCCTTCATGGCCGAAACCTTAAGGTAGGGTCCTACTAGTTCTAAACAACATACAAGTAAAAACATCAAGGAAAATATTCATATAACATCATAGAAGTGATCATAGGCATGTTAGTTTTTAAATTGAGCTTCCCTAGGTTTTAAGCCTCTTCATGGCCGAACCCTAAGGTAGAGTATCACCTAACTCCAAGCCTTATACAAGCATGAAATATCAAGGTCATAGTCATAACATATCATGAGGAAAAACTTAAACATATTGGTTTTGGTTTTAAGCTTCCATGAACTTTACAAGTATCCTAACCGAAATTTCTAATGGAAACTCTAGGTTATAAATTCATATAAACCCGAACAAAAATCATATAACCACTTGTACCACAGGTGAGGGGATACTCACATCCTCTTTGCTTGGTCTTTTCCTAAGAGAAGGTACCCTTTGTGAAGAGAAAGAAGAGAGCTTCTCCTCCTAGTGCTCCTTTTTGTTTCTCTTGCTTGTGAGAGGTAGATCTTGAGGGTTCCTTCTTGTGGTTTGGTTTCCTTAGGTAGAAAACCTTAGTTGGATTTTTGGGAAAGAAGAGAGGATGCTCTAGGTCACGGCAAGGTGAGGGAAGGGAAGAAAAAAATGAAGTCCCTTCTTGATTTTCCCTCTTATGCTAGGTGGAAGTAAGAAGCAAAAAGAGGCTTTGCTTTCCCCTCTTCTTAACTCATCTTTTATTCTCTTAATGATGAAGAAATGTCTTCATTCATCCCCCTACTTCCTCTCCTCTCCTTCTCTCTTGTCATCCACGAAAATGAAGAAGAAGGAGAAGAAGAAAATTTGTCTTTTTCTTGTTTTCTTCTTAATCAAGAGAAGGAGGAAAAAACTACTTGATATTTTCTTGCTTCCTTCTCTTAATCATGGTTTTATCTTTATCTATAATATTCATTCTCTATTTAACAATAACTCATGATGGTCTAGTGGTAATTCCATAATCCTTAGCTTAAGAAGGTTCAAGGTTCAATCCTTGACCAATTCTTTATATATATATATATATATTTTTTCCATATTATCTTCTTTTATTCTTAAGAGAAAATCTTCACATACTTAGCCTAAGAAGTTCGTGGGTGTTACATAAAAACCTAAGCTATCAACATATAAAAATTCATATATCATGAAGGAGCATAAACAAGCATATTTCCTTTTCAAAATTTTTTGCCCTAACTCTTATAACCCATCTTGTCCGAAACTTTACATTAGGGTTTTCATTATTTTTGTTACCACATGAAGCATAAAAACCTAAGCTATCAACATATAAAAACTCATATATCATGAAGGAGCATAAACAAGCATGTTGTCAAAAGAAACTTTGTTTTTCACCAATACTTTTAGTCTTAGCCGAAACATTCAAGGGGATTCTAGATTTCTTTCTTCTTTTTTTTTCCACATAAAACATAACTTGTAACTTATTAACCCTAAGTGACCACCCATTTTATCTTGGCCAAAATTTCAAGAAGAATCTCTAAGGTTTCAAAAACATCTACATATAAAACGATCGACAACTACTTGTACTGCAGTGTGGGGATACTCACATCCTCGCTTGATTTTATTAGGGAAGAGACCTTGCTTGTGGAGCCTTCCTAGAGAGAAGCCTTCCTTTGCTTGGGTTTCGGCAATGAAGGTGGGGAAGGGCTTGGTCACGGTGGAGAGAAGGAGGGAAGAGGAAGAGAGAAAAAAAAATGAAATCTCTTCTTTAATTTCCCTTTTTATTCTACATGAGAGGAGAAAGGGAAAATGCACTTTTCCTTCTCCTTTCTTTTACTCACTCTTAATGAAAAGAAGAAACAAGGTTCATCTTTTCCTTGAGAGGAAGAAGGCAACTCCAACTTCTCCTTCTAAGTGAAGGGAGCCTTCACTTCCTTACCTTTAATTTCTCTCTCCTTTCTAACAATAATTACTCTTGGTCTATTGGTTAACATATTCATGTATTTAGTGAGAGATCCAAGGTTCAAGTCCTAGGTCTTGTATCTTTTTATTTCCATTTTATTTATTTTTGGCTAATGTTTACCTAAGACCTATTTTTATTCATGATAAAAAATATCTAAAATCTTGCTTAGTACCCTATGGGTGTTACATGAGTAGATGGCATTACTTCTCCCGAAGGTAGGGTCGTTAAGAATTTGCCATTTAAAACTTGTGGTGATAACTCTAACTTCTCAATGAAGGGTGTAGAGACAAACGAATGTGTCTCCCCAGTATCAAATAACACATTAACATACTGACTGAAAATAGGCAGCTGACCTGTGACAACTGTAGAAGCACTCGCCACATCATCTCTGGAAAGAGAGAAAACCCTGGCGTTCGTCGTAGCTGGCGGGGCTTCCAATCTCCCTTGGCTAATCGGAGTTCCTTCAATGGCAACTTACATCTGGTGTAGCTGTGAGGAGGCACTCCTGTTCTGGTTATATTGCTAGGATGGTGTATGGGACTGGATAGGGCAGTCCCTGGCCATATGTCCTTCCCGTCCGCAACTGTAACACTTTCTTGTACCCTTGTGGCATACTCCGGAATGCTGCTTCCCACAAATGGTACACTGAGGGTACTTAGGTTGCTTATTTACTGGACCTCCTTTAGTGTTGTTCCATTGCTCTCTTTCCATTGGGGTTTCCTTTCCAGCTTGCTCTGGTACCTTGAGGTTTATTTCCTTCTGTCTATGTTTGATTCTTATTCTCGTTCGCCGCCTTCTGATAGTGTTCGATGATCAAAGCACTGCTGACCAGCTCTTCTATAGTCTGCGGTCTATTAATTCCACTGGCCACATTCAAAGCTATCTCGGGTCGGAGCATCTTCAGCATCAGTCGTACCCTTTCCTTTTCCGTGCTGACAAACTCTGGGCAGAGGCGTGCGAGACGGTTGATGCGCTTCACCGCTTCGTTAACTGATAAGTCACCTTGCTGGAACTCGGTGAACTCGTCGTAATGCCGGTTTGTTACTCGCATATGGAAGAATTCTTCGAAGAACTCTGCTTCAAAATCCGTCCAGTTCATCTGATTAACATGTCTCTTGACCTTAACTCTTTCCCACCACATTCTTGCGTCTCCAGAGAAGCAAAATGATACGCACTTGATCTTATCTGGTACAGGCCAGTCCAGCAGTTCCAATATACTTTCCACTGTCTCGAACCAGGCCTGGGAGTCCCATGGCTCACAAGTACCCGAGAAGTTCTCCGGCTTCAGCCTTAGCCACTGTATCAAGTATGTCTCCTGTCAGACCAATAGGGCAAGGGCTACCGGTGGTACTGGTGCAGCTATAGGTATGACGGGCACTGCATTCTGATTTGCTGGTGGGGTGACAGGATTTCCTTGCTGACCCATCAAAACAGTGATCACTTGTTGTTGTTCCGTGATCTGACGCTGGAGGTCTATGACCACTTGGGTCAGATCTGGTGGAGTCACTGTCTCCTCGGTCCTGTTACCGCGTCTTCTAACCATATTTATTTCCATAAATAACAATAAGGCTAGCATAAGTCTAGGGTCATCCCTACTTATATTTGTGCACATTAAACATCGCTTATCATACATAAAGGCAATCCATATCAGTCATACTTAGGTTCATGCATACTAAAAAAAACAATTCTTATCATGCATAAATAGAATAGAGTAAGTACAGAAATTCTTACTTGGAGCGGCAGGATGGAGGCTTGATGTGTGTGTAGCGGGAAGGCTAACCTGGCTCTGATATCAACTTGTAACGTCGCGCCCTCCTGCTAGTAGGGCAGGGTTACTTGCAAGGGGAAAACATACATGCATATTAAAACTTCTTTTTAATATAAAACAGCGGAAGTACTTATTTTTTTTATATTCTTTTAATGAAGGAGGTCACAATGTCAAATTCTATCATAAACCTGAATAAGTATCATGAAATCATGCGAAACATTAACATAAATATACTTAGTTCATGTCAACATAAGATAACATAAGCAGGTCTTTCTCTTTTTCTTAGCCGAGCCACCACCACACACATCTCTTGCCTCTCCTGTGGCTCCCCTAGTTTATCCATTCTTTGCCTTTATCTGCAGTACAAGGAAAGTAAGCTATAAGCACACAGGCTTAGTAAGATCCTTTCCTACTCACAAAAAACGTATTTCATATCATAATCACATAAGCATATAACAATGGAGACATAATCATCTAAACATTGTATCATGTAAACAGAGCATCATAACATATCATATCATTAAGAAACATCATGCTATATCATATCATAAATAAAAGAGCATCATGTCATATAAATCATAAGAGCATATCATATCATAAAGAAACATCATGATATATCATATCATAAATAAAAGAGCATCAAGTCATATAAATCGTAAGAGCATATCATATCATAACTTATTATATCATGCAAGATGTCTTTTAAAACATGTGTCATGTCATGTGCAAGATGTCTTAAAACATATCATATAATACTTAAACATAATATCAACATGAGGGCCCAGCTTGTACCACATACATACATAAATACGCGCAATCCCTAGGACAGGGTAGCTAGCCCCGAACCTACTAGGGAACTAGGTTCGTACTACAACCGTCGACCTAGGGGCGTACTAAGGAGCCCATCCCTTTTTACTAGACTCGTTCATAGTCCGTCGGCCTAGGGGCGCTTATGGGGCCCACCCTTGGTACAAGCCATACAAAGTAAAATAACATGTCATAGTTACTTATCATATCATGAAGAGTGCTCTTAGTCCCAACTAATAGGGAAGCAACTCTTAGGTCTTTACTTGTCATATCATAAAGAGTGCTCTTAGTCCCACTTCATAGGGAAGCAACTCTTAGGCCTTTACTTATCATATCATAAAGAGTGCTCTTAGTCCAACTTAATAGGGAAACAACTCTTAGGCTCTTACTTATCATGTCATAAAGCATGCATACTTGAGCATATAGCACATCATATGATTCATCATAATACATGGTTCATAAGCATACATGAATAAGCATATTACTTGTCATATCATAAAGCATGCATACTTGAGCCTAAAACACATCATAAGAGTTATTATCATGCATGGTTCATAAGCACACATAAATGAGCATATAATACATCATAGGAACCTAATCATGCATGGAAAATATTAACTAGCATCTCCTACTTCATATCATAGTATGTGAGACACATAGTAAAATCATAATTGAGTATCTAAACCTAATTCCATGTAGTGGCCGAAAGTTCCAAGCCTAGATTTAGGTTACAAGCAACATAAAAGCATGTGAACCCTAAACAAATTTCATATCATAAATCATTAAGAACCTCATGAGCATATTTAGTTTAGGTTCTAAGCTTCCTAGGTCCTCGGTCTTGTTATGGCCGAAAGTTATCATGCCTAGTTCTAGGTTATAAACCACATAAAAACATGTGAACCCTAAACCAATTTCATACCATAAATCATAAAGAACATTATGATCACATTTAGTTTAGGTTCTAAGCTTCCTAGGCCTTTTAACTTGGTTGTGGCCAAAACTTTGGGGCATGAAACTAAGTTCCAAACAACATACAAGCATAAGAATATCAAGCTAACCTCATATCATATCATAAAGGAAATCATGAGCATGCTAGATTTAATTTTAAGCTTCCTTAGACCCTAAAACTCATCATGGGCAAAACCATAGAGAGACATGTATCTAGATTTCAAGCAACATTCAAACATGATAACCCTAAGTTAGCTTTATATCATGCCATAAGGAGAGTCATGAGCATGTTAGACTAAGTTTTTAAGCTCTCCTAGGTCTTAAATCCCATCATGGCCGAAACCTAATTCCCTAAGGTGGCATGCATTTAGGTTTCAATCAACATACAAGTGTGCAAACATTAGGTACTCTTCATAACATATCATAAAGCAAGTTATGAGCATGGTAGACTAAAAATTTTTTAACCTCTCCTAGCCAATTATTTCTATCATGGCCGAAA
Source organism: Zingiber officinale (assembly GCF_018446385.1). Classification (NCBI taxonomy): domain Eukaryota; kingdom Viridiplantae; phylum Streptophyta; class Magnoliopsida; order Zingiberales; family Zingiberaceae; genus Zingiber; species Zingiber officinale. The sequence goes on from NC_055986.1 coordinate 46,016,758, forward strand.
ACTTTATGAGCATGAATTTAAGTTTTAAACAACCTACAAGCATAAGAACACTAAACTAATCTCTTATCATAGGATACATATCATAAAGACATAGTGAGCATGTTTAGTTTACGTCTTATGCCTTCCTAGGTCTCTTATTTACACCTTGGCCGAAAGTTTAAGAACATGGATCTAAGTTTTAAGTAAGCATACAAGCATAAGATCATTAACTAACCTTCTATCCTAGGATACATGTCATAATAACATAGTGAGCATGCTTAGTTAGGTCTTAAACTTCTCTAAATCTTTTATTCATGTCTTGGCAAAAAGTTCAAGAAGTGACCTTAAGTTTTTAAGCATTCTAACCTCATGGAAAACACATAAACAACTTGTACCACAGGTGAGGGGATACTTACATCCTCTTGCTTGTTTTTCCTAAGGAAGATGGTACCCTTGTGAAGAGGAAGAAGAAAGCTTCCCCCTTCTTGTTCTTCCTTTTGTTTTCTCTTGTTTGTAAGGAGTAGGTCTTGAGGACTGCTTCTTGTGAGCTAGTTTCCTTAGGAAGGAAACCTTAGCATGGATTTCGGAGATGAGAGATAGAGCTTTAGATCTCGGTGGAGGAGGAAGAAGGAGAATAAAAGGAGGAGGAAGAAGGAGGAAGAATTAACCAAACTTTGTTTCCCTTCTCTTCTCTCATTCCTATTTATTCCCAATGAGAATGAAAAGTGTCCAAATTCATCCCCTTGCCTTCTCTATCTTCTCACTCTCTTCATTCCCACGAAAATAGCAAGACAAGGAAGAAAAAGGCAACTTGTTCTTTGCTTGCTTCTTTTCTTAACCAAGAGAAAGAGGAGGAAAGCCACTTGTGTTTCTCTTGTTCCCTTATTTAATCATACTCTTTACCTTTATATATAATTTCCATTCTTTGCTATTCATGTGTCATTCATGATTCTAGTGGTTATTATACACCAATTTAACTTTATCATTTGTGGGAGGTTCAAGGTTCAAACCTTAACTTCTCTTTCTTTTTATTTCTTTTTGGTTCTATTTCCATTTCCCTTTTATTCTAAAAGAAAAATACCCATAGGTATAGCTTATTATTTTGTGGGTGTTACAGTACCCCATACCTCATAGAAAGTTCATCCTCGAACATAGAATAGCGACATCAGGTGTCACAGGTCTTCCTGCTGAGTGCATCGGCCACTTTGTTCACTTTTTTGGGATGATAAAAGATCTCGCAGTCATAGTCCTTAACTAACTCGAGCCATCTGCGTTGTCGCATATTCAGGTCTTTCTGGGTGAAGAAATATTTCAGACTCTGGTGGTCGGTATAAATCTTACACCGGACTCCATATAAATAATGTCTCCATGTTTTGAGAGCAAAGACCACAGCTGCTAGTTCTAGGTCATGAGTGGGGTAATTCTTTTCATGCTCTTTAAGTTGTCTAGAGGCGTAGGCAATGACCTTGCTGTCTTGCATGAGTACAGCTCCAAGTCCTAATTTGGAAGCGTCGTTGTACATATCGAAGCCTTTGTTACTTTCCGGAAGAGTAAGGATTGGAGCACTGGTCAGTCTCCTTTTTAATTCCGTGAAACTCTTCTCGTAGTCATCCGTCCATTCCTACTTTTTGTTCTTCTTGGTGAGAACTGTCATAGGCGCTGCAATTTTAGAGAAGTGCTCTACAAACTTCCTGTAGTAGTCTACTAGCCCGAGAAAACTTCTGATTTCACTGACATTCTTTGGCCTGTTCCAGTTACTTACAGCTTCGATCTTGTTTGGATCTACCATTACTCTGTCCTTGGAGATGACATGACCCAAGAATGATACTCGATCGAGCCAGAACTCGCATTTGGAGAACTTTGCATATAGTTGTTTCTCTCGAAGAATCTGTAGTACAGTATTCAGGTGTTCAGCATGCTCTTCTTGGGCTCTCGAATAGATGAGAATATCGTTAATGAAGACGATGACAAATTTGTCGAGATATGCCATAAATATCCGATTCATCAGATCCATAAATACAACAGGAGCATTTGTTACTCCGAAGGCATAACTATGAACTCATAATGTCCGTACCTTGTTCGAAATGCCGTCTTTGGTATATCATCCTGTTTTACCTTTACTTGATGATAGCCGGACCTTAGGTCAATCTTTGAGAAAATGGTTGCACCCTTTAGTTGGTCGAACAGGTCGTTGATCCGTGGAAGAGGGTACCTATTCTTGATTGCCACATTATTCAGCGCTCGGTAGTCTATACACATTCGCATAGACCCATCCTTCTTTTTCACGAACAGTACCGGAGCTCCCTAAGGAGAGTGACTTGGGCGAATAAGTCCCTTGTCAAGTAACTCTAGTAGCTATCCCTGAAGTTCCTTCAACTCAGCCGGCGCCATACAATAAGGTGCTTTAGAGATCGACTTAGTACCGGAGATCAATTTGATCTCGAATTCTATTTCTCTATCGGGGGCTAACCCTGGAAGTTCATCGGAAAACACTTCCAGATAGTTGCATACCACTCTGACATTTTCTAGTTTCTGGTCCTCAGCTTGACTTGTGTCGACCACGTGTGCTAGAAACCCAGTACATCCCTTATTTAACATCTTTTGTGCCTTTATGGCTAATAAGAATCTCCCAATTTCTTTCCTTGGTTCTCCAACAAATTCGAACATTGGTTCTGCTTCAGGTCGGCATACCACTTTTCTTTAACGGCACTCGATCGAAGCGCCGTACTTACTCAGGAAATCCATGCCCAATATACTATCATAATCTTGCATGTCAAGCACTATCAGATCACAGTAGAGTTCTCTGCCTGCGATTCTGATGGGTGTGCCTCGCAGGATATGAGTAGATGGCATTACTTCTCCCGAAGCCAGGGTCGTTAAGAATTTGCCATTTAAAACTTGTGGTGATATCTCTAACTTATCCATGAAGGGTGTAGAGACAAACGAATATGTCTCCCCAGTATTAAATAACACATTAGCATACTGACTGAAAATAAGCAGCTGACCTGTGACAACTGTAGAAGCACTCGCCACATCATCTCTGGAAAGAGAGAAAACCCTGGCGTTCGTCGTAGCTGGCGGGGCTTCCAATCTCCCTTGGCTAATCGGAGTTCCTTCAATGGCAGTTTGCATCTGGTGTAGCTGTGAGGGGGCACTCCTGTTTTGGTTATATTGCTAGGATGGTGTCTGGGACTGGATAGGGCAGTCCCTGGCCATTTGTCCTTCCCGTCCGTAACTGTAACACTTTCTTGTACCCGTGTGGCATACTCCGAAATGCTACTTCCCACAAATGGTACACTGAGGGTACTTAAGTTACTTATTTACTGAACCTCCTTTAGTGTTGTTCCATTGCTTTCTCTTTCCATTGGGGTTTCCTTTCCAGCTTACTCTGGAACCTTGAGGTTTATGTCCTTCTATCTGTGTTTGATTCTTATTCTTATTCACCGCCTTCTGATAGTGTTCGGTGATCAAAGCACTGCTGACCAGCTCTTCTGTAGTCTGCTGTCTATTAATTCCACCGGCCACATTCAAAGCTATCTCGGGTCGGAGCATCTTCAGCATCAGTCTGACCCTTTACCTTTCCGTGCTGACCAACTCTTGGCAGAGGCGTGCGAGACGGTTGAAGCGCTTCACCGCTTTGTTAACTGATAAGTCACCTTGCCGGAACTAGGTGAACTCGTCGTAATGCCGGTTTGTTACTCGCATATGGAAGAATTCTTCGAAGAACTCTTCTTCAAAGTCCGTCCAGTTCATCTGATTAACTTGTCTCTTGACCTTAACTCTTTCCCACCACATTCTTTTCTGGTACAGGCCAGTCCAGCAGTTCCAATATACTTTCCACTTTCTTGAACCAGGCTTGGGCGTCCCATGGCTCACAAGTACCCGAGAAATTCTCCGGCTTCAGCCTTAGCCACTGTATCAAGTAGCACACATAAATGAGCATATAATACATCATAGGAACCTAATCATGCATGAAAAATATTAACTAGCATCTCCTACTTCATATCATAGCATGTGAGACACATAGTAAAATCATAATTGGGTCTCTAACCCTAATTCCATGTAGTGGCCGAAAGTTCCAAGCCTAGATCTAGGTTACAAGCAATATAAAAGCATGTGAACCCTAAACCAATTTCATATCATAAATCATTAAGAACCTCATGAGCATATTTAGTTTAGGTTCTAAGCTTCCTAGGTCCTCGGTCTTGTTATGGCCGAAATTTATCAAGCCTAGTTCTAGGTTATAAACCACATAAAAACATGTAAACCCTAAACCAATTTCATACCATAAATCATAAAGAACATTATGATCACATTTAGCTTAGGTTCTAAGCTTCCTAGGCCTTTTAACTTGGTGGTGGCCGAAACTTTGGGGCATGAAACTAAGTTCCAAACAACATACAAGCAAAAGAATATCAAGCTAACTTCATATCATATCATAAGGAAAATCATGAGCATGCTAGATTTAATTTTAAGCTTCCTTAGACCCTAAAACTCATCATGGCCGAAACCATAGAGAGACATGTATCTAGATTTCAAGCAACATTCAAACATGATAACCCTAAGTTAGCTTTATCATGCCATAAGGAGAGTCATGAGCATGTTAGACTAAGTTTTTAAGCTCTCCTAGGTCTTAAATCCCATCATGGCCGAAACCCTAATTCCCTAAGGTGGCATGCATTTAGGTTCCAATCAATATACAAGTGTGCAAACATTAGGTACTCTTCATAACATATCATAAAGCAAGTTATGAGCATGGTAGACTAAAATTTTTTTAACCTCTCCTAGCCAATTATTTCTATCATGGCCGAAAACTTTATGAGCATGAATTTAAGTTTTAAACAACCTACAAGCATAAGAACACTAATCTAATCACTTATCATAGGTACATATCATAAATACATAGTGAGCATGTTTAGTTTTGGTCTTAAGCCTTCCTAGGTCTCTTATTTACACCTTGGCTGAAAGTTTAAGAACATGGATCTAAGTTTTAAGTAAGCATACAAGCATAAGATCATTAACTAACCTTCTATCCTAGGATACATGTCATAATAACATAGTGAGCATGCTTAGTTAGGTCTTAAACTCTCTAAATCTTTTATTCATGTCTTGGCCGAAAGTTCAAGAAGTGACCTTAAGTTTTTAAGCATTCTAACCTCATGGAAAACACATAAACAACTTGTACAACAGGTGAGGGGATACTTACATCCTCTTGCTTGTTTTTCCTAAGGAAGATGGTACCCTTGTGAAGAGGAAGAAGAAAGCTTCCCCCTTCTTGTTCTTCCTTTTGTTTTCTCTTGTTTGTAAGGAGTAGGTCTTGAGGACTCCTTCTTGTGAGCTAGTTTCCTAAGGAAGGAAACCTTAGCTTGGATTTCGGAGATGAGAGATAGAGCTTTAGATCTCGGTGGAGGAGGAAGAAGGAGAAGAAAAGGAGGAGGAAGAAGAAGGAGGAAGAATTAACCAAACTTTCTTTCCCTTCTCTTCTCTCATTCATATTTATTCCCAATGAGGATGAAAAGTGTCCCAATTCATCCCCTTGCCTTCTCTATCTTCTCACTCTCTTCATTCCCACGAAAATAGCAAGAGAAGGAAGAAAAAGGCAATGGCTCACTTGACTCCTCTTCATGACTTGAAGTGGAGTTCTCCTCATGGAGCTTTGCCAAGTTATTCCACAATTCCTTGGCATCGTTATATCCACCTATCCTACACAAAACATCATTAGGTAAAGAAAATTCAATGATTTTCGTTACCTCATCGTTGATAGTTGATTGGTGGATTTGCTCCTTCGTCCACCTCTTCTTCTTGAGAGGTTTTCCTTCTTCATCCTCCGGAGGAGTGAAACCTACTTGCACACATCTCCAATTCTCAAGATTAGTCATAAGAAAATATTTCATTCTTACCTTCCAAAACGCGAAGTCGTCGCGATCGTAGAAGGGTGGAATCGTGATGTCCTCTCCGAGTTGATCCATCTCTAGCTTGTGCTCCCTCGGGTGTTAATCCGGCGAAGAGCAACCTCGCTCTGATACCACTTCTTAGGATCCTACGTGCTCGGCTAGAGAGGGGGGTGTGAATAGCCGACCCCAATTGCTCGCGTTTCTTTCTACGATCTAGGGTTAGCGCAGCGGAAACTAAATGCAGAAAGAAAACAGGAGAAGAAATCAAACCTCAACGCAAGGATGTAACGAGGTTCGGAGATGATACTCCTACTCCTCGGCGTGTCCGTAAGGTGGACGAGCCCTATCAATCCGTCGGTGGATGAGTCCCCGGAGAACCGGCTAATATCAACTCCTTGTGGGTGGAGAAACCTCGCCACAAACACTTGCAACAGCAAGCTAAGAGTACAACAGAATACAAGAAGTAAATACAATGAATGTAACAATACAAGCTTGCCTTCTTGTCGTCGACTGAAGTCCTGGAAGCAACAACTTCACGGACGAATGCCAACAAGCAACTCAGCCGAAAGAAGCTCACGCGGGGCTTCGGAAGTGAGCTCAACAAAGCTCAGTCGAAGCTTATCAGCAGCAAAATAGAAGTTCTAAGGAGGAAAAGGAAGATTTGCACGGAAGATGCCCTCGTCTCCTTATACCGCGAAGAAGAAACAATGAAGAAACTAGCGTTGCGTCTGGCGGCTAGAACCTGATCGATGCGTGGACCGATCAGAACATCCCTGATCGGTCCCGATCGAAGAAGCCTTCGCTGTTCCATCCCGATCGGTCCATGGACCGATCGGAACCTCCTGATCGGTTCCGTGGGTTATCTGATCGGTCCGTAGACCGATCAGCTTCTTCTCGCTAGTTTACCACGATCTCCCGATCGGTCTCGATCGATAACCATCGATATCGATCGGTCACCGATCGGTCACCGACCGATCGGATGAGCTATATCATTGGATCGGCCGATCCAAACTTCGACCTAAACCTAAGGCTTCCACACCAACATCCGGTCAATCTTGACCTGTTGGTACATCACGCCTAGCATCCGGTCACTCCCTTGACCTGCTAGCACTCCCCGCTAAGTGTCCGGTCAATCCTTTTGACCCACTTAGACTTCTCCACACCAGATGTCCGATCACCCTTGATCCATCTGGATTCTTCCCTTGCCCGGCTTCACTCACCAGGATTTTCACCTAGCTTCACTCACTAGGGTTTTCATCTGGCTTCACTCACCAGGATTTCCACAACTGCCTGGCTTCACTCACCAGGACTTTCCAACTGCCTAACATCCCAGTTAGGACTTTCTCATTCACCTAGCTTCACTCACTAGGATTTTCACCTGGCTTCACTCACCAGGATTTTCCCGAATGCCTGGCTTCACTCACCAGGACTTTCACCTTCACCTAGCTTCACTCACTTGGATTTTCACCTGGATTCACTCACCAGGATTTCCCGACTGCCTGGCTTCACTCACCAGGACTTTTCCCCGTGCCAAACTCCCTGTTTGGACTTTCCCCGTGCCAAGCCTCCATACTTGGACTTTCCGCGTGCCAAGCTCCTGCTTGGACTTTTCCCCGTGCCAAGTCTCCGTACTTGGACTTTTTCCTGAATTAGGTCAACCAGGTCAACCTTGACCTACGGTTGCCCCAATAATCTCCCAAACATCTATTCTTGTCCCATATCAAGAATACAACTCTTCCACGAGTGTCAAACATCAACATGCAACTCAACTAGGTCAACCTTGACCTAAGGTTGCACCAACAATCTCCCCCTTTTTGATGTTTGACAAAACCCATAATCAAGTTAGGTTAACCCGATAACCTAACTTAGGGTTTCCAATCATCTTCCAATGTCCAATGTTCTTTCCTTGAACATTCTCTGGACATTCTCCCCTTAGGTTAACCCGATAACCTAACTTGGGTTCTCCAATAATTCTCCCCCTTTTTGACACACATCAAAAAGAATTCCAATGTTCTTCCTTGAACATTCCTTGACATTCTTCCCCTAGCTTAGGTTAACCCGATAACCTAACTTGGGTTTCTCCAATAGTTCTCCAATGAACACTCTCCCCTTTTTGACACACATCAAAAAGAAAAAAAAGGAGGGTATCAAGGTCAAGAGTTTCTTCCTAATGAAAGTCCCATACCTTTCATTGAAACTCTTAATTTCCCCCTTGATACTAAACTCAACAATCAACTTAGTGATAATCCCATATCACTAATCCTCAAAAGTCTTAAGGAGTAAAAACTCCCCCTAAAAGTCAACTCCCTCTTGACAATTAGGTAAAACTCCCCCTAAAGGTCAACTCCCCCTTGACCATTGCACCAACAATGTCTTGGAGAGTTTCAAACCTTTAGAAATCCAAAACACCGATTCCCAGCTGAAATTTCAGACAAACAGTCGGAAAATCAGCATTTGGCTGGATCGGTACCCGACAGACCATGCCGTATTCACCGACCCTGCATCGATCCACATTCGCGGGTTTCAGGATCGGTGACCGATCCACCTTCTTGGAGGGGTCCGAGGACCGATCCAAGCTCCCTTATCAGAATTCCTGAATTTCTTTTACCCGAAATTCAGAAACCCATAAACAATTCCAGAAAATTTCAAAAATTATGAAACTTTGAGGATACACTTCTCATAACATATACTATCAAGAAAAAATAGTTTTCTATGAATATAGTTTCCATTTTTCAATCTTGATACAAAGTTCAAAAACTTTGAAATAGTTCAAGTTTAACTCAACTTTGTATCACAATGTTCAATGATGAATGCTATCACTAGGAAAGCTTCATCAAGGTTTTTCAAATCAATTTTAAAATACTTTTAAAACCATTTGAATTTAGGACCATAACCTTAGGGCTAGATGTACATGACTTGTACACAAGCTTTCCCTATGATCCTTAATTTCTTGAATTAGGGTCATCTAGGTACAAGGACTATGTACCTTGATCCTAACTCATGATCCTAATATCTCACACACATCTAAGGTGTATCAAACCACATTCAAGTCAATTTGATGTGAGATATGGATTAAGGTCAACTTAGGCTAAGTTCTCATGCATTTTCTAAACACCAATTTGATCTCAATATCAAATTATATGTTTGTCCTTAAATCAATTTCATTGATTATAATGCAAGAGATGATGACATGGCATATAATGATATCATAAGTAAAAACATGTGCCAATGTCATGATGTCATGGCATAAAGTTTGAAAACTTAAATAAAGCATGACATATAAACTAGCCTAAGCATTATCATGACATTTCAAATGATAATACAATAAATATGATGTCATGGCATGGCATATGGCAACCAATCATGGCAAGTTAGCACAAATAAAATACCTAAATTCCCTATCTAAGTATCCTTAGCCTTTGCTAACTTAAAATCTAACCCTAGATTGCCCATATATCCCTAAGAGAAAACCAAAATCCCAATTATGGTATTTCTCTAGGTTTTCTTAAATTGTGTCAAATAAGATTAAAAATGAAATTTCCAATCTTTAGGCACATTTAACTCTTCAAAGGAGTAAATGATAATTCCATTTCATTTTCAAAAGTTCTCAAAACCTTGAAAATGCTCCTTGAGTGTCAATTTCCTCAAAGTTGGGTTAACTACCCTTCTTATTGGAGTTGACACTCTCTAACCCATTTATGGGGTAGAGAAGATGCTCCTAGGAACCCAATACCTATGTGAGCTCATTGGGTTCACTAAATATTCACTAGGGATGACTTCCCTAGCAACCCTCCTAATGACCCTCTTAGGCTTTGAAGCCTTGGTCATTTGGGTCTCATCAAGATCAACTATAGGGGTGACTCCCCTTGTAACCTTGGTAATGGTCTTCCTAGCCCTAGGTTTTATTCCATAATCGAATGGAACATTGTGGTAAGTGGGCTTGACCATTTGGGACTTAGGTTTGTGACCCAAACCTTTCTTGTCCTTGGACTTGGGTTTTTGACTCTTAAACCCTAGAGATGACTTCTCCATGTTTTTAAGAGCCTTTTCTAAATTATCAAGTCTTGACCTCAAGACTTGATTTTCCCTCTCTAATACCTCAAGTTTTAATTTGTCATTTTCTCTTGAGATATTCCTAGGCATGTGTCTAGTCTTCTTGGGATTTCTACCTAGGTTTTCCTTAACTTTAGAAGCGTTAATCCTAGGGTTGGTATTTCTAGTGTTATCCTTACCTAGGCTAACATGTTTAGCTCCTAAGCACATGTATTGGTTCCTAAAGTTAACATGCTTATCATTATTAACAATTGCAACAAAACTACTAGCATGAGTTTTATTAGAATTGCAATAATGAACCTTAGAGGTTACCTTAGGGTTTGCCTTAGCTCCCCCTATCGTTGTGCTCGATCTCTTGTCCTTGTGAGGTTGCCTCCCCCTTGGACATTGACTCCTATAGTGTCCCCTTCGCTTGCATTGGAAGCACACCACGTGCTCCTTGCCCTTGCGTATCGGGACTCCGACTTCCTTGATCTTTGGCGCCGGTGGAGTCTTCCTAACCCTCTTTGGACACTTACTCTTGTAATGTCCAAATTCCCTACACTCAAAGCATAATATATGCAATTTATTTGAAATTGAAATGCTTGAGTTACCTAGGTTTGAGGGTGGATGAGAGCTCTCTTCTTCATCCCTTCCGGAGGTAGACGCTTCTTCTTCTTGTTCCGAACTTGAAGAAGAACTCTTCTCCTCTTCTTCTTTAGATGTTGAGTAGCCCTCAACTTCTAAATCCATTCCTCCATGAAATGAGATCCTTGGCTCACTTGACTCCTCTTCATGACTTGAAGTGGAGTTCTCCTGATGGAGTTTTGCCAAGTTATTCCACAATTCCTTGGCATCGTTATATCCACCTATCCTACACAAAACATCATTAGGTAAAGAAAATTCAATGATTTTCGTTACCTCATCGTTGATGGTTGATTGGTGGATTTGCTCCTTCGTCCACCTCTTCTTCTTGAGAGGTTTTCCTTCTTCATCCTCCGGAGGAGTGAAACCTACTTGCACACACCTCCAATTCTCAAGATTAGTCATAAGAAAATATTTCATTCTTACCTTCCAAAACGCGAAGTCGTCGCGATCGTAGAAGGGTGGAATCGTGATGTCCTCTCCGAGTTGATCCATCTCTAACTTGTGCTCCCTCGGGTGTTAATCCGGCGAAGAGCAACCTCGCTCTGATACCACTTCTTAGGATCCTACGTGCTCGGCTAGAGAGGGGGGTGTGAATAGCCGACCCCAATTGCTCGCGTTTCTTTCTACAATCTAGGGTTAGCGCAGCGGAAACTAAATGCAGAAAGAAAACAGGAGAAGAAATCAAACCTCAACGCAAGGATGTAACGAGGTTCGGAGATGATACTCCTACTCCTCGGTGTGTCCGTAAGGTGGACGAGCCCTATCAATCCGTCGGTGGATGAGTCCCCGGAGAACCGGCTAATATCAACTCCTTGTGGGTGGAGAAACCTCGCCACAAACACTTGCAACAGCAAGCTAAGAGTACAACAGAATACAAGAAGTAAATACAATGAATGTAACAATACAAGCTTGCCTTCTTGTCGTCGACTGAAGTCCTGGAAGCAACAACTTCACGGACGAATGCCAACAAGCAACTCAGCCGAAAGAAGCTAACGCGGGGCTTCGAAAGTGAGCTCAACAAAGCTCGGTCGAAGCTTATCAGCAGAAAAGAAGTTCTAAGGAGGAAAAAGGAAGAATTTTCTGCACAGAAGATGCCCTCGTCTCCTTATACCGAAGAAGAAACAATGAAGAAACTAGCCGCTGGCGGCTAGAACCTGATCGATGCGGACCGATCAGAAACATCCCTGATCGGTCGCAGACCGATCGTGGAAGAAGCTTCGCTTTCACGATCGATCCACGCATCGATCAGAACCTTCGATCGGTCCGTAGACCGATCAGCTTACCACGGATCTCACTGATCGGTCTCCGGACCGATCGATAACAAACGTATCGATATCGATCGGTCACCGATCGGTCACCGGACCGATCGATGAGCATATCATGGATCAGACCGATCCAACTTCTCAACCCTAAACCTAAGGCTTCCACACCAACATCCGGTCAATCTTGACTTGTTCATCACGCCTAGCATCCGGTCACTCCCTTGACCTGCTAGCACTTCCCGCTAAGTGTCCGGTCAACTTTTGACCCACTTAGACTTCTCCACACCGATGTCCGATCACCCTTGATCCATCCGGATTTTCCCTTGCCCTTCACTCACCGTGATTTTCACCTAGCTTCACTCACTAGGGTTTTCATCCGGCTTCACTCACCGGGATTTCCCAACCGCCCGGCTTCACTCACCAGACTTTCCAACCGCCTAACATCCCAGTTAGGACTTTCTCATTCACCTAGCTTCACTCACTAGGATTTTCACCTGGCTTCACTCACCAGGATTTTCCCGAATGCCTGGCTTCACTCACCAGGACTTTCACCTTCACCTAGCTTCACTCACTAGGATTTTCACCTGGATTCACTCACCAGGATTTCCCGACTGCCTGGCTTCACTCACCAGGACTTTTCCCCGTGCCAAACTCCCTGTTTGGACTTTCCCCGTGCCAAGCCTCCATACTTGGACTTTCCGCGTGCCAAGCTCCTGCTTGGACTTTTCCCCGTGCCAAGTCTCCGTACTTGGACTTTTTCCTGAATTAGGTCAACCAGGTCAACCTTGACCTACGGTTGCCCCAATAATCTCCCAAACATCTATTCTTGTCCCATATCAAGAATACAACTCTTCCACGAGTGTCAAACATCAACATGCAACTCAACTAGGTCAACCTTGACCTAAGGTTGCACCGACAATCTTCCTAAGTCAAACATCAAAATACAACTCGAGTCAGGTCAACTCGAGTCAGGTCAACCAGGTCAACCTTGACCTAAGGTTGCACCAACACTTGTGAGCTAGTTTCCTTAGGAAGGAAACCTTAGCTTGGATTTCGGAGATGAGAGATAGAGCTTTAGATCTCGGTGGAGGAGGAAGAAGGAGAAGAAAAGGAGGAGGAAGAAGAAGGAGGAAGAATTAACCAAACTTTCTTTCCCTTCTCTTCTCTCATTCCTATTTATTCCCAATGAGGATGAAAAGTGTCCCAATTCATCCCATTGCCTTCTCTATCTTCTCACTCTCTTCATTCCCACGAAAATAGCAAGAGAAGGAAGAAAAAGGCAACTTGTTCTTTGCTTGCTTCTTTTCTTAACCAAGAGAAAGAAGAGGAAAGCCACTTATCTTTCTCTTGTTCCCTTATTTAATCATGCTCTTTACCTTTTTCTATAATTTCCATTCTTTGCTATTCATGTGTCATTCATGATTCTAGTGGTTATTATACACCAATTTAACTTTATCATTTGTGGGAGGTTCAAAGTTCAAACCTTAACTTCTCTTTCTTTTTATTTCTTTTTAGTTCTATTTCCATTTCCCTTTTATTCTAAAAGAAAAATACCCATAGGTATAGCTTATTATTTCGTGGGTGTTACATGAGAAGCGCTAGAGGGGGGGATGAATAGCGCTCGTGGCTTTTTCACGTTTCGTATTCGGAAATCGTTCGAGAGTTTAAAGCAGTTGAAATAAAAGATAACACACGTGAACACAAGTATTTACTTGGTTCGGAGCCTGTCGCGACTCCTACTCCAAGGCCCACGATCGTTGGTCGCTTTCGATGGGAAACAACTATAATATTGAGATATATTACAACTGAAGTACAATAAAGATTACAACAAAATAAACTGAATTATAATACTGACAACAGCAGATTGAAGAATCGCAGCTCCAGGTCGTTGGTAACTTGTCTTGCACTTTTGGGTCGTCTTGTTAGTAGCACACAGGAGAAAGGTCGCTTGAGAATTTTTGTTCTTCACTGATGCTGGAAGACCCCTTTTATACAGTGCTGGAGTTCCCTCCAAGCCTGTTCGAGGCGCCTCCAGGCCGCAGATTCGCACGCGTGGATCAGCTCTGATTTGGTCGTGCCTTATCCCTTTGAAGGTGCCTCCAAGCTGCTCTAAGGCACCTCCAACGCCTGGTCCAAGGCGCCTTCAGCTTCCTCTAAGGTGCCTCCAGCTCCTCTGGATAACTGGCTTCGGCCTGCACCCGAGGCACCTCCAAGCCCCATGGAGGCGCCTCGAACACTGCTCATCCGAGGTCAAATGTGCTTCTTTGTTCCTGCAAAATCTGTTAATCCCAAACACAAAACCCTGCAAAACAAAGTTAGCACAGACATATTATAAGTGATAATCGACAGTCATCGGAATGTTCGGGTCTGACATTGGATTTTCAACCGGAAACCCTAGGTCGACCCGACGCCTACTGTTCCCTCTACGGGGAACGCGTCCTCACCTACTCCACTCAGGAGATTTACCTGTTGCAGTGCGATCCTCCAGATCGACTGGACTTTTGCTCAGCGTTCGAAGCTTCCGGACTTTCTGTTGGACTTCCGCTTCCCGGCCCGTCCAGTCTTCCACCTGGTTCGCGACACCAGGACTTTCCACCTAGGGTTACCCCGCCCCCCTAGGACTTTTGCCTGAAGCTCTCGACCCGTCAAGACTTTTCGCATAGGGTTACCACCCCCTATAACCTAGGGTTACCACCCCCTATGACCTAGGGTTACCACCCCCTAGGGTTTTCCACCTGCCTAACCGCAGCTAGGACTTTTGCCTAAGTACTACTTAGGACTTTCCTACAAGCTCCATGAACCTTATTAGATAACACCGCAGCTTAACTTTGAACCCTTTGTCATAATCAAAACTCAGGTTCGATCATCTGGTGCTCACTGCACCAACATTTTTATCTTCTGCTATTATGTTTATTCTTGTTTGTGGACTTGTATCATGTTGTATCTATTATTATCACAAGGGGGTATCGTCCGTTTCATTGGATTGGTATACCTCTGGGCCGTGACAATGCAATGCAATTGAATGCTTTTAGATGATCAACCATTGATTTTTTTTTCTTTTTAATTTTGTCATGCATTATACACGTATGGTAATTGATCCTATCCAGAAGCTGAGTCGGACGAAGGCTGGTCACAGCGGCCTATATGTTGACGGAAAGTCGTGGGTGATCCGGCTCCCACGGGCGGCTGACGCTGCAGCAGGACCCTGCACACACTCAGACGATCCCCTCCTCCCCTTCGTTAGAGACCAAAACCCCAGGGAAAAAGTCCCCGGGTCAGGCCCTCCGACGCTCAAGTCAGGTACTTTTTCCCCAGAAAAACACAAAGAAAGAATAATCGAAAGTAAGAAATTATGGAAAAAAAGTGACGAAATGAGCGTACCCGTGTACGAAGAATCCTCCTCCTTTTATGCATCCCCTCGCTTCTAGAACCTGCAAGCAACTTAGAAAACGTTAGACTCTGGGCTTTGTCATGTAGTCCCGGACACCTGTCGTGCTGCCATTGGTTGTGAAAGCATCTTTTCGTTTCGAAACCTCCGCCTTTACACATTGGTTTTGTCTTGTAATGAGGGACATCTGTCAGGCTGCTATTGGTTATGAGGACATCTTTTCGTTTAGAAACCTCCGCCTTTGCACATATCGCTGGTATGTGATGTTTACCCCTTGACGGACAATCGTGATTCTCCGACTCCTGCACGGCTTAGCTCATCCGATCTATTGTGGCTTGTATCTGCCTCGCATCCTCCGACCGAATCCAGCCTCTAAGCGTCACCTGCCAGTCGGGCTGACTCTGAAAGGCTCTGTCGATCCCGACCTACACCCTGCGCTTTGTATTTCCTGGCCCTCAACCGTAGGCCTGTAGATCGAGCTGCCTTTAAATAGCTCTGTCGATCCCGACCTATACCCTGCGTTTTGTATTTCCTGGCCCTCGACCGTAGGCCTGTAGATCGAACTACCTTTAAACAGCTCTGCCGATCCCGACCTATACCCTGCGTTTTGTATTTCCTGGCCCTCGACCGTAGGCCTGTAGATCGAGCAACCTTTAAACAGCTCTGCCAATCCCGACCTGTACCCTGTGCTTTATATTTCCTGGCCCTCAACCGTAGGCCTGTAGATCGAGCTGCCTTTAAACAGCTCTGTCGATCCCGACCTATACCCTGCGTTTTGTATTTCCTAGCCCTCGACCGTAGGCCTGTAGATCGAGCTGCCTTTAAACAGCTCTGCCGATCCCGACCTATACCCTGCGTTTTGTATTTCCTAGCCCTTGACCGTAGGCCTGTAGATCGAGCTACCTTTAAACAGCTCTGCCGATCCCGACCTGTACCCTGCGTTTTGTCTGTCGTCTCCTTTTATCTTTCAACTACTTTGCCCCCTTGATTGACAAGTCTGCCTGACCTCTGACTACCACATATGCTTGACTTTAACTACCCAGTCAGCTTGACTATTGACTGCCCAGTTAGCATGACTATTGACTGCCACATCATCTTGACTTTTGACCGCTATATGAACTTGACCCTTCTCACCCTTTCCTTTTGGGCCCCTCCATTGCCAGCCGTATCACAAGCCTCCCCCACAAGTCTAGTCGAAGGAGGACGACAGTCTGACTGACTAGACCTCAGCACATCTCTAAGATCTTAGCATATCTTTGTGACCTCCGCATATCTCTGTGTTTTACCATACCTCTGCGCCATCTGCTTCCTGCTTCACGTACCAAACTTTGTGCCCCGTCGCCTAGGATACTATGCCTCCTTAATTGCTTTGGGATACTATGCCTCCTTAATTGCTTTACCAGTTGCTTGGGGTACCGTTCCCATGTAGTTGCTTTGACTTGGGTACCCACCCTCCTTTTTAAAGAGCCTTACAGTCACTTCTTTATTCTGTTCTTTTTCTTTCATGCTTTCCTACTCTCTTTTGATAACCCACGTTCCACCAGTTTCTTCCCCCCGTGCTGCATTCTCCTTCTTCTGATGAGGTTGATCAACCATCCTCCCAAATACGGATAGATCAACTAACCCTGCAACTTGCCGAGAAAGAATGGGAACTGGAGCGCATGTCAAGGGATCGGGCTCGTTAGCTGGCTGCCCTGCACTCCATGGAAACCCAGTATCATCTTGCTAAGTCTTGCGTGCATGCTGAGAAGGCGAGGAAAGAGGAATGCCAGGCTAGCCTGCAGCGCCAACTTAGCCTTCAGGAACGTTTGCAGCAAGAGCATGATGCGGAGCTATCTCTCCTCCGTGCATGTCTCAACGCTAAGCAAGACATGATCGCTAAGCAACAAACAGTCATCAGATCCTTACACGCGGAGCTGGCTCGAGCCTTGAACGCCCCAGAGGCTCCTGAGTCCCCAGATATTTCTTCACACGGCAGTGCTCATGCTCCATAAGCGATCCTTTCCCTGAGTTAAATCTAGTCCGGGTTTATGTTGTCTCAGTGGCTCCTGACCTACGGGACGTTCCTTCTTGTAGCCTCAGCTGTATCGCCTAATGGTCTTATGTAACATAGATACAGTAATGTAGCTAGTGAGCTTTAGTAGTCTCCAGGGCTCTTGACCCACGAGACGTTCCTTTTTGTAGCCTCAGCTGTATCGTCCGCTTATCGATCTGTGCTGCTATACTTGTATATTTGTCCTTTTCCTGCATAGTCTTTCCTGATCAATTTTCGTCTAGCAAGCGTTCTTAAAAATTAGCCCGTATGTAAGAGACAAGAGTTACATCATGACTCATTTTTATGCATTTTGGATAATCAAACCAGTATAATACTTGAAAATTAAAACTGTAATGAACGGGTAAAACCTGATTTCCCAGTTAATATTGATGCTTTATGGGTATGGTGAATGACCTCCCGTATTCAGTACCTTGCATATTTGCTGTATATATGCAATTTTCATAAAGGAGCTAAAATAAGATCAGATGTAGTTGACCTGATTATTTGAAGATGCTCTGCTCAGCGTGAGGCATATCAGTCTGAAAGGTCGTTAGGCGTGGGCGACGGGTTCATTTTTGATTCTCGCAAGAGAGCTGATTTTTGATTCCCACATGGGAGCCGACCTGAAAGGTCGTTAGGCGTGAGAACAGAGCTCACTTTTGATTCTCGCATGGGAGCCGACCTGAAAGGTCGTTGGGCGTGAGAACAGAGCTCACTTTTGATTCTCGCATGGGAGCCGACCTGAAAGGTCGTTGGGCGTGAGAACAGAGCTCACTTATAACTCACACTGAGGCGAGAGTCTGGGACAACCGACCTAAAAGGTCGTTGGGCGTGGGCACAGGGCTCACTTTTGATTCTCGCATGGGAGCCGAGGGCGTGAGAACAGAGCTCACTTATAACTCGTACTGAGGCGAGAGTCTGGGACAACCGACCTAAAAGGTCGTTGGGCGTGGGCACAGGGCTCACTTTTGATTCTCGCATGGGAGCTGACCTGAAAGGTCGTTGGGCGTGAGAACAGAGCTCACTTTTAACTCGCACTGAGGTGAGAGTCTGGGACAACCGACCCAAAAGGTCGTTGGGCGTGGGCACATGGCTCACTTTTGATTATCGCATGGGAGCCGACCTGAAAGGTCGTTGGGCGTGAGAACAGAGCTCACTTATAACTCGCACTGAGGCGAGAGTCTGGGACAACCGACTTAAATTGATTCTCACATGGGAGCCGACCTGAAAGGTCGTTGGGCGTGAGAACAGAGCTCACTTATAACTCGCACTGAGGCGAGAGTCTGGGACAACCGACCTAAAAGGTCGTTGGGCGTGGGCACAGGGCTCACTTTTGATTCTCGCAGGGGAGCCGACCTGAAAGGTCGTTGGGCGTGAGAACAGAGCTCACTTATAACTCGCACTAAGGCGAGAGTCTGGGACAACCGACCCAAAAGGTCGCTGGGCGTGGGCACAGGGCTCACTTTTGATTCTCGCATGGGAGCCCACCTGAAAGTTCATTGGGCGTGAGAACAGAGCTCACTTATAACTCGCACTGAGGCAAGAGTCTGGGACAACCGACTTAAAAGGTCATTGGGCGTGGGCACAGGGCTCACTTTTGATTCTCGCAAGAGAGCTGATTTTTGATTTCCGCATGGGAGCCGACCTGAAAGGTCGTTGGGCGTGAGAACAGAGCTCACTTTTGATTCTCGCATGGGAGCTGACCTGAAAGGTCGTTGGGAGTGAGAACAAAGCTCACTTATAACTCGCACTGAGGCGAGAGTCTGGGACAACCGACCTAAAAGGTCGTTGGGCGTGGGCACAAGGCTCACTTTTGATTCTCGCATGGGAGTCGACCTGAAAGGTCGTTGGGCGTGAGGACAGAGCTCACTTATAACTCGCACTTAGGCGAGAGTCTGGGACAACCGACCTAAAAGGTCGTTGGGCGTGGGCATAGGGCTCACTTTTGATTCTCGCATGGGAGCCGACCTGAAAGGTCATTGGCGTGTGAACAGAGCTAACTTATAACTCGCACTGATGCGAGAGTCTGGGACAACCGACCTAAAAGGTCGTTGGGCTTGGGCACAGGGCTCACTTTTGATTCTCGCATGGGAGCCGACCTGAAAGGTCGTTGGGCGTGAGAACAGAGCTCACTTATAACTCGCACTGAGGCGAGAGTCTGGGACAACCGACCTAAAAGGTCGTTGGGCGTGGGCACAGGGCTCACTTTTGATTCTCGCATGGGAGCTGACCTGAAAGGTCGTTGGGCGTGAGAACATAGCTCACTTATAACTCGCACTGAGGCGAGAGTTTGGGATACTCCGGTCCGAAACCGGTGGCGATGGTGCTGGTCCGAGACCAGTTGGACCCCAAACAGCAAAGGTATAGATGACTTGCTATTTTCCGCTTTTATCCATCTTTCCCATGCCGACCTAATTGCTTTTGTCGATCTGGTTGTTATTGCTAGCCTTAGGCTTACTCATCCCCACCACTTTTTTCCCTGCAATCGCATTATGTATGGTATAGGATTAAGAATAAAGAAGGGAGTACATAAACCTTACTTGACCCTTGGGCCATAATGCCCTCGTAGTTTGCGATGACCCCGCAGCTCTCGCGGTGCGCTTGGTTAGATGATCTGGTCAGGAGATACCTACGCAGAACTACTTACTTGGATGATCCGAGAAAGCAACACCCCTACAGGCATGCTCGCTACTTCTCTGATCTGACACTCACTCCTGCTGATCTGCCCTGTCTCATTCTCGGCGCTTTTCAATTGCCTGGATTCTGCAGCTTTATGAAACTTCCCGCTTAGTCTCGGGCCTTTCATGAAGAATGCATCTTTTTTAGGTCACGCCCCTTCATGATTGCCTTGCCATGTCAATACTTAATGCACTTCTTCTCGGGACGACACCTGTTCGACGCCTTTACTGCTCACGCCTCCTGACGCCAGCTTCTGACCCTTTTTCGCACCCTTCGGCGCTTACTTCCCATCAGACGGCGCTGGGGCGTATTACCCAAAAAGATACTTGCCTTGACTCTCGATGTTTCCTAGGAATGAATGGGCTTTATAAACCCTAAAGGTAGTCCGCCGTCTTCACTTTGACGCTTCGCTATCCTCTTCCTTTCGTTCGTGGCCGTTTCTGGTAGTGCAACTTTTCATCTTCCTACTTGCGCCCGACCTGTGACCCCTCTCGTCTCCGACCCCCTCACTTGCTTACTCCTCATAATCATGGATGGTAAGGAAATCTTCTGGTATTCATGCTACATCTCTGATTTAGACCATCATGACCTGTCTCTACTGCAATCCCACTTGAAGCTAGATTTCACGTATGAGCTTCGTCTCCCTTTGCCAAATGAACATCCTTCTTCTCCTCCTGAAGGTTTTGTCACTGTCTTTAGGGATCAAATCTTAGGCGGCCTTCGCTTTCCTTTACATCCTTTCCTCTCCGAGTTGTGTCAGTATTGCGGCACCGGCAATTCTCAATTTGCCCCCAATATATTCCGAGCCGTCTGCGGAATCATCATCTTGTGCCGCATTTATCAAATTCCCTTGACCGCTCAACTATTCCATCATTTCTATTCCTTCAGGCGAGCTGAGCCGGGGGTGTTCAACGTACAGGCCAAGCCAGGCTATAAATTTTTTGATGACTTACCTTCTTCCAATAAAGGATGGAGATCTCGCTTTTTCTTTCTTAAGCCCCCCGTCCCCTTAGCTGGGCCTTCCCAATGGCGTTCCATCCTTCCTTCGGACTTCCCTTCACATGTTCATGAATCTGCCTGCTCCACAGCCTCGGACAAGCTGACCGGTGTTGTTGTTCGCTTGTCCGTGCTGATGCTAGAAGGCATTCTATACGTTTTTGGTCTTAGCCTTGTTTCCATAGAAATCGGAGCTTCTTTTGGTAAGTTGCTATTTTTTATATGCCGTTCTTCGCTAACTGAGGTGCTTTTTCCTCTTATTTTTGTAGTGGCTGCCATTCTCCGTTCTTTTGCCAGCCAGGAAAAATAATCTGTGGTCGTTCTGCAAGCTCTGAATGAAGAGTTAACACAAGGCCTATCTTCTGATCCCGCTGCTTCCGTCGGTCTGCAACCTTTGGAACCCCAAACCTCTGATGCGGTAGCCACCTCGACACTTATTGAACCACCTGCCCCCAGCCCTACAGACTCAGCCCTACTCCGAGTCTCTGATCGACCTGCAACTGAGCCATCGCCAGCAGGACAAGTGCCCTCTCCTCTTCCTACTATGAAGCTGCGTCTTGCGCGCAAGGGCAAAAGAGTGGCACCGGTCACCGCAACTTCTCCGCCCCCCCCCCCCTCGCTGTCAACGTGTAGTTGGTATATCTTCTCCTTCTAGGTCCTAGGATACAAGCTTGGCCCAGGAGAAGGCCTCTGATCTGGAAATTGCAGACCTGTCATTGGACGTGACAGCTCCGGTACCGATCCAGAGCTTATTACCTGCCCCGCCTTCGCCCTCTGGCGATCAGCCCGAGGGCTCGATGACTCCCTCAGCCTCTCCTCTTCTTATGCCTACAAGCTCAGCCACACCGACCCATGAACTGCCTTCCACGGAGCTAGCTTTCGAGGCTTCCTGGAGACTTCCCTCAGAGACCGATCCGGCTTATGCATCCGCTGCCGCCCTATCTTCTATCCTTGGTAGGGTTGATTTCTATGGGGACTTGGACACCTCCTGGCAATCAGCCAATCGTCAATTCTGGGAGAGTAGTTCCCCTTTGGAGGGGTTTGATCAAATTGCCCGTTCCTTGGTCGCGGTAAGCTCCTTTTCTTCTCCTGGGTATTCATACATTTTTGTAATCCCCTTTCCCTTCCTATGGCCATTTGCAGACCTGTTCCGCGAGTTTGAGTGTCGTTCTACAAGCGGCCGAGCTTCAGCGAGAGAATGCGGTGTTCAAGGCCCGCCTTCGAGAACTAGAGCCTCCTGTGGATTCCTCAGCTCCTCCTGAGCCTTCACTTGGAAATTTGGATGCCTATCTACATGCCGCTGGTGAATCTGCGACCTCTGTCTGAGCCATCTCCCATGTCGCCTTCGATAAGCTACAAAAGTTGGAGGCGGCCTTAAAGACGAGTGAATCCTCATTGGCTTTTGAAGCGGAGCGCCATCGCGCGGCAGTTTCTGAACTGAAAAATAAAGAGGCAGAGTTGCTTTCCCGATCAGCTGAGTTGACACTGTTACGGCAAAGTCAGGAGCTTCTGCAAATGGGACTGGCCGATGCCCAGGCTCTGGCTCTTGCTTCCGCTGCCCGGGAGGCGACCATACAAACTCAATGGGAAACTTGCCAAGCTACTCTTCAGTCTTTGCAAGCAGATCTCTTGAAGGCCCAGGAAGCAGTATTTCAGGGCCAGAACGACTTATCCGTGGCCCGCGCTGAGGCTGCCGAGAACAAGAATAGTTTGGAAGTGTACCAGGCTAGCGAACCAGGGCGGCTGAAAGCCTACAGACTGGCCTATATCCGTTCTTCCCTATTCCTCCGAAAGCTGGGGAGCTGGATGATCTTGCTGCTATGTCACGGGGCCGTTGGCGGGGTCAGACAGGCATTCGAGCAAGGTTTTCTACGCTCAGCACCCCCTGCCACTTTTCTGGACACAGCTCGCTTATCTAGGGAATTGCCGCAGGAAACTTTTCCTTCCTTTGAAGCGGATGATGGACTTTTTCTTCTGGAGGCTCCTCCCCTTGCGGCCGACCAGACTTCCATTGATATTTCTGCCCAGGCTCTTCCTGCTACTGTTCCTGAAGCGTCTGCTGATCTTGCGTCTTCCTCCATAGTGTTGGTCGAACCCGTGCTCCTTCCGTTGGTATCCAATGACCCTGCACCCTCTTCCCCGGATGTGGCGTAATCGGAAACATACTGTAATGTTAACATTTATGCGCTGATGCTGAATCTTTCATGACTGTACTTATCTGTGTGGTCATGCTAAACTTTTGATGACTATACTTATCCGCCCTTATATCTGGATGGTCATACTGCTTCCCTTTCATGCATCCTTAGCTTGCCTATTTTCTTAGCAGGTCGTCCACGGCTTTTGTTAATCCACTGATCTCTAGTAATCAGCTCGCCTTTGCTTATTGTTCTTTTCTACGTTGCTCTTCTTCCAATAATTGCTTTTATACTGAGTCGATGAGAGCTAGATTTTACTTTTTGTCTCTGATGCATGTCCATGAAGCCCGCTGATCTGATCTACCTATCTTTCTGATGGCCCTTCTGTACGCCTCTGTCCTTATAAGGTGCCTCGTATCTCGAGCCCCTGCCTTTCCTATAATGCCCCCTGATTATATTCTCGAGGATCCTCACAAGGCGTTCTCTGCCTATCTCCGCCCCTTATCAACCGTCCGTTGTCAACTTACGAAAATGTCCTTCCTCCGCAATACCTATAAGTATCTTCTTACTCTCTTCCTTCTGTTATGATTCGCCATTACCCCGGAGCACTCAGACGTCGCCTCCGCAGACCGACTTCCTTTGAGACTTCCCCGAGATCCTTCCTTTTCTCCAGGCTTCTTCTTTTCGTTTGTTCTTTCTCCCTCCAGAGGTAATCTCTTTTGCAATGACCTCTTCTTCTTGGTTCTCCCTGTTAGCGGAGCACTTCCCGGGCGCTTCGACTTTTGCTGAGTTGGATTGGGATGACCTAAGGTATACTTATGAAATCCCTATTAGCTTTCGCCCCATCATCCCTACTGGTGTGAACCTATACTTCGATCCTCCGCCTGGTTCTTGTACTTTCTTTACTGAACAATTTGTATCTGGCCTTCGTCTACCCCCACATCCTTTTTTATCTGGAGTGTTCCGCTACTTTAAGATCCCCTTAGGTCAATTGACTCCTAATTCCATAAAGATTTTGTGTGGCTTCGTAATACTCTGCGAAGTTTGTGAAGTTTCCTGGTCAGCTCCTCTTTTTCACTGCTTCTTCGCTCTTGCTCGGCACGCTGACGGTCTTTTTTATTTCCAAGCTCGTAGTCACACTGCTTTCTTCTCTCCTCTTCCTCCTCCCAGCGCTAACTGGAGGAAAAAGTTCTTTTTTCTCCGGTTTCCAGAGGAAGTAGACTGACCTCTACGATGGCAATCTGAGTTACCTCCGACTCCGGCGTTGGAAGACTTCCATATGGACCTTCCTTTTACTGTGGTTGCGACCCGCATGGAGGATTGGCGCTTGAATCTGACAAGACTGTTGTCCGGTGACCTACTTTCTTATTTCAGGCTGAGCCCCCCTTCTCCTGAAACACCGCACTCCTTAGGTAAGTTTGCACTGAGCCCCACCTTTCGATCATTTTCTCTGTTAGAATGACCTTTCGTGTTGGTTCCTACAGCTGAGGTTTTGTATCGCGCATCAGAGGTTCTGCCTTTGCCCCTCAGTGATCTGGAAATACTACGGCGCGGTCGGGTAATCTTGGAGAGGAGGCTACTCCCTCATATTGGATCCACCTCATTTGGGGCAGCGACTCAGCCTAATTCCAACCCCGCCTCACACAACTCTTCTCCTTCACCTGCCGCCCCGAGCCGAGGTCGGGGTCGTGATCGAGCCGGCTGTCTGGCCAGACGCGTCTTTCGAGGAGCCTCCCGGACCTTTAGACGTGCTCGCGCAGCCTCTCATCGTGCAGGTCGAGCCTCATCGGGGCGCCACAGACATGGGTGCTTCATCTTTTTCACAGGGTCAGTCTTGCTTTGTTAATTCTGACTCTGACAACCAGCCCCTGCTTCACAGACGGCGTCGGAGACCAGGTCTGACTTAATAAACGCTCGATCCTGTTCCTTTTACTATCATATTGCTCCCCGTTTCAACCGTGCCTGGCTCTAACACCACTCCCCTCTTCATTCTTGTTTTATTTATCTGGCAGCCTCCCCCAACCCTTACAGGGGAAGACCAGCAGCATTCCGCTCCGCTCCTACCCCTGGTGCGGAAACTAGCTCAAGCGAGCCTCATGAGACAGCACCAACTGAGAACATTCCAGGGCTACCTCCTGCTCCTCCTGGTTCTGCCGCCGGCCCTTCTCGACCTTCCTCCTCCGCCCGCTATCGTTACAAAGCCACTATCCCTTCTGAAGCTGCTTTAGCTCGGCGACATGACGTCCCCACGAGCATTCTGATGATGAAAGGCTGTCTCGGCAGTTTGTGGGCAGAGAGCATGAGTCAAATGGATAGCGCGCCATCATTAGTCCAGATGGAGAGGTTCTCGAAGTCATGGGCTAAAGTAAGTACTCCTTACTTCACACTTGTTATTAGTTTGTATCAACTGAAGGTTATATCTTCCATCCAGACTCATGCTGAATCTTTAGTTCTGAACCAATCTTTCCACAACCTCCATTATCAAAGCAAAGAACTGCGAGAGAGAGTCTCTGAATTAGAGCTGCAACTGAATGACCCAGCCCAAGCTAGTTATGCATTGCGAGCAGAAATCCAAGCCTTAACCAATCAGACCAACCGGCAGAAAAGGTCCCTGGTACAGGTCAAAGATGAGCTCCAAGCTTTCAAGGAGGAAAGAGATGCATCTGAGGCAGGGTATCAGCAACAACTAGCCCACCAGGCTCAGGAAATACAGTCCAAGGATACCCTTCTACAGGAGAGGAACAATAAATTGGAGGTTCAGGCAGCTCAGTTGGAAACTCAAGGAGCTGAACTGAGGGCTCTGAGGGCGGAACTATCCCAGTCTCAGGCGGCTTTGACGGGGGTATCTACTGCCCTGGCGGTCTATCAAGAAGGAGAGAATGATCGTTGCCTGCGAAGTCGAATGTCATATCTGAGCTCTCCTGAATTTTTATCCCAGGTCGGTGCATGCTTTTCTGCAACCGTACCCTACACGGTGGCTGGAGTTATCCGACAACTTCACGCACATAACCTCTTGAACTTCATCCCTCCCGCAGACTTCTTGGATCAAGACAAGATCATTCAAGGCTTTCCGGATGAGATCTTTGCCCCTTTTAAATGATCTGTACCAACTGCTTAAACTGATGAGATTTTTACATGTACATATGTATCTTTGAGTTTTTACTTGACTATCCTACTGTCTCCAGGCCCTTCACCTGTAACACCCACGAATTTCTTAGGCTAAGTATGTGAAGATTTTCTCTTAAGAATAAAAGAAGATAAGATAGAAAAAAAAAATATATATATATATATATAAAGAATTGGTCAAGAATTGAAACTTGAACCTTCTTAAGCTAAGGATTATGGAATTACCACTAGACCATCATGAGTTATTGTTAAATATAGAATGGATATTATAGATAAAGATAAAACCATGATTAAGAGAAGGAAGCAAGAAAATATCAAGTAGCTTTTTCCTCCTTCTCTTGATTAAGAAGAAAACAAGAAAAAGACAAATTGTCTTCTTCTCCTTCTTCTTCATTTTCGTGGATGACAAGAGAGAAGGAGAGGAGAGGAAGTAGGGGGATGAATGAATACATTTCTTCATCATTAAGAGAATAAAAGATGAGTTAAGAAGAGGGGAAAGCAAAGCCTCTTTTTGCTTCTTACTTCCACCAAGCATAAGAGGGAAAATCAAGAAGGGATTTCATTTTTTCTTCCCTTCCCTCACCTTGCCATGACCTAGAGCATCCTCTCTTCTTTCCTGAAAATCCAACTAAGGTTTTCTACCTAAGGAAACCAAACCACAAGAAGGAACCCTCAAGATCTACCTCTCACAAGCAAGAGAAACAAAAAGGAGCACTAGGAGGAGAAGCTCTCTTCTTTCTCTTCACAAAGGGTACCTTCTCTTAGGAAAAGACCAAGGAAAGAGGATGTGAGTATCCCCTCACCTGTGGTACAAGTGGTTATATGATTTTTGTTCGGGTTTATATGAATTTATAACCTAGAGTGTCCTTTAGAAATTTCGGTTAGGATACTTGTAAAGTTCGTGGAAGCTTAAAACCAAAACCAATATGTTTAAGTTTTTCCTCATGGTATGTTATGAATATGACCTTGATATTTCATGCTTGTATAAGGCTTGGAGTTAGGTGATACTCTACCTTAGGTTTCAGCCATGAATAGGCTTAAAACCTAAGGAAGCTCAATTTAAAAACTAACATGCCTATGATCACTTCTATGATGTTATATGAATATTTTCCTTGATGTTTTTACTTGTATGTTGTTTAGAACTAGTAGGACCCTACCTTAAGGTTTCGGCCATGAAGGGATTTAATACCCTAAGGAGGCTCAACCTCAAATCTGGCTTGCGTATGTTTTACCTTATGAAAAGATATGGAAAGTAACATAAAGCCCTTGAGATTCATGTTGCTTAGGGTTAGGTTTTCACATGATAACCTTTCGGCCAACCTAAAATGTAAGGCTTGGGCAAGCCTAAATTCAACCCTAACATGTTTATGTTCCTCCCCATGATATGCCATGAAATTCATAAGGTACTCACATGCTTGTAATTTCTAGAAGAGGTAGCAAGTATGAAGTTTTCCATAAATATGTTATGAATGTGCTATTGATGTTTTTTACTTGTATGTTGCTTAGAACTAGTAGTATCTTACCTTAAGGTTTCGGCCATTAAGGGATTTAATACCTTAAGGAAGCTCAACCTCAAATCTAGCTTGCTTATGTTTTACCCTATGAAAAGATATGAAGATAACATAATGCACTTGAGATTTCATGTTGCTTAGGGTTATGTTTACACATGTTGAACATTCGGCCACCATGAAAAGTAGGGCTTAGGCAATCCTAAATTCAACCCTAACATGTTTATGTTTTTCTCTATGATATGCTATGAAATTTATAGGGTACGCATATGCTTAGAATCTATGCTTTTGTAGCATTCGGCCACTTACACTTGGTGAACTTAGGGAGCTTGAACTTTAACCTAATATGCTCATGTGAATGCCTTTGATAAATACATGGAAATTGATTAAGATTCACATATTTACATGCTATTGTAACCAAGTTTTGGACCATGTATGTTTCGGCCAAGATGGATTTAAAAACCTAGGAAGCATAGAACCTAAATCAAATATGCTTATGATATTCCTTATGTTAAAAGTTATAGAAAGGAATGTGGGTTCATATGCTTGTATGATTTCATGAAACCTAAATGAGCCTATGCATGTTTCGGTCACCCTTAGTGGATTGAGAATTTAGACTAAGTTATGACTCAATATGTACTTCCCTTGCCATGATATGAATTAGGAGAAGTTAACTTGTGATCCATGCATGATTATGTTTCTTTTCCCTTCCATGATATATTATGTTACTCGTTTACATATGCTTTAGAACCATGCATGAGAATGATACCTAAAATGGCTATGTGCCCAAATATGGTGGCTATGTGCCAAAAGACAAGTATGATGGCTATGTGCCCAAGTACGCATGGCTATGTGCCCATTTATGCATACCTTATAAATGACATGAAGGACATGAACATGATATGCTATGAATGACATGAATGTAATATGCTATGAATGTCATGAACATGATATGCTATGAATGACATGAACATGATATGCTATGAATGACATGAACATGATATGCTATGAATGACATGAACTTGATATGCTATGAATGACATGAATAAGATATGCTATGAATGACATGAATATGTTATGAAAAGATAGAGATATGATATGACATGTATTTTACTTTGAATGGCTTGTACCAAAAGGGTGCGCTCCTTATGCGCCCCTAGGTTGAATTACGGGCCTAGTAAAGGGTGGGCTCCTTACGTGCCCCTAGGCCGAGCTACGGGACTAGTTTCCTAGTAGGTTCAAGACTAGCTACCTTGGGTCTACTTAGGATGCGCACATTATGTATGGATGCGGTACTAAGCCGGGCCCCTTCATGTTGAGATTATTTTCAAGTACTATATGATATTGTTTTAAGACATCTCACCCATGACATAAACCATGTTATGAAAGACATATTGCACATGACATTACCCATGTTTTAAAGGACATCTTGCAATCCATGCTTACGAAATGATGTGAAAGGATGCTTACTGTTATGCAATGATATGATGTTACTTATACCATGATATGATGATTACTTATGTTATGACATGATTTATGCTATGATATGATGTTACTTATACCATGATATGATGATTACTTATGTTATGACATGATTTATGCTATGATATGATGTTACTTATACCATGATATGATGATTTTGAATGATATATTGGTTTTTGTGAGTAGAAAGGATCTCACTAAGCCTTGAGTGCTTACAGATACTTTTCCTTGTACCACAGATAAAGGTAAAGGATGGATAAACTAGAGGTGCAGCAGGAAGGGGCAAGAGATGTGTGATGGTGACTTGGCTAAAGAAATAAAATAACCTGCTTAAGTGAACTTATGAATAAAATGTTATGTTATGTTGATGTCTTTCATGATTTCGTATGCTTGTGTTAGAAATGAATACTATGACTCTTTAAGTTGAACCATGTTATTTCATACTCATATGTTTAGTATGTTACTCTATGCTTAGAAACATAGATATGCTTCCGCTGTATGTATGTATGTATGAATGTTTAAGTTTACTATGTCTAAGGGTAAGAAAGTAACCCCGCCCTCACTAGGCAGGTGTGTAGTAAAGGGGCGGGCGTTACAGGTTGGTATCAAAGCCAGGTTAGCCATCTCACTACACACATCAAGCCTCCATCCTGCCGCTACAAGTAAGAATTTTCTATGCTTACTTTATTTTATGCCTGATATGTTTATTTAAGTATACATGCCTATCTTATTGTATGATTTTTAGTCTAGGGATATATGATGGTAGGATAGGATTGACGATAACATATGCTAGGTCGTGTTAAGAATGATAACTACCATTTGTTACTACTAGTGGGAACTATAACGACTTATGCTAGCATTGTTGTTATTATGAAGATAATCATGGCTACTAGAAGACGCGGTGGCAGACCCGATGAGACAGTAACTCCACCAGACCTGACTCAGGTAGTCACAGACCTCCAGCGTCAGATCACCAAACAACAACAATTGATTACTACTTTGATGTGTCAGCAAGGAAATCCGGTCACCCCGCCAGCAAATCAAAACACTATGCCCGTTATACCTGCAGCTGCCCCGGTGCCACCGGTAGCCCCTGTTCCAGTAGTCCGACAGGAAACTTATCTGATACAGTGGCAGAGATTAAAGTCGGAGAATTTTACGAGTACATGTGAGCCATGGGACGCCCAGGCCTGGTTCAAGACGGTGGAAAACATCGTAGACCTACTAGATTGGCCCGTACCGGATAAGATCAAGTGTGTGTCTTTCTGTTTTTCCGGAGACGCAAGGATGTGGTGGGAAAGAGTTAAGGCCAAGAGACAATTCAATCTGATGAACTGGGCAGATTTCGAAGCAGAGTTTCTGGAGGAATATTTTCATATGCGAGTGACAAATCGGCATTATGACGAGTTCATCGAATTTCGGCAAGGCGATTTATCAGTTAGTGATGCTGTGAAGCACTTCAACCGCCTCGCACGCCTATGTCCAGTGTTGGTTAGCACGGAAAGAGAACGGGTCAGATTAATGTTGAAAATGCTCCGACCTGAAATAGCTTTGAATGTGGCCGGCGGAGTTAATAGACCGCAAACCACGGAAGAGCTAGTCAGCAGTGCTTTGATCACCGAACATTATCAAAAGGCGATGAACGAAGGAAAGAGTCTGGCACAGACTGAAGGACAAAAATCGCAGAGTACCAAGACGAACTGGAAAGGAAATTCCACTGGGAAAAGAAAACAATGGAACAACAGTAAAAGTGGCCCAGCGAATAAGCAGTCGAGGTACCCTCTTTGTGCCACTTGTGGAAAGCAGCATTCCGGAGTATGCCACTAGGGTACGAGGAAGTGCTACAGTTGTGGACAGGAAGGACATTTGGTCAGAGATTGCCCTACCCGGTTCCAGGTACCATCTCAGTAGTATGACCAGAATAGGAGT
Organism: Zingiber officinale; assembly: GCF_018446385.1. NCBI lineage: Eukaryota > Viridiplantae > Streptophyta > Magnoliopsida > Zingiberales > Zingiberaceae > Zingiber > Zingiber officinale. The sequence continues at coordinate 46,047,851 of NC_055986.1, forward strand.
ACCCCCGCACAGCTACATCAGATGCAAGCGGCTTTAGAAGGGACTCTGATTAGCCAAGGGAGATTAGAAGTCCCACCAGTGACGACGAATGCCAAAGTTTTCTCTCTCACCAAGGAAGACGTGGCCAGTGCTTCTACTATGGTCATAGGTCAGCTATCTATTTTTAGTCAGTATGCTACTGTATTATTTGATACCGGAGCAACCCACTCGTTTGTCTCCATACCCTTCATGAAAAAGTTAGAAGTACCACCATAAATCATAAAGGGCAAATTCTTAACAACCTTACCTTCGGGAGAAGTGATGCCTTCCGATCATATGCTGCGAGCCGTGCCTATCCGAATCGCAGACAGAGAACTCTACTGCGATCTGATAATACTCGACATGCAGGATTTTGATATTATACTAGGCATGGATTTCCTGAGCAAGTACGGCGCTTCAATCGAGTGTCGTAAAAGAAAGGTAGTCTTCGGACCGGAAGCCGAACTGAGGTTTGAATTTATCGGAGAACCAAGAAAAGGAATTGAGGGATTCCTATCAGTTATAAAGGCGCAAAAGATGCTAGATAAGGGATGTACTGGCTTCCTAGCACAAATGGTTGACGCAAATCGAACCAATGACCAGAAACTAGAAGATGTCCCGGTAGTATGCAAATATCCCCCGATGAATTATCAGGATTAGCCCCTGATCAAGAAATAGAATTCGAGATTGAAGTGATCCCCGGCACTAAACCGATCTCTAAAGCACCCTACCGAATGGCGCCGGCTGAGTTGAAGGAACTGCAGGAACAACTATCAGAGTTACTTGATAAGGGACTTATCCGCCCTAGTCACTCCCCATGGGGAGCTCCGATAATGTTCGTAAAGAAGAAGGATGGATCTATGCGAATGTGTATAGACTATCGAGAACTAAATAAGGTAACAATCAGGAACCGGTACACTCTTCCACGGATCGACGACTTGTTTGACCAATTGAAGGGTGCAACCATTTTCTCAAAGATTGACCTGAGGTCCGGCTATCACCAGGTGAAAGTGAAATAGGGTGATATTCCGAAGACGGCATTTCGAACAAGATACGGACACTATGAGTTTATAGTTATGCCCTTTGGCGTAACTAATGCTCCTTCTACATTTATGGATCTGATGAATCGGGTATTTACTGCGTATCTCGACAAATTTGTGATCGTCTTCATTGATGATATCCTCATCTATTCCAAAACCCCAGAGGAACACGTTGAACACCTGAACACAGTACTACAGATCCTTTAGGAGAAACAACTATATGCAAAGTTTTCCAAATGTGAGTTCTGGCTTGATCGAATATCATTCTTGGGTCATGTTATCTCCAAAGACGGAGTAATGGTGGACCCAAGTAAGATCGAAGCTGTAAGTAACTGGAACAGGCCGAAGAGTGCCAGCGAAGTCAGGAGCTTTCTCGGACTTGCAGGCTATTATAGGAAATTTGTAGAAGATTTTTCCAAAATTGCAGCCCCTATGACATGCCTCACCAAAAAGAACAAAAGGTATGAATGGACGGATGACTACGAGAAGAGTTTCACAGAATTAAAAAGAAGACTGAATAGTGCGCCGATCCTTACTCTTCCGGAATGTGACAAGGGCTTCGATGTGTACAGCGATGCCTCTATAATAGGATTGGGAGCTGTACTCATGCAAGATGGCAAGTTCATCGCCTACGCCTCTAGACAACTTAAAGAGCATGAAAAGAATAACCCCACCCATGACCTGGAACTAGCAGTTGTGGTCTTTGCGCTCAAAACATGGAGACATTATTTATATGGAGCTCAGTGTAAGATTTACACTAACCACCAGAGTCTGAAATACTTTTTCACACAAAAAGACCTGAATATGAGACAACGTAGATGGCTCGAACTAGTCAAGGACTATGACTGCGAGATCTTTTATCATCCAGGAAAGGCGAACAAAGTGGCTGATGCACTCAGCAGGAAGTCTTGTGCCACCTGATGTCGTTATTTTAAAGTTCGAGGATGAACTTTCTATGAGGTATGGGGTACTGTAACACCCACGAACTTCTTAGGCTAAGTATGTGAAGATTTTCTCTTAAGAATAAAAGAAGATAAGATGGAAAATATATATATATATATATATATAAAGAATTGGTCAAGGATTGAACCTTGAACCTTCTTAAACTAAGGATTATGGAATTACCACTAGACCATCATGAGTTATTGTTAAATAGAGAATGGATATTATAGATAAAGATAAAACCATGATTAAGAGAAGGAAGCAAGAAAATATCAAGTAGATTTTTCCTCCTTCTCTTGATTAAGAAGAAAACAAGAAAAAGACAAATTATCTTCTTCTCCTTCTTCTTCATTTTCGTGGATGACAAGAGAGAAGGAGACGAGAGGAAGTAGGGGGATGAATGAAGACATTTCTTCATCATTAAGAGAATAAAAGATGAGTTAAGAAGAGGGGAAAGCAAAGCCTCTTTTTGCATCTTACTTCCACCTAGTATAAGAGGGAAAATCAAGAAGGGACTTCATTTTTTCTTCCATTCCCTCACCTTGCCGTGACCTAGAGCATCCTCTCTTCTTTCCCAAAAATCCAACTAAGGTTTTCTACCTAAGGAAACCAAACCACAAGAAGGAACCCTCAAGATCTACCTCTCACAAGCAAGAGAAACAAAAAGGAGCACTAGGAGGGGAAGCTCTCTTCTTTCTCTTCACAAAGGGTACCTTCTCTTAGGAAAAGACCAAGCAAAGAGGATGTGAGTATCCCCTCACCTGTGGTACAAGTGGTTATATGATTTTTGTTCGGGTTTATATGAATTTATAACCTAGAGTTTCCTTTAGAAATTTTGGTTAGGATACTTGTAAAGTTCATGGAAGCTTAAAACCAAAACCAATATGTTTAAGTTTTTCCTCATGATATGTTATGAATATGACCTTGATATTTCATGCTTGTATCAGGCTTGGAGTTAGGTGATACTCTACCTTAGGGTTCGGCCATGAAGAGGCTTAAAACCTAGGGAAGCTCAATTTAAAAACTAACATGCCTATGATCACTTCTATGATGTTATATGAATATTTTCCTTGATGTTTTTACTTGTATGTTGTTTAGAACTAGTAGGACCCTACCTTAAGGTTTCCGCCATGAAGGGATTTAATACCCTAAGGAGGCTCAACCTCAAATCTAGCTTGCGTATGTTTTACCTTTTGAAAAGATATGGAAAGTAACATAAAGCCCTTGAGATTCATGTTGCTTAGGGTTAGGTCATGGCCAACCTAAAAAGTAGGGCTTAGGCAAGCCTAAATTCAACCCTAACATGTTTATGTTCCTCCCCATGATATGCCATGAAATTCATAAGGTACTCACATGCTTGTAATTTCTAGAAGAGGTATCAAGTATGAAGTTTTCCATAAATATGTTATGAATGTGCTATTGATGTTTTATACTTATATGTTGCTTAGAACTAGTAGTATCTTACCTTAAGGTTTCAGCCATTAAGGGATTTAATACCTTAAGGAAGCTCAACCTCAAATCTAGCTTGCTTATGTTTTACCCTATGAAAAGATATGAAGATAACATAATGCACTTCAGATTTCATGTTGCTTAGGGTTATGTTTACACATGTTGAACATTCGGCCACCATGAAAAGTAGGGCTTAGGCAAGCCTAAATTCAACCCTAACATGTTTATGTTTTTCTCTATGATATGCTATGAAATTTATAGGGTACTCATATGCTTAGAATCTATGCTTTTGTTGCATTCAGCCACTTACACTTGGTGAACTTAGGGAGCTTGAACTTTAACCTAATATGCTCATGTGAATGCCTATGATAAATACATGGAAATTGATTAAGATTCACATATTTACATGCTATTGTAACCAAGTTTTGGACCATGTATGTTTCGGCCAAGATGGATTTAAAAAACCTCGGAAGCATAGAACCTAAATCAAATATGCTTATGATGTTCCTTATGTTAAATGTTATAGAAATGAATGTGGGTTCATATGCTTGTATGATTTCATGAAACCTAAATGAGCCTATGCATGTTTCGGCCACCCTTAGTGGGTTGAGAATTTAGACTAAGTTATGACTCAATATGTACTTCCCTTGCCATGATATGAATTAGGAGAAGTTAACTTGTGATCCATGCATGATTATGTTTCTTTTCCCTTCCATGATATATTATGTTACTCGTTTACATATGCTTATGAACCATGCATGAAAATGATATCTAAAATGGCTATGTGCCCAAATATGATGACTATGTGCCCAAATATGGTGGCTATGTGCCCAAAGACAAGTATGATGGCTATGTGCCCAAGTATGCATGGCTATGTGCCCATTTATGCATACCTTATAAATGACATGAAGGACATGAACATGATATGCTATGAATGACATGAATGTAATATGCTATGAAAGTCATGAACATGATATGCTATGAATGACATGAACATGATATGCTATGAATGACATAAACATGATATGCTATGAATGACATGAACTTGATATGCTATGAATGATATGAATAAGATATGCTATGAATGACATGAATATGTTATGAAAAGATAGAGATATGATATGATATGTATTTTACTTTGAATGGCTTGTACCAAAAGGGTGGGCTCCTTATGCGCCCCTAGGTCGAATTACGGGCCTAGTAATGGGTGGGCTCCTTACGTGCCCCTAGGCCGAGCTACAGGCCTAGTTTCCTAGTAGGTTCAAGACTAGCTACCTTGGGTCTACTTAGGATGCGCGCATTATGTATGTATGTGGTACTAAGCCGGCCCCCTTCATGTTGAGATTATTTTCAAGTACTATATGATATTGTTTTAAGATATCTCACCCATGACATAAACCATGTTTTGAAAGGCATATTGCACATGACATTACCCATGTTTTAAAGGACATCTTGCAATACATGCTTACGAAATGATGTGAAAGGATGCTTACTGTTATGCAATGATACGATGTTACTTATACCATGATATGATGATTACTTATGTTATGACATGATTTATGCTATGATATGATGTTACTTATACCATGATATGATGATTACTTATATTATGGCATGATTTATGCTATGATATGATGTTACTTATACCATGATATGATGATTTTGAATGATATATTGGTTTTTGTGAGTAGGAAAGGATCTCACTAAGCCTTGAGTGCTTACAAATACTTTTCCTTATACCATAGATAAAGGTAAAGGATGGATAAACTAGAGGAGCAGCAGGAAGGGGCAAGAGATGTGTGATGGTGACTTGGCTAAAGAAATAAAATAACCTGCTTAAGTGAACTTATGAATAAAATGTTATGTTATGTTGATGTCTTTCATGATTTCGTATGTATGTGTTAGAAATGAATACTATGACTCTTTAAGTTGAACCATGTTATTTCATACTCATATGTTTAGTATGTTACTCTATGCTTAGAAACATAGATATGCTTCCGCTGTATGTATGTATGTATGAATGTTTAAGTTTACTAAGTCTATGGGTATGAAAGTAACCCCGCCCTCACTAGGCAGGAGTGTAGTAAAGGGGCGGGCGTTACATCGCCTGACCTGGGTTACACCAACAGAGTCAGCACCCCTCAAACCCGATAGGGCCGTAGGTAGTTAGCACTCCAAGGTCGGTTTAGCTTCCTTCCTTTAGCATCCTGCAAATAATAGGCCCCTGATGCCAATTTCTTGATAACTTTGTATGGTCCGTCCCGTTGAGGCGCCAACTTTGTCACTTCCCCTAAGGGATTCACCTGCTTCCACACTAAGTCTCCTTCTCCGAAGAATCGGGGGATCACCCTTCTATTATAGTTCTGTCTCATCCTCTGTCTATAGGCTTGCAGCCTGGCAGCTGTTTGTTAACGAATTTTGCTGATGAAATCTAGTTCGGCCAGCCGTCGCTTTGTATTCCCTTCGTCATACATTATTCTTCTGACGGATGGTATCCCGACCTCCAGAGGTACCACTGCTTAATTGCCATATACTAAATGGAAAGGTGTCAGACCTGTACTTTCTCGGGGTGTCGTAGATAAGCCCACAAAATGCTCGGCAACTCGTCCACCCAATTGCCTCCCGTGTGATCCAGCTTGACTTTGAGCCCTCGTACTATTTCTCGATTGACTACCTCTGTCTGACCATTGCTCTGAGGATGAGCCACCGAAGTAAAGGCCTGAGTTATGCCGAACCCCTTGCACCAATTTTATATCTTGCATCCCTGAAATTGTCTGCCATTGTCCGACACTAACTTATGAGGTAAGCCAAATCTACAAAAGATATTCTTCCACAAGAAATGGATCACCGCATCTTCAGTAATTATGGCCAGAGCTTCCGCCTCTACCCACTTGGAGAAGTAATCTACTGCTACCAACAAAAAGCGTCTTTGCCCTGTAGCCATCGGGAAAGGTCCTACAATATCCATACCCCATTGGTCAAATGGACAAGACACTATAGAAGTTCTCAGCAGCTCTGTGGGTCGGTGCGTCAAGTTCTGATACTTCTGGCATGACAAACAAGTATTCACCAGCTTCTGTGCATCCTTTTGCAGAGTAGGCCAGAAATACCCGGCCAGTAGTACTTTTCGAGCCAGCGTTCTTCCGCCTGCATGATTGCCACAGCACCCCAAATGTATCTCCCGCAAGGCCTGATCTGCTTCTTCCATATTCAAACACTTGAGCAGAGGTCTGGAGAAAGACCTTTTGTACAGTTGATCTCCAATCATAACATAAGAATGGGCCTGTCTCCTGAGCATACCCGCCTCTTCTAAGTTGGTTGGTACAATTCCTTGCTGGAGGAAATTTATTATGGATGCCCTCCAATCAATTACTCCTCCCAGGTTATTTTGTAGATCTATCTGAGCTATAAGGAAGGTCTGTGCTATAGATCTGTCAAGTACCCAAGTGGTCAGGGAGCTGGCCATTTTAGCTAATTCATCCGCTCTTTCATTTTCAACCCTGGGAATCTTAGTGACTGTGACTTCTTTAAAATCTTTCCTCATCTTCTCATAGGCTTCCTTGTAAACTTGCATCTTTTCGTTGTTTACCTCAAAATGTCCGGTCACCTGTTGAGTTACTAGCTGCGAATCTGAATATATTATGACTCGGCTTGCCCCCACATGCCGAGTTGCTTGCAGACCTGCTAATAGGGCTTCATATTCTGCCTCATTGTTGGTAGCTCTGAAATTTAGCCGTACAGCCAGCTGCATAATGTCTCCTTGCGGAGATATTAGAAGTGCACCTACACCACTTCCATGATGGGTAGCCGACCCGTCTACATAAACTTTCCAAACCTCCTCCGAATCCGCTTGATAAATCTCTGTAAAGAAATCCGCCAGGGCCTGTGCCTTGATCGCGGTTCGGGGATGATACTGTATATCATATTCCCCTAGCTCGGTCGCCCATTTGATAAGCCGACCTGCTACCTCCACCTTGGTGAGAGCTCGACCCATTGTACTGTTTGTCAGGACGGTAATAGGATGCGCCAAAAAATAAGGTCGGAGGTGCCGAGCCATGAGAACAAGTCCTTAAACCAACTTCTCTAGGGCTGTGTACCGAGACTCAGCCCCTTCAATTGATGGCTGAAAAAATACACTGGCCGTTGTACATTGTCCTGCTCTTTAACTAGCACGGCCCCCATGGCCTCGGGGGTGGCTGATAAATAGACCCAAAGGGGTTCTCCAACAACAGGTTTGAACAGCGATGGTAAAGATTCCAGGTATTGCTTTAGCTCCTCAAAGGCCTGTGTGCACTCTTCCGTCCACTGAAACTTGGCTGCTTTCCTGAGCACTTTGAATTGTTAGCTAGAGCCCTAGAGCCAATCATTTGATGATTGTATATTAGACTTATTGTATCATATTCTATATAAATAAACGCATTTGGATTTTGGTTATTATACTTACTTGTATTGGTGCCAAATAAACTAAGTATAATAATATCCTTGAGTAGATGGTTCTCACCTATATCAATTGGTTAGTTGAACCGATAGTGAGATGATATAGGGAACACTACTCTTAATCATTCCTAGTCGAGTAATAACATTCAGGGACAATGTTAATGCAATAAGACTAGCATGTAGGTCAACTCGATGACTTGATCTCACAAGTCATGGATATAGAGATATCAAGTTGACACATGGGTATACATTAGAGAATGTATACTGAATGACCCGCCATGAGAAAGTATCATGGATCGTTATATGAGTGTCATATATTTTCTCATGTGGCTATTAGTATGACTACTAGTCCTTAGACCTGAAGTCACCATAGATCCGTACATAAGGAGTTATGTACTTTGGTTTCGTCAAACGTCACCCGTAACTGGGTGGACTATAAAGGCGATTACTGGGTATGTAACGAATTATGCAGAGGGATGTGAGTGATGTAGATGGGATCTATCCCTTCTATATGACGGGAGTGACATCGATATTCTTGATAGAGTAAGACCACGAAGTGTATGGCCATACCCAAATGAGTCAATATGAGATATTGAGCTCATTTGATTGAGTGAGTCTACTTGGAGTTCAAGATTTAGATTGGTCAGAGGATGACACGGTCTATGCCTCACATTGATCAATCTAAATATCTAGGATAGAAGGACACTTGTCATATATTGTGAGGAGTCACAATTAATAGTCACAAGGTGATGTTGGATCTCAACATTCTTGTAACTTGGGTAGCAATGATGTATTGCTAGATGCCGCTCATTGCTTATGTTTCTAAAGGAGTTTAGAAACATTGCCAACGTTACAAGAACCTATTGGGTCACACACAAAGAACAAGTGGATGGAGACTAGGTTCATATGATGAACCAATTGGATTAGGATCATATGATGCACCAAGGATTAGATTCGGATTAATTCAAATTAGACTTATTGAGTTAGACTCAATTAGATTCAATTGTTGAATGAGTCTAATTTAAATTTGATTCATTGAGTCAATTTATATTAATGAATTGAGATTCATTAAATTGAAATGGACTTGAATCAAAGGTTGGATTTGACTCAACAAGGAAGAGAATTGGTCAATTTGACTTGACCAAATGGAAGTTGAAACATCAAGTTTGACTTGATGCATTGCCACATCATGAAGGTTGAATCATCCTACATGGCATGGCTAACCTTGCCACATCATCTCCACCTCATGAGGTGTGCCACCTCATGGAGGTTACAACACCTCCCATTCCATTTAATGTGGCCAGCCACATTAAATGAGGGAGTTATGTGTGTGGCCGGCCACACTAAAGAGTGAAATGGTTTTCATTTAGTGTGTATTGATGTGTGGTAATTGTCTCATCTTCTTCCTTGCTTCTTCCTTCTCTTCTCTTGGGATTGCCGAGAGCTTTTGATGAAATGAGAAGGTGGTTGAGTGGGTTCCAACACAAAGGAAGGGTGAAGGTCACAAAGGAGGATACTACTTCTAGAGTGTAAGAGATTCTTTTGCATCCTCTCTATTTCTTCCTTTCAAATCCCATCCGAGAGCTCTAGAAAGTGCTAGCACACTTGGGGCTCTCTTCTCCATCCTTTGAGTGTGAGAGACACTCCTTGTTCGTGTGGATATCATTAGAGGAGTGTCTACGTTGACACTCTCGAGATCCGGCGTACCGTTGGACGAGCGGGATTTGTGAGGGCACGCTTCAAGGGTAAAATTCTTAACATGTAGATCTAGGAGTAGATCTAAAGTTTTGAAACTCGTACTTGTATTTCATTCGGTTTTTCCTTGCATGAATCTACGGCTTTGGGTGATTCGGGGTTTCCGCGACGCGAAAAGCGGTTTTCGCGGCCCAAAAAACCCAACATGAAGAAGGGCGCGACTCGATCTGTAGATCTGGAGATGAATATGGACAGCGTCGTCATCTTGCCTACCAACTTCTGCGTTTCCTTCAGATTCTGAGGGATCTGCATGTTTCGGAGTGCTTGAACCTTCTCAGGATTGGCTTCTATCCCTCGTTCAGTCACAGATATCCCAGAAACTTCCCTCCTTTGGCCCCGAACAGACATTTCAGAGGATTCAGCTTTACACCATATTGTCTCAGAGTCCCACAGGTTTCTTCTACATCTTTTATTAGATTGGACGCCAGGGGGGACTTGATTAAGATGTCATCAACATAGACTTCAACGTTCCGCCCGATCTGACTCCGAAAGATTTTGTCCATCATCCTTTGGTAGGTGGCCCCAGCATTCCTAAGTCCAAATGGCATGACCGTATAGCAGAAAGTACCATCAGCCGTTATGAAGCTAACCTTCTCCTGATCCTCCCTAGCTAAGGGTATCTGATGATATCCTTGATAAGCGTCCATCATGCATATCCTCTCACAGCTAGCAGTTGAATCCACCATCTGATCGATCCAAGGGAGAGGATAACAGTCTTTGGGGGTGGCTTTATTGAGGTCGCGGAAGTCTATGCACACCCTCCACTTGTTGTTAGGCTTCTTTACTAATACAACGTTAGAAAGCTAGGACGGGAATTGCACCTCCCGAACATGTCCCGCCTTCTTGAGCTGATCCACTTCAGCTCGGATAATTTTATTCTGGTCGGCAGAGAAATTTCTCTTCTTCTGCTTGACTGGCTTGGCTTCAGGTATTAAATGCAGCTTGTGCTCAGCTATCTCTGGTTTGACTCCGGGCAGTTCTTCCGGGGACCAAGCAAAAACGTCCCTATTACGGGTCAGACACTGTATCAGCTCCGACTTAAGCTCCGGCGGTAAGTCACTGGCAATGCAAGTGATGCTCTCTGCTCTGTCAGTATGCAACTGAATCTCTTCCCAAGGGATACGCTCCTCGGCAATAGGCAGGGGCTCCTCTCGGATAGCGTGCACACCACCATCCTGAGTCCTCCTGCTCATGCGTGCCTCCACCCAGACCATATTGATGTAGCAACTACGAGACACCTTCTGCTCTCCCTTGACTTCTCCGACCCGCTCGCCAACCGGGAACTTAATCTTCTGGTGAAAAGTGGAGACAGCAGCCCTGAACTCATGCAGAGCTGGCCTTCCCAGGATGACATTGTAGGAGGAAGGAGAATCTACCACTATAAAGGTGCTCCTCGTGGTGCGCACCAATGGCTCAGTGCCCATGGATATGGCCAGCTTAATCTGACCCATGGGCTTGACTTCGTTACTTGTGAACCCGTATAAAGAAGTAGTTACGGGTTGGAGCTCGGTGGCATCAATCTGCATCTCCTTGAACGCGACTCTAAACAAAATATTGACCAAGCTCCCGGTATCCACAAAGACCCGAGCCACTCGGCTGTTAGCAATAACGGCCTTGATTATGAGAGCATCGTCGTGGGGTAGTTTCAGACCCTCCAAATCTTGTGGCCCAAAGCTAATAACAGGGCCAGACGCCTGCTCGTGGCTGCACCCCACAGCTCCCACATATAACCGCCGACCGTGTGACTTACGGGCTCGGCCTGAGTCCCTATCAGTGGGCCCTCCTGAAATCATGCCGATCTCTTGTACAGCAGCGTTACCCCGGTTTTCCAGCTCCCCGACATCTCTTCGGTCTTCCACGGGACCAGCTTGGTCAGAAGGACCGGCTAGGTCGGTCCGGGTCTGACGAGCACGTCCGGCTGCGGCCCGTTCTTCCTCCATTCTCTGTATTTGGGGCGCTAACTCCGGGGGGGGCAAGCCCTGCTCTGCAGCTCACCTGGAGTCATGGGCGAATTGGAAGCAGTTACTGAGATCATGCGTCCTGGACCGATGATATGTGCAATATGGTATTCCCCTTGGTCCAGGCCTGGGCGCGGTATGGCAGCAACTCGTAGAGCTGGTCTGACTCCATGAGCGGGCTGAGGGGCAGGCCTGGGTTGAACGCGCTGAAGAGGCTGAGCTGGCTATGGTGCTCTCCTTTCAGGTCGGTTGCCAGGAGCCACTGTCTTTTCGGCCTTCCTCCTAGCTACCTGAGCTTCCTCCACTTTGATGTAGCAAGAAGCTTTCTCCACCACATCATCAAAACTTCGGGCGGGGTTTTTGATGAGGTCCCTGAAGAATTCCCCTTCTAGCAATCCGTGGGAGAAGGCGCTCATCAGTATTTCTGAGGTGGCGAAGGGGACATCATTGGCCACCTGACTGAACCGATTGATATAGCTTCGCAGAGGCTCGATCGGACCCTGTTTAAGAGCGAAAAGACAGTGGTCGGTTTTTTGATACTTACGACTGCTGGCGAAACGACGTAAGAAGGCCGTTTTGAAATCCAAGAAGTGATTGATGGACTCTGGGGGCAATCCATCGAACCACTTCTGCGCCGAACCCGACAGGGTATGTAGGAATACTCGGCATTTGACAGTATCGCTGTATTGATACAACATAGCCGCGTTCTTGAACTTTCGCAGATGCTCTTCCGGATCTTTGCTTCCATCGTATTCTCCGATGTTCGGGGCCCGATAACCCCTTGGTAGGTTTTCCCTCAAGATCTGAGCCAAGAAGGGTACCTTGTCATCCGGGTCTTCGGGCAGATCTTTGGCAGAGATTATAGCTTTTCCCTTTCCTGAATCCCGGGGTAGATGTAGAGAGCTTTCCGCCACCGACGCCTGCGGCTCTTCTTTCTTCGGATTATGCTCGCGAGGTCTGGGTTGATGATAGTTGCAGCGAGGCTCTCGGAATAAAGTACGAGGGAGTTCTTCTTGTTGCTTCCTCTTTGAGCCCCTGTCGAAGATAGGAGCTGGTTCTTTGGACGCTTCAGGCGCTAGGCGAGGTCGTGAAACTGTTCCTTATTTCTCCCAAGCGGCTCGCTTTTTGACCTCCTTAAAGAGCTCGTACTCCCCCGCAGTCATGGTAACATTAATCCTCCTGCCGGAACTTCGACCAGAGTCCTCCATCTTCACGCTTCGGATCAGGCTGTTGTGTTTCCCACAGACGGCGCCAAATTTGATCATGTCCGGAAGCTGAGTCGGACGAAGGAGTACGAAGAATCCTCCTCCTTTTATGCATCCCCTCGCTTCTAGAACCTGAAAGCACCTCAGAAAACGTTAGACTCTGGGCTTTGTCGTGTAGTCCCGGACACCTGTCGTGCTGCCATTGGTTGTGAAAGCATCTTTTCATTTTGAAACCTCCGCCTTTACACATGGGTTTTGTCTTGTAATGAGGGACATCTGTCAGGCTGCTATTGGTTATGAGGACATCTTTTCGTTTAGAAACCTCCGCCTTTGCACATATCGCTGGTATGTGATGTTTACCCTTTGACGGACAATCGTGATTCTCCGACTCCTGCACGGCTTAGCTCATCCGATCTATTGTGGCTTGTATCTGCCTCGCATCCTCCGACCGGATCCAGCCTCTAATCGTCACCTGCCAGTCGGGCTGACTCTGAACGGCTCTGTCGATCCCGACTTAGGCGCTTTGTATTTCTTGGCCCTCAACCATAGGCCTGTGATCGAGCTGCCTTTAAACAGCTCTGTCGATCCTGACCTATACCCTGCGTTTTGTATTTCCTGGCCCTCGACCGTAGGCCTGTAGATCGAGCTACCTTTAAACAGCTCTGTCGATCCCGACCTATACCCTGCGTTTTGTATTTCCTGGCCCTCGACCGTAGGCCTGTAGATCGAGCTACCTTTAAACAGCTCTGCCGATCCCGACCTGTACCCTGCGCTTTGTATTTCCTGGCCCTCAACCGTAGGCCTGTAGATCGAGCTGCCTTTAAACAGCTCTGCCGATCCCGACCTATACCCTGCGTTTTGTATTTCCTGGCCCTCGACCGTAGGCCTGTAGATCAAGGTGCCTTTAAATAGCTCTGCCGATCCCGACCTATACCCTGCGTTTTGTATTTCCTGGCCCTCGACCGTAGGCCTGTAGATCGAGATACCTTTAAACAGATCTGCCGATCCTGACCTATACCCTGCGTTTAGTCTGTCGTCTCCTTTTGTCTTTCAACTACTTTGCCCCCTTGATTGACAAGTCTGCCTGACCTCTGACTACCACATATGCTTGACTTTGACTGTCCAGTCAGCTTGACTATTGACTGCCACATCATCTTGACTTTTGACCGCTATATGAACTTGACCCTTCTCACCCTTTCCTTTTGGGCCCCTCCATTGCCAGCCGTATCACAAGCCTCCCCCACAAGTCTAGTCGAAGGAGGATGACAGTCTGACTGACTAAACCTCAGCACATCTATAAGATCTCAGCATATCTTTGTGACCTCCGCATATCTCTGTGTTTTACCATACCTCTGCGCCATCTGCTTCCTGCTTCACGTACCAACCTTTGTGTCCCGTCGCCTGGGATACTATGCCTCCTTAATTGCTTTGGGATACTATGCCTCCTTAATTGCTTTACCAGTTGCTTGGGGTACCGTGCCCATGTAGTTGCTTTGACTTGGGTACCCACCCTCCTTTTTAAAGAGCCTTACAGTCACTTCTTTATTCTGTTCTTCTTCTTTCAGGCTTTCCTACTCTCTTTTGATAACCCACGTTCCACCAGTTTCTTCCCCCCGCGATGCATTCTCCTTCTTCTGATGAGGTTGATCAACCATCCTCCCAAATGTGATAGATTAACTAATCCTACAACTTGCCGAGAAAGAATGCAAACTGGAGCGCATGTCCAAGGATCGGGCTCGTCAACTGGTTGCCCTGCACTCCATGGAAACCCAGTATCGTCTCGCAAAGTCTTGCGTGCATGCTGAGAAGGCGAGGAAAGAGGAATGCCAGGCTAGCTTGCAGTGCCAACTTAGCCTTCAGGAACGTTTGCAGCAAGAGCATGATGCGGAGCTATCTCTCCTCCGTGCGTGTCTCGACGCTAAGCAAGACGCGATCGCTCAGCAACAAACAGTCATCAGATCCTTACACGCGGAGCTGGCTCGAGCCTTGAACGCCCCAGAGGCTCCTGAGTCCCCAGATATTTCTTCAAACAGCAGTGCTCATGCTCCATAAGCGATCCTTTCCCCGAGTTAAAGCTAGTCCGGGTTTTAGTTGTCTCAGTGGCTCCTGACCTACGGGACGTTCCTTCTTGTAGCCTGAGCTGTATCGCCTAATGGTCTTATGTAACGTAGATACAGTAATGTAGCTAGTGAGCTTTAGTCGTCTCTAGGGCTCTGACCCACGGGACGTTCCTTCTTGTAGCCTTAGCTGTATCGCCCGCTTATCGAGCTGTGTTGCTATACTTGTATATTTGTCCTTTTCCTGCATAGTCTTTCCTGATCAATTTTCGTCTAGCAAGCGTTCTTAGAAACTGGCCCGTATGTAAGAGACAAGAGTTGCATCATGACTCATTTTTATGCATTTTGGATAATCAAACCAGTATAATACTTGAAAATTAAAACTGTAATGAACGGGTAAAACCTGATTTCGCAGTTAACATTGATGCTTTATGGGTATGGTGAATGACCTCCCGTATTCAGTACCTTGCATATTTGCTGTATATTTATAATTTGCAAAAAGGAGCTAAAATAAGATCAGATGTAGTTGACCTGATTATTTGAAGACGCTCTGCTCAGCGTGAGGCATATCAGTCTGAAAGGTCGTTAGGCGTCGGCGCCGGGTTCACTTTTGATTCTTGCAAGAGAGCTGATTTTTTATTCCCGCATGGGAGCCGACCTGAAAGGTCGTTGGGCGTGAGAACAGAGCTCACTTTTGATTCTCGCATGGGAGCCGACCTGAAAGGTCGTTGGGCGTGAGAACAGAGCTCACTTATAACTCGCACTGAGGCGAGAGTTTGGGACAACCGACCTAAAAGGTCGTTGGGCGTGGGCACAGGGCTCACTTTTGATTCTCGCATGGGAGCCGACCTGAAAGGTCGTTGTGCGTGAGAACAGAGCTCACTTATAACTTGTACTGAGGCGAGAGTCTAGGACAATCGACCTAAAAGATCGTTGGGCATGGGCACAGGGCTCACTTTTGATTCTCGCATGGGAGCTGACCTGAAAGGTCGTTGGGCGTGAGAACAGAGCTCACTTATAACTCGCACTGAGGCGAGAGTCTGGGACAACCGACCCAAAAGGTCGTTGGGCGTGGCCACAGGGCTCACTTTTGATTATCGCATGGGAGCCGACCTGAAGGTCGTTGGGCTTGAGAACAGGGCTCACTTATAACTCGCACTGAGGCGAGAGTCTGGGACAACCGACTTAAATTGATTCTTGCATGGGAGCCAACCTGAAAGGTCGTTGGCGTGAGAACAGAGCTCACTTATAACTCGCACTGAGGCGAGAGTCTGGGACAACCGACCTAAAAGGTCGTTGGGCGTGGGCACAGGGCTCACATTTGATTCTTGCATGGGAGCCGACCTGAAAGGTCGTTGGGCGTGAGAACAGAGATCACTTATAACTCGCACTGAGGCGAGAGTCTGGGACAACCGACCTAAAAGGTCGTTGGGCGTGGGCACAGGGCTCACTTTTGATTCTAGCATGGGAGCCGACCTGAAAGGTCGTTGGGCGTGAGAACAGAGCTCACTTATAACTCGCACTGAGGTGAGAGTCTGGGACAACCGACTTAAAAGGTCGTTGGGCGTGGGCACAGGGCTCACTTTTGATTCTCGCATGGGAGCCGACCTGAAAGGTCGTTGGGCGTGAGAACAGAGCTCACTTATAACTCGCACTGAGGCGAGAGTCTGGGACAACCGACCTAAAAGGTCGTTGGGCGTGGGCACAGGGCTCACTTTTGATTCTCGCATGGGAGCCGACCTGAAAGGTCGTTGGGCGTGAGAACAGTGCTCACTTATAACTCGCACTGAGGCGAGAGTTTGGGATACTCAGGTCCGAGACCGGTGGCGATGGTGCTGGTCCGAGACCAGTTAGACCCCAAACAGCAAAGGTATAGATGACTTGCTCTTTTCCGCTTTCATCCATCTTGCCCATGCCGACCTAATTGCTTTTGTCGATCTAGTTGTTATTGCTAGCCTTAGGCTTACTCATCCGCACCACTTTTTTCCCTGCAATCGCATTATATATGGTATAGGATTAAGAATAAAGAAAGGAGCACATAAACCTTACTTGACCCTTGGGCCATAATGCCCTCGTAGTTTGCGATGACCCCGCAGCTCTCGCGTTGCGCATGGTTAGATGATCTGGTCAGGAGATACCTACGCAGAACTACTTACTTGGATGATCCGAGCAAGCAACACCCATACAGGCCTGCTCGCTACTTCTCTGATCTGACACTCACTCCTGCTGACCTGCCCTGTCTCATTTTCGGCCCTTTTCAATTGCCTGGATTCTGCAGCTTTATGAAACTTCCTGCTTAGTCTCGGGCCTTTCATGAAGAATGCATCTTTTTTAGGTCACGCCCCTTCATGATTGCCTTGCCATGTCAATACTTAATGCACTTCTTCTCGGTACGACACCTGTTCGACGCCTTTACTGCTCACGCCTCCTGACGCCAACTTCTAACCCTTTTTCGCACCCTTCGGCGCTTACTTCCCATCAGACGGCGCTGGGGCGTATTACCCAAAAAGATACTTGGCTCGACTCTCGATGTTTCCTAGGAATGAATGGGCTTTATAAACCCTAAAGGCAGTCTGCCGTCTTCACTTTGACGCTTCGCTATCCTCTTCCTTTCGTTCGTGGCCATTTCTGGTAGTGCAACTTTTCATCTTCCTGCTTGCGCCCGACCTGTGACCCCTCTCGTCTCCGACCCCCTCACTTGCTTACTCCTCATAATCATGGATGGTAAGGAAATCTTCTAGTATTCATGCTACATCTCTGATTTAGACCATCATGACCTGTCTCTACTGCAATCCCACTTGAAGCTAGATTTCACGTATGAGCTTCGTCTCCCTTTGCCAAATGAACATCCTTCTTCTCCTCCCGAAGGTTTTGTCTCTATCTTTAGGGATCAAATCTTAGGCGGCCTTCGCTTTCCTTTACATCCTTTCCTCTCCGAGTTGTGTCAATATTGCGGCATCGGCATTTCTCAGTTTGCCCCCAATGTATTCCGAGTCGTCTGCGGAATCATCATCTTGTGCCGCATTTATCAAATTCCCTTGACCGCTCAACTATTCCATCATTTCTATTCCTTCAGGCGGGCTGAGCCAGGGGTGTTCAACGTACAGGCCAAGCCGGGCTATAAATTTTTTGATGACTTACCTTCTTCCAATAAAGGCTGGAGATCTCGCTTTTTCTTTCTTAAGCCCCCCGTCCCCTTAGCTAGGCCTTCCCAATGGTGTTCCATCCTTCCTTCGGACTTCCCTTCATATGTTCATGAATCTGCCTGCTCCACAGCCTCGGACAAGCTGACCGGTGTTGTTGTTCACTTGTCCGTGCTGATGCTAGAAGGCATTCTGTATGCTTTTGGTCTTAGCCCTGCTTCCACAGAAATCGGAGCTCCTTTTGGTAAGTTGCTATTTTTTATATGTCGTTCTTCGCTAACTGAGGTGCTTTTTCCTCTTATTTTTGTAGTGGCTGCCATTCTCCGTTCTTTTGCCAGCCAGGAAAAACCATCTGTGGTCGTTCTGCAAGCTCTAAACGAAGAGTTAACACAAGGCCTATCTTCTGATCTCGCTGCTTCCGTCGGTCTGCAGCCTTTGGAACCCCAAACCTCTGATGCGGTAGCCACCTCGACACATATTGAACCACCTGCCCCCAGCCCTGCAGACTTAGCCCTACTCCGAGTCTCTGATCGACCTGCAACTGAGCCATCGCCAGCAGGACAAGTGCCCTCTCCTCTTCCTACTATGAAGTTGCGTCTTGCGCGCAAGGGCAAAAGAGTGGCACCAGTCACCGCAACTTCTGCGCGCCCCCCCCCCCCCTCGCCGTCAACGTGTAGTTGGTATCTCTTCTTCTTCTAGGTCCTCGGATACAAGCTTGGCCCAGGAGAAGGCCTCTGATCTGGAAATTGCAGACCTGTCATTGGACGTGACAACTCCGGTACCGATCCAGAGCTTATTACCTGCCCCGCCTTCATCCTCTGGCGATCAGCCCGAGGGCTCGATGACTCCCTCAGCCTCTCCTCTTCTTATGCCTACAAGCTCAGCCACACCGACCCATGAACTGCCTTCCACGAAGCTAGCTTTCGAGGCTTCCTGGAGACTTCCCTCAGAGACCGATCCGGCTTATGCATCCGCTGCCGCCCTATCTTCTATCCTTGGTAGGGTTGATTTCTATGGGGACTTGGCCACCTCCTGACAATCAGCCAATCATCAATTCTGGGAGAGCAGTTCCCCTTTGGAGGGGTTTGATCAAATTGCCCGTTCCTTGGTAGCGGTAAGCTCCTTTTCTTCTCCTGGGTATTCATACATTTCTGTAACCCCCTTTCCCTTCCTATGGCCATTTGCAGACCTGTTCCGCGAGTTTGAGTGTCGTTCAACAAGCGGTCGAGCTTCAGCGAGAAAATGCGGTGCTCAAGGCCCGCCTTCGGGAACTAGAGCCTCCTGTGGCTTCCTCTGCTCCTCCTGAGCCTTCACTTGGAAATTTAGATGCCTATCTGCGTGCCGCTGGGGAACCTGCGGCCTCTGCCCGAGCCATCTCCCATGCCGCCTTCGATAAGCTACAAAAGTTGGAGGCGGCCTTAAAGACGAGTGAATCCTCATTGGCTTTTGAAGCGGAGCGCCATCGCGCGGCAGTTTCTGAACTGAAAAATAAAGAGGCAGAGCTGCTTTCCCGATCAGCTGAGTTGACACTGTTACGGCAAAGTCAGGAGCTTCTGCAAATGGGACTGGCCGATGCCCAGGCTCTGGCTCTTGCTTCCGCTGCCCGGGAGGCGACCATGCAAACTCAATGGGAAACTTGCCAAGCTACTCTTCAGTCTTTGCAAGCAGATCTCTTAAAGGCCCAGGAAGCAGCATCTCAGGGCCAGAACGACTTATCCGTGGCCCGTGCTGAGGCTGCCGAGAACAAGAATAGTTTGGAAGTGTACCAGGCTGGCGAACCAGGGCGGCTGAAAGCCTACGGACTGGCCTATATCCGTTCTTCCCTATTCCTCCGAAAGCTAGGGAGTTGGATGATCTTGCTGTTATGTCACGGGGCCGCTGGCGGGGTCTGACAGGCATTCGAGCAAGGTTTTCTACGCTCGGCACCCCCTGCCACTTTTCTGGACACAGCTCGCTTATCTAGGGAATTGCCACAGGAAACTTTTCCTTCCTTTGAAGCTGATGATGGACTTTTTCTTTTGGAGGCTCCTCCCCTTGCAGCCGACCAGACTTCCATTGATATTTCTGCCCAGGCTCTTCCTGCTACTGTTCCTGAAGCGTCTGCTGATCTTGCGTCTTCCTCCATAGTGCTGGTCGAACCCGTGCTCCTTCCGTTGGTATCCAATGACCCTGCACCCTCGTCCCCGGATGTGGCGTAATCGGAAACATACTGTAATGTTAACATTTATGCGCTGATGCTGAATCTTTCATGACTGTACTTATCTATGTGGTCGTGCTAAACTTTTGATGACTATACTTATCCGCCCTTATATTTGGATGGCCATACTGCTTCCCTTTCATGCATCCTTAGCTTGCCTATTTTCTTAGCAGGTCGTCCAAGGCTTTTGTTAATCCGCTGATCTCTAGTAATCAGCTCGCCTTTGCTTATTGTGCTTTGCTACGTTGCTCTTCTTCCAATAATTGCTTTTATACTGAACTCGACGAGAGCTAGATTTTACTTTTTGTCTCTGATGCATGTCCATGAAGCCCGCTGATCTGATTTTGCTTTTTGTCTCTGATGCATGTCCATGAAGCCCGCTGATCTGACTTTACTTTTTGTCTTTGATGCATGTCCAAGAAGCCCGCTGATCTGATCTACCTATCTTTCTGATTGCCCTTCTGTACGCCTCTATCCTTACGAGGTGCCTCATATCTCGAACCCCTGCCTTTCCTATAATGCCCCCTGGTTATATTCTCGAGGATCCTCACAAGGCGTTCCCTGCCTATCTCCGCCCCTGTATCAACCGTCCGTTGTCAACTTACGAAAATGTCCTTCCTCCGCAATACCTATAAGTAACTTCTTACTTTCTTCCTTCTGTTATGATTCGCCATTACCCCGGAGCACTCAGACGTCGCCGCCGCAGACCGACTTCCTTTAAGACTTCCTCGAGATCCTTCCTTTTCTCCAGGCTTCTTCTTTTCGTTTGTTCTTTCTCCCTCCGGAGGTAATCTCTTTTGCAATGACCCCTTCTTCTTGGTTCTCCCTGTTAGCGGAGCACTTCCCGGGCGCTTCGACTTTTGCTGAGTTGGATTGGGTTGACCTAAGGTATACTTATGAAATCCCTATTAGCTTTCGCCCCATCATCCCTACTGGTGTGAACCTATACTTCGATCCTCCGCCTAGTTCTTGTACTTTCTTTACTGAACAATTTGTATCTGGCCTTCGTCTACCCCCACATCCTTTTTTATCTGGAGTGTGCCGCTACTTTAAGATCCCCTTAGGTCAATTGACTCACAATTCCATAAAGATTTTGTGTGTCTTCGTCTACCCCCACAGACGGCGCCAAATTTGATCATGTCCGGAAGCTGGGTCGGACGAAGGCTGGTCACAGCGGCCTAGATGTCGACGGAAAGTCGTGGGTGATCCGGCTCCCACGGGCGGCTGACGCTGCTGCAGGCCCCTACACACACTCAGACGATCCCCTCGTCCCCTTCGTTAGAGACCAAAACCCCAGTGAAAAAGTCCCCGGGTCAGGCCCTCCGACGCTTAAGTCAAGTACTTTTTCCCCAGAAAAACACAGAGAAAGAATGATCGAAAGTAAGAAATTGTGGAAAAAAAAGTGACGAAATGAGCGTACCCGCGTACGAAGAATCCTCCTCCTTTTATGCATCCTCTCGCTTCTAGAACCTGCAAGCACCTCAGAAAGCGTTAGACTCTAGGCTTTGTCGTGTAGTCCCGGACACCTGTCGTGCTGCCATTGGTTGTGAAAGCATCTTTTCGTTTCGAAACCTCCGCCTTTACACATGGGTTTTGTCTTGTAATGAGGGACATCTGTCAGGCTGCTATTGGTTATGAGGACATCTTTTCGTTTAGAAACCTCCGCCTTTGCACATATCGCTGGTATGTGATGTTTACCCTTTGACGAACAATCGTGATTCTCCGACTCCTGCACGGCTTAGCTAATCCGATCTATTGTGGCTTGTATCTGCCTCGCATCCTCCGACCGGATCCAGCCTCTAATCGTCACCTGCCAGTCGGGCTGACTCTGAACGGCTCTGTCGATCCCGACCTACACCCTGCACTTTGTATTTCCTGGCCCTCAACTGTAGGCCTGTAGATCGAGCTGCCTTTAAACAGCTCTATCGATCCCGACCTATACCCTGTGTTTTGTATTTCCTGGCCCTCGACCGTAGGCCTGTAGATCGAGCTACCTTTAAACAGCTCTGCCAATCCCGACATATACCCTGCGTTTTGTATTTCCTGGCCCTCGACCATAGGCCTGTAGATCAAGCTACCTTTAAACAGCTCTGCCGATCCCGACCTGTACCCTGCGCTTTGTATTTCCTGGCCCTCAACCGTAGGCTTGTAGATCGAGCTGCCTTTAAACAGCTCTGCCGATCCCGACCTATACCCTGCGTTTTGTATTTCCTGGCCCTCGACCGTAGGCCTGTAGATCGAGCTGCCTTTAAACAGCTCTGC
Source organism: Zingiber officinale (assembly GCF_018446385.1). NCBI lineage: Eukaryota > Viridiplantae > Streptophyta > Magnoliopsida > Zingiberales > Zingiberaceae > Zingiber > Zingiber officinale. Next base: position 46,070,314 of record NC_055986.1, read on the forward strand.
CGATCCCAACCTATACCCTGCGTTTTGTATTTCCTGGCCCTCGACCGTAGGCCTGTAGATCGAGCTACCTTTAAACAGCTCTGCCGATCTCGACCTGTACCCTGCGTTTTGTCTGTCGTCTCCTTTTGTCTTTCAACTACTTTGCCCCCTTGATTGACAAGTCTGTCTGACCTCTGACTATCACATATGCTTGACTTTGACTGCCCAGTCAGCTTGACTATTAACTGCCACATCATCTTGACTTTTGACCGCTATATGAACTTGACCCTTCTCACCCTTTTCTTTTGGGCCCCTCCATTGCCAGCCGTATCAGTAATATTTGATTTCTCACATGTTTTTGTTGGTAATCAATTGAGGAGGTAGATCGTTATATGTATTATTCCCACCCAAATGAATTCCGAAGATCATTTCTTTTTATCATGCTCCGTATCATTTCCATCGTAGTGCACTTCTTCCTTTTAATTACATTTTTATTATGACAATCTTCTATTAGTAAGTCATGCTTGAATCACACTTGACGACCTCACTCTCTCTAATGCCCTATTCTCCCTATGATCCAATCCTCTCTAGTTTGTCATCGTCTCTAGTATCATTCCTTCAACAATAATTCATTCGCTGCCCAACTCTCCACCTTTGTAACTCGTCTTGCTCGAACAATCTACTCTAAATCCACCTTCCTCCAACTACTAAAATCATGCACTCCTTTTATCAATGTTCCTTTGATCCCTAGTATTTGTATTAATTTAATTTAATGCGGGTACTTTAATTTAATTCATAATATTGATTTAGTTGTTAATTTTATTTTAAATTATAAATTTATTTCTTATTTCAATTTATTATAAATTATTAATTTAGTGACAAGTTGCAGTGTAAATTAGGCTGAAAAGTAATAAGGAATCTAGTGTTTATTCAAGGTTCATGTCTAATTGTGAATGATAATGTAAATTAGAAAAGGATAATAGGAAGACATTTAAATAGCACATGAAAATGTAGAGGGGAAATTGTACTTACAGGTTTAGTCAATTTACTATTGCGTATGATTAACAAATTAGATATGCTAGAGACACTACACTAAATTCGGTAATTTATAAAAATATTAGATATGACCGAATCAAATTTTAATCATAAAAAAAAGACATCAAAATTTTCAGTAGCAAATTAATGATAGAGCTAAGTCATTCAATTGTTATTTTTTATAACATTAGCAATTGAATTTTAAAATGTATTGTTTGATTAAAAATCTCAATCGCTATTAGTTTACCTTTACTTATCACTGTGACAATTTACAGTCAACCCTAATCCTCCCCTTAGCATCCTTACAGTAATGATCCCTCTTCTTTGGCGTCCTCGAACACACGAGGTATATGATCGCTCAGTGTGGGATGGCATAACCGTCAGGGTGCTAGGCCATAGGTCGCTATGCCAACAACATCGCGTGCCCTTCCCTTGCCACATTGCACAAGGTAGCCTACCATGGCCACATTGCATGGGATGACATGGTCGTGTGAGGCGGTTGACTATGTCCACATAGTATCTGCAGTCATAGCCCAACAAACGATAGACCAAGGTTGCATAATCCGGAAAATAATGGTGATGCGAGCTTACATCGTAAGGTCCTCCTTCCCCACATGGCCACCCCAAACTGTGTAATGCAGGTACTATTAGTGCATAGAGCACCAGATAATTAAACATGATTTTAATGATTAGTAAAGTTTAAAGTTAAGATTAATTATTATCTAACAAGTTTATCTGAGTGTGCTGGCAAGTCCTGGATGAGTCTAGGTAGTGTGAAAGTCCTATTTGTGGCTAGGCAATGAAATCTTGATCCATGAGAATGTGCGAAGTCTTGATAGGTCGAGGACGTCTAGCAAAAATCATATGGTAGAGGACAATAGGTAAAAGTCCTAGAGATCACGAACACTAGGCTATCCTAGGATTGAGGACACTAAGTGAAAATCCTGAAGTCTTGGATGTTGAGCAAAAATTCAAATAATTTAGAAGACCAGTTTGGTAAAAGGTAAACTCTCCTAAGAGGATAGGTGAGGACGTATTCCCCATAGAAAGAACAGTAGGCATCGATCCAACCTAGAGTTTTAGGGAAACTCAAAGTCAGGACTAGATTGTTTGAAGACGGTTAAAATTTACTTTACTTTATATATTATCGTTTGTTGGACTTGTTAGAATGTATACTAAAAGCCTAGCTTTTTATATAAATATTTACTTAGAAATAAGAACCATATTGTTCAAATATCTACATTTATAAGCTAAGTGTAGTTGTTCAATTAATTTATATTGTAGATAATATAGTGTGTGGTGTCACACACAGAAGATAATGTTATCAATTCCTTATAAATTATAAACAGTAGCTCATAACTGAGATAGAAAGGATCAAACCATTGGAATAGTCGTAGTGTAATTAGGTATTAGTTTATCTTGATTGATAAATTACACTAGTACACTCTGAGTGTATTGAGCAGGACCATTTAAGGTAAGTTCTTTTTATACTGACTTAATAAAAGAACAAAACCTTAGTTATTATGGAAGTGTGTGCTCTTAATCTTAATATAATAACAAGCACATATATTTAGTATTTATTTCTTTGACTTATCAAAGAATGAGATTTAACTCAATAAATCAGTAGGTCCGATAAGTTGAGAAATGATATTACTTATAGTGTGTGTTGTTGATTATAGAAGGAAACTGTGTCCTAGTAATCTAGGTTGATAATGTCCCCAAGAGGAACTCATAAGGATTGTCATGTTAAACCTGCAGGTGGACTTAGTCCGACACGATAATAAGGTTGAGTGGTACTACTCTTGGACTAAGATATTAATTAAAGTGAGTTGTCAGTAACTCAATTAATTAGTGGGCATCCGACATCTTAAACACAAGGAGATTAACACACTCATGATAAGAAGGAGCCCAAAATGTAATTTAGGATTGGTGCGGTAGTTCAATAATAATTCTTTAGTGGAATGAATTATTATTGATGAAATCAAGTTGGGTGTTCGGGGTGAACACGGGAAGCTTAATTTCATCGGGAGACCAAAACCAATTCCTCCTCTCGGTCCCTATCGTAGTCTCTTATTAATAAAGTATTATACCCAACTATACCCACCTTTATACCCATCCTAAGGTGGTCGGCCAAGCAAGCTTGGAACCCAAGCTTGGGCCGGCCAAGCAAATAGGATGAGCAAAGTTGTGTGGCCGGCCCTAGCTTGAATCAAAGCTTGGTGTGGCTGGTCACATTAAATTAAAAAGGATTTTATTTTTTAAATCTTTCTTATGTGGAAGTCATGGTTTTAAAAGAGAGTTTAAAATTTAAATCTTTCCTTTTATAGCTTTCTACAAAAGATTAAGAGAAAGGTTTGATATCTTTCCTTATTTGTAGTTAAACGGAAGATTTTAATTTTTGATAAAATTTTCCTTTTATGAAATCATCCTCATGATTTTAAAAGAGAGTTTTAAAATTAAATCTTTCCTTTTATAGTTTCTACAAAAGATTAAGAAAAGATTTGATATCTTTCCTTATTTGTATATTGAAAGGAAGATTTTAATTTTTTATAAAACTTTCTTTTTATGAAACCATGTTCATGATTTTAAAAGAGAGTTTTAAAATTAAATTTTTCCTATTATTGTTTCTACAAAAGATTAAGAAAAGATTTGATATCTTTCCTTATTTGTAGATTGAGAGGAAGATTTTAATTTTAAAGATAACTTTCCTTTTTGGAAATCATCCACATGTTTTAATAGAGAGATTTTAATTTATAAAATTTCCTTTTATAACCAACCATGAAGGGAAAAATTAATAGAGAAATTTTTATTTTAAAAATTTTTCGGAAACAAATTAGGAAGTTTTAATTCTTGTGATTAAAACTTTCCTTTCTCGGAAAATTAGAGGTGGTCGGCCACTTTAATAAAAGAACAAGAAATTATTTTTTATCAATTAAATTTTCCTTTTCATGGCAAAGAAAATAAGGAAGTTTTTATTAAAACTTTCCTTATTTTCCAAGACCAAGGATTATAAAAGAGAGAGAGGGGGTGCCTTCACAATAAGAACTCTCTTCTATTCCTCTCCTCTCTTCCTTGGTGTGGTCGGCCCTTTTATTCTCCCTTTTCTTTTTTTCTTTCTTCTCCTTGGCCGAACCTCATCATCTCTTGGAGCTTTGAAGGTGGGCGGATCTAGCTTGGAGAAGAAGAAGAGAAAGGAGGTTTTTTGTTTCCTAGTTTTCCTTAGAGCTTGGTTGGTGGCCGAGACTTGTTTTTCTTGGAGAAAGTTGCTTGGCCAAAACTTGGAAGAAGGAAGAAGGAAGAAGAAGGGCTTGGGTGGTTCTCGTCTCGGTAGATCGTTGCCCACACAACGTCCGAAATAAGAAGAGGAATATGATAGAAGATCAAGAGGTTGTTTCTTACAAAGAAAGGTATAACCAGTAATTCTTTTCCGCATCATACTAGTTTTTCCTTTGTATGAATTTTGAAATACCAAACACAAGAGGCTAGAGATTCTAGATATTCGGATTTGTTTCGAAGTTGTGATTCGATTGTTCTTTTTTGTTAAACCTAGAGTTATATAAGGAAATTAAATATTGAATTTTGTTAAGAGGCTTTGTCGAGGCAGTGGTGGATGTTCTCATACCCAAGAAGGCCAAGTGTCTCACCATGTTTGACATGGGAATCGATTTTCAAAATAAATATTTAATTAAATTTATAACATAGGTGGATTTAGATCTATAATGTTAAGTATCGTTTGCGATCCAAGTCTAAACCTCTAAAAACAGATAAGTTAAAATTGGAATCAATAATGTTAAGTTCCGTTTGCGATTCTGAATTTAATTTCTAAAGAACACAATAGGTTATTAGGAAAGGTTCAGGACTTGTACAAAATTTTTGTATAGGGGAACCGATACGATATTCCTATGACCAACCAACAAGACTAACTTTGTGTTACAGAAATTAAGGATAGAAAATAGGGGCTCTAAGCGCCCGGAGCTTGTCAGGCGCTATTGACAGCAGTTTGGGAGTAGCAGAAGCATGGTGAGCTCATACCCATAGAGTCATTACTATCTTCTTGGAAGTGCATTATCATATGGTTTTATAAGTTAACCTTAAATCCCTTACGGTTGGATATATTGGTGCAATCGACCCAAGTTTGATCAGTACGATCATGATTTTGATGTGTGTATCAAAGAGTTTAAGTTAGGCTTTCATATTATTTTGATATGTGTTTGAGTCATGCAGGACTTGGTGAAACACACATGAGGAGCTTGGTGCGGCTAAGCTTGGGAAGCTCATCCTATGGCTCGGGTCCATGAGATCGGTGAAGGATGGTGCATCTGAGGGACCACGGACAAGGAGCAACAGAGTGAACCCGAAGGAAGCGGACTTCAAGGCAACGTGAAGGATGGCATGGAGAGGAGTCAGAAGGCTTGGGTGCATTTCGGGGGAAAAAGCTGGGGAAGAGGGCTTCAAGAGTGACTCCGGAGAGGATGAGTGTGAGTGTGTAACCGGGACCAGTCGACTGCTGGAAGTTGCAGTTGACTGGGAGTGAACAGAAGTATTCTGTTCGCTCAGCCAACAGTGACTAGTCTAATGGTACTTTTACCAGTCGATTGGTAAGTAGTCGTTGGCACTACGAAGTAGTCGTTGGCAACCTCCAACGGTATAACCAGTCAACTGATGGAAGTGCAAGTCGACTGGTGTCGAGATGAGTTGATGTGTTGATCAACTCTCTCCTCTTATTTTTAGGAAGCTTTGGAGCATGAAGGAGGTTACTCATGCTTGTTGAATAACTCCTAAGACTTTTCCCAAAGCTTCCAAGTCCACTCTTCCTCTTCAAACCTAAGTTCCATCTTGTAAGAGGAAGAGAGCTTTGTGAGAGGTTGTACTCCAAGGAGAAGGAGTAAGATCTAGCTGGAGATTGATGGGGACTGATCCACCGAAGGATCAAGGGTTCGTCCACCTCAAGGGCACGCCGTGGAGTAGGAGCAAGCAATCTCCGAACCACATAAAGGATTTGTGTTAGCATTTGTGTTCCTTCTTGTTTGTTTTCATTGTTTTAGTATATTTCTCTTGTGCACTAACGTCTTGTAGAGAAGCGATTAAAATTGGGGGTGGCCTAGCAATCCATCCCCCCTCCTTTCTAGCCGACCACTAATCCCCTACAAGTGGTATCAGAGCGAGGATGCCCTTCAACAGATTAATCGTCGAGAAGAGCACTTCATCAAAATGGTCAGTTCAAGCATCTATCCACCCAAATTCAAAAGAGACTTCTCTTGGTGGAAGAAGAAAATGGAGGTATTCTTTGAAATCGATTTTGACATAATGCTAATTATAGGAAATGGTTTTGAGATGCCTTGGGACCAAGACAATAAGTTAATTGAGAAAATAAGGTGGAACAAGAAGCAAAGAGAAGAACACATAGCAAACTCAAGAGCATTGCATCATCTTCTAAGTGTTCTTCCCCAATAAGAAGTAACAAGGATTGAAAACTATTCAAGTGCCAAAGACTTGTGGGAAAAGCTAGTGGAGTTTCATGAAGGGACATCGGAAGCAAAATTAGAAAAAAGAGACCTTCTCCGATCCCAACTCAACAACATCAAGCTTGAGAAAGGAGAAAAGGTATCAATTTTACATTCTAGAATTAAGGAAATTATTAATGGGCTAACAAGTGTAGGTGAGTCACTTTCAAATCGAGACATGATGATGAAAGCCCTCAATGCCTTTCCAAGAACCACAAATTGGATGTCAATAATAGACTCGTTCTACATCTCAAAAGATCTAGAGAAGTGCACTCTAGATGAGTTCTTCTCAACCATGGAGCTTCACGAGATTCGAGTTGAAGGGTTAGATGGAGAAGCTCATAAATCAAGAGTAGTAGCCCTTGTGGTAAATAAGGGAAAGGGTAAGAAGAAGAAGTCTTCATCCCTACCATCCTCTAACTCTGAAGAATCAAGTGCCTAAATGGATATCGATCAAGAGGCGTATATGGTAAGGAAAATGAGAAGGACATTTAAAAGGTTTTCAACTAACAAATCTCATGCTAGGAAAAGCTCAAGAAGCAAAAGTAGAACAATGAAGGTTATTTGCTACAATTGCCAAGGAGAAGGGCACATGAGGGATGAATGCCCTCTCTTGAAGAAGAAAGAAGAAAGGAAGAAGGAAGAGAAGAGTAAGTCAAAAGAAAAGGGGAAGAAGGTCAAAAATCTAAAAGCAACATGGGATGATCCATCGTCATCGGAGGAAGAAGAGCACCATGTGTCCCATTTTTCTCTAATGGGAATTGACGATGTAGCCTCCACCTCATCCGAACAAGAAGAAGGAAGGAGCTCAAGTGAAGATGAAGAAGGGAGCTCAAGTGAAGGGGGAGGTCAAACATCATATTCGAATGTCTCGGTAAGTGAGGTTTATAATCTTCCTCCTCATGTTTTAATTAAGATTATTAAAAGTACAAATAAGGATTTGTTCAAGGCAAAAAGGAAAAATAAGTCCTTGAAAAATGATATTATTTTCCTTGAAGAAAAATTAGAATTCATGTGTTCTAAGGACAATGATATGCATGCTTCTTCTACAAATTCAAATGATTCATGTTTAGTAGAAGAAAATAAGGTTTTAAGGGAAAAGGTAGAATACCTTACCAATGCCCTTAGAAAATTTGAAACTAGATCCAAAACCTTAAATATGATCATTGGGAGTCAAAGGGCAAGTTTTAAGAAAAGTGGGTTACGATACAATGAACCCAACAATGAAAAGACCTATCATTGTCTACTTGCTAGGGTCAATCAAAAACCAAGACCATAGATAGAAAATGGATTCCCAAGGAATATTTGGTTAACCCAATTAGAAAGAATTTATATTGGGTGCCAAAGTCAATCTTAAAGGGTTAGAGGATTTTGGGCTAGGTAACCATTGAAATCATAATTCAAATCTTTGAAAAATGGTTGACTTGAGACCTTAAGGGGGAGCACTTAGCCTTGATAGAAATTCATGACAAAGAGAGCTAAGCAGAGGTTACCTTTATTTCATCTCACAATGACTTTCATTATTTTCTAAATATAAATGTGATATGATAGGATGATACAAATAATTTACTTATGCTTATGGCATTTTGATGAGTTATGAAATATATCAATTATTAGTAATCATAGGCCAACTATGGGGAAAGTAAATATTTAATTAATAGATATCTTACCCATAGATCATAGTTGGATATTTTAAATGTTTTGAAAATAATTCTATTTTTTATTTACTGTGGTATAGCTATTTTGAAACTTGTGAATTCAAAATAAGTTTTCAAATTGATATAAACTTGAGTGATTTTCAAGGTGTTTGAGTTTTTATCAAAACTTCAAATATATGATGAATTTTCATGAAAATATATTTTTTCTTGTTAAAGAACATTATAAGAAATATGTGTTCAAAATTTCATGATTTTTCAAATTTTTTGGAATTTTCTATGCATTTTTGAAGTTGGCTTCAGAAGACTGAAATTCGGATTGGCAATGTGCCAGTTGACAGCAACATATGGCAGTCAATTGGTAGCTATTTTCTAGCACTGTCAAGAGTTAGGATTGGTTAACTTAATTAAATTTTGATGCCTTGGTATGGATGATTGATTAGTGCAATCTTTTTTATGGTGTCAAAGGGGGAGAAATGGGAAGGTTTAAGTTAAAAACTTTTATTTCTCTATTTTGTGCAAAACTTGAAAATTATGGTTGAGAGCATATGTTAAGGGGGAGCTTGGGTTTTATGCTTCATGTTTACATATTGCTTGTAATTTTCAAAGTTATTATTTGTGTCTAACTCAAATATATTGTCACACATCAAAAAGAGGGAGATTGTTGGTGCAATTGACCTAAGTTTGATTAGTACGATCATGGTTTTGATGTGTGTGTCAAAGAGTTTAAGTTAGGCTTTCATATTATTTTGATATATGTTTAAGTCATGCAGGACTTGGTGAAACACACATGAGGAGCTTGGTGCGGCTAAACTTGGGAAGCTCATCCAATGGCTCAAGTCCATGAGATCGGTGAAGGATGGTGCATTCGAGGGACCGCGGACGAGGAGCAATGGAGTGAACCCAAAGGAAGCGGACTTCAAGGAAATGTGAAGGATGGCACGAACTGGAGTCGTGGGCTTGGGTGCATCTGAGGGACGAAGGACGAGGAAGAGGGCTTCAAGGGCAACTTAGGAGAGGATGAGTGTGAGTGTGTAACCGAGACCAGTCGACTGTTGGAAGTTGTAGTCGACTATTCTAGTCGACTATGCAGTTGACTGGGAACGAATAGAAGTATTCTATTCGCTCAGCCAGTAGTGACCAGTCGAATGGTACTTTTACTAGTCGACTGGTAAGTAACCGTTGGCACTGCGAAGTACCCGTTGGCTATCTCCAACGGTAGCACCAGTCGACTGATGAAAGTGCGAGTTGACTGGTGTCAAGATGAATTAATTTGTTGATCAACTCTCTCCTCTTATTTATAGGAAGTTTTGGGCAATGAAGGAGGGTACTCATGCTTGTTGAATAACTCCTAATCCTTTTCCCAAAGCTTCCAAGTCCACTCTTCCTCTCCAAACCTAAGTTCCATCTTGTAAGAGGAAGCAAGCTTTGTGAGAGGTTATACTCCATCGAGAAGGAGTAAGATCTAGCCGGAGATTGCCGAGGATTGATCCACCAAAGGATCAAAGGTTTGGCCACCTCAAGGACATGCTGTGGAGTAGGAGCAAGCAATCCCCGAACCTCGTAAAGGATTTATGTTAGCGTTTGTGTTCCTTCTTGTTTGTTTTCATTGTTTTAGTATATTTTGCTTGTGCACTAACATCTTGTAGAGAAGCGATTGAAATTGGGGGTGGCCTTGCTATCCATCCCCCCTTTTCTAGCCGGGCACCGATCTCCTACAGGATATTTATCCATGATACTAGGATGGAGTAGTTAATGAGGGTGTTGCTTAGTTGTTTCGTTTAGATGATGATCCCTGTGTGGAGCAATAAATTTGGGAACTAAATTTTTATTAGTGGGGGAGAATTTAAGATACGGTAAATTAAATAATAAGTGTTATTGGAGTAATAACCTTAGGAGATTTTTTAAAAAAAAATTAAAAAATTTCAAGATTTAAACGGAGTCTGTATGAAGGTGTTTAAGGGGATGAATTGATTGAGCTTAGGGGAAGTCTGTTTGGAATAACTAATTAAGTGGGAGTTGATTGAATAGTTAACTTAGAGTTTAATTAAGTTAACCTAAGTATTTAAATCAAAAGCGTAAGCCATAAATTCCTAATTCCTTCTCATTCTCGCTGATTCCCTTCCTCCCCAAACCGATTCGTTGACTCCCTCTCCCATCTTCTTCTCTGTACTGTTGGATCACCGATCTACTATCATCGCCGAGCGCCACCTAACGTCGCCGCCCCTCTCAGCCAATCATCTGCTGGCCACCGCTTTGGACATTCTTCGCCAAGGCTAGGGTGGAACTTAGCCTCGCCATCATGAGCAGCATCTCCATGGACCATCGATGCAAGCTCGGCCTCACCACCATGAGAGTGATTGTCTGGATGCCACTCTCCTTCTACCACCTGCCTTTATCACAATTGACAGTTGGCAGCCCTCTTCGTATCCCTATTGTCATGCCCCGGGGGAGTCCCTGCCGGTGAAATTTTGGCAGCATCTCCCCTGTACGAGTGAAAAATCTAAAACTTGTCTATAAGCCCTCATGGCCTCTCAATCCTCGGCCAACATGGCCGGAACATATACAATAATTAAATAAACAATACACGCAGTTTATATAGTACAACCTCCGACTGACAATCACAACCACGCAGTTTAATAAAAACCTACTCCACTACAACGAGGAAAACATAACCCACAATGTAAAAACTAATGCAGCGGAAAACATGAGCATCATACCCGAATCACGATATAAAATCCATGAGTGCAAGACACATGCATCACCAGCATGTATATACATAACAAGAAAACAAAGACTGAAAATAGAAAATTGTCACAACACAGAGTGGGGACTAGCGACTGGAACCTCCTGACAACTTCAACCTGAAATAGGAAATAAGTAACAGGGTGAGTTCAAGAACTCACCGGGTATCAATCAGGCATGCTTAGCAAGATATATCTATCAGTAATAATCATGTTAGTACAATCTCCTGATCTATAACAGGAAATACAAAAACTGCACAAGGGGAGAAGCTGTACTCACCAGGACCTCCTATCCGGATATAAGGATCATCAGACCAAATACCTCATGTCTTATGTAAGCATGTCAATCATATGCAACCACCAAAATATACACCCAAAATGCAGCAATCACAAGCAATTAATGCAATCCATGCATATGATGCAAAATGCCCTGGTCACCCCTGACACAGTCAGCTATCTCACACACGATTGTGAGACCGAGTGGGTAGGGCTATGACAACTGTGCACTCTGCCATCACTACTCTTGAGTGACCAAGTGGACAGGATGTTGTCTGAGTACACCTATCCTCCTACCCCAAATCATAAGTAGAGGAGCTCAATGCTCTCATCTCCCTATGTCATAGTCAAGAGGAGGGATCCCCTGTCCTGCTACCACGCTGCATCACCACTACCCATGAGTGGACCAGCGGAGCCTTTGACAGAGCAACCTGCTACAACACACCCTGCCTGATATACCACTAACCTATGAGTGGTTGTGTGTACAGATCCATATAACTAGCGATGTTCTCAACAACAATTGAGCCTACAATCGCTCAACATGTAATCATGCAATATGGTGCATGACACTAAGCATGTAACTCTTGAAAATACTAGCCTCCTCATAAAGTGTACCAAAAGAAAAACTGAGTCCATAAAAATGATCTAGGTACACATGCCAGATAGTAAACCTAGGTACACATGCCAAGTAATAAACCTAGGTACACTTGTCAAGTAATAACACTAGGTATGCATGCCAAGTATATCTAGTAGCTAGACCTGTATTCGGTAATACATTTTATGTCACTATGTAAGTACACAATGCAAGAATCAAGTGAACATAAGCAATAATGTAGAACAGACAACAATAAGGGCATACTACGTGTATCAAGTAGTGACATACCAAGGCATATATAAACATAATCATTCCTACTAAATATAACCTACTATGCATATCAAAATGATAATATCAAAAAAGATAAGTCAAAGGTACCCGCCTCAAAAATGGAGATCGTATCCGAAATAAACTCCACGTCGTGATGTCGTCTCAAACAGATCTTGCATCAAAGTAATTTATTTAGCTAAGTTCCTTTGAATTAAATAGCTAAGTTAAATCCCCAACACTAGTTATTGGTTCACCTCCATTTATCCAACCCACTATCAATTACAACTAATCCTTATTGACATGGGTAGCAAATTAATCGAATTAAGCTCCTATTAATTTACCAATAGTGTAATCAAACCAGTCATGATCAATGCTAACTATCCCAATCTAGTTCCAACTTGGTTTACTAATCAGAACAAAACTTGAACCATGAAACCCTACCTTGGTTGATCCCTTAAACTTACTAATTCAAGATGGCCCAGATTGGTGTTCGATTGGTTCTGTGGTGGGTGACCAGAGTTTGTTTGCCGATGAACATTGCCCAAGCAGTTGTGATCGATTAACCCACTTAGCACCAACATCCCAAACAAGAATTGGAAATCAGATCTCTACATGCCTTACCCCAATTCTTAGTGTCGACGGTCTCTGCGCAAAAGGGAAATACAGCAATTGGCCATCGGGGTTGACGAGGGAAAAATCGACAGTGGATACTCAAGGTTAAGCCATGAAAAGGAAAACCATCTATCCAGCAAGCCGATCATCACCGACCCCAGCCGAACTAGGGCTCGGATCCTTGCCCTTCGCCGAAGACCAAAGCCATGCAGAGGTGGCACCTTAGATTGGGAAAACGAGCACTTGATCGACGGTGGATTGAGAGCTAGGGCTCTGCCGGAAAGGTGGGATCGAGAGAGCAGTGGTGCTGAGTGAAACTAGGGCAGAGGGGAGGCGCTTGGTGGTGAAGATGGGAGAGCTCAAGCCTCCAGTGGTCGACGATCGACTGGCACCAATTCGCGTGTCAGGTGGTGGAGCGAGTAGGAAAAGAGGAGGGGAAGAGGAAAGGGGATCGACGCAAGGGGAAGGCTCGAAGCTTTCCCTAGGCTGATGGCTTTGTACTCGTGGGAGAAGAGAAGTGAAGCGGCGCCGTCGGTTGGGGAAGACGAAGAGGAGGTCGGCGTCGGGTTGGGAAAAAATCGACGGTGTAAATGGCTAGGGCACGGGTATAAAGAGAAGGGAAATTTTTATAACTTAGGTTCTTTTAATTACATCCTAGGTTAAATTCTTCAATCAACTCCCATCTTTGAGTATTCGAAACAGGCTTTTCCCAACCCTATAAATGTATCCCCGCAACATACATCATACGAGCTCTGATAAATTCCCAAAAAAATTTTAAAAATTCTAAAACTTTCTATTATAGTTATTTGTCTATTTCACCTTATTATTTAATTATTATTTGGGTACCATATTTTACATTCTCCCCCACTAATAAAAAAATTTGGTCCCCAAATTTTGTTATTTACCATCAGCAAATACTAGCAATAGACAAACAGTATGAATGCTGAACGGAAATCCAACCCACATACCTCAAGTAAAAAGATGGGGGTATCGAGCTCGGATTGTATTCTCGAGCTCCCTTGTAGCATCCTCGTCTAAATGATACTGTCATCCGACTTTAACTAGCCAGATAGTCTTGTTCTGCAGCTGACGCTCCTTGTGGTCCAAAATTCGTATCGAAACCTCCTCGTAGGTAACGCCAAGCTGAATGGGAACTTATATATCTGACAGAACATGTGCTGAGTTGGGTACATATCTCTTCATCATGGATACATGAAATACATCATGAATGCCTGCCAGAGCCGAAGGTAGCAGCAGACGGTAAGCTACTGCTCCAATCCTCTCCAAGATCTAGAAAGGCCCAATGTATCGTAGAACTAGCTTACCTCAAAGACCAAATCTCTTCACCCCTTTCATGGGTGAGACTCTCAAAAATACATGGTCACCAGTGGAGAACTCCAGGGGTCTATATCTCCGATTCGCATAACTCTTCTGACGGTCCTACACCTCGGGCATCCTCCATCTGATAGTACAAACCAACTCTACCTCCTGCTGAGCTCTCTGAGGTCCTAGCAACTGGGCCTCCCCAACCTCCTCCCAGAGGGTGGGTGTCCGACAAGGCTGACCATACAACGCTTCAAACGGTGCCATCTGGATAGTCGAATGATAGTTGTTGTTGTAGGCGAACTCTACTAATGGCAAGTGGTCCTCCCAGCTGCCTTCGAAATCCATTACGCAAGACCTCAATAAGTCCTCTAATGTATTGATGGTCCGCTCTGACTTTCCATCTATTTGCAGATGGAATGCCATACTGAAATGGAGTTGTGTGGCCAAGGCCTGCTGCAGACTCGGCCAGAACCGGGACTTGAACAGTGCGTATCTGTCCGATATTATGCTCAAATGAACACCATGCAATCTGATGATCTCCCGACAATATAGCTCTGCCAATCAATTCAGAGAATTGGTCTTCCGAATCGCTAAGAAGTCCGCATATTTGGTTAATCGGTCAACAATCACCCAAATCGTGTCATGGCCTCATTGTGTCCTAGGCAATCCCACCACAAAATCCATGGTGATGTGCTCCTATTTTCACTCCAGAATAGGAATCCTCTGAAGTAATCCGACAGGTCTCTGGTGCTCAGCCTTCACCTGCTGACAAGCTAGACATCTAGCTACAAATTCCGCGATGTCTTTCTTCATGCCATTCCACCATTAGGAACGCCTCAAATCTCGATACATGCAGGTTCCGCCTGGGTGGATAGCAAATCGGGATCGATGAGCCTCCTGAAGTAACTCCTCTATAATCGGGTGAGATTGAGGTACGCATAACCTGCCTCGAAAATAAATAATACCCTCGTCATCTTGGGTGAACTCTGTCTGCTGCCCGGAAGCTATCTGGCTGCCAATGAGCTGTAAGCGCTGATCACTGGCCTGGACCTCTCAGATCCTCGTCCTGATCGATGATTGAACAACCATGGTAATAAGAATACCCTACTCTATCTGTCCTTGCTCCTCAAGGCCCAACTCGGAGAAACCCTGAATCAAGTCCGTGGCCAAAATTTGGTGACATGATAAAGTCCCTCTGGACTTCCGTCTAAGTGAATCGGCAACCACATTAGCTTTCCCTATGTGGTAGCTAATAATACAGTCATAATCCTTCAGGAACTTCATCCATCTCCTCTGTCGGAGATTGAGTTCCTTATGAGTGAAGAGATATTTGAGACTCTTATGATCAGTGAGAATCTCAAATGTAATACCATAAAGATGATGCCGCCAAATCTGTTAAGCAAAGATAATAGTGGCCAGCTCTAGATCATATACTGGGTAGTTCTTCTCATGCTCCTTTAACTAACGAGAAGCATAGGAGACTACCCTGCCATGCTGCATCAAAACAATGCCCATATCTTGTAGAGAAGCATCGGTGTAGAGCACAAATTCGTCCTCTCCAGAGGGCAAAACCAAAACTGGTGGTGACACTAATCTCCGCTTCAGCTCCTGGAAGCTGGTCTCGCAGGCTTCTACCTGAAGGCGCTAGAATTCTGTTCTATTTAAATTTCCCTGTACAAAAAAATTGTATAAGAACAGAACTTTTCCTAGCAACCCACATGTTCAATCAAACATGTGTTTAATCAATCAAGCAAGTTCTTAAATGATCAAAGCACACCTTGATCGAAGTACAAGATCGCTGGCCTCTTGTATTGGTATTCTAAAAATAATATAAAGAAAACTAACTAATTACGTAGTGGAATTAAAGAACTAGTTGTACCTTTATGTTGTAGCTAAAGACCTCTTGATCTTCTGCCATATTCCTCTCCTCTTCTTGGACGTCGTGTGGGTGATGATCTACCAAGACAACACCACCCTCCTTCTCTTCTCGGTTTCAAAACTACCGGCTACAAAAGGAGGCTCTAGGATGGGACACCTTCTCTTCTTCTTCCTCTTCTCCAAGCCGCTACCCACAAAGGAGTAGAAGAGGGGGATGCCAGCCTTAGCAAGGAGGGGGTCGCCTGCCCTAGCAAGGAGAGGGGCCGCCGACTCTTAGCAAGAGGAGGGGAGGGGCGCCAGCCCTAGGTGAGGAGGAAAGGGAGAGGCGCCGGCCACCTACTCCTTTTTATAGGCTTGCCGTCGGTTACAAGGAAAGAAAAAATAACAAAATTTTGTTTAGAAAAAATCTAAACCAAAACCAAGTTAAACCAAACCAAGTTATGTTAAACCAAACCAAGTTGTGGATGGGTGGATGTGAGGCTTTATATAGAGGCTACAATAGGGACTTAGAGGAGGAATTGGTTTAGGCCTCCTGATGGGCTCGGGCTTCCTATGTTTGGCCCGAACACCCAACCTAAGTCCATCAATAATAACTCATACCACTAAAGGGTTATTATTGAACTATCGCATCAATCCCATATTACAATATAGGCTCCTTTGTAACGACCCAAAATTCCTCATTACGAGTCCTAATAGTGGTTAAAAATATTTGGAAATACTTTAGAAATATTCTATAGATTTTTAGAAATTTTTAGAGTATTTTTATGTAATTTTTGGAGGTCGTTTGATATTTTTACTAAACGAAAGAAGTTTCGACAAAAAATGTCCAAGCCGAGATTCGAACCTGAGACCTCCGGCCGAACAAAGCTTTAAGCGAGTCCGACTGACCAAGTGTGCAAGCAGTCGTTGCTGATTAAAAGAAGCATGAAATGTATTTAAGTAATAGAAGTTGATAACAGGAAATAATAGGAAGAAAAGGTTGCAGCCGAGATTTGAACCCACGAACCAAACCTTAAGCAGCGCGCGGCTGACCAAGTGTCCCAACGAAGGTTGCTAATTAAAAAGGGTAATGAAATTTATTTAAGTAATAGTTAATAGAAAATGGAAAATAAATGGGAATAAAAGGGGCGGTTAAGGAATCGAACCCGCAACCTCTAATTTAGCAAAAGCACGGCTGACCAAGTGTTCCAGCAAGCAATGCTGAATAAAAGAAGGAACAAATTTATTTAAGCAGTAATTAATAAATAAAAAATAAATAGGAAAAAAAGGGTTCGGCTAAGGAATCGAACCCGTGACCTCTGAGCCGGTCAAAGATTTAGCTAACCAAGAATCCAAGCAGCGGTTCTGTTTAGAAATAAAAATAAAAATATATTTAACAAGTTAACAGAAATACTAGGTTATAAAAGGGATAAGTTAGGAGAGGGTTTTATTCCCGTGACCTAAACCATTCTCTCCTTCTCTTTTGCGTGCGACGGCGGAGCTCGTTACAGCCGGCCAAGGTCCTAGAAGCCCTTCTTGTTCGGTTGTGAGTCCAAGAAGCAAGGTAAGTGCTTCCTCACCTGTAGTAGAGTAGTTTCGGATTCATGTGTTCTTGATTTCCGACGCATGCCACAAAGATTCATGATTTTGAAGATTTCCTGCCGTGAGTTTCATAAAGAAGATGAGAAGAGGTTTTAATTAATTTGAATATGTGGTTTAGTTTATTCCTTGATTGGTGTTGCTGCCATGAAACTAAATTTAGTTCATTTAGATTTGGAAAGGAGTAAATTGTTTTGTTATGCAGTGAGCATGAGACAGATATCATATTAATTAATTTATGGGAAGAGAATGCATAAATTTAAAGGAATATTAGGTTCAGAAAAGATGACGATCAAATGTTGATGACGTAAATTAAGGATAGAAACTTTACTTTCAGATTTTTGATGGTTTAGCATTGGAAGATCCAATTAGATCTCTAGTAGCTTAATTAGATTTACATATTTTAATTAAGCTTATAGTGCAGAATTTTTAAGTTTGTAGGCAAATTTGATTAAGCTTATAGTGCAGAATTTTGATTAAGTTTGTAGACAGATTTGATTAAGCTCATAGTGCATAATTTTGATTAAGTTTGTAGGCAGATTTGATTAAGCTTATAGTGCAGAATTTTGATTAAGCTTATAGTGCAGAATTTGATTAAGCTCATAGTGCAGAATTTTGATTAAGTTTGTAGGCAAATTTGATTAAGCTTATAGTGCAGAATTTTGATTAAGCTTATAGTGCAGAATTTTGATTAAGTTTGCAGGCAGATTTGATTAAGCCTGTATGTAGATTTAGTTTTAGTGCAGTTCAATAAGTCTTTCAGTACAGTTCTATTAAGTATTTCCATGCAATTCTATTAAGCATTTCAGTGCAGAGTTAATAAGCATTTTAGTGCAGTTTTGTATGAGACATCTTTTTAATAGAGGTATTAACAAGTATAAGCAAGATATAGAAAAGAAAGAAAAAGGCCAAGGCCTTAAGTAGATCCTAAAGTCAAGACTTTATGGATTTTGGCACACAAGGTGCTCGTTAAAATGTCAAGGCATTTAAAGAAGAAGTAATTAAGATAAATCAGCTTATGAATCAGTATTTTACTTTTATCAATGGCACTGTGCTGGACTCTTAGTTGTCCTTGGGTTGGGCTCCCATAGTCGTCCCTAGGTTTAGATAACCTAGTAAACCCTACTAGATTCGGGGACTAGCTACCTCGGGTCTAGTTAGGGATGCGCGCATAGCAAGTACAGTTGCCGGGCCCATCAGCAGCATGATTATTATTATTATCTATTATGAAAATAGTTTTCAAAACTTCACAAATCAGTTATGTAAATACAGTTCAGATTCGGCATTAGCCTAGCATCAGTTTAGCTCAACTTATGTATCAGTTCAGTTAAACTTAGTATTCTGAAGTATTAAGGTATTAAAGTATTTTATTCACATGCATATTCGAGTTTTGTGAGTTAGATAGCGCTTACTAAGCAATTTTGCTTATAGATGCATTTTCCTCTTACTGCAGATAAAGGAAAGGAAAAGTTATAGCAAAGGAAGGCGACAAGGAGGTGCGGATGGATGTGTGATGTTCGGGCTATAGAAGCCTTGGGATCTAGCTTAAGGCTTTATTAAGATATTTTGTATTTAGACTATTGGGATTGTTTATTCATATAGATAATTTAATTCATAAGACGACTTTATGTACTTAGGATTCCTTCATTGTTATGCACATTAGACCTATCATCTGAGTTGTATAATGGATGCATGCATGTTTAGATTAATACATATATTTCAGCATGATTAGATTGATATGTAGATTTAGATGGGAACGTATACTTGAGTAGTATGTATAGATAAGTCGTTTAGTCTTCCACTGCTAGTTAATTGCATGATTAGAGAGTTTATGTATTGATCTTTACATGTGAACACTACAACAAAAACCCTCATAGACATCGGTTTTCCACCGGTGTCTATTACATTTTCGACCGATGTCTATGAAGGCAATATAAAAGGTCTGCTATTTTAGACATCGGGTTAAAACCGATGTAGTAGCACTTAACAACATCGGGTGTAAAATCGATGTAATATTATATGTTAATAACACCAGTTTTGACAGCGGTATACGACCGATGTAATATTAGTTAATGACACCGATTTTGCAGCAGTGAAAAACCAATGTAATATCAGTATTGTTTAACGACACAGATTCGATTTTTGAAATAGTGAAAAATCGATATTATACAAACAAGTCAATATCCATGTAACCAACATATAAATATTATACACATCAAATCCGTATCCACATAAATATTATACACATCAAGTCCGTATCCACCAATTTACTAGTTGAGGTACCAATTAGCCTACTACTTAAGTAAGAAGTCCTTTTATTCAACTGTTCGGCATCCATCTCTTTGCTTGATTTCTTCTACCTCATGGAGGCCACCTTCTTTATCCTTTCCTTTACGTCAACTGGAGATGCATCTGCCACTTCAGCTTCAATGTCTTCTTTCTCCTGATTCTGATCATGCTCCTCCTGTTCCTTTGATGATTTTTCTTTCTTGGATTTCTTCTTCTTTAAGATTCTGTTCTCTGAAGGAGCACCAGCACTTTCTTTCTTCTCCCCTTCACTACTTTGCTCCAATTGCTTCTTGTCTGCATAACAAGGATAAACAAATTTAACACACATTAAACAATCGCTTCATATGTATGAAGCAACTCAAGTGAATTAAAATATACTATCTATCAAAAATAAACTAATTAAAATTTGCAATGCCCATTTCATGTAGAAGTGCATCCAGCTCTGCCATTTCCTTTTTCTTAAGCTCCTTCTTTGACAGTTGCCTTTCAGCATCTTTGGGTGGTGCTGAAACAGGAGCAGGTTTCTCAATGATTGGTTCTTTCCTAACAGTCTCTGGTTCATTTTCAGGTTCCTCAACATCATCATCATCACCCATGTCAAGACCATCATCCTCACTTTCACTTTCCTAAACACAAGGAAAAAGAGAGTACTTGTTATAAATAAAATAAACTTAAATATCTGATATAAACAAACATGTAAGAAAAGAACTGACTCTCACATGTGAGAGTAAAGCAAATAGTAGATAAGCATAATCACTAGCAAGCAACAGAATTAGCTAATAAGAAGAGAAGATTTTTATTTAAACAGATAACCTCAGAAACTCAAAAAGATTCTACATGTATTGACATAATAAATTTCAATAACCTCATACAATTACCATTAAAATAATATTACAATAGAGGAGAATATTAAATTAAGAATTACTAATATCACCTTTTAGAGCAATGTTGAAACACCATCTTCTTCACAATGTTGCTAAATCTTGAATTGTGATTGAGCTTAAAGATTATTCTCATATTTCAAGTTGATACTACAACAAAGGAATAAGCAAAGAGTGATACAACATGCTAGTATGAAAAACAATCTAAAACATAGATTTAAATAATGGTTTAACTGGCCACAATATCAATAGCACATAGATAACTGGATATTGGTGTATTAGTTAGCTTGACTATGGAAACAATGTTAGATGCCTAACACAATTGAATTAGACTACACAAATTAAGTGTTTATTAAGTGTATCCCTAGACAAGTATCAGGATGTTAAAGAAACAAGACAAATGTAGAAGACAAGCAAGAACTACTACACAATCAACGCAAATAATAGAATCATGCACTAAGGTCAAAGAAACTAAAGAAAACAAGAAGAAATTACCCATCTCAAATGTAGAAAATGTAGAGTGTCCAAACCATCTAGTCAGAGGGTTTGCTTCGAACTCAAATCCTACAAACATAGGATACAGAACAAAGCTAAGTATTAACATAATTCTAATAATCATAAACAACCTAGGTAGGTTAATCATCTGTTCTCCTTTTCTAGTGATTATTTAACCTTCTTATATGTGTTGTAACGAATTCTAAATGAATTGAATAAGGACTTATGATTCATCTAATCAATCTCAGCAAAATTTGTAATGCTGAATTCAGAGCACGGAATGTTACATCAATGGCATTATGTTTTCAGGAATTAATATGGCAAAACTAAATTTACATTAGATCCAATCCAAGGAAAGGAATGCAAAGGGCTATGATATCTGGATCTCAAATTTTACCTAATTGATATTTCTTGTTATCAAATCAATTGATTGTTTGCTTAAAATTTAAGAGTTCTATAAAATTTCTAACATAATTACGAAACTGTCCAAATTCCATGCACAAGCACTTATATTATTTTTCCTATACACCTTATGCATGGAAAGTAAGAATACCTTAACCAACTCTCGTAGAGGAATCAAAGGGACCAGGAAGATCCAATCCGTTATTAATAAGTGACCTTTTCATCAAAAGAGAAGAACAACACCATTAGACGACGAAAGGATAAATCCTAACTATCGTTTGGATTGATTAATCGATCCCCATTTAGTTATTTGATTAAATTTTACTGTTAGCATGCATGCATCTATGAACTTTAATTCAATTAACTTATTAACCTAACATCCAACTAATCAATCATAATTAACAAAATCAGAACTTTAATTAACATTGTTAATGAACCCGATTACCCAATTCGGCTACGTTGAGGGCAGGGCGTGCGGACATCGACTGCGTTGAGGGCAAGGGTCGGGTCTCTGTCAGAAGACTGCCAAGGATCTCAAGTCCTTGGCGGCGGCCGGGGCAGTGCCCTGCTTAGGTCACCAAGACGATGATGAATAGAGAAGAGGTTGGGCGAAGACCCCATGTCGGTAGCAGAGGGCTCGTGCGGTCGGTGACGATGGGAATGTGGTCGGCGTCTTCTGCGTCGGCACACGGTGGGGAGAGTAAGATGGAAGAGTCCGAAGTAGGGCCGGCGGCTTCGAAGTCGCGTGAGGGCGGCTTCGAAATCGCAAAAGAGAAGAGAGGAAACGACGGAGGCTAAGGGCAAAAGGAAAAAAAAACAAATTTTGTAAATCAACATTTCCTTTAGATAGATTACCCAACAGACTTTTTCCCATCCCTCGTTAGTTATCTGAATTACTTATAAATTCATTAAACAAACCCAAATAAATCTAGAAATTTTTTCTAAAATTTAATAAGTGGTTATATAAATTCATTTTCCAATTATTTATAGATTTATTATTTTATTGAAAAACCGTTGTCTATTAGGTGTGGTTGAATCTCAAATTTCTTGTAGTGTCGGTGGAACTTAGTATCACCTTTCCCCCTGGTCGTCTTCATCTTGCCTCCCTCCGTCGCTACTACTCTGAAACCCTAGAAAACAAGACCAACTCGCCACCTCTCCTTTCTCGAAATGCGAAGAAGGGCTCCTCTTCTTACCCAAAGGGAGGAGGTGGAGGAGATGTGTCGTGAGTCAATCCTGATCGGGAGAGGAATAGGCGAGGAGGAAAGTGGTGGTGGCGTCGCGACGGTATACGATGGATGGTGGACGGCGCGATATAGGTTTAGGTTTGGAGGGAAGAGTGAAGTGTTACAAATTTTGGCTAAGTATTGGTGGAAAAATTAAATTATTTTTTTTTGGTTCATTAACACCGGGTTTTAAAAACCGCTGTTAAAACTGATGTCTATTAACGAAAAAAGGCGCTCATAGACATCGGCTAAAAAACCGATGTCTATGAGCGAAAATCTGCACTCATAGACACCGGTTTTTGGGAAAACCGGTGTAAAATACTCAAAGACATCGGTTTTTGCTTAAAACTGTTGTTGTTCCACCGATGTCTATGAGGTTTTTTCTTGTAGTGGAACAACCCTAGTTAAGAAAAATTAGTAGTCCAGTAGCGCTCCGCCCTCACGGACTAGTAGTGAGGAGGGTGGGGTGTTACATCCTTCTTATCATGAGTGCGTTAATCTCCCCGTGTTTAGGATATCATATGTCTGTTAATTAAATGAGTTACTGACAACTCAATTAATTAACACCTGATTCCAAGAGTAGTACCACTCAACTTTATTATCATGCTGGACTAAGTCCACCTGCAGGGTTTACATGATAATCCTTATGAGCTCCTCAAGGGGGCATCATCAACCTAAATAATTAGAACACAGATTTCTTCTATAATCAACAACATGCCATATAAATAATATTATCTCCCAACTCATCGGGCCTATTGATTTAACGAATAAATCTCACCCATTGATAAGTTAAAGAAATAAATACTAAGTATACATGCTTGTTATTATATCGGGATTAAGAGGACGTACATCCATAATAACAGAGATTCTGTTCTTTTATGTAGTCAGTATAAATCGAACAACCTCAAATGGTCCTGCTCAATACAAACATAGTGTACTAATATAATTTTATAGCCAAGACAGACTAATACCAAATTACACTACAACCATTCCAATGATTTGTCCCAATCCATCTTGGTTGTGAGCTACTATTTATAATTTATAAGGAACTGATAACAAGATCTTTTGTGTGACACCACACACCATGTTATCTACAATATAAATTAAATGGACAACTGCATTGACATATATATAAATATAAAATGCAGACATTTGACCAAGGTGATTCTCATTTCAAGATATTTCAAAACAATGTTCATACAAAAGCTAGGTTTATAGTATACATCCCAACAATCTCTCACTTATACTAAAAGACTATGCTACCATAAATGCTGTCATACATCCGATTCCCATCCCCTCAACATTCCTATCAAAAGCTCTCGCCGGAAGGGCCTTAGTGAAAGGATCTGCCAGGTTATCTACTGATGTAATCTTGATGACAACAACCTCTCCTCATTTTACGATATCTTATATCAGGTGGTACTTGTTCTCAATGTGTTTACTTGCCTTATGGGCTCGTGGTTCCTTCGAGTTTGCTACTGCACCACTGTTATCACAATAAATTGTGATAACTTTGCGCAAACTAGGAATCATATCTAAATCCATCAAGAAGTTTCTGAGCCATACAGCTTCTTTGGCTGCCTCAGAGGCTGCCACATACTCAACTTCCATGGTGGAGTCTGAAACGTATTTCTGCTTAATACTCCTCCATATTATGGCTCCACCTCCCAAAGTAAACACATAACCCGAGGTTGACTTACTACTATCCCTATCTATGTAACCCACAGGGAGCAAATCATCTGCCTGGTAAACCAGCATATAATCTCTAGTCCTTTTCAAGTACTTTAATATATACTTTACGACAGTCCAATGTCCCGGTCCTAGGTTACTTTGATATCTGCTAACCATGCCCACAGTAAAACAAATATCCGATCTCATACATAACATCGTATACATTAGGCTTCCTACAGCCGAAGTATAAGGAACTGCCTTCATCTCCTCTATCTCCTTTGATGTCTTAGGATACATCTCTTAAGATAAAGGTACTCCATGCTGAAAAGATAGGAAACCTTTCTTGGAGTTTTGCATGCTAAAATGAGCTAGGATAGTATCGATGTACCAAGCTTGGGATAAGCACAACATCCTTTTCTTGCGATCCCTTATTACTTTGATCCTAAGAATATGTCCACATTCCCCCAAGTCCTTCATATCAAACTACTTGGACAACCATACCCTTACGTCTGACAACACTTTGATATTGTTGCTAATGAGCAAAATGTCATCTACGTATAGTACAAGAAATACCATCACATTTTCGTCACTTTTCTTGTATACACAAGACTCATTCGGACACTGAATGAATCCATAAGACTGGATCACTTCATCAAACCGGATGTTCCAAGATCTCGAAGCTTGCTTCAATCTATAAATGAAGCAATTGAGCTTACATACAAGATGCTCTTTACCCTTTGCAATGAATCTCTCTGGTTGCTTCATATAGATGCTTTCTTCAAGACTTCCGTTAAGGAAAGCCGTCTTGACATTCATTTGCCAAACCTCATAATCCATATGAGCAACAATAGATAAAAGAATCCGGATAGACTTAAGCATGGCTACCGGTGAAAAAGTTTCCTCATAATCGATTTCCTCTTTCTGAGTATACCCCTTCGCAACAAGCCTCGCTTTAAAGGTTTCCACCTTCCCATCTGTTCCTCTTTTTCTTTTGTAGACCCATTTACATCCAATGGCTTTTACACCATTTGGTGGTTCTAAAAGCTCCCAGACATGATTAGAATGCATAGATTCTATTTCAAAGTTCATTGCACTTTGCCAAGATGCTGCATGTTTATCTTGGAGTGCTTCATCATATGTCCAGGGATCAGCTTCATTTTCACCAGGTATCAAATCTGAAGACTCTCCTAAAAACACGAATCTATCAGGTTGCCTAACAACCCTCCCACTATAACGAGGCACTACCTATAATTGTGCATCATTTGTGACACATGTTGCAGTAACTTATGGTATCTCATCTTGTACCATTGGTACTAAAGTAGAAGTGTCCTCTCTTATTTCCTCAAGAATAATTTTACTAATGGGCCTGTGGTTCATTACTTAGTCCTCTTCTAAAAATCGGGCATTTGTGCTAATAATGACCTTCTAATCTTTAGGACTATAAAACAAACCACCTTTCGTTCCTTTAGGATATCCCACGAACAAAATCAGAATGAACCAATTTCAACACTTTTTTGGCTCTATACCCCTTTTCCTTAAAAGGCCTCTTGGTAATTTTTCCTTCCAAGCAAGACTCGTAGGTCGAAAAAGTTTCCACTACCAATGAACCCAAAGGTCTATCGGCTATTAACCTTTGAATCCTACTCAAGTTAATATGACCCAACCTTAGATGCCAAAGATATGTTTAGTTCATTTCCGAAGGTTGCTTTCTCTTATTAGATTTAGAAGGTGTATTATTAATTTCCATTTGTTGCATCGTAGGAGTTATTGGATTAAGAGTATACAAATTGCCAACCAACATACCAAAAGAGATAAGCACCCTATTTTTCTTGACAACCACTTTGTCATCAAAAGAAACAAAATATCAATCCATAAATAATTTATTTACACATCAGGTACTGGTAGATAACACCGCTAAATATATTTTAACAACTAATGAATAAGATATATCTTTATTGTTCTCCTTTCTACGAGGACAGTCTACCTTTCTCATGGCCTCCTACCTGGTAGTCCGATTCTGATGTCTGAAGAGTTCCTTGAGATTGAGCATCATGTCATAGGCAGTGGGTAGGGTCTAATGCTGATGTTGCAGCATATTTGACATAGAAGCCAAAATGTAACACCGCGCCATCTCATCTACCTTGACCCATTTCCTATGTCTCTCTATCTCCTCTTCACTAGAATCCTTTTCAAGCATGCTAGGACAAACCTCGAAAAGTATGAACTTATACTCTTCAGTAGTTAAGATAATATCCAAGTTCCGTTTCCAATCAATGTAATTTGGACCAGTAAGTTTGTTTTCTTTTAAAATAACAACAAGAGAATTGAAAGCCATTTTGAAATCCTGAGAATCACAAAATAAAATATTTGGTTAAAATTTTAGAATTTAAAATAATATTGATTCCTAAAATAATATAATTTAAATTCACCAACACCTCAAAACACCGTGAATTCCGTATGCCACGACAGTGTGGACGTATACTAATTAAAACATTTGTGAGAGGAGGTTTTACCCATTAATTTTATTATTTTGTCAACTGATACGCGCAAATATTATGATCATTTACGCATGTTTTAGCGCACATTCACGGACTTTATGCTTATATATTCGTTGCATGATTACTTCTTTTGTCTTGTATTCATTATATATGTTCTTTTCTTCGGATATCTGCTCTTTGTTTGATTTTGTGTTGACAGGGACAACTTTCGGAGCAAAAATGGTGATTATCTACGCACCAAAACAAGCTGAAGAACACAGTCATGCACGGTCGTGTGACTACACAGGAGGGAGTAGTGCACGGCCGTGCACCCTTGCACGGTCGTGCACACTTGCACGACCGTGCAGCCATGGCAGAGGCAGAGCAGCACACGGTAGTGTATCATTGCACGGCCGTGCCACCCCCAGGCCGAGATAAAGGAATGCCCGGCCGTGCATCCTTGCACGGCTGTGCCTTAGGGAACAGGAGCCAGAGACCACACGGCCGTGCATCCTTGCACGACCGTGCATCCTTACACGGCCGTGCATCCTTGCACGACCGTGCATCCTTACACGGCCGTGCATCCTTGCATGGCCGTGCAGCCCCGCCAGAGGGAGAGAAGAACAAGGCCGTGCCATCTCGGCACGGCCGTGTCGCCGCGACCAACCCTAGTGTATATAAAGGGTTTTTAACCCTTCTACGGGGCGCGAGTCATCAGGGGAGAATTCGTCTTGGAGCCATTCTACATTGTCTCGGAGCCCCGTCCCACGATCCTCCACCACCACATCAACTCTAGAAGCAGAGAATCGAATTTGGAGACCACTCGTCGTCATCGGAATAAGCATACTCTCTCTTCCTCGCTCTATCTAAAGATTGTATGTCGATTTACATTATGTCTTCGAGCGTTTCTCTGATACTTATGGAGTAGATCTTCTGTTCTAGGAGTAGGGAGTAGTTGAGGGTTGGTTTGATGTAAAACTCACAGTTTGTCTATTCACGTTGGATGATCTTTCATGTCTTGTTTCAACTGCTTATCGCTTGATTGTGTAGAACTTGTCGACCCCGCATAGGAATTGTTTCTAGATTGTACACCCGAGGGGCCCTAGTGACAGGGGTAACCCGTTCACGGACATTTAGGGCACTTCCCTTAAAGGAGAGGCAAATTCTCCTCAAGGAAACGAGAGATCGCACTCATCTCTCAACTGCTATTCTTAACCTGCCAATTAGAGTTGTTTCCTTTAGATTCGCTAAGGCGCCCTAGTGACAGGGGTAAATCGTAACAGGCTTTCTTAGGAATCTTATTCCTCTTGGTATTTAAGTGTAGCCGCTTTAGTTTCCAGCAACTACATGGTAAAGGACAATGAGGATAGGATAAATTGCGACACATCGATACCACCACAACGAAACCGACCTCCTAGAATACCCCGTAACCAAGTGAATAATTTGACTTTCCAGTTTTCGATTCCTTTTCCCAACCTCTCTCTTTAGATTATTCGAGGTCATTGGTAACTTAGCTAACCCTAAGTGAACAACTGCTAGTGCTTGTAACCAGTCCCTGTGGGATCAATATTTTTATTACTGACGACGAATCCGTGCACTTGCGGAATCGTAACAAGTTTTTGGCGCCGTTGCCGGGGATTGCGTCTATAACATTATCATATTCATATTGGATTAGACTAGGTTTTATTTTCTTTATTTACTGCATTTTTATTCTTTCCCTTATCGTTCTTTATTTCGTATTGCCATATTCTATATCTTGCTTTTGCATGAGTAGAGCTAACCTTTCAGGACAGCTGCTACCATTTGACCCAAAGATTGACAGGACCTTTCTGAGGATAAGGAATTTACAGAAAGCTTTCCAATAAACTGCTGAAAGATTATGCGACACCATGTGCACGAGGAGTCCGATCCAATATCACCCGACAAACCATCGATACTGACAACTTTGAGATCAAGCCCGCAGTAATTCACATGGTCCAGAAAAATCAATTCAGAGGAGGACCACACGAGGACCCGAATCATCATCTAGAGCTGTTTTATGAAATCTATGGCACGATGAAGGTGAATGAGGTTCCTCCAGAATCGATGAGATTGCTTCTTTTCAGATTTTCTCTGAAAGTCAAGGCCAAGCAGTGGCTGAATGCTCTACCGGCAGATAGCATATCGTCTTGGGAGCAATGTGAGCAGAAATTCTTAGATAAGCTCTACTCTCCAAGTAAGACTGCCCACATGAGAAACATGATCGCCAGCTTCAAGCAGATAGACTCAGAATCCCTATTTGAAGCCTGGTACTGATTCAAGAGCATGCTGAGACAATGTCCCCATCATGGCCTTGAGAAGTGGCTGGTTTTACACACCTTCTACAATGGAATAAATTATCATACGAAGGTATCATTAGACTCTGCGGCAGGAGGGGTGTTGATGAACAAGAGCCTTGATAAAGCAGAAGAAATAATAGAGAATGTGGCACAAAACCACCATCAGTGGGCATCTGAAAGATCAGGTGGTGCGTTCTCAGGACATCAGACGAAGGTATCAGGTAAATTCGAGGTGGATGCATTTACGCTCATATCTGCAAAGCTGGATGCCCTGGCTAAGAAATTTGAAGCAATGGGGAGCAACACAGCTAATGCCATAGTCTGTGTTTGCGACATTTGCGGGAACACGGACCACACTCAAGACACTTGCCCCCTTGGGTCAATGCAAGCACAGATAAACCAACTTGAATAGTGCGATACAATAACTGAATACAATTAGAGGCAAAATAATCCGTACTCCAATACCTACAACCCTGGATGGAGGAATCATCCCAATTTCTCGTACAGGAATAATCAGGATCAAGAACCAACACATCAGAATTATCAGCCTGGGCAACAACCACCTTCACAACTATCCAGGATTGAAAAGATGCTTGAGGAAGCCCTCTCAGAGCAAAAGGAGATGAAAAGTGAGATCAAACAACTGACCCAGAGGCTAGAAAACTCTGAGAAGCATCAAAAGATGCAAGATAGACAAATAGCCAAGATAGCTCAGTCCATCTCAAGAACACAGGGTACATTTCTCGGTAAACCAGATTTAAATCCAGTAGAACATTGCAATCGCATCGAGCTGAGGAGTGGATGTACCGTGGGTGGTCCCCAAATCATCACTCAGAAGGAGTTCGAACCGGAGAAGGAGCCCTCTCCTCTAATGCCCAGTCAGACTCCAAATAGGGATGGAGAGGAGGCTACTGAAAAGGTTGAAGAAACTCTTCAAGCTTCCCCACAGAATCTGAAGATCCCTTTTCCTCAGAAGCTTATAGCATCCCAGAGAGACGAAGAGTTCAACAGTTTCCTAAAGAAGATCAAAGAAATATGCATAGAAGTACCACTGATAGATGTGCTGCACTAAATGCCGAAGTTCGCCAAATTTTTAAAGGGAATTTTATCTAATAGAAGACAGAAGGGCGACTTCGAGAGTGTAGCACTAACATAGAATTACAGCGCCCTCCTTATGGCGAATCCTCCCCCTAAACTTCAAGATCCAGGAAGTTTCTCCATACCGTGTAAAATTGGTTCTAAACTCATACCGAGAGCTTTCTGTGAGTTAGGAGCCAGTGTCAGCCTACTCCCATACTCCTTATGCAAGAAGTTGGGGTTCCAGAACATTAAATTGACCACGATGACACTACAACTAGCTGACCATTCATGCATATACCAAATGGGAATAGTGTTATATGTGCCAGTTGAAGTGGGTAGATGTATAGTTCCCACATATTTCATTGTCTTGGACATGGACGAAGATCCCAAGATACCGATCATCCTTGGAAGATCATTCCTTGCCACGGCTGGAGCCATCATCGATGTGAAAAGCCATAAGCTATCCCTGGAGATCGGCAAGGAAAAGATTGAATTTGACCTATCCAATTCTTCCATCTGCAATACCTCCTCTCATGGAAATTCTTGCAAAATCAGCACACACAAGGAAGGAGAGTGTAATTTCCACGAGAGTTCCCCTCCAGCAAGCAGCAAGAAATACATTTGTCCTGCACGAGCAAAACTGAAGGGGCAAGCTGAAGCATCGAGCCCAGAAGGAGAGCTATTCTCCCACGGGCTCAGCCCACACTGACTGAAACAGGGTCGAGCTAAAAACTTAAAACAAGCGCTTCTTGGGAGGCAACCCAAAGGTTTTTCATTTTTGTTTGTCGTTCTGTTATGTGTTTTGTTTCTTTGATAAGTTTGATCTAGTGCTTTGCTTTTGATTGTCCATTTTCAAGATGTGCATTGTCCTCCATGAGCTGGCCGTGAGTAGTTCATGGGCGTGGAGGCATCGGAGGAACCGAAACCAAGAAGGACGAGTCATACTGAGCTACAAGCCACGGGTCGTGCAACCCTGCACGACTGTGTGGCTAGTGTAGAGAAGAGAAAAGGAGAGGCCGTGCTATTTGGCACGGTCGTGTGAGCCTGGCCGAGAGGAAGAAGTCCTAGGCCGTGCCATTCGGCACGACCGTGTAGCAAGTGACCCGCCCAGGCCGTGTCTATAAGACACGGTCGTGCTGCGCTACTTGCTCTCTCCAAGAAACCCTAGCTTCTACTTTCTTCTCTCCCAAAACACTTCCCATCCCCATTACAGCTCATCTAACCCTAATTTCTCCCTCTAGAGTTCACCTTTCCTTAGATTTATATCTAGATCTAACTCATTCCCAAGCCACAACTTTGTAAAGAGAAGCTAACCCCTTATTCCACCTCTCCCTTCGTGTTGGGTTTTTTGGGCCGCGAAAATCGCTTTTCGCGTCGCGGAAACCCCGAATCACCCAAAGCCGTAGATCCATGCAAGGAAAACCGAACAAAAATTACGAGTACGAGTTTTAAAAACTTTAGATCTACTCCTAGATCTACATGAAGAAGAATTATACCTTGAAGCGTGCCCTCGCAAAATCCCGCTCGTCCAAGGTACGTGTCAGATCTCCAAAGTATCAAGGTAGATACTTCTCTAGTGATATCCACACGAACAAGGAGTGCTCTCTAGCACTCAAGGATGGAGAAGAGAGCCCCAAGTGTGCTAGCACTTTCTAGAGCTCTCGGATGGGATTGAAAGGAAGAAAAAGAGAGAGTACAAAAGAAACTCATACACTCAAGAAGTAGTATCCCTCCTTTGTGACCTTCACTCTTCCTTTGCTCTTGGAATTCACTCAACCACCTTTTCCTCTCTTGGAAGTTCACGGCAACAGCATGAAGGAGAGGACGAAGAAGCTAGGAAGAAGATGAATGAAGTGAAGACACCATAATACCACACAACCAAAAACCTCCACAATAATGTGTGGCCGGCCACATCTTGTAACCTCCCCATTAATGTGGCCGGCCACATTAAAACCAAGGGGAAGATGTAACCCCCATGAGGTGGCATGTCTCATGAGGTGGAGGTGATGTGGCAAGGATGAGTCATCCATATGATGTGGCATTACATCAAGTCAAACTTGATGTTTCAACTTCTACTTGGTCAAGTCAAACTTGACCAATTGTCTTCCTTGTTGAGTTAAATCCAACCTTTGATTCAAGTCAATATTAATTTATGAATCTCAATTCATTAATATAAATTGACTCAATGAATCAAATCTAAATTAGACTCATTCAACAATTGAATCTAATTGGGTCTAACTCGATAAGTCTAATTTGAATCCAATTGGTTCATCATATGAACCTAATCCAATTGGTTCATCCTATGAACCTAATCTCCATCCACTTGTTCTTTGTGTGTGACCCAATAGGTTCTTGTAACGTTGGCAATGTTTCTAAACTCCTTTAGAAACATAAGCAATGAGCGGCATCTAGCAATACATCATTGCTACCCAAGTTACAAGAATGTTGAGATCCAACATCACCTTGTGACTATTAATTGTGACTCCTCACAATATATGACAAGTGTCCTTCTATCCTAGACATCTAGATTGATCAATGTGAGGCATAGACCGTGTCATCCTCTAACCAATCTAAATCTTGAACTCCAAGTAGACTCACTCAATCAAATGAGCTCAATATCTCATATTGACTCATTTGGGTATGGCCATACACTTCATGGTCTTACTCTATCAAGAATATCGATGTCACTCCCGTCATATAGGAGGGATAGATCCCATCTACATCACTCACATCCCTCTACATAATTCGTTATATACCCAGTAATCGCCTTTATAGTCCACCTAGTTACGGGTGATGTTTGACGAAACCAAAGTACATAACTCCTTATGTAGGGATCCATGGTGACTTCAGGTCTAAGGACTAATAGTCATACTAATAGCCACATGAGAAAGTATATGACACTCATATAACGATCCATGATACTTTCTCATGGCGGGTCATTCAGTATACATTCTCCAATGCATACCCATGTGTCAACTTGATATCTCCATATCCATGACTTGTGAGATCAAGTCATCGAGTTGACCTACATGCTAGTCTTATTGCATTAACATTGTCCCTGAATGTTAATACTCAACTAGGAATGATTTAGAGTAGTGTTCCCTATATCATCTCACTATCGATTCAACTAATCGATTGATATAGGTATGAACCTTCTACTCAAGGACGCTATTATACTTAGTCTATTTGGCACTAATACAAATAAGTATAATAACCAAACAAATTCCTTTATTAATATAAAAGAATATGATACAATGAGTCCATACAATCATCAAATGATTGGCTCTAGGGCTCTAACTAACACTTCGCTCCTGTCCTCAAGGACTCACCCCTACGAAATTCTAAGCTAACCATGTCGCAGATCTTGAAGAGACTTCGTCGAGGAAATGGTGGATCTAGAGTGGGAGATGCATCGGGAGGTGACAAAGGCAAGGGGAGGGCTTCATCATCAAAAGGCAAAGGAAAGAGGGTGGCACGCGACGAAGGTAACGAAAACGAGTTTAATATTATTTTTAGAAATCATGATCAAAAAGCTAGATATGATAACCTTGTCACTAGAAAAATTGTTTGCACCAAGTATATGGATCCTGTCACTATGGAGGTGCTAGGAATTAAGGATGACATTGATTGGATGATTAGCTCCTTAGATTGGAACGACATTATGTACTATCAAGCACCGACTTACTTGTTAGTTAGAGCCCTAGAGCCAATCATATGATGATTATTGTATGGACTCATTGTATCATATTCCTATATATATAAAGGCTTTTGTTTTGGTTATTATACTTACTTGTATTGGTGCCAAATAACTAAGTATAATAGCATCCTTGAGTAGAAGGTTCTTACCTATATCAATCGATTAGTTGAATCGATAGTGAGATGATATAGGGAACGCTACTCTTAATCATTCCTAGTCAAGTATTAACATTCAGGGACAATGTTAATGCGATGATACTAGCATGTAGGTCAACTCGATGACTTGATCTCACAAGTCATGGATATAGAGTGATCAAGTTGACACATGGGTATGCATTGGAGAATGTATAGTAAATGACCCGCCATGAGAAAGTATCATGGATCGTTATATGAGTGTCATATACTTTCTCATGTGTCTATTAGTATGACTACTAGTCCTTGGACCTGAACTCACCATGGTTCTCTACATAAGGAGTTATATACTTTGGCTTCGTCAAACGTCACCCGTAACTGGGTGTACTATAAAGGCGATTATTGGTTATATAACAAATTATGCGGAAGGATGTGAGTGATGTAGATGAGATCTATCCCTCCTATATGACGGGAGTGACATCATTATTCTTGATAGAGTGAGACCACTAAGTGCATGGCCATGCCCAAATGAGTCAATATGAGATATTGAGCTCATTTGATTATAGTGAGTCTACTTGGAGTTCAAGATTTAGATTGATTAGAGGATGACACGGTCTATGCCTCACATTGATCAATCTAGATGTCAAGGATAGAAGGACATTGTCATATATTGTGAAGAGTCACAATTAGTAGTCACAAGGTGATGTTGGATCTCAACATTCTTGTAACTTGGGTAGTAATAATGTGTTGCTAGATACCGCTCATTTCTTATGCTTCTAAATGAGTTTAGGAGCATTTCCAACGTTACAAGAACCTATAAGGTCACACACAAAGGACAATTAGATGGAGATTCGGTTCATATGATGAACCAAGAGGATTAGGTTCATGTGATGAACCGAATTAGACTAAGAGTAATCCAAATTAGATTAATTGAGTAAGACTTGAATGAGTTAGACTTGAGTTAGATTCAAGTGAGTCTAGACTTGAGTTAGACTCAAGTGAGACTTAATGATGATATTCATTGAATTTTGAATTCAATGATAAATGAAATTCAATTTTAATTTTAGATTCAAATTTCGAATGAGTTTCAAAATGGCCATTTAATGAAGAATGAATATTCATTAAATATTCATTAAGGCTCATTAATAAGGCTTATTAATGGTGTTAATGAGCATTAAGTATTTTCATTAGATGAAAATAATTAAGCCATTTTTTTACTCTTATTTTCATAATCGATCATTATTATTCCTCCTTGCTTCTTCTTCTCTCCCTCTCCTCCTCCTTGGACGAAACCCTCAAAGTGTGCTAGCACACTCTAAGGTTTCCTCTCCACCTAATTGTTCATGTGGATACACATAGAGGGGTGTTCACTTGACACCCTTGAGATCCGACATCTTCTTGGACGAGCGGGATAAGCGAAGGGCTTCGCATCAAAGGTATAAACTCCTAAACATGTAGATCTAAAGTAGATCTAGGATTAGAAAACACGTACATGAAAATTTTAATATTATTCGCACGGATCCGGTGGCATGGGATTTCGGGGTTTCCGCAATGCAAAAAGCGATTTTTGCGGCCCGAAAGACCCTACAGTGGTATCAGAGCCACGTGCGAAGCGTGTACGAGTTTCATTTTTGTTTTTATGAAAAACATTCAGATCTGTAAGTTTCTATATATTTATAATTTTTATAGATTTTATGGGTATTTTTCTCATATAGGCGAAGCAACAAGTGTTTGGACACTTGTAGGCTTCGACTACCGAGAAAACCTTTCCGAAACGGCAAGGTTTCGCCCAAATCATTTTGGGACAGCGGCTTAAGGCGCTATAAGATCGTCGTAGGACACTCGTGATATTCATTTCATGAGAAGGGGAGCTGCCCCTAACCCCGCAAGGGGTATTGTCCCGCGATCGCGCCCGGAAATCGCTAAACAGGACCGCCAGAAAATTTTGACTCATAAAATTGTAAAAAAAATAGTAGTAAAATTATAAAAATTTATGGAAAATACATAATTTAGTATTATGTATAATTTTGTGATGGTCATGGCCCAAAATCCCAATTAGATTGGAAAAATTGTGTTGTAATTCATAATATGGCATGCGTGCCATTTTGTGTGTTTGAGCGTGTTGTATATGATCGCGACCTGCACGTCGTGCCTTCCTTTATTTTATATTCATGTTGTAAATAGTTTAGACTCAAATGTAACTCGAGTTTCAAATTTGTAATGTATAAAAATTGAAGCGTCCACTCGAAGAGGAGTTACGAGGAGGGTGCGAACAACACATGGCGGTCAAAGGGAGGAGCTTGGAGAAGTTGTTGACCCTAGGTTGACCGTCTGATCTTCTCATTGGCTTGAGAAGATAGTAGTAGGGCCATGACTAATCATAATTTAATTAATTTCTTGTGTGTGTGTATGTGATGCATGCTAGAGTAGAGTAATTAATTAGTGCCTTAACGATTAGATTAGATCTAAATCGCGTATATGATGCACCACAATTAGATTAGATCTAAATCACGTATATGATACATATTAATGATTAGATTAGATCTAAATCATGTCAACTCAAAATGCCTACCATACCGTGATACCCATCACTACCTCGATCACATGTTGTTGTTGAATCTGCCAAAGTAGAGCAACACATATTATCTTGGTATGGTGCAGAGGGACAATCTTGGTCTCGCCTATCAACGCATGGGTGACGACAAACTCAATTAGATTGAGTATAACTAGTTAAATCAGATTTAACTGTAGGCATTATCCAATAGTTTAAAGATAGGGCAAAAACACATTTATATTAAATTTTGGGTAATTTAGCCAAAGCTAACTCAAGTTTTAATATACATGCGGATCTTGATCCTATAAACAAGAGTTGCATAGAGATGTTATTGGTAATTAGTTACCTACCAATCATACTAAGTCTTGGGCGATTTAGCCAAAGCTAACTCAAGGCATAGTATGATGTGGATCTTGTCCCACAAAATTATAACTAGTTGGTTAGAATCTAGTAAGTGTGGTTTGACCACATCCCTAACTTGATTCTACAAAAGTTCTATAATTCAGTGGGAGTGTCGTTTAATTAAAGGCCTAATTAAATGATAATTGGAATATGATATTTATTTTTTGTTGTAGATTATCATGTCGTCAAACACGAACTCCTTCTTCCTACGTTCTGTCCTCGATAAGGACAAGCTCAATGGAGCAATCTGTTGGTGCAACCTTAGGTCAAGGTTGACCTGGTTGACCAGACTCGAGTTGACTTGACTCGAGTTGTGTTTTGATGTTTGACGAGTTATGTTTGACAATGTTTGACGTGAACAGAAAAGTTGTATCTTGATGTTTTACAAGGATACAAGCTTGGGAGATTGTGGGTGCAACCCGTGGTCAAGGTTGACCTGGTTGACCCGAGGTGAGTTGACCTGACTCGGAAAAGTCCAAGCAGGGAGCTTGGCACGGGAAAAGTCCAAGCAGGGAGCTTGGCATGGGAAAAGTCCAAGCAGGGAGTTTGGCATGGTGAAAAGTCCAAGCAGGGAGCTTGGCACGGGAAAAGTTCAAGTATGGAGACTTGGCACGGAGAAGTCCAAGTATGGAAGCTTGGCACATGGGAAGTCGGAGAGGGCTCGGTAGCTCGTTCTCCGGTGGTCGAGAGGGCTCTGTAGCTCGTTCCCCGGCGAAGTCGAGAGGGCTCGGTAGCTCGTTCTCCGGACCGGATGTGGAAAGTCCCGTGAGTGAAGCCAGACGGATAAGTCTGGTGAGTGAAGCCAGGCATGGGAAAGTCCCGTGAGTGAAGCCAGCGGTTGTGAAAACCCTAGTGAGTGAAGCTAGGTGAAAGTCACGGTGAGTGAAGCCGGCAATGGGAAAGTCCGGTGAGTGAAGTCAGCATTGGAAAGTCCCGGTGAGTGAAGCGGCATTGGAAATCCTGGTGAGTGAAAACCCTAGTGAGTGAAGCTAGGTGAAAGTCCCGTGAGTGAAGCCGGCAGGGAAAATCCAGATGGATCGAGGGTGATCAGACATCTGGTGTTGAGAAGGTCAAGTAGGTCAAGGGAGTGACCGGATACTTGACACGAAGAGAAAAGTCCAAGTGGGTCAAAGGGATTGACCGGACACTTGGTGGGGAGTCTTAGCAGGTCAAGGGAGTAACCGGATGCTAAGCATGATGTACCAAGAGGTCAAGTTTGACCGGATATTGGTTTGGACTTGGTTTGGGCAAAAACCAAGACCTGGATCGGTCTGGAGACCGATAAGAAAGCGATCAGTGTGCCTCTGTGAGCTTACTGATCGGTCTGGGGACCGATCAGCAAGAAGCCTGATCGGCCCCGGGACCGATCAGGGTACGCACAGAGAGTTGCCACTCTCTGTGAAAGCATTCTGATCGGTCTGGGGACCGATCAGCATAGAGCCTGATCGGTCCCCACGACCAATCAGATCAGCCCCAGACCGATCAGGGTGATGCCTGATCTGTCTGGCCCTAGCTGTTGAGAGACAATGGCTAGATTCTTCTGCTGTCTTTGGCCTCTGTTCTTCTCGCAGGTGGATGTAGGCTATAAAAGGGCTGAGGGCTTCTACAGTGGATACTCTCTCTTACTCTTCAGCTTTGCTGAGCTCTCGTCTAAGCTTCGCGTGAGCTTCCTTTCGGCTGGGTTTCTGCTGTTGTAGGCATCGCTTGAAGCTGCTGCTTCATCCAGTCGAAGAGAAGGCAAGTAAGCGAAGGTTTTACAGTTGTATTGTATTTTGCTTCTTGCTGTTGTAAGTTTTTGTGGCGAGGTTTCTCCACCCATAAGGAGTTTATATTAGCCGATTTTCCGGGGACTCATCCACCGACGGATTGATAGGCTTCGTCCACCTTACGGACACGCCGAGGAGTAGGAGTATATCTCCGAACCTCGTTACATCGACGCATGTTGAGGTTTGATTTCTCCGCTTTCGTTTCTATTATTTTTATTTCCGCTGCGCTAACCTTGATTTGTAGAAAGAAACGAACGATTTTGGGTGGCTATTCACACCCCCCCTCTCTAGCCGCATTCATCGATCCTAACACAATCTTCCTGGACTAGTACAGGAATATGAGAATAGTTCCCACACAGGAACGAAAACTGTACGTCCTGGAGCAGCCCATTCCTGAGGCACCTCCTGCCACGTGAGCTGACTGAAATGCTTACAAGAAGCATCAAGATGATGCATTAGATGTGCCCTATCTCATGCTCGCGACCATGAACTCTGAGCTTCAGAAGCAACATGATTTGATGGGTGCTTATGATATGGTTGAACATCTTCGTCAACTATATCAAGGACAATCTAGGCACTAGAGATTCGAGATCTCTAAGGCATTGTTTCAGTGCAAGATGCAAGACGGGACTCCCGTAGGTCCATATGTACTCAAGATGTAGGGATTTTTGGGCCACAAAAACCACCTTTTTACATTACGGAAACCCCAAATCCCTTGCCACCGGATCCGTACGAAGTTTAAATTCATGTACGAGTTTCTCTACTCTTAGATCTACAAGATCAGAAGGTATACCTTTGAAGCGATGCCCTTCGCTTAATCCCGCTCGTCCAAATGATGTCGGATCTCAAGAATGTCAAAGTAGACACTCCTCTATGTGTATCCACACGAACAAGGAGATGGAGAAAAGACACTAGAGTGTGCTAGCACCCTTTGTGGCTCTCGGCAATGGAGGAAGAGAGGGAAAGAAGAGAGCTTGAGGAAGAAGATAAGAGTTACACACAAAATGAAAAACTCCTCTCTTGAATAAATTGTGGCCAGCTACATTAAGAGGTTAATAACCTCCATGGAATACCAAGAGTCACAACTCTTGGTAACTCCCATGAGGTGGCACCCCACTTAAGCAACCATGATGATGTGGAGCATCATCATTGGTCCACTCTTTGTCAACTCACCAATGAGGTGGCAAATTGTCAAGTCAAACTTGACTCTTCATCTTCCTCTCAAGTCAAGTCAAACTTGACCACTTCTCTCCCATGGTTGATCAAATCTAACCATTGGTTCAAGTCAATTTTAATTTAATGAATCTCTATTCATTGAATTAAATTGACTCAATGAGTCTAAGTCCAAATTAGACTCATCTAACACATGAACCAAATTGAGTCCAACTCAATTAGCCTAATTTGGATTACTCTTAATCTAATTTGGTTCATCCCATGGACCTAATCCTTTGGTTCATCAAATGAACCTAATCTCCATCTAATTGCCCTTTGTGTGTGACCCTATAGGTTCTTATAACATTGGTAATGCTCCTAAACCCATTTAGAAGCATAAGTAATGAGCGGTATCTAGCAACACATCATTACTACCCAAGTTATAAGAATGTTGAGATCCAACATCATCTTGTGACTACTAATTATGACTCTTCACAATATATGACAAGTGTCCTTCTATCCTTGACATCTAGATTGATCAATATGAGGCATAAACCGTGTCATCCTCTAATCAATCTAAATCTTGAATCCCAAGTAGACTCACTCAATCAAATGAGCTCAACATCTCATATTGACTCATTTGGGCATGGCCATGCACTTAGTGGTCTCACTGTATCAAGAATAATGATGTCTCTCCCGTCATATAGGAGAGATAGATCTCATCTACATCACTCACATCCCTCCGCATAATTTTTTACATACCCAGTAATCGCATTTATAGTCCACCCAGTTACGGGTGATGTTTGACGAAGCCAAAGTATGTAACTCCTTAAGTAGGGACCCATGGTGACTTCAGGTCCAAGGACTAATAGTCATACTAATAGCCACATGAGAAAGTATATGACACTCATATAACGATCCATGATACTTTCTCATGGCGGGTTATTCAGTATACATTCTCCAATGCATACTCATGTGTCAACTTGATATCTCTATATCCATGACTTGTGAGATCAAGTCATCGAGTTGACCTACATGCTAGTCACGTCGCATTAGCATTGTCCCTAAATGCTAATACTTGACTAGGAATGATTAAGAGTAGTGTTCCCTATATCATCTCACTATCGATTCAACTAACCGATTGATATAGGTAAGAACCTTCTACTCAAGGACGCTATTATACTTAGTTATTTGGCACCAATACAAGTAAGCATAATAACCATAAACAAATGCCTTTATATATATAAGAATATGATACAACGAGTCCATACAATAATTATCAAATGATTGGTTCTAGGGCTCTAACTGACACAAGATGATTGGGTACATAGAAAACCTACAAAGGTTGGGATTCCCCCTTGGCCAAGAGCTGGCCACTGATTTGGTCTTGCAATTCTTGCCAGAGAGCTATAGTCAATTTGTCTTAACATGCTAAGCAGCTCGGGCAGTGGCTTATCAATTTTGTTCATGTTGTAATTTAGAATAAATTGACTATAGCTATCTGGCAAGGATTGCAAGATCAGGTTAGTGGCCAGCTCTTGGCCAAGTGGGAATCCCAACCTCTATAGGTTTTCTATGTACCCAATCATCTTGAGTACATATGGGTCTACGGGAGTCCCGTCTTGCATCTTGCACTGAAACAGTGCCTTAGAGATCTCAAATCTCTCATGCCTCGCTTATCCTTGATATAGTTGACGAAGATGTTCAACCATATCATAAGCGCTCATCAACTCGTGTTGCTTCTAAAGCTCAGAGTTCATGGTCGCGAGCATAAGACATGACACATCTAAT
The DNA here is from genome assembly GCF_018446385.1 of Zingiber officinale. NCBI lineage: Eukaryota > Viridiplantae > Streptophyta > Magnoliopsida > Zingiberales > Zingiberaceae > Zingiber > Zingiber officinale. The sequence goes on from NC_055986.1 coordinate 46,112,098, forward strand.
GTGTCATCTTGATGGTTCTTGTAAGCATCACGATCAACTCGCGTGGCAGTGGTAGGAGGTGCCTAAGGAATGGGCTGCTCCAGGATGTACAGTTTTCATTCCTGTGTGAGAACTATTCTCAGGTTCCTGTACCAGTCCAGGAAGTTAGCTCCATTGAGCTTGTCCTTATCGAGGATAGAACGCAGGGAGAAGGAGTTCATGTTTGACGACATGGTAATCTATAACAGAAAAATGCAGAAAAATAAATATCATATTCCAATTAATCATCTAATTAGGCTTTTAATTAAATGATGCTCCCACTGAATTCTAGAATTCATGTGGGACAAGATCCACATCATACTATGCCCTGAGTTAGCTTTGGCTAAATCGCCCAAGATTTAGTATGATCGGTAGGTAACTAATTACCAATTACATCTCTATGCAACTCTTGTTTATAGGATCAAGATCCGCATTTATATTAAAACTCGAGTTAGCTTTGGCTAATATGCCCAAGAGTTAATATAAACATGATTTTGACCTATCTACCAACCATTGGAAAATACCTATAGTTAAACTCGATCCAATTGAGTTAACTAGTTACTCAATCTAATTGAGTTTTACTCACCCATGCGTTGATAAGCGGGACCAAGATTATCCCTCCGCACCCTACCAAGATAATATGTGTTGCTCTACTTTGGCAGATTCAATAACAACATGTGATAGAGGTAGTGATGGGTATCACGGCATGGGAGGCATTTCGAGTTGACGCGATTGAGATCTAATCTAATTGTCGATGTGTATCATATACTCGATTTAGATCTAATCTAATCGTGGAGGTGAATCATGTGCGCGACTTAGATCTAATTTAATCGTTAAGGCACTAATTAATTACTAATGTAGCATGCATCACATATACACACTCATGCAATTAATTAAACTTTTTGTGATTAGTCATGGCCCTACTACGATCTTCTCAAGACAATGAGAAGATCGGATGGTCAACCTAAGGTCAGCAGCTTCTCAAGCTCCTTCCGGTGACCACCTTGTGTTGCTCGCACCCTCCTCGTAACTCCGTCTCGAGTGGACCTTCCACCGCTTCATTTTGTACATTACAAAGGTGAAACTCGAGTTACATTCGAGTCTAAACTATTTTACAACAGGAAATAAAATAGGAAAGGCACGACGCGCAGGTCGCGTATCATAAACAACACGCACATCACAGAAAATGGCACGCAAGCCATAATATAAATTACAACACAATTCTTTTCAATCAAATTGGGGTCTTTGGGCCATGACCATCACAAAATGATATATAATTCTAAATTATGTAATTTCTATAAATATTTGTAAATTTTCCCACAATTTTTATAATTTTATGAGTAAAAATTCCCGGCGGTCCCGTTTAGCGATTTTCGGGCGCAATCGTGGAACGAAGCCCTTGCGGGGTTAGGGGCAGCACCCCTACCCGCGATATAACCATCGCAAGTGTTCCTAAGCGATGCTACAGCGCCTTAGTCCTCTGTCCCAAAATGAATTGGGAGAAACCTTGCCGTTTCGGAAAGGTTTTCTCAGTAGTTGAAGCCTACAAGTGTCGAAACATTTGTTGCTTCGCTTCTACGAGAAAATTACCCATAAAACACATAAAATTAGGAAATTAACAGAAGGTTATAGAACTGAAATTTTTCATAAAAACACAAAATAAATACGTACGCGCTTCGCACGTGGCTCTTATACCACTATAGGGATTTTCGGGCCGTAAAAACCGCCTTTTTGCGTTGCGGAAACCCCAAATCCCATGCCACCGGATCCGTGCGAAGTTTAAAATTCATGTACGAGTTTCTCTACTCCTAGATCTACATTAGATCTACAAGATCATAAGGTATACCTTTGAAGCGATGCCCTTCGCTTAATCCCGCTCGTCCAAATGATGCCGGATCTCGAGAATGTCAAAGTAGACACTCCTCTATGTGTATCCACACAAACAAGGAGATGGAGAAAAGACACTAGAGTGTGCTAGCACCCTTTGTGGCTCTCGGTAATGGAGGAAGAGAGGGAGAGAAGAGAGCTTGAGGAAGAAGATGAGAGTTACACACAAAATGAAAAACTCCTCTCTTGAATAAATTGTGGCCGGCCACATTAAGAGGTTAATAACCTCCATGGAATACCAAGAGTCACAACTCTTGGTAACTCCCATGAGGTGACATCCCACTTAAGCAACCATGATGATGTGGAGCATCATCATTGGTCCACTCTTTGCCAACTCACCAATGAGGTGGCAAATGGTCAAGTCAAACTTGACTCTTCATCTTCCTCTCAAGTCAAGTCAAACTTGACCACTTCTCTCCCATGGTTGATCAAATCTAACCATTGGTTCAAGTCAATTTTAATTTAATGAATCTCTATTCATTGAATTAAATTGACTCAATGAGTCTAAGTCCAAATTAGACTCATCTAACATATGAACCAAATTGAGTCCAACTCAATTAGCCTAATTTAGATTACTCTTAATCCAATTTTATTCATGGAAGTAATCCTTTAGGTTCATCAAATTAACCTAATCTCCATCTAATTGCCCTTTATGTGTGACCCTATAGGTTCTTATAACATTGGCAATGCTCCTAAACCCATTTAAAAGCATAAGTAATGAGCGGTATCTAGCAACACATCATTACTACCCAAGTTATAAGAATGTTGAGATCCAACATCACCTTGTGACTACTAATTGTGACTCTTCACAATATATGACAAGTGTCCTTCTATCCTTAACATCTAGATTGATCAATATGAGACATACACCGTGTTATCCTCTAATCAATCTAAATCTTGAATCCCAAGTAGACTCACTCAATCAAATGAGCTCAACATCTCATATTGACTCATTTGGGCATGGCCATGCACTTAGTGGTCTTACTCTATCAAGAATAATGATGTCTCTCCCGTCATATAGGAGGGATAGATCTCATCTACATCACTCACATCCCTCCACATAATTTGTTACATACCCAGTAATCGCCTTTATAATCCACCCAATTACGGGTGACGTTTGATGAAGTCAAAGTATGTAACTCCTTATGTAGGGAACCATGGTGACTTCAGGTCTAAGGACTAATAGTCATACTAATAGCCACATGAGTAAGTATATGACACTCATATAACGATCCATGAGACTTGCTCATGGCGGGTCATTCAGTATACATTCTCCAATGCATACCCATGTGTCAACTTGATATCTCTATATCCATGACTTGTGAGATCAAGTCATCGAGTTGACCTACATGCTAGTCTCGTCGCATTAACATTGTCCCTGAATGCTAATACTTGACTAGGAATGATTAAGAGTAGTGTTCCCTATATCATCTCACTATCGATTCAACTAACCGATTGATATAGGTAATAGCCTTCTACTCAAGGACGCTATTATACTTAGTTATTTGGCACCAATACAAGTAAGCATAATAACCATAAACAAATGCCTTTATATATATAAGAATATGATACAACGAGTCCATACAACAATCATCAAATGATTAGGTCTAGGGCTCTAACTAACACAAGATGATTGGGTACATAGAAAACCTACAGAGGTTGGGATTCCCCCTTGGCCAAGAGCTGGCCACTGATTTGGTCTTGCAATTCTTGCTAGAGAGCTACGGTCAATTCGTCATGAACTACAACATTAATGAAATTGACAAGTCACTGCCTGAGCTTCTGAGTATATTGAGAACTACTGAGATCAACCTTAAGAAGGTTAAGCCCAACTCCATTTTGATGGTGCAAAAGGGAAAAGGCAAGGGCAAGCCTAAAGGTAAGGGAAAGTCCCAAGCCAAAGGCAAAGGCAAGGCATTGAAACCCAAAGGAAGGGTCGCTAAAGATGCTACCTGCTTCCACTGCAGTCAGACCGGACACTGGAAGAGGAATTGCAAAGTCTATCTGGAAGATCTTAAAAAGAAGAGAAGTGAAACTTCTACTTCAGGTATATATGTTATAGAAGTTAATCTCTCTATTTCTTCATCATGGGTATTAGATATCGGATGTGCTTCTCACATTTATACTAATGTGCAGGCGTTGAGAAATAGCAGGGTATTGATGAAGGGCGAGGTGGACCCACGAGTAGGCAATGGAGCACGGGTTGCTGTTGTTGCTGTAGGGACTTATTATCTATTTCTGCCCTCTGGGCTTGTACTAGAACTAGATGAATGTTGTTATGTGTCTGCTCTTACTAAGAACATAATTTCAGTTTCTTGTTTGGACAAGAAAGGTTTTTCATTTATAATAAAGAATAAATGTTGTTCAGTTTATTTAAATGATAAATTCTATTGTAGTGTACCTCTAATGAACGGACTCTATATTCTAGACTTAGAGAATCTCATCTATAACATAAATACCAAGAGGTTCAAATCAAATGAAATGAACCAAACCTATCTCTAGCACTGTCGCTTAGGTCATATAAATGACAAACGCTTGTTCCAGCTCCATAAAGATGGCTTGCTGGACTCATTTGATTTTGAATCATATGAGACATGCGAGTCATGCCTACTGGGCAAGATAACCAAGACTCCCTTTAATGGACATAGTGGAAGAGCGACTGACTTGTTAGGATTTATACATAGTGATGTATGTGGCCCTTTCAATATCGCTACTAGAGGTGGTTATAGGTACTTCATTACCTTTACTGATGACTTCAGTAGATATGATTATGTGTATTTGATGACATATAAATCAGAATCCTTTGAAAAGTTCAAAGCATTCAAGAATGAAGTACAAACTCAACTTGGCAAGAGTATTAAGATACTTCAATCAGATCGAGGTGGAGAATACCTTAGCCATGAGTTTCGTGACTATCTAGCTGAGTGTGGGATTCTATCCCAACTCACTCCTCCTGGAACATCACAGTGGAATGGTGTATCCGAAAGGAGGAATCGTACCCTATTAGATATGGTACGGTCTATGATGAGTCACACAGATCTTCCTACATCTCTTTGGGGCTATACTCTGGACACAGTAGCCTTTATACTCAACCGTGTTCCATCCAAGGCTGTGATAAAGATACTATATAGGATATGGACTGGGAGAGATGCCCAGGTGTCTTTTATGAGGATTTGGGGTTGTGAGGCTTACGTTCGATGACAAGTCTTAGACAAACTGGGACCCAAATCCGATAATTGCTATTTTATAGGATATCCCCAAGGAAACGAAGGGATATTATTTCTACATTCCTAGTCAACACAAAGTAGTTGTGGCTAAGACTGGGGTTTTTCTAGAAAGGGACTTTGTTTCTAGAAAAACTAGGAGTACGTTCAATCTTAAAGAAGTTCAAGATATGGACCATAGCACAGAAACCTTGATGGAAGTTGAACTGGAACCACAAAGTGTTGTGGATGATGAGATTGTTCCACAAGGAGTTGAGGAACAACAACCAGTTCAAGTAGACCTACCTCTTCGCAGGTCTGATAGGGTACGTCATCAGCCTGAGAGATATTCATTTCTCTTCTCTGACCATGATGACGTTGTGCTCATTGAGGAAGAGCCTACCTCTTATTAGGAAGCTGTGATGAGACCTAATTCTGAGTCATGGCTAGACGCCATGAGATCCGAAATGGAATCCATGTACACCAACCAAGTATGGACTTTGGTTGATCCACTTGAAGGGGTGAAACCCATTGGGTGTAAGTGGGTCTTTAAGAGAAAAACTGACATGGATGGACTTATATATAAGGGTCGTCTGGTAGCTAAAGGTTTTAAGTAAATTCATGGTATTGACTATGATGAAACCTTTCCTCCAATAGCGATGTTTAAGTCCATTCGGATCATGCTTGCTATTGCAACGTACCACGATTATGAGATCTGTCAGATGGATGTCAAAACCGTGTTTCTGAATGGAAACCTGCTCGAGGATGTGTACATGACACAACCTGAGGGTTTTGTAGATCCACAGCATACTGGCAGAGTATGCAAGATGCATAGGTCCATTTATGGACTAAAGCAAGCTTCTCGGAGCTGGAATCTTTGATTTGATGATGCAATCAAACAGTTTGGTTTCATCAAGAATGAAGATGAACCTTGTGTCTACAAGAAGGTTGTAGGGAGCACAATTGTCTTCCTTGTATTGTATGTGGATGACATACTACTCATTGGGAACGACATCCCTTTGCTGCAGTCTGTAAAGACATGGCTAGGGACTTATTTCTCAATGAAGGACTTAGGTGAAGCATCCCTCATTCTAGGCATAAAGATCTATAGAGATAGATCTAGGAGATTGCTTGGCCTAAGTCAGAGTACATATATTGACAAGTTATTACTACGGTTTGCCATGCAGAACTCCAAGAAGGGATTTATACCGATGTCACATGGTGTGAGTCTTTCGAAGACTCAAGGTCCCTCTTCTAGAGAGGAGAGAGACTGCATGGATCAGATCCCTTATGCTTTAGCCATAGGATCTATCATGTACGCCATGCTATGTACTCATCCTGATGTCTCGTATGCTTTGAGCATGACGAGCAGATACAAGTCAGATCCTGGTGAAAGTCACTGGATAGCGGTCAAGAATATTCTTAAGTACTTGAGAAGGACTAAAGAATATTTCTTGATATATGGAGGCGATGACGAGCTAGCTGTAAAGGGTTACAGTGATGCTAGCTTCCAAACTGACTAGGATGATTATCGATCGTAGTCTGGGTTCGTGTTTTGCATAAATGGTGGTGCTATGAGCTAGAAGAGTTCAAAGCAGGACACAGTCGCTAATTCTACAACAGAGGCCGAGTATATTGCTGCATCAGAAGCAGCAAAGGAGGCAGTTTTGATCCACAAGTTCATTACTGAGCTTGGGGTGGTTCCTAGCATAGCCGATCCAATAGAGCTCTATTGTGACAACAATGGAGCAATTGCACAGGCTAAGGAACCTCGCTCACACCAGCGGACCAAACACATACTACGGCGCTTCCATCTCATTCGAGAGATCATCGATAGAGGAGATGTGAAGATTTGCAGAGTACCCATAGAGGCTAACATCGCTGATCACTTGACCAAGGCTTTGGCACAGAGAAAGCATGATGGTCACACTAGGTCATTGGGCCTTAGAGCCTACACTGATTGCATTAGTGCTAGTGGGAGATTGTTAGTTAGAGCCCTAAAGCCAATCATATGATGATTATTGAATGGACTCATTGTATCATATTCCTATATATATAAAGACTTTTGTTTTGGTTATTATACTTACTTGTATTGGTGCCAAATAACTAAGTATAATAGCGTCCTTGAATAGAAGATTCTTACGTATATCAATCGATTGGTTGAATCAATAGTGAGATGATATAGGGAACACTTCTCTTAATCATTCCTATTCAAGTATTAACATTCAAGGACAATGTTAATGCGATGAGACTAGCATGTAGGTCAACTCGATGACTTGATCTCACAAGTCATGGATATAGAGAAATCAAGTTGACACATGAGTATGCATTGGAGAATGTATACTGAATGACCCGCCATGAGAAAGTATCATGGATCGTTATATGAGTGTCATATACTTTCTCATGTGTCTATTAGTATGACTACTAGTCCTTGGACCTGAAGTCACCATGATTTCCTACATAAGGAGTTGTATACTTTGGCTTCGTCAAACGTCACCCGTAACTGGGTGGACTATAAAGGCGATTACTGGGTATGTAACAAATTATGCGGAGGGATGTGAGTGATGTAGATGAGATCTATCCCTCCTATATGACGGGAGTGACATCATTATTCTTGATAGAGTGAGACCACTAAATGCATGGTCATGCCCAAATGAGTCAATATAAGATATAGAGCTCATTTGATTAGAGTGAGTCTACTTGGAGTTCAAGATTTAGATTTATTATGGGATGTCACGATCTATGCCTCACATTGATCAATCTAGATGTCAAGGATAGAAGGACATTGTCATATATTGTGAAGAGTCACAATTAGTAGTCACAAGGTGATGTTGGATCTCAACATTCTTGTAACTTGGGTAGTAATGATTTGTTACTAGATACCGCTCATTACTTATGCTTCTAAATGAGTTTAGGAGCATTGCCAACGTTACAAGAACCTATAGGGTCACACACAAAGGACAATTAGATGGAGATTCGGTTCATATGATGAACCAAGAGGATTAGGTTCATGTGATGAACCGAATTGGATTAAGAGTAATACAAATTAGATTAATTGAGTAAGACTTGTTTGAGTTAGACTCAAGTGAGGCTAGACTTAAGTTAGACTCAAGTGAGGCTTAATGATGATATTCATTGAATTTTGAATTCAATGATAAATGGAATTCAATTTTAATTTTAGATTCAAATTTCGAATGAATTTCAAAATAGCCATTTAGTGAAGAATAAATATTCATTAAATATTCATTAAGGCTCATTAATGAGGCTCATTAATGGTGTTAATGAGCATTAAGTATTTTCATTAGATGAAAATACTTAAGCCATTTTTTACTCTTATTTTCATAATCGATCATTATTATTCCTCCTTGCTTCTTCTTCTCTCCCTCTCCTCCTCCTTGGCCGAAACCCTCAAAGAGTGCTAGCACACTCTAAGATTTCCTCTCCACCTAATTGTTCGTGTGGATACACATAGAGGGTTATTCACTTGACACCCTTGAGATCCGGCATCTTCTTGGACGAGTGGGATAAGTGAAGGGCTTCGCATCAAAGGTATAAACTCCTAAACATGTAGATCTAAAGTAGATCTAGGATTAGAAAACACGTACATAAAAAATTTAATATTATTCGCACGGATCCGGTGGCATGGGATTTCGGGGTTTCTGCAACGCAAAAAGTGATTTTTGCGGCCCGAAAGGCCCTACATTACCCTCGTCTAGTCCTTGAGTTCTTAAGTTCGATTGAGGTTAAATATTCATCTGAGGAGGACTACATAGGGATAATAACTTTTAGGATGATGAACAAAGAAGTTCGATGGACTTTTAATGATTTTAATGATTGTTTTGGTTTACCTAGTAGTGGTCCCCGAGGATTTGATGGTGGGATTAGATGGAATAAATTTTGGAGGTCGATAACCGGATCAAATGGTCCTTATGAACCCTCTAGAGCCAAGTCATCCCGCATGTAAAACTCGACCTTTAGATACATGCACCGAGTGATGAGCAAAATGATCTTCGGTCGAGGAGATAGTGACGGGGTGGTTAGGAAAATAGAACTCTATTCTCTTTGGGCAATGTTGAAGAAAGTTGATTTTGATTTTGGTTTCCATTTCTTGCAAACTTTGGTAAGGGCAGCTAAGGCATCTTCAGGAATGATAGTGTTTGAAGGATTGATCACTCTAATAGCATTCAATTTAGGTTGTGAGCTTGATGGATTAGAGGTTATTTATGGCAATGACAAGATCGACATCGATTCTTGTCTTGCGATGAAAATGATTTGTCGGAATGAGAATGGGTTTGCCTTTCCTAGAAATGTTGGTTTTCCATTACCCCTTCCTTGTCCCGAGTGCACTTCAGTTCGCAACCCCGCGAATTGGGTGGTCAGTGAGCAAACCCCTAAGATTTTTTCCCTTCTGCAGAGACCGAGTACCACAAGGAACCTTCGCCATCAGGTGTCCCACAACCTTCCGGACATCCGGATCTCCTTAGGCACTCTTTTGCTTACGGTTCGGGACCCTCTAGTTTTGATTTTTCTGACTTCCGCACCTCTTTAGAATCCCTTTATGAGAAGCATAATATCCAAAGACAATTGTTGGAGGGTCGGTTCAAGCTATCTGACGACCAGTTTAGGGAGGTGCGAGACCATTTTCAGTTCACTAGAGACTTTCATAGTCAGGTGACGGGGTTCGTTCAGGATTATGAGGTTGACCAGGAAAGAATGAGGAACTTTATGGATGATATGGATATCACTCGACAACAAGTAGGGGCTTTGTATCAATATCATCAGCACATAGACCATCTCCCTGGTTTTCCTAGATTTCCCCCAGGCCCACACCAGGGACCTCCTTATCCTCCACCCCCTCCACCATATTGATTTCATCGGGGCGATGAAAGATTTAAGTCTGGGGGGGTGTTGTTGCACAACTTGAGAGTTGAGTTTTCATTTTTAGTTTTAGTTTTTCCTTTTTCTTCTTGCATAGTTTATTTAGCTTGCCCTGTTTTACTTAGTCATATTCTGTTCATTCGCATTTTATTTGCACTTTCTTCTTAGACATATTTGAGAACATCAAACCTGTTACTTTTTCCTGACTTGTCCGATAGCAAAATTTCTAGTATTTTCTTAGTTCATGGGTTATCTGTTGGTGTTAGTATGTTTGGTGTATCTCCTCTCTCTATCTTTAGTAGCATGAAATAAGCTAAGTATTGTACGGAGTTCGGTACAAGTTTTGGCCTAACCTTAACGACCTTATTTTTCACTACACTTAAGTGCTTAATCTTGGAAAGTAGAAATATTTCTGAAATAGTTATGATTCATCCAAATTGTTTAGTACTTTTGTTCCCATGTTGATTCCTTAATTACATTTTGGTTACTAGACCACCTCGGATCATGGAAGCTCATTTGAAAACATCTAAATCCCAAAATATGCATCATGCATGTGTGTTTCAAAAAATAATATATATAAATAAAAAAAAGAAATATATATATATATGAATGAATAAGGGATAAAAAAAATAGTTGTCGTGAGTGGAAACTAACAATTCACCCCTTTGAGACCGAGTTAGGTTATTGGGGAAATGAATGTTATGTTTCTCTTGATTCTGAGTAGTATCCTTTGAAACCTTATGTGATTTAAGAAAAATGAACCAAGTGTGTGGCAGGTAAGTGTCTATCACCGGGAACATTAAGAACTCAATTGTATGACGACTTAACTAGGATAGAGAATTGAGACTTGAAGAGTTTGAGTTACTTACTGCACTGAGCACAAAGGACTTATGCTTAGGCCATACTTAGGGTACTCCACAGTCATGCTTATCAATGAAACTAGTTGATAGAGTCAGGCGAATGCACTAAGAATTATAAAACACTGCAGGATTTTATGAACGTAGTTTGTAGCATTTTGCTCAAGGACAAGCAAAGGTTCAAGTTTGGGGGTGTGATGTGCGCAAATATTATGATCATTTACGCATGTTTTAGCGCACATTCACGGACTTTATGCTTATATATTCATTGCATGATTGCCTCTTTTGTCTTGTATTCATTATATATGTTTTTTTGTTCGGATATCTGCTCTTTGTTTGATTTTGTGTTGACAAGGATGACTTTCAGAGCAAAAATGGTGATTATCTATGCACCGAAACAAGCCGAAGAACACGGCCATGCACGGCTGTGTGACTACACAGGAGGGAGCAGTGCATGGTCGTGTACCCTTGCACGGTCGTGCAGCCATGGCAGAGGCAGAGCAGCACACGGCCGTGCATCAAGCACGGTCGTGCCACCCCCAGGCCGAGATGAAGGAATGCCCGGCCGTGCATCCTTGGATGGCCGTGCCTCAAGGAACAGGAGCCAGACACCACACGGTCGTGCATCCTTGCACGGTAGTGCAGCCCCGCCAGAGGGAGAGAAGAACAAGGTCGTGCCATCTTGGCACGGCTGTGTCGTCGCGGCCAACCCTAGTGTATATAAAGGGTTTTTAACCCTTCTACAGGGGGTGAGCTGTCAAGGGAGAATTCATCTTGGAGCCATTCTACGTTGTCTCGGAGCCCCGTCCCACGATCCTCCACCACCACATCAACTCCAAAAGTAGTGAATCGGATTCGGAGGCCACTCGTCATCATCGGAATAAGCATACTCTCTCTTCCTCGCTCTATCTAAATATTGTATGTCGATTTACATTATGTCTTCGAGCGTTTCTCTGATATTTATGGAGTAGATCCTCTGTTCTAGGAGTAGGGAGTAGTTGAGGGTTGGTTTGATGTAAAACTCGCAGTTTGTCTATTCACGTTGGATGATCTTTCATGTCTTGTTTCAACTACTTATCGCTTGATTGTGTAGAACTTGTCGACCCCGCATAGGAATTGTTTCTAGATTGTATACCTGAGGGGCCCTAGTGATAGGGGTAACCCGTTCACGGACATTTAGGGCACTTCCCTGAAAGGAGAGGCAAATTTTCCTCAAGGAAACGAGAGACCGCACTCATCTCTCAACCGCTATTCTTAACTGCCAATTAGAGTCGTTTCCTTTAGATTCGCTGAGGCTCCCTAGTGACAGGGGTAAACCGTAACAGGCTTTCTTAGGAATCTTATTCCTCTTGGTGTTTAAGTGTAGCCGCTTTAGTTTCCAGCAACTGCATGGTAAAGGACAGCGAGGATAGGATAAATTGCGACACATCAATACCACCACAACGAAACTGACCTCCTAGAATACCCCGTAACCAAGTGAATACTTTGACTTTCCAGTTTTCGATTCCTTTTCCCAACCTTTCTCTTTAGATTATTCGAGGTCATTGGTAACTTAGCTAACCCTAAGTGAACAACTGCTAGTGCTTGTAACCAGTCCCTGTGGGATCGATATTTTTATTACTGATGACGAATCCGTGCACTTGCGGAATCGTAACATCAACCTAACTTTATGACAAATAAAATTAATAGTTGATTCATCTTCGGTCACACAAATAATAGTAGTAACTCCAATGGAGAGGATACTATTAAATGCGCTTAAGTATATACCATTACTTGATACTTAGTCCATTAATTAGGATTGTACCCCTTCAGATGGAGAAGATCACACATACCTAATAATTTCCTATAATCATCCATAAAGGAAGTTTGATCTAGTGACCCGTAAACAAACTCATCCGATATGGAGGAAGGCACTTAAAGCCAACGCATAAGTTTGAATGCATCACTTACAAACCAGTAATGAAGGCCGTGAAATTTATTTAAATAATCCCTCTCCTACTTAGTTATTTAAATTAAGGAATTTTAACATGCACACACATCACAGCACATAGCATCACATCATATAAAACAGTATACAAAGGCAATAAATATGAAAATAAAATTTCCAACTATTATGGCATCATCCAATGTTGTCCTCCAATATACCGCCAATGGATCGCTGCCCTCCAATATGCCGCCAATGGATCAAGCCGTCGCATCTATCTCGCTTCCTTCTCGTCCATGCCTCCAGTCCTCAAAATATCACCACGCATAGCAAGGATACAAGCAGCGACAAAAAAATAAAATTTTACATTTATCGATCCTATATTCCACAAAGGAATTTACATGTAATCTAGATCAAACAGAATGTAATACAATAATAATAATATGGCAATCGACCGCATTTAATTATTACAATCATGCACACACAACAACCTTGATATGCCTGAGGGATCAAATCATACACAAACACACAAAGCCATAATAGTTGGTTCTAGGATGCTTGTAACCATGGAGTTCATCTATCTTGCATATCTTACTATTATCCGACCAAAATTTATATATGAGCAGTGTAAAATTTAACCAAAAACCAATCACATAGATCTAAAAACCATGATCTGATACCACTTAAAGGTGCTGGAATTCCGTTCTGTTTAAATTTCCCTGTACAAAAAAATTATACAAGAACAGAACTTTTTCTAGCAACCCGCATGTTCGATCAAACATATGTTTGATCAATCAAGCAAGTTCTTGAATGATCAAAGCACACCTTGATCGAAGTACAAGATCGCTGGCCTCTTGTGTTGGTATTCCAAAAACGATACAAAGAAAACTTACTAATTACGCAGCGGAATTAAAGAACTAGTTGTACCTTTCCTTTGTAGCTAAAGACCTCTTGATCTTCTATCGTATTCCTCTCCTCTTCTTGGACGTCATGTGGGCGACGATCTACCAAGACAACACCACCCTCCTTCTCTTCTCAGTTTCCAAACTGCCTGCTACAAAATGAGACTATAGGATGGGACACCTTCTCTTCTTCTTCCTCTTCTCCAAGCCGTCGCCCACCAAGGAGTAGAAGAGGGGGGCGCCGCCTTATCAAGGAGGGGGTCGCGGCCCTAGCTAGGAGAGGGGCCGCCGGCTCTTAGCAAGAGGAGGGGAGGGGCGCCGACCCTAGGTGGGGAGGAAAGGGAGGGGTGCCGACCACCTACTCCTTTTTATAGGCTTGCCGTCGATTACAAGGAAAGAAAAAATAACATAATTTTGTTTAGAAAAAATCTAAACCAAAACCAAGTTAAACCAAACCAAGTTAAGTTAAACCAAACTAAGTTGTGGATGGGTGGATGCGAGACTTTATATAGAGGCTACAACAGGGACCTAGAGGAGGAATTGGTTTAGGCCTCCTGATGGGCTTGGGCTTCCTGTGTTCGGCCCGAACACCCAACCCAAGTCCATCAATAATAACTCATACCACTAAAGGGTTATTATTGAACTATTGCACCAATCCCATATTACAATATGGGCTTCTTCTTATCATGAGTGCGTTAATCTCCCCGTGTTTAAGATATCGCATGTCCGTTAATTAAATGAGTTACTGACAACTCTGTTGGAGCAATCCCAATGGTCCGTGGGACCAAGTGTTTTGGTGTTTGGGCAAAGGGTTTAAGTTAGGTTCATCCTTGTATTTGATATGTGTATTTGAGTTGTGCAGGTTTGCAGGATACACATGCAACTCAGGTTGATGGCTTCGGGTCCAGTGAAGGATGAAGCATCCGAGGGACCGTGGACAAGGCAGCAAGGACAAGGGTGAGGGAAGCGACTTCGAGGCATACGCGAAGGATGACATTGGGGACGAGCTGCGGGCTTGTATGCATCCAAGGGACAAGAGCCAAAGAGGAAGTAGGCTTGAAGGCAAAAGGTCAAGGCTGCGAAGGAAGCGTCAAATGAGTCGTAAGGGTGAGGATCCGAGTGTTGGGAGAGAATGTACTCGGTACCAGTCGACTGCATGTTTCATCAGTCGACTAGTTCAGTCGACTGGGCAGTCGACTGGGAGCGAACATAATGCTTTTGTTCGCTCAACCAGTGTGGAGTAATCGACTGCTAGTTTTAGCAGTCGACTGGTATCGAGACGTTGGGATGTAACGGTCGAATTTCCACAGAGGGCAGTCGACTACATATTTTGGCAGTCGACTGGTAGGCGGGGTTTTCAACCCGTGCCCTATATAACCAAAGCTTGGAAGCTTGGTTATAGTTGACGAAATAGAGGTGGTTAATCTCTATTTGTAGTCTACCTGTGCCCTAGCTTGTAAAGATTCCTTGGTGAGGGTTGTGGTGAGGTTTCTCCACCCACAAGGAGCTACGTGAGCTAGCCGGAGGTCTTCCGGGGAGTAATCCATCGACGGATAGGGATCGTCCATCTCAAGGACATGGCGTGGAGTAGGAGCTTTATCTCCGAACCACGTAAATGATCGTGTAGCTTGGTTGGATTCTTTCTTGTCTTTAGTTTAATTTCCTTTAGCTTGTTTGTTTTGTATATTCCACTACGCATACTAACAAGTGTAGAAAGATCAATCGATTTTGGGGCACCGTCTATCCAACCCCCTTCAAGCGGGTCGTCCGATCCCCAACAAGTGGTATTAGAGCAAAGGTCGCACTTCACTAGACTAATCACCGAGAAGAGCAAATACAAGAAGATGACCGGCTTGATTGAACCTCCAAAGTTTGAAGGAGGAAGCCTTGGGGACATCACCTATTGGATGATGAAGATGGAGATCTTCTTCAACACGGATTGGGACACCATGATGGTGGTAAATGAACCGTTCGAAGCCCCGAAGGATAAGAAAGGGAAGAAACTCCGACCGCGATATTGGACGGAAGAGCAAACCTCAATGTCAAAGGCAAATTCAAAAGTAATATCGATTTTAATTGATATTTTGCCTAATAACTTGATGAGTCGTGTAGGTGACTATGAGAATGCCCATGATTTGTGGAGCAAGATAAAGAAGGTTCCATGGGAAGAACCTTGGTCTACACAAGAGGAGGAAAAATCCAAAGAAACGAATGAAGAAGCTCAAGTAGAGAAGAACCAATCGGATGTGGAGACCAATTCAACATCAAAAGAAGAAGAGGAAGTGAATTTGGTCACATTTGAGGAAAAGGATGAGAAAAGGCCATCCACAAGTGTGGATGAGGAAGATATAGCATCTACATCCTCAAAGGTTGAAGAAGAATCCAAGACAAGTGAAGAAGAAATCTTGGAAGAAGTCAACCTAGTGAGCACCCCCATCGAAGCAAAGTCAAAAGATCACATTGTGTGCTTCAGATGCAATGAAAGGGGACACTACAAAAGTAGATGTCCAATATGTAAGAAGGTAACTCCTAAACCCACTCAAATTATTTTAGATACTAATTTGGGTTATAAGAATGATGGTGCCAAGAAGAAGAAGCACATTAGATGCTTCACTTGTGGTGAAATAGGGCACTACCACACCAAATACCCAAGGAAGAGAGAGCTCAAAAAGTTGGGGCATTTAAGGATGTGGGAAAAGAAGTGGAGGAAGAACAGAGGCTCATGTCAAGGGGGAGCTCCAGAGGTAAAGGGTAAGGTAAACCCTAATTTAAATTTGAAGTCAAATTTAAATTCCTCCATGCATATTAGAAAAAATAATGTTAATCATTATATGCCCATGCAAAATTTTGGTTTCAAATATCATGATAGGAGTAGGGTAATTGTAGATCAAAACCCTAGGAGACCCATTCATGAAAAATCTAGAAATAGTAGACCTAAGGAGACCCAAGGCATTAATCCCAAGAAGGGGAGACATATGCCTAGAAAGGGTAGGTCTAGGAATGTCCAATTTGGACAAATTAACTCTAGGGTTATGAACCTAGAGAAGGAGAATCAAGCCTTAAGGGGAAAGCTTGATAAGTTAGAACAATTCCTTAAGAGATTCAATGTTGGATCTAAGGAATTAAATATGGTGTTGGGTAGCCAAAGACCCAACCATGATAGATCGGGCTTGGGATACTGATCTAATCCCTCTAATGCTAATGAGAGATCATATGCTAGGGTGGCAAATGATCATGGCAAGGGAGAGTCCTCCAAAGCTAAGAGAAAGTCTTATGCTCGGGTTGCATATGACTATAGCAAGGAGAAGCCAATAAATGGCAAGGGAAAGCCATTTAAAGGTAAGGAAAAATTAACCAAGGACAAAGTATCCAAGGTTAAGAAAGTTAGGTTTGTAGGCCAAGTGTCACCGGAGGTGCACCGATGTGGCCTAGCTATTATGGATGAGTCACCTAGGGAGGTGGCTAAGGTTAAGAGCTCTAGGGGGAGCTCTAAGAGTCAAGTTGGGACCCATGGAAAATGGATCTCAAGTGGATACTACTTAGGAGTCTAGATTGGGTCATGAAATGTGCCAAGTGGTTTGGAGACGGACTTGAGTCTCAAACCTAGGGTTTTGGCACAATTGAGTTGTGTTTCATGCTTGAAAATATGACATTGAGGTTATATAGCATGATAATTGGTTTTGGATGTATAGATGTCATATAAGTCAATGCTAGGGATGCATTGTGGGTTAGTATGGGTAAATACATCAAGAGGAAGACAAAACTAAGACTTTAGGTCAAGGTTCAATTGAACCATTTAGCTAGTTTTAAATTTTGTGTCAATCTTGGGATTGGTAATAAATACATTTTTGAATGTATTTTTTCCAAGTAGACATGGGTAAAACAGACCTCTCCACAAAATTTGGAGATTTTTGGAGGTCTGTGGATTTAATGGTGTATTTTTGAAATTGTGTCAAAATGTTGAAAAGGGTCGAAACAGTGTGTCAGTCAACTGGTACAGTTACCAGTTAACTGGTAACAATGAAATTGAGAATAGAATGGTTCTGTGTGCTGTTTCAATGAGGCCAGTCGATTGGGGAAGTCGACTGATACCAGGCTGATTATGTTTTCAGCCTTGGTTTATGACTGAGTCAGCTCATATATGTGTATGAGATTCATGGGGGATGAATACACAAGTTTAGGGTCAATTAAGATGACAAATTTTCAACAATTGGGATATTGTTGAAGAACCTTTTGGATGTTAGGCAAAGGGGGAGAAGTAAGGTTTAGTTGGGAAAATCTTACTGCCTTTGCGTAGGGGGAGCTTTGTAGGTTCTTAAATAGCCCTGTGGTAAAATTCCTAGCTCAATGGGGAGCTTAGGTGTAGGGGGAGCCTTGTGATAGGTTCAAATGCATGTTGCATTGTTTTCCATTCGGCAGTGTAAGTCCAAGTGTGTAGCCTTGGCAACGTAAGCCCATTCGGCAGTGTAAGTCCAAGTGTGTAGCCTTGGCATCGTAAGTCCATTCGGCGGTGTTAAGTCCAAGTGTGTAGCCTTGGCAACGTAAGTCCATTTGCTTTAGCATGTTTATTTGCTATTATGTTTTTCCTAACTTAAACGTATTGCCAAACACCAAAAAGGGAGAGATTGTTGGAGCAATCCCAATGGTTCGTGGGACCATGTGTTTTAGTATTTGGGCAAAGGGTTTAAGTTAGGTTCATCCTTGTATTTGATATATGTATTTGAGTTGTGCAGGTTTGCAGGATACACATGCGACTCAGGTTGATGGCTTCGGATCCGGTGAAGGATGAAGCATCCGAGGGACCGTGGACAAGGCAGTAAGGACAAGGGCCGAGGGAAGCGACTTCGAGGCGTACGCGAAGGATGGCATTGGGTACGAGCCGCGGGCTTGTATGCATCCGAGGGACGAGAGCCAAAGAGGAAGTAGGCTTGAAGGTAAAAGGTCAAGGCTGCGAAGGAAGCGTCAAATGAGTCGTAAGGGTGAGGGTCTGAGTGTTGTGAGAGAATGTACTTGGTACCAGTCGACTGCATATTTCATCAGTCGACTGGTTCAATCGACTGGGCAGTCGACTGGGAGCGAACAGAATGCTTCTGTTCGCTCAACCAGTGTGGAGCAGTCGACTGCTAGTTTTAGCAGTCGACTAGTATCGAGCCGTTGGGATGTAACGGTCAAATTTCCATAGAGGGCAGTCGACTGCATGTTTTGGCAATCGACTGGTAGGCGGGGTTTTCAACCTGTGCCCTATATAACCAAAGCTTGGAAGCTTCGTTATAGTTGACGAAATAGAGGTGGTTAATCTCTATTAGTAGTCTACCTGTGCCCTAGCTTGTAAAGAGTCCTTCTTGAGGGTTGTGGTGAGGTTTCTCCACCCACAAGGAGCTACGTGAGCTAGCTGGAGGTCTTCTGGGGAGTAATCCACCGACGGATAGGGATCGTCCACCTCAAGGACATGTCATGGAGTAGGAGCTTTATCTCCGAACCACGTAAATGATCGTGTATCTTAGTTTGCATTCTTTCTTGTCTTTAGTTTAATTTCCTTTAGCTTGTTTGATTTGTATATTCCACTGTGCATACTAACAAGTGTAGGAAGATCAATCGATTTGGGGGCGCCGTCTATCCAACCCCCCTTCAAGCCGGTCGTCCGATCCCCAACAAACCCAATTAATTAACATCTAATTCCAAGAGTAGTACCACTCAACTTTATTATCATGTCGGATTAAGTTCACCTGCAGGATTTACATGATAATCCTTATGAGCTCCTCAAGGGGACATTATCAACCTAAATAATTAGGACACAGATTCCTTATATAATCAACAACACACCATATAAATAATATCATCTCTCAACTCATCGGGTCTATTGATTTAACGAATAAATCTCACCCATTGATAAGTTAAAGAAATAAATACTAAGTATACATGCTTGTTATTATATCGATATTAAGAGGACGCACATTCATAATAACAGAGGTTCTGTTCTTTTATGTAGTCAGTATAAATCGAACAACCATAAATGGTCATGCTTAATACACACATAGTGTACTAGTGTAATTTTATAGCCAAGACAGACTAATACCAAATTACACTACAACCATTCCAATGGTTTGTCCCAATCCATCTTGGTTGTGATTTATTATTTATAATTTATAAGGAACTGATAACAAGATCTTCTGTGTGGCACCACACACCATGTTATATACAATATAAATTAAATGGACAACTACATTGACATATATATAAATATAAAATGCAGACATTTGACCAAAGTGATTCTCATTTCATGATATTTCAAAACAGATGTTCATACAAAAGCTAGGCTTATAATATACATCCCAACACTGACCATGTGAACTTCATGTCTTTCCTAGTCAAGCGTGTCAACAGAATAACAATGCGAGAGAAACCCTCAACAAATCATCTGTAATATCCGGAAAATCCCAAGAAACTGCGAATCTCCTGAATTGATTTTGGTTGCTCCTAGTTGGTGACGACCTCAATCTTCTGAGGGTCTATGGAAATACCTCGGCTAGAAATCACGTGCCCTAGAAAATCGACTGAGGATAGCCATAAAGCACACTTGCTGAACTTCGCATATAGACGATGTTGTCGAAGAGTCTCCAAAACTATGGGAAGATGTTGTGCATGTTCCTCCTCGGAACGTGAGTAGATCAAAATGTTGTCGATAAATATGATAACGAACTGATCTAGATATTCCAGGAAGACGCGATTTATCAAATCCATAAATATCGCTGGAGCATTGGTAAGCCCAAATGGCATTTCCAAAAATTCATAATGTTCATATCTAGTGCGGAATGATGTCTTTGTTGGAGTGTATACTGAAAGCCTAAACTTTTGTAAACATTTATGTTAAATAAAGAATCACATTTGGTCAATTTATCTACATTTGATTGTAGTTGTTCAATTAATTTATATTGTAGATAACATAGTATGTGGTGTCACATATAGAAGATGATGTTATCAGTACCTTATAAATTATAAACAGTAGCTCATGACCAAAATGGAAAGGAACAAACCATTGGAAGGTCATAGTGTAATTAGGAATTAGTTTATCTTGACTATATAATTACACTAGTACACTTAGAGTGTATTGAGTAGGATCATTTGAGGTCGTTTCTTTTATACTGACTTTATAAAGGAACAAATACCTCAGTTATTATGGAAGTGTGTAGTCTTAATCCTGATATAATAAAAAGCACATATATTTGATATTTATTTCTTTAATTTATCAATGGGTGAGATTTAGTTCGATGAATCAATAAGCTCGATAAGTTGGGAAATGATATTACTTATAGTGTGTGTTGTTGATTATAGAAGGAAATTGTGTCCTAGTAATCTAGGTTGATAATGTCCTCAAGATGAGCTCATAAAGATTGTCATGTTAAACCCTGCAGGTGGACTTAGTCCGACATGATGATAAGGTTGAGTGGTACTATTCTTGGATTAAGATATTGATTAAATGAGTTGTCAGTAACTCACTTAATTAGTGGACATTCGACATCTTAAACACAGGGAGACTAATAAACTCATAATAAGAAGGAGCCCAAAAATGTAATTTGGGATTGGTGCAGTAGTTCAATAATAGTTCTCTAGTGGAATGAATTATTATTGATAAAATTAAGTTGTGTGTTCGAAGGATGCTTAATTTTATCGAGAGACCAAAACCAATTCCTCCTCTCGGTCCCTATCGTAGCCTCTTATTTATAGAGTACTATACCCACCTATACCCACCTTCATACCCATGAGAAGGGGGCCGGCCAAGCTAGCTTGTGGTTCAAGCTAGGGCCGGCCAAGGGTGGCCGGCCCTAGCTTGAACCCAAGCTTAGGTGGCCGGCCCCCATTAAATTAAAAAAAAATTTAATTTTAATTTTTATTATGTGGAAGATATAATTTATTACAGAGAATTAAAATTAAAATATCTCTCTTTAAAAGATCTACAAAAGAATAAAAGAAAGAGATTAGATCTCTTTCCTTATTTGTAGATTGGAAAGATATTTTATTTTTTCTCTTTGAAAAATTATTCACATGTTGAAAATTAAAATTATAGAAATTTCTTTTTATCAACCATGAAGGGATTTTAAAAGGAAATTTTATTTTTTAAGGAAGTTTTAATTGTTGATTAAAATTATCCTATTTGCTCTACATGAGGTGGCCGACCACATACAATTAATTAGGAAAATTTATTTAATTTTTCTTAATTAATTGTTGTCAAGGAAAGTTAAGGAAATTTTATTATAAATAAATTTCCTTATTTGCCAAAGCCAAGGAATATAAAAGAAGGGGTAGGGGTGCCTTCATGGGTGACAACTTCTATTGTTCTCTTCCTCTTTTCCTTGGTGTTGTGGCCGGCCATCATCCTCTCCCTCTCTTCCTCTTGTGGTGGCCGAATCCTTCATCTCCCTTGGAGCTCTTGTGGTGGTCGGATACTACTTGGAGAAGAAGAAGAAGAAGGAGAGAAAGCTTGCATCTCTTGGAGCTTAGTTGGTGTTTTGTTCTTCATCCTTGGTAAAGCTTCCTTATTGTGGACGAACCTAGCTAGGAGAAGAAGAAGGTGGTTGGTGTTTTCTCATCTCGGAAGATCGTTGCCCACACAACATCCGAGGTTAGAAGAGGAATACGGTAGAAGATCAAGAGGTCTTTCTAGAAGGTATAACTAGTAATTTTTCCTTTCCGCATCATACTAGTTATTTATGGAAATAATACCAAATACAAGAGGCTTACGATTCTAGTATTTCGAATATGTTTTTCGATGTTATGTTCTTTTGTTTTATTTATCCTTGTGATTTGATTGTTCTTTTCGGTTAACCTAAAGTTATTTTAGGAAATTAAATATTAGCTTTCCATAAAAGGTTTTGTCTAGTCGGTGGTGGTTGCTCCCATATCCAAGAAGGTCGTGTGCCTCGCCACGTCAGTACTGGGAACCAATTATGGAAATTAATACTTAATGGAATTAATAGCTTAAGGTGATTTGGGTCGAACATGTTAAGTTCCGCAGGAGACCCAAGTCAAAACCTAAAAGAACGAATAGATTAAGTTTTGGATCAAACGTGTTAAGTTCTGCAGGCGATCCAAAATTTAATTTAAAAGAACACATGGTAGCTAGGAAAAGGTTCAGACCTTTGTACAAAATTTTTGTACAGTAGAACCTCTAAGTTTTCCGAGTAGCAACCAACAGTCTTCTAAACATCAGAATCTTTAACTCTCAGCTGATGATATCCAGACTGCAAATCAATCTTAGAATACACGGATGTGCCTCTGATCTGATCAAACAAATCCTCGATCCTTGGTAAGGGGTACTTATTTCTGGCAGTCACTGCATTCAGTTGTCTATAATCGATGCACAACCTCAGAGTACCATCTTTTTTTTTTTTTACGAACAATACCAGAGAACCCCACGGAGATACACTAGGGTGAATAAATCCCCTGTCCAATAACTCCTGGAGTTAGACCTTTAGCTTGTCCAACTCTTTCGGTGTCATACGGTAAGGAGCTTTTGATGCTAGCGCGGTCCCCGGTATTAACTCAATAGCAAACTCCACTTGTATTCGGGGAGGCAAGCCTGGTAACTCATCTAGAAATACATTCGAATACTCTTGGACCACTAGAACGTCTGAGAGCTGAGAACTATTGTTGTCGTCAGCATTAATTAACAACAATAAAAATCCCTGACAGCTAAGTGACAGCAGTTTCTGAGCCTAAATCATAGAAATGGTCGATATACTATCATTCCTTATGCCAATGAAATTCCACAAGGGTTGGTTCGGAGGTCAGAATATGACCTCCCTCGTTTGGCAATCAACCGTGGCATGGTAGGCTGACAGCTAATCCATGCCAAGGATAATGTCGAATTCGACCATTCCGAGTACTAATAAATCTACAATGAGTATATGGTTGTCGGAGTCCAATCGACATCCTCTAACCTCCTGAGTGATGTCCAATGTATAACCAGACGGTAGGGCGACGATCAGTCATCGCGGTCTAAGGATAGGTAGTCTACCAATCTCCCTCATAAATGCTCGAGAAATAAAAGAATGTGAACTACCAGTATTAATAAGCATATCAGCGGAAATTACATAAAGTAAAACCGTACTGCGAAAAATGGATCCGTCGGCCCACTATGCATCCTCTCTAGTGACCGCATGAATTCATCCAGTCTTTGGCGAGGGTGGAGGTGGTAGCGTTGCCAAAGGATGCAGCGTCTGAGCCTGAGCCTGCCACTGAGGTGGTGTCGAATATTGAGCCAGAGATGGATATGAGGATTGCGTCTACTGCTAAACCTGTGGATGGGGTTGCGACTGGTACTACACTAGGAGTTGAGGCTGTGACTAGTACTAAACTAGTTGTTGGGGCTACAGCTAATACTGCACTAGTGGTAGAGGTTGCAACTGGTACTGCCCCTACATCAGATAATTGTTGGTTGCTACTCGAAAAACTCAATGGCTCCACTGTACAAAAATTTTGTGCGTGATATGAACCTTTCCTAGCTACCATGTGTCCTTTTAAGTTAAACTCGTATCTCCTGCGGAACTTAACACGTTTGATTCTAAGTTTAACTTATATGTTCTTTTAGGTATAGATTTGGATCTCCTGCGGAACTTAACACGTTTGATCCAAATCACCTAGATTATAAATTCAATTAAATATTAGTTTCCAAAATTGGCTTCCAGTACTGCATCGTGAGGCACTTGGCCTTCTTGGATATAGGAGCAACCACCACCAACTAGACAAAGCCTTTTAAGGAAAGTTAACATTTAATTTCCTTATATAACTCTAGGTTAACCAAAAGGAACAATCAAATCACAAGGAAAAAAGAAAAAGAACACAACAACGAAATTAAATTCGAAAAACAAGAATCGAATGCCTCTTGTATTTGGTATTTATACAAAGAGAAATTAACTAGTATGATGTGGAAATTAAATACTAGTTGTACCTCTTCCTTGTATGCTAAAAACCTCGAGATCTTCTGCCGTATCCCTCGCCTCCTCTTGGATGTCGTGTGGGCGACGATCCTCCAAGACGAACACCACCCGGAAAGCTTCTCCTCTTTCTCTAGAATTCGGCCACCACCACCACAAAAGAGCAAAAGAGAGCAAAGGGAAGAGTGGGAGAGGGGTCGGCCACTTGATGATCTCCAACAACACAATATCAATTGTTATGTTTTCAAGACCTCCCCTTCCCCCCCTTTTATATTAGTTTCCCAATATAAAATTATGGAAAGAGTTTTATAAAAAATTAGACTCATTCCTATTTCCTTTTTTTCTTTTTCTTTCCTTTTAATTAATCAATCCTAGATTGATTTATTAATTAAACAACTATTTGTTGATGTTTAATTATTTGACCGGCCCCTTGCTTGGGCACCAAGCAAGGTGGCCGGCCACTTATTAAAAGGGAAAGAAAGAAAAAAAAATTATAAAATTTTAAAAGAAGAAAACTTCTAATAAAATTTTACAAACTCTCTCTTTTTTTCTAATGTGGATATTAAAAGGAAAGTTTTAAAATTTAAAACCAAGTTTTAAAATTTAAAACATCTCTAATAATATTTCTTTTTAAAAGGAAGTTTTATAAATTTTACAACTCTCTTTTAAAACCTTGTGGCCTAATTTAAATTAGGAAAATTTATAAATTTTTAAAATCTCTCTTTTTACAAATTGTAAATATCTGAGGAATTTTAAAAATTCAAAAAAACCTTCCTAATTTAAATATTGCGGTCGGTCCCCTTGCCCAAGGCAAGGACCGGCCATTTCTAGAGAATATGTGGCCGGCCATTGCTTGGTCACCAAGCAATGAACCGACCCCTTCTTGGATACCAAGATAGGATTTTCTTTGGATGGACTTGAGGCTTTATTGAGGCTACAACAGGAACCTAGAGGAGAAATTGGTTTTGGCCTTCTGATGAGCTTGAGTATCCCGTGCTCGCCCCGAACACACTACTCAAGTTCATCGATAATAACTCATTCCACAAGAGAGTTATTACCGCACTACCGCACCAATCCCAAATTACATTATGGGCTCCTTCTTATCATGAGTGTGTTAGTCTCCCTGTGTTTAAGATTACGAATGTCTACTAATTAAGTGAGTTACTGACAACTCATTTAATTAATATATAGCTCCAAGAGTAGTACCACTCAACTTTATTGTCATGTTGGACTAGGTCCACCTACAGGGTTTAACATGGCAATCCTTATGAGCTCCTCTTGGGGACATTCTCAACCTAGATAACTAGGATACAGATTCCTTCTATAATTAAAAACACATACTATAAGTAATATCATTTCCCAACTTATTAGGCATATTGATTTATCGAGCTAAACCTCACCCTTTGATAAGTCAAAGAAATAAATATTAAATATACATGCTTGTTATTATATTAGGATTAAGAGCACACACTTCCATAATAACTAAGGTCTAGTTCTTTTACTAAGTCAGTACAAAAGGAACTTACCTAAATGATCCTACTCAATACACTTAAAGTGTATCAATGTAATTTATTAGTCAAGATAAACTAATACTTAATTACACTACGTCTATTCTGATGGTTTGTTCTTTTCCATCTTAGTCGTGAGCAACTGTTTATAATTTATAGAGAACCGACAACATGATCTTCTAAGTGTGACTCCACACTCCATGTTATCTACTATATAAATTAATTGAACAATTACATTTAACAAATAAATGCAAACATTTGACCAATGTGATTCTTTATTTCAAAA
Source organism: Zingiber officinale (assembly GCF_018446385.1). Lineage (NCBI taxonomy): Eukaryota > Viridiplantae > Streptophyta > Magnoliopsida > Zingiberales > Zingiberaceae > Zingiber > Zingiber officinale. The sequence goes on from NC_055986.1 coordinate 46,138,495, forward strand.
TAAATGTGTACAAAGGTTAAACTTTTAAGTATACACTCCAACAATAATGAGGTCCCAAAACAGAGCTCTGTGATATCGTTTGAGCACCGGAGTGCTCCTGTCCGAGCATGCTATATGTAGCAACTGCAGGGGTTGTCCTCTGCTGGCGATGCAAAGATTGGGCTTTCTGCCCTCCTCGCTGAGTCCCTGTCTGACTGAACTCTCCTCCATGAACAGAAACCTCGGAAGCCACGTACTGAGCCCTCAGCGAACAATCTCGGCTCATGTGTCCGGGCAGTTTACGATAGTAGTAAACTAACTGTCCCAAGGTGTAAGCTGATGTGATATGATCCCTGGACCCACATTGAGTGCAGTGCACGTCATTGGTGGACTATTTCTGATTCTGCTGAGAAGACCGGAAACATCCTGATGAGGTCCGCCCTATCTTTTGAGGCCGGCCAGATGCCCTAGAAGTACCCTGACCCAACTGACTGCGACCACTCTGGTGTTTTCCGATAGCTTGTGACTGTTGGGTCAATCCTGAAGTCCAATTTGTCTGCTTCCTTTCTTGTCTGCACTAGTTCTCTATGGATCCGACTCGATCATAAGGGCTCTGTCCAATGCCTCTATATAAGATGAATTTCCAAAACCTGCAATCTTTACTTACAGATGACCCTCCAGTCCTTGGACAAACTGAAGCATACGTGACATGTCCTCAGCAACTAACTCTGGACAAAATCTGGCTAATCGATTAAATTCAGTGTTATTTTCCATCACCGTGCAGTTGTTCTACCGAAGACTCAAAAAATCCTGACGGCGTGTCATCTGATATGACCATGGAAAATACTGGCTCTCAAAAGCCTCTCTAAATCTTGCCCAGGTGATGTATTGCTCGCCTATAATCAAGCGTTGTGTATTCCACCAGATATCGGCCTTGTCCCGTAAATGGAAAGCAGCTAGCTCTATTTTCTCCCACTCGGAGCAAGCCATATAAAAGAAAGTCCGCTCCATAGTCTCTATCCAAGACTGAGCCACGCTCGGATCGGTCTCCCCTCAGAATAGCGTGAATCGTCTTTTCACCGACTCTGCCAAAGCTAGGATCCGAGCTCATGCCGTAATAATATCGGTAGGGTGAGTAGGGATCGCTACGGGAACTGGTGAAACCACTAGAGCTGACACTATGGATGGTATCACAGGATAGGCCAGGGAAGGTACCCTTGGTTCTACTGCATAAGCCGGGGTAGGTATCGTTGGTGACACTGCAGGCATAATATAGGTAGGAGCGACTGGTGGTATGGTAGGTGGTGGTACCAGATAAGGAGCAACTGGTACTGCTGGTGCGGGTGCCGAGTACGTAATAGCAAGCACAGTTGGTGGGGGTGCTGGGTATGCCACAGATGGTACTGCTAGTGGTACAGTGGACGCTGTAAGTGTGGGTCTGACGGGTACGGTCGAGGTAGGTACTTCTGAAGAAGGAACCGTCAGAATTTGGGAGCTCGATGTGCCCGTGGTACCATGAAGAGTCTGTCCCTGACCGACAGGCTCGACCCCTAGTGTTGGGTGCTGCTCGGAATTCCGTTCTGTTTCCCTTGTACAAAAATTTGTACAAGCACAGAACTTTTCCTAGCAACCCATGTGCTTTTCAGAAGTTAAACTTGGATTGTTAATGAAACTTAACATTATTAATCCAAGTTCGACCCATGTGTTCATCAAAAGTTAAACCATACTACAAAAGTTGATTAAATATCTATTTCAAGGATTGGCTTCCAGGTTGTTGGCGAGGCACTCGGTCTTCTTAGGTATGAGATCATCCACCACTTCCTAGACAAAACCTTTCAAAGAAATTGAATATTTAAACTCCTTACAGTAAACCCTAGGTTTAACTACAGAGACCTCAATCGAAGCACAAAATCGCTAGCCTCTTGTGTTGGTATTTCAGGATCCATACAAAGAAAAATTAAACTAGTACACAGCGGAAACAATTAACTAGTTATACCTTTCTTTGTATCTTAAAGACCTCTTGATCTTCTGTTTTATTCCTCTCCTCCTCTTGGACGTCGTGTGGGTGATGATCTACCAAGACAACACCACCTGAACCACTTCTTTGCCTCCAAGACTTTCGGCCACCAAGGGATGCTAGAATAGGGAGCCTCCTTCCCTTCTTCTCCTCCAAGTAACCGGTCACAAGAAGATGGAGCCTCTTGATACCGCCGACCCTTGGTAAAGGAAACAAGGGGAGAATTGAAAGGGAAGAGGGTCGGCCACAACAAGGATTAAAAGAAGAAACTTAGGTTGTGTTCTCCCATAAGGCACCATCTACCTCTCTTTTATAATCCTTGGTGAATGCAAAAAATGAAAGATTTAAAATTAAAACCTTCCTATTATGTGTGGACGACCCTTATTTGGGCAACAATTAAGGAAAAATTTTAAATTAAAATCTCTCTTTTAAATCATTGTGGATGGCTACAAAAAAAGGAAAGATTCCTTTGTGGATGGCTATAAAAGGAAAGTTTAAAAAAAAATTAAAATCTCTCTTTTAAATCCCTTGGAGGATGGCTATAAAAGGAAAATTTTTAAAATTAAAATCTCTTATTTAAATCCCTTGGAGGATAGCTATAAAAGGAAAGATTTTAAAAAATTAAAATTCCCTTTTAATTCCCTTATGGTCTGCCCCTTACTTGGGCACCAAGCAAGGCTTGGCCGGCCACCTCTTGGGCTCCAAGCAAAGCTTGGTCGGCCCTTTCTTGGGCACCAAGCAAAGATGTGGTTGGCCCATTACTTGGGTAAGAAGTGGACTTGGTTGGATATGAGGCTTTTTACATAGAGCCTACAACAGGGACCTAGAGGAGGAATTGGCTTTAGCCTCCTGATGAGCTTGAGCTTCCTGTGTTCAACCCGAACACCCAAATCAAGTTCATCAATAATAACTCATACCACTAAAGAGTTATTATTGAACTACCGCACCAATCCCATATTACATTATGGGCTCCTTCTTATCATGAGTGTGTTAATCTCCCTGTATTTAAGATATCGAATGTCCATTAATTAAATGAGTTACTGACAACTCACTTAATTAACATCTAGCTCCAAGAGTAGTACCACTCAACTTCATTGTCAGTTCGGAACTAAGTCCACCTGCAGGGTTTACATGACAATCCTTATGAGCTCCTCAAGGGGACATCATCATCCTAATAAATAGGACATAGTTTTCTTCTATAATCACAAAACACCATATAAATAATATTATTTCTCAACTTATCGAGCCTATTGATTTAACGAATAAATCTCACCCTTTGATAAATTAAAGAAATAAATTCTAAATACATGTGCTTGTTATTATATCAGGATTAAGAGTACGCACATCCATAATAACAGAGGTTCTGTTCATTTATGCAGCCAGTATAAAAAGAACAACCTCAAATGGTCCTGCTCAATACACACATAGTGTACTAATGTAATTTTATAGTCAAGATAAACTAATCCCAAATTATACTACAACCATTCCAATGGGTTGTTCCAATCCATCTTGGTTGTGAGCTACTATTTATAATTTATAAGGAACTAATAACATGATCTTATATGTGACACCACACACCATGTTATCTATAATATAAATTAAATGGACAACTGCATTTAACTAAATGCAGACATTTGACCAATGTGATTCTCATTTCAAAATAAATATTTCCTACACCACGTCTCGGTGCGGAAACACGTGTAGCTCGCTTCATGTCTATTAAATTATTACACAAGTATTACTACAGTTACCAAAATTTTAAAATTAATCATCATATCTATTTACCGTCTGGAGATGTTCCGTTGCTGTCAAGTCTCCAGTATGACCTTGTCAAGAATACTTCGGAATTCTGAAACATGAAAATCGATGGAAAATCCATATAAATTCGAAAATACCCAGATTAACTCGCAAAACTGAGCTCTGATACCAAAATAAATTGTCACGCCCTGGGGGAGTCTCTGCCAGTGAAATTTTGGCAGCATCTCCCCTATACGAGTGAAAATATGAAACTTATTTACAAGCCCTCAATGCCTCTCAATCCTGGGCCAACACGGCAAAAACATATACAATAATTAAATAAACAATCCATGCAGTTTATATAGTACAGCCTCTGACTGACAATCACAACCACGCAGTTTAATAAAAACCTACTCCACTACAACGAGGAAAACACAACCCACAATGTAAAAAGTACCGTAGCGGAAAACATGGGCATCATACCTGAATAACGATATAAAATCCACAAGTGAAAGACACACGCATCACCAGTATATATATACATAACAAGAAAACAAAGATTGAAAATAGAAAATCGTCACAACATGGAGTGGGGACTAGCGACTGGAACCTCCTGACAGCTTAAACCTGAAATAGGAAATAAGCAAAGGGGTGAGTTCAAGAACTCAGTGGGTATTAATCAGACATGCATAGCAAGATATATCTATCAGTAATAATCATGCAGTACAGTCTCCTGATCTATAACAGAAAATGTGAAAACTGCACAAGGGGAGAAGCTATACTCACTAGGACCTCCTATCTAGATATAAGGGTCATTAGACCAAATACCTCACGTCTCTTGTATGCATGTCAATTATATGCAACCAGCAAAATGCAGCACCCAAAATGCAACAATTACAAGTAATAAATGCAATCCATGCATATGATGCAAATAATATGGTCACCACTGACGCAGTCAACCATCTCACACGTGATGGTGAGACTGAGTGGGTAGGGATATGATAACTGTGCACTCTACCATCACTACTCTTGAGTGATCGAGTGGACAGAATGTTGTCAGAGTACACCTATCCTCCTACTCCAAACATAGTGGGGGAGCTGAAGCTCTCATCTCCATGTGTTATAGTCAAGAGGAGGGATCCCTGCCCGCTACCATGCTACAGTCATCGCTACTCATAAGCGGACCAATGAAGCCCAGACAGAGCAAAGACTGCACACACCCTGCCTGATATACCACTAACCCATGAGTGGTTGTGTGTGTAAATCATGTAACTGGCGATGTGCTCAACAACAATGGAGCCGACAATCGCTCAACATGCAATCATGCAATATGGTGCATGACACTAAGCATGTAACTCCTGAAAAATCCAGCCTCCTCATAAAGTGTACCAAAAGGAAAATTGAGTCCATAAAAATGATCTAGGTACACATGCCAGATAGTAAAGCTAGGTACACATGCCAAGTAATAAAGCTAGGTACACATGCCAAGTAATAACACTAGGTACACATGCCAAGTATATCTAGTAGCTAGACCTGTATCCGGTAATGCATTGTATGTCACTACGTAAGTACATAATGCAAGAATCAAGAGAACATAAGCAATAATACAGAACAGACAACATAAGGGCATACTATGGGTATCAAGTAGTGACATACCAAAGTATATATAAACATAATAATTACTACTAAATATAACCTACTATGCATATCAAAATGACAATATCAAAAGAGATAAGTCAAAGGTACCCACCTCAAAAATGGAGATCGTATCCGAATAAACTCCACATTGTGATGTTGTCCCAAACAGATCCGGCATCAAAGTATTTTATTTAGCTAAGTTCATTTGAATTAAATAGCTAAGTAAAATCCCCAAACCTGGTTATTAGTTCACCTCCATTTATCCAACCCACTATCAATTACAACTAATCCTCATTGACATGGGTAGCAAATTAATCGAATTAAGCTCCTGTTAATTTACCTAATAGTGTAATCAAACCGGTCATGATCAAATGCTAACTATCCCAATCTGGTTCCAACTCGGTTTACTAATCAAAACAGAACTTGCACCATGAAACCCTACCTTGGTTGATCTCTTAAACTTACTGATTCAAGATGGCCCAGATTGGTGTTCAATTGGTTCTGTGGTGGGTGACCGGAGGTCGTTCGTTGATGAACAGTGCCCAATCAACTGTGATCGATTAACCCACTTAGCACCAACATCCCATACAAGAATTGAAAATCAGATCTCTACATGCCTTTGTTGGTCGCTACTCGAAAAACCCAATGGCTCCACTGTACAAAAATTTTGTACGTGATCTGAAACTTTCCTAGCTACCATGTGTTCTTTTAAGTTAAACTTGTATCTCCTGCGAAACTTAACACGTTTGATTCCAAGTTTAACTTATATATTCTTTTAGGTTTAGATTTGGATCTCCTGCGAAACTTAACACGTTTGATCCAAATCACCTAGGTTATAAATTCAATTAAATATTAGTTTCCAAAATTGGCTTCCAGTACTGCATGGCGAGGCACTTGACCTTCTTGGATATGGGAGCAACCACCACCGACTAGACAAAGCCTTTTAAGGAAAGTTAATATTTAATTTCCTTATATAACTCTAGGTTAACCAAAAGGAAAAATCAAATCACAAGGAAAAAAGAAAAAGAACACAACATCGAAATTAAATTCGAAAAACAAGAATCGAATGCCTCTTGTATTTGGTATTTATACAAAGAAAAATTAACTAGTATGATGCGAAAATTAAATACTAGTTATACCTCTTCCTTGTATGCTAAAAACCTCGAGATCTTCTGCCGTATCCCTCGCCTCCTCTTGGACGTCGTGTGGGCGACGATCCTCCAAGACGAACACCACCCGGAAAGCTTCTCCTCCTTCCCTAGAATTCGGCCACCACCACCACAAAGGAGAAAAAGAGAGCAAAGGAAGAGAGGGAGAGGGGCCGGCCACTTGATGATCTCCAACAACACAATATCAATTGTTATGTTATTCAAGGCCTCCCCTTCCCCCCTTTTTATATTAGTTTCCCAACGGAAAATTATGGAAAGAGTTTTATAAAAAATTAGACTCATTCCTATTTCCTTTTTTTTCTTTTTCTTTCCTTTTAATTAATCAATCCTAGATTGATTTATTAATTAAACAACTATTTGTTGATGTTTAATTATTTGACCGGCCCCTTGCTTGGGCACCAAGCAAGGTGGCCGGCCACTTTTTAAAAGGGAAAGAAAGAAAAAAAAATTTTATAAAATTTTAAAAGAAGAAAAGTTCTAATAAAATTTTACAAACTTTCTCTTTTTTTCTAATGTGGATATTAAAAGGAAAGTTTTAAAATTTAAAACCAAATTTTAAAATTTAAAACATCTCTAATAATATTTCATTTTTTAGAAAGTTTTATAAATTTTACAACTCTCTTTTAAAACCTTGTGGCCTAATTTAAATTAGGAAATTTTTATAAATTTTTAAAATCTTTCTTTTTACAAATTGTAAATATCTGAGGAAATTTAAAAATTCAAAAACAACCTTCCTGATTTAAATATTGCAGCCAGCCCCCTTACCCAAGGCAAGGGCCGGCCACTTCTAGAGAATATGTGGCCGGCCATTGCTCGGTCACCAAGCAATGAACCGACCCCTTCTTGGAAACCAAGATAGACTTTTCTTTGGATGGACTTGAGGCTTTATTGAGGCTACAACAAGGACCTAGAGGAGAAATTTGTTTTGGCCTTCCGATGAGCTTGAGTATCCCGTGCTCGTCCCGAACACACAACTCAAGTTCATCGATAATAACTCATTCCACTAGAGAGTTATTACCGCACTACCGCACCAATCCCAAATTACATTATGGGTTCCTTCTTATCATTAGTGTGTTAGTCTCCCTATGTTTAAGATTACGAATGTCCACTAATTAAGTGAGTTACTGACAACTCATTTAATTAATATCTAGCTCCAAGAGTAGTACCACTCAACTTTATTGTCATGTTGGACTAGATCCACCTACAGGGTTTAACATGGCAATCCTTATGAGCTCCTCTTGGGGACATTCTCAACCTAGATAACTAGGACACAGATTTCTTCTATAATCAACAACACATACTATAAGTAATATCATTTCCCAACTTATCGGGCATGTTGATTTATCGAGCTAAACCTCACCCTTTGATAAGTCAAAGAAATAAATATTAAATATACATGCTTGTTATTATATTAGGATTAAGAGCACACACTTCCACAATAACTAAGGTCTAGTTCTTTTACTAAGTCAGTACAAAAAGAACTTACCTAAATGATCCTACTCAATACACTTAAAGTGTATCAGTGTAATTTATTAGTAAAGATAAACTAATACTTAATTACACTATGTCTATTCTGATGGTTTGTTCCTTTCCATCTTAGTCGTGAGCAACTGTTTATAATTTATAGAGAACCGACAACATGATCTTCTAAGTATGACTCCACACTCCATGTTATCTACTATATAAATTAATTGAACAATTACATTTAACAAATAAATGTAAATATTTTACCAATGTGATTCTTTATTTCAAAATAAATGTGTACAAAAGCTAAACTTTTAAGTATACACTCCGCCTTACCCCAATTCTTAGCGTCGACGGTCTCTGCCCAAAAGGGAAACACAACAATTGGTCGTCGGGGTTGACGAGGGAAAAATCGACAGTGGATGCTCGAGGTTAAGCCACAGAAAGGAGAACCATCTGTCTAGCAAGCCAATCACCACCAACCCTAGCCGAACTAAGGCTTGGATCCTCCCCCTTCGCCGAAGATGAAAGTCGTGCAGAGGTGGCACCTCGGTTCAGGAAAATAAGCACTCAGTCGGTCGTGGATCGAGAGCTAGGGCTCTATCGGAAAGGTGGGATAGAGAGAGCAGCGATGCTGAGTGAAACTAGGGTAGAGGGGAGGCGCTTGGTGGTGATGATGGGAGAGCTAAAGCCTCCGGTAGTCGGCGATCGGCTGGCACCGATTTACACATCGGGTGGTGGAGTGAGTAGGCGAAGAGGAGGGGAAGAGGAAAGGGGATCGACGCAAGGGGAAGGCTCAAAGCTTTCCCTGGGCCGATGGCTTTGTACTCATGGGAGAAGAGAAGCGAAGCGGCACCGTTGGTTGGGGAAGATGAAGAGGAGGTCGACATCGGGTTGGGGAAAAATTGGTGATGTAAATGCCTAGGGCACAAGTATAAAGTGAAGGGAAATTTTTATAACTTAGGTTATTTTAATTAAACCCTAGGTTAAATTCATCAATCAACTCCCATCTTTGGGTATTCCAAATAGGATTTTCCCAAGCCTATAAATGCATTCCCGCAACATACATCATACGAGCTCCGATAAATTCCCATAAAATTTCTAAAAATTCCAAAACTTTCCATTAAGGTTATTCGTCTATTTAACCTTATTATTTAATTATTATTTGGGTACTGTATTTTATACCTATAGCGAGCCATCTCGCACCGCTAGCCTCAGTGGTCATGCTTCGCTAATCCCATCTACAACAATCTTCCCCCTTCCAAGCCTAGTCGATCTACCCTGCAGCCACCACCGGTTGCCCATAGTCGCAGTCAGTGCTGTGGCTACTACAGCCGGTCATCGAGGTTACTCAACTAGGTTACCCCTAGTCACCATGCCACTGCTAGTGACCTTTGGACATCATCGCATTGTCAAAGAAGAAGAGTTTGGTAACGAATTTCCTTACTCTAATACTATTGATCTATGTTCTCTGATTTGAGGATGTAATCTATGTGATTGAGGATGTATAGATTGTGAATTGGGTGTTTGATTTGAAGGGACAACGATTTCATCTTCTCCGGCAGTGAGTCCTTCCAGTTATGAATCATTGGCTGGGCCTTTAATTTCAGTGAGTGGTTAGCATTGATCAATGTTTTGTAAACTATTTGGATTATGGAATGACTAGGGTTAATTATTGGATTAAATATGATCTAGTCAATAAGATGGATTATGTAGGATTGATTCATGATGTTTAGTAGATGACACAATAGATTGAATGATGGGTTAATGGATTATAGAAATTGATTAAGTTGTATTGGATTGATTAATGGATTGTAGATTAAGATTGGAAAGATTAAAGGATTCATGGATGAGAGTAATGTAAGTTATTCATTAATTTGGATAATTAGTTAGTTTGGGTTTGGATTTAGCTAGTTGTTTCATATGTAATTAACTAAATTGTACATCTTGTGATTTGTAGGACTTTGATTCAAGACGAGCATCTCGACATGGGATTGTTTAGCACGGTCGACAAATAAAGGCGGATATTTCTTCCTTGGCCTCTATAGTTCTTTGAACTTAGTGCATGGTTGTTTTGATTGATGGATTAGATTGCTTTATCTTAAATATGTTTGTTTGTTATCCTACTTGATACTTATCTGATTGACTTTAGAGATGATCTAGTTATTTCATATATAGTCTTGGCTTTGAATATATATACTCTATTGTGTATACACATGTAGAGTATGTATTGTAGGGCATGTCTTGTTGACTATGATAACTTTCTGATTATGCATATGTTGTTGAGTGTACACATGTTTGGTATGTATGATAGGAGTCACCATGTTGACTATCCATTTGTATGTTGTGTGTGCACACGTGTTTGAGATTTACTATTGGAGGAATTATATCGATTATATCTATGTTATGTATGCACGTGTGTATGATGTGTACTATTGGAGAAAATCATGTCGATAATACCTATGTTATTGATCGTATGCGCCTGGTGTGATATGGGAGGTATCATGTTGATTTTACCTATGTTGTATGGTGTGTATATGTATGATGTTTACGTGTCTGGTGTTGCTATTTATTGTATTTGTTGTTTAGTAGACACCAGTTGGATCTACCTATACCTATAGATATAGGTATTAGATGGATCATTGTACTAGAGGTATTTATAATGATTGGGATGTTGCATAGATGTTGATCATGTCAGTATCATGATTATTTACATCATTTTCATCATTGCACTATATGCTGACAACCAAAGTCTCTTTTGTGGTTGAGAGAGTTGTTAGTCATTTCTAGCTCCACACACTCGCCCACTCATGGGTAGTGGTAACTAGAGCAGTTGCCCTTGTCCTGTCGTGCCACCCAGCCACTTAGGGGTACTGATATCTGGCGTTGTGAGCAGTCAAAGACCCCGATACTTTGTAGTGAGATAGCTACTTAGCAAATTGTCCACCTCAGCTGCTCTATAGTGATATCTGGAGGGTAGTACTATTATCATTTATCCAACATCTCGGCCACACAGGAGTCATGGTGTCTTGAGGGGTGGGCGGGGCGACCATATTGCATGCACATGCATTTTGCATATGATACGCAGTGCATCTTTTGGAGATATATCTGTATTTGCTTGTGATTGTTACACATACTTGAGATATGATTGTTGCATATAGTTTTCATGCTTTATACATGTTCTTTTATCATACATGTATATGCTATCAGTTATATTTCTCAGGTGTTACGAGTAGATATGTTGTTGCTCAGGGGCTAGTTGTTTGTCATTTTTAGTTTATGGGATTTCCTTTTATTTTTTGTTATATTTTTAGTACAGCAATGTGGGCTACCTATGATACAACTGTGTCGTTATGTTCTCTCTGTTCCAGTCGTGAGCTGTGTATATATAACTGCATGGTTGTGTATGTTCCAGTCGTGTTGCCTGTTGATTATTACTTGTACAGCCTTATGGCATTGTATCCATGTTTCATTGTCACTATTATAGGAGAGATATTGTCCATTTTTCGGGCAAGGACTCCTCTGGGATGTGACAAAAAGATCATCTTTATTATTAAATAGAAATACTTAACTATTTGATTTATTGCTTTCCATATTTCTGCTTAGATTAAGATAGTTAGATAAGGACTTAGGCATGATCAACACTTGTCTAGTTAGGCTAAGGAGTTTCAGAAAGAAAGTTAAACATTAAATTTTTTAAAAGGCTTTGTCGAGAAGTGATCATTACTCCGATAATCAAGAAGGCTCATGTGCCTCGGTACAACCTAGAAGCTAATTATTGAAATTGATAGTTAACTGATCAACTGTTAAACCTAAGTCTAACTCAAATATAAATCAATACTTAGATTTTAATTTAAATTAAAGATAAACTTAACCATCTCATTAGTCCAACTCAACTCAACTCAAATCAAAACTAATTCAAATCAAACCTTACTTAGCTCAAAACAAACCTAACTTAACTCAAATCAAACCAAACCCAATTCAAATCAAACTTAATCAAAATCAAATCAAACTCAAATCAATTTAAATCAAATTTAATCAAAATAAAATCAAACTCAAATCAACTTAATCAAACGTTAATCAAACTCTAATCGAACTCAAATCAACTTAAATCAAATTTAATCAAAATCAAATCAACTCAAATTCAAATTTAAATATTTTTATTTTGCAAATTCAAACTTAAATATTTTTTAAAAAAAATTAAACTTAAATATTTTTTAAAAATTTAAACTTAAATATTTTTTTAAAATTCTAAATTAAATATTTTTTTAATTCAAAGTTAGATATTTTTCAAATTCAAACTTAATTTATTTTCAAATTCAAACTTAAATAACTTTTTCAAAATTAATTTTCAAAATTTTAAATTAATTCAAAATTAATTAACTTATAATTTAATTCAATTTGATTTTATCCTAAAATTATTTAAAATTAATCCCAATTCAACTTGAATTCAAATCAATTAACAGAATTAAATTTTACTCAATTTGAATCCTATTATTAATGCATTAAACTTTAAATCAAATTCATGATTTATGCATCTCTCAAAACACATATGGCTAACATTCTTGAAAATTTAAAATAGGTAAATTAGTAGAAAAATATATTATTATTTTAAATATATTTTTAAACTTTTTTTTTTTGCATGCTTAGACTCTAGGATTATAATCATGTGATTAATTTTTCCTAATTTTAAAGTTAACTATCCCCTCAAACTTAAAGCAATTACTTGATTTTTTATTTTTTTTTTGTACTAATCGAGGGGAGAAAAAGGGGTGTTAAAAGTTACGTTAAGTATTTTTTAAAAAATTAAGTATTGAGTTTTCAAAAAGTATTGTATTGATTTTGACGTCAAAATTCAAAATCAAGTTCCTTTTCAAAAATTTCAGAAGATAAGTTTTATTAAGTATAACGGTTAAATATTTAGCTTAGTTTTTCAAACGTAAAATCCCTTTTTAAAGATAAGTATCTAGCTAAGTTTTTTTTTTTGAATAAATGAAGAAAAGCTAACTATTTTTCTTGAAAAGAAAATTAGGTGATACTTTTCAGGGGACTTAAAGTTAAATTTTTTTTTTGAAAAATATTAAAGTTAGTTTTTCAAATTTAAATACTATTTTTACAACTTTTTCTCTCTACTTAGTATTTTTTGATATATTTTAAAAAGGAAGAAAAAGGTGTTAAAAGTATAATAAAAAAGTTTTAATTAAAGAGGAGTAACATTTAAGGGGAAGTAAGTAAAATGTACATTTATTTTTTTATTTTTTTCCTTGAAAAATGTTACTTAATGCTGACATATTATTTGTTCTACAAATCTTACTTTATTATTTTAAATATTTACTTAATTTTAAACTAAATTGTCATAAATCAAAAAGGAGACATTGTTAGTGTTGAAAGCACTAGCCAATCAAACTTAGATTTTGATATTAGCAAAGATTCAAAGTTAAGTTATGTTGTTGTTCTAACAAGATGAATTGAGTGTGCAGGAAAAGTGTAAAATAGCGAAAATGGGTGAATCATCATAAGGGAATTTTTCGAAATTTTTAGAAATTTTCTAGGAATTTTTCGGAGCTCGTATGACTCAGGTTACGGGGATAAAAACGGAGCCCGTGAAAGCCTGTTTAGGCTACCCCTTTAAGCGAGGAAATGTTTATTTTTAATAATTCCTTTTCTTTTTATTTTTCTTTTATTTTCTATTCTCCTTCGTTTCCTTCCCCGAACTCGCGCCCGAGTCTTCTTCCCCCACCGACTCCCGCCCTAACTGTTCCCCCAACTGGCGCCGCACGACCATTTCTTCTCCTCCTCTCCTTTATTTCTCTTCTCCACTCACTACCGCAAGCAGTCATTCTTCATCTTCCTCGACTCCGATTGGCGCGAACTCCCTCTCTTCACCGCTGCACATCGCCGCCTTCTACTCGAGACAAGTTACAGCGACGAGATGAGGCCGAGTGCCGGCCACCAGGTCCAACACCAGTCGCCGACGTTGATGGTGACTAGCAGCGTGCCCTAGCGCCGACCCCCTTCCCTGTGCCCTAGCTGCCAACCACCCGAGCGCCACCCCAAGGTCGATGCCCTAGCTTCCGACTCTAGCCTCGCCGCCGACCCCCTGATGCTACCATGCCCAAGATTTGAGTCACCGGACCCCCCTTCCCTCCGTGTTGCCGTTGACCACCATGGCTGATGCCTGATCACCGCTGAGCACCATCTGAGGGACAACTTGTTGGCACCTGTTTCCTTCCTTGATCCAGCCTACTGTTGCCGATCTGCACGGCTAGCAATTTCAACAGCCGCTCTCCCTGGTCGTGGGTGAATAAAAAAGGTATTGTAGTAGGGTAGTAGTATTCTGTGAAATTAGAATTTTTAACAATGATCAATTGGAGATAAATTTGGAAATTCATGATGATTGGGATATAGAATGTAGGGACAGCAGCTTTTGCAGCTTTAGCCACGAATCCCTAGCATATTTTCGGTCGTCACACCTCTTGGCAGTTGGTCTACAGAGGAGATCTTGTGATAAGGTACGAAGATGGAAACGTGATTCTTGTTTAAGTTGAATTTGGTGGTTGTTTAGAATTTATCCGGGTTTCGGGTTAAAACTGATTTATTACAGGACTTTGACGCGAGACGAGTATCTCGACATTGGTTTTGATCGGATTTGGACCGATTTGACCTTTCTATTGGAGGCGGGTACTTTGACTTTATGTCATTTGATATACATAGTAATGTTTTTAACAGATAGCAACGATTGTGTTTTTCTTATCTGTTTCGGTTGATCACTACCCGATCTGTTACATGCTTGTTTGTTTATTTGTTATGTACATCATGTTAGTACTTATCTGATTATACATACTTATAGGGGTAGTGACGCAATTATGTTATATATTATGTCCAGGATCTAGGGTTTTTGATACCTTATCTGATCTGTGTACCTTTGATTTGGTTCATTATGCTATGGTACACATTTTATATTTATGTGTGGATATTGCTATGCTGTTCAGGATATTGCCATGTTTAGTGTGATGCATCATCTCGCATGACTGCATGCTGTGCGATAGTTTACTCCGTTATTGTCGAGCATATCGCCAGTTACATATATTTGTACACACCACCACTCATGGGTTAGTGTGATATCAGACAGGTGTGTGGCAGTTCTGCTGTTTGGCTCCGTTGGTCTGGTGACTCAGCGCGGTAGCCGGCAAACGGTTCTGCTCTGTTTGGCTCTGCTGGTTTAGTGTAGTAGCATGGTAGCCGGCAGGCGATTGGAATCTGTTTGGCTCCGTTGGTCCGCTCATGGGTAGTGTGACGCAGCGTGGTAGCCGGCAGAGATTCCTCCCCGTCATCGTGTACCGGGAGATAAGAGCATTGAGCTCCCCCATTTATGATTTAGGGTAGGAGGATAGGTGTACTCTGACAGCATCTCGTCCACTCGGTCACTCATCAGGAGCAGTGATGGCAGAGTGAACGGTTGTCACGGCCCTACCCACTCGGTCTCACTATTGTGTGTGAGATGGTTGACTGGCGTCAGGGTGACCATGACATTTGCATCATATGCATGATGTATTTATTGCTTGTGTTTGCTGCATTTATTTGGATGCATATGATTGACATGCATACAGGATTTATGACACTCTCGGTTTGACAACCCTGTTGTACTTATACCCTGGTCCTGGTTAGTACAGTTTTCTCCTGCTTATTTCAGTTGCATTTACCCTTCTTGTATCAAGAGACTGCATGCATGATTAGTGCTGGTTGTTATTTTCTTTATTATGCATATCAGTTGTTACCCGCTAAGTTGTTGAACTCACCCCGTGGACACTATCTTTTCAGGTACCAGATTGTTTATGGAATCGCTTGGAGTATCCTACCTGTCGGTCCCCACATCACATCAGAAGATCTGTCTCCGTTTTTGTTTATTTGTATTTTGATATATGAATTTGTGTATTTAGCTTTGTGTTCCGGCTTTGTTCCTGGAGTGTTGTTTTGTTGTGTGGTGTAAGCCTAGCCGGCTAGCAGTCTTTGTTTATAGTTGTATGTGTTGTCTATTGGATTTCCGCTGTGTTTGGTTTTGGTACAGCCGAGTGGGCTGTTAGATTTATATATAACTGCGTGGTTATATTTTTGTGGTATCAGTGGAATAGGCTGCATATATAACTGCGTGGTTGTGTATATATATTCCAGCCGCCTGTGGCTGATGTATATTGTGTCTGTAGAAATGTTTCAGATTGTCACCCGTACAGGGGAGGTGCTGCCGAAATTTCTTCGGACAGGGACTCCCCCGGGGCGTGACAATTTAGTGGTATAAGAGCAGGTATACGATACTTGCTATGTGTTCTGGATTTTCGAGATTTTTCTGATACCAATTTATTCGTATCAGAGCTCGGTTTGCGAGTCTTATATTTCGTGTTTCGGATTTCGTGTTTTAGTCTTCTCGATGTGACTTTTCGGATTTTGGGACCTGGCAGCGGCAGGACATCTCCAAATTATAGGAGGTATGTTGATATATTGTCATCCTACCTTTTTGTTGGTATATGCATTGTTGACTATGATAGTTATGACATGTATTAACACTTTGTATTTGGTATCTGTCTGATGTTGTAGCCCATATTACATGTGATGGGTTAGCCACTGATGATGATCGACCCTATTAGAGATCAAGGATTACAGTTTCTGGTGATTTTTCATATCATACACTAGTAGTTTTTAACTTCTGTTACTACTAGTTGGTTAGCAGATTGAGACGCATACCAGCCTCTGCTATTATTAGCTGGGTAGTGGATAGTATCTATATCTTCATGTTGACCTAGCCAGTAGTATATCATTTTATATTAGTTAATTTCATCAGTAAATATTGATTTACTCTTGTTAGATCGGTCGGTAGAAGACTGATTTACGTTTGTTGACTTGGGTAGTCGTAGATCGATATACCTTTGTGATTGCGGAGGATTAATGTACATTTGTTAGATTTAGATAGTCGATCACCGATTCATTGTTTTGGTTGGTCCGATCAGTAGAGGATCGACTTACTCTATTTTATAAAAATGCTGATCTTTGGGTTATTCGTGCTTAGTTGGATATCTTGAGCACATTAAGTACATGGCTTGTACTGATGTGGGGAAAGACTGAATTAATCGTATACCATTGTCGGTTTGGTCAATCTATCGAGGATTGATGTATCCTATTCCATGGGTACGTTAATTTTAGACTGTATGTACCTAGTTGGATAACATAGAAGGTAGCATAGGAAATATCAGGTTGATTAGATTAAATATGTTGATTCTGTATATTTATGTGGTGTGTACATATGATTATTATGTGTTGTAGGAGTGTTATGATGGACGGTTTAATTGCATATAGTGGGTGTATACTTTTTCAGATTATGATTGTTGTGGGTTTCTAGTAGATTATACTCGAGTGGTTTGATTGGTTTATTGGAGGTATTTTGTCGATTAAATCTATGTTGTGAAATGTGCACCTGTGTTTGAGTATTTTATTGGAGGTATCTTATCGATTTAATCTGAGTTGTGATATGTGCAGATGTGCTTGGGGTAATATTCGAGGTATCTTGTTCATTATATTTGTTCTGTGTGTACACTCGTGTCGATTATGATTTATTGGAAGTATTACGTTGATTATACTCTTGGCATAGATGTATATATGTCATGTGAGTGTTGTTTGAGGTGTATTGTCTATTATACCTATGTTGATATATGCACACGGGTTCGGTATGCATTGTTGGAGGTACCACGATGATTTATACCTATGTTGTGAGTATGTTTTGTGTGTACTAATTTGAGGATTATGTCGATCATACATATGTTATGTGTGCACGTGTGCCAGGTGTATGGTTGGTAGCATCATGATGATTTTACCTATGTTGAATGTAGAATGTTAAGTGTCTACATTATGTTATTGGTTGTATTACCCTATTAACTAATTCTCCTATTAGTGGGTGACCGACCCACTAGGATGATGATAGAGTTGACTATGGATTTGATTTGCTTACTAGGTTGTTATACCCTAGGCTAACCACAGTGATCTGTGGTAGAGAGATCTCGTGCAGTCTCTAGCTGGATAGTTAGGTGTCTTGGGCACTTATGTATTGTTTGCGGTGGAGCGTTGCTCCCACACATGTTATGGATTGTTTGTGGTGGAGCGTTGCTCCCACATATTTTGGATTGCTTGTAGCGGATCATTGCTCCCATATTTATTGTAGATACATATTACGGATTATTCGTGGTGGAGCGTTGCTCCCACATATGGAGGATTTCTTGTGGTAGAGCGTTGCTCCCACATATGTGGTATTTCGTGTGGTGGAGCATTGCTCTCACACTGGAGGATCTATTCTTTGATGATTTATATCCTAGGTGATCATATTCCTGACTTGTTGTCAGGGATCTTATGGTTAGGAACGTTTGTGATACGGACATTATGTGTCTTGGTTTTACCATTAGAGCTTGCGGAGCCTTAGATGTTTTCAGGGACTCGATGAATTTGGTATTCCTAGGATGTTTCGATCGGTTTCCATTGTCTTTGTTGATGATGTTGTGATTTATTACGGATCCGTGGTGAGTCACGTACAGCATCTTCGCATAGTTCTAGAGATGTTTCGACTGAAACGTCTATATGTGAAGATCAGTAGTGCGTATTTTGGTTGTCTTCTGTGAGATGTTTGAGACACACGGTCACCAGTAGGAGTATACCGTGGTTCCACAGGAGATAGAGGTTGTTACCGTTGGGAGTAGACGGAGTCTATAGAGGAGGCTCGCAACTTCCTTTGTTTGTCTCGATATTTTCGGAGATACGTTGAGGGTTTCTCTCGGATTGCTATGTTACTTACATGCCTGATCAAGAAAGGCGTGAAGTTCTCTTGGACTGAGGATTGCGAGACCAACTTCTAGGAGCTGAAGTGGAGACTAGTGTCGGCTCCAATTATGGTTTTACCTTCTGGAGAGGACGGATTCGTGTTTTATACCGACGCATCTCTATAGGGTTTGGGCGTTGTTTTGATGCAGCACGGCAGAGTAGTCTCCTACTTCTCGGCAGTTGAAGGAGCATGAGGAGAACTACCCAATACATGACTTGTGGCTGACCGTCATTATTTTTTCCTTGAAGATTTGGCGGCATCACCTGTATGGTATTGCATTTGAGATTCTCACTGACCATAAGAGTCTCAAATATATTTTCATCCAGAAGGAACTTAATCCCCAACAGAGGAGATGGATGGAGTTCTTGAAGGATTATGATTATACCATTAGCTTTCACCCGGGAAAAGCTAATGTGGTTGTCGATGCACTTAGCCGGAAGTCCAGAGAGAGTTTAGCTTGCCACCGAGTAGTGGTCACGGATTTGATGCAGGGATTTTCCGAATTGGGCCTTGTGGAACAGGGACAGACAGAGCAGGGTATTCTGGTTACCATGGTTGCTCAGTCGTCGATTAGGACGAGGATCCGAGAGGCCAGGCCAGTGATCAGCATTTGTAGTTTATTGGCAGCCAAATAGCTTCCGGGCAGTAGACCAAGTTCACACGAGATGAGGAGGGTATTATATACTTCTGAGGCAGATTATGCGTACCTCCTCACCCGGTCATGGAGGAGTTAATTTAGGAGGCTCATCACTCTCGAGTTGTGATCCATCCAGGCGGGATCCGCATGTATCGAGATTTGAGACGTTTATATTAGTGGAACGGTATGAAGAAAGATATCGCGGAATTTGTAGCTGGATGTCTTGTCTGTCAGCAAGTGAAGGCTGAGCACCAGATACCAGCCGGATTATTTCAGCAGATTCCTATTCCTGAGTGGAAATGAGAACACATTACCATGGACTTTGTGGTGGGTTTGCCTAGGACACGACTAGACCATGACGCGATTTGGGTAATCGTTGATCGATTAACCAAATCTGCACACTTCTTAGCGATCCAGAAAAATTGATTCCCTGGATCGATTGGCAGATCTATATTGCCGGGAGATCATCAGATTACATGGTGTCCCTTTGACTATTATTTCGGATAGAGACCCCCGGTTCACATTTCGTTTCTGGCAGAGTCTGCAACAGGCCTTGGGCACTCAGCTCTGTTTCAATACAGCTTTCCATCCGCAGATAGATGGACAGCCAGAGCAGACCATTCAGACTCTAGAGGACTTGCTGAGGTCATGTGTATTGGATTTTGGGGATAGTTGGGAGGACCATTTTCCATTGGCAGAGTACGCCTACAACAACAACTTTCATTCGCCTATCCAGATGGCACCGTTTGAGGCGTTGTAGGGTAGACCTTGTCAGACACCCACCCTCTAGGATGAGGTTGGGAAGGCCCCGTTGTTGGGACCTCATAGAGCTCAGCAGGAGGCAGAGTTGGCCCGTATTATCAGACGGAGGATGTCAGAGGCGCAGGACCGCCAAAAGAGTTATGCTGATCGGAGATGCAGACCCTTGGAGTTTTCTATTGGCGACCATGTTTTTCTGCGAGTCTCACCCATGAAAGGGGTGACGAGATTTAGCTTCAGAGGTAAGCTAGCTCCGATACATTGGACCTTTTTAGATCTTGGAGAGGATTGGAGAGCTAGTTTATCGTCTGGCACTACCACCGTCCCTGGCAGGCATCCACGATGTATTCCACGTATCTACGCTGAGGAGATACATATTCGACCTGACACATGTGTTGACAGATATATTAGTTCCCTTTCAGCCTGATGTTACCTACGAGGAGGTTCCGGTACGGATTTTGGATCGGAAAGAGCGTCAGCTGCGGAACAAGACAATCTGACTGGTTAAAGTCGGATGGCAGCATCTTTCCGACGAGGAGGCTACCTGAGAGCTCGAGAATACGATCCGAGCTCGATACCCCCACCTTTTCACTTGAGGTATGTGAGTTATTTTCCGTTCAGCATTTATGCTATCTATCTGTTATTAGTACTTGCTGATGGTAGATAACGAAAATTTGGGGACCAAAGTTTTATTAGTGGGGAAGAATGTAAAATACTGAAAATGGGTGAATCATCATAAGGGAATTTTTTGAAATTTTTAGAAATTTTCTAGGAATTTTTCGGAACTCGTATGACTCAGGTTACGGGGATAAAAACGGAGCCCGTGAAAGCCTGTTTAGGCTACCCCTTTAAGCGAGGAAATGTTTATTTTTATTAATTCCTTTTATTTTTATTTTTCTTTTATTTTCTATTCTCCTTCGTTTCCTTCCCCGAACTCGCGCCTGAGTCTTCTTCCCCCCGCTAACTCCCTGCCCTAACTGTTCCCCCAATCGGCGTCGCATGACCATTTCTTCTCCTCCTCTCCTTTATTTCTCTTCTCCACTCACTGTTGCAAGCAGTCATTCTTCATCTTCCTCGACTCCGATTGGCGCCGACTCCCTCTCTTCACCGATGCACACCGCCGCCTTCTACTCGAGACAAGTTACAACGACGAGATGAGGTCGAGTGCCGGCCACCATGTCCAGCACCAGTCGCCGATGTTGATGGTGACTAGCAGCGTGCCCTAGTGCCGACCCCCATCCCTGTGCCCTAGCCGCCAACCACCCGAGCGCCACCCCAAAGCCGATGCCCTAGCTTCCGACTCTAGCCTCGCCGCCGACCCCCTGATGCTACCATGGCCAAGATTTGAGTCACCGGACCCCCCCCCTTGTTGGTCGCTACTCGGAAAACCCAATGGCTCCACTGTACAAAAATTTTGTACGTGATCTGAACCTTTCCTAGCTACCAAGTGTTTTTTTAAGTTAAACGTGTATCTCCTGCGGAACTTAACACGTTTGATTTCAAGTTTAACTTATATGTTCTTTTAGGTATAGATTTGGATCTCCTGCGGAACTTAACACGTTTGATCCAAATCACCTAGGTTATAAATTCAATTAAATATTAGTTTCCAAAATTGGCTTCCAGTACTGCATGGCGAGGCACTTGACCTTCTTGGATATGGGAGCAACCACCACCGACTAGACAAAGCCTTTTAAGGAAAATTAATATTTAATTTTCTTATATAACTCTAGGTTAACCAAAAGGAACAATCAAATAACAAGGAAAAAAGATAAAGAACACAACATCGAAATTAAATTCGAAAAACAAGAATCGAATGCCTCTTGTATTTGGTATTTATACAAAGAAAAATTAACAAATATGATGCGGAAATTAAATACTAGTTATACTTCTTCCTTGTATGCTAAAAACCTCGAGATCTTCTGCCGTATCCCTCGCCTCCTCTTGGACGTCGTGTGGGCGACGATCCTCCAAGACGAACACCACCCGGAAAGCTTCTCCTCTTTCTCTAGAATTCGGCCACCACCACCACAAAGGAGCAAAAGAGAGCAAAGAGAAGAGAGGGAGAGGGGTCGGCCACTTGATGATCTCCAACAACATAATATCAATTGTTATGTTATTCAAGGCCTCCCCTTCCCCCCTTTTTATATTAGTTTTCCAATGGAAAATTATGGAAAGAGTTTTATAAAAAATTAGACTCATTCCTATTTCCTTTTTTTCTTTTTCTTTCCTTTTAATTAATCAATCCTAGATTGATTTATTAATTAAACAACTATTTGTTGATATTTAATTATTTGACCGGCCCCTTGCTTGGGCACCAAGCAAGGTAGCCTGCCACTTATTAAAAGGGAAAAAAAGAAAAATAATTTATAAAATTTTAAAAGAAGAAAACTTCTAATAAAATTTTACAAACTCTCTCTTTTTTTTCTAATGTGGATATTAAAAGGAAAGTTTTAAAATTTAAAACCAAGTTTTAAAATTTAAAACATCTCTAATAATATTTCTTTTTAAAAGAAAGTTTTATAAATTTTACAACTCTCTTTTAAAACCTTATGGCCTAATTTAAATTAGAAAAATTTTATAAATTTTTAAAATATCTCTTTTTACAAATTGTAAATATCTGAGGAAATTTAAAAATTCAAAAACAACCTTCCTAATTTAAATATTGCGGCTGGCCCTCTTGCCCAAGGCAAGGACCGGCCATTTCTAGAGAATATATGGCCGGCCATTGCTTGGTCACCAAGCAATGAACCGGCCCCTTCTTGGACACCAAGATAAGCTTTTCTTTGGATGGACTTGAGGCTTTATTGAGGCTACAACAGGGACCTAGAGGAGAAATTGGTTTTGGCCTTCCGATGAGCTTGAGTATCCCGTGCTCGCCCCGAACACACAACTCAAGTTCATCGATAATAACTCATTCCACTAGAGAGTTATTACCGCACTACCGCACCAATCCCAAATTACATTATGGGCTCCTTCTTATCATGAGTGTGTTAGTCTCCCTGTGTTTAAGATTACGAATGTCCACTAATTAAGTGAGTTACTGACAACTCATTTAATTAATATCTAGCTCCAAGAGTAGTACCACTCAACTTTATTGTCATGTTGGACTAGGTCCACCTACAGGGTTTAACATGGCAATCCTTATGAGCTCCTCTTGGGGACATTCTCAACTTAGATAACTAGGACACAGATTCCTTCTATAATCAACAACACATACTATAAGTAATATCATTTCCCAACTTATCGGGCATATTGATTTATCGAGCTAAACCTCACCCTTTGATAAGTCAAAGAAATAAATATTAAATATACATGCTTGTTATTATATTAGGATTAAGAGCACACACTTCCATAATAACTAAGGTCTAGTTCTTTTACTAAGTCAGTACAAAAAGAACTTACCTAAATGATCCTACTCAATACACTTAAAGTGTATCAGTGTAATTTATTAGTCAAGATAAACTAATACTTAATTACACTACGTCTATTCTGATGGTTTGTTCCTTTCCATCTTAGTCGTGAGCAACTGTTTATAATTTATAGAGAACCGACAACATGATCTTCTAAGTGTGACTCCACACTCCATGTTATCTACTATATAAATTAATTGAATAATTACATTTAACAAATAAATATAAACATTTGACCAATGTGATTCTTTATTTCAAAATAAATGTGTACAAAAGCTAAACTTTTAAGTATATACTCCAACAATCTCCCACTTATACTAAAAGTCTAAGCTGCCATATCTGTTGCCATACATCTGATTCCCATCCCCTCCACATGCCGATCAAAAGTTTTCGCCGGAAGGGCCTTAGTGAAAGGATCTGCCAGGTTATCTGCTGATGCTATCTTGGCGACGACAACTTCTCCTCGCTTGACGATGTCTCATATCAGGTGGTACTTGCACTCTATATGTTTACTTGCCTTATGGGCTCGTGGTTCCTTCGAGTTAGCAACTACACCGCTATTATCACAATAAATTGTGATGATTTTGGGCAAACCTGGAATCACATCTAAGTCCATTAGAAAGTTCCTGAGCCATACTGCTTTTTTAGCCGCCTCAGAGGCTGCTACATACTCGAGACGCATTTCTGCTTAACACTCCTCTATGCAATGGCTCCACCTCCTAAAGTAAACACATAGCCTGATGTAGACTTACTGTTGTCCCTATCTGATTGGAAATCTGAATCCGTGTAACCCACAGGGAGCAAATCGTCTGCTTGGTAAACTAGCATATAATCTCTAGTCCTTCTCAGGTACTTTAATATATGCTTTACCGCTGTCCAATATCCTTGTCCAGGGTTACTCTGATATCTGCTAACCATGCCCACAGCAAAATAGATATCAGGTCTCGTGCATAGCATTGCATACATTAGGCTTCCTACAGCCGAAGCATAAGGAACTGCTTTCATGTCCTCTATCTCCTTTGATGTCTTCGGAGACATCTCTTTAGATAGAGCTACTCCATGCCTAAAAGGTAAGAAACCTTTCTTGGAATCCTGCATGCTAAAACGAGCAAGGATTGTATCTATATATGAAGCTTGGGACAGACACAACATTCTTTTCTTGCGATCTCTTATAACTTTGATCCCAAGGATGTGTGCACATTCTCCTAAGTCCTTCATATCAAATTGTTTGGACAACCATACCCTTACGTCCGATAATACCTTGACATTGTTGCCAATTAACAAAATATCATCTACGTACAGTACAAGAAATACCACCACGTTTCCATTACACTTCTTGTATACACAAGACTCATCCGGACATTGAATAAATCTATATGATAGGATTACTTCATTAAACTGGATGTTCCAAGACCTTGAAGCTTGCTTCAGTTCATAAATGGACCGATTGAGCTTGCACACTAGATGCTCTTTGCCTTTTTCAATGAACCCTTCTGGTTGCTTCATATGGATGTTCTCTTCAAGATTTCCATTAAGGAAAGCTGTCTTGACATCCATTTGTCAAATCTCATAATCCATATGAGCAGCAATGGATAAGAGTATCCGGATAGACTTAAGCATGGCTACCAGTGAAAAGGTCTCCTCATAATTGATTCCCTATTTATGAGTGTACCCTTTCGCAACAAGCCTAGCTTTGAAGGTTTCTACCTTCTCGTCTGCCCCTCTTTTCCTTTTGTAGATCCACTTGCATCCAACGGCTTTTACACCATCGAGTGGTTCTACAAGCTCCCAGACCTTATTAGAGTACATAGACTCTATTTCAGAATTCATTGCCTTTTGCCAAGATGCTGCATCTATATCTTGGAGAGCTTCGTCATATGTTCAGGGATCAGGTTCATGTTTACCCGGGATCAAGTCCGAAGACTCTCCCAAAAACATGAATCTATCAGGCTGCCTTACAACCCTCCCACTACGACGAGGCACTGTCTGTGGTTGTGTATCATGTGTGACACGTGTTGCAGTCTCTTGTGGTACTTCATCTTGTATTGTTGGTACTAAAGTAGACGTGTCCTCTCTAAGTTCTTCTAGAACAATTTTACTACTGGGCTTGTGATCCATTATATAGTCTTCTTCTAAAAACTGGGTATTGGTGCTAACAATGACCTTCTGGTCTTTAGGACTATAAAATAAACCACCTTTCGTTCCTCTGGGATACCCCACAAACACGCGAACTTCTGTACGAGATTCTAACTTATCAGCATCTAGTTTCAGCACATGTGCTGGACTACCCCAAATCCGAAAATATCTTAGACTGGGCTTTTGCCCATTTCACAATTCTGTGGGAGTAGAAGAAACTGATTTAGAAGGTACTAAGTTCAGAATGTACACTGCCGTTTCTAGAGCATATCCCCAAAACGAATTTGGTAATTCTGAATAACTCATCATTGATCTAACCATCTCCATAAGAGTCCTATTCCTTCGTTCTGCCACACCATTCTGTTGGGGTGTACCAGGTGCGGATAATTGGGATTGAATCCCGGCCTCTAATAAGTAATTCCTAAACTCTCCTAAGAGGTATTCGCCATCACGATCAGACCGTAGTGTCTTGATACTTTTACCTAGACGTTTCTCCACATCAGCCTTGTACTCTTTGAACTTATCAAAGCACTCAGACTTGCGGCGCATTAGGTAAATGTATCCATATCTTGAATAATCGTCTATAAAAGAGACAAAATATTCAAAACCACCTCTTGCCTGGACAGACATAGGACCACACAAATCAGAATGAACCAATTCTAACACTTCTTTGGCTCTATACCCCTTGGCCTTAAAAGGCCTCTTGGTCATTTTACCTTCCAAGCAAGATTCACAAGTTGGAAAATTTTCCAACTCTAATGAACCCAAGAGTCCATCGGCTATAAGCCTCTGAATCCTACTTAAGTTAATATGACCAAGCCTTAGATGCCAAAGATATGTTTGGTTCATTTCCGAAGGTTCTTTTCTCTTATTTGAGTTAGAAGATGTGTTATTAATTTCCATATTATGCTTTGTGGGAGAAATTGGATTTAAAGTATACAAATTGCCAACTAATGCACCAGAACAGATAATCACTTTATTTCTCTTAATAACTACATCGTTACTAAAGGAAACTGAATATCCATCCAAAAACAGTTTAGAAACTGAAATTAAATTCTTTCTAAAACTGGGTACATAAAGACAATTTCTTAAAACCAAATTTCTATTCCTATTAATAGATAAGTAGACATCTCCCACTGCAATAGCCGCCACCTTAGTAGCATTGCCCATGTAGACGGTAATCTCTCCTTCAGATAGTCGTCGGGTTTCCTGGAACCCCTGCAAGGAATTGCAGACATGATCAGTGGCTCCCGTATCTACACACCAGGTGCTGGTAGATAACACCGCTAAATATATTTCAACAACTAGAGTATGAGATATACCTTTATTGTTATGTTTCCTACAAAGACAGTCCGCCTTTCAATGTCCAGTCTGCTTGTAAATAAAGCACTTGCCCTTCAGCTTCTTTATTCCAGCTTTTTGTCCTGCACCTTGAGGTTTATTCACCTTCTTTGCTGAGCCATTTTGTTTCTTCTTCTTCTTGCCTTTCGGCTTAGAAGTAGAACCATTTTCAGCATAGTGAATTTGAGAATGTTGACGAAACAACCCTTCGGCTACCTGAAGTTCTGTCAGAAGTTCCGCCAATGAATACATCCTTTTATTCATATTATAGTTCAGGCAAAAATGCTCAAAACTTCTGGGCAGCGTTTGGAGGATGATATCGACCTGGGTTTCCCCATCAATTTCCCCTCCAAGAACTTGTATTTCATTTAAGTAAGTCATCATCTTGAGAATATGATCCCTCACGGGAGTCCCCTCAGTCATGGTGGTTGTCATCAGTTTTCTCATTGCCTCTTGCCTAGCAGCCCGATTCTGATGTCCGAAGAGTTCCTTGAGATTGTTCATTATATCATAGGCTGTTGGTAAGTCCTGATGCTGATGTTGCAATACATTTGACATCGAAGCCAAGCTGTAACACCGCGCCATCTCATCAGCTTTTACCCATTTACTATGATACTGAATCTCCTCTGGGGTAAAATCATTGCTAGGTGTTTCTGGGCATTCCTCTGACAGTACAAACTTATAGCCCTCAGCAGTAAGAACAATGTCCAGGTTCATTTTCCAATCTATGTAGTTAGGACCAGTAAGTCTGTTCTCTTTTAGTATGATGGCCAGTGGGTTGAAAATCATCCTAAGAATCACAAATAACTTTTGGTCAGAACTCTAAATTTAGAATAATATTGATTCCTCAAACAATACTATTTTAAATTAACCAACACCTCAAAACACCGTGAATTTTGTATGCCACGATAGTGTGGACGTATACAAATTCAACATTTGTAAAAGGAGGGTTTTACCCATTAATTTTATTATCTTGTCAACCTAACTTTTTGACAAATAAAATTAATAGTTGGTTTACTTTGGTCACACGAATAATAGCAGTGACTCCGATGGGGAGGAAACTATTAGACGTCCCTAAGTGTGTACCATTACTTGACACTAAGTCCATTAATAAGATTGTGCCCCTTCCGATGGGGAAGATCACACGCACTTAATTAACTTCCTATAGTCATCCTAAGAATGGAAGTTTAATCTAGTGATCCGCAAACAAGCTCATCCGATATGGAGGAAGGCACTCAGAGCTAACGCGCAAGCTTGTTGCATCACTTATAAACCAGTAATGGAGACCGTGGAATTTATTTAAAAATAAATCCCTCTCCCACTTAGTTATTTAAAGTGAGGAATTTTGACTATGCTAGCCTACTAAACATGCATACTAACAAGCACACATAGTCACAGCATAAAAAACAATAAATAGAAAAACTAATTTTCAACTATTATGGCTATTGCTGTCCTCCGTGTGTCGCCAACCCTAGCTGCTGCCATCTTTGGCCACTGCCACCGGGTCTATGTAACACCCACAAGATTATGAGATAAGTATATGAGTGTTATTTGCTTTAGAGCCTAAAAATATGAAGAATCAAAAAGAAAAAAAAAAGAGATAAGAGAAATAAAAGAAGAGGTGAAGGTTTGAACCTTGAACCTCTCACAAAGGATAGAAATAAAATTATGTATGATAACCACTAGGATAATGAATAATATGTGAAAGGGAAATGATGGGAATTGTAGTTAAATGTAAAGCTAAAATTTAGTGAAGGAACAAAGGGAAAATCAAGTGGCTTCTTTCTCTTGTTTACCTCTTGGTTAAGGAAAAAGTGTAGCAAAAGACAAGTTGTCCTTCTCCCTTTCCTTCTCTATTTTCGTGGGGTTTAAGAGGATAATAAAGAGAAGAATTTAGGGAAGGGAATGAGGACATATTCTCATTAAGAAAATACATGCATGAGATAAGGAGGAAGGGAAGCAAAGTTCATTTTGGTAACTTCCACCTGCTTAGCATAAAAAGGAAAGGAACTAAAGGTTTTCATTTTTTTTTCCTTCTCCCTCACCCTTGCCGAGACTCTAAGCCTCCTCCCTCATCTCCACAAGCCATGTTTAGGTTTCTCCCTAAGAGAAAACTAAACTACAAGAAGGAGCCTTCAAGGTGTACCCTTCCAAGCAAGAGAAAATCAAAAGGAGTGCTAGAAGAAGAAGCCCCCTACTTCCTCTTAACCAAGGGTACCATTTCTTTAAAGATTAACAAGTGATTACTAGGTAAGCTTCCCCTCACCTGTGGTACAATAGTTTGTATAGTTTTTCATGGAGTTAGATCGGTTAAAAACCTAGGACTTGCCTTAAGAAAATTCGGCCAAAAGAAGAAGAAGAGTTTAAGAAAGTTGTAATTAGATATGCTTACTATCTTTCTTGTGATATGTATTTTATGTAAAAAGTTAATCTAAGGTTTCCATGCTAGAATAAATGATGAAAACTTAGATCCATAAGCTTTAAACTCTCGGCCAAGCATGAACAAGAAGACTAGGTAAGATTAAGACTCAAACTAAGCATGTTTCCTTATTCTTGAGTTATGTACCCTATGATAATGATGTTGTTAACTTTTTTCTCCTACTTGTATATTGTTGAAACTCCATTTTTCATGCCCATGAGTATTCGGCCATGTAAGAAGTAAAGGCTTAAGAGAGTTTTAAATCTAGGGCTAAGCATTCTAAGATTGTTCCTAAGACAAGGTATGAAGTTTTATGCCATGATTGTATGTTAGTTATAAATCTTATTTCATGCTTATAAAGGTTCGGTTATGATGAGATTTGAAGTCTAGGAAAGTTTAAACCAAGGCTAGGAAGCTCATGACTTTCTTGATAAAATAATATGGAACTAGTAGATGTTTTTTTTTACTAAGTTTACTAATGTTGTTCCTTGTTATGATGTCATGAAAATTGTGTAGTTCCATGATTTATATTTTTCGGCCACCTTTGGATTAAAGGACTAGGAAAACTTAGAACCCAACTTATATATGTTCATGATGCTCCTTGTGGTAAATACTATGAAATGTAGTTGTGGTTCTATGCTCTTATGCCACTAGAAATGTAGTTCATGCTTGTTAGGGTTCGGCCAATACTAGTGCAAAGGCCTAGAGAAATTTTGAAACCAACTTACATTTGTTCATGATGTTTTTGTGATAAGTACCATGAAATGTAGTTGTGATTCCTATGCTCTTATGTCACTAAAAATCTAGTTCCATGATTTATATGTTTCGGCCATTACAAGATTAAAAGCCAAGAGAAAACTTAGAACCCAACTTATATATATGCTTATGATGTCTTGTGATATATGCTATGAAATGTAGTTGTGGTTACCATGCTCTTATGCCATTAAAAACCTAATTCCATGAGTTATAGGTTTCGGCCACCTTGAGTTAAAGGGTCTAGGAAGTTTGGAATTTAAAACAAATATGCTTATGTTGTTTCTCATGAAAATGTATAAGATATTGGCTTAAGGTTCAATACTTCCATGCTACTTGTAACCTAGAAGGAGACATGTTAGGGTTCAGCCATGATAAGTTTGGGAGCTTAAGGAACTTAGAACCCAAACTAAATATGCTTAAGTGGTTCCTTATGAAATATGATATGATATGAACTTAAGGTTTACATGTTTGCATGTTATTTAGAACTTGTTTGCTCTACATGAAAGGTTTCGGCCATGAAGAATTTGAAACCTAGGAGGGCTTAAAAATTTAGGTTAACATGCTTATGACCTTTATTATGCTAGTATGTGAAGATATCATGAGATTTTTATATTTGTATGTTGTCTAGATATCATGCCTCTATTCATGACTTTCGGCCATATGGGTTTAGTGACCTTGATGTACCTCACATGTTATGAATGAATCAAGAGATGTTATTTAATGATTCCATGAATGGTTATGTCTTTTATGATAAGTGATATGCTCTCTTATGTATGCTTATGATCCATGTATGTGCTATGTGCTCAATCATGCATGCTTTAGGATATGATAAAAATGATATGTTCATTATGCAAGCTTATGATTCATGCATGTGCTGTGTGCCCAAATATGCATGCTTATGATATGCTAAGTGATATGTTCATGATGTATGCTATGATTCATGCAGGTGTTGTGTGCCCAAAAAAATGCATGTTTTATGATATGTCAAGAAACATGATATGCATGTAAGAATAAGAACTACAATATGTATGACATGCTACTTTACTTTATGTATGGCTTGTACCAAGGGTGGGCTCCATAAGCGCCCCGGGGTCGATGGACTAAGAAACGAGCCTCGTTAGGGATGGGCTCCTAAGTGCCCCTAGGTCGATGGACTAAGAAACGGGCCTAGTATGTATGCCTTGTAGGGTTCAAGACTTGCTACCTTGGACCTACATAGGATGCGCGCATTTATGTATGTGGTACAAGCCAGGGCCCCAATCATGTTGAGATTATGTTTAAGTATGTTTTGTATAAGTTTTCAAAAGACATGTTGCATATGTTGCATGATATATGTTTAGGAATTTACCATGCTTATACTTTATGATTATGCCATGATACTTTATGTTATGTTATGATATGCCATGATATGCTCTTGACATGATACATTTGTCTTTATGCCTTATGACTTATGGTTTTAATATACTCTACGGTTTTTGTGAGTAGGAAAGGAACTTACTGAGCCATGAGTGCTCACAGCTTACTTTCTTGTACCACAGATAAAGGCAAGACATGGATGGACTAGGGGAGCAGCAGGAGGGGCTAGAAGGATGTGTGCGGTAGTGGACTGACTAAAAGAAATGACCTGCTTTTATTTAATAAGAAATTTACCATGCTGATGTTTTTACCTTATGACTCCATGACCTTAAGTATGTGGTTTTGTATTTAAGACTCAAAAATATGATAGGTATGCTATGTGGTTCTTTTATATCTATGGTGAATTTTTAAGTAAGAAAATGTTTTTTTTTTAATTCTCTAAGTAAGACTTCCGCTGTGTTAAGTATGTATGTGTCGCAAGTAACCCCCGTCCCCTTAGCAGGAGGGGCGGGGCGTTACAGTTTGGTATCAGAGCCAAGTTATCCTTTCCACTACACACATGTCAAGCCTCTATCCTGCCGCTCCAAGTAAGATTTTATATGCTTAAAGTAAAATTATGTTTTGATGCTTTAATATTATGCATGTTTACTTATTCTTTGATTTAGTTAATTTAATGTTTGATGCTTTAATATTATGCATGTTTACTTATTCTTGATTTAATCTAATTTTGGTTGCTTTAATATTATGCATGCTCTCTGATTTAGTTTAATTTAACTTTTGTCAATACTCTAATATTCTGCATGTTTAGTTATACCTTGAATTAGGATTGACATGCATGATTGAATTAGGATTGACATGCATGATGGTAGGATAGGAATAATAATAACCTTATGACGGCGAATAGGGATAACGATAATTTATTGTTGTTTAATGAAGATAAGCATGGCTAGGAGACGTACTACCCGAGCAGAGGAGACAGTAACTCCACCAGATCTGACTCAGGTAGTCACCGACCTTCAACGCCAGATCACGGAACAACAACAGATGATCACGACTTTGATGGGTCAACAAGGAACCCCTACTACCCCACCAGTAGTTCAGAATGCAGTGCCCATTGTGTCACTAGTTGCACCAGTACCACCGGTAGCCCCTGCCCAGTGGTTTGACAGGAGACCTATTTGATTCAGTGGTTGAGACTTAAACCGGAGAACTTCTCGGGTACTTGCGAGCCGTGGGATGCCCAGGCCTGGTTCAAGACTGTAGAAAGCATAGTGGAACTTTTGGACTGGCCTGAATCAGAGAAGATCAAATGTGTATCCTTCTGCTTCTCCGGAGATGCGAGAATGTGGTGGGAAAGAGTTAAAGTGAAGAGGCAAATTAATCTGATGAATTGGACGGACTTCGAGACAGAGTTCTTCGAAGAATTCTTTTATACGCAAGTGACGAACCGGCATTACGACGAGTTTACTGAGTTTCGGCAAGGTAATTTATCAGTGAACGAAGCAGTAAAGCGCTTCAACCGACTAGCACGCCTTTATCCTGAATTAGTGCGTACAGAGAGAGAAAGGGTCAGACTGATGCTGAAGATGCTTCGACCCGAGATAGCACTGAACGTGGCCGGCGGAGTTAATAGGCCGCAGACTACAGAGGAATTAGTCAGCAGTGCACTGATTACGGAGCATTATCAGAAAGCGATGAAGGAGAATAAAGGTCAGACACGAGCCGAGGGACAGAAACCTCAGAGTACTAAAACAGGCTGGAAAGGAACGTCTACCGGAAAAAGAAAGCAGTGGGACAATGCAAAAAGTGGGTCAGTAAATAAGCAACCGAGATACCCCCAGTGTTCTATTTGTGGGAAGCTGCATTTCGGATTGTGTCACAAAGGTACACGAAAATGCTATAATTGTGGACAGGAGGGACATTTGGCCAGAGACTGTCCTACTCAAATGCAGGCACCATTCCAGCAGAACAACTAGAACAGGGGTGCCCCTTCACAACTACACCAGATGCAAACTGCTATAGAACGGACTTCAATCAGCCAGGGGAGATTGGAAGCCCCGCCATCAACGACGAATGCCAGGGTTTTCGCGCTTACCAATGAAGATGTGGCGAACGCCTCTACTGTCGTTACAGGTCAGCCGCTTACCTCTAGCCAACATGCTAAAGTTTTATTTGATATTGAAGGCAAACCAGTGGTCGAATCTATCGGGAAACCGAGAAACATTTCGTGTCATGGGGTCGAGACCATGTCCGAGCAACTCTCCACCCTGACTATAGCACCCACCCTATTCGACAATATGTTAGAGAAGCAAGTCAGTGACCAAAGCCTCCAAAGGATTAAGCAAGAGATCTTAGAGGGAAAGAATGGTGGATTTCGTACCGCGGGCAGCGGAATATTATACCTCAGAGATCGATTATGTATTCCCGAGGACCCCGAGTTGCGAAGGAAGATATTAGAAGAAGCTCATTCAACGCCCTATGCAATGCATCCGGGATCCACCAAAATGTACCAGGATTTGAAAAAGAAATTCTGGTGGTCCGGTATGAAAAGAGATGTGGCTCAGTACATCAGTGCCTGCCTGACTTGTCAGAGGGTTAAAGCGGAACAGGATTACTGCAGCCTGTTCAGATTCCGGAATGGAAATGGGAGGATATCTCGATGGACTTTATTTCAGGATTACCCAAGACAACAAACGGCTATGACGCTATATGGGTAATCGTGGATAGACTAACCAAATCCGCCCACTTTCTGGCAATCAAAATGACCCATTCAATTGAGCAACTGGCTCAATTATATGTCAAGGAAATTATTAGACTACATGGGATCCCTAAGACCATCATCTCTGACAGAGATAGTCGTTTTGTTTCGCATTTTTTGGAATGTGTTTAGAGGGCTCTCGGCACAAAGCTATTATTCAGTACTGCCTTCCACCCTCAAACCGATGGACAGACAGAGAGAGTGAACCAGGTGCTGGAAGACATGCTACGGGCTTGTGCCTTGGACTTTAAAGAAAGTTGGTGCCGATATTTATGCTTAGCAGAATTTGCTTATAACAATAGCTACCAGGCTACTATTGGGATGGCACCCTACGAGGCTCTGTATGGTAGAAAATGCAGATCACCCATATGTTGGTATGAAGGCGGGGAAAAGAAAGAGATGTGATTTCAAACAGAGCTTATCGATAACACTACCCGTGTTATACAGAATATCCGCCAAAGAATAGAAACTGCTCAGAGTCGACAGAAGAATTATGCAGATAAGCGACGAAGGCTATTGGAATTCAGTGTCGGAGACTCAGTATTCCTCAAGGTAGCTCCTATGAAGGGAGTAATGAGGTTCGGTAAGAAGGGAAAGCTAAGCCCGCGCTATGTGGGACCATACCAGGTTCTGAAAAGAATCGGCAAGGTAGCATATGAAATAGAGCTGCCTCAAGAGATGTCAGCCATTCATAACGTGTTCCACATTTCGATGCTGAAGAAATGTATTCCGAACACGGGCAAAGTGATCGAACCACAGACAATACAAGTGCAAGAGGACCTAACCTACGAGAGCCGACCAATTCAGATATTGGATCGAGACGTCAAAAGACTAAGGAACAAAGAAGTACCCTTAGTAAAGGTCCTATGGCAAAATCAACAACACGAAGAAGCCACGTGGGAACGAGAAGATGATATGAAACAAAAGTATCCGGGGCTATTTTAAGTTCGAGGATGAACTTTCTATGAGGTATGGGGTACTGTAACACCCACAAGATTATGAGATAAGTATATGGGTGTTATTTGCTTTAGAGCCTAAAAATATGAAGAATCAAAAAGAAAAAAAAAAGATATAAGAGAAATAAAAGAAGAGGTGAAGGTTTGAACCTTGAACCTCTCACAAAGGATAGAAATAAAATTATGTATGATAACCACTAGGATAATGAATAATATGTGAAAGGGAAATGATGGGAATTGTAGTTAAATGTAAAGCTAAAATTTAGTGAAGGAACAAAGGGAAAATCAAGTGGCTTCTTTCTCTTGTTTACCTCTTGGTTAAGGAAAAAGAGTAGCAAAAGACAAGTTGTCCTTCTCCCTTTCCTTCTCTATTTTCGTGGGGTTTAAGAGGATAATAAAGAGAAGAATTTAGGGAAGGGAATGAGGACATATTCTCATTAAGAAAATACATGCATGAGATAAGGAGGAAGGGAAGCAAAGTTCATTTTGGTAACTTCCACCTACTTAGCATAAAAAGGAAAGGAACTAAAGGTTTTCATTTTTTTTCCTTCTCCCTCACCCTTGCCGAGACTCTAAGCCTCCTCCCTCATCTCCACAAGCCAAGTTTAGGTTTCTCCCTAAGAGAAAACTAAACTACAAGAAGGAGCCTTCAAGGTGTACCCTTCCAAGCAAGAGAAAATCAAAAGGAGTGCTAGAAGAAGAAGCCCCTACTTCCTCTTCACCAAGGGTACCATTTCTTTAAAGATTAACAAGTGATTACTAGGTAAGCTTCCCCTCACCTGTGGTACAATAGTTTGTATGGTTTTTCATGGAGTTAGATCGCTTAAAAACCTAGGACTTGCCTTAAGAAAATTCGGCCAAAAGAAGAAGAAGAGTTTAAGAAAGTTGTAATTAGATATGCTTACTATCTTTCTTGTGATATGTATTTTATGTAAAAAGTTAATCTAAGGTTTCCATGCTAGAATAAATGATGAAAACTTAGATCCATAAGCTTTAAACTCTCGGCCAAGCATGAACAAGAAGACTAGGTAAGTTTAAGACTCAAACTAAGCATGTTTCCTTATTCTTGAGTTATGTACCCTATGATAATGATGTTGTTAACTTTTTTCTCCTACTTGTATATTGTTGAAACTCCATTTTTCATGCCCATGAGTATTTGTCCATGTAAGAAGTAAAGGCTTAAGAGAGTTTTAAATCTAGGGCTAAGCATGCTAAGATTGTTCCTAAGACAAGGTATGAAGTTTTATGCCATGATTGTATGTTAGTTATAAATCTTATTTCATGCTTATAAAGGTTCGGTTATGATGAGATTTGAAGTCTAGGAAAGTTTAAACCAAGGCTAGGAAGCTCATGACTTTCTTGATAAAATAATATGGAACTAGTAGATATTTTTTTTTACTAAGTTTACTAATGTTGTTCCTTGTTATGATGTCATGAAAATTGTGTAGTTCCATGATTTATATGTTTCGGCCACCTTTGGATTAAAGGACTAGGAAAACTTAGAACCCAACTTATATATGTTCATGATGCTCCTTGTGGTAAGTACTATGAAATGTAGTTGTGGTTCCATGCTCTTATGCCACTAGAAATGTAGTTCATGCTTGTTAGGGTTCGGCCAATACTAGTGCAAAGGCCTAGAGAAATTTTGAAACCAACTTACATTTGTTCATGATGTTTTTGTGATATGTACCATGAAATGTAGTTGTGATTCCTATGCTCTTATGTCACTAAAAATCTAGTTCCATGATTTATATGTTTCGGCCATTATAAGATTAAAAGCCTAGAGAAAACTTAGAACCCAACTTATATATATGCTTATGATGTCTTATGATATATGCTATGAAATGTAGTTGTGGTTACCATGCTCTTATGCCATTAAAAACCTAATTCCATGAGTTATAGGTTTCGGCCACCTTGAGTTAAAGGGTCTAGGAAGTTTGGAATTTAAAACAAATATGCTTATGTTGTTTCTCATGAAAATGTATAAGATATTGGCTTAAGGTTCAATACTTCCATGCTACTTGTAACCTAGAAGGAGACATGTTAGGGTTCGGCCATGATAAGTTTGGGAGCTTAAGGAACTTAGAACCCAAACTAAATATGCTTAAGTGGTTCCTTATGAAATATGATATGATATGAACTTAAGGTTTACATGTTTGCATGTTATTTAGAACTTGTTTGCTCTACATGAAAGGTTTCGGCCATGAAGAATTTGAAACCTAGGAGGGCTTAAAAATTTAGGTTAACATGCTTATGACCTTTATTATGCTAGTATGTGAAGATATCATGAGATTTTTATATTTGTATGTTGTCTAGATATCATGCCTCTATTCATGACTTTCGGCCATATGGGTTTAGTGACCTTGATGTACCTCACATGTTATGAATGAATCAAGAGATGTTATTTAATGATTCCATGAATGGTTATGTCTTTTATGATAAGTGATATGCTCTCTTATGTATGCTTATGATCCATGTATGTGCTATGTGCTCAATCATGCATGCTTTAGGATATGATAAAAATGATATGTTCATTATGCAAGCTTATGATTCATGCATGTGCTGTGTGCCCAAATATGCATGCTTATGATATGCTAAGTGATATGTTCATGATGTATGCTATGATTCATGCATGTGCTGTGTGCCCAAAAAAATGCATGTTTTATGTTATGTCAAGAAACATGATATGCATGTAAGAATAAGAACTACAATATGTATGACATGCTACTTTACTTTATGTATGGCTTGTACCAAGGGTGGGCTCCATAAGCGCCCCGGGGTCGATGGACTAAGAAACGGGCCTCGTTAGGGATGGGCTCCTAAGTGCCCCTAGGTCGATGGACTAAGAAACGGGCCTAGTATGTATGTTTTGTAGGGTTCAAGACTTGCTACCTTGGACCTACATAGGACGCGCGCATTTATGTATGTGGTACAAGCCGGGGCCCCAATCATTTTGAGATTATGTTTAAGTATGTATTGTATAAGTTTTCAAAAGACATGTTGCATATGTTGCATGATATATGTTTAGGAATTTACCATGCTTATACTTTATGATTATGCCATGATACTTTATGTTATGTTATGATATGCCATGATATGCTCTTGACATGATACATTTGTCTTTATGCCTTATGACTTATGGTTTTAATATGCTCTACGGTTTTTGTGAGTAGGAAAGGAACTTACTGAGCCATGAGTGCTCACAGCTTACTTTCTTGTACCACAGATAAAGGCAAGACATGGATGGACTAGGGGAGCAGCAGGAGGGGCTAGAAGGATGTGTGCGGTAGTGGACTGGCTAAAAGAAATGACCTGCTTTTATTTAATAAGAAATTTACCATGCTGATGTTTTTACCTTATGACTCCATGACCTTAAGTATGTGGTTGGGTATTTAAGACTCAAAAATATGATAGGTATGCTATGTGGTTCTTTTATATCTATGGTGAATTTTTAAGTAAGAAAATGTTTTTTTTAAATTCTCTAAGTTAGACTTCCGCTGTGTTAAGTATGTATGTGTCGCAAGTAACCCCCGTCCCCTTAGCAGGAGGGGCGGGGCGTTATAGTCTAGTTGTCGCATCCATCTTGCCCCTTGTTCCGCTGCGTCTCTGGTCCTCAAAAAGGTTCCACGCCTTGCAAGATTCGATCCGTGACATAAATAGAATTTTACATTTTTCGATCCTATATTTCTCGAAGGAATGTACATGTGAACTAGATTGAACATAAAATAAAAATTTACATCCATCGATCCTATATTCCATACACGGAATGTACATGTAACTAGATCAAAAAATAAAATCCTAATAAAACTAAATACAGCTCCTGCTGTATTTTATAATACAATCATGCACACATAATAAATGCCCTTGACATGTCCAAGGGTCCAATCACACACATAAAAACTATAAGCCATAATAGTTGGATCCTGCATCCACAAAGTTAGCACATCCTACTATTAACCTGCCTAAATTATGTATGACATGTGCATAATTAAACTAATACCAAATACACAGAGGCAAAACCTCGCTCTGATACCACTTGTTGGTCGCTACTCGGAAAACCCAATGGCTCCACTGTACAAAAATTTTGTACGTGATCTGAACATTTCCTAGCTACCATGTGTTCTTTTAAGTTAAACTTGTATCTCCTGCGGAACTTAACACGTTTGATTCCAAGTTTAACTTATATGTTCTTTTAGGTTTAGATTTGGATCTCCTGCGGAACTTAACACGTTTGATCCAAATCACCTAGGTTATAAATTCAATTAAATATTAGTTTCCAAAATTGGCTTCCAGTACTGCATGGCGAGGCACTTGGCCTTCTTAGATATGGGAGCAACCACCACCGACTAGACAAAGCCTTTTAAGGAAAGTTAATATTTAATTTCCTTATATAACTCTAGGTTAACCAAAAGGAACAATCAAATCACAAGGAAAAAAGAAAAAGAACACAACATCGAAATTAAATTCGAAAAACAAGAATCGAATGCCTCCTGTATTTGGTATTTATACAAAGAAAAATTAACTAGTATGATGCGGAAATTAAATACTAGTTATACCTCTTTCTTGTATGCTAAAAACCTCGAAATCTTCTGTCGTATCCCTCGCCTCCTCTTGGACGTCGTGTGGGCGACGATCCTCCAAGACGAACACCACCCGGAAAGCTTCTCCTCCTTCTCTAGAATTCGGCCACCACCACCACAAAGGAGAAAAAGAGAGCAACGGGAAGAGAGGGAGAGGGGCCGGTCACTTGATGATCTCTAACAACACAATATCAATTGTTATGTTATTCAAGGCCTCCCCTTCCCCCCTTTTTATATTAGTTTCCCAACGGAAAATTATGGAAAGAGTTTTATAAAAAATTAGACTCATTCCTATTTCCTTTTTTCTTTTTCTTTCCTTTTAATTAATCAATCCTAGATTGATTTATTAATTAAACAACTATTTGTTGATGTTTAATTATTTGACCGGCCCCTTGCTTGGGCACCAAGCAAGGTGGCCGACCACTTATTAAAAGGGAAAGAAAGAAAAAAAATTTTATAAAATTTTAAAAGAAGAAAACTTCTAATAAAATTTTACAAACTCTCTCTTTTTTTTCTAATGTGGATATTAAAAGAAAAGTTTTAAAATTTAAAACCAAGTTTTAAAATTTAAAACATCTCTAATAATATTTCTTTTTAAAAGAAAGTTTTATAAATTTTACAACTCTCTTTTAAAACCTTGTGGCCTAATTTAAATTAGGAAAATTTTATAAATTTTTAAAATCTCTCTTTTTACAAATTGTAAATATCTGAGGAAATTTAAAAATTCAAAAACAACCTGCCTAATTTAAATATTGCGGCTGGCCCCCTTGCCCAAGGCAAGGGCCGGCCATTTCTAGAGAATATATGGCCGGTCATTGCATGGTCACCAAGCAATGAACCGACCCCTT
Source organism: Zingiber officinale (assembly GCF_018446385.1). Classification (NCBI taxonomy): domain Eukaryota; kingdom Viridiplantae; phylum Streptophyta; class Magnoliopsida; order Zingiberales; family Zingiberaceae; genus Zingiber; species Zingiber officinale. The sequence continues at coordinate 46,179,313 of NC_055986.1, forward strand.
CTTGGACACCAAGATAGGCTTTTCTTTGAATGGACTTAAGGCTTTATTGAGGCTACAACAGGGATCTAGAGGAGAAATTGGTTTTGGCCTTCCGATGAGCTTGAGTATCCCGTGCTCGCCCCGAACACACAACTCAAGTTCATCGATAATAACTCATTCCACAGAGTTATTATCGCACTACCGCACCAATCCCAAATTACATTATGGGCTCCTTCTTATCATGAGTGTGTTAGTTTCCCTGTGTTTAAGATTACGAATGTCCACTAATTAAGTGAGTTACTGACAACTCATTTAATTAATATCTAGCTCCAAGAGTAGTACCACTCAACTTTATTGTCATGTTGGACTAGGTTCACCTGCAGGGTTTAACATGGCAATCTTTATGAGCTCCTCTTGGGGGCATTCTCAACCTAGATAACTAGGACACAGATTCCTTCTATAATCAACAACACATACTATAAGTAATATCATTTCCTAACTTATCAGGCATATTGATTTATCGAGCTAAACCTCACCCTTTGATAAGTCAAAGAAATAAATATTAAATATACATGCTTGTTATTATATTAGGATTAAGAGCACACACTTCCATAATAACTAAGGTCTAGTTCTTTTACTAAGTCAGTACAAAAAACACTTACCTAAATGATCATACTCAATACACTTAAATGTATCAGTGTAATTTATTAGTCAAGATAAACTAATACTTAATTACACTATGTCTATTCTGATGGTTTGTTCTTTTTCATCTTAGTCATGAGCAACTGTTTATAATTTATAGAGAACCGACAACATGATCTTCTAAGTGTGACTCCACACTCCATGTTATCTACTATATAAATTAATTGAACAATTACATTTAACAAATAAATGTAAACATTTGACCAATGTGATTCTTTATTTCAAAATAAATATGTACAAAAGCTAAACTTTTAAGTATACACTCCAACACCCCTTCCCTCCGTGCTGCCGTTGACCACCATGGCTGATGCCTGATCACCGCTGAGCACCATCTGAGGGGCAACTTGTTGGCACGTGTTTCCTTCCTTGATCCAGCCTACTGTTATCGATCTACACGGCTAGCAATTTCAGCAGCCGCTCTCCCTGGTCGTGGGTGAACAGAGAAGGTATTGTAGTAGGGTAGTTGTATTCTGTGAAATTGGAATTTATAACAATGATCAATTGGAGATAAATTTGGAAATTCATGATGATTGGGATATATAATGTAGGGGCAGCAACTTTTGCAACTTTAGCCACAAATCCCTAGCATATTTCCGGTCGTCACACCTCTTGGCAGTTGGTCTACAGAGGAGATCTTGTGATAAGGTATGAAGATGGAAACATGATTCTTGTTTAAGTTGAATTTGGTGGTTGTTTAGAATTTATCTTGGTTTCGGGTTAAAACTGATTTATTACAGGACTTTGACGTGAGACGAGTATCTCAACATTGGTTTTGATCGGATTTGGACCGATTTGACCTTTCTATTGGAGGCGGGTACTTTGACTTTATGTCCTTTGATATACATAGGAATGTTTTTAACAGATAGCAACGATTGTGTTTTTCTTATCTATTTCGGTTAATCACTAGCCGATCTGTTACATGTTTGTTTGTTTATTTGTTATGCACATCATGTTAGTACTTATCTGATTATACATACTTATAGGGGTAGTGACGCAATTATGTTATATATTATGTCCAGGATCTAGGGTTTTTGATACCTTATCTGATCTGTGTACCTTTGATTTGGTTCATTGTCCTATGGTACATATTTTATATTTATGTGTGGATATTGCTATGCTGTTCAGGATATTGCCAAGTTTAGTATCATGCATCATCTCGCATGACTGCATGCTGTGCGATAGTTTGCTCCATTATTGTCGAGCATATCGCCAGTTACATATATCTGTACACACCACCACTCATGGGTTAGTGGTATATCAGACAGGTGTGTGGCAGTTCTGCTGTTTGGCTCCGTTGGTCTGGTGACTCAGCGTGGTAGCCGGCAGACGGTTCTGCTCTGTTTGGCTCCGCTGATTTAGTGTAGCAGTGTGGTAGCCGGCATGCGGTTGGACTCTGTTTGGCTCCGTTGGTCCGCTCATGGGTAGTGTGACGCAGCGTGGTAGCCGGTAGAGATTCCTCCCCGTTATCGTGTACCGGGAGATGAGAGCATTGAGCTCCCCCATTTATGATTTGGGGTAGGAGGATATGTGTACTCTGACAACATCCCGTCCACTCGGTCACTCATCAGGAGTAGTGATGGCAGAGTGAACGGTTGTCACAGCCCTACCCACTCGATCTCACCATTGTGTGTGAGATGGTTGACTGGCGTCAGGGTGGCCATGACATTTGCATCATATGCATGATGCATTTATTGCTTGTGTTTGCTGTATTTACTTGCTGCATTTATTTGGATGCATATGATTGACATGCATATAGGATTTATGACACGCTCGGTTTGACGACCCTGTTGTACTTATACCCTGGTCCTGGTTAGTATAATTTTCTCATGCTTATTTCAGTTGCATTTACCCTTCTTGTATCAGGAGACTGTACACATGATTAGTGCTGGTTGTTATTTTCTTTATTATGCATATCAGTTGTTACCCGCTGAGTTGTTGAACTCACCCCCGTGGACACTATCTTTTCAGGTACCAGGTTGTTTATAGAGTCGCTTAGAGTATCCTACCTGCCGGTCCCCACGTCACACCAGAAGATCTGTCTCCGTTTTTGTTTATTTGTATTTTGATATATGAATTTGTGTATTTAGCTTTGTGTTCCGGCATTGTTCCTGAAGTGTTGTTTTGTTGTGTGGTGTAAGCCTAGCCGGCTAGCAGTCTTTATTTATAGTTGTATGTGTTGTCTATTGGATTTCCGCTGTGTTTGGTTTTGGTACAGCCGAGTGGGCTGTTAGATTTATATATAACTGCGTGGTTGTATTTTTGTGGTATCAGCCGAGTAGACTGCATATATAACTGCGTGGTTGTGTATATATATTCCAGCCGCCTGTGACTGATGTATATTGTGTCTGTAGAAATGTTTCAGATTGTCACTCGTACAGGGGAGGTGCTGCCGAAATTTCTTCAGACAGGGACTCCCCCGGGGCGTGACAAAAAGTTCTAAGTAATATTAGGTAAGGTGAAAGTCTTAGTTGACACTAGGTAAGTGGAAAATCCTAGTTATGGTTAGGCAATGAAGTCCTGGTCCGTGAGACTGGGCAAAGTCTTATCAGGTCAAGGACATCAAGTAAAATTCTAGGGTCAAGGACACTAGGTAAAAGTCCTAAAGGTCGCAGATACCAGGCGATAAATCCTAGGGTTGAGGATATTAGATGAAAATCCTGAAGTCTCTAATGTTGAGCAAAAGTCCAAACGATCTGGAGGACCAATTTGGTAAAAGAAAAATTCTTCTGAGAGGAGTAGTTGATGATGTGTTCTCCGTTGAGAGAATAGTAGGCTTCAATTTGACCTAGGGTTTCATTGGAAATCTAAAAGTTATAACCAGACAGTCCAGAAACTGTTAAATTATTCATAGTTTATTATACTAACTTTATTTTACAGGATATATTTGGTATTTTGGACTAACATGCCTTGCAGGAAGTGAAATGCATAAAAAAAAAACTTCGGGTGAACAGTGTTTGAGGCACCTCCTATGGTGTTAGAGGCGCCTTGGACACCCTAGTCGAAGATCCTGCATGGAAGGGAGCGGAGGCGCCTCGCATGCGGCTGGAGGCACCTTAGAGCTAGGCATGGAGATGCCTCGGAGAGCATAGAAGGTGCCCTCTAGAAGATAAAAACTACATATTACGATGATTATTGAGATGAAAGCTTAAGAGATATTATTGTTGGTGAAATTTCCAGTAGGTCAAGATTGACCTAGTTGACCAAGCGTAAACCTTGGTCATGGTTTCGATGTTTGACAATACAGAAAGACATGTAGACATGGACAATGTAGGTGCAGTTGTCCATGCGAAGAGATACTGATCAGGGTCTGATCAGGTTGGATGAAGAAGAGTCAAGTAGGTCAAGGTTGACCGGATACTTGACTGGGAAGTCCTAACTGGGATGTTAGGCAGTTCGGAAAGTCCTGGTGAGTGAAACCAGGCAGTTCGGAAAGTCCTGGTGAGTGAAGCCAAGCAGTTCGGAAAGTCCTGGTGAGTGAAGCCAGGCAGTCGGGAAATCCTGGTGAGTGAAGCCAGGTGAAAATCCTAGTAAGTGAAGCTAGGTGAAAGTGAAAGTCCTGGTAAGTGAAGCCAGGCAGTTGGAGAAAGTCCTGGTGAGTGAAGCCAGGCAGTGGGAAAGTCCTGGTGAGTGAAGCCAGGCAGTTGGAAAGTCCTGGTGAGTGAAGCCGGGCAGATTGGAAATCCTGGTGAGTGAAACCAGGTGAAAACCCTAGTGAGTGAAGCTAGGTGAAAGTCCTGGTGAGTGAAGCCGGGCAAGGGAAAATCCAGATGGATCAAGGGTGATCGGACATCTGGTGTTGAGAAGGTCAAGTAGGTCAAGGGAGTGATCGGATACTTGACACGAAGAGAAAAGTCCAAGTGGGTCAAAGGGATTGACCGGATACTTGGTGGGAAGTCTTAGCAGGTCAAGGGAGTGACCGGATGCTAAGCATGATGTACCAACAGGTCAAGGTTGACCGGATGTTGGTTTGGAAGGCTTGGGACTTGGTTTAGGCGAAAACCAAGCTCTGGATCGATCAGTGGATCGATCCAGTGATACACTGGGTATCTGGATCGGTCTGGTGACCGATCAGTGACCACATAGTGAGCTTCTGTGTGTTATCTGATCGGACTGGAGACCGATCAGTGATCGATCAGTAGCATACAGTGAAGTTCCTGATCGGTTTGCAGAACGATCAGGAAACGATCAGAAGGAGACGATCAGAAGGAGAGAAAGGCCCTGATCGGTCATGGGACCGATCAGGGAAGGACCTGATCGGTCACCATGACCGATCAGGGAAGGGCCTGATCGGTCACCATGACCGATCAGGACCCTTGTGGACCGATCAGGATGAAGCCTGATCGGTCCACATCCTAGCCGTTGCGTAGCAACGGCTAGTTTCTGTTGTGCCTTCTTCGCAGGTTATAAAAGGGTTGAGGAGCTACTGTTCTAAAATCTCTTCTTCTTCTACTTCCTGGTTCCTTCTGTACTTACTGAGCTTTGCTGAGCTCCTTGTTCTTGAAGCTTCGCGTGAGCTTCCCTGTTGGTTTTCTAGCTGAGCTTGGATCCGAGAAGTTGCTGCTTCATCAGGATTCCAGTCGACAACGAGAAGGCAAGGAAAGGGTTTTACATTTCGATTGTTCTAGTTTGCTTTCTCTTCTGTTGTACTCCTTATTGCTGTTGCAAAGATATTGTGGCGATGTTTCTCCACCCACAAGGAGTATTTATTAGCCGGTTCTCCGGGGACTCATCCACCGACGGATTGATAGGGCTCGTCCACCTTACGGACACGCCGAGGAGTAGGAGTATCATCTTCGAACCTCGTTACATCTTCGTGTTGAGGTTTGCTTCTCCTTTTTTCGTTTCTATTCGTTTTATTTCCGCTGCGCTAACCCTAATTGTAGAAAGAAACGCGAAGATTTGGGGCGGCTATTCACACCCCCCTCTCTAGCCGCGATCATCGATCCTAACAATTATAGCTGAAGGCACCTTGGATGCAGCTGGAGGCGCCTTTAATAGCTTATAAAAGTAAGGTTCGAGAAGAGAACAAGATAGAACTCATTTTGACAATCTCTATCTTGCGCGTTGCTTCAAACACGACTCTATGACTCTGCAATGCGACTCCGACATCCGAAAGCACTACTCTCTAAATACTTAGGTCATCTGTATAATTTTTACTTATAATACTTAAATTATAATCTTATTGTACTCGTCTTTGTACTTGTAATTTACGAATTGATAGTGAATTGCCTAACGAAAGCGATCGTCAATCGTGGGTCTTGAAATAGGAGTTGTCACATACTCCAAACCAAGTAAAATAAAAGTATTAGCGTTTGTTTTCAATTACTACTATTTTTATTCTAGTATATTATTATGATCGACTTTTTATAAAAAATATAAAAAAGTCAGGAGTGCTATTCTCCCCTTAGCACTTTCGATCCAAGACATTGGAACAAGATTACTTTTTGGATTAAAAATAGGTTCGGGTGCCTTTAATTTTTTTTTTCCTTTCAAAATAGGGCATCCTTTTGATGAAGACAACAAATAATGGATTTTTTCCTTTGTCTTATTTTTTTTAAATATTCATTATATTTTTGAAATTATTAAAACTCTTTTTAAAATGAAATGAAATATCTGCTTTATTAACTACTTAAAAGTCTATGTTCATATATATATATATATATATATATATATATATATATATATATATATATATATATGGTGAAATTTTTATTAAAATATAGTTTTAAGGCAAAGAATAATATATCTTTCCAAAAAATTTAAAATGATCAAAATCTTCAATTTTTAGACCGTACAAGTTGAATGTTTTTTAAAATTTAATTTACACTAAAAAAATTCATCATCAGCTAATTTGCCAATCCAATTTATAGTGAATTATTTCACCAAAATTAATTTTTCGAAATAGAAAATCTTGATATAAAGTGGCTAAAATATTTTACTTTTACTATAAATTAATTTTATAAATGTTATATTTCCTAGTATATATGACGACTCTAGTTCTTAGCCATTAATGAAGGAAGAAATATTTCGCTGAGAAATTTTAAAGTTGAGAGGGTCAAAATGATAATTTTAAAATCGCAAGAAGCATTTCTAAAATTTAAATCAATTAATGTTAGGGGAGATTATGGAATTTTCTCTAATTTATCCCTATCTCTAGTTCCCAAGTCCCAAGGAAGGGGAGGGAGTTATAGGTGCAGAAAGTAGCTCCTAGAAATTTAGAAACCAATCCCCATTGGCTTAATTATTTAACATTCAAAACACCATCTAACCATACTTAATTCACGTTTAGAAACAGCAGTTTGTTATCTTGGGGATTTGTAGTATCCCTCTCGCCCCTCCCCTCGAACCCCAAAATTTGAAGACCCAAGTCCCAAACCTCAGAAACCAACCCCCAAACCCCAGACCTAATCCCTCAAATTCCCCATCCCATGCATGCCCTCTCTCGATCTCCCTGCACGCATATTCATTCTCCTCCTCCAACCGCCACGCCGAAGCTGCCGCTGAGCTGCTCACATCAAGACTCCGCGGACGGATGGATACTCCGACCACGCCCCACAGTCCCAAATCAAAGCGATGACACGGAGAAGAAAAACTCAGAGAGAGTCAACTCCCGCAACGTCCGCACAGGGCTCGAGGCAGAGGCAAAGGCAGCGAGTGAGACACGTTCCTCGGGAGCTCCCCTCGTACGTCGAGAGCCCCAAACAGTACCACTCCCCACTTTTTCTTCTTATTTTTATTTTTATTTTTATTTTTATATTTGTGTGATCCCTCGCTCTTCCTTAATTTCCTCCTCCACATTCTCCGTCTTTGCATGCGCACATCGTCTAACAGCTGGATGTCTACGCTCCCACATATACAATGTGGATGGATACGGTTAGATTACTGCAAGATATATATTAGCGCTGCATGTTGACCTGATCAGCACACGTTAATGCGATACAGCCATGCAGGGTATCAGAATACGTATCTCAGGGTTTTGTCGGGAGCGCACGGCACGTGTTCCGAGCGGCGCCGTCCAGTTCGGCGGAGCAATCAATACTGCAGCAATAGAAAACTCACTCACGCACAGTGTCATTTCAAAGAAAAGATGGAAAAGGTTATTGCAGTTATACGTTTACAATGAGTGCGATATAATAACCACAGCTAGCTATAGTGAACAGCACCCCGAAAGGGAAAGAGATCAGGGAAAATAAAAGTAAAAAAGCAAAATCTCGAATTCAATAATACGAGCTCGTCCTGATGAATCGAACGCTAACCTAACCGATCGCTTAACCTTTGTATGCTTTCATTCAGTGAAGACTCTGCAACACTGATGCTGAGGCGCGTAGCATCATTAACTCCATTTTTATGGCGTGCTACATTTAGGGCTTTTGGTCGCGCCACAATCGGAATGGTGATGCAGGCCGGCCGGCTTGACGTCCATCGGCTCGCTTCTTCGGTTCGGTTCGGTTCGGGAGGCGTATAGACACAGCTGGCTGAGAGATACGTGGCGAGATCTGTGCCGTAGGATACCGCGGCAACATGGTCCAGAATCTACCGGTAGCTAATCATATGGAGCATTAGGCAACAAAAAGAGTCCATTGCCTATTTTTTATTACAACTCTGTTTTTTCTTTTGTTTATAGGAATAAATTTATTTATTTATTTTTAATGTTTGTGATGCAGAGGGAGGGTCGAGGGAGGGTGGTGTAATAAATGGAATTGAGATTGTGGCAGTGGGAGGCAGGGATTGCAGTCGCCATGGCGGCGTTGCAGTGGCTCTAATTTCGGGTTTTTAATATACTCCCAAGGAGATAATAGAAGAAGAAGGAGGAAGAGAGGACGGAGAGAGAGAGAGAGAGAGAAGACCTCTGTTTTTTTTTTTAGTGGCGAAAGAATCCCACGAGAGCATAAGCGCAAGAATTCACTGGAGCTAGGTACGATTAATTAATCGAGCAGCCGGTGATCGTCCACTTCTCTTCTGCCTATTTCTCGAGCAGAAAATCACTGGAGTTTTGCTCGTAGAGAGAGGTATGTGCGAAGGTAGGTGAGAAGGAGATATATAATTAGATCTAGTGGTTTAGGAGCTTGCTATGGATGATTTAGAGGCAGCAGCTGCATCAACATGGCGGAATTTTCACTAGGAGGTGGTCGACAAGGCGCGAGCGGCAGCGGTGGTGGTGACGAAGAAGGTATCATTCCTCCCGAGGGTTTATTCCTTTACAGCAGCGGAAGCGGCGGAGGCAGCAGTAGATCGACGGAGGCCATCACCCGGGGGTTTGAGATATGGCAGCAGCAGCAGCAGCAAGGGGTGAGGCACCCGGCGGTGCAGAATCTCCACATCGCCTCGGCGCCAGCGGCGTTGCTCTCGTTCTCGAGTGAGGGGGCTGCGGGGGCGCCGCTCCAGGAGGCGAGAGGGATGAGCTCGTCGTCGTCCTCGCGGGGCGGGGGGATGAGCTGCCAGGACTGCGGCAACCAGGCGAAGAAGGACTGCTCCAACCTGCGGTGCCGCACCTGCTGCAAGAGCCGTGGGTTCGAGTGCGCCACCCACGTCCGCAGCACGTGGGTCCCCGCGGCCAAGCGCCGGGAGCGCCAGCAGCACCACCTCCTTGTCCGCTCCGGTGCAGCCTCCGCCCATCCTCCAGCCGCCGAGCCTTCTAAGCGCCCCCGGGAGGGGGCCATTCTCAACCGGCTCTCCACCGGGGGCACTTCATCAGGCATACTACTACCTCAAAACCCTAAAACACAGATTTAATGCCAAAACGCTAATTACAATATTTGTGCCATGCATCGACAGGCGGAGAAATAAGCTTTCCGGCGGAAGTGAGCTCGCTGGCGGTGTTCCGGTGCTTACGAGTAAGCTCAGTGGACGAGGCGGAGGAGGAGGAGTTCGCGTACCAGGCAGCGGTCAGCATCGGCGGCCACGTCTTCAAGGGCATCCTCTACGACCACGGCCCTGACCATTCCTCCTCCTCCTCCTCCGCCACCGCAGCCACACTCGCTCTCACCGCCGGCCCCTCCTCTACGTCGGTAACGGTGGCAAGCGTGCCGGCTTCAGCCTGCCTATTGGATCCTTCCGCTCTCTATCCGACTCCGCTCAACGCGTTCATGGCCGGCACTCAGTTCTTCCCCCACCAGGGGCACGGCCATGGCCATGGCCACCACCATCCCCACCACCCCCCACCAAGGCAATAGCTAGAGATCATAGATAGAGCCAATTCACAATTATCCAAGGCAAGACTACTTTTATATGGATATGTAGATCATTAAAATTCACTTAATTAGCTTAGAGCTACATTAATTATAATTAAGCTCCTTGATCAATTATTGTCATCTTCTTCACAGCAGCGTAGCACGTAGTGCAACTTCTTAATCTGTCACTTAATCATCCTCTTCTGTAGCCCCATTAGACATGAACATGAACATTGCATTGATTCCAAGACCCAACGAAACCCACTGAGTCATGATATCTAATTGTCTGCAGCTTTTCCTTCATCTACTAACCTGTGGTCTCGCTTCTTGGGATTGCTAGGGAGAGCTCCCCATAGAGAACATAGTGTGAGCCCTCTCTCTCTCTCTCTCTCTCTCTCTCTCTCTAGGTCTTCAATGCATGGAAGAAGGAATGACCACAACACTACATACTCAATTAATTAATTAATTGATTAGGACATAAAATACACTGGAATTTGGCTTATTATAATATTGGAGGTGATGTCCAAGGGAGGGAAGCAGGGCATGATGGCATGCATGAGGAAGATATGTTCATATATATTAAGGGGAAGCCATGAATTGTAGTGGAAAAAATTACAGGTCTCTCCACAATTAACTCGACTTCCTGCTTCAGCTATCTATTCTGTCTCCCTTTGTTTTATTCTTGCATGCATTACAATTTATTACTTCATTTCAGTTTTTCCGTGGATTGATGGATGGATGTGACTTTTGGTCTCTTTGCTTTCCAGTTGCTTAATATATGGGAGATTTGTTTTAAGCAAATTAAAAATGAATGATAGTACATTAAGGAGTTCTTTGTTATATATATATATAGACACAATCAAACTATGCATGACTGAACTTTCTTTAATGGATTCTAAATTTCTAATGGATGTGTGCAATCTTGGTTCAACTGACACTCAATTTTTCATCAATAATGCAAGTTAATTTCATTTTTTTTAACAAAAAGGTGTTTTGCATATTTAAAACAAGATGGTATGCAATTATAGATTTAGCATGCTGTTCTCTTAGTGCTGAAGGACTTATAATGTGATTTAGCTATATAATCCAACTATTCTATTCAGAAGTTATTTACTAGTCTCCATAAAGTATTTGGCCATATGTTCATGTAAGAAAATTCTGTTTGGCTAGCCATTAATTAATTCCTGTTGCACTCATTAATTCATCCTATTGTTTTAAAAGCTATTTGATTAGAATTTTGTTTATGAAAGAATGAATCTCATATATCTCTTGTTGTGTGTTTTCTCTTTTTGTTTAATAAGTAAAGCATAGGTCTAGTTTAATGCATTATAACAGGAGAACTTTTGAATTTATGTCTTGTTTAATTTTCTGCATTTTGAGTTTTATATTTTTCTTTTTCTTTTCTTTATATGAGAATGTAGTGGCAATGATATATGTAAATTGGTGATCTTAACAATCTCTTGAGCTTTTAGTTATAGAATCCACAGGAACTAAATAACTATTTGTAGTGACATAGTACTATTGGTAAATCTTCTTGTTGAATCTATTTAATAAAAACTAAATTATGAAATTATAACTTAAATAAAAACAAAATGATTTCGTGAACTAAGTTTATTTGGTGTACCTGAAGCAAGAATGATACCTTCACTAGTCTACAAATTGTCATAACTAATAAGCAAGAATGATTTCGTGAACTAGGTGTCTTTGATATTATTTTTTACAGTTAGAAATTGCTTAGCATTGTTTATTAGAATTCATCATCTTGGAAAATTTTGTAGAATGTTGAATCACTTTACCACAAGTTTATCCAAACAAGAAAAATAAGTTATTTGCAAAAAAGTAGTTGAGAATTTATATAAAACTAGAACAAAAGTACAACATAAAAAATATATACACCTTATACTAGAAAAATCTCTAGTTATACTCATCTAACCATTGAAGAATGGAACATCTTTCTACACTAAAAGTTTATCTCCCTAAAAAGAAAAATCATTCTCTCTTTAATAAAAAAAATAATAATTTTTTAATCATTTCTAGACTCTACTTGAGACTTTGGAATGCTCCTCAAAGAGACATATATGTTCTTTCTGCAAATGACACAAGGTTCCATTGAAGATCTGATGTGTCAATATTAAAAAAAATCAATTTATCAAATTGATAAATACTTATGAAATTATTTATCAACTAGTGTATGTATACACATGTAACATTTCACAAAGAGATACCTTTATTGGAGCTATATATGAGGATAAAGAGTGAATATGCATGTGGAAGAAAACTAGGATTTTTGAATATGCATATTTCTTATGATAATTATTAGATAGTGAAAATGTGTTTATTTAATGCTATGAAGATGAAAAAATAAGATGTTTTAAAAGTAAAAAAAAAATTGATAAAAATTATAATTATTGAATAGAGGTCTATTCTTATATTAGGTTAGAAAATGATCTTAATTTTTAATAGATTATTGATATAAGAGTTCAGTAAAAATTATAAGAGTTCAGTGTTAAAATATTGGTTCAAATATAAAAGTTCAGTAAAAAACATATAGAAAGAAAAATAAAGTGAATATACAACAAGCAATAAAGTGTTAATATAATATAATATACATATGATTTGGATCTTTAACTCCCACGATGTATAAACTCATTGGAGACTAGTCATCCCTCGAAATTATTTTTCTCCTTATCATTTTTATAATCAAAATAAATATTAAAAACATAAATAGATTATATAAAAGATTAAGAGTTTAAATATGAAAGACTACAACTACAAAAAAAAAAAAAAAAAAAGACAATGAGGAGTTGTGAAATGAGTTGTGAATAATAACTGTCATCGTAGTTTGAGCTCCCTTTGCCTCTCTATTTATATTTTGATAAATATTTTGAAAATATCATAACCTCCACGTACGAGTTGTATGTATCTTGTTGAGTTCTTGTACAACTCGATGCACATATCAATAAAACAGACAAATCGAACTTAAACTCTTTATCAAACATATCAAAATAACTTAGTTGAATACAATCACTTATGGCATGTTTGCACTATTTTACAGTAGAACTAAACAAAATATAATGAATAACATAAATATATTTTTATTAAGAAATTTTATTTGCATAAGTTAAATTCGTAACTCCCATACAGAGATGATTTACAGTTGGGTATGGAATGATAAATGCATGCGACGGAAAATGGTGCAAAACTGGGGTCAATCTATGGTTGCTTGCTTTTAGTTTTTTGTTGCTCGTGAACCTTTGGATTCCATCGCAACTAATCATGATGACATTCTAGCGAGATGGTGCATGCCCCGGGAGAAGGCGAAGGCAAAGGCAAGGGCAAGCAAATCATCATAAACCAGTTTAACCTTGAAAGGTAAAGGAAGAATTGAAGAGGAAGTGCAAGAAATTTTTGTCATTGTGCGTAATTAAGTGATATTAATATAATAACACCAATCAAATCTTATTCAACTTAGGTGGGCCCGCTATGTAGATTTTTTTACGTCGTTTTATTCCCTATTATATTATTATTTATAGTTAAATAAATTTTATTTTATTTTATTAAGTGATATTAACACAGTTAAAGAAAAATCTACTGCTCAACTTTACTATCCAACCAATCATGAAATGCAAAAGGAGAGTAATACGACAACTTTAGTCTTGTTGGACGGTGGCACGTCAACTCTAGTCTTGTGGAAATACTTTGAGAGAGAAAGAGGGAATGAGTTCTTCCGCAAGGGAGGGAGAGGACCAGGGCAAGATCAAGGAGAGAGGGAGAGAGGGAGGGAGTTCCTTAGCCACAAAGGAACCCCAACTTTGGAGGTGGTCCTGAAGTTTGCTCTGCTCCTCTTGGAACTGAGAGTTTGAGGGTGGCCAGCCCATCATTTGATTGGGATGCCATGCTTTGTCTCTCCTACTCGAGTCTACTGCATCATCATCTCACAAAATTAGCTAGCATATTCTAAAAACAAAAACTTTTAGAATTTAATAATTTAAAAATGATGGTGGTCGCAGATTTTGACATGGGAGTTGGGGGTTCTTGGAGACGACGAAGGCTCCAAGAATTGGGAGGAGAATGAAGTCCTTGAGGAAGAATTAGGAGATTAGAGGAGCTTGTTGTTGAGGCGGAAGTGGCCGGCTCGTGTTAGAACAATCTTTCGAGGAGTTTGGCGATGATCTGCTGCTGTGTGACGTTGCAGCTACAATGGTGGGGATGAGACTGGCCTGGAGAGCACGAGGCTTTATATCTTGTGAACAGAAGAATGAACTTTTACAAAAAGGCTGTCCTGCAAAAAAGTGAAATAAGTCTTCAAAAAGTGAACTAATATAAGATTAACAAAACATAATAAGTTTATCATTAAGGAATTAAACTCGATCTGATGCTTTATAATTAATGTGCAAATCTAACTAATAATATGATTTGTTAATATTAATGAGCTATTAACGGCTCATAAACTTATACAATGGACGTCTATGCAAGATGAGCTTCCTATATAAGAAGAGAAGGTTGATTCAACTGAGTATGTTCTGATTTGGTTTTTCTTCTTCTCCCTGGGATTCTTCCCCATTGAGACTAAGTTTTAATTGTCATCCATTTTGTTGGTGTAGAAAGTATCAGATAATTGAATTTAAAATTTGATTATGACAAATGGTTTAAAGTTAAAGTTTCTTATTATTCTAATAAGTTCAAATAAATGTGCAAAAAAGTTTTAAGTAATTTTAGGCAAAATAAAAATCCTAATTGAGGCTAGGTAAAAGGTGGGAAGTCCTAGTTGCGATTAGACAACAAAGTCCTAGTTCAAGGGACTTGGCAAAGTCTTGGCGGGTCGAGGACGTTGGACGAAATCCTAGGGTTGAGGACACTAGATGAAAATCTTAGAGGTAACGAACACTAGCTGGAAGACTGGAAGGATCGGGGTTTAGACGTCCAACGAAAAGTCCTGATATTTCGGATGCTGAGCAAAAGTCCAAATGGTCTGGAGAACCGGTTTGGCAAAAGGTAAACTCTCCTGAAAGGAGTAGGTGAGGACATATTCCTCGTTGAGAGAACAGTAAGCGTCGGTTCGACCTAGGACTTCCGAGAAATATGAAAGGTAGAATCGAACAGTCTGGAAACTGTCAAATAGTTTATTAATTATATTTTATTGTGCTAACTTTATTTTATAGGGTATCTTTTGTATTTAGACTAATATACCTTGCAAAAATGAAATGCACAAACAATCACCACGAGTGAACAGTGCTCGAAGCTCCTTCCATGGTGCTGAAGGGGTCTCACACATCTTAGCTGAAGTCTCACGTGGAAAGGGGCGGAGGCGCCTTCCATGCGGCTGAAGGCGCCCTGGAGACTGGCTTGAAGGCGCCTTCGAGTGTTTTAAATACGCCTTTGGATGGATAAACATCACAGGTTGCGAAGGTTATCGAGTCCGAGGATGAGAGGGTAACTTCTACAGCTAGAGGTTCTTCCATGGTGTTGAAGGCACCTTCAGCAGTCTATAAAAGGTTGGTTCGAGTAGCTCTTCAAACACAACTCATTCTTGTTGGGGATCGGACGGCCGGCTTGAAGGGGGGTTGGATAGACGGCGCCCCCAAATCGTTGCTTCCTACGTATTCGTTAGCACAGCGGAATACAAAGAATACAAATACGAATACTAAAGCTAATCTAAAGACAAGGAAAGAACAAGCAAACCAATGACACGTTCGTTTAACGTGGTTCGGAGATTAGGGCTCCTACTCCACGGCTTATCCTTGAGGTGGACGATCCCGATCCTTCGGTGGATTACTCCCCGGCAAACTCCGGCTAGCTCACGTAGCTCCTTGTGGGTGGAGAAACCTCACCACAACCCTCACAAGAACTCTTTTGACGCTAGGGCACAAGTAGACTACTAATAGAGATTAACCACCTCTATTTCGTCAACTCAAACCAAGCTCCCAAGCTTTGGTTTTATAGGCCACGGTTGAAAACCCGCCTACCGATCGCTAAAACATGCGATCGCCTCTGGAAATTCGGCGTTACATCCCAAGCTCGATTTCACACATTCTGTCATTGCCGGTCGGCCGATTGCGCGATCGCCAAAACATGCGATCGCTAAGATCTTGCTGATGGCGCTCTGATCGCTACAAAAACCCTAAAATCTAGGATTTTACTCCGAGTACAATCTCTCGCACCCTCACCCTTATGACTCACTTGATTCTTCCTTGCAGCTTTGACCTTTTGCCTTCAAGCCTACTTCCTTTGGCTCTCGTCCCTCGGATGCATTCAAGCCCGCGGCTCGTACCCAATGCCATCCTTCGCTTATGCCTCGAAGTCGCTTCCCTCGGCCCTTGTCCTCGCTGCCTTGTCCACGGTCCCTCGGATGCTCCATCCTTCACCGGACCCGAAGCCATCAACCTGAGTCATATGTGTATCCTGCAAACCTGCACAACTCAAATACACATATCAAATACAAGGGTGAACCTAACTTAAACCCTTTGCCCAAACACCAAAACACATGGTCCCGCGGACCATTGGGATTGCTCCAACAATCTCCCCCTTTTTGGTGTTTGGCAATACGTTTAAGTTAGGGAAAACATATAGCAAATAAACATGCTAAAACAAATGGACTTACGTTGCCAAGGCTGGACTTACACCGCCGAATTGGTCTTACGATGCCAAGGCTACACACTTGGACTTACAACGCCGAATGGTCTTACGTTGCCAAGGTTACACACTTGGCAACCGCCGAAACAATGCACAGGGCTTTTTAAGAACCTATCCCAAGGCTCCCCCTACACCTAAGCTCCCATTGAGCTAGGATTTTCCACATAAGGCTTTTTAAGGACCTATCCCAAGGCTCCCCCTTTACCTAAGCTCTCCATTGAGCTAGGATTTTTACAACGGGCTTTTTAAGAACCTATCCCAAGGCTCCCCCTACACAAAGGTACTTTCAGGTTTTCCTAACTAAACCTTACTTCTCCCCCTTTGCCTAACATCCAAAAAGTTCTCCAACAATATCCCAATTATTGAAAACTTGTCATCCAAATGACCCTAAACTCATGTATGTATCACCCATGGATCCCATACATCTATATGAGCTGACCCGGTCAAAATCTAGTGCTGAAAACACTTTCAGACTGGTATCAGTCGACTGCAAGAAGTACCAGTCGACTGCCCCCATGAAAACGAGCTTACAGAGACATTCTGTGCTCGTGAACAGTGTTACCAGTCGACTGGTACACTATTCATGAAAAAAATCAACCTTTTCTAGCCAACTTCAGAAATGCGACAGAAATTCCACAGACCTCAAAAAATCTCCAAATTTTGTGGAGAGGTCTATTATATCAATATCTACTTGGGAAAAATATATATAAAAATATATCTATCACCAATCCCAAGATTGACACAAAACACAAAACTAGCTAAAAAGTTCAATTGAACCTTGACCTAAAGTCCTAGTTTTGGCTTCCTCTTGATGTATTTGCCCATATTAACCCACAATGCATCCCTAGCATTGGTTTATATGGCATTTATACATCCAAAACCAATTTTCATGCTATATGACCCCAATTGTCATATTTCTTGCATGAAACATAAACTAATTGTGCCAAAACCCTAGGTTTGAGACTCAAGTCCGTCTCCAAACCACTTGGCACATTCCATGGCTTGTCTAGACTCCCAAGTAAAACCCCCTTGAGATCCATTGGCCATGGGTCCCAAATTGACTCTTTGAGCTCCCCCTAGAGCTCTTAACCTTAGTCACCTCCCTAGGTGACTCATCCACAATGGCTAGGCCGCATCGGTCCACCCCCGGTGACACTTGGCCTACAAACCTAACTTTCTTAACCTTGGACACCTTGTCCTTGGTTAATTTCTCCTTACCTTTAAATGTCTTTCCCTTGCCATTTATTGACTTCTCCTTGCTATAGTCATATGCAACCCTAGCATAAGACTTTCCCTTAGCCTTGGAGGACTCTCCCTTGCCATGATCATTTGCCACCCTAGCATATGATCTCTCCTTGGCCATGGAGGGACTAGATCGGTATCCCAAACCCGATCTATCATTGTTGGGTTTTTGACTACCCAACACCATGTTTAATCCCTTAGATCCAATAGTGAATCTCTTAAGGAATTGTTCCAAACCATCAAGCTTTGCCTTCAAAGCTTGGTTCTCCCTTTCTAGGTTCCTAAACCTAGAGTCAACATGTCCACCTTGGACATTCCTAGACCTACCCTTTCTAGGCATATGTCTCCCCTTCTTGGGATTAATGCCTTGGGTCTCCATTACCTTCTTCTCCTTAGGTAATGAGAATTTAACGTGTCTAGGTCTATCATGTATAAGTCTCCTAGGGTTATGATCTACATGTACCCTATTTCTATCATGATATTTAAAACCAAAATTTTGCATGGGCATATAATGATTAACATTATTTTTCCTAGCATGCATGGAGGAGTTTAAATTTGACTTCAAATTTAAATTAGGGTTTACCTTACCCTTTACCTTTGGAGCTCCCCCTTGACATGAGCCTCCATTCTTCCTCCACTTCTTCTCCCACATCTTCAAATGCGCCAACTTCTTGAGATCTTTCTTCTTTGGGCATTTGGTGTGGTAGTGCCCTATTTCACCACAAGTGAAGCATCTAATGTGCTTCTTCTCCTTCTTCTTCTTGGCACCATCATTTCTACAACCCACATTAGTATTCAAATCAACTTGAATGGGTTTAGAATTTACCTCTTTCTTACCCATAGGACATCTACTCTTGTAGTGTCCCTTCTCATTGCACCCGAAGCAAGTGATATGGTCCTTTGACTTCACTTCGGTGGAGGTGCTTGCTAGGTTGACCACTTCCAAGACCTCTTCTTCATCCTCTTCACTTGTCTTGGATTCTTCTTCAACCTTTGAGGATGTAGATGATGACTCATCTTCCTTTTCCTCCTCGGATATTGAGCGTGACTCAACTTCCGTTTTCTCCACCTCCTCTTCTTGAGCTACTAAACCCAACTCCTTGGGCTCCACATCCGATTGGTCCTCCTTCTCCTCTTGGACCACTTCATCACTTTCTTCGGATTTTTCTTCTTCTTCTTGTGTAGACAAAAATTCCTCCCATGGAAATTTCTTCACTTTACTCCACAATTCATGGGCGTTCTCATATTTACCTACACCACTTATCACATTAGGAGGCAATAAACCAATTAAAATTGCTATTACCTTTGAGTTTGCCTCCGATCGTGAGGTTTGCTCCTCCGTCCAATGTCGTGTTCGGAGCTTCTTCCCTTTCTTGTCTTTAGGGACTTCAAACGGCTCTTTGACCACCAACATGGTGTCCCAATCCGTGTTGAAGAAGACCTCCATCTTCATCATCCAATACGTGATGTCCCATAAGCCTCTACCTTCAAGCTTTGGCGGTTCTATCAAGCCGGTCATCTTGTGCTTCCTTGGCGGTTAGTCCAACGGAGAGCGTCCTCGCTCTGATACCACTTGTTGGGGATCGGACGGCCGGCTTGAAGGGGGGTTGGATAGACGGCGCCCCCAAATCGTTGCTTCCTACGTATTCGTTAGCACAGCGGAATACAAAGAATACAAATACGAATACTAAAGCTAATCTAAAGACAAGGAAAGAACAAGCAAACCAATGACACGTTCGTTTAACGTGGTTCGGAGATTAGGGCTCCTACTCCACGGCTTGTCCTTGAGGTGGACGATCCCGATCCTTCGGTGGATTACTCCCCGGCAAACTCCGGCTAGCTCACGTAGCTCCTTGTGGGTGGAGAAACCTCACCACAACCCTCACAAGAACTCTTTTGACGCTAGGGCACAAGTATACTACTAATAGAGATTAACCACCTCTATTTCGTCAACTCAAACCAAGCTCCCAAGCTTTGGTTTTATAGGCCACGGGTTGGAAAACCCCGCCTACCAGTCGACTGCTAAAACATGCAGTCGACTGCCCTCTGTGGAAATTCGACCGTTACATCCCAACGGCTCGATTTCACACATTCTGTTCGCTGCCAGTCGACTGCCAAAACATGCAGTCGACTGCTACAGTACTGCTACAGTAGCGCTACAGTACTGCTACAGTACTGCTACAGTAAAACCCTAAAAACTAGGATTTTACTCCGAGTACAATCTCTCGTGCACTCGTACCCTCACCCTTATGACTCACTTGATTCTTCCTTTGCAGCTTTGACCTTTTGCCTTCAAGCCTACTTCCTTTGGCTCTCGTCCCTCGGATGCATTCAAGCCCGCGGCTCGTACCCAATGCCATCCTTCGCTTATGCCTCGAAGTCGCTTCCCTCGGCCCTTGTCCTCGCTGCCTTGTCCACGGTCCCTCGGATGCTCCATCCTTCACCGGACCCGAAGCCATCAACCTGAGTCATATGTGTATCCTGCAAACCTGCACAACTCAAATACACATATCAAATACAAGGGTGAACCTAACTTAAACCCTTTGCCCAAACACCAAAACACATGGTCCCGCGGACCATTGGGATTGCTCCAACAATTCTTACGATCCTTCTCTTATGTGCTGCTTCAAAGACGATCCTATGACTCTGCGGCGCGACCCCAATAATCGTAAGCCTAGAACTTCCAATCCTTAGTTGTCGGTATAATTTTAATTATTAGAGTTAAATTATTGTACTTGTAATTCTCTTATTTATTAGTGAATTGTCTAAAGTAAATACTCAATGAGTGTGGACCTTGGAGTAGGAGTTGTCACAGGCTCCGAACTGTTGGAAACAGAAATTATGGGAGAAGAAAAAAGAATTATAGAAGAAAAAAAATGTGGAAGAGGAGAAATAACTCTATGTGGAAGAGGAGTAGAAGAAAATAGAAAACTCAACTTGTTCATTCATGAAAAAGAAGTACATATTTATATGCTTATTAGATAAGCACTAATATGAGATAATCATGATTTTTTTTAAAAAATTCTATCTCCACGAACTATTATCAATTCATCAAGTTCTATCTCTATCCTATCTCTAGTCAAGACTTGCCACCTCACCATTCTATCTCCATAAAATTTTATCAACAAAAAATCAAGTTTAATTTCCAACACCCTCTCTTAAACTTGATTTTGTGACTCCAAGCAAATACCGCATTTTGATGAAGTCTTCAAATTTCAGTGGCTTGGTAAAAATATCAACAACTTGATCTTGAGACTTTATGTATTCCACTTGCACCTCTTTTCTTGTAATACATTCTCTAATATAGTGAAAGCGCGTATCGATGTGCTTGCTTCTATCATGGAAGACTGGATTTTTTGCTAGTGCTATTGTAGACTTGTTATTAACTCGTATCTTGGTTGCCTTTTCTTGTGGTAAACTTAACTCATTCAATAAATTTCTGAGCCAAACAGCATGACAAACACATGAAGTCACAGCCACATACTCTGCTTCACAAGTAGAAAGTGTGACAATATGCTATTTTTTCGACATCCAAGTGAAAGCTGTATCTCCCATAAAGAACACAAATCCTGTAGTGCTCTTTCTATCATCTATATCTCCACCCCAATCACTGCCACTATATCCTTCAAGTTTGAAGTGGTTAGATGTTGAATAAAGTAATCAAAAATCTATCGTACCTTTGATATAACGCAAAATTCTCTTAGCGATCTTAAGGTGGATAGTAGTTGGATCTTCCATGTAGCCACTAACAAGTCCAACAACATAAAAAATATCAGGCCTTGTGCACGTCAAGTATCGTAAACTTCCAACCAAACTCTTAAAAAATGTTGGATCAACTTTTTCTTCTTCATCATGCTTTGATAGCTTGACTCCACATTCTACTGGGGTATTTATAGACTTACTGTTATCCATCCTGAACTTCTTTAATATCTCTCTTGCATAACCTGCTTGTGAGATGAAGCTTCCATCTTCCCTTTGGTTCACTTCAATGCCCAGATAGTATGCCATGAGCCCAATATCAGTCATTTCAAACTCTTTAGTCATCGCTTCTTTAAATTCTCCAAACATACTTGGATTGCTTCCTGTGAAGATCAAGTCATCGACATATAGGCATACAATTAAAACATCTTTATCCTTACTCTGAATGTATAATGCATGTTCATTGTAACGCTCCGCCCCTCCTGCTAAGGCGACGGGGGGTTACTTACCATACTTAACAACTTAATAACTTATTACAGCGGAAGTCTTACTTGTAAATTTTTTTGAAACATAGAGTCCACATGTCATACTTCACATTATTTCAAGACATATAGAGTAAACATGATAAAATGTCATAGAGTCCTATATAAACTAGGCATAATTTCCATTAAACAAAAGCAGGTCTTTTTTTTTTTTCCTTCTTTAGCCCGTCACTGCCACACACATCCTGCTAGCCCCTCCTGCTGCTCTCCTAGTTCATCCATCCTTTGCCCTTATCTGTGGTACAAGAAAGTAAGCTGTGAGCACTCATGGCTCAGTAAGTTCCTTTCCTACTCACAAAAACCGTATAGCATGTCATCAATCATAAAACATACATCATAGCATAAGGTATCATGGCATAACATACATGATCATCATACATGTCATAAGCATCATCATAGATATCATGGCATAATCATGGCATAAACACAAGGTAGCATGGCATATCATAACATGATCATCATAATTATCATGGTTTATTCCTAAGGTATATGCAGGGTGAACTCTTAAACATACATCATGGAACATATGCATTATGCCTTTTTTTTTTAAAACGTATAGCATAGATACTTAAACATAATCTCAACATAAGAGGGGATCCCGGCTTGTACCACGTACATAAATACGCGCGTCCTAGTAGGTTCAATGTAGCAAGTCTTGAACCCTACAAGGCATACATATACTAGGCCCGTTTCTTAGTCCATCGACCTAGGGGCACTTAGGAGCCCATCCCTAACGAGGCCCGTTTCTTAGTCCATCGACCCCGGGGCGCTTATGGAGCCCACCCTTGGTACAAGCCTTAAAAGTAAAATAGCATGTCATATCTACATAGTCCATATCACTCATATCATATTCATATCATGAAGAGTGCTCTTGATCCCACTTATAGGGAAGCAACTCTTTTAGGCATAGCTTAATGCATGTATATTTGAGCACACAGCATATCATGATTTTAAGCACACAACATATCATGAACACATGCATAATTAAGCATACAACCTATCATGAGTTTAAGCACACAACATATAACATATCATGAATTTGAGCACATAGCATATCATGAGTTTAGGCACATAGTACATCATGAATTTGAGCACACAGCATATCATGAAGTTAAGCACATAGCATATCATGACTTTGAGCACACAGCATATCATGAAAATAAGCCCATAACATATCATGAAATTTAGCACACAGCATATCATGAAAGTAAACACATAGCATATCATGAAACTAAGCCCATAACATATCATGAAATTTAGCACACAGCATATCATGAAAGTAAACACATAGTATATCATGAAATTTGACCTAGCATACATAAATAGACATTACAACATGTCATACTCTTAACATATTATAAAGCATCGCATGTGAAGTTCATGGGAGAATCTAATTAGGTCTCTAACCCTAGTAACAAGGCGTGACCGAAACATGTAAAGATTGTTTGGGTTAGCAAACACAAAAAGAACAAGTGAACCCTAAACATTTATCATTTCTTAGAACATAAGGAACATCTTAAGCATGTTAGGTATAGGTTCCAAGCTTTCTAGTTTCCTTTTTCATAACATGGCCGAAACCCATTAAGCCTTTATTTTGGCTATAAACATCATACAAGCATGAAAAACCCTAACAATTGTCACATCACATTTCATGAGATACAACTTGAGCATGTTTGATTTAGGTTCTAAGTTCTCTAAGCCTTTAACCCCAACATGGCCGAAACCCTAGCAACATGTTTCTAGGCTACATGTAACATAAAAAGATTAAACTTCATACCAATATTCCAATACATATCATGAGAAACACCATAAGTACTTTTAGTCTAAGTGTCAAGCTTCTCAAGCTTTTTAACCTAATGTGGCCGAATCTTGTTAAGCATGAAAATTAGGTTTCTAGTAGCATAATAGCATGAAGACCATAAGAATTTTCCTAGCATTCATTTCAAGAAATAACATAGACCACTTAGTTTATAATTTTGAGCATCCTAGGTCAAAGAACCAAGTGTGGCCGAAAGTTGTAGAATAAGCAAATTCAAGTTTCAAGCAACATAGGAACATTAGTTTACTTCATATCTTTTCTTCAAGAAGATCATAAGTATCTTAGGCTTGATTTAAACTTTCCTTGGGTTCAAGTCTTAACATGGCCGAAACATCTTATACATAAAAATTATAGTTCAATTTAACCTAAGATCATGGCATGTCATATTAGCTTCCTATCTTGTCTTATGAAAATCATAGCATGCTAAACTTTTAGGTTTTAAGCCCTTTTAGGCCCTCAACTCTATCATAGCCGAAAGTTCATGAAGATGGAATCAAGTTTGAATTAACATACAAGTGGGAAAAACATCAACAACACCATCTACCATAAGGTACATATCATAAGGATAAGAGAACATGTTTTGTTTTAGGTCTAGAGTTCTTTTCTAGTTCTTTTGTTCTTTCTTGGCCGAAAGTCTAAGCCCATAAACTTATGTTCTAACAAAACATTCTAGCATGAAAATATTAGTCTAACCCCCTTATCATCAATTACATATCATAGGAAACATCATGAACTTACCTAGTTGGTTTTCAAGTTCTTAAAACCTTTCTTATTTTTGTTTTGGGCCGAAACCCTCATGAAACAAACATAGGTTTTTTTCTAGCAATATATTTACATGACAATCGTAGAGCTATTGTACCACAGGTGAGGGGAACTTACATCCTTTCGCTTGTGGTTTTTCTTTCTTAAGAGAAGAATATCCTAGGAGCTAAGCAAGGAAGGAGCTTCTTCTTCTTGTGTCTCCTTTGGTTTCCTTTGCTTGGAAGGGCTAGAACTTGAAGACTTCTTCTTGAAAATTAGTTTTCTTGTAGAAGAAACTTGACCTAGTGTTCGGATCAAGGAGAGGGAAGACCTCTTAGTCTCGGTGAAGAAGAGAAAAGGAGGAAGGAGGAGGAAGAAGGAGAAAATGAGGGATTTACTTTCTCATTTTTCTATTTATTCACCATGAGGAGAATTTATGCCTTCATTTACTCCCTTCCTTAACTCTCCCATGTCACTTCCCTTGGTTCTCACGAGAATGAGAAGAGGGAGAAGTGAGGAAGGCAACTTGTCTTCTTCTTGTTCCTTCTCTTAACCAAGAGGAAAAAGAGGTAAGCAAATTTGGTTTTCTCTTGCTTCTTGATTTATTTTCTTTTTCTCTCCTTTAACTAACATTTTCATCTCTTCCTATCCATATGTTACTCTCTATCCTAGTGGTGATCATGCCATAAATCTTTCTCCATTGTTTGTGAGAGGTTCAAGGTTCAATCCTTGACCTTCTCCTCTTATCATATTATTATATATCATTATTTTATTTTTATTTTTTCTTTCTCCTTCTCTTATTTCCGAGTTCTAGTGGAAATAATTACTCATGTACTTATAGAAATTCGTGGGTGTTACAGTACCCCATACCTCATAGAAAGTTCGTCCTCGAACTTAGAATAACGATGGATATTTCCGTTTCATATCATCTTCCCGTTCCCACGTAGCTTCTTCATGTCGTTGATTTTGCCATAGGACTTTTACTAAGGGTACTTCCTTGTTCCTTAGTCTCTTGATGTCTCGATCCAATATCTGAATTGGTCGGCTCTCGTATGTCAGGTCCTCTTGCACTTGTACTGCCTGTGGTTCGATCACTTGGTCTGTGCCCGGAATACATTTCTTTAACATCGAAATGTGGAACACGTTGTGAATAGCTGACATCTCTTGAGGTAACTCTATTTCATAGGCTACCTTGCCGATTCTTTTCAGAACTTGGTATGGTCCCACATAGCGTGGACTTAGTTTTCCTTTCTTGCCAAACGTCATAACTCCTTTCATAGGAGCTACCTTGAGAAATACTGAGTCTCCGACGCTAAATTCCAATGGCCTTCGTCGTTTATCTGCATAATTCTTTTGTCGGCTCTGTGCATTTTCTATTCGTTGGCGGATGTTCTGTATGGCGCGGGTGGTGATATCGATGAATTCGGTTTGAAACCCCATTTCCTTCTTTTCACCGCCTTCGTACCAACATATCGGGGATCTACATTTCCTCCCGTACAGAGCCTCGTAAGGTGTCATCCCAATAGTAGCCTGATAACTATTGTTGTAGGCGAATTCTGCTAGGCATAAATATCGGCTCCAGCTCCCCTTGAAGTCTAATGCGCAAGCTCGTAACATGTCCTCTAATACTTGGTTAACTCTCTCCGTCTGTCCATCGGTCTGAGGGTGGAAGGCCGTGCTAAATAATAGCTTTGTACCCAGAGTCTTCTGGACGCCTTCCCAAAAATATGAAACAAAACGACCATCTCTGTCTGAAATGATGGTCTTAGGAATCCCATGTAACCTAACAATTTCCTTGATGTATAGTTGAGCCAGCTGCTCGATTGAATAAGTCATCTTGATTGCTAGGAAGTGGGCGGATTTGGTTAATCTATCCACGATTACCCATATAGCGTCATAGCCGTTCGTTGTCTTGGGTAATCCTGAAATAAAATCCATAGAGATATCTTCCCATTTCTATTCTGGAATTTGGACAGGCTACAGTAATCCTCCTGGCCTCTGGTGTTCTGCTTTAACCCTCTGACAGGTCAGGCAGGCACTGACATCTGAGCCACATCTCTTTTCATACCGGCCCACCAGAATTTCTTTTTCAGATCCTGATACATTTTGGTGGATCCCGGATGCATTGCACAGGGCGTGGAATGAGCTTCTTCTAATATCTTCCTTCGTAGCTCGGGATCCTCAGGAATACATAATCGATCCCTAAGATATAATATTCCACTGTCCGAGGTACGGAACCCGTTATCCTTTCCTCCTAAGATCTCTTATTTAATCTTTTGGGGGCTTTGGTCACTGGTTTACTTCTCTAATATATTATCGAATAGGGTGGGTGCTATGGTCAGGGTGGAGAGTCGTCCGGAGATACTCTCGACTCCATGACATGAAATATTTCATGGTTTCCCGATAGATTCGTCCACTGGTTTGCCTTCCGTTTTAAATAGAACTTTAGCATATTGACTAAAAATAGGCGGCTGACCTATGACGATTGTAGAGGCATTCGCCACATCTTCTCCGGTGAGCGCGAAAACCCTGGCGTTTGTAGTTGGCGGGGCTTCCAATCTTCCTTGGCTGATTGAAGTCCCTTCTATTGCACCTTGCATTTGATGTAGTTGTGAGGGAACACTCCTGTTCTGGTTATTCTGCTGGGGTGGTGCTTGAACCCGGTTGGTGCAGTCTCTGGCCAGATGTCCTTCCCCTCCGTAATTATAGCACCTCCTTTTGTGACATACTCCGGAATGCAGCTTTCCGCAAATAGTGCACTGGGGGTATCTCGGTTGCTTATTCGTTGGGCCACCTTTAGCATTGTCCCATTGCTTCCTTTTTCCGGTAGAGGTCCCCTTCCAGTTTGTTTTGCTGCCTGAGGATCTCTGTCCGTCTGTTCGGGACTGGCTCTTATTCTCGTTCATTACCTTCTGATAGTGCTCCGTGATCAGGGCACTACTGATTAGTTCCTCTGTAGTATGCGGTCTATTAACTCCGCCAGCTACGTTCAGTGCTATCTCAGGTCGGAGCATTTTCAGCATCAGTCTGACCCTTTCCCTTTCCGTGCGAACCAACTCTGGACATAAGCGTGCCAATCGGTTGAAGCGTTTCACTGCCTCGTTCACTGATAGGTCACCTTGTCGAAATTCGGTGAATTCGTCATAGTGTCGGTTCGTTACTTGCATATGGAAGAACTCCTCAAGGAACTCTGTCTCGAAGTCCGTCCAGGTCATTAGATTAATCTGTCTCTTTGCCTTCACTCTTTCCCACCACATCTTTGCGTCTCCAGAAAAACAGAATGATACACATTTGATCTTTTCCGACACGGGCCAGTCCAACAATTCTACTATACTTTCCACTGTCTTGAACCAAGCCTGGGCGTCCCATGGTTCGCAAGTACCTGAGAAATTCTCCGGCTTCAGCCGTAGCCACTGTATCAAGTAGGTCTCCTGTCGGACCACCGGAATAGGGGCTATCGGTGGTACTGGTGCAACTACTGGAATAACTGGCGCTGCATTCTGATTCACTGGCGGGGTGGCAGGATTTCCTTGCTGACCCATTAAAGTCGTGATCAATTGTTGTTGCTCCGCGATCTGACGCTGGAGATCAGTAACTACTTGGGTCAGATCCGGTGGAGTCGCTGTCTCGTCAGCTCGAGCAGTGCGTCTCCTAGCCATGCTTATCTTCATTTAATGACAATAAATTATCATTATTTCTATCCAATTTTAACATAAGGTCGTTATCATTCTTACTCTACCAGCATGCATTCCTAACCTAAACTTGTGACTATCATAATCAAACAGAATAAGTAAACATGCATAATATTAAAGCATCATAATAAAAGAATTTAACTTAAACATATAAATTCTTACTTGGAGCGGCAGGAGGAAGGCTTGACATGTGTGTAGTGAGAGGCTAACCTGGCTCTGATACCAAACTGTAACGCCCCGCCCCTCCTGCTAAGGCGACGGGGAGTTACTTACCATACTTAACAACTTAATAACTTATTACATGCAGCGGAAGTCTTACTTGTAAATTTTTTTGAAACATAGAGTCCACATGTCATACTAAACATTATTTCAAGACATATAGAGTAAACATGATAAAATGTCATAGAGTCCTATATAAACTAGGCATAATTTCCATTAAACAAAAGCAGGTCTTTTTTTTTTCCTTCTTTAGCCAGTCACTGCCACACACATCCTGCTAGCCCCTCCTGCTGCTCTCCTAGTTCATCCATCCTTTGCCCTTATCTGTGGTACAAGAAAGTAAGCTGTGAGCACTCATGGTTCAGTAAGTTCCTTTCCTACTCACAAAAACCGTATAGCATGTCATCAATCATAAAACATACATCATAGCATAAGGTATCATGGCATAACATACATCATCATCATACATGTCATAAGCATCATCATAGATATCATGGCATAATCATGGCATAAACACAAGGTAGCATGGCATATCATAACATGATCATCATAATTATCATGGTTTATTCCTAAGGTATATGCAGGGTGAACTCTTAAACATACATCATGGAACATATGCATTATGCCTTTTTTTTTTTTAAAACGTATAACATAGATACTTAAACATAATCTCAACATAAGAGGGGATCCCGGCTTGTACCACGTACATAAATGCGCACGTCCTAGTAGGTTCAAGGTAGCAAGTCTTGAACCCTACAAGGCATACATATACTAGGCCCGTTTCTTAGTCCATCGACCTAGGGGCACTTAGGAGCTCATCCCTAACGAGGCCCGTTTCTTAGTCCATCGACCCCGGGGCGCTTATGGAGCCCACCCTTGTTACAAGCCTTAAAAGTAAAATAGCATGTCATATCTACATAGTCCATATCACTCATATCATATTCATATCATGAAGAGTGCTCGTGATCCCACTTATAGGGAAACAACTCTTTTAGGCATAGCTTAATGCATGTATATTTGAGCACACAGCATATCATGAACACATGCATAATTAAGCATACAACCTATCATGAGTTTAAGCACACAGCATATAGCATATCATGAATTTGAGCACATAGCATATCATGAGTTTAGGCACATAGTACATCATGAATTTGAGCACACAACATATCATGAAGTTAAGCACATAGCATATCATGACTTTGAGCACACAACATATCATGAAAATAAGCCCATAACATATCATGAAATTTAGCACACAGCATATCATGAAAGTAAACACATAGCATATCATGAAACTAAGCCCATAACATATCATGAAATTTAGCACACAACATATCATGAAAGTAAACACATAGCATATCATGAAACTAAGCCCATAACATATCATGAAATTTAGCACACAGCATATCATGAAAGTAAACACATAGCATATCATGAAATTTTACCTAGCATACATAAATAGACATTACAGCATGTCATACTCTTAACATATCATAAACCATCGCATGTGAAGTTCATGGGAGAATCTAATTAGGTCTCTAACCCTAGTAACAAGGGGTGGCCGAAACATGTAAAGATGGTTTGGGTTAGCAAACACAAAAAGAACAAGTGAACCCTAAACATTTATCATTTCTTAGAACATAAGGAACATCTTAAGCATGTTAGGTATAGGTTCCAAGCTTTCTAGTTTCCTTTTTCATAACATGGCCGAAACCCATTAAGCCTTTATTTTGGCTATAAACATCATACAAGCATGAAAAACCCTAACAATTGTCACATCACATTTCATGAGATACAACTTGAGCATGTTTGATTTAGGTTCTAAGTTCTCTAAGCCTTTAACCCCAACATGGCCGAAACCCTAGCAACATGTTTCTAGGTTACATGTAACATAAAAAGATTGAACTTCATACCAATATTCCAATACATATCATGAGAAACACCATAAGTACTTTTAGTCTAAGTGTCAAGCTTCTCAAGCTTTTTAACCTAATGTGGCCGAATCTTGTTAAGCATGAAAATTAGGTTTCTAGTAGCATAATAGCATGAAGACCATAAGAATTTTCCTAGCATTCATTTCAAGGAATAACATGGACCACTTAGTTTAGAATTTTGAGCATCCTAGGTCAAAGAACCAAGTGTGGCCGAAAGTTGTAGAATAAGCAAATTCAAGTTTCAAGCAACATAGGAACATTAGTTTACTTCATATCTTTTCTTCAAGAAGATCATAAGTATCTTAGGCTTGATTTAGACTTTCCTTGGGTTCAAGTCTTAACATGGCCGAAACATCTTATACATAAAAATTATAGTTCAATTTAACCTAAGATCATGGCATGTCATATTAGCTTCCTATCTTGTCTTATGAAAATCATAGCATGCTAAACTTTTAGGTTTTAAGCCCTTTTAGGCCCTCAACTCTATCATAGCCGAAAGTTCATGAAGATGGAATCAAGTTTGAATTAACATACAAGTGGGAAAAACATCAACAACACCATCTACCATAAGGTACATATCATAAGGATAAGAGAACATGTTTTGTTTTAGGTCTAGAGTTCTTTTCTAGTTCTTTTGTTCTTTCTTGGCCGAAAGTCTAAGCCCATAAACTTATGTTCTAACAAAACATTCCAGCATGAAAATATTAGTCTAACCCCCTTATCATCAATTACATATCATAGGAAACATCATGAACTTACCTAGTTGGTTTTCAAATTCTTAAAACCTTTCTTATTTTTGTTTTGGGCCGAAACCCTCATGAAACAAACATAGGTTTTTTTCTAGCAATATATTTACATGACAATCGTAGAGCTATTGTACCACAGGTGAGGGGAACTTACATCCTTTCGCTTGTGGTTTTTCTTTCTTAAGAGAAGAATATCCTAGGAGCTAAGCAAGGAAGGAGCTTCTTCTTCTTGTGTCTCCTTTGGTTTCCTTTGCTTGGAAGGGCTAGAACTTGAAGACTTCTTCTTGAAAATTAGTTTTCTTGTAGAAGAAAATTGACCTAGTGTTCGGATCAAGGAGAGGGAAGACCTCTTAGTCTCGGTGAAGAAGAGAAAAGGAGGAAGGAGGAGGAAGAAGGAGAAAATGAGGGATTTACTTTCTCATTTTTCTATTTATTCACCATGAGGGGAATTTATGCCTTCATTTACTCCCTTCCTTAACTCTCCCATGTCACTTCCCTTGGTTCTCACGAGAATGAGAAGAGGGAGAAGTGAGGAAGGCAACTTGTCTTCTTCTTGTTCCTTCTCTTAACCAAGAGAAAAAAGAGGTAAGCAAATTTGGTTTTCTCTTGCTTCTTGCTTTATTTTCTTTTCCTCTCCTTTAACTAACATTTTCATCTCTTCCTATCCATATGTTATTCTCTATCCTAGTGGTGATCATGCCATAAATCTTTCTCCATTGTTTGTGAGAGGTTCAAGGTTCAATCCTTGACCTTCTCCTCTTATCATATTATTATATATCATTATTTTATTATTTTTTTCTTTCTCCTTCTCTTATTTCTGAGTTCTAGTGGAAATAATTACTCATGTACTTATAGAAATTCGTGGGTGTTACATTCATAAGGACATTTGATGAAGCCTTTCTCTTGCAGGTGCTTGTCTATTCGGCTATTCCATGCCCTTGGTGCTTGCTTTAGCCCGTAGAGAGCCTTCTTCAATTTTAGAACTCTGTCTACTTGTCCTTTAACTTCATAACCTGATGGTTGTTGAATATAGACTTCTTCTTCAAGAACTCCATTTAAAAAAGTAGATTTTACATCCATTTGATGTATTTTCCACTTATTTTGAGCTGCTAAAGTAATGATTAGTCTGACAGTTTCTAATCGAGCAACAAGAGCGAATACCTCATTATAATCAATGCCAGATCTCTAACTGTAGCCTTTTGCCACCAATCTTGCTTTATATCTTTCAACTTCTCCTTTGGCATTCTTCTTTATTTTGTACACCCACTTCACGCCAATCGCCTTATGCCCTTTAGGAAGTGTCGTTAACTCCCATGTGTCATTCTTCTCTATCGTCTTGATTTCTTCATCCATTGCATCTTTCCACCTTTTGCTTTTTATAGCTTCTTG
Source organism: Zingiber officinale (assembly GCF_018446385.1). Lineage (NCBI taxonomy): Eukaryota > Viridiplantae > Streptophyta > Magnoliopsida > Zingiberales > Zingiberaceae > Zingiber > Zingiber officinale. Next base: position 46,211,823 of record NC_055986.1, read on the forward strand.
GAAATCTATAGGCTCGCAATCCGCAAAGAGACAAAATAGAGTAAGATTATCTTAATTTTCAGTTACCTCATAAATTTCCCGTAAGCTTCTAAAGCGTGGTACTCTTTCATTTGAAGTTGATGCAGATAAATTCTCTTGAGTACTTGATGTTGGTGTTACTAGTGGAGTAGTAGGCTCCTCTCTTGTTTGCTCTACCCTTGGTTGCTCCACATTTTCTTCTTCAAAGTATGGGAAGAAGTTGTAATCTTTATTTTGAGATTCCTAATTCCATTCTTCTTCTTCATTAAATATGACATCTCGGCTGATGATTGTCTTCCCAGTATCTGGATTGTATAACTTATACCCTTTTGAGTTAGTATCATAGCCAATAAAAATAAATTTCTTACTTTTATCATCCAGTTTGCTTCTTTCTTCATTAGGCACATGAACATGTGTTATACTCCCAAAAACTCTTAGATGAGAAATTCCAGGTTTTCTTCCGCTTCACGCTTCTTGTGGTGTCTTGCCCCACACACTCCTTGTTGGTGATCGGTTGGATAAGTATACTGCACATGCAACCGCTTCTGCCCAAAGTTTCTTTGGTAGCCTCTTGCTTTTGAGAATGCTCCTTGTCATGTCAAGGATGGTTTGATTCTTTCTTTCCGCCACTCTATTTTATTGAGGGGATCTTGGAACTGTCAAGGGTCGTCGTATTCCGTTGGCTTCACAAAATTCTTGAAACTCATTTGAGGTAAATTCTCCTCCTCGATCGGAACGCATAGCTTTGACCTCGAGACCACTCTCCTTTTCTATGGTAGCTTTAAATTTCTTGAATATGCCGAAGACCTCCGATTTTTGCTTCAAGAAGTATACCCAAGTTTTCCGAGAAAAATCATCTATGAAAAGAATGAAATAATTACTCTTACCAAGTGAACTTGACTTTATCGGACCGCAAACATCTGTATGTATAAGTTCAAGAGGCTTTTGAGCTCTTGAACTTGACTCCTTTGGAAAACCTCTTCTATATTGCTTTCCACTTAGACATGCTTCAAAAACTTGATCAGGATGTTTGATGTAAGGTAGTCCTCTCACCATCTCCTTCTTTGAAAGCAGTTCTAGTCCTCCAAAATTCAGATGTCCAAATCGAAGATGTCATAGCCAAGTGATGTCTTTGTAACAAGCTTTGAGACAGTTGACGACATCATTTTGAATATTGATCCTGTCCGAACGCTGAGTCAATAGACGCTGGGGACGTGGCACTCTCCGCTGTCTTCGACTGGCTGCACGAATCTCCGGCGAACCTGCAAGGAAGTCGGGCTGGGAAGGGGTTCCCGGCGACGACCCTCCGACGCTCAAGTCAGGCAAGAGGAAAACGATAAAGTGGCTCCAAAGATGAAGGATTTCGTACCTCCGGTGAAGTCTGAGAGCTCTTATATAGAGCTGTGGGGAGGCTTGTGCACACCCACCGAGGTGTACACGTGTCATGTACCATACCTTAGTATAGGCTTGCCAGAGGAGCATGCCTGACACCATACTGCTACAGTCTGAGCACCTCTCTGATGGGACAGTAAAACCTTCCGTCGTATGATTCTGCGTATGGCATGGTCGTCAAATATGCCTGCTGTCAGAAGATGTTCCGAAATGTCCCTTTGTCTCCTTTTTCCCCGAGCCGAGTGTCCATCCGCTCGGCAAGCATCGGTCCGACTGGGCGTAGATGTCGGTCCGACCGGAAAGACTTCATCCCCTCGCGTGCTCGACTAAGAACGTCCCTTTACAGTATTGCTGCTTTACGCCTAGGCCGAGCGGGCTACCCGCTCGGCCAGGTGACTTTGTTCACCATGAGCGTCGGAAACTCGACTCCCCGTCGGGCTGTCTTTGCTTCCGCTCAGTTCCGTTAGGCCGATCGACCCACCCCATTTCCGATCGGCTGGAACTCATGCTGATCCTTTTGACTTTTGACCTCCACCTGGCATTGACTCCCCTCCAGAGGGGGTCCTCCGACCTTACTGCCGGATCACTTGCCTCCCCTTCAGGTCTAGTCGAAGGAGGCGATTAGTCCGATTGACTGGACCGCCAGTCACGCCGAGCGGAATCTCCATGCAACCATCCTCCGCTCGGCCCCCACGGGGGTAGCTATAATGTCAGTCAACACCAACATTCCTCGGATCTCTTCAAAATTTGCGCCAATCTCCATCATTAAGGTCGAGCACGCGCTCATTAAATGCACTCCAGTAGCCGCATGTCACGTGGCGCTGCTACCGTCATCGTACGGCGGCGGTGTGGTGTCCGACGGGATCAAGGCGGTTTGAAATGGATGGCCCGATGCGTGCCTCGGTTCCCGTGACCTGCATCCGACGGTGGAGGCCGCTAGGGCCCAACCCTATAAAGCCTTCGCCTTCTCCCCCAGCCGCATCTTTGCCTTCGCGTGCTCCACAGCTTTTCTCTCTCAGCACTCCGGCGACCCTGCTCTTCTGTTTTCCGACGATCTCCGGCGTTCTTCCCTCGATCCTCCGTTTCTTTGTAAGGTTCTCCTACTTTCTCTCTTTGTTAGCCTTGTGTTTTTTGTTGAGTTCTCGTCCTCTGGTCGCTGTCTCGTTCATCCTCTTCTCCTCTCTGTCGTCGGCCTCTTTTTTCGCCTTTTGTTGTTTCGTCCGTTCAGCCAATGGCCAGTTCCTCTTAGCCTCAAGACCAAGCCCTCGACCCGTGGTATACCACCCTGGAGTCGCGCTTCGATCGGCGCGACGCCGATATTTTGATGGACAATTTTGACATCCGCTCTAATTTTGAACTTATCTTACCCTCCCCCTCCGCTCGGCTGCACAAACCGCCGCGCGGAGCTTTCTGTGTTTTCCGTGACCAGTTCGTAGCCGGTTTGCGCTTTCCAGTCCATCCCTTTATCGTAGAAGTTTGTAATTTTTTCGACATTCCGCTCGGAAGCTTGTTCCCTAACACCTTCCGCCTTCTATGCGACATTGTTGTCTTGTTCAAAATCCACAACATTCCCCTCCGACCGGAGGTCTTCTACTATTTTTATTACCCCAAACAGTCCGAGCTGGGCACTTACATGTTCCAGGCTCGGCCCGGTTTAGTCTTCTTCAATAAACTGCCCTCTTCCAATAAACATTGGAAAGATTTTTACTTCTATCTGCGTCTTCCCGAACGGGCCTCCTTCCGAACCCAGTGGCAGATCGGACCGCCAACCTCCCCTGAGCTAAAGAGGTTCAAGACCCGACCGAATTATCTTCACGCCGCCAACATGTTAGCCGGTCTGAGGCTCGACGTCAACAAATTCTTGCCCGAAGGGGTGATGTACATATTTGGTCTGAGTCCGATCCGGACTCCCCTCCCGAGCCGCTTCGGTAAGAATTTTACTTGTGCATTCGCCTTGATTGCTAACTGATTTTCTCCTTTTTTTCCTTTGCAGTGGATATTGTCATGGAGTCCGTGATGACCGGCATTTTGAAGAGGAAAGCGACCGCGCTCGAGGCCGCAGCTGCCAAAGAGATGGAGCAACTGGGCATCACCCCGGTCGGCTCTAACGAAGGAGAGAGCGAAACCAATGCGGGGGAGTTGGCTGCTCAGGCTTCTCTCCCGGAGCCAGCGGTTGGCGCAACTTCTAGCCGAGAGCCTTCCGTTCGGGAGGAAGGCTCCGCTCGGGAGGAAGAATGCCCTCTCCGACAAAAGAGGAGCCGAACGGAGGTTGAGGCGATTTCGTCCGATCGGACCCCATCCCAGCTGGGTGCGTCCGCGGACCCCCTCGAGGCCATTCCTGTCAGCGCCCTTCCGCCCACTCCCCGCCAAGTCCAACGTTCAACCATTTTGTCCCAGTTTTCTGTGCCGACCTCCGATCCTTCCCCAGCCTCCGCTCAGACGACTCCCGGTCGGCACCGTACCATCAGGGTCTCACTGCACCTCCCCATCGAAGAGTTGATGCCCGAGCCCGATCGGCCAACCGCGCCCGAGCACATGATCACACTGAAGGGGCCTCTAGCCGAAATGTGGGCCGACGCTCGGGTACGCATCGCCATGATCCCACTCAGCAATCTGGCCAATAGCCACATGTAGCAGGCCACTAGGGTAAGCGTATTTTCTCAAGTCCTTTACGCATTCTTTCCAATCGGCTACTAACAATCTTGCTTATGTTAGAGATGGGTGAAGGAGATCACGGTCTCTAATCGTCTGGATATGGTGGACGAGGAGCTAAAGAGGCTGAAGGCTTCAGGCGGCCCGCTCGACTCTCAAGGCCCCTCATACGCCGAGCTACAAAAAAAGCTAAAAAAGACCCAAGATCTGTTGGCGGCTGAGCAAAAAAAGACGGCTGATCAGGCCCATACTCTAGCTGAACTCGAACGACAGGTCAAATCACGGGACCGCAAAATAAGCCTGGCAACCGAGCGGAAGAACACGGCTATCACCGATCTGGAGAAGAAGAATGTCGAGGCTTGGGGCCTGGAGCAACTGGTTAAGGAGCTGATGGATCAGCTGGCCGACGAGAAGGCGGCCCAATCGGGCGAGGTGATGAAGCTGGAAGCTGCCTTGCAAGAACACCAGGCCGCCACCGACGCCTCCCGAGCGGCCCTCAAAGAATATCAGAAGGCTGAGCCAGGCCGGGTCGCTGCTCTGAGGCTAAAGTACATCCGTTCGGTCGAATTCTCTGAAAAAGTATGTGAGCGGATGTATAATGCTTTTGAGCTTGCCATCACTGCCACAACGGATTACCTGAAGTCCAAGGCTCAGCTTCCCGACTCCACCACTATCCCGGCCGAAGACTATGTGGCGCTTCTCTCCTCCATCCCGAAGACCGTTTATGATTTTTTGGAGTAGAAGTCTTCATGTAATTTAGTCGTTTGGCCAAAAACTTCCTTTTTGTAATTAGGCTGCTCGGCCCTAATTTCTTTAATCTCTGAAAAATTTATCTTTGTGTAACTTCATTTTTACTTTGCATGCTTGTGAGTGATTGGTCGGGGCCTATGACACACAACTCGGCCAACTAGGCCTCCCGAGCGGGTGCAGGTGGCATACGACTTGTCACTACTTTCCCTTGTCGCTTATCGTCAAGCGTCTTTCATTCCGGCCGGAGGGTTTATAGTCGCCGGTTCGACTCTTGATTTTTAACGTCGCAGCTCGACGATTTTTCGACCGGAGGTTTTATAGTCGCCGGTACGACTCTCGATTTTTAACGTCGGAGCTCGACGGTCTTCCGGTAGGAGGGTTTATAGTCGCCGGCGCGACTCTCGATTTTTAACGTCGGAGCTCGACGGTCTTCCGGCCGGAGGGTTTATAGTCGCCGGTTCGACTCTCGATATTTAACGTTGGAGCTCGACGGTCTTCCGGTCGGAGGGTTTATAGTCGCCGGCGAGACTCTCAATTTTTAACGTCGGACTCTCAATTTTTAACGTCGGAGCTCGACGGTCTTCCGACCGGAGGGTTTATAGTCGCCGGCGCGACTCTCGATTTTTAACGTCGGAGCTCGATGGTCTTCTGGCCGGAGGGTTTATAGTCGCCGGTTCGACTCTCGATATTTAACATCAGAGCTCGACTGTCTTCCGACCGGAGGGTTTATAGTCGCTGGCGCAACTCTCAATTTTTTACGTCCGAGCTCGACGGTCTTCCGGCCGGAGGGTTTATAGTCGCCGGCGCGACTCGATTTTCGCCGGAGCTCAACGGTCTTACCGAGGGTTTATAGTCGCGTAGCGACTCTCAATTTTACGTCGGCTCACGGTCTTGGAGGTTTATAATCGCGTTCAACTCGATATTTAACGTCGAGCTCGACGGTCTTCCGCAGGGAGTTATCGTCTCTCGATTTTAACGTCGGAGCTCGGCGGTCTTCCGGAGGTTTATAGTCACCGTGACTCTCGATTTTAACGTCGAGCTCGGCGGTCTTCGGCCGGAGGGTTTATAGTCGCGGTTCGACTCTTGATATTTAACGCCGGAGCTCGACGGTCGGAGGTTTATAGTCGCCGGCGCGACTCGATTTTAACGCCGGGCTCGGCGGTCTTAGAGGGGTTCGACTCGATATTTAACATTGAGCTTAGCGGTCTTCGGCGGAGGGTTTATAATCGCCGTGCGACTCTCAATTTTAACGTCGAGCTCGACGGTCTTCCCGGAGGTTTATATCGCCGTAGCGACTCTCGATTTTTAATGTCGGAGCACGACGGTCTTCCGGCCGGAGGATTTATAGTCGCCGGCGCGACTCTCGATTTTTAACGTCGGAGCTCGACGGTCTTCCGGCCGGAGGGTTTATAGTCGCCGGTTCGACTCTCGATATTTAACGTCGGAGCTCGACGGTCTTCCGATTCGGCTGACGATGCCCTATACTTGCGCTAATTCTCCGATTTTTTACTCCTGCATTTCAAGTATACAGGAAAGTATACAACATACATTACATTGGCGCACCTTTCACCCCGCCTGGTAAGGCTGGAGGTGGTTCGCGCTCCATGGTCGATCCAGCTGCCGTCTGTCTTCATCCTCCAAATAATATGCACCCGAGCGGAGCTTTTCGATGACTTTAAAGGGGCCTGCCCAAGGAGCCTCCAGCTTGCCAACGTCCCCAACCGACTTTACTTTCTTCCATACAAGGTCGCCGACCTGGAATGCTCTTGGGATCACGCGCCGATTGTAGTTCTGCTTCATTCTCTGCCGATACGCCATCTGTCGGACGGACGCCTTGGCCCACTCTTCGTCGATCAAGTCCAAATCCATCTTCCTCCGCTCGGCATTGTCATCATCATAGTTCTGGATCCGGACGGACTCTACGCCGACTTCAACTGGGATAACTACTTCGCCGCCGTACACTAAATGGAATGGCGTGAGGCCCGTTCCCTCCTTTGGGGTCGTGTGGATAGCCCATAGGACACCCGGCAGCTCGTCCACCCAGCTTCCTCCCATATGGTCGAGCCGAGCCTGAAGAATGCGAAGAATCTCCCGGTTGGCTACCTCGGTTTGACCATTGCTCTGGGGATACACCACGGAAGTAAAGTATTGTTCGATGCCATAACTTTTGCACCATTCTTCGAGCTGCTTCCCGACTGTAACGGCCATCCTCCTTACTACTACTCTGAGGGTGACCGCTACTGATTCTACTAACTACTGTACTACTTACTTTAAAACCAGAGATATTTTAAACTATTGGAAAACATATCGTATATCAGAACATGCCTCTCATTAGCAGCATAAAATTTCTTGATACATTTTTCTTTTTTCATAAGACAAAAGAACTCCTACAGATTTAATCCTCACGGCAGAATAAAAACCCCAGCAGTAGCATGTGAATACAGCATATTAGCATATCACTTCACCCTTCTAACAAAGGTTGCAAACTATAATCAATTAGGGATTCACGGCAGACCAAAAATTCAGCAGTAATAAAGAATGCTGAGCACACTACTTCACAGCAGATTGAAATCCCAGCAGTAACAAAAGGAATACCGACCATAGGAAATTGCTAGCTATTCATGTATCCCACTTACTGTAATAAAAAAAAAAGTCACTACAGCAGAAGTTAATCATGTACTACTACTCTCTAAGGGTGGACGCTACTTAACTACTAACTCAACTTAATCGGTACGCTACTTAACTACGAGGAATCCCTACCGAAAAATTTCGGCAGAGTCTCCTCTGTACCGGTGACCAAATCAACAATACAAACACTATATACACAGCCACAGGCGGCTGGAACATATTTTTTTCACAACCACACAGTAATAATGCCACGACAACTAAAAAGAAACTATTCTAGCAATAGAAAACTATAGAACTCCAACAATAGGAAATAACCCAACTAACAATGCGGAATAGACTCAATTAATCAACATAGACAAAGGAAACAACTAATACAATCTATATCAACTTAATAACTGAAAGAAAACTCAAAAGGAGTCTTGACAGTTTCCTTAGCAAACTCATGATCTCTCCATAGTCCTGGCATCACACACACTGTCACAGCATCTCCTTGTCGCCTTCCTTCTTATACTTTTCCTTTATCTGCAGTAGGAGGAAAATAGTATCTATAAGCTAAAAGCTTAGTGAGTGCTTTCTAACTCACAAAAACTCGATATGCATGTATATAAATAAGAACATGCTAAAACTGAATGCTAACATGTGAAGCTACTCATGCTCATAAATGGCAAAGGAATCATACTAACTGAAATACTAAACATGTAAAGCTACTAAACATGTAAAGCTAAACATGCTCATCAACTAGCAAATAAATAACATGTAAGAAACTAAACATGTAAAAGCTGCTAGCATAAAAGAAAGCTAAACTTGCTGATCTTTAAAACAAAGTGAAACTTACTTCATTTGCTCTAAGCTTAATCTTTTATTTCACTTGTTTAAAACTTATTCTTTAGTACTTCTATTCTTAAGTAAAACTTATTTTTACTTGTTCAAAAGCTTATACTTTTAATACTTCAAAATAATAATCAACTTCTCTTGGGCCCGGCATTGTACCACTTTGCGCGCATTCTTAATAAGAATCGAGGTAGCTAATCCCGAAACTACTAAGATACTTCTAGGCCTTGTGCCTAGGGGCAACTTGGAGCCCATCCCTTGGACCTTGTGTCCGGTACATGCCCTTTAAAAGTAAAATACTTATTATCTTATTTACTTCTTCTTTAAATGCCTTGGCATTTTAATAAGCACCTCGTGTGCCAAAATCCTTAAAGTCTTGACTTTGGGATCTACTTAAGGCCTTGGCCTTTTTCTTTCCTTTCTTTATCTTTCTTATTCTTTTCTAATATTTCTAAAAGAATACTTCTTTAAAAGGAACTGAAATGTTTAAGCAAATTCTAACTTTGAAAGGCTTAAACCAAAAATCTGCCCACTATGCTAATAAAATTCTGCATATTAAGCTTACTAAAATCTGCACACTTAACAACAATCTGCATTCTATAAGCTTACAAAATCTGCACTTTATACTTATAAAATCTGCACTATACTAAGCTTAATAAAATCTGCACACTTATAAAATCTGCATACTTATAAAAACAATCTCATCCTATAATCATCTCTCACATGGTTCGGTCAGATCCAATGTTAAATGATGGACCACTAGTTAGCCATCCAATGCCAGTTACACTGTCTTCATCTCTATTAAAGAGTAGGCTCGAAAACTACAGCTCTAGCTACAGTCGACACCCCCACTCATTTCTCTATCCCTCTTAACTAATGGAGATAATTTCACTAATTCCTAGCACGTAATTTGAGCCATCTACTTTAGAACTTCTGAACACATATCTGATAACAACAATCCTTTATTTAGTATCACATCACCGGCATCTACTATCAGTGTCATGCTTGCAAGGGCCCTCTCGCACTCATAAAAGACATTGGGTAGGACCATATTGCTTCATCATTATCACTTTCCCCCTATAAACCTGAATTAAATAGTAAGCTCAAAAGATACAATTCGTGCCCCTTTCACAGCACATATTACGGCAAAGAAAGCCTAAACTCAAATACTATACATATATATGTATCAATTCTGCTCAACATAGTAACAAAGAACCTAAATCCCTTCAAGCTTCTGATTATTTAATCATGCTACTATAGATGAAGACTAGCAACTCAATCCTGCTCACGGCAGTAACATGGAACATGGAATCCAAAAATGGTATGCTAAATATAAGTTATATTCCTAGCAACTCAATTCTGTACCCTATGTTCCGATTCTGTGAACACAAATTCCACTTCAAGGAAACCATGAGAACATCAAGATCGAAACCTTTCATCCAATTCAAGAATTTCTCACGGCAGCAACTCAAGAAAAACAAACCACATGCTAAGCAAACAAAACTATCTCCTTTCTTTGAGATTCTCGGCAGCAACTTCAACAGAAGGCAAAACTTCGGGAACAAAGAAAGGAATCAAGGAATAAACCTCAGAGCTCCGGAATCAAAGAAGGAAACAAGAATCCGAAAGCAAAGCAAAGAAGAAAAACGAAATCGCGGAACTACTCCTACTGCAAGTGAGTAGCAACTCACCTCGCTGTTCTTGGACTTACAACCAAAGAAGATGGCTGCTAGGGTTCGGAGAACTCAAGCTTTCAGCCTCTGCTTCGTGCTTATGGCTTCTCCTCAACGAGAGGATCTCGACGGTGTGAAAATCACGTGGAAACACCCCTTGGCCGGCGCCGGAGACGATGCCCTAGCCTCGTCTCTGGTTTCGCTCGGGAAAAGCCGCCGTCGCGAGAGAGGAGAAGGGGAGAAGAATTTTGAGAGAAAATGTTTTGGTTTTCCAAAAAAATCCAAAACCTAATTCCCTTTCTTATAACTAGGTTTTCTATTACTAACTATACTTTAAATATAACCCGTTCTTTCCTTAATTAACAAAACTCGCTGGCACAGCTGGTTAACCGGCTTTTAACCGAAGCCACAGATCGCAGCTTCGATCCCTCAGCCGCGCTCTTCATTTTTGAATTTATTCCCTAATCATTAACTATGATATAAACTTAATTCTTACCATATAAGGTTAACAAAACCGTGTAGCTCAGCTGGTTGGGCCGGTTTTGCTTGGGTCAGTCCGAGGAGCTGGGTTCGAAACCTAGCTTCTACAACTCTTTTTTTTAAACTTTCTCCTCTCGGTAAAAATACTAAACGGACTCCAAAAATTGCATAAAAATACTCTAAAAATTTCTAAAAATCTCTAGAATATTTTAAAAGCATTTCCAAATAATTTTATGGACTTTTAGAACTTGAAATAGGGAAAATTAGGTCGTTACACCGACGAACTGTCGCCCGTTATTAGATATGAGACGGCGAGGAATGCCGAACCGACAGATTATATGCTGCCAGATAAACCTCTTGACCATCTGCTCGGTGATCTTGGCCAGTGGCTCGATCTCCACCCATTTGGAGAAGTAGTCGACCGCCACTAAAAGAAACTTCCGCTGACCGGTCGCCATAGGGAACGGACCTACGATATCCATTCCCCACTGATCGAACGGATAGGACACCGTAGATGCTTTCATCTCCTCCGCCGGTCGGTGGGAGACGTTGTGGTACTTCTGGCAGGAAAGGCACGTCGCGACGGTCCGAGCGGCGTCTGCTTGCAGGGTTGGCCAGAAGTACCCGGCTAGCAGGATCTTCTTGGCCAGCGATCGTCCGCCCGGATGTCCTCCACACGATCCTTGGTGCACTTCCTGGAGGATGTACTCCGCGTCCTTCTGAGCGGCTCTTCTCCCAGCGAAATAGCTAGTCGGACTTGTCCGACCGGCAGAACTTCATTGCCTGTAAACCCGTAAAGGGGGGTTGTCATGGGCAGCAGCTCAGCTCTATCAATTTACAGTTGGTCGAAAGTCTTTTTAAATATAATGTTGACCGAGCTACCTGTATCGATGAAAATGCGGTGAATACTATAGTTAGCTATTACCGCTTTGATGAGGAGGGCGTCATCATGTGGCACTTCGACTCCCTCAAGGTCCCTGGGCCCGAAATTGATTTCGGGCCCGCTCGCCCATTCTTGACTACATTCGACCGCATGGATCTGGAGCTGCCTGACACTCGCCTTCCTTGCTCTGTTGGAGTCACCTCCGGTCGGTCCGCCAGCGATGATGTTGATTTCGCCCCAGGACATGTTGCTTCTATTTTCTTCATCCCGGGCGGACGGCCTAGGCCGCTCCTTGGATACCCGGGGATTGTCCTCGTGCCCCTGAGGATGATACCGCTCGGGAGACTTTCTGGATATCCTCCGATCGGCCTCAGGGTGTCGCTGTCTCCTGTCGGTTGATGGCGATCGACGACGACCACTCCGGGGAGCCGGATGGGCGATCAGGGGAAGGATTCGGCAATCTCGTGTATTATGCGTGTCAGTCCGGTGGAACGAGCAAAACATGGGGGTCCATACCTTCTTTTTTGCCTTGGGCCGCTCGGCGGCTACCTCTTGGACGGCGTGGGACCTTGCGTGGTGAGGGCAGACTGCTTCGGCTCGCGGTCCTCTGGGCGGCTGGTGGCCAGTGGGTGGCTTCCGCTCGGCAGGGGCTAGTCGCTCAGTTGGAGTTTCTTTTCTTCGGGCCGCCTGGGCTTCCTTCACATTAATGTATTCATTGGCCCGGTGTAACATATGATCATAGTCTCGGGGCGGCTTTCGAATAAGTGAATGGAAGAAATCACCGTCCACGAGGCCTTGCGTGAACGCATTCATCATTATTTCTGAGGTGGCCGTTGGAATATCCATGGCCACCCGGTTGAACCGCTGGATGTAAGCTCGGAGAGGCTCCCTGGGCTCTTGTTTGATGGCAAACAGACTGACACTGGTCTTCTGGTAACACCGACTGCTCGCAAAATGATGGAGAAAGGCGACGCAGAACTCTTTAAAGCTGGTGATGGATCCGTCCGGCAGCCTCCGAAACTATCGTTGCGCCGATCCCGAGAGGGTGGTAAGAAACACCCAGCATTTCACTCCATCTGTGTATTGATGTAGTGTAGCGGTGTTGTCGAACTTTCCTAGATGGTCGTCCGGGTCGGTGGTTCCGTTGTATTCCCCGATCGCCGGGGGCACATAATGTTTGGGCAGAGGGTCCCTCAGAATGGCCTCTGAAAACTGCTGGTTGATCCGCTCGGGGGAGGCGTCCGTTCGGGGAGCCTTGCCTTTTCTGTTGTCTCGCATGGGCGCCTCGTCGGATGAAGATCCTTGATCACGGTTAACTGTTGCGACTTCAGGAGGCGTACGGAATCGGGCCCGATGAAATTGAACGGTGGCCGGCGGTGCTTCCGCTCGGCCTCCTGACGCTGACGTCGCTTGTTGCTCCATCCGCTCGGCTTGTGCCTTCTGTTTCTGTTGCTCCACGAGCTTAGCTGCTCTTGCCTCGATTAGAGCGTCGAGCTCCTCTTGGGAGAGCATCACGGTGTGATGTCGTCCAGCTTCGTCCATCTCTTCCGCTCGGATGCAGGTGCGTTCCCACAAACGACGTCAATTTGATCCTGTCCGAACGCTGAGTCGATGGCCGCTGGGGACGTGGCACTCTCTCCTGTCTTCAACTGGCTGCACGAATCTCTGGCGAACCTGCAAGGAAGTCGGGCCGGGAAGGGGTTCCCGGCGATGACCCTCCGACGCTCAAGTCAGGCAAGAGGAAAACGATGAAGTGGCTCCAAAGATGAAGGATTTCGTACCTTCGGCGAAGTCTGAGAGCTCTTATATAGAGCTGTGGGGAGGCTTGTGCACACCTACCGAGGTGTACACGTGTCCTGTACCATACCTTAGTATGGGCTTGCCAGAGGAGCATGTCTGACACCATACTGCTACAGTCTGAGCACCTCTCTGATGGGACAGCAGAACCTTCCGTCGTACGATTCTGCGTATGGCATGGTCGTCAAATATGCCTGCTGTCAGAAGATGTTCCCAAATGTCCCTTTGTCTCCTTTTTCCCCGAGCCGAGCGTCCATCCGCTCGGCAGGCATCGGTCCGACCGGGCGTAGATGTCGGTCCGACCGGAAAGACTTCATCCCATCGCGTGCTCGACTAAGAACGTCCCTTTACAGTATTGCTGCTTTACGCCTAGGCCGAGCGGGCTACCCGCTCGGCCAGGCGACTTTGTTCACCATGAGCGTCGGAAACCTGACTCCTCGTCGGGTTGTCTTTGCTTCCGCTCGGTTCCGTTCGACCGATCGACCTACCCCGTTTCCGATCGGCCGGAACTCATGCTGACCCTTTTGACTTTTGACCTCCACGTGGCATTGACTCCCCTCCAGAGGGGGTCCTCCGACCTTACTGCCGGATCAAATATTAAGTAAGAACATTCTATTTTTTGACATAGGCACCTTAGCAATTAAGCAACCAATATGATATTTCAAGATGAGCATACCATCTTTTAGATGAATATCATACCCTTTTGCCAAAAGTTGTCCTAAGCTTAGGATGTTGCTCTTCATATTTGGTACAAAGAAAATATTTGAGATAAATTCATGTTTTCCATTCTTCAAACGGATGAGAATGTTACCTTTGCCTTTTACCTCAATCTTTGATTCATCTCCGAAGGATACATTACCACCAACTGATTCATCAAGCTCTACGAACATGTTTCTTTTCCCACACATATGATTGCTTGCACCAATGTCGAGATACCAAATTGTATCTTCTTCTCTTTCATTATCTTTATACGCTAGCAGTAGGGTGCCATCTTCTTCTTTCCTTTCTTCCATATAATTTACTCTTTCATATACTTTATTCTTGGGTGATCTACATTCTTTTGCATAATGTCCAAATTTGTCACAATTGTAGCACTTAACTTGAGATTTATCGTACCTCGAGTTTGTATACCCTCTTCCACGTCCTCTTGTTGAATGTTCTCCTCTTTCATTGTTGTTGTTGGAGACCCATTCTTGCTCATTAGAACGGCCTCGTCCATATCCACGACCTCTTCCCCGTTGACTTCTATTATTACTGGAGCTTTCATCTTTCTTTGTCGGTTGAAGAGTTGTCTTTAGGAGTTGTTGAGTAATTTCTTCATTTATCTTCTTCTTTTCTTCATGGGCTTGTAATGAACCCAGGAGTTGCTCAATCGTCATGACTTGTAGATCCTTGGTCTCTTCGATGATGGTTGTAATGCTATCAAATTTTGAATCCAATGATCGAAGAATTTTCTCAATAATAGTTACTTCTTCTAGTTTCTCACCATTTTGCTTTAGTTGATTGGAAATGGTAGAGACTCTAGAAAAGTAATCAGATACTAATTCACCTTCTTTCATATGAAGAGCATCAAATTGACTTCTTAATGTCTGAAGTCGTACCTTTTTTACTTTTTCTTCTCCTTGATATGAGACTTGGAGCTTTTCCCATACTTGCTTGGCTGAAGTAGCACTTGAAATCTTCTCAAAACCATCCTCATCTAAATCTTGATAAATGAGGAAGAGAGCATTCTTGTCTCTCTTTCTTAAATCTCTCATACTGTCTTTTTCAGTTAAAGATAACGTCGAGTCATCACGAGGCTCAACGTAGCCTTTTTCTATAACTTCCCAAACATCATGAGCTCCAAGAAGCGCCTTCATCTTGATACTCCAATTGTCATAATTACTCGTTTTGAGTACTGGAATTTGGAAGGGAATCATACCTCCATTAGCCATAGCTCTGATACCACTTTGTTGGAAACAGAAATTATGGGAGAAGAAAAAAGAATTATAGAAGAAAAAAAATGTGGAAGAGGAGTAGAAGAAAATAGAAAACTCAACTTGTTCATTCATGAAAAAGAAGTACATATTTATAGGCTTATTGGATAAGCACTAATATGAGATAATCATGATTTTTTTTTTAAATTCTATCTCCACGAACTATTATCAATTCATCAAGTTCTATCTCTATCCTATCTCTAGTCAAGACTTGCCACCTCACCATTCTATCTCCATAAAATTTTATCAACAAAAAATCAAGTTTAATTTCCAACACGAACCAAGTAAAGCCAACTTGTGTCATTGTTTTTATTTACTTGTTTTTATTCCGCTGCACTTATTCTTTACATGAGTGCTTTTTGAAAATGTGAAAAAGTCACGAGTGTTATTCACTCCCTCTAGAACTTTCCATCCTATACACTCTTGTAGAAGACTCCGATGAGTTTGAAAGAATTCGTACAGTGACAAGTAAGAAGCAGTGACTTTAGTGATGGATTCAACCATTTGTTTGTTATTATTGCACATTCGTTTGTTATTAACTTTAGTGATGGATTCAACCATTTGTTTGTTATTATTGCACATTCGTTTGTTATTATTGCATTTAATTTTAGTTTTGCCTTATTGAAAGGATGATAGTTAGATCCTATCGATTTTGTACGTATACATCTATTTCGCGTTCGATTCCATTTGGATGAGCGAATCAATGTATATCTATCGAATATAGCATTGGAAAACCTATGATTATAACCAAGAAATCGAGTTTTTCGCATTATCCACCAAGAACACAAATGACAATGTTATTTTAGGTTTTCTCAAGCTAAAAAATCATGTACAAAATTAAGTTTTCAGCTATCAATGGACTGGTGAGTTTCACTAATCGATTGGTAAGCATAAAATTGGGCAAAGAATGGGTTGGAATTGATTGGGTAACTCGTCTAATCTTCACCAATCAATTGTCATAAGGACCGATCGACTGATGAGCCCAAAGTTGTCCATAGAATTTTCTGGAGTCAATTAGGTAGTTCAACTAGTGTTCATCAGTTGATTGTCATGATAACTAATCGATTGATGAACTTGGAGTCATGCATAGAAGCTCGCAGAATCGAAATTCAGCTAGTGTTCATTGGTCAATTGCTATAAGGACTAATCAATTCACTACAAAAATTCCTGCAAATAACGATGGATTTATCGACGGAACTTAATTCCGTCGGTATTTTTCGACTGAATTTAAACCAGTCGGAAATTACCGACAAAATTTCATTCCGTCGGTAATTATAGACGGAATAACCAATTTCGTCAGTAATTACCGACTGATTTTTTAATTCAGTTGGAAATTTCTAACTGGTTTAAATTTAGTCAGGAATTAGTCCTAGGGTCAACGGATTTACAAGATCCGGGTTAGCGGGTATATAATATTACTGACGGAATTAATAATTCCATCGGTAAATGACTTTGGTTAACGAGTATTAGTTAAATGTGCTTTAATTTAACGGGTGCGTGCGGAAACGTTACCGACGGAAACTTATTTCCGTCGGTAACGTTGATTAAAATTAAGGCACAGGAGCTCCCTTTCCTCTTCGCGCGACCCGTGCTTCCTACAATTTCCGGCTTCGGCGATCTCCTCTCCACGTCCAACAGCCTCGCGCCCTCTCTTGTTCACCGTGATCCGTAAATAGCGACTCAGGTACGCTCCTCTCCTCTCTCGTCTCTTCATTTTCACACTCACGGCAGCCGTCGCGACCTGCTTGCAGTCGACAGGCCGACGGGCCGCCGCTGGCGGCTTCTCGCAGCATGCCAATCGCCTGTAGCGTCTGCTCACGGCAGCCTAGCCGCCGCAGGCGCTTGTCTGTGGCATGCCGGTCGCCATAGGTCGGCTGCTGGAGGCCAGCCGCCGCAGTCTGGTCGTCGCAAGCCGCGGAGGCCTGCTCGCGGCTGGCCGCGGGGACCTACTCGCGGCCCGTGCAGAGTCCTGCTCGCGACTAGCCTCTTTAAGCGCTTGCTCGCGGTTGGCCGCAGGGGTTGCTTGCGGCCTGCTCTTAGCTTGTCGCAGGGGCTGCTCACATCTATGCTGGCTACCGCAAGAGTGCATGTCGTAGCCATTGTTTACTGTATGCTCATTATTCTATATATTAGATTTGTTTTACTTTCATATATGTATGATTATTTTATTTAATGATGCTCTAAGCAACAACATGTGTATATTAGTTTTATTTATTTGCTTTAGTGTAGAGGAGATTTTCGGTAATATGATACGAAGATCGTGAGATGAAATTATGCACATAATGCTTTATTTAAGCTTATTTCAAGTGATACAAGTTTAATAATGTTTCAAATTATAATATCATTAGGTAACAATGTATATGAACAAAGCTTGGATGTACAATCAATTAGATAATGGTTTTATCAGAGATGACTTTATTGCTGAAGTTGAATAGTTGGTGAACTTTGCTAAAAGTCATCTAGAATGTATGAATGGTGCTGAGTTACGGTGTCCGTGCAATCATAAAAAATATCAAAATAGAGCTTTTTGTGATGAGGATACTGTAAAAATGCACATATGTAGAAATGATTTTATGCCAAATTACTACAGTTGGTACTGTCACGGAGAGCCTTATTTATATGAACCAATTGGGCCTTCTAGTGGGTCGTCTTCTGGGACTACTGTTACCGCTCTTGAAGCATCAAATAATATTGATATTTCAATGCAATCAATGGTTCAAGATGCGATGAATGCAGTTGATTATTCGAATATAGATGAAATACCAACCTCTGAATATCAGCAACTATATTAAATATTAAAGGCTAGTGAAAGAGAAATGTGGGAAGACATTCCTTCTAGTCAGTCTCAACTATCAGCTACTATAAGGTTATTGAATATGAAAGCAGAACATCATTTTTCTGAAAGATGTTACGATGACATTTGTCAATTGATGTCAGAATTGCTCTCTGCTGATAACATAATAACTGATAGCTTCTATGAAACAAAGAAATTGATCAGAGGTTTAGGTTTGCCTGTAGAGAAGATTGATTGATGTATAAACAACTGCATGATATTTTGGAATGAAGACAGTGGTCTGAATGAATGTAAAATATGTACTCACCCTCGCTTTAAGCATCGTACTCGCATATCAGGGAAGAAGAGGAAAAATATTGCTTAGAATGTAATGTATTATTTTTCATTAACTGCTAGACTTCAACGCTTGTATGCATCTGCAGCTACAGCTGGCCACATGATGTGGCATCACAAGCATGAGCATGAGCACGAAGGAGGTATAATGTGTCATCCTTGTGATTCTCCTGCATGGAAACATCTTGATACTGTGTTTCCCTTCTTTGCAATGGAACCACGTAATATGAGATTGGGACTTTCTGCAGATGGATTTCAACCATTTGGTCAGTCGGGACAACAATATTTATCTTGGCTAGTTGTATTAACACCGTACAACTTACTGCCATGGATGTACATGAAAGATGAATTTATGTTCCTTACGGTGCTTATTCCTGGTCCAACCAATCCTAAAGATAAGATAGATATTTTTTTGCAACCTCTAATTGTCGAGCTGAATGAATTATGGAATGTAGGGTCGATGATTTATGATGTTGCAAGTAAAACTAATTTTACATTGCATGCTACCTTATTATGGACGATCAGTGATTTTTCAGCATACTAATTAGCATGCCCACATTGCATGACAGAGTCCGATGCATTTTCATTACCTTGTAGTGAGAAGGTATCTTGGTTTGATAATCATCATAATTTTTACCACTGGATCACCCTTTTAGGTGAAATAAGAAAATTTTTCTAAAGAATGTTGTAGTCAGAAAATCTCCCCCAACAGTCCATGCTTCAGGTGAAGAAATCATTGAATAAATAGATAGTTATAGATTTATCCCAGTATCTCAGCCTAATTCTAATGAGATAAATAAATATCTTGTTAGGATGCGCAAGTGTGGTTGGAAGAAAAGGAGCATATTCTGGGAGCTGCCTTATTGGAAGTTTCTACTCATTCGACATAATATAGATGTGATATGTATGTTGAGAAAAATTTCTTTGATAATATCTTCAACACTGTGGTATCAGAGCCACGTGCGAAGCTTGTACATGTTTGTATTTGTTATTATGAAAAGGTTTCAGATCTGTAAGTTTCTGTAATTTTTCTACTTTTATGGATTTTGTGAGTATTTTTCTTGTAAAGGCGAAGCAACAAGTGCTTGGACACTTGTAGGCTTCAAATACCGAGAAAAACCTTTCGAAACGGCAAGATCTCGTCCAAACAAAATTATTTTTTTTTAATACAACGACTTAAGGCGCTATTAGATCAGTTTGGGACACTCGCGATATTCATTTCGCGAGAAGGGGCGCTGCCCCTAACCCCGCAAGGGGCATTGTCTCGCGATCGCGCCCGAAAATCGCTAAATAGGACCGCCAAAGAGTTGTGACTCATAAAATTGATAAAACAGTAGTAAAATTATAGAAATTTATGTAAAATACATAATTTAGAATTATGTATGATATTGTGATGGTCATGACCCAAAAACCCCAATGTGATTGGTTAAAATTATGTTGTAATTCATAATATGACTTGCGCGCCATTTTAGTATTGTGCGTGTTGTATATGATATGCGACCTGCGCGTCGTGCCTCCCTTATTATGTTCCTGTTGTAAATAGATTTTATACTCGAATGTAACTCGAGCTTCATATTTGTAATGTACAAAATGAAGCAGTGGAAGGTCCACTCAAGAAGGAGTTACGAAGAGGGTGCTGTCAATACATGGCGGTCAAAAGGAGGCGCTTGAAGAAGTCATTTACCCTAGGTTGACCGTCCGATCTTTTCATTGGCTTGAGAAGATCGTAGTAGGGCCATGACCTCATCACAAATTTATATATATATATATATATATATATATATATATATATATATATATATATATATATATATATATATATATATATATATATATATATATATATATATATATATAATGCATGCTAATGTAGGGTAATTAGTGCCTTAATGCATATATGATACACATGCCTACCAAGTTTTGACACCCATTACTACCTCGATCATTTGTTGTTGTTGAATCTGCCAAAGCAGAGCAACACATATTATCTTAGTAGGGTGCGGAGGGACAATCTTGGTCCCTCCTAACAAAGCTTGGGTGAGAACAAACTCAATTAGATTGAGTATAACTAGTTAACTCAATTGTATCGGGTAAAACTATAGGCATTTTCCAACGGTTGGCAAGATAGTATAAACAAGAGTTGCATAAAGATGTAATTGGTAATTAGTTATTTACTGATCATACTAAGTCTTGGGCGATTTAGCCAAAGCTAACTCAAGGCATAGTATGATGTGAATCTTGTCCCGCGAGAATTATAGCTAATTGGTATGAATCTAGTAGTGTAGTTTGACCACATCTTTTACTTGATTCTACAAAAGTCCTATAATTCAGTGGGAACATCATTTAGTTAAAGGCCTAATTAAATGATAAGTGGAATATGATATTTACTTTCTGCTTTATTTATGTTGTAGATTGTCATGTCGACGAACACGAACATTTTCTCCCTGCGTTCTGTGCTTGACAAGGACAAGCTCAATGGAGCTAATTTCCTAGACTGGTACAGGAATTTGAGAATCGTTCTCACACAAGAAAGAAAACTGTACATCCTAGAGTAGCCCATTCCGGAGGCACCTCCTGCCACTGCCACGCGAGCCGACCGAGATGCTTATAAGAAGCATCAAGATGATGCATTAGATGTGTCATGCCTCATGCTCGCAACCATGAACTCTGAGTTTCAGAAGCAACACGAGTTGATGACTGCTTATGATATGGTTGAACATCTTCATCAACTATATCAAGGACAAGCAAGGCACGAGAGATTCGAGATCTCTAAGGCACTATTTCAGTGCAAGATGCAAGATGAGACTCCCGTAGGTCCATATGTACTCAAGATGATTGGGTACATAGAGAACCTACAGAGGTTGGGATTCCCACTTGCACAAGAACAGGCCACTGACTTGATCTTGCAATCCTTGCCAGAAAGTTACCGTCAATTTGTCATAAATTACAACATGAACGAAATTGATAAGCCACTGCCTGAGCTGCTAAGCATGTTGTGAACTGCTGAGCTCAACCTTAAGAAGGTAAAGCCCAACTCTATTTTGATGGTGCAAAAGCATAAAGGCAAGGGCAAGCCTAAAAGTAAGGGAAAGTCCCAAGCCAAGGGCAAAGGCAAGGTAATGAAACCTAAAGGAGGGGTTGCCAAGGATGCTACCTGCTTCCAGGGCACTGGAAGAGGAACTGCAAAGGATACCTGGAAGATCTTAAGAAGAAGAGAAATGAGATTTCTACTTCAGGTATATATGTTATAGAAGTCAATGTTTCTATTTCTTCATCATGGGTATTAGATACCGGATGTGCTTCTCACATTTGTACTAGTGTACATGCGTTGAGAAATAGCAGGGCATTAACGAAGGGCGAGGTGGATCTACAAGTAGGCAATGGAGCACGGGTTGCTACTGTTGCTGTAGGAACTTACTTTCTATCTCTACCCTCTGGGCTTGTACTAGAATTAGATGAATATTGTTATGTGCCTGCTCTCACAAAGAACATCATTTCATTTTCTTGTTTAGACAAGAAATGCTTTTCATTTATAATAAAAAATAAATGTTGTTCCGTTTATTTGAAAGATATGTTTTATTGTAGTGCACCTCTGATGAACAGACTCTATATTCTAGACTTAGAGAACCTCATCTATAACATAAGTACCAAAAGGTTCAAGTCAAATGAAATGAACCGAACCTATCTCTAGCATTGTCGCTTAGGTCATATAAATGAGAATCGTTTATCCCAGCTCCATAAAGATGGTTTACTGGACTCATTTGATTTTGAATCATATGAGACATGCGAGTCATGCCTACTGGGCAAGATGACCAAGACTCCCTTTAGTGGACACAGCGAAAGAGCAACTGACTTGTTAGGACTTATACATAGTGATGTATGTGACCCTTTCAATGTCACTGTCAGAGGTGGTTATAAGTATTTCATTACATTTACTGATGACTTCAGTAGATATGGTTATGTGTATCTGATGACACATAAGTCACAATCCTTTGAAAAGTTCAAAGAATTCAAAAATGAAGTACAAAACCAGCTAGGCAAGAGTATTAAGATACTTCGATCAGATCGAGGTGGTGAATACCTTAGCCATGAGTTTCATGACTATCTAGCTGAGTGTGGGATTCTATCCCAACTCACTCCTCCTGGAACACCACAGTGGAATGATGTATCCGAAAGGAGGAATCGTACCCTATTAGATATGGTACAATCTATGATGAGTCACACAGATCTTCCTATATCTTTTTGGGGATATGCTCTAAACACAGCAGCCTTCACACTTAATCGTGTTCCATCCAAAGATGTGATAAAAACACCATATAGGATATAGACTGGGAGAAATGCCTTGATATCTTTTATGAGGATTTGGGGTTGTGAGGCTTACGTTCGACGTCAAGATTCAGACAAACTGGGACCTAAATCCGATAAGTGCTATTTTATAGGATATCCCAAGGAAACGAAGGGATATTACTTCTACATTCCCAGTCACCACAAAGTGTTTGTGGCTAAGACTGGGGTATTTCTAGAAAAGGACTTTGTTTCTAAAAAACTAGTGGGAGTACGTTCAATCTTGAAGAGGTTCAAGATATGGACCATAGCACTGAAGCCTTGATGAAAGTTGAACTGGAACCGCAAAATGTTGTGGATGATGAGATTGTTGCACAAGGAGTTGAGGGACAACAACCAGTTCAAGTAGACCTACCTCTTCGCAGGTCTGACAGGGTACATCGTCAGCCTGAGAGATACTCATTTCTCTTGTCTGACCATGACAACGTTATGCTCGTTGAGAATGAGCCTACCTCCTATCAGGAAGCTGTGATGAGACCAGATTCTGAGAAATGACTAGAGGCCATGAGATCCGAGATGGAATCCATGTACACCAACCAAGTATGTGTTGGTCCCTTTGGAGGCCGACAAGAGGGGAGGGGTGAATTGCCCTACAAAAATTAAACCAAAAACCTTTCTCGAATATTCAACTAATTAGCAGACACTTGTAATAAAAAAGAAGAGACTAAATTAAAAGATCAGATACAAGAGGGTTTACTTGGTTTACAATCAGAGGATTGCTAATCCTGATGGATCGAGATGCGCTAGAGGGGGGGGTGAATAGCGCTCGTGGCTAAATCGTTCGATTATCGGAAAATTATCGGAGTAATTAAAATGCAGCGGAATAAAATAACAAACACACAGAGAGAGACACGAGAGGGATTTACTTCGTTCGGAGCCTAAGGCGACTCCTACTCGAAGGCCCGCGATCCTTGATCGCTTCCAGTGGGCAACAACTATAAGCTCGATAAGAATTACAAATTACAAATGTAACAACAATTAGAATAACTTTGTACCGACAACTTAAAGAAGAGAAAAAAACGAAGCTCCGGGTCGTCGGAATGTTGCAGCAGCACTTCAGAATGACTTTGTTAGCAGCACGTTGAAGAAAGAAAGCTCAGAACTTGATACTTTGAAGTGCTGGTCGAAACCCCCTTATAAAGGGTGTTCAAGGCGCCTTGAAGGCTGTTCAAGGCGCCTCCATGCTGCCTGGTCTTCCGCGTGGATAACATCTGATCTGGTCAAACTTCATCCTCTCAAGGCGCCTTATAGCCCTCTCAAGGCGCCTTCCAAGGCGCCTTCTGCCTGCTTCAAGGCGCCTCCAGTGGTGCTTCGCAGCCAGCTCAGCTTTTGCGCCCGAGGTGCCTCCAAGCTCCATGGGGGCGCCTCGGACACTGTTCATCCGAGGCTTTAGGTTGCTCCTTTGCACCTGGAAGATACGTTAGTCCCAAACACTATCCTGCAACACAAAGTTAGCACAATAAACATGATAAATGAAGTATAAACAGTCTCCGGACTGTCCGAGTCTGACTTCGGGTTTCCAACCGGAAACCCTAGGTCGACCCGACGCCTATTGTTCCCTCTACGGGGAACGCGTCCTCACCTACTCCACTCAGGAGATTTACCTGTTGCCAGTGCGATCCTCCAGATCGACTGGACTTTTGCTCAGCACTCGATGCTCCCGGACTTTCTACTGGACATCTGCTTCCCCAGCTAGTCCAGTCTTTCACCTGGTTCGCGACACCAGGACTTTCCACCTAGGGTTACCACCCCCTAGGACTTTTTCCTGAAGACATCGACCTATCAAGACTTTTCGCATAGGGTTACCACCCCCTAGGGTTTTACCCTTTGCCTAACCGCAGCTAGGACTTTCCTGAAATCCTCAAGTAGACTTGTTAGACTACAAAACATCTTAACTTTGAATTCTTTGCCATTATCAAAACACGAGTTCGATCGTCGGATGCTTCCCGCACCAACAATCTCCCCCTTTTTGATTATGGCAACTCAAATTCAAAGTTAAGTAAACAAACGAATAGATAGACATTTTTAACACAGGCAAATCTGCTAAGTATAGATGTACAAAGTAACTAAAGCAAATTTGCCTTATATGCTCCCCCTTAACTTTTGCTCCCCCTTAACTTTTGCTCCCCCTTAACTTTTTATTTACATTTTTGCTACTCTCCCCCTTTGTCATATATCAAAAATGGGCAATAATAGATATTTGATTGAGTTGTACATGATTTTACTAAGGTTAACAGGTTAGCTAAGTTCAACAGGGTTTGAAAGTTAATGTCAATTGGAACTTAGTTTCAATAATATTTTAAGTTTTAGGACAAGGTTATTCATTCAAGTTCAGTTGATCCTTAAGTCCAAGCACAAGTCATGTTCACTAGATTGATTTACTAGGTATCAGAGCCCTAAAGATCAAAACATTCTCAACTAGAAAATTGAGTATCAGAGCCCTAAAGATCAAAACATTCTCAACTAGAAAATTGAGCCCTAAATTGATTTACTAGGTATTCTAACCCAGACTCATATTGATGCACAGATATAAGCATTCTTGAGTCCAGGCTATACCCTATGCATATCACGTCGTTCTATGTTTTTCAATCATAATCAAAGTAAACCTAGGTGTTTGTGAGATGCTCTGGCTTAAGTCTAGGGGAACATGATTTCTAGGGGGAAAGTCTAGGCTAATTTCCAAAATTTTGAAAAAATCTAGGAACTTGGGAATTTTGAAATTTATTTGACCTAAAACTTGAAAAACAATAAAAGTTATATTTGAACCTATGCTCACAAAATATAACACATACGTAATAACACATCAAAAAGATCCAAGATAACACATCAGAAACTGAGTAAGAAGGACAGATCCCAGATGTCAATAATATGTCAAGACAGGTGAAAGAATAGAATCAAGCGGGTGGATCGTCAGCTGGAGGATCGGCTATGTGCTGCTCAGGTGGTGGCTGAGGCTGTCCCTGACGCCGAAGCTCGCCTCGAAGAGATGCGAAACCCGCCGCTATCTCAGATCGCATAGTCCGAAGAAAATGATAACTGTCTAACACAGCTCGCCGTGTCTGTGTGGACTGGATCTCAAGTCGAGTGAGTCTGTCCTCGACAGAGAGTGGTGCTGAGGATGACGGCCCGGCTGAAGTGGAGGGTCCGGCAGAGGTGGAAGGATCTGCGAAAAAGTCCTCTGCCAGGAAATCAGGCCACTCCTCATCTGCATCAAGTGCGCCCTCGGCCTCTGGAGCACCAGGGGCAGCAGCTAGTGGTGGTCGGCCCTTCCAGGCCAGAATCCCCTCGGCAGTGACCTCTGCCCCTGCTAATCTAAGGCTACGCTGACCGACCTCATCATAAAGGGTAAGTGGGATGAGTACCCCTCTAGTAATGTCTATCCTAGAGCTGGAGAATATCTGGGTCAGGATATGACAGTAGGCATATGAACTACTCCAGATGTAACTGTGCTAGATGCAAGGATAATGTTATGAAACATATGGAGGGCTATGTCTATGTCTAGGTGCTGGGTGAGGGCGTACAAAAAGAACGAGTGGGATGGTCGCATTGTCGAGACATCTTGAGATGATAAGGGTAGTATACAAGCTGTCAGGACTCTGTACATAGCATAATCCTGAACTCGAAGAAGAGTGGATCTGAACTCAGTCAGGCCCAAGGGTCTCTCCTCCCCAAAAAAATGCATGTAAATGTCGTCTAATGTAATGTGGGAATAGGGGGCACCAAAGGGTAGGGTCCTACTCGGATAACATAAAAATGTACACTCAGACTCCCTAATCTCTAGGCTGGTGCGAAGTAGTGATGGTGTGAACTGAAGGTCAGTACCTCCTACTCTGGTGGTATAAGTTCTATCATCAACCTTTTCAAGGTTGTGATAGAACTGGGCACATAGATCTTGGTTGACTGTAGTGGTGCAATCAACCAGTTTATCTAAATGATAGTGGGTTATCATCTGGATAGTGGGTTGACAGTATTTGGACAAAAACTCCCTACCAATATATCTAGGTTTGATTGACTCAAAGGTAAACCTAGAGAAATCTATCCTATGCTGTTCAGAGGGGAATCTCGGGTCCGTGGAAGGGGCCCTCGCTGGTGTGGTATCCACAATACGACGCTTCCTATTTTTGACATTATACAAGAAAAATTGCAAAACTAGCAAAGAATGTAGGAAATAAATGGTTGAAGAGGGTTTAGATTGTACCTAGGAGGCATAGCTAGGAATGAAGGGGAAGGAAACGGGTAGAAGGTGCCTTGATTGGGAGGAATCGCAGAAATTGGCGGCTTGCGGCACAACATGAACAGAAGCAAAAATGCTTCTGTTCGTGACAAAAGGAAGGTTTTAAGGCGCCTTAAGATCCCTTTAGGGCGCCTTTGGAGGCGCCTTAAGTGGGCGGCGGGAAATTTCCCACCGCTGCTTGAGGGCGCCTCCTCTTAGATGGAGGCGCCTTCAGATGCTACGTGTCCCCTTTTTTTTTTTTTAATTAATTATTTATTTATTTATTAATCAACACATTTCTTATAAATTAGTTTTGATAAGGAAAAAATATGGTTTTAGAGTTAATTAATTTTTACGTGTTTTAAAATAATTTTCAAATTTGAGTTTTTTTAAAACAATTTTAAAATTTGAGTTTTTAAAATAATTTTGAAATTTGAGTTTTTAAAACAATTTTGAAATTTGAGTTTTTAAAACAATTTTGAAATTTAAGTTAAAATAATTTTGAAATTTAAGTTTTTAAAACAATTTTGAAATTTAAGTTAAAATAATTTTGAAATTTAAGTTAAAATAATTTTGAAATTTAATTTTTTAAAACAATTTTGAAATTTAAGTTAAAATAATTTTGAAATTTAAGTTTTTAAATTTTGAAATTTAAGTTTTTAAAACAATTTTGAAATTTAAGTTTTAAAACAATTTTGAAATTTAAGTTTTTCAAATAATTTTGAAATTTAAGTTTTAAAACAATTTTGAAATTTAAGTTTTTCAAATAATTTTGAAATTTAAGTTTTTAAAACAATTTTGAAATTTAAGTTTTTCAAATAATTTTGAAATTTAAGTTTTTCAAATAATTTTGAAATTTAAGTTTTTAAAACAATTTTGAAATTAAAACAATTTTGAAATTTAAGTTTTTCAAATAATTTTGAAATTTAAGTTTTTAAAATTTTGAAATTTAAGTTTTTAAAACAATTTTGAAATTTAAGTTTTAAAACAATTTTGAAATTTAAGTTAAAATAATTTTGAAATTTATGTTAAAATAATTTTGAAATTTAAGTTTTTAAAATTTTGAAATTTAAGTTTTTTTTAAAACAATTTTGAAATTTAAGTTTTTCAAATAATTTTGAAATTTAAGTTTTTTTAAAACAATTTTGAAATTTAAGTTTTTCAACTAATTTTGAAATTTAAGTTTTTAAAACAATTTTGAAATTTAAGTTTTAAATTTTTTTGAAATTTAAGTTTTTTTTTAAAACAATTTTGAAATTTAAGTTTTTAAAATAATTTTGATTAGAATTAATTATCAATTTTTTAATTACTTAGTCATCTCACCCGAACTAAATTTTCAATCAGGGAATCCTATAATTTTTGTGAGATGAATTATGGTTAAATTTTTAGGGTAAGATTTAACTTTGTGTTAGATTCAGGTTTAGCTTTGGGTTCAACAAATAGGCATTCTTTGGATAAACTTCTGGGCTATGGTGAGTCACAAGGAACTCATTAAAGTAACCATGCCTTCGAGGTTTTCTAAATAGTCCTACCCATTGAACTTAATACTAATCCTTGGTCTAACTAGTTAGGATTCATTTAAGGGTAGCTTCGGTCAGTTCCACTTGGCCAAATGCATCAGGTCGAAGCCATATCTTCCTAGACATGCGATGCCCAAGTTTCCCTAACGTACTATCATCCAAAAATTTCACCAGTACTGTGGTTCAAGTTAAACTTATCCCGTTTTAATCTAACCTTAATTACCCTGCCGAGTAATCTATTCTTGTTTTACCCATTCCGGGTAAATTAGGTTCAGTTACCCTGTCGGGTAGTTCAGTTGAAGGTGCCAGCTAGTTTGGATCCTCCATCTATTTTTCAATTTTGAATTTATAACTTAATTTTGAATTGTTAATTTTGGAATTTAGAATTTATAATTTAATTTTGAATTTTTAATTTTGAATTGTTAATTTTGAATTTAGAATTTATAATTTAATTTAGAATTTTTAATTTAATTTCGAATTTAGATTTATAATTTAATTTTGGATTTTTTAATTTAATTTAAAATTTTGAATTTAGATTTATAATTTAATTTTGAATTTTTAATTTAATTTTGAATTTTGAATTTTGAGTTATAATTTAATTTTGAATTTTTAATTTAATTTCGAATTTTTAATTTTGAGTTATAATTTAATTTTTAATTTTTAATTTAATTTCAAATTTTTAATTTAGATTTATAATTTAATTTTGAATTTTGAATTTTGAATTATAATTTAATTTTGAATTTTTAAGATCGTTTTCAATTTAGCTTTCCCTGGATCACGGCCTCGATATGGTCTGTCGAGGTAGTATATTTGATCCTTCGGAACCCAGTATTGGCCAAGTCCAACTTGATTGATCAATTTGGACTTGGGGACCCATGCTTGGACTGATTTACTACTTTGTTTGTTTATTAGGGATAAATAAGATTTATATTTTTTTTTACTTTTATATCCTAGCCCAGTTCTATTGTAGACGGCTCTTTGTGTCCCAAGAATTAGGTCCAGATTCTTGGAGCCCAAAGAAAACCGTTCTAATGTATTTTTTAAGTCTTTTACCTGATTTTTTAAACTTGAATTTTCTTCCTCAAGTTGTTGAACTTGAGTTGAATCTTCAGTTTGAACTTGATCAGGTAAGTATTTTGAGTTAGTTACTCCTTTAAGGATAGCTATTTCCTTTAGAAGTGATTTTATTTTAAGATTTGACTTGGCTAATTTGCGAAGTAAATAATTGACTAAATTATTAAGCCTCGGAATACTTACAGCGGAGTCTGGACCTTCGGAAACGGATGCGGATCCGTGGCTTTGCTAGGTCTCAGCTTCTGACTCGCTCTCGGATTCGATGATTTGGTCCCGGGCCATCAATGCGAGTAAACTCGTTTAGTCGAGTTCGTCGTCTTCGTCCTCCGAAGAAGATTCGTCCCAGGTTGCCTTTAGGGCCTTCTTTCTTCTATGCTTCTTGGCTTCCTTTTGGTTGGGGCAGTTGACTTTTATATGCCCCTTCTGGTTGCACCCGTAGCAAGTGACTTCGAACTTTACCTTTGAGTTCTGTTGGGCCTCCTTGGATTGGACTGCCTTCTTTAGATCTTTCTTGTTAAAGCCCTTTTTCTTTTTGTAGAGCTTCTTCACGAGATTCACTAGTTCGCTGGTCAGTTCATCTTCTGAATCTTCTGAGTCGGGTTCGTCTTCTGATTCCGATTCAATTTTTCGCCGTACTCTTGATTCCCGTGTTCGACTAGTACCTGCAACCAAAGCAATACCCTTCTCGAAAGGCTGTGCATTAGTTTGTTCATGAAGTTCAAATTCAGAAAATAATTCGTCTAATTTTAAAGAAGATAAGTCTTTGGAGACCTTGTAGGCATCTACCATTGATGCCCACAACGTACTCCTTGGAAACGAGTTAAGAGCATACCTTATTATGTCTCTGTTTTCTACCTTCTGCCCGATTCCATGAAGGGAATTCAGAATATCTTGAATTCGAGCGTGTAACGAGCTTGCCGTTTCACCTTCCTGCATTTTTAAATTGTATAGTTTATTCAGTAACAAATCACGCTTACTTACCTTGGTTTCCGAGGTGCCCTCGTGAAGTTCGATGAGGTTCTCCCAAAGCTCCTTCGCGGAGGAGAATGGACCGACTCTGTTGAGCTCTTCTTTGGTAAGTCCGCACTGGATGGTGCAGGTGGCTTTGGCGTCGGCTTCCACCTTTTTGATAAACGCTGGCTCCCAGTTCTCACAGGATGTAGGCTTACCGTCTGTCCCAGTTGGTAGTTGCAGTCCTGTTTTGACTATCATCCAGGTGTCGAACTGGATCTTCAAATATATTTCCATTCGCCCCTTCCAATATCTGAAGTCTTCTCCGGAAAATAGTAGGGGACGAACGGTGCTATATCCTTCTTGTTGAGTCATTTTAGACCTAAATAAACAAAAACAAACAAATATATTCCAAGACTGTGTCTTGGATTAGTAGTGCTGGAGGAAGAAAAGAAATGACAAGCTCAAGTGGTATTGACCAACTTTGAGCAAAAAAATCGATTCGAAAAAAAAATTAGAATATAGTTATGAGGCTAGATTCTAATCGAGAAATAAAATGAAAATACCACGAAAAAATTGTTTTGAACAGTGGTTGCACTGATTCAAAACGACCCTGCTCTGATACCAATTGATGGATCGAGATGCGCTAGAGGGGGGGGGGTGAATAGCGCTCGTGGCTAAATCGTTCGATTATCGGAAAATTATCGGAGTAATTAAAATGCAGCGGAATAAAATAACAAACACACAGAGAGAGACACGAGAGGGATTTACTTCGTTCAGAGCCTAAGGAGACTCCTACTCGAAGGCCCTCGATCCTTGATCGCTTCCGGTGGGCAACAACTATAAGCTCGATAAGAATTACAAATTACAAATGTAACAGCAATTAGAATAACTTTGTACCGACAACTTAAAGAAGAGAAAAACGAAGCTCCGGGTCGTCGGAATGTTGCAGCAGCACTTCGGAATGACTTTGTTAGCAGCACGTTGAAGAAGGAAAGCTCAGAACTTGATACTTTGAAGTGCTGGTCGAAACCCCCTTATAAAGGGTGTTCAAGGCGCCTTGAAGGCTGTTCAAGGCGCCTCCATGCTGCCTGGTCTTCCGCGTGGATAACATCTGACCTAGTCGAACTTCATCCTCTCAAGGCGCCTTATAGCCCTCTCAAGGCGCCTTCCAAGGCACCTTCTGCCTGCTTCAAGGCGCCTCCAGTGGTGCTTCGCAGCTAGCTCAGCTTTTGCACCCGAGGCGCCTCCAAGCTCCATGGAGGCGCCTCGGACACTGTTCATCCGAGGCTTTAGGTTGCTCCTTTGCACCTGCAAGATACGTTAGTCCCAAACACTATCCTGCAACACAAAGTTAGCACAATAAACATGATAAATGAAGTATAGACATTCTCCGGACTGTCCGAGTCTGACTTCGGGTTTCCAACCGGAAACCCTAGGTCAACCCGACGCCTATTGTTCCCTCTAAGGGGAACGCGTCCTCACCTATTCCACTCAGGAGATTTACCTGTTGCTAGTGCGATCCTCCAGATCGACTGGACTTTTGCTCAGCACTCGATGCTCCCGGACTTTCTACTGGACATCCGCTTCCCCGGCTAGTCCAGTCTTTCACCTGGTTCGCGACACCAGGACTTTCCACCTAGGGTTACCACCCCCTAGGAATTTTGCCTGAAGACATCGACCTACCAAGACTTTCCGCATAGGGTTACCACCCCCTATGACCTAGGGTTACCACCCCCTATGACCTAGGGTTACCACCCCCTATGACCTAGGGTTACCACCCCCTAAGGTTTTACCCTTTGCCTAACCGCAACTAGGACTTTCCTGAAATCCTCAAGTAGAGTTGTTAGACTACAAAACATCTTAACTTTGAATTCTTTGCCATTATCAAAACACGAGTTCGATCGTCGGATGCTTCCCGCACCAACAAATCCAAGGCAAAGATGATGCACTATCTGATTCTTCTCTGGGCGGAGTAACCTCTTACAGCGTTGACAGTACAAAAGAATAGAAAGCACAGAAAGAAATGAATTATAAGTTCGTTGATTTAACTGTGCAGATCAGTGCTATATTTATAGCACTATTCGGGGCGCCCCGAAGGGGTTTCGGGCGCCCTATGGGGATAAAATTTTATCCCCGATGATCAGATTGCGTTTGACGCGATCCTGGTCAAAATCCAGGTCCGGGCGCCCCGGAGGCCAAAGTCAACAGAAGTTGACTTTTTCGTCCGGGACCTCTTCTCTGGTTCAGTCCCGCCTCGGTCTGGTTCTTCTCCTCCGGATCCGCTCGCTTGGGTGATCTCAGCCATCCAGAATAGGGCTCACCCGAACCTAAGTTCCGGCCTTCTCCTCGAGCAGCCTTCCTTCCTGGTTTCTCGTCCCTTGAACGCCGTGTACATTCTTCTCGTCCACCGGTGTACTCTTCCGCGGTCACCTCGTCCCTCGGACGCACCGAGCCCGTCGACTCTCTTCCCATGCCGTCCTTCTCGCAAGCCGCGTCTTCCGCTCGACTTCCTGTGTTCCTAAGCTCCTGCACACTTAGACACAAGTGTTAGATAATGCAGGACCTAACTTATTTTGTTTGATCACATCAAAACACCTTGGGGTTCCAACAATCTCCCCCTTTTTGATGTGAGCAACCCAAGTTAAGTTAGGGTAAACATATGCAATAAAAATAATTTATATTCAAATATGTCCAAATATTTTTCAATTGAAAAATTATATTACCTCCCCCTAGAGTTAACATACTTCTCCCCCTTTGATCACATAAAAATTGGGGTTATAAACAAGTCTAAGGTAAATTATTAAAAAAATTTTTAAGTAAAGACACTCTTCAGAATTTTTCTTTTGAGAAAAATTTAAGTAAAACATTTCCTAAAAAATATTTTCTAATTTTCAGAAAAAAATTTCTAAGTTAATATTCATAAGAAACAATTCTAAGTCAATTTTTTAAAAAATTCTAAGGCAATATTATTATAAAAAAAAAATTTAGTCAAAATTTTAAAAAAATCTTAAGGCAATTTTTATAAAAAAAATTCTAAGATACCTTTAATAAAAAAAATTCTAAGTCAATTTTCATAAACAATTTCTAAGGTAATTTTAAAAAAAAATTCTAAGTAAAAAAAAATTTAAAATATTTTCTAACACAAATTGAACAACTCTTTTAAAGTATTAAGTAATTTAGATTAATGCTTTTTCAGTTAGTCAATTAAACTTTTCATTTCGATACTTGGCTTCCAGGTCGTGGCGAGGCACTAGGCCTTCTTGGTTATTGGAGCAATAACCACTTCCTTAGACAAAGCCTCATAAAGAAATTAGTTGTTTAATTTCCTTGCTGAAAATGTTAAGTCTAATTTTAATTTTAAATTAAACAGGTTTTTGGAACTGAGTAGAGGTTCCTACCTACGGGATTAACCAAGTATTTCCTAGGTACATAGATTTTTGATATATTTCTAATTTGACTTTGATGAAATCTATAATACCAATTTAAACCTCTATAATTTCTAAAAGTAGAAATATTTGAAGCATTAGATTTTTCAATCTTTCTATTTCTTCTTTTAATTTTTTATTTTCAATTTTTAATTTTTCAAAATCCTCTATAAGACATGATTTTGCCAAAATTCTTTTTGTTTCTAAAATTTCATTTTCTAATTTGGTATTTTTGTTTTCTAATTTATACATGGATTTTGTCATTGCCTTAATACCAAAGTAAAGTTCATCAGGGGGTAAGAGGCATACCTCACTTACCATATCAAACTTGAAGCCTGAATCTCCCCCTGCTTCGCTACTTCCATCTGAGGTTGCTCCCCCTTCATCGATGCTGAATTCTGATGTACTGTGTCCTTCGTAGCTTGCCATCAGTGCTATCCCGGCATATTCTTGAATCTCAGACTCAGATGAAGAAGTGTTGTCCTAAGTAGCTTTTAGATTCTTGTGCTTCTTGGGAATCTTGCCTTTGTCCTTCTTTAGTTCTGGGCAGTCTTCTTTTAGGTGTCCTTCCTTTTGACACTGGTAGCAACACATCCTTCTTTTATTTCTTGGATTCTTTTTATTCTGCATTTCTTTAAATTTATTAGCTCTAAAAAACTTTTTAAAGTTTCTTACCATGTACGCTTCCTGATCATCCTCTGAGTCTGACTCGGGTTCATCCCTTTTGGTTGCGTTTAGTGCAATCATCTTGCTTGATTCCTTTGTTCCTGCACACCTAGTTTCATGCAATTCAAGAGTGGAGACCAGTTCTTCTAAAGTACTTACCTCCAGATCTTTCGAAATGTAGTAGGTGTCGACGATTGATGGCCATTCTGAGGTTCTAGGAAACGCGTTGAGTGCGTAGCGTATGCTGTCCCGATTTGTTACCGTTTCTCCGAGGTTCTCGAGACCAGTAATCAGTTCTTTTACCTTTGCATGTAGATTGGCTACCTTCTCACCTTTTTCAAGACGGACGTTCATCAGCTTGTTCCGGAGGATGTCTCTTCTAGCGAGCTTTGCTTCGGACGAGCCTTCATGGAGTTCCAGGAACTTCTCCCAGAGTTCTTTAGCGGATGAATAGCTTCCGATGCGGTTGACCTCTTGAGGCGGCAACACGCTCAGTAGGTGATATTCCGCACGGCTGTTCGCTACAGATTCATTCTGCTCCTTCTTTGTCCAGTGGCTCTCTTCTTTTTCTTCTCCGTCTTGATTCATCAAAGCTACAAAACCATACTTCATAATAGACCGAATTTCAAAATCAATTCTTAGGAATGCCTCCATACGTCACTTCCAGTCTGTGAAATCCCCCTCGAATTTTGGTGGAACAATGCTTGGTCCGGCCATCTCGTTGCTTCGATCGGCGGTTAATCCTCCTGAAGCGCCTTGCTCTGATACCACTTGTTGGTCCCTTTGGAGGCCGGCAAGAGGGGAGGGGTGAATTACCTTACAAAAATTAAACAAAAAACCTTTCTTGGATATTCAACTAATTAGTAGACACTTGTAATATAAAAGAAGAGACTAAATTAAAAGATCAGACACAAGAGGGTTTACTTGGTTTGCAATCAGAGGATTACTAATCCAAGGCAAAGATGGCGCACTATCTGATTCTCCTCTGGGTGGAGTAGCCTCTTACAGCGTTGATAGTACAAAAGAATAGAAAGCACAGAAAGAAATGAATTACAAGTTCGTTGATTTAACTGTGCAGATTAGTGTTATATTTATAGCATTGGTCGGGGCGCTCCAAAGGGGTTCCGGGCGCCCTGGGGGGGATAAAATTTTATCCCCCAACGATCAGATCGCGTTTGACGCGATCCTGGTCAAAATCCTGGTCTGGGCGCCCGGAATGGTTCCGAGCGCCCCAGAGCCCAAAGTCAACAGAAGTTGACTTTTTCGTCCGGGACCTCTTCTCTGGTTCAGTCACGCCTCGGTCCGGTTCTTCTCCTCCGGATCCGCTCGCTTGGGTGATCTCGGCCATCCGGAATAGGGCTCATCCGAACCCAAGTTCCGGCCTTCTCCTCGAGCAGCCTTCCTTCTCGGTTTCTCGTCCCTCGAACGCCACACACGTTCTTCTCGTCCACCGGTGTACTCTTCCGCTATCACCTCGTCCCTCGGACGCACCGAGCCCGTCGGCTCTCTTCCCGTGCCGTCCTTCTCGCTAGTCGCGTCTTCCGCTCGACTTCCTGTGTTCCTAAGCTCCTGCACACTTAGACACAAGGGTTAGACAACGTAGGACCTAACTTAGCTTGTTTGATCACATCAAAACACCTTGGGGTTCCAACAGTATGAACTTTGGTTGATCCACCTGAAGTCGTCAAACCCATTAGGTGTAAGTGGGTCTTTAAGAGAAAGACTAACATGGATGGACTTATGCATACCTATAAGAGTCGTTTGGTAGCTAAATGTTTCAAGCAAATTCATGGTATTGACTATGATGAAACTTTTTCTCCAGTAGCGATGTTTAAGTCCATTCGGATCATGCTTGCTATTGCAGCATACCACGATTATGAGATCTTGCAGATGGATGTCAAAACCGCGTTTCTGAATGGAAACTTACTTGAGGATGTGTACATGACACAACCTGAGGGTTTTATAGATCCACTGCATACTCGCAGAGTATGCAAGCTGCATAAGTCCATTTATGGACTAAAGCAAGCTTCTCGGAGCTGGAATCTTCGATTCGATGATGTAATCAAACAGTTTGGTTTCATCAAGAATGAAGATGAACCCTGTGTCTACAAGAAGGTTGTTGGGAACACAGTTGTCTTCCTTGTATTGTATGTGGATGACATACTACTCATTGGAAATGACATTCCTTTGTTGCAGTCTATAAAGACTTGGCTGGGGAATTGTTTCTCAATGAAGGACTTAGGTGAAGCTGCATGTATTATAGGCATAAAGATCTATAGAGATATATCTAAGAGATTGATTGACCTAAGTCAAAGTACCTAAGTCAAAGATATATCTAAGGACTTAGGTGAAGCTGCATGCATGTATTATAGGCATAAAGCTGCATGTACGGTTTGCTATGCAGTATTCCAAGAAAAGATTTCTGCCGATGTCACATGGTGTGAGTCTTTTGAAGACTCAAAGTCTCTCTTCTAGAGAGGAGAGAGACCGCATGGATAAGATCCCTTATGCTTCAGCCATAGGATCTATCATGTACGTCATGCTATGTACTCGTCCTGATGTATCGTATGCTTTGAGCATGACGAGCAGATACTAGTCAGATCCAGGTGAACGCCACTGGATAACGGTCAAGAATATTCTTAAGTACTTGAGAAGGACTAAAGAATATTTCTTGA
This sequence comes from Zingiber officinale, assembly GCF_018446385.1. Lineage (NCBI taxonomy): Eukaryota > Viridiplantae > Streptophyta > Magnoliopsida > Zingiberales > Zingiberaceae > Zingiber > Zingiber officinale. The sequence goes on from NC_055986.1 coordinate 46,248,901, forward strand.
TATTTGAAGGCGATGGCGAGCTAACTGTAAAGGGTTACAATGATGCCAGCTTCCAAACTGACCAGGATGAATATAGATCGCAGTCTGGGTTCATGTTTTGCTTGAATGGTGGTGTTGTGAGCTGGAAGAGTTCGAAGCAAGACACAGTTGCTGATTCTACAACAGAGGCCGAGTATATTGCTGCATCAGAAGCATCAAAGGAGACAGTTTGGATCCGTAAGTTCATTATTGAGTTTGGGGTGATTCCTAGCATAGCCGATTCTATAGAGCTATATTGTGACAACAATGGAGCAATTGTGCAGGCTAAGGAACCTCGCTCACACCAGCAGACTAAACACATACTACGACGCTTCCATCTCATTCGAGAGATCATCGATAGAGGAGATGTGAAAATTTACAGAGTACCCACAGAGGCTAACGTCGTTGATCCCTTGACCAAGGCTTTGGCACAGAGAAAGCATGATGGTCACACTAGGTCATTGGGTGTTAGAGCCTACACTGATTGGCACTAGTGCTAGTGGGAGATTGTTAGTGAGAGCCCTAGAGCCGATCATGTGATGATTGTTGTATGGACTCGATGTATCATATTCCTATATATATAAAGACATTTCTTTATGGTTATTATACTTACTTGTATTGGTGCCAAATAATTGAGTATAATAGCGTCCTTAAGTAGAAGGTTCTTATCTATATCAATCGATTGGTTGAATTGATAATGAGATGATATAAAGAACACTACTCTTAATCATTCCTAGTCAAGTATTAACATTCAGGGACAATGTTAATGCGATAAGACTAACATGTAGGTCAACTCGATGACTTGATCTCACAAGTCATGGATATTAGATATCAAGTTGACACATGGGTATGCATTGGAGAATGTATACTGAATGACCCGCCATGAGAAAGTATCATAGATCGTTATATGAGTGTCATATACTTTCTCATGTGACTATTAGTATGACTATCAGCCCTTGGACCTGAAGTCACCATGGTTCCCTACATAAGGAGTTGCATACTTTGACTTTGTCAAACGTCACCCGTAAATGAGTGGACTATAAAGGCGACTTCTGGGTATGTAACAAATTATGCGGAGGGATGTGAGTGATGTAGAAGGGATCTATCCCTCCTATATGACGGGAGTGATATCATGATTCTTGATAGAGTGAGACCACTAAGTGCATGACCATGCCCAAATAAGTCAATATGAGATATTGAGCTCATTTGATTAGAGTTAGTCTATTTGGAGTTCAAGACATAAATTGATTAGAGGATGAAACGGTCTATGCCTCAATTGATCAATTTAGATGTCAAGGATAGAAGGACTTTGTCACATATTGTGAGAGTCACAATTAGTAGTCACAATGGTGATGTTGGATCTCAACATTCTTTTAACTTGGGTAGTAATGATGTGTTACTAGATACCGCTCATTGCTTATGTTTCTAAATGAGTTTAGGAGCATTGCCAACGTTACAAGAACCTATAGGGTCACACACAAAGGGCAGTTAGATGGAGATTAGGTTCATATGATGGACCAAGAGGATTAGGTTCATGTGATGAACCAAATTGGATTAAGAGTAATTCAAATTAGACTAATTGAGTTGAGCTCAATTTGATTCATGTGTCGAATGAGTCTAATTTAGACTATGATTCATTGAGTCAATTTAAACCAATAAATAGAGATTCATTAAATTAAATTGATTTGAGTCAAAGGGTAGATTTGATCAATCATGGGAGATAAGAGGTCAAGTTTGACTTGACTTGAGAGGGAAGATGAAGGGTCAAGTTTGACTTGACCAAATGCCACTTCATTGTGACTTGGCATGGGCCGACCAATGATGATGTTCCACATCATCAATGCTGCATCATTGTATGCCACCTCATGAGGAAGACCAAGAGCCATGACTCTTGGTATTACATGGAGGTATAAAACACTCTAATAAGTGGCCGACCACATGAATGAGTGAGTAAGTGCTTATTCAAGGTCTCTTCTTCTTCCTTTCTTTTTCTCTCCTTCTTCTCCATTGCCGAGACCTCTCAAGAGTGCTAGTACACTCTAAGTGATTCTCTCCACCTTTTGTCCGTGTGGATACGTGTAGAGGAGTGTACATTTGACACTCTACAAGATCCGATAACCATTTGGACGAGCGGGATAAGCGAAGGGCATCGCGACAAGGGTAATACTTCTTTTTCATGTAGATTTAAGGTAGATCTAGTGTAGACAAACATGTACATGAATATTTTATTTATCTTCGCACGGATCCGTGGCTAGCTTCGAGATTTCTGCAATGCAAAAAGCGATTTTTGTGGCTCGAAAATTCTAACAATAACACTATATTAACACTACTTACATCTTTACATTATAGAATTACCATATTAGAAATTCAACTCTTTACAATTGAAAACCATATTCACAAAAATAATTAAACTAACGATCTCAAAGAAGCATTAAGAAATTTAAACAAACACCTTAGTAAATTCTCTCTTGAAAAAATAATTCCTAGACGATCACCTACTACCTACAAATTTCTCACATACATAAATCAAGAGAAGGATTTCCCTTCTAATATATCTACATTCACACACATAAACACAAACTGAAGTGCTTACAGGACCATTACAAACTTTAAGACAATCAAATAGACCTTTATTAATGATACCTAGGAGATTATTAATCAATATTATTACTTATCAATTAAAGAACTTATAGATATTGATCAAAATTTAGATATTTTTTCAAAAAAATAATTAAGTATCTTAAATCTAAGAAAAATATACCATCAAAAATTGTTATCCTTTTCTACTATATTTTACAGACATCATAAAACACAATCATTTCATTAATCATATGGAGATAAAGAATCTAAGAGACTTACTAGATTTACTTCTCTAATTTTCCCTTGGCATTGAGCAAGTTGCCTGTTGCAATGCCATTTTCTTTTTCTCTTGCAACTCGAAGAACCTGGTACCCAACTTGAAACCCTAATCTTGATCTGGCATGGGGAGCAGCAATCTTCCTCCCAGAATCATCAAGGTTTCTTTTTCTCTACTTCGTTTTCGCCTCCTAATTTCTTCCCCATTTGCCTCCAACATCGGGTTCCTAGGTCTGATTTTTTTTCTTTTATGTTTTTTTAATGCCTCGTTCAAATAGGAAACCTAGAGATTACTGAACGAGCGAGGTATTTTCTTTCCATTTCTTCGATTTTTTCTGTTGTTGTTATCCCTTAGTGGAATCATCTTATAAATTCGTAAATTATAGATTTTTGGTACCATAGGGATCGTGTTTCTCATTTTGGGACATTACCTCTTGGGATTTTGCTCGTACGAAGGTTATTTGCTCGTAGACTAGCTATCTAACTGTTCAAGTTCTCTTTTTAAATTCTTCTTTTTTTGTTACATCTATTCAAAAATATATGCAACTAATTATTGGCAGAAGTCCTGGAGGTTTCTTTTGGGGACATGCTTCAATATGTGAATTGCCACTTTTTATTTATGTTATTATAATTCATACGTCGATTATGGTCTTAAACTTGTATGTGTTTGTTACCTTTGTTATATTTCTGGTCATTCTTCCCATATATGAACATTTTCTAAGATGTAGGCTGTAAATGCATATCATTGGTTTCAAAAATATGATATGATAATTACTTTCATACTCGTACAAGCTTTCTTTTAGACTCTAATTGCCTTCCAAATCTATAGAGTTTTGGAAATTTATATAGCTAATCTGCTAAAGGAAAGGACTTTATTATGGATCTTTTTATCAATCTTATTTCTATTTGGATGAAAAAATTTCAGAATTCTTGGATTGTTATGCTCTAATTGCCTTTCAGCGCATGTCTATTTTCAAAGTCCTGGGTCTGCTGTTATTGTAGCCAACCTAGTCCTGATACATGCATTTGACTACCATTCCACCACATGCGACATTTTATCATTCGATTAACACTGCATGGGATACATCTTATCATTAGGATTAATATATTCTGGTACTAATTTCAACAAATTTGTTAACAGAAAAAACAGATATTCCATATCTTTTCTCAGTGCACTTTTGAAGTTTTAGCTCAGTCCTATTTTTCTTGGTCTTTTTGGTTTGTAGGTTCGCTTTCTCACTAAAATCTACCATCCAATATTGACAAGGGAAGTAAATAGGCTTCATATTTTTCTTCAGAGATGCTATTGATCTCTATTAAATAGGTTAATGATTCATACAGCTTGGACGAATATGCCTTGCTATTCTCAAAGACAAGTGGAGTCCAGCACTACAAATTCGAACAGTATTGCCGAGGTGATCATGTCTGTTGAAAATAGGAATTTATTTTTAATTGGTTTGTTTTTTGTTTTTGATTTTATCGTTTTCCATGGTTAGGATTTCATGTCAGATAGAGTCGATCTAGTTCAGAATTAAAGCATTGTTCCAACTGATTGGAATCTATCTTATTTATGTACATGTTTGATGACCTAGTCTTGGAATATATAGAGTTATCTTATGGCAAAATTGTGACATAGTTTTACATAATCATAACTCTCATCTTTTCCTTCCAAGTGAGGCTGTTATTGCTAGTGTTTTGTTTAATTTCTGCTGTGTAATATTTTGTAATATTAATTACTAAATATTATTTGGATATATAATCTTGTGAAGGTATGAAGTCAAAATTATTGGTAGTGGATCCTCTGAAAACAAAGTTATCAATTTTCTACCGAGCAAATCAGTTTACGAAAACTGTCAAATCTAGTTATTGATGTTTATTTTTCTCTCTTGATTTTTTTTTTTTTTTATCAGCATTCAAGCACTATTGAGCGCTCCCAACTCAGATGGCCCACTGAGAATATTGCCCAGCATTGGAAGCTGAAGCTGAAGCTGTAGAGACAGGTATGGGGTTAATTCGTTCCTACCTATATAAGCAGTGTCCTCATCTCTCATATTTGGATGGTGGGATCTACTCGGAGTCAGTAGGATCCACCATCCAAATGTGAGAGGTGAGGGTACTACCTGTCCATTTAGGTTGAAATTTCCCCAGGTGTGGTACTATCCTTTAAAGTCAAATACTGTCTAGGAATTTCAAAAAGCTACCGCTACTTGAATTCCTCGATCCCGTCACTCTCATCCTCATCATCTTGAGTTTAATATATAAATGTTATATATATTATTAGCTTATTGTCTTTGTTAAATCTATTCATTGGATTTAATGGATTGAGAGTACTCCATTTTAATTATAATGTAATAATTTAATATATTAATTATGTGAACTATTTCATCTTAATTTTAATGTAATAATTTTCTTCCTTGATCATAGATATATGTGGAAAGAAAATTAAAATGGGATTTTTATTTCGTCAAGAAGAGTACTCGTATATTTTCAAGAAGATACAATATTACCAGAAAGATATGTTAAAACTAATATGCATAAATGTAAAATTTTTTACTTTTATATACTTAACATGGATCCAAAGATTGTGAATTATGTTTATATATTTTATGTTTAAATTGTATGACATATTCTGGTTCAATAGTAAGAAGATGAATAAGTTGTAATTATATGGATTTAATTAAGTAATTCGTGATGTAAATATAATAGACAATAGTTTTACAAATAGAAAAAATAATAATTTTTATCTTTTGCTAAATAGTTATATTTTAAAAAAGAAAACGGTTTTTATCCATTTAAAAAAATGTTATCTTTGTAAAAAATGATAATATTTTTTGTGTTATCTTTGAGTGGACTTTTAGCATCAGGATTTTTAACAATGTTTTTTTAGCCACAGACAACGCATAAAAAGTATTATCTTTCAACTTTTTTCTTGTAGTAACATAGGGTTGGAAGATGATCTCACGTCTTTTCAAGAAGTCAATCAATGTCCTTATCTAGAAAAATGGGTCAAAGTCATGAGGGTAGATTCGACTGCGGGCTCATAACTAGGTTTAATGGGTCAGATACTTGTTGGCTCAGTTCCAACCTAAAAAAATCGTTGAACCGATAGTTAACAACATGTTCACATTTTTTTTCCCCTTTTGAACATTGGAAACCGATAGTTTTAGTCATTGGGATAAAAGTGTTTTTTTTTATATTCTGAAAGGTTGAGATCATTTGACTATTTTTTTTTATCAATGACTACGATTTAGTGTTCGTTACTCTCCAAACTTTATAAATAGAGAGCTCATTTTATTATTTTCACATCTATTTTCTCTATTTTTATTCTCAATTTTGTAATTTCTACACGTTTTTAACTTCAATTTTATACGTTTTCAATTTCAACTTTCGACTACAGTGGAAGGAGGTTGAGGAGGTTTATCATCTTAATTTTGGAGGGGAAAGAAAAGAGTGAATTTAAATGAGGAGTTCAACATTTAATCCGCCGATGATGAGATCGAGTAACTTCTAACATCTGAAATACAAAGAAGTACCGATGCAATTACTTTTAAGATTTGGAAAGTTTCTCTTTTAACATTTTCTATTTTTAGTAAATATTTTTAAGAATGTCACTTTTACATTAGGAGAATTGAGTGTAAAATGTAAGTACTAGAATACTTCCTACACATTTTAAGCTGGGTACAACTATGGGTTATCGAAATACCACATAGAAGTGAAACACCTAACAAAATATGAAATCGATCGTTCTCAAACACAATTATCTATATTTTTCATTAATGGAAGTAATAATTCTGGTTTATTTTTATATTTCAATAACAAATTAAGAAAATTATTAAATACATTTATTTCTCTAGAATATCTTTTATTTAGTTTTAAATTAAAAGCACTTTAAAAGATTTTTATAAGAATCTCTTAATCTATATATTAAATGTGTTCCTAGACTTACACTTACTCGTATAATTAAAAATTAGTAAAACAAGGGGGATTTAATTGAAGAATTTCATAAATTAAATAATAAAGTTTCTTTATATTCTGAATTTGGAGGATCATTGACAAACATATTTACATATGAGTGTGACTTGTCATTGGATCGATAACTCTTGCAATATCCAAAAAGATTGTTAGTTTATAGATTTTTTGATGAATCACATAATGCTCACAACATTTTACAATTATTATGTTTAATTTTAAAAGAGTATTAATTAACTCAAAATATTTTAAATATCATTTAATAATGCTAGTTATAATAACACTAGTATTAATGAATTAAAATTTATATGTCAACATGTTATTGGTGGTTTATTTTTTTTTAAAATTTGTTACATATGCCATGCTTCAAATTTATACGTTTAAGATGGATTAAAAATTTTAAAAAATTATATTGAACTAATTAGAACTAATATTTCCTATTTATAGTTGCATTCTTCTATGATGAAACAATATAGATCTTGTAAAAACTAATGAAACGAAACCTAAAATTTTTTTACATGATGTACCAACACGTTGGAATTCAACGTGTCAATTGTTACAAGATTCATTTCAATATAGAGAATTATTCTATTTATTTTTTTCATAAAATATTAATAATACTACTATATATTTATCTTCTCAACAATATAATATTTGTAGTGATATTTGTAGAATTTTAAAAATATTTAATGATATAATCAAACAAGTTTCTAATTTTTATTATCCTACTTCACATATAGTTTTAGGCAATTTTTATAGTATAATATTAGTTTTAAATGAATATAGTACCAATGAATTTTTATCTATTGGTGCTGGAGGCACTAGTTAATCAAGCATATGTTTTGATATTAACAAAGGTTAAATGTTAAAGGTTTGTGTGATATAACAAGCTTAACTAAGTGTGCAAGAAAGTTTTAGTTTGGGCGCAGAAATCATGATCAAGTGGATTGGGCAACAAGTGTTGGTGCAGTTTTGTATTGACGGTCTAACTCAAGTTTTGATGAATGACAAGTAAGTTAAGTTAGGTTCTGTTGTGATCTAACTACATGATCAAGTGTGCAGTACGAAGTGCAGATAGGTCGACAGACCGACTAGATATCTGGCAGGAAACCCAGCTAGGTCAACGGGCCGATCGGATAGCTGGTACGAAGTCCAGATAGGTTATGGGCCGATCAGATATCTGGCAAGAACTCCAGCTAGGTCAATGGGCCGATCAGATAGTTGGTATGAAGTCCAGATAGGTCGACGGGCTGATAAGATATCTGGCAAGAACTCCAGCTAGGTCAACAGGCCGATCGGATAGCTGGTATGAAGTCTAGATAGGTCGACGGGCTGACCGAATATCTGGCAAGAAATTTAGCTAGCTCAACGGGCCGACCGGGTAGCTGGTGTGAAATCCAGATAGGTTGATGACCTGACCAGATGTCTGGCAAGTTGGTAAGTTAAGGTAAGTCACTGGAGATGAGTTACCTTGTGAGGACGCGTTCCGATTTGAGGGACAGTAGGCGTTGGTCTAGTTTATGTCCATTTAGGATCCCTAAATTGAGATCCTGACTAGTTTCTGGTTATGGGAAGACAGAAAATAATTACTACTATTTATTATTATTAAATTATCCTAATACTTGTTTTGAAGGTTATTTGAGCTAACGTTGTTTTGCAGGACAAAAGGAGAAAAGTTGCCTTCGTACTGTTCATAGAAGGCGCCTTCCATGGCTATGGAAAGTGCCTTCCATGGCTATGGAAGGCGCCTTCCACAGGATAAATTTTAGCTGAAGTCGTGGATAAGTGTCGGGCTGTTCGGGATTGAAATTACCTCATTGGAGGTGCCTTCGTTGGCTATAAAAGGCGCCTTCCATGCATTTTATAAGGCTGTCTCAAGAAGGCATTAGCAGAACACCTATATACGAGCTACTGTGCGTTTATTTAAGCTTTCGACTGCTCCAGGCTTCTGCTACGACTTTGCTACAAAGCTATTGCGGCCGACGACTGTTCCAAGGACTTCTGATTGTGACCGGTAGACCGATATTGACACACGAAAGCTTCCACATTCAAATTCTAAGTGTCGGTAACAAACTTTACTGTTGTACTTACATTATGCAAACGAAAAGTGTAGTTTGTTACACTTATCCGAATTATTCTCTGTATTCAATTCTCTCTTCTGGGGGTACCAGAAGAGGTCATTAGTGGATTACCCATCGATAGGTCCGCGGGTCCTGGGTCTTATAGTAGGAGTTGTCGAAGGCTCCGAACCAAGTAAACCGCTTACGTTTTCTGGTGTTGGTTTTTCATTTTAATTTTCCGCTGTGTACTTTACTCTATTTTTTAAAACCAAAAAGAAAAGTGTTGAAAATCACATGATTCACCTCCCTTTCACGTGCGATCAATTCAACAAGTGGTATCAGAGCAAGTTTTGCTCTGAATTGGTGCTACCACCAATCAAGCCACGGGAATTGTTCTTAGATTTCTTTGTTTTTCACATTCTATTTGAATTGGTAAAACTTTACCTATTCAGATAATTTTTTCGTTCTATTTTAATTTGATATTGGTGCAACACCTCTCAAATTTTTGTATATTTTTATATTTATATCTTAAACTCTGCTAATCTAAGACCAAGTCTTGATACTTTCTTGAGTTTACTTTTTCAGCACTCAAATGACACAACTTGAAGGGTACAATACCGTTTGTCCTCCCCTATTTAACGGTGGCGACTTCCTAAATTGGAAGAAGCAGATGGAGGTATACCTGAAAATCGACTTCGACCAGTGGTTCAGCATCACCAGAGGTTACAAAGCTCCTGCCGACAATGTCGAAATTCCAATGGACCCGGAACATTGGAATCCGGAAATGAAGAAAAAGGCTCAGATCGACTTCAAGGCTTTCAACACACTTCAGTGCGGGCTAATGAAGGAAGAACTGAACCACGTCGGCCCACACGAAAATGCGAAGGAGCTGTGGGATAAACTTATCGAATTGCACAAGGGAACCTACAATGCGAAGGTAACTAAAAGGGATTTTTATTTAAATAAATTATTTAACATAAAAATGTAGGAAGGAGAATCTGCAAGTCAACTACATGCGAGGATAAAAGACATCCTCAACGGATTTCACACCATCAACCATCAGATGGAGAACCGCGACTTAATAAGGTATGCTCTAAACACGTTTCCTCGAAATGCACTGTGGGCATCCATCGTGGATGCCTATAAGATTTCGAGAAATTTGTCTAAATTAAAATTAGATGAGTTATTTTGTGAATTAGAGCTGCACGAATAAACTAACGCCAAAATCGAGAAGGGTATTGCTCTTATTGCAGGGACATCAAAAGAACAGTCTAGAACCAAACCTGAACATGAAATTGAGTCTGACCAATACTCAGAGGATGAAGAATACCTGGTGAACCTGGTAAGAAAGATGTTCACCAAGAGAAAGAAGAATTTCAGCAAAAAGGATCTGTAGAAGATCAACTCCACAACCAACTCTAACAACAAGAATGTGACCTGCTTTGGGTATAACAAAAAGGGGCACTACAAGACCAGCTGCCCAAATCTGAAGAAGAAGAGGAAGACTCTCAAAGCGACGTGGGATGAATAGTCCGGAGATGAATTAGATGGCTGAGAACTAAAACACTCCAACTACCTCGCGCCGATGGCTTACGAATCAGAATCGGAAGATGGGTCTGAACATGAATTAAGCCTCGAGCCCGCACTCGTTTCCGATGAGGTATATTTTACCTTAAGCAATTTTTTTAAAAAAATTTATTGCATGTTTAAATAAAAAATTAACTAACTTTAAACATTGCATAAATGAGCTAACAGAAGAAAATAACAAACTTAATTAATAATTAAAATCAAGTTCAACAACTGAACCAATTCAAGTTAAAGTTCCAACTCAAGTTGCAAAACTTGAGAAGGATAATCTCAGATTGAAAAATGAAATAATTGAACTAAAAGAATTACTACAAAAATTCACAACTAGATCCAAGTATATCGACATGATACTTGACTCACAAAGAGTTATGTACAATAAGTTCGGATTTGGATACAAGTCCAGCTCAACCAATAAATCCTTTATATCATTAGTTAAACAAAATAAGACTCAAACTAAAGCTTGGGTTTTAAAAGCGTGTCTAACTACATAAGTAGGAATCAACCAATATTATATACCTAAAAATGAGATACACTACATAAAATCAAATTCAACTAAAACATTAAATTCAAACCAAAATAAATTTGTAAAACTAAATTCTAACATTGAAAACAAAATAAAAGCAAATAAATTTAATTACTATTAAATCCACTAAAATTATAAAAATAATCAACACAAATCCAATACTTGAAAATCAAGCTTAATAATTTAGGGGGACTCCAAATTAGTTAGCATCTCCAAAATAATAACTTACTCGATAGGGTAATTAGGACTAGCTAAAATAGGGACAACAGTTTAACTTGACAAAAGTACCGAAGAAGTTTTGGATGATAGTAGGTTAGAGAAACTCTATCTATGCATGTATAGGAAGATAATGCTTTGACTTGGTGCATTTGGCTTAGTAGAACTAACTGAAACTATTCCTTACGGATCCTACTAGTTAGACTAAGGTTTTGTACTAAGTTCAGTGGATATAACTATTTAGAAAACCTCGACAGCATGGTTACTCTAATGATATCTAGGTGACTCTTTATAACCCATAAGTTCATCTAAACAATGTCTGTTTGCTGAACATAAAGCTAAACCTGAATTTAACAAAAAGTTAAACCAAATTCTGAAATTAAACTTAATTTATCTCACAAAATTATAGGATTCCTTGATTGATAAACGTATATCGGGTGAGATAACTAAAAACATTAAAATAAAATTTAAAATTTAAAATTTAAAATTTAAACTTAGAATTAAAAATTAAAAATTTAAATTAAACATTAAACTTAAAACTTAAAATTAAAAAATAAATTTAAAAAATTTAACTCAAATCAAAATTTAAATTTAAATTTAAACTTAAAATTTAAAATTAAAATTAAACATTAAATTTAAAAATTTAAAATTTAAAATCAAACATTAAATTTAAAAGGTAAAATTAAAAATTAAATAAAAAAAATTTAACTCAAATTAAAATTAAAACTTAAAACTTAAAATTAAATAAAAATTAAATTTAACATTTAACTCAATTAAACTTAAAATTAAACTTAAAATTAAATATTAAAATTAAGCATTAAACTTAAAACTAAAAATTAAAACTAAAATTAAAAATTAAAATTAAACATTAAACTTAAAAATTAAAAATTAAACATTAAATTTAAAAGGTAAAATTAAAAATTAAATTTAAATAATTTAACTAAAATTAAAATTAAATCTAAAACTGAAACTTAAAATTTAATTTAAAATTTACCTCAAATTAAAATTAAACATTAAACATAAAACTAAAAATTAAAATTAAAATTAAAATTAAACTTAAAATTGAAATTAAACTTAAAATTAAAACTAAAATAAAAATTAAAATTAAAAATTAAAATTAAACATTAAATTTAAAACTAAAAATTAAAAATGAAAATTAAAAATTAAAATTAAACATTAAATTTAAAACTAAAAATTTAAAATTTAAATTTAAATTTAAATCAAAATTTAAAAATTAAAATTAAACTTAAAATCAAAATTTAAATTAAACTTAAAATTAAAATTAAAAATTAAAATTAAAATTTAAAATTAAAATTTAAAATTAAACATTAAACATTAAACCTAAATCTAAATTAAATTTAAATTTAAAATTTAAACTTAAAATTTAATTTAAAAAAAAAGACGCCTTTCGAAGGCGCCTTCAACACGATCGGAGGTGCCCTCAGGAGAGGCGGGAAAAATCCCGCCTAAGCGGTGGAAGGCACATTCAGCCGCTTGAAGACGCTGTAACGCCCGCCCCTTTACTACACTCCTGCCTAGTGAGGGCGGGGTTACTTTCTTACCCTTAGACTTAGTAAACTTAAACATTCATACATACATACATACATACATACATACATACATACATACATACATACAGCGGAAGCATATCTATGTTTCTAAGCATAGAGTAACATACTAAACATATGAGTATGAAATAACATGGTTCAACTTAAATAGTCATAGTATTCATTTCTAACACATGCATACGAAATCATGAAAGACATCAACATAACATAACATTTTATTCATAAGTTCACTTAAGCAGGTTATTTTATTCCTTTAGCCAAGTCACCATCACACATCTCTTGCCCCTTCCTCCTGCTCCTCTAGTTTATCCATCCTTTACCTTTATCTGTGGTACAAGGAAAAATATCTGTAAGCACTCAAGGCTTAGTGAGATCTTTTCCTACTCACAAAAACCAATATATCATTCAAAATCATCATATCATGGTATAAGTAACATCATATCATAGCATAAATCATGTCATAACATAAGTAATCATCAAATCATGGTATAAGTAACATCATATCATAGCATAAATCATGTCATAACATAAGTAATCATCATAACATGACATAGGTCATATCATAACATGGGAAATCATCATATCATGGTATAGATCATATTATAACATAAGTGTACATCATAGCATAAGTGAAAACATCATGACATTTCTTTTCATAACATCAAGACATCATATCATAGCATAACAGTAAGCATCCTTTCACATCATTTCGTAAGCATGGATTGCAAGATGTCCTTTAAAACATGGGTAATGTCATGTGCAATATGCCTTTCAAAACATGGTTTATGTCATGGGTGAGATGTCTTAAAACAATATCATATAGTACTTGAAAATAATCTCAACATGAAGGGGCCCGACTTAGTACCACATACATACATAATGCGCGCATCCTAAGTAGACCCAAGGTAGCTAGTCTTGAACCTACTAGGAAACTAGGCCCGTAGCTCGGCCTAGGGGCACGTAAGGAGCCCACCCTTTACTAGGCCCGTAATTCGACCTAGGGGTGCATAAGGAGCCCACCCTTTTGGTACAAGCCATTCAAAGTAAAATACATGTCATATCATATCTCTATCTTTTCATAACATATTCATGTCATTCATAGCATATCTTATTCATGTCATTCATAGCATATCAAGTTCATGTCATTCATAGCATATCATGTTCATGTCATTCATAGCATATTACATTCATGTCATTCATAGCATATCATGTTCATGTCCTTCATGTCATTTATAAGGTATGCATAAATGGGCACATAACCATGCATACTTGGGCACATAGCCATCATACTTGTCTTTGGGCACATAGCCACCATATTTGGGCACATAGCCATCATATTTGGGCACATAGCCATTTCAGGTATCATTCTCATGCATGGTTCATAAGCATATATAAACGAGTAACATAATATATCATGGAAGGAAAAAAAGAAACATAATCATGCATGGATCACAAGTTAACTTCTCCTAATTCATATCATGGCAAGAGAAGTACATATTGAGTCATAACCTAGTCTAATTTCTCAACCCACTAAGGTGGCCGAAACATGCATAGGCTCATTTAGGTTTCATGAAATCATACAAGCATATGAACCCACATTCATTTCTATAACATTTAACATAAGGAACATCATAAGCATATTTGATTTAGGTTCTATGCTTCCTAGGTTTTTAAATCCATCTTGGCCGAAACATACATGGTCCAAAACTTGGTTACAATAGCATGTAAATATGTGAATCTTAATCAATTTCCATGTATTTATCATAGGCATTCACATGAGCATATTAGGTTAAAGTTCAAGCTCCCTAAGTTCACCAAGTGTAAGTGGACGAATGCTACAAAAGCATAGATTCTAAGCATATGAGTACCCTATAAATTTCATAGCATATCATAGAGAAAAACATAAACATGTTAGGGTTGAATTTAGGCTTGCCTAAGCCCTACTTTTCATGGTGGCCGAATGTTCAACATGTGTAAACATAACCCTAAGCAACATGAATCTCAAGTGCATTATGTTATCTTCATATCTTTTCATAGGGTAAAACATAAGCAAGCTAGATTTGAGGTTGAGCTTCCTTAAGGTATTAAATCCCTTAATGGCCGAAACCTTAAGGTAAGATACTACTAGTTCTAAGCAACATGCAAGTATAAAACATCAATAGTACATTCATAACATATTATGGAAAAACTTCATACTTGATACCTCTTCTAGAAATTACAAGCATGTGAGTACCTTATGAATTTCATGGCATATCATGGGGAGGAACATAAACATGTTAGGGTTGAATTTAGGCTTGCCTAAGCCCTACTTTTTAGGTTGGCCATGACCTAACCCTAAGCAACATGAATCTCAAGGGCTTTATGTTACTTTCCATATCTTTTCATAAGGTAAAACATACGCAAGCTAGATTTGAGGTTGAGCCTCCTTAGTGTATTAAATCCCTTCATGGCCGAAACCTTAAGGTAGGGTCCTACTAGTTCTAAACAACATACAAGTAAAAACATCAAGGAAAATATTCATATAACATCATAGAAGTGATCATAGGCATGTTAGTTTTTAAATTGAGCTTCCCTAGGTTTTAAGCCTCATCATGGCCGAACCCTAAGGTAGAGTATCACCTAACTCCAAGCCTTATACAAGCATGAAATATCAAGGTCATATTCATAACATATCATGAGGAAAAACTTAAACATATTAGTTTTGGTTTTAAGCTTCAATGAACTTTACAAGTATCCTAACCGAAATTTCTAAAGGAAACTCTAGGTTATAAATTCATATAAACCCGAACAAAAATCATATAACCACTTGTACCACAGGTGAGGGGATACTCACATCCTCTTGCTTGGTCTTTTCCTAAGAGAAGGTACCCTTTGTGAAGAGAAAGAAGAGAGCTTCTCCTCTTAGTGCTCCTTTGTGCTTCTCTTGCTTGTGAGAGGTAGATCTTGAGGGTTCCTTCTTGTGGTTTGGTTTCCTTAGGTAGAAAACCTTAGTTGGATTTTCGGGAAAGAAGAGAGGATGCTCTAGGTCACGGCAAGGTGAGGGAAGGGAAGAAAAAAATGAAGTCCCTTCTTGATTTTCCCTCTTATGCTAGGTGGAAGTAAGAAGCAAAAAGAGGCTTTGCCTTCCCCTCTTCTTAACTCATCTTTTATTCTCTTAATGATGAAGAAATGTCTTCATTCATCCCCCTACTTCCTCTCCTCTCCTTCTCTCTTGTCATCCACGAAAATGAAGAAGAAGGAGAAGAAGACAATTTGTCTTTTTCTTGTTTTCTTCTTAATCAAGAGAAGGAGGAAAAAGCTACTTGATATTTTCTTGCTTCCTTCTCTTAATCATGGTTTTATCTTTATCTATAATATCCATTCTCTATTTAACAATAACTCATGATGGTCTAGTGGTAATTCCATAATCCTTAGCTTAAGAAGGTTCAAGGTTCAATCCTTGACCGATTCTTTTTATATATATATATATATATATATATATATATATATATATATATATATATATATATATATATATATTTCCATCTTATCTTCTTTTATTCTTAAGAGAAAATCTTCACATACTTAGCCTAAGAAGTTTGTGGGTGTTACAGACGCCCTCTATAACCTATGGAAGGCGCTTTCCATTAAGCTTGGAGGTGCCTTCAAGCAATGTTTTTCCAGCGAACAGAACATCTTCTGTTTGCGATCTCGGATGCGACAAGGCACCTTCCAACCACGATTTCTCAATGTTTTCATCCCCAACACCTCAAAATGTCTCCTAGGTATAACCTCAACTTAGTTTATCTTGTCAATATTTAGTTCTTATGTGTTTTCGTTGTCAATTTATGTTTACATACTAGTATAAAATTAGGAAAAGATGACATGTTACTATTATGCCTAACAATACTCCATCTACTGATGCTAGATTCCCTACTGAGCAGCTTAGGTTGTCCTTACAGCATATATATGTTGCCCTGAAACTAGGTACTTAAGTAGAACCTTTTTTACTCAATATTGCGCCCTTATCACACAGATTATTGAGTACTATTAGTTAGATAAACTGGTTTACTATAGTCATGTAGTAAATCTCGATTTGTGTGCTCAGTTCTATAGTAACTTCGAAAAGATAGATGACCTGACCTACTCTACCAGAGTTGGTGGAATGGATTTTCACTTTTCCCTCACCTTATTATATGATAGTTTAGAACTTAGGAGATTTGCATGCACATTTTTGTGCTACCCTGGTAGGGATCTACCATTTGACGAGCTCTACTTACAGTACACAACACAACAAAATAATACAAGTCACCACATCACAACAAACTAGAAATAAAACCGGAATATACAATGCTAAGTACACCAAATACTTAAACCAAATAAAATACAAATGAAATCAGAAATCAGGTCTTCGGATGTGACGTAGGATAGGCAGACAAGATACTCCAAGAAACTCCACAAATATCTACTTGATGCCTGAAATAAAAATATATCAATGGGGTGAGTCCAAGAACTCAGCGGATACCGGATAGACATGCATAATAAAATATAACTAACAGTAATAATCATGCGGTACAGTTTCCTGAACAAAAGCCTCATAAGACGTCATTCCAATAGTAGCTTGGTAACTATTGTTGTAGGCGAATTCCGCTAAGCATAGATATCGACACCAGCTCCCCTTGAAGTCTAAGGCGCAAGCCCGTAACATATCTTCTAGTACTTGGTTCACCCTTTCTGTTTGTCCGTCGGTTTGAGGGTGGAAGGCAGTATTGAACAATAGTTTTGTGCCAAGAGCTTTCTGAACACATTCCCAAAAATGTGAAATAAAGCGACCATCTCTGTCAGAAATAATGGTCGTAGGAATCCCATGTAATCTAATAATTTCTTTGACATATAATTGAGCTAGTTGCTTAATTGAATAGGTCATTTTGATTGCCAGGAAGTGGACGGATTTTGTTAATCTGTCCACAATTACTCATATAGCGTCGTAGCCGTTTGTCGTTTTGGGTAATCCTGAAATAATGTCCATAGAGATATCTTCCGATTTCCATTCTGGAATTTGGATTGGCTGCAGTACTCCTCCAGGTCTCTGGTGTTCTGCTTTAACCCTCTGGCAGGTCAGACAGGTATTGACATACTGAGCCACGTCTCTTTTCATACCGAACCATCAGAATTTCTTTTTCAGGTCTTGGTACATCTTGGTGGATCCAGGATGCATCGCATACGGTGTTGCATGGGCTTCTTCCAGTATCTTCTTTCGCAACTCTGGGTCGTCGGGAATACATAAACGATCCTTGTGGTATAATATTCCAGTGTCAACGATACGGAATCCATCATTCTTTCCCTCTAAGACTTCTTGCTTGATCCTTTGGATGCTTGGGTCACGGGTTTGCTTCCCCAATATATCGTCGAATAGCGTCGTTGCTATAGTCAGGGTAGAGAGCTGTCCGGACACATTTTCTACCCCGTAGCACCAAATTTCTCTTGGCTTCCCAATAAATTCAAACATCGGTTCTGCTTCAGGCCGGAAAATCACTTTTCTCTTACGGCACTCTATCGAAGCACCGTACTTGCTCAGGAAATCCATGCCCAATATACTATCATAATCTTGCATGTCAAGCACTATCAGATCACAGTAAAGTTCTCTGTCTGCGATTCTGATGGGCGCGGCTCGCAACATATGAGTAGATGACATTACTTCTCCTGAAGGCAAGGTCGTTAAGAATTTGCAATCTAAGGCTTGGAGTGGCATGTCTATCTTTCTTGTGAACAGGGTAGAGACGAATGAGTGCGTTACCCCAGTATCAAATAATACAGTAGCATACTGACTGAAAATAAATATCTGACCCGTGACAATGGTAGAAGCATTCGCCACATCTTCCTTGGTGAGGGAGAAAATTCTGGCATTCGTCGTAACTGGCGGGGCCTCCAATCGCCCTTGGCATATGTGAGGACTTTCTATCGCAGCTTGCATCAGGTGTAGCTGTGGGGGAGCACCTCTGTTCTGGACATACTGCTGAGGAGGTGTCTGACTTTGGGTAGGACAGTTTCTGGCCATATGTCCTTCCAATCCACAGTTGTAGCACTTATTTGTGCCCATACGATATTTTCCCGGATGCTTCTTCCCACATGTGGTACACTAAGGGAATGTAGGTTGCTTGCTTGCCGGACCACCCTTAGAGTCGTTCCATTGCTTTCTCTTGCCACTGTGGTTTCCTTTCCAGTTGGCTTTGGTGTTTTGAGATTTTTGTCCTCCCGGCTGGGTTTTAATCTTGCCTTCGTTCAGTGCCTTCAAGTATTGTTTGGTGATCAGGGCACTGCTGATTAACTCTTTGGCAGTTTGCGGTCTATTAACTCCGCCTGCCACATTCAGAGCTATCTCGGGTCTGAGCATCTTCAGCATAAGTCTGACCCTTTCTCTTTCTGTGTTGACCAACTCTGGGCATAGGCGCGCTAGACGATTGAATCTCTTCACAGCTTCATTAACTGAGAGGTTACCTTGTCGAAACTCGGTGAACTCATCGTAGTGCTTGTTCGTCACACGCATGTGGAAGAACTCCTCGAAGAATTCAGTCTCGAAGTCCGTCCATCTCATTTGATTTACTTGTCTCTTTGCTTTAACTCGGACCCACCACATTCTGGCATCGCCCGTAAGGTAGAACGATGCACATTTGACTTTCTTGTGTTCAGGCCAGTCCAATAGCTCCACTATGCTCTCCACAGTCTTGAACCAGGCTTGGGCATCCCATGGCTCACAATTATCGGAGAAAGCTTCCGGCTTCAGCCTCTGCCACTGAATCAGATATGCCTCCTAACGAAC
Source organism: Zingiber officinale (assembly GCF_018446385.1). Lineage (NCBI taxonomy): Eukaryota > Viridiplantae > Streptophyta > Magnoliopsida > Zingiberales > Zingiberaceae > Zingiber > Zingiber officinale. The sequence continues at coordinate 46,268,497 of NC_055986.1, forward strand.
CACTAGGGCTGGGCCTACCGGTGGTACAGGTGCCGGTGGCACTGGTGCAGCCGCAGGTATGACGGGCATCATATTTTGATTCCCTAGTGGGGTAGCAGGGTTCCCTTGCTGATTCATCAAAGTATTTATCATCTGCTGTTGTTCTGTGACCTGACGCTGAAGTTTAGTGACTACATTCATCAGATCAGGTGGAGGTACTGTCTCATCGGCTCTAGTATTGCGTCTTCTAGCCATGTTTATCTTCATGAATGACAACAAGGCTATCATAAATTATTATTATTATTATTCCTAATCTACCATCATGCATACTTAAACTAAAACTGTAACTTATTATAAAAAGAAAAAATATATGAAGTAGACATGCATACTTAAATTAAAGCATTCCTTATCATACATAAAAAAAATAGCGTAGGCATAGAAATTCTTACTTGGAGCGGCAGGATGTAGGCTTGATGTGTGTGTAGTGGAAAGACAGACCTGCTCTGATACCAAACTGTAATGCCCGCCCTCCCACTGCTTAAGGAGGGACGGGGTTACTTACTTACATACGTGCATACATATAAAATCATGGCAGCGGAAGCAGTTATTTAATTTTTAAATCTACACTAATCATTATGCTTATTATACTGAACATGTAGACTTACTAGTATTCATGCATACAACTTAATTAATACCAACTACTTGAAGCATATTTCATGTTATCATAAGCATACTAGCATGAAACATAAAGAACATAAGTGATAACTATCCATACTAGTTAAAGTACTATCAAAACATAAAGATAACACATGGTTCATAAGCAACTTTGAACTTAAAAACATATAGCAGTTTTCTTTCACCGTGCCACTGCCACACACACACTTGCCCTTCCTGCTGCTCCTCTTAGTTTAGCCATTCCTTTCCTTTTTCTGCAGTACAAGGAAACATAAAACTATAAGCCCATAGGCTTAGTAAGTCCCTTTCCTACTCACAAAAATCATGATTCATGCATGAACATAAAGTGATAACATGTTCATTTGGTAAATCATAGCATAACATGTGAGAGCATAAACATAAAGTCATATCATATCATGTGAGAGCATAAACATAAAGTCATATCATATCATGTGAGGACATAAACATAAAGTAGTAACATGATCATCTAAACATCATGGACATATTTCAAGAGTATCTTTAAGAAGCATAAAGAAAACATATAACATGAACTTGTAAATGCAAGATGATCTTTTGAAAATATGTATCATGAAATGAGTATATGCAAGATGTCCTTTTGAAAACATATATCATATATATACTTAAACATAATCTCAACATGAGGGCCCGACTTGTACCACATACATACATAAATGCGCGCATCCTAAATAGATCTAAGGTAGCTAATCTTGAACCTACTAGGAACTAGACCCGTTTCATAGACCATCGACCTAGGGGCACTTAGGAGCTCATCCCTTTTACTAGGCCCGTTTCATAAACCATCGACCTAGGGGCGCTTGTGGAGCCCACCCTTGGTACAAGTCATACAAAGTAAAATAGCATGTCATATGATGTCATATCATAACATATCATGTTCTTGTCATTTCATAACATTACATATTCTTGTCATATCATGAAGAGTGCTCTTGATCCCAACTTAAGGGAAGCATTTCTTAGGCTTTTCATCTTACGTAAGCCTTGGATAAACATAGCATGATGGCACCAAGTGCACATAACATATAGCATATCATAAAAACATAACATGATAACATGAAATGCACATTATATAGCATCTCATAAAAACATAACATAATAACATGAAGTGCACATATCAATTTACATGGTGACATAAAAATTCATCTCATATCATAAGAGTCAACATCATACATGATTAAGGTTTTTGAAACTTCCTACAAGCCATAAATCATGCTTGGCCGAAACATATAAACATACATCATAGATCTTCAAACAACATGGATACATGAAATCAACTACCTAAGTCTTCATAATCATTAATCATAGCATGTAAGACCTTAGGAACCCTATGTAGCTTCTTAACCTCATTCTTCTTATCTAGGCCGAAACATGAAGGCATGTTTTAAATTTTCCTTTATTTAATTTAAAGCATGAAACTTTTGCTACATAGCTTAGCAAGTGAGTCCTTTGGTAACCATAAGTGAGGTTCTAACTCTAATATTCAACCTTGGCCGAAACCTCAAGGTGGTGTTTCTAGGTTTTTCATGCAACATAAGCCATGGAAATTTAACCTAACATTGCATAGGAAATCATACATCATGAGGAAGCATAAAACAAGCATGGTTAGATTTCAAAACCTTGCCCTAGACCTTGTGTTCATCCTTGGCCGAAACCTAAGGTAAGACTCTAGGTTTGGTTTATACATCATATAGCATGAAAACTTAACTAACCACATGTAATAGATCATGTATCATGAAGGAGCATAAACAAGCATGTTTCGATTTCAACACTTTGATCTAAACCTTATGTTTCATCTTGGCCGAAAGTTAATGTAAAGTTCTAGGTTTTATTTATACAACATATAGCATGAAAACTTAACTAACAACATGTAGTAAATCATGTATCATGAAGGAGTATAAACAAGCATGTTTAGGTTTAAATACTTTACTCTAAACCTTATGTTCCATCTTGGCCGAAACCTAAGGTGAGGTTCTAGGTTTTATTTGTACAACATGTAGCATGAAAACTTAACTAACAACATGTAATAAATCATGTATCATGAAGGAGCATAAACAAGCATGTTTAGGTTTCAACACTTTGATCTAAACCTCATGTTTCATCTTGGCCGAAACCTAAGGTGAGGTTTTAGGTTTTATTTGTACAACATGTAGCATGAAAACTTAACTAACAACATGTAATAAATCGTGTATTATGAAGGAGCATAAACAAGTATGTTTAGGTTTCAACACTTTGATCTAAACCTCATGTTCCCTCTTGGCCGAAACCTAAAGAGTGGGGTTGTAGACCTTTTGTTACAACATGAAGCATAAATTGTAAACTTGACAACCCTAAGTGACCACAACTCCTCATCTTGGCCGAAACTTGCAAGGAAATCCCTAAGTTTTTTTTTAACAACCTTTAAACATAAAGCGTACGAAAACTATTGTACTGCAGGTGAGGGGATACTTACATCTCTCGCTTAATCCTCTAAGAGAAGTACCCTTGGTTGTGAAGCTTTTCCTAGAGAGAAAACCTTCTTGCTTGGTTCGGCAATGGTGAGGAAGATGAAGCTTAGTTTCGGTGGAGAGGAGGAGGGAGGAGGAAGAGAAGAAAAATGAAAATTTCTCTTTCTTTTCTCCTTTTATTCCAAATGAAAGGAAGAAGGAAAAATGAATTTTTCCTTCCCTTTTCTTTTACTCATCCTAAATGAAGGAAGGAAGTAAAACTCTCTTTTCATTGTAAGAAGAGGAAAGAAACTTGGACTTCTCCTCCACTTAATATGATATCTCTGTAGTATCTGCTATTTTCCCTATGAGACTATATACCTTTGTATCTCTAGTTCTTTACTATATTCATGCACTATCTGTCTATTACCCGCTGAGTCTTAGTACTCACTATCCCATAAACTGGTTTATTTCACCAAGTAGCAGGTAAAGGATTTATGAAGTCTCTTGGAGGTCCTGTTTGCCAGTCCCATGTCACCTTCGAGGACGATCTTCTGGTTTCGGTTTCTTACGCTATTTTATTTTGGATTTGTGATCTTGGTATTGTAATAGTTTGATGTGAACTTAGAGTTTTATCTTGTATTTGGTTTGGTGATGTTGTGTCAAGCCGAGCCGGCTCGCAGTTAGTTGTTTGGTTTGGTGATGTTGTGTCATGTGAAAACTAGCAAATTACCCCTTTCAGACCGAGTTAGGTTATTAGGAAAATATATGTTAGGTTTTTCTTGATTTCGAGCACGCCTATGAGACCTTGGGTAGATTAAAAAGGATGAACCAAGCGTGTGACAGGTAAGTGTCTATCATTGGGAGCACGAGGAACTCAACTTAATGACGACTTGATTAGGATTAGAGATTGAGATTTAAAGAGCATAGGTCACTTACTGCACTACGCATGAGAATTTAACTTCAGGCTATATCCATAGAAGTCTACGATCATGCTCACAAATGAAACTAGTTGATAGAGAAGAATCCATTCATTAAGAATTACAATGAAAAATCTGATCATTTGTGTCTTGATTACGGGTTTAAGTCTGGGGTGTGATGTGCGTAGTCTATATACGCATTTATGCATACTTTATCACACATTCACGGTTTTATCTTGAGTATGTTCTACACATTTGCATTTCTTTTCATTATTATTTCAGCATAATTACTCTTTTGGTTTGGAGATCTATTCTTGTGTATTTTGTTGTGACAAGAACGTTTTTAGAGTCAAAATAGAGCAGAAACGTGCAAAGAAGCAACTTGTGGAGAAAAGAGCAAAGTAGGGTCATGCCTCTTGGTACAGTTGTGTTTCTTCACTCGAAGGCAACAAGAGGTTGGCAGTGCCCCCAGGCACGGCCGTGCAGATCAACCAGCAGCCAACTCCACTCATGCGTGTGGATTCACACGGCTGTGTGGGGGATCTAGAGCTCAACTTGATTGAGGTCGTGCCAATCAGCATCGTTGTGCCTCACCACCAGAGATTGACCTTACCAGGGTCATGTGGATTCTACGTGGTTGTGCACCAAGACTTTGAGGTCAACAGACTTTGGCGGTGTCAATTAGCATGGTCGTGGCACGACCTGTGGCAAGGGTTGTGCCAGCGTATATAAGGGGTCTTCTTCCCTATTTCAAAGGGGAAGGAAGTTTTTCCCCTTTGGGAAAGATGATCTAAGCTTAGATATGGTACCCCGAAGGTCCTGAATCGATGATCCAAGGCCGAAATCTAACTCTCCATCCCTCCATTGGCAAGGATTTCTCTGGAGATCACTCGTTGGCAATCGCTAAGTCTCTTCTTCACATCTCTCTTGATTTGAATGTTGAGACTTACTATCTTTGTCTTTGGATTCCATTTCCTTCTTGTCATGGAGTAGTTCTCTTGTTCTAGAGATCAGGGAGTAGTTATAATGAGGATTTGATGTAAACTCTTGTATTATGCCAATGCCCTATTTAAGTGATATTCTTGTTGCTTGTTCTTGTTAAATCTAATGTGATTGTGTGGAATTGTGCTTAATGATCATGTTAGCTTTGATAGATGTGGTGAATTGTTAACTTAGTATGAATTGATCTCTATATTGTATGACCGGGAGATCCTAGTGATAAGGATACTCTCTTAATCGGATATCTAGAGGGTAGATCTTGATGAAGGGGCAATCCGCCCCCCAAGGGAGATTGTAACTGCACGTAATGAGTTTTCCTTAATCTCATGCTCATAAGTGACTTGTGTGATTTAGGAATGTATGACCGGGGGGTCTTAGTGACAGGGATATCCTCTTAACCGGACTTCCTAGATTACCATTTTCATTTAGGAGGATTGGATGATAATAGGGAAATTACTCTGACACTTAGCCGTGGATTAGTATTGGTACATCAGTTAGGCTTCCTACATGTATAAGAATTGATGATAGAAAATGGGTAAATCCAAGCACATTAAATCCCATCACTTTGACACTGAAACCCCTAGAATATTTCGTTAAACAAGACTTCCTCACTTTTATTTTTAGTTTATCTTGCTTTGCTTTTATAGTTATTTGTATGCCAAAACACCTCCTTGAGAATTCACTAATTTAGCTAATTTAAAGTGTGAGTCTTTGAGAGTTCTCAATACATGTGGGATCGATATTTTTATTACTGACGACGTAGCTATGCACTTGCGACTTTATAACATCCAGTTTGGATCATAAGGAGGGCTCTTGAGAATGGGTATGTACAAATCACATTTCGTGTCATTTTCATACTACACAACCATATTTGATTTATGTCATTGATGAAATTAGCATCGTGATTACTATTAAATCTTATTACAGTTATAGTAACTCTGACTTTGTTAATCATGTACTAATTGAATTAATTGAATAAATTATTTAAAGAGGTATTTAACCTATAAAATTTTAGCATATTGAGCTCAACTAAGGTATTGTGTGGTGTATATGGTATCATGTATAGCCAAGTAGGAGATTGAAGGATTAAGTTATTGAATCGAAAGTGCTAGAGGGAGGGAGGGAATAGCGCTTATGGCTTTTTCATGTTTTCATAAATCAATCAAGAGCACACGTAGTGGAAACAAAGAAGTAAAGAAAAGAAAGAGAATCCAAGCTAACACATGTTAGTTTTACTTGGTTCGGAACCTGTGATGACTCTTATTCCAAGGCCCATACTTGAAAGTGCTTTTATTGGGTAATCACTAATCAATTGAGTCGTTACAAAAGTAATTCGAATTTAAGTACAAGTAACTGAAAAATAAAAGATACTAATGACTTAGAAAAAAAAAAAAGATCTTGAACATAGTTATCCTCGGAGCAACGTTCAGGTGTCATAGAATCATTTTATGAGCAATACGAAAGAGTGAAACTTTTTGGAATTGATGTACTGAAGGAGCTAGTCGAACCCTCCTTTTATAGTCCATCTGAGCACCTAGACTCCTCCCCTGGCGCCCCCACTGGACTGATGTGGCATGCTCTTGTTGAAACTTCATCCAGCAAACTCTATCCATGTCCGAGCTTTCGGACCGATACGGGCACCTGAACCACTGACATGGGTCAACTAGTCAAAATGTGCCACTGTAGCTTACGGATGAAGTATGCCCATCAGGGCGCCTGTACCAGTTCGGGGGCCCGGACCGTCTAGGTGCCCTCGGCGAAGAAGGCTGGCCAACTGACTAACCCAGGCACCTTGAGAAACTCCAGGCGCCCGGACTGGGTCCAAGGGCCTAGATACCCTGTTTTCCAGCTTTTATGTCATTTCAATCACCTACACTAAGGAATTAGAAATAAATAATAATATGTAAAGTGAAGTCATATTTAACAACCTCCGGACTGTCCGGTCCTAATTTTGAGTTTCGCTGAAATTCTAGGTCAAACTAACGCCTACTGTTCCCTTTAGGACTTCTTTGCCTAGCCTCAACTATGACTTTCATCTTACCTAAGATCACTTGGAACTTTCGTGCGCACTCAATCAAACTTGTTAGAATAAGAATAAAACTTAACTGAGAACCATTTATTAATATCAAAACTCAGGTTCGATCATCTGATGCTCCTTGCACCACATAAATCTCCATAAGATGGGCTAATACGAGATTAACCACAACACAACATTTTTTCCATTAAGGGATTAAACCCCAATTAAGTGATTTAATACTTTAAGAATGAAGGAGGTTTAGATTATTAGATGTAAATTCAATGTATAAATCTAATAATCCAGTTCATTAATATTAATAGGCTATTAACGGGTTATGAGCTTTTATGATGAATGGTCCTTGCAAGATGTGCTTGGCATATAAGAAGAGAAGGTTGATTCAATTGGCAGGTTCTGATTTAGCTCTTCTTCTTTTTCATTGGACTCTTTCCCATTGAGACCAAGCTTTAGTTGTCACCCACTTCTACAAAAGACTCCAATGAAGCAATGGCTTTAGCAATGAATTCAGATTAGTTATTCATTTTCCATTGCATTGAATTTCAGTTTACCTTATTGAAAAGATGATAGTTAAATCCTATAGTAAATACATTATATTATATGGTTTTGTTTTGATTTATTGCTATTGCTTTCAATTATTTGATTTAAAAGTGGAGAAAATATCAAAAATTTTAATATACCATATATATCATACCAAGATATCTATATAAAAAATTTCGATACAATATTATACTATATCAAATTTTTTGACATAAGTATGAGATTTAATATTTATACCATACTTATATTAAAATTTTAATATAAATACTATAAAATTTATACCATATCAATAATTTAATATATTAAAACTTAGGCATACCAAAATTTTAGTATAATATCAGTTTATATTTTCTTTATAGTAAAATTTTTAATATGATATACGATATCATTAACACCCCTAATTTGATCGGAAGTCATTTTTCTCAAATCTTCATCCTCATTCTTAGCTATTCCTTACACTATCATAAAACAATATTTATCTCCACTCTGTAATCCCATAACTTCTTTGAGAAACATATATGTTCAAGTAAACAAGAAGACCAAGACCGAAGCTAGATAAATCAAAACAAAACAAAACAGAGCAGATTTAATGAGCTTCATGTTGGACATTTTACTAAACGAAGCGCAGTCAAAGATTCCGAGAAATGGAACTTTTTAGACAATATGGCAGAAGGAATCGGTATTATTAAGGATATTAACTTGGCGAAGGAAAATTAAAATCAAGCTTTAATATGCAAGGAAAAAGGACAGTGCACCTGTCGAATTACATAATAGTTACTTCAATAAGACAAGATTAACAATCAATTCAGCATTTTTATCTACACGTGGCCATTTGCTGGAGAATGATCGAGTCTAGCATTTGTTCGAAGGGTACGGCAATCAATTAATTCGATCTGGACAATTTTAATTAACAAAAATAATTCTGAAAAGTAAATCATGCATCCATTCCCTACTCTTTTTTAATATCTTTTCCAAGCAAGAAAAAAAAATAGTATAAAACTCAGGCAAGCTACAGAACTAGCCTTCGACCTCTGCGTGGTGGATGATTGAATGTTTGCTTCATATCAAGCTTAGATATGTTCAGCTAGAACCAGGGCTGCAACTCTTCGCAAGGAGTCGGAAACTTTCTTGATGTCGGATACTGTGTGACCTGCCGAAACAAATAAGCGAATGCCAACGGGAAGATGGCACTTATCCAGAACTGACCTTTTTGTGCTAACAACAAAGACAGAATCTTCCCTAAGTGCCTGGACCAAGTCAGAAATTGTCAAAGAGTATGCATAATTTGGTATGCTTGTGAATGATAGTCCAACAGCTTACCCTTTCGGCAATTTTGTTTAGAAGTTCCAAGTCACACTTGGAGGAACTCGTTGGTTTTTTAAGTTTTAGGAAGACAAGGGGTGATGATGGATCACTTGCAATTGTCAAACCTGGTATATCTGATAACCCTGCACTCCAAAAAAGTTTAAATTTCCATGAGTTAGAGAGGTAACTCAAACCAAAGTAGCAAATATATTCTTACATATTTTGGGTTCAATATTTAGTTTCCAACTATGTGATATAAAGCAAAACTAAGAATCTGATAATAAATCAAACATTTAATGCCATCAAAACACACTAGTTGAGATAGAATAATGAAGATAACAAGTTGAATATTCCGTGTAACATATGAAAGCTTTCATTCTCAGATACTGGCTAATAATATTGGATGGAATACCAGAAAGTATGAAGTCAAACACATCTCAGACAACTAAAATGACATGCAACAACAAGAAAACTGAACCCATGTGTATGTATAATCACCTGGCTGGAATAGAGACTGCACTGAAGTGCAGTCATTGTTCAGTGAGCGCACATACCATAATGCTACAGCATACAGATTTTCCAAATTTATCATCAAGTAGGTCCAACCAGTACGAGAGAAAAAAAAAGTGACATGGGAAAAGGAATAAACACTATGAAGGTGCCATATGCATTTAAAAGCAATAAATTTTCTTGGAAAAAAGATTTTACCTTTCCAGAGCAGAGAAACATTGCTCCTTAATGTTGTGAGAACAGTTGGATTATCCTCTAAGTAGTTCACAGCGGCAACTGCAGCACTTGCAAGATAGGGAGGTAAAGATGCAGAAAAGACGTATCCAGAGCTACTCAAACGCTGCAAATACCATCAGTCAAAAAGAGTCACTGACATGATTCTGCAATTCATGTTAGCTAGAGCAACATTCGTACCTGGTGATCAACTACTCTGGCACTTCCAATGCAAAACCCCCCATCGGTGGCCAATGCATTTCCCATACCAGCAGTTATTATATCAATCTTCTCAATCTGTAAGATCAATCAATTAGAAACTGCGTCCAAACGGTGTATAGAATGTGGGAAAACAAAGGTTAGACATACTGATACTCCATAATGCTCAGCAAGACCTCGTCCAGTGTTTCCAAGTACACCAAAGGAATGGCTTTCTTCCAATATGACCCGAAAGCGGTACTTCTCTTTTAGCCGCATAATTTCATTTAATGGGGCAACTTGACCAGAATTCTGGTTTAAAGATATTAAGATGTTTTATTTTTTTGGTATTTCAAATATAAGAAATTGCCTATCTAGAAAGTGGGCTACTAAAAGAGTTCATATTGACGATGATGTTGATGACAAATCTAAAAGGAACCATCCACTGGGACAAGATAAGTTTTGCAGTGGAGAGTTGAGTTACTAATAGCTGGATGAAACAGGGAAAGAAACTATGGTGAAAATCATTAATACCTGGTAAAGTGCTTCAACAACAATATAGCGTCTAATCTTTTCTGCTTGCCTATTTCCACGAGTCAATTTCTCTAAAGTGCCCTCTAGTGATGTCATATCATTATGCTTGAAGTAAACAACAGTACTTCTTGAGAGATAAAGCCCATTTTGCACTCCCCAATGAACACCCTCATCTCTGTAAAATCAAGCAAAACATAAGTTTATTGTGGGAATTAACTATGTGAATCAGTCTGGTAGACCCATTTATGTATGTAATCTAACAAAATACTCAATTGGACAACTAGAAAGTTGAACAAAGAAATCATGACAAGTGATCCATTATATGGAGGAATGATTTTGGTTCATGAGAGCTATTACTTTGTTCATTTAATGATAAGCTCAAGGATCTTGACTATGGAAACTAATGATGACGGGAATAGTCTTTCAAATGCAACCAAAAAGATCGACAAAGAATTGAAGTGCCAAAGCCATGACCTATTTAAAGGCATTAATATAGGATTTTCAGTCAATAAGCACAAATTTTCTCGACTATGGAAGCTAATGATGATGGGAATACAGTCTTTCAAATGCAACCAGAAGGATCAACAACAAAGAATTGAAGTGCCAAAGTCAATGACCTATTTAAAGGCAACAATGTAGGATTTTCAGTCACTGATATTTAGATTTTCAATCACTGATATGAAGCAGCATAAATACTGCATGGAATAAAACGTCAACAACAGTGTGATACTTTTTCCATTTAATTTCTTCAGAAGTAATGACAAATAAAGCACATATTTTCTCCATTTATCGAGGGAGAATGGAAAAAATAGCCCAATCTTTAGAATAACAGTCAGTTGTTTATTTTAGGCAATACTATTAACATATGAAATGATATACAAAGATTATATGAGAAGATAACTTACGCAACAATAATGTCTCCTTTCTTACAAAATGCTGGAATGACACTGAAAATGGTTGAGATGCCATAAGAGTAGAGTATTGAATCTGGAGTACCCATGAACTTTGCAATTCTCGTCTCACAATCAAGGTGGACATCTATAGTGTGCAACTTATTAGTTCAGAACTAATTGTTTAGTATATTGTTCCAAAGAATAAGTGAACCATCATCAGTATAAAGTATGAATGAAAAATAACAAGACTGACCAATTGTTCCATAGAAACCACGAGGACCACAAGAACCGACGCCATACTTTTCTAGTGAGGCAACACATGAATCCTGAAATATATACTTGTATGACATATTTTTGTGAAGTAATAACAAGAAATTACATGGAGAAAAATTAGGAGTTGATTCTCACAATTATCTTATCATTGCCTATAAGTCCTAGATAGTTTGCCGAAGCAAAATTCACAACTTTCTTTCCATCAATTACCGTGTGTGGCCCTGCAGCACTGCATCAAACATTTCTTAGTAGGAGGAAAATATGGATGGATGTATTATGAAGTTTAATCATTTAAAGCTTTATCTCAACAAGGAGACAAATAAAAACATGTATGCATAAAATCATGACATGAATAAGTTGTAACGGTTCTTTTGCACCTGATGCACACACACAATAAAAAAGATAATGATAATAATAATAAATAAAATCACATCAGGTTGTCAAATCAAATAGAAGGAGAGAACCTTTTATTTATATAGTTATGTAAATTTTATTACCTAGTTGCACTAAGCTACGTCATAAGACTAGAAAGGTTAAAAAACAACCAACTTGAGGAGCCTAAGTTTCTGAAGTAATATTTAAACAATTTTTTAGTAGGAACTGAGGTTGAGGATCAGTGTTTGTTGGTACTTAAACTCACATAGAAAAATTAAATGCCATGCAGGTCTTAGGAAAATCATTGTACTTTCTCTTCTAACCTCCCTAAATTTCATGAAAACCCAAAAATGACTAAAAAGATCGTAAACTACCAAATATGAGTTCCTAAATATAGAATTGCCAAAGCACTTTCAAGGATTACCAAGTACCGACCACCCCAACTTTTGGCAATGCCCCAATGCATATATTGTGTTTGAATCCTAACAATGCAAGCAATATATTCTCAGTCAAGCTGAGTTAATCCATGCCAGTCTAGTCCAATATGCCTACTGAATAGAAATGGTGAGAATACAATGTCCAGATGAGTCTCTTTCCTAATTTCTTAATCTTTCAGGATAAGTGGAAGAATAGAGCCTTTCAGAAGTTGTAATATAAATATTAACCTCATATATTTCAAAAATTAACAAAGATTGATATGTTATAATGACTCAACTACGTGAACATCGTAAAATAATTCTAAGATTCTACCTACCTTTCTAAGGTTGGAGGCTCAACTTTCATTTCCTCAGTGATAGGCGGATGAAGGGATTCAGGAACCCATTCTTCACAAAGATCATCTATTTCCTACGGAAAGAAAATAAGATTTGCAGAAGTTATCTTTAGATGTACAATGCCATAATGATTAAAGGCATATCCACTAGGAATCTGAATATCAACATTGGTGAACCAGAAAATCTAGAAAATCATGGAAGGAGAAATGGATGAATTCCTTTTTATCTTTAGAAGGCAATTAGTGGACCTGTAGCAAAAGTAACAATTCCAAAAAGTAGACAAACCTTTTCAGTTAGGGGTTTCTTGGGCGGCTTGTAACTTTTTCTTGTTAGTTGGAACAGTATGACAGCTATAAGTAGCACTTCAACAACTAAGTGTCCTTCAATCAAGAAAAAGCCAACATAATGTCAATATATACCCGGTTATGAGAAACATGGAAAAATTAAAACCACATAAAGTTTCATTTTCAGAGACATGGAAGAACAGTTCATACCATCTATGTGAACACCAAAGACAACAGCTCGGGCAAGCGGAGCATCAAAAACCACAGATACCCAATCCAGCGCTGCAGTGGTCATGCTAATTACAGCAGCGGCCATAAACTCCACCTTCGAATTGAATGGAGGAAGAGTATCACAGCTAACTTCACGGATACACAACCCCCCAAAACAAGACAATGCGGGACTCTATCCAATGAGACGCAATCCACCACAAATCTTCTTGCTGCTCCAAACGAATCTAGATAAACAAATCCAAGAAAAAAAAATCTTCAAGCTAATTTCACCCAAAAGTAGGTCAATTCTCATACAGTATGGTTGAAAATTAATCAATGAGCAAATCAAACTGCCCAAATGACATTCAACCCCAAGCAAGCCGAACAAGGGAGCGCCTTTTTCACTCGATCTAATCTCTTAATTCGAAAATAAATATATAGACCGAAATCCAAGAAGAGTTCAAACAGATACCTTGCAGGATGCATGGATCCAAAACCACAAAGCACCAGCAATAAGAAAAAGGAAGAGAGAACTTCGACGCACCTGCGGTGCTCTAACCCTAACAAAATGCTGAACGGTTGACGCCTGAGGTCAAACTCCAACGGCCAACCTTAAATAGAGGGAGAGCGATCGAGAAAGAAGAGCTTCTCACAGATTCAAATGCAGGGAGGATCGGAGGAAAAGGTCGTCCCTTCTTCCGAGACTTGGACGACGATCGAGAGCGACGATGCGATCGTCACTATCGCATCCTAATGACGAAACAGCCACCCAACTTAAAAGTATCGAGAACGGTCTTTAGCCAGCAAAAGGACTGAAGAGAGTATTTAAGGAAGATTGTATCTTCTTAGTTTTATGTCGACGTTAGGCCACCGATGGGTAGAGGAAGATTGTGACGGTGGGACCGTTGTGTATTGGCTTTGAGGAGTCGGGTACACTCACGTGTCTCCAGCGAGAGAGTGGTGAGTATTCAGGATGCTGAGTCCCGTATATCTAATAAATATTTGATATAAAAAAATTTCATACCAAAATTTCATCTTAATTTTACAAAATTTTAATATTGATATGGTACATTAAAAATTTTAATATAAATTTTATACGGATATCATATAAAAATTTTAGGCGTAACTGGTCTTCTAATTGTTTTTGTTTAAAATGTCATTTTCGTTTAATTAATTTAATTGGTTTAATTATGGTGTATCCAACAAACACTAACCAACCACTTCTTCCAAACCAATATCTAGTTATTATTGTGCTTGATTAATAAATCAATACAAACTTCTCTCTTTTTTAAGTCAATGATTTTGTCTTTAATTTTTTTTCCACGCATTCCCATTGCAGAGTTAGTGGTGTGGTTGAATTCTCCTCTACAAACCCGACCCAGTTTAGAACGATTAGTTCAACGGTTTTAAACTATAGGTTCGACGGTTTAGAATTGTGGAGTTAACCTTTAATTTTAATCATTTTAGACGATTATGATTCATAATTGTCAATTCACGATTTGTGCATGATTTATCATAGTTCACTATTTGTGCAACTTCGTTATCTGAAAGTTATATTCCTTGCATTCTTTTTCCAGCTCTGGTCTAATCGTCGAATAATGCTTGGACTTCCAATGAGTTAGGAGATAAAATTGATCATTATTCATCCAATATGTTATTGTCGACATTAACGTTTGTTCTACAACAACTATTGACACTAAACAAGCAAAAAAAATTTTAGCAATCGTGGGGAGGAGAAAACTTTGAGCCTTCTATGACCACCACTTTAAGACATCAAAATCAACGACAAAATCAAAATAAATCACAAAATAATTCTAAAATTCATGTATGGTACTTTTAAAAATTCATAAATACTACTACAAATATTTCATTGTTGTGAAAATAAATATATATTAGTATAATTAATATTTTGTGTAAAATGAACATAATTCTCATTTTAATTCTCCATATTAAAATGAATCTACTAACAATTCATATGTTGAATTCGGTATATCTCATTCTATTATTTTTACAAAATTTATCCCATTATTTCATTATAGATGAATGCAGTCATAAATAGGAAATAATATTTCTAATTAGTTTAATATGATTGGTTAAAATTCTTAATTCATCTTGAATATATAAATTTAAAACATGATAACATTTAAAACATGACAAATACACTGAATATGAAAAAAATAAACCACCAATAACATGTTGATATATAAATTTAAGTTCTTCAATACTAGCATTATCAAATAATATTGAAAATATTTTATGAGTTAATCCATATTCTTCTAAAATTAAACATAATAATTATGAGTTGTTATAGTTCACTATTCGTGTAATTTCGTCATCTGAAAGTTGTATTCCTTGCATTCTTTTTTTGGCTCTGGGCTAATCATCGAATAATGCTTAGGCTTCTAATGGGTCAGGAGATAAAGTTGATCATCATTCATCCAATATGTTACTGTTGATATTAACGTATGTTTCACAACAACTGTTGACACTGGACAAGTAAAAAAAAATTTAGTAATCGTAGGGAGGACGAGAAAACTTTGAGCCTTCTGTGACCACCACTTTAGGACATCCAAATCAACGATAAAATCAAAATAAATCATAAAATAATTCTAAAATTCCTATATGGTACTTTTAAAAATTCACAAATACTACTACAAATATTTCATTGTTGTAAAAATAAATATATATTAGTATAATTAATATTTTGTGTAAAATGAGCATAATAATTTTCTATATTAAAATGAATCTACTAACAATTCATATGTTGAATTCTAACATGTTGGTACATTACTTGAAATTTTTTTAGGTTTCATTTCATTATTTTTACAAAAATTTACCTTATTGTTTCATTATAGATGAATGCGACCATAAATAGGAAATAACATTTCTAATTAGTTAAATATGATTTATTAAAATTCTTAATCCATTTTGAATATATAAATTTAAAACATGACAAATACAATGAGTATGGAAGAATAAACCACCAATAACATGTTGACATATAAATTTAAGTTCTTCATTACTAGTATTATCAAATGATATTGAAAATATTTTATGAGTTAATCCATATTCTTCTAAATTAAACATAATAATTATGAGATGTTGTGAGTATTATGTGATTCATAAAAAACTTTATAAGCTAACAATTTTTTTTTGGATATTCTAGGAGTTATCAATTCGACAAGTAACACGAATGTGTTTGCCAATGATCACTCCAAATATCAAAACATAAAAAAACTTTTTTATTTAATTTACTAAAATTTTTAATTAATTTTTTTCTCTTGTTTTACTAATTTTTTAATTACTTTTGTAACTGTAGTTCTAGGAACACGTTTAGTAGATAGATTATGTAACGACCACCCTTCTCACTACCCTCTAAAGGTGTCCGTTACATAACTACTATAGATTCTTACTTAACTAATATAAAAATCCGTACTTAATTTTTTCCAGAAAACTTAAAATTTCGACAGAGTATATGCAGTTCAACAAGACTAAAATACAATACAATACTCCACAACATAAACATGCACATATATCTCATAAAAACAGAAACATATAAAACTATATCTCCATGCAAACACCAAAAGTACATACTTACTAAACTGAGCTCATCTTAACATGCAATTTAAAACAAAAATAATCTCAAATGACATGGATCTTAAAGTACAATTTCAAATGTTTCTTAATCACTAAAACACGGAAACTTAGTAATGCCCCAAATCTCTCCCATAGTCCTGGCATCACACATCATCGAACACCTCCTTGTCGCCTTCCTTTGCTAAAACTTTTCCTTTCCTTTATCTGCAGTAAGAGGAAATGCAAACTATAAGCGAATGCTTAGTAAGCGCTATCTAACTCACAAAAACTCGAATGTGCATGTCTACAAGAAGAAACTAGAAACTAAATGCTCTAAAAGAAACATATATAGCTGCTCATGTTAATCTAATAGCAAAGAAATAGCATTATAATTTAATACTGCTCATGCTCAAATCCATAGCAAAGAAATGGAAAATGAAATCTGATCATGCATATTCAATAACAAAGGGAAAAGCTAGAAAATACTGCTCGAGCTCTACTAATAGTAAAATGAAAAATAATTTGCTCATGCATATTCAATAGCAAAGAATCTAGAAAATTTGCTCGTGCTCTACTAATAGCAAAAATGAAAACTGCACATGCTCAAATAACAGCAAATGAAAACTGCACATGTACATCTATAGCAAAGGAAAGTCTAAACAGCAAAGGAAAGTTGCTCATGCTCAACTGAAAGTAGCAGTTAAACTAAGGTTTGCAGTGCTAAAAGGAACAATCAGTTCTAACTTGCTGAACTTGAAAATAAAGAAGCTAACTTGCTGAAATTAAAACTGATATAACGTTTATTTTGTTTGTTCCAAAACTTATACTCTTATACTTCAAAATAATAATAAAGCTTCTCTTGGGCCCAGGCTTAGTACCAATGCACGCTCCCTAATAGAGACTGTGGTAGCTAGTCACCAGTCCTACGAGGGTAAAGACCTTGGTCTTACCAGGGCCAAGACCTTGGAATTTGTCACCTGGATTTGTTTAACGATAACCTTGGAAGTCGGGTACTAGCCTCTTCAAAGTAAAATATCTTAATTACTTCTTCTTTAAATGTCTTGACATTTTAACAAGCACCTTGTGTACCAAAATCCCTAAAGTCTTGACTTTGGGATCTACTTAAGGCCTTGACCTTTTTCTTTCTTTTCTTTATCTTTCTTATACTTGTTAATACCTCTAATAAAAGGATGTCTCATACAAAACTGCACTAAAATGCTTATTAACATTGCACTGAAATGCTTAACAGAATTGCATGGAAATACTTAATAAAACTGTATTGAAATGCTTAACAGAATTGCATGGAAATACTTAATAAAACTGTACTGAAATGCTTAACAGAATTGCATGAAAATACTTAATAAAACTGTACTGAAATACTTAACAGAATTAATCAAAGGAAGGCAAATCTGACTTCTTTAAGCATGCTACAACAGAATTAAAACAAAGGAAAGCAAATCTGAATTCCTTAAGCATGCTACAACAGACATAAATCAAAGGAAAAGTGAATTTGTAGTGTGAACTTATATGGCTATTCCTATCCGTTGAATGGCAACCAAGAGAGTAACTAGCATGCTTAAAATAAAACTATTTCACAAGAACCTGTATAACGCTTAACCTATTTTCATAAGAGGATCTACTTTAAAATCCTAACGGTGCATAAAAATTATTGGCATCATGAGTTATCAAGGGAGTCTAAAACTGAGATGCTACATATCTCAACCATTTCATGATCACTGCCTAGCAACAAGACCAAAAACCGCAAGGCTAATTATAAGGGTTGTTCTGGCTTGACAAAAGAATAGCAACAAAGAAATACAACTCTTGAGGGCATGCTATGAAATAAAAAGGAAGTACAACTCTTGAGGCATGCTGTGAGACAACAATACCTTATCAATTCACCTACAAGCAAGCTCTAAGGTTTCATGCAAAGCTTCGGAAACAAGAAGAGGAACAAGGAATAAACCTCAGAGCTATCCTACTACAGGTGAGTAGCAACTTACCTTTGCGTTCTTGCAATCACAGCCGGGAAGAAGGCAGCTAGGGTTTCGGGAAAACTCGAGCTCTCGACCTATCCTTGCGCCCACAGACTCTCCTCGACGAGAGGTTCACCACCGCGTGAAGAATCCCTCGGAGAACACCCTCGTCGGCCGCCGAAAAAGCCCTAGCTCCCTGCTACGGTTTCGCCCGAGAAGAGAACGGCGCGCGCGAGAGAAGGGAAGAGAGGAATCAGGTCTCGAGAAAATTAAGTCCTCTTTTTATAACTAGGGTATTCTGTTATCTAACTACTGCTTAAATATATTTCGTCCCTTATTTGATTAGCATCGCCCGCTTGCACACTTGGTCAGCTGGATTCGCTTAGGGTTCTACTTAATCTGAGGTCTCCGGTTCGAATCTTGGCTTGGACATTATTTTTGTCGAAACTTCTTTCGTTTAGTAAAAATACCAAACGACCTCCAAAAATTGCCTAAAAATACTCTAAAAATTTCTAAAAATCTCAAGAATATTTCTATAGTATTTCTAAATATTAATAATGTGAGATCTCGGAAAAATTTAATTAATAGGGTTATTTGAGAAATAGCCTTATAGAATTTTTTTGGAATTTTTAGAAATTTTCTGGGAATTTTTCGGATCTCGTAAGACATGTTTTGAGGGGATCAATTTCGGGTTCGGGTTAAACTTGTTTGGGATACCCGTTTAATGGAGGAAATATTTTATTTATAAAACATTTCCCTTTTCTTTTTATTTTCCCCAAACGCCGAACTCGACCCTCCTCTCCACTGCGATTTTCTCTCCTTCCCCGATACCCTCTGCTCACGCTGCCTCTCGCTCACGGACGAATCGGCGCCGACAGAAACGGAGCTCCGGCGATCTTCCTCTGCCGGCATCGACGCCTAGTAAGCCCAGATCTAGCCAAGGCCCTTCTCGTTCTAGCTCTGATCTCTTCTCCTCGCCACTGGTTCTCTCACGGGGACGAGCCGACGCTATTGAATCGAGCCCGATCCATTCGATCGCCGGAATGAAGAGGCAATTAGGGCTTCGAGGCTAGCTTCGATTTCTTCTTCTCTGGATGTTCTCCGATCTGTGCCCTAGCACGGTCTACGATTCCCTCTGCCCTTGATCGATCGCCGGTGCAGATTAGGGTTCGGAGCACAGAGGTGAGGAAATATCTTCAACTATTTTTTTTTTTTTTTTCCGTGTGCAATTGTGCCCTAGATCCTTCATCAGCTTCGATCAGTCATCGCGATGACAAGCCGTGCCACCAAATCGTTGCGTGGAGATGCCTTAGGGCGTTGAGGGTAGGCAATCGAATCTGCTTTCTCGCTGTGGTTGTGTTCTTGTTGCAATCCATGCCCTAGATCCATCATCAGTGCTTTGCTTGGTCCAAGTTGTTGGCATTTGGTAAGTTTTGGATAGGTAAGGTTGCTACTGGATTTTTGGTAATAAATAACTTTATGGTTGTTTCTCTGATCCTCTTTTGTCTAGGCAATGCGGAGGTTCCCAACAAGAGTAGTTGTGTTCTTCCGAGGAATTTCAGCAGTTACGATCCCTAGCTGTGGATAAGCAGTGGCTGTAAGCAGACGTAAGGTCAGTGTGTACGCTTTCTAGTGGTGATTTGTGTATCTCATTACGGTATTGTGTTGATTGGGTGTTTCCTTTTTGGATCCGGGCAATGAAGAGGTGTTCGACAAGAGTTGTGGTGTTTCCAGCAGCAGCTACATCATACCGGCAGCAACCTTTTCGGCTGTGAATTTGGGTAAGATGATTTGATTGATTAGGCTTATTGTAAATCCTAATTCAAATAGATTTGTTCGAATCGATTGAGGAGTTAGATGATCCAATTAGGGTTTATAATTGGATCTGGATTTTCGTTAGCTTCTCGAGGATTTGATTTAGCTAATTTATTTATATGTAATTAGCTAAATCTGGATACTATGTGTCACAGGACTTTGACGCGAAACGAGCATCTCGACGTTGGATTTGATTGGATTGGACCTGCTATTTGGAGGCGGGTACCTCTTGACTTATCTTTTATGATATTGTCATTGGATATGTATAGTATTTTATAACTACATGCAATGAACATGTTTGCCTTTGGTATGTCACTGTTTGATATCCATAGCATGTTAGGTTTGTCACCTGTGGTGTATCCGTAATTATATCTCGTGATTTGTTGCCATGATTATCTTGTTACCATGAGTATCTTAGTTTCTAGAGTGACATACCATGCTTACTGAGGTTAGGACTAGGATTTGGATTGTTGTTTCTGGCCTGTGTATCTAGATTATCTGATACTTAGGTTTTTGGGCCATATCAGATTTGTGTACCTCTATTTGTATATCATATATGATTCGGGTGTTTAGACCCTGATTCTTTGATCTGTGTATATTGTTGGTACATATGCTATGGAAGAGGGATATAATTTGGGTCTAGGTTGTTATACCTTAGAGGATTTGTATACCCTAGATCCGTGGATTTGACTTACTTATTGTGGTACCCATATTATGTATATATGGATTTTTCTATGCTGATCAGGATATTCCATACTTATTATGTTCAGGACATAGGATTTTTGATATTTTATCTGACCTGTGTACTCTAGATCTTGGTATGTGACCATCGCTTTTACAGTACCCATTTTGTATGTGTGGATATGGTTATGTTGATCAGTTTTTGCCATGCTTAGTGTCATGCATCATGATTGCATCTTTGCGATAATCGACTCCATTGTTGTTGAGCACATCGCCGATTACATGGATCTGCACACACCACCACTCATGGGTTAGTGGTCGATTCGGGCAGAGTGTGTTGCAGCAGGACTTTGTTGGCTTCGTTGGTCCGCTCATGGGTAGTGTGACACAGCGTGTTAGCCGGCAGGGATTCCTCCCGTCATCGTGTCTGGGAGTTGAGAGCATTGAGCTCCCCATTTATGATTTGGGGTCACGGGACAGGAGTACTCCGAAAGCATCCCGTCCACTCGGTCACTCATCGGGAGCAGTGACGACAGTACGGTTGTCACAGCCCTACTCACTCGGTCTCGCCATTTGTGTGTGAGATGACTGACTGGCGTCAGGGGTGACCAGGACGCATCATTGACATCATATGCATTTATTTCTTGTGATTGTGTTTGCTGCATTTGGTTGGATGCATATGTTTGACATGCATACAGGATTTAGGGCACTTCCGGTTTGACGACCCTTTTGTTTGGATAGGAGTTCCTGGTGAGTACAGCTTCCTTAGTTACCTTTCAGTTTTGCATCTTTCCTAGATATATGATTAGGAAGCTGTATTCCATGTTTATTGCTATTAGATATATCTTACTAGGCATGTCTATTGGTATTCGCTGAGTTGTTGAACTCACCCCCGTGGACTCTATATTTTTCAGGTACCAGGTTATTTATGGTGTCGCTTGGAGCATCCTGTCTGCTGGTCCCCACGTCACATCAGAAGACTTATCGATTTCACGTATGTTTTGTTTGTTTATGTATCAGTTTGTTTAGCTCTGTACTCCGGTTTTGTTTTTTGGAGTGTTGATGTCGTTATGTGGTATTTTGTATTTGTTGTTGGTTGTGTAAGCCTAGCCAGCTAGCAGTTTTGTGTTTTGGTTTTGGTACAGCCGAGTGGGTTGCTTTATTTTTTTTTATTGCGTGGTTGTGTCAGCCAGAGGCTGAATTTGATATTAACTGCGTGGTGTTTGTTTTCTTTTATTGTTGTTATTCCAGCCGCATGTGGCTGAGGTATATAGTGCTTGTAGAAAAGTTTCAGATTGTCCGCCGTACAGGGGAGATGCTGCCGAAATTTCTTCGGACAGAGACTCCTCTGGGGCGTGACAGTTTAGTGGTATCAGAGCAGGTATACGATACTTGCTACGTATTCTGGATTTTTGAGATTTATCTGATACCAATTTATTTGGTAACAGAGATCGACTTATGAGTCTTATTTTCGATGTTTTGGATTTCGTGATTTTGTCTTGTCGATGTGACTTTTTGGATTTTGGGACCTGGCAGCAGGACATCTCCAAGCTATAGGAGGTATGTTGGTATACTGTTATCCTACATTTTTGTTAGTATATGCACTGTTGATTATTACAGTCTATAACATGTATTAGCACTCTTTACTAGTACCTGTCTGGTTGTTGTAGCATATATTATATGTGATGGGTTAGCCACTGATCTTGATTGACCTTAATAGAGATTAAGGATTATAGGCTTTGGTGATTTTACATATCACACCACTAGTAGTTTTTAGCTTATGTTATTACTAGTTGGTTAGCAGATTGAGGCACATACCAGCCTCTGCTTTTAATAGCTGGGTAGTGGATATTATTTATATCTTTATGTTGACCAGCCAGTGGTATACCATGTTATCTTAGTTAATTTCATTAGTAGATAATTGATCTATTCTTGTTAGATAGGTCAGTAGAAGATAGATTGATGTTTGTTGACTTAGGTAGTCGTGATCGATTTACCTTAGATGCTTGTAGAGGCTTTATTTATTCTTGATTGGTTAGTAGATGACCGATTAGTTTTGTTGACCCGAACAGTAGGGGATTGACCTACTTTACTTCTAGATGTTTGAATCTTGAGTTGTTGTGCTTAGTGGGATATCTTGAGCACATCGAGTATCTAGCTTATACTGACGTGGGAAAGGATTGAATTAGCCATATACTATTGATGATTTGGTCAGTTGATAGAGGATCGATGTATCCTATTCCATGGGTACTGTAATTTTAGACTGTATGTACCTAATTGGATAACTTAGAAGATGGCATAGGGTTTGTGTGATAGATTGGATTAAACATGCTGATTATGCATATCTATGAAGTGTACATATGATTGTTATGAGTTGAAGGAGTTCTATGATGAATAGTTCATTTGTGAGTATTGTTTGAGGGGTATTGTTGATTTTACCTACGATGATATATGCACACGAGTTCGGTATACATTGTTGGAGGTATCACGGTAATTTATACCTAAGATGTGGGTATTTTTGGTGTGAACCAATTGGAGGACGATAGAGTTGACTATGGATTTGATTTGCTTACTGGGTGGTTATACCCTAGGCTACCCACATTGGTCTGTGGTAGAGAGATCTTGTGCAGTCTCTAGCTAGATAGTTAGGTGCTTTGGGCACTTATGTATTGGTTGTGGTAGAGCGTAGCTCCCACATGTTATGGATTGTTTGTGGTAGAGCGTAGTTTCCACCTATTCTGGATTCCCACATATTTAGGGATTGTTTTGTAGTGGAGTATTGCTCCTACATATTGCGGATTGTTGTAGCGGAGCATTGCTCCCATATTTATTGTGGATACATATTTTGGATTATTTGTGGTGGAGCGTTGCTCCCACATATGGAGGATTTCTTGTGGTAGAGCGTTGCTCCCACATATGTGGTATTTCGTGTGATAGAGCATTGCTCTCACACTGGAGGTTCTATTCTTTGGTGATTATATATCGTTGGTGATTAGATCTGTTTATTGTTGAGGATCTTATGGTTAGGAATGTTTGTGATACGGACATTATGTGTCTTGGTTTTACCATTAGTGCTTGAGGTGCTCTAGAGGTTACCATGGACTCGATGATTTGGGTATCCCTAGAATGTTTGGATCGGTTTCCATTGTCTTTGTTGACGATGTTGTGATTTATTACGGATCTGAGGTGAGTCAAGTACACCACCTTCGCATAGTTCTAGAGATGTTTCGACGAGAACATCTATATGTGAAGATCAGTAGTGTGTATTTTGGTTATTTTCTGTGAGATATTTGAGACACACGGTCACCAGTAGGAGTATATCGTGGTTACACAGGAGATAGAGGATGTTACTGTTGGGAGTAGACGGAGTCTATAGAAGAGGCTCGCAACTTCCTTTGTTTGGCCGATATTTCCGGAGATGCGTTGAGGATTTCTCACGGATTGTTATGCTATTTACACGCCTGACCAGGAAAGGCGTGAAGTTCATGTGGTCCGAGGACTACGAGACCAGCTTAGAGGAGCTGAAGCGGAGACTAGGGGTGACTCCGATTTTGGTTTTACCTTCTGAAGAGGACAGATTCGTGCTCTATACCGACGCATGACTACAGAGTTTGGGCGCTATTTTGGTGCAGCACGACACGGTAGTCTTCTATGTTTTTCGACAGTTGTAGGAGCATGAGTAGAACTACCAGTTTATGACTTGTGGCTGGCCGTCATTATTTTGTGCCTTGAAGATTTGGCAGCCTTATCTATACGGCGTTACATTTGAGATTCTCACGGACCATGAGAGTCTCAAATATTTGTTCACTTAGAAGGAACTTAAATCTCCGACAGGGGAGATGGATGGAGTTTCTGAAGGATTTTGATTGTACCATTAGTTATCACCCAGGAAAAGCTAATGTGGTTGTCAATGCACTTAGCAGGAAGTTCAGAGGGACTTTAGCTTGCCACCGAATTGTGGTCACAGACTTGATTAAAGGTTTCTTCGAGTTGGGCCTTGAGGTATAAGGACAGACAGAGCAGGGTACTCTGGTTACTATGGTTGCTCAGTCGTCGATCAGGACGAGGATCCGAGAGCCCTAGGTTGCTGATCAGTATTTGCGGGTTATTTGCAGCCAGATAGCTTCCGGGTAGCAGACCGAGTTCACACGAGATAAGGAGGGTGTTATACACTTCCGAGGCAGATTATTGCGTACCTCAGTCTCACCCGGTCTTATCGGAGTTACGTCAGGATGATCATCGCTCACGATGTGCTATCCACCCAGGCGGGACCCGCATGTATCGAGATTTGAGGTGTTCCTATTGGTGGAACGATATGAGTGAAGACATCGCATAATTTGTAGCTAGATGTCTTGTCAGTCAGTAGGTGATGGTAGAGCACCAGATACCTGCCGGATTACGTCAGCGGATTCCTATTTCCGAGTGGAAATGGGAACACATTACCATTGACTTTGTGGTAGGTTTGCCGAGGACACGACGAGGCCATGACGCGATTTGGGTAATCGTTGATCGATTAATCAAATCTGCGCACTCGTTAGCGATCCGGAAGACTGATTTTCTGGATCGATTGGTAGATCTGTTTTGCCTGGAGATCAGCAGATCACGTGGTGTCGCGTTGACTATTATTTCGGATAGAGACCCCCGGTTCACGTTTCGTTTTTGACAGAGTCTGCAGCAGGCCTTGGGCACACAGCTCTATTTCGGTGACAGTCAGAGCGGATCATTTAGACTCTAGAGGATTTGCTGAGGTCATGTGTATTGGATTTTGGAAGTAGTTGGGAGGACCATATGCCATCGGTAGAGCTCGTCGACAACAACAGCTTTCATTCGGTTACCCAGATGGCACCGTTTGAAGCGTTGTATGGTAGACATTATCGGACACCCACCCTCTGGTATGAGGTTGGGGAGGCCCAGTTGTTGGAACCTCGTAGAGCTCAGCGTGAGGCAGAGTTGGTCCATGCTATTAGATGGAGAGTGTCAGAGGCACAGGACTGCCGAAAGAGTTATGCTGACTGGAGTCGGAGACTCTTAGAGTTCTCTATTTGCGACCATGTATTTCTGCGAGTTTCACCCACGAAAGGGGTGAAGAGATTTGGTCTCCGAGGTAAGCTAGCTCCTTGAAATATTGGGTCATTCCAGATCTTGGAGAGGATTGGAGCAGTAGCTTATCGTCTGGCGCTACCACCATCTCTAGTTGGCATTCACGATGCATTCCATGTATCTATACTGAGGAGATACATATCCGATCCGGCACATGTTCTGTCAGATATATCTATTCCTATTCAGCCTGATGTTACTTACGAGGAGGTTCCGGTGCGGATTTTGGACCATAGAGAGCGTCAGCTATGGAAGAAGACTGTCCGACTGGTTAAAGTCGGATGGCAGCATCGTTCTGACGAGGAGGCTACGTGGAAGCTGGAGGATACGATCCGAGCTCGATACCCCCATCTTTTTACTTGCGGTATGTGGGTTAGAGTATCTTCAGTATTTATACTGCATGGTTATATTTCAGTGTTTGCTATTGGTTATAGCGAAATTTGGGGACCAAATTTTTATTAGTAGGGGAGGATGTGAGATCTCGGAAAAATTTAATTAATAGGGTTATTTGAGAAATAGCCTTATAGAATTTTTTTGGAATTTTTAGAAATTTTCTGGGAATTTTTCGGATCTCGTAAGACATGTTTTGAGGGGATCAATTTCGGGTTCGGGTTAAACTTGTTTGGGATACCCGTTTAATGGAGGAAATGTTTTATTTATAAAACATTTCCCTTTTCTTTTTATTTTCCCCAAACGCCGAACTCGACCCTCCTCTCCACTGCGATTTTCTCTCCTTCCCCGATACCCTCTGCTCACGCTGCCTCTCGCTCACGGACGAATCGGCGCCGACAGAAACGGAGCTCCGGCGATCTTCCTCTGCCGGCATCGACGCCTAGTAAGCCCAGATCTAGCCAAGGCCCTTCTCGTTCTAGCTCTGATCTCTTCTCCTCGCCACTGGTTCTCTCACGGGGACGAGCCGACGCTATTGAATCGAGCCCGATCCATTCGATCGCCGGAATGAAGAGGCAATTAGGGCTTCGAGGCTAGCTTCGATTTCTTCTTCTCTGGATGTTCTCCGATCTGTGCCCTAGCACGGTCTACGATTCCCTCTGCCCTTGATCGATCGCCGGTGCAGATTAGGGCTCGGAGCACAGAGGTGAGGAAATATCTTCAACTATTTTTTTTTTTTTTCCGTGTGCAATTGTGCCCTAGATCCTTCATCAACTTCGATCAGTCATCGCGATGACAAGCCGTGCCACCAAATCGTTGCGTGGAGATGCCTTAGGGCGTTGAGGGTAGGTAATCGAATCTGCTTTCTCGCTGTGGTTGTGTTCTTGTTGCAATCCATGCCCTAGATCCATCATCAGTGCTTTGCTTGGTCCAAGTTGTTGGCATTTGGTAAGTTTTGGATAGGTAAGGTTGCTACTGGATTTTTGGTAATAAATAACTTTATGGTTGTTTCTCTGATCCTCTTTTATCTAGGCAATGCGGAGGTTCCCAACAAGAGTAGTTGTGTTCTTCCGAGGAATTTCAGCAGTTACGATCCCTAGCTGTGGATAAGCAGTGGCTGTAAGCAGACGTAAGGTCAGTGTGTACGCTTTCTAGTGGTGATTTGTGTATCTCATTACGGTATTGTGTTGATTGGGTGTTTCCTTTTTGGATCCGGGCAATGAAGAGGTGTTCGACAAGAGTTGTGGTGTTTCCAGCAGCAGCTACATCATACCGGCAGCAACCTTTTCGGCTGTGAATTTGGGTAAGATGATTTGATTGATTAGGCTTATTGTAAATCCTAATTCAAATAGATTTGTTCGAATCGATTGAGGAGTTAGATGATCCAATTAGGGTTTATAATTGGATCTGGATTTTCGTTAGCTTCTCGAGGATTTGATTTAGCTAATTTATTTATATGTAATTAGCTAAATCTGGATACTATGTGTCACAGGACTTTGACGCGAGACGAGCATCTCGACGTTGGATTTGATTGGATTGGACCTGCTATTTGGAGGCGGGTACCTCTTGACTTATCTTTTATGATATTGTCATTGGATATGTATAGTATTTTATAACTACATGCAATGAACATGTTTGCCTTTGGTATGTCACTGTTTGATATCCATAGCATGTTAGGTTTGTCACCTGTGATGTATCCGTAATTATATCTCGTGATTTGTTGCCATGATTATCTTGTTACTATGAGTATCTTAGTTTCTAGAGTGACATACCATGCTTACTGAGGTTAGGACTAGGATTTGGATTGTTGTTTCTGGCCTGTGTATCTAGATTATCTGATACTTAGGTTTTTGGGCCATATCAGATTTGTGTACCTCTATTTGTGTATCATATATGATTTGGGTGTTTAGACCCTGATTCTTTGATCTGTGTATATTGTTGGTACATATGCTATGGAAGAGGGATATGATTTGGGTCTAGGTTGTTATACCTTAGAGGACTTGTATACCCTAGATCCGTGGATTTGACTTACTGATACTGTGGTACCCATATTATGTATATATGGATTTTTCTATGCTGATCAGGATATTCCATACTTATTATGTTCAGGACATAGGATTTTTGATATTTTATCTGACCTGTGTACTCTAGATCTTGGTATGTGACCATCGCTTTTACAGTACCCATTTTGTATGTGTGGATATGGTTATGTTGATCAGTTTTTGCCATGCTTAGTGTCATGCATCATGATTGCATGCTGTGCGATAGTCGACTCCATTGTTGTTGAGCACATCGCCAGTTACATGGATCTGCACACACCACCACTCATGGGTTAGTGGTCGATTCAGGCAGTGTGTGTTGCAGCAGGGACTTTGTTTGGCTACGTTGGTCCGCTCATGGGTAGTGTGACACAACGTGTTAGCCGGCAGGGATTCCTCCCCGTCATCGTGTACCGGGAGTTGAGAGCATTGAGCTCCCCCATTTATGATTTGGGGTCACAGGACAGGAGTACTCCGACAGCATCCCGTCCACTCGGTCACTCATCAGGAGCAGTGACGACAGAGTGTACGGTTGTCACAGCCCTACCCACTCGGTCTCGCCATTTGTGTGTGAGATGACTGACTGGCGTCAGGGGTGACCAGGACGCATCATTGACATCATATGCATTTATTTCTTGTGATTGTGTTTGCTGCATTTGGTTGGATGCATATGTTTGACATGCATACAGGATTTACGGCACTTCCAGTTTGATGACCCTTTTGTTTGGATAGGAGTTCCTGGTGAGTACAGCTTCCTTAGTTACCTTTCAGTTTTGCATCTTTCCTAGATATATGATTAGGAAGCTGTATTCCATGTTTATTGCTATTAGATATATCTTACTAGGCATGTCTATTGGTATTCGCTGAGTTGTTGAACTCACCCCCGTGGACTCTATATTTTTCAGGTACCAGGTTATTTATGGTGTCGCTTGGAGCATCCTGTCTGCTGGTCCCCACGTCACATCAGAAGACTTATCGATTTCACGTATGTTTTGTTTGTTTATGTATCAGTTTGTTTAGCTCTGTACTCCGGTTTTGTTTTTGGAGTGTTGATGTCGTTATGTGGTATTTTGTATTTGTTGTTGGTTGTGTAAGCCTAGCCGGCTAGCAGTTTTGTGTTTTGGTTTTGGTACAGCCGAGTGGGTTGCTTTATTTTTTTTACTGCGTGGTTGTGTCAGCCAGAGGCTGAATTTGATATTAACTGCGTGGTGTTTGTTTTCTTTTATTGTTGTTATTCCAGCCGCATGTGGCTGAGGTATATAGTGCTTGTAGAAAAGTTTCAGATTGTCCGCCGTACAGGGGAGATGCTGCCGAAATTTCTTCGGACAGAGACTACTCTGGGGCGTGACAAATAAGGACTTTTAGAACTTAAGACAAGGAAATTTTGGGTCATTACAGATTAAGCGATTCTTTATAAAAATCTTTGAAAGTACATTTAGATCCAAAACTAAATAAAAGATGTTCTATGAAAATAAATTTCCCTTAATTTATTATCAGAATATAAAAATAAATTAGATTCACTACTTCCTCCAGTGGAAAATCTAGATAATTATACTTGATCACGGTCAATTTCATATTCCATCAGGTGCTTTACTTCTACGTGTCCTTTCAAAGACTCATAGACACCGCCGACCTAAAATTGTATGAAGCATTACAGTACTTACATTTTGCACGCAATTCTTCCAATAGAAGAGTGACTTTATCAAAATGTCTAGTAAAAATAGAAGATTTTAAAAGAGGAACTTCTTGAACCTTAGGAGTGTGTTTAGTTCAAGTTATCATGTATAATCTTGGTTATATGATTACT
Organism: Zingiber officinale; assembly: GCF_018446385.1. NCBI lineage: Eukaryota > Viridiplantae > Streptophyta > Magnoliopsida > Zingiberales > Zingiberaceae > Zingiber > Zingiber officinale. The sequence continues at coordinate 46,299,050 of NC_055986.1, forward strand.
AGGTAATCACATAATTAAGATTATGAGGAATAAAACATAATCAAATGTTATTTGGTTTAACCTAGGTAATTCAAGAAAAACTTGTTTGTTTGAAGGTTTTAATGAATAACCTAGTTTAATATTTTATTGTATTACCCTTAGTTACAAAAATAACCATATATTATTATTATTATTATTTTTCAAATCGACGTTTTTCTTTTTTATGTTTTTACTTTTCCTTTTTCACATTTTTCTTTATTTCTTTATTTTTTTTATTTATTATTATTATTTTTGTTTTTATTATTTTTTTATTATTTTTTGTTTTTTATTAATTTTTTACATTTTTATGTTTTTCTTATTTTGTTTATTTTTTATTTTTTTATTTATTTTTTTAAAAATTGTTTTATTTTTTTACGTTTTTTTTATTTTAATTTTTTTTACCTTTTTTTTATGTTTTTATGTGTTTTCTATTTTTTTACGTTTTTTTTTATTTTTTAATGTTTTTTTTATTTTTTAAACGTTTTTTCTAATTTTTTTTATTTTTTTATTTTTTTACGTTTTTCTCTTACCGAAAGGTATTTTTGGTAAAAAAAATTCGTTAATCCTGGAATAAAAAAAAACCATAGTTTTTAAGATTTTCCGATTCCGGGTTGCATGCCCCTTTTGTTGACGTATTGGGCATGGAACGTTACTCGGGATCATCAATTACCTAAACCAAACAGGGTTTTTGTAGATAATCTTAAATGGATAACTAGGGTTATCAAGGATAACCCCCAACCAAACACACCCTAGAAGTAATTGCAATGATACTTCCTTATATTTCGGGTGTCACAATCGGATTCGGAAGTTGCTTGGTCTAATCATCGGTGAATTGAATGTTTGAATTCGCTATTTCCTTGTCCCTCCGAGAACGAGATGATGAACCTCCTCGCGCTCAGCCTCCTTCTCGCCCTCGGTCTCCTTCCATTGTAGTCAAAACTCAAAAGAAGAAGTAAAAAATGTATAGAATTGGAGTAAAAAACGTGTAGAGATTGTAGAATTAAGAATGAGAGAAGAGAAGATATGTGTGAAAATAATGAAATGAGTTATCTATTTATAAAGTTTGGAGAGCAATGAATACTAAATCGTAGCTATTGATAAAAAAATGGTCAAATGACTCAACCATTGAAAAAATATAAAAAAAAATCCCTTCTTTTTCATTCCAACGGCTAGAAACCTACGGTTCTAACGGTCCAATACAAAAAAACACTAAACTTGAACCACAGTTCGAATCGGTGGTTAACCGCCAATTGGCTCGGACCATTGACTTGGACCCGGGTCCGGGCCTACTCTACTATCTCATCAGCAGGGAATTTGCATTAGATTCTGTTGGTGCGGGAAGCATTCGACGATCGAACCTTAGTTTTGATAATAGCAAAGGGATTTTAAGCTTAATTGTTATCTGATGTGTATGATTGAGTGTTTCAGGAAAGTCCTAGTTGCGGTTAGGCAAGTGAAACACCCTAGGGGGTGGTAACCCTAGGTCATAGGGGGTGGTAACCTTATGCGGGAAGTCTTGGCGGGTCGGAGCTTCGAGTAAAAATCCTAGGGGGCGGTAACCCTAGGTTAAAATCTTGGTGTCGCGAACCGGGCAAAAGTCTGGACGGGTCGTGGACCGGACGTCCAGTATGAAGACCGAAAGCATCGGACGCTGAGCAAAAGTCCAGTCGGTTTGGAGGTCCGAACTGACAAAAGGTAAACTCTCCTGAGAGGAGTAGGTGAGGACGCGTTCCCCGCGGAGGGAACAGTAGGCGTCAGTTCGACCTAGGATTTCCAGTGGGAAATTCGAAGTCAGAATAGAACATCCCAAAGGCTGTAAAACATTTCATTTATTATTTTTATCTGTACTAACTGTGTTTTGCAGGATATGTTTGTGTTTTGGGTCAAACATATCTTGCAGGTACAAAAGAGCAAAGTTTTCCCTCGGATGAACAGTGTCCGAGGCGCCTCCATGGAGCTTGGAGGCGCCTCGGGTGCAAAGAGATCAGCTAGCTGTGAAGTGGGGCTGAAGGCGCCTCAAACGAGTTTGAGGTGCCTCAGACACTGGCTTGGGGGCACCTCAGACACTGGCTTGGAGGCGCCTCAGAGGTTTGTTAGAGGCGCCTCCAGGCAGGGATAAGCAACAATCAACGGAGCTTATCGCAGCGCAGAAAGAGGGATAAGTGTTGGGGTTTAAGGCGCCTTGACTGACATTAGAGGTGCCTTCAATGTCCAATAAAAGGACATCTCGACCAGCAGTACACAAGATCAATGAACAAACAACCCTTCTCTGATAAGCTGCTAACGAGACAGTCCGACGAAGCTATAACTCGACGCCAACGACCCGGAGCTTCCAAATTTCTTTTTCCCATTGTCGTTGGTATAATTCTTATTCTGTTTGTATTTAACTTGTAATAATTTTATGATATTATAGTTGTTGCCCGCAGTAAAAGTTCAATGAACTTGGGCCTTGGAGTAGGAGTCACCACAGACTTGGAACCAAGTAAACAACCTGTGTTAGCGTGTGTTTCTCTTATTAATTTCCGCTGCGTTTATTACTCAAGTTTTACGAATCCGAAACGAGTGAAAGCCACGAGCGCTATTCACCCCCCCTCTAGCGCGTCTCGATCCAACAATTGGTATCAGAGCGGGGTCGCTTCGATTTGGTGCAACCACCAGTCAAGCAAATTTTTTGTGGTGTTTTTAAATTTTTAGAGTTGATCGGAATTAGTATAATTGCTATATTCTGATCTAGTTTTTTTTATTTGAATCAATTTTTGCTCGAAGTTGGTGTAACACCACTCGAGTTCGTTCTTTTTCTATTTCATACCGCACTACTAATCCAGGACCAAGTCTTGGGGCATTTTTTTATTTTTTCTTCGTGCTAGATTTTAATGGCTTTCCAAGAAGGTCCTAGCACTGCTCGACCCCCGCTCTTCTCCGGAGATGATTTTGGATATTGGAAGAACCGGATGGAATACCACCTCAAGACACAAGTCGAGATGTGGATTATTATCCAGACCGGTCTCGAGCTTCCACGCGACGACACCGAAGAACTGGTTTCCTACATCAACTGGGACACCAGTATCATGAAAAAGGTGGAAGTTGATGCCAAAGTGACTTGCATGCTACAATGCGGTTTGACAAAAGAAGAACTGAACAGAGTCGGACCATTCTCAAGTGCGAAAGAGCTGTGGAACAAACTAATAGAGCTGCACGAGGGCACCTCCGATGCTAAAGTAAGTAAGTGTGATTTAATTTTAAATAAATTATACAATATTAAAATGCAGGAAGGTGAGACGACCAGCTAACTCCATGTGCGCATCCAGGACCTCCTAAACGACCTTCATGCAATCGACCAAAGAATAGAAAACCGCGACATAATAAGGTACGCGCTTAGCGCTTTTCCGAGGAACACCTTGTGGGCATCCATGGTTGATGCTTACAAGGTTTCTAAGGACCTTTCTTCAATCAAATTAGATGAACTTTTTTCTGAATTAGAATTGCATGAGCAGACTAATGCACGCCCGGTCGAGAAAGGTGTTGCTTTGGTTGTAGGTGCCAGCAGAACGCGCGAACCGACGTCGAGGTGCAAAACAAAACCCAAGTCCAAAGATGAATCAAATGCAGAGGACGACGATGAAGTTGTTTATGAATTGATAAAGCTCGTACGAAAGATATGCAAGTCAAAAAAGGTGACTCAAACAAACACGAAGGACAAGTCTGGAGTCACCTGTTACGGCTATAACCAGAAGGGGCACTACAATCCAGATTGTCCAAACAAGAAGAAAAGAAGGAAGGTGTTGAAGGCGACTTGGTCTGAGTCATCAGATGAATCCGAGACTGATGAAGAAGAACCGACGAGCTTCCTCGCGTTACCAGTGCAAGCGAACATTATTGAAATCGATTCAGAAACTGATAGCAAGTCAGAAACTGAGTCCGAGCAAAGCCACGGATCCGCATCCATTTCTGAAGGATCGAACCCCACTGTAAGTGCCCTACTCGCCGAAACTCATCTAGATGAATTGCAAGAATTAGTACCTTACTTGTTAAAAAAGTTGGCTAAATCCAACGTTCGGGTCAAGTCACTCCAAAAGGAGGTAACATCCCTTAAGGAAGCGACTGAGTTGAGCTCTTTAACTAAGCAAGTTCAAATTGGAAGTTCAACTCAAGTCCAACAACTTGAGGAAGAAAATTCCAATTTGAAAACTCAAATTAAAGAACTCAAAGACACATTGGAATGATTCACCATGGGTTCCAAAAATCTGGATTTGATTCTTGGAAAACAATGAGTCGTTTACAACAAGTCGGACTTGGATTCAAATCCAAAAGTAAGTATAAATCATATCTATCTCTAGTAAATAGAAATAATAGAAACATAATTCAAGCATGAGTCCCTAAGTCAAACTTGGTTAATCAAGTTGGACCTGGTCACTATTGGGTCCCCAAGGACCAGATCCATTTCCTTGATAGACCATATCGAGGCTATGATCCAGGGGGAGCTAATAGAAAAACTATCTCAACAAATAGATAAAATTGATTGATGCTTGTTTATTTATTTTCCTTGCAATATACATGCTTAGACTAGGATAGCTTAAGGATCTAGGCGTAATTTACACTTGCTAGTTAAATCTAGGAGTTTCAAAAAGAAAATTAAATATATATTTCTTTGAGCGGTTCTGTCTAGGAAGGGGTGGATGATCACATACTCAAGAAGGCCTAGAGCCTTGCCCTGACCTGGTAATCAATCATGGAAAGACATATTTAATTGACTAATTGGAAAACCTAATTTTAACTCAAATGTAAATTAATCCTTAGAAATAACCTAAATTAAGATAACCATCTCACAAAATTATTTAAGATTACCTGATTGATAATTTAGAATCGGGTGAGATGGATCTATGTTGAACTTAGTCAAAATCAACTAAACCTAATTAATTTAATTAATTCCAATAAGTCAATAATGTAAAATCTTTTAAAACTTAATTTCAAAATTATTTGAAAACTCTTTTAAAAATCATTTTAAAAATCTTTTAAACTTAATTTCAAAATTATTTGAAAACTCTTTTGAAAACTCTTTAAAAATCATTTTAAAAATCTTTTAAACTTAATTTCAAAATTATTTGAAAACTCTTTTAAAAATCTTTTAAAAATCATTTTAAAAATCTTTTAAACTTAATTTCAAAATTATTTGAAAATTCTTTTGAAAAATCTTGAAAAAATCTTTTAAAAATCATTTTAAAAATATTTTAAACTTAATTTCAAAATTATTTGAAAACTCTTTTAAAAATATTTTAAAAATTATTTTAAAAATATTTTAAACTTAATTTCAAAATTATTTGAAAACTCTTTTGAAAACTCTTTTTAAAATCTTTTAAAAATCATTTTAAAAATCTTTTAAAACTTAATTTCAAAATTATTTGAAAACTCTTTTAAAAACTTATTTGAAAAATCCTTTTAAAAAACTCATTTTAAAAATCCTTTGAAAAATCTTTTAAAAATCATTTTAAAAATATTTTAATCTTAACTTCAAAATTATTTGAAAATTCTTTTAAAAATCTTTAAAAAATCATTTTAAAAATCTTTTAAAACTTAATTTCAAAATTCTTTGAAAACTCTTTTAAAAACTCATTTGAAAAATCCTTTGAAAAATCTTTTAAAAATTGTTTAAAAAATTATTTGAAAAATCTTTTAAAATTCTTTAAAAATTATTTAAAAAATCATTTTAAAAATGTTTAAAAAATTTGAAAATTACTGTGAAAATTATTTCAAAATCATTTGAAAAATTATTTGAAAACACTTTGTAAAAATTATAAAATCATTTGAAAAATTATTTAAAATATATATATATATATATATATATATATATATATATATATACTTTCAAAAATCATTTGAAAAATCTTAGATAAATCTTAGATGAAAGTATTTCTCAAACTTAGATTTTAAATGACAAAAAGTTATGTTTCCAAACTTATGGCAAATTTTTTATCTTAGCTAAATGTTTACAAGAAAATTAATTCTAAAAAGCTAAGCATTTATTTCTATACTCAATTTATCTCTTATTTATTTTGATATATGGCAAATGGGGAGAGTATAAGGAAATTCAAAGAAAATTAAAGAAATTTCAAAAGAACAAGAAAATTTTTATTAAGGGGGAGCTTTGTATGTGCTTATGTTTTATTTATGCTTATGCTCATTTATGTTTATCTTTATTGCATTTTTTACTTAACTTTGAATTTCGATTGCCATAATAAAAAAGGGGGAGATTGTTGGTGTGGGAAGCATCCGACGATCGAACCTTAGTTTTGATAATGGCAAAGGGATTCAAAGTTAAGATTAATTGTTATCTGATGTGTATGATTGAGTGTTTCAGGAAAGTCCTAGCTATGGTTAGACAAGTGGAAAACCTTAGGGGGTAGTAACCCTAGGTCATAGGGGGTGATAACCCTAGGTCATAGGGGGTGGTAACCTTATGCGGGAAGTCTTGGCGGGTCGGAGCTTCAGGCAAAAATCCTAGGGGGCGGTAACCCTAAGTTAAAATCTTGGTGTCGCGAACCGGGCAAAAGTCTGGACGGGTCATGGACCAAACGTCCAGCATGAAGACCGGAAGCATCGGACGCTGAGCAAAAGTTCAGTCAGTCTGGAGGACCGAACTGGCAAAAGGTAAACTATCCTAAGAGGAGTAGGTGAGGACGCGTTCCCCGCGGAGGGAACAGTAGGCGTCAGTTCGACCTAGGATTTCCGATGAGAAATTCGAAGTCAGAATCGGATAACCCAAAGGCTGTCAAACATTTCATTTATTATTTTTATCTGTACTAACTATGTTTTGCAGGATATGTTTGTATTTTGGGTCTAACATATCTTGCAGGTACAAAAGAGGAATGGTTTCCCTCGGATGAACAGTGTCAGAGGCGCCTCCATGGAGCTTGGAGGTGCCTCGGGTGCAAAGAGATCAGCTGGCTGTGAAGTGGGCCTGAAGGTGCCTCAAAGGAGTCTGAGGCGCCTCAGACACTGGCTTGGAGGTGCCTCAGAGGTTTGTTGGAGGCGCCTCCAGGCAGGGATAAGCAGCAGTGAGCGGAGCTTATCGTAGCGCAGAAAGAGGGATAAGTGTTGGGGTTTAAGGCGCCTTGACTAGCATTAGAGGCGCCTTTAACGTCCAATAAAAGGACATCTCGACCAGCAGTACACAAGATCAACGAACAAGCAACCCTTCTCCGATAAGCTGCTAACGAGACAGTCCGATGAAGCTATAACTCGACGCCGACGACCCGGAGCTTCCAAATTTCTTTTTCCCATTGTCGTTGGTATAATTCTTATTCTGTTTGTATTTAACTTGTAATAATTTTACGATATTATAGTTGTTGCCCGCAGTAAAAGTTCAATGAACTTGGGCCTTGGAGTAGGAGTCGCCACAGGCTCCGAACCAAGTAAACAACCTGTGTTAGCATGTGTTTCTCTTATTAATTTCCGCTGCGTTTATTACTTGAGTTTTACGAATCCGAAACGAGTGAAAGTCACGAGCGCTATTCACCCCCCCTTCTAGTGCATCTCGATCCAACAGATTCCTCATTTCTCTCTTTTGTATTTTGATCTGTATCGGTTCTTTCCCAGCTTTAAGTTTGTTGTCAAACTCTGCTTTCTATTTAACTTGATGCATATCCTTGAAAATATTCCCTGTGAGTAAGGTTGTAAATGAGAAAATCAAACTAAATTTTGTGTTATTATTAAACTTACTCAAAAACATTTGGATTCATTTACAACCTACTTGTAAGAAATTTTATTCATAAATTGATTTATCTTAATGGTTCCCCCGATCGTATCTCTAATGAGAACCAAGATTGACTAATTTTGGTATTTGGTCGACAATTGCAACACTCTCAGTTAGGTAGGCTGCTACTTTGTTTATCTTTACCTCGTCAAATTTTTAAATTTCACTATGTAGTATCCACTTCCAATGCCTGATAGGGCAAGATCCCCCTCAACTTCGGTAGCACTTGAAGTCAAGTCACAATCTATCAAATTGAAATCCAAGAGAAGTTTTTGATCCACCCTTTGGCCCACACTCTTAGCCTATGGTCTTATTTCGTGATCACATTTTTCTTTCTAAAAGCTTCCTTGAGTTCATTCCAGATATCTCTAAAAATTTTATCATAAAAACATCTAAATATTTTATAAAAATTTTTACCGAATCACATAGATAATTTTTTAAAATTATCAAATCACGCAGGCTATTTTTAAAATTCCACTTCCCATTTTACCCCTAATCAGTCGATTGATAAAAAAATTAATAGAATTGATTTCTATTTGAAAATCAGTTGATTGATTTTTAACATCAATCAAATTAATTTCTCTTGATGCTGAAGTTTCGAGTAAATCAGTCGACTGATAGTGAAAATCAATCGAATCAATTTTCTTCTATATCAAAGTCGATTTTAGGCAAAACTGGTTGATAGACCAAATGATCTTGTATTGACATGAAACTAATTTCTATGTATTCAGTTAGTTCTCTTAATTATATTCATGCCTTCAAACATTAATTTAACTCAATATATTAAGAGTAGTAATTTTTTGAATATGAATGCACTCGAAAAATTTAATTCGTGGTCCATCAACTGATTTTGGACAAAATCTGCTGATGGACCAAACATTCTCGGATTGATATGAAATAGTTTTTATGTATATGGTTAGTTTTCCTAATTATATTTAAATCCTCACGTCAATTTGACTCAATATATTGAGACTAGTATTTTTAAATACAAATATATTTGAAAAATTTAGTTCGTGTTCAAAAAATCACCGATCTCAATATATTAAGTTAAATTGATATTTGAGGATATGAATATAATCAGAAAAAGTAAATGAACACATAGAAACTAGTTTCATGTCAATTCGAGGATGTTTGGTAGATCAGGTGATTTTGGGCTGATGGACTAAACATTCTCGGATTGAAATAAAACTAGTTCTTATGTGTTCATCTAGTTCTCTTGATTATATTCATACTCTCAAATATCAATTTAACCTAATATATTGAGAGCAGTAATTTTTTTAAACATGAATGTATTTGAAAAATCTAATTCATATTTAAAAAATTACTAATATCGATATATTAGGTTAAATTGATGTTTGAGGATATGAATATAATTAGGAGAACTAGCCGAACATATAGAAGCTAATTTCATATCAGTCCGAGATTATTTGGTTCATCGGTCGATTTTGCTCAATACTAGTTGATGAATCAAACGTTTTCATATTGACATGAAACTAGTTCCAATGTTTTCGTTTAGTTCTCCTTATTATATTCATGTCCTCAAATATCAATTTAACCTAATATATTGACAGTAGTAATTTTTTGAACACGAATTAGATTTTTTGAATATATTCATGTTCAAAAAATCATTACTCCCAATATATTAAGTCAAATTAATATTTGAGGGTATGAATATAATCAGGAGAACTAGACGAATATATAGAAACTAGTTTCATATCATTTTGAGTTGTCTAGGTCTATCAAATATCAATTTGACTAAATATATTGAGAGTAGTAATTTTTTTAACACGAATTAAAATTTTCAAATATATTCATGTTAAAAAAAATCACTGCTTTCAATATATTAGATCAAATTGATCTTTGAGAGGATGAATATAATAAGGAGAACTTGCCAAACATATAGGAACTAGTTTCATATTAATCTAATGTCATTTAATCTATTAACTCATTTTGAACAAAATCAACAGATAGATCAAACGACTTCGGATTGATATGAAATTAGCTCCTTTGTGTTCGGCTAGTTCTCCTGATTATATCTATGCTCTTAAACATCAATTTGACTCAATATATTGAGAGCTATGATTTTTTGAAAATGAATGTGTTTAAAAAATTTAATTCATTTTTAAAAAATCACTATTCTTTATATGTTGAGTTAAATTGACATTTGAGGCATAAATATAATCAAGAGAACTAGCTGAATATATAAAAACTAGTTTCAAGTCAATCCGATGACGTTTGGACTATCAATCGATTATACCCAAAATCGACTTTGAAATAGAAGCAAATCAATTCGACTGATTTTTATTATCAATCGCCTGATTTGCTTGAAACTTTATAACAGAGTGACATCAATTTGACTGGTGTTAAAAATTAGTCAACTGATTTTCAAATAGAAATCAATTAGACCAATTTTTTTATCAATCAACTGATTAGGGGTAAAACGGAAAGTGAGTATGTGATTTCATAATTTTAAAACTAACCTACGTGATTTAATAATTTTAAAAATTTTATCTATGTGATTTGATAAAAAACTATATTTTATACGAACCTTCTAGACCCATAACATATACAATTAGATCAAATTGATCTTAAATGTCTATTTGGAAAGAGATTGTGTCTACATACAATTCATTCCCTTAACATGAAAATTATCCTCAAAAATAGTAAACTCGCTTATCAATTTCTCAATCTTTCTTAACTTCTCTCATGGGCGTTGTTGTATATTTGATAGCATGAAACAAACACAGAATAAAATTGGAAACAACTTATAGTGATCTCCCGAGAAGAACTTGGTCATCAGTCTTTAAGCATTTGCCGTCGGAAGAGTGATCACGAAACTGATTCGAAAAACTCTTCTCAAGATCCATAAACCAAAACCTCTGCTGCTCCCAAATGCTCTTCTCTTTGCTTGCTCACAATCACCTCACTCCCTCCTTGAGATTTCTTGGACGCCTATTTATCAGATGAAAGAATCAGTTTGCAACCGATGCTTTGATGGTTCATTTTATTAAAACATACACTGAGGAAGATGAATCAATCATCTCCTCAATGTAAACATTGCAAATCATTTGCAACATAGCCGATCTCCAACATCTCCCACTCGTCCAAGTCAATCCATAAAGGTCATGTTGGTGCGGTTAACACTAATGGTCTAACCCAGGTTTTGATGAATAACAAAATAGGTTAAGTTAGTTTTGTTGTTGATCTAACACTCTGATCGACTGTGCAGGAGAAGTCCAGACAGGTCGACGGGCTGACCTGATGTTTGGCACGAAGCCCAGCTAGGTCAACGGGCCGACCGAATAGCTGGCACGAAGTCCAAACGGGTCGACGGGATGACCAGACATTTGGCACGAAGTCTAGCTAGGTCGACGGGCTGACCGGATAGCTAGCGCAAAGTCTAGAAGGGTCGAAGGGTTGACCAGACGTCTAGCAGGTAAGTAAAGGTAAGTCACTGGAGGGGAGTGACTATGAGGACGCGTTCCTGGGAAGGGAACTTAGGCGTCGATCCAACTTAGATCCATTTCAGAAATCTAAGTTGAGATCATGACTAGCTTCCGGTCTTGGAAAGATGAAGTCTAAGTCATACTCATTTCTGTTAAACAATGAATTGTGCTAATAATCTGTTTTGCAGGGTATAATTACCTCTACGTGTTTCTTGTAGGAAGGAGTCTGCTGAAAAACTTGGGTCCGGGCGCCCGGAAGGTACCCAGGCACCCGGAGGTCTAGGCGCCCGGGAGGTACCCGGACGCCCGGAGGTAAAGTTTTATCCCCTTCGCGTCAACGCCACATGGAGGCTCCTGATTGGGTCAGCTATGTCGCACCGGGGCGCCCTGAAGGTTCCAGGCACCCCCGAACCTCCTATATAAGGAGGGTCAAGGCTGAAGCTCCAATACAACTCAAAATTCGCTCTCCTGTGCTCCTGCGTCGCTACGAAGCTCTCCGACGATGCACTTTTCTTTTCAGTTCTTACTTTCTGTCGGTATTCTCTTTTTCAATAATTCATGTACTCAATTCTTGTAATCACTTTTCGAATTATTAGTGAATTGCCCATCGAAAGCACCCTTGTGTGCAGGCCTTGGAGTAGGAGTCGTCAAAGGCTCCGAACCAAGTAAATCGACTATGTTGGCATTGTTTTACTTTTTCGCTGCTTAACTCGCTTCGAAATTTTTGTTATCGATATTCACCCCCCTCTATCGATTCTTCACGGTCCAACAAGTGGTATCAGAGCAGGTACCGCTCTGACTTGGTGCAACCACCAGTCAGACAAGGGGGTGACATTTCTTTCCAATTTTTTTTCTCTTCCGGATTTTCAGTTTTTTCGCATAATTCCAAACTGGTATTATTACCGTTTTGGAAAGTTTTTTCATTGCAATTAAATCTAAATTGGTGCAACACCAATTTGGTTCTTTTTATTCTTAATTCTTCCCGCACTTCTAATCCAATACCAAGTCTTGGGATTGTGTTTGTTGTTGCTTTATTGTGTGTAGGGTCATCATGTCTCAAATCGAAGGTTTCAGTACGGTGCGTCCTCCCCTATTCAACGGGGATGACTTTCTGTACTAGAAGAAAAGGATGGAGGTTTACTTGAAGACGGATTTCGACCAGTGGCTCAGCATCACGAAAGACAACAAAACACTCGTTGACAACTCTAGAATTCCGCTAGATCCGGAATAGTGGACTTCGGACTTGAAGAAGAAAGCGTCGATGGAAAACAAGGCGACAACACATTACAATGCAGATTGACAAGGGAAGAGCTGAACCGGGTAGGACCGCACCAGAACGCTAAAGAGCTATGGGACAAGTTGATCGAGCTGCACAAAGGGACCAGTGACACAAAGGTAACGAAACGAGATTTACTTTTAAATAGAATATTTAATATAAAAATACAGGAAGGAGAAACGGCGAATCAGCTTCACACGAGGATCAAGGACATCCTCAACGGGCTCCACACGATAGGCCACCAGATGGATAACAGAGACTTGATAAGGTACGCGTTAAACACATTCCCACGCAATAGCTTGTGGGCGTCCATCGTGGATGCCTACAAAATTTCTAAAAACTTATCTAAACTAAAATTAGATGAACTTTTTTGTGAATTAAAACTACACGAACAAACTAATGCTACATCTGAGAAAAGTATAGCTTTGTTTGTAGGTTCCTCCAAGGAAAAGAAGAATAAGCCTGAACCTGAAGAAGATTCTGACCAGAACTCCGAAGATGAAGAACACCTGGTGAACCTGGTAAGGAATATGTTCACCAGGAAGAAAAGGAGCTTCAACAAGAAGGATCTTCAGAAGATCAACACTCCAACCGAATCGAGGAACGTGACGTGCTTCGGATGCAACAAAAAGGGGCACTACAAGAATGAGTGTCCGAGAGCGAAGAACGACAAAACGAAGCTGACCAAAAAGAAGGTCCTCAAAGCAACGTGGGATGACTCTTCTACGGAAGAATCGGAGGACGAAGATCAGAAGAACCAGAGCTACCTCGTGCTGATGGCCCGCGAAGCAGAGTCGGAGGATGAATCTGAAGACGGGTCTGAACCCGAATCGAGCCACGAGTCCGTACTTGTTTCCGAAGGTTCCGAAGTGGTATTCTTTAATTTGAACAAAAAGTTTTTTAAAATTATTTCGTGTTTAAATAATAAATTAATGAAAATTGAAAAATAAAATAAATTGCTCCTTGAGGAAAATCAAAACCTCAAGGAACAAATCACAAATAACAAACCAACTCAAGATCTAACACTCGAGGAGGAGAATTCATCATTAAAATTAGAAATTAACAATTTAAAAGGTATGTTAGAAAAATTTACTACAAGATCAATAAATTTAGACTTAATCTTAAATAATCAAAAAGCAAGTTACAACAAAACCGGACTTGGCTATAAGTCAAGTTCAAATAAAACATTTAATTCATTAATAACCCAACACAAACCAACAAGAAAAGCTTGGGTTCCAAAATTGTGCTTAACCATGCAAGTAAGACTTAACCAATATTACATACCTAAAAATAAAATATATTATGTAAAGTCAAATAAACCAATTCAAAAACCAGAATACAAACCTAGACCAAAAAACTCAAAATCTAAATATTCTAAAACTCACCAAAACTTAGACTATTATCAAGTAAATTATAACTATAAAAGAAATAAACATAAACCTAGAACAAAAAATTAAATTAAAGGCTAATAATTCAAGGGGAGACTCCAGAATAGCTGGCACCTCCAAAACTAACGTACTCGGAAGGGTAACCTAAACTAATCTACCCGGCAGGGTACTTAGGACCAATTATGAAGGGGACTCAAGTTTAACTTGAAAAATGGTACTGGTGAAGTTTTGGATGATAGTACATTAGGGAAGCTTAGTCTATGCATGTCTAGGAAGATATGCCTTCAACCTGGTGCATTTGGCTAAGTGGAACTGACCGAAGCTACCCTTTATGGATCATAACCAGTTAGACCAAGGTTTCGTATTAAGTCTAGTGAATAGGACTATTTGGAAAACCTCGAAGGCATGGTTACTCTAATGATGTCCAAGTGACTCACCATAGCCCAGAAATTTATCCAGAGAATGCCTATCTATTGAACCCAAAGCTAAACCTGAATCTAACACAAGTTAAAAACAAAACCCTAAAATTGAACCTAATTCATCTCAAAAAATTATAAGATTTCTTGATTGAAAACGTAGATCAGGTAGATGACTAAGGACCCAATCAAAATTCAAATTAAATTAAATCAAAATTAAATTAAATTGAGTCAAAGAAAATTAAATTAAAGTAAACTTAATTTTTTTTAAAACTTAAAAATTTATTTTAAAATTAAACTTAAAAATTCATTTTAAAATTAAAATTATTTTTTAACTTAAAAATTTATTTTAAAATTAAACTTAAATTTTCTTTAAAACATAAAAATTCATTTTAAAATTAAAATTCTTTTAAAAAAAATTTTCATTTTAAAATTAAACTTAAATTTTTTAAAACTTAAAAATTTATTTTAAAATTAAACTTAAATTTTCTTTAAAACTTAAAAAGTCATTTTAAAATTAAACTTAATTTTTTTTTAAAAAAATTAATAAGTCATTTTAAAATTAAACTTAATTTTTTTAAAAACTTAAAAAGTTCATTTTAAAATTAATTTTTTTTAAAAAAATCATTTTAAAATTAAACTTAAATTTTTTAAAAACTTAAAAATTTATTTTAAAATTAAACTTATTTTTTTAACTTAAAAATTTATTTTAAAATTAAACTTATTTTTTTAACTTAAAAATTCATTTTAAATTAAACTTAATTTTTCTTAACTTAAAATTTCATTTTAAAATTTAAACTTAATTTTTATTTAAACTTAAAAATTCATTTTAAAATTAAATGTAAACTTTTTAAACTTAAAAATTCATTTTAAAATTAAACTTAAGTTATTTTAAAAAATTGAAAACTTATTTTTAAACCTAAATTTTTTATTAAACTTAAATTTTCTTTAAAACGTAAAAATTTATTTTCTTTTTTTTTTTTAAAAAAAAAAAGCCGGGCGCCCTTGATATACCCTTCCGGGGCGCCCGGAAGTGACTCCGGGCGCCCCGCCCCAGCCAGCCCCGGGCGCCCGGGAACGGTCCGGGCGCCCAGAGCCCCCTATAAATAGGGGGGCAGGGGTGCCCTCAACTTTTGCACCACTTTCCTTCGCTCTTGCTAAGGCTCGTTTTGAGCTTTACCGCGAGAGTGATCAAATATAAAATTTTATTCTGTGGTTATTCCGTTGCTGCGAATCAACCGAGGTCATCAGCTCTAAAATTTTATTCATGATGACTCGGTAAATTTTTCTTCCTCTCCGAAGTTTCTTTAAATATTTGATTGATTACCTGTTTAAGTATAGTTTCTTTTATAATGTAGAAAGCGCTCTAGATCTGGTGCTAGGCCCTTGACTGCTAGTACAGACCCTAGATTCCCCACTGATGAACTTAGGATTAAGTTTGAGTCAACCATTTATATGACCATTAGGACTAAATGTCTAGATAGAGCATTCTTTTTACGTTCTTGCGTTCCAGTTATAGAGGTTATTAGCCACTATAACTTGCGGAACCTTGTTTATTGTACCAATTCAGTAAACATAGATTTATGTTCTGAGTTTTATAATAACTTGGTTAGAGTAGATGATCTCACTTATGTTACTAGGGTAGCTGGTACATATATTACACTATCTTTTACCACTATCCAGGACTTTTTAGACCTACGACCATCTACATGTCGATTTCAGTGTTACCCTCCTAGGGATCTACCATTTGGTGATCCCTACTCACACATTACTCTGGATACGATTTATTCGTATTTTTTCGGAGGAGAGAGTATACCCACCGTGACTATGTTTAGGTCAGTTGACCTTCGAGTTCATGATTATGCATTTTATAGGGGTTTAGTTTATTGCATATTACCACTTTCCACTCGAGACATAGCTATGATGTGTCCATTCCATTCCTTTCTTTTGTATGCACTCTGCCATAGATTAGATATAGATATTAGTCTACATATATTTCAGACCATTGTCTACGCAGCTGGCTATGTCACCAGCGTTCGAGTACATATGTTGTATTGTCATATTTTTGACGGCATATTTTGCCCACCTATGTATTAACGTCACCCGAGGTCATGTTCGAGCCATTATTGAGTTCGACGTCATAGGATCTAGGAGTTTCTCATTAGCAGGTGTCGACGTAGATGAGGATGATGGTGTCATGTCTTGGAGGAGAGGGGCCCAGCACCAGCCAGACCCAGATGCCCAGGACGCGACCGAGCATGATGAGTTTATGGTTGCGTTATTCGGCGATGACGCTCCAGCTCCGGCACCAGCTCCACCTCCAGGCCGAGCACCCCGTCCTGCACAGCGCACTCTAGGAGATCGAGTTGCTGGACTAGAGCTATCCATGACGAGTCTTCGGCAGGAGGTCTCGGACCTGAGACGAGACTCAAGACAGGACATCTTGGACCTACGACGTGACGTGCGATAGGATATCGCGGATCTTCGACATGATCTATCCAGTTCCCGTGAGGATGCCCGAACCCATCACGCTGAGTTGATCGAGATGTTCCGTTCCTTCAGAGCCAGATCACCCGGATCACACCCCTCCTCCTCATCTTGATAGACATCCTGACCATTATGTATATTTTTATCTTGACCTTGAGTTATGACATTTTGGATTTCACCTACTTAGGTATATCTTAATATAATTGATTCTGACTTGTCTAATAGATTAGGAATTTTAAAATTATCCTAAAAAATAAGGGGGCGTTTGGTACGCGCGTTTTCCATTTTCATTTTCTGGAAAACGCGCGTTTTCTGAAAAACGGTGTTTGGTTTGCGTTTTCCGCGCGCGTTTTCTAAAAAATTGGCTATCGTTTTCTAGAAAAACAGAGAATGACAAAAAGTCATTTTCTGTTTTCTAGAAAACGCGCATTTTCCAGAAAATGAAAATGAAAACGGTGTAAACCAAACGCACCCTAAGCATTTTCAAATTCTAAGGTAAAATGATTTTATGATTTCAAAACCTCCCATTTTTTTAGAATTTCTAAAAGGTTTTAGCCTTAGACTAGAATATTTCCTTAGAAACCATGCTCCCCTAGGGCTAGTACTTGAGCATCTCACCAACACCCTAAGATTCCCTTGTTTGTGATTGCCAAACATAGAAAGGGGTGAGATGCATAGGCAGATTGCCTGGACTTAAGATACTTATTTCAGTGCATCGACATAAGTCTGGACATTAAATACCAAATAGATATTAATCAAATTAAGTCATTCAGTGTAGTCAAACACTAACTGATACTTAGACTTAACTTGACTAACCAAGTGAAAGCTGCTATTCTCTGAATAGTCAGTAAGTAACTAACTGGTTAAACATATTTTGTATATCAGGTTCAGGGGGAGAAATTTTTTTAAAAACATTTTGAAACTAATTTTTACAAAACATAGCTCGTTTTTTGTATCTTAAAAGTTTTTTTTGGTTTTAAAAATTAACCTTGAAAATTGGATCTACCTTAGTTAAATTTTGTGTTGAAAATTAAATTTTACGAACTAAGTTTTTGGAAATTTTAAAGATTACTTTTAACTTAGTGTTTGAAAATTAGAATTGAAAATAAAGTTTACTTAATATTGAAAATTTGATTTAAAAGCTAAAATTTTACAAAGTTAGTATTTTCAAAACTTGATTTTACTTAGTTGGATTTTGTAAACTTGAGTTTAAATTTACAAACTAAGTTTTCCTTCAAAATAGTTTTCCTTAAAACTAGAATCGTGTTAACCTACAAAATTATTTTGAAAATTAATCTCTATAAAACTCATGTTTTAAAGGTTTTGAAAATTTGGTTAACTTTTTAAAGTTTATCTTTAAAAAATATATTATAAAAAGTTACTAAATTATTTTTTTAACTTAACCATTTTTTGTCAAATCTAGCTATTCTGAAAAGCTTGTTAAAAATTACTCTTTCAAAGCTATCTTTAACTAACTTAGCTATTTTCGAAAAGATTAAGAGATACTTTTAGAGTAACATATTTAATTAAATTCCCCTGAGTCAATCTGATTTGTGTTTCTATTCTTTTTTGCAATTCTTTTTTTTTGCATTTATGTTTTTTTTTATCCTTGTTTACATTTGATGAATGCCAAAGGGGGAGGGTTAGATAGTTAAGTTAGCTAAAACAAATTAAAAATGAAAACTAACTTAAAAACCTATTAATGCTTGTTTTAACTTGCATGACTTACATGTTACACTAACTTAACCAAGTTGTCATTCCATCAAAAAGGGGGAGATTGTTGGTGCGGTTAGCACTAATGGTCTAACCCAGGTTTTGATGAATGACAAAATAGGTTAAGTTAGTTTTGTTGTTGATCTAACACTCTGATAAAGTGTACAAGAGAAGTCCAGACAGACCGACGGGCTGACCTGATGTCTGGCACGAAGCCCAGCTTGGTCAACGGGCCGTCCGGATAGCTGTCATGAAGTCCAAATGGGTTGACGAGCTGACCGGACGTTTGGCACGAAGTCCAACTAGGTCGATGGGCTGACCGGATAGTTGGCGTGAAGTCCAGATGGGTCGAAGGGCTGACCGGACGTCTGGCAGGTAAGTAAAGGTAAGTCACTGGAGGGGAGTAACTGTGAGGACGCGTTCCCGGGAAGGGAATTTAGGCGTCGATCCAACTTAAATCCTTTTCGGAAATTTAAGTTGAGATCGTAACTAGATTTCGATCTCGGAAAGATGGAGTGTAAGTCATACTCATTTCTGTTAAACAATGAATTGTGCTAATAATTTGTTTTGCAGGGTATAATTGCCTCGGACTAACGTGTTTCTTGCAAGAAGGAGTCTGTTGGAAAACTTGGGTTCGGGCGCCCGGGAGGTACCCATGCGCCCGGAGGTCCGGGTGCCCGGGAGGTACTCGGGCGCCCGGAGGCAAAGTTTTATCCCCTTCGTGTCAACGCCACATGGAGGCTCCTGATTAGGTCAGCTACGTCACACCGGGGTGCCCAAAAGGTTCTAGGCACCCCCGAACCTCCTATATAAGGAGGGTCAAGGCTGAAGCTCCAATACAACTCAGAATTCGCTCTCCTGTGCTCCTGCGACGCTACGTAGCTCTCCGACGATGCGCTTTTCTTTTCAGTTCTTACTTTCTGTCGGTATTCTCTTTTTTAATAATTCCTGTACTCAATTCTTGTAATCACTTTCTGAATTATTAGTGAATTGCCCATCGAAAGCACCCTTATGTGCGGGCCTTGGAGTAGGAGTCGTCAAATGCTCTGAACCAAGTAAATCGACTATGTTAGCATTGTTTTTACTTTTCCGCTGCTTAACTCGCTTCGAAAATTTTGTTTTCGATATTCACCCCCCCTCTATCGATTCTTCACAGTCCAACAGGTTATCTGGTCACATAGACCATGTCAGTCACATAGACTACAAGGTGATCAAGTCACGAAGACCAGAGCAAAATTAATTAGTTACAAATACAAAATAAGAACATCCATTCCATACATTAGGGTATATAGTTCGTGCGACAGCAAGCACACTTAGCATTCAATTGCTAAGAAGCTTGTCATACCTTACTTAGCTGCTCCATAAAACAAATCAGAGACATCATAATTTACCTTTACTGTAGATTAAATTTTTTACATTAATATGAACATCTCTAATCCCTCATATTGACTATTATGTCAAGAGCATGTTCACCATCTCCAATCAGACATATTATTCACAATTACATTTTATGTACTGAACTAAAAATGTAACTGGTAGTAGTGAATAAATGTCACAGATATAAATCAATCTTAATCTTTTATTTTAGCTAGAGTCTATTCATTCTAATCAGTCACTTTCTTAGTTATGCTCCATTGACCGAATCATCCATAGCCAATAGGAAACATGTTAAAGTAGCAAACACTGATCAGAACTTCAAGTAGACAACTAAATAGTCACTTAAGGTAAGAATGAGATTAACTTATAATCTCAAGGGTCTCATATAGTAGAGAAGAAGAGATCCATTCTCCTACTACCCTTCTTGTCGCCATAACACATATGGTATGAATCACATGCTACGATGTTATTCTCTTTACTAAAAAGAGCACATATTTTTTCCAAAATTTAACATCATATAGATTTCGATCTAAACATACCTAATGTCTAATCTTAAATTCAACATATGAATTCCAATGTGGCTTTAAGCATATTCAATAAATGGTGGGTGCATTTACTCTAATTATTACATAAATAATCTCATCTTGACACAATTATCAAGGTGACCTTAACTTATGGGTATGTCTCTATTCATAGCTACATAAGTTGTCCCATAAACAACGGTCTTACCTCTATTTATACTTAACAAATAGAGATGATTGCCCATGTGAGTAGACCAATATCAATCTGCCAACATGTTTATCGAGACTTTTTATTCGAATGTAACAAAGACACATACACTGAATAGATCATGACATTTTTCATTTATAAAAATGTCTTTACAATAAGTTACATTCTTTGAAGTCCCAAAGACTTCACATGTCCATGAAATGACTCTTTAGTTAATGGCTTAGTAAAAGGATCAGCAAGCAGATTTCGTGTAGGAATGTACTCAAGAATTATCTTTTTCTTGTCAATAATATCCCTTATAAACTTATACTTAATTTCTATATGCTTGTTTTTGCTGTGATATTTAGGATCCTTGGAAAAAGATATTGCAGCTTAACTATCATAGTACAATGCAACAGGACTCCCACTATCCTTAGTAATCTTCAGATATTTTAGTAACCTTCTTAGCCAAACAACCTCTTGTATAACCGCTACACAAGCCACATACTCAGTTTCCATTATCGACAAGGCTACACAAGCCTGCTTCTTGCTGTTCCATGAGATGACACCACCATTCAGCAAGAAGGTATAGCCAAAAGTGAATATTCTGTCATTAAGTTCCCCTGCTCAATCTGCATCTATATAGTCACTTAGGCTCATATCTGATCCTTGGAAACAGAGGCAATAATCTGCTGTTCCTTTAAGATATTTGAATATCCTCTTCATCGCTTTTTAGTGTCTCGATCCTGGGTTTGACTGGAAATGACTTACTAAACCAACAACATAACTTATATCAAGATGAGTACATAACACAGTATACAATAAACTACTAATAGCACATGTATATGATTTTTTCTTCATTTCGGATATTTCCTCAGGAGTTTTGGGATACATACTTTTACTCAAAATAGTAGCTTTCGCTATAGGTGTCTGTTCAATATTGTAATTTGACATATTGAAGTGTTGTAGTATTTTACTGATATAAGTTTCTTGAGATAAACCCAAAAGCCTTTTAGAACGATCTCTAATGATCTTTACTCCTAAGATGTATTCTGCTTCTTCCATGTCTATTATGTCAAATTATGATGAAAACCAGGATTTGACTTCTATCACACACTTTATGTTGCTTCCAGTTATTATCATATCATCAACATATAATGATAAAATGACAAACTTTCCTTTTTTCCTTTCTTAGGTAAATACAATGATCCTCATTGATCATTTCGAAACCATAAGATAAAATGACATCATTAAATCTTATGTTCCATTATCTTGACGCTTGCTTTAGCCCATATATAGACTTCTTAAGTCTACATACTCTTTTCTCTTGGCCTTTAGCAACGTAATCTTTTGGTTGTACCATATAAATTTCTTCATCAAGATTACAATTAAGGAAAGTCATTTTTACATCCATCTGATGTAAATTGTGCTACTATAGCTAAGATGACACGTATTGACACAAACGTCACAACTGGGGAGAATGTCTCTTCAAAATCAATATCCTCCATTTGGGTATATCCTTTTGCACCTGTCAAGTAACCAGTGTAAAAGCTCGATTAGTTGAGGATATTGATTTGTGCTACTTGACAGTGTATCCTTTTGCAAGCCCGTGTAAAAGTAACTCAACACCCTTCAAGTTTCAATCCATGTCCTAGTCAAGTCATCATCAAATTTGAATTCCTAATGTTTCCAGTGAAAGACAAGTAACCAGTGATAGGCACTTACTCACCATTCACTTGGTTCATATTTCTCAACTAACCCAAGGTCTCAAAGGTGTGCTCAATCTCAAGGGAAGCTAAGAAGTCATTTCCCCAGTAACCTAACTCGGTCTCAAAGGGGTGACTTGCTAGATTCCACTCATGACAACTGTTTTTTATATCCATCTTTTTTTTTTCTTTTTTCTTTTTTTTATAAGTGTTTGCATTGTGCAAAACTTATTCATAAATGTACTTTTAGCACACATGTTGGGATATTTTGATTTTTCCAAATGAGCTTTAATGATTTGAGCCTCATCCAGTAACCAAAATGAAAGTTGAGAAATCACCATGGAAACCAAGTACTAAGCAAACAAGATGAATCATGACTATTTCAATGACATCAACTATTCAAGCATCAAGCACAAGTGTAGTGAAGATAAAATCCTTAAGGTTGAACCAAAACTAAAACTCATCACAATAAGATTCTTAGCTTATTAATGCTTCCCAAGATAGAAAAAAGAACTACACAAAGTTTACTACTAGCATCATTCGAACATCATGAATCAAGCCAATAATCGTGCTAACATTTCACTTGAATCCAAGAAAGCATATAAGTGAAGTTTTGATGTTCTCAAGATGTATGCCACAAAAAATCAAAACACAATGCAAGACATAAGCAAAAGCAAAAACAAACAAAGCAAATCAAATGCATCTAATGCATCCCCCCAGACTTAAATTTTTCATTGTCCCAATGAAAACTAAAAACAATGTGGAGGAGATTTTAAAAGAAGTTACCAAGTGATGAGCTCCAAATGGTTGACGTTCATGTTTTTAAAGATACTCCTCCGTCCAATACTCACATTCCTCCACAACTTTGAATTCTACAACAATAATATAGACAAGAAAAATTAAGTAGAGGATACATGTTTATTATAAAGAGAGAACTAAAGACATAAAAGAAAATAAGGAAAATGAACTTGGGTTGCCTCCCAAGAAGTGCTTGTTTAAGGTCATTAGCTCGACCACCTCATTAGATTCATCTAAATCTTGCTCTTGGAGGGGTAAGATATTTTAGAACTCTCCTACCAAGGGCTCTTATTATGGAGGGAGCTTTCATCAAAGGAGCTACAAAGTAAAGTATAACTCTCTCCATCTTCGTCTTCTTGGAAATTTTTTCAGGTGGTCGAAGACGGTTCAGATTGAGCTTCCAATTATTGGCCCATGTGAAATCTGCACATCCAAAAGAAAAACAAATCTCCCACAAGCATGTTGTATAGTATAGAGCTAGAACCATATCAAGATAAGATGAATAAGTAATAAAAACTGAATCACATCCAACAAAGTCAATTATAGGTACCTCCATAAAGTTTTCCAAAAGATCACAAGAAATACTAACCTTACTTTGTTGAGAAATACCTGAAATTTCTAAACATGTAGATGTGACTTCCTCTGAATCAAATGATGGTTCTGGCTCTAGCTTAGGTGTTGATGATATCAATGATGGTGATTCTCGAGACTCTACTAGCTCTGTATAAGTCCCTACACATTGTTCCACAACATGATCAATTCTTAAAACCTCTAAGGGTTGTCTTGACAAAGGTGGTGATCCTTGAGATGCTGCTTCCACAACACAGCTCCCTACACATTCTTCCATATCATCATCATCAACACATACATCAAAAAATAAACCAACATCTATGTCCTCAATAGGAGAATCAATAACAAGAGGATCAATAACTTCACTTGCAGTTTTAAGTTGATCTACCACATCACATTCATCATCTGAAAATTCGATGTCACTATAACACCTTATAAAATTTTGAGATAGATCTGAAAACTTATTTACCACTACATTATCAGTAAAATCCTCATCTGAAAAGTCTTCATCTTCATATATATTCAAAAATCTACACTCAACCATATTAGTGTCACAGGATTTGCCGAAGTCTTTATTTTCATTGACCCCCACTAACCTTTGTGGAAAAGGAACCCTTAGTGAAGGTCCTGGGAAAGACTGAACTCCCTTTTTCCCAAATTCCCTTTGAGCTTTTGGAGGAGGTCCAACTTGCTTATCTAATGTTGGTGTGATTAATCGTTGAGGGAAAGGTACTTCTGGCCTTTGGGAACTTCCCAGAGAAATGGAACTGAGTTCTTGTGATCTTCTATTATTCTTCTCCTCAATTCTAAACATGTCATTCTTCAGAAGTTCTTCATGATTTTTTCCACTTCTCAACCCAACATCATCACACTTTTCATTGGATCTTGACTGTGTAGGAGGGGGATCTTCTTTAAACCATTTTGAAACAATACTATCAAGCTTTGCCCCCAAATGTTTGAACTCCTCACTCTGTGACTTGTGAATTTCAACATTTTTAGGTGGTTGAATTTCATTTTGTTTGACAGGCTCTCTTACATTTATAGCTTGCACTTTTTGAATATCTGAGGGAAATTTCATCCAACTTTTGTTCGACCATTCATGGAGGTTCAATGTCACTTAATCAATTAACGAATAAGCTTCATCTACACTTTTGTCCATAAAAGAACCTCCAGCTGATGAATCCAATAAAGTCTTGTGTGAGAAAGAAATTCCCCCATAGAATATGTGCAAAATCAACCATTTTTCAAAACCATGATGAGGGCACTGTCTTTGAAGACTCTTGAATCTATCCCATGCTTCAAATAATGATTCTCCATATGCCTGAGAAAAATTTGTTATGCAATTCCTCATATACACCGTTCTACTTGGAGGGAAAAAATGATTCAAAAATTGCTTCTCCAATTGTTCCCAACTTGTGATGCTTTGAGGACAGAGAGAATATAGCCAAGTCCTTGCTTTATCCTTGATACTGAAAGGAAATATCATCAATCGAACTGCATTTGCTGATACTCCACATTTCACCAAATCACAAATCTCTAAAAATGTCTCAAGATGCAGATAAGGACTTTCTGATACTTCTCCTCCAAATTTGTGACCTTGTATCATGAAAATTATCTCTGGGTCTAGTTGGAAACTTTCTACTTCAATTTGAGGTTGCACAATGGGAGATAAAAATCTTGCAGAAAAGGGTGTAGAAAAATTTCTCATGGTCCTGCTTGACATGTTAGTGCTCATGGATATTCAAGAAGAAAAAGAAAATTATCAAGAATCAAAAACAAGAAATAAAATGCAATATGAAAAGCAAGAAAGCAAATGCAGAATTTAAATTGCAAGAAAGAAAGTGCATAATGAAATCAAGAAAGAAAAGATAAAAGAAAAAAGGAAAATGTCTAGAATAATTCATATGCTAAAAATTGCAAGATATGTTTACAAAAGAAAAGAAGAAAGAAACTAGATCAAAAGAGAAAACAGAGAAAAGTTAGATTAGAGTGCTAAAAATCAAGAATGCAAAGTTAGAATTAGAATTAGAATTGCAACAAAAAGAATTGTTAAGAATGTTATTCAAGAAAGGAAAAACTTTTGAAAACATAATTCTAACAATTAGTTATAACTATGCAAATCAAAAGAAAGAAAGAAAAGTTATGTTTAGTCTAACTCAATTGATAATTCCTAATGTTATAGCGCAGTCCCCGGCAACGGCGCTACGCTCCGCAAGTGTACGGAAATGTCGCAAGTAATATAAAAGATTATCGTATCCACAGGGACTGGAATAAGCACTAGAAATGTCTCAATGCGAATTAGCTAAACAACTATCCAATCGTTTTAAAAGCAAAGTAAAGGTAAACAAATCTAATATTAGAGATCAACAAACAAGAGTTTAGTGTTTTGGGTTATGATAAAGGGAGATTCTAGGAGTTTCGGTTTCTTTGTAAGATTTCTTGAATGTAAATGGTTCACCAATTCTTATTCCTCAACTGCCAAACATGTAGAAAGTTGTCGGTTCCCTCTTGCAATAGACAACCGGCTAAGGACTGAGAAATGTATCTAAATAGGATTAATGAGACATGAACCTACGTTGTCCTTACACAGAAGCGCACCTATTACTATGCCTTCCTCGGATATCAACGTAGAAGCCCAAAACTTATTAATCTATAAAGATACAAGAAGCTAATCATAGAATCCATCCTACTCTCTTGAATATTCCTATTTCCTCTTCAAGATTATCTCTCAAACGTCCTTACACGGGCTTGCACCTGTCACGTGGATCCCTCGGATGATCGAGTGAGAGTTTATCCTTACCAAGTCCATAAGAAATCCAAACAATCAATCAAGAATGAGAATTAAGCACAAACCACCATCAATCATTCAAGATCTAATTGATACAAGCAAGATAATGTCATTGAAACAAGAAAATGGCAAATCCATAAGAGATTACATCAATCCATCATACAAATACTCCCTTAATCCTAGAATACAAGATCTACTCCATGAATCGAGGAAGAAAACCCGAAAGAATAGAGATTACAAGCATTCCTTGAATCCCCAATCCAAGAAAACAAGAAGAGGGGAAAAGAGAAAACTTATCTACGAAGAAGCCTTGTCTTCGGATCCAATCCTCGCTCCGGAGTCGAAATCGTCGAGATCTCCCTTAGAATCGCCCAGAAATCCTCCCAAGAATGGGAGGAAACCACCAAATCATGCTTTCTCCCAAAGGGGGAGAGATCCCCTTTCAATTCATGAAGGAAGGTTTAAATAGAGGAGGGAATCGGGCGCCACACGGCCCCTCGACACGGCCGTGTGAGATCCACACGGCCATGTCCAGTTCCTTCTCTGCCAATGCTGCACGGCCGTGTGGTGCACACGGCCAAAGACCCTTCTGCTCTCTGGAAATGCTACACGGCCGTGTGGTGCACACGGCCACCACCTGCTTGGCCTCTGGAAACCTCACATGGCCGTGTAGATCCACACGGCCATGTCCTGCTTGGCCTCTTGAAACCTCACACGGCCGTGTAGATCCACACGGCCACCACCTGCTTGGCCTCTGGAAACCTCACATGGCCGTGTAGATTTACACGTCCATGTAAGGTTTCAGCACTAGATGCCATACATGGCCGTGTGCAGCTCACACCCCCTTGCATGGCCCTTGCACACCCTTTGTCTTAGCTTTGAATAGTTATGTTTCATTGCAACATTTTTTAGGCCACCAAGATGGGGTTTTCTCCCATTGAAGTCTTCATCAAAGTTGTAGATCTTGAAGTTATCTACAAGTCGGTATAAAGAACAGCCCAAATCTCCAACCGAGCACAAAGTTATGGCCGTTTTAGTTTTAGTCTGTAGTGTAGAAAACCTCACACGGCCTTCACACGGCCGTGTGAGGTTCACACGGCCCCAACATGACCCCTACACGGCCTTAACACGCCCATGTGAGTTCTACACGGCCAGAACATGAAGAAAACATAGTTTTGCATGCCCATGTCACTCTGGAAGCTCTAGACTTCATTTAAACTCTGTTTTTACTCCAAATCACGTCCTGTCAATCAAAATAAGCAAAGAGTAGATCTCCGAACAGAATATAATGAAAGTATGATATTCTAATGAAATAGGGTGCAATAAACATAGATTATGCCAATGAAATACAAGTAGATGAGGGTCAAAGTATGCATAAAAGAGTATATAATCTACGCACATCAGCAGGGTTTTAACCTTATGTTCCAATTGATTCTCAATTTCGTTCAAGTAACGAATGAAGCAATCTAATGCTTCAGATTTGTGAGAAATCAAATACGCATGACCAAAACGTGTGAAGTCATCAATAAATGTAATGAAATAAGAACTCCGATTTCTAGCCTTTACATTCATTGGACTACAAATATCCGAATGAATAAATTGCAATGGTGATTCAGCCCTAATAGCCTTACCAAATGGTTTCCGAGTTGACTTTCCAGCAAGATAATGCTCAAATATAGACAAGTTAATCTTATTATAAGTGCCTAAAAGGCCCTCCTTAGCCAATCTATTCATTCGTTCTTGTCATATATATCCTAACCTAGCATGCCAAATTTCATCATTAACATCAACATTATTAGTAAGAGCAATATTTGAAAAACAACCATCATTATTATTTGGTTCTACATCAAGAACCATAAAACCATTTGTTATATAATCATGCCCAATTAACACAGAGTTAATTTGAAGTTCCACACAATGACTATAAAAATTTACACAATAACCTAAATTAAGAAGACAAGTGACGGAAACCAAATTTCGTCGAATCTCAGGAGCATATAGGACATCATATAGAAACAAGGTTCTTCCACCACATAGATTGAGCTTGCAAGTGCTAATTCCTTTGATTTCAATTCTTGCATTGTTTCCCACATATATCCATTCGTTGCCAGCTGGTACCCAACAGTACTCCACATATGTAGCTCGATCATGTACTAAGTGGTTCATTGCTCCTGAATCTATAATCCATAAAGGATAAGAATCAGCTAATAACACTATACTTGCAACATAATGTTCGTGGAAAGAAGATAAAAATGGATCTACATTTTTAGGCTTGGTACAATCTCGAGCAAAATGACCCTTCTTGCCATAGTTATAGCAAGTCAATTTGCTTTTAGGTCTTTGTCCATATTTCTTTCCTTTCTTCTTGATTTGGTTTTTTGCAGTAACAGCACTAGCCTTCTTTCCTTTTCCTTTACCTTTCTTAAATCATTTTTTCTTATTCTTGGAACTAGAACCTTCAGCTACAAAAGCTTGACTAAAAATCCTTGCAGATTCAATCCTCTCCACCTCAAGTTCTACATGGCATGAGACATCAGTGAAAGTCTTGATACTCTCACTATGAGTTAGATTCTATTTCATTGTTTCCTAAAAATTAGGAAGGGAATGGATAACTGTTTGAACTTGTTGTTCATCGGTCAACGCATAACCAGCAGTATTAAGCTCTCAAATTATGTTACCCATCTCCCTGAGATATTGGGCCATGGTAACATTCGAGACTTTTTTACAACTATCAAACTTGATAGTTAACTGACGGAGCTTACTCAGACTTACTCTAATGTACTTCTCTCTAAGGGCTACCCAGATAGCATGAGCCGATGTTAATGGCTCATACTCAAATACCAGGTCATCCACCATTAAACTAATCAATATTCCCTTAGCAATAGAGTCCTTCATTTTTCATGCCTTATAGGCATCAAGGTCACGTCTGTGCTGTGATGTTGAACCATTAGCTGGTGTTGGTGTAGGAAGAATCCGACGATCGAACCTGAGTTTTGAAAATGGAAAAGGGTTCAAAGTTAAGGTTATTTGTGGTCTAACATGTTTGAATGAGTTTGTAGGAAAGTCCTAAGTGTACTTAGGTAAAAGTCCTAGCTACGGTTAGGCAGGTGGAAAACCCTAGGAGAAGGTAACCCTAGGTTCTAGGGGGGTAACCCTAGGTGAGGAAAAGTCATAGCTGCGGTTAGACAAAGGGAAAACCCTAGGGGGTGGCAACCCTAGGTCCTAGGGGGCGGTAACCCTAGGTGGAAAGTCTTGGTAGATCAAGGACTTTGATCAAAAACCCTAGAGTCGAGGACTATTGGTGGAAAGTCCTGGTGGTCGTAGTCCAGGTGAAAAGACTAGACAGGTCATGGAGCGAACGTCCAACAGAAAGTCCTGGAGACTCAGGCGCTGAGCAAAAGTCCAGTCAGTCTGTGTAACGACCCGCCTTCTACTGACTAGGCTGTGAGGCCGATCGCTACATTATGCTGTGCTAAATTACTATTGCGGAAATCTGGATTGATTAAAATTTTACTAAACTGATTACTGTAAAATCTGAACTTAATATTCTAGGTGTACCTAGGAGTTGTACACATGCTAGGGAAGATAATCTATGCCTCTCGGATGTCCTGCTAGCTGTAATCAGGCATTTCAATCAATCCATGAATCGATTGGGCTGTCAGATCGATCCAGTGATCGATCCAGCTTGATACTGGCACGGAGAAAAACCCTGGATCGGTCGGCTGACCGATCCACAAGCTTGATCGATTCTATATGCGGCTGAATTGGTCTACCGACCTATCCAGTGTCTCACTGATCGGTCGGCTGATCGATCAGTGAGCTTTGTACTTCTCTGTTCGCATCTGGATCGGTCGGCTGACCGATCCATAACAGACACTAACTCTCTGTTCGCAACTGGATCGGTCAGCTGACCGATCCAGTGGCACAACCCAACTCTGATCGATCTGTCGATTTCGAACCAGAACCCCTGATTTCAGCACTTTTCGTGCCTCAATCACATTACATGTTCTAAGATGGCTGAGAAACACTCTAACAACCACAACTAACATTCTAACATCATAAAGAACAATGTTCTAAGCATAATAGAGTGCATGGTTAACTAATTCATAGCGATCAACATACTAAAGTGCAAATTGCTAAAACACTAAAAAGTACTAATGTTTAAACAAAGCTTGCTAGAGTTCCCTAAGATCTTCTTTCCAAGTTCCTGCCCACACACATCCTCGTAGCATTGTCCTCCAGCCTCCGCTAGTCCATCTTTCCTTTACCTTTATCTGCAGTATAAGGAAAAGAAAGTATCTATAAGCTTTCGCTTAGTAAGAAACCATCTACCTCACTAAAACATGCATTCGATGCAATATGCTTTTAAAACAAATGCTATTTAAAAACATGCACTGAATTTGTTAAAGCATGGCATACTGAAGTTACATGGCATAAATACTGAAACATGGCATGCATAATAAAATTTAAGCATGGAGCTATTTCATGGTATCAACTAGGAGAACTAAACTGAAACTGAAACTAAAACTGAGCTAACACTATATTCACATAACTAGATTACGAGTTTGAAAGCTATTATCATAATAAGTGAAAATAGTAATCATACTACTGTTTGGGCCCGACAACTGTACTTGCTGTGCACGCATCCCTAGCTAGACCCGGGTTTGCAAGTCCCACATTTAGTAGGGTTTACTAGGTTATCTAAACCTAGGGACCGACTATGGGAGCCCAACCCAATGGATATCTAATCCTGTACAGTGCCCCTACTGAAAATAAAATATTGAATCATAGCTAATTAATTTATCTTGCTTTTACTAGGTTATCTGAACCTAGAGCCGACTGTGGGTGCCCACCCATTGGACCGTAGCCCCATATAAGCTGTAGAAAGACTAACTAAACTATTTAAATGCTTCTATTGCATTTACTGAGCTATTAGAAATGTCTACTGTAGCGTTTTACTGAGCTAAACATTTTATCGAACACTTGGTGTGCTCCAACTCTCCTCTCTATTAGGGAGACCACCTCTAGGCACCCGACAACGTCTAGAATCTCCAACTGAAAGGAGAAAACGTGTCTGGCCCATCTAGGTGTGCTCAACTAGATCCCTAAACCTGAAAAGGAGGGTTAAATACACCCTATGCGTCGAAAAGCCTACATATAGCTAATTTAAAAACATTCAATCGTACGAAAAGCTACTTATACTGCAGGTTAGGGGTATCTTACCTCGTATGCTAATTTCCTTACAATTCTATTCGCTAGAATTCCGGTGGAGACGACCCCTTCGACAATCTTCTCACGTCTATGCGTTCCTCTCGCGAAGAAGAGCGTCCTCGTGCCGGAGTTGTCACCGGAAGATGACCTTGGGGCCCTAGGGAGGGAACCCTAGGATTGGCGCCGAGAGGAAGAAGAAGAGGGAGAGGTGCGGCGTGAGGTTAGGGTGAGGAGGAGAAATTGCCGAACCAAATAAAAATAAACCAAACCCCACTTAAATTTTCTATTTATATTAAGTGGGTAACTCGGCCCAACTTAAATATAAATATAACTGTTTCCCTTTCCTTTCAGCACGGCCCTGCTGGGTTTAACTGGTTACTAGAATTATCCGTAAACCATAGGTCTCGGGTTTAATTCCCGCTTAGGCCGTTTTCGGTTTCTATTTGTTTTTGCTACTTCCGCTACTCTAAAAATTCTGTAAAAATATCCTAATATTCCAGAAAAATCATAGAATATTTCTAAAATATTTTTGAGAATTTTCGGGCGTTACAATCCCCCATACCTTATAAAAAGTTCATCCTCGAACTTAGAATAATTCTGGGTACTTCTGTCTCATGCTGGCTTCTGTCTCCCAAGTTGCCTCTTCTGCTGTGTGATTTCGCTTTTATGCTCCGCAAGTGTACGGAAATGTCGCAAGTAATATAAAAGATTATCGTATCCACAGGGACTGGAATAAGCACTAGAAATGCCTCAATGCGAATTAGCTAAACAACTATCCAATCGTTTCAAATGCAAAGTGAAGGTAAACAAATCTAATATTAAAGATCAACAAACAAGAGTTTAGTGTTTTGGGTTATGATAAGGGGAGATTCTAGGAGTTTTGGTTTCTTTGTAAGATTTCTTGAATGTAAATAGTTCACTAATTCTTATCCCTCAATTGCCAAACACTTGTAGAAAGTTGTCGGTTCTCTCTTGCAATAGATAACCGGCTAAGGACTGAGAAATGTATCTAAATATGATCAATTAGACGTGAACCTATGTTGTCCTTACACAGAAGCGCACCTATTACTATGCCTTCCTCGGATATCAACATAGAAGCCCACAACTTATTAATCTATCAAGATACAAGAAACTAATCACAAGATCCATCCTACTCTCTTGAATATTCCTATTTCCTCTTCAAGATTATCTCTCAAACGTCCTTACACGGGCTTGCACCTGTCACGTGGATCCCTCGGATGATCGAGTGAGAGTTTATCTTTACTAAGTCCACAAGAAATCCAAACAATCAATCAAGAATGAGAATTAAGCACAAGTCACCATTAATCATTCAAGATCTAATTGATACAAGCAAGACAATGTCATTGAAACAAGAAATTGGCAAATCCATAAGAGATTACATCAATCCATCATACAAATACTCCCTTAATCCTAGAATACAAGATCTACTCCATGAATCGAGGAAGAATACCCGAAGAAATAAGGATTACAAGCATTTCTTAAATCCCCAATCCAAGAAACCAAGAAAAGGGGTAAAGAGAAAACTTATCTACGAAGAAGCCTCGTCTTCGGATCCAATCCTCGCTCCGGAGTCGAAATCGTCAAGAACTCCCCTCGAATCGCCCAGAAATCCTCCCAAGAATGGGAGGATACCACCAAATCTTGTCTTCTCCCAAAGGGGAAGAGATCCCCTTTCAATTCATGAAGGAGGGTTTAAATAGAGGAGGAAATCAGGCGCCACACGGCCCCATGACACGGCCATGTCCAGTTCCTTCTCTGCCAAAGCTGCACGGCCGTGAGACTCACACGGCCAGGACCCTTCTGTTCTCTGGAAATGCTACACGGCCGTGTGGTGCACACGGCCACCACCTGCTTGGCCTCTAGAAACCTCACACAGCCGTGTAGATCTACACGGCCATGTAAGGCATCTGCTCTAATTTCTTCAAATCAAGACACGACCATGTGAGATTCACACGACCATGTCCTCTTCCCTTCCTATTAAAACTACACGGTCGTGTGTGGTACACGGCCTGATGCTCTCTCCCTTCAATTCCTTCCAAGCTTGTCCGAGGACGCATAATCTTCACCAATTTCGACTCCTGTTTACAGAAAATGCACAAAAAGCAGATCTCCGAACCAAAAGAGTAAATATGCTAAAAGGAAAGCTGGAAGTATAAAAATGCATAGATCAAGCATGCTCAAAGTATGTAAATGTGCGTAAAAACATGCATAAAAGAGTATATAATCTACGCACATCACACCCCCAGACTTAAACCTTTGCTTGTCCTCAAGTAAAATGCTGCAGTCTAAATTCATATATTCTATAACACATTCATAAAATCTAGTGCACTTTCCTAACTCTATCAAAAAGTTTCATTAACAAGCGTGATCATGGAAACAAGTAAAGTATGGTTCAAGCATAAGAATCTTGTGCACAGTGTAAAAGTAACTCAACACCCTTCAAGTCTCAAATCATGTCCTAGTCAAGTCGTCATCAAATTTGAATTCCTAATGTTTCTAGTGAAAGACAAGTAACCAGTGATAGGCACTTACTCACCATTCACTTGTTCATATTTCTCAACTAACCCAAGGTCTCAAAGGTGTGCTCAATCTCAAGAGAAGCTAGGCAGTCATTTCCCCAGTAACCTAACTCGGTCTCAAAGGGGTGACTTGCTAGATTCCACTCATGACAACTATTTTTTATATCCCTTATTTTTTTTTAATTTTTTTTATAAGTGTTTGCATTGTGCAAAACTTATTCACAAATGTACTTTTAGCACACATGTTGGGATATTTTGATTTTTCCAAATGAGCTTTAATGATTTGAGCCTCATCCAGTAACCAAAATGAAAGTTGAGAAATCACCATGGAAACCAAGTACTAAGCAAACAAGATGAATCATGACTATTTCAATGACATCAACTATTCAAGCATCAAGCACAAGTGTAGTGAAGATAAAATCCTTAAGGTTGAACCAAAACTAAAACTCATCACCATAAGATTCTTAGCTTATTAATGCTTCCCAAGATAGAAAAAAGAACTACACAAAGTTTACTACTAGCATCATTCGAACATCATGAATCAAGACAATAATCGTGCTAACATTTCACTTGAATCCAAGAAAGCATATAAGTGAAGATTTGATGTTCTCAAATTTTTTTTTTTGCCATGATTATTTCAAAAACAAGCAAAATAAAGCAACAAGCAATGAAAATATGAACCAACATGAAAAACTAACAAAAACTAAAAACTGAAAACCAAACTAAACAGTACATGACACCCCCCCCAGACTTAAACTTTTCATCGTCCCGATGAAATTAATATGGTGGAGGAGGTGGACGAGGGAAAGGAGGTCTACGACGTGGTTGGCCAATAGGAAAACTAGGAAAACCTGGAATCTCACCCAAGGGTCTATGATACTCATATAAAGCATCTACTTGTTGGCTAGTAAGCGTCATGCTCTGCATAAAATCTCTCATCCTAGCCTGATCAGTATCATAATCCTGCACAAACTCAGCCACTTGACCTTGAAAATTCCTCGTAAACTGAAAATGATTTTGTACCTCCCTAAACTGATCATCAGATAAAGAGAAGCGCCCCTCCAACATTTTTCGTTGGGCATCTTGCTTCTCATGAAGTGATTCTAGAGACGTACGAAAATCTGAAAAATCAAACCTAGAATATCTCGTGCCATATGCAAAAGAATGCCTAGCAGACTCCATAAAACTAGAAGGCTGCGGGTGTCCAGATGACGAGGGCTCATGATGTGGCTCAGTGTCTCCAGGTATAGAAGGGTTATCCTCAAAATCTAACTCAGAAATTACCCAATTAGCCGGAATACGAATAGTAGTTCGTTCAGGAATAGGAAGGGGTAAAGGAGAACCACTCCTCCTAGGAAACACGAAACCATTCTCATCCCGAACGATCATTTTCATAGCAAGACATGCATCAATGTCAATCATGTCATTACCATGAATTATTTCCAACCCATCAACATCAAGATTTAAATTATAAGCTATTCGGGTAATCAAACCACCAAAAACAATTGATCCCGATGATGCCCTAGCAGATCTTAATAAGGTTTGAACAAAATGAAAACCAGAATCAAATTCAACCTTATAAAGCATAGCCCATAAAGCATAAAGCTCTATCTTTTTAACCACCCCATCACTCTCTCCCCTACCAAAAATAGTTTTACTCATGACTCTATGTAGATACCTAATGATGGGGTTTTGCATATGGGATGCCTTAGCTCTTGAAGGCTCATAAGGTTGATCTAACCCAGTTATTGCATTCCAAAAATGATTCCAATTAAACCTTGGATCAAACCTACGAGGGTTACCGGTGGTTAATCCAAAACAAGAATTAAAGTCACTAAATGCCCATAGAAATTCTTGATTCATCAGCCTAAATGAGATTTTTCCAAAATAATCATCTTCATTAGTAAAATGGACATCCAATAAACTTAAAAATTCCAAAACAAGACGAGGATATGTAGGCAAATGTGTGTACATAATATCACTCCAATCCAAAAACCCAATCATCAAATCTACATCTTCCCTAATTCCAAGCATATCAAGAACAGTTGGGTCCATATATCTAGTACACACTATCTTTCTATTGACAAGAATTGCAAATCTAGTTACTTGATCATCATTTCTAAACACAATATTGAATTCATTGTCATTACCTTCGTTGCGTGAAGTCCTTTTGCCTTTGCCCTTCACTGGTTGTTTTCCTTTGTCCCTTGATGGCTCCTTCTCTTTGTCTCCACTAGATCCACCACCTCCTTTGCGAAGTTTCTTCAAAATGTTGGACATCTTGATGAGTTTAGATAGGGGAAGAATTATCTAGGGTTGGAAAAATGGAACTCAAAGAACAAAACTTCAAAGAGCAAAGATCTTAGGTTAGGAGAATAAAAAGTCCAAGTCTTAGAGAGGAGGAGAATCCGGATCTAAGAGATCTTGAGAGATTAGAGAGGAGTTTTTAAGAGATTGGGAGAGAAAGAGATGTTTTGGAGAGTTGGGGGTGTGCGGAACACGGCCAAGATCTGGCCGTGTAAGGTAGAAAGAAGACTTAAATAACTCTCCTACACGGGCCGTGCAGATCCACACGGCCTCCCCCTCTTCCTTCTCTGGATTCTTCGCACGGCCGTGTCTGGGACACGACCTCTCCATCTTTCTTCTCGGGAGATCCTACACGGCCGTGTCTAGATGACACGGCCCAAGCACTTCCCTTCTCTGCAACCTTTGCCTGGCCGTGGCTCTGTTTTGCACCTAACCTGAAAACAAAATCAAAAGAATGCATCAAACTAAAAGAAATTAAAATACAAATCAAAACTAACTAAAAGAACCCTTGGGTTGCCTCCCAAGAAGCGCTTGTTTAAGGTCTTTAGCTCGACCAAACTTGATCATTCACTTCTTTTCCTCGCCCTTGGAGGACAGATATACTTTTCATTTTTGTTGGGAGATCTTCTCCCAACATCTTCCACCACATTGTCTCCTTCGTTTGGTG
This sequence comes from Zingiber officinale, assembly GCF_018446385.1. Taxonomy (NCBI): domain Eukaryota; kingdom Viridiplantae; phylum Streptophyta; class Magnoliopsida; order Zingiberales; family Zingiberaceae; genus Zingiber; species Zingiber officinale. The sequence goes on from NC_055986.1 coordinate 46,336,216, forward strand.
GCTTTCCATGAGGATGGAAATTCCATTCCTTAAGTTTATAAATGCTTGTCCTGCTACAAGCATTTAAAAGAGACGAGACATGGTTAGAGATATTAGATAAATCATATTCCAACCTTTCCTTACCAATTACCAAAGAAAGCTTATGATTTTTGACATCAATTATAGCTCCAGCTGTAGCAAGGAAAGATCTTCCTAATATGATAGGAATCCTGGGGTCCTCTTCCATGTCCAACACGACAAAATCTGTGGGAATAACATTCCCATCCACCTCTACTGGCACATCTTCTATAATACCCAAAGGGTACCTGCAGGAATGATCGGCAAGTTGAAGTGCCATAGTAGTAAGTTTAATGTTTTTGAGACTTAATTTATTACAAATTGAATAGGGAATGAGGCTAACACTTGCCCCCAAATCACAAAAAGCTTTTTCAAAAAAATCTTTTCCTATGTTGCAAGGAATATAAAAGCTCCCTGGGTCCTTTAGTTTTGGGGAAGTGTTCTTTTCCAAAATAGCACTACATTCCTCACTAAACGCAATTGTCTCAATCTCTCTCTTCTTCTCTTGTTTGACATGAGATCCTTCAGGAATTTGGCAAATCTAGGCATTTGAAGAATAGCATCAATAAGAGGTACCTCTACACAAATTTCCTTAACTTTTTCTAAAAACTTGCCAAATTCTTCATCTTTCTTGAGCATTGTAAGTCTCTGAGGAAAAGGGACAGCTTTGCTCTGATGGTTCAGTGGAAGAGTCTCTTCAACCTCAATGGTACTCTCCTCATTAGCTTGAATCTGATTTGGTATAAGAGAAGAGAGCTCTTCTTCTTTTTGTATCCCTTTTGGAGCAGTCACTTGGGAGTCTCCCAAGGTCCGTCCGCTCCTAAGCTCAATTCTATTGCAATGCTCCATAGGATTCACATCAGGTTTTCCTGGAAGTTGTCCTGGTGCTCTGGATGATGAGGAAGCTAGTTGGGCAATTTGACTATCCTGAATCTTTTGATGCTTTTCAGAATTATCCATTCTCTGAATGAGCTTTGCTAAATCTTGCTTCATTTCATTCTGACTTGAGATAATTTCTTCAAGCATCTTTTCAATATTTGACTTTGGTAAGCCTTGAGAAGATAGATGTTGAAAATTTTGTTGCCCAGCTTGAAAATTTGGTCTTGCCCCCATAGATGGTCCTTGATCTTGATTATTTCTGTAAGAAAAATTGGGATGACTCTTCCATCCAGGGTTATAAGTATTTGAGTATGGGTTATTCTGCCTTTGATTGTAACTCATGAGTGCATCACATTGTTCTAGTTGATTGATTTGTGCATTGATAGCTCCCAATGGACATGAGTCATTTGAGTGCTCTGAACTCCCACATACTTCACAAGATGTACTAATAGCATTGACCATATTAGCACTAGTCCCCATATTCTCAAATTTCTTTGTAAGAGCGTCCAATTTTGCAGAAAAAAGAGTGACTGCATCTACATCAAACTTCCCTGATGCTTTAATTGTTGGGTTTACAGAAGAATAGCCACCACTTCTTTCATTTTCCCATTGATGATGATTTTGTGCTACACTGTCAATAATTTCTTCAGCTTCATCTAAACTTTTATTCATAAGTGCCCCTCCAGCAGCTGAATCAAGGGACACTTTGGTATGATAGTTGATACCATTATAAAAAGTGTGCAACACTAACCATCTTTCCAACCCATGATGTGGGCATTGTCTGAGCATACTATTATATCTATCCCATGCTTCAAAAAGAAATTCTAAGTCAGTTTGCTTGAAGCTTGCAATTAAATTCCTCAATTGAGCTGTTTTGCTTGGTGGATAGAATTTATCAAGAAACTGTTGCTCACACTGCTCCCAAGTGGTGATGCTATTAGGGGCCAAAGAATTCAGCCATTGCTTTGCCCTATCTCTTAAAGAAAACCCAAATAATAATAATCTTACTGCTTCTGAAGGAACTCCATTCATTTTCATGGTACCACATATTTCATAAAAGACCTCTAAGTGTTGATTAGGATTTTCATGAGGTCCTCCACCAAATTGGTTCTTCTGCACCATAGATATAATTGCGGGTTTGATCTCAAAGTTATTAGCTTCCACTGAAGGTCTTGAAATACTAGATCGAAAACCTCTTGCATAAGGTGCTGCATAATCCTTGAGTGGTCTATTCGCCATGTTCAAATGTTCCTGTTCTTCAATTTGCCTTTGCAGAATTCTTCTTTTATGGAAAGTTCTATCAATCTCAGGGTCAAAAGGAAAGAATTCCCCTGCAAAGTTAGATCTTCGCATACACAAGAACAAGATAGCAAATGACAATTCAACAGAAAAAGAAAAAAAAAATAAAAGAATCAAAAATGCAGAATTGAATTTGTATAAAAAGAATTAACAAGAAGTAAAAGTTATACAAGAAAGTAAAAACAGAAATCTAATGATTAGTTACAACTATGCAATATGAAAGGAAAACAAATGTTATGTTTAGTCTAACTCAATTGATAATTCCTAATGTTATAGCGCGGTCCCCGGCAGCGGCGCCAAAAACTTGTTACGCTCCGTAAGTGTACGGAAATATCGCAAGTAATATAAAAGATTATCGTATCCACAGGGACTGGAATAAGCACTAGAAATGCCTCAATGCGAATTAGCTAAACAACTATCCAATCGTTTCAAATGCAAAGTGAAGGTAAACTAATCTAATATTAAAGATCAACAAATAAGAGTTTAGTGTTTTGGGTTATGATAAGGGGAGATTCTAGGAGTTTCGATTTCTTTGTAAGATTTCTTGAATGTAAATGGTTCACCAATTCTTATCCCTCAATTGCCAAACACTTGTAGAAAGTTGTCGGTTCTCTCTTGCAATAGATAACCGGCTAAGGACTGAGAAATGTATCTAAATATGATCAATTAGACGTGAACCTACGTTGTCCTTACACAGAAGCGCACCTATTACTATGCCTTCCTCGGATATCAACATAGAAGCCCACAACTTATTAATCTATCAAGATACAAGAAACTAATCACAAGATCCATCCTACTCTCTTGAATATTCCTATTTCCTCTTCAAGATTATCTCTCAAACGTCCTTACACGGGCTTGCACCTGTCACATGGATCCCTCGGATGATCAAGTGAGAGTTTATCTTTACTAAGTCCACAAGAAATCCAAACAATCAATCAAGAATGAGAATTAAGCACAAGTCACCATTAATCATTCATGATCTAATTGATACAAGCAAGACAATGTCATTGAAACAAGAAATTGGCAAATCCATAAGAGATTACATCAATCCATCATACAAATACTCCCTTAATCCTAGAATACAAGATCTACTCCATGAATCGAGGAAGAATACCCGAAGAAATAAGGATTACAAGCATTTCTTAAATCCCCAATCCAAGAAACCAAGAAAAGGGGGAAAGAGAAAACTTATCTACGAAGAAGCCTCGTCTTCGGATCCAATCCTCGCTCCGGAGTCGAAATCGTCAAGAACTCCCCTCGAATCGCCCAGAAATCCTCCCAAGAATGGGAGGATACCACCAAATCTTGCCTTCTCCCAAAGGGGAAGAGATCCCCTTTCAATTCATGAAGGAGGGTTTAAATAGAGGAGGAAATCGGGCGCCACACGGCCCCATGACACGGCCATGTCCAGTTCCTTCTCTGCCAAAGCTGCACGGCCGTGTGACTCACACGGCTAGGACCCTTCTATTCTCTGGAAATGCTACACGGCCGTGTGGTGCACACGGCCACCACCTGCTTGGCCTCTGGAAACCTCACCCGGTCGTGTAGATCTACACGGCCATGTAAGGCATCTGCTCTAATTTCTTCAAATCAAGACACGGCCGTGTGAGATTCACACGGCCATGTCCTCTTCCCTTCCTGTTAAAACTACACGGCCGTGTGTGGTACATGCCCTGATGCTCTCTCCCTTCAATTCCTTCGAGCTTGTCCGAGGACGCATAATCTTCACCAATTTCGACTCCTGTGTACAGAAAATGTACAAAAAGCAGATCTCCGAACCAAAAGAGTAAATATGCTAAAAGGAAAGCTGGAAGTATAAAAATGCATAGATCAAGCATGCTCAAAGTATATAAATGTGCGTAAAAACATGCATAAAAGAGTATATAATCTACGCACATCATTCGCCAAATAACTTTGACTAATGGTACTTCCTTGTTCCGCAATTTCTTAACTGCTCGGTCTATTATCTGAATAGGCCGACTGTCATAGCTGAGGTCTTCGCGGATCTGTACCAACTGGGGCTCAATCACCTGGGTGGCATCTGGGATATGCTTCTTCAGCATAGAGACATGAAATACATTGTGGACAGCTGCCATTTCCTGGGGTAGCTCTAGCTCATATGCTACCTTGCCCACTCTTCTGCTGATAAGGTATGGTCCCACATATCTGGGACTTAGCTTGCCCTTTTTCCCAAAACGCATTACTCCCTTCATGGGAGCTACTCTAAGGAACACTGAATCCCCAACTGAAAACTCTAAGGGTCTGCGCCGTGTATCAGCATAGCTTTTCTGGCGGCTCTGAGCTGTCTCTATCCTCTGACGGATCTACTGTATAGCTACGGTGGTATTTACCACTAGATCTGTCTGAAGTTCTAGTTCTTTCTGCTCACCACTCTCATACCAGCAGACTGGAGATCTACACCTCCGCCCATAGAGAGCCTCGTAAGGTGTCATGCCGATAGTGGCCTGATAGCTGTTGTTGTATGCAAATTCTACTAAACTCAGATATTTGCACCAACTTCCTTTGAAATCTAGGACACATGCTCGGAGCATATCTTCGAGTACTTGATTTACTCGCTCCGTCTGACCATCTGCCTGAGGATGGAAAGCTGTGCTAAACTTTAACTTCGTGCCCAAAGCTGTCTGTACACACTCCCAGAAGTGTGACGTGAACCTGCTGTCTCTGTCTGAAATAATGGTTCGTGGGACTCTATGTAATCTAACGATCTCCTTGAGATACAATTGAGCTAGCTGTTCCATGGAGTAGGATATCCTGATAGCTAAGAAGTGGGCTGATTTAGTCAATCTGTCGACTATTACCCAGATGGTATCAAAACCATTCGTGGTTCTGGGTAACCCCACTATAAAATCCATAGAAATGTCTTCCCACTTCCATTCTGTATAGGCTGCAAAACTCCCCTGGTCTCGATGTTCTTCCTTGACCAGGTGCTGACGTATCGAGCGATGTCTCTCTTCATCCCAGGCCACCAAAAATGTTTCTTCATGTCCTGGTACATTTTGGTGGAGCCAGGATGCATCGCATAGGGAGTCTTGTGAGCCTCATCTAGGATTTTCCTCTGTAGTTCCTTCTGATCCGGAACACATAGCCTGTCACCAAAATACAACACCCCGCTATCTGATATTCTGAATTCTCCACTTTCTGTTCCTGCTAATCCTTGCTTGATTTTCTGTATTTCAGGATCCTGCTCCTGAGCTGTTTGGATGTCACCAAGCAAGGTAGACTCTAATGTCATAGTAGAGAGTTGTCCGACTATGAGCTCGAGACCGAAATCTGAGATCTCCTTCTGTAGGGGCGGTGACATGGCTGCTAGAGATAATAGGGTAGCGCTGGACTTCCTGCTGAGGGCGTCTGCTACCCTATTCACTTTTCCTGGGTGGTAGAGGATATCTATGTCGTAGTCTTTGACCAGGTCTAGCCATCTACGCTGTCGCATATTCAGATCCTTCTGAGTGAAGAAGTACTTCAGACTCTGATGATCTGTATACACTTTGCACTGAGCTCCATACAAGTAATGTCTCCAAATCTTGAGAGCGAACACCACTGCTGCAAGCTCAAGGTCATGAGTAGGATAGTTCTTCTCATAATCCTTAAGTTGTCTGGAGGCATAGGCAATCACCTTGCCATTTTGCATCAGCACTGCTCCTAGTCCCAACTTCGAGGCATCACTATATATGTCAAAGCTATATGCGTTCTCTGGTAGAGTCAGAATAGGTGCACTGGTCAATCTCCTTTTCAGCTCGCTGAAACTGTTCTCACAGTCCTCTGTCCACTGAAATTTTTTGTTCTTTCTGGTAAGAGCTGTCAGTGGAGAGGCTATCCTGGAGAAATCCTCTACGAATTTCCTGTAGTAACCTGCTAATCCCAGAAAGCTTCTGATCTCACTGGCGTTCTTGGGTCTTTTCCAGTTGCTCACAGATTCTATCTTACTGGGGTCTACCATGATACCATCTTTTGAGATGATATGACCCAGGAAGGACACCTGATCTAACCAAAATTCACATTTTGTGAACTTGGCATATAACTGGTTCTGCTGAAGGGTCTGCAATACTGTTCTCAGGTGCTCTGCGTGTTCTTCCTGAGTTCCTGAATAGATAAGAATATCATCGATGAACACGATGACAAACTTATCTAAATATTCCCTGAATACTCTGTTCATGAGGTCCATGAAGGTAGCTGGAGCATTGGTCACACCAAAGGGCATGACTACGAACTCATAATGTCCGTATCTAGTCCTAAATGTTGTCTTAGGTATATCCCCTTCTTTGACCTTCACCTGATGATAACCCGATCTGAGGTCTATCTTAGAGAACACTGCTGCTCCCTTTAGCTGATCAAACAGGTCATCAATTCTGGGAAGAGGATACCTGTTCTTGATGGTGACTTGGTTCAGGCTCGGTAGTCTATACAGGTGCATGCTCCCATCCTTCTTCTTCACGAACAAATTGATGAGTGACTAGGACGTATGAAGCCTTTGTCAAGCAGCTCCTGTAGTTGTTCATGAAGTTCCTTCAGTTCTGCTGGAGCCATGCGGTAAGGCGCTTTGGAGATAGGATTTGTACCGGGAATGAGCTCTATCTCAAATTCGATCTCCCTGTCTGGTGCTAGGCCTGGTAACTCTTCAGGAAAGACTGCTGGGTAGTCACATACGACTCTGACCTCTGCTAGCTGTTGGTCCTTGTCCTGACTGGTATTGACTACATGTGCCAAAAGTCCCGTACATCCTGAATCCATTAACCTCTGTGCCTTCATAGCTAAGAGAAACTTCTTGGCCTTTCTCTTGGGTTCTCCGATGAACTCGAACTGTGCTTCTGCTTCAGGTTGGAATGTGACTTTCTGTTTACGGCACTCGATGGAGGCACCGTATTTGATCAAGAAGTTCATCCTGAAGATGACGTCGTAGTCAGTCATATTAATCACTATCAGATCGCAAAAGAGCTCTCTGTCTGCTATAGTGACCGGCACTGCTCTGAGCCAGTGCGTAGACGCCATGATTTCTCCTGAGGGTAACGTCGTAAGGAACTGGCTACTGAGTACCTCTGGAGGTACTGCTAACTTCTCAGCAAATGCCCTGGATATATATGAATGGGTTACCCCAGTATCGAATAAGACAGTTGTACTTTGCTGTGAAATACGAATCTGACCTGTAACAACTGTCGAGGCATTTGCTACGTCCTCTCTTGTGAGTGAGTAGATCCTCGCATTGGTCATAGCTGGAGGGGCTTCTAATCTGTCCTGGCTGATATGTGGACCATCTAAAGCGGCCTGCATCTGATGTAACTGAGCTGGCTGGCCTCCATACTGAATCGGCTGTGGCTGAGGAAGACTGGTCTTGTTTGGACACTGCTTGGCCATATGCCCTTCCTGTCCGCATTCAAAGCATCCTCGTGTGCCCTTACGACAAACTCCAGGATGGAATTTCCCACAAGTAGCACACTTTGGATAATCTTTGGTGGCCCTCCTTTGGGTAACTCCACGGTTTGCGCTTGTTGGAGTTCCTTTCGCTAGAGCCATGGGGCTGTGGCCTCTTGTTTCGAGTGCCCGAGCCTCCTTGACCTTTAGCTTCGAGAGGACTTGCTTCTGCTGCTTTATACTGTTCTGGTAGAGCACCGCTCACTAATTCTTCCGTGGTTCGTGGCCTATGAACGCCACCACCACGTTCATTGCTATTTCCTACCTCGGCATCTTGAGCATCAACCGGATTCGCTCCTTCTCTGTGCGGGCATTGACGAGCCAACCTGTTGAATTTCTTCACGGCTTCCTCAACCGATAGGTTGCCCTGACGAAACTCGGTGAACTCGTCGTAGTGACGGTTGGTGACCCTCATGTGAAAGAACTCCTCAAAGAATTCCTTCTCAAGTCGGCCCATGTCATCTGGTTCACCGGGCGTCGCCTCGATTCTCTCCCACCACATACGTGCATCACTTGTCGACGAAGAGGCGACTTCACCTTCTCATATTCGCCACCCAAGCTCCATCGTTTTCAGTGTTTTGAACCATGCCAGCATCCCATGGTTCATTCGAGAAATTCTCGGCTTGACTCTCGCCACCTGGATCGGATAGGCTCTCTCTGCGCTGGTACCGTGGTGGTGGAACCTCTAAGACCACCGGTGTCGTAAGTTGGCTCGGGGTGACAGTGGGAGTGTTCTCGACTAGCCTTTAAGGTGGCTATTTCTGTTGCTTTGTTAATCGAGCCACCGGTCAGGTCCGGGGAGGCATGCCTCAAGCCGGGCTCGTGGTCGGTGCCCTTCTAGCTGGGCATCCTCGTGCCATTTCTAAAGACATGCAGGACATACATGACTAACACAAGCATAATAGAGAAACTATTGTTATCATGTTAACTACTATCATAAACAAGCATGCTTTAGTTATCTATAACAGAAAAGCAATAAACATACAAAGTGAGAGGTATTCTTACTTGGAAGCTGCAGGTACAATGCTGATGTGTGTGTAGGAAGTATGGAAACTGCTCTGATACCACTCTGTAACGACCCGCCTTCTACTGACTAGGCTGTGAGGTCGATCGCTACATTATGCTGTGCTAAATTACTATTGCGGAAATCTGGATTGATTAAAATTTTACTAAACTGATTACTGTAAAATCTGAACTTAATATTCTAGGTGTACCTAGGAGTTGTACACATGCTAGGGAAGATAATCTATGCCTCTCGGATGTCCTGCTAGCTATAATCAGGCATTTCAATCGATCCATGAATCGATTGGGCTGTCGGATCGATCCAGTGATCGATCCAGCTTGATACTGGCACGGAGAAAAACCATGGATCGGTCGGCTGACCGATTCACAAGCTTGATCGCTTCTGTATGCGGCTGGATCGGTCTACCGACCGATCCAGGAGTACACTGATCGGTCGGTAGACCGATCGAGCCGCATACCGAAGCAATATAGCTTATGGATCGGTCGGCCGACCAGACGCTAACTCTCTGTTCGCGACTGGATCGGTCAGCTGGCCGATCCAGTGGCACAACCCAACTCTGATCGATCTGTAGATCGATCTGGGTTTCTGATTTCGAACCAGAACCCCTGATTTCAGCACTATTTCGTGCCTCAATCACATTACATGTTCTAAGATGGCTGAGAAACACTCTAACAACCACAACTAATATTCTAACATCATAAAGAACAATGTTCTAAGCATAATAGAGTGCATGGTTAACTAATTCATAGCGATCAACATACTAAAGTGCAAATTGCTAAAACACTAAAAAGTACTAATGTTTAAACAAAGCTTTCTAGAGTTCCCTAAGATCTTCTTTCCAAGTTCCTGCCCACACACATCCTCGTAGCATTGTCCTCCAGCCTCCGCTAGTCCATCTTTCCTTTACCTTTATCTACAGTATAAGGAAAAGAAAGTATCTATAAGCTTTCGCTTAGTAAGAAACAATCTACCTCACTAAAACATGCATTCGATGCAATATGCTTTTAAAACAAATGCTATTTAAAAACATGCACTGAATTTGTTAAAGCATGGCATACTGAAGTTACATGGTATAAATACTGAAACATGGCATGCATAATAAAATCTAAGCATGGAGCTATTTCATGGTATCAACTAGGAGAACCAAACTGAAACTGAAACTAAAACTGAGCTAACACTATATTCACATAACTAGATTACGAGTTTGAAAGCTATTATCATAATAAGTGAAAATAGTAATCATACTGCTGTTTGGGCCTAGCAACTGTACTTGCTGTGCACTCATCCCTAGCTAGACCCGGGTTTGCAAGTCCTGCATTTAGTAGGGTTTACTAGGTTATCTAAACCTAGGGACCGACTATGGGAGCCCAGCCCAATGGATATCTAATCCTGTACAGTGCCCCTACTGAAAATAAAATACTGAATCATAGCTAATTAATTTATCTTGCTTTTACTAGGTTATCTGAACCTAGAGCTAGGTTGCCTGAACCTAGAGCCGACTGTAGGTGTAGCAAGACTAACTAAACTATTTAAATGCTTCTATTGCATTTACTGAGCTATTAGAAATGTCTACTGTAGCGTTTTACTGAGCTAAGCATTTTATCGAACACTTGGTGTGCTCCAACTCTCCTCTCTATTAGGGAGACCACCTCTAGGCACCCGAAAATGTCTAGAATCTCCAACTGAAAGGAGAAAACGTGTCTGGCCCATCTAGAGGTGCTCAACTAGATCCCTAAACCTGTAAAGGAGGGTTAAATACACCCAATGCCTCGAAAAGCCTACATATAGCTAATTTAAAACATTCAATCGTACGAAAAGCTACTTATACTGCAGGTGAGGGGTTTCTTACCTCGTATGCTAATTTCCTTACAATTCTATTCGCTAGAATTCTGGTGGAGACGACCCCTTCGACAATCTTCTCACGTCTATGCGTTCCTCTCGCGAAGAAGAGCGTCCTCGTGCCGGAGTTGTCATTGGAAGATGACCTTGGGGCCCTAGGGAGGGAACCCTAGGATTGGCGCCGAGAGGAAGAAGAAGAGGGAGAGGTGCGGCGTGAGGTTAGGGTGAGGAGGAGAAATTGCCAAACCAAATAAAAATAAACCAAACCCCACTTAAATTTTCTATTTATATTAAGTGGGTAACTCGGCCCAACTTAAATATAAATATAACTGTTTCCCTTTCCTTTCAGCACGGCCCTGCTGGGTTCAACTGGTTACTAGAATTATTCGTAAACCATAGGTCTCGGGTTTAATTCCCGCTTAGGCCGTTTTTGGTTTCTATTTGTTTTTACTACTTCCGCCACTCTAAAAATTCTGTAAAAATATCCTAAAATTCCAGAAAAATCATAGAATATTTCTAAAATAGTTTTGAGAATTTTCAGGCGTTACAGTCTGGAGGATCGATTTAGCAACAGGTAAACTCTCCTGAGTGGAGTAGGTGAGGATGCGTTCCCCGGTGAGGGAACAATAGGCGTCGGGTCGACCTAGGGGTTCTGGAGGTGAAATCCAAAGTCAGAACCGGATAGTCCGGTGACTGTCAAATTCTTATATTAATCTTAGTTTATTTGTGCTAACTCTATTTTACAGGATATGTTTTGTATTTTATACTAATGTATCTTGCAGGGAATGGAAAAGAACTAAAAGCTCGGATGAATAGTGTCCGAGGCGTCCTCCATGGAGCTTGGAGGCGCCTTGGGTGCCTTGGCCGAAGCAGCGCAGGAAGCAGACCAAAGGCACCCTCCATGTGTAACGACCACCCTTCTTAATACTCTACTACTCTCTAAGGGTGACTGTTACTTAACTACTAACTCTACTTAACTGGTATGATTAAAAATCACATGGAAACCCTACCGAAAATTTTTGGCAGAGTCTCCCTTGTACCGGTGACTATAAACCAAGATACAAGCATAGTATACATCAGCCACAGGTGGCTGGAACATTTATCACACAACCACGCAGTTAAATAAGTATCAAACACGCAAATATCTACTTACTAAACTGAACTCATCCTACATGCAATCTAAACAGAATAATCTCAAATGACATGAACTTAAAATACAACTCAAATGTTTACAATAACTAAAATGCGGAAACTAAAATTAAAACTTCTTTCCTAGTCCCAAGGCTTCCATAGTCCTGGCATCACACATCCTTCGAACACCTCCTTGTCACCTTCCTTTCTATATCTTTTCCTTTCCTATATCTGCAGTAAGAGGAAGTGCAATCTATAAGCAAAATTTGCTTAGTAAGCGCTATCTAACTCACAAAAACTCGATATGCATGTGAATATACTGTAAACTAAAACTGAATGCTCAAAAGGAAAACTACTCATGCTCATCTACTAGTAAATAAACAAACATACTGAAGTGCTAAACATGTAAAGCTACTCATGCTCTTCTAATAGCAAAGAACAGTAAACTAATCTAAATAACATGCTAGCATAAAAGAAAACTCAACTTGCTGATTTTAAAACAAAATGAAACTTAATTCATCTATTCTAAACTCATCCTTTAATACTTTATAGTTATGTAAAACTTGTTTTACTTGTTCAAAAAAACTTATACTTATAATACTTTAAAATAATAATCAACTTTTCTTGGGCCCAGACTTTGTACCATCTTATGCGCATTCCCTAATAGGTTGGGGTAGTGGACAATTGAGAGTCCAGCATACTAGGTTATCTAAACCTAGGGACGACTATGGGAGCCCAACCCAAGGACAACAGAGAGTCCAGTACAGTGCCACTGATAAAAGTAAAATACTTGTTATCTTTTAATACTTCTATATAATGCCTCGACATTTTCTTTAGTACCTTGTGTGCCAAAATCCCTAAAGTCTTGACTTTGGGATCTACTTAAGGCCTTGGCCTTTTTCTTTCTTTTCTTTATCTTTCTTATATTTTTCTTGAACTCTTAAAAAGAATATAGGCATGCTACAACAGTATTAAATCAAAGGAAAGAAAATCTGACTTCTATAAGCATGCTACATCAGAAACAAATCAAAAGAAAGCAAATCTAACTTCTTCAAACATGCTACAACAGATTTAAAACAAAGGAAAACAAATTCTAACTTCTTTAAAAATAGAATATAAGCCTCCTTTTATCATGTTCGTAATATGCAAAAATCTATCTTTTACTTTGAACATTAACATGGTTGAAAACATGCACTTTTGATTTAACCGAAACATGATGTCATAGCAAGATCAATCTGAACCATTCCATCTGTAAAATACCGAAAATGATAAGGGAATTTTCCGGAATTTTTAGAAATTATTCGGGAATTTTTCGGAGCTCGTATGGACAAGTTAACGGGGACAAAAACAGGGTCCGGGAAAGGCCTGTTTAGGTTACCCTGTTTTAATGAGGAAAAGATTTATTTTCTTTTCCTTTTCTTTTTCTTTTTCTTTTTCTTTATTTCCTCGCCGTTTCTTTTCTCACTCGCGCACCCGAGCAGCGCACCCTTTCTCCTCCCGACACCTTCCACGCGCCTGTTTCCCCTCGCGACCTCCTCCGTGCCCTAACCGCCGGCCCAGCGGTTCTCCTTTTCTTCATTTCTTCTACACGACGCCACTGCTATTCCGCCGCAGAGCTGATTTCTTTCTCCTCTTTGTGCCTGTGCCCGCGCGAAAGCTTCAGCCGAACCATCTCCGGCCTGTGCCCTAGCCGCCGGCGACGCACGGAGCAGCGCCGCAAACCCCCGGTGCCCTAGAGCCGATCACCGTGCATCACCCTTTCTTCCTCTGCCCTGGTGTGAGTTCACTGCCGATTTTCTGTGCCGACACCCGAGCCTAGCACCGACGCCGCCACCCGGTTCCTCTTCTTCCTGTGCCCGAACCCTAGCACTGACATTTGCCGACCAGCTACCCACAAGAACTCGCCGGCAGGAAGAACCAGCACCCCCATTTCTGTCTCTGCCCTAGATCGCCAGAGTTCAGAGGATTAGCCGACCACAGTGCCCTAATTGATCAAAGGAGGTAAGCTAGTTCGAATTTCTCTTTGCTACCAATTTAGGTCATGGAATTGGAGAGGAAGTGGGGCTGTGGTGTTTGTTGATCAGCAACAGTAGACTTAGTACACAGAAATGAGGGTTGTGAGTTGAAGGAAGAATTACCGTGAGTTTCTGTGTGCTGTGGATCAACAAACAATTGCTTGTTCAATGTTTTAGCAGCAAGCAACCTTCACCGTAATCTTTTGGATTGTGAATTAGGGTGAGGATTAGGTGTATTTGAGTTCTGTGGTAGATCTTGTTCTGAATTGGAGGGTTTAATTAGACGATCATGTGTATATTGATTTTGTTTATGTGTTTTTGGTTTAGGGTTTTGCCCTAAATAGTTTTAGGAATTTTGTTTAGCTATTTATGTAAATTGTAGCTAAATAAAATAATATTTATTTATATGTGACACAGGACTTTGACGCGAGACGAGTATCTCGGAGTCAGATCGGACCTTTCTATTTTCGGAGGCGGGTACTTTGACTTATGTCTTTTGATATGCATGATAATATGTTTAACATATAACAATAATTGTGTTATCTGTTTGTTTCGGTTGGTCGCTACATGATTAGTTACATGTTTGTTTGTTTATTTATGCTGCACTGCATGATATCTACCTGATCACATATGCTTTAGGTAGTGAACCAACCACATGCTATGATATGTTCTGGACCTAGGGTTTATTTGATACCCTATTTGATTGGTGTACCTTCTATTTGATACTTCTTCCAGTGGTACACACTTGTATCTAGTTATATGGACTATGCCATGTTTTTAGTGTCATGCATCATGATTGCATGCTTTGCGTCGGCTCCACTTTGGTTGAGCCCATCGCTAGTTACATGTACCGCACACACCACCCATGGATTAGTTGTATATCTGGCTGGAGTGTGGCGGTTCTGTTTGGCTCCGTTGGTCGGTGACTCAGCGGTGGCCTCTGTTTGGCTCCGTTGGCATTTAGGGTAGCGTGGTGGCGGCAGATGGTGGACTTTGGCTCTTGGTCGGAGACTCGTGGTAGCGAGATTTTTCCTCCCGTCGTTGTGTGAGATGAGAGCATTGAGCTCCCCATTTATGATTTGGGGCGGAGGTGAGTACTCAAAGATTCCGTCCACTCGATCCTTTGGATGTCCGAGTGCAGTCACCATACATTTATTGCATTTTATTGTTGTGATTGCTACTTATATGCTGCATTTGTATGGATGCATTTGATTGACATGCATACAGGATTTCTTCGGTCTGACGACCTGCTACCTTTGTACCTTGATTCCGGTTAGTACAGTTATCTCCTGATTTCATTTCTCGTATTCAGGAGACTGTACGCATGATTAGTGTTATCTGTTACTTGTTTTATTATGCATATCAGTTGTACCTGCTGAGTGTTGGACTCACCCGCCTCCATTGTTCAGAGCAGTTCCAGTCGCTGACCCCCATCTGCACGTAGAGCTAGTTCTTTATTAGTTCGTTATTTGTTTTTATTTGGCCTTTTTCTATATCGGACTTTATTTTAGTATTGTCTTTGGATTTTTCCTATGGATATTGTATGGAGTGATATCTTTTGATGGATTTTTGATATGATATTGGATTTCATTCTACTATGCCGAAGAGGTGAGTTCGTTGGATTTGAGCTTTACGAGTGTAGTGGAGTAGGGTGGATTTCGAGTCAGAGTCCTATTGTTATTGATTATTATTATTAACTGCGTGGTTGTGACAGCCAGAGGCTGAATATCTTTATAAACTACGTGGTGTTTGTTTTTATTTATTGTTACCATTCCAGCCGCCTGTGGCTGATGTATATGTGATATGTAGAAAGTTTCATATTGTCCGCCGTACAGGGGAGATGCTGCCGAAATTTCTTCGGAAGTGGTATCAGAGCCGGTATACGATACTTGTTGTGTGTTCTGGATTTATATGATCTTTGTTTTCGTATTATGGATACTTTGAATAATCTGATATCAGTTTATTGGGTATCAGCGCGCCAAAGTTTGGCGATATTTATTTGATTTCCGTGTGTTGGATTTTTGAGATTTATCTGATACCAATTTATTGGTATCAGAGCAGGGTGTGAAACCTGGTTTTAGTATTTTGGACATTTTTATACTAGCCCTAGTTGCGAGACTGATTAGTCTGGGCAGTTATTTTCGGTTACACGGATTTGTCCGTTTCGATTATGTTATGGACTTCCGTTTTGGATTTATATGGATTTCCGGTGTTTGTTTTTCTCGTACGGAATTCCAAGGTCAATTTGGGGGCTGGACAGCGACGGAACATCTCCATACAGCAATTAGGTATGATGTCATTTTGGTAATTGTTTATACCTGTTGTAATATCTGTAATATAATTTAACAGATATGAGGCGATCTACGCGTATTGCTGCGAGACGTGGTGTTGGACGAGCACGTGCGAGGACTGCAGGATCTCTGGATATACCAGAGATGCCTACCGAGGCTGAGCCTGTCGGTCAGGGACAGACTCAGCATACTGCGAGTGCGACGGGCCTTCAGACTCCGATGGCTCCCTTAGAGGTGCCTACCTCAGCTGCACCGACAGTATCCACTGCTCCTATATTTTCGGTACCACCAGGGATACCATTAGCATATCCGACACCAGCTCCAGCTCAGTCTATTGCGTACTCGGCACCACCGCCACCTGGGCCTACAGTGTACCCGGCATCAGCGGCGCCTGTGCCCCCAGTACCTATCGTGTACCCAGCAGCTCCGGCATTAGGGAAACCCGTTGCTTCACATCCGGTACCAGTGCCTACCGTATCTCCAGCCGCGACCACCTACATTCACCCTACAGTGCCACCGACAGCATATGCTCCCGGTTACCCAGCAGCACCGGGAGTACCTCCTCCGGTATATGCACCAGTACCACCTGTAGCACCAGCTCCAGTGTTTCCGCCAGTTCCGACAACGGCACGAGCCAGGATTCCAGTATTGGCAGAATCGATGAAGAGTCGATTCACACTCTTCCGAGGAGACAGAGATCCGAGTGTGGCCTTGTCTTGGATTGAGACCATGGAGCGGACTTTCTTTTATATTGCTTGCTCCGAGTGGGAGAAAGCAGAGCTGGCTGCTTTTCACTTACGGGATGCGGTCGACACTTGGTGGCTTACCCAGCGTTCTAACATCGGTGAGCAGAACATCACATGGGCCAGATTCAGAGAGGCTTTTGAGAGCCGTTTCTTTCCACGAGCTTATCAGATGGCTCGCCGGCAGGATTTCCTGAGTTTGCGACAGAATAATCGTACAGTGACTGAGTATAATGCATAGTTTGACAGATTGGCCAGATTTTGTCCAGAGCTAGTTGCTGAGGACAGTTCACGTATGCAGCAGTTCATTCAGGGACTGGATGGACATTTGCAACTAAGACTTGTCGGTCTTGGTATCACATCTTATGCGGAGATGTTGGACAGAGCCCTCATTATTGAGTCAGCTCAGCAGAGAGTTTTTCCGGATAGGAAAAGGAAGCAGCCGAGTCAGACATCTGGACAGATCCAGCAGCCTCAGGCTACACCACAGCAGAGCAGGCGTAGTCGGTCAGATCAGGGTATATCTGGGGGATCTCGTAAACCCCAGAAATCAGGACAGTCTTCTTCTGGACGTTCCCGGTCTTCCCAGCAGAACCGGAAACAACCCGCCAGCGACATTCGTTGTTTCAGATGTGGGTCCAGAGATCATATCATCTCAGCTTGCTCTCTGGGACAGTCGGTTTGCTTTTATTGCAAACTGCCTGGACACCAGAGCCGAGATTGTCCGCAGAAGACTCAACATATGACTTCCGGAGGGACGGATCATGGAGGACAGTCCAGTCAGTCCGGTACTTATCGAGGAGGGCGTAGAGCCCAACCTTTGCCTGGCCAGCAGCCTAGTGCTTCACATGCAGCAGCGACATTTGGCATGCTTGGACAGGAGTACTCCAGTGCTTCCATAGCACCCCAGAGTTCTGTTCCGGGACTTTATTATCCGACGCAGGGGCAGTACCAGACTCAGTCTCAGCCAGCTGCACAGTATCAGTCGCCGTTCTCTCAGTCTTCTCTGGCGCAGTATCCAGCACAGCCTCAGTGGCAGGCTTCTGCCCAGCCGCAGCAGCCGCTGGCAGCGTTACCTCCTCCTCCTCCGCCAGAGACTGGACGTGTTCATGCGATGACCAGAGAGGATGCGCAGCGAGCCGACGGATCCGTTTTCCGCGGTATGATTTCTATTTATGCCTTATCTGCAGATATACTGATAGATACTGGTAGCTCACATTCATTTATATCTCGCACTTTTATGCGGGAGGTTGGTAGATTACCCACTTTCAGACCCCAGCGATTGACCGTCTCCCTACCGTCCGGTGATTCATTGGACGTCACCCAGGAGGTCAGAGGTTGCCCGTTAGATTTTGGCAACCTAATACTTACAGTGGATCTTTTAGTATTAGAAATGGTCGATTTTGATATTATTCTTGGCATGGACTGTTTGTCAGCATATCATGCCACAGTTGATTGCCAGACGAGGGTGGTCACATTCCGGCCTCCGAACCAACCCTCGTGGGATTTCACTGGCATCAGAGACGACGGCTTATCGATCATTTCGGCGATACAGGCTCAGAGGTTGCTGTCACATGGCTGTCAGGGTTTTCTGTTATCTTTGATCAGTACTGAGGACAGCAGCAGTTCGCAGCTCTCCGACGTTCCTGTAGTTCGGGAGTACCCAGATGTATTTCCAGAGGAGCTGCCAGGTTTGCCTCCCAGAAGGCCAGTGGAGTTCGCTATTGAGTTGATTCCGGGAACCGCACCGGCATCGAAAGCTCCTTATCGAATGGCACCAAAAGAGTTGAACGAGCTGAAGGTTCAACTCCAGGAGCTTTTAGACAGGGGATTCATTCGCCCTAGTGTTTCCCCATGGGGTTCTCCGGTATTATTTGTTAAGAAAAAAGACGGCACCATGAGGTTATGTATTGACTACAGACAGCTGAATGCAGTGACCGTCAGAAATAAATATCCTTTACCACGGATCGAGGATTTGTTTGATCAGCTTAGAGGTACATCAGTGTATTCTAAGATTGATCTGCGATCCGGATATCATCAGCTGAGAGTCAGAGACTCAGATATTCAGAAGACAGCTTTCCGTACTCGATACGGTCATTATGAGTTTTTGGTAATGCCATTTGGGCTTACCAATGCTCCAGCGGTGTTTATGGATTTGATGAACCGCATATTTCTGGAGTATCTTGATCAGTTTGTTATCGTTTTCATTGATGACATATTGGTCTACTCGCATTCCGAGGAGGAGCACACACAGCATCTTCGCACAGTTTTGGAGATTCTTAGACGACATCAGCTGTACGCGAAGTTCAGCAAGTGTGCATTCTGGTTATCCTCAGTCGGTTTTCTGGGACACGTGGTTTCTAACAGAGGTATTTCAGTTGATCCTCAGAAGATCGAGGCTGTCACTAGTTGGGAGCAGCCGAAGTCAGTGCAGGAGATTCGCAGTTTTCTGGGATTGGCCGGATATTACCGACATTTTGTCGAGGGTTTCTCGCGTATTGCTATGCCGCTGACACGCCTTACCAGGAAAGGCGTGAAGTTTACGTGGACCGAGGATTGCGAGACCAGCTTTCAGGTGCTGAAGCGGAGATTAGTGTCGGCTCCAGTTTTGGTTCTACCTTCTGGAGAGGACGGATTTGTACTCTATACCGACGCTTCTCTTCAGGGTTTGGGTGCTGTTCTGATGCAGCACGGCAGAGTAGTCTCTTATGCTTCTCGTCAGTTGAAGGAGCATGAGAAGAACTACCCAGTTCATGACCTAGAGTTAGCTGCCATCATTTTTGCTCTGAAGCTATGGCGACATCATTTGTACGGTATTACATTTGAGATTCTTACTGATCATAAGAGTCTCAAATACATTTTCACTCAGAAGGAGCTTAATCTCCGACAGAGGAGATGGATGGAGTTCTTGAAGGACTACGATTGTACCATTAGCTACCACCCAGGGAAAGCTAATGTGGTTGCCGATGCACTCAGCAGGAAGTCCAGAGGGACTTTGGCTTGCCACCGGATTTCAGTCACAGACTTGATTCAGAGTTTTTCTGAGTTAGACCTTGAGGAGCAGGGATCTACAGAGCAGGGTATTCTTGTTACTATGATTGCTCAGTCGTCGATCAGGACGAAGATCCGAGAGGCTCAGGCTGGTGATCAGCATTGTCAGTTCATTAGTAGTCAGATAGCTTCCGGGCAGCAGACCGAGTTTACGCGAGACGAGGAGGGTGTTATATATTTCCGAGGCAGATTATGCGTACCTCAGTCTCATCCGGTCTTACAGGAGCTACTTCAGGAGGCTCACCGATCTCGATTTGCGATCCATCCAGGCGGGACCCGTATGTATCGAGACTTGAGACGTTCCTACTGGTGGAACGACATGAAGAAAGACATCGCAGATTTCGTAGCTAGATGTCTTGTCTGTCAGCAGGTGAAGGCTGAGCATCAGAGACCTGCAGGATTACTTCAGCGGATTCCTATTCCTGAGTGGAAGTGGGATCACATTACCATGGACTTTGTGGTAGGATTGCCGAGGACACGACGAGGCCATGACGCGATTTGGGTAATCGTTGATCGATTAACCAAATCCGCGCATTTCTTAGCGATCCGGAGGACTGATCCCGTGGATCGATTGGCAGATCTGTATTGTTGGGAGATCATTAGACTACATGGTGTTCCGTTGAGTATCATTTCGGATAGAGATCCACGGTTTACGTCTCGTTTCTGGCAGAGTCTGCAGCAGGCCTTGGGCACACAGCTCCGACTTAGTACAGCTTTCCATCCACAGACAGATGGACAGTCAGAGCGGACTATTCAGACTCTTGAGGACTTGCTGAGATCATGTGTTATGGATTTTGGAGGCAGTTGGGAGGACCATCTGCCGTTAGTAGAGTTTGCTTACAACAACAGCTTTCATTCGGCTATTCAGATGGCACCGTTTGAGGCGTTGTATGGTAGACCTTGTCGGACACCCGTCCTCTGGGATGAGGTTGGAGAGGCCCAGTTGTTGGGACCTCAGAGAGTTCAGCAGGATGCAGAGTTGGTCCGTACTATCAGACGGAGGATGTCAGAGGCGCAGGATCGCCAGAAGAGCTACGCTGATCGGAGACGCAGACCACTAGAGTTCTCTGTTGGTGATCATGTATTTCTACGAGTTTCACCCACGAAAGGGGTGAAGAGATTTGGCATCAGAGGTAAGTTAGCTCCGCGGTACATTGGTCCTTTCGAGATCTTGGAGAGGATCGGAGCAGTAGCTTACCGACTGGCACTACCACCGTCCCTGTCAGGCATCCACGATGTATTTCACGTATCTATGCTGAGGAGATACGTGCCCGACCCGACGCATGTACTGGCAGATATTCCAGTTCCAGTTCAGCCTGATATTACATATGAGGAGATTCCGGTACGGATTCTTGACCGGAAAGAGCGTTAGTTGCGGAACAAGACCATTCGGCTGGTTAAAGTCGGATGGCAACATCATTCGGACGAGGAGGCTACTTGGGAGCTCGAGGATACTATCCGAGCTCGATATCCCCATCTTTTCACTTGAGGTATGTGATTTGTTTACCGTTCAGCATTTATACTTTAAATCTGTTGTTAGTACTTGCTGATGGTAGATAACAAAATTTGGGGACCAAATTTTTATTAGTGGGGGAGAATGTAAAATACCGAAAATGATAAGGGAATTTTCCGGAATTTTTAGAAATTTTTCGGGAATTTTTCGGAGCTCGTATGGACAAGTTAACGGGGACAAAAACAGGGTCCGGGAAAGGCCTGTTTAGGTTACCCTGTTTTAATGAGGAAAAGATTTATTTTCTTTTCCTTTTCTTTTTCTTTTTCTTTTTCTTTATTTCCTCGCCGTTTCTTTTCTCACTCGCGCACCCGAGCAGCGCACCCTTTCTCCTCCCGACACCTTCCACGCGCCTGTTTCCCCTCGCGACCTCCTCCGTGCCCTAACCGCCGGCCCAGCGGTTCTCCTTTTCTTCATTTCTTCTGCACGACGCCACTGCTCTTCCGCCGCAGAGCTGATTTCTTTCTCCTCTTTGTGCCTGTGCCCGCGCGAAAGCTTCAGCCGAACCATCTCCGGCCTGTGACCTAGCCGCCGGCGACGCACGGAGCAGCGCCGCAAACCCCCGGTGCCCTAGAGCCGATCACCGTGCATCACCCTTTCTTCCTCTGCCCTGGTGTGAGTTCACTGCCGATTTTCTATGCCGACACCCGAGCCTAGCGCCGACGCCGCCACCCGGTTCCTCTTCTTCCTGTGCCCGAACCCTAGCACTGACATTTGCCGACCAGCTAGCCACAAGAACTCGCCGGCAGGAAGAACCAGCACCCCCATTTCTGTCTCTGCCCTAGATCGCCGGAGTTCAGAGGATTAGCCGACCACAGTGCCCTAATTGATCAAAGGAGGTAAGCTAGTTCGAATTTCTCTTTGCTACCAATTTAGGTCACGGAATTGGAGAGGAAGTGGGGCTGTGGTGTTTGTTGATCAGCAACAGTAGACTTAGTACACAGAAATGAGGGTTGTGAGTTGAAGGAAGAATTACCGTGAGTTTCTGTGTGCTGTGGATCAACAAACAATTGCTTGTTCAATGTTTTAGCAGCAAGCAACCTTCACCGTAATCTTTTGGATTGTGAATTAGGGTGAGGATTAGGTGTATTTGAGTTCTGTTGTAGATCTTGTTCTGAATTTGGAGGGTTTAGTTAGACGATCATGTGTATATTGATTTTGTTTATGTGTTTTTGGTTTAGGGTTTTGCCCTAAATAGTTTTAGGAATTTTGTTTAGCTATTTATGTAAATTGTAGCTAAATAAAATAATATTTATTTATATGTGACACAGGACTTTGACGCGAGACGAGTATCTCGGAGTCAGATCGGACCTTTCTATTTTCGGAGGCGGGTACTTTGACTTATGTCTTTTGATATGCATGATAATATGTTTAACATATAACAATAATTGTGTTATCTGTTTGTTTCGGTTGGTCGCTACATGATTAGTTACATGTTTGTTTGTTTATTTATGCTGCACTGCATGATATCTACCTGATCACATATGCTTTAGGTAGTGAACCAACCACATGCTATGATATGTTCTGGAACTAGGGATTATTTGATACCCTATTTTATTGGTGTACCTTCTATTTGATACTTCTTCCAGTGGTACACACTTGTATCTAGTTATATGGACTATGCCATGTTTTTAGTGTCATGCATCATGATTGCATGCTGTGCGATTGTCGGCTCCACTTTGGTTGAGCCCATCGCCAGTTACATGTACTGCACACACCACCCATGGATTAGTTGTATATCTGGCTGGAGTGTGGCGGTTCTGCTGTTTGGCTCCGTTGGTCAGGTGACTCAGCGTGGTAGCCGGCAGTCAGTTCCGCTCTGTTTGG
This sequence comes from Zingiber officinale, assembly GCF_018446385.1. NCBI lineage: Eukaryota > Viridiplantae > Streptophyta > Magnoliopsida > Zingiberales > Zingiberaceae > Zingiber > Zingiber officinale. Next base: position 46,359,312 of record NC_055986.1, read on the forward strand.
CTCCGTTGGCATTTAGGGTAGCAGCGTGGTAGCCGGCAGATGGTGGACTCTGTTTGGCTCCATTGGTCAGGAGACTCAGCGTGGTAGCCGGCAGAGATTTTTCCTCCCCGTCGTTGTGTACCGGGAGATGAGAGCATTGAGCTCCCCCATTTATGATTTGGGGCCAGAGGACAGGAGTACTCCGACAGCATTCCGTCCACTCAGTCACTGTCAGGAGCAGTGATGTCCGAGTGCACGGTCACCATATGCATTTATTGCATTTTATTGTTGTGATTGCTGCACTTATATGCTGCATTTGTATGGATGCATTTGATTGACATGCATACAGGATTAGTACAGTTATCTCCTGATTTCATTTCAGTTGCATTTATTCCTTCTCGTATTCAGGAGACTGTACGCATGATTAGTGTTATCTGTTACTTGTTTTATTATGCATATCAGTTGTACCTGCTGAGTGTTGGACTCACCCCGCCTCCATTGTTGATATTTTCAGGTTGAGTTCCAGTCACTGACCCCCATCTACACGTAGAGCTAGTTCTTTATTAGTTCGTTATTTGTTTTTATTTGGCCTTTTTCTATATCAGACTTTGTTTTAGTATTGTCTTTGGATTTTTCCTATGGATATTGTATGGAGTGATATCTTTTGATGGATTTTTGATATGATATTGGATTTCATTCTACTACGTGCCTGTCTGGACGGCAGAAGAGGTGAGTTCGTTGGATTTGAGCTTTACGAGTGTAGTGGAGTAGGGTGGATTTCGAGTCAGAGTCCTATTGTTATTGATTATTATTATTAACTGCGTGGTTGTGACAGCCAGAGGCTGAATATCTTTATAAACTGCATGGTGTTTGTTTTTATTTATTGTTACCATTCCAGCCGCCTGTGGCTGATGTATATGTGATATGTAGAAAGTTTCATATTGTCCGCCGTACAGGGGAGATGCTGCCGAAATTTCTTCGGACAGAGACTCCTCTGGGGCGTGACACCATCTACATTAATCCAAAGCAAATGCAAAGCTACATAAACTAAACTAAAGCACTTCCATAATTACAAACATGCACCGTTCATATTAATTATAGCAAGGATAACAGTTAACCTTTAATTCTCAACTAGCAAACATGCACTTTCAAAAGAAAAATGAAACAATGAAAACATCTGCTAGCACACCTAAACCTATTCTTTCTAATTTGTTCGGAAATTCTGCAGTCAACTCATATCAATCTAAGCTTAAACATAATAGCAATATATTGGTCATGGAAAAATCCTAACAATACCCAAGAAACCATTGCAAAATAGTCCTCAGGTTCTTTACTGTCGAAAAGGAAAAGAAATCCCAAAGCCATCACCAAATACAGAAACTCATATCAATCTAAGCTTAAACATAATAGCAATATATTGGTCATGGAAAAATCCTAACAATACCCAAGAAACCATTGCAAAATAGTCCTCAGGTTCTTTACTGTCGAAAAGGAAAAGAAATCCCAAAGCCATCACCAAATACAGAAACTCATCTCGAAAATCCCATGGTCACATACTGAATTAAGCAAATCTCGGAAATCTCCTTTAAATCCCTAGCAACAATTCACTTACAAGCAAGCTCTAAGGTTTCATGCAAAGCTTCGGACACAAAGAAAGGAACAAGGAATAAACCTCAAAGCTATCCTACTGCAGGTGAGTAGCAACTTACCTTCGTGTTCTTGGACTCACAGCCGAAAGGAGGCAACTAGGGCTTCGGAGGAGCTTCAATTCTCGGTGACCTCTTTGTGTTTCCAAGCTCCCCTCGTCGAAGTGGTCACACACGGGTGAAGACCGGTCGGAAACAACCCTTCGCCGGCGCCGGAGACCAAGCCCTAGGTCCCCTGCTGCGTCTTCGCCCGAGAGGGAGTCGCGCCGACGCCGTGTGAGGAGAGGAGCAAAGAAGGGTTTCTCCTTTTAATAACCCGGTATTCTATTAACTTCCTTAAATAAAATTTCCTACCTTTTCTAAATAGAACCGGTGGCTGGATCACTTGGTCAACCGAGATTTGACCGAGCCAAAGGCCGCAGGTTCAAATCCCCAGTCGAGCCTTTTATTCTCCTTTTATTCTGCTATTAACTATTTATTACTTAAATATAATTCGATCTTTATTTGATCAAGTAATAACTGCTAGCCCAGTTGGTTAGTCGGGTTTTGCTCGGGTCAGGGGTTGCCGGTTCAAGCCTCAGCTTGGATATTTTTTTGTCAAAACTTCTTTCGTTTAGTAAAAATACCAAACGACCTCCAAAAATTGCATAAAAATATTCCATAAATTCCTAAAAATCTCTAGAATTTTTCTAAATCATTTCTAGATTTTAATAAGGTTTTTTAGGACTCCAAATCATGAAATTTGGGGTGTTATACCATGGAGCTTGGAGGGGCCCTGGAAACTGAGCTAGAGGCGCCCTCCATGGAGGTTAGAGGCGCCCTCAGGCGGATAAGCTGCAAGCAGTGCGGAGCTCATCCACACGCGATTGACCTGTGGCTTAGAGGCACCCTCCATGTAGTTAGAGGCACCCTCAATGGCCTACTTAAGACCAGTTTGAATAGCAGCATAGAAACAACTTAAAATCGCAATCTTCCTTCCGTGTTCTACTCAAAGAATGATATGACAAAGTTGAAACAAGACTCCAATGACCAGAAGCTTCAAGTTTACTGTTTTCTGTTGTCAGTATAATTTTTTGTACTGCTTTAAATATTGTACTTCAAATTGTAAAGAATTTCTAAACTTATAGTGATTGCCCACCGAAAGTGATCAACGATCATGGGCCTTGGAGTAGGAGTCATCACAGGCTCTGAACCAAGTAAATCTTGGTGTTTGTGTTTGCTATTGTTTCTTTTATTTCTGATGCGCATTTACTTGATAGTTCTAAAAACGAAGTGAAAGTCATGAGCGCTATTCACCCCCCCTCTAGCTCTTTCGATCCTACAATTGGTATCAGAGTGGGGTCGCTTCGAATTGGTGAAACCACCATTCAAGTAATTTTTTCGTAGTAATTTTAAACTTTTCAGAGTCAATTAGTATCGATAAAATTGTCGCCTTCCGATTTTTTCTTTCGATCGAGTTTTTTCATTTCTCGAAGTCAGTGTAACCACCACTCGAGTTCTTATTATATTCTCTTACTCCCACACTACTAAATCCAAGACCCAGTCTTGGAATCTTTGCTGTTTTTCTTGTGTGTACGAGGTTTCCTCTTAAATGGCCCATCAAGAAGGCTATAACACAACCCGCCAACCTCTCTTCTCTGGCGAAGACTTCAGCTACTAGAAGGGTCGAATGGAGTCCTACCTCCAAACCCAGTTTGAGATGTGGATGATCATCAAAATTGGCATCTCACTCCCACTTGACGACATGGGAAAACCAGTATCATGCGAGAACTGGGACACAAGTCTAATAAAGAAGGTCAAGGCTAACGCCAAAGCAACATGCGTGCTTTAATGTGGTCTAACAAAGGAGGAGCAGAACTGAGTTGGTCCATTCTCAAGTGCCAAAGACTTAATGGGAGAAGATAATTGAGCTACGTGAAGGGACCTCTGATACTAAAGTAAGTAAAAGAGGTCTGATTTTAAATAAATTATATAACATAAAATTACAGGATGGTGAATCGACAAGTCAATTTCATGCACGCATCCAAGACCTCCTCAATGGCCTCCACACGATCAGACAGAAGATGGAGAATCGAGACGTAATAAGGTATGCACTAAACGCTTTTTCGAGGAATACGCTATGGGCATCAATGGTAGACACCTACAAAGTATCCAAGGATTTGTCATTAATTAAATTAGATGAATTATTTTTCGAATTTGAATTGCATGAACAGACTAATGCATGTCCGACCGAGAAAGGTATTGCGTTGATTGTAGGTACAAGCAAGGCAAAGGAGGTTAGAAAGAAGCATCAGATTGAACCAGAGTCTGAAGATGAACCGGACTCAGAAGATGACGACGACGAGATAGCAGCCGAACTCATCAACCTAGTACGCAGATTCTACAAAAATAAGAAAGGATTCACAAAGAAGGACATCAAAAGGGTGATTCAGTCCAAGAAGGTACAATCAAGTCTGAAAGTGAACTTTGAGGTAACCTGCTATGGTTGCAACCAAAAAGGACACGTCAAAGCTAACTGTCCAAACCAAAAGGAAGCAAAGAAGCAAAGGAATAAGAAAGCACTGCAAACAATGTGGGATGAGTCTTCCTCAGAAGATTCCGACGAAGAGCTTGAACAGACGAGCTTCCTTGCACTTATGGCCTAGGAACAAATCAACGAATCAAAAACTGAGAGTGAATCCAAAGTTGTGTCCAAGAGAAGCAACAGATCTGTATTAGTTTCTGAAGGCCCTAACCCCACTGTAAGAAGTTCACTGCATAATTTAGTTAATTATCTAATGTGCAAGTTAGCTAAATCCAATGTCCGGGTCACTAGCTCCTTGACTGACCTTGTTCAGATTGGAACCGCAACTCAAGTCCAAAAGCTTGAGGAAGATAATTCTAGCCTGAAAAATCAAGTCAAGGAACTAAAGGGCACGTTGAAATGGTTCACTTTGGGTTCCAAGAATCTTGATCTGATTCTTGAAAAACAGAGAGTCGTCTATAACTGATCCAGACTTGGATTTAAGGCTAAATGAAAATACAAGTCTTATTTATCAATTATAAATAGAACAAATAGAAAAGTAGTCCAAGCTTGGGTGCCTATGTCGAACTTGGTTAATCAAGTTGGACTTGGACAATTTGGGTCATCAAGGATCAAATCCATTACCTTGATAGACCTTATTGAGGCTATGATCCAGGGGGAGCCAATAGAAAAACCATCTTTATTTATAAATAGAATTGTTTGATGCTTGTCTTACTGCTTTTATTATACTTGCTTAGATTAGGCTAGATAAGGACCTAGACGTGATTTACACTTGACTAGTTAGAACTAGGAGTTTCAAAAAGAAAAATTAAATATCCAATTTCTTTGAAAGACTTTATCTAGAAGTGGTGGATGATCCCATACCTAAGAAGGCCTAGTGCCTCGCCACATCCTAGAAGTCAATCTTTGAAATAAATATTTAATTGACTAATTGAAATACCTGAGTCTAACTCAAATGTAAATCAATTCTTAGATGATAACCTAAATCAAAGATTAAATTAATCATCTCACAAAATTTATAAGGTTCCTTGATTGATATCTTAGAAAAGGGTAAGATGGACTTAGGTAAAATTTAGACCTAACTAATCAATTAATTAACCTAATTAACTTAATTAATTAACCTAATTAATATTTAACCAAACCAATCAATTAATCTAATCAATTTATAAATTTAACCAAATCAATTAATTAATCTAATCAATTTATAAATCTACCTAATTAATATTTAAACTAATCAATTAAGTATTTAATTAATGTATTAATCTAATCAATTACTAAATAAATCTAATTAATTCAATTTAATAAATTCTTAAATTAATCCATTAAATCATTAACTGATTTAATTCTAAATTAATTTAACTTAATCAAATCAATACAAACTTAAACTTAACTCAATTAAATCTAAAATTAAACTTAAAACTTTTAATTTCAAATTTAACTTAATTAAATTCAAACACAGAACCATCTCACAATCACCCATAGGAATAACACGTTTGACAATCTACATTGGGTGAGATGGAATATTAAGGAGTTGGTTTCAATCAAACTATCTTTTGATCCACAAATTGAACCGAATCAAATACTTTATGTGTAGGAACATAAAGATTTGGATCAATGGATGTTAGATAGTGGATACTCCAGGCACATGACTGGAGACAGATTGAAATTTACTAAGCTGAAATTCAAGAACTTAGGGTCAGTTGCATTCAGCAACGATGGAACACTTAAGATAATTAGAACAGGTAATATCCAACTAAGTTCCGATTTCTATATTCGAAAAATCTTATTGGTTGATCAATTAAATTTTAACTTACTTATTATTAGTCAATTATGTGACTCAGGGTACTTAGTCACATTTTCAAACTCTGGTTGCTTAATTAAAAATGTTCAAAATCCTAAATTTACACTTAAGGGAATTAGAAAAAAGAACATCTATACAATTGACCTACCAACCTCCTTACTAAAGTATCTATTGACACAACAACAGGAAACTATGTTATGGCATAGAAGACTAGGTCACACTCATATCAGACTCATTTCAAAGATGAGTCAAAATGACTTAATTAGAGGTCTACCCAAATTAAAATTTATAGAAAATACAATCTATAATGCTTGCCAACAGGATAAACAAACCAAATCAACCCATAAGTTAACCAACTTAAATAGAACTAATTCAAAACTTGAGCTCCTACACTTAGACCTATTTGACTCACATGGAGCCAAGTCACTAAGCAAAAATCAATATTGCTTAGCCATAATTGATGATTACTTAAGATTTACTTGGGTAAAAATTCTAAAAACTAAAGATGAAACTTACAAAATCGTTAAAACCTTTTGCAAGTTAGTAGAAAATGAAAAAGATACTAAAATTAAAAGAATTATAAGCGACCATGGAGGAGAATTTGAAAATCATAAATTTACTAAATTCTGTGAAATTAATGGATACAAATATTAGTACTCATTGTTGGGACCGAAAAGTAGCTAGAGGGGGGGGGGGGGGGGGGAATAGCTCGTCGCGTGCTAGATGCTCGTCGTTGCTTGTTTCTTCAAGATGTGCAGCGGAAAATACAGAAACAAACCACACAACGCTAACAAGGTTGGTTTACTTGGTATCCACCTCACAAGAGGTGACTAGTCCAAGGATCCACACCTACACACACACCCTCCACTAAATAAAACTCTCCTTTATGGTAACTACCAAGGGCGGAGAAGCCCTACAAGACTCAATACAAGAAGAAAGGGAAAGGTAATGAAATACAAGCTTACAAGCTTACAATGAAAGCAAAAACCCTAACCCTAGTTTCTTCTTCTTGCTTTGATCCGCCTCTTGACTTGGAAGAACCTCCAAGAGCCTTCAAGAACTGGCGATCTCGAGTTTGAGAAGAGCTGTGGAGAAGCTTGTGAAGATCTGAAATGAATCGGTGAAGAGCTACTGAAGGAGACGCCCGCCTGCAGCTCAAATACGACGCAACGGTCGGATCCCGATCGATTCGAAAACTCCCAATCGATCGGGGAGGCTTTGGATCGATTCACAGATCGATCCAGAGCGCCTCTGTGCTCTGGAAAAATGCCTGGATCGATCCATGGATCGATCCAGCGCTTATCGCGCAAAGCAGCAGCGTCCCAATCGATCGGCTGATCGATTGGTACCTCTGGATCGATCCACTGATCGATTCAGAGGCTCTCTGTTCGCTAGGAAAGGCCTGGATCGATCCACTGATCGATCCAACTCTTGGTTTTTTCCCAAAACCAAGTCCCATGCCTCTCAAACCAACATTCGGTCAACCTTGACCTATTGGTACATCATAACTAGCATCTGGTCACTCCCTTGACCTGCCAGAACTTCCCACCAAGTGTCTGGTCAATCCCTTTGACCCACTTGGACTTTTCTCTTCGTGCCAAGTATCCGGTCACTCCCTTGACCTTATTTGGACTTCCACCAGATGTCTGGTCAACCTTGACCCATCTGGATTTCCTCGTGCCAAGTATCCAGTCAATCCTTTGACCTACTTGGACTTCCCAACACCAGATGTCCGATCATCCTTGATCCATATGGATTCTTCCTTGCCTGGCTTCACTCACCAGGGCTTTCACCTAGCTTCACTCACTAGGGTTTTCCATCTGCCTAGCTTCACTCACTAGGACTTTCACCTGGCTTCACTCACCAGGATTTCCTTTTGCCTAGCTTCACTCACTAGGACTTTCCATCTGCCTAGCTTCACTCACTAGTACTTTCACCTGGCTTCACTCACCAGGATTTCCTTTTGCCTATCTTCACTCACTAGGACTTTCCATCTGCCTAGCTTCACTCACTAGGACTTTCACCTGGCTTCACTCACCAGGATTTCCTTTTGCCTAGCTTCACTCACTAGAACTTTCCATCTGCCTAACCTTCCAGTTAGGACTTCCCAGTCAGGTATCCGGTCACTTTTGACCTACTTGACTCTTCTTCATTTACCCTGATCAGACCCTGATCAGAATCTCCCCATATGAACAACTGCACCTGCATTGTCCATTGTGTCTACATGTATTGTCAAACATCGAAACTATGACCAAGACTCAAGCTTGTTCAAACCAGTCAACCTTGACCTAAGGGATATTGCACCAACAATCTCCCCCTTTTTGATTTTTGACAATACCTTTAAGTTTGGACCATTCTGTGTTAAGCTAATCCCATAGCCTTAACTCCATTCATGCCAAAGTATGAATGTTGGTTCCCTTCATTCTCCCCCTATGACCTTCCCCATAGGTAATTGAGGCCTAACTTAAACCACACATTCTCCCCCTATTGGCACACATCAACCCATCTTTGAGCACACATCAACCCATGCCTCAATTTGGGACACACTTCAACAAATACCCCATTGTTGAAAACTCTCCCCCTGAAGAGTCGCTCATCGTTGTTCACAACTTCACTCGTTGTGATCAACACGATAATAAAAGACCCATTCCCTTCATTTTCAACCAATGCTCGCCCTGGAGCATTAACATGGTCTAATGACCCAAATGAAGGTCCCATACCCTTCATTTATCCTTAGCCCAACATTCTTCCGCAATGTTGGGACCACTTAACGGAAGGTTAACCACCTTCCAAGGTTCATAAAAAAAATATTCATGCCTTTAAAGAGTCCCTCCCCCTAAAGACATGGTGGTAACTTTTGTCATTGCACCAACAATGACTTGGAATCCCTAATCCTTTAGGAAACCCAAATTTAGAAGCTTTGAGGTTCAAAAATTCAGTATTGAAATCAACCTCAACCTAAACTTCAATTTAGTCTTTCTTAACCAATCCATCTTTGTTTTCAATATGAAAACACCCTTTTATGTATACACATGTATTTTAAGGGGTTAGAAATGGTTACCTAGACTAAAATAGGTTCAAAAATGCTGAAAATAAGCTTTCCCAGCCAAAATCAGCATCTTCAATCGATTGCAGTTGGGTTCCAATCGATTGAACCCTGCTGAATCGATCCACTGATCGATTCCGTCTTCTTGGATCAATCCACTGATCGATCCAGCGAGCTTCTGCTCGCGAGAAATGCCTTCTCAATCGATCGGCTGATCGATTGAGGCACTCCAATCGATCCACTGATCGATTGAAGGCCTGAAATTGCTGAAATTCAATTTCAGCTAATTTCAGAAACCCCTAGAAAATTCTACAAAATTCCAAAAATCGTAAAAATTTGTGTAGACATTCTTTAGGGTATAATTTATCATGGAAAAATAGTTTTATATGAAAATACATTATATTTTCAAAGATTTACATAAACTTGAGAACTTGCAAAAACTTTAGTGTTTTCTTCAAGTTTGTGTCTAACTATTCAATGGTTATTACTATCAAAAGATAGCCTTCACCAAGGTTTTCCAAAATTGTTTTAAAAGATTTTAAAAACCAATATCCCACCATGTTCCTTGGGCTTAATACACATGACTTGTACATTAGCTTTCCCAATGATGGGAAAACACATAACTATGTGTTTTGATGAACCTAAAACTCAAAAGAATGCACTAAATCAACATCTTGAGTTTTGTTCATCTTCCTAACATCTCACTTGTATCTAATGTGCATTAAAACACATACAAGCCACCTTATAGTCCTTGTGAGATGTGAAATTTTGGTTTTGCCCTATTCTAGGGATCATGCATATATATCTAGGCATTTTAGAGATATTAGACATCCACCTAGGATGTCACTTGTTAATAAGTATTGTTAAATGCCATTTATCCTTAATTACAAGGAATTAAGCTTAATGCATGAATATGTTATGGCATACATCAAAAAGAAATAATTTTTCAAACTAAAATATCCTATAACTACATGATGTATGAATGTCATGACATGGTATTTTTGGATTTTTCATAATAAAACATGAATGCAAAAATAGACATGATGTCATGACATATGATGGGCAAACAATCATGGCAAGGTTTAGCATAAATAAAATATACCTAGATTGCCTATCTAAGTATCCTTAACCACTTATCTATCTCCACTTGTTTTAACTTAAAACGTTAAACCTAGATTGCCCTAAATGCCAAAACCTAAATTGTCATTTCTATTTCTCTTGATTTGTTTATGCCACTTAAAAATTAAGCATATCCTCAAATGTTGGCATATTCCATTTTTCCTCAAGAGTAAGCACATAAATCAAGGCCCGGATTGCCTTAAATTCTTAAGAGAATACCAAAATCTCAACTTGGTATTTCTCTAGATTTTCCCAATTTATGCCATTAAAGATAAGATCAATTTTTCCACCATTAGGCATATTTTACTCTTTCAAAGAGTAAATAATAATTCTATTTCATTTTCAAAGGTTAACAAAAACCTTGAAAAAGATCCTTTAGTGTCAATTTCCTCAAAGTTGGGTTAACTACCCTTCTAATTGGAGTTGACACTCTCTAACCCATTTATGGGGTAGAGAAGATGCTCCTAGGAACCCAACACCTATTGGTGCTCCTTGGATGCTCTAGGTACTCACTAGGGATAACTTCCCTAGATACCTTCCTAGTAACCTTGTTTGGCTTCTTGGAAGCTTTGGTCACATTTTCTAGGTCAATTCTAGGGATAGCCTCCCTTGTGACCTTGTTAGTGACTTTCATAGACTTCTTAGAAGTCTTAGTCACTTTGGTTGCAAAGATACTTCTAGGGATATTTTCCCTTGTATCCTTGACTTGACCTCTAGACTTTGTTAGTTAGAGCCCTAGAGCCAATCATTTGATGATTGTATGGACTCATTGTATCATATTCTTGTATATTAATAAAGGCATTTGTTTGGTTATTATACTTATTTGTATTAGTGCCAAATAGACTAAGTATAATAGCGTCCTTGAGTAGAAGGTTCATACCTATATCAATCGATTAGTTGAATCGATAGTGAGATGATATAGGGAACACTACTCTAAATCATTCCTAGTCGAGTATTAACATTCAGGGACAATGTTAATGCAATAAGACTAGCATGTAGGTCAGCTCGATGACTTGATCTCACAAGTCAAGGATATAGAGATATCAAGCTGACACATGGGTATACATTGGAGAATGTATACTGAATGACCCGCCATGAGAAAGTATCATGGATCGTTATATGAGTGTCATATACTTTCTCATGTGGCTATTAGTATGACTATTAGTCCTTAGACCTGAAGTCACCATGGATCCCTACATAAGGAGTTATGTACTTTGGTTTCGTCAAACGTCACCCGTAACAGGGTGGACTATAAAGGCGATTACTGGGAATGTAACAAATTATGCAGAGGGATGTGAGTGATGTAGATGGGATCTATCCCTCCCATATGACGGGAGCGACATCAATATTCTTGATAGAGTTAGACCACGAAGTGCATGGCCATGCCCAAATGAGTCAACATTAGATGTTGAGCTCATTTGATCGAGTGAGTCTACTTGGAGTTCAAGATTTAGATTGATTAGAGGATGACACGGTCTATGCCTCATATTGATCAATCTAGATGTCTAGGATAGAAGGACAATGTCATATATTGTGAGGAGTCACAATTAGTAGTCACAAGGTGATGTTGGATCTCGACATTCTTGTAACTTGGGTAGTAATGATGTGTTGCTAGATACCGATCATTACTTATGCTCCTAAATGGGTTTAGGGCATTACCAACGTTACAAGAACCTATAGGGTCACACACTAAGGACAATTAGATGGAGATTTGGTTCATATGATGAACCAAGAGGATTAGATTCATTTGATGAATCATATTGGATTAAGAGTAATCCAAATTGGGCTAATTGAGTTGGACTCAAGTTGATTCATGTATTCAATGAGTCTAGTTTAGATTATGACTCATTAAATCAACTTAATTTAATGAATTAGATTCATTATATTAAGTTGTCTTGAATCATATGGTTGGATTAGATCAACCATGAGAGAGATTTGATCAAGTTTGACTTGATTTGAGAGGAAGAGAAAAAGTCATGTTTGACTTGACTTTTTGCCACATCACTAGTGAGTTGGCAAGATGTGGACCAATAGGATTGCTCCACATCATCAATGTGTGCCACCTCATGGAGGTTACAAGCCTCCATAGCATTTAATGTGGCCGGCCCACATTAAATGAGGAGGTTACACTTGTTGCCATGTCATTTAGTGAGGTGGCAAGATGTGGACCAATAGTATTGATCCACATCATCCTAGAGTGCCACCTCATGGGGGTTACAACTCTTAATGGTCTCCACATTAATTGGAATTAATGTGGGGGTTACACCTCCTAGAGTGGCCGGCCACTTGATGGCTAAGGGGTTGTTTGAATTTCCTCTTATTGATTTCATTCACTCTTCTTCTCCCTTGGGTGCTCTCTCTTCTCCTTCTCCCATTCCTTGGCCGAACACTCCATTGGTGCTAGCACACCTTGTGTTTTGGTCATCTCCTTCTACTTGTGTCCGCGTGGATACATATAGAGGCTGTCTACTTTGACAACTAGAGATCCGGCGACATCTTGGACAAGCGGGAACGCGAAGGGCTTCGCTACAAGGGTAATGATCTTAACTTTAGTGTAGATCTAAAGTTTTTACAAACTCGTACAAGAAAAAGGTTTTTCGATAATTTTGTTTATGAATCTTTGCACGAGATCCATGGCTTTGGGTGACTCGGGGTTTCCGCGACGCGAAAAAGCGATGGTATCGAGCCACATGCAAAGACTTGTACGAGTTCGTTTGTATTTTATGAAAATATACCTTCTGTGATTTTCTATAAAATTGAGTTTTAGAGTTTTTATGAGTAATTTTTCCGTGAAGCACAAGTGTCTCGGCACTTGTAGGTTTTCTTTTAAACGACTTCGTTTTGCCCCAAATCCGTTTGGGACAGCGGGGTCGGTGCCATTAGATCGCAAAGGAGCAACTCACGATGGTTAGATCATGGGTAGGGCATTGCCCCTAACCCAAGAAGGGAATTTGCTCATGATTGCACTGAAATCGCTAAAAGCGAACCACGGAAGATTTTTCAAACGGCAATGTCTCGACCATCGTTTTGGGACAGCGGGTTTAGGCTGTTGGATCGCAAAGGAACCCTTGCGATGGTTAGATCATGGTGGGGAGCTACCCTGGGCCCCAAGGATCCGTTCGATTACCAAATCGCTAAACGGACCGGAAATTTTACTCATAAAATTGTAAAATTATTTTAAAATTACAGAAAATTATGAAAAATATATAATTTTAAATTATATATTAATTTGTGATAGTCATGGCCCAAAATACCCAATAAGATTGGATTTGTGTTGTAATTCATAATACTGCCTGCGTGCGTCATATGATTGTGTGTATTTTATTTTTTCCACGGCCTGCGCGTCGTGCCTTTCTCTTATTCTGGTTATAAATTAGATTTAGACTTGAATGCAACTCGAGTTTCAAATTGTAATGTACAAATTGGAACGGTGGAGGGTCCACACGAGACGGAGTTCCGAGGCGGGCACGAGCAACACAAGGTGGTCAAAGGGAGGAGCTTGGAGAAGCTGTTGACCCTTGGTTGACCATTCGATCTTCTCATTGGCTTGAGAAGATCGTAGTAGGGCCATGACTAAATCACAAATAGATTAATTAATTAATTGTTATGTATCTGATGCATGTTTAATAATTAATTAATTAATTAGTGCCTTAACGATTAGATTAGATCTAAGTCGTGCACATGATGCACCCTTGCGATTAGATTAGATCTAAGTCGTGCACAAGATGCATCCTTCTCGATTAGATTAGATCTAGATCGAACCAACTCTAAATACCTAACCGTGCCGTGATACCTATCACTACCTCGATCACATGTATTGTTGAATCTGCCAAAGCAGAGCAATACATATTATCTTGGTAGGGTACGGAGGGACAATCTTGGTCCCGCCTATCAATGCATGGGTGAATACAAACTCAATTAGATTGAGTATTCCTAGTTACTCGGTTGGATCAAGTCAGCTATAGGCATTCTTCCAACGGTTGGAAAAGATATGTCAAAATTACGTTTATATTAACTCTCGGGCGTATTAGCCAAAGCTAACTCGAGTTTTAATATAAATATGGACCTGTTGGTGCAACCTTAGGTCAAGGTTGACCTGGTTGACCTGACTCGAGTTGACCTGACTCGAGTTGTATTTTGATGTTTGACTTAGGAAGATTGTCGGTGCAACCTTAGGTCAAGGTTGACCTAGTTGAGTTGCATGTTGATGTTTGACACTCGTGGAAGAGTTGTATTCTTGATATGGGACAAGAATAGATGTTTGGGAGATTATTGGTGCAACCGTAGATCAAGGTTGACCTGGTTGACCTGATTCGGGAAAAAGTCCAAGTATGGAGACTTGGCACTGGATAAGTCCAAGCAGGGAGCTTGGCACGCGAAAAGTCCAAGAATGGAGACTTGGCACGGGAAAAGTCCAAGTATGGAGACTTGGCACTGGAAAAGTCCAAGTATGGAGACTTGGCACGGAAAAGTCCTAACTGGGATGTTAGGTAGTGTGGAGAGTCCTGGTGAGTGAAGCCAGGCAGTCGGGAAATCCTGGTGAGTGAATCCAGGTGAAAATCCTAGTGAGTGAAGCTAGGTGAAGGTGAAAGTCCTGGTGAGTGAAGCCAGGCATTCGGGAAAATCCTGGTGAGTGAAGCCAGGTGAAAATCCTAGTGAGTGAAGCTAGGTGAATGGGAAAGTCCTAACTGGGATGTTAGGCAGTTGGAAAGTCCTGGTGAGTGAAGCCAGGCAGTTGTGGAAATCCTAGTGAGTGAAGCTAGGTGAAAGTCCTGGTAAATGAAGCCGGGCAAAGGAAAATCCAGATGGATCAAGGGTGATCGGACATCTGCTGATGGGAAGTCCAAGTAGGTCATAGGATTGACCGGATACTTGATACGGAGAGAAAAGTCTAAGTGGGTCTAAGGGATTGACCGGACACTTAGCGGGGAGTCCTAGCAGGTCAAGGGAGTGACCGGATGCTAGGCGCAATGTACCAACAGGTCAAGATTGACCGGATGTTGGTTTGGACTTGGTTTGGGCAAAAACCAAGCTCTGGATCGATCAGTGGATCGATCCAGCGATACGCTGGCTATCTGATCGATCTGGTGACCGATCAGATAACGATCAGTGGCTTACTGAGGCTTTTCTGATTGGTCTGGAGACCGATCAGAGCACGATCAGTGGCTCTGTGAAGATATGGCTGATCGGTCTGGGGACCGATCAGACTAGAGCCTGATCGGTCCCATGACCGATCAGAGAGGCTCTGGACCGATCAGGGTGGAGCCTGATCGGTCCAGGTCCTAGCCGTTGCGACACAACGGCTAGTTTCTGTGTCTTCTTCTTCGCAGATTATAAAAGGAGATCGAGCCTCTGCTTCAATAATCTTCTTCTTCTTCCTGATTACGGCGATTAGAGCTTTGCTGAGCTCTCATTGTGCTGAAGCTCTGCGTGAGTTTCCTGCTGGTTTTCTAGCTGAGTTTGGATCCTAGAAGCTGCTGTTTCATCTGGGTTCCAATCGACAACAAGAGGCAAGCAAGTGTTTTTACATTCCTGTTGTTCTTGTGTTCTTGTTCTTCTTGTACTCCTTATTGCTGTTGCAAAGATTGTGGTGAGGTTTCTCCACCCCGAAGGAGTTTATATTAGCCGGTTCTCCGGGGACTCATCCACCGACGGATTGATAGGGCTCGTCCACCTTACGGACACGCCGAGGAGTAGGAGTATCATCTCCGAACCTGGTACATCGCTGTGTTAAGGTTTGATATTCTTCCTTTCGTTTCTAGTTTAGTTTTCCACTGCGCTAACGAATTGTAGGAAGAAACGAGGGTGGCTATTCACACCCCCCCTCTCTAGCCGCGATCATCGATCCCAACAAGTGGTATCAGAGCAAGGCCGCTCTTCATTGGATCAACACCCGGGGGAGCACAAGCGCTAGAGAATGGATCGGTTCGGAGAAGATGTCACAATTCCACCTTTCTACGATCCCGACGACTTCGCGTTTTGGAAGGTAAGAATGAAATATTTTCTTATGACTAATCTTGGAAATTGGAGTTGTGTTCAATTAGGGTTTAAGCCTCCGATGGACAAGAAAGGAGAAACCATAGAGAAGAAGAAGTGGACCAAGGAACAAGTCCACCAATCCCTAGTCAACGATGAGGTATTGAAAATTTTTGAATTTTCATTACCTAATGATATATTGTGTAAGATAGGTGGTTACAACAATGCCAAGGAATTGTGGAACAATTTAGCCAAGCTCCATGAAGAAAGCTCCATTTCAAGTCATGAAGAGGAGTCAAGTGAGCTAAGTAGCTCACACCATGGGGATGTGGATTTAGAAGTTGAGGGCCACTCAACATCTAAAGAAGAAGAGGAGGAGATTTCTTCTTCAAGTTCGGAGCAAGAAGAAGAAGTTTCTACCTCCGGAAGGGATGAAGGAGAGAGCGTTCATCCATCCTCAAACCTAGGTAACTCAAGCCATTTAATTTCTAGCAAATTACACATAATGTGCTTTGAGTGTAGGGAGTATGGACATTACAAGAGTAAGTGTCCAAGGAGGATTAGGAAGACTCCACCGGCACCAAAAGTCAAGGAAGCCGGAGTCCCGATACGCAAAGGCAAGGAGCACGTGGTGTGCTTTCAATGCAAGCGAAGGGGACATTATCGGAGCCAATGTCCAAGGGGGAGGCAACCTCACAAGGACAAGAGATCGAGCACATGTATAGGGGGAGCTAGGGCAAACCCTAAGGTAATCTCTAAGGCACATTCTTGCAATTCTAGTAGGATGCATGCTAGTAGCCTTATTGCTATTGTCAAGAATGATAAGCATGTTAATTCTAGGAACCAATATATGTGCTTAGGTGCCAAAGATGTTAGTCTAGATAAGGATAACACTAGGAAAGCCAACCCTAGGATTAACTCATCTAAGGTTAAGGGAAACCTAGATAGAAATCCCAAATCATCTAGACATATGCCTAGGAATACCTCAAAGAAAAATGAAAAATTAAAAATTGAGGTATTAGAGAAGGAGAATCAAGTCTTGAAGTCAAGACTTGATACTTTGGAAAAGACTCTTAAGAACATGGAGAAGTCATCTCTAGGGTTTAAGAGTCAAAAACCCAAGTCCAAGGACAAGAAAGGTTTGGGTTACAAACCTAAGTCCCAAATGGTCAAGCCCACTTATCATAATGTTCCATTCGATTATGGAACAAAACCTAGGGCTAGGAAGACCATTACCAAGGTCACAAGGGAAGTCACCCCTATAGTTGACCTTGATGAGACCCAAATGACCAAGGCTTTTAAGCCTAAGAGGGTCATTAGGAGGGTTGCTAGGGAAGTCATCCCTAGTGAATATTTAGTGAACCCAATGAGCTCACATAGGTATTGGGTTCCTAGGAGCATCTTCTCTACCCCATAAAAGGGTTAGAGAGTGTCAACTCCAATTAGAAGGGTAGTTAACCCAATTTTGAGGAAATTGACACCCAAGGAGCATTTTCAAGGTTTTGATAACCTTTGAAAATGAAAAAGAATTATTATTTACTCCTTGAGGAGTAAATTGTGCCATATTTGAAAAATATCGATGTTAATCTTATTTGGCACAATTTAAGAAAACCTAGAGAAATACCATAATTGGGATTTTGGTTTTCTCTTAGGGATATATGGGCAATCTAGGGTTAGATTTTAAGTTAGCTAAGGCTAAGGATACTTAGATAGGGAATTTAGGTATTTTATTTGTGCTAACTTGTCATGATTGGTTGCCATATGCCATGCCATGACATCATATTCATTTTATTATCATTTGAAATTTCATGATAATGCTTAGGCTAGTTTATATGTCATGCCTTATTTAAGTTTTCAAATTTTATGCCATGTCATCATCTCTTGCATTAGTAATCAATTGAATTGATTTAAGGATGAAAAACACATTTTGATATTGAGATCAAATTTGTGTTTAGAAAATGCATGAGACCTTAGTCTAAGATACCTAAACCCATATCTCACATCAAATTGACTTGAATGTGGTTTGATACACCTTAGATGTGTGTGAGATATTAGGATCATGAGTTAGGATCAAGGTGCATAGTTCTTGTACCTAGATGAGCCTAATTCAAGAAATGAAGGATCATAGGAAAAGCTTATGTACAAGTCATGTACATCTAGCCCTAAGATTATGGTCCTAAATTCAAATGGTTTTAAAAGCATTTTAAAATTGATTTGAAAAACCTTGATGAAGCTTTCCTAGTGATAGCATTCATCATTGAACATTGTGATACAAAGTTAAGTTAAACTTGAACTATTTCAAAGTTTTTGAACTTTGTATCAAGATTGAAAAATGGAAACTATTTTCATAGAAAACTATTTTTCCATGATAGTATATGTTATGAGGAATGTATCCTCAAAATTTCACAATTTTTCGAATTTTCTGGAATTTTCTAGGAGTTTCTGAATTTCGGGAAGGAAATTTCAGAAATCTGCCTATCAGAGTCTGGATCGGTCTGGGGACCGATCCAGGTAAGTCCTGATCGGTCTGTGGACCGATCCAGAGAAGCATGGATCGGTCTGCAGACCGATCCAGTGAGTTCCAGTAGCACGAGTGCGATCTGGTGAAGGGCTGATCGGTCTGGGGACCGATCAGGGCGTGCCGAATTTCTGATTTTTCAGCTGTTGTCTGAAATTTCAGTTATGGAAATGGTGTTTTTGGATTTCTAAAGGTTTGGAACTCACAAAGACATTGTTGGTGCAATGGTCAAGGGGGAGTTGACCTTTAGGGGGAGTTTTACCTAATTGTCAAGGGGAGTTGACTTTTAGGGGGAGTTTTTACTCCTTAAGACTTTTGAGGATTAGTGATATGGGATTATCGCTAAGTTGATTGTTGAGTTTAGTATCAAGGGAGAAATTAAGAGTTTTAATGAAAGGTATGGGACTTTCATTAGGAAGAAACTCTTGACCTTGATACCCTCTTTTTCTTTTTGATGTGTGTCAAAAAGGGAGAGAATTATTGGAGAACCCAAGTTAGGTTATCGGGTTAACCTAAGGGGAGAATGTCCAGAGAATGTTCAAGGAAAGAACATTGGACATTGGAAGATGATTGGAAAACCTAAGTTAGGTTATCGGGTTAACCTAACTTGATTATGGGTTTTGTCAAACATCAAAAAGGGGGAGATTGTTGGTGCAACCTTAGGTCAAGGTTGACCTGGTTGACCTGACTCGAGTTGACCTGACTCGAGTTGTATTTTGATGTTTGACTTAGGAAGATTGTCGGTGCAACCTTAGGTCAAGGTTGACCTAGTTGAGTTGCATGTTGATGTTTGACACTCGTGGAAGAGTTGTATTCTTGATATGGGATAAGAATAGATGTTTGGGAGATTATTGGTGCAACCGTAGATCAAGGTTGACCTGGTTGACCTGATTCGGGAAAAAGTCCAAGTATGGAGACTTGGCACTGGATAAGTCCAAGCAGGGAGCTTGGCACGCGAAAAGTCCAAGTATCGAGACTTGGCACGGGAAAAGTCCAAGTATGGAGACTTGGCACTGGAAAAGTCCAAGTATGGAGACTTGGCACGGAAAAGTCCTAACTGGGATGTTAGGTAGTGTGGAGAGTCCTGGTGAGTGAAGCCAGGCAGTCGGGAAATCCTGGTGAGTGAATCCAGGTGAAAATCCTAGTGAGTGAAGCTAGGTGAAGGTGAAAGTCCTGGTGAGTGAAGCCAGGCATTCGGGAAAATCCTGGTGAGTGAAGCCAGGCAGTTGTGGAAATCCTAGTGAGTGAAGCTAGGTGAAAGTCCTGGTAAGTGAAGCCGGGCAAAGGAAAATCCAGATAGATCAAGGGTGATCGGACATCTGCTGATGGGAAGTCCAAGTAGGTCATAGGAGTGACCGGATACTTGATACGGAGAGAAAAGTCTAAGTGGGTCTAAGGGATTGACCGGACACTTAGCGGGGAGTCCTAGCAGGTCAAGGGAGTGACCGGATGCTAGGCGCAATGTACCAACAGGTCAAGATTGACCGGATGTTGGTTTGGACTTGGTTTGGGCAAAAACCAAGCTCTGGATCGATCAGTGGATCGATCCAGCGATACGCTGGGTATCTGATCGGTCTGGTGACCGATCAAATAACGATCAGTGGCTTACTGAGGTTCTTCTGATCGGTCTGCAGACCGATCAGAAAGCGAACAGAAGGCAAAGAGAAAAGGAGGGGATCGGTCTGTGGACCGATCCACATGCACCCTTATCGGTCTCGGTCTGGGGACCGATCAGACTAGAGCCTGATCGGTCCCATGACCGATCAGAGAGGCTCTGGACCGATCAGGGTGGAGCCTGATCGGTCCAGGTCCTAGCCGTTGTGACACAACGGCTAGTTTCTGTGTCTTCTTCTTCGCAGATTATAAAAGGAGATCGAGCCTCTGCTTCAATAATCTTCTTCTTCTTCCTGATTACGGCGATTAGAGCTTTGCTGAGCTCTCATTGTGCTGAAGCTCTGCGTGAGTTTCCTGCTGGTTTTCTAGCTGAGTTTGGATCCTAGAAGCTGCTGTTTCATCTGGGTTCCAATCGACAACAAGAGGCAAGCAAGTGTTTTTACATTCCTGTTGTTCTTGTGTTCTTGTTCTTCTTGTACTCCTTATTGCTGTTGCAAAGATTGTGGTGAGGTTTCTCCACCCCGAAGGAGTTTATATTAGCCGGTTCTCCGGGGACTCATCCACCGACGGATTGATAGGGCTCGTCCACCTTACGGACACGCCGAGGAGTAGGAGTATCATCTCCGAACCTCGTACATCGCTGTGTTAAGGTTTGATATTCTTCCTTTCGTTTCTAGTTTAGTTTTCCGCTGCGCTAACGAATTGTAGGAAGAAACGAGCGATTTGGGGCGGCTATTCACACCCCCCCTCTCTAGCCGCGATCATCGATCCCAACAGGACCTTGATCCTATAAACAAGAGTTGCATAGAGATGTAATTGGTAATCGTTACCTACCGATCATACTAAGCCTTGGGCGTATTAGCCAAAGCTAACTCAAGGGTTAGTATGATGTGGATCTTGTCCCACAAGAATTATAGTATTCAGTGGGAGCATCATTTAATTAAAGTCCTAATTAAATGATTTTTAAAGAATATGATATTTATTTCTACAAATTTTATGTTGTAGATAACCATGACGTCGAATACGAACTCTTTCTCCCTGCGTTCTGTCCTTAAGAAGGACAAGCTCAATGGAGCAAATTTCCTGGACTGGTACAGGAACCTGAGAATTGTTCTCACTCAGGAACGTAAACTGTACGTTCTAGAGCAGCCCATTCCGGAGGCTCCTCCTGCCACTGCCACGCGAGCAGACCGAGATGCTTACAAGAAGCATCAAGATGACGCATTAGATGTGTCCTGTCTTATGCTCGCGACCATGAACTCTGAGCTTCAGAAGCAACATGAGTTGATGGGCGCTTACGATATGGTTGAGCATCTTTGTCACCTATATCAAGGACAAGCAAGGCACTGGAAGAGAAACTCCAAAGAATACCTGGAAGATCTTAAGAAGAAGAGAAATAAGATTTCTACTTCAGGTATACATGTTATAGAAGTCAACCTCTCTATTACTTCATCGTGGGTATTAGATACCGGATGTGCTTCGTACTAATGTACAAGCGCTGAGGAATAGCAGGGCATTGATGAAGGGTGAGATAGACCTACGAGTAGGCAATGGAGCACGAGTTGCTGCTATTGCTGTAGGAACTTATCATCTATCTCTTCCCTCTGGGCTTGTACTAGAATTAGATGATTATTGTTATGTGCCTGCCTTGACTAAGAACATTATATCAGTTTCTTGTTTGGACAAGAAATGATTCTCATTTATAATAAAGAACAAATGTTGTTCTGTCTATTTAAACGATATGTTCTATTGTAGTGCACCTCTGATAAACGGACTCTATATTCTAGATCTAGAGAGCCCTAGCTATAACGTTAGTACCAAGAGGTTCATATCGAACGATATGAACCACACCTATCTCTGGCACTGTCGCTTAGGTCATATAAATGACAAGCGTTTATCCCAGCTCCATAAGGATGGTTTGTTGGACTCATTTGATTTTGAATCATATGAGATATGCGAGTCATGCCTACGAGGCAAGATGACCAAGACTCCCTTTAGTGGGCACAGCGAGAGAGCGACTGATTTGTTAGGACTCATACATAGTGATGTATGTGGCCCTTTCAATGTCGCTGCTAGAGGCGGTTATAGGTACTTCATCACGTTTACTGATGACTTCAGTAGATACGGTTATGTGTACTTGATGACACATAAGTCCGAATCCTTTGAAAAGTTCAAAGAATTTAAGAATGAAGTACAGAACCAGCTTGGCAAGAGTATTAAAATACTTCGATCAGATCGAGGTGGTGAATACTTAAGCCATGAGTTTTGTGACTATTTAGCTGAGTGTGGGATTCTATCCCAACTCACTCCTCCTGGAACACCACAGTGGAATGGTGTGTCCGAAAGGAGGAATCATACCTTATTAGATATGGTACGGTCTATGATGAGTCACACAGATCTTCCGACATATCTATGGGGATATGCTCTAGACACGACAGCTTTCATTCTCAACCGAGTTCCATCCAAGGCCGTGATAAAGACACCATATAGGATATGGACTGGGAGAGATGCCCAGGTATCTTTTATGAGGATTTGGGGTTGTGAGGCTTACGTACGACGTCAAGTCTCAGACAAATTAGGACCCAAATCCGACAAGTGCTATTTCATCGGATATCCCAAGGAAACTAAGGGATATTACTTCTACATTCCCAGTCAGCACAAGGTGGGAAAGACTGGAGTCTTTCTAGAAAGGACTTTGTTTCTTGAAAGACTAGTAGAACGTTCGATCTTGAAGAAGTTCAAGATGAAAAGCACTGATGCCTCGATGAAAATTGGAACCACAAAGTGTTGTGGATGATGTTGTTCCACAAAGAGTTGAGGAACAACAACCGGTTCAAGTAGACATACCTCTTCGCAGGTCTGATAGGGTACGTCGTCAGCCTGAGAGATATTCATTTCTCTTGTCTGACCATGATGACGTTGTACTCATAGAGGATGAGCCTACCACGTATCAAGAAGCTGTGACGAGACCAGATTCTGAGAAATGGCTAGAGGCCATGAGATCCGAGATGGATTCCATGTACACCAACCAAGTATGGACTTTGGTTGATCCACCTGAAGGGGTAAAACCCATTGGGTGTAAGTGGGTCTTTAAGAGAAAGACTGACATGGATAGACTTATCTATAAGGGTCGCTTGGTAGCTAAAGGTTTCAAGCAGATTCATGGTATTGACTATGATGAAACCTTTTCTCCAGTAGCGATGTTTAAGTCCATTTGGATCATGCTTGCTATTGCAGCCTACCATGACTATGAGATATGGCAGATGGATGTCAAAACCACATTTCTGAATGGAAACCTGCTCGAGGATGTGTACATGACACAACCTGAGGGTTTTGTAGATCCACAGCATACTAGCAGAGTATGCAAGCTGCATAGGTCCATTTATGGACTAAAGCAAGCTTCTCGGAGCTGGAATCTTCGTTTCGATGATGCAATCAAACAGTTTGGTTTCATCAAGAACAAAGATGAACCTTGTGTCTACAAGAAGGTTGTAGGGGATGTAGTTGTCTTCCTCATATTGTATGTGGATGACATACTACTCATTGGGAAGGACATCCCTATGCTTCAGTCTGTCAAGACCTGGCTAGGGAGTTGCTTCTCAATGAAGGACTTAGGTGAGGCATCCCGCATTCTAGGGATACAGATCTATAGAGATAGATCTAAGAGATTGCTTGGCCTAAGTCAGAGTACATATATTGACAAGGTACTCCTTCGGTTTGCCATGCAGAACTCCAAGAAGGGATTTCTGCCGATGTCACATGGCGTGAGTCTTTCGAAGACTCAAGGTCCTTCTTCTAGAGAGGAGAGAGACCGCATGGATCAGATCCCTTATGCCTCAGCCATAGGATCGATCATGTACGCCATGCTATGTACTCGACCTGACGTCTCGTATGCTTTGAGCATACCCGTCAGATCCAGGTGAAAGTCACTGGATAGCGGTCAAGAATATTCTTAAGTACTTAAGAAGGACTAAAGAATATTTCTTGATATATGGAGGCAATGATGAGCTAACTGTAAAGGGTTACAGTGATGCCAGCTTCCAGACCGATCAGGATGATTATCGATCGCAGTCGGGGTTCGTGTTTTGCTTAAATGGTGGTGCTGTGAGTTGGAAGAGTTCGAAGAAGGACACAGTAGCTGATTCTACAACAGAGGCCGAGTATATTCCTGCATCAGAGGCAGGAGGTTGGATCCGCAAGTTCATCACCGAACTTGGGGTGGTTCCTAGAATCGCTGACCCGCTCTATTGTGACAACAATGGAGCTATAGCACAGGCGAAGGAACCTCGCTCACACCAGCGGACCAAGCACATACTACGGCGCTTCCATCTCATTCGAGAGATTATCGATAGAGGAGATGTGAAGATTTGCAGAGTACCTACAGAGGCTAACATCGCAGATCCCTTGACCAAGGCTTTGGCACAGAGAAAGCATGATGGTCACACTAGGTCATTAGGCCTTAGAGCCTATACTGATTGGCACTAGTGCTAGTGGGAGATTGTTAGTTAGAGCCCTAGAGCCAATCATTTGATGATTGTATGGACTCATTGTATCATATTCTTGTATATTAATAAAGGCATTTATTTGATTATTATACTTATTTGTATTAGTGCCAAATAGACTAAGTATAATAGCGTCCTTGAGTAGAAGGTTCATACCTATATCAATCGATTAGTTGAATCGATAGTGAGATGATATAGGGAACACTACTCTAAATCATTCCTAGTCGAGTATTAACATTCAGGGACAATGTTAATGCAATAAGACTAGCATGTAGGTCAGCTCGATGACTTGATCTCACAAGTCATGGATATAGATATATCAAGCTGACACATGGGTATACATTGGAGAATGTATACTGAATGACCCGCCATGAGAAAGTATCATGGATTATTATATGAGTGTCATATACTTTCTCATGTGGCTATTAGTATGACTATTAGTCCTTAGACCTGAAGTCACCATGGATCCCTACATAAGGAGTTATGTACTTTGGTTTCGTCAAACGTCACCTGTAACAGGGTGGACTATAAAGGCGATTACTGGGTATGTAACAAATTATGCAGAGGGATGTGAGTGATGTAGATGGGATCTATCCCTCCCATATGACGGGAGCGACATCAATATTCTTGATAGAGTTAGACCACGAAGTGCATGGCCATGCCCAAATGAGTCAACATTAGATGTTGAGCTCATTTGATCGAGTGAGTCTACTTGGAGTTCAAGATTTAGATTGATTAGAAGATGACACGGTCTATGCCTCATATTGATCAATCTAGATGTCTAGGATAGAAGGACAATGTCATATATTGTGAGGAGTCACAATTAGTAGTCACAAGGTGATGTTGGATCTCGACATTCTTGTAACTTGGGTAGTAATGATGTGTTGCTAGATACCGCTCATTACTTATGCTCCTAAATGGGTTTAGGGCATTGCCAACGTTACAAGAACCTATAGGGTCACACACTAAGGACAATTAGATGGAGATTTGGTTCATATGATGAACCAAGAGGATTAGATTCATTTGATGAATCATATTGGATTAAGAGTAATCCAAATTGGGCTAATTGAGTTGGACTCAAGTTGATTCATGTATTCAATGAGTCTAGTTTAGATTATGACTCATTAAATCAACTTAATTTAATGAATTAGATTCATTATATTAAGTTGTCTTGAATCATATGGTTGGATTAGATCAACCATGAGAGAGATTTGATCAAGTTTGACTTGATTTGAGAGGAAGAGAAAAGTCATGTTTGACTTGACTTTTTGCCACATCACTAGTGAGTTGGCAAGATGTGGACCAATAGGATTGCTCCACATCATCAATGTGTGCCACCTCATGGAGGTTACAAGCCTCCATAGCATTTAATGTGGCCGGCCCACATTAAATGAGGAGGTTACATTTGTTGCCATGTCATTTAGTGAGGTGGCAAGATGTGGACCAATAGTATTGATCCACATCATCCTAGAGTGCCACCTCATGGGGGTTACAACTCTTAATGGTCTCCACATTAATTGGAATTAATGTGGGGGTTACACCTCCTAGAGTGGCCGGCCACTTGATGGCTAAGGGGTTGTTTGAATTTCCTCTCATTGATTTCATTCACTCTTCTTCTCCCTTGGGTGCTCTCTCTTCTCCTTCTCCCATTCCTTGGCCGAACACTCCATTGGTGCTAGCACACCTTGTGTTTTGGTCATCTCCTTCTACTTGTGTCCGTGTGGATACATATAGAGGTTGTCTACTTTGACAACTAGAGATCCGGCGACATCTTGGACAAGCGGGAACGCGAAGGGCTTCGCTACAAGGGTAATGATCTTAACTTTAGTGTAGATCTAAAGTTTTTACAAACTCGTACAAGAAAAAGGTTTTTCGATAATTTTGTTTACGAATCTTTGCACGAGATCCATGGCTTTGGGTGACTCGGGGTTTCCGCGACGCGAAAAAGCGGTTTTCACAGCCCGAAGAACCCAACAGACTTAGGGTTTGTTCCATAACTATATGGAACCCTATGATAACTAGGCACATCCTTTTTTGCTTTGGGTTTGTATCCCAAACCTCTATGGCCATTTGATGGCTTTTGTACCCCTAAACCTAGGTTATGCTCATTTTGTCCTAATAGGATATTTTCCAATCTTTTTAGGGTCTTTTCTAATTTATCAAGTCTTGACCTCAAGACTTGATTTTCCCTTTCTAAGTCCTTAGTATTTAATTTTTCATTTGATCCATGAGCATTTTTATTCTTGGGCTTGTATCTATTATCCTTAGTGTTCTTGCCCAAATGTCTATCTACCTTCCTAACCTTAGGTTGGGTAGTCTTGGCATGTAGGGCCACATGTTTTTCCTTAATGCCCTCATGCTTTCTATTCTTATGGTAAATTGCATTAAAATGATAAAAATTAGGACTATTATACTTTTTACCATAACGTAAAGGGGTAGGCTCAATAAATGTTACCTTCTTCTTTACCTTGGAGGCTCCCCCTTGACTAGTGCCTCCTTGAGCCTTGACCATCTTCTTCCCCTTGGGGCATTGACTTCGGTAATGCCCTTTTTGTTGACACAAGAAGCACACAATGTGCTCCTTGCTCTTCTTTGTCCCGGGGGTGGTCTCCTTGGGCTTCTCCTTGCCCTTTTGTGTCACTTGACCCTTCTTCTTGGCCAAGTTGGGACACTTGCTCTTGTAGTGCCCACTTTCCCTACACTCAAAACATATTATATGATTTTTGTTTTTAATTGAAACATTTATACCTTCTTGTGTAGGGATGGCACTTGCTCCTCCATTTGATATTTCTTGAATTTTGGAGGTGGCACCATCTTCTTCTTCTTCACTTGACCCGGATGTGGAGGCCTCTTCTTGCTCCGGGTTCATTGATCTACACTCCCCCTCAATCCTAGAGGTGGAGGCTTCATCATCTTGTACATTGAACAAGGAGTATGCTCCCTTCTTGTTCTCTTCATTGCACTCCCTTGAAATTGAAGCTTCTTCTTGGACTTCTTCTTCGGAGGTTGAGCATTTCTCAACCTCGGAGTCCTCCTCTTGGTCTTGCTCCAAAGAGTCACCCTCTCTGGATTCTTCTTGCTCTTGTACAGTGGAGGGGATCTCTTCATGAAGTTTGACCAACTTACTCCATAATTCCTTTGCATCTTCAAATTCTCTAATTTTGCAAAGGATGGTGCTTGGCAATAAATTGACCAAAAGCTTGGTCACTTTGTCATTGGCCTCGCACCTTTGAACTTGCTCTTGGCTCCACTTGCTCCTCTTGAGAAGCTTGCCCTTAGAGTTTGTTGGAGCTTTGAAGCCTTCCATTAGAGCAAACCATTGCTCTATCTCCATCATAAGAAAATTTTCGATTCTTGATTTCCAAGAATCGAAGCTTGTGGATGTGTACGGTGGAGCCACCCTTGTGTCAAATCCAAGTCCATCTTGGAATTGCATCTTGAAGTTGAGCTTCTTGAAATCTTTGACTTTTGATGAATTTGCTTCAACTTCTTCACCCTCTAGCTCTTCTTGTTATACTTGACCCTTCCGGCGATGATTCCGGTGAAGAGCGGCCTCGCTCTGATACCACTTGTTGGGACCAAAAAGTAGCTAGAGGGGGGGGGGGGGGGTGAATAGCTCGTCGCGTGCTAGATGCTCGTCGTTGCTTGTTTCTTCAAGATGTGCAGCGGAAAATACAGAAACAAACCACACAACGCTAACAAGGTTGGTTTACTTGGTATCCACCTCACAAGAGGTGACTAGTCCAAGGATCTACACCTACACACACACCCTCCACAAAATAAAACTCTCCTTTATGGTAACTACCAAGGGCGGAGAAGCCCTACAAGACTCAATACAAGAAGAAAGGGAAAGGTAATGAAATACAACTTACAAGCTTACAATGAGAGCAAAAACCCTAACCCTAGTTTCTTCTTCTTGCTTTGATCCGCCTCTTGACTTGGAAGAACCTCCAAGAGCCTTCAAGAACTGGCAATCTTGAGTTTGAGAAGAGCTGTGGAGAAGCTTGTGAAGATCTGAAATGAATCGGTGAAGAGCTACTGAAGGAGACGCCCGCCTGCAGCTCAAATACGACACAACGGTCGGATCCCGATCGATTCGAAAACTCTCAATCGATCGGGGAGGCTTTGGATCGATTCACGGATCTATCTAGAGCGCCTCTGTGCTCTAGAAAAATGCCTGGATCGATCCACGGATCGATCCAGCGCTTATCGCTTGAAGCAGCAGCGTCCCAATCGATCGGCTGATCGATTGGTACCTCTGGATCGATCCACTGATCGATTCAGAGGCTCTCTGTTTGCTAAGAAAGGCCTGGATCGATCCACTGATCGATCCAGCTCCTGGATCGATCCACTGATCGATCCAGCTCTTGGTTTTTGCCCAAAACCAAGTCTCATGCCTCTCAAACTAACATCCGGTCAATCTTGACCTATTGGTACATCATAACTAGCATCTGGTCACTCTCTTGACCTGCCAGAACGTCCCACCAAGTGTCTGGTCAATCCCTTTGACCCACTTGGATTTTTCTCTTCGTGCCAAGTATCCGGTCACTCCCTTGACCTTACTTGGACTTCCACCAGATGTCTGGTCAACCTTGACCCATCTGGATTTCCTCGTGCCAAGTATCCAGTCAATCCTTTGACCTACTTGGACTTCCCAACACCAGATGTCCGATCATCCTTGATCCATCTGGATTTTCCCTTGCCTGGCTTCACTCACCAGGGCTTTCACCTAGCTTCACTCACTAGGGTTTTCCATCTGCCTAGCTTCACTCACTAGGACTTTCACCTGGCTTCACTCACCAGGATTTCCTTTTGCCTAGCTTCACTCACTAGGACTTTCCATCTGCCTAGCTTCACTCACTAGGACTTTCACTTGGCTTCACTCACCAGGATTTCCTTTTGCCTAGCTTCACTCACTAGGACTTTCCATCTGCCTAGCTTCACTCACTAGGACTTTCCATCTGCCTAGCTTCACTCACTAGGACTTTCACCTGGCTTCACTCACCAGGATTTCCTTTTACCTAGCTTCACTCACTAGGACTTTCCATCTGCCTAACCTTCCAGTTAGGATTTCCCAGTCAGGTATCCGGTCACTTTTGACCTACTTGACTCTTCTTCATTTACCCTGATCAGACCCTGATCAGAATCTCCCCATATGAACAACTGCACCTGCATTGTCCATTGTGTCTACATGTATTGTCAAAAATTGAAACTATGACCAAGACTCAAGCTTGTTCAAACCAGTCAACCTTGACCTAAGGGATTTTGCACCAACACTCATGCCCTAGAACTCCCCAACAAAATGGCACTACAAGAAAAACCCTCATAGACATCGGTGGAACAACAACAGTTTTAAGCAAAAACTGATGTCTTTGAGTATTTTACACCGATTTTTCCAAAAACCGGTGTCTATGAGCGCAGATTTTCGCTCATAGACATCAGTTTTTTAGCCGATGTCTATGAGTGCCTTTTTTTCGTTAATAGACACCAGTTTTAACAGTGATTTTTAAAACCCGATGTTAATGAACCAAAAAAAATAATTTAATTTTTCCACCAATACTTAGCCAAAATTTGCAACACTTCTCTCTTCCCTCTAAACCTAAACCTATATCGCGTCGTCCACCATCCACCGTATACCGTCGCGACGCCACCACCACTTTCCTCCTCGCCTGTTCCTCTCTCGATCCGGATTGACTCACGACACATCTCCTCCACCTCCTCCCTTTGGGTAAAAAGAGGAGCCCTTCTCCGTATTTCGAGAAAGGAGAGGTGGCGAGTTGGTCTTGTTCTAAGGTTTCAGAGTAGTAGCGGCAGAGGGAGGCAAGATGAAGACGACTAGAGGGAAAGGTGATACTAAGTTCCACCGATCTGATGAAGACGATCAAATCATGCCTTTTATTTCTAAATTCTAAGTTTGCAGGAACCTCACTGCTGCCCTCTTTCCTCTCTCCCTCTCGATCTTTGCCACAAAGATGGTACCTTTGCTTTCGACTACAGCGTTCTCTGTCATCCTCGACTCCCTGCGGTTGAAGTTTTTTCTCTCCTTATCTTGATTTGGTTTTCGTTTCATTGCAGCTCTTCTTCTCATACTTCAAGGAGTTGGTAGGTAAAGAAGTGACAGTGGAGTTGAAGAACGATCTCGCCATCAGAGGAACCCTCCACTCCGTCGACCAATACCTCAACATCAAGTCGATGGCGCCGTTTCTTTCTCTTCTCTTCACTTCTCAGGTGGATGCGCAGCGTGCCCAGCCTATCGTGGTCTCCAAGGTATGAGCGTCATGCGCTCTCTTTTGTTTCGTGTGTTTTGGCGTTTCAGCCTCTTGATGGTGTTGGTATGGGTGGCAGAGTTTGTTGTGGAGCGTGCTCCAGGGCTTGCCCCACGGCATCGTCGAATCCTCCTCTGATTTAGAGTTCAAATCTCTGTGGCAGAGTTCCTCTTCTGATTCTAAAGTAATTTCACTGTATCTCTTTTATGGCTGTTAGAGTTTTTTTTTAATTTTATTTTTGTTTTTGACTTTTAGATCTGAGTCTTTACCTCTTTTCTTTATTTTTCATATTAAAGAACCTTCCATTAATTCTACGAACAGTTCGATGGCCAGTAGGCGATTATGAGATTTTGGTTGCACTCAGTTGAGTTTGTCTTATATTGATGGGGACACACAATGAATGATCTATATTTGTAAGAGTTGCTGTGCCTCATACTAAGTAGGACTGCCGGCATGAGCATATAAACAGTTTGTAGTGAAACCATCTGGACATGCACTTCCCTGTTTGGTTGTGACACGTGACTTTGGAATTTTGGTCCATATATATTTACATCAAGTATCGTCCATGAGTCACGGACCTGTAAAAATTACTAACCACTACCTCTGTTTCTACTATACCATGTAACTGTTCATAATCCATCTTCTGCTTAGTTGGCTCTTGGAAATATGTTATTTGACACATTGACTTTCCTATTAAAGATATTTTGATTTTTGTGTATGGGATTCTAAGCCAATTTTATCAGCAAATTATTGTGATTTAGTCTCTTTTACTCTGACATCCCTATTGGCTTCTAGATATGCCTATCTTATTTGATAACTAGAAGCAACTATACTTTATATTTTAATCATGAATATGTTATTATTTAAATGAAGATTTTTTTTCTTCATGTTGCTCATTTCAATGATGTTATTTTTCTTTCAAATACTTTCCTGTTCTTATACTAACTATTTTAACCAAGTGGATTGCATTAGATAGCAGTGGAGAACACTAATCACAGCTATTCAACACTCTTGGCAATGGCTGTTGGCATTTCACAGAAAAAAATGTGGATGACACTGTTCGTAGAGTAAGCATATCCAATGCAGGACATTTTTGTTTAATCTAAAAGAGGAATGTAATATAATGCTTTGCTTTTTTATTGATACAACTCTAGTATTATTTTTGAATGTTTTATTTCTCAGTTTTTACCTAGAAATTGCTCCATAATACTCTTCCACTATGATGGAAATACGGAGGGGTTGGTGTGATCTTGAGTGGAATGACAAAGCATTACACATAGTCGCTCGTAACCAGACAAAATGGTATAAATTGTTCCTTTTTCTTTGTTATGAAAAATGCAACTAAGAAACAATGGCTTTTGTGTGTTGGGTAGTTTCTCCGAAACATAGTTCCTCTCTAATTTGTAGTTTCTTTTCTTTTCCATGTATATTTTAGGAAAAATTACTTTTTTCCCCTTAAATGATGGGATTCGTATCAATTTTGTTAGCAACTTTGAGTTGTATTAATACCAAAGTTTAAAAGTATCATTCCTTTGTTCCCTTCTCATTCTTCTTCTTCACTTGTTTACCTTCAATCCTTATATTATGCTTTCTTTTGGCTATAAAGGTTTATACTTGATATTGTAAAATACCAAAAATAGGCGAATATTAATAAGGGAATTTTTCGGAATTTTTGGAAATTTTTCGGGAATTTTTCGGAGCTTGTATGGACGAGTTAATGGGGATAAAAACGGGGCCCGGGGAAAGCCTATTTAGGCTACCCCGTTTTAAAGAGGAAATGTTTATTTATTTTATATTTTCTTTTCTCTTTTCTTTATTTTTCCTTTTCCTCACCGAGTCTTCTTCTCCGCGCGCGCCCGTTTCCTCGCCCGAAGCCTTCTCCTCTTTGCCCTAACCGCCGGCCACGACAGTTTCCTCCGTCGCCACATCTTCTTCTCTTCTCCCAAGCACCAGCGACGCTTGCGCCAGCCGTGCCCTAGATCCACCGTCGGCCGCAACTCACAGAGCCGACATCGCCGCTCCTCCACAGCGCTAGCACCGACAGGCGGCCACCTCCTCTGTGCCAACCACCAAGCGTCACTTGCCTTCTCCCTCTCCTAGTCACGGTCAGCAGAAGCTCGCCGGGAGACCAGCGTCAAGTCGTGGCCTAGGCTCCGACCACCTCTCCTTTGTCTTCACCGTGCCCTAGACCTCTCTACATCTGGATCCTTTTCATCCATCAGTTGCCGGCAGAGAGGAAACGAGGGCTCTGATTCAGGTAAGGCAGATTTGGGGATTTTGATACCATTGTGATGTTTGTGCTCAATTGAGGGGCTAATCATTGTGGTTTTTCTTTTTTGCAGCAACTTCTTCGTGATTCATTGAAATTGTGCCCTACCTTCGGCCATTGTTCTAGCAGCAGATAACTTGCTACCACACTTAAGGTAATTTGTGAACCCTAGCCTCCAATCTAGGAGATGTAGTGTTAAATCGCTAAGTTCATGCCTATTCATGTTGGACAGCGATATCTCATGGGTTCGGCTACCATTTCGGTAGTGATCGAGCTCTGGCTATAAACAAGCAAGAAACCACCAGCAACACCTTTAGCGCTTTCTTCGACTTAGAGATAGCAAGGGTGTATCTTGTTGAGGTAAGGAATAGAGGAATTGTTTCATTTTTAGTAGCGTACACAGATTTGGAGCTAGGAAAGGTTAAGGATAATGCTAGTGAGGATTTGATTTAGCTAATCAATTTATATGTAATTAGCTAAATCTGTATATAATGTATTACAGGACTTTGATTCGAGACTGTGTCTCGACGAGGATTTATTCGGATACGATCCTCTCATTGGAGGCGGGTACTTTGACTTATGTCTTTTGATATGCATAATAATGTGTTTAACATATAGCATGATTGTGTTTTCCATTTGTTTCGGTTGGTCACTATATGATCTATTACATATTTGCTTGTTTACTCGTTATGCACTACATGTTATTATTTACCTGATCTTACCTGCTTTATAGGTAGTGACACAACCATATGATACATTATGTTCAGGACCTAGGGTTTATTGGATACCCTATCTGTTTGTGTTCCTTCCATCTGATACATTGACTTGTGGTACACCTTTTATTTATGTATGGATCTTGCTATGTTATTCATGATATTGCCATGTTTAGTGTCATGCATCATCTTATATGATTTCATGCTGTGCGATTGTCTGCTCCATTATTGTTGAGCACAACACCAGTTACATGTATCTGTACACACCACCACTCATGGGTTAGTGGTATATCAGACAGGTGTGTGGCAGTTCTGTTGTTTGGCTCCGTTGGTCTGGTGACTTAGTGTGGTAGCCGGCAGACAGTTCTGCTCTGTTTGGCTCCGTTGGTTTAGTGTAGCAGCGTTGTAGCCGGCAGGCAGTTGGACTTTGTTTGGCTCCGTTGGTCCACTCATGGGTAGTGTGACTCAGCGTGGTAGCCGGCAGAGAGTCCTCCCCGTCATCTTGTACCGGGAGATGAGAGCATTGTGCTCCCCCATTTATTATTTCGGGGTAGGAGTATGTGTATAC
The DNA here is from genome assembly GCF_018446385.1 of Zingiber officinale. Taxonomy (NCBI): domain Eukaryota; kingdom Viridiplantae; phylum Streptophyta; class Magnoliopsida; order Zingiberales; family Zingiberaceae; genus Zingiber; species Zingiber officinale. Next base: position 46,393,853 of record NC_055986.1, read on the forward strand.
TCTAACAGCATCCCGTCCACTCGGTCACTCATCAGGGGCAGTGATGTCAGAGTGCACGGTTGTCACAGCTCTACCCACTCGGACTCACCATTGTGTGTGAGATGGCTGACTGGCGTCAGGGGTGACCATGTCATTGGCATCATATGCATGATGCATTTATTCTTTATGTTTGCTGCATTTACTTGCTGCATTTATATGGATGCATATGATTGACATGCATACAGGATTATGACACCCTCGGTTTGATGACCGTGTTACCTTTATACTTTGGTCCTGGTTAGTACAATTTTCTCTTGTTTTTGTTTCAGTTGCATTTATTCTTCTCGTATTCAGGAGACTGTACGCATGATTAGTGTTGTATGTTATTTACTTTATTATGCATATCAGTTGTACCTGCTGAGTGTTGGACTCACACCCTCCTCCGTTGATATTTTCAGGTTGAGGCTGTCCGGAGCAGTTCCAGTCGCTAGTCCCCATTGCACGTAGTGCTAGTCCTCTGCTGATCATGAGTTGTTATTTTAGTTTTCTCTATCAGACTATGTTTTGGTCTTGTAATGTTTTACTTATGGATCTTGTAAGGATTCTTATCGTTGATGGATTTTGGTATGATTTGGATATGTTTTACTCCATGCCTGCCTGGACGGCAGAGTTTATTGGATTTGTGTTTTATGAGTGTAGTGGAGTAGGAAAAATCGGATTTGAGCTTTACGAGTGTAGTTGAGTAGGGTTGTTTTTGAGTCATCGTATTACTGTTCTATTTGTTTACTATTAAACTACGTGGTTGTGTCAACCAGAGGCTGAAATTGATATTAACTGCGTGGTGATTGTTTTATTATTGTTATTATTCCAACCGCATGTGGCTGAGGTATATGGTGATTGTAGAAAGTTTCAGATTGTCCGTCGTATAGGGGAGATGCTGCCAAAATTTCTTCGGACAGGGACTCCTCCGGGGCGTGACAATTTATTTGGTATCAGAGCCAAGTTTTACGATCTTTGTTTTCGTATTTTGGATATTTGGGATAACCTGATACCAATTTAGTTGGTATCAGAGCGCCAAAGTTTGGTGATACTTATTTGGTTTCCGTGTGTTGGATTTTTGAGATTTATCTGATACCAATTTATTGGTATCAGAGTAGGGTGTGATACCTGCTTTTAGTATTCTGGATATATTGTGCTAGCCCAAGTTTGCGAGTCAAAATTGGTAGTTATTTTGGTTGCACGGATTTTCCATTACGTATATGTTTTGGACTTTCGTTTCGGATTAATATGGATTTTCGGTGATTTTCTTGTACGGAATTCTGAGGTCAATTTGGGGACTGGACAGCGACGGAACATCTCTAGACAGCAATTAGGTATGATGTTATTTTGGTAATTGGTTATACTGGTAGTAATATCTGTAATATAATTTAACAGATATGAGGTGATCTACGCGTATTGTTGCGAGACGTAGTACTGGACGACCACGTACGAGGACCGCGGGATCTCTGGATATGTCAGAGATGCCTTCTGTTGATGAGCTTGTCAGCCAGGGACAGACTCAGCATGCTGCGGGCGCGTCGGGCTCTCTGACCTCGTTGGCTCCCTTAGAGGTACCTACCTCAGCTGCACCGTGTAATGCCCGCCCCTTCCAGGCGCGCTAAGGCTACCCTAAGGGACGGGGTTACTTACACCTACCTAACATACATGTGCATATGATCTCATGGCAGCGGAAGATACTTATCATAATTTTCATTCTATTTAATCATATGCATTTTTTTTACATGGCATGTGAACCGTAAATCATACTAATACTCGTGCATAATTTAATCTATAATTGCTACTTGAACATGAATCATGATCTTATAAATCTACTGACATGAAATAAGACATCATAAATGCATAACATACTAGTTCAAGTTATCAGCATAAACATAAGGTCCAAACTTAGTTCACATGCATAATTCAACCAAATAAAGTTTTAAACTAAATTAGATCTATCCACCATGCCACTTCCACACACACTTCCTGCCTTTCCTGTTGCTCCCCTTAGTTCATCCATTCCTTGCCTTTCTCTGCAGTACAAGGAAACATAAAAACTATAAGCCCTAAGGCTTAGTAAGCTCCTTTCCTACTCATAAAATCATAAATCATACGTACACATAAAACATATCATAGCATGTGAAAGACATAACATAACCATATCATAGCATGTGGGAACATATCATGAAACATATCATAGCATGTGAGGACATAACATGAAACATATCATAACATGTGAATACATAACATGAACTAATAACATGATCATCCAACATCATAAACATGATTTCAAAAGTATCTTCAATAAGTGTGAAGGGATTCATATAACATGTACATGTAGATGCAAGATGTTCCTTTGAACACATGCATAATGAAATGAACATATGCAACATGTGTTTTTTTCTTTCTTTATATCATATACATACTTGAACATAATATCAACATAAGGGTCCAGCTTGTACCACATACATACATAAATGTGCGCAATCCCTAGGACAGGGTAGCTAGCCCCGAACCTACTACGGATCTAGGTCCGTTCATAGTCCGTCGACCTAGGGGCGTACTAAGGAGCCCATCCCTTTTTACGAGGTCCATTTCATAGACCATCGACCTCGGGGCGCTTATGGAGCCCACCCTTGGTACAAGCCATACAAAAATAAAATAGCATGTCATACATATCATATATCATATTTTCTTATCATGTCATCATACATATCATGTTCTTGTCTTTTCATACATGTCATATCATGAAGAGAGCTCTTGATCCCAACTTAAGGGAAGCATCTCTTAGGCTTTTCTTCTTACATAAGCCTTTCATAACAGATCCCATAAACCATAACATGTTCTTATCATAACATAAAGCATAGCATGTTACATGGAACATAGCATTTATCATATCATGAAGCATAGTATATCATTTCATGAAACTTAGCATATATCATATCATGAAGCATAGCATATCATATCATGAAGCATAGCCTATATCATTTCATGAAACATAACATATCATCTCATATCATGGAGCATAACATATCTTGTCATATCATGAAGCATGAAACTTAGACTAACTATATATATCAAGAATCATACAACATGTGGAAACATAAGCATGCATAGTTAAGTTTAAAAACTTTTCTTAAACCCATTCTTTCATTCTTGGCCAAAACCTTACTAGCATCAATTCTAGACTTTGGCCACCATAAAGAGCATGAAACTTCAACCAACTATAGATAAATAATCATACAACATAAAGAAGCATAAACAAGCATAGTTAAAGTTCAAGACCTTGTTCTAAGCTCATGTACTTGCTTGGCCGAACCCTAAAGTGAGGTTCTAAGATTCATTTGTACAACATGTAGCATGGCAACTTATCTAATCTCATACTAAAAATCATACAACATGTAGAAACATAACTAAGCATAATTAAGTTAGAAAAACTTAACTCTAAGCTTATACTCTACCTTGGCCGAAACCTACAAGTAGGGTTTCAAGTCTTCTAGTGCATAAAGTCTTAATCTAATTTTATACAAGGTATCATACTTCATGAATGAACATAAACAACCATGGTTAGGTTTTAAATTCTAACCCTAAGCCTCATATCTTACCTTGGCCGAAACTTCACTAGGGTTTTTCATTTTTTTTTTATACAACATGAAACATAAACCCAAACTATCATCACATAAGAGTTCATTCATTAAAGCATGTTATCATAAAAGAAAACCTTGTTCTAACTTCATTTCTATTCTTGGCCGAGACTTACAAGTGAGGTTCCATTTCTTCTAGTGAAACATGTAATATAAAGACTTCACCTAGCTACATACAAGATATCATACCTCATGAATAAGCATAAACAAGCATGATTAGGTTTAAAATCTTGTCCCTAAGCTTCATTTCTTGTCTTGGCCGAAACTTCTACTAGGGTTTTCATATATATATATATTTATACAACATGGAGCATAAGACTTAAAACTATCATCACATAAAAGTTCATTCATCAAAGCATGTTATCATAAAAGAACCTTATTCTAAACTTCATTTCTATTCCTTGGCCGAGACTTGAAGATAGATTTCTCCAAATTTCATCCAACATGGAGCATGAAAAGAACTAAGCTATAAACCTATGAAAAAACATACATCATGAAGGAGCATAACAAATATGTTTTCTTTTCAAACTTTGCCCTAAACCATATGATTCATCTTGGCCGAAACATTAGGTTAGGGTTCCTATTCTTTTAACAACATATAAAGCCTTAAAACTTGAACTAACAACATATGAAAGATCCTACATCATATAAGAGCATAGACAAGCATGTTACCAAAAGAATTTTGCCCTAGACCTCCTCTTTTTGTCTTGGCCGAAACTTCAAGGTGAGGTTCTAAACTCTTTTTTTTTTGTACAACATAAAGCATAATTTGTAAACTTGTAAATCCTAAGTCACCACCAATCTATCTTGGCCATAGCTTACAAGAAAACTATAAGGTTTCAAAAAAACATTTTCATACAAAAAACAAACTGACAACTACTTGTACTGCAGTGAGGGGATACTCACATCCTTTCGCTTAATTTTCTAGAAGAAGAAGTCCTTGGTTGTGAAGTTTTTCCTAGGGAGCTTGCTTCTTGCTTGGTTCGTCAATGGTGAGGGAGAGAAGAGGGTTTCGGTGGAGAGGAGGAGGGAGGAAGAAGAGAACAAAATGAATGTTTTCATTCATTTTCTCTTTTTATTCCAAATGAAAAGAAGAAGGGAAAATGAGTTTTTCCTTCTCTTTTCTTTTACTCATCCCTTAATGAAAAGAGAGAGCAAGAATCATCTTTTCCTTTGAGAGGAAGAAGGCAATTCCAACTTCTCTTCCTAAATGAAAGAAACCTTCTCTTACTCTTAACTATATTGTCCCTTCTCTTCCTAACAATATATTCTCTTGATTCATTGGTTATCACATACATGTATCTAGTAAGAGGTCCAAGGTTCAAACCTTGGTCATCTCTTTTTGGTTCTATTTTTATTATTTTTACTAATTTTCACCTAAGGCCTATTTTAAACCATGGTAAAAATATGCAACTTGCTAGATATCCTATGGGTTTTACACACTGACAGTATCCACTCCTACTGTATTTCCGGTACCACCAGGGGTATCATTGGCATACCCGACACCAGCTCCAGCCCAGCCTATAGCGTACTCGGCACCACCACCACCTAGGCCTACAGTGTACCCGACACCAGCGACACCTGTGCTCCCAGTACATACGGTGTACCCAGCAGCACCTGCATTAGAGATACTGGCTGCTCCACATCTGGTACCATTACCTACGATACCTCCAGTCGCGGCCACCTATGTTCACCCTACAGTGCCACCGATAGCATATACTCCAGTTTATCCAGCAGCATCGGGAGTACCTCCTCCGGTCTATTCAGCGGTACCACCTGTAGCATCAGCTCCAGTATTTCCGTCAGTTTCGACAGCCGTTCCGACACACCTCACTGACTTTGTCGCGGCACGAGCTAGGATTCCAGTGTTGGCAGAGTCGATGAAGAGTCGATTCACACTCTTCCGAGGAGACCGAGATCCAAGTGTGGCCTTGTCTTGGATTGAGACTATGGAGCGAACCTTCTTCTATATGGCTTGCTCCGAGTGGGAGAAAGCAGAGCTGGCTGCTTTTCACTTACGGGACGCGGCCGACACTTGGTGGCTTACCCAGCGTTCCATCATCGGGGAGCAGAACATCACTTGGGCTAGATTCAGAGAGGCTTTTGAGAGCCGTTTCTTTCCACGAGCTTATCAGATGGCTCGCCAGCAGGATTTCTTGAGTCTACGACAGAACAATCGGACAGTGACTAAGTATAATGCAGAGTTTGACAAATTGGCCAGATTTTATCCAGAGCTTGTTGCTGACGACAGTTCGCGTATGCAGCAGTTCATTCTGGGGTTGGATGGACATTTGCAAGTAAGACTTGCCGGTCTTGGTACAACTTCCTATTTGGAGACTTTAGATAGAGCCCTATTGATTGAGTCAGCGCAGCAGAGAGCATTTCCAGATAGAAAAAGGAAACAACCGGGTCAGACATCTGGGCAGATCCAACAGCCTCAGGCTACACCATAGTAGAGCAGGTGTAGTCGGTCAGATCAGGGTACATCTGGGGTATCACGTAAACCTCAGAAATCAGGGTAGTCTTCTTCAGGACATTTCCAGTCTCCCCAGCAGAACCGGAAACAACCCGCCAGTGACATTCGCTATTTCAGATGTGGGTCCAGAGATCATATCACCTCAGCCTGCTCTTTGGGATAGTCAGTTTGCTTTCATTGCAAACTGCTTGGGCACCAGAGCTAAGATTGTCCGCAGAAGACTCAGCATATGACTTTTGGAGGGTCTGATCATGGAGGATAGTCCAGTCAGTCTGGAACTTATCGAGGAGGGTGAAGAGCCCAACCTTCGCATGGCCAGCAGCGGAGTGCTTCACCTGCAGTAGCGGCATTTGGCATGCTTGGACAGGAGTACTCCAGTGCTTCCATTGCACCCCAGAGTTCTGTTCCGGGACTTTATTATCCGACGCAGGGGCAGTATCAGATGCAGCCTCAGCCTTTAGGCCAGTACCAGACTCAGTCCCAGCCAGCTGCATAGTATCAGTCACCGTCCTCTCAGTCTTCTCTGGCACATTATCCAGCACCACCTCAGTGGCAGGCAGAGACTGGTCGTATACATGCGATTACCAGAGAGGATGCGCAGCGAGCTGACGGATCCATTTTTCGCGATATGATTTCCATTTATGCATTTTCCGCTGATATATTGATTGATATTGGTAGCTCGCATTCTTTTATAACCCGTACCTTTACGCGGGAGATTGGTAGATTACCTACTTTTAGACTGCAGTGATTGACCATCTCCCTACCGTCCGGTGATACTTTAGACGTCACCCAGGAGGTCAGAGGTTGCCCGTTACACTTTGGCAACATGATACTTACGGTAGATCTTCTAGTATTGGAGATGGTCGAGTTTGATATCATTCTTGGCATGGATTGGCTGTCAGTATATCATGCTACCATTGATTGCTAGACGAGGGTGGTCACCTTCCGGCCTCCGAACCAACCCTCGTGGGATTTCACTGGCATCAGAGATGACGGCATATCGATCATTTCGGCGATTTAGGCTCAGAAGTTGCTGTCACATGGCTGTCAGGGTTTTCTATTATCTTTGATCAGTACTGAGGACAGCAGTAGTTCGCAGCTCTCCGACGTTCCTGTAGTCCGGGAGTACCCAGATGTATTTCCAGAGGAGCTGCCAGGTTTGCCTCCCAGAAGGTAAGTGGAGTTCGCTATTGAGCTGATTCCGGGGACCGCACCGGCATTGAAAGCTCCTTATCGTATGGCACCAAAAGAGTTGAACGAGCTGAAGGTTCAACTCCAGGAGCTTTTGGATAGGGGATTTATTCACCCTAGTGTTTCTCTATGGGGTTCTCCGGTATTATTTGTCAAGAAAAAGGACGGCACCATGAGGTTATGTATTGACTACAGACAGCTGAATGTAGGACCGTCAGAAATAAATATCCTTTACCACGGATCGAGAATTTGTTTGATCAGCTCAGAGGTACATCAGTGTATTCTAAGATTGATCTGCGATCCGGATATCATCAGTTGAGAGTCAGAGACTCAGATATTCAGAAGACCGCTTTCCATACCAGATACGGTCATTATGAGTTTTTGGTAATGCCATTTGGGCTTACCAATGCTCCAGCGGTGTTTATGGACTTGATGAACCGCATCTTTCTGGAGTATCTAGATCAGTTTGTTATCGTTTTCATTGATGACATTTTGGTCTACTCGCATTCCGAGGAGGAGCATGCACAGCATCTTCGCATAGTCTTGAAGATTCTTCGACGACATCAACTGTACACGAAGTTCAGTAAGTGTGCGTTCTGGCTATCCTCAGTCAGTTTTCTGGGACACGTGGTCTCTAGCAGAGGTATTTTAGTTGATCCTCAGAAGATCGAGGCTGTCACTAGTTGTGAGCAGCCGAAGTCAGTTCAGGAGATCCGCAGTTTTCTAGTATTGGCCGGATATTACCGACGTTTTATCGAGGGTTTCTCGCGTATTGCTATGCCGCTGACACGTCTTACCCAGAAAGGCGTGAAGTTCACGTGGTCCGAGGATTGCGAGACCAGCTTTCAGGAGCTAAAACGGAGATTAGTGTCGGCTCCAGTTTTGGTTTTACCTTCTGGAGAGGATGGGTTTGTACTCTACACCGACACGTCTCTTCAGGGTTTGGGCACTGTTCTGATGCAGCACGGCAGGGTAGTCTCCTATGCTTCTCGACAGTTGAAGGAGCATGAGAAGAACTACCCAGTTCATGATCTGGAGTTAGCTGCCATCATCTTTGCTCTGAAGCTTTGGCAGTATCATTTATACGGTATTACATTTGAGATTCTCATTGATCATAAGAGTCTCAAATATATTTTTACTCAGAAGGAGCTTAATCTCTGACAGAGGAGATGGATGGAGTTTTTGAAGGATTACGATTGTACCATTAGCTACCACCCGGGGAAAGCTAATGTGGTTGCCGATGCACTTAGCAGGAAGTCCAGAGGGACTTTGGCTTGCCACCGAGTTTTAGTTACAGACTTGGTTCAGGGTTTCTCCAAGTTAGACCTTGAGGAGCACGGATCTACAGAGCAGGGTATTCTGGTTACCATGGTTGCTGAGTCGTCGATCATGATGAGGATCCGAGAGGCACAGGCTGGTGATCAGCATTTGCAGTTCATTAGTAGTCAGATAGCTTCCGGTCAGTAGACCGAGTTTACACGAGACGAGGAGGGTATTATATACTTCTGAGGTAGATTATGCGTACCTCAGTCTCATCCGGTCTTACAGGAGCTACTTCAGGAGGCTCATCGCTCTTGATTTACGATCCATCTAGGCGGGATCCGTATGTATCGAGACTTGAGGCATTCCTATTGGTGGAACGGTATGAAGAAAGACATCGCAGATTTTGTAGCTAGATGTCTTGTCTGTCAGCAGGTGAAGGCTGAGCATCAGAGACCTACCGGGTTACTTCAGCGGATTCCTATTCCTGAGTGGAAATGGGAACATATCACTATGGATTTTATGGTGGGTTTGCCGAGAACACGATGAGGTCATGACACGATTTGGGAAATCATTGATCGATTAACCAAATCCGCGCACTTCTTAGCGATCCGGAGGATTGATTCCCTGGATCGATTGGCAGATCTGTATTGCCGAGAGATCATCAGACTACATGGTGTTCTGTTGAGTATCATTTTGGATAGAGATCCACAGTTTACGTCTCATTTCTGGCAAAGTCTGCAGCAGGCCTTAGGCACACAGCTCCGTTTCAGTACAGCTTTCCATCCACAGACAGATGGACAGTCCGAGCGGACCATTCAAACTTTAGAGGACCTGCTGAGGTCATGTGTTATGGATTTCGGAGGCAGTTGGGAGGACCATCTGCCGTTGGTAGAGTTTGCTTACAACAACAGCTTTCATTGCACCGCTTGAGGCGTTGTATGGTAGACCTTGCCGGACATCCTCTGGGATGAGGTTGGAGAGGTCCATTGTTGGGACCTCATAGAGTTCAGCAGATGCAGTTGGTCCGTACTATCGACGGAGGATGTCGAGGCCGCAGGACCGCTGTAAGAGTTATCTTGACGGAGATGCAGACCACTAGAGTTCTCTGTTGGCGACCATGTATTTTTGCGAGTTTCACCCACGAAAGGGGTGAAGAGATTTGGCCTCAGAGGTAAGCTGGCTCCACGGTATATTGGCCCTTTCGAGATCTTGGAGAGGATCGGAGCGGTAGCTTACCGGCTGGCACTACCACCGTCCATGGCAGGCGTCCATGATGTATTCCACGTATCTATGCTGCGGAGATACGTGCCCGACCCGACGCATGTGCTGGCAGATATTCTAGTTCCAGTTCAGCCTGATATTACATATGAGGAGGTTCCGGTACGGATTCTCGACCGGAAAGAGCGTCAGTTGCGGAACAAGACTATCCGGTTGGTTAAAGTCGGATGACAACATCATTCAGACGAGGAGGCTACTTGGGAGCTTGAGGATACAATCCGAGATCGTTATCCCCATCTTTTCACTTGAGGTATATGATTTAGTTTACCGTTCAACATTTATACTTTCTGTCTATTGTTAGTACTTGCTGATGGTAGATAACAAAATTTGGGGACCAAATTTTTATTAGTGGGGGAGAATGTAAAATATCAAAAATAGGCGAATATTAATAAGGGAATTTTTCTGAATTTTTGGAAATTTTTCGGAGCTCGTACGGACGAGTTAACGGGGATAAAAACGGGGCCCGGGGAAAGCCTGTTTAGGCTACCCCGTTTTAAAGAGGAAATGTTTATTTATTTTATATTTTCTTTTCTCTTTTCTTTATTTTTCCTTTTCCTCACCGATTCTTCTTCTCCGCGCGCGCCCGTTTCCTCGCCCGAAGCCTTCTCCTCTTTGCCCTAACCGCCGGCCATGGCAGTTTCCTCCGCCGCCACATCTTCTTCTCTTCTCCCAAGTGCCGACGACGCTTGCGCCAGCCGTACCCTAGATCCACCGCCGACCGTAACTCACAGAGCCGACATCGCCGCTCCTCCACAGCGCTAGCACCGGCAGGCGGCCACCTCCTCTGTGCCAGCCACCAAGCGTCACTTGCCTTCTCCCTATCCTAGTCGCGGTCAGCAGAAGCTCGCCGGGAGACCAGCGTCAAGTCGTGGCCTAGGCTCCGACCACCTCTCCTCTATCTTCACCATGCCCTAGACCTCTCTACAGCCGGATCCTTTTCATCCATCAGTTGTCGGCAGAGAGGAAACGAGGGCTCTGATTCAGGTAAGGCAGATTTGGGGATTTTGATACCATTGTGATGTTTGTGCTCAATTGAGGGGATAATCATTGTGGTTTTTCTTTTTCGCAGCAACTTCTTCGTGATTCATTGAAATTGTGCCCTACCTTCGACCATTGTTCTAGCAGTAGATAACTTGCTACCACACTTAAGGTAATTTGTGAACCCTAGCCTCCAATCTAGGAGATGTAGTGTTAAATTGCTAAGTTCATGCCTATTCATGTTGGACAGCGATATCTCATGGGTTCGGCTACCATTTTGGTAGTGATCGAGCTCTGGCTATAAACAAGCAAGAAACCACCAGCAACACCTTTAGCGCTTTCTTCGACTGAGAGATAGCAAGGGTGTATCTTGTTGAGGTAAGGAATAGAGGAATTGTTTCATTTCTGGTAGCATACACAGATTTGGAGCTAGGAAAGGTTAAGGATAATGCTAGTGAGGATTTGATTTAGCTAATTAATTTATATGTAATTAGCTAAATCTTTATATAATGTATTACAGGACTTTGATTCGAGACGGTGTCTCGACGAGGATTTATTCGGATACGATCCTCTCATTGGAGGCGGGTACTTTGACTTATGTCTTTTGATATGCATAATAATGTGTTTAACATATAGCATGATTGTGTTTTCCATTTGTTTCGGTTGGTCACTACATGATCTATTACATGTTTGCTTGTTTACTCGTTATGCACTGCATGTTATTATTTACCTGATCTTACCTGCTTTATAGGTAGTGACACAACCATATGATACATTATGTTCAGGACCTAGGGTTTATTGGATAACCTATCTGTTTGTGTTCCTTCCATCTGATACATTGACTTGTGGTACACCTTTTATTTATGTATGGATCTTGCTATGCTATTCATGATATTGCCATATTTAGTGTCATGCATCATCTTGCATGATTGCATGCTTTGCGATTGTCTGCTCTATTATTATTGAGCACATTACCAGTTACATGTATCTGTACACACCACCACTCATGGGTTAGTGGTATATCAGACAGGTGTGTGGCAGTTCTGCTGTTTGACTCCGTTGGTCTGGTGACTCAGCGTGGTAGCCGGCAGACAGTTCTGCTCTGTTTGGCTCCGTTGGTTTAGTGTAGCAGCGTTTTAGCCAGTGCTCTGTTTGGCTCCGCTGGTCCGCTCATGGGTAGTGTGACTCGGTAGAGAGTCCTCCCGTCATCGTATCGAGAGATGAGAGCATGCGCCCCCATTTATTATTTCAGGTAGGAGTATGTATACTCCGACAAGATCCCGTCCACTGGTCACTCATCGGCGTGATGTCGAGTGCACGGTTGTCACTCTACCCACCGGACTCACCATTGTGTGAGATGGCTGGTCCGGGGTGACCATGTCATTGGCATCATATGCATGATGCATTTATTGTTTGTGTTTGCTGCATTTATATGGATGCATATGATTGACATGCATACAGGATTATGACACCCTCGGTTTGACGACCCTTTACTTTGGTCCTGGTTAGTACAGTTTTCTCCTGTTTTTGTTTCAGTTGCATTTATTCTTCTCGTATTCAGGAGACTATACGCATGATTAGTGTTGTCTGTTATTTACTTTATTATGCATATCAGTTGTACCTGCTGAGTGTTGGACTCACACCCTCCTCCGTTGATATTTTCAGGTTGAGGCTGTCCGGAGCAGTTCCAGTCGCTAGTCCCCATTGCACGTAGTGCTAGTCCTCTGCTGATCACGAGTTGTTATTTTAGTTTTCTCTATTAGACTATGTTTTCGTCTTGTAATGTTTTACTTATGGATCTTGTAAGGATTCTTATCGTTGATGGATTTTGGTATGATTTGGATATGTTTTACTCCATGCCTGCCTGGACGGCAGAAGAGGTGAGTTTGTCGGATTTGTGTTTTATGAGTGTAGTGGAGTAGGAAAAATCGGATTTGAGCTTTATGAGTGTAGTTGAGTAGGGTTGTTTTCGAGTCATCGTATCACTATTTTATTTGTTTACTATTAAACTGCGTGGTTGTGTCAGCGAGAGACTGAAATTGATATTAACTGCATGGTGATTGTTTTATTATTGTTATTATTCCAGCCGCATGTGGCTGAGATATATGGTGATTGTAGAAAGTTTCAGATTGTCCGCCGTACAGGGGAGATGCTGCCGAAATTTCTTCAGACAGGGACTCCTCCGGGGCGTGACAGATTTGGTTATGAGGTGGAGAAACTGCCTGCATTCTATAAACCAGCGAGCATTCAAATTGATTCGTATAAATACCTTTTTGATTTATACTAAATGTGTGCTTTCTCTCAAAATCTCAAATTAATACTATCCATTCTGTTAGGCTGCAAACTCAACATCTTGATACTTGTCTAGGGATACACTTAATAAACCCTTGCACACAGGGATACTTATATTATGCTTTCTGTTATCCATGACAGTATAGTTTAATTAAAAATTGTACTCATTGGAATCTTTCAAAAGACTTTGTGAGTAGAGTTACGTAATTTTTCTCAAAGAAGCAATCACTTCCCCTCCTGTAGTTACCTAGCAGTCATTTTAAACAATCTTATGATTTTAGTCTAACTTTAAACTTAATTGAAATTAAAATACATTATCTGGGATTTTATTCTCACATGAGATAATTGCAGAAATTTGTGTAGTCTAATTCAATTGTGTTAGGCATCTAACATTGTTTCCATAGTCAAGCTAACTAATACACCAATATACAGTAATCTATGTGCTATTGATATCATGGCCAGTTAAAGTATTATTTAAATCTATGTTTTAGATTGTTTTTCATACTAGCATGTTGTATCACTCTTTGCTTATTCCTTTGCTGTAGTATCAACTTGAAATATGAGAATAATCTTTAAGCTCAATCACAATTCAAGATTTAGCAGCATTTTGAAGAAGATGGTATTTCAACATTTCTCTAAAAGGTGATATTAGTAATTCTTAATTTAATATTCTCCTCTATTGTAATATTATTTTAATGGTGATTGTCTGAGGTTATTGAAATTTATTATGCCAATACAAGTAGAATCTTTTTGAGTTTCTGAGGTTATCTGTTTAAATAAAAAATCTTCTCTTCCTATTAGCTAATTATGTTGCTTGCTAGTGATTATGCTTATCTACTATTTGCTTTACTCTCATATGTGAGAGTCAGTTCTTTTCTTACATGTTTGTTTATATCAGATATTTAAGTTTATTTTATTTATAACAAGTACTCTCTTTTTTCTTGTGTTTAGGAAAGTGAAAGTGAGGATGATGGTCTTGACATGGGTGATGATGATGATGTTGAGGAACCTGAAAATGAACCAGAGGCTGTTAGGAAAGAACCAACCATTGAGAAATCTGCTCCTGTTTCAGCACCACCCAAAGATGCTGAAAGGCAACTGTCAAAGAAGGAGCTTAAGAAAAAGGAAATGGCAGAGCTGGATGCACTTCTATATGAAATGGGCATTGCAAATTTTAATTAGTTTATTTTTGATAAATAGTAAATTTTAATTCACTTGAGTTGCTTCATACATATAAAGCGACTGTTTAATGTGTGTTGAATTTGTTTATCCTTGTTATGCAGATAAGAAGCAATTGGAGCAAAGTAGTGAAGGGGAGAAGAAAGAAAGTGCTGGTGCTCCTTCAGAGAACAGAATCTTAAAGAAGAAGAAATCCAAGAAAGAAAAAACATCAAAGGAACAGGAGGAGCATGATCAGAATCAGGAGAAAGGAGACATTGAAGCTGAAGTGGCAGATGCATCTGCAGTTGACGTAAAGGAAAGGATAAAGAAGGTGGCCTCCATGAGGTAGAAGAAATCAAGCAAAGAGATGGATGCCGAACAGTTGAATAAAAGAGCTTCTTACTTAAGTAGTAGGCTAATTGGTACCTCAACTAGTCAATTGGTGGATACGGACTTGATGTGTATAATATTTATGTGGATACGGACTTGATGTGTATAATATTTATGTGTTGGTTACATGGATATTGACTTATCTGTATAATATCAATTTTTCACTGTTTCGGAAATCGAATCTGTGTCGTTAAATAATACTGATATTACATCGGTTTTCCACTGCTGCAAAACCAATGTCATTAACTAATATTACATCGGTCGTATACCGCTGCCAAAATTGGTGTTATTAACATATAATATTACATCGGTTTTACACCCGATGTCGTTAAGTGCTACTACACCGGTTTTAACCCGATGTCTAAAATGGCAGACCTTTTACATCACCTTCATAGACATCGGTCGAAAATGTAATAGACACCGATGGAAAACCGATGTCTATGAGGGTTTTTGTTGTAGTGTGGTCTAGTAGAATGAAAAAATAGAACCCTATAAGAGGCCACTAGAACCATGTTAAATGAATATAACTTAAATAATTAATTCTGGGCTGAAGCAATAAATACGGAGTGTTATATTCAAAATAGGATTTTAATCAATAAATTTCAGAATAAAACTCCTTATGAAATATGCTATAATAAAATTCTCAACTTAAATTACTTAAAGGTGTTTGGATGTAAAGTTCATATTCTAAACACTAAGGACTACTTAGGAAAGTTCACATCAAAATCAACCCCAGGGATCTTCTTAGGATACTCCACAACTAGTAGGGCTTACAGAGTCTATAACAAGGAAACCCTAAAAGTTGAAGAAACTACTAATGTAATTTTTGACGAAGAAAATAACTTAACTAAATCAATAAAAGAAAATATTAATAAAAATACAAAAATATTAATACAAAAAACATAGAAGATGATGAAAATATTCAATTTAAACCTAAAGAATCAAAAGAACCAGTTGTTAATCCTACACCTTCTAGAATAAGTTTCAATCACCCATCTGACCAAATTTTGGGTGACCCAACCCTAGGAGTAAGAACTAGATCATCCTATAAAAACTTAAGTCAGATAGCCCTTATTTCTAAAATTGAATCCAAGACTCTAGAAGAAGCCCTACTAGACCGAGACTGGATATTAGCAATGCAAGAGTCGTTAGCCCAATTTGAAAGAAACCAGGCCTAGGAACTAGTACCTAAACCCATAAACAAAACCATAATTGATACTAAATGGGTATTTAGAAATAAGTTGGATGATAAGGGCGAAATAGTAAGAAATAAAGCTAGATTGGTAACAAAAGGGTTAAGCCAAGTAGAAGGGTTAGGCTATGATGAGACCTATGTGTTGGAGCCCCAAGGTTGTTTTGGTGTGATCAACAAGTTAAGTTAGGTCCTGTGTTGTTTTAACCTTGTGTCTAAGTGTACAGGAGCTTAGGCGCACAGGTACTCGAGTGGAAGACGCGGCTAGCGAGAAGGACGGCACGGGGAGAGAGCCGACGGGCTCGATGCGTTCGAGGGACGAGGTGTCGCGGAAGAGTACCCCGGTGGACGAGAAAGAAGCGTGCGGTGGTTCCGAGGGACGAAAGCCGGAGTGGAAAATTGCTCGGGGAGCAAAAGACGTGGCTAGGGAGAAGGTCAGCACGGGGTGCGACCGAGGGACGAAGACTGCGAATAAGTACGCTGGTGGACGAGAAGGAAACACGCGGCGATTCCGAGGGACGAGAAGCCAGAGCAGAAGGCTGCTCGAGAAGACCGGAACTTGGATTTGGGTGAGCCCTTTTCCGGATGGCAGAGATCACCCATGTAAGCAGATCCGAAGCGGAAGACCTGGACCGAGAAGGGACTGAAACGGAGCAGAGGTCCCGGACGAAAAAGTCAACTAGAGTTGACTTTCGGGTTCCGGGGTGCCCGGAGCTGACCGGGGCGCTCGGACCCCTCTGGGGCGCCCGAAAGGACCCCTCCGGGGCGCCCGGAACCCTTCCGGGCGCCTGGACCAGCCTTTTGACCAGGATCGAGTTTTGACTCAATCTGATCATTGGGGGACAAAGTTTATCCCCCCAGGTTACCCGGAACTCTTCGGGGCGCCCCGACCTATGCTATAAATATAGCCTTGGTACAGAAGCTTTTCAACAATCACGAGCATTTCATTTCCAAACACTTGTACGCTTTAGTTGTAGTTAAGCTTCTGTTTTTGTGCTTCAACGTTGTAAGAGGCTTCTCTGCCTGAAGGAGTTTTAGTGCTTAATCTTTCTTGGATTAACAACCACATCGGTTGTAACCAAGTAAATACCTGTGCCTCGTTCTTTTTAATGTTCTATTTACTTTTTGCTTATTATTTATGCAAGTGTTAGCTTAAAGATTTCGAGAAGGGTTGTTTACCTTTTTGTCTTTATAGGACTAACCAACAACCCCCTTCTAGCCGGCCCAACAGTCCTACACTACGCTCCCGTAGCGAGACTTGAATCCATTAGGATGCTGCTGGCCTATGCAACACATAAAGGATTCAAGTTATACCAAATGGATGTAAAATCCACATTTTTAAATGGGTGCATCAAGGAAGAAGTATATGCAAGTCAACCCCCAGAATTTGAGGACTTGGACCACCCAAACAATGTCTTTAGGTTAAAGAAAGATCTATATGGACTAAAACAAGCACCTAGGGCTTGGTATAAACGCCTATCGACTTATCTAATAACTAAAGGGTTTAAACAAGGTCAAATAGACCAAACTTTATTTGTAAAACCCATAGAAAAAGATATTTTTTAGCCCAAATTTACGTAGATGATATAATTTTTGGCTCAACCAATACTAAGTTTTTGAAAGAATTTACCAAATTAATGGAAAGTGAATTTGAAATGAGCTTAGTTGGGGAACTTAATTTCTTTTTAGGCTTACAAATTAAACAAACCAAAGAAGGAATTTATATTTTTCAAACAAAATATGCTAAGGAGTTAATTAGAAAATTTGGCATGGAAAATTCTAAAAATATAAATATTCCAATGAAAACTAATGTAAAAATTGATTCTGATTTAGAAGGAAAACCAGTAAACTTAAAATATTATCGAAGTGAGATAAGGAGTCTACTCTATCTAACTGCAAGTAGTCCTGACATTTTGTTTGCAGTAGGTATGTATGCAAGATACCAATCTTGTGCAAAAGAATCACACCTAACAAATGTCAAAAGAATAATTAGATATGTTAAAGGAACACTAAATTTAGGGCTTTGGTATCTTAGGACTAGCACCTTTGACCTAATTGACTATTCTGATTCAGACTATGTTGGGTGTAAATTAGATAGAAAAAGCATAAGTGGAAGCTGTCAATTTCTAGGTCAATGCCTAGTAAGTTGGTCAAGAAGAAAGCAATATTGTGTTGTTTTATCCACTACTGAAATTGAGTACATAGCCCTAAGGGAATGTGTATCTTAACTATTATAGATGATGCATACCCTAAAAGATTATCAACTAGAATATAAGAATACAAAAATTTCAATCGATAACATAAGTTCAATTAACTTAACCAAGAATTCAATTCATCACTCAAGGACTAAACACATAGAAGTAAAACATCACTTTGTAAGAAATCATGTAGCTAAGGGTGAAATTATACTTAACTATGTTGAGTCCAAGTCAAACCTATCTGACATTTTCATCAAACCCTTACCTGAACTTGAGTTCATTGCACTTAGAAAATAAATAGAAATGTGCTTAGTAGAATAGAGTTTACTTTCAAAAATTGATTCCTCTTTAATTGCTATTTCAAAAGTCATAATTTACTTGGTTTCAAATTCGGGGAAAAATATTTTTAAATACCAATTTTATTAGTATTTCAAAATTTAGATTTAGCCTAGGTATCTACCCCTAGAAAGCATGTACCCCTAGGTTTCAACCAGAGCATCTCACAAGCACACTAGGATTACCTTGCATGTGTATGAAAGACACTTAGAATAGTGTGAGATGCATAGGGTACTGTCTGAACTTCAGAATACTTATGTCTGTGCATCAACATAAGTCTGGGCATTAAATACCAAATTCATATTAATCAAATTAAGTTATCCATGATTAGTCAAACTAACTGGAACACTTACTTAATTTGACTAACCAAGTCAAAGCTACTACCTCTTGGTAAAACAGTTAGTAACTAAAGGTTAGACATTTGTTTGAAAGTAGATATTTTGTTACTCATGCTTGGACTCTAGGAATTAATTTTTTTTTTTCAAAAATTGGCTGGCATTAATCAAGGGGGAGTAAAAGAAAAATTTTCAAATTAACTCAAGTTCAAATTAAGCTTAGTGTTTATCAAAAGTTTTTTACTAAATACTTGACTAAGCTAAAGCTTTTATCAGAATCTTTATTTACGTTGAGTACTTCAAATTAAGTTTTGTCAAAACCTTTAAAGCTAAGTACTAAAGTACTTTTAAAGCTAAGTTTTTTAATCAACTTCTTTTAAAGCTTTTACTTACCTAAGTTTAAATTCCTTTAAAGCTAAGTTATTTTCAACATTTAGTTTAACTCTCTTTTAAATTTTTGCTTCTTCTTGCAAAACTATATTTCCTATCTTTCCATTTTTTTTTCTATTTTTTAAGTAATATTTTTTATATATGGCAAAGGGGGAGTGGAAAGTAAAAGTTAAGTAAGTTAAGGGGTAGATAAAACAAGTTGCAACTAAATATTTATATTTTTTGCACATACATATTTTTTCACTTGAATCTTGATTTTATGCTTGTACGCATTTATACTACTTTCATATTTTACTTAACTTTGAATTTTGTTGCCATAATCAAAAAGAGGGAGATTGTTGGTGTGGGAAGCATCCGACAATCGAACCTGAGTTTTGATAATGACAAAGGGTTCAAAGTTAAGGTTATTTGTGGTCTAACATGTTTGAATGAGTTTACAGTAATGCCCTAAGTATACTTAGGCAAAAGTCCTAGCTGTGGTTAGGCAGGTGCAAAATCCTAGGGGACGGTAACCCTAAGTCCTAGGGGGTGGTAACTCTAGGTGAGGAAAAGTCCTAGCTGCGGTTAGGCAAAGGGAAAACCCTAGGGGTTGGTAACCCTAGGTCCTAGGAGATGGTAACCCTAGGTAGAAAGTCTTGGCGGATCGAGAGCTTTGGGCAAAAATCCAAGAGTCGGGGACTCTAGGTGGAAAGTCTTGGTAGTCGCGGACCAGGTGAAAAGACTAGACGGGTCGTGGAGTGAACGCCCAACAGAAAGTCCTGGAGATTCGGGCGCTGAGCAAAAGTCCAGCCGATCTGGAAGACTGATCTGGCAACAAGTAAACTCTCCTGAGTGGAGTAGGTGAGGATGCATTCTCTGATGAGGGAACAGTAGGCGTCGGTTCGATCTAGGGTTTCTGAAGGTAAAATCTGAATTCAGAATCGGACAGTCCGATGACTATCAAATTCTTATATTAATCTTGTTTTATTTGTGCTAACTCTATTTTGTAGGATATATTTTGTATTTTGTACTAATGTATCTTGCAGGGAATAAAAAAGAACTAAAAGCCTGGATGAACAGTGTCCGAGGCGCCCTCCATGGAGCTTGGAGGCGCCTCGGGTGTCTTGGCCGAAGTAGCACAGGAAGCAAGCTGAGGGCGCCCTCCATGGAGCTTGGAGGTACCTTGGACACTGGATGGAGAGTTCCCTCCATGGAGCTTGGAGGCGCCATGGACACTGAGCTAGAGGCACCCTCCATGGAGTTGGAGGCGCCCTCAGGCGGGTAAGCTGCGAGCAGTGCGGAGCTCATCCACACGCGGCTGACCCGGGGCTTGGAGGCGCCCTCCATGTAGTTGGAGGTACCCTCAATGGCCTACTTAAGGCCGGTTTGAACAGCAGCATAGAAACAACTCGAAATCGCAATCTTCCTTCCGTGCTCTGCATAAAGAATGATCTGACAAAGCTGAAACAAGACTCCGATGACCAGAAGCTTCAAGTTTACTATTTTTCGTTATCGGTATAATTTTTATTACTGCTTTAAATATTGTACTTCAAATTATAAAGAATTTCTGAACTTATAGTAATTGCCCATCGAAAGTGATCAACGATCGTGGACCTTGGAGTAGGAGTCACTACTGGCTTCGAACCAATTAAATCTTGGTGTTTGTGTTTGCTATTGTTTCTTTTATTTCCGTTGCGCATTTACTCGATAGTTCTAAAAATGAAGTGAAAGCCACGAGCGCTATTCACCCCTCCCCCCCTCTAGCGCTTTCGATCCTATAGCCGATTCATTCATGAATTGATTTACTGTCTCTAGAACTTTTTGTTCTAAAAAACGTATTGTATCTTGAGGTGCCATATTTTGTAGTTATCCCCATATAATTTTTTTCCTTTATTGCGTTCAGCTATGATATTTTTAGTTGTCATGATCTACATAAATAAACACATTATTTATTTCAATGTTATTTATATATATGCAATTAATTATTGACTCAGAGTAAATTAGAATTAGTTTACAAAATCAACTGATAACTAAGTTTCCACTTATTATTTGTATGTGCTAATCTAATCAACATTGATCAATTATATCACACACATCCCAGCTAATGAACGAATCATTTAATATGAATGAATCATATATATATGAACTAATCGTATTATTGAACATGAATGTATCATGAAATGAACAAATCATTTTAATATGAACTAATCATTTATTTAACATGAACGAATCATGAAATGATCTAATCATTTTCAAGTTTGTTAACATATAACATAACTTTATATATATGTTCGTACATGATAGAAATTATTATATTATTCTAAATGGGCTAACACTGTTCGTATATAACGACAGTAAACAGAACACTAGTAACATAGATAAGCAAGCACTACTCGCACTAGGATAAATGCTAGAGTAGTGGGTAATTGTATCCCGTTTATCCTGGACTCTATGATGGGTGAATTAGCCTCAGATGTATCCATCATATCCATTTCTAGATCTTTTACACACTCTTCAGGATCCTCTTCTGATTTTTCGGGATCCATCTCTAGATCCATCTTTGGATCCTCCTCAAAATCTTCAGGATCCATTTCTGGATCCTCTTCAAATTCCACGAGGTTCATTTCCGAATCATCCTCAGATTCTGCGGGATTTGGATCCTCCTCAAAATCTTCAGGATCCACTTCTAATTGAAGTAACTGCCTACACATCTCTGAATATGAGATGTGCCATAAGAATCATCCCACAGTTGCAATGCTATTTGCCTAAGGTATTCTGACAGTGAATAAACTAGAGACCATCTTCTTTCTTTGTCCTGGACTGGATACTCTTCTTGCTCGAGTTTCCAAAACAACCAATCGAGCCGACTAATAAGACAACCGACTCTGTGATACGGGTCATATTCCAACTTTTTGATCTCCTTCCAAAGCTCATGTTGTCATTTATAATGACCATGTAACACCCGAAAATTCTCAAAATAATTATTAGAAATATCCTAGTATTTTTCTAGAATTTTAGGATATTTTTACAGAATTTTTAGAGTAGCGAAAGTAGCAAAAACAAATAGAAGAGAAAATAGCCTACGCGGGAATTGAACCCGCGACCTTTGGCCGACCCGGGACTTAAGTGGAACCGGCTAACCAAGTGAACCCAGTAGGGCCGTGCTGAAAGGAAAGGGGACCAATAATATTTATATGTAAGTTGGGCTGAAATTACCACTTAATATAAATAGGGAATTATTAAGTGGGGTTGGTTTTTAACGCAACTTCTCCTCTTCCTCACCCTAGTCACGCCGCCCCTCTCTTCTCCCGTTCCCCCTTCTCGGCGCCCAAGACCAAGAAGGCTAGGTTTCCGTCCCAATGGCCATAGGAGCACCTTCCGGCAACGACTCCAACACAAGGACGTTTCTCTCCGCGAGAAGAACACGTAGACTCAAGAGGATCGTCGAGGGAATCGTGTCCACCGGAAAACCTAGCGATTGGATTGTAAGAAAAACTAGCGCAAGAGGTAAGAAACTCCTCACCTGCAGTATAAGTAGTTCTTATGTGATTGCATGCTTTAGTTTAGTAGTATAGGGATTTGTGGCACAAAAGGTGTGCAACAGCGCACGCCAAGTGCTCGATAGTATGTTCAGTACAATTAAAATGCGACGTAGGCATTTTAATAATTTAGCTAAATGCAATAGAAGCATTTATTTAGCATATGCAGGTTTACTACAGCTTATATGGGACTACGTTCCAATGGGTAGGCTCCCACAGTCGTCTTTAGGTTCAGACAACCTAGCTCTAGGTTCAGATAACCTAGAAATAGTAAGATAAGTAAAATTCAGCTAAAATCAGTATTTTATTTTAGCAATGGCACTGTACTGGATTAGATATCCATTGGGTTGAGCTCCCACAGTCATCCCTAGGTTTAGATAACCTAGTAAACCCTACTAAATTTGGGACTTACAAACCCGGGTCTAGTTAGGGATGCGCGCATAGCAAGTACAGTTGCCGGGCCCAAACAGCAGCATGATTATTATTTTAACCTATTTATGAAATAGTTTTCAAAACATCACAAATAGTTATGTGAATTCAGTACAACTTTAGCATTAGTTAGAATTAGCTCATTACAGTTTGTTTGTATCAGTTTAGTTTTCTATTGATACCATATGATAGCATATGTTAGCACTTGTTGCCATGACTAGTTTGTTTGTATGCCATGCTATGTTTTTACATGTTTAGTATATATATTTCAAATAGCATGCTTTAAAAACATAAATTGCATCGTATGCATGTTTTAGTGAGGTAGATGGTTTCTTACTAAGCTCTCAAGCTTATAGATACTCTTTTCCTTATACTGCAGATAAAGGTAAAGGAAAGATAGACTAGCGGAGGCTGGAGGACAATGCAACGAAGATGTGTGTGTGAAAAAGGAGTTTGGAATGAAGATCTTAGGGATTTAGCAAGTCTAACTATTAGAACCTTGTTACTTTTAGTTTTCGCATTTCAGTTTGCTTAAAAGTCATGAACTAGTGAAATATGCACCATGCCATGTTTAGAATGCTAGTTAATTGTTGTTAGAATGCATTTCAGTTAGTTTAGAGTTGGTATATGAGATTTCTGCTCGAACCAGGGCAGAAATCAGGTTCTGATATGAAATTAGAAACCACGATCGATCAGCCGATCGATTGGAGGCTTCTCGATCGATCAGCTGATCGATTGGGCAGCTTATCTCGCGAACAGAGTTCGTCTGGATCGATCAGTCGATCGATCCAGCCGAGTTTCGTCGCGAACAGAAGGTTTGTGGATCGATCAGCCGATCGATCCGAGTTGAACTCGCGTACAGCGCGTCGTCGAATCGATCACTGGATCGATTGGACATACTGGATCGATCAGCCGATCGATCCAGAAGTTAGTTTCCGCGTATAGTAGGGTCCTGAATCAATCACTGGATCGATTGCCCAACCGGGATCGATCAGCCAATCGATCCAAATTAGTCTCCGTGCACAGTAGCACGCTGGATCGATCCGTGGATCGATCAGAGGCCTAGTACTAGCTGAAAACACTTTAGTTCAGTTCCAGATGACAGCAAAGACCTAGAACACCCCTTCTAGCATAGCCACAGCAATTCAAGGGGTAGTTTAAACATTAAGTTCAGATAGTTGATGTGCGTAGATTATATACTCTTTTATGCATGTTTTTACGCACATTTACATACTTTGAGCATGCTTGATCTATGCATTTTTATACTTCCAGCTTTCCTTTTAGCATATTTACTCTTTTGGTTCGGAGATCTGCTTTTTGTGTATTTTCTGTACACAGGAGTCGAAATTTGTGAAGATTATGCATCCTCGGGCAAGCTTGGAAGTAATTGAAGGGAGAGAGCATCAGGCCGTGTACTACACATGGCCGTGTAGTCTTAACAGGAAGGAAAGAGGACATGGCCGTGCGAATATCACACGGCCGTGTCTTAATTTGAAGAAATTAGAACAGATGCCTTACATGGCCGTGTGGATCTACACGACCGTGTGAGGTTTCCAGAGGCTAAGCAGGTGACGGCCGTGTGCAGTTTCAGAGACCAGCGGTGGTGGCTGTGCACCACACTGTAACATTTCCAGAGAGGAGGGTCTTGGCCATGTGCACCACACGACTGTGCTGGAAGAGGAAGAGGACATGGCCGTGTGAATCTCACACGGCCGTGTCTGGGGCCGTGTGGCGCCCGATTTCCTCCTCTATTTAAACTCTCCTTCATGAATTGAAAGGGATCTCTCCCTTGGGAGAAGGCAAGATTTGGTGGTTTCCTCCCATTCTTGGGAGGATTTCGGTGATTCTAAGGGGTTCTTGACGATTTCGACTCGAGCGAGGATTGGATCCAAGACGAGGCTTCTTCAGAGATAAGTTTTCTTTCCCTTTCTTGGTTTCTTGGATTGGGATTTAAGAAATGCTTGTAATCTTCATTTCTTCGGATATTCTTCCTCGATTCATGGAGTAGATCTTGTATTCTAGGATTAAGGGAGTATTTGTATGATGGATTGATGTAATCTCTAATGGATTTGCCATTTTCTTGTTTCAATGACATTGTCTTGCTTGTATCAATTAGATCTTGAATGATTAATGGTGGTTTGTGCTTAATTCTCATTCTTGATTGATTGTTTGGATTTCTTGTGGACTTTGTAAAGATAAACTCTCACTCGATCATCCGAGGGATCCACGTGACAGGTGCAAGCCCGTGTAAGGACGTTTGAGAGATAATCTTGAAGAGGAAATAGGAATTTTCAAGAGAGTAGGATGGATCTTGTGATTAGTTTCTTGTATCTTAATAGATTAATAAGTTGTGGGCTTCTATGTTGATATCCGAGGAAGGCATAGTAATAGGTGCGCTTCTGTGTAAGGACAACGTAGGTTCACGTCTAATTGATCATATTTAGATACATTTCTCAGTCCTTAGCCGGTTATCTATTGTAAGAGAGAACCGACAACTTTCTACAGGTGTTAGGCAATTGAGGGATAAGAAGTGGTGAACCATTTACATTCAAGAAATCTTACAAAGAAACTGAAACTCCTAGAATCTCTCTTTATCATAACCCAAAACACTAAATTCTTGTTTGTTGATCTATAATATTAGATTTGTTTACCTTCACTTTGCATTTGAAACGATTGGATAGTTGTTTAGCTAATTCGCATTGAGACATTCCTAGTGCTTATTCCAGTCCCTGTGGATACGATAATCTTTTATATTACTTGCGGAGCGTAACAAGTTTTTGGCGCCGTTGCCGGGGAACTGCGCTATAACATTAGGAATTATCAATTGAGTTAGACTAAACAATAACATTTGTTTTCCTTTCATATTGCATAGTTGTAACTAATCATTAGATTTCTATTTTTACTTTCTTGTATAACTTTTATTTCTTATTAATTCTTTTTGTACAAATTCAATTCTGCATTTTTGATTCTTTTATTTTTCTTTTTCTGTTGAATTGTCATTTGCTATCTTGTTCTTGTGTATGCGAAGATCTAACTTTGCAGGAGAATTCTTTCCTTTTGACCCTGAGATTGACAGAACTTTCCATAAAAGAAGAATTCTGCAAAGGCAAATTGAAGAACAAGAACATCTGAACATGGCGAATAGACCACTCAAGGATTATGCAGCACCTTATGCAAGAGGTTTTCGATCTAGTATTTCAAGACCTTCAGTGGAAGCTAATAACTATGAGATCAAACCCGCAATTATATCTATGGTGCAGTAGAACCAATTTGGTGGAGGACCTCATGAAGACCCCAATCAACACTTAGAGGTCTTTTATAAAATATGTGGTACCATGAAAATGAATGGAGTTCCTTCAGATGTAGTTAGATTATTATTATTTGGGTTTTCTCTAAGAGATAGGGCAAAGCAATAGCTGAATTCTTTGGCCCCTAATAGCATCACCACTTGGGAGCAGTGTGAGCAACAGTTTCTTGATAAATTCTATCCACCAAGCAAAACAGCACATATGAGGAATTTAATTGCAAGCTTCAAGCAGACTGACTCAGAATCTCTTTTTGAAGCATGGGATAGATACAATAGTATGCTCAGACAATGCCCACATCATGGGTTGGAAAGATGGTTAGTGTTGCACACTTTTTATAATGGTATCAACTATCATACCAAAGTGTCCCTTGATTCAGCTGCTGGAGGGGCACTTATGTACAAAAGTTTAGATGAAGCTGAAGAAATTATTGACAGTGTAGCACAAAATCATCATCAATGGGCAAACGAAAGAAGTGGTGGCTATTCTTCTGTAAACCCAACAATTAAAGCATCAGGGAAGTTTGATGTAGATGCAGTCACTCTTTTGTCTGCAAAATTGGACGCTCTTACAAAGAAATTTGAGAATATGGGGACTAGTTCTAATATGATCAATGCTATTAGTACATCTTGTGAAGTATGTGGGAGTTCAGAGCATTCAAATGACTCATGTCCATTGGGAGCTATCACTGCACAAATCAATCAACTGGAACAATGTGATGCAATCATGAGTTACAATCAAAGGCAGAACAACCCATACTCAAATACTTATAACCCTGGATGGAAGAGCCATCCCAATTTTTCTTACAGAAATAATCAAGATCAAGGACCATCTATGGGGGCAAGACCAAATTTTCAAGCTGGGCAACAAAATTTTCAACATCTATCTTCTCAAGGCTTACCAAAGTCAAATATTGAAAAGATGCTTGAAGAAATTATCTCAAGTCAGAGTGAAATGAAGCAAGATTTAGCAAAGCTCATTCAGAGAATGGATAATTCTGAAAAACATCAAAAGATCCAGGATAGTCAAATTGCCCAACTAGCTTCCTCATCATCCAGAGCACCAGGACAACTTCTAGGAAAACCTTATGTGAATCCTATGGAGCATTGCAATAGAATTGAGCTTAGGAGCGGACGGACCTTGGGAGACTCCCAAGTGACTGCTTCAAAAGGGATACAAAAAGAAGAAGAGCTCTCTCCTCTTATACCAAATCAGATTCAAGCTAATGAGGAGAGTACCATTGAGGTTGAAGAGACTCTTCCACTGAACCATCAGAGCAAAGCTGTCCCTTTTCCTCAGAGACTTACAATGCTCAAGAAAGATGAAGAATTTGGCAAGTTTTTAGAAAAAGTTAAGGAAATTTGTGTAGAGGTACCTCTTATTGATGCTATTCTTCAAATGCCTAGATTTGCCAAATTCCTGAAGGATCTCATGTCAAACAAGAGAAGAAGAGGAGAGGTTGAGACCATTGCAGTGAGAGAGGAATGTAGTGCTATTTTGGAGAAGAACACTCCGAAACTTAAAGACCCAGGAGCTTTTATATTCCTTGCAACATAGGTACCAAAGTTTTTGAAAAGACTTTTTGTGATTTGGGGGCAAGTGTTAGCCTCATTTCCTATTCATTTTGTAATAAATTAGGTCTCAATAACATTAAACTTACTACTATAGCACTTCAACTTGCTTACCATTCTCCTAGGTACCCTTTGGGTATTATAGAAGATGTGCCGATGGAGATAGGGAATGTTATTTTTCCCACAGATTTTGTCGTGTTGGACATGGAGGAAGATGAGATTCCTATCATATTAGGAAGGCCTTTCCTTGCCACAGCTAGTTATTATCGATGTCAAAAATCATAAGCTTTCTTTGATAATTGGTAAGGAAAGGTTGGAATATGATTTATCTAATATCTCTAACCATGTCTCGTCTCTTTTAAATGCTTGTAGCAGGACAAGCATTTATAAACTTGAGGAATGGAATTTCCACCCTCATGGAAGGCCACCAAACGAAGGAGACAATGTGGTGGAATATGTTGGGAGAAGATCTCCCAACAAAAATGAAAAGTATATCTGTCCTCCAAGGGCGAGGAAAAGAAGCGAATGATCAAGATTGGTCGAGCTAAATACCTTAAACAAGCGCTTCTTGGGAGGCAACCCAAGGGTTCTTTTAGTTAGTTTTGATTTGTATCTTAATTTCTTTTAGTTTGATGCATTCTTTTGATTTTATTTTCAGGTTAGGTGCAAAACTGAGCTCGGTCGTGTGCTGTACACGGCCAGGCAAAAGTTGCAGAGAAGGGGAGTGCTTGGGCCATGTCATCCAGACACGGCCGTGTAGGATTTCCCGAGGAGAAAAGGGTCTAGGCCGTATCTCAAACACGGCCGTGTAAAGAATCCCGAGAAGAAAGATGGATAGGCCGTGTCCCAGACACGGCCGTGCGAGGAAACCAGAGAAGGAAGAGGGGGAGGCCGTGTGGATCTGCACGGCCCGTGTAGGGGAGCTATTAAAGTCTTCTTTCTACCTCACACGGCCAGATCTTGGCCGTGTTCCGCACACCCCTAACTCTCCAAAACATCTCTTTCTCTCCCAATCTCTTAAAAACTCCTCTCTAATCTCTCAAGATCTCTTAGATCTGGATTCTCTTCCTCTCTAAGACTTGGACTTTTCATTCTCCTAACCTAAGATCTTTGCTCTTTGAATTTTTGTTCTTTGAGTTTCATTCTTCCAACCCTAGATAATTCTTCCCCTATCTAAACTCATCAAGATGTCCAACATTTTGAAGAAACTTCGCAAAGGAGGTGGTGGATCCAGTGGAGACAAAGAGAAGGAGCCATCAAGGGACAAAGGAAAACAACCAATAAGGGGCAAAGGCAAAAGGACTTCACGCAACGAAGGTAATGACAATGAATTCAATATTGTGTTTAGAAATGATGATCAAGTAACTAGATTTGCAATTCTTGTCAATAGAAAGGTAGTGTGTACTAGATATATGGACCCAACTGTTCTTGATATGCTTGGAATTAGGGAAGATGTAGATTTGATGATTGGGTTTTTGGATTGGAGTGATATTATGTACACACATTTGCCTACATATCCTCGTCTTGTTTTGGAATTTTTAAGTTCATTAGATGTCCATTTTAATAATGAAGATGATTATTTTGGAAAAATCTCATTTAGACTAATGAATCAAGAATTTCTATGGGTATTTAGTGACTTTAATTCTTGTTTTGGATTAACCACCGGTAGCCCTCATAGGTTTGATCCAAGGTTTAATTGGAATCATTTTTGGAATGCAATAACTGGATTAGGTCAACCTTATGAGCCTTCAAGAGCTAAGGCTTCCAATATGCAAAACCCCATCTTTAAGTATCTACATAGAGTCATGAGTAAAACTATTTTTGGTAGAGGAGAGAGTGATGGGGTGGTTAAAAAGATAGAGCTTTATGCTTTATGGGCTATGCTTTATAAGGTTGAGTTTGATTCTGGTTTTCATTTTGTTCAAACCTTATTAAGATCGGCTAGGGCATCATCGGGATCAATTGTTTTTGGTGGTTTGATTACCCGAATAGCTTATAATTTAAATCTTGATGTTGATGGGTTGGAAATAATTCATGGTAATGACATGATTGACATTGATGCATGTCTTGCTATGAAAATGATCGTTCGGGATGAGAATGGGTTCGCGTTTCCTAGGAGGAGTGGTTCTCCTTTACCCCTTCCTTTTCCTGAATGAACTACTATTCGTAACCCGGCTAATTGGGTAATTTCTGAGTTAGATTTTGAGGATAACCCTTCTATACCTAGAGACACTGAGCCACATCATGAGCCCTCGTCATATGGACACCCGCAGCCTTCTAGTTTTATGGAGCCCGCTAGACATTCTTTTGCATACGGCACGGGATCTTCTAGGTTTGATTTTTCAGATTTTCGTACATCTCTAGAATCACTTCATGAGAAGCAAGATTCCCAACGGAAAATGTTGGAGGGACGCTTCTCTTTATCTGATGATCAGTTTAGGGAGGTACAAAATCATTTTCAGTTTACGAGGAATTTTCAAGGTCAAGTGGCTGAGTTTGTGCAGGATTATGATACTGATCAGGCTAGGATGAGAGATTTTATGCAGAGTATGATGCTTACTAGCCAACAAGTAGATGCTTTATATGAGTATCATAGATCCTTGGGTGAGATTCCAGGTTTTCCTAGTTTTCCTATTGGCCAACCACGTCGTAGACCTCCTTTCCCTCGTCCACCTCCACCTCCTCCACCGTTTTGATTTTATCGGGACGATGAAAAGTTTAAGTCTGGGGGGGTGTTATGTACTGTTTAGTTTGGTTTTCAGTTTTTTTTTGTTTTTGTTAGTTTTTCATGTTGGTTCTTATTTTCATTGCTTGTTGCTTTATTGTGCTTGTTTTTGAAATAATCATGGCAAAAAAATTTTTTTGAGAACATCAAATCTTCACTTATATGCTTTCTTGGATTCAAGTGACATGTTAGCACGATTATTGTCTTGATTCATGATGTTCGAATGATGCTAGTAGTAAACTTTGTGTAGTTCTTTTTTCTATCTTGGGAAGCATTAATAAGCTAAGAATCTTATGGTGATGAGTTTTAGTTTTGGTTAAACCTTAAGGATTTTATCTTCACTACACTTGTGATTGATGCTTGAATAGTTGATGTCATTGAAATAGTCATGATTCATCTTGTTTGCTTAGTACTTGGTTTCCATGGTGATTTCTCAACTTTCATTTTGGTTACTGGATGAGGCTCAAATCATTAAAGCTCATTTGGAAAAATCAAAATATCTCAACATGTGTGCTAAAAGTACATTTGTGAATAAGTTTTGCACAATGCAAACACTTAAAAAAAAAATAAGGGATATAAAAAACAGTTGTCACCCCTTTGAGACCGAGTTAGGTTACTGGGGAAATGACTGCCTAGCTTCTCTTGAGATTGAGCACACCTTTGAGACCTTGGGTTAGTTGAGAAATATGAACCAAGTGAATGGTGAGTAAGTGTCTATCACTGGTTACTTGTCTTTCACTGGAAAAACTAGGAATTCAAATTTTATGACGACTTGACTAGGACATGGATTGAAACTTGAAGGGTGTTGAGTTACCTTTACACTGTGCGCAAGATTCTTATGCTTGAACCATACTTTACTTGTTTCCATGATCATGCTTGTTAATGAAACTTTTTGATAGAATTAGGAAAGTGCACTAGGTTTTATGAATGTGTTGTAGAACATATGATTTTAGACTGCAGCATTTTGCTTGAGGACAAGCAAAGGTTTAAGTCTGGGGGTGTGATGTGCGTAGATTATATACTCTTTTATGCATGTTTTTATGCACATTTACATACTTTGAGCATGCTTGATCTATGCATTTTTATACTTCCAGCTTTCCTTTTAGCATATTTACTCTTTTGGTTCGGAGATATGCTTTTTGTACATTTTCTGTACACAGGAGTCGAAATTTGTGAAGATTATGCGTCCTCGGGCAAGCTTGGAAGTAATTGAAGGGAGAGAGCATCAGGCCGTGTACTACACATGGCCGTGTAGTCTTAACTGGAAGGAAAGAGGACATGGTCGTGCGAATATCACACGGCCGTGTCTTAATTTGAAGAAATCAGAACAGATGCCTTACATGGCCGTGTGGATCTACACGGCCGTGTGAGGTTTCCAGAGGCCAAGCAAGTGACGGCCGTATGCATCACACGGAAGTGTGAAATTTCCAGAGACCAAGCAGGTGGTGGCCGTGTGCACCACACGGCCGTGTAACATTTCCAGAGAGCAGGAGGGTCTTGGCCGTGTGCACCACACGGCCGTGCAGTTTCGGCAGAGAAGGAAGAGGACATGGCCGTGTGAATCTCACACGGCCGTGTCACGGGGCCGTGTGGCGCCCGATTTCCTCCTCTATTTAAACCCTCCTTCATGAATTGAAAGGGGATCTCTCCCCCTTTGGGAGAAGGCAAGATTTGGTGGTTTCCTCCCATTCTTGGGAGGATTTCTGGGCGATTCTAAGGGGGTTCTTGACGATTTCGACTCCGGAGCGAGGCTTCTTCGTAGATAAGTTTTCTCTTTCCCCCTTTTCTTGGTTTCTTGGATTGAGGATTTAAGAAATGCTTGTAATCTTCATTTCTTCGGATATTTTTCCTCGATTCATGGAGTAGATCTTGTATTCTAGGATTAAGGGAGTATTTGTATGATGGATTGATGTGATCTCTTATGGATTTGCCATTTTCTTGTTTCAATGACATTGTCTTGCTTGTATCAATTAGATCTTGAATGATTAATGGTGGTTTGTGCTTAATTCTCATTCTTGATTGATTGTTTGGATTTCTTGTGGACTTTGTAAAGATAAACTCTCACTCGATCATCCGAGGGATCCACGTGACAGGTGCAAGCTCGTGTAAGGACGTTTGAGAGATAATCTTGAAGAGGAAATAGGAATTTTCAAGAGAGTAGGATGGATCTTGTGATTAGTTTCTTGTATCTTAATAGATTAGTAAGTTGTGGGCTTCTATGTTGATATCCGAGGAAGGCATAGTAATAGGTGCACTTCTGTGTAAGGACAACGTAGGTTCACGTCTAATTGATCATATTTAGATACATTTCTCAGTCCTTAGCCGGTTATCTATTGCAAGAGAGAACCGACAACTTTCTACAAGTGTTAGGCAATTGAGGGATAAGAAGTGGTGAACCATTTACATTCAAGAAATCTTACAAAGAAACCGAAACTCCTAGAATCTCCCTTTTTTCATAACCCAAAACACTAAATTCTTGTTTGTTAATCTATAATAATAGATTTGTTTACCTTCACTTTGCATTTGAAACGATTGGATAGTTGTTTAGCTAATTCGCATTGAGACATTCCTAGTGCTTATTCCAGTCCCTGTGGATACGATAATCTTTTATATTACTTGCGATATTTCCGTACACTTGCGGAGCGTAACAATAGTATAGCGATTAACAGAAGCATATTCATTAGTTCAGCAAAATTTTCATCAGATGAGCTTTTCGCACATGAATTTGACAGCATAATGTAACGATTGGTCTCACAGCCTAGTTAGTAGAATGCGGGTCGTTACAGAGTGGTATCAGAGCAAAAGTTCCATACTTCCTACACACACATCAGCATTAAACCTGCAGCTTCCAAGTAAGAACATCTCTCACTTCGTTTATGTTTTGCTTTCATGTTTATAGATAATTGAAGCATGCTTATGTATGATAGCCTCTAGTGTGATTATGGTAGCTAATTAAACATGATGGCAATAGTTATGCAATATGATTCTGTTAGTTATGTATGTCCTCTATTCTTTAGAAAATGGCACAAGGACACCCAGCTAGAAGGGCACCAACTACTGAGCCCCAGCATGAGGCAGGCAGTTCAGTGCCTCCTCCAGACCTTACAGCAGTAGTGGCTCAGTTACAAAGCAACTAGCTGAACAGCAACAGGAGATAGCCACCCTCAGGGCTAATCAGCAGAACACTCCCACTGTCACCCCAGAACCCAATTTAGCAACCCCCGTGGTGATAGAGGTTCCACCAGTCCAACCTACAGCACCCGTAGCCCCAGCAGTAGGGGCAAGGGGAGAAGCCTATCTGATCCAGTGGCAGAGAGTTAAGCCAGAGAACTTCTCAGGCACCAGTGAACCATGGGATGCTCAGGCCTGGTTCAAAACACTGGAGAGTACGATGGAGCTTCTGGACTAGCCAGAACATGAGAAGGTGAAGTGTGCCTCCTTCTGCTTGGCAGGGGATGCACGTATGTGGTGTGAGAGAATTAAAGCGAAGCGCCTAGTGAACCAGATGACATGGGTTGACTTCGAGAAGGAATTCTTCGAGGAGTTCTTTCACATACAGGTCACAAGCCGCCACTCTGGCGAGTTCACTGAATTTCGCCAGGGCAACCTTTCAGTGGAGGAAGCCGTGAAGAAATTCAACAGATTGGCTCGTCTATGTCCTGAATTAGTCAGCACTGAAAAAGAACGAGTCCGGTTGATGCTCAAGATGCTAAGGCCGAAAATAGCAATGAACGTGACCAGCGGCGTCCATAGGCCGCAAACCACTGAAGAACTAGTAAGCAGTGCTTTGACCACCGAGCACTACCAGAACAATATCAGACAGCAGAAGCAAGTCCTCTCAGAGTCCAAAGGTCAGGGAGGCTCGAGTACTCAGAAACCCCAGGGCCACAGCTCACACGGCTCAATTTGGAAAGGGAACTCCAACAACAAACGCAAACCAGGGAGTTACCCAAAAGGTGGACCAGCTAGTAAACAGCCCAGCTATCCCAAGTGTTCTACTTATGGGAGATTCTATCCAGGAGTTTGTCGCAAGGGCACACGGGGATGCTTCGAATGTGGACAAGAGGGGCATATGGCTAAGTAGTGCTCGAATAAGACCGGTTTTCCTCGGCCACAGCCGATTCAGCATGGAGGCCAGCCAGCCCAGTTACGCCAGATGCAGGCTGCTTTAGACGGTCCATCCATCAGCCAGGGCAGACTAGAAGCCCCCTCAGCCACAACGAACGCAAGGATCTATTCACAGGTCAGATTAGTATTTTACAGCAAAGTGCAACTGTCTTATTCGATACTGGGGCAACCCATTCTTATATATCCAGGGCATTCACCAAAAAGTTAGCAGTACCCCCAGAGGTATTCAGTGGTCAGTTTCTGATGACACTACCTTCGGGAGAAATTATAGCATCCAAGCACTGGCTCAGAGCAGTGCCAGTCATGATAGTAGACAAAGAACTCTTTTGTGATC
Source organism: Zingiber officinale (assembly GCF_018446385.1). Lineage (NCBI taxonomy): Eukaryota > Viridiplantae > Streptophyta > Magnoliopsida > Zingiberales > Zingiberaceae > Zingiber > Zingiber officinale. Next base: position 46,429,005 of record NC_055986.1, read on the forward strand.
TGATAGTGCTAGATATGACTGATTACAATGTCATTTTTGGAATGGACTTCCTGATGAAGTATGGCGCCTCTATAGAGTGCCGTAAACAGAGAATTGTATTCCAACCCGAAGCAGGAGTGCAGTTTCGGTTCGTCGGAGAACCAAAGAGAAAGGCCAAGAAGTTTCCCTCAACTCTGAAAGCACAGAAACTACTAGATTCAGGATGTACGGGATTTTTAGCGCATGTAGTCAATACCAGTTAGGACAAGGACCAAAAGCTAGAAGAGGTCCGAGTTGTATGTGACTACCCAGCAGCCTTCCTTGAAGAATTACCAGGCCTATCACCAGACATGGAGATTGAGTTTGAAATAGAACTTATTCCCAGTACAAATCCCATCTCCAAAGCACCCTATCGCATGGCTCCAGCAGAACTGAAGGAACTTCAGGAGCAACTACAAGAGCTGCTTGACAAGGGCTTCATACGTCCTAGTCATTCACCATGGGGAGCGCCTGTATGGTTCGTGAAGAAGAAGGATGGGAGCATGCGCCTGTGTATAGATTATAGGGCACTAAACCAAGTCACGATCGATCAAGAACAGGTATCCTCTTCCCAGAATAGATGACCTGTTCAATCAGCTAAAGGGAGCAGCAGTGTTCTCTAAAATAGATCTCAGATCAGGATACCACCAGGTTAGAGTTAAAGAAGGTGATATACCTAAGACAACCTTCAAGACCAGATACGGACACTATGAGTTCGTAGTCATGCCCTTCGGCGTGACAAATGCTCCAGCTACCAGTTACTTTCATGGACCTCATGAACAAAGTATTCAGACAATACCTAGATAAGTTTGTTATTGTCTTCATCGATGACATCCTTATCTACTCAAGAACTCAAGAGGAACATGCAGAGCACCTGAAAACAGTATTGCAGACCCTTCAGCAGAACCAGCTGTACGCCAAGTTCACAAAATGTGAATTTTGGTTAGATCAGGTGTCCTTCCTGGGTCACATCATCTCGAAGGATGGCATTATGGTAGACCCCAGTAAGATAGAAGCTGTGAGCAACTGGAAAAGACCTAAGAATGCCAGTGAAATCAGAAGCTTTTTGGGACTAGCAGGTTATTACAGAAAGTTCGTAGAGGATTTCTCCAGAATAGCCTCCCCACTAACAGCTCTTACCAGAAAGAACAGGAAATTTCAGTGGACAGAGGACTGTGAGAACAGCTTCAGTGAGTTAAAAAGGAGATTAACCAGTGCACCTATTCTGACTCTACCAGAAAATACAGACAGTTTTGACATTTATAGTGATGCCTCCAAATTGGGATTAGGAGCAGTACTGATGCAAGAAGGTAAGGTGATCGCCTATGCCTCCAGACAACTCAAGGATTATGAGAGGAATTACCCTACTCATGACCTCGAGCTTGCAACAGTCGTGTTCGCCCTTAAAATTTGGAGACACTACCTGTATGGAGCTCAATGTAGAGTGTATACAGATCACCAGAGTCTAAAGTATTTCTTTACTCAGAAGGATCTGAATATGCGACAGCGTAGATGGCTCGAACTGGTCAAAGATTATGATGTAGACATTCTCTATCATCCAGGAAAAGCCAATAAGGTGGCAGATGCACTTAGCAGGAAGTCCAGCGCCACCTTACTATCACTAGCAGCCATGTCACCACCCCTACAGAAGGAGATCACAGATTTCAGCCTCGAACTTATAGTAGGACAGCTCTCTACTATGACATTAGAATCCACCTTACTTGGTGACATCCAGACAGCTCAGGGACAGGATCCTGAAATTCAGAAAATCAAGCAAGGACTAGTAGAATCAGAAAGTGGAGAGTTTAGAGTGTCCGCTAGCGGGGTGTTGTATTTTGGTGATAGGCTCTGTGTTCCAGATCAGGAGGAACTACGGAGGAAGATCTTAGACGAGGTTCACAGGACTCCTTATGCGATGCATCCGGGTTCCACCAAGATGTACCAGGACTTGAAGGAACGTTTTTGGTGGCCCGGGATGAAAAGAGACATCGCTAGATACGTTAGCACCTGTCTGACCTGCCAGAGGGTCAAGGTAGAACACCAGAGACCAGGAGGAGTTCTGCTGCCTATCCAGATTCCAGAATGGAAGTGGGAAGACATTTCTATGGATTTCATAGTGGGACTACCTAAAACCACGAATGGTTTTGATACCATCTGGGTAATAGTTGACAGATTGACTAAATCAGCCCACTTCTTAGCTATCAGGATATCCTACTCCATGGAACAGCTAGCTCAGTTATATCTCAAGGAGATCGTCAGACTACATGGAGTCCCACGGACCATTATATCAGATAGAGACAGTAGGTTCACCTCTCACTTCTGGGAGTGAGTACAGTCGGCATTGGGCACGAAGTTAAAATTCAGCACAACTTTCCATCCTCAGACAGATGGTCAGACGGAGCGAGTAAATCAGGTACTCGAAGATATGCTCCGAGCACGTGCCCTAGACTTCAAGGGAAGTTGGTGCAAATATCTGAGTTTAGCAGAATTTGCATACAACAACAGCTATCAGGCCACCATCGGCATGGCACCTTACGAGGCCCTCAACGGGCGGAGGTGTAGATCTCCAATCTGCTGCTATGAGAGTGGTGAACATAAAGAACTAGAACTTCAGAAAGATCTAGTAGCAGATACCACAACAGCTATACAGCAGATCCGCCAGAGGATAGAGACAGCTCAGAGCCACCGGGAAAGCTATGCTGATACACGGCGCAGACCCTTAGAGTTTTTAGTTGGGGATACAGTATTCCTCAAAGTGGCTCCCATGAAGGGAGTAATGCGTTTTAGGAAGAAGGGCAAACTAAGTCCCAGATATATGGGACCATACCTTATCACTAGAAGAGTTGGCAAGGTAGCATATGAGCTAGAGCTACGACAGGAGATGTCAGCCATTCATAATGTATTTCATGTCTCTATACTGAAGAAGCATATCCCAGATGCCACCCAGGTGATCGAGCCCCAGTCGGTACCAGTCTGCAAAGACCTCAGCTATGACAGTCGGCCTATTCAAATAATAGACCGAGCAGTTAAGAAATTGCAGAACAAGGAAGTACCATTAGTAAAAGTTATTTGGCAAAATCACACCACAGAAGAGACAACATGGGAGACAGAAGCTGGTATGAGATAGAAGTACCCAGAGTTATTTTAAGTTCGAGGACGAAATTTTTACAAGGTATGGGGGATTGTAACGTCCAAAAATTCTCAAAATAATTATTAGAAATATCCTAGTATTTTTCTGGAATTTTAGGATATTTTTATAGAATTTTTAGAGTAGCGAAAGTAACAAAAACAAATAGAAGAGAAAATAGCCTACGCGGGAATTGAACCCGCGACCTTTGGCCGACCCGGGACTTAAGTGGAATCGGCTAACCAAGTGAACCCAGCAGGGTCGTGCTGAAAGGAAAGGGGACCAATAATATTTATATGTAAGTCGGGCCGAAATTACCACTTAATATAAATAGTGAATTATTAAGTGGGGTTGGTTTTTAACGCAACTTCTCCTCTTCCTCACCCTAGTCACGCCGCCCCTCTCTTCTCCCGTTACCCCTTCTCGGCGCCCAAGACCAAGAAGGCTAGGTTTCCGTCCCAACGGCCATAGGAGCACCTTCCGGCGACGACTTCGACACAAGGACGTTTCTCTCCGCGAGAAGAACACGTAGACGCAAGAGGATCGTCGAGGGAATCGTCTCCACCAGAAAACCTAGCGATTGGATTGTAAGAAAAACTAGCGTAGGAGGTAAGAAACCCCTCACCTACAGTATAAGTAGTTCTCGTGTGATTGCATGCTTTAGTTTAGTAGTATAGGGATTTGTGGCACAAAAGGTGTGCAACAGCGTACGCCAAGTGCTCGATAGTATGTTCAGTACAATTAAAATGCGACGTAGGCATTTTAATAATTTAGCTAAATGCAATAGAAGCATTTATTTAGCATATGCAGGTTTACTACAGCTTATATGAGACTACGGTCCAATGGGTAGACTCCCACAGTCGCCTCTAGGTTCAGACTGTTGGAACCCCATGGTTGTTTTGGTGTGATCAACAAGTTAAGTTAGGTCCTGCGTTGTTTCTAACCTTGTGTCTAAGTGTGCAGGAGCTTAGGAGCACAGGTACTCGAGCGGAAGACGCAGCTAGCGAGAAGGACGACACGCTGTGCGTCCGAGGGACGAGGTGCTGCGGAAGAGTACACCGGCGGACGAGAAGGAAGTGCGCGCGGTGGTTCCGAGGTATGAAAGCCGGAGCGGAAGATTGCTCTGGGAGCAAGAGACGCAGCTAGCGCGAAGGTCGGCACGGGGTACGACCGAGGGACGAAGTCTGCGGATGAGTACGCTGGTGGACGAGAAGGGACACGCGGTAATTCCGAGGGACGAGAAGCCGGAGGGAAGCACGCTCGAGAAGACCGGAAGATGGGTTCGGGTGAGCCCTATTCCGGATGTCAGAGATCACCCAAGCAAGCGGAGCCGAAGCAGAAGACCCGACAGGCGAGCTGAACCGGAGAAGAGAGCACGGACCAAAAGTCAAGGTTGATTTTGGCCCGGAACCATCCGGCGCCGGAAGGACTTTCACAGATCGAGCTGACTCGATCCAACCGCTGGGGATAAATTTTATCCCCAGGCGCCGAACCCATCCAGGCGCCCCGACCAAGGCTATAAATATAGCCTTGGTCCAGAATCTTTTCAACAATCACGATCATTCTATTTTCAAACACTTGTATGCTTTAGTTGTAGTTAAGCTTCTGTTTTCTGTGACTAAAACGCTGTAAGAGGCTTCTCCGCCTGAAGGAGTTTTTGAGCTTAATCTTCCTTGGATTAACAACCACATCGGTTGTAACCAAGTAAACATCTGGTGCCTCGTATTTACTTTTATGCTTTTATTTATCTGCTTAATTCATTTTACAAGTGTTAGCTTAATCGTTCGAGGAAGGGTTGTCTGTTTTTAATTGACAGGTTATTTACCAACCCTCCTAGCCGGCCCAACGGTCCTACACAGACAACCTAGCTCTAGGTTCAGATAACCTAGAAATAGTAAGATAAGTAAAATTCATCTATAATCAGTATTTTATTTTAGCAATGACACTGTACTGGATTAGATATTCATTGGGTTGGGCTTCCACAGTTGTCCCTAGGTTTAGATAACCTAGTAAACCCTACTAAATTCGGGACTTGCAAACCCGGGTCTAGTTAGGGATGCGCGGGCCCAAACAGCAGCATGATTATTATTTTAACCTATTTATGAAATACTTTCCAAAACATCACAAATAGTTATGTGAATTCAGTACAGCTTTAGCATTAGTTAGAATTAGCTCAGTACAGTTTGTTTGTATCAGTTTAGTTTCCTATTGATACCATATGATAGCATATGTTAGCACTTGTTGCCATGACTAGTTTGTTTGTATGGCATGCTATGCTTTTACATGTTCAGTATATATATTTCAAATAGCATGCTTTAAAAACATAAATTGCATCGTATGCATATTTTAGTGAGGTAGATGGTTTCTTACTAAGCTCTCAAGCTTATAGATACTCTTTTCCTTATACTGCAGATAAAGGTAAAGGAAAGATGGACTAGCGGAGGCTGGAGGACAATGCAACGAAGATGTGTGTGTGAAAAAGGAGTTTGGAATGAAGATCTTAGGGATTTAGCAAGTCTAACTATTAGAACCTTGTTACTTTTAGTTTTCGCATTTCAGTTTGCTTAAAAGTCATGAACTAGTGAAATATGCACCATGCCATGTTTAGAATGCTAGTTAATTGTTGTTGGAATGCATTTCAGTTAGTTTAGAGTTGGTATATGAGATTTCTGCTCGAACTAGGGCAGAAATCAGGTTCTGATATGAAATCAGAAACTCCGATCGATCAGCCGATCGATTGGAGGCTTCTCGATCGATCAGCTGATCGATTGGGCAGCTTATCCCGTGAACAGAGTGTGTCTTGATCGATCAGTCGATCGATCCAGCCGAGTTTCATCGTGAACAGAAGGTTTGTGGATCGATCAGCCGATCGATCCGAGTTGAACCCGCGTACAACGCGTCGTCGAATTGATCACTGGATCGATTGGACATACCGGATCGATCAGTCAATCGATCCAGACGTTAGTTTCCGCGTATAGTAGGGTCCTGAACCGATCACTGGATCGATTGCCCAACCGGGATCGATCAGCCGATCGATCCAAATTAGTCTCCGTGCACAGTAGCACGCTGGATCGATCCGTGGATTGATCAGAGTCCTAGTACTAGCTGAATGTAACACCCACTAAGCTTTTAAGATAAATATGAGAATGATGAATTTGCCTTAGAAAAATATTAGTAGAATGTTGAACCAAAAAGAAATAAAAAGAAATAAAAATAGGGAGTGGTCAAGGATTGAACCTTGAACCTCTCATGATGTAAATGATAGGATTAATGGGTAATAACCAGTTGGGATAGGAATGATATATTGATAGCAAAGGAGGGGAACTCATGACAAGGATGAGAGTAAAAGCTAGCCAAAAGAAAGCAAGAAAAGAGCAAGAGAAAGGCAACTTGCCTTCCTTCTTTTCTCTCCCTCTTCCTCTCCCTTTGCCGTGACTTAAAGAGGACAATTAAGGGGATTCATTCCCCCTTGTTTCATCATGAATAATGAGAACAAATAAATAAATAAAATAAAATTAAAAAAAAAGGGGCTAAGGGAGAAGGAAAGCAAAAACCAATTTTGCTACCTCTTCCCCCTTAACATAAAAGGGAGCCTGTAAAGAGAAGATTTTATTTTTCTCTCATTTCTCTCATTCTCTCCTCTCCACCACCGAGAGCCTCAGCCCCCTCTCCTCCATTTTCGGCCCCCAAAACAAGGTTCCTCCTAGGATACAAGGAAGGCTACCAAGGGAAATCAAAGGAGGAGAACAAGAAGAAGAGACCCTTTCTTCCATCACCACACTTTAGAACCACAAGCGAAAAGGAAGTAAGTATCCCCTCACCTGTGGTACAAGTGGTTTTAATGTGTTTTAGGATTTTATGAGAATTTTAAAACCTAGAAACAAAGTTGTGAAAATTCGGCCAAAGAAAGGACTTGTTGATCCTAGGAATGTTTAATATAAGCCTTGATTCATGATAATTTTTCTATGCTTTGTAAGAAGGTTTTCTCTCATATTTTTATATATATGTGATGCTGGATTAGAGATGTACCTAACCCAAGAGTTTCGGCCAAAAAGGTTTTATAAGTGCTAGGGAATTTATTTGTATACCTAACTTGCACAAAACCCTCTAAATAAATGGTTAAGGATCCATTATTGTTTTCATACTTGAAGGTTACTTGGAACCAAAAGTACCCCACTCACAAGTTTCGGCCAAGGAAGGGTTTAGGGTTAGGAAGACTTTGAATTTAAACTCACCATGTTTATATGATAGAATATAGAGTTTCTTAAGGAGTTGCATGCTTGTATGTTGATAGAAACTCATGAACATCACTTTTAATGTTTCGGCCATGGTAAGGTGGATGGTTTAGAATAGCTTAAACAGATTTTTTTTAACATGCTCAAAACCTCCATGACAATAAGATATGAAAGTTGTTCGATGCTCCCATGCTTAATTAGAGTATAGGAAAATTGGTTGCATGATATATGATAATTATGACCACAAGGGTCCTAGCTTGTTTGTGAACCAAACTTATATGTATAGTTCCTTTGATGTTTTTGCCATAAAACTTGTTTAGGTTTTCCATACTTTAGGCCACCTAAAATCTAGTTTAAAGACTTGGAAGGTTTCGGCCAAACATATGCTATGAGATAAAGAAAGGAAAAACCTAGGAAACCTAAGACACAATTTAAATGTATGCTTATTGTGCTTGACTTTTATACATGTTATGAAATGTGTTATGACTTTCTATGCTTTTATGCCATTTGAACAAATTCCATGCTTGATGAGGTTCGGCCATGTAGGGTTTAAAGACGTAGAAACCTTAAAATTTAGACCTCATGTGTTAAAGATGCTTCTTATGAAATTGAGATAACATGTTGATTGTGTTCACATGCTTATACATTTAACTATGATTCAAATGGACACCTTAAAGTCTCGGACATGAAGGGATACATGCCTTAGAAACCCTAGAACTTACATTGAACATGCTCATGTCACTCTCCATGAAATATGAAATGTAGAAAGCTAAAAATTCACATGCTATATGTTGTTAGTGACCTAAATTGATGCTAAGGGAAGTTTCGGCCATGACCACTTGTATGATGCCATTTATAAATTTATACATGATGTTAGAGTAAGTTCACATGCTTGTATGCTTGCTTGAAAACCTAAATGAGTACTTGTAAGTTTCGGCCATGACATAATTTTAAGGGCTTAAAGGATTTAGGAACTAACTCAATTGTGCTTACCATATTCCTTGAAACAAATGCTATAAATATGGTTAAGGTTTCCATGCTTTATGTCATTTAGAACCTTGTTTCACACTTGTTAAGGTTCGGCCAAATGAGGTTTAAGGACTTGGAGAACTTAGAGTCCAAGTAAATCTTGTTTATAATACTTCCTATGAAAATGATATGTGGATGAATTGGGTTCTACATGCTTGGATGTTGTTTAAAACCTGAATTGGCACCTAAGAGGGTTTCGGCCAAGATAAGAACCCAAAGGATTAGGAAGCTTAGTACCCAAATTAATCATGTTACATTGTTCCTTATGATTGAATGAGCACATGATACACTTTTATGCTTAGACATGTATGCTTGTGAGCTATACAAGATGAGAATTTCTACGATATGTTATGAGTTCAAAATATGCATGCTTTATGTTATGATATGTGGGTAAATTTTTCATGCTTTGATGATATGATATGAGCTGAAAATATGCATGCTTATGTTATGATATGTGGTTAAATTATGCATGCTTTGATGCTATGTTTAGTGCTTAAAATATGCATGCTTTCATGATATGCTATGTGGTTAAATTATGCATGCTTGATGATATGCTTTATGCTTAAGATATGCATGTTTTTATGATCTATGCCTAAGTGATGCATATTGTTATGATATGATGTATGCCTAAGTGATGCATACTTTTATGGTATGATGTATGCCTAAGTGATGCATACCTTTATGACATGATGTATGCCTAAGTGATGCATACCTTTATGATATGATGTATGCCTAAGTGATGCATACTTTTATGACATGATGTATGCCTAAGTGATGCATACTTTTATGATATGATGTGTGCCTAAGTGATGCATGCTTTTATGATGTATGATATGTATAAGTATGACATGTACTTTACTTTATATGGCTTGTACCAAGGGTGAGCTCCATAAGCGCCCCGGGGTCGATTGAATAAGACTCGGGCCTCGTTAGGGATGGGCTCCTAAGTGCCCCTAGGTCGATGGAGTAAGACTCGGGCCTAGTATGTTGCCTTGTAGGGTTCAAGACTTGCTACCTTGGACCTACATAGGTTACGCGCAATATGTAAGTGGTACATAGCCGGGATCCCCTTTAAGTTGAGATTATGTTCAAGTATATATGTATGAAGAAATGGTTTTAAAGATCATGAGACATACACATGTTTTTCGGATACATGTTTTTCAAAATCATATTGCATATACCTTATGATGATTTATGATATGCCATGGTTAGATATGATTATGTTATGTTCCATGATATGTCCATGTGTAGGATATGCCATGACTCCTTATGACGATATGCCATGATTAGATACGATTATGTTATGCTTCATGCTATGCTTTACGCTATGATATGCCATGACTAGTTATGATTTCTTCATGTTGCATGATATGCTTAAAAGAGTATGTTACATTATGTCATGACTAGTTGAAATGATGCCATGTTAAGACATTCTTTGATTATATTATGATTTTCGGTTTTAGTGAGTAGGAAAGGAACTTACTGAGCCATGAGTGCTCACTGCTTACTGTCCTTATACCACAGATAAAGGAAAAAGCTGGATGAGTTAGAGGAGCAGCAGGAGAGGCAAGGAGATGAGTGTGGCAGTGGCTAGGCAACCAAATAAGAACCTGCTTTAAAAACTTTTAAAGAACTATGCTTTGGTATCATGAATTGTAGTACCGTATGTGTGACTTGATGTTATGTTTCTACTAATTTTGATATCATGTTATTGAGGCCATGATAGTGTAGTTCGAATTTGATGAAAGGGAAAACAAAAGAAAAGTTTTTATTAAACTAAGAGAATTATTTTAAGTCTTCCGCTATTTTAAAAAGAAAAATTTGTACATAGAGTATCGTAGCCCCGTCCCTTAGGGTTAGCAGGGAGGGCGGGCGTTACCGGTTGGTATCAGAGCGAGGTTTTTGCCAGCTCACTACACACACAGCAAGCCTCCGACCTGCCGCTCCAAGTAAGAATGTTTATGCTTAATTTTCTTGTTATATGCTTATGCTTAGTTTCATGTTATATGACTTATGCTTTATTTTTTTTCTTCCTTGTTATATTGCCTATGCTTTATTTTCTTTGCTATATTGCTTATGCTTTATTTCCTTATGTTATATTGTTTGTCACTCTATTCTTTATTTTTCCTTATGTTGCTTATGCTTTAGTTTCATGTTTTGCTTGCTTATATTTGATGCTTTATTCTATGTTTTTAGTTATAATTTAGATTAGGATTACATATTAGTAGGTTAGGAATAATACCAGAACAAATAGATAGAAACAAAACAGTACGTTAGATTGGCTAAAAACGATAACCACTTACACTAGTCTATTTGTCATTATTTAGATAAACATGATTAGGACACGCAATGGCCGAACCGAGGGGACAGTGACTCCACCAGACATGACACAGGTAGTCACAGACTTCCAGCGTCAGATCACAGAACAACAGCAGCTGATCACTACCTTAATGGATCAGCAAGGCAACCCAGTTACCCCACCAGCAAATCAGAATACACTACCGGTTATACCTACAGCCGCGCCAGTGCCCCCAGCAACCCCTACTCCGATGGTCCGACAAGAGGCCTATCTGATTCATTGGCAAAGGCTTAAGCCGGAAGCCTTCTCGGGAAACTGCGAACCATGGGATGCGCAAGCCTGGCTCAAAACCGTGGAGAGCATAATGGAACTACCACTACAAAAAAACTGTATACTAGACTGGCTTGAACACGAGAAGGTCAAATGCGCGTCGTTCTCCCTTACCGGAGATGCCCGGATGTGGTGGGACCAAGTAAAGGCGAAAAGACAAATAAACCAGATGCAGTGGACGGATTTTGAGACAGAGTTCTTAGAAGAATTCTTCCATATGCAAGTGACCAACAAGCACTATGACGAGTTCACTGAGTTCCGGCAAGGTGATCTGTCAGTTAACGAAGCCGTCAAGAAGTTCAACCGCCTAGCACGTCTGTGCCCAGAACTGATCAGTACTGAAAAAGAAAGGGTCCGGTTAATGTTAAAGATGCTCCGACCTGAGATAGCTCTGAACGTAGCCGGCGGAGTTAATAGACCGCAGACTGCAGAGGAGCTAGTCAGCAGTGCCCTGATTACCGAGCACTACCAGAAAGCAATGAACGAGGGCAAGAACCAAGCACTGAGAGGAGGACAAAAATCGCACAATACCAGAACCGGCTGGAAAGGAAACTCAGGTGGAAAGAGGAAACAGTGGAACAACACAAAAGGTGGTCCGGCCAATAAGCAAACCAAGTACCCTCAGTGTGCCACATGTGGAAAGATGCATTCTGGAGTATGTCTCCTAAGCACCAGAAAGTGCTACAACTGCGGAAAGGAAGGACATTTAGCAAGAAATTGCCCTACTCAATCTCAGGCACTACCTCCGCAGAACAACCAGAATAGGAGTACCCCTGCACAGCTTCACTAGATGCATACTGCCATAGAAGGGACTTCAATCAGCCAAGGAAGATTGGAGGCCCCTCCCACTATGACCAATGCCAGAGTCTACTCTCTCGCTCAGGATGACGTGGCGAACGCCTCTGCCATCGTCTCAGGTCAGCTACCTAATTTCAATCAATATGCTAAAGTTTTACTTAATGCTGGAAACGAACCAATATGGGAATCCATCGAGGAACCGAGACGTGTTTCGTATCCTTGGGTCGAAACTATGTCCGGGCGACTTTCTACCCTCACCATAACACCGACGTTATTTGAGAGTATACTGGAAAAGCAAACCAGTGACCAAAACCTCCAGAGAATCAAACAAGAGACTTTGGAAGGGAAGAATGACGGGTTCCGTATTGCGGACAACGGGATATTATACCTCAGGGATCGGTTATGCATTCCAGAGGACCCAGAGTTGCGAAGGAAAATACTGGAAGAAGCTCATACAACACCCTATGTAATACACCCGGGCTCCACTAAGATGTACCAGGACCTGAAAAAGAAATTTTGGTGGTCTGGTATGAAAAGAGAAGTGGCTCAGTATGTCAGTACTTGCCTGACCTGCCAAAGGGTAAAAGCTAAACACCAGAGACCGGGTGGATTACTACAGCCTGTCCAAATTCCAGAATGGAAATGGGAAGAAATCTCTATGGATTTCATTTCGGGTCTTCCCAGGACGACAAAAGGATATGACACTATATGGGTGATTGTAGACAGATTGACGAAGTCCGTACACTTTTTGGCGATCAAAATGACTTATTCAACTGAACAACTAGCTCAGTTATATGTTAAGGAAATCATTCGGCTACATGGTATTCCTAAGACCATTATTTCTGATAGAGACGGTCGTTTTGTTTCACACTTTTGGGAGTGCGTTCAGAAGACCCTCGGCACGAAGTTGTTATTTAGTACAGCTTTCCACCCTCAGACCGATGGGCAAACTGAAAGAGTTAAGCAAATATTAGAAGATATGTTAAGAGCTTGTGCCCTGGACTTCAAGGGAAGCTGGTGCCAATATTTATACCTGGCAGAATTCGCCTACAATAATAGTTACCAAGCTACTATTAGAATGACACCTTACGAAGCTCTGTATGGGAGGAAGTGTAGATCCCCTATATGCTGGTATGAAAGTGGTGAAAAGAAGGAAATGGGGCTCCGAATGAAACTTATTGATGACACCACCCGAGCTATACAGAAGATCCGCCAACGAATAGAAACTGCTCAGAGTCGGCAGAAGAATTATGCCGATAAACGGTGCAGGCCGCTAGAATTCAACATCGGAGATTTGGTATTCCTTAAGGTATCCCCCATGAAAGGGATAATGAGATTCGGAAAGAGGAGCAAGTTAAGCCCACGATACGTAGGACCGTACCGGATTTTAGAAAGAGTGGGCCAAGTCGCATACAGACTAGAACTACCTCCAGACATGGCAGCTATTCACAATGTGTTCCATGTATCGATGCTCAAGAAGTGTACTCCCCGCATAGATCAAGTAATTGAGCCACAGTCGGTACAGGTTCAAGAGGACCTAAGTTACGAAAGTAGACCTATTCAGATCTTGGACCGAGAAGTCAAGAGGTTAAGGAACAAAGAAATACCCTTAGTAAAGGTTCTATGGCGGAATCAACGATTTGAAGAAGCCACTTGGGAACGCGAGGACGATATGAAACAAAAGTACCCGGAGCTATTTTAAAGTTCGAGGACGAACTTTTTATGAGGTACGGGGTACTGTAACACCCACTAAGCTTTTAAGATAAATATGAGAATGATGAATTTGCCTTAGAAAAATATTAGTAGAATGTTGAACCAAAAAGAAATAAAGAGAAATAAAAATAAGGAGTGGTCAAGGATTGAACCTTGAACATCTCATGATGTAAATGATAGGATTAATGGGTAATAACCAGTTGGGATAGGAATGATATATTGATAGCAAAGGAGGGAAACTCATGATAAGGATGAGAGTAAAAGCTAGCCAAAAGAAAGCAAGAAAAGAGCAAGAGAAAGGCAACTTGCCTTCCTTCTTTTCTCTCCCTCTTCCTCTCCCTTTGCCGTGACTTAAAGAGGACAATTAAGGGGATTCATTCCCCCTTGTTTCATCATGAATAATGAGAACAAATAAATAAATAAATAAATAAAAAGGGGCTAAGGGAGAAGGAAAGCAAAAACCAATTTTGCTACCTCTTCCCCCTTAACATAAAAGGGAGCATGTAAAGAGAAGATTTTATTTTTCTCTCATTTCTCTCATTCTCTCCTCTCCACCACCGAGAGCCTCAGCCCCCTCTCCTCCATTTTCGGCCCCCAAAACAAGGTTCCTCCTAGGATACAAGGAAGGCTACCAAGGGAAATCAAAGGAGGAGAACAAGAAGAAGAGACCCTTTCTTCCATCACCACACTTTAGAACCACAAGCGAAAAGGAAGTAAGTATCCCCTCACCTGTGGTACAAGTGGTTTTAATGTGTTTTTGGATTTTATGAGAATTTTAAAACCTAGAAACAAAGTTGTGAAAATTCGGCCAAAGAAAGGACTTGTTGATCCTAGGAATGTTTAATATAAGCCTTGATTCATGATAATTTTTCTATGCTTTGTAAGAAGGTTTTCTCTCATATTTTTATATATATGTGATGCTGGATTAGAGATGTACCTAACCCTAGAGTTTCGGCCAAAAAGGTTTTATAAGGGCTAGGGAATTTATTTGTATACCTAACTTGCACAAAACCCTCTAAATAAATGGTTAAGGATCCATTATTGTTTTCATACTTGAAGGTTACTTGGACCAAAAGTACTCCACTCACAAGTTTCGGCCAAGGAAGGGTTTAGGGTTAGGAAGACTTTGAATTTAAACTCACCATGTTTATATGATCGAATATAGAGTTTCTTAAGGAGTTGCATGCTTGTATGTTGATAGAAACTCATGAACATCATTTTTAATGTTTCGGCCATGGTAAGGTGGATGGTTTAGAATAGCTTAAACAGATTTTTTTTTAACATGCTCAAAACCTCCATGACAATAAGATATGAAAGTTGTTCGATGCTCCCATGCTTAATTAGAGTATAGGAAAATTGGTTGCATAATATATGATAATTATGACCACAAGGGTCCTAGCTTGTTTGTGAACCAAACTTATATGTATAGTTCCTTTGATGTTTTTGCCATAAAACTTGTTTAGGTTTTCCATACTTTAGGCCACCTAAAACCTAGTTTAAAGACTTGGATGGTTTCGGCCAAACATATGCTATGAGATAAAGAAAGGAAAAACCTAGGAAACCTAAGACACAATTTAAATGTATGCTTATAGTGCTTGACTTTTATACATGTTATGAAATGTGTTATGACTTTCTATGCTTTTATGCCATTTGAACAAATTCCATGCTTGATGAGGTTCGGCCATGTAGGGTTTAAATGTAACACCCCTAGAAAGCCTAGATAAAGTAAGGGCAATGAGAGTACGAATGTAATGAAAAGAATGTGTAGATAGTCTACGTTGAATGTTACGATGGGAAGGATTTAGATTATTAAAAACTTTATGAAAGAAAATAAAGTTGAGAATATAAAGTTCTATACATGATTTATAATGCAAGGAATTAATGTAAACAAAAGAAATATGAGATATTATATATGCATGTATGAAATATTTATGCATAATGCATATACATGAATTATTTTGTACAAAAATATGTTAGGAGAAGGATTTGATCCTTGGTTCTCTTGTGGATGCATGCATGTGTTAACCAAGTGTGATAGGAGTGAATATTGTAAGAGGAGAGATGAGAATTATAATTAAAGGAAAGAAAGGAGAGAAATTAAGAGAAAGAAAAGAGAGAAACTCAAGAAGCATTTCTCTAGCATATTCTTTCTCATTAAGAGGAGAAGTAAATGAGGAGGATGAATCAAGTCAAGTTTTCCTCCCTCACTTTAGTATAAATAGGCATGGAGGGGGCTTCATCCTCAACTCACTCTCCTCCTCTCCTCCATTTGTGCCGAGCACTCTCCCTCCCTCTTTCCTCTTGTTGCCGAGAGCAACAACTCTCCCCTTCTTTCTTTCTTTTGCCGAGCAACACAAGAGGAAGAAGCCTCTTCTTCCTCCTCCTCTCCACCAAAAGACCTAGCCACTTCTTCCTCCATTGGTGCCGAACAAAGCAAGCAAGGAAGAAAGGTCCACAAGCAAGTTCTCAACTCTAGGAAACTTAAGCAAAGAAGGTAAGCTTCCCCTCACCTGCGGTACAAGGCTTTCATGTGATTTTCGGATTCTTTTTCTATGCCTTGAAAGAAAGTTTTCCCCTATGTTTTTATACATATATGATGCATGATCAGAGGTGTATGTAACCCTAGAATTTCAATCAAAAATATTGTAAATAGGTTAGGAAAATTATTGTCTAACCAAACTAGTGCAAGGTTCCCTCTATGAAATGCTAAGGACCTTCCTATGGTTTTCTTGCTTGGAAGTTGATTGGAACCAAAAGAACCCCACTCTCATGTTTCGGCCAAGAAAGAATTTAGGGTTAGGAGGACCTTGAATTTAAAATAACTATGCTTATATGACATGATATAAAGTTCTTAAGAGTTGTATACTTGTATGTTGAAAGAAACTCATGAACCTTACTCTTAATATTTCGGCCAAGTAAGGTTTAAAGGACCTAGAGGCCTTGGAAATGAAACCTAAGGGGTTAAAAGTACTTCTTATGAAAACTTGATAATGTGTGAATGTGATACATGTTTGTATGACCTAAAGGAATCATTATGTGTTCGGCCATGAAGGGATAGATGCCCTAGAAACCCTAGAACAAAAATTAAATATGTCTATGCCATGTTGTATGAAAATGATATGATAATAAGTTAGAATGCATAATTGCTTTAGTTACGAAATGATATGCATAATGAAGTTATATTATGAAATATGCCATGATGTGTTATATCATAGAAAATGCTATACATAATGAAAAGAAATGAAGTTATGTTATGATATGTGATAGCATAGAAAATGCTATACATAATGAAAAGAAATGAAAAGAATAAATGCATGAAAGATTGTTAAGGACATGATATGATAATTATGCATGATAAGTTATTTTTATGGTTTGTACCAAGGGTGGGCTCGCCCCGGGGTCGATGGAGTAAGACTCGGGCCTCGTCAGTAATGAGCCTTTGAGTGCCCTAGGTCGATGGAGTAAGACTCGGGCCTAGTATGTATGCATGGTAGGGCTCAAGACTTGCTACCTTGGACCTACGCATTATGTATGTGGTACAAACCGGGATCCTAAATGATGATGATATTAATTTCAAGTACTATTAAGTATAAGTTTTCAAATTCACGATGCATTGCCTACATTCATATGTGCTTGAATTATATGATGATATGATATAATGTCATGTGATATTATGATATGAATATGATGCCCTTGTATGTCTTATGCTTGTGATTTATTTGTTTTATGATATGATATTCATGCTTCTATGAAATGATATGTGAATAAGAAATATGCATGATATGTTTGAATAGAATGATATGTTATGTTATGATTAGTTGAGACGATGATATGTTGATCCATTCTTGATATACGATGATTCTCGGTTTTAGTGAGTAGGAAAGGAACTTACTGAGCCATGAGTGCTCATAGCTTACTTTCCTTGTACCACAGATAAAAGAGAAAGCTGGATGAACAACGGAGCAGCAGGAGGAGCAGATAGTGATGTGTGTGGTGGTGGCTCGGCTAGGACGATTCGGACAAATTAATATTTTTAGTTATAAGTTCAATATATGCACATTTGAACAAATCAGAATATGTGATATTATGCTTAATAAATTAAATTCTTTAAAGTTTTTATTCTTCCGCTGTTATAGTAAAACATGTACGTAAGTAGTATAAGAACGTAGCGCCGCCCTTAGGTAAGAAGGGTGGGCGTTACATTAAAGACCTAGAAACCTTAAAATTTAGACCTCATGTGTTAAAGATGCTTCTTATGAAATTGAGATAACATGTTGATTGTGTTCACATGCTTATACATTTAACTATGATTCAAATGGACACCTTAAAGTCTCGGCCATGAAGGGATACATGCCTTAGAAACCCTAGAACTTGCATTGAACATGCTCATGTCACTCTCCATGAAATATGAAATGTAGAAAGCTAAAAATTCACATGCTATATGTTGTTAGTGACCTAAATTGATGCTAAGGGAAGTTTCGGCCATGACCACTTGTATGATGCCATTTATAAATTTATACATGATGTTAGAGTAAGTTCACATGCTTGTATGCTTGCTTGAAAACCTAAATGAGTACTTATAAGTTTCGGCCATGACATAATTTTAAGGGCTTAAAGGATTTAGGAACTAACTCAATTGTGCTTACCATATTCCTTGAAACAAATGCTATAAATATGGTTAAGGTTTCCATGCTTTATGTCATTTAGAACCTTGTTTCACACTTGTTAAGGTTCGGCCAAATGAGGTTTAAGGACTTGGAGAACTTAGAGTCCAAGTAAATCTTGTTTATAATACTTCCTATGAAAATGATATGTGGATGAATTGGGTTCTACATGCTTGGATGTTGTTTAAAACCTGAATTGGCACCTAAGAGGGTTTCGGCCAAGATAAGAACCCAAAGGATTAGGAAGCTTAGTACCCAAATTAATCATGTTACATTATTCCATATGATTGAATGAGCACATGATACACTTTTATGCTTAGACATGTATGCTTGTGAGCTATACAAGATGAGAATTTCTACGATATGTTATGAGTTCAAAATATGCATGCTTTATGTTATGATATGTGGGTAAATTTTTCATGCTTTGATGATATGATACGAGCTGAAAATATGCATGCTTATGTTATGATATGTGGTTAAATTATGCATGCTTTGATGCTATGTTTAGTGCTTAAAATATGCATGCTTTCATGATATGCTATGTGGTTAAATTATGCATGCTTGATGATATGCTTTATGCTTAAGATATGCATGTTTTTATGATCTATGCCTAAGTGATGCATATTGTTATGATATGATGTATGCCTAAGTGATGCATACTTTTATGGTATGATGTATGCCTAAGTGATGCATACCTTTATGACATGATGTATGCCTAAGTGATGCATACCTTTATGATATGATGTATGCCTAAGTGATGCATACTTTTATGACATGATGTATGCCTAAGTGATGCATACTTTTATGATATGATGTGTGCCTAAGTGATGCATGCTTTTATGATGTATGATATGTATATGTATGACATGTACTTTACTTTATATGGCTTGTACCAAGGGTGGGCTCCATAAGCACCTCGGGGTCGATGGAATAAGACTCGGGCCTCGTTAGGGATGGGCTCCTAAGTGCCTCTAGGTCGATGGAGTAAGACTCGGGCCTAGTATGTTGCTTTGTAGGGTTCAAGACTTGCTACCTTGGACCTACATAGGTTGCGCGCAATATGTAAGTGTAACATAGTCGGGATCCCTTTAAGTTGAGGTTATGTTCAAGTATATATGTAAGAAGAAATGGTTTTAAAGATCATGAAACATACACATATTTTTCGGATACATGTTTTTTAAAATCATATTGCATATACCTTATGATGTTTATGATATGCCATGGTTAGATATGATTATGTTATGTTCCATGATATGTCCATGTGTAGGATATGCCATGACTCCTTATGACGATATGCCATGATTAGATACGATTATGTTATGCTTCATGCTATGCTTTACGCTATGATATGCCATGACTAGTTATGATTTCTTCATGTTGCATGATATGCTTAAAAGAGTATGTTACATTATGTCATGACTAGTTGAAATGATGCCATGTTAAGACATTCTTTGATTATACTATGATTTTCGGTTTTAGTGAGTAGGAAAGGAACTTACTGAGCCATGAGTGCTCACAGCTTACTGTCCTTGTACCATAGATAAAGGAAAAAGTTGGATGAACTAGAGGAGCAGCAGGAGAGTCAAGGAGATGTGTGTGGCAGTGGCTAGGCAACCAAATAAGAATCTGCTTTAAAAACTTTTAAAGAACTATGCTTTGGTATCATGAATTGTAGTACCGTATGTGTGACTTGATGTTTTGTTTCTACTAATTTTGATATCATGTTATTGAGGCCATGATAGTGTAGTTCGGATTTGATGAAAGGGAAAACAAAAGAAAAGTTTTTATTAAACTAAGAGAATTATTTTAAGTCTTCCGCTGTTTTTAAAAGAAAAATTTGTACATAGAGTATCATAGCCACGTCCCTTAGGGTTAGCAGGGAGGGTGGGCGTTACACTGAAAACACTTTAGTTCAGCTCCAGATGATAGCAAAGACTTAGAACACCCCTTCTAGCATAGCCACAGCAATTCAAGGGTTAGTTTAAACATTAAGTTCAGATAGTATAGCGATTAACAGAAGCATATTCATTAGTTCAGCAAAATTTTCATCAGATTAGCTTTTCGCACATGAATTTGACAGCATAATGTAACGATCGGACTCACAGTCTAGTTAGTAGAAGGCGGATCGTTACAACCATCATGTATATTGTTGTGATATCTGAAATTGAAAATAATGATATCAGTACAAAACCGATAGACCAGTAACAAAAGCTAGTCAATTCAATTCCAACATATACATGGAACAAATATATACCGAATATATAAGCAAATATGAAAAATAATTTTTCTTTATTTGGGGAATCTCAATTGACTAAGATATTGGATCTGTTGACCAGCTCCTGTGTTCGAGCTATTTTTCCATCATAACTAATCTAATTTGATAGAGGATGTTTTATCTATGTTTGTTCTGACCCATTTAAGTTATTCTCAGACTTATTGACTAAACTTATGTCCGTTTGATCAATCCAATGCCCATTGGATTAAGTCTGACCCATTAGAATAAATCTAATTATTTTTTTAATCAAATTTGACACAATAGAACTAATCTGATTATATTCAATCATCCCAACTTGTGTAATCAAAATTACTCCAATTAATTCAATAATAAATCGAGTTGGTTAAATCAATAAATAATTTGATCAAGATCTATGTATCATTGAATCAAACTAGTCTGCCTAAATCAACTAATGATTTAAACCAGATCTGAATTTTATTGAACAAGTTAATCTAGTTCAATTTTTAATTAATTAAATTATAAATTAATTAAATATATATTTATTAATTAATACAACATTTATATATGTATTTAATTAATAAATAAATATATTTAATTTTAAAACATTTTAACATTGGGTTTAAAATCACATAACCAAGGTATATAAATATATTTATGTGATTACCAGGTATATAAATCAAGTCATCATGTTTAAAATTATTTATTTTTTTAAAAAATTAATTTTTAAAATTTTTTAAAACATTTTTTATTTTTTTATAATTTTTTATATTTTTTTACATTTTTTCTCTTTTTTTCATGTTTTTTCTTATCGGAGGGTATTTTTGGTAAAAAAAATTCGTTAACCCCGGAATCAAGAAAAACCTTAGTTTTCTGAGGTTTTCCGATTCCGGGCTGCATGACCCTTTTGCTGACGTGTCGGGCATGAAACATTACTTGGGAATCATCGAATACCTAAACCAAACAAGGTTTTTGTTGATAACCTTGGATGGATAACCAAGGTTATCAAGAATAACCCCGAACCAAACGCACCCTGAGGGTTTAGGTCCAAAGTAGACAATGTCATACTATTATGGAGATATCTAAAATTTTTTTATCCTAACAATTGGTATTAGAGTAAGGTCACTTTTCACTAGATTAATCACCGGAAGAAGCATGAGACAGGGGAGACCATGAACAAGTCAAGAGTAACCCGATGTCCTTGTTTGAAAGGGGTATTGTTGGAGTTGGAACATTACCAAAAGAGTTTCATATTGAAAATTCATGGAAAAGATCATGGATTTATAAGAAAAAAAATATCTCCATTGGTATGAGACCTTTTGGTAGAGCCTAAGAGCAAAATCATGAGGACTTAGGCCCAAAGTGGATAATATCATATTATTATGGAGATATCTAAAATCTTTTGATCCTAACACTACGGATATGTGATTTTGAGAGATTAAAATTGAGCTCGTGAGATAGATGATGGCTATGCTTGTATGGATAGTGTTAGAGGCACGAACATAATGATTGTACTGAGATTGATCAAACTCTCCAAATATGCAAAAAAAAAAATTTATATCAAAAGGCAAAAAATTCACACCAACGATGAATTATAATTTACTTGGATATCTAGTGGGCTCCTTTTCCCACTGTATTTATTTTATTGTTTAATTATTGCATGGAACCAACAATTAGTTTGGCAAAGCTAACCAAAAAGTTTTAAAGAGGTAAAATGGCTGAATGGATTAGCTTGTATTGATGAACTAAATGAGTTAAATGGATTGATTTTAGCAAACCAAGTGGTTGCACAATTCAAATAGGTTGTATAGACTGGTTGGTCCATACTAGTCACAGTGAGAAATTAGGCTAAGCAATATAGGCAAGATAAACTGATTGATTAGTCATATCAGTACGAATTAGTTAAGTGAGTCAGTTTGGTCATGTTATTTAGGAGTTGATGTTTGACCAATATCTTTAAGTGAGTAATTTATGTGTGACAATTTGGTTAAATATGTAGGTTGAATTGGTCAAGCTGACGGACTAAACATTTTAATCTCAAAGGGATGCCTAATATATTTTTAATTTGGTTGAATGTTTTATGATATAAATATGTCCTTAGGTAAAAGTGAATTACCAACAAAAGCCAAAAATGAATTTCAATGAATAATATTCAAGTTGGTTAACTAAATAGCTTGTTTTGGCCGACCAAGCATTGTTCATCGACCAAATAAGTTAGTTAACTAAACTAATGAATAATGATCATCAAATTGGAGTAAAAGATGAAGTTGTCATCTTATCGGTCTCTCTAGGATGATCTTATACTCTCTGAAAGATAATAAATAATGAAAGATATTTACTCTAGTAAAACAACCTTTTGCACCGAGAATAATGATCATCAAATGATCAATATATGATAGTTCTCTAATAATAAGCTTAAAGGTGCTTTAGTTGCTAAAATAGTTTTCCTTGCTTGACCAAAGATCACAAATTCATTAAATTCGACTTTCAAATATTGAAAAGGTCATGAATGAGATCTATATTCAAATTCTAACAGTTGGAAACTATATATAAATGGTTGATTTGTTTAAATAGATAAGTATTGTTAGGTCGACTAGAATAATGGATAAGTTGATTGGTCATTGAGTGATCATAGCTATCCATGTTGATGCAATCAACCTTTAGTTAAAGTTGACCAAGTTGATCAAACTTGGTTAACCAAGTTTAAAATAACCCAAGATGAGTTTTGTTGAGTTTCAATGTTTAATTAATATGTTTGTTGACGAGAGTGAGATGACAAGTAGAATGAGAATTTCCTAGAGAAGAAGATTTTGTTGGGACCGAAAGAATTCACATATCTCTGCAATGGTATGATATTGTTCACTTTAGGTCTAAGATCTCATGATTTTATTTTTGGGCTCTACCTAAAAGGCCTCATACCAATAGAGATATCTTTATCTTTTTAAACCCATGATTTTTTTCATGTATTTCTAACATGAAACTTTGACTATATTCCTAACAACCCTCTTCTTAAATGAAGGACTACCATTACTCTCATAGTCTAAGCCTTCTCATAAGCATCCGATCACTTTTAACCTACTCCGGGTCTCCCTGTAAGCATCCAGTCACTCTTGACCTTCTTTAGGTCTCCCCATAAGTATCTAGTCACTCTTGATTTGTTCTGGACATCCATGCAAGTATTCGGTCATTCTTGACCTGCTTCAGACTCCATACAAGCATTCGACCTCTCCACAAGCATTTAGTCACTCTTGACTTGTTTCAGACTTTCTCACTAGCATCCAGTCACTCTTGACCTTCTCCAGGCTTTCCCATAAGCATTCATTTACTCTTAATCTGCTTTGAATCTCCCTGCAAGTATCCAGTCACTCTGGTATCATTTGTTGGGACTGAAAGAATTCATATATACTTTAAGTCCTCTTGATTTTATTTTTGGGCTCTACCAAAATGCCTTATACTAATATAGATATCTTCATCTTTTAAAATCTATATATTTTTTTTCATATCTTTTCAATGTGAGACTTTAATTATATTCCCAATAGATTATTGGAGTAATCGACCTTGGGTATGGTTGGCCAAAATTGGTGTGGGTGTGAATGTTTGAGCGAAAAGTCAAGTAGGTCAAGGTTGACCAAATACTTGATAGTAGAAAAGTTTAAATGAGTCATGGTTGATCAGATACTTAGTGGTCGGAAGTTAACAAGGAGTTAGCAAGTGGAGAAGTTCAATTAGGTCATGATTAACTAGACACTTAGCGGTTAAAAATTCAATAGAAAGTTAGGAAAGGCGAAGTGCAAGTGGGTCATGAAGGATCAGACACTTGGCAAGGGTGAAGTCTAAGTGAGTCAAAGTTGACAAGACATTTGACAATGATTAAAGTCTTAACATGTCATGAAGAACTAGATGTTAGATAATGTGGAGGTAAATAAGGGTTTTACGTGGCATATCCTTGACTCAGTCAACATAGGCTTTACGTGACATGTCCTTGACTCAGTTAAGATAGACTCTATATGATATGTTTAAATAATAAGTGTTAATTAAGAAATTACCTTGTAATTTTTTTAAAAAAATTTTAGTAATTTTTTAGGTTTTAAACCAAATTTATATGACATTTATAAGGGATAAATCTATTAGGCTTTGAGTGAGGTTGCTTGGAATATCATTTAAACTAAGAGTTGATTAATTTTATTAACCTTATAATTAATTAATCTATGTAATATATATAAAACCTAAGTTATATTTATCTTCTCTTCCTATTCTTCCCATGCCCTACCCCCTAATTCACTGTCGTCGCCCCCTTTCTTCCGGATCCACTCCAGCCAAAAGCATAAGCCATCACTATTGATCCCTCTTCAGCCACGAGAAATAACTCGTCGACCCTCTAGCTTGGTGACATAATCTCCTCTCCCTTGTGTTGCCACCCCGTTGTTGTTGTACCTCTTCGTTGTGCCCAGCTCGGTGATGTCGTTATCATCGCTCTACCTTTTCTCCCTTATGTCACTACCCTCGTCCTTCTATGCATTCAAGCATCTACGTGTTCGACAACCGCTATGAATAGCCGTAACTCTGCATCCCATTCTGTACGCAAGTTGTACTAACTGCTTTCCCTTCCAACTCACGCATCTTAGTCGCCATGAGCAACCATCAACAACAACGAGCAACCATCAACTGCCATGAGTAATCATCAACCACTGCGAGCAGAATCAGACGATGATATGATGGTTTAATCTTCAATGCCACTATCGATTGTTGTCGCTTGTTGCCATTGTAACCTTGCATCAGAGAAGAAAAGGGAAGGTATTGGCTATGAAGAAATTATTGGATCATTAGGTTGATTTAATTAGGGTTTTCTAATTAATCTAGGATTAGGTTTAGTTAGTAGATTTATCAATAGAAATCAGCTATAATTTGTGTTTTACATTATAGAATTCTAATTTGAAGCAGACTCTTGGAAGTGAAGACATTCAACATGATCTACATATCAGGCTAGTACTTTTTTCCTTGTCTTCTTTAGTATATTGACCTTAGTTCATGAGATTGGATTTGATTGGTAGATTTATTACTTTAACTCTATTCTTATCTTTGCTTGAGTTTGATGCTTAATTAGTTGATCTTTGAGTTGATCAATTTGATATCCATGCAGTCTCATTTTGGTTATCCATGATTTATAGTTGTATACATGTGTGTGGTGTGCATCATCCATGATATGTAGTTGTACACATGTGTGATGTGTACTCTCTATATTTTGTAGTTGTATACACATGTGCGGTGTGTACTATCCATATTTTATAGTTGTACACATATGTGTGGTGTGTACTATACATAATTTATCTTGCTAGCTATGGTTGTATACATTTAACATCCATGTAGTCCCATTTTAGCTATTCATATTTTGTAGTTGTATACTTGTGTGTGGTGTGTACTATAAATAATTTACCTGACTAGTTGTGGGTGTATGCATTTATATCCATACATTCTCATTTTGACTTTGTATATTTTGTAGTTGTACACACGTGCATGATGTGTATTATAGATAATTTACCTTGCTAGCTGTTGTGGTATACAATTGTATGGAGATGCATATACTGTGATTATGTTGTTATTATGTGATGGTTATCACATTTGTGCACTACTTGTTTATTGCTTTACTATATACGTTCTTTTGACCATGTCTCCTATTCATGGTTGAAAGAGTGGTCAATAACTATTGGTATATCCTGCCAACCATGTCTCTCATTTATGATTGAGAGAGTTGACAGTGATTGCTACCTTGGGTTACCTATAAAACCATTTTTGATAGAACTTTTCTCTCGTATCCCGTAGCTAAATAGTTATATTTTGTTTGCCTATAAGACTATTCATGGTAGAGTGTTTCTCCCACAGCTAGGGACCATTGCATTTTAGACTTCCCATGAGACCATTTATTGTAGAGCGTTTCTCTCATAGTTCATAGATAGATAACTAGATACCTTGGTTATTTGTATTTCCTGTGATAGAGAGATTGCTCCCATATATGTTGATATATTTCTATTATTGGTACTTGTATATGCCATTGACTATGTAGTACCTATGTTAATCTTTACTTATCATTACTCATTATATTATATGCGGTTGAGCATGTGGATGTATGTTGTTAATACATTCTTATGTTTATTTTCAATTGGTGCATATTACCTTTGGGATTGTATATATTTGAATTTCCTTACACTTAGTTCATACACTATCTTATATTAGCCGCTGAGCCATTTAGACTCACCATTCCATCTATATTTTCATTCTCTAGGGAGTAGATAGAAGATAAATAGAGTGGCTTGGAGATCCTATCCATTAGTCCTATGCCAATGCAAGAGCTTTACCATGTTACTTCTTATTGGATTTGCTTGCACTTTAGATTTTCCAGACTCTTTTCATATAATAATTAACTTGTGTATGGATTTTAGTCTTATTAGATATTTTATCTTGGTTATGGTATTTATTATGTTTAAACTGTGCCGACACACAATCTATTCAGTTTTATGTTTGAGTGGTTTTAGATATATTTACTCTTGAAAGTTGGTTATTATTATCTTATGTGGTTGTGTTTGTACCAACTATGTGCTCATGTATCATGTTGTATCTACACTACAAGAAAAACCCTCATAGACATCGGTTTTCCACCGCTGTCTATTACATTTTTACCGATGTCTATGAAGGTAATGTAAAAGGTCTACAATTTTAGACATCGGGTTAAAACCGGTGTAGTATCACTTAACGACACCGGTTTTCGAATCAGTCATTAATCAGTGTAGTATCACTTAACGACACCGTTTCATCAACGGTGTAAAATCAATGTAATATTATATGTTAATAACACTAGTTTTGGCAGCGGTATACGACCGATGTAATATTAGTTAATGACACCGGTTTTGCAATGATGGAAAATCGATGTAATATCAGTATTGTTTAACGACACAAATTTGATTTCCGAAACAATGAAAAACCGATAGTATCCAAGAAAATACACAAATATTCACAAATATTCTTCTTCCAACAGTATCCATAAAATACACAAATATTCACAAATTACATAAATATTCTTCTTACATCAAAAGCTACAGAAATATTCTTCTTACACAAAATATACAAATATTCTTTTTACATTAAAAGCTAATAGATATTGTACACATTAAGGTAGAACATCGTGAGTCAAAAATCAAGTTGAGGCTACATTAAATTATGAGAATCAGAATCTGTTCAACTTGCTATACTGCTCCATTCTTCTTGCGCCTTTCATTTCCCTAATCTCACCACTTTTCACCTTCAAATGCCTAGTTTTCTGAGTTAAAACATCCACTGTTCTAATCTGTCAAACAAAAGTATCATTTGGTCTACTTAACTACAGTAAAGAACAAAAATAGAAGAATTATACATGCTACAGAAGTCCTAGAATATCACCATCAGAATGAAATTGACATGGGACAATATACGCAATTTACATTCCATACAAATGCATGCATCATCCAAAGTTTTCAAAAATCAAATACCTTTCCTACTCAAATGTAATCTAGCATGCATTCAGCCCACTCAAAATACACTTCATCAATTTCAACTCTGGAGTACTTGAGAATTGTAAACTGTAAAAACACATAAATAATATATTAGTAAACCAAGACCAAAAATCATAGTTGAAAAACTAGTAAGAGCACCAAGTAACAAGATGACTAATTTGAATGCTTAAAAAGAGACACATTCATCATTTATCTCAACCACATCATATAGTGATAGATCTATCTTTCCTGGGAACTTAATATATTCCAAACCAGAAATTATTGTAACAAAGTTTTCTCATAGTTGCAATTTAATTAATCAATACTTGATGGAGGTTCAATCTTTCCATATTCAGAATATCATTCAAACGTCCTGGTGCAGCAACAATGATATCAGCTCCACGATCCTGTTGGATCGAGACGCGCTAGAGGGGGGAGTGAATAACGCTCTCGGCTATTTCGTTCGATTATCAGAATCGTTAAAAGCGTAAGAGTTAATGCAGTGGAATAAAAACAAATATACACAGATGTAAGAGATTTTTACTTCGTTCGGAGCCTTGATCGACTCCTACTCGAAGGCCCGCGATTCTTGATCGCTTTGTGTGGGCAACAACTATAAGCTCGATAAAAGGATTACAAGATGAAGTACAAGTAAATGCAAAAACTAATTATACCGACGATAAGAATAGAATCTCGGAGCTTCGGGTCGTCGTAAACTTGTAGCAGCACTTTCGGGCGTCTTTCAGAGCAGCACGTTGGAGACAGAAGACTTGGAAATTGTTGTTTTCAGCTGCTGGTCGAGACCCCTTATAAAGGGTATTCAAGGCGCCTTCTACTATTCACCAAGGTTCCTTGAAAGAGCCGAGTCAGCCGCGGAGATAAGTGCTGAACTGGTCGAACCTTATCAGGTTCAAGGCGCCTCCAACCACTCCAAGGCGCCTTCATCAAGCTGTCCAAGGCGTCTTCTACTGTTCAACAAGGCGCCTCCAAGCTTGCTTCACAGCCAGCTCTAGCCTTGCACCCGAGGCGCCTCCAAGCTCCATAGAGGCGCCTTGGTACTATTCATCCGAGGCCAATTATGCATTTTGGTCCCTACAAGATATGTTAATCCCAAAAATACCCTGCAGCACAAAGTTTAGCATAAAACAACAGTATAAATATGATAATGATAGTTTTCATACTGTCCGAGTCTGAAATCAGATTTCCGACCGGAAACCCTAAGTCGACCCGACGCCTACTGTTCCCTCTACGGGGAACGCGTCCTCACCTACTCCACTCAGGAGATTTACCTGTTGTCAGTGCGATCCTCCAGATCGACTGGACTTTTGCTCAGCACTTAACGCTTCTGAATTTTCTGTTGGGCATCCGCTTCCCAGCTAGTCCAGTCTTTCACCTAGTTAGCGACACCAAGACTTTCCACCTAGGGTTACCACCCCCTAGGACTTTTGCCTGAAGCCATCGACCTGCCAAGACTTTCCGCATAGGGTTACCTCCCCCTATGACCTAGGGTTACCACCCCCTAGGGTTTTTCCCTTGCCTACCCGCAGTTAGGACTTTCCTGAAACACTTAGTCAAGCACGTTAGATCACAAACAGCTTAACTTTGAATCCTTTGCCATTATCAAAACTCAGGTTCGATCGTCGGATGCTTCCCGCACCAACAATCTCCCCCTTTTTGATTATGGCAACCCAAATTCAAAGTTAAGTAAAACAAATGCATGAATATATCAAAAGGTTTAAGTGAGCAAGCTTAAGTACATAAATTCAAATAAAAGCATAACTTAAGCTAACACTTAAACTTTGTGAAGCTCCCCCTTAATACAGGACTTCCTTTTACTTTTGAATTAGATTTTGATTTTTACTTTGAATTTCCTACTCTCCCCCTTTGCCATTTATCAAAAAAATAAGCCAGTTTTAAACAAGTCTGAACTTTTCAGAAAGGCAAGTGAGTTTGATTCTTAACTTTTTAAAGAGGGATAAAAGTAGACAAGTTTTGAAAATTTATCACCTTTTTTTAAAAAAAATCTGAAATTTTTAAACACTAGTAATACTTAGAAAAATTTGAAAGAGCTTTTATAACACTTAGCTTTGTTATAATTAATTTTCATTGTTTAGCGTTTTGCTAAGTGAAATAAAAATCTAAAAAATAAGAATTTTTCTTTTGAAACATTGACTTAGCTTTTAATTTTCATTGTTATAGAAATCACTTAGCTGAGCCTTTTGCAAACTTGAATTTTGAAGGAGTCTTCAAGGGTGATTTTGAAAAGATGTAAAAGTTTGAAAATGTAGCTAAAGTTTTAAGTATTTTAGCTTAAAAACATTCTCAAGTTTGAAAGATATTTAGTTTAAAGTCTTTTGTTAGCAAAGAGGGAGTAGCTAAATGTTTAGTTAAGTTAAATTGAGTTTGTCCTTAAGTCCAAGTATGAGTCAAGTTAAATAATTTTAAATTTGATTTGATTAGGTATCAGAGTCCTAATTTGATTTGATCAGGTATCAGAGCCCTAATTTGATTTGATCAGGTATCAGAGCCCTAAATTACAAGCATGCTTAATCTAAATATTTCTATTTGAAAAGTTTTTTCAAAAGATATTTAATTAAATTTGAAAAGCTCTTCAATAGTAACTTGATAATTAGTTTGACTCCGTTCACTGCCCCTTAACTAATGCAAACATGAATCCCTAGAGTCCAAAAATAATGGGTCTTTTATATTTTGTTTAATTTTTCATCTCACCCATTCTAGGGTTTCAGGCATGTTTGGCTTATGAGTGAGTGTCAGATAAAATAAACTTTGTCAATAAAATTATTGAAAATATAAGTTTGAATTTCAAATTAGTAAATATTAAACTTGGAGACTATTAGTGAAAATTAATTGGAGTTAACATTTGCAGTCATAATATGATTTGAGAAGAAAAGATTTTTAAACCCTTTTAATATTTTGAAATTAATTGAATAATATTATGAAATTAATTGACTAATATTTTGAAAAAGTTTAAATGATTTTGGAATGAATTTTCAAAAGATTTTCAGATTAAGTTTAAAATGATTTTTTAAAGATTTTGAAATTAAGTTTAAAATGGTTTTGAAATAATTTTAAAATGTTTTTTCAAAGATTTTGAAATAATTTTTAAAATATTTTGAAATAATTTTTAAAAGAAGTTTTAAAATATTTTGAAATGATTTTTAAAATATTTTTAAAATTATTTTGAAATGAAGTTTTAAAAGATTTTGAAATGATTTTTCAAATATTTTTAAAATAATTTTTAATTGAAGTTTTAAAAGATTTTGAAATTATTTTTAAAAGATTTTTAAAATAATTTTGAAATGAAGTTTTAAAAGATTTTGAAATGATTTTTAAAAGATTTTTAAAATCATTTTGAAATGAAGTTTTAAATGATTTTTAAAATAATTTTAAAACGAAGTTTTAAAAGATTTTAAAATGATTTTAAAAAGATTTTTAAAATAATTTTGAAATGAAGTTTTAAAAGATTTTGAAATGATTTTTAAAATAATTTTGAAATGAAGTTATAAAAGATTTTGAAATGATTTTTAAAATATTTTTAAAATAATTTTGAAATGAAGTTTTAAAAGATTTTGAAATGATTTTTAAAAGATTTTTAAAATAATTTTGAAATGAAGTTTTAAAAGATTTTGAAATGATTTTTAAAATAATTTTGAAATGACATTTTAAAAGATTTTAAAATGATTTTGAAATGATTTTTAAAATAATTTTGAAATGAGGTTTTAAAAGATTTTGAAATGATTTTTAAAATAATTTTGAAATGAAGTTTTAAAAGATTTTGAAATGATTTTAAAAGATTTTTAAAATAATTTTGAAATGAAGTTTTAAAAGATTTTGAAATGATTTTGAAATGATTTTTAAAATAATTTTGAAATGAATTTTTAAAAGATTTTGAAATGATTTTTAAAATACTTTTGAAATGAAGTTTTAAAAGATTTTGAAATGATTTTTAAAATAATTTTGAAATGAAGTTTTAAAAGATTTGGAAATGATTTTTAAAAGATTTTTAAAAATAATTTTGAAATGAAGTTTTAAAAGATTTTGAAATGATTTTTTAAATATTTTTAAAATAATTTTAATATGATGTTTTAAAAGATTTTTTAATGATTTTTAAAAGATTTTTAAAATAATATTGAAATGAAGTTTTAAAAGATTTTGAAATGATTTTTAAAAGATTTTTAAAATAATTTTGAATTGAAGTTTTAAAAGATTTTGAAATGATTTTTAAAAGATTTTTTTTATTTAAAAGGATTTTTAAAGGAATTTTTAAAATTGATTATAGAATTTGTGTTAATTATAGTTATGAGTATAATTTTGAATTTATATTTTAAATTTCTTAGTCATCTCACCCGATCTAAATTTTAAATCAGGGAATTTTACAATTTTTGTGAGATGAATTAAGGTTCAATTTTAGGGTTTGATTAAATTTTGTGTTAGATTCAGGTTTAGCTTTGGGTTCAACAAGTAAACATTTTTTGGATAAACTTCTGGACTATGGTTGTCACGCCCCCAAAGGAGTCTCTGCCAGACAAAAATCCGGCAGCATCTCCCCTGTACCGGTGACAATCTGAAGCATCAATACAAGCAAAATACATCAGCCACATGCGGCTGGAATATTTATATACACAACCACGCAGTTATAATAACAGCCTATACGGCTGGAATGAAACAATCACAACCACGCAGTTATATATAAAACAGCCCACAGGACTGTACTAAAAACCAACACAGCGGAAAAACGAAAACGGAAAGCCCAATACAACACAATCAACACACTGCTAGCCGGCTAGGCTTTATACAACAAATACAACACCAAAACTATAAGATAGCCACATGGCTATACACAAATACAATGCCGAAAATAAGAAAAGAATATACAACAGAAAACAAGCACGGTCTTCGGATGCGACGTAGGACCTGGCAGACAGGATACTCCGAGCGACACTGACCATCTACAGACTACCTGAAAACATAAATGTATACATGCGGTGGTGAGTATAGGTAACTCAGCGGGTAATAGAAAAGATAGCGCATGGCCTATAAACAAACATGGAGATCACAAGTATACAGTCTCAGTAGGGAATCAAGAACATGATCATACTATCATAATCAATGCACCTAAACATATCTGACATAATAACCTGACATATAAACTGTACAAACCACAACTAACATAATGACAGATACATACCCAATCTGGAGTCGACACATGGTACAATGATCAGTAAACTCACTGGATCTGCAACAGATATACCCGTGACACCCGTGCAATATAAATACGACTGCATATACATGTAAAATAAATGACATGTATGCAGTATGGCAACCAAATGCAACAACCATATCTCAAACAAGTGCAACAACGACAATCACATGCAACTAGTATCTACTAGGCATGTATGCAAATGCAGATGCACCGCGCATCGAATGCAAAAATAATAACTGCGTATGCATGCTCCATGGTCACCCCCGCCACCTCTCCAGACACCACGACCCCTGTATGGCCGAGAGGCTTGGGTCTGTGACGACTGTACTACCCTCCAGCCCACTATATAGTGGTCGAGGCGGACAGTCCACTAGTAACTATCTAGCTACATCGTATCAGGGTCCCTGACTGCTCACAACGCCGGATCTCACTAAACCTCGTGACCGGGTGGCACGACAGGACGAGCGGCAACTGCTCTAGCTACCACTACCCATGAGTGGCCGAGTGTGCGGCACTAAACCAAACCGATGACTCTCTCAACCACAAGGGAGACAATAGTCATCAGATGCAATGAATGATGAACATGATATATAAATATATAATCATCATCCATGCAACACCCCAAACCTCATAAATACCTCCAACAAAAGTATAATCGTCATGATACATCCACATATCCCACCAAACATATGTACACACTACACATGTATAATCAACAAAAAATCTCCAATAATCCCACCAGACACATGTACACAAAAATATAAGTACAATCAACATGTATCCTCCAGTAAAAACACAACAGACAGGTGTATATACCCCAAACATACAATCAACACCACTCCTCCAAAAGTACATGACAAATACGTGTGTACATACAACATGCAAATGCACGGTCAACAAGATGACTCCTATAACACATCCCCACCTATGTACAGTTAACATCATATACCCAATCAGCATGGCAATACCAACAACCCGACAATCCCTACAAGACATACTCTACACGTGAAATCACAACAGAGTAGGTATCAAGAGTAGAGACTATATATGAATTAAATAGATCATCACAAGGGTCAAGCATAAGTATCATGCAGGAAAAACAGCAACCGATCATGATATAAGATAAAGCAGCCTAATTCATCCAATAATAATCATGCACTAAGTACAAGAGAATCTACATAGAAGTCAAGGAAGAAATACTCGCCTTTATACGTCGATCGTGCTAAAATAAATCCCATGTCGTGATGGTCGTCCCATATTACGGTCCTGCATAAATCAATATATATGTTTTATTTAGCTAAATTCATAAGAATTAAAATAGCTAAATAAAATACCTACCCAATTAGGATAACTCCACTCAAATATAATCTCTGATAAATCCTCCAAATAATCCTTAATCACACAACCTAAACTCATCCATTAATCAAAATTCCATCATATACTCTAATTCATCCCTACTCATCACAATATCAATCCAATGAACTCGATTAATGATCATGTAATCATCTACCGCAAGCCACTCCACTAATCAACCAAAACGTAACAACTTACAACCCTAAATCCACTACAAATCCAAAGCAATCTGAGATCATCAACTAAGTATAACTTAATCAATTTGAATTCTCATTCTAGACACATCTCATCATTAACTAGTTAATCAATCTAACATAGAAACGAATCCAGATCTATGACAATTTGAAGCTAAAAAGATCTTACCCTAATCCAACCTGTAGATCTACAATAGCTCGGTGAAGAGATCTGAATGCCCCAGCTGATGGCCTTTATTCATGATCTTAAGAACAAATCAAACAAGAACCGTTCAATAAACCATAGATCATTGCCACAATAGAATTTCAAATTGTTTCCAACTTGAAATTAACACATCTTACCTCAAAGCAATACCCCCAACAATTGATTTGCTGTGGAGAAAATTGCTGCAGGAAGCAACACTGGAGCTACTACTGGAACCAATACTGTCCTCCAAACAAAACCTCTTGTCGACAGCTACCCAAAGAAACCTTACACCAATTCCTTCCAAAATAATCAATCCAAAACCCAATTGTGCAACAACGAATTGCTGAAACCTTAATCCACAGCACATAACTCACCTTAACAGAACCTTACCTCAATCCAGATCAATGAAGAAGAAGAACTCAGCCCCCGGAAGCTAGGGTATAGCTTTAAGAAGTGGAATTCGCAATGACCAACAACAGGAAAGTCCACAGCACACTGATCCTTTGCTTCCTCTAATCCAGAACATGAAGATCATCACCAACAAACCCAATTAGACAAGATCTTTGAAGCTTCATGATTCTAAACCAAAAACCTACCTTGATCGGGTGTTTCCAAATGGCGTCGGCACTTCAATCC
Source organism: Zingiber officinale (assembly GCF_018446385.1). NCBI lineage: Eukaryota > Viridiplantae > Streptophyta > Magnoliopsida > Zingiberales > Zingiberaceae > Zingiber > Zingiber officinale. The sequence continues at coordinate 46,464,568 of NC_055986.1, forward strand.
AGCTGATGTAGAGCAATCGGTCACTCTCCAGCAAACAAGTTGATGAGGAGGAACCATCGATTGATCAGGAACACGAGTCAAGGCCCCTCGCTGTGCCCTAGATTCGGACCCCGTCGATCGCGTGCCCTAGATCAGCCCAAAGATGACCGCTTAGCCGGAGGTGGCTGATACTGTCAAGATCCGACCACTCTTTCCCTCCTGGCGACGCGATGAGGTCGAGATCGCTGGGGAAGCCGTCGGCGTCGAGTCGTCCGGACGCGCGAGGGAAAGAACAGAGGATCGCAAGAGGGGGAACGACAACTGCTCTCACACAGCCGATGGAATCTTTGCCCTAACCTCACGCGAAGGAAGATGGCCGGCGATCGCGTGCTCGGCGTCGATGAGGTGAGAAATCGCCGGAGAAGGATTGGGGCAGATGAGTTGTCGGGGCAGAGAAGGCTTCGGCGATAACGGGGAGAAAGAATCGGGAAATTTTAGGAATTTAAAACTTAGGTAAGTTAATTAACCGCTAAGTTTATTTCTCAATCAATTCCTATTTAATCGGTATTCCAAACAGGCCCCGCTTAACCCCACCGATTCATCTCCCCAAAATGAATCATACGGACTCCGTTTAAATCCCGAAAATTTTCTAAAAATTCCTGAAAAATCCAATACGATTTTTCGTCCAATAACATTTATTATTTATTTTGTGATATCTTACAATGGTGAGTCACAAGGAACTCATTAAAGTAACCTTGCCTTCGAGGTTTTCCAAATAGTCCTACCCATTGAACTTAATACTAAACCTTGGTCTAACTGGTTAGGATCCATTTAAGGGTAGCTTCGGTCAGTTCCACTTGGCCAAATGCACCAGGTCGAAGTCATATCTTCCTAGACATGCGATGTCCAAGCTTCCCTAACTTACTATCATCCAAAGACTTCACCAGTACCGTGGGTCAAGTTAAACCTAGCCCATTTTTTCTAACCCTATTTACCCTGCCGGGTAGGTAAAGTTCGGTTACCCTGTCGGGTAGATTAAGTTCGGTTTACCCAGTCGGGTAGATTAATTTCAGAGGTGCCAGCTATTCTGGATCCTTCTTTAATTTGATTTAAGTTGAATTTAATTTTTAATTTTCAATTAAGTTTGAATTTTGAATTTTGAGTTTTTTATTTCGAATTTTTAATTGAATTAATTTTGAATTTTTAATTTAATTTTGAATTTTTAATTGAATTTTGAATTTTGAATTTTTTAATTTCGAATTTTTTATTTTGAATTTTGAATTTTCAATTTAATATCAAATTTTGAATTTTTTAATTTCGAATTTTTAATTTAATTTAAATTTTTAATTATGTTCATTTTATTAATATCATTTTTCTTTTTGCTCCCCCTGGATCATAGCCTCGATAAGGTCTGTCAAGGTAATAGACTTGATCCTTGGGGACCCAATATTGACTAAGTCCAACTTGATTGACCAAGTTGGACTTAGGTACCCATGCTTGGACTACCTTTCTATATTTCTATTTACTAATGAAAAATACGATTTGTATTTTCTTTTAGTTTTAAATCCAAGTCCGGATTTGTTGTAAACGGCTCGCTGTTTTCCAAGAATTAGATCCAGATTCTTGGAACCCAAAGTATAACCGTTCCAACATGTTCTTGAGTTCTTTAACTTGAGTTTTCAAATTGGAATTTTCTTCCTCAAGTTGTTGGACTTGGGTTGAATTTCCAATTTGAACGGGCTCAGTTAAAGGACTCGAGTTAGTCACTTCCTTAAGGGCTATTACCTCCTTTTGGAGTGACTTGACTCGGACGTTGGATTTAGCCAATTTCTTTAGTAAGTAAGGAACTAAATTTTCTGAATTATCTAAGCTAATACTAGAAATTAAAGAACTTACAGTGGGTTTAGAACCTTCGGAAACGAATACGGATCCGTGGCTTCGCTCGGACTCGGTTCCAGATTCGCTTTCGGTATCTGTCTCGTATTCGGACTCAGTTTCCGCCACAGATGCTAGTACTGGTAGTGCGAGGAAGTTTGTCAGTTCTTGTAACGACCCAATTTTCCCCATTAGGAGTTCTAAAAGTTCTTAAAAATATTTAGAAATATTTTATAAATATTCTAGAGATTTTTAGAAATTTTTAGAGTATTTTTATGAAATTTTTGGAGGTCGTTTGGTATTTTTACTAAACGAAGGAAGTTTTGACAAAAAATGTCCAACCCGAGATTTGAACAGGAGACCTCCAGTTAAGCAAAGCCTTAAGTAAATCCGGCTAACCAAGTGTGCTGTGGATATTTTATGAACATATAGGAACTAAATTATACTTAAGCCATAATAGAAATAGAAATATCAAAATAAAGGGAGCCGAGCAGAGTTCGAACACGCGACCTCCAACTCGCGCTAAACCGCTGCTAACCAAGTATTCAGGCCGTCGGTTTTGTTTAGAATTGTAATGCCTGAAAATTCTAAAAATTATATTAGAAATCTTCTATGATTTTTCTAGAATTTTAGGATATTTTTACATAATTTTTAGAGTAGCGGAAGTAGCAAAAATAAATAGAAACGTAAAATAGCTTAAGCGGGAATCGAACCCGAGACCTATCAGGTCCGGTCACCTTTAGATAGCTTTAGTAACCAAGTGAACCCAGCAGGGCCATGCTGAAAGGAAAGGGGAACAATTATATTTATATTTGAGTTGGGTCGGATTACCCACTTAATATAAATAGGGAATTTAAGTGAGGAATTGTTATTTTCTTAAACGAGAAAACCTTTCCCTCAAACCCACCAGCCGACCCTCTCTCTTTCTCCCTCATCTCTCGGTGCCAACCTCAAGGAGACCTAGGGTTCCATCTTGAGGAGCGTAGGAGTACCTCCCGGCGACATCAAGGATACAAGGGCGCTCCTCTCCGCGAGAAGAACGCATAGACGCGAGAAGATCGTCGAAGAGATCCCTTCTCCGGAAAACCTAACGATCGGATTTGTAAGAAAATTCGAGCAGGAGGTAAGAAACCCCTCACCTGCAGTATAAGTAGTTCTCGTGTGATTTCATGCTTCAGTTTAGTAGCATATGAATTTTTGACACATAGGCTGCGCAATAGCACACACCAAGCGTTCGAGAATATGATCAGCACAGGAAAAATATAACTTAGACATTTTAATAGCTTAGCTAAATGCAATAGAGGCATTTATTTAGTACATGCAGTTTATTACAGCTTATATGGGACTACGGTCCAATGGGTGGGCTCCCACAGTCGCCTCTAGGTTCAGACAACCTAGCTCTAGGTTCAGATAACCTAGAAATAGAAAGATGAGAAAAATTAGCTATAACCAGTATTTTATTTTCAGCAGTGGCACTGTACTGGACTAGATGTCCATTAGGTTGGGCTCCCATAGTCGTCCCTAGGTTTAGATAACCTAGTAAACCCTACTAGATTCGGAATTTGCAACCCCGGGTTTAGTTAGGGATGCGCGCACAACAAGTACAGTTGTCGGACCCATCAGCAGCATGATTATGTATATTAATCTATTATGATAAATAGCTTTCAAAAACTCACAATTTGTTGTGTGTATGCAGTTTAAATTCAGTACCAGCTTAGTTTAGTTTAGCTCAGTTCATGCTTCAGCTTAGTTCTTTCTTATGATTATGTATGATAGCTCTATGTTAAGCTTTTGATACTCATGCCTTAGATGATGGTATGCCATGATCAGCTTTTGCTTTCTATGTTTTGTATGCCAGAATGCCATGGTTTTAGCATGTTCAGCACACGTTTCAAATATCATGTTTTCAAAGCATAAATTGCATCGTATGTATGTTTTGTGAGGTAGATGGTTTCTTACTAAGCGAAAGCTTACAGATACTCTTTTCCTTATACTGCAGATAAAGGTAAAGGAAAGATGGACTAGCAGAGGCTGGAGGACAATGCGATCAAGATGTGTGTGGGTGGAACTTGGAATAAAGATCTTAGGGATCTAGCAAGTTTTGATTTAAGCATTAGAACTCTTTAGCATTTTATTTGTTCTGCACTTAAGTATGTTTAAATGCCATTATCTAGTGAATTATGCACTAGGCCAAGCTTAGAATACTAAATATTTGATGTTAGAATGTTTCCCAGCCATTTTATAACTTGTATGTGTGATTTGGGCACGAATCAGTGCTGAAATCAGACTCCTGGTGCGAAATCAGAAACCCCAATCGATCAGTCGATTGATTGGAGGCTTCTCGATCGATCAGCTGATCGATTGAGGAGTTCATACCGCGAACAGTAAGCTCTGGAATCGATCACTGGATCGATCGGGGAAGTTGCCTCACGAACAGAAAGCCTTGGAATCGATCCTTGGATCGATTAGCAAGCCTGGATCGATCAGCCGATTGATCCAGGATTTACCCCGTGCATAGTAGCGAGCTGAATCGATCAATGGATCGATCAACAAGTCTGGATCGATCAACCGATCGATCCAAACAAAGTTTTCGTATACAGTAGCCACCTGAATCGATCAGTGGATCGATCAGGCCATTCCAATCGATCAATTGATCGATTGGGAGGCCTGATATCAGCTGCAAACCCCTATTTAGATTCCTTGACCATAAGGGATGTAATATGCGACATGTATATCTTAGATTACACCCTTAGCATATGTCTGATAATAAAATTCTGAATTTAGTAGCAATTAGCAAAGATTTTAATTGGTACAGCTTTCCACACCTACACTTAGTGATGGTCATGGATATAGCTTAGCACAGCATAATGTGATGATTCGGCCACGCAGCCTAGCTAGTAGGAGGCGGGTCGTTACAGAGTGGTATCAGAGCAGTTTCCATACTTCATCACACACATCAGCATTGAACCTGCAGCTTCCAAGTAAGAACATTTCTCACTTTATTTATGTTTCATGTTTTCATGTTTAGAGATAACTAAAGTTTGTTTATTTATGATAGTATCTAACATGATAACAATAGTTATGCAAATATGATTGTCTTTGTTATGTATGTCCTCTATATCTCGAGAAATGGCACGAGGACGCCCAGCTAGAAGGACACCAGATACTGAGGCCCAGCATGAGGCAGGCAGTTCAGCGCCTCCCCCAGACCTTACAGCAGTAGTGGCTCAGTTACAGAAGCAACTAGCCAAACAACAACAGGAGATAGCCACCCTTAGGACTAATCAGCAGAACACTCCCACTGTCACCCCAGAACCCAATTTAGCGACCCCAGTGGTGATAGAGGTTCCACCAGTCCAACCTGCAGCACCAGTAGCCCCAGCAGCGGGGGCAAGGGGAGAAGCCTATCTGATCCAGTGGCAGAGAGTTAAGCCAGAGAACTTCTCAGGCACCAGTGAACCATGGGATGCTTAGGCCATGTTCAAAACACTGGAGAGTATGATGGAGCTTCTGGACTGGCCGGAACATGAGAAGGTGAAGTGTGCCTCCTTCTGCTTGACAGGGGATGCACGCATGTGGTGGGAGAAAATTAAAGTGAAGCGCCCAGTGAACCAGATGACATGGGCTGACTTCGAGAAGGAATTCTTCAAGGAGTTCTTTCACATGCGGGTCACAAACCGCCACTACGACGAGTTCACTGAATTTCGTCAGGGTAACCTTTCAGTCGAGGAGGCCGTGAGGAAATCCAACAGACTGGCTCGTCTATGCCCCGAACTAGTCAGCACTGAAAGAAAACGAGTCCGGCTGATGCTCAAGATGTTAAGGCCGGAAATAGCAATGAATGTGGCCAGCGATGTCCGTAGGCCGCAAACTACAGAAGAACTAGTGAGCAATGCCCTGACCACTGAGCATTATCAGAACAGTATCAAGCAGCAGAAGCAAGTTCTCTCAGAGTCAAAGGGCCAAGGAGGCTCGGGTACTCAAAAGCACCAGGGCCACAGCTCCCATGGCTCTAACTGGAAAGGGAACTCCATCAACAAACGCAAACCAGGGAGTTACCCAAAAGGAGAACCAGCTAGTAAATAGCCCAGCTATCCCAAGTGTTCCACTTGTGGAAATTTTCACCCAGGAGTTTGTCGCAAGGGTACTCGAGGATGTTTCGAATGTGGCCAGGAAGGGCATATGGCTAAACAATGCCCAAACAAGACCAGCTTTCCTCCACCAGAGCCGATTCAGTACGAAGTCAAACCAGCACAGTTGCACCAGATGCAGGCTACTTTAGATGATCCACACATCAGCCAAGGCAGACTGGAAGCCCCCTCAGTCGCGACAAATGCAAGGATCTACTCCCTGAACAGAGAAGACGTAGCGAATGCCTCGACAGTTGTTACAGGTCAGATTAGTATTTTACAGCAAAGTACAACTGTCTTATTCAATACTGGGGCAACCCATTTATATATATCCAGGATGTTTTCCGAAAAGTTAGCGATACCCCCAGAGGTACTCAGTAGTCAGTTTCTGACGACATTGCCTTTGGGAGAAATTATGGCATCCACGCACTGGCTTCGGGCAGTGCCAGTCATTATAGCAGACAGAGAACTCTTTTGTGATCTGATAGTGCTAGATATGACTGATTATGATGTCATCCTTGGAATGGACTTCCTGATCAGATACGGTGCCTCTATAGAGTGCCGTAAGAAGAAAGTCGTATTCCAACCTGAAGCAGAAGTACAGTTTGAGTACATCGGAGAACCAAAGAGAAAGGCCAAGAAGTTTCTCTCAGCTCTAAAAGCACAGAAATTAATGGATTCAGGATGTACGAGATTCCTAGTACATGCAGTCAATACCAGTCAGAACAAGGACCAACAGCTAGAAGGGGTCCGAGTTGTATGTGACTACCCAGCAGTCTTCCCTGAAGAGTTACCAGGCCTAGCACCAGACAGGGAGATTGAATTCAAGATAGAACTTATTCCTGGTACAAATCCTATCTCCAAAGCGCCTTACCGCATGGCTCCAGCAGAACTGAAGGAACTTCATGAGCAACTACAGGAGCTACTTGACAAGGGCTTCATACGTCCTAGTCACTCACCATGGGGAGCGCCTATATTGTTCGTGAATAAGAAGGAAGGGAGCATGCTCCTGTGTATAGATTACAGAGCACTGAACCAAGTCACGATCAAGAACAGGTATCCTCTTCCCAGGATAGATGACCTGTTCCATCAGCTAAAGGGAGCAGCAGTGTTCTCTAAGATAGACCTCAGATCAGGTTATCATCAGGTGAAAGTTAAAGAAGGGGATATACCCAAGACAACATTCAGGACTAGATACGGACATTATGAGTTCGTAGTCATGCCCTTTGGTGTGACAAATGCTCCAGCCACTTTCATGGACCTCATGAAGAGGGTATTCAGAGAATACTTAGATAAGTTTGTCATCGTGTTCTTCGATGATATCCTTATCTATTCTAGAACTCAGGAGGAACACGCAGAGCACCTGAAAATAGTATTGCAGACCCTTCAGCAGAAGCAGCTATACGCCAAGTTCACGAAATGTGAATTCTGGCTAGATCAGGTAGCCTTCCTAGGTCACATCATCTCCAAGGATGGTATTATGGTAGACCCCAACAAAATAGAAGCTGTGAGTAACTGGAAAAGACCCAAGAACGCCAGTGAGATCAGAAGCTTTTTGGGACTAGCAGGTTATTACAGGGAATTCGTAGAAGACTTCTCCAGGATAGCCTCCCCACTGACAGCTCTTACCAGAAAGAACAGAAAATTTCAGTGGACAGAGGACTGTGAGAACAACTTCAGCGAGTTAAAAAGGAGATTGACCAGTGCACCTATTCTGACTCTACCAGAACACACAGATAGCTTTGATATTTACAGTGACGCCTCTAAATTGGGACTAGGAGCAGTACTGATGTAAAATGGCAAGGTGATCACCTATGCCTCTAGATAACTCAAGGATTATGAGAGGAACTACCCTACTCATGACCTTGAGCTTGCAGCAGTGGTGTTCGCCCTTAAAATTTGGAGACACTACTTGTATGGAGCTCAGTGTAGAGTGTATACAGATCATCAGAGTCTGAAGTACTTCTTTACTCAGAAGGATCTGAATATGCGACAGCGTAGATGGCTCGAACTGGTCAAAGATTATGATGTAGACATCCTCTACCATCCAGGAAAAGCTAATAAGTTGGCAGACGCACTTAGCAGGAAGTCCAGCGTCACCTTACTATCACTAGCAGCCATGTCACCGCCCCTACAGAAGGAGATCACAGATTTCAGCCTCGAACTTATAGTGGGACAGCTCTCTGCTATGACATTAGAATCCACCTTGCTTGGTGACATCCAGACAGCTCAGGGACAAGATCCTGAAATTCAGAAAATCAGGCAAGGACTAGTAGGATCAGGAGGTGGAGAGTTCAGAGTATCAGATAGTGGGGCATTATATTTTAGTGACAGACTATGCGTTCCGGATCAGGAGGAACTAAAGAGAAAGATTTTAGATGAGGCTCACAGGACTCCCTATGCAATGCATCTGGGTTCCACCAAGATGTACCAAGACCTAAAGAGACGTTTTTGGTCGCCTGAGATGAAAAGAGACGTCGCTAGATATGTCAATACCTGTCTAACCTGTCAGAGGGTCAAGGCAGAACATCAGAGACCAGGAGGAGTCCTGCAGCCTATTCAGATTCTAGAATGGAAGTGGGAGGATATTTTCATGGATTTTATAGTGGGACTACTCAGGACCACGAATGACTTTGATGCCATCTGGGTAATAGTCGACAGATTGACTAAATCGGCCCACTTCTTAGGTATCAGGATATCCTACTCCATGGAGCAGCTAGCTCAGTTGTATCTCAAGGAGATTGTCAAACTACATGGAGTCCCACGGACCATCATTTCAGATAGAGACAGTAGGTTCACCTCACACTTTTGGGAGTGTGTACAGTCAGCATTGGGCACCAAGTTAAAATTTAGCACAACCTTCCATCCTCAGACAAATGGTCAGATGGAGCGAGTAAATCAGGTACTCGAAGATATGCTCCGAGCATGTGCCCTAGACTTCAAAGGAAGTTGGTGCAAATATCTGAGTTTAGCAGAATTTGCATACAACAACAGTTATCAGGCCACTATCGGTATGACACCTTACGAGGCTCTCTACGAGCGGAGGTGTAGATCTCCAATCTGCTGGTATGAAAGTGGTGAACAGAAGGAACTAGAACTTCAGACAGATCTAGTAGTACATACCACAGCAGCTATACAGCAGATCCGCCAGAGGATAGAGACAACTCAGAGCCGCCAGAAAAGCTATGCTGATACACGGCGCAGACCTTTAGAGTTTTCAGTTGGGGATACAGTGTTCCTCAGAGTGGCTCCCATGAAGGGAGTAATGCATTTTGGGAAGAAGGGCAAATTAAGTCCCAGATATGTGGGACCATACCTTATCAGCAGAAGAGTCGGCAAGGTAGCATATGAGCTAGGGCTACCCCAGGAGATGTCAGCTATCCATAATGTATTTCATGTCTCTATGCTGAAGAAGTATATCCCAGATGCCACCCAGGTGATTGAGCCCTAGTCGGTACAAGTCCGCGAAGACCTCAGTTATGATAGTCGGCCTATTCAGATAATAGACCGAGCAGTTAAGAAATTACAGAACAAGGAAGTACCATTAGTAAAAGTTATTTGGCACAGTCACACAGCAGAAGAGGCAACTTGGGAGACAAAAGCCAGTATGAGACAGAAGTACCCAGAGTTGTTCTAAGTTCGAGGATGAACTTTTTATAAGGTATGGGGGATAGTAACGCTCGAAAAATTCTCAAAATTATATTATAAATATTCTATGATTTTTTTGGAATTTTAGGATATTTTTACAGAATTTTTAGAGTAGCGGAAGTAGCAAAAATAAATAGAAACGTAAAATAGCTTAAGCGAGAATCGAACCCGGGACCTATCGGGTCCGGTCACCTTTAGATAGCTTTAGTAACCAAGTGAACCCAGCAGGGCCGTGTTGAAAGGAAAGGGGAACAATTATATTTATATTTGAGTTGGGCCGGATTACCCATTTAATATAAATAGGGAATTTAAGTGAGGAATTGTTATTTTCTTAAACGAGAAAACCTTTCCCTCAAACCTCACCAGCCGACCCTCTCTCTTTCTCCCTCATCTCTCAGCGCCAACCTCAAGGAGACCTAGGGTTCCATCTTGAGGAGCGTAGGAGTACCTCCCGGCGACATCAAGGATACGAGGGCGCTCCTCTCCGCGAGAAGAACGTATAGACGCGAGAAGATCATCGAAGAGATCCCTTCTCCGGAAAACCTAACGATCGGATTTGTAAGAAACTTCGAGCAGGAGGTAAGAAACCCCTCACCTGCAGTATAAGTATTTCTCGTGTGATTTCATGCTTCAGTTTAGTAGCATATGAATTTTTGACACATAGGCTGCGCAATAGCGCACACCAAGCGTTCGAGAATATGATCAGCTCAGGAAAAATATAACTTAGACATTTTAATAGCTTAGCTAAATGCAATAGAGGCATTTATTCAGTACATGCAGTTTATTACAGCTTATATGGGACTACGGTCCAATGGGTGGGCTCCCACAGTCGCCTCTAGGTTCAGACAACCTAGCTCTAGGTTCAGATAACCTAGAAATAGCAAGATGAGAAAAATTAGCTATAACCAGTATTTTATTTTCAGCAGTGGCACTGTACTGGATTAGATGTCCATTGGGTTGGGCTCCCATAGTCGTCCCTAGGTTTAGATAACCTAGTAAACCCTACTAGATTCGGAATTTGCAACCCCGGGTTTAGTTAGGGATGCGCGCACAGCAAGTACAGTTACCGGGCCCATTAGCAGCTTGATTATGTATATTAATCTATTATGATAAATATCTTTCAAAAACTCACAATCTGTTGTGTGTATATAGTTTAAATTCAGTACCAGCTTAGTTTAGTTTAGTTCAATTCATGCTTCAGCTTAGTTCTTTCTTATGATTATGTATGATAGCTCTATGTTCAGCTTTTGATACTCATGCCTTAGATGATGGTATGCCATGATCAACTTTTGCTTTCTATGTTTTGTATGCCAGAATGCCATGGTTTTAGCATGTTCAGCACACGTTTCAAATATCATGTTTTCAAAGCATAAATTGCATCGTATGCATGTTTTGTGAGGTAGATGGTTTCTTACTAAGCGAAAGCTTATAGATACTCTTTTCCTTATACTGCAGATAAAGGTAAAGGAAAGATGGACTAGCGGAGGCTGGAGGACAATGCGATCAAGATGTGTGTGGGTGGAACTTGGAATAAAGATCTTAGGGATCTAGCAAGTTTTGATTTAAGCATTAGAACTCTTTAGCATTTTATTTGTTCTGCACTTAAGTATGTTTAAATGCCATTATCTAGTGAATTATGCACTAGGCCAAGCTTAGAATACTAAATATTTGATGTTAGAATGTTTCCCAGCCATTTTAGAACTTGTATTTGTGATTTGGGCACGAATCAGTGCTGAAATCAGACTCCTGGTGCGAAATCAGAAACCCCAATCGATCAGTCGATCGATTGGAGGCTTCTCGATCGATCAGCTGATCGATTGAGGAGTTCGAACCGCGAACAGTAAGCTCTGGAATCGATCACTGGATCGATCGGGGAAGTTGCCTCGCGAACAGAAAGCCTTGGAATCGATCCTTGGATCGATTAGCAAGCCTGGATCGATCAGCCGATTGATCCAGGATTTACCCCGTGCATAGTAGCGAGCTGAATCGATCAATGGATCGATCAACAAGTCTGGATCGATCAACCGATCGATCCAAACAAAGTTTTCGTATACAGTAGCCACCTGAATCGATCAGTGGATCGATCAGGCCATTCCAATCGATCAATTGATCGATTGGGAGGCCTGATATCAGCTGCAAACCCCTATTTAGATTCCTTGACCATAAGGGATGTAATATGCGACATGTATATCTTAGATTACACCCTTAGCATATGTCTGATAATAAAATTCTGAATTTAGTAGCAATTAGCAAAGATTTTAATTGGTACAGCTTTCCGCACCTAGACTTAGTGATGGTCATGGATATAGCTTAGCACAGCATAATGTGATGATCCGGCCTCGCAGCCTAGCTAGTAGGAGGCGGGTCGTTACAAGAATTGATAGCAAAATTATTAAAGAAGTTAACCAAATATTGAAGTTATAAAAGAGGAGAACTTAGGGCTTGATTGATTACCCGTGACCTAACTTTTCCTTTCTCCTCTCCTCGCGTCTCTCTTCTGCGCGTGACGGCCGTGCTCGGGCGGAAGGCAAGGAAGGTTAGGGCTTCACTCTGGCGGCCGATTGAGGGAGTTTTCCGAGAGTTCTCCACCTCCTCACGATCCTTTCATCTAGGAGAGCTTGTGGGCACGAAGAGGAGTCGGATTGTTGAGTTCTCCGCAAGCCCTAGAAGCATTAGAAGCCTTCTTCTCGGTTGTAAGTCCAAGAACGCTAGGTAAGTCACTTACTCACCTGCGGTAGGATATCTTCGAAGTTTATTTCTTGTTCCTTTTCTTGTTCCCGAAGCTTTGGATGAAACCTAGGGCTGTGTTGTTGCGATTTGAACGGTGAAGCTTTGGTTTCTTATGGTTTGCAATAGAGTAGTTCGGGTTCAAGTTGGCTTCTTGTGTGGATTCCTTTCTCTTTAGATGGCTCTACCTCTTTAGATGGTTCTATTCTTGGGATGTCTGTGGTGTTGGTTCGGTTTCAACTTGGCAAGCATTTATTCCATAACAGATGTAGAGTTGAGCTTCCTAAGATTTCCGAATGTGATTTCCGTGAATGCTGCTTGTTTCTTTTGGTTTCCTGTCGTGAGTTCTGGTTGGAGTAGGTTCTTAAGGGCAGTGTTCTTTGAGGTTTTCTGCCGTGGATTGATGTTTTTAGAGCTTGTAGGAAACCCTAGAGTGGTATCAAGATTTGATTGTTTTTTTTTGTTGTTTACGATTGAAGCATGCTTGAAGAGTTCAGTGGCCATATAAAATCCTTAGGAGCTATTGCTATACGAATAGGAGTTTTATTAAAACCTTGAGGTGATTATGAATAGCTATAATAGAAAGAGACCAATGTTTAATTTCTCCTTGCATTGCTGCAGTAGTATGCTTATGATTTCAGTTGTTCTGTGCCATTGGTTTCCTATAGGTTGAAGAGCTCTATCCTCTGTGCTTCATGACCGGTTCTGTTTTTGGAATGTGTTACAGAATTTATTCTGTGCCATCTTATCATGTCTCTAGTTGTTTTCCTTAGAAGATTAGAAACTTACCCATGTTTAACTCAACTTATAAAGCTAGTAAATATCATATGCATGGGAGTATGTTTAATTTCTGTTTTAAGTGTTCAGAGTTCTTGATCATGAGGTTTTAAGTGTTGTACCATGTATTTTTTAGGCACTTCAGTTTAGTATGGCATGTAGATTTTATTAAGTTATAATGCAGAATTTAATTAAGTTAGTATGCAGAATTGTGTAGCTTAATATGCAGAATTTTATTAGCATAGTAGACAGATTTTTGGTTTAAGCATTTTAAAATTTGAATTTGTTTTAAACATTTCAGTGTCTTTTTAAGAAGCATTCTTTTATGAGAAGTATTAACAAGTATAAGAAAGATAAAGAAAAGAAAGAAAAAGGCCAAGGCCTTAAGTAGATCTCAAAGTCAAGACTTTAGGGATTTTGGCACACAAGATGCTAAAGAAAATGCTGAGGCATTATATAGAAGTATTAAAAGATAACAAGTATTTTACTTTTATCAGTGGCACTGTGCTGGACTCTTAGTTGTCCTTGGGTTAGGCTCCTATAGTCGTCCCTAGGTTTAGATAACCTAGTAGTAACGGCACGGCCGACGGTCGACGGTCGACGACCCGAGGGTCGCCAAATGGGCCGCCAAATGGGTCGGGTCGTTACAAAAGTAAAAGCAAGCACAGTTGCCAGGCCCAAGATAAGTTGATTAATATTTTGAAGTATTATAAGTATAAGTTTTTGAACAAGTAAAGCAAGTTTTACATAAGTATAAAGTATTAAAGAATAAGTTTTAAACAAGTGAATTAAAGAATATGTTTAGAACAGATGAATTAAGTTTCACTTTGTTTTAAAATCAGCAAGTTGAGTTTTCTTTTATGCTAGCATGTTATTTAGATTAGCTTACTGTTCTTTGCTATTTTCTGAGCATGAGTAGCTTTACATGGTTAGCATTTCAGCATGTCTTGTTCTTTTATTAGTAGATGAGCATGAGTAGTCTTCAGTAAATAATCAGTTAGATCATGTTATAGATATATGTACATGCATATCGAGATTTTGTGAGTTAGATAGCGCTTACTAAGCATTTTGCTTATAGTTTGCATTTCCTCTTACTGCAGATACAGGAAAAGAAAAGTGTTAGCAAAGGAAGGCGACAAGGAGGTGCGGATGGATGTGTGATGTCAGGACTATGGAGAGACCTGGGAAGTTTTGAGTTTTCATGTTTAGTGGATATAAATAGTTGAGTTGTACCTTATGGTTTATGTCTTTTTAGATTGTAGTTTCATTCCGCATTATTAGTTTGGTTATTTTCCACTGTTGGAGTTTTATTCATTTGTTATTGCTAGAATAGTTTATTTTTTTTAGTTGTTGTGTCTTATAAACTGCGTGGTTGTTTGATAAATGTTCCAGCCGCCTGTGGCTGTATATATTATGTTATGTATTAATGATTATGGTCACCAGTACAGGGGAGACTCTGTCGAAATTTTTCGGTAGGGATTCCTCGTGGTTTTTAATTATACCAGTTAATTAGAGTTAGTAGTTAATTAACGGTCACTCTTAGAGAGTAATAGAGTATTAAGAAGGGTGGTCTTTACAGTTCTTCTTCGTCAGTCTCAGATTCGTCTGAAGATTCAGACCATGTTTCCTTCATCATCTGTTTCTTTCTAGCTTCCTCTGTCTTGCTTGTACCTACAACCAACGTAATACCGTCCTCGACCGAAGTAGTGTCATACTGTTCATCTAATTCAAATAAATCGTCTATTAAATTATGCTTACTTACTTGGGTACCTTCGTGTAACTGAATCAGATTCTCCCACAGCTCCCTGGCGCTTGAGAATGGGCCGGCGCGATTCAGCTCCTTATTCGTTAAGCCGCATTGTAGTGTATACGTTGCTTTTACGTTTGCTTCTACCTTTTGGATAAGGTTCACGTCCCAGTTCTTGTACGGTAGTGGCTTGCCGGCACCGTCAGTTGGTATTTCGAGCCCGGTCTTAGTGATCATCCAAACATCGAACTCGGTTTGTAGGTACGACTCCATTCGGCCTTTCCAGTAGCCGAAGTCTTCGCCGGAGAAAAGCGGTGGACGAGTGGTGCTATAGCCTTCTTGGAGAGCCATTAAATCTTGCACGAAAAAGTGAGCAAAAAACTTGTCCCAGGACTTAATCCTGGATTAGTAGTGTGGTAGAAGGATAGAAATAGAAATTTACGAGTTTCGAGAAAAAATAATAATAATAAAATATTATTAAAAAATATTTAAAAAAATATTATTTCAAATTTTGCCAAATTCAATATTTTATCAATACTAATAAACCGTGAAAGGATGAAAATGAATTTTTCGAAAATAGTTTTGGAGGGAAAAAACGAAAGGCTTAAGGTTTTATTTTTACCCTATATAGACGAAAAAGCCACAAAAGAAATGCTCGAATGGTGGTTTCACCTATTCGAAGCGACCCCGCTCTGATACCAATTGTTAGATCGAGATGCGCTAGAGGGGGGTGAATAGCGCTCACGGCTATTTTGTTCGATTATCGGAATCGTAAAAAGCGTAAGAGTTAATGCAGCGGAATAAAAACAAACATACACAGACGCAAGAGATTTTTACTTCGTTCGGAGCCTTGATCGACTCCTACTCGAAGGCCCGCGATCCTTGATCGCTTTGCGTGGGCAACAACTATAAGCTCGATAAAAGGATTACAAGATGAAGTACAAGTAAATGAAAAAACTAATTATACCGACGACAAGAATAAAATCTCGGAGCTTCGGGTCGTCGTAAACTTGTAGCAGCACTTTCGGGCATCTTTCAAAGCAGTACGTTGGAGACAGAAGACTTGGAAATTGTTGTTTTGAGCTGCTGGTCAAGACCCCTTATAAAGGGTGTTCAAGGCGCCTTCTACTGTTCACCAAGGCACCTTGAAAGAGCCGTGTCAGCCGCGGAGATAAGTGCTGAACTGGTCGAACCTTATCAGGTTCAAGGCGCCTCCAACCACTCCAATGCGCCTTCATCAAGCTGTCTAAGGCGCCTTCCACTGTTCACCAAGGTGCCTCCAAGCTTGCTTCACAGCCAGCTCTAGCCTTGCACCCGAGGCGCCTCCATGCTCCATGGAGGCACCTCGGTATTGTTTATCTGAGGCCAATTATGCATTTTGGTCCCTGCATGATATGTTAATCCCAAAAATACCCTGCAGCATAAAGTTTAGCATAAAACAACAGTATAAATATGATAATGACAGTCTTCGGACTGTCCGAGTCTGACTTCGGATTTCCGACCGGAAACCCTAGGTCGACCCGACGCCTACTGTTCCCTCTACGGGGAACGCATCCTCACCTACTCCACTCAGGAGATTTACCTGTTGCCAGTGCGATCCTCCAGATCGACTGGACTTTTGCTCAGCACTCGACACTTCTGAACTTTCTGCTGGACATCCGCTTCCTGACTAGTCCAGTCTTTCACCTGGTTCGCGACACCAGGACTTTCGACCTAGGGTTACCACCCCCTAGGACTTTTGCCTGAAGCCATCGACCTGCCAAGACTTTCCGCATAGGGTTACCTCCCCCTATGACCTAGGGTTACCACCCCCTAGGGTTTTTCCCTTGCCTAACCGCAGTTAGGACTTTCCTGAAACACTTAGTCAAGCACGTTAGATTACAAACAGCTTAACTTTGAATCCTTTGCCATTATCAAAACTCAGGTCGATCGTCGGATGCTTCCCGCACCAACAGATCCAACTCTCTTAACTGGGGTCCTTTTTGAGCACCTCCATACAAGCACTAGACAAACATAATAAAAGAAAAGAAAAAAATGCTTCACATAAGAAAATATAATTAATTACTGCTTGTTATCTTGAATTTCCCATGACGGGTACTCAGCATAACCATCTCATTCCACTGTAAAACAATGACATTTTCTAAAGCATAATGGCTACACATAGTTAGTCCCAAGACATCTCTCCATGGTCTCATGGCATAAAATGCTAACTAGTCATCTAAAAGGGATCTATCTACTTGTTCATCTCACATAAGAGAAGTTCAAAGACTACATAGAAACACATCAAGCACCACGGGAAAATCACAGCAGCAGCAAGATCTGATATAATGAGGGAAAAGCTAAGAGAAGTTCATAATCAATCAAATCATATATGAGTTTGTATTATTACCATTGCTGGAAGTGAATCCTTGTGGTCAACTCCAAAATTTTCAATTATATCTTTCATATATTGTATGATATAAAAACCACATTGCTCCGCATCCGGTTGTTGAGGAGCCTATATTAGAAAAGAAATATTGGAATAACTCCTTGAAGGATAGTGAAACAGTTGCTAATCAAAAGGACATACCTTGACAACTACCCATGTTGGTTGTTTTTTCCCTTTCCTTCCCGCCTCCACATTATACATTTTCAAGGCCCTTCATGCATATAACCCGTGGGAATTGTATTGCCACATCAAAATACATACATGTTTCAACAAAGGTAAGAAAAGAAGCCACAAAACTTACATGTTGACAATATATTTCCAATCTTGATCACGAATGTGGTGACTAAGAGTATCCAACAAAAAAATAATCTCCTTCTCAACATTGATGATAGTCAAAATCCAGTGAAAACTACACAAAGAAATATAATTAGTGTATATATGCATCTTGAAAGTTCTCAAAATATGCAAGTGAGAGTGATATATAATGTTATCCTTACTCACCCAGCATTGCATGGCACAACAACCAATTGACCAGTTGAGGTACCAATTAGCCTACTGCTTAAGTAACAAGCCCTTTTATTCAACTGTTCTTGGATGAAATCTCTATTCTGATTTCTTGATGGTACATACTCCACAGGCACTGGTCCACCAATCTGAAATCCTGCAACATCTTTTCCTGCATCTTTCTATATAGATGCCTACAATTGGAAAATATCCCCAAAAAATGATGAAATCTAAATTAATGAAACACATAAATAAAGTCCAATTCGATCGAAAGCTTACCACATATACATAACTATACAAGTGTCTGTGATTGGCTTCAAGTCACAAAAGGGAAATATGTCATCGCAATTAACATGGACTGTGCACTCCATGCCAAATACATCAGGAACTAATTCCAAAATCACATTCTTTGTTTCATCAAGATGCTGAAAATAACTATATAAGATGTGTAAGGGTCTTGGCACATTGGACGATTGTAACTTAGACTTCTCTTTTCTGTTGTCAACTTTTTTCTTCCTGGTCTTCTACATATGTAGATGCAACCATATATATATTAGATATGTGACATACTTTAAATGTACACAAAATTTAGACAACACTTTATCACATTTACCTCATCCCGCATGCTGATCAAGTGTACAGGCCAAGCCACATGGCCACCTACTACAACATCCCCAATACTCTGACATGCAGACGGGATTGCAACAGGTAGTGGTGATGATTGATCAATTGCTTTATCAATGGAGATCCTCATGCAATTCACGGGTAATGGAACATCATCAATAAAGTTGCCAGGTCCATTAACAGAGACAATTGTCCCATATGCAACAGTCTTGTCGTTAGGCTGCAATAACAACATCACTGCTTTTCCCTATAAGACAAACAATTCATGAATTATCAACATATAGTTCTTTACAAGCCTCATTAGATACTAATGATGGGATATTAATATCAACGTGAAATATATATTTAACCTGTAAAGTCGAATCCTTCTCAATAAATTTTACATCATCATCATCGTGTTCTTTTAGGCCTTCATTTGAGAGGCGCCTATGACGTTCAACTTCAGGTTTTATATCGAGGAGTCATTGTGGTTTAACTGAGCAGCTACCCTTCTCCTCACTCTCAAATTCTTGACCAGATAGTTTCAACACCATTGCTTCCAATTTTTCTATTCTTTCACCTTGGTCAGAAAGCATAGTTTTTGTCTCCTTAAACTCTTTTTGTTGCCTATCATAGGCATCCGTATCAATTTGCACCTTCCCTCTAGCAACCTTGAAGAAGGATGATGGAGTGACATTTGCTCCTATGCCTCTCACACGTCCACCATGTTCGTTAGAATTCAAGGCCTTCGTGAGAATATCTTCAAATGGTTTGGTAAAGGACAACTTACCATCCTTCTTTTGGACAATATAATCATCCTGTCATGCACCCAAATACAATAACTTTAAATATATACATATATTATATATGTACAAAATAAGTAATTTATGTATACTTTTGCTTACAATCTTATTCATTGTTTGCTTCAACTCATCGCCATCAAATTCCCCTGCTTTGTTGAGCCGCCCTCTCTTCCAGAGGATGGCTCTGTTTATCTCATCGTCATCACATAAAACACTGGACTGTAAGCAGAAAACCACATGAAGTCAACGTACTCAACACCAACTACAACAACCATAAGTAGGAATTTAATGCTAACTAAATACTTACTATTTCTTCAGACAAACCCGCATATCCTTTTCGAGAAAGATGATGAAGGTATAAGTTTGCCTTGCTTCTTTGACTTTGTAGTTCACTTTTCCTCTACAAAGTGATAGATGAATTATAACCACATATATCAACTAGAGTTTAAAAAGGCCACCTTAAACAACTTACTATAAAGTCTTCAGACATCCGATTAATCACAAACTACTCCAATCTTCACGTGAAATGCAATGCCCTTGAGGTACCTTGTTGAGAAGCTTCGAATTATTTTCTATTTGGTTGGATGAATGTCTTGGTGAGGTGAGTTTTATACTGACGCCACTTGGTGTTTGCAGAGCTCAAACACTCATTCCTCCATTTTGGGTCCAGTTTGTATGTCAACTACACAAACAAATATCTTAAGTAAATAAATAAAAGAAAAGAAAAAAAATGCATCACATAAGAAAGTATCATGTTACTTACATTGACGGATTCCCATATCATGTTCTTAACTTCATTCGACACTTGCTTCCAAGAGTGGTAATTAATATTAACTTTTTCCCGAGCAAGCACACCAATAAAACTCTGCAATTCAAAAGCCTTTTAGCCAACTGGCTGTCCATACTCATTAAATTTCACAGTTTGTTTGACTCCTTGAACCCTTTGAACAACAAGCTTATTCATTTGTGTACGACCTCTTTTTGATCTTGTTATTTGGGTCGTCCCGTCTGATCTATGTCCTGGCTATCCTCAGTACCCTCTTTTTTATCTTGTTGTTTGTCTTTTACATTTGTGTGTGAATACTTATCATCATCACGTGCTGATTGGACCTTTTTTCTAGTGTTCATAGTGTCCAAAACCTAGTCATAACAATGGGAATTTGAAATAGAGCAGAGCATATCATTCAAAATCACAACAAAGTAAACATTCGTATATTTAAAAAAAACTACTACCAAACAATGAACCAAAGTTACCAAAATAAAGTAAATAGTCACATATATAAACCATAAATAAAGTTACCAAACTAAAAATTCTCATTGTCAACCCAAATTCCATCACAATCTCCACGAATACAAGGTGGTTCATTGTCATCAGTTTCATCAATATCCATTGATGGCATCCCTTTTGTGAAGCATTAGTAGTGGATTGAAGGATCTCCCAACTTATCATCAGTGATGTATTCAAAATACTCTCTATTTGTAGTTGAAAGTACAATAGACCATGTGGGACCTTGAGGGTCTTCTACATAAAATACTTGCTTCGCTTGAGTGCCCAAGATAAATGAGTCGGATTTGAATCCCATTCTCTTAAGATTTACCAAGGTGAAACCATTATCATCTACTCTAATACCAGTGTTATTCTCTACCCAATCACACTAAACATTGGAACTCAAAAATCATGTTAATTGAGCTCCCATATTTCTTGTATCACACCATAATACATCATGTCTGTTATAATTGGATTCTTATCCTTTGAACTTGCAACTTGCATTGTTTGTGCGAGCAAGCTTACACTCGAGTTTTGAACAACTCATGCATTATCACGTTCTTTCGTGTAATAAGTGACCCCATCGATCATATAACTAGAGTATTTTAGCACTTGCTTGCTAGGTCCATTCGCCAACAACTTCACTTTTTCTGAGAATTGATTGGAGGAAGATGATGTTGTATTTGTAACCTATAATTCATCATAAGGGGGTTTAATTATTAAAATTCTTAAATTTCTTGTGTTCAATAATAAACATGCTAATATTTATGGTACTTACATGTTCATGGAACCAAGAAATAAAACTTCTGTGGTGCTTATCTTGTAACCACTTTGCACCTTTAATAGGAAATTTTTGCTTCAAGTGTGTCATATGTTCCCTAATCAAAAAATTTTGAAGATATTAATAAGATATTTTTGTTAACAATTTTAGGAGATTATTACTGAACTAGAGAACTTACACAATGTAAGGATCAACCTCAGTGTCATTTTCCAATACATAACGATGTGCTTGTTCCCACTCATCGTGACAACAGAAGTTCACCTTGGCACCTGACTAGGACTTAGTGAGTATTGTTTCACGATGCTTTGATGGAATCCCTATCATGTTCATATTAGATAGAAATTCCGAGCAAAACTCTATAGCTTCTTCAGCAATATAACATTCAGCCATGCATCCTTCTGGTCGATTTCTATTCTGCACATAACCTTTCAATGTTCTCATATATCTTTCAAATAGAAACATCCATCTATACCAAACTGGTCCACATAACTTGACCTCACGCACGAAATGAACTGTTAAGTGAACTATTATATCAAAAAATGAAGGTGGAAAATACTTTTCAAACAGACACAATGTCGTCACAATTTCTATTTGTACATTATCCAACTTTGAGGCATCTATTACTTTGTTACATAACACATTGAATAAGAAACAAAACCTTGTGATAGCATTTCTGACATGCTTGAGTAGAACACCACGGATGGCAATTGGAAGCAAATGTTGCATTAAGGTGTGGCAGTCATGTGATTTAAGACCAACCAGTTTTAGGTCCTTCATTGAGACAAGGTTTTTGATGTTGGAGGAGTAACCCGTGGGAACCTTAATTCCGAACAATGAATTATAAAGTCTTCTTTTCTCATCCTTGCTTAATGTATAACATGCTAGGGGAAAAAATGTCCTTTTCTCCCCTTTTTATGGTGCTAATTCTCCCCTAATTTTCATATCCACTAGGTCGTTTCTTGCTGTAATTCCATCTTTTGTCTTTCCTGGCATATCAAGTAATGTACCAATCATACTTTTGCAAACGTTTTTCTCTATGTGCATCACATCAAGAACATGTCGAACATGCAGATCTTTCCAATACTCAAGTTCAAAGAATATCGATTTCTTTTTCTAGCAGGAATTACCATCATTTTCCTTTGATTGAAGATTTGTTCTCATTTTTCCCCATCGGCATGTAATTCCTTCTACTTTTTTTAAAACTTCATCACCGCTTAGTGGTTTTGGGGCCATAGTAAAGTCTTGTGTCCCATCAAATGCCTTCTTCTGCCTTCGATAAGGATAATCTCTACGAAGAAACCGTCTATGACCTGTAAATGACATTTTTTTATTCAACCTTTTTGCACAAGTTTTCTCACCACAGATAGGGCATGCTTGATATCCTTTTACAGTGCATCTTGCCAGGTTTTCATATGCCGGAAAATCATTAATTGTCCACAATAGGACAGCTCTAAGCAAGAATCTTTCTTCTCGGTGTGCATCATATGCTTCAACACCAACTTCCCATAATTCTTTTAAATCGTCAATCAAAGGCACCAAGTACACATCAATGTCATTTCCCGGCTGTTTAGGACCAGAAATCAACAACATGAGCATCATATATTTTCTCTTCATACACAACCATGGAGGAAGGTTATAGGTGATCATTATAACTTGCCAACAACTATATGTAGAACTCATCAAACTATGAGGATTGATCCCATCAGCTGTTATGACCAACCTTAGATTTCTTGTCTCAGAAGCAAAATCTAGCCAATTATGATCCATATGTCTCCAACAAGGTGCATCAGCTGGATGTCGTATATAGGCATCACATACTCTTTTATTAGCATGCCAAGTTAACTCCTTAGATATTTCCTTGCTCTGAAACATTCTTTGAAATCTAGGAATAGGAGGAAAGTACCATAAAAGTTTTGCAGGGGCTCCTTCAATTATCCTAGAATTCTTGGCCAACTTCCACCTTGACAACCCACAAGTAGGACAATCGGTAAAATCATCATACTCCTTCTAGTATAAAACACAATCATTAGGGTAAGCATGTATTTTCTTATAAGTCATCCCCATTGCACATAAGCTTTTCTTTGCATCATATAAAGATAAAGGCAATTTATTGTCAACGAGAAGTATTTCTCCAAACAAGACAAGTAGTTCAGTAAAACTATTATCACTCCACCTGTATTTCGCTTTCAAGTTATATAATTGCACAATTGCAGATAACTTTGTAAATTTAGTACACCTAGTATACAAAGGTTTCTCAGTATCCTCAAGTAATTTTATAAATTGATCTGGATTCTCTGAACTTTTATATGTAGCGTGTACCATATCTACAGGTTTATCAGCAAAATAGTTTTCACTTTCTCCAGCTGCATCATTCTCTTTCTTTAAATCTCCTAATACAGATTCTTCCCCATGCCATATCCATTTTTTATATGCATACCATTACAGTACACATGTGCCCTTATGCTGTTAATATTATTGTTCCATAGATTGCCACATTTCATACAAGGACAAGGTATACTAGTAGGATTAGTAGCATGTTGTAGCGCAAATTGCAAGAAAGATTCTAGTCCAAGTTCAAACTCATGTGATAATCTATCCTTTGTCATCCATGCCTTGTCCATTTTGTTGTACTAATGAATCTAAAATCAATCAAAAATATCAAGACAATTACAACAATGAGCCATATTACATACTATTTCATATTTTCAGAATCAACAATTAACTTAGTATGACAAACAAAATTTGCACTTCATCATTATACCAATAAATAAACTATGAGTCATTCATGAATCATCACCTAAACCCTAAACCATATTAGTAACTATTTAGATGGATTTAGAAATTCATAAAATCATAATTAACTTGTTCATGAATCGATTTAACAAGAAGGTCAAAAGAAAATACTCACTTAATGATCAAAGCCTTTAAGTTGTATATGTAGCGCATCCCAAATCCTGTAGAAACAACAACAATAAAAAGAGGTAAATTTCTAAACCAGAAACCATGACATATCAGTGAAAAGAATTAGCATAGACATAAAAGAAACTTGATAGTTCAAGGATTACATAAAACCAACTTAGCAATAGGAACTAATAACTCCTTAATCTATCAAACAAAAATGATAAAATCAACCCAAGGTAGTGTTTGAGGAAATTCATCAAACACATCGCATGCATCAATCAATTAATACTTGCAAACAAGAGATCAAGAAGATGAAACTGTCGAAGATGAGGAAGAACTTCAGTAGCGACGATGGATAAAGGAAAAATTACTGGAATGTGAAGAAGGACTCCAGCGGTGGCAGTGAATGCTGGATCGGAGATGGATGAAGGAAAAACTACCGGAATGTGAAGAAGGCCTCCTCTTCTCACCCAAAGGGAGGAGTTGGAGGAGATGCGGTGTGGTTAGACAGAGAAGCAAGGGTGTCGTGTCTTGTGTAACGCCCGCCCTCCCTGCTAACTCTAAGGGACGGGGCTATGATACTCCATGTACAAATTTTTCTTTTTAAAACAGCGGAAGACTTAAAATAATTTTCTTAGTTTAATAAAAACTTTTCTTTTGTTTTTCTTTTCATCAAATCTGAACTACACTATCATGGCATCAATAACATGATATCAAAATTAGTAGAAACATAACATCAAGTCATACATATGGTACTACAATTCATGATACAAAAGCATAGTTCTTTAAAAGTTTTTAAAGCAGGTTCTTATTTGGTTGTCTAGCCACTGCCACACACATCTCCTTGCCTCTCCTGCTGCTCCTTTAGCTCATCCAGCTTTTTCCTTTATCTGTGGTACAAGGAAAGTAAGCTATGAGCACTCATGGCTCAGTAAGTTCCTTTCCTACTCACTAAAACCAAAAATCATCACATGATCAAAGAATGTCTCAACATAACATGATCTCAACTAGTCATGGCATAACATATCATACTCTTTAAGCATATCATGCAACATAACAAAATCATAACTAGTCATGGCATATCATCTCTTAAAGCATAGCATGAAACATAACATAATCATATCTAATCATGGCATATCATAGTATCATCATAAGGTGGCATGGAATATCAAGCTCTTAAAGAATAGCATGAAACATAACATAATCGTATCTAATCATGGCATATCATAAATCATAGCATCATCACAACATGATCATAAGGTATATGCAATATGATTTTGAAAACATGTATCCAAAAAACATGTGTATGTCTCATGATCTTTAAAACCATTTCTTCTTACATATATACTTGAATATAATATCAACATAATCAGGGCCCCGGCTTGTACCACACATAGATAAATCACGTAGATATGCGCGCTTCCTAAGTATATCCAAGGTAGCAAGTCTTGAATCATACTAGGAACCAGGTCCGGATCACACAGCCATAGACCTAGGGGCGTACTAAGGAGCCCATCCCTTTGTTTTTACTAGCCTGGATCACATAGCCAAAGGCCTAGGGGCTGATTAGGAGCCCACCCTTGGTACAAGCCTTACAAAGTAAAGTAGCATGTATAAAAATGCATCATTTAGTCACATAGCATATCATAGAAGTATGCATCACTTAGGCATACGTTATGTCATAAAAGTATGCATCACTTAGGCATACATCATATCATAAATAGTATGCATCACTTAGGCATACATCATGTCATAAAAAGTATGCATCACTTAGGCATACATCATGTCATAAAAAGTATGCATCACTTAGGCATACATCATGTCAGAAAAAGTATGCATCACTTAGGTATACATCATGTCATAAAAGCATGCATATTTTCACCACATAGCATATCATGAGGGCATGCATATTTTAGGCACATAGCATATCATCAAAGCATGCATATTTCTATCCACATAGCATATCATGAAAGCATGCATATTTTAAGCACATAGCATATCATCCAAGCATGCATATTTCTATCCACCTAGCATATCATGAAAGCATGCATATTTTAAGCACATAGCATATCATCAAAGCATGCATATTTCTATCCACATAGCATATCATGAAAGCATACATATTTTAAGCACATAGCATATCATCAAAGCATGCATATTTCTATCCACATAGCATATCATGAAAGCATGCATATTTTAAGCACATAGCATATCATCAAAGCATGCATATTTCTAAGCACATATCATATCATGGAAAGTATAAATCACAAGCATACATGTTTAAGCATAAGGGTGTATCATGTGATTATATTATCATAAGAAACATGGTAACATAGTTAGCTTGGGTTCTAAGCTTCCTAATCCCTTGGGTTCTTATCATGTCCGAACCCCCCCTTAGATCTCAATTTAGGTAAAAACAACCTCCAAGCATGTGGAACCTAAATTATCATCACATCAATTTCATAGGAAGCATTATAAGCATGATTAACTTGGTTTTTAAGTTCTCCAAGTCCCTAAACTTCTTGTGGCCGAACCCTATCAGGTGTGAAACAAGGTCCCAAATGTCATGAAAGCATGGAAACCTTAAACCATATTTATAGCATTTTTTTCCAAGTAACATAGTAAGTATATTTGAGCTAGTTCCTAAGTTCTTCAAGCCCTTAACATATGTCATGGCCGAAATTTAACAAGTATTCATTAGGGCTAAAAGCAAGCATACAAGCATGTGAACTTGAACTAACATCATGTATAAATTCATAATAAGGCATCATACAATGGGTATGGCCGAAACTTACCCTAGCCTCCTTTTAGGTCATTAAACAACATATAGCATGAGAACTTTGGCTTTCTACTTATCATATTTCATGTAGAAATATAGAGTGACATGAGCATATTTAATTTTTGTTCTAGGGTTTCTAGGGCATCTATCCCTTCATGGATGAAACATACAATGGTCCATTTAGGTCATGGAAAAATTATACAAGCATGTGACTCAATCAACATATTATCATATTTCCATAAGAAGCATTTTTAACACAATTGGTTTCAATTCTAAGGCCTCTAGGTCATTTAAACCCTACTTGGCCGAGACTCATCAGTGTTTAAACTTGCTTCAAATAGCCTAAAAGCATAGGAAGTCATACAAGTTTCATAGCATGTATAAAGACAAGCATAATAAACATACATGTGAATTGTGTCTTAGGCTTCCTAGGTTTCTTTCCTTTTTCTTTTATTTTTCCTCATGGCCGAAACCTACCAATCTCTAAACTAGGTTTTAAGTGGCCAAAAGCATGGAAAACCTAAGTAAGTTTCATGGCAAAAATTACTAAGAACATCATATACAAATTTGGTTCATAAACAAGCTAGGACCCTTGTGATCTTACATGTCATATATCATGTAACTAAATTCTCTATACCCTAATTAAGCATGAGAGCATTAAACAACTTTCATATCTTAATATCACAGAGGTCTTGAGCATGTTAAAATTTTGTTTAAGCTTTTCTAAACTATCCATCTTATCATGGCCGAAAATCTTAATGAAGAGTTCATGAATTTCTAGCAATATTCAACATGCAATTCTTTAAGAGAACTCTATATTCTATCATATAAACATGGTTACTTAAATTTAAAGGTCTTCCTAACCCTAAGCTCTTTTCTTGGCCAAAACATATGAGTGGATTTCTTTTGGTTCCAAGTAACTTTTAAGCAAGAAAAAACAACAAAAGGCCCTTAGTAATTCATGGAGGGAATCTTGTACTAGTTTGGTTAAACAATGATTTCCCTAACCTCTTTAAAATATTTTTGGCCGAAATTCTAGGGTTAGGTACTCCTCTGACCAAGCATCATATAGGTATAAAAACATGAAGGAAAACCTTCCTACATAGCATAGAAAAATATCATGAAATGAGGACTTGTTTAAACCTTCCTAGATTTGAAAACTCTTCTTTGGCCGAATTTTTCTTAAATTCTATTCTAGGTTTTCTAATCCTCATAAAATCCGAAAAGCACATAAAATGCCTTGTACCACAGGTGAGGGGAAGCTTACATCCTTTTCGCTTGTGGATCTAAGGTGTGGTGATGGAAGAAGTAGCCTCTTCTTCTTGTTCCCTTCCCTTGATTCCTTGCTAAGTCCTCCTTGTATCTTAGGCTTTCTTAGGAGAAAACCTTGGCTTGTGCCGAAGATGGAGGAGAGGGGACTGAGGGTTCGGTGAGGGAGAGGGAGGATGAGGGAAAATGAGAGAAAAATAGATTTTTCCCTTTACATACTCTCTTTTATGTTAAGGGGAAAGAGGTAGCAAACTTGGTTTTTTGCTTTCCTTCTCCCTTAGCTTTTTTTTTTCATTTTTATTTATTTTATTTTCTAATTTATTCTCATCATTTATGATGAGAACAAGGGGGAATGAATCCCCTTCATTCTCCATTTAATGTCACGGCAAGAGAGGGAAAAGAGAGAAAAAGGGAGGAAGGCAAATTGCCTTTCTCTTGCTCTTTTCTTGCTTTCTCTTCTTAGATCTTTACTCCTATCTTTATCATGCATTCCCTTTCCTTGCTATCAATATCTTCTCTCTATCCCAATTGGTTTCTACTAATTAATTCTATAAATTATAATATAAGAGGTTCAAGGTTCAATCCTTGACCTCCTCTTCTTTTTATTTCATTTTATTTATTTTTGCTTCAACTCACTTCTTATTATTTTTCTAAGGCAAAATTCATCATTCTCTTATTTATCTTAAAAGCTTAGTGGGTGTTACATCTTGATCCTGATCGGGAGAGGAAGGGGCGTCGATCTAGGAAGGGGAAGAGGGAGATGAGGTTGAGAGAGATGGTCGGAGGTTTAGGTTTAGGTTTAGGTTTAGGCTGAGAGAGATGGTCGGAGGAAGGGGTGCGATATAGGTTTAGGTTTGGAGGGAACTTTGTGAAGTGTTGCAAATTTTGGCTGGTGGGAATATTAAAATATTTTATTTTGGTTCATTAACACCGGGTTTTAAAAACCACTGTTAAAATTGGTGTTTATTAACGAAAAAAGGCGCTCATAGATATCACCTAAAAAACCGATGTCTATGAGCGAAAATCTACGCTCATAGACACCGATTTTTGGAAAAACCGGTGTAAAATACTCAAAGATATCAGAATTTGCTTAAAACCGTTGTTGTTCCACCGATGTCTATGAGGGTTTTTATTGTAGTGCTACCATTATTACAAGGGGCTATCATCCATTTTGTCGGATAAATATACCTCTAGGATGTGAAAATTTATTAGTATCAGTGCCACAGGTGGTGAAACCATTCTTCATGTTTCAGATTTCATGATTTGTTTTCTCAATGTAACTTTTTGGATTTTGAGACCAGGCAACATCATGACATCTCCAAGCTATAAGAAGTAAGGTCGTATAATTGTTATTAAATACTTTTGTTAGTACTTATATAGTTTTATGTAACAAGAATGACACGTGATGGGTTAGCCACTGTTTACGGCCGTGGTCCGGGTCAACCAGGGAAATGACTTGTTGAGTCAATGGGACCTGAATTTATTACCAAAGAAGTGAATTTTTCTAGAGATCCGAATGATGCTGAGTCAGATAGTAGAGGTCAGACCCATCAAACCCCGATTGGAGATCACGGGATATATTCTCAAGAAATACTACTAACCATTCCAACCCTTGCTACTACTAGTTGGGTAAAAGATAGAGCCCACATATCCTTGTTGGCTCGGTTAGTCAAGGATTGATTTACTTTATTTTATGGGGATTTTGACTCTTGGGTTGATACTTAGTTAGATAACATAGAAGATACATTTGAGTACCTGATATAGAAAAGGCTGAATTAGCTGCATATCATCTATGGAATCAAACTGTTAGTTAGTGGAAAATACAGAAGATGATTTTCGAAGAATAAAGCATCACTTGTTGATGATTTCGAGATGCTTTTGAGATATAGTACTTCTGTACCTCCTATTCTATAACTTGCTCTCAGAGGTTCCTGAACCTTAAGTAGAGCACCTATAGTATAATAGATTGCAAGACAATGGTTAGTTGACTCGCATAACATTGCTTCCACCAAGTAACTCAAGACTTTAACCATATGTTCATTCATCTAAGGTCTTAAAGTCTACATTTGGACCATAATATTTGATCCTTTGTCAATACTTGTCAGAGAATATTTATGGGCAAGAGTACGAGAGTCATACACTCATAGTGGATCTGCATGTTCTTGCAATGGTGGAATTTGACATCATTTTAGGCATGAATTGATTGGCCACTTACCATGCTATAGCGAGAGTAGTCACCTTCCTATTTTTGGAAAAACCCTCTTGGGAATTCATTTGAATCAAGGATGATGAGATTTCTCTTATTTCAGTACCGCAAACTTAGGGACTATTGTCCCGTGGTTGTTAGGAATACTTATTATCATTGATAAATGCTGAGGAGGATGGTGCTTTCCATATCTCAGACATTCATAAAGTTTAAAAATACCCTGACGTATTTCTAAAAGAACTCCTCAGCTTGCCCCCAAAGTGGAAAGTAGAATTTGTTGTTGGTGCAATCGACCTCTAAGGTTTTAATGTCCAACAAATATGTTTAATGGAACTTGATCAAGGGAAGTCCTAGTTGTGACTAGGTAAGGGTGAGAAGTCTACCTAGTGACTAGTCCTAACTGTGATTAGGCATGGGAAGTCTTAGTTGGGGGTAAGCAAGGGAAATCTTGGTAGATTGCAGAAGCTAGGTAGAAGGATTCGGTAGATCTGGAGGACCCAATATTGAATCCCTGGTGGACCAATCCGATGCTGAGTCTTGATGAGTAAAGCTAGGTAAAGAAAACCTTAGAGGGAGGTAACTCTAGGTTCTGGTGAGTGAAGCTAGATGAAGAATATCCTAGGGGGAGGTAACCTTAGGTAATGAGAAGTCTTGGAGGAGTGAACTTCAAGTAAAGTTGATCGGATGGTTTCTAGTTGACCGCACACGGTCAACTAGACCAGCAGATCTAGGTAAATCTAAGTTTAGTTTTACCATAATATTTTATATTGCTATTTACTAATTTAGTATTACAGGTAAAGTCTTAGTGAATTAGGTGATCAAACACTGAGCAGAGAAAGTCCAAATAAATCTAGAAGACCAAATGTTTAGCAGGTAGGTTGAGGTAAATAACTAGAGTAGAGTGATGGTAAGGTCTTCTTCTAGAAAAAAATAACCTTAGTGTTAGTATTAGCCCTAGTACCAATTATGAGATGATTATAAAGGGCTCCTTTTATATCATATTTCATTATTAATAAAGGTAAAGTTGATTATTATATTTACTTCAATTCAGTGCCAAATGAATAAATATAATAATGTCCTAAAATAGTAGGTTCTTATATACAGTATGTCAATTGGCTGAATTGATAGTGAGATATTATAGAGAATACTACTCTTAACTGTTCCTAGGCGAGCATTAATATACAAGGACAATATTAATGCGTTGAGACTAACATGTAGGTCAACGGATGACTTGATCTCACAAGTCATGGATATGAGATATCAGGTTGACACATGAGTATATATTAGAGAATATGTATTGAATGACCCGCCATGAGAATGTTTCATGGATCGTCGTATGAGTGTCATAAACATTCTCATGTGACTATTGGTATGAATAGTCCTTAGACCTCAAGTCACTACAGTTCCCTATATAAAGAGTTGTATACTTTGGTATCGTCAAACGTCATCTGTAACAGGGTGGACCATAAAGTCGATCACTGGGTATGCAATAAATTATGCGAAAGGATGTGAGTGATATAGATGGGATCTATCCCTTCCATATGATGGAAGCGATATCTGTAGGCCCCGTGATTAGTAGGACACAAGAAAGCATGGTCATGCGTAAATGAGTCAATATGAGATATTGAGCTCATTTGTTTGAGTGTGTCTACTTGGAGATCAAGAAACACAAAGATTGATAAGAGGATGACACGGTCTATGCCTCATTGATTAATCTAGATATCAAGGATAGAGGGGCCAAGTCATACAAGATAATAGTCACGAAAAGGTTAAGTCGGATCTCGACATTCTCGTCACTTGGGTAGCAATGATGTCTTGCTAGATGCCACTCATTGCTTATGTATTTAAATGTTGATTTGGATACATTGCCAATGTTATGAGAACTTATTGGGTCACACACAAAGAACAAGTCAATGGAGATGAATTCATATGATGAATCATTGGATTAAGTCTAATTTAAATTGGACTCATTGAGTAAGACTCAATTAAATCTAACTATTGGATTAAGTCCAATTCAAATTAGACTCATTGAATCAATTGGACTGATGATTAATGAGTTGGGCTCATTATATGATTTCATGAATTATTTGATGATTAATGAGTTGGACTCATTATATGATTTCATGAATTTGAATTCATAAAGAAAGAGGAGTGTACAACTTGAATTACTAATGCATTAGATGCATTGGATGTAGAGTGAACAATTTGAATTGCTCATGCATTGCATGCATAGGATGCATTGGATTCATTGGATGAAGATAAATATTAATGTCAATCAAGACAATTGACATTAAGGCATGAGGCAATTTCATGAATCTATAAAAGGGAGTTTTTGGATTCATTTTCATGATGAATTTTTGGTGTTCTTGCTCTTCTTCCTCCTCCTCTCTTCCACTTGGCCAAAACTTCCAAGAAGGGTTGCTAGCACAACCTTTGGCTGTTTCATTCTCCACTTGGTGAGTTTGTGAGACAAATGAGACTTGTTCATGTGGATACCATAGAGGCGCAACCACTTGATCGCACTAAGATCTGCATCTAAAGAAACGTTGCTGTCGAGATTGTGAAGGGTACACAACAAAGGTATAACTTTCTCATGTATAAAAATTAGTACTTAGTATATGGTTTCCTTTTGCATGGATCTTCTGGAAAGGAACTAGATGTTTTTCACTGCGCTTTCGCGTGTTTAGCGCCCTAATTCCTTACAGTGATATCAGAGCCAAGTTGCGAAGGCATATACTAAGTAGTTAGAATTTCATATGTGATATAGAAATTATATGACATGTTTATTATGATTTTCATGATTCTGAGCAAGTTTCGGCCAAGAGGTTTTTAGCGAAACCATCATGGCGTTGTGGCTCATAATTAGTTGTTTAAATCATAATAAATTTTGTCATAATAGATTGAGAATTTTATATGGCATGGTGCATGGTTATGACCCTTAAACCCCGATGTGATTGGATGTGTGTGTTGTAATTCATAATACGATCTGCGTGTCGTGCCTCTCCTCTTTTATTCTAGTTGTAAATTTAGACTACGCTAAAATGTAACTCGAGTTTTCTTTAGATTTTGTAATGTACAAATTAGAGAAGAATAAGTCTACTTGACGACGGTGAGAAAGGGAGAAGGACAACAACACATGGCGACTGATCCTGTTTGAGAAGCTAGACACGACGGAGATCCGGAAGAAGGAAACCCACCACGATGATGAAGAATAATGTCCGCAGAATACCGATCCGAGAAACCCAAAGCGGATCAGGAGAAATAGAGTCATCGAAAGTCCTCCTCGCACGAAGACCCGATGATGAAGAAGAAATCCAAATCTGAAGAGGAGAAACCCATATCCGAAGCTTCCAAGACTTCCTGCGCACAAGAGACCAACCAACGCTATCGTCAGTGACCTAAGACCGGGGTGGGAATCCCTGGCTAGGCCCTCCGACGCTCAAGTCAGTGATCTCTCTCGGTGTGGAAGAAGAAGGAAGAAGAAGATGAA
Source organism: Zingiber officinale (assembly GCF_018446385.1). Classification (NCBI taxonomy): domain Eukaryota; kingdom Viridiplantae; phylum Streptophyta; class Magnoliopsida; order Zingiberales; family Zingiberaceae; genus Zingiber; species Zingiber officinale. The sequence goes on from NC_055986.1 coordinate 46,498,482, forward strand.
CAGTAGCTGGAAATTAGGGTTATGAATGTGTGCAATGATGTGAACTTACCTAGCCAACGGAGAGGATTCCCCCTTTTATACCACTTCATATAACCTCCGTAGTCATGAAGTGGACCCCGCTTTGTTAGAGTTTGTTATGAGATGACGTCAGCTGCGTACTTGTAATAAATGACTTTTAAGGAATCTTTCTTGTACCCCAGATGTACCTCCTTTGTCGTTTAGCACCCGCAAAATAATCTAAAAGAACATTTCCCGTCGAGATATTTAATACCTGTCATGTGATCACATATTGTAGATATTATCATTAATTAACCTATTTGAAATGTTTATCTTTATTCTTCCTCATGAGACTTCTGTCCGCGCCATTTTATGCTATCTATCCTACCTAGCAATAGGCCATATTTTATCAGGTATTTTTTTCAAGGTGTTGGTCGACCTGGCTGATATTAACCTTAGGACGTGTCGCGATCGATACTATTCTACATGCTTCAGAAGTATCTCCCGGCCGATATTAGCCTACCTCCTTTGAGGTATATAGATCTTCCTCCTGGGAAGCATATTTCGGTCGATATAGACTTACTTCTTATGTCCCGGCCGATATTAGCCTACCTCCTCTGAGGTATATAGATCTTCCTTCTGGGAAGCATATTTCGGTCGATATAGACTTACCTCTTATTGAGGTATGTATCGGCCGATATTCGCCTACCTCCTTTGAGGTATATAGATCTTCCTCCTGGGAAGCACATTTCGGTCGATATAGACTTACCTCCCTTGGAGGTATATCTCGGCCGATATTAGCCTATCTCCTTTAGGGCATATTTCGGTCGATATATACTTACACCTTATTGAGGTATGTCCAAGCTGATATTGGCCTACCTCCTTTGAGCTATATAGATCTTTTCATGGGAAGCATATTTCGATCGATATAGACTTACCTCTTATTGAGGTATGTCCCGGCCGATATTAGCCTTTCTCCTTTGAGGCATATAGATCTTCCTCCTGGGAAGCATATTTCGGTCGATATAGACTTACCTCTTATTGAGGTATGTCCCGGCCGATATTAGCCTATCTCCTTTGAGGTATATAGATCTTCCTCCTGGGAAGCATATTTCGGTCGATATAGACTTACCTCTTATTGAGGTATGTCCCGGCCGATATTAGCCTTTCTCCTTTAAGGTATATAGATCTTCCTCCTGGGAAGCATATTTCGATCGATATACACTTACCTCTTATTGAGGTATATCCCGGCCGATATTAGCCTATCTCTTTTGAGGTATATAGATCTTCCTCCTGGGAAGCATATTTCGGTCGATATAGACTTACCTTTTATTGAGGTATGTCCTGGCCGATATTAGCATTTCTCCTTTAAGGTATATAGATCTTCCTCCTGGGAAGCATATTTCGGTCGATATAGACTTACCTCTTATTGAGGTATATCCCGGCCGATATTAGCCTATCTCTTTTGAGGTATATAGATCTTCCTCCTAGGAAGCATATTTCGGTCGATATAAACTTACCTCTTATTTAGGTATATCCCGACCGATATTAGCCTATCTCTTTTGAGGTATATAGATCTTCCTCCTGGGAAGCATATTTCGGTCGATATAGACTTACCTCCCTTGGAGGTATATTCCGGCCGATATTAGCCTATCTCCTTAGTTTTATTACCTCCTTTCCTTTCCTTATCGGGGACCCACAAAACCTAACCCATATCACTAGCCTTCCCTTCAAGTCTAGTCGAAGGAGGTGTAAACGACTGACTAGACATAAGTCTGGTTTTGTCTTTTCCTACCCGTGACTCTGCTCCAGATATTGAAGTGACCTCACAGATTTTGTGTACAACTATCTCATCAAACTAAGTATAGTGATCCTGTGAGCCTTTGATCCTTTAAATAGGGTTACAACCTTCTCTTCATCCACCACCCATCTCAGTTCTTTTCCTTCCTTGCCGCCTTTTATTGCTAAGGTCATGGTCTCGGGTCCTCCTCTTTGGGGGCGACTTTTGTTGGACAAGGTGAGATCTATATATGAGTTTATTGGGATTTTTGCTCCGGTTCCCTCTAGGGTTCAAGGGATTGTCTTAAGAGATGAAGCTTCACAATTCAGACTTTTCATCCAAAGATGCCGATGCTCTGAAGGATTCAAGAAACTTCAGAGAGATTTTTGCTATTCACAGAGGGGCAGCCAAATGACCCATGGGTGTTGTGTGAAGGGCACAACAAATGCTACCCTTGGGCTATGCTCGGTTGATCCACTTGCAGAGCTCTAGGGCTTGAGAGGGGAAGTGGTTTTTACATTTACTTTTCCATCATGGTCTGTATGGACCTTTCTCCTTCCCCCTACCCTTGAGTTTTTCTACCTTGTTGCTTTCTTCGTCCCAGGCATAATATTGCCACTTATGTGCCTTGACAAGCCTAGGTGAGGTAAAATGTTTCTATCTCTGCTCCATGGTAAGTTTGAATCCAGTGGGATTAAAATTTTCTAAGCGTTTCAAGAGCTTGTGTTTGTAAACTTTGTTATCTATCTGAGGCTTACTGTTCTGAGGGAAAATGTAATGTTATGTACTTGATCAGATTCTAAGTGTAACAACAAACTCTTGTATTGAATTAAATGATTCTATTGAGTCCTTCTGTAATTTACAAGAATAAATGTGATGTTGTATTCATTACCTCTTTGCATATCCTACGTGTCATTTATCATGACTGAGGCTATCTTAATTGTTGGAATACTTCTATATCATGGCTAATATTATGCCTGTTGGAGTGTATACTGAGAGCCTAAGCTTTGTAAACATTCATTATGAATAAAGAATCACATTTGGTCTAATTATCTACATTTGTTTGTAGTTGTTCATTTAATTTATATTGTAGATAACATAGTATGTGGTGTCACATACAGAAGATGATGTTATCAGTACCTTATAAATTATAAACAGTAGCTCACGACCAGAATGGAAAGGAACAAACCATTAGAAAGTGGTAGTGTAATTAGGTATTAGTTTATCTTGACTATATAATTACACTAGTACACTCAGAGTGTATTGAGTAGGACCATTTGAGGTCGTTCCTTTTATACTGACTTTATAAAGGAACAAAGACCTCAGTTATTATGGAAGTGTGTGCTCTTAATCCTAATATAATAACAAGCACATATGTTTGATATTTATTTCTTTAATTTATCAATGGGTGAGATTTAGTTCGATGAATCAATAAACCCGATAAATTGGGAAATGGTATCACTCATAGTGTGTGTTGTTGATTATAGAAGGAAACTGTGTCCTAGTGATACTAGGTTGATAATGTCCTCAAGAGGAGCTCATAAAGATTGTCATGTTAAACCTGCGGTGGACTTAGTCCGACATGATAATAAGGTTGAGTGGTACTACTCTTGGACTTAGATATTAATTAAATGAGTTGTCGTTAACTCACTTAATTAGTGGACATTCGATATCTTAAACACAGGAGACTAACACACTCATAATAAGAAGGAGCCCAAAATGTAATTTGGGATTGGTGCGGTAGTTCAATGATAGTTCTCTAGTGGAATGAATTATCATTGATAAAATTAAGTTGTGTGTTGGGGCGAACATGGGATGCTTAATTTTATCGGAGACCAAAACCAATTCCTCCTCTCGGTCCCTATCGTAGCCTCTTATTTATAGAGTACTATACCACATATACCCACCTTCTATACCCACCTAAGGGGCGGCCAAGCTAGCTTGGGAACCAAGCTAGGGGTTTAAGGTGGCCGGCCCTAGCTTGAACCCAAGCTAGTAGGGCCGGCCATAATTAAATAAAAAAAGAAATTTAATTTTAGATTTTATTATTATGTGGAAGATATATTTTAAAGAGAATTAAAATTAAAATATCTCTCTTGTAAAAGATTTACAAATGATTAAAGAAAGAGATTAGATCTCTTTCCTTATTTGTAGATTGGAGAGTTTTTTATTTTCTCTTTAAAATTATTCACATGTTAATAAAATTAAAATTATAGATATTTCCTTTTGTTAACCATGAAGAGATTTTTAAAGAGAAATTTTATTTTTTAAAATTTCCAGAAACAAATAAGGAAAGTTTTAATTGTTGATTAAAACTTGTCCAATTTGCATCCTCTTGATGTGGCCGGCCATCATTGTTTAATTGGGGAAATATTATTTTATTTTTCTCAATTAAATCATGTCAAGGAAATTAAGGAAAATTTGTTGTAATTAAATTTCCTAATTTACCTAGGCCAAGGAATATAAAAGAAGGGGTGAGGGTGCCTTCACAAGACTTAACATCTATTATTCCTCTCCCTCTTTTGTTCCTTGGTGTGGCCGGCCATCATCTTCTTCTCTTCCTCTTTGTGGTGGCCGAACCTCCCCTCCTTGGAGTTCTTGTGGTGGCCGGATACTACTCGGAGAAGAAGAAGAAGGAGAGAAAGCTAGCATCTCTTGGAGCTTGGTTAGTATTTTGTTTTTCCTCCTTGGTGAAGTTTCCCTTTGTGGCCGAACCTTGCTTGGAGGAGAAGAAGGTGGTTGGTGGTTTCTCATCTTGGAAGATCGTTGCCCACACAACGTCCGAGGTTAGAAGAGGAATACGGTAGAAGATCAAGAGGTTTTTCTACAAGGTATAACTAGTAATTTCTATTTCCGCATCATGCTAGTTATTTATGGAAATAATACCAAATACAAGAGGCTTACGTTCTAGTATTTCGAATATGGTTTTTCGAAGTTGTGTTCTTTTGTTTCTTTCTTTTCCTTGTGATTTGATTGTTCTCTTTGGTTAACCTAAAGTTATTTTAGGAAATTAAATATTAGCTTTCTATTAAAGGTTTTGTCTAGTCGGTGGTGGTTGCTCCCATATCCAAGAAGGCCATGTGCCTCGCCACGTCAGTACTGGGAACCTTTTATGGAAATTGATATTTAATGGAATTAATAACTTAAGGTGACTTGGGTCGAACGTGTTAAGTTCCGCAGGAGATCCAAGTCAAAACCTAAAAGAACAAATAGATTAAGTTTTGGATCAAACGTGTTAAGTTCCGCAGGAGATCCAAAATTTAATTTAAAAGAACACATGGTAGCTAGGAAAAGGTTCAGACCTTTGTACAAAATTTTTGTACAGTGGAACCTATAGGCTTTCCGAGTAGCAACCAACAATGCCAGCCAACATTGTTTCGTTGATTGACATCAATATTATACCTACCTAGCATAACCAAAGTTATATCAGCTAATATAAAATTATTTTGATCAATATTAGTTTGTATTTCATAAGGACGTTAATTCAAAATCTGTCATTCGCCTAAGTCTTCATCCTTAAATGTTTTTGTCCTTAGCTTGGACTTTAGTCAAGAAAATCAGTCCTTTTCACTTTATCATGTCCAGTTAATTACGTCTTCTTTCGAAGCTTCCTAGCTGGTGATTAGCTCTTCTTCGGGTGAGAGAATGTTAGAGGCGTACCCCGAGGTGTTACCAACCCCAGCGTGATCCGATCTGTCACATCCAATATAAATATTTTTATGATGGTATGACACACACTTTTTCTGACCGCCACGTCACATGGGCCTCTAGCCTTTTTCTTGTGATTCTCATCGTCCGTTGAGGAAAAAAGGTTTTGATCTGACGATGGTCGTGTGCTTTTCAAACCCTAAACCCTTCGTCTCCTTTTAAACTTTGTCCCTTCTGTTCTCTTCTCTAGAGTTCTTTTCTTGTTGCAGTCTTCGACCAAACCCCGTGCTCACTATTTCTCTACGATCTTCTTTCTTGTCTTCAGTAAGTAGTCTATTGTTTCACTAGCCTATACTTTTGCCCATGGCTGAAGAAGCAATTGCTCCTTGGTATGTCTATATGTCTTCTTCCTTTGATAAAAATGCGAGGCTAGCTATCCGTCGTCAGTGTGAAATTGCCCGAGAGTATGGCATCGTACTCCCCACATCGGATGATCGTCCTCATCGTCCTCCTGTTAATTGCATAACCTTTTTCAGGGACCAATTGATAGGGGGCTTAAGGTTTCCTATCCTTCCTTTCTTGATTGAAATAAGGCAGTATTTTGATATTCCTTTACAACAATTTGCCCCCAACGCATTCCGTTATCTATGTGGTACTTACATGCTTTTTCGTATGCGGGATATTCCTCCTACTCCTCAAAATTTTTTCATGTTCTCTTATCCCAAATGTTCGGAACCTGGTGTCTTCCTATTTCATTCGTGGACTAAAATGGTTCTTTTTGGGGATTTGCCCTCGTCCCCCAAAGTTTGGAAATCTCGTTTTTTCTTCTTGAAGTTTCCAGGACCCATTCCTTGGTCTCATGCTTGGAAATCTTTCTTGCCCCCCTTGCCCGACGTCAAGGAGTTTCATCTTCATCCTTCTTTCCCTATCTATTGTGAGAAATTGTTAAATCATCGACTTTCTATTCTTAAGTGGCTACGGGTTGATCTCCTATACCTATTTGGCTTAAGCCCTGTCAGACCTGATACTCGAGTTCCTTTAGGTAACACCTTATTTCTTTCTTCCTATTTTTAACTAACTAAACTATTTTTCTTCTCTATGTAGTGGATAGCTTCTATGATGCTTTGATTGACGAAGAACTACGTCTGGAAGAGGATGTTATTCGCGCCAAAGAAGCCGAACTTCTGGCTACTATTGTTCTTCCCCCTCCAATCAAAAAACCAGCTCCTTTAGCTGAAGTACCGAGTTCTTTGGGTGCTCTTGAAGCTCTTGAAGCTCCTGGAGATCCTTCTGCAGAGATCCTTGCCAATCCTTTACCCGCTGTTACTTCACCAGCGGCTGCTGCTGTCTCCTCATCTGCTCCTCTTCCCCTCATTGAGCTCACGTCTCCTGATAGCTCTGGTAAATTGATAACTGAACTTTCTAAGGGTAAACGCCCAGGGCGCAAACTTACCAGAGCTCCTCCATCAAAAAGGAGGCTCATCCTCCCTGCTGACGACCTAGTTTTCGAAGGTTTTGCTTCAGCTGACCTTCCTTCTGATGAGCCGACGTTGGCGGAACTCTATCCTTCCCTGAGTTTTTCTGCCTCACCTTTCGCTAATGCCAGTTCTTCTGGCGATGTATCTTTCACTTTTCCCCTATCTATTCCGACTTCTGGGTCTCTACCTTCCTCACCTTCTTCTTATTTAGTCTTTGCTCCTCCATCTATTCCTACTTCCTCCTTTTCTACTAGTTCTTCTACTATTCCTGTTCTCCACATACTTCTAGGAGGTTCCTTCGCCGGTGATTGGGATAAAGTTCACCCTATATTTGAAGAACTCAATACTCCTGAAGCAATCGACCGCTTCTCCCATAAGGAGAATCAGGTATATCTATTAACGTCTACTCTTTATTTCTCAGCAATTATCTTATGATCTTTTATCATATTTCCAGCGATGGATAGAAAATATGGGTTTTTCTCGCCTCCTGCACAACTTATACACTGAGAACAAGAGGTTGAGATCTGAAAATGATAAGCTAAGACAAGAGGTTGCTGAGTTATCTTCTGTTGCGCTTTCTGCTGCTGCCAAGAAACAACTCGAAGCACAAATTGAAAGTCTTCAAGAACAATTTAAATCGGTTACAGACCTTAACCAATAATTGACTTCCAAACTTGGTGAACTAAAGGATAACTATGAGGCAGAATTGACTGAAAAACTCAAAGCCCTGCAGCTGAAGGAAGATGAAATAACTTCCTTGAACACCTCCCTTAACTCAGTTAAGACCGAAGTTTCTACCAAAGAAACTGAATTGAAGACTTCCCAAATGGCTTTGGTGGTTTACAAGGATAACGAAAATGTTCGGTACAAGGAGCGGGCCACTGCCATGATCGAGTCTTCTGAATTCAATAGGTCGATCGTGAAGTCCATCTTATCAGCTTTTACTGCGGGAGCTCAAGGGGTGATTCAGCAATTAAAAGAGGAGAGCTACTTATCTCGTGACCCTCCTCCTAATTTCTTAAATCGATGTAGACTCATTGACAAACCCCCTGATCTGTACCCTAAGCTGAGTTTGACTTAAATTCCAATTCTTGTAAAGAGGAGGGCAAAAACTCTGTGATGACGATCTCACATAACGCTGATTATTCTCCTTTTGTTGTTAATTTTACTCTCTCATGATAGTTATCTGTTTTATATAAATGTTTCCAATGTTGCTCGGTTTGTCACCATACAACCTTTCCCAACAGGTTGTCACGTCTTAGGTTGTTTCCTCTTGACCGGATGATATATATCAAGATTGATAAATATCACCCGATATTTCATAGCGTAGTTATGTCTCGCCTAATTTGACATAGTTCTATCATGATGTCCCTAATTTCGGTCGATTTATTTTACTTGATCGGTTTACCCTTATGTCTTCATATGTCCTTTTTATGTATTAATCGAGTCTCATAGTGTATATTATTTGACTCATTACGATAAGCTTTTGGTCGATACATTTGGGGGATCTTTGTCTCGGCCGATCTATTAGAATCGCCCGATTCATATCTACGGACCTCATCCGACATCCTTTAACCAAGTCTCGTTTGTTAACTAATATCTGGTGCTCAACTTTTATTTTATTATACCCATACCTTAAACTTATGATTACTGGACTAATTTTTCTCTGTACTTGTCAGGCTCTATTAAGAATTACCTCTAGGGAAACTTCACACATTTTTCGAGGTAGATTACTTAACTTTACCCCTTTCTCTTGATTTTATTCTTTAATATTATTACTCATTTATGAGGATTGGAATTCTAAGTACCTTTTATTCGCCTTTTTCCTTCTGCTGTTTCTGTTTGGGGGTTTTAGCACAAGGCCAGAAGAGAAACAAGGGTTTATGAGGTTTTCTTCCCCTTTCCTACATCTCTCGCCCTCTTCCTTGATTCTTCTTTCATTTTACCGTCGCTCTATGGCAGCTTCTCCTCCCGCATGGTTTCTCTCATGTGTTCCAACCTTATAGATATAAAAGAAGTGGACTTGCAGGCGACCTATGGTTTTCCTACTTATATAATCTGTCCTGCTCCTCATGAGGGTCCGCATCTTCCTCCTTTAAGGTGTATATCTATCTTCCGAGACCAAGTCCTACAAGGTTTTCGCTTTCCTCTTCACCCTTTTTTCTATAATGTCAGCCGTTATTTTAATATCCCACTCAACCAGTTTGTCCCTCAATCCTTTTCCATTCTTATGGGTTTTATTGGGGTATCTAAATTGTTAGATTTCCCCTTGTCTCCACGTCTTTTTCATCACTTCTTCATTCCTTGTCGAGTGGATGTTGGTGTTTTTAAATTCCAATCTCGTCCCAAGGCTATTTTGTTCAACCGCCTTCCTCCTCAGGGGGAATGGTATCATAAATTTTTCTATATGCGTCTCCCTTCTCCCCCTCCGTTTCCTATTCAATGGATACATGACTTACCTCCACTTCCTAACACCCATGATCTTCTTGACGATCCCTCTGTTGCTTCTGCTATTCCTAAACTGAGGGAAGCAAAATTCAACTTGCCGCACCTAATTGTGGAGGGTTTAATGTTTCCTTTCGGAATAGGCAAGATTGACACCCCTTTGGATGGATCCTTTGGTATGTAAAAACATCTCACTCCATATTTACTGATTAATACATCTCTTTTATAATGATGTTTAACTCCTGTGTTTCAGCTGATGTTTTTCTTCCAGCCTTTATGTACAAGAATCATGCCATGACTAAGTCTTTTGTGAATAATCTTGGAGAAGAATGGTTACGCGATCGCCGATCGGATCATAATTTTTCCACCTTGGGTTTACTATCTGAAGAAGAACAACGGGTAGAGGCTGTTGCAGCCATGGAAGAGGAAGAAGAAGAACCCTTTGTTACCTTAGTTAAAAAGCCAAATCTTACTTCGGCTTCTCCCTTTAGTGATTTCTTTGGTACTTTTGTGCAAGCTCCTCTTGTCCCGGCACCCATTTCTCTTGAGAGAGGTAAGGCACCGATAACTCCAACCCATATTATCTCTAATCCTACTCTTAGGCTGATGAGACCCGGTCTACTTATCCCTTCTTCTTCTATTATTTTAGCTCCCTCTGCTTCTGCTTCTGAGACGACCGTTATTCCTTCTGTGTCCTCTGCATCTTTGGCATTGACCTTGCCTCCCTTGGCTTCTAGGCCTCGAGCAAAACGGACACCTTGCCGGAGATCTTCTCCCGGTGCCATTCCCTCGACTGTTAGTGTTCCCACAACTACATCAGCTCCCACTACACTATCACCTTCTATTCCATCTAGCTCTTCCTATGCCTCTCTTGTTTCTACTATTCCTTTCCCTTCTATTGCATCTTCTTCTTCTTCACCTCCTTCCTCCTCCCTACCTTGTCCTTTATTTAAATAGGCTGCGGGTTTACCTTCTCAATTGGGACAACCCTCTAGTCCACCTAGCTATGGCTCTCTGCAACTACAAGGTCTATTAGCCGAATCTTGGATGCAGGGTTACGAACAATTAAGAGGCCTTAGTCTTCCACATCGAGCTGATCGCCATAGTCGTCAGGCAGTGGCTGTAAGTATTTCTAGTTATATGTTATCAACTTTGTACCTTCATCTTTAACTTACATCATCCTTTTGTTTAGTTTCTTGCTTCAAGTCTACATATCGACCAGCTACTCACAGCTAAGGACCACGAGAACAATAAATTAAAAGCTCAACTGGAGACGTTGAAGGCTACTTCACCTTCTTCTAACAGCGATATGGCTTAGTTGCAAGAGAAAGTGGCCTTACAAAATCAACAGTTGGGGACCTTGAAACAAGAATTGGAGGAGTGTCAGCAATTATTGAAAGATAAAGAGCTTGCCAGAAGAACTTTAGAATTACAGGTGGATCGGCTACATTCTGGACTTCGACTAGAGATTGCTTTAAAAGAGAAAGCTCTCTCAGATGCTTCCAATAAAAGTCTCCTTTTAGAGAAAGTAGAGAAGCTTCATAATGCCTGTCTTTATGACCATGCTCAATTCTAGCTTCTCATGATTTCACTATCCTACAGGAATAAGAACAAAGGAAAGCTCAAGATGTCGAGTTGTCACTGCTCCAGAAGGAATTGGAACAGCTTAAATCAGAGAAGGATGCTTTGAAAGATCAAAACATCAAGCTACAAGCTGATTTCCAAAGTTATAAGGAGCAAGAAAAGAATCGGTGGGAAGAGTGGCGTCAGGCTTATTTAAAGTCTTCAGCCTTTGCCCAAGAATTTGTCCGCAGGATAGTGGGTGCTTTGAATCATTCTGTATCGGGAGTTCTTCAACAGTTACGAGAGGGTGACTATTTACCCAAGGAACCCCCTCTTTCTTTTATAAATCGTCGTAGACTTAACGAAGAGCTACCCGCAGACATAAAAGGTCCTTTTCTAGATGTTTAAAGAGATTATTTAGAAAAAGGCTTGTAAATGCAGAACTAGTAAAGAAATATAACCAAAGTTTGGCAATTAATTGATTGTGCTGTATAGGAAATTTTTAATACTTACCTGTTTCTCTATTGTGCTGATTTGAGAATGCCTTTCTTGAAATGCTCATGAACATTAAATATAAGCTTTATTCTAGAACTCCTTACTCATCTTTTAAAGTTAAGCCTTGTCTCGATGAATCCTTCCGCAGATAACATCCAGTGTGCACTGTATCCCCAAAAGAATAAATAATCCCCAGTGATCTTAGATAAGGAATTTGTATAAAACTCCTGAGTTCCGAGCTGAGTCTACTACTCCAGGCGATTTTTAAGTAAAGACCTCCAGATGGATGGACTTCCAAGTGAATAATGTATCATATGCATAGAATCCCCTTTTGAATCCTTGTTTCACGTCCGCATAAACCCGGTCGATTAGGCTTTGAAATTATGAGATTTCTCGATCAATTGTGTCCTGTGATGGTTTAGAGTCTCCGGTTCCTCCCATGAAGACCCGTCCGAGTTACTTCATGAGATTTCCCGATCGACTATGTTTTGTGATGGTTTAGAGTCTCCGGTTCCTCTCATGAAGACCTGTCCGAGTTATTTCATGGGATTTCCCGAACGAATTATGTTCTGTGATGGTTTAGAGTCTCTGGTTCCTCCCATGAAGACCCGTCCGAGTTACTTCATGGGATTTCCCGATCGACTTATGTTCTGTGATGGTTTAAAGTCTCCGGTTCCTCGCATGAAGACCCGTCCGAGTTACTTCATGGGATTTCCCGATCGACTTATGTTCTGTGATGGTTTAGAGTCTCCAGTTCCACCCATAAAGACCCGTTCGAGTTACTTCATGGGATTTCCCGATCGACTTATGTTCTGTGATGGTTTAGAGTCTCCGGTTCCTCCCATGAAGACCCGTCCGAGTTACTTCATGGGATTTCGCGATCGACTTATGTTTTGTGATGGTTTAGAGTCTCCGGTTCCTCCCATGAAGACCCGTTCGAGTTACTTCATGGGATTTCCCGATCAATTTATGTTCTGTGATGGTTTAGAGTCTCTGGTTCCTCCCATGAAGACCCGTCCGAGTTACTTTATGGGATTTCCTGATCGACTTATGTTCTGTGATGGTTTAGAGTCTCCGGTTCCTCCCATGAAGACCCGTCCGAGTTACTTCATGGGATTTCCCGATCGACTTATGTTCTGTGATGGTTTAGAGTCTCCGGTTCCTCCCATGAAGACCCGTCCGAGTTACTTCATGAGATTTCCCGATCGACTTATGTTCTATGATGGTTTAGAGTCTCCGGTTCCTCCCATGAAGACCCGTCCGAGTTATTTCATGGGATTTCCCGATCGACTTATGTTCTGTGATGGTTTAGAGTCTCCGGTTCCTCCCATGAAGACCCGTCCGAGTTACTTCATGGGATTTCCCGATCGACTTATGTTCTGTGATGGTTTAGAGTCTCCGGTTCCTCCCATGAAGACCCGTCCGAGTTACTTCATGGGATTTCCCGATCGACTTATGTTCTGTGATGGTTTAGAGTCTCCGGTTCCTCCCATGAAGACTCGTCCGAGTTATTTCATGGGATTTCCCGATCGACTATGTTCTGTGATGGTTTAGAGTCTCCGGTTCCTCCCATGAAGACCCGTCCGAGTTATTTCATGGGATTTCCTGATCGACTATATTCTATGTAAAAATATGATGTTTGTACTAACCTTGTGGCAGTTTTAAAAGTTTTTGGGTTCTTGAGGGGAGCTGAATAGGCCTTTAGGGTTCCTCCCCTGTAAATTACTCGAAATATATAATGAAAGTCCTCTTGACATTTATCAATCTGTATGAACCATATTTATTTCCGTGGCGATATTTGTCTTGCTTGGCTTTTATTAAAAGAAGTAGAGTACATAAACTGTAGGTATACTTGTCCTCAGTCACCGAGGACATCAAATAATTGTGATTTGTTCCTCTAGACACATTCTTGAATAGTATGATGTAGTTATGTTCGATAAGGCTGCAAGTGATTTGCACTCCAGGGACGTTCTAAAATTCTTCCTTCAGTATCTTGGAGATAATATGAACCTGATGTGAGTTTTTCTATCACTTTGTAAGGTCCTCCCCATTGTGGTGCCAACTTACTGACATCTCCTACAAGTTTAATTCGCTTCCATACCAAGTCTCCTGCTTGGAAAAATCTGGGGATAACTCTTTTGTTATAGTTTTGTCTCATCCGTTGTCGATATGATGCCAAACGAGCAGCAGCTTTATCTCTAATCTCCTCTATCAAGTCTAGCTCCATGAGTCGTCGACCTTCATTGTCCCCATCATATAATTATCTTCTGTCCGATTCTACCCCCACCTCGATGGGAATTATGGCTTCTCCTCCATAAACTAATTGAAAGGGAGTGACTCCTGTAGCCTCTCGAGGTGTAGTACAATATGCCCAAAGGACGCTGGGTAATTCATCTACCCAGCTACCTCCGACATGATCCATTTTGGTCTTTAAACCTCTTATGATTTCCCTATTGGTTACTTCTACTTGACCATTACTTTGTGGATAAGCTACCGAGGTGAAGGCCTGAGTAATGCCGTAACTGTCACACCAGTCTAAGATCCTATCCCCTTGGAATTTCCTTCCATTATCAGAGACTAGTTTATGAGGAATGCCAAATCTGCAGATTATATTTTTTCATAAAAATTTAATAACTGCATCTTCAGTAATTCGAGCAAGTGGTTCTGCCTCCACCCATTTAGAAAAATAATCCGCCGCTACCAATAAGAACCTTCTCTGTGCAGCTGCCATAGGGAATGGACCTACTATGTCCATGCCCCATTGATCAAAGGGATATGCAACTATAGAGGTTCTCAATAACTGTGTAGGATGATGTGAGATATTTTGATGTTTTTGACAAGAAATACAAGTTCTTACCAACTTGTTAGCATCTTCATGTAGAGTAGGCCAGAAATATCCTGCTAGCAGAATTTTACGAGCCAAAGATCTCCCCCCTATGTGACTACCACATGAACCTTGATGGACTTCTCGTAAAATAAACTGTATATCTTCTGCGCCAATACACTTGAGCAAAGGTCTTGAAAAAGCTCTTTTAGATAATTGTTCTCCTACCATAGTGTATTGAGCAGCTCTCTTCTTAAATACCCTTGCTTGTTCTGTATCACTGGGAAGAATACCCCTGCTGCAAATACAATATGATTTGAGCCCTCCAATCACCTTGAATTTCTGCTTCAGCCTGTCTTTCAATACAGGATATTAACAGAATTTGTTCTACAGGCCGATCTAGACTCCATGGCTGTAACACCCGCCCTCCCTGCTACCCTAAGGGACGGGGCTACGATACTCTACGTATAAATTTTTCTTTTTAAAATAGCGGAAGACTTAAAATAATTTTCATAGTTTTAATAAAAACTTTTCTTTTAAATTTCTTTTGAACTATACTATCACATGGCATCAAAATTATAACATCAAATCCAGTGGAACCATAATGTCAAGCCACACATGTTTAGGTATCACAAGTCATAAAATACCAATGCATAGTTCTTTAAAGAAACTTTAAGCAGGTTCTTAATTAGTTGCCTAGCCACCGCCACACACATCTTCGTTGCCCCTCCTGCTGCTCCTTTAGCTCATCCAGCTTTTCCCTTTATCTGTGGTACAAGGAAAGTAAGCTGTGAGCACTCATGGCTCAGTAAGTTCCTTTCCTACTCACTAAAGCAAAAAATCAGCACATAATCAAGAATGCATCAACAAGTCATAATCTCAACTAATCATGGCATAACATAGCATTCTATTCAAGCATATCATGCATCATAATATAATCACAACTAGTCATAGCATATCAAGCATCACCATGGCCGAAACATATACATAGTGCATTGCATAAAACATAGCTAGACATGGCATAACAAACAAGTATTATGGTATATCAAAGCATGGCCGAAACATGTATATCAAAGCATCATACTATGGCCGAAACATGTACATCAAGGCATCATCATATCTATGGCTAAAATCTATATATCAGGCATCAACAAATCCATGGCCGAAACATGTCTATAAGGTATAGCATGAACATAACATAATCATACCTTATCATGGCATATCATAATCAAGAGCATAACATGAAACATAGCATAATCATAAGGTGTATGCAATATGATTTTGGAAAACATGTATCCGAAAAACATGTGTATGTCTCATGATCTTTAAAACCCTTTTCTTTTACATATATACTTGAAAGTAATCTCAACATAAGGAGGATCCCGGCTATGTACCACTTACATATTGCGCGCAGCCTTGTAGGTCCAAGGTAGCAAGTCTTGAACCCTACGAGGCAAACATACTAGGCCCTTAGTCCTAGGGGCACTTAGGAGCCCATCCCTAACGAGGTCCTTAGTCCCCAGGGCGCTTATGGAGCCCACCCTTGGTACAAGCCACTCACATATAAAGTAAAGTACATGTCATACATATCATGTATCATAAAAGCATGCATCACTTAGGCACACATCATATCATAAAGGTATGCATCACTTAGGCATACATCATGTCGTAAAAGTATCCATCACTTAGGCATACATCATGTCATAAAAGTATGCATCACTTAGGCATACATCATATCATAAGGTATGCATCACTTAGGCACCCATTATATCATAAAGCTATGCATCACTTAGGCATACATCACATCATAAAGGCATGCATCACTTAGGCATACATCATATCATAACAATATGCATCACTTAGGCATAGATCATAAAAACATGCATATCTTAAGCATATAGCATATCATCAAGCATGCATGATTTAACCACATAACATATCATGAAAGCATGCATATTTTAAGCACTAAACATAGCATTAAAGAATGCATAATTTAACCACATATTATAACATAAGCATGCATATTTTTAGCACAAAGCATATCATATCATAAAAGCATGCATATCATATCATAAGTCATAAATCACAAGCATACATATTGAGCATAAGGGTGTATCTTGTGATTATCCTATCATAGGAAACATGGTATCATATTTATCTTGGCTTTAAGCTTCCTAAACCCTTGTGGCCGAAACCCTTTAGAGCTCAATTTAGGTTAAACACAACATCCAAGCATGTGACACCTAAATTATCATCATAACATTTTCATAGGAAGCATTATAAACATGATTAACTTAGTTTCTAAGTTCCTCAAGTTCCTAATTTCATATGGCCGAAACCTTAAGGTGTGAAACAAGGTTCCATATGACATAAAAGCATGGACAACTTTAAATCATATTTATAACATTTTTACCAAGGAACGAGGTAAACACATTTGACACATTTGAATTAGTTCCTAAGTTCTTTAAGCCCTTAACATATGTCATGGCCGAAATTTAACAAGTTCTCATTAGGGATACAAACAAGCATACAAGCATGTGAACTTGGACTAACATTATGTATAAATTCATACAAGGCATCATACAATAGTTATGGCCGAAACATACCCTAGCATCATTTTAGGTCATAAAACAACATATAGCAATTGAACCTTGGCTTTCTACTTATCATATTTCATGTAGAGTGACATGAGCATATTTAATTTAAGTCCTAGGGTTTCTAGGGCATCTAAACCTTCATGACCGAAACATTCAAGGGTTCATTTAGGTCATGGAAAAATTATACAAGCATGTGAAACAATCAACACATTATCCTATTTTCATAAGAAGTACTTTTAACACATTTGGTTTCATTTCTAAGGCCTCTAGGTCTTTTAAACCCTACTTGGCCGAAACTCACAGAATATAAACTTGCTTCAAATAGCCTAAAAGCATGAGAATTTATACAAGTTTCATAGCATGTATAAGGACAAGCATAATGAGTATACATATGAATTGTGTCTTAGGCTTTCTAGGTTTCTTTTTCTCTTTTTCTTTTATTTTTTTCTCATGGCCGAAACCTACCATTCCTTAGCTAGGTTTTTAAGTGGCCTAAAGCATGAAAAACCTAAGTAAGTTTCATGGCAAAAGTTACTAAGAAACATATATACAAATTGGTTCATGAATAAGCTAGGACCCCTTGTGGTCATACATGTTATATGTCATGCAAATAATTTTTCTACACCCTAATTAAGCATGAGGGCATTAAAAAACTTTCATATCTAAATAGTACAGAGGTCTTGAGCATATTAAAATTTTGTTTAAGCTTTTCTAAGCCATCCATCTCATCATGGCCGAAAAACCCTAAGAAGGAGTTCATGAAATTCTAGCAATATTCAAGCATACATATCCTTTAAGATCTTTGTATTCTATCACATGAGCAAGGTTATTTAAATTTAAAGGTCTTCCTAATCCTAAACCCTTTCTTGACCAAATCATATGAGTGGGTTTCCTTTTAGTTTCAAATATCTTCTAAGGAAGAAAACTAATACATGATCCTTAATATTTCATAGGGAGAACCTTGTACTAGTTGGGTAAAACAATAAATTTCCCTAGCCTCTTAAGAATATTTTTGGCCGAAATTCTAGGGTTCAATACTCCTCTGATCAAGCATCATATAGGTATAAAAGCATGAAGAAGAACCCCTTTACATAGCATAGAAAAATCTATCATGTAGTGAAGACTAGTTTAAACATCATTAGATTTTGAAAGCTCTTCTTGGCCGAATTTTCTCAAACTTGTTTCTAGGTTTTAAAATCTTCATAAAATCCGAAAAGCACATAAAAGCCATGTACCACAGGTGAGGGGAAGCTTACATCCTTTTCGCTTGTGGATCTAAGGTATGGTGAAGAAGAAGTAGCCTCTTCTTCTAGTTCTTTTCCCTTGATTCCCTTGCTAAGTCCTCCTTGTATCTTAGGTTTTCTTAGGAGAAAACCTTGGCTTGGGGCCGAAAATGGAGGAGAGGGGGAACTGAGGTTTCGGTGAGGGAGAGGAGAGAATGAGAAAAATGAGAGAAAATAGAATTTTCCCTTTACATATTCTCTTTTATGTTAAGGGGGAAGAGGTAGCAAACTTAGTTTTTGCTGTCCTTCTCCCTTAGCCCTTTTTCTATTTTATTTTTTTATTTTTTTTATTTATTTATTTATCCTCATCATTCATGGTGAAATAAGGGGGAATGAATCCCCTTAATTAACCTCTTTTATTTTCGGCAAAATCAAAGAGGAAAAGGGAGAGGAAGGGAGGAAGGCAAGTTGCCTTTCTCTTGCTCTTTTCTTATTTTCTTTTGGCTAGCTTTTACTCTTACCTTTATCATAAGTTTCCCTCCTTTGCTATCAACATATTATTCCTATCCCAACTGGTTATTACCCATTAATTATATGAAATATAATATAAGAGGTTCAAGGTTCAATCCTTGACCTCTCCCTATTTTTATTTCTTTTTATTCCTTTTTGGTTCAACTCACTTCCTATTATTTTCTAAGGCAAAATCCCACATTCATATATTTATCTTACAAGCTTAGTGGGTATTACAATGGCACTATAGCAGAGGCCAATTTAGCCAATTCATCTGCCACTTGATTTTCAGATCTAGGAACCTTTTGTATATTTACTTCTTGAAACTGGGACTTCAACTTATCAAATGCTTCAGCATATAACTTAAGCCTGTCATTATTAATTTCAAAATTACCAGATAGTTGTTGAGCTGCTAACTGAGAATCAGAATAGATAAGGACTCGAGCCACCCCTATTTGCCGAGCAGCTTGCAGTCCTGCTATCAGGGCTTCATATTCTGCTTCATTATTGGTAGCTCTGTAGTTCAATCTGATGGAAAGTTGAAGTCTGTCTTCCCTTGGAGATATAAGAAGAACACCAATTCCGCTGCCTTGTCTAGTTGAAGAGCCATCTACATAAACTTTCCAAATATTTTCTTCCTCAGGGCTCTGAACTTCTATAATGAAGTCTGCTAGAGCTTGTGCCTTGATAGCCGAGCGAGGTTGATATTGAATATCATATTCCCCAAGTTCAGTTATCCATTTAATCAGCCAACCTGATGCCTCTGGGTTGAGTAGCACCCGTCCAAGAGTACTGTTGGTTAATACAATAATCTCATGTGCTAAGAAATATGGGCGCAACCTTCGAGCAGTCAATACTAGGGCATAAGCTAATTTTTCTAGCGTAGTGTATCTACACTCAGCTCCTTTTAATAAATGACTAGAAAAATATACAGGTTGTTGTTCCTTTCCTTCTTGTCTGACTAATACAGAGCCCACAGCATTTTCATTAGCAAACAAATATACCCAAAGAGTTTCTCCTACTATAGGTTTAGCCAATACAGGGAGAGTAGACAAATAATCTTTCAATTCTTGGAAAGCCTTATCACATTCTTCATTCCACTGAAACTTATTGGCCTTTCTAAGTATTTTAAAGAAATGGAAGCTACGATCGACCGATCTAGAAATGAATCTAGACAAGGCAATAATCCGGCCTGTTAGTCTCTGAGCTTCCCTCATATTGCGTGGTGGCTCCATGTTCTGCAGTGGCTTGACCTTGCTCGGGTTGGCCTCTATCCCTCGTTCAAACATCATATATCCCAAGAACTTCCCCCCTTTCTTGCCGAATAAACATTTCTTCGGATTTAATTTGAGCCCATATTGCCTTAATGTCTTGCAGGTCTCTTCTACATCCCTGCACAGATCAGCAGCTTGAAGAGACTTAATTAAGATGTCACCAACATATACTTCCATATTTCTACCAATCTGCTTCTAGAAGACCTTATTCATAAGCCTTTGATAGGTTGCTTCTGCATTTTTTAGTCCGAAAGGCATAACATTATAACAATAAGTACCTTCAGATGTTATAAAACTGACCTTTTCTTGATCTTCTTTAGCTAAGGGAACCTGATGATAGCCCTGATAAGCGTCTAGCATAGAGATGTATTCGCATCCCGCAGTGGAGTCTACTAATTGATCGATCCTGGGTAACGAATAGTAGTCTTTCGGGCAAGCTCTGTTGAGATCCCGGAAATCAATGCATACTCGCCATTTGTTTCCAAGCTTAGAGACTAACACCACATTAGCTAGCCAGCTTGGAAATTGTACTTCCCTGATGTAACCGGCTTCCATAAGTTTAGTTATTTCTTCTTTGATGATCGGGTTTTGTTGCGCACTAAAACTCCTTTTTCTCTACATGACCGGGTGGGCATCTAGGAAGACATGCAAGGAATGCTCCATGACTGTAGGAGAAACGCCCGAGACTTCTTTGGGAGTCCAGGCAAATACATCATTATTCTTCTTCAAGCATTGCACCAATTCGGCTTTCAGAGCAGGATCAAGATCAGCCGCAATATATGTAGTAGCTTTAGGCCGACCGACCTGGATTTGAACTTCTTCCTTCTCTTCATAAACCAGGACGGGCTGCTTCTCCTGAATGACATTAACCTCCATTCTTTGAATCTTTCGAGCGGTGTTAGCTTTAGTTCGAATTATTTCCACATAACACTTTCGGGCAGTCTTCTGATCTCCTCGCACCTCCCCGACTTGGTCATCCACAGGAAATTTAATCTTCTGACAAAAAGTAGAAACGACCGCACTAAACTCGTTTAAGGCGGGTCGACCCAGTATCACATTATAAGAGGATGGAGCATCCACTACCATGAAATAAGATCTTCTTGTTCTCATCAGAGGCTCTTCTCCCAGAGATATGGCCAACTTTATTTGACCCAGCGGTTGTACTTCGTTGCTTGTGAATCCATATAGAGGAGTAACGATCTGTTGAAGCTCACTAGGATCGATTTGCAGTTGATCGAAAGCCTTCTTGAATATAATATTGACAGAACTGACTGTGTCTATGAAGGTACGAGAAATGGCGTAGTTGGCTATCACAGCTTTGATGATCAGGGCATCATCATGGGGTATTTCTACCCCCTCGAGATCCCTGGGCCCAAAACTTATTTCGGGACCGGTCGCTCGTTCCATACTACATCCCACGGCCTGAATTTCCAGTCTTCGGGCATGTGCTTTTCTGGCTCTATTAGAATTCCCATCAGTGGGTCTGCCCGTAATCATATTGATATTGCCCCGAGCAGCATTGCTCCTGTTTTCTTCCTGCCGAGTCGTCACAGCTTCAGAGGGTGCTTTCTCCGACACTTGGCTGGTACCGGCCGGGACTGGTATTACCTCCTGCCGAGGCTCAACCGGGCGATATTTCAGTTTGAGTGGACTTTGCTGCCTGGGGTACTGCTGTCGATAATAATTCTGCCTCTGATAACGCTCCCTATTAGCTCATTTATTTCTTAAAACAAAACAGTCTTCAGTATGATGACTGCTAGTTTTATGATAAGTGCACCATCTCCTTGGTGTCTCTGGCTGTATCTCCACATGTTGTGCAGCTTGTGGACGATACTCTGGTTGTCGATGGGGTGGATGAGTTATTCTAGGCCCTCTTGGTGGAGGCACAGGGGTCGGAGCTTTCTCCTTAACTTGGGTAGGAGAAGAGGTAATACCCTCCTTTCTACGAGCAGCTTGAGCTTCTTCCACGTTAATGAACTCGGTGGCATGCTCAATCAGGGAATCAAAATTAACAGGAGGATTCCTTACTAAATCTTTAAAGAAATCATTATCATTTAAACCTTGTGAGAAGGCACTAACTAATATTTCAGTGGTAGCATTAGGTACATCAATAGCTACCTGATTGAACCTTTTGATGTATGCTCGGATAGACTCTTTAGATGGTTGCTTAATTGAAAACAGGCTCCAAGGAGTTTTATGATACCTTTTGTTGCTGGAGAAATGGTGCAAAAAGACTTTCTTGAAATCCTTAAATTTACGAATAGACTTCTTTGGCAATATCTTGAACCAGCGCTGTGCAGCTCCTCCGAGGGTAGTGAGAAACATCCAACACTTCACCCCGTCAGAGAATTGTTGTAATAATGCTACGTTCTCGAATTTCAACAGATGATCTTCTGGATCTGTTGTTCCAGTGTATTCCCCGATCTGAAGATTTTGAGGTATATAGATCTTCCTCCTGGGAAGCATATTTCGGTCGATATAGACTTACCTTTTATTGGGGTATGTCCCGGCCGATATTAGCCTTTCTCCTTTAAGGTATATAGATCTTCCACCTGGGAAGCATATTTCGGTCGATATAGACTTACCTCTTATTGAGGTATATCCCGGGTGATATTAGCCTATCTCTTTTGAGGTAGATAGATCTTCCTCCTGGGAAATATATTTCGGTCGATATAGACTTACCTCTTATTGAGGTATATCCCGGCCGATATTAGCCTATCTCTTTTAAGGTGTATAGATCTTCCTCCTGGGAAGCATATTTCGGTCGATATAGACTTAGCTCCCTTGGAGATATATTTCGGCCGATATTAGCCTATCTCCTTGGTTTTATTACCTCCTTTCCTTTCCTTATCGGGGACCCACAAAACCTAACCCATATCAGCGACCAAGGAAGCACTTGGAGAAGATGCTTTTGCCTAGGTTGACTTTTCGATCTTCTCATTGGCTTGAGAGGATCATAGATAATGGGGCCATAACCATGTCACGATTTCTTTTATGCATATATATGATGTATGCCATGATATACTATGATTGTATGCGATGCATGTGTAGTTTAATCATGATTAGGTCTTTTAAATATGCCTACCAAAGTTTGGTACTCACATCTAGCTCGATCAATTGTTGTCAGGTTTTGCCAAAGCAAAGTGACTCGATTTATCTTGCTAGAGTGCGACGAGACAATTGTGATGCCCGACTACTAAAACTTTGGGTGTGACTTAACTTAAGTTGAGAACTTAGAGGCATATCCCATACGATGTAATTTAATTATACTAGTCTTGGGCGATTAGCCAAAGCTAACTCAAGATGTGTTATAATGTGGATTTCGTAAGATGGGCAAATGAACAAATAGTCTTGTTCACACAATGATACAAGAGTTACATATGATGTAATTGGTAAATGCTGCCTACCTAAATTATACTAAGTCTTGGGCGATTAGCCAAAACTAACTCAAGATGCGGTATAATACGGATCTTGTCCCACATAAATGTTATCGCGATTGGATTTGGAGCTAGTAGTGTGGGTAAAACCACATCCATGACTTGCTTCTACCAAAGTTTTACAATTTAGTGGGAAAATCATTTAATTAAAGGCCTAGGTAAATGATTAAAATATGATACTTATTTCTACATTTTATTATTGTAGATCATCATGTCGTTAAATACGTCAAATTCTCTCTCTCTCTGAGATTTGTCCTTGATAAGGACAAGCTCAATGGAGCTAACTTCCAAGACTGGTACAGAAACTTGAGAATAGTTCTCAAGCAAGAAAGAAAATTATACGTCCTAGAGCAGCCCATTCCTGAAGCACCCCCCCCCCCCCCCACTACTGCCACTAGAGATGATAAGGATGCTTATAAGAAGCATCAAGATGATGCATTAGATGTATCATGCCTTATGCTCGCTACCATGAACTCTGAGCTTCAGAAGCAATATGAGAACATGGACACTTATGATATGGTTGAACACCTTAGACAACTATATTAAGGACAAGCAAGGCATGAGAGATTTGAGATCTCTAAAGCTCTATTTCAATGCAGAATGCAAGAAGGAAGTCCCTTAGGGCCTTATGTGCACAAAATGATCGGGTATGTAGAGAACCTACAAAGACTGGGATTTCCAGTAGGTCAAAAATTGACCACTGACCTAATTCTGCAATCATTGCCCGAAAGCTATAGTCAATTTGTCATGAACTATAACATGAATGAATTTGACAAACCATTGCCTAAGATGTTGAGCATGTTGAGAACTGCTGAACTCAACCTTAAGAAGGCAAAGCCTAGCACCATTTTAATGGTGCCAAAGGGCAAAGGCAAATGGAAGCCCAAAGGTAAGGGTAAGACCCAAGCCAAAGGAAAGGGCAAAGCTCATGCATTGAAACCCAAAGGTGGGACGGCTATGGAAGGAACCTGCTTCCACTGTGGTGAGACTGGATATTGGAAGAGGAACTACAAATTATACCTAGAGGAAGTGAAAAGGAAGATAAGTGAAACTTCTGCCTCAGATATACATGTTATAGAAGTCAATCTATCTATTTTTTCTTCATGGGTATTAGATACCAGATGTGCATCTCACATTTGTACTAATGTGCAGGGCTTGAGAAATAGTAGAATATTGACAAAGGGCGAAGTGGACTTACGAGTAGCTAATGCACAAGAGTTGTTGCTATAGCTGTAGGAACATATTCCTTATCTTTGTCCACTGGACTTGTTTTAGAACTTGAAAAGTGCTATTATGTGCCTACCTTAACTAAGAACATCATCTCTGTTTCTTGTTTAGACAAGAAAGGATTCCCATTGTAATAAAGGAGAAATGTTATTCTGTTTATTTCAATGAAATGTTCTATTGTAGTGCACATCTTGTGAATGGACTCTATGTTCTAGACTTTGATAACTCAATTTATAACATAAATACCAAATGGTTCAAGTCTAATGATTTGTACCAAACATATCTCTGGCATTGTCGCTTAGGTCACATAAATAAGAGTCGCATATCTCAACTCCATAAGGATGGACTTTTGGACTCATTTGATTTTGAATCATATGAGATATGTGAATTTTGTCTTCAAGGCAAGATGACAAAAAATCCATTTAGTGGATACAGTAAAAGAGCTAATGACTTATTAGGACTCATACATACAGATGTATGCGACCCTTTCAGAATAGTAGCTAGAGGAGGCTACAATTACTTCATTACTTTTACTGATGATTTTAGTAAATATGGCTATGTGTATCTAATGTGACATAAGTCAGAATCCTTTGAAAAGTGCAAAGAATTCAAGAATGAAGTACAAAATCAACTTGGTAAGAATATTAAGATGCTTCGATCAGATTGAGGTGGGGATTATCTTAGCCAAGAGTTTCATGACCATCTTGTTGAGTGTGGGATAATATCTCAACTCACTCCACTGGAATATCACAATGGAATGGTGTATCAGAACGGAGAAATCGTTCTTTATTAGATACGGTATGAATGATGATGAGTCAAATAGATCTTCCTGCTTCCTTTTGGGGACATGCTCTAGAGACGGTCGCTTTCACACTTAACCGGGTTCCATCCATGGTTGTCATAAAGATACTATATACGATATGGACTGGGAAGAATCCCAAAATGTCTTTCATGAAGATTTGGGAATGTGAGGCTTATGTTCGATGACAAGTCTCCGATAAACTAGGACCCAAATCAGACAAGTGCTATTATGTAGGATATCCCAAGGAAACAAAGGGATATTACTTCTATAATCCAACGCAAGGCAAAGTGTTTGTTGCCAGAACTAGTGTCTTTCTAGAAAGGGAATTTATTTCTAGAAGAACTAGTGGGAGTACTATCGATCTTGAAGAAATTCAAGATACATAAACTAGCACCGACACCTTGATGGAAACTGAACAGGTACCATAAGATGTTGTGGATCATGATTTTGTTACACCACAAGAAGTTATGGAGTAACAACTTGTTCAAGTAGAACAAGCTCTACGCAGATCTGATAGGACTTGTCGTCAACCTGAGAGATATTCTTTTCTCTTGTCTGACCATGGTGATGTAGAGCTTATTGGTCTCAATGATCCTACATCTTATCAGGAAGTTGTACAGGGCCCAGATTTTGAGAAATGGCTATAGGCCATGAGATCCGAAATGGAATCCATGTACACTAACCAAGTATGGACTTTAGTTGATCCACCTGAAGGGATTAAACCTATTGGGTGTAAGTGGGTCTTCAAAGTGAAGATAGACATGGATGGTCATATGCATACCTATAAAGGTAGATTGGTGACTAAAGGATTCAAGCAGATTCATGGTATAGACTATGATGAAACCTTTTCACTAGTTGTGATGCTCAAGTCCATTCGGATCATGCTTGCTATTGCAACTTATTATGATTACGAGATCTGGCAAATGGATGTCAAAATTGCATTTCTTAATGAAAATCTACTCGAGGATATGTACATGACACAACCTGAGGGTTTTGTAGATCCAAAGAATGCTGGAAAGGTGTGTAAGTTGCAAAGATCTATTTATGGATTAAAGTAAGCTTCTAGAAGCTGGAATCTTTGATTCGATGATGCAATCAAAATGTTTGGTTTCATTAAGAATGAAGATGAATCTTGTGTCTACAAGAAGGTTAGTGGGAGCATAGTCATCTTTCTCATATTGTATGTAGATGACATACTTCTCATTGGAAATGATATCCCTACTCTTCAATCAGTGAAGACTTGGCTTGGGAATTATTTTTCAATGAAAGACTTAGGCGAAGCAGCCTACATTTTAGGCCTTAAGATCTATAGAGATAGATCTAAAAGATTGCTTGGTCTAAGATAGAGTACATATATTGACAAGGTTTTTAAACGTTTTGCCATAGAGAATTCCAAGAAGGGATTCCTATCTATGTCACATGGTGTGAGTCTTTCGGAGACTCAATGCCCCTCTTCTAAGGAAGAAAGGGACTGCATGGATCAGATTCCTTATGCATCCACAATAGGGTCTATCATGTACGACATGCTTTGTACTAGCCCAAATGTCTCGTATGCGTTAAGCATGATGAGTAGATACCAGTCAGATCCAAGTGAAGGTCACTGGACAGCAGTCAAGAATATTCTTAAGTACTTGAGAAGGACTCAAGATTATTTCTTGATCTTTGGAGGCGATGAAGAGCTTGTTGTAAAGGGTTACACCGATACTAGCTTTTAAACTGACAAGGATGATTATAGATCGCAGTCAGGGTATGTATTTTGTTTAAATGGTGGTGATGTGTGCTGGAAGAATTCAAAGCAGGACACAGTCAATGATTCTACAACAGAAGCTGAGTACATTGTTGCTTCAGCTGCAGCAAAGGAGGCTGTTTTGATCAGGAAGTTTATTACCGAGCTTGGTGTTGTTCCTAGTATAGCAAACCTAATAGACCTCTATTGTGATAATAATGGGACTATTGCACAGGCTAAGGAACCTCGCTCTCAACAAAGATCCAAACATATACTACGGCGATTCCATCTCATTCGAGAGATCATCAATAGAGGAGATGTGAATATATGTAGAGTACCGACCGATGCTAACATTGTGGATCCCTTGATCAAGGCTTTGGCACAGAGGTGTTGGAACCCCAAGGTTGTTTTAGTGTGATCAACAAGTTAAGTTAGGTCCTGTGTGTTTTTAACCTTGTGTCTAAGTGTGCAGGAGCTTAGGAGCACAAGTAGTCAAGCGGAAGACACAGCTAGCAAGAAGGATGGCACGCGGTGCGTTAGAGGGACGAGGCGCTGCGGAAGAGTACACCGGCAGACGAGAAGGAAGCGTGCGGTGGTTCCGAGGGACGAGAAGCCAGAGCGGAAGAATGCTCGGGGAGCAAGAGACGTAACTAGTGAGAAGGTCGGCACGGGATGTGACCGAGGGACGAAGACTGCGGATGAGTACGCTGGTGGACGAGAAGGAAGCACACGACGATTCCGAGGGACGAGAAGCCAGAGCGGAAGCCTGCTCGAGAAGACCGAAAGTTAGGTTCGGGTGAGTCCTATTCCGGATGGCAGAGATCACCCAGGCAAGCGGAGCCGGAGCGGAAGACCCGGACCGAGGCGAGCAGCACCAGAGCAGAAGGCCCAGATCAAAAAGTCAACCTAGTTGACTTAGTGGTCTGGGCGCCCGGATCCATTCCGGGCGCCTGGACCATCCGGGCGCTCGGAACCATTCCGAGCGCCCGTAAGTGGCTTTTTGACCGGAACGTGTCAAGCACGATCCGTTTCATTGGGGATAAATTTTTATCTCCCTAGGCACCCGGAACCCCTTCAGGGCGCCCCGACCAAGGCTATAAATATAACCTTGGTCAAGAAGCTTTTCATCAACTCAGAAATTTTGTATTCCAACGCTTGTGCGCTTCCAGTTGTAGTTTAGCTTATATTTCTCTGTGCGTTATTACTGTAAGAGGCTTCTCCACCTGAAGGAGTACTAGTACGATATTTTCCTTGGATTAACAACCTCCCCGGTTGTAACCAAGTCAAATCTTTGTGAGCCTCGTCTTTTACTTTCTGCTTATTTATTTTATGCAACTGTTAGTTTAAGAAAAGTCAAGAAGGGTTTTCGTGTTTTTATTTTGGCAGGCTATTCAACCCCCCTTCTAGCCAGCCACCGTGATCCAAGAAGTGGTATCAGAGCAAAGGCGCTTCAGGAGGACTAACCACCGATCGAAGCAAAGACGATGGCCGGACCGAGCATCTACCCGCCAAAGTTCGAAGGGGATTTCGCTACCTGGAAAAAGCGAATGCAGTTATTTTTTACAATAGATTTTGAGTTAATTCTAATAATGGAATTTGGTTTTGTAGCTCCAGAGGGCAAAGAAAAATATCAATGGACAAAAAAGGAGCAGGCCGACTACGTGGCGAATGATAAAGTAGAGTACCATCTGCTAAGCGTTCTCCCACCACAAGAAGTCAACCGGATCGGGAACTACGACTTGGCAAAGGAACTTTGGGAGAAGTTCCTTGAGCTGCACGAAGGAACGTCCGAAGCCAAGCTCGGTAGATGGGATCTACTTCGTAATCAGCTCACCAGCCTGTGACTTGGGGAAGACGAGACAGTTGCGCATCTGCACTCAAGAATTAAAGAAATCATCACTGAACTATCGAATCTCGGAGAAAAGGTAAGCTATCGAGATTCGCTAAGGTACGCGTTAAATTGTTTTCCAAGAAATTCAAAATGGGAATCACTAGTAGATGTCGTTTATATTTCAAAAGATTTAGAAAAAATTACATTAGAAGAATTATTCTCGACATTTGAAGTGCACGAATCAAGATGTGCAGGTTTGAAGGATCCCAAACACAACGTTGCCCTCAAAGCATCTAGAGACGAACCTGAGTTAGAGTCTTCTCTCGACGACGAGGAAATGGTAATGATGGTAAGACGGTTTAAAAAACTTTGTAAATCTAGAACCTCTAACCATCCGCAGGGTAAAAAGAAAAGGTTGATCAGTTGCTACCACTGTGACGAAGAAGGGCAAATTAAGGACAACTGTCCCAAGCTAAAGAACAAGGACAAGGATAAAGGTAAGAAGCCTGTCCAAAAGCGCAAGGTCCTAAAGGCGATGTGGGACGATACGTCGTCCGAATCCGAAGTCGAGGCGTTCTCCGGGCTTGCATTAATGGCGAGTCATCAAGACGACGATGGTGATTCAAGCTCTTCCAAAATGAGCATCGAGAGCATCGATGAAGGG
Source organism: Zingiber officinale (assembly GCF_018446385.1). Taxonomy (NCBI): domain Eukaryota; kingdom Viridiplantae; phylum Streptophyta; class Magnoliopsida; order Zingiberales; family Zingiberaceae; genus Zingiber; species Zingiber officinale. The sequence continues at coordinate 46,528,003 of NC_055986.1, forward strand.
GGAGCTACGTCGGAAGAAAGCAGCAGTTCAGGGGGAGACATGGATAACGAGATCGACAAGGTAAGTCAGGTACAATCTCTTTCTCCCGATAAACTCTTTAAATTCGTTAAATTGTTAACAAAAGATTGCTGCAAATTAGAAAAAGAAAATAAAATTTTAAAAGTAATACTAGCTAAATCTTGCCCTCTAGAAGATTTAGACAAATCAAAATTAGAAAATGAAAATTTGAAATAAGAAAATATAAATCTGAAAATTCAAACAGAAAACTTGAAAATCCGTGCATGCTCATCTAATACAAATTTTAGAAGATTTAATAATTTAAATTGGTATTTTAGATACCATAAGGGACAAATTAGGAATATTTCAAAAAAATATGTCCCTAAGAAATTTTTAGTCAATCCAGTAGGCTGGAATCTATATTGGGTTTCAAAGTCCTGTTTGACTTGAACTTGAACTAATTAGATTTAGCGCTTTCAGCGACAAAATTAAACAATGAGTTTCTTTATGAGGCTTTGTTTAAGGAAATGGTTGTTGCTCCAATAACCAAGAAGGCCTAGTGCCTCGCCACGACTTGGAAGCCAAAATATTCAAATAAAATATTTAATTAACTTTCTGATAAAGCATTAAGGTTGAAATTTAATAATTCTTTAAAAAGGTCTTTTAAACATTTTTTTTACTTAGAATTTTTTTTTTTGCATAAAACTTATACTTAGAAAAATAAGTTAAAAGTTTTTCTAAAATTAGAAATTTCTGCTTAAATTTTTACTTAGAAAAATTTTTCAAAAATATTTTTCGCAAAATTTCCTAAGTCAGGATTTTTTTTTACATAAAGTTTTACTTAGAAAATTTTTTATACTTAGAGTTTTTTTTACTTAGAAAATTTTCTTACCTAAAGTTTTACTTAGAAATTTTTTTAAACTTAGAATATTTTTTCCCTTAGAGTTTCAAAGTTTCAAATTTTTCCCTTAGAGTTTGTCTTTGAACCCCATTTTTTTATGTGATCAAAGAGGGAGAAGGAAAAGTATAAGTCTAGAGGGAGGTAGACCAAAATTCTATTGGTAGACCAAAATTATATCTTTTTTGCACTTTATTGCAAAATTAGTTAGTTTATTTTTATGTCTATTTACCCTAGCTTAACTTGGGTTGCTCACATCAAAAAGGGGGAGATTGTTGGAACCCCAAGATTGTTTTGGTGTGATCAACAAATTAAGTTAGGTCCTGTATGTTTTTGTAACGACCACCCTTCTTACTACTACTCTCTAAGGGCGACCGCTACCTCACTACTACTCTACTTACTAGTGTCACATATGCTAATATTAGCAACACTTAGATTTATCACGGCCCTAGAGGAATTCCTACCGAAAAATTTCGGCAGAATTTCCCCAGTACCGGTGACCAAATCAACAATACAAGCAATCTATACTCAGCCACAAGCGGGTAGAACATATATTTTCACAACCACGCAGTAATAATACACACTATAACTAAAAGAAAGCTATTCTAGCAATAGTAACCAACTACATCACTCCACGAATAATAAAAGAAAACTAATTACAAGTGCGGAATAAACTCATCTACAATCCCAATTGCATAACAACATTAAAAGAGAACTAAAAGAACTAAACAGAAAAGTCTTGGCAATTTGCCAGCTCATTCTGGATCTCTCCATAGTCCAGTCATCACACACCTTCATCACCACCACTACCCTGTCGCCTCCCTTTTATATCTTAGCTTTTCCTTTATCTACAGTAGGAGGAAAGAAAAATAGATCTATAAGCGAAAACGCTTAGTAAGTACTAATCTATCTCACAAAACTCGCAATGCACAAATGTAATGCAAAAGTACTGAAACTGAAATACTAAAGCAATCTGCATGTGCTCATGGTATACAGAAAATAAACTAGATACAAGTCATGCTCACTATCTAGCAGGATAACAAGAAATTAATACTATAGGCTTAGAATTTCATAAACTAACTTTTTATTTATTCTAAGCATGTAACTTGTTTCATTTCTTATATCCTTGTGTTAGAAATTAATCTTTTAATTCCTATCTTTTACTCTCTTCTTCTTTCTTTCTTCATTCTTAACTTTTCTTTTCTTTGGGCCCAGGCTTAGTACCATCTCATGTGTGTTCCCTAATAGGTTGGGGTTGCGAGCCACCAATCCTAAAAGAGCAGACCTCGGTCTACCAGGGCCAAGACCTCGGAAATGGTCACCTGGATTTGTTTAACGACAAGCTCTTGGATGTCGGGTACTAGCCTCTTGCTTTACTTACTTGTTATCTCTTTTTAACTAGACTCTAATCTTTTCTTCACTCATTTTTTTTCATAATCCTTTATTAGAGTTTATTGAAATCCTTTAGATATACCTAACAAGTATAGGATTACAATTAACTAAGCATGCTATATAAAAACAATACAAGGGAGACAAATCTAAACTCTCTCTAAGCATGTTATAGAGCAAGGAAAAAGAAAGCAAATCTGGACCTCCTAAACATGCTGTAAATAAAGGAAAAATAAGCACATCTGAACCTACTAATCATGCTACAGAATAGAGCAAAAGAGAGTAACTTTGGGCCTTCTAAACATGCTGTAAAATAGGCAACAGAATGCTACTTTAAACTTTCTAAACATGCTATAAATAAAGCAAAAGAATACAACTTCAGGCTTCTTTAACGTGCTCAAAAATAGGCAACAGAATGCTACTTCAAACTTTCTAAACATGTTATAAATAAAGCAAAAGAAAGCTAACTTAGACTTACTAAACATGCTGTAAAATAAACCAAAAGAGGGCTTATTTAGATTTCCTAAACATGCTGTGATAAAAGCAAAAGGAAGCTAATTTTGGGGCTTTCTAAGTATGCTGTAATAAAAGCAAAAGAATGCAACTTTACACTTTCTATCATGCTGTAAAAACAGGGCAAAGGAATCCCTTTTTGCTGGAATTTATGGCAGCAATTAAACTTACACGGGTACCACATTTAAGAACTAAAGGCATGCTTAAAAGACAACCATAGGCTGAAATCAGGGTTGTCCGGTTTAACAAGAATTCAAAACAGGAATTCCATGCAAGAGATGCTCTAATCTACCCGGTATAAAGAGCTTCAATTCTGTAATAGCATAAATTTAACTAACAGCATGAACCAATATCATAATCAAGGAACTAATGGCACCAACAGGGAGTGCTATATTTCCCCCAACCGAACACCTCTAAGCCTTGAAAACTCTCGGCGGTTCTAATCACAAGAACACCTAAACCAAAATCCTTAAACGAATGAATAAAGAGTTGTTCACAGAACACCTCTATGCATTCAAAACCATTGGCAGCAACCATGAAGTGGCAACCTGTACGGTATGATCCGAAAATAGGGAAGCAAGGGAACAAACCGAAACCTAAATTTGCATGGCAAAATACCTAGCAACAACTAAAGGAAAGGATGCATAACAACCCTAGGACCATCTATTCGACACAATGGAATCCATAAGCAAGGAGAACAAAACTCAACACCCGAAGCTACTCCAACCACAGGTGAGTAGTACTTACCGACGATTCTTGGACTTACAACCGAGAAGAGGACTCTAGGGTTTCGGCTAGCTTCAAATCTCGGCGTTCCTTTTGTGTCTGCGTGCTCCCTTCGACGAGAGAAGCTCGGGTCCAAGAAGATCTCACGGAAGTGTCCTTGTCCGACCGCCGGAGGCGAAGCCCGAGCTGCGGCTGCGGTGTTCGCCTGAGAGGAAGTCGAGGCCGCGAGAGAGAAAGGAATCGCGAGATTAGGTCACGGGAATAATTCCCTTCTCCTCTTAACTTATCCCTTTTTATAACCTAGGTCTAACTTTGCCCTTTACTATAACTTATATATATCCCGCTTCATACTTAATAACGAACCACGCGTAGCCCAGTTGGTCGGCTGCGTCCGGTTAGGTCGGGTTCGGCCGGAGGTCTTGGGTTCGAGTCTCACCTTTAACGGTTTTTTTGTCAAAACTTCTTTTCTTTTGTAAACCTACTAAACGACCTCCAAAAATTATGTAAAATTCCCTAAAAATCCCTAGAATATTTTAAAAGCATTTCCAAATATTTTTATGGACTTTTAGGACTTGAAATGGGGAAAATTGGGTCGTTACAATCCCCCATACCTTATAAAAAGTTCGTCCTCGAACTTAGAATAGCTCTGGATACTTTTGTCTCTTACTGTCCTCCCGCTCCCAAGTGACTTCCTCGTGCTTCTGGTTCTGCCAGATGACCTTCACTAGTGGTACTTCTTTATTTCTTAATCTCTTAACTGCTCTGTCCACTATCTGTGTAGGTCTGCTCTCATAACTAAGATCCTCTTGGATCTGCACTAACTGAGGCTGAATCACTTGGCTCGGGTCGTGAAGACACTTCTTTAGCATGGAGACATGAAATACATTATGTATTGCTGACATGTCCTGTGGTAAGTCCAGCTTGTAAGCTACTTTCCCAATCCTCTCTATGATCAGGTAAGGTCCTACATAGTGAGGGCTTAACTTGCCCTTCTTGCCAAATCTCATCACTCCCTTCATAGGAGTGACCTTGAGGAAGACTGAATCCATCACTCCCTTCATAGGAGTGACCTTGAGGAAGACTGAATCCCCTACTTGGAATTCCAGTGGCCTATGACGTGTGTCAGCATAACTCTTCTGTCTGCTCTGGGCAGTCTCAATTTTCTGTCTGATTTTCTGGATTGCCTGAGTGGTCTCATCTATCAGCTCTGTCTGAATACCCAGCTCTACTTCCATTTCTTTTCTCTCTCCTACTTCTTGCCAGCATATGGGTGATCTGCATTTCCTGCCATATAGGGCTTCATAAGGTGCCATCTTGATGGTGGCCTGATAGCTATTGTTGTAAGCGAATTCAGCTAAGCACAAATACTTGCACCAACTTCCTTTGAAATCCAGCGCACAAGCTCTGAGCATGTATTCTAAAATCTGATTCACTCGCTCTGTCTGCCCATCAGTCTGTGGATGGAAAGCTGTGCTGAACCTAAGTTTGGTGCCTAGTGCATTCTGAACACACTCCCAAAAGTGTGAGGTGAAGCGCCCATCTCTATCAGAAATGATAGATTTAGGAACTCCATGAAGTCTGACTACCTCTTTAACATATAGCTGGGCCAACTGCTCTATGGAGTGGGACACCTTGATGGCTAGGAAGTGAGCAGGCTTGGTCAATCGGTCTACTATTACCCATATCGCATCATATCCATTGCTGGTTCTTGGAAGACCTGTTATGAAGTCCATGGAAATGTCTTCCCATTTCTATTCTAGTATTGGAAGAGGCTGAAGAACTCCTCCTGGTCTCTGGTGTTCTTCTTTGACTCTCTGGCATGTCAAGCAGGTACTGACATACTTAGCTACATCTCTTTTGAGTCCTGACCACCAAAACCTCTGTTTCACATCTTGGTACATCTTGGAAGAACCAGGATGCATGGAATATGGTGTGCTGTGAGCTTCCTCTAAGATCTTCTTCCTCAGTTCCTCATCATTGAGCACGCAGATGCGACTCCCCTGATAAAGAATTCCGCTATCTGTCACTCTAAACTCTGAGTTGTCTTCCTTCTATATCCCCTGCTTGATCTTCTGGATGTCCGGATCTTCACTTTGCTTTCTCTGTATCTCCACAAGCAATGTAGACTCTAAGGTCAATGCAGAGAGCTGTCCTTCGATAATTTCAAGTCCAAAATCTGACAGCTCCTTCTGTAGTGGCATGGCTAGTGATGACAAAGACATCAGTGATGCACTAAATTTTCTGCTGAGTGCATCTGCCACTTTGTTAGCTTTGCCTGGGTGGTAGATAATTTCACAGTCGTAATCTTTGACCAACTCCAGCCACCTACGCTGTCTCATGTTTAAGTCCTTCTGAGTGAAGAAGTACTTAAGTCTCTGATGATCTGTGAAGATTCTACACTGAACTCCATACAAATAATGTCGCCAGAGTTTAAGTGCAAAAACCACAGCTGCCAGCTCAAGATCATGAGTAGGGTAGTTCTTCTCATAATCTTTGAGTTGTCTGGAAGCATAAGCTATGACTTTTCGTTCTTGCATGAGTACAGCTCCCAAGCCCATCTTGGAAGCATCACTGTAGATGTCGAAACTCTTGTCGCTCTGTGGACAGTCAGAATGGGAGCACTGATCAATCTCTTCTTTAGCTCTTGGAAGCTCTGCTCACATTTATCTGACCATTCGAATCTCTTGTTCTTTTTGGTGAGGGCTGTTAGTGGAGAAGCTATCCTGGAAAAGTCCTCCACGAATTTCCTGTAATACCCTGCTAAACCAAGGAAGCTTCTGATCTCTCTGACGTTCTTGGGTCTACTCCAATTGTTGACCGCTTCAACTTTGGCTGGATCCACTTGAACGCCTTCTTTAGAAATTATGTGACCCAAAAATGCCACCTGATTTAACCAGAACTCGCACTTAGAGAATTTAGCATAAAGTTGCTTCCGCTGAAGAGTCTGCAGTACTATCCTCAAGTGCGTGTCATGCTCCTCTAGGGTCCTTGAATAGACCATAATGTCGTCGATGAATACGATGACAAATTTGTCAAGATATTCTCTGAACACTCTGTTCATTAAATCCATGAAGACCGCAGGTGCATTAGTCACTCCAAAAGGCATGGCCACAAACTCGTAGTGTCCATATCTGGTCCTGAACACCGTTCTGGATATATCTCTTTCTTTCACCTTCAGCTGATGATACCCAGAGCGCAGGTCTATTTTTGAGAACACTGTTGCTCCTCTTAACTGATCAAATAAGTCGTCGATCTTGGGAAGAGGGTACTTGTTCTTGATCGTCACTTGATTCAAAGCTCTGTAATCTATGCACATCCGCATTGCTCCATCTTTCTTCTTGACAAACAACACAAGAGCTCCCCAAGGTGAGTGACTAGGGCGAATGAAGCCTTTGTCAAGTAACTCCTGTAGTTGCTCTTGTAACTCCTTCAGCTCTGCTGGAGACATGCGATACGGAGCTTTTGAAATTGGACCGGTTCCAGGAACCAATTAAATCTCAAATTCCACCTCTCTGTTGGGAGGTAGTCCAGGTAGCTCTTCTAGAAATACTTCTGGATACTCGCATACTACCCGGACCTCTTCCTGCTTGAGTCCCTTCTACTCTTCTGCCTTTACTATGTATGCAAGAAAACCTGCACACCCTTTAGCTAACATCTGGTGAGCTGCTAGAGATGAGAGAAGTTTCTGGGTCTTCTTCCTTGCCACTCCTGTGAACTCAAAAGTTGGTTCACCTTCTGGACGAAAAATCACCTTCCTTCTGCGACAGTCCACCGAAGCACCGTACTTGCTGAGGAAATCCATACCAAAAATGATATCGAAATCCTGCATGGCGAGAACTATTAGATTCACATATAGCTCTCGGTCTGCAATTCTGACCAGTACGGCTCGGAGCCACTGATTGGATTCCATGACTTCCCCAGAAGGTAGGGTCGTCAGGAACTTGGAGTTCATACTCTCTGTAGGCACCTGTAAACTACTGGCATAAGGTATCGATACAAAAGAATGGGTCACCCCAGTGTCAAATAGTACAGTAGCTATGTGCTGGAAAATAACTACTTGACCTGTTACGACCATGGAGGCACTAGTAGCTTCTTCTTTGGTGAGGGAGAATACTCTGGCACCATCAAAGGATGGAACTGGTGGGGCTTCTAACCTTCCTTGACTGATATAGGGTCCCCCCAATGTTGCTTCCATGTGGTGCAACTGTGTAGGCTGGCCTCTATATTGCAATGGCTGTGGCTGAGGTGCTTTGAATTTGTTAGGACACTCTTTAGCCATGTGTCCTTCCTGACCACAGGAGTAACATCCAGTCTTACCCAAAAGACAGGCTCCTGGATGTGTCCTCCCACATTTGGGACAGGGAGGGAACTTGCTCTGCTTGTTTGCTGGTCCTCCCTTCTGACCACCTCCTGTGTTCCACTGCTTCCTTTTACCTTTGCCTTTCCAGTTCTGCTTACTTGACTGTGTCTTCTGGCTTCCTGCTGTCTTATCCTCTGTCTTCACTGGCTGATGTTGTGCTCGGTGTGCTTTGATGTTGTTCAGGTAATGTTCAGCAATTAGTGCTCTACTGATCAACTCTTCGCCAGTCTGGGGCCGGTGAGCTCCACTGCTCACGTTCAGTGCTATCTGTGGTCTCAGCATTCTGAGCATCAGCCTGACTCGCTCCTTCTCTGTACTCACTAGCTCTGGATAGAGACGAGCTAGTCTGTTGAACTTCTTGGCTGCTTCTTCCACTGACAGGTCACCTTGTTTGAACTCTATAAACTCCTCGTAGTGCTTGTTGGTAATCTGCAGGTGGAAAAATTCTTCATAGAACTCTGACTGAAAATCTGCCCAGGTCATCTGATCGGCTGCTCTCTTGGTCTTTATCCTCTCCCACCACATACGAGCATCTCCAGATAGGCAAAAAGAGGCGCACTTGACTTTCTCGACTTTTGGCCAGTCAAGAAGCTCCATAGTGCTCTCTAGTGTTTTAAACCAAGTCTGGGCATCCCAGGGCTCAGTCGTGCCTGAGAAGCTCTCTGGTTTCAGCTTCAGCCACTGTATGAGATAAGCTTCTGGTCTCTGAGGTGCTGTGACGGCTCCCTGGGTAGCTGGTGGAGTCTCAATTACCACTTGAGCCTCTGCAGTGGCAGCTGGAGGAGGGGGAGAAACTGCTGGCTGGTTTGCCATCAGATTGGCAATCACTTGCTGCTGCTCTGCTACTTGCCTCTAGAGCTGAGTAACCACTTCAGAAAGGTTGGGCTCAGTTGCTCCAGGTACTTCGTTCTCTCGAGCTGGTTCCTCAGTATGAGTAGCACGGGGACGTCCTCTTCTTGCCATCTAATTATGCAAGATAAAGGCTTGATATCTTACTTTAACCCTTCTAGTCATACACAAATACGAATAAAGAAAAGGGAAACTAAATCTTTTATCTTACTTAAGCACAACAAAAAAAATAAATAAATACCCTATACTGCAGTTAATAATAAGAAAAGCATAATAAAGAAAGAATTTATATACTTTCTTACTTGGAGACGGCGAGGATGATGCTGATGAGTGTGTGATGCTGAAGAATGGAAACCGCTCTGATACCAACTGTAACGACCACCCTTCTTACTACTACTCTCTAAGGGCGACCGCTACCTCACTACTACTCTACTTACTAGTATCACTTATGCTAATATTAGCAACACTTAGATTTATCACGGCCCTAGAGGAATTCCTACCGAAGTATTTCGGCAGAATCTCCCCAGTACCGGTGACCAAATCAACAATACAAGCAATCTATACTCAGCCACAAGCGGCTGGAACATATATTTTCACAACCATGCAGTAATAATACACACTATAACTAAAAGAAAGCTATTCTAGCAATAGTAACCAACTACATCACTCCACGAATAATAAAAGAAAACTAATTACAAGTGCGGAATAAACTCATCTACAATCCCAATTGCATAACAACATTAAAAGAGAACTAAAAGAACTAAACAGAAAAGTCTTGGCAATTTGCCAGCTCATTCTGGATCTCTCCATAGTCCAGTCATCACACACCTTCATCACCACCACCACCCTGTCGCCTCCCTTTTATATCTTAGCTTTTCCTTTATCTACAGTAGGAGGAAAGAAAAATAGATCTATAAGCGAAAATGCTTAGTAAGTACTAATCTATCTCACAAAACTCGCAATGCACAAATGTAATGCAAAAGTACTGAAACTGAAATACTAAAGCAATCTGCATGTGCTCATGGTATACAGAAAATAAACTAGATACAAGTCATGCTCACTATCTAGCAAGATAACAAGAAATTAATACTATAGGCTTAGAATTTCATAAACTAACTTTTTATTTATTCTAAGCATGTAACTTGTTTCATTTCTTATATCCTTGTGTTAGAAATTAATCTTTTAATTCCTATCTTTTACTCTCTTCTTCTTTCTTTCTTCTTTCTTAACTTTTCTTTTCTTTGGGCCCAGGCTTAGTACCATCTCATGCGCGTTCCCTAATAGGTTGGGGTTGCGAGCCACCAATCCTAAAAGAGCAGACCTCGGTCTACCAGGGCCAAGACCTCGGAAATGGTCACCTGGATTTGTTTAACGACAAGCTCTTGGATGTCGGGTACTAGCCTCTTGCTTTACTTACTTGTTATCTCTTTTTAACTAGACTCTAATCTTTTCTTCACTCATTTTTTTTCATAATCCTTTATTAGAGTTTATTGAAATCCTTTAGATATATCTAACAAGTATAGGATTACAATTAACTAAGCATGCTATATAAAAACAATACAAGGGAGACAAATCTAAACTCTCTCTAAGCATGTTATAGAGCAAGGCAAAAGAAAGCAAATCTGGACCTCCTAAACATGCTGTAAATAAAGGAAAAATAAGCACATCTGAACCTACTAATCATGCTACAGAATAGAGCAAAAGAGAGTAACTTTGGGCCTTCTAAACATGCTGTAAAATAGGCAACAGAATGCTACTTTAAACTTTCTAAACATGCTATAAATAAAGCAAAAGAATACAACTTCAGGCTTCTTTAACGTGCTCTAAAATAGGCAACAGAATGCTACTTTAAACTTTCTAAACATGCTATAAATAAAGCAAAAGAAAGCTAACTTAGACTTAATAAACATGCTGTAAAATAAACCAAAAGAGGGCTTATTTAGATTTCCTAAACATGCTGTGATAAAAGCAAAAGGAAGCTAATTTTGGGGCTTTCTAAGTATGCTGTAATAAAAGCAAAAGAATGCAACTTTACACTTTCTATCATGCTGTAAAAACAGGGCAAAGGAATCCCTTTTTGCTGGAATTTATGGCAGCAATTAGACTTACACGGGTACCACATTTAAGAACTAAAGGCACGCTTAAAAGACAACCATAGGCTGAAATCAGGGCTGTCCGGTCTAACAAGAATTCCATGCAAGAGATGCTCTAATCTACCTGGTATAAAGAGCTTCAATTCTGTAATAGCATAAATTTAACTAACAGCATGAACCAATATCATAATCAAGGAACTAATGGCACCAACAGGAAGTGCTATATTTCCCCCAACCGAACACCTCTAAGCCTTGAAAACTCTCGGCGGTTCTAATCACAAGAACACCTAAACCAATATCCTTAAACGAATGAATAAATAGTTGTTCACAGAACACCTCTATGCATTCAAAACCATCGGCAGCAACCATGAAGTGGCAACCTGTACGGTATGATCCGAAAATAGGGAAGCAAGGGAACAAACCGAAACCTAAATTTGCATGGCAAAATACCTAGCAACAACTAAAGGAAAGGATGCATAATAACCCTAGGACCATCTATTCGGCACAATGGAATCCATAAGCAAGGAGAACACAACACAACACCCGAAGCTACTCCTACCACAGGTGAGTAGTACTTACCGACGATTCTTGGACTTACAACCGAGAAGAGGACTCTAGGGTTTCGGCTAGCTTCAAATCTCGGCGTTCCTTTTGTGTCCGCGTGCTCCCTTCGACGAGAGAAGCTCGGGTCCAAGAATATCTCATGGAAGTGTCCTTGTCCGACCGCCGGAGGCGAAGCCCGAGCTGCGGCTACGGTTTCGCCCGAGAGGAAGTCGAGGCCGCGAGAGAGAAAGGAATCGCGAGATTAGGTCACGGGAATAATTCCCTTCTCCTCTTAACTTATCCCTTTTTATAACCTAGGTCTAACTTTGCCCTTTACTATAACTTATATATATCCCGCTTCATACTTATTAACGAACCACGCGTAGCCCAGTTGGTCGGCTGCGCCCGGTTAGGTCGGGTTCGGCCGGAGGTCTTGGGTTCGAGTCTCACCTTTAACGGTTTTTTTGTCAAAACTTCTTTTCTTTTGTAAACCTACTAAACGACCTCCAAAAATTACGTAAAAATACTCTAAAAACCCCTAGAATATTTTAAAAGTGTTTCCAAATATTTTTATGGACTTTTAGGACTTGAAATGGGGAAAATTGGGTCGTTACAGTTTTTAACCTTGTGTCTAAGTGTGCAGGAGCTTAGGAGCATAGGTAGTCTAGCGGAAGACGCAGCTAGTGAGAAGGACGACACGCGGTGCGTCCGAGGGACGAGGCACTGCGGAAGAGTACATTGGCGGACAAGAAGGAAGTGTGCTGTGGTTCCGAGGGATGAGAAGCTGGAGCGGAAGAATGCTCGAGGAGCAAGAGACGCAGCTAGTGAGAAGGTCAGAACGGGGTGCGATTGAGAGACGAAGACTGTGGATGAGTATGCTGGTGGATGAGAAGAAGCACGTGATGATTCTGAGGGATGAGAAGCTGGAGCGGAAGCCTGCTCGAGAAGACTAAGAGTTGGGTTCTGGTGAGCCTAATTCCGGATGGCAGAGATCACCCAAGCAAGCGGAGCCGGAGCGGGAGCGGAACAACCGGACCGAGGTGAGCAGCACTAGAGAAAAAGGCCCAGAGCAGAAAGTCAACCTGGTTGACTTAGTGGTCCGAGCGCCAGGATCTATTCCGGGCGCCCGGAACCATTTCGGGCGCCCGAAACCATTCCGGGCGCCCGGAAGTGGCTTTTTGACAGGATCGCGTCAAGCGCGATCCATTTCGTTGGGGATAAAGTATTATCCCCCACAGGGTGCCTGAAATCCCTTCAGGGCGCCCCGACCAAGGCTATAAATATAGCCTTGGTCCAGATTCTTTTCATCAACTCAGAAATTGTGTATTCCAATGCTTGTGCGCTTCCAGTTGTAGTTTAGCTTCTATTTCTCTGTGAGTTATTTGTAACACCCACGAAATTATACGATAGGTATATGAATATTATTTTACTTAGAGCATAAAGAAAAGAAAAGAATAAGAGAAAAAGGAAAATAAAAACAAAAGAAAATATAGAATAAGAAGAGGTGAGGTCAAGGATTGAACCTTGAACCTCCCACAATTGATGGAGATAAAGTGATGAATGTTAACCATTAGGATAAGGAGAAATAATTGGATAGAAAGGAATGAAAAATTTAGTTAAAGAAGAAAAGAAAACAAAGAAAAAAGAGCAAGAGAAAACCAAGTTGCTTACCTTCCTTTCCCTCTTGGTTAAGAAAAGGAGCAAGCAAAAGAGGGATTGTCTACTTCCCTCCCTCTCTCTATTTTTGTGGGAATTAAAGGAGTGGGGGAAAAGAGGAGTTGAGGGAATGAATGAGGACATGTTTCATTTGGTAAAGGGATAAATAGGTTAGAGAAGAAAAACAAGGGATTAAATTCTTTTTCTTCTTCCTCCTTCTCCCTTCTTCATTCTTCACCGAACCAAAAAAACTTCCCTCTCCTCATTCCAATAGCTAAGTTAAGTTCTTCTCCAAGAAAGCTAATTCCCGAGAAAAAACCTTCAAGTTCTAGTCCTTACAAGCAAAGGAAACAAAAGGAGGTACAAGAAGAAGAAGCTTCCTCCTTCCTTGACACCTAGAACACTTTTCTCTCTAAGGAAAACCACAAGTGAAAGGATGTAAGTTCCCCTCGCCTGTGGTACAATAGCTCTTGTTGTTCTATGAAGATTCGGTTACATAAAATCTATGAAAATATTATGAAGAATTTCAACCAAGATAAAACCAAAGGAAGGACCTAGGGAATGAAAAGATCTAAATTTGATATGCTCGATATTCTTCTTGTAACATGTATTTTATGATAAGGATTTATATCATGTCTCTATGTTAAAATGTTTGGTAGAACTTAGACTCATGAGTATTCGGCCATGGTAGAACTAAGGGCCTAGGAGAGCTTTAATTTAAAACTAAGCATGCCATGATCTCCCTAAGATAAGATATGAAACTATTATGATATGCCCATGATTGTATGTCAAGTTGAACTCTATTTCATGTCCATGAAGGTTCGGCCATGTTTAGTTTTGAAGCCTAGGAGAATTTAAAACAAGTCTAGGATGCTCATGACCTCCTTGATGAAATGTTATGAAACTAACTTAATGTTCTTATGTTTGTTGTTGCATGGAAATTAAATTACATGCTCTATAACATTCGTCCACATCATGTTTAAGGGATTAGGGAACTTAGAACCTAACTCAACTATGCTCATGTTATTCCTTGAAATATTTGCTATGAAAGTTGTTTAAGGTTCTCATGCTTTTAGGACACTTGAACCTTAGTTTTAAGTCCTATAACATTCGGCCACATCATGTTCAAGGGCTTAGGAAACTTAGAACCTAACTCAACTATGCTCATGTTATTCCTTGAAATATTTGCTATGAAAGTTGTTTAAGGTTCTCATGCTTTTAGGACACTTGAACCTTAGTTTTAAGTCCTATAACATTCGGCCATATCATGTTCAAGGGCTTAGGAAACTTAGAACCTAACTCAACTATGCTCATGTTATTCCTTGAAATATTTACTATGAAAGTTGTTTAAGGTTCTCATGCTTTTAGGACACTTGAACCCTAGTTTTAAGCCCTACAAGTTTCGGCCACTTCATGTTTAAGGGCTTAGGAAACTTAGAACCAAACTCAACTATGCTCATGTTATTCCTTGAAATATTTGCTATGAAAGTTGTTTAAGGTTCTCATACTTTTAGGACACTTGAACCCTAGTTTTAAGCCCTACAAGTTTCAGCCACTTCATGATTAAGGGCTTAGGAAACTTAGAACCTAACTCAACTATGCTCATGTTATTCCTTGAAATATTTGCTATGAAAGTTGTTTAAGGTTCTCATGCTTTTAGGACACTTGAACCTTAGTTTTAAGTCCTATAACTCTCGGCCACTTCATGTTTAAGGGCCTAGGAAACTTAGAACCTAACTCAACTATGCTCATGTTATTCCTTGATATGTTTGCTATGGAAGTTGTTTAGGGTTCACAAGCTTGAATGATAGTTTTTAACCCAATGTATGCTTGACAAGTTTCAGCCATGATAAGTTGTAAGCTTAAGAATCCTAGAACCCTACCTAAACTTGCTCATGGTGTTTCTTATGGTATAAGAAATGATGCTTACTTAGGGTTCACATGTTGGTATGGAGTTTTTACCAAAAAAACCCAATCTATATGGTTCGGCCACTATAAGACATTAGGGTTAGAAACCTAATTATGTTTTCCATGTATATTATATGCCATGATTATGAGATTTCTATGCTTCTATGTTTAATTATGCACACTTATGACCTATACATGATGAAAACCCTTATGCTATGGTGTGTATTATTTATGATGAGTTATGTGCCAATTTATGCATGATATATGTGATGAGCTGTGTGCCCAATTTATGCATAAAATATATGATGTGCTGTGTGCCCAAATCTTTACATACCATTATGATGAGCTGTGTGCCCAAAATTCTATATGGTATGATATGATAAGAGATACGATGTGCAAGAAATGATAAGAATCATGATATGTAAGACATGCTATTTTACTTTATGTATGGCTTGTACCAAGGGTGGGCTCCATAAGCGCCCCGGGGTCGATGGACTAAGAAATGGGCCTCGTTAGGGATGGGCTCCTAAGTGCCCCTAGGTCGATGGACTAAGAAACGGGCCTAGTATGTATGCCTTGTAGGGTTCAAGACTTGCTACCTTGGACCTACATAGGACGCGCACATTTATGTAAGTGGTACAAGCCGGGGCCCTAACCATGTTATGATTATGTTTAAGTATGTATGAAATAAGTTTTCAAAGGACATGTTGCATATATATATTATTGCATGAATCATGTTTTTAAAAGTCATCTTGCATAACACATTATGATTATGTTACGATATACCATGATGCCTATGATTATGTTATGTTATGTTAGGATGAACCTTATGATTATGTTTTGATATGTTATGATCATGATCATGTTATGCTAGAATGCACTTTATGACTTTATGAGGATATGCCATGATACCATATGATTTTGTTATGATATGATGCTTCTATACATGATATGATGAGTTGTCTTTATGCTTTATGCATTGAAGCTTTATTTATGCTATATAGTTTTTGTGAGTAGGAAAGGATCTTACTGAGCCTTGAGTGTTCACAGCTTACTTTCTTTGTACCACAGATAAGGGCAAAGAATGGATGTACTAAGGGAGCAGCACGAGGGGGGCAAGAAGGACGTGTGTAGTAGTGACTTGGCTAAAGAGGAAAACCTGCTTTTAATTAATAAAGAATTATGTTCATGTTGTTTCCTTTATAACTCTATGACACTTCATCATGCTCTTTAGTATCATGGTTTAAGTTTATGTTAAGCATGTTATGTGACTCATATGATAGGTAGCTAATGATGATGTGTTAAAGAAAAAAGAAAGGTTTAAAGAAAAGAAAAAAAAAATAAATATATATGTTATAGATAAGACTTCCGCTGTGTTTTTAGAAGTAAGGGTAAGTGACCCCCGTCAGCTAGAGGAGGAAGGGGCGGGGCGTTACATTATTGCTGTAAGAGGCATCTCTGCCTGAAGGAGTACTAGTGTGATATTTTCCTTGGATTTGTTAGTAATTAGCCCTAAGAGCCAATCATGAGATGATTAGGCCTTTTGGTTACTAATTGAGTTAGACTCAAATGAACCCACTCATTGGATTGAGTTCAATCCGAATTAGACAAATTGGATTGATGGGTTACACTCAATGGGTTAGACTTATTGGGTTATTGGATTAATGGTTAATCCAATATAATAATCCAACCCATTAAAAGGAATACAAAGAGACAAAAAACCCTTCATATTCATTGGATGAATATAAATAGGTTTTTTGGTGAGATTTTTCATTAGATGAGATGGGTGTCTCTTGATCTTCTTCCTCCTTCTTCCTCCTTCTTCCATGGCCGAATTTTCTTCCATGGTCGAACCATACTTCTTGCTAGCACAAGAAGATGGTTTTTCTCCGAAGGCTTCGTTCGTGGGACGAATGAAGGATATGTTCGTGTGGATACCATAGAGGTGCAGACACTTAAATGCGCTGAGATCTAGATCCAAAGAAAATGTTGCTGTCGGGATTGAGAAGGGCACCAACAAAGGTATAATTCTATAATGTAGCTTAGCATAGATTTGTTTATAGAAATTGTTTTCTTCCCTTTCGCATGGATCTGCTGGATAAGTGGATCTAGTATTTTTCGTTGCCTTTCCACGTCTTCTGGCGCGCTAGATCCCAACAGTGGTATAAGAGTCACTTGCGAAAAGGCTATGCTAAGTTTTAGAAATTTTATATATGATATAGAAATTGCATGATAGGATTTACTATGATTTGCAAACTCTTATGAGTTTCGGCCACATAAGGTTTCGGCCAAGAGAGTGAATCTCGGCCAGACTATGAGTCTTGGCTAGATTTTGTGACTCGGCCAAATCTTGACTCTTGACCGAAAGTTGATGTGTGACCAACAAGGTCTCGGCTAGAGTTGTTTTGTTTGGAACAAAACGAAGTTGGTGTGTGACCAACAAGGTCTCGGCTAGAGGTGTTTTGTTTAGAACAAAACATAGTTGGTATTATGGGTAGTAGGATCTCGGGACCGCCGTGGCATTGCGGCTCATAATTTGTTTGTTAAAATCATAGTAAATTTTATGTCATAAAATATTATGAATAGATATGACATGGTGCATGGTTATTGCCCTTTTAACCCTAATGTGATTGGATGTGTGTAATGTTGTAATTCATAATACGGCCTACGTGTCGTGCCTTCATCCCTTTTATTCTTGTTGTAATTAGATTACACTCGAATGTAACTCGAGTTTCTTTAGATTTTGTAATGTACAAAATTAGAAGGAGTTAGTCTTCTGGAAGACGGGTGAAAAGGAAGGAAGGACAATAACACACAACAACCAAGGAAGCACTTGGAGAAGCGGCTTATACCTAGGTTGACTTATCGCTCTTCTCATTGGCTTGAGAAGATCGTAGTTTATGGGGGCCATAACCTTGTCACGTTTAAACTTGTGTATATGTTGATATATTCCATGATATGCCATGATATATGTGATGCATGTGTAGCTATCGTAATTAGGTCATTTACATATGCCTACCAAAGCTTGGTACTCACTACTACCTCGATCTTCTGTAGTCAGGTTTGCCAAAGCAAAGTGGCTCGTTTTATCTTGGTAGAGTGCGACAGGATAATTGTAGTGTCTGACTACCGACCTTTGGGTATGACTTAATTAAGTTACCTCAATTGGATTGAGAACTTAAAGGCATATCCCATAAGATATAAATCATATTATACTAGTCTCGGGCGATTAGCCAAAGCTAACTCAAGATGAATTATAATATGGATTTCATAAGATGGGAAAATGAACAAATAGTGTTGTTCACCTAAGGATACAAGAGTTACATAGGATGTAATTGGCAAACGTTGTCTACCTAAGTTATACTAAATCTTGGACGATTAGCCAAAGCTAACTCAAGATAAGTATAATGTGGATCTTGTCCAAATGGTACATGTTACCTACCTAATTTATACAAGTCTTGGGCGACTAGCCAAGCTAACTCAAGATGAAGTATAATATGGATCTTGTCCCACTAGAATGTCTTTGCTTTTGAGCCTAGAGCTAGTAGTCACTTGCTTCTATCAAGCTTTAGAATTCAGTGGGAGAATCATTTAATTAAAGGCCTAATTAAATGATCTGAGTATGATACTTCTCTGCATTTTATTGTTGTAGACCACCATGTCGTCTAGTAAGTAGAAGACACTATCTCTGTGATCTGTCCTTGATAAGAATAAGCTCACTAGAGCTAATTTCTAGATTGGTATAGAAACATAAGAATAGTTCTCAAGAGAGAAAGAAAATTGTACGTCCTAGAGCAGCCTATTCCTAAAGTGCCCCCTGCTACTGTCACTAGAGCTGATATGGATGCTTACAAGTATTAAGATGATGCATTAGATGTATCATGTCTTATGCTCGCCACCATGAACTCTGAGCTTCAGAAGCAACATGAGAACATGGATGCTTATGATATAGTTGAACATCTTAGAAAACTATATCAAGGACAAGAAAGGCATGAGAGATTTGAGATCTCTAAAGCACTATTTCAATACAGAATGCAAGAAGGAAGTCCTGTAGGGCCTTATGTGCTCAAAATGATTGGGTATGTGGAGAATCTGCAAAGGTTGGGATTCCCACTAGGCCAAGAATAGGCCACTGATCTTATCTTGCAATCATTGCCCAAAAACTATAGTCAATTTTCCATGAATTGCAACATGAATGAAATTAACAAACTGCTGCCTAAGATGTTGAGCATATTGAGAACTACTGAACTCAACCTTAAGAAGGCAAAGCATAGTACCATTTTGATGGTGTCTAAGGGCAAAGGCAAGTGGAAGCCTAAAGGTAAGGGTAAGACCCAAGTCAAAGGAAAGGGCAAGACTCATGCACTGAAACCCAAAGGTGGGGTTATTAAGGAAGGAACTTGCTTCCACTGCGGTGAGACCGGACACTGGAAGAGGAACTGCAAGGTATACCTAGAGGAACTAAAAAGGAAGAGAAGTGAGACTTCTGCCTCAGGTATTTATGTTACAGATGTCAATCTATCTATTTCTTCTTCACGGGTATTAGATACTGAGTGTGTATCTCACATTTATACTAATATGAAGGGGCTGAGAAATAGTAGATCATTGACAAAGGGTGAAGTGGACCTACGAGTAGGCAATGGTGCAAGAGTTGTTGTTGTCGCTGTAGGAACATATTCCTTATCTTTGCCTACTGGGCTTGTTTTAGAACTTGAAGAGTACTGCTATGTGCCTACCTTGACCAAGAACATTATCTCTATTTCTTGTTTGGACAAGGTTTTTCATTTGTAATAAAGGACAAATGGTGTTTCAGTTATTTCAATGAAATGTTCTATTGTAGTGCACATCCTGTGAATGTACTCTATGCTCTAGACTTTGGCAACCCAATCTATAACATAAATACCAAATGGTTCAAGTCTAATGATTTAAATTAAACATATCTCTGACATTCTCGTTTAGTTCACAAAATGAGAGTTGCATATCCCAACTCCATAAGGATGGATTTTGGACTCATTTGATTTTGAATCATATGAGGCATGCAAATCTTGTCTTCGAGGCAAGATGATAAAAACTCCATTCGGTGGACACCGCGAAAGGGCTAATGATCTTTTAGGACTCATACATACTGATGTATGTGGCCCTTTTAGAGTAGCAGCTAGAGGAGGCTAACATTACTTCATTATTTTTACTGATAATTTCAGTGAATATGGCTATATGTTTCTGATGAGACACAAGTCAGAATCCTTTGAAAAGTTCAAAGAATTCAAGAATGAAGTATAAAATCAACTTGGTAAGAGTATTAAGATGCTTCGATTAGATCAAGGTGGGGAATGCCTTAGTCAAGAGTTTCATGACCATCTCGTTGAGTGTGGGATCATATCTCAACTCACTCCACCTGGAACACCACTATGGAATGGTGTATTGGAAAGGAGGAATCGTACTTTATTAAATGTGGTACAATTAATGATGAGTCATATAGATCTTTCTATTTCCTTTTGGGGACATGCTCTAGAGACCGCTGCTTTCACACTTAACTGAGTTTCATCTAAGGCTGTCATAAAGACACCATATGTGATATAGATAGGGAAGAGTCCCAAGATGTCTTTTATGAAGATTTGGGATTGTGAGGCTTATGTTCGATGACTAGTCTCAGATAAACTAGGATCCAAATTGGACAAGTGCTATTTTATAGGATATCCTAAGGAAACAAAGGGATATTACTTCTAGAAAGGGAATTTATTTCTAGAAAAACTAGTGGGAGTGAAGTCGATCTTGAAGAAGTTCAAGATACTAGCACTGACACTGTGATGGAAATTGAACAGGTACCACAAGATGTTATGGATCAGGGTTTTGTTGCACCACAAGAGGTTGTGAAACAACAATCTATTCAAGTAGCACATGCTCTACGCAGATCTGATAGGATTCGTTATCAACCTGAGAGATATTCTTTTCTCTTGTCTGACCATGGTGATGTAGAGCTTATTGGTCTCAATGAGCCTACATCTTATCAAGAAGCTGTATAGGGCCCAGATTCTTAGAAATGGATAGAGGCCATGAGATCCGAGATGGAATCCATGTACACTAATCAAGTATGGACTTTGGTTGATCCACCTGAAGGGATCAAACCCATTGGGTATAAGTGGGTCTTCAAGGTGAAGACTGACATGGATGGTCATATGTATACATACAAAGGTAGATTGGTGGCTAAAGGATTCAAATAGACTATGATGAAACATTTTCACCAGTTGCGATGCTCAAGTCCATTCCGATCATGCTTTCTATTGATGCTTACTATGATTATGAGATCTGGCAGATGGATGTCAAAACCACATTTCTTAATGGAAATCTACTCGAGGATGTGTACATGACACAACCTGAGGGGTTTGTAGATCCAGAGCATACTGGAAAGGTTTGTAAGTTGCAAAGATCCATTTATGGATTGAAGCAAGCTTCTAGAAGCTGGAATCCTTTATTCGATGATGTGATCAAAATGTTTGATTCATTAAGAATGAAGATGAACCTTGTGTCTACAAGAAGGTTAGTGGGAGCTCAGTCATTTTTCTCATATTGTATGTAGATGACATACTTCTCATTGAAAATGACATCCCTACTCTTCAGTCAGTGAAGACTTGGCTTGGGAATTGTTTCTCAATGAAGGACTTAGGTGAAGTAGCCTATATTTTGGGCATCAAGATATATAGAGATAGATCCGAGAGATGGCTTGGTCTAAGCTAGAGTACATATATTAACAAGGTGCTTAAAAGTTTTGTCACGTAGAATTCTAAGAAGGGATTCTTGCCTATTTCACATGGTGTGAGTCTTTTGAAGACTCAATGTCCTTCTTCTAAGGTAGAAAGAGACCGCATGGATCAGATTCCTTATGCATCTGCTATAGGGTCTATCATGTACTCCATGCTTTGTACTCGCCTAGATCTCTCATATGCGTTAAGCATGACGAGCAGATACTAATCATATCCAGGTGAATGTCACTAGACAGTAGTCAAGAATATCTTTAAGTACTTGAGAAGGACTCAAGATTATTTCTTGATCTTTGGAGGAGATGAAGAGTTGTTGCTATAAAGTGTTACAGCTGTTGCTGTAAAGGGTTACAGTGGTGCAAGCTTCCAAAATTGACAAGGACATTTCTAGATCACAGTTAGGGCATGTAATGTACTTAAATGGTAGTCTTGGGTATTGGATACTATAATATTTTCATCTCATTAGAGGCATCCTCTAATGGTTAGTCCTAGGAAAATCGTACCGGTTCCATTGTACAAAACTTTTGTACAAGCATTGAACCTTTCCTTAAATAACCTATTGTATTCTTTATAAGTTAAATTAGGAATCGCAGACGGAACTTAACATCATTGATTCCAAATTTAATTTATCTGTTCTTAATGGTTTAGATTTGGATCGCAAGAGGAACTTAACACTATTGATCCAAATCTACCTATGTTATTAATTCCATTAAATATTAATTTCCAAAATTGGCTTTTAGGACTGCATGGCGAGGCACATGGCCTTCTTGGATATGGGAGCAACCACCACCGCCTAGACAAAGCCTTTTAAAAAAAGTTAATATTTAATTTCCTTAAATAACTCTAGGTTACCCAAAAAGAACAATCGAATCACAAATTTGAAAAATAAAGAAAACACAAACTCGAAAAACTAATTCAAAAAACTAGATCTAATGCCTCTTGTGTTTGGAATTCATACAAAGAAAAATAACTTGTATGATGCGGAAGAAAAATACTAGTTATACTCTTTGTATGCTAATGACCTAGAGATCTTCTATCGTATTCCTCGCCTCGCCTTAGATGTCGTGTGGGCGATGATCCTCCAAGATGAACACCACCCAAAAGCTTTCTTCCTCTTCCTCTAAAATCCGACCACCACCACCACCAAGGAGAAGAGAGCAAAGGGAAAAGAAGAGGGGAGAGGGAGGGTCGGCCACCAAGAGAGACTCCACCAAGAGAATAAGAATTGATGTCTCATGAGGTCTCATCATCCCTTCTTTTATATTACTTGCCCAAGGCAAATAAGGAAAGACATTTTACAAAAGTTAAAATCTTCCTCATGGTTTTCCTTTTCCCTTTTAATTTTCCTTTTCTTTCCTCTTGATTGAATCAATCACCAAACATTAATTGGATGATGATTTTTTTTTATTTTGTTTTGGCCGGCCCCTTTCTTGGGCACTAAGCAAGGTGGCCGGCCACCTCATCAAGGAAAGAAATAAAAATATTTTTATAAAATTTTATAAGCTCTTATAAAATTTTACAAGCTCTCTTCTAATTTCCTAAAGTAGGAATTAAAAAAGGAAAGTTTGAAAAATTAAAAACATGTTTTAAAATTTAAAACTTCTCTTATAAAATTTCCTTTTTTAACATGGTGATAGAAAATTTAAAATTTAAAACTTCTCTTCCTTTTTTTCTTAAACCATGCGGATGGTTAAAAAAGAAAAGTTTTAAAACTTTTAAACTTTCTTTTAAAACATGTGGCCTAATTCAAATAAGGAAAGTTTTTAAATTTAAAATCTCTCTTTTAAAACATGTAGTTTTCTACAAAGAGAAGATTTAAAAAATTCAAAACACCCCTCCTTGTTTGAATTATTGTGGCCGGCCCCTACATGCTTGGGCACCAAGAAAAGGGTCGACCCTTTAAGAGGAGATGAGGCCGGCCATTGATTGGTCACCAAGCAATAGACCGACCCCCTTCTTGGACACCAAGATGGGCCTTTCTTTGGATGGACTTGAGGGTTTAATGAGGCTATGACAGGGACCTAGAGGAGAAATTGGTTTTGACCTTCCGATGAGCTTGAGTATCCCATGTTCGCCCCCAACACACAACTCAAGTTCATCGATAATAACTCATTCCACTAGAGAGTTATTATCGCACTACCGTACCAATCCCAAATTACATTATGGGCTCCTTCTTATTATGAGTGTGTTAGTCTCCCTGTGTTTAAGATAACGAATGTCCACTAATTAAGTAACTGACAACTCACTTAATTAATATCTAGCTCCAAGAGTTGTACCACTCAACTTCATTGTCATGTTGGACTAAGTCAACCTGTAGGGTTTAACATGGCAATCCTTATGAGCTCTTCTTGGGGACATTATCAACCTAAATAACTAGGACACAGTTTCCTTCTATAATCAACAACACACACTATAAGTAATATAATTTTCCAACTTATCGGGCCTATTGATTTATCATGCTAAATCTCATCATTTGATAAGTTAAAGAAATCAATACTAAATATATGTGCTTGTTATTAAATTAGGATTAAGAGCACACACTTCCATAATAACTAAGGTCTAGTTCTTTTATTAAGTTAGTATAAAAAGAACTTACCTAAAATGGTCCTACTCAATACACTTAGAGTGTACTAGTGTAATTTATTAGTCAACATAAAGTAATACCTAATTACACTACGACTATACCAATGATTTATTCCTTTTCATCTTAGTCATGAGCAACTGTTTATAATTTATAAAGAGCTGATGACATGATCTTCTGTGTGTGACACCACACACCATATTATCTACTTTATAAATTAATTGAACAACTATATTTAACAAATAAATATAGACATTTGACCAATGTGATTCTTTTATTTCAAAAATAAATGTTTACAAAAGCTAGGCTTTTAGTATACACTCCAACAATCTCCCACTTATACTAAAAGACTAAGCTGCCATATCTGTTGCCAAACATCTGATTCTCATCCCTTCCACATGCCAATCAAAAGCTTTCGCTGGTAGGGCCTTAGTGAAAGGATCTGCCAGGTTATCTACTGATGCAATCTTGGCGACGACAACTTCTCCTCGCTTGACGATGTCTCGTATCAGGTGGTACTTGCGCTCTATATGTTTACTTGCCTTATCGGCTCATGGTTCCTTCGAGTTTACAACTGCACCGCTATTATCACAATAAATTGTGATGATTTTGGGCAAACCAGGAGTCACATCTAAGTCCATTAGAAAGTTCATGTGCCATACCACTTCTTTGACTGCCTCAGAGGCTGCCACATACTCAGCTTCCATGCTTGAGTTTAAAACACATTTATGCTTAACACTTCTCCATGCAATGGCTCCACCTCCTAAAGTAAACAAATAGCCTGATGTAAAATTACTGTTGTTCCTATTTGATTAGAAATCTGAATCCGTGTAACCCACAGGGAGCAAATCATCTGCTTGGTAAACTAGCATATAATCTCTAGTCTTTCTCAGGTACTTCAATATATGTTTTACAGCATTCCAATGTCCTTGTCCAGGGTTACTCTGATATCTGCTAACCATATCCATGGCAAAACAGATATCAGGTCTCGTTCACAGCATTGCATACATAAGGCTTCCTACAGCCGAAGCATAAGGAACTGCCTTCATATCCTCCATCTCCTTTGATGTTTTTGGAGACATCTCTTTAGATAAGGCTACTCCATGTCTAAAAGGTAAGAAACCTTTCTTGGAGTTCTGCATGCTAAAATGAGCAAGGATTGTATCTATATATAAAGCTTGGGATAGGCACAACATTCTTTTCTTGCGATCCCTTATAACTTTGATCCCAAGAATGTGTGCACATTCTCCTATGTCCTTCATATCAAATTGTTTGGACAACCATACCCTTACGTCCGATAATACCTTGATATTGTTACCAATTAATAAAATATCATCTACGTATAGTACAAGAAATACCACCATGTTTCCGTTACACTTCTTGTATACACAAGACTCATCCGGACACTGAATAAATCCATATGACTGGATTACTTCTTTAAACTGGATGTTCCAAGATCTTGAAGCTTGCTTTAGTCCATAAATGGACCGATTGAGCTTGCACACTAGATGCTCTTTGCCTTTTTCAATGAACCCTTCTGGTTGCTTCATATGGATGTTTACTTCAAGACTTCCGTTAAGGAATGCTGTCTTGACATCCATTTGCCAAATCTCATAATCCATATGAGCAGTGATGGATAAGAGTATCCGGATAGACTTTAGCATAGCTACCGGCGAAAAAGTCTCCTCATAATCAATTCCCTCTTTCTGAGTATACCCTTTCGCACCAAGTCTTGCTTTGAAGGTTTCTACCTTCCCGTCTGTCCCTCTTTTCCTTTTGTAGATCCATTTGCATCCAACGGCTTTTACACCATCTGGTGGTTCTACAAGCTCCCAGACCTTATTACAATACATAGATTCTATTTCTGAATTCATTGCCTTTTTCCAAGATACTGCATCTATATCTTGGAGTGCTTCGTCATATGTTCGGGGATCAGGTTCATGTTTACCCGGGATCAAGTCCGAAGTCTCTCCCAAAAACATGAATCTCTCAGGTTGCCTTACAACCCTCCCACTACGACGAGGCACTGTCTCTAGTTGTGTATCATGTGTGACACATGTTGCAGTTTCTAGTGGTACTTCATCTTGTACTGTTGGTACTAAAGTAGACGTGTCCTCTCTTATTTCTTCTAGAACTATTTCACTCATGGGCTTATGGTTCATTACATAATCTTCTTCTAAAAATCGAGCATTGGTGCTAACAATGATCTTATGATTTTTAGGATTATAAAACAAACCACCTTTCATTCCCTTAGGATATCCCACAAACAGATAAATTTCTGTACGTGATTCCAACTTGTCAGTATCTCCCTTCAGCACATGTGCTGGACTACCCCATATCCAGATATGATTCAGACTAGGCTTATGCCCATTCCATAATTCCATGGGTGTAGAACGAACTGTTTTAGAAGGTACCATATTCAGAATGTACACTGTTGTTTCTAGAGCATATCCCCAAAACAAATTTGGTAATTCTGAATAACTCATCATCGATCTAACCATTTCTATAAGAGTCCTATTCCTTCGTTCTGCCACACCATTATATTGGGGTGCACCAAGTGCAGACAATTGGGATTGAATCTCGACTTCTGATAAGTAATTCCTAAACTCTCCAAAGAGGTATTCGCCACCACAGTCAGACCGTAGTGTCTTGATACTTTTAGCAAGACGTTTCTCCACATCAGCCCTATATTCTTTGAACTTATCAAAGCATTCAGACTTAAGGCGCATCAGGTAAATGTATCCGTATCTTGAATAATCGTCTATAAAGGAGACGAAGTATTCATAACCACCTCTTGCCTGGATAGACATAGGACCACACAAATCAGAATGAACCAGTTCTAACACATCTTTGGCTCTATACCCCTTAGCCTTAAAATTTCTCTTGGTTATTTTACCTTCCAAGCAGGATTCACATGTTGAAAAGTTTTCCAACTCTAATGAACCCAAGAGTCCATAGGCTACAAGCCTTTGAATCCTACTTAAGTTAATATAGCCAAGCCTTAGATGCCAAAGATACGTTTGGTTCATTTCCGAAGGTTCTTTTTTCTTATTAGAGTTAGAAGATGTGTTATTAATTTCCATATTTTGCTTTGTGGGAGAAATTGGATTTAAAGTATATAAATTGCTAACCAATGCACCAGAACAGATAATCACCTTATTTCTCTTTATAACGACATTGTTACTAAAGGAAACAGAATATCCATCCAAATACAGTTTAGAAACTGAAATTAAATTCTTTCTAAAACTGGGTACATAAAGACAATTTCTTAAAATCAAATTTCTATTCCTATCAAAAGATAAGTAGACGTCTCCCACTGCAACAACCACCGCCTTAGTAGCATTACCCATGTAGACAGTTATCTCTCCTTCAAATAGTCGTTGGGTTTCCTGGAACCCCTGCAAAGAATTGCAGACATGATCAGTGGCTCCCGTATCTACACACTAGGTACTAGTAGATAACACTGCTAAACATATTTCAACTACTAGAGCATGAGATATAGCTTTATTGTTCTGATTCCTACGAGGACAGTCTGCTTTCCAATGTCTTGACTACTTGCAGATGAAACACTTGCCCTTCGACTTCTTCATTTCAACTTTTTGTCCTGTACCTTGAGGTTTATTCACTCTCTTTGCTGAAAAGACCTGTTTCTTCTTCTTCTTGTCTTTCAACTTAAAAGTAGAACCATTTTCAGCATAGTGAATTTGAGAACTGTGACGAAATATACCTTCTACTGCCTGTAGTTCTGTCAGAAGTTCTGCCAACATATATTCTCTTTTGTTCATGTTATAGTTCAGGCAGAACTGCTCAAAACTTCTGGGTAGCATTTGGAGAATTATATCGACATGGGTTTCCCCATCAATTTCTCCTCCAAGGACTTGTATTTCATTCAGATAGGCCATCATTTTGAGGATATGATCCCTTACGGGTGTCCCCTCAGACATGGTGGCTGTCATTAACTTTCTCATTGCCTCTTGCCTAGCAGTCCGACTCTGGTGCCCAAAGAGTTCTTTGAGATTGTTCATTATATCACAAGTCGTTGGTAAATCTTGATGTTGATGTTGCAATACATTTGACATTGAAGCCAAAATGTAACACCGCTCCATCTCATCTGCTTTTACCAATTTCTTATGATACTCAATCTCCTCAGGCGTAAAGTCACCATTAGGTGTATCTGGGCATACCTCTGACAGTACAAATTTATATCCAGGTTTCTTTTCCAATCTATATAGTTGGGACCAGTAAGTCTATTCTCTTTTAGAATAATAGTCAGTGGGTTGAAAGTCATCCTAAGAATCACAAAATAAATTTTGGTCAAGACTCTAAATTTAGAATAATATTGATTCCTCAAACTATACTATTTAAATTTACCAACACCTCAAAACACCGTGAATATTGCATGCCACGTTAGTGTGGACGTATACAAATTCAGCATTTATAAGAGGAGGGTGTAACCCATTAATTTTATTATCTTATCATTCTAACTTTATGACAAATAAAATTAATAGTTGGTTTTTCTTTGGTCGCACAAAATAATAGCAGTGACTCCGTTGGGGAGGATACTATTGAATGCGTCTAAGTTTATACCATTAATTGATACTTAGTCCATTAAATAGGATTGTGCCCCTTCATTTGGAGAAGATCACACGCTCTTAAATAATTTCCTATAACCATCCATAAAGAAAGTTTGATCTAGTGATCCGCAACAAACCCATCCGTTGTGGAGGGAGGCACTCAGAGACAACACGCAAGCTTGTTGCATCACTTACAAACTAGTAATGGAGACCGTGGAATTTATTAAAATCCCTCTCCTACATAGTTATTTAAAAATGAGGATTTTAACCTATGCTAGCATACATCACATGCACATAAACATCACAATGTTGGGTTTTTCGGGCCGCGAAAATCGCTTTTTCACGTCGCGGAAACCCCGAAACTCCCTTGCCAACGGATCCGTGAGAAGAGTATAGAACAAAATTTTACATGTATGAGTTTACTAACTAGATCTACACTTAGATCTACATGTTTAGAAGGTTACCCTTGTTGCGTGCCTTTTTGCGAATCCCGCTCGTCCAAGGTGCGCCGGATCTTGAGTGTGTTCAAACGTACACACCTCTAGTAGTATTCACACGAACAAGAAGTGTTCTCTAACACTCAAGGATGGAGAAGAGAACACCACAAGTGTGCTAGCACTTCTTGATGCTCTCGGATAGGATTGGAAGATGAAGAAAGGAAAAGAAGAGAACACACTCCTCTAAAAACTCTATGTGACTTTCACTAACCTTTCTTCTTGGATTAGACTCACTCACCTTTCTTCTCCCTTGCTTAAAACTCATGGCAATAGTAGCAAAGGAGGAGGAAGAACCCAAGGAATAAGATGCAACCATAACCACACTTGAATGCCACAAAACAAAAACTCCTCTAACATTAGTGTGGCCGGCCACATCTTGTAACCCCTTCATTTAATGTGGTCGACCACATTAAATGGAATGGATGTGTAACCTCCATGAGGTGGCACACCATGATGAGGTGGAAATGATGTGGCAAGATTAGTCATGCCATGTAGGATGAGTCAACCTTCAAGATGTGGCAATACATCAAGTCAAACTTGATGTTTCAAATTCCATTTGGTCAAGTCAAAATTGACCAATTCTCTTCCTTGTTGAGTTAAAACCAACCTTTGGTTCAAGTTAATTTTAATCTAATAAATCTCAATTCATTAATATAAATTAACTCAATGAATCAAATTTAAATTAGACTCATTCAACAATTGAATCTAATTGAGTCTAACTCAATAAGTCTAATTTGAATTAATCCGAATCCAATCTTTGGTGCATCATATGAACCTAATCCAATTGGTTCATCATATGAACCTAATCTCCATCCACTTGTTCTTTGTGTGTGACCCAATAGGTTCTTGTAACGTTGGCAATGTTTCTAAACTCCTTTAGAAACATAAGCAATGAGCGGCATCTAGCAATACATCATTGCTACCCAAGTTACAAGAATGTTGAGATTCAACATCACCTTGTGACTACTAATTGTGACTCCTCACAATATATGACAAGTGTCCTTCTATCATAGACATCTAGATTGATCAATGTGAGGCATAGACCATGTCATCCTCTGACCAATCTAAATCTTGAACTCCAAGTAGACTCACTAAATCAAATGAACTCAATATCTCATATTGACTCATTTGGGCATGACCATGCACTTCGTGGTCTCACTCTATCAAGAATACCGATGTCTCTCCCGTCATATAGGAGGGATATATCCCATCTACATCACTCACATCCCTCCGCATAATTTGTTACATACCCAGTAATCGCCTTTATAGTCCACCCAGTTATGGGTGACGTTTGATGAAACCAAAGTACATAACTCCTTATGTAGGGAACCATGGTGACTTCAGGTCTAAGGACTAGTAGTCATACAAATAGCCACATGAGAAAGTATATGACACTCATATAACGATCCATGATACTTTCTCATGGAGGGTCATTCAGTATACATTCTCTAATGCATACCCATGTGTCAACTTGATATCTTTATATCCATGACTTGTGAGATCAAGTCATCGAGTTGACCTACATGCTAGTCTTATTGCATTAACATTGTCCCTGAATGTTAATACTCGACTAGGAATGGTTAAGAGTAGTGTTCCCTATATCATCTCACTATCGATTCAACCAATCGATTGATACAGGTAAGAACCTTCTACTCAAGGACGTTATTATACTTAGTTTATTTGGCACAAATACAAGTAAGTATAATAACCAAAAACCAAATACCTTTAAATATATAGAATATGATACAACAAGTCCATAATACAATCATCAAATGATTGGCTCTAGGCTCTAGCTAACACACAGTAAATAAAAGTAATAAATTTAGAAATTAATTTTCCAACTATTATGGTATTTTCCATCACTATCTTCAGTATGCTCCAACCCTAGCTGCTGCCATCTTTAGCCACCACCATCGGGTCGAGTTGTCACATCTATCTTGCTTCTTATTTCGTTGTGTCTCTGGTCCTCCAAGAACACCACGCCTCGCAAAGATACGATCTGCGACAAATATAGAATTTTACATATATCGATCCTATATTCCATAAAGGAATGTACATGTATTCTAGATCGAACAAAAATAAAATTCTAAAAATAATACAGCTCCTTCTGTATTTGATACATACAATCATGCATAGAAAATAATGCCCTTGACATGTCCAAGGGTCCAATCACACACAATATCTAAATGCCATAATAGTTGGAGTCTGCAATCACAAAGTTTGCACATCCTACTAGTATCCTGCCTAAATTATGTATGGCATGTGCATAATTAATTTGAAAACCAAAACACACAGAGGTAAACCCTAGCTCTGATACCAATTGTTGGTTAGTCCTAGGAAAATCGTACCGGTTCCAAAATTGACAAGGACATTTCTAAATCGCAGTTAGGGCATGTAATGTACTTAAATGGTAGTCTTGGGTATTGGATACTACAATATTTTCATCTCATTAGAGGAATCCTCTGATGGTTAGTCCTAGGAAAATCGTACCGGTTCCACTGTACAAAATTTTTTTGTACAAGTATCAAACCTTTCCTTAAATAACTTATTGTGTTCTTTAGAAGTTAAATTAGGAATCGCAGACGGAACTTAACATCATTGATTCCAAATTTAACTTATCTGTTCTTAATGGTTTAGATTTGGATCGCAAGCAGAACTTAACACTATTGATCCAAATCTACCTATGTTATTAATTCTATTAAATATAAATTTCTAAAATTGACTTCCAGGACTGCATAGCGAGGCACATGACCTTCTTGGATATGGGAGCAACCACCACCGCCTAGACAAAGTCTTTTAACGAAAGCTAATATTTAATTTCCTTAAATAACTCTAGGTTAACCAAAAATAACAATCGAATCACAAATTCGAAAAATAAAGAAAACAAAAACTTGAAAAACTAATTCAAAAACTAGATCTAATGCCTCTTGTGTTTGGAGTTCTTACAAAGAAAAATAACTAGTATGATGTGAAAGAAAAATACTAGTTATACCTTCTCTTTGTATGCTAATGACCTCGAGATCTTCTGTCGTATTCTTCGCCTCGCCTTGGACTTCGTGTGGGCGACGATCCTCCAAGATGAACACCACCCAAAAGCTTTCTTCCCCTTCCTCTAAAATTCGGCCACCACCACCACCAAGGAGAAGAGAGCAAAGGGAAAAGAAGAGGGGAGAGGGAGGGCCGACCACCAAGAGAGACGCTACCAAGAGAATAAGAATTGATGTCTCATGAGGCGTCCTCACCCCTTCTTTTATATTATTTGCCCAAGGCAAATAAGGAAAGACTTTTTACAAAAGTTAAAATCTTCCTCATGGTTTTCCTTTTCCCTTTTAATTTTCCTTTTCTTTCCTCTTGATTGAATCAATCACCAAACATTAATTGGATGATGATTTTTTTTTATTTTGTTTTGGCCGGCCCCTTGCTTAGGCACCAAGCAAGGTGGCCGGCAACATCATCAAGGAAAGAAATAAATTTTTTTTTTATAAAATTTTACAAGCTCTCTTTTAATTTCCTAAAGTAGGAATTAAAAAAGGAAAGTTTTAAAAATTAAAAATATGTTTTAAAATTTAAAACTTCTCTTATAAAATTTCCTTTTTTAACATGGTGATAGAAAATTTAAATTTTAAAACTTCTCTTCCTTATTTTCTTAAACCATGAGAATGGTTAAAAAAGGAAAGTTTTAAAACTTTTAAACTTTCTTTTAAAACATGTGGCCTAATTCAAATAAGGAAAGTTTTTAAATTTAAAATCTCTCTTTTAAAATATGTAGTTTTCTACAAGAGAAGATTTTAAAAATTCAAAACACCCCTCCTTGTTTGAATTATTGTTGTCGGCCCCTACATGCTTGGGCACTAAGCAAAGGGCCGGCCCTTTAAGTGGAGATGTGGCCGGCCATTGCTTGGTCACCAAGCAATGGACCGGCCCCCTTCTTGGACACCAAGATGAGCCTTTCTTTGGATGGACTTGAGGGTTTAATGAGGCTATGACAGGGACCTAGAGGAGAAATTGGTTTTGGCCTTCTGATGAGCTTGAGTATCCCATGTTCGCCTCGAACACACAACTCAATTTCATCGATAATAACTCATTCCACTAGCGTGTTATTATCGCACGACCGCACCAATCCCAAATTACATTATGGTCTCCTTCTTATTATGAGTGTGTTAGTCTCCCTGTATTTAAGATAACAAATGTCCAATTAAGTAAGTTACTAACAACTCACTTAATTAATATCTAGCTCCAAGAGTAGTACCACTCAACTTCATTGTCATGTCGGA
Source organism: Zingiber officinale (assembly GCF_018446385.1). Taxonomy (NCBI): domain Eukaryota; kingdom Viridiplantae; phylum Streptophyta; class Magnoliopsida; order Zingiberales; family Zingiberaceae; genus Zingiber; species Zingiber officinale. The sequence continues at coordinate 46,561,619 of NC_055986.1, forward strand.
CTAAGTCCACCTGCAGGGTTTAATATGGCAATCCTTATGAGCTCCTCTTGGGGACATTCTCAACCTAGATAAGTAGGACACAGTTTCCTTCTATAATTAACAACACACACTATAAGTAATATAATTTCCCAACTTATCAGGCCTATTGATTTATCATGCTAAATCTCACCCTTTGATAAGTTAAAGAAATAAATATTAAATATATGTGCTTGTTATTATATTAGGATTAAGAGCACGCACTTCCATAATAACTAAGGTCTAGTTCTTTTATTAAGTCAGTATAAAAAGAACTTACCTAAAATGGACCTACTCAATACACTTAGAGTGCACTAGTGTAATTTATTAGTCAAGATAAACTAATACTTAATTACATTATTACTATACCAATGGTTTGTTCCTTTCCATCTTAGTCGTGAGCAACTGTTTATAATTTATAAAGAGCTGATGACATGATCTTCTGTGTGTGACACCACACACCATGTTATCTATTTTATAAATTAATTGAACAATTATATTTAACAAATAAATATAGGCATTTGACCAATGTGATTCTTTTATTTCAAAAATAAATGTTTACAAAAGCTAGGCTTTTAGTATACACTCCAACATCCTCGATATATGAGATACGAGGATATGCAGATAACCAAACAATGCTAACATTATAGATCCTTTGACCAAGGCTTTGGCTCCAAGAAAGCATGATGGTCACACTAGGTCAATGGATATGAGATATTTTAGTGATTGACGCTAGTGATATAAGGAGATTGTTAGTGTAAGCCCTAAGAGGCAATCAAGAGTTGATTGACTTAGGACATTTTGTATCATATTTCATTATTTCATAAGAAGGCAAAGGTTATGGTTATTATATTTACTTCAGTCCAGTGCCGAATGAATAAGTATAATAATGTCCTTGGGTGGTAGGTTCTTATCTACAATAATCAATTGGTTGAATTGATAGTGAGATATTGTAGAGAACACTACTCTTAACTATTCCTAGTCGAGCATTAACATACAAGGACAATATTAATGCGTTGAGACTAGCATGTAGGTCAATGGATGACTTGATCTCACAAGTTATGGATATGAGATATCAGGTTGACACATGGGTATATATTAGAGAATATATACTGAATGACCCGCCATGAGAATGTTTCATGGATTGTCGTATGAGTGTCATAAACATTCTAATGTGACTATTGGTATGAATAGTCCTTAGACCTGAAGTCACTACGGTTCCCTACATAAGGAGTTGTATACTTTGGTATCGTCAAACGTCCCCCGTAACAGGGTGGACTATAAAGTCTATCACTGGGTATGTAATGAATTATGCGGAGGGATGTGAGTGATATAGATGAGATCTATCCCTTCCATATGATGGAAGCGATATCTGTAGGCCCCTTGATTAGTAGGACACGGGAATGTATGACCATACTCAGATAAGTCAATATGAGATATTGAGCTTATTTGTATAGTGTGTCTACTTAGAGATCAAGAAACAAAAATATTGATAAGGGGATGACATGGTCTATGCCTCATTGATCAATCTAGATATCAAGGATAGAGGGACTGAGTCATACAAGATAATAGCCATGGACAAGTTAGGTCGAATCTCGACTTTCTTGTCCCTTGGGTAGCAATGATGCCTTGCTAGATGCCACTCATTGTTTATGTATCGTAAATGGTGATTTGGATACATTGCCAACGTTACGAGAGCCTATAGGGTCACACACAAAGAACATATTGGTTTGGAGATGGGTATTTTAGTTTGACTAAAATACTAAGGATATTAAGAATAATGGGTAAATCCAAAGTGTTAGTGTCATCTTAGTGGTGATTGGCACTAGTGCTAGTGGGAGATTGTTAGTAATTATCCCTAAGAGTCAATCATGATATGATTAGACCTTTTGGTTACTAATTGAGTTAGATTCAAATGAACCCACTCATTGGATTGAGTTCAATCCGAATTAGACAAATTGGATTGATGGGTTACACTCAATGGGTTAGACTTATTGAGTTATTAGATTAATGGTTAATCCAATATAATAATCCAACCCATTAAGAGGAATACAAAGAGACAAAAAACCCTTCATATTCATTGGATGAATATAAATAGGTTTTTTGGTGAGATTTTTCATTAGATGAGATGGGTGTCTCTTGATCTTCCTCCTCCTTCTTCCTCCTTCTTCCATGGCCAAATTTTCTTCCATGGTCGAACCATACTTCTTGATAGCACAAGAAGATAGTTCTTCTCCGAAGGCTTCATTCATGGGACGAACGAAGGATATGTTCGTGTGGATACCATAGAGGTGCAGACACTTGAACACGCTGAGATCTGGATCCAAAGAAAAGGTTGTTGTCGGGATTGCGAAGGGCACACAACAAAGGTATAATCCTATCATGTAGTTAGCATAGATTAGTTTAATAGAAATTGCTTCTTCCCTTTCGCATGGATCCACTGGATAAGTGGATCTAGTATTTTTTCGCTGTGTTTCCGCGTCTTCTGGCGCGCTAGATCCCAACAGGATTAACAACTTCCCCGGTTGTAACCAAGTCAAATCTTTGTGAGCCTCGTCTTTTACTTTTTGCTTATTTATTTTATGCAAGTGTTAGTTTAAGAAAAGTCGAGAAGGGTTTTCATGTTTTTATTTTGGCAGGCTATTCAACCCCTATTCTAGCCGGTCGTCGCGATCCAACAAGATGAAGTATGTGTTAGAGTGTATACAAAAAGCCTAGCTTTTGTATAAACATTTATTTAGAAATAAAAATCACATTGGTCAAATATCTACATTTATAAGCTAAGTGTAGTTGTTCAATTAATTTATATTATAGATAACATGGTGTGTGGTGTCACACACAGAAGATCATATTATCAATTCCTTATAAATTATAAATAGTAGCTCATGACTAAGATGGAAAGGAACAAACCATTGGAATAGTCGTAGTGTAATTTGATATTAGTTTATCTTAACTATAAAATTGCACTAGTACACTCTGAGTGTATTGAGCAGGACCATTTAAGGTAAGTTCTTTTTATATTGACTACATAAAAGAATAAGACCTTTGTTATTATAGAAGTGTGTGCTCTTAATCCTGATATAATAACAAGCACATATATCTAGTATTTATTTCGTTAACTTATCAAAGGGTGCGATTTAGTTCGATAAATCAATAGGCCCGATAAGATGGGAAATGATATTATTTATAGTGTGTGTTATTGATTATAGAAGGAAACTATGTCCTAGTAATCTAGGTTGATGATGTCCCCAAGAGAAGCTCATAAAGATTGTCATGTAAACCCTGCAGGTGGACTTAGTTCGACATGACGATAAGGTTGAGTGGTACTATTCTTGGAGCTAGATATTAATTAAGTGAGTTGTCAGTAACTCATTTAATTAGTGGACATTCTATATCTTAAACACATGGAGATTAACACACTCATGATAAGAAGGAGCCCAAAATGTAATTTGGGATTGGTGCGGTAGTTCAATAATAATTTTTTAGTGGTATGAATTATTATTGATGAAATTAAGTTGAGTGTTCGGGGCGAACACGGGAAGCTTAATTTCATCGAGAGACCAAAACCAATTTCTCCTCTCGGCCCCTATCGTAGCCTCTTATTTATAAAGTATTATAATCACCTATACCCATCTTCTTACCCATCCTTATGTGGCCGGCCAAGCCAAGCTTGGAGCCCAATCAAGGCATGGCCAAGACATGGCTTGGATGGGATGAAGTGTGGTCGGCCCTAGCTTGAGTCCAAGCTTAGGTGGCCGACTACAATAAAATTAAAAGGATTTTATTTTTTAAATTTTGTCTTATGTGGATTTCATGGTTTTAAAAGAGAGTTTAAAATTTAAATTTTTCCTTTTATAGTTTTATACAAAAGATTAACTGAAAGGTTTGATATCTTTCCTTATTTGTAGTTGAAAGGAAGATTTTAATTTTTGATGAAACTTTCCTTTTTAACCATCCTCATGATTTAAAAGAGAGTTTTAAAATTAAATCTTTCCTTTTATAGTTTCTACAAAAGATTAAGAAAAGATTTGATATCTTTCCTTATTTGTAGATTAAGAGGAAGATTTTAATTTTAAAGATAACTTTTCTTTTTGGAAATCATCCATGTGTTTTAATAGAGAGATTTTAATTTATAAAAATTACTTTTATAACCAACCATCAAGGGAAAATTAATAGAGAAATTTTTATTTTAAAAATTTCCGGAAATAAATTAGGAAGTTTTAATTTTATGTTTAAAACTTTCCTTGCTTAGATGATTGAGAGGTGGATGGCCACATTAAGTTTGAAAGGAAAATTTTTTATTAAACTTTCTTGTCATTGGCTAAGAGAATAAGGAAGTATTTTTATAAAACTTTCCTTATTTGCCAAGATCAAGGAATATAAAAGAGAGGGTAGAGGTGCCTCACCTCATAAATTATGTTCTAATTTTCTTCTCTTCAATTTCTTTGGTTGGTGGTCGACTCTTCTCATCCTCTTCCTCTCCTCCTTTTCTTCTTCATTGGTAGCCGACAACATCAACTCTTAAGGAGCTTGTTGGTGGAATTTGCTTGAAGAAGGAGAGAAAGGAGGTTTTGTTTCTAGCATCCCTTGGAACTTGGTGGTGTGGCCGAACCTCATCTCTTCTTGGAATTCTTGTGGTGCCGAAACTCACAAGAAGAAGAAGGAAGCTTGGGTGGTTCTCGTCTCGATAGATCGTCGCCCACACGACGTCCGAGATAAGAAGAGGAATGCGGTAGAAGATCAAGAGGTTGTTGTTTACAAATAAAGGAATAACTAGTAATTTCTATTCCACATCATGCTAGTTTTCTTTGTATAGTTTTTGAAATACCAAACACAAGAGACATATGATTTTAGGTTTCAAATTTGTGATTTGAGTTTATGTTTTTTTGTTTTTCAAATTTGTGATTCGATTGTTCTATTTGGTTAAACCTAGGGTTATATTGTTAGCTAGAGCCCTAGAGCCAATCATTTGATGATTGTATTATGGACTTATTGTATCATATTCTTATATTAATAAAGGCATTTGTTTGGTTATTATACTTACTTGTATTGGTGCCAAATAAACTAAGTATAATAAGATCCTTGAGTAGAAGGTTCTTACCTATATCAATCGATTGGTTGAATCGATAGTGAGATGATATAGGGAACACTACTCTAAATCATTCCTAGTCGAGTATTAACAATCAGGGACAATGTTAATGCAATAAGACTAGCATGTAGGTCATCTCGATGACTTGATCTCACAAGTCATGGATATAGGGATATCAAGTTGACACATGGGTATACATTAGAGAATGCATACTGAATGACCCGCCATGAGAAAGTATCATGGATCGTTATATGAGTGTCATATACTTTCTCATGTGGCTATTAGTATGACTATTAGTCCTTAGACCTGAAGTCACCATGGTTCCCTACATAAGGAGTTATGTACTTTGGTTTCGTCAAACGTCACCCGTAACTGGGTGGACTATAAAGGCGATTACTGGGTATGTAACAAATTATGCCGAGGGATGTGAGTGATGTAGATGGGATCTATCCCTCCTATATTACGGGAGAGACATCGGTATTCTTGATAGAGTGAGACCACGAAGTGCATGGCCATGCCCAAATGAGTCAATATGAGATATTGAGCTCATTTGATTTAGTGAGTCTACTTGGAGTTCAGGATTTAGATTGATCAGAGGATGACACGGTCTATGCCTCACATTGATCAATCTAGATGTCTAGGATAGAAGGACACTTGTCATATATTGTGAGGAGTCACAAGGTGATGTTGGATCTCAACATTCTTGTAACTTGGGTAGTAATGATGTATTGCTAGATACCGCTCATTACTTATGTTTCTAAATGAGTTTAGGGGCATTGCCAACGTTACAAGAACCTATTGGGTCACACACAAAGAACAAGTGGATGGAGATTAGGTTCATATGATGAACCAAGAGGATTAGATTCATTTGATGAATCAAATTGGATTAAGAGTAATCTTAATTGGGCTAATTGAGTTGGACTCAAGTTGATTCATGTGTTCAATGAGTCTAATTTAGATTATGACTCATTGAATCAATTTAATTAAATAAATTAGATTCATTATATTAAATTGGTTTGAATTAAATGGTTGGATTAGATCAACCATGAGAGAGATTAAGTCAAGTTTGACTTGACTTGAGAGGAAGATGAAGAGTCAAGTTTGACTTGACTTTATGCCACCTCATTGGTGAGTTAGCATTAAGTGGACTAATGATGATGCTCCACATCATGATGGTTACTTAAGTGAAGTGCCACCTCATGGGAGTTATCAAGAGTTGTGACTCTTGGTATCCCATGGAGGTTACAAACCACTTAATTAGATGAAAAGAGTTTCATTTTGCAAGTGTAACTCTCATTCAAGTGATCTTCCTCCTCCTAAGCTCTCTTCTTGCTCCTTCTCTTCTCTTGGTCGTGGGTTTCAAGCAAGGGACAAGAAAGGAGAGTGAATCTAATCCAAGAAGAAAGGTTAGTGAAAGTCACATAGAGATTTTAGAGGAGTGTGTTCTCTTCTTTTCCTTTCTTCTTCTTCCAATCCTACCCGAGAGCCCTAGAGAGTGCTAGCACACTTGTGGTGCTCTCTTCTCCATCCTTGAGTGTTAGAGAACACATCTTGTTCATGTGGATATCACTAGAGAGTTGTCTACGTTGACAACTTCGAGATCCGGTCTACCGTTGGACAAGCGGGATTTGCGAGGGCATGCTTCAAAGGTATAAAATATTTTTCCTTTGTAGATCTACTATAGATCATAGTTTTAAACTCGTACTCATATTTTCGAAAGTTTTTCTTCGCACGAGATCCAGTGGCATGGGTGATTCGGGGTTTTCGCGAAGCGAAAACGCGGTTTTCGCGGCCCGATAACCCAACATATATAACGAAATTAAATATTAGATTTCTTTAAAAGGCTTTGTCTAGGCGATGGTGGATGATCCCATACCCAAGAAGGCCTAGTACCTCGCCATGCAGTACTATAAGCCAATTTTAGAAATTAATATTTAATTGAATTTGTAACTTGTGTGGATTTGGATCAATAATGTTAAGCATCGTTTGCGATCCAAGTCTAAACCACTAAGAACAGATAAGTTAAATTTGGAATCAATAATGTTAAGTTCCATTTGCGATTCCTAATTTAATTTCTAAAGAACACAATAGGTTGTTAGTAAAGGTTCAGGACTTGTACAAAATTTTTGTACGGGAGAACCGGTATGATATTCCACATACCAACCAACAATTGGTATCAGAGCTAGGGTTTGACTCTGTGTGTTTGGTTTTCTGTTTAATTATGCACATGTCATACATAATTTAGGCAGGATAATAGTAGGATGTGCAAACTTTGTGGTTGCAGCCTCCAACTATTATGGCTTATAGATATTGTGTGTGGTTGGACCCTTGGACATGTCAAGGGCATTTTATTGTGTGTGCATGATTGTAATATTAATTACAACAGTTGCTATATTAGTTATTAGGATTTTACATTTTTGTTTTGATCTAGATTACATGTATATTCCTTTGTGAAATATAGGATCAATATATGTAAAATTCTATTTTTGTCGCAGATCGTATCCTTACAAATGTTGAGATTTTGTATGCATCCACACTATCGTGGCATACAAAATTCACGGTATTTGAGGTAATTTTATTTGTCAAGTTGACAAGATAATAAAATTAATGGGTAAAACCCCTCTTACAAATGTTTGAATCTGTATACGTCCACACTATCATGGCATACAAAATTCATGATGTTTGAGGTAATTTTATTTGTTAGGTTGACAAGATAATAAAATTAATGGGTAAAACCTCTCTTACAAATGTTTGAATTTGTATTCGTCCACACTATCGTGGCATACAAAATTCACGGTGTTTGAGGTAATTTTATTTGTCAAAAAGATAGATTGACAAGGTTATTAATGGGTAAAACACTCCTCTTACAAATGTTTGAATTTGTATACGTCCACACTATCGTGGCATACAAAATTCACGGTGTTTGAGGTGTTGGTGAATTTAAATGATATTGTTTTGAGGAATCAATATTATTTTAAATTCAAAGTTTTGACCAAATATTTGATCAAAGAAAGACCAACTATTAATTTTATTTGTCATATAGTTAGGTTGACGAGATAATAAAATTAATGGATAAAATCTCCTCTTAAAGATTGAATTTGTATACGTTCACACTAACGTGGCATACAAAATTCACGGGGATTTTGAGGTGTTGGTCTTGACCAAATATTTTTGTGATTCTTAGGATTTCAAATGTTAGTCAATCCCCTAGCTGTTATACTATAGAATAAACTTAGTAGTACCAATTATGATTGGAAATAAAACTTGGACTCTTTGGTGGACTGTCATCTCAGAACTAAGAACAATATATGTGTATTTTATTTATTAGTTATAGAAACATGTTTAGTGGTATTATATACCGGTACCTGGTGTATAGATACAGGAGCCATTGATCATGTATGCAATTCATTGCAGGGTTCCAGGAAACCCGACAACTATATGAAAGGGAAAACACTGTCTACATGGGCACTACTATAAAAGTAGCAGCTGTTGTAGTGGGAGATGTTTATTCTCTGATAGGAATAAAATATGGATTTTGAGAAATTATCTTTACGTACCAAGTTTAGAAAGAACTTGATTTGAATTTCTAAACTATCAAAGAACTTGATATTCTGTCTCTTTTGATAACAAAATTGTTATCAAGAATAATAGGGAAGTTATCTATTCTGGTACATTGGTTGACAATTTATAATCCAATAACTCTCACGATGTAACAAATAGAAATTAATAACACATCTTCTAACTCTAATAAGAGAAAGCAACCTTCAAAAATGAACCAATCATATCTTTGGCATCTAAGGCTAGGCCATATTGACTTGAGTAGGATTCAAAGGATAATAGCCAATGAACTTTTGGGTTCATTGGTGGTGGAAAACCTTCCAACCTGCGAGGCTTACTTGGAAGGAAAAATGAGCAAGAGGCCCTTTGAGTCTAAGGGATATAGAGCCAAAGAAGTATTGGAATTGATTCATTCTGATTTGTGTGGACCTATGACTACCCAGGCAAAAGGTGATTTCGAATATTTCATCTCTTTTATAGACAACTATTCGAGATACGAGTATATTTACTTGATGCGTCGTAAGTCTAAGTGCTTTAATGAGTTCAAAGAGTACAAGGCTGATGTGGAGAAACGTCAAGGTAAAAGTATCAAGACACTACAGTGAGATCATAGTGGCGAGTACCTCTTAGGAGAGTTTAGGAGTCACTTATCAGAAGTCGGGATTCAATCTCAACTGACTGCACCTGTTACACCCCAACAGAATGGTGTAGTAGAATGAAAGAATATGACTCTTATGGAAGTAGTTAGATCAATGATGAGTTATTCAGAATTACCAACTTCATTTTGAGGATATATTCTGGAAATAGAAGTGAACATGGTACCTTCTAAAGTCAGAACCCTCTACTCCCATAGAATTGTAGAATAGGCATAAGCCTAGTCTGAAGCATATTCAGATTTGAGGTAGTCCAGCATATGTGCTGAAGGGAGACATTGATAAGTTGGACAAGAGTTCACTTGTTTGTGGGTTATCCTAGAGAAATGAAGGGAGGTTTATAGTCTTTAAAAATCAGAAGATCATTGTAAGCATCAATGCCCGATTTTTAGAAGAGGACTATGTAATAAACCATAAACCCATAAGTAAATTTGTTCTTAAGGAAATAATAAAGGGCACGTCTAATCTAGTACCAACTATACAAGATGAAATATCATAAAAAACTGCAACACATATCACAAATGATACACAATTGCACAAAGTGCCTCGTCTGTAACGACCCGACCCCTCGGCCCCTTGGGCGACCAAACTGGCGGCCCATTTGGTGACCCCTTATGTCGTCGACCGACAACCCTCGGCCGTGCCATTACTCACTAGAACTTCCCACCCCTGGCCAGTGGATTTTTGCCTTCCCCAGAATTCAAACTCTAGACCTCCAGGCTAAGTACTAGAGTTTATGAATCCTGGTAGGGCAAAAATCCACTGCCCAGGGGTGGAAAGACCTAGTGAGTAACGACACGGCCGAGGGTCGTCAGTCGCCGACATAAGGGGTTGCCAGTTAGGCCGCCCAAGGGACCGCCAAGTGGCCGCCAAATGGGCCGCCATTTGGGCCACCCAAGGGGTCGGGTCGTTACAATAAAAAGGCGCCTTTTATTGTAACGACTCGGCCCCTCGACCCCTTGGGAGGCCCATTTGGTGGCCCCTCTGCGGTCCTTTGGGTGGCCCAACTGGCGACCCCCCCCTGGCTAGTTGATTTTTGCCTTCCTCAGGATTCAAACTCTAGACCTCCAGGCTAAGTACTAAAGTTTATGAATCCTGGTAGCCAAGTGAGTGGTGCTCACTTGGCTACCAAGATTCATAAACTCTAGTACTTAGCCTAGAGGTTTAGAGTTCGAATCCTGGGGAAGGCAAAAATCAACTAGCCAGGGGTGAGAAGACCTATTGAGTAACGACATGGCCGAGGGTCGTCGGTCGACGACATTAAGGGGTTGCCAGTTGGGCCGCCCAAGGGACCACCGAGGGGTCGGCAAATGGGCCACCAGTTGGGCTGCCTAAGGGGCCGAGGGGCCGGGTGTTTACATCGTCATAGTGGGAGAGTTGTTAGGCAACCTGAAAGATTCATGTTTTGGAGAGTCTTTGGACTAGATCCCTGGTGAACATAAACCTGATCCCCGGACATATGATGAAGCACTCCAAGATAAAGATGCAGCATCTTGGCAAAGAGCAATGAATACAAAAATAGAATCTATGTATTCTAATAAAGTCTGGGAGCTTGTAGAACTACCAAATGGTGTAAAATCCATTGAGTTTAAATAGGTCTACAATAGAAAAATAAGGGCAGATAGGAAGGTGAAAATTTTCAAAGCAAGGCTTGTTGAAAAGGGTATCAATTATAAGGAATGATTTTCATCGGTAGCCATGTTTAAGTCTATCTGAATTCTTTATCTTTCACTACTCATATGGATTATGAGATTTGGCAAGTGGATGTCAAGACAACCTTCCTTAATGGAAGTCTTGAAGAAAGCATCCATATAAAGAAACCAGAGGGATTCATTGCAAAAGGGCAAAGAACATCTAATATGTAAGCTCAATCGGTCTATTTATGGACTGAAGTAAAGCTTCAAGATCTTGGAACATCCGGTTGTAATCTAGTCTTATGGATTTATTCAATGTCCGGATAAATCTTATGTATACAAGAAGTGTGATGGAAATGTAGTGGTATTTCTTGTACTATATGTAGATGACATTTTTGATAGCTATAAACAATATTAAAGTGTTGTCGGAAGTAAGGGTATGGTTGTCCAAGCAATTCGATATGAAGGACTTAGGAGAATGCGCACATATTCTTGGGATCAAAGTAATAAGGGATCCGAAGAAAATGATGATGTGCTTGTCCCAAGCTTCATATATCGATACAATCCTTGCTCGTTTTAGCATGCAAGACTCCAAGAAAGGTTTTCTACTTTTTAGGCATGGAGTAGCTTTATCTAAAGAGATGTCTCCGAAGACATCAAATGAGATAGAAGACATGAAGGCAGTTCCTTATGCTTCGGCTGTCGGAAGCTTAATGTATGTTATTTTATGTACGAGATCGGATATCTATGTTGCCATGGGCATGGATAGCAGATATCAAAATAACCCAGGACAGGGACACTGGATTGCCGTAAAGCATATATTAAAGTACCTTAGAAAGACTAGAGGTTATATGCTAGTTTACAAGGCAGATGATTTGCTCCCTATGAGATACATGGATTTTGACTTCCAATCAGATAGGGACAATAGTAAGTCGACATTGGGGTTTTGTGTTTACTTTAGAAGATGAAGTCATAATTATGGAGGAGTGTTAAGCATAGGTGCTTTTTCAGACTCCACCATAGAAGCTGAGTATGTGGCAGTCTTTGAGGCAATCACAGAAGATGTATGACTTAGAAACTTCATGATGGACTTAGATGTGATTCCTGGTTTGCCCAAAATTACTTGGTGCAGTAGCAAACTCGAAGGAACCACGAGCCCATAAGGCAAGTAAACACATAGAACGCAAGTACCACCCAATACGAGACATCATATAACGAGGAGAAGTTGTTGTCGTATAGATTGCATAAGTTGATAACCTGAAAGATCCTTTCACTAAGGTTCTTAAGGTAAAAGCTTTTGATAGGCATGTTGAAGGGTTGGGAATCAGATGTATGGCAGCATTTATAGCAACATAGTATTTTAGTATAAGTGGGAGATTGTTAGAGTATATACTAAAAGTCTAGCTTTTGTATAAATATTTATTTATAAAATAAGAATCACATTGGTCAAATGTCTACATTTATAATAAGCTAAGTGTAGTTGTTCAATTAATTTATATTGTAAATAACATGGTGTGTGGTGTCACATACAGAAGATCATGTTATCAATTCCTTATAAATTATAAACAGTAGCTCACGACTAAGATGGAAAGGAACAAACAATTGGAATAGTCATAGTGTAATTTGATATTAGTTTATCTTAACTATAAAATTACACTAGTACACTCTGAGTATATTGAGCAGGACCATTTAAGGTAAGTTCTTTTTATACTAACTACATAAAAGAATAAGACCTTTGTTATTATGGAAGTGTGTGCTCTTAATCCTGATATAATAACAAGCAAATATATCTAGTATTTATTTCTTTGACTTATCAAAGGTGCGATTTAGTTCGATAAATCAATAGGCCCGATAAGTTGGGAAATGATATTATTTATAGTGTGTATTGTTGATTATAGAAGGAAACTGTGTCCTAGTAATCTAGGTTGATGTCCCCAAGAGGAGCTCATAAGGTTTGTCATGTAAACCCTGCAGGTGGACTTAGTCCGATGATCCGGTAGTAAGAGCAGGGGGCCCCGCCCTTGAAGTCAACGCCACGTGGAAGCCACAGTGGCAGTCGTCCATCCGGAGAGGGCCGGGTCCGACCGGACGCCCGGAGAAGGCCGGGTCCGACCGGACGGCCAGAGAGGGCAGGGTCCGACCGGACGGCCGGAGTTGGCAGGGTCCGACCGGACGTCCGGTCGGCCGATGGTTAAAGGCGCCCTGTCGAAATCAGGGTTCCGGCGCTCAGTGGAAAAGGTCGTGGGTCGAGCGGACCTCACGCTCGGCCAAAGCCATAAGGTAACACTGCTAATAGTCCCCATAAAGCACGTGATGGAGGATCTCCCCAAGTAAACCATCGCATATGTCCAGCCGGATGTTGAGGGAGCTGTCCGCCCGGAAGCCAGATTTGGAGCAAAGGGGAAAAGGACAAGGAACGTCTTTTTCTGACAGCAGGTATGTTTCGCGTGTGGGCCATGCTCCAAATCTTGTGACAGGGGATTCCGCTGTCCCATCGAGGACATGCTAAGACTGAAGCAGTATGGGTTAGGGAAGCTCACTGACAAGTCCTTACTGGAGTAAGGGCTACGGACACGTATGCACCTCGGAAGGTGTACACTCACTTCTTCGCTGCCCTATATAAAGGCCCTCATTCTTGGCCGGAGGTACGCAGTCTACGAGTTTTAAAAGCCACTGTTTCTTGAGCCACCGACTTGAGCGAGGTGGCGCCAGAATCCTTCCGCCCGACTTCGCGTGTTCGCGGATCTTTGTGCCGCCATCGAAGATCCACGCCAGCCGGAAGCGCCACGTGCCAGGCCGTCATTGATTCGGCATTGACGGGATCAAATCGCGGTCAGAACGCCTCGTATCCGAGCGGAAACAATGGATGAAGCTTGACGACAACACGTGGTGACGCTCTCGACCGAGGAACTCGCCTGATCGAGATAAGGCCGCCAAGCTCGTGGAGCAAAAAAAGTCACGGTAGAACAAGAGCAAAGAAGCGATTATACGTGGTCGAAAGCACCACCGACCACCGCTGCATTTCATCGAGCCCTATTCCGCACTCCTGAAGTCATAGATAGGGGATCTTCTTCGGATGAAATGCCTAGACGAGATGACAGAAAGGGGAAAATCGCCTGAGCGGATCAATCGCCAATTTTCGAGGCTATTCTAAGAGATCCTCTCAAGCACTACGCGCCTCCGACGATCGGCGAGTATAATGGGACAACCGACCCGGATGATCATCTGGTAAGTTCATTACTCTCCATCAATACACGTAAGTGACTCAGTTTTCTTACCACTCTCTCGGATCGGCTCAACGGTGGTTCCGGAGACTGCCAGACGGCTCAAGACTTCCGAACGGCCTTCCTCCATCATTTTGCAAGCAGTCGGCGCTATCAAAAAATGAGCGTGAGCCTGTTCGCCATCAAGCAAGAAGCCCATGAATCGCTTCGAGCTTACATCCAGCGGTTCAACCAAGTAGCGATGGACATTCCAACGGCCACCTCGGAAACCATGATGAATGCCTTCACACAAGGCCTAGTGGATGGGGATTTCTTCCGATCACTCATCCGAAAGCCGCCCCGGGACTATGATCACATGCTACACCGGGCGAACGAATATATCAACGTGGAAGAAGCGCAAGCGGCCAGGAAAAAAGAAACTCCAACCGAGCGGGCTCCTCCTGTCGAGCGGAAACAGCACGCCGTTCATCAGCCGCCTAAAGGACCAAGGGCCGAAGCAAGCCGATCCCCCCACGCCAGGTCCCATGTGTAAGAGGTAGCTGCCGCCCGGCCCAAGCCAAAAAAGAAATGGACCCTGATGTTCTGCTCCTTCCACCGAACGGACATGCACAATACAAGGGATTGCCGAAGTCTTCCCTTCGTGACTCATCCTGTGCCCCGGAATGCCGGACGACGGTCTCCTTCAGTCGACAGGCGAGAGAGAACTCATGAAGCCGATCGGACGCGAGCTAGTAGGCCACAGCAACAAACTCCCGATCGGCATCGTTCTCCGAGGCAGGAGAATCGCCGAGCGTCCAGAGAACGGTCTCGATCGTCCGCTCGGGAAAAGGAAAATAGAAGCAATACTTCCCGAGGCGAGATCAACGTTATTGCTGGCGGGCCGACCGGAGGAGACTCCAATCGAGCCAGAAAGGCGAGCGTCCGGCAGCTCCAGATTCATGCGGTCGGCTGTAGCCGAGAACGAGCAGAAGGACCCAAAATTAGTTTCGGGCCCAGGGACTTGGAGGGAGTTGAAGTACCCCACGACGATGCTCTGCTCATCAAAGCGGTAATAGCCAATTACACCATTCACCGTGTATTTGTTGACACAGGGAGCTCAGTCAACATCATATTCAAGAAGGTGTTCGATCAGCTGCAAATTGATCGAGCCGAGTTGTTGCCCATGACAACTCCGCTCTACGGGTAACGAAGTTCAGCCGGTCGGACAGATCCGGCTGGCTACCTCGCTGGGAGAAGAGCCGCTCAGGAGGACAAGGACAACAAACTTCGTGGTGGTCGACTCTCCCTCGTCCTACAACGTCATTTTGGGACAACCGGCTCTCAGCGAATTCCGAGCGGTCGTCTCAACCTTCCACCAAAAGATCAAGTTCCCCGTGGAGGACAAAGTGGGAGAAGTACGGGGAGATCAACTAGCAGCTCGGCGATGCTACATCGAGATGGTCCGAGCAGAGGGCAATTCCGCTCGGAAGGCGCCCCGGATCGAGGTAAACGCCATCACCGAAAAGCCACCCTCTTTAATTTATGAAGAAAAAGAGGAAGTGCAGATTCACCCAACCCGATCGGAGGCGACAACCTTTATAGCGTCCGATCTGGAGGAGAAACAGAAAGAAGAACTGATCCAATACCTCCGAAGAAATCATGATGTCTTCGTTTGGTCGACACATGAGCTGCCCGGAATTTTGCCAAGCATAGCGCAGCACGAGCTACATGTCCGACCAGACGCATGACCAGTAAAGCAAAGAAAAAGGGACTTCAGCGCCGAGCAGAATTCCGTCATCCAAGCGGAGGTGGAAAAACTTCTGGAGGCCGGCCATATACGCGAAGTGCAGTTCCCGAGCTGGTTGGCTAACGTAGTATTAGTCTCCAAGCCAGGCAACAAGTGGAGAGTGTGCATAGATTTTCGGGATCTCAACAAAACTTGCCCGAAAGATTTTTATCCTCTGCCCCGGATAGATCAGCTGGTGGACTCTACTACGTGAATTAATCAGATGCTTGACACCTACGCTATCACCAAGTGCCGCTGTCCGTGAAGATCAAGAAAAGGTCAGCTTTGCCGACGGCACTTATTGCTATAATGTAATGCCGTTCGGATTGAAGAACGCGGGACATACGCTTGATGAATAAAGTGTTCAGAGAGCAGATCGGACTGGAATCTAGAAGTTTATGTGGACAACATTCTCATTAAGTCCGTCCGAGCGGCCGATCTCTTCAAAGACATGGAGGAAACCTTCCGACCGCGCAAATATGAGTCAAGCTAAATCCCGAAGTGCCTGTTCGAGCAAAAGGAGGGCGCTGTAATATAGTGACCGAGCAGGAATCAAGCAAATCCCGCAAGGTGAAAGCTCTACAAGATATGCCGCCTCCAAGAAATAGGAAGTGTAGCGTTTGACCGGTCGGATAACCGCCTGTCTGTGTTCATCTCCAAACCGCCGACCGAGCCTTCCTTTTTTAAGATCTTACGAAGCTACAAAATTTCACTAGGATGAAGAATGCGACCGCTCAAGATTTGAAGGCATATTTGAACTCTCTCCCGGTATTAGCTAAGCCATCAGGTGAGCCGCTTCATATGTACTTGTCTTCAACCGAGCATGCAATCGGCTCAGCTTTAGTGAGGTCGAGCGGAGAAGAGCCTGTGTATTTCCTTAGTCACATTTTAACGCTACACTGGGCTCGAGAAGCTGGCTTTCGCTCTGGTCCTTGCCGCTCGGCGCCTTTGTCCATACTTCCTGGCGCATACGATCATTGTCAAAACCAATAGCCCGCTCGGACGTGTTCTACTAAATCCAGAGGCATCCGGACGGCTCATCAAATGGATGACGGAGTTAAGTGAATTTGATATCCAATACCAGCCTCGCTCGGCGATCAAAGCGCAATCCTTGGCCGATTTTGTGACTAAGGTGCAAAGGTCGGAGCCGGAAGCTATGTGGAGAATATATGTGGATGGGTCGTCCACTCGGCTTGGAAGCGGGATTGGAATATTGTTACTCTACCCTCAAGAAGAGAAGATACACTTATCCGTCCGGCTGGATTATAAAGCTACCAACAATGAAGCAGAGTATGAGGCCCTCATAGCCGGCTTGCAGGCAGCTCGGCATGTGGGAGCCGGTCGGGTAACGCTTCACTCAGATTCGCAGTTGGCCGCTCAGCAGCTCTCTGGTACCTTCGAAATCAATAGTGCTCGGCTCAAGCTCTACGCTGAAGCCTTTGAGAAGTTATTGTCCAGAAGATACCCAGAGCAGAAAATCAAGCAGTCGATGAGTTAGCCAAACTCTTGAGCTCAATAACGCCGGTCGCCATTCAGCAATCAATTGAAAAAGTACTGTTGGTGGCGCACGTCGACCGGATGGAAGGCCTCACATTTCCATACGACTGGCGGACACCCATCATAGAGTTCCTCCGCTCGGGAGCCACACCGTCCGACCGGAATGAAGCCCAGCTGCTAAGGAGAAGAGCCGGTCGGTTCACACTCATCGGCGATCAGCTTTACAAAAAGGCTTTCTCACGCCCGCTGTTGAAATGCGTGAGCTCGGAAGACTCGACTTACATCCTCCAAGAAGTACATCAAGGATCATGCGGAGGACATCCGGGCGGACGGTCACTAGCTAAGAAGATCCTGCTAGCCGGATACTTTTGGCCGACCTTACAAGCAGACGCCGCTCGGACAGTATCTACATGCCTTTCGTGCCAGAAGTACCATAACTTCTCCCACCGATCGGCCGAGGAAATGAAGGCATCAACCGTGTCATGTCCGTTCGATCAATGGGGAATGGATATTGTCGGTCCATTTCCGATGGCGACCGGGCAGAGGAAATTTTTGCTAGTGGCGGTCGATTATTTTTCCAAGTAGGTGGAGGCCGAGCCGTTGGCAAAGATCACCGAACAGATGGTCAAAAAATTCATCTGGCAACACATCATCTGTCGGTTCGGCATCCCTCGCCGATTGGTTTCCGACAATGGGCGGCAATTCACAGGGAAGGTGCTAGAGGATTGGTGCAAAAGCTACGGCATCGAGCAACACTTCACGTCCGTGGCTTATCCCCAAAGCAACGGTCAAGCCGAAGTAGCCAATCGGGAAATTCTTCGTATTCTGCGCGCTCGGCTCGACCATTTGGGAGGAAATTGGCCGGATGAAGTGTCGGGCGTCTTATGGGCCATCCGAACGACTCCGAAGGAAGGGACGGGCATCACACCGTTCCATTTGGTGTATGGCGGCGAGGCGGTTATTCCGGTTGAAGTCGGCGTCGAGTCCATCCGAATCCAGAGCTATGATGATGACAACGCCAAACGGAGGAACATGGAGCTGGATTTGGTCGACGAGGAGCGAGCCAAGGCGTCCGTTCGGTTGATGGCGTACCGGCAGCGGATGAAGCAAAATTACAACCGCCGTGTAATCCCCAAATCATTCCAGGTCGGTGATCTTGTCTGGAAGAAGGTCAAGCAGGTCGGCGACGTCGGCAAACTGGAGGCACCGTGGGCAGGCCACTTCAAGGTTATTGAAAAGCTCCGATCGGGCACATATTATTTGGAGGATGAAGACGGGCGGCAGCTGGATCGACCGTGGAGTGCGAATCATCTCCAGCCTTATCGAGCGGGGTGAAAGGTGCACGAATATAAATCATTTTTGTATATGTTAGTCGCCCATGTCCTTGTAATGCAGGAAGCAAAATTAATGCAAAGGATGGCCAATGGATTCTCCGATCGGCAGCGTCAAAATTAACCTTGAAGACCGTCGAGCTCCGACGTTAAATATCGAGAGACGAGCCGACGTCTATAAGCCCGGCGCAAGACCGCCGAGCTCCGAAATATCGAGACGAGCCGCATCTATAAACGTCGGCGGAAGACCGCCGAGCTCGGCGTTAAATATCAGAGATGAGCGCTCTATAAACGCCCGAGCGGAAGACCGCCGAGCTCCGGCGTTAAATATCGAGGACGAGCCGCGTCTATAAAGCGTCCGGCGAGGTAAGACCGCCGGGCTCGGCGTTAAATATCGAGACGAGCCGCGCGTCTATAAACGTCCGGCGGAAGACCGCCGAGCTCGCGTTAAATATCGAGAGACGAGGCGGCGTCTATAAACCGTCCGAGCGGAAGAGCTTCAACGTTAAATATCGAGAGACGAGCCGGCGTCTATAAAGCCCCGAGCGGAAGACCGTCAACGCACGAGGTTAACAGAAGCGTCGGCATAAACTCCAAGGCCGGGCAAGATATCGCCGAACGGCTGAGCGTCTATAAACGTCCGAGCGGACAATGTAGCGGTCGTCACTCGATCAGATCGGCAGTCTAGTCAGTCGGACCGCCTCCTTCGACTAGACGAGGGGAAGGTAAGCGATCCGGGGTCAAGGCAGAGGACCCCATGCGAGCGTTAAATGTCGAGAGACCGGCGTCTATAAACGCCCGAGCGGAAGACCGTAAATATCGAGAGACCAGCCGGCGTCTATAAACGTTCGAGCGGAAGACCGTCAAGCTCCGACGTTAAATATCGAGAGACGAGCCGGCGTCTATAAACGTCCGAGCGCAAGACCGTCGAGCTCCGACGTTAAATATCGAGAGACGAGCCGACGTCTATAAACGTCCGAGCGGAAGACCGTCGAGCTCCGACTGCAAGTGTCCGAGAAGTTCGCCGCCAATATTGTTCGACCGACTCTACGTTCCGCTCGGCTCAATGCCCAAAGGTTCTTGTCGGCTTATAGCGAGCGATCCTTGCTAGCAAAGCGGAATGTTACGCGTCCGGAATATTTGCCCGAGCGGAAGGGCATGGCCAAGTACTTCGCAAGAATGCCTTTCGAATGGCAGAGGTGTGATAATAGGCGAGCGGGCAACACACATATTAATTAGCAAAAGGACAAAGTGCAAAAAGATAGAGTGCGCAAAAGGAAAGCATTGCATTAAAAATAAAATCTCAGGCCGGGCGGCCTAAGTACAAAAGGGATCATATTTAGCCAACTGGCCAAATTACAAAAATTACTCGATATAATCGTAGAGGGTCTTGGGGATGTTATCTAGGAGCGCCACCTGATCGCCGGCCGGAATATTGGTGGACTCCGGAAGAAGGCCCTTCGACTTCAGATAGGTCTTAGTGGCAGTCATGGCCAAGTCGAAGGCTGAGTACATCCGCTCGCAAATTTTCTTCGAGAATTCGGGCGATCGGATGTAGCTCTATCGCAGAGCGGCGACTCAGCTCAGCTTGGCATCTTGATATCCTTTGAAAGCCGCCTGGGAGCCTATGAGGGCCTCGTTCAGATTCTTAAGCTTTTCCACGTCGGCCGAGCGGCCCGCCTTCTCCCTGTCGAGCTGCTCCGTCAACTCTTTTATCTTCAGCTCCAGGCTCCGAGCCTCAACGTTCTTCTTCTCCAGATCGGAGATAGCTATATTCTTCCGAGTGGTGGTCAGGGTTATTTTTGTGTCAAGCGACTTGACTTGTCGCTCGGACTCGGCCAAGGCGTGGGCCTGGTCGGCTATCTTCTTCTGCTCGGCCGCCAGCAGAGTTTGAGCTTTCTTGGCCTTCAGTTGCCGTAGCTCTTCATCCACCAAGGCCAAGCGGTTGGAAACCGCAATTTCCTCCACCCATCTCTGGCAAAAGAAAATTATAGCTATTAGCGGCCGATCGGAAAGAATGAACACCAAAGTTTGTAGATTACAAACTTACCCACACGCATGCATGGTACATTAGCCAAATTTTCGAGGGTATCGATGCAAGCGGGCCGAGCATCGCCCACATCTCACCTAGGGCCCTTTCAAGGTGATGATGTGCTCGGGCACGATGGGATCGGCCTCCTGGAATTAGCTCTTCATCGAAGATGAAGAGTGACCAATCGTCGGTCATGACCGGAGTCGTCTGGAGTGATCGGAAGGGGATCAAGTCGGCGGGAATGAATGGTCGGCTGAATGGCGAGCGGGCGGAGGGTGTCGATTGAAGCTCCACCGGAGCAGTTGCCTCATCCCAATCCGAGTCCGGTCGGACGAGATGGTTTCGGTCTCTGGCGCCTTGCCCCGGGCATAGTGACCCGCTCGGATGGTTGGACCGCGGAAGTTGCCGCAGGGAGTCTCCACCTGACGCCTCTTTGTAAGGGTTGCTCCTCCCCGAGCGGAACCTTCCTGCGTTGGTTCTCGTAGGAGTGGCTCACCGCCACGCTTGAGAAGCGGGAGCAATGATTGAGTCCGCCTTCCTTCGTGGATCCCACCTACGGATACCAAAGCTTCCATTTCTCTGGCCGCCGCGGCTTCCAGAGCGGCCGCCTTCCTCTTCAAAACACCGGCCATGACCGAATCCATAATGATGTCCGCTGCAAAGAAAGGAAAAGAAATCAGTTAGCAATCAAAGCAAATGCCCAACCAAAGTTCTTACCGAAGCCAGCCGGAAGAGGAGTCCGTATAGGACTCAGCCCAAAGATGTACATCACTCCCTCGTGGAGAAGTTTGTTGATGTCAAGTCACAGACCGGCTAGTATATTTGCAGCGTGGAGGTAGTCCGGTCGGGTCTTGAACTTCTTCAACTCGGGAGTGGGGGGCAGACTGACCTGCCACTGGGTCGGGAAGTTTGCCTGACTGGGCATACGGATGTAGAAAAAATAATCCTTCCAATGTTTATTGGAAGTAGGAAGTTTGTTGAAAAAGACCAAGCTAGGCCGAGCTTGGAACATGAAGGTGCTCGGCTCGGCTTGCTTGGGGTAATAGAAATAAAAGAAGACCTCCGGTCGGAGGGGGATGTTGTGAATCTTAAACAAAACGACAACACCGTAGAGGAGACGGAAGGTATTGGGTACTAAACTGCCGAGCGGCACACTGAAAAAGTTACAGGAAAACGAAGACCGGCGGTAAACTGGTCTCGGAAGACACAGAAAGCTCCGCGCGGCGGTCTGTGAGGCCGAGCGGAAGGACCAGCTAAGCGAATTTCGAAATCCTCTGGGATTTCGAAATTGTCTGTCAAAATATCGAAGTCCCGTTGTTCGAATCGGGACTGCATAGTGGTGTACCATGGGCCGAGCGACTGATCTTCGGGATTGGAAGAGCTAGCCATGGGCCGAGCGGGAGGAGTCAAAAGGCAAAAAGGCAGGAGCAAAACAACAGCAGACGAAAGGAAGTTTCAAGTATCGAAACTGAGAAAGAAATGCGGAGGAAACACCGGAAAGGAGGAAGGAAAGATATAAAACCTTGCTGCGGAGAAAGGGATCAAGGAAAAGGCGCCGGAGAGCGTCGGAGAGCAGAAACAGGATCACCGGAGCTCCGAAGCGCAGGAGGCAATGGTCGAAATCGCGGAGGCAGGTGAGGAAGAGAAGGAAACGAAGAATTTATAGGGTGAAGGCCGGGCGGCCTCCACCGTTGGATCCAGGTCACGGGAATAAAAGCATGCATCGAGCCGTCCATTTCGAATCACTTCGATCACATCAAAACACCACGCCACCGCCGCCGTACACCGATGGCAGTGCTCCACGTGGCATTCAATAATTCGGAGCATTTAATGAAAGCATGCTCAACCTTAATGTCGAAGATTGGCACAGAATACGAGGAGATCCGGTGAAGACCATTGTTGATTCGCTTAAGGCTACCTCTATAGTTGGCCGAGCGGATGATACAAGCACAGAGGAACCGCTCGGCCGGATTCTTAGTCCAGTCAGTCGGACTATTCGCCTCCTTCGACTAGACTTGAAGGGGAGGCAAGTGATCCGGTAGTAAGAGCAGGGGGCCCCGCCCTGTGAAGTCAATGCCACGTGGAAGCCACAGTGCCAGTCGTCCATCCGAAGAGGGCCGGGTCCGACCGGACACCCGGAGAAGGCCGGGTCCGACCGGACGGCCGGAGAGGGCAAGGTCCGACCGGACGTCCGGCCGGCCGATGGAATCGAACGCCCGGAGAGGGATGGGTCCGATCGGCTTGCCGACCGGACGATATACGGCTGATGGTTAAAGGCGCCCTGTCGAAATCAGGGTTCCGGCGCTCAGTGGAAAAGGTCGTGGGCCGAGCGGACCTCACGCTCGGCCAAAGCCATAAGGTAACACTGCTAATAGTCCCCATAAAGCACGTGATGGAGGATCTCCCCAAGTAAACCATCGCATATGTCCGGCCGGATGTTGAGGGAGCTGTCCGCCCGGAAGCCAGATTTGGAGCAAAGGGGAAAAGGACAAGGAACGTCTTTTTCTGACAGCAGGTATGTTTCATGTGTGGGCCATGCTCCAAATCTTGTGACAGGTGATTCCGCTGTCCCATCGAGGACATGCTAAGACTGTAGCAGTATCGGTTAGGGAAGCTCATTGACAAGTCCTTACTGGAGTATGGGCTATGGACACGTGTGCACCTCGGAAGGTGTACACTCACTTCTTCGCTGCCCTATATAAAGGCCCTCATTTTTCGCCGGAGGTACGCAGTCTATGAGTTTTAAAAGCCACTGTTTCTTTCTTGAGCTTCGCCTGACTTGAGCGTCGGAGGGTCACCGCCGGGAATCCCTTCCCGGCCCGACTTCTGTGCAGGTTCGCAGGAGCTTTGTGCCGCCAGTCGAAGATCCACGCCAGCAGCCGAAAGCGCCACGTGCCCAGCGTCCGTTGATTCAGCATTCGGACAGGATCATCCGACATGACGATAAGGTTGAGTGGTACTATTCTTGGAGCTAGATATTAATTAAGTGAGTTGTCAGTAACTCATTTAATTAGTGGACATTCTATATCTTAAACACATGGAGATTAACACATTCATGATAAGAAGGAGCCCAAAATATAATTTGAGATTGGTGCGGTAGTTCAATAATAATTATTTAGTGGTATGAATTATTATTGATAAAATTAAGTTGGGTGTTCGGGGCGAACACGGGAAGCTTAATTTCATCGGGAGACCAAAACCAATTCTTCCTCTTGGTCCCTATCATAGCCTTTTATTTATAAAGTATTATACCCACCTATACCCACCTTCTTACCCATCCTTAATTATGTGGCCGGTCAAGCCAAGCTTGGAGCCCAAGAAAGGGTCGACCAAGACATGGCTTGGATGGGATGAAGTGTGGCCCGCCCTAGCTTGAGTCTAAGCTTAGGGGGCCAGCCACAATAAAATTAAAAGGATTTTTTTAAAAAAAAATTCCTTATTTTGATTCCATGGTTTTAAAAGAGAGTTTAAAATTTAAATATTTCCTTTTATTGCTTTTTACAAAAGATTAAGTGAAAGGTTTGATATCTTTCCTTATTTGTAGTTGAAAGGAAGATTTTAATTTTTGATTAAAGTTTCCTTTTTAACCATCCTCATGATTTAAAAGAGAGTTTTAAAATTAAATCTTTCCTTTTATAGTTTCTATAAAAGATTAAGAAAAGATTTGATATCTTTCATTATTTGTAGATTATAAGGAAGATTTTAATTTTAAAGATAACTTTTCTTTTTGGAAATCATCCACATGTTTTAATAGAGATATTTTAATTTATAAAATTTCCTTTTATAACCAACCATGAAGGGAAAATTAATAGAGAAATTTTTATTTTAAAAACTTTTGAAAACAAATTAGGAAGTTTTAATTTTATGTTTAAAACTTTCCTTGCTTGGATGATTGAGAGGTGGCCGGCCACATTAAGTTTGAAAGGGAAATTTTTTATTAAACTTTCCTTTCATTGGCTAAGAGAATAAGGAAGTTTTTTTTTTATAAAACTTTCCTTATTTGCCAAGCCCAAGGAATATAAAAGAGAGGGTAGAGGTGTCTCACCTCATAACTTATGTTCTAGTTTTCTTCTCTTCTATTTCTTTAGTTGGTGGTCGACTCTTCTCATCCTCTTCCTCTCCTCCTTTTCTTCTTCATTGGTGGCCGGCGGCATCAACTCTCAAGGAACTTGTTGGTGGCCGGATTTTGCTTGGAGAAGGATAGAAAGGAGGTTTTGTTTCTAGCATCCCTTGGAACTTGGTGGTGTGGCCGAACCTCATCTATTCTTGGAATTCTTGTGGTGGTCAAAACTCACAAGAAGAAGAAGGAAGCTTGGGTGGTTCTCGTCTCGGTAGATCGTCGCCCACACGACGTCCGAGATAAGAAGAGGAATACGATAGAAGATCAAGATATTGTTGTTTACAAAGAAAGGTATAACTAGTAATTTCTATTCCGCATCATACTAGTTTTCTTTGTATAGTTTTTGAAATACCAAACACAAGAGGCATATGATTCTAGGTTTCGAATTTGTGATTCGAGTTTATGTTTTTTTGTTTTTTGAATTTGTGATTCGATTGTTCTATTTGATTAAACCTAGGGTTATATAAGGAAATTAAATATTAGATTTCTTTAAAAGGCTTTGTCTAGGCGGTGGTGGATGATCCCATATCCAAGAAGGCCTAGGACCTCGCCATGCAGTCCTGAAAGTTAATTTTAGAAATTAATATTTAATTGAATTTGTAACATGGGTGGATTTGGATCAATAATGTTAAGCACCATTTGCGATCCAAGTCTAAACTACTAAGAACAGATAAGTTAAATTTAGAATCAATAATGTTAAGTTCCGTTTGCGATTCCTAATTTAATTTCTAAAGAACACAATAGGTTGTTTGTAAAGGTTCAGGACTTGTACAAAATTTTTGTACAGGGGAACCGGTATGATATTCCGCATAGCAACATACTAGGTCACTGGGTATTAGATATTTCAGTGATTGGCACTAGTGCTAGTGGGAGATTGTTAGTATTAGCCCTAGTACCAATTATGAGATGATTGTAAAGGGCTCCTTTTGTATCATATTTGATTATTAATAAATGAAAAGTTGGTTATTATATTTACTTCAATTCAGTGCCGAATGAATAAGTATTATAATGTCCTAGAGTAGTAGGTTCTTATCTACTGTATGCCAATTGGCTGAATTGATAGTGAGATATTGTAGAGAATACTATTATTAACTATTCCTAGTCGAGCATTAATATACAAGGACAATATTAATGCTTTGAGACTAGCATGTAGGTTAACGGATGACTTGATATCACAAGTCATGGATATGAGATATCAGGTTAATACCTAGGTATATATTAGAGAATATGTACTAAATGACCCGCCATGAGAATGTTTCATGGATCGTCGTATGAGTGTCATAAACATTCTCATGTGACTATTAGTAAGAATAGTCCTTAGACTTGAAGTCACTAAGGTTCCCTATATAAGGAGTTGTCTACTTTGGCATCATCAAACGTCACCCGTAACAGGGTGGACTATAAAGTCGATCACTAGGTATGCAATAAATTATGCGGAGGGATGTGAGTGATGTAGATGAGATCTATCTCTTCCATATGACGGAAGCGATATCTGTGGGTCCCTTGATTAGTAGGGTACATGAAAGCATGGTCATGCGTAAATGAGTCAATATGAGATATTGAGCTCATTTGTTTAAGTGTGTCTACTTGGAGATCAAGAAACACAAAGATTAATAAGAAAATGACACGGTCAATGCCTCATTGATCAATCTAGATATCAAGGATAGAGGGACCAAGCCATACATGATAATAGCCACGGAAAGGTTAAGTCGGAACTCGACATTCTCATCACTTGGGTAGCAATGATGCCTTGCTAGATGTCACTCATTGCTTATGCATTTAAATGTTGATTTAGATACATTGCAAACGTTACGAGACCCTATTTGGTCACACACAAAGAATAAGTCAATGGAGATGGATTCATATGATGAATCATTGGATTAAGTCTAATTCAAATTGGACTTATTGAGTAAGACTCAATTAAATCCAACTATTGGATTGAGTCTAATTCAAATTAGACTCATTGAATCAATTGGATTGATGATTAATGAGTTGGACTCATTATATGATTTCATGAATTATTTGATAATTAATGAGTTGGACTCATTATATGATTTCATGAATTTGAATTCATGAAGAAAGAGGAGTGTACAACCTAAATTACTCATGCATTGGATGTATTGTTGAAGAGTGAACAATTTGAATTGCTCATGCATTGCATGCATAGGATGCATTAGATTCATTGGATGAAAACAAATATTAATGTCTGATCCTGTCCGAATCAGGAGTCAAGGGACACTGGGCACGTGGCGCTTCCTGCGGAATCCTCGAATGCTCCGGCGAACCTGCAACAAAACCGAGCCGGGAGGGGTGTCCCGGCGACGGCCCTCCGACGCTCAAGTTAGGCGAGGGATAACAAAAAGGTGGTTCTCCAATTAAGATTTTTCATACCTCCGGTGAAGAAATGGAGGCCTTATATAGACCTCTGGAGGAGACCTGAATGCTCCGGTCAAATCAACCGCATTCCTTTGACCATGCTCAAGTATGGGTTTATCAGAAGGACCATGCCCGAATATGGATCTGTCAGGGAAACGTCCTGAGACCATACTGCTACTGCGCCCTCCTTCCCATGATGTGACGGTAAGATCCTCCATCTCGCGATTTTGTGTACGGCCTAATCATCAGACATGCTCCTGCTAATATCCCAGGTCCTGGGCCGAGCGCATGAGCCGCTCGGCCATCTTTTACCCTCGCCCATGTTTCTGCCGAGCGGACTTCCGCTCGGCCCGAGCGTACTCTCGCTCGGCCCTTCGGTCTCCCTGCCTTGTCGGAAACCCAAGCCCTTGAATGGGTTAACTCTAGCTCCGCTCGGACATACCCAGATGCTCGGCTCGCTTAATCAGCCTACCCTTGCTCTTCTAGTCGAAGGAGGCAGTAAGTCCGACTGACTGGACTGCATGTCCGAGCGGGCGGCCGTCGCCTATAATATTCTTTGAGCCGTTCGGTCCTTGTGCCAGGTTAGGCCGTTCGGCTATTCAATTGGAATGCTTTGTCGTTCCAGATAAATGTCTATTCGCCTGAATTTCCCGAAAGTCGCGTAAATCTTTCTCATTAAGTCACAGCATGCGCGGTATGACGCGCATTAATTGCACTTGGTGACAGAGCGCCACGTGTCGATCCTTGTGTGGCGGCGACGTCACTTACGATGGGATGCGTCCGTTTGAAATGGACGGACCGATGGCGTCCCCGTTTCTCGTGACCTGGATCGGACGGTGGGGGCTGACTTGCCTCGGCCGTATAAATCTTCCTTCTCCTTCCTTTGCCGCACACTGGCTTGCGCGTTGCCTTCTGTTCCATTCCCTTGCTGCGACCTCCGGCGATCTAGTGTCTGGGTTTAGGCGGCGATCCCCTCATCGGCGATTCTTACGACCTCTCTCCTTCCCCGTGAGTCCTCTGCCTTCACTTATTAGGTTTTTCCTGCTCCTTTCGCCCCTTTCCTTCCCCTTTCTTCAATTTCTCGCCATTCTTTCGCCTTTCTGAGATGGCAAGCTCCTCCGCACCCTCTGGTAGCGTTCTGGGCCCTTGGTACCTGACCATGGAGAGCCGCTTTGATGAGGAGCACGCCCGGCGCCTCGTTCGGACATATGAGCTTCCTGATGACCACGAAATAATCATAGCCGACCCGACCGACCGGCCACATGACCCGCCGACCGGCTCTATTTGTTTCTTTTTAGACCAATTCCAGGGCGGCCTCAGATTTCCCACTCATTCCTTCATTTTGGAAGTTTGTAACTACTTCCGCATCCCGCTCGGCCAGCTTGTGCCGAATTCCTTTAGGTTGCTGAGCGGGATGGTCGTCCTCTTTAAGTTGCACAGCATTCCTCTCGATCCTAAGATATTCCATTTCTTCTTCTACCCCAAACAATCAGAACCGGGCACTTTTATCTTCCAAAGCAGGATAGGCTTTAAGTTTTTTGATAACATGCCGACCTCCAACAAGCATTGGAAGGAGTTTTTCTTTTATATTCGACTTCCCGAGCGGCCATTCAACCATATGGCAAGCTCACTGTGCCGACCATGAGCTTGGCAAATTCAGCAACCGGCCTACCTTCATGCGTAGCTGGTTATCCGTCACGGTACAAATCGACCACTGCGCTCAAAGGGTCTTGTACATTTTGGGTTGTCTCGTTCGGACAATCTCCCGTACCGCATGGGTAAGGATTCTTCATTCCCTTCACCTTTTTGTCTAACTGATTTTAATTGTTTCCCCTGACTTGAAGTCATATGGCTCTAAGGCTCTGCTCATTTTGATCAAGTCCAATGAGATTAAGCGGCCACCAAGAAAGTTACGGCGAGGGACTCATCCCTAGCCTCACCGACATGGAGGGAGGCCCGATCTCCCTGAAATGAGTTGACCCATGCTTCAAGTGACCGGGAATTGATCTGCTTCCTCGCCGCCGAGTAAAGCGTTCGCATGTCGAGGATCCCCATTGGAGGTTCGCGAAAGCCGGCACGACCCAACCTCACGGAGGAGGAAGAACCACAGGCATCGGCGCATTTCACCGCGACGGACCGACTCATCCAAATCGACCCCTATGAGCCGCCCATCGGCACATCTTCCGGTTCTCCTCCCGGACTCGTCGTCGCTGCGACGGTTCGTGAAACTTCCACTATTGGGAGTCTTGGGCGAACTCTGCGGTGCGGCATCCGCCATCCGACCATCAAGACCACCCTCCGATTTCCTCGGAGGAATATTTACTATCCGCGATCGACAGTCCACAAAATAACCTTGACGGGTCCGCAGCTCTTCGAGGCCCGATTGATGGCCCTCATGGCCTTTCGGCGATAATAATATGCGAGCGACTCGGGTAAACCCATCTCCATTCCGTGTCATGCGATTGTTTGATTCGATATTATTATTTCCTTTACAGCGTTGGGCTGAACAAATCGGAGTTAGAGGAGCTCTTGGAAAAACTTCAAGTGTCGGAAGGTTCCACGGCCGAGCGGGAGAAGCAAATCCTCGAGGCCGAACAGAAAAAGTCTGCCGACCTGGCTAATGAGGTGGCCAGGCTAGAGGCCTTGGTGAAGAAGCGCGACAAAGAGGTGAAGCGCGCTGGTAGCCGGAAGAGGCAGGCGATCGCTGACCTGGACAAAATGAAAGTGGATGTCCGCGCGCTAGGTCAGCGATCCAAGGATCTGGAGGCACGGGAGGTTCGTTCGGCCGAACGCACAAAGGCTGAAGCAAACTTGAAGGCCCTCCAAGATTCTTTAACTGGCTCTCGGGCGGTCCTTGAAAAATATAAGGAGGGCGAACCGAGTCGCCTGGCTGCAGCGCGCCAAGAATACCTTCAGTCAGAGAGGTTCGGCGTAAAGTTTGGTGGCCACGTCTCTTCTACTTTCGCCGAGGCGGTCAAGGTCACTGTGGCGTATCTGAAGAAGAGCAGCCACCTTCCTGAAGGCATGCATATTCCCGCCTCCGATCTGACGGCCATGCTTGATGATATCCCCGATGCTTTCTTTAATTTTGAGGATCCGGAGTGATGTGTGTCATTCAAGCACTCTTTGTATTCCATCCGCTTGGCGGATGTAAAATTTTTGTAATCGCCGCTCGGCGCAACTGCCTTTATTAAAATTGTTTACCCTTCATTGCCTTTGTATTTTTGGTGCTTGTTCGTAGAATCAGTTAAGCTCTACTCGTTTAAATCGCTGAGAGGATTCATACTGCTCGCATCCAGCGAATGCCAAGTGTTGGCAAACTGATGGCCGGTCGGAGAGGCTCTTGATTTTTAACAACGGTGTTTGTCGGCGCGGTTTTTATAGCCGTTCGGCGCGGCTAGGCGGTTTAACGTCTGGGCTAGACGATCTTCCAGCTGGAGTTTTTATTGTCGTTGATTCAACTCTACGGTTTAACGTCTGGGCTAGACGACTCTGAGGACTAATTCAAACCCGGCCGATCGGCTTGGGGGTCTTTGGTGATAACTCGACCTCGAACGGGGGAGATAGAACATATTATGTTGGTCCGTGCAGAGATCTTCAGCTCGGGAGGTTTATAGTCGCCGGTCCGACTGCGTCCTGACTCTTGGTCGGTCGCCCGGAGGTTTATAGTCGCCGGTCCGACTGCATCCCGACTCTTGGTCGGTCGCCCGGAGGTTTATAGTCGCCGGTCCGACTGCATCCCGACTCTTGGTCGGTCGCCCGGAGGTTTATAGTCGCCGGTCCGACTGCATCCCGACTCTTGGTCGATGAGGTTTATAGTCGCCGTCCATCGCATCCGACTCTTGGTGGTCGCCGAGGTTTATAGTCGCGGTCCGGCATCCGACTCTTGGTGGTCGCGGAGGTTTATAGTCGCGGTCCGGCGCATCCCACTCTTGGTCGGTCGTCGGAGGTTTATAGTCGCGGTCCATCGCATCCGACTCTTGGTCGCCGGAGGTTTATAGTCGCGGTCCGACTCTCGATTTTAACGACGGTGCTCGTCGGTCTCCAAGTGAGATATATACCCGGCCGAACGGCTGTTCACATCGAGGCTGGGCTCGGATACCATATACCCGGCCTTCGCATCGAGCATTGGGCTCGGATACCATATACCCGGCCGAACAGCTCGGGCCTTGGCTCGGATACCATATACCCGGCCGAACGGCTCGGGCCTTCACATTGAGCGCTGGGCTCGGATACCATATACCCGGCCGAATGGCTCGGGCCTTCACATCGAACGCTGGGCTCGGATACCATATACCCGGCCGAACGGCTCGAGCCTTCACATCGAGCGCTGGGCTCGGATACCATATACCCGGCCGAACGGCTCCCTGAGGTAGGACTCAGCTACCATGTACCCGGCCGAGCGGCTCGGGCCTTCGCTCCCTGAGGTAGTACTCAGCTAAAATGTACCTGGCCGAGCGGCTCAGGCCTTCGCTCCCTGAGGTAGTACTCAGCTAAAATGTACCTGGCCGAGCGGCTCAGGCCTTCGCTCCTAGGCAATAACCTCCCTTTATCACCCTGAACAGCGCAGGGTTTTGGTTTCTCATCCTGCCATAATAGTATGCAGCCCGGCCGAACGGCTCGGGGTCTTCGTGTTTGAGCCTGTGGCTCGGATATAAACCTCCCGGCCGAACGGCTCGGGGGCCTTCGGCTTCGAGCTCGTGGCTCGGATATAAACCTCCCGGCCGAACGACACGGGGGCCTTCGTGATACCCTCCCCGGCCTAATGGCTCGAGGATACTTGCGATAATCTCGACCTAACCGAATGGTTGAGGTCTTAGATTTCAAGCGTGTAGCTCGTCTCCCATACGCAGCCCGGCCAAACGGCTCGGGGTCTTCGTGTTCTGATGATCTGGTCCTATTTTTGCTCCTCCGACTTTTCATTTCTGCATTTTCAATAATCAGTCGAAGAATGTACACGTGGTGGTTTACAGTGATACCCCTTTCACCCCGCCCGGTAAGGCTGGAGGTGGTTCGCGCTCCACGGCCTATCTAGTTGTCGACCGCCCTCATCCTCCAGATAATACGCGCCTGAGCGGAGCTTTTCGATGATTTTGAAAGGACCTGCCCATGGAGCCTCCAACTTACCGACGTCGCCGACCGGCTTGACCTTTTTCCAGACGAGATCGCCAACTTGGAATGATCTGGGAATGACGCGTCGGTTGTAGTTTTGTTTCATCCGCTGACGATATGCCATCAGCCGAACTGACGCCTTTGCCCTTTCCTCTTCGACCAAATCCAGCTCCATGTTTCTCCGCTCGGCGTTGACCTCATCATAGCATTGGATCCGAGCGGATTCAACGCCGACTTCAACCGGGATGACGGCCTCACCGCCATATACCAGATGGAACGGTGTGACTCCCGTCCCTTCTTTTGGCGTCGTCCGGATGGCCCACAAGACGCTCGACACTTCATCTGGCCAACTCCCTCCCAAATGATCGAGCCGAGCGCGCAGAATACGAAGGATTTCCCGGTTGGCGACTTCAGCTTGACCATTGCTCTGAGGATAGGCCACGGATGTGAAATGTTGCTCAATGCCGTAGCTATGGCACCAATCTTCTAACATCTTCCCTGTGAACTGCCGCCCGTTGTCAGACACTAGTCGGCGAGGTATGCCGAACCGACAAATGATGTGTTGCCAGATGAATTTTTTCACCATTTGTTCCGTAATCTTTGCGAGCGGCTCGGCCTCCACCCATTTGGAGAAGTAATCTACTGCCACTAGTAAAAATTTCCTCTGCCCGGTCGCCATCGGCAATGGACCTACAATATCCATTCCCCACTGATCGAACGGACACGAGATGGTTGATGCCTTCATCTCCTCTGCCGGTCGGTGGGAGAAGTTGTGATACTTCTGGCATGAAAGGCAGGTAGATACTGTCCGAGCGGCGTCTGCTTGTAATGTTGGCCAAAAGTACCCGGCCAAGAGGATCTTCTTAGCTAGTGATGTACCGCCGCATGATCCTTGGTGTACTTCTTGAAGGATGTACGCCGAGTCACACATTTCAACAAAGGCGCGAAAGCTTTCTTATACAGTTGATCTCGATGAAGCGACCGGCCCTCCTCCCGAGAAGCCGGGCTTCATCCCGATCGGCGGTGTTTTTCCGAGCGGAGGAACTCTATGATGGATGTCCTCCATCGTCTGCGAGAGTCCTTCCATCCGGTCGGCGTGCGCCACCAGCAGTTCTTCAATTGGCTGTTGAATGGCGATCGGCGTTATTGAGCTCGTAAGTTTGGCTAATTCATCAGCTGTTCTCCGTTCGGGAATCTTCTGAATAAGCACTTCTCGAAAAGTAGCTTTGAGTTTTCAAGGCTTCGTAGAGCTTAAGCGACGCTATTGATTTCAAAGGTGCGGAAAGTTGTTGGAGCGAAGCGTGAATCGAATAGAGAATCACCCGACGGCTCCACATGCCGTCTTTGCTGTAATCCGGTTATAACAGCCTCATACTCTGCTTCATTGTTGGTGGCCTTGTAGTCCAGCCGGACTGATAGGTGCATCTTTTCTTCTTGCGGTGAGATGAGCAATATCCCAATCCCACTTCCGAGCCGAGTGGAAGACCCATCCACATATATCCTCCATAGAGCTTCCAGTTCTGGCCTCTGTACCTCGGTCACAAAATCAGCCAAGGATTGGGCTTTAATCGCCGGGCGGGGCTGGTACTGGATATCAAATTCGCTCAATTCTGTTGTCCACTTGATAAGCCGTCCGGACGCTTCTGGATTCAACAGGACTCTTCCGAGTGGACTGTTCGTCCGGACAATGATTGTGTGGGCTAAGAAATACGGTCGAAGGCGTCGAGCGGCTAGAACCAGAGCAAAGGCCAACTTCTCGAGCCCGGTGTAGCGAGATTCAGCATCTTTCAAAATATGGCTCAGAAAATACACCGGCTGCTCTTCGCCACTTGCCCTCACAAGTGCTGAGCCTACAGCATGCTCAGTTGATGACAAATACATATACAGTGATTCCCCGCCGATCGGCTTGGCAAGTATAGGCAGGGAATTTAGGTATGTCTTTAACTCTTCAAATGCTTGGTTACACTCCTCGTCCCACTGGAACTTAGTAGCTTTTCGCAGGATCTTGAAGAAGGGCAGGCTCCGATCGGCGGTTCTAGAGATGAATCTGGATAAAGCAATTATCCGACCGGTCAACCTTTGCACCTCTCTTGTATTTCTTGGGGGCGGCATGTCTTGCAGGGCTTTCACCTTGTTGGGATTTGCTTCGATTCCCCGCTCAGTCACTATATACCCCAAGAAACGCCCTCCTTTAGCTCCGAACAGGCATTTCTGTGGATTTAGCTTGACTCCATATTTGCGCAGTGTTCGGAAGGTTTCTTCCATATCTTTGAAAAGATTAGCCGCCCGGACGGATTTGATAAGAATGTCGTCCACATAAACTTCTAGATTCCGCCCGATTTGCTCCTTGAACACCTTGTTCATTAAGCGTTGATAGGTGGCCCCGGCATTCTTCAATCCGAACGGCATCACATTGTAGCAATATGTGCCGTCAGCCGTTATAAAGCTTACTTTTTCTTGATCTTCCCGGGCGAGCGGCACTTGATGATACCCTTGGTAGGCATCAAGCATGCAAATTAATTCGCAGCCGGCCGTAGAGTCCACCAGCTGATCTATCCGGGGCAGAGGATAAAAGTCCTTGGGGCATGCTTTGTTTAGGTCTCGAAAGTCGATGCAGACCCTCCACTTGCCGCCCGGCTTGGAGACCAAGACTACGTTGGCTAGCCAGCTCGGGAACTGTACCTCGCGTATGTGGCCGGCCCTTAGAAGTTTTTCTACTTCCGCCCGGATAATGGTATTCTGTTCGGCGCTGAAGTCCCTTTTTCTCTGTTTCACTGGCCGAGCGTCCGGTCGGACATGCAATTCATGCAGCATCAGGCTTGGCGAAATTCCGGGCAACTCATGTGTCGACCAGACAAAGACGTCATGATTTTGCTGGAGGCATTGGATCAGCCTCTCCTTCTGTTTTTCCTCCAGATCCGAGGCGATGAAAGTGGTGGCCTCCGATCGGGTCGGATGGATCTGAACTTCCTCCTTTTCATCATAAATTAAAGCAGGAGGCTTATCGGTTATGGCATGTACCTCGATTCGGGGGGCCTTCCGAGCGGAAGAAGCTTCTGCTCGGATCATCTCTATATAGCATCGCCGAGCTGCTAGCTGATCTCCACGCACTTCTCCTACTTTGTCTTCCACGGGGAACTTTATCTTCTGGTGGAAGGTTGAAACAACCGCTCGGAATTCGCCGAGCGCCGGTCGTCCCAGAATAACATTGTAGGATGATGGAGAGTCGACCACCACGAAGTTTATTGTCCTGGTCCTCCGGAGCGGTTCTTCTCCCAGTGAGGTGGCCAACCGGATTTGTCCGACCGGCTGAACTTCGTTGCCCGTAAACCCGTAGAGCGGGGTTGTCATGGGCAGCAGCTCGGCTCGATCAATTTGCAACTGATCGAACGCCTTCTTGAATATGATGTTGACCGAGCTCCCTGTGTCAACAAATATGCGGTAAATGGTGTAATTCGCTATTACCGCTTTAATGAGCAACGCGTCGTCATGGGGCACTTCTATTCCTTCTAAATCCCCGGGCCCGAAAGTGATTTCTGGTCCAGTCGCCCGCTCTCGGCTACAGCCTACCGCGTGTATCTGCAGCTGCCGGACGCCCGCCTTTCTTGCTCGGTTGGAGTCTCCTCCGGTTGGCCCACCAGCAATAACGTTGATTTCGCCTCGGGAAGTATTGCTCCTGTTTTCTTCCTCCCGAGTGGATGGTCGAGACCGTTCCCTGGACGCCCGACGATTCTCTTGTCTGGGTGATCGGTGTCGATCGGGCGTCTGATGATGTTGCCTCTCCATGCGGGTCCGGTCGGCTTCCTGAGCCCTTTGCCTCCTGTCACGGGGAGGAGACCGGCGTTCAACCCTTCTGGGAACGGGATTAGTCACGAAGGGAAGATTCCGGCAATCTCTCGTGTTGTGCGTGTCTGACTGGTGGAAGGAGCAGAACATAGGAGTCCACCTCTTCTTTGGCTTGGGCCGAGCGGCAGCCACTTCTTGTACGTGCGACCTGGTGTGGGGAGATCGAATTGCTTCAGCCCTTGGTCCTCTAGGTGGTTGCTGAGCGGAGTGCTGCTTCCGCTCGGCATGAACAAGTGCACGCTCGGTTGGGGCTTCTTTTTTCCGAGCGGCTTGCGCTTCTTCCACGTTTATGTATTCGTTGGCCCGATGTAGCATGTGATCATAGTCTCGGGGCGGCTTTCGGATGAGCGACCTGAAGAAGTCCCCATCAACAAGACCTTGTGTGAAAGCGTTCATCATCGTTTCCGATGTGGCTGTTGGGATATCCATTGCCACTTGGTTGAATCGCTGGATGTAAGTTCGAAGCGATTCCTTTGGCTCTTGTTTGATGGCGAACAAGCTAACGCTTGTTTTCTGATAACGCCGACTGCTGGCGAAGTGGTGGAGGAAAGCCGTTCGGAAGTCCTTGAAGCTTGAGATGGATCCGTCCGGCAGCCTACGGAACCACCGCTGAGCCGATCCCGAGAGCGTGGTGAGGAAGACTCGGCACTTCACTCCATCAGTGTATTGGTGGAGCGTGGCGGTATTATCAAACTTACCCAAATGATCATCCGGGTCCGTTGTTCCATTATACTCGCCGATCGTAGGGGGCACGTAGTGCTTGGGCAGAGGATCTCGCAGAATGGCTTCCGAAAATTGGCGGTTGGTCCGCTCGGGAGACGAGTCCGTCCGGGGGGCTTTCCCTTTTCTGTTGTCCCGCCTTGGCATTTCGTCTGAAGAGGAGCCTCTATCCCTTCGAGCTGGTGCTGCTTCAGGGGTGCGAAATAGGGCCCGATGGAATGCGACGGTGGCTGGAGGTGCTTCCGCTCGGCCACCAGACGCAGACGTCGCTTGTTGTTCCGGCCGCTCGGCTGTTGCTTTTTGTCTTTGCTCCACTAGTTTGGCAGCCCTTATCTCGACCAGAGCTTCGAGTTCTTCGGTTGAAAGCGTCACCACATGTTGTCGTCCAGCCTCATCCATTGTTTCCGATCGGATGCAGGAGCGTTCCCACAGACGGCGCCAATTTGATCCTGTCCGAATCAGGAGTCAAGGGACACTGGGCACGTGGCGCTTCCTGCGGAATCCTCGAATGCTCCGGCGAACCTGCAACAAAACCGAGCCGGGAGGGGTGTCCCGGCGACGGCCCTCCGACGCTCAAGTTAGGCGAGGGATAACAAAAAGGTGGTTCTCCAATTAAGATTTTTCATACCTCCGGTGAAGAA
This sequence comes from Zingiber officinale, assembly GCF_018446385.1. NCBI lineage: Eukaryota > Viridiplantae > Streptophyta > Magnoliopsida > Zingiberales > Zingiberaceae > Zingiber > Zingiber officinale. The sequence goes on from NC_055986.1 coordinate 46,599,232, forward strand.
ATGGAGGCCTTATATAGACCTCTGGAGGAGACCTGAATGCTCCGGTCAAATCAACCGCATTCCTTTGACCATGCTCAAGTATGGGTTTATCAGAAGGACCATGCCCGAATATGGATCTGTCAGGGAAACGTCCTGAGACCATACTGCTACTGCGCCCTCCTTCCCATGATGTGACGGTAAGATCCTCCATCTCGCGATTTTGTGTACGGCCTAATCATCAGACATGCTCCTGCTAATATCCCAGGTCCTGGGCCGAGCGCATGAGCCGCTCGGCCATCTTTTACCCTCGCCCATGTTTCTGCCGAGCGGACTTCCGCTCGGCCCGAGCGTACTCTCGCTCGGCCCTTCGGTCTCCCTGCCTTGTCGGAAACCCAAGCCCTTGAATGGGTTAACTCTAGCTCCGCTCGGACATACCCAGATGCTCGGCTCGCTTAATCAGCCTACCTTTGGTCTACTGCCGGATCAATGTCAATCAAGGCAATTGACATTAAGGTATGAGGCAATTTCATGAATCTATAAAAGGGAGTTTTTGGATTCATTTTCATGATGAATTTTTGGTGTTATTGCTCTTCTTCCTCCTCCTCTCTTCCACTTGGCCAAAACTTCCAAGAAGGGTTGCTAGCACAACCTTTGGTTGTTTCATTCTCCACTTGGTGAGTTTGTGAGACAAACGAGACTTGTTGGTGTGGATACCATAGAAGCGCGACCACTTGATCGCGCTAAGATCCACATCTAAAGAAACGTTGTTGTCGGGATTACGAAGGGCACGCAACAAAGGTATAACTTTCTCATGTATAAAAATTAGTACTTAGTATATGGTTTCCTTTCGCATGGATCTTTTGGAAAGGAACTAGATGTTTTCCGCTATGATTTCACGTGTTTACCACCCTAGTTCCTTACACTTAGATCACTGATCCAATTGAAGAAATCGGGAAGGTTTCTAAGTTGAGATCAAGACAGTTTTATGGTCAATTACTACTCATGCATATTACTATTCATGCATAATATATTATCACTATGCTAACTTTATTATACATGAGTATTTGTTTTAACTCTATTTTGAACGAACCAAAGTTATCGGTCAACCAAACACCATGATCAGTTAACTGAATCGGTTCTATAGACTAGAGATCAGTTTAAAGCAAAGTTTGGTAAAGTGATTGATCGGTCAACCGAACTAGCAAATCGGTCAACCGAACAAAGGTGACATGGTAGAGATCAGATCGAGCTGAAGCAAACATGGAAGTTAGGGCAATCGGTCTACCGAACTCAGGGATTAGTCGATCGAACAATAAAAGCATTAATGGAAAATTAATGGTGAATCTTAACGAAGAAGGAAGGCTAAATGATCAGTCGACCGATAGGGTGCCTCCGCACCTCTCCACATGAGCCTTCAGCCAAGCCACCCAAGGCGCCTCCAATAGGCTCGGAGGTGCCTTGAACACTATTTATTCAAGCTTGTTTTGTGCATTTACCTTCTTGCAAGACAAGTTAGTCCAAAACACCAAACTTACCCTGTAAAACAAGGTTAACATAACAAAATATGATTAATAAAACTTCTTAATAGTCTCTAGACTATCCGATTCTCACTTTTGGATTTCTCAAAAATCCTAGGTCGAACCAACACGTAATATTCCTTCAATGGGGAATGCGCCCTCACCTACTACTCTCAAGAGAAATTACTTTTTGCCAAACCAATCATCCAGACCATATGGACTTTTGCTTAGCGTTCGAGACTTCAGAACTTCATGCTAAATGTCCGATCTATAACCCGCCTAGTCTTCCACCTGATGTCCGCGACCCCCAAGATTTTTACCAAGAGTCCTTGACTCTAGGATTTCACCCAAAGTCCTCGACCCGCCAAGACTTTGCCCAGTCCCTCAGACTAGATTTCGATGCCTAAGCGCAACTAGGACTTTTCACCTACCTAGCCTCAACTAGAACTTTCCTACACCCTTATTCACACTTATTAGATTACAAAACAACTTAACTTTGAACCATTTGTCATAATCAAAACTTAGATTCGATCGTCTGGTGCTTTTTGCACCAACATATAGTAAGATTTCGGATCGATTGAGATAATTAATTAGATCATACGACCAATTGATTATCATAAGGCATTAATCTATTAATAAGTCTAATTTTAGGTTGTTAAGACAGATTAAGTAATTTTTGTTCGAATTAAGTTCTTAGGGTTTTCTTGAGTCTATCTACACAACATACTACTAAGTTGAACTAATGTGTCGACACAAAGGAAGGCACCTTAGGTAGGTTTAGTGCATTTTATGTTGGTAGATGTATATCTATGCTAAGACTAATCGGCTCAAAGGAAGGTTATTTTTATGTCATATATATGCACAAGGTAGCTTACAACTATGGAACAAAAATATTAGTTTATTTATATCATGTACAAAATATGTCATCCCAAAGAAAGACATATTACGTGGTTGATTAAGGTTGTTGTGAGCTATGGACCAAAAATATAACTCATATAAAATATCATATTATGCGCACAATGGGTCAACCTAAAGGAAGGCATAATGTGTGACCGATTAAAGTTTGAGTTATATAGAGAGTACCACTAACAAATTATATTTTAATACACAGATTAAAATGTAATGTTGTATTTGGTATCTCATAAAGAGCTCATTTATATGTATTTAAAATTTTATTTTTTATTTGCATAATCTTATATTATACATGTTCTTAGCTTTAGTTCAATTGTGAGCTTAAATTATTTTATCTCTTTTATTATTCTTGGGCAATCAATGACTACCAATCTTAATAACATCTACACACTAACTAGTTCAAATTTTTCTAAGTGAAAAGAATACGTTATCATAGTCTTAGGCTGCCTGGACTTAAACTATGCATTAAAAAATGATCGCCCCGCACCTCTGACCAATGTTAGCACTATAGAACAGAGGGCTAAATTTCAGCTGTGAGAGAGATCAAACCGCATGTGTCTAAGTATCATGAGCCTTTTCATATCGGCACAACTTAAAGGCTCAATAACTGTGGGAGAGGATATTAGGATTTTCCTTTTCGAATTAGTAGATCATTTCATAGCAAACAAAAAGGTCAAAAATACCACACTTCTTTCGATGTTGGAAACCATGTAGTATAATGGAAAAGGAAACATAAGGGGGGGGGGCACTTGTAAGTGCTCACTTAGCATCTGGGTCCTAAGGTTCGAGTAAGAAGAGGAAAAGGAACAAAAAAAAAAAGCAAGCTATAGATTCTGGGGGCTATAACTATAAGGTACAAAAGAAACAAGATAAATAGCCTACTTGTTTCTCCTGTAAAAAGAAAGGCTATATGAAGAAACACTGTCCCAAATACACCAACTGACATGTAAAAAAAGATAAACTTCTTAACTTTGTTAGTTCGAAAGTCAATTTAGCTATTGTATCCACTGACATTTGGTGGATAAATACCAGTGCTACTACTCACATAAGTTCACTATATAGGGTTGTCTCAGGAACTAACTTCCGCTTGATAGTGAAAGATACATCTATACAGAAAATGGAAAGAAAGCTAAAGTCAAGTTGATTAGTGTTTTAAAATGTTGTTTAGGAACCAATGTCTTTCTAGATTTAGAAAATATATTTATTATACCATATTTTCAACGAAATTTAATTTCAATTTCTTGTTTGGATAAATCAAGTTATTCCTGTGCATTTAGAAATGAATTTTTCTATATTTTCTTTAATTCAGTGTTGGTTGGCAATGGTTCCTTGGTTGATAAACTTTATAAATTGAATACCTTTGCTCCTATGGTTGACAACGTAATAATGCATAGTATAGGTATGAAATACAAATTGACCAATGAGAATTCTTCCATATTGTGGCATAGACATTTAGGATATATATCTAAACAATGCCTAGAAAGATTAATGTCATATGAAATTCTTGATTTGCTTCACATGTTAGACTTTTATGTCTGGATAGAGTGTGTTAAGGGGAAGACTACTAATAAAAGAAACAAGGGGGCTAGCCGTTGTAATGACGTTTTAGAACTAATACATAAGAACATTTGTGGATCATTCCCTAAAGCATCTTGGATAGACACACATATTTTATTAACTTCATAGGAGACTATTCTAGATTTGGCTATCAATACCTTATTCATGAGAAGTCACAATCTTTGGATATGTTTAAAATTTTTAAAGCCGAAGTCAAACTTCCACTAGGTAAGAAAATTAAAGTCGCCCGATCTAACCATGGAGGTGAACACTATGGTCGATATAATGGATCAGGTGAACAACATCCATGATCTTTTACGAATTACCTTGCTGAGTGTGGGATTGTGCCTTAATATACCATGCCTGGTATTCCCCGTCAGAATGGTGTAGCTGAACGTCGTAATCATACTCTAAAAGACATGGTAAAAAGTATGATGACTTTCACTTCTCTACCAGAGTCATTGTAGAGTGAAGCACTTAAGATTGCAGTTTACCTACTCAATAGAGTACCTAGTAAGATAGTAACTAAACCCCTATTTGAGATGTGGATGGGAAGAAAGCCTAAATTAGACATTTACACGTCCGAGGTTATCTAGCTAAAGCTAGGCCTTACAAGCCTAATGAAAGGAAACTAACTCAAGAAAAATTAGCTACAATTTTGTATGTTACTCTAAGAAGTCAAGAGGGTATAAATTTTATGATCTCTCTAATAGATCCTTCTTCGAAATGAGAAATGTCAAATTCATTGAGGACATTGGAAGTGATAAGGTCAGGGAAGTATCTTTTGAGGAATGTATTGGCGATCCTCCTGTGGTCACTACTAGTGTGATCAGTAGCGGTGTGATTACCATACCATAGATTATGGGTATCACACGTCAGTGAGTGTAGTGAACCAAGATATTCCCATGACATCTTCAATGCAATTAGAGGAGCTTGCCACTAAAATTGAGGTATTCCTTCATATTGATGAGCAAGTACCTCAACCGCATCAAATACAAGTGCCTTTAAGGTGATCTATAAGGGAACGAAGAACCACAAATTCTTGTAATTATGTTTATCTCTAAGAGTATGATTTTGACATAGGGTTAGAAAGTGATCCTACATCTTTCTAAGAAGTCAAACAATGCTCTAACCCTGAAAGGTGGATTAACGCCATACAAGAAGAGTCAACATCTATGGCAGACAATAACGTTTAGGAACTTATTGAATTGCCTAAAAGTAAGAAGCCCATTGGTTGTACATGGATATTTAAAATCAAACAGGATTCAAGGGGCAATGTTGAAAAGTATAGGGCTTGTGTTGTTAACAAGGGATTCACTCAAAAGGAAGACATTGATTATAAAGAGGCTTTCTCACCTGTGTCGATGAAAGACTCCCTTAGGGTAATCATGATACTTTAGTTTATTATGATTTAGAGCTATACCAAATAGTTATAAAGATTACATTCCTCAATGGAGACATAGAAGAATCTATATATGTGGTGCAACCGAAGAACTTTGAGACCCTAGACTCAAAGCACCTATTATGTAGATTAAAGAAGTTCATTTATGGTTTGAAATATGCATCCCATCAATAGTACCAAAAATTTAATCATGTGGTTACCTCATATGGTTTTAAAGAGAACCCTATTGATGAGTGCATATATGTCAAGTGCAATGGGAATAAGTTTGTTATACTTATTCTTTGTGTGGACGATATATTTCTTGCGAGCAATAATAAAGGTTTACTGCATAAAACTATGTCATTTCTATCTAGTAATTTTGAAATGAAAAGATCTTGGAAAAACATTTTTTATTTTAGGCATACAGATCTATAGTGATCGTTCAAGACGTATTCTTAAACTTTCACAACAGTCCTATATTGAAAAGATGATTATAAGGTATGGTGTGCAGAATTGTACACCTAGTGACACACTTGTGTCAAGAGGTGACAAGTTCATCTTACAACAGTCTCCATGGCTTGAACTTGAAATAAAGGAGATGAAACAATTCCTATATGCGTCAGTAGTGGGAAGTATCATGCATGCACAAGTTTGTACTCAACCAGATATAACATTTATAATGAGGATGTTAGGCATATATGTTAATAACCCAGGACCATCACACTAGGGAGTTGTAAAGAGGGTGATGCAGTATTTGAAAAGAACTAAAGAACATGTGTTCATGTATCAGAGATCATATCACCTAGAGGTGATTGGATATTCAAACTTAAGTTTTGTTGGATTCTTGGATAGCAAGAGGTCCACTTTGGGCTATATTTTCATGCTTGATAGATGTGCTATATCTTGAAAGAGCATTAAACAGACGCTAGTAGCCACTTCTACTATGGAAACAGAATTGATAGCATGTTACGAGGCATCCAATCATAAGATTTTTCTGCAGAACTTTATCATAACGTTATAGATCGTTGATGGCATTGACCTGCCACTAAGGATCTACTATAATTATAGCAAAAATAACTGCAATTCATCGAAATCTAAGCATATCGATATCAAGTTTCTAGCGCTTAAAGAAAGAGTTTAGACTCGTCGATAGAGCACATCAGGACAGATTCCATGTTGACCTAAGGTGTTTCATGTGCATATTGTGGATATGGGAGTCCTTATAGAAGAAGAACTCATTTAGTGGGAGTCTGTATTTATTTTATTACTCTATGTTAATAAAGACAAACATTTGTTATAATTATTGTACGTACTTAAAGTTCAAAATATTCATGGATATCTTGTTTGTTTAACACTCTAAATAAATTATGTCATCATTTACTACTATTGTTTAACATTTGGTGATTGTAAATATGATATATAGATTCCTTTTGGAATCATAAAGTTGATTATGACTTGCTATTGTAGTTTAGCATAAAGTATTTTACAAATATGAGCAAACATTTTTTGAGGTCACCTTAGGACTAATTTAGAAATTAACATATGTTGATCATATTTCATGTAATTTCTATCTACACATCCACATCTTGATCTATGTCGTTAATGACATTGGTATTATGATTACTGTTGGGGCTTATTATGATCATATACAGTAGCTATTACCCTTTTAGTCATATATCAATAAAGTTAATGAACCAGATTATTTATAGGGGTATTTTATACCCATAAAATTTCATATCAACTAAAGTTTACTTGTATATCTTATGCAAATCACAAATAGCCTAAGTGGGAGATTGTTAGATTGTATCTTTATTATGTGAGCTTAATTGTAATTTGTATATGCTAATACGAACTGAACCTGTTTAAGTGATCTAACTTAAAATTATTAGATTTTTGAGTTATTGGATGTAGATCTCATATGTGTAGAACCCATTATCTACATTTATTATTATCTATGGGTTGATAATAAATGTATACTATATAATGGATTTGTCCTCAGAGGATTAGGACATTTTTTAAAGCATCTCTTTGTTTCTCATTGACGAAGAGGATTCAGCGCCTTTAATCCTAACTTCTCCGAAATACCAACCTTCTTCTCCTTCTTCTTCGACAAGAATATATTATCAATGAGCTCTACATGAACAATATAATTCCATTGCATTCAAGTTTTTTTTGTAATTATAGTATTTTATATTTAATTATTATGTTAAATTTATGAATGAAATTAAATCATATCTTGTATTTTCTTGATTTGAATTCTTATTTCGTTCTAGAATTTATGCTATTAGGAAAAAAAAATGCATGTTGTATTATATTAAATTATAAATAGACCGTTATTTTAATAATATTTAAAAAAGGAAAGGAAGCTATTTTGATTTCTGCAAAAGATATATATTAATATATATTGAAAGTGTGGCAATATCAACCGACTCAATAACATCCACTCAACAACTATTCGACAAAATTATATAAATTTGCAGTCGTATAAATGATACGATTAAACATTTTGAAAACTGAACAAAAGCAAACTGTATGTTCGTCTAACTTAAATTAAGCCCACTGCGAGCCATAATATTAAACAAGCCCATCTGAATTAAGTAAATCTAAACTATACTCTTTTCGACTTCTTAACGGCCCGCTGCTGTGATGGGACTCTAGTATTTAGAAATGTCCATAGTAGTTTTTCTACTTTAAAGTATTCAAATTAGACCGTTTTATTGTTTTAAAAAAATTATAATTAACTACTATTAAAAGTGTTTTTAGTTTCTAACTTTTAAACTTACCCTGAATTAAAAAAGCACCTGCTATTTTCATTATCAAAAGGACTCATTCAAAAAAGGAATTAAAGTATTGTCTGTTTTTCAATATTATTATAGCAATTATAATCATCATAACTACTATAATTAATTTTGACTAAGTTAATTAAAAAATATATTTAACATAATTTAATTTATAACTGTGATTAAATTACAATAATTTTACTATATATCATAATAGTTATAGTTATAACTATTACAGTTAAAATAAGGATTTTTAAAATAAAAAATGAGCTTTTTTCAAAAATAATATATTCAATTATAAAAATAAAAAACGTGCTTTGGATTTACATTATCTTAAAACCTTTAAAACATGTTTGCCCGTTCAAATAATTTAATTTTAAAGAAAATAATTATTGGCTAAAATGTAATTTGTTATGTTTTTTCTATTCCAATTTATGAAATTATTCCCGTTATTTATTTGATGGAATGAAATTTAATGCTTTTGCAAAAATTTTAAATAAATAAAAATTTATCGAAATGATTTTTATTTTTTAATGATATTTTATATTCAATTTTATAAAAAATTTCGTAAGGTAAATCGGGATTAAAGTGTCTTTTTACTGAAAATTTCCGAACGGGGTAAATCGGGGTTAAAGCGTGTTTTGGATTCTTTTGAATAATTAGTATTTAATTATTTGTCTAGACAAATCTGTTAATATAACTTATTCGCCTATGACCCACTGGTCGTACGACGGAATCAGTGGGCCCCGCACTTTAAGTTTCCTGTTCAGAGGACATCTTTTCTTCTTCTTCATCTTTTACAAAGACATTATTCTTTTTCAGTTAAAATCACTTTCGCTCAGGTTATTTTATATAGTAAATGCAACTAATTTTGTCAAATACTCATCAGATTTTTTTTAGGACACTCAACTTTGACAAAATATTCACAATGTACGTACTTCTTTATATTTTTTTTATCAAAATGATAAATTTATTAATTCAATGAAATTTCCCATTATCAGAAGATATGAAAGATTTATTATAAGAGATAAAAAATTAATTTTAAAGGCACGTATGTAGAAAAAAAATTCTCTTGCTGTCTAGTCAATTTAATAATTGACTATAAATTAACATTGTACTTTTAGAATTAGAATTTAGGGCTATAAAATTAAATACGGTAATTTACCAAAAGACACACTTAAAAATTTGAATTTATCAAAAGATGTACATTACTTTGGTATTTACCAAAGAGCGAATTTTTTTTAAAAGCATTTCCTATTTTACCCTCCTGATAATTTGACTTTTCCTATTGTTTTTCTTTTCTTCATTATATTTCTCTCACTTCTCTCTCTCCTCTGTCGGCAGAATATAGGAATAGCATTAGTCAATCTTTAATCACATTTTAATACATTTGAAGAAGCCAAAAAAAATAATGGACACCATATTTGGACTCCTTGCAATTTTAGTAATCCACAGGAACTGAAATGGGTGCAATCGGAGCTTTCTAGGTCAATCAGTGGGTTTCGGTCAAAACCCACTGATGGACCTAGAGAGCTCCGATTGCACTCATTTCAGTTTCTATGGATTTCTAAAATTACAAGGAGTTCAAATATGGTGTACATTATTTATTTTGGCTTTTTATAGATGTTAACAAGCAAAATCAAAGAATCGGCATAAAAGCCCACGTTGGGCCTAATATGGAATCATATCAGGCCCAACGTGGGCCTGATATCATTCCATATCAGGCACAATGTGGGTTTTTTTGCCGATTCTTTAATTTTACTTGTTAACATCTATAAAAAGCCAAAATAAATAATGGACACCATATTTGAACTCCTTGCGATTTTAGAAATCCATAGAAATTGAAATGGGTCATGAACAGTTCGAGCTCGGCTCGTTATTAGCTCGATTATCATAGTTAATGAGCTTAATTCGTTAAGTGAGCTCGGACTCATTTTCGTGCTCATTTTAGAGCTTATTTTTTTTGGCTCGTTTTAAAACTTGTTTTAAGGTTCGTTTTAGAACTCGTTTTTTTGGCTTGTATTAGAGTTCGTTTTTTGGCTCGATTTAAGGCTCGTTTTAAGACTCATTTTTTTGGCCCGTGAGACTCCAAACGAACATGTTTGCGCGCCCACAAGCCGAATATCCTTCAGTTCGAGCTCGGCTCGATAAAACTATTGAGCTTGAAATTGAGCTCGAGCTCAACTCGATAAAATAAACAAACAAATTCGAAAGAGATTTTTATCAAACCTAAGCTGAAATAATAGTCTTGTCAGACCGTTAGTGGTTTTTTGACCAAACCCATTTGGACTGGAAGGCTCCGATTAGCACCATTTCAGTTTCTATGGATTTATGATATTGCAAGGAGTTCAAATATGGTGTTTATTATTTATTTCGACTTTTCATAGATGTTAACATATAAAATAAAATAAAATAATCATCAAAAACGTTTACGTTGGGCCTGATATGGAATCATATCAGGCCCGACGTGAGCCTGATATGAAATCATATCAGGCCCAATGTGAACATGATATGGAATGATATCATACACAATTCCATATCAGGCCCGACGTGGGTCTGATATGAAATCATATCAGGCCCAACATGGGGTTTTTTTTTGACGATTTTTTAACTATACATGTCAACATATTTGAACTCCTTGTAATTTTAGAAATCCATAGAAACTGAAATGAGTGCAATCGGAGCTCTCTAGGTCCATCAGTGGGTTTTGACCAAAACCCACTTATGGACTTAGAGAGCTCCGATTGCACCCATTTCAGTTCCTTTGGATTTCTGATGTTGCAAGGAGTTCAAATATGGTATTCATTATTTATTTTGGCTTTTTATAGATGTTTATACATAAAATCAAAGAATCATAAAAAAAACTCATGTTGAACCTGATATGGAATTATTTTAATACATATGTTGCATTTCTTTAATTTGTATGTATCCTTGAATCAGTAATAGTTACATTCATAATACTGAATACATAAACTTATAGTAACTCCATTTGAGATAGTGATAATGAATGTTGTGCTGGACTGAAGGGAGATCAATTGGGATAGGGACACAGCTCCAACCCTGACCAATTGAACAAGTTATTCACAACCTCAGAGTCCAACCGAGCTTGATTTAGTCATGCAAAATTCCATTCATCATGCATTTTTCACTACGGAGGAGCATTCCCATTCATCACCTACTGATCCATTTGTTGCAACTCAACATTCCGAATTAATACTTTTTGCAAGGAAACACACGAGAAATGGAATTGTGCAACCGAAATAGAGAGGAATAATTTATTGATCTAGGCATAGATTCAGGCAAAGAATGTATTAGAGAATCACTGAGAGTCCTGTTGGACCTGATATGCTTTCATATCAGGTCCAAGTTGGGCCTGATATGGAATCATATCAGGCCCAACATGGGCTATTTTTGCCGATTCTTTGATTTTATGTATAAACATCTATAAAAAGCCAAAATAAATAATAAACACCATATTTGAACTCCTTGCAACATCAGAAATCCATAGGAACTGAAATGGGTCCAATCGGAGCTCTCTAGGTCCATCAGTGGGTTTTGGTCAAAACTCACTGATGGACCTAGAGAGCTCCGATTGCACCCATTTCAGTTCCTTTGGATTTCTGATGTTGCAAGGAGTTCAAATATGGTGTTCATTATTTATTTTGGCTTTTTATAGATGTTTATACATAAAATCAAAGAATCGGCAAAAACAACCCATGTTGGGCCTGATATGGAGTCATATCAGGCCCAACGTGGGCCTGATATCATTCCATATCAGGCCCACGTTGGGCCTGATATGATTCCATATCAGGCCCAACATGAGTTATTTTTGCCGATTCTTTGATTTTATGTATAAATATCTATAAAAAGTCAAAATAAATAATAAACACCATATTTGAACTCCTTGCAACATCATAAATCTATAGGAACTGAAATGGGTGCAATCGGAGCTCTCTAGTTCCATCAGTGGGTTTTGGTCAAAACCCACTGATGGACCTAGAGAGCTCCGATTGCACCCATTTCAGTTTCTATGAATTTCTAAAATTACAAGGAGTGAAAATATGGTGTCCATTATTATTTTTGGCACTCTTAGTGGTGGACCAGAGGTTTTGAAAATCCTAAATCTCTCTTTATTTCTTTTTTTTTTATTTTTTTATTTTTTGTTGTATCTAGGCCTGATATCTCCCATATCAGGCCCACATTGGGCCTGATATGGGGAGATATCAGGCTCACATTGGGCCTTATATGAAGAGATATCAGGCCCAACGTGGGCATGATATCTCTTCATATCAAGCCTAAACAAAAAAAAAAAGAAAAAAAAAGAAAGAGAGATTTAGGGTTTTTCAAAACCTCTGGTCCATCACTAGAGTGCCAAAAATAATAATGGACACCATATTTTCACTCCTTGTAATTTTAGAAATTCATAGAAACTAAAATGGGTGCAATCGGAGCTTTCTATATCGATAAGTGGGTTTCGGTCAAAACCCACTGATGGACCTAGAGATCTCCGATTGCACCCATTTCAATATCTATGGATTTCTAAAATTACAAGGAGTTCAAATATAGTGTCCATTATTTATTTTGGCTTTTTATAGATGTTAACAAGTAAAATCAAAGAATCGGCAAAAAAACCCACATTGGGCCTGATATGGAATCATATCAGGCCCAACGTGGGCCTGATATGGAATGATGTCAGGCCCACATTGGGCCTGATATGGAATGATATCAGGCCCACGTTGGGCCTGATATGATTTCATATCAGGCCCAACGTGGGCTTTTATGCCGATTCTTTGATTTTGCTTGTTAACATCTATAAAAATCCAAAATAAATAATGTACACCATATTTGAACTCCTTGTAATTTTAGAAATCCATAGAAACTGAAATGAGTGCAATCGGAGCTCTCTAGGTCCATCAGTGGGTTTTGACCGAAACCCACTGATCGACCTAGAGACCTTTCCTGTGGATTTCTAAAATTACAAGGAGTCCAAATATGGCGTCCATTATTTTTTTGGCTTCTTCAAATGTATTAAAATGTGATTAGAGATTGACTAATGCTATTCCTATATTCTGCCGACAGAGGAGAGAGAGAAGTGAGAGAAATATAACGAAGAAAAGAAAAATAATAGGAAAAGTCAAATTATCAGGAGGGTAAAATAGAAAATGCTTTTAAAAAAGTGCGCTCTTTGGTAAATACCAAAGTAGTGTACGCCTTTTAGTAAATTCAGATTTTTAAGTGCGCCTTTTAGTAAATTGCCGAATTAAATACCTTCTTTCCCATAATTTAAATTATGATTTATTTTTTTTTTACAAAAACGATAAATTTATTGCCCAGATACCCTTCCATCTATTCTAACTCCAAACTAAGGATTGAACGGAATTAAGGTAACAAATAAAAAAATAAATATTTCATCCAAAAAGTATTAATAATCTTAACTCATGTGGGGTGGATGGAAATGCTAAGTTGGGTATTTTGGTCTTTTCACTTATTTAACCTCATGAATACAAAGAAGGGGCCTCATGATGCCGCCTTCGTCAAATCTATACCGCAGCAGCCACCTTCGGCCTTCGGCCTTCGGCCTTCGAGCCTGCTAGGCTCCACCTCTAACATTGATTTGGCCTCTAATTTGTGTTGTCATATGCTTTTGGTGCCGATGCAGCATAGATCCGTCGCCTCTGCTACCCCCGACGGAGATCCAGCTATGGCTACCGCCCTGGTGTAGATAACTGCTATTGTCACATTTCCCCATGCCATCGGAGCACGCGGCTCCCCCGGCCAAATCCCACTATCGTTGTAGATCTAAACCCTCGTTGTGCATTGTCATTATACTCCACCTTCGCAGTCAATTCGGTTCCTGAAACCCAAGCCGTTGTTGTGTTTCGGCCTTCGAGCCACTATGTTCTAGCCTTTGAGTCATCCGGCCTTTGAGTCGTCCGGCCTTTGAGCCATTATTGTATTATGGCCTTTGAGCCGCTGTTGTGTTTTGATCTTTGAGCTGCTATTAGGTTACGGCTTTTGAGCCACTGTTATGTTCTGGTCTTTGAGTTACCGTTGTGTTCTAGCTTGCGAGGCATTATTATGTTCCGACCTTTGATCTTCGTGCCACGTTTGGCTCTGTGTCGCCTTCGGCATGCTCTCACGAGCTTGGTTTACTTTTACATTCAGTTTTTATATACTTCCTTACAGTATTATTTTCTTGCTTCATATACTCCCCCGGTGTCTTACTTGAGTGTTGGAGTGGATATGCTCGGACCACCCTCGGGTCTCCATTCTAACCCCCTTCATCAGTCTTCTACTCCCTACAGGCTCTTTGGAAGATTCAGTTCCCCTTGTGATGCACGATGACGCCTTCTATAGCTTCGCAGACATCTCTGATAACCCCACCAACCTCTAGCTCACAATGACTTAGTCAACATACAGGACAGTTCGACCGCATCTTCGCTCGGGTCATGGTGACATAGTCAACATCAGCACCAGCTCACTGGTGAGTTGACCATCAAAGTTGTTAGGTAGGATCAAATTGGTGTCATCTATGTGAACAATGAGTTAAGAATTGTACTGAGACATTATAAGATGGATGACACCGAAATATTTACTACCCTCATCATGAACCTAGAGGATTTTAACACTCATTGCCACTATGTTACGGAAGTCGAGAGATTGAGCTATTCTCTCAGCAATATTGGGTCATTATCTCGCTCAGTGGGATTGAGTTATTATCTCCCTCAGCGGGATCAATATTACTCTTCTCTCTCCGACTTAGAAAATACTTGGGTGTCAAGGGATCAGGATATTATCTCCAATATAATGGTGAGGTTATCTTAAAGTTGTACCTTAGGTTCGAGCACATTTAGTTCTATATTTTGAATATGAATTGTAGTTTTTCCATGCAACATTACTTGAAGGTACTTCATCGAGGCCATCGACTATTTCAATTGGTCTCAGACCAGCGATCTTTATCATTAGATATCCTTTTCAGGACCAAAACTCCCCTAGATTCAGACATAGTCAGGGTTGAGATCCTTCAGGCGGTGGTAAAGGACTCCCCTACGAACAAGGTTGAGCGATTACCGTATTGCCTTATCCTTTTCAGAGCTTAAACTCTCACGGACTCAGATGTAGTCGGGGTCAAGATTCTCCACGTTGCGATAGCAGACTTTCCTTCACAGAAGGGTTGAGCGAGTACCATATCGTCTTTTCCTTTTCAGGGTCCAAACTCACCCGGACTCGAACATAGTCGAGGTCGAGTTCCTCCAGGCAACGGTAGCCACCTCCCCTTCACACAAGGGTCGAGTGAATACTATATTGCCTTATCCTTTTTAGGGCCCAAATGTTGGTGCAATTTCCCTAAGTTAAGGTTAACTAGTTTGACTAATCTTGAATTGGCTCATGCTTGAGTCGTGATGTTTAAGTTTTGGTGTTTGACAATATATGAAGATTTTAGGTGCAATTATCCTTTTGGAAAAATTGGTCAAGGTTGACCAGTTTGATGTGAAGAAAAGTCAAGTAGATCAAGGTTAACTAGATACTTGACTGAGAAGTCCTAATAAGAGGTTAGATAAGGGCAAGACCAACAGGAAGGTTGGCAGAAGAAGAAAATCCAAGTGACTTAGTATTGATCGAACACTTGATGTGGAAAGTCCTGGTGAGTGAAGCCAGGTAGTTGGAAAATCCTGGTAAATGAGGACAGGTGAAAGCCCTAGTTAGTGAAGCTAAGCAGAACGAAATCCTGATGACTGAAGCTAGGTGAAAAGCCCTAGTGAGTGAAGCTAGGCAATGAGAAAGTCCTGTTGATTAAAGCTAGGCAAGTGAAAATCCAAGTGGGTTAAGGTTAACTGTACACTTAGTGTTTAGAAGTCAAGTGGATCAAAGGATTGACCGGACAATTGGCACGAGAAGAAAAGTCCAAGTGAGTTAAAGAATTGACTGGACACTTGGTGGAAAAGTCCTAGTAGGTCAAGGGTGACTAGATGCTAGGAAATGTGAAGTCCCTATATGTCACAGTTAACCAGATGTTGGCCAAGGAACCTTAGACTTAGGTTTGGAAGTTAGAGTTTGGTAATTGATGAGGTTAATTGATTACACAGTGTGTTAAGCGATCAAGTGGTTTGCTTAATAGCTTAAGGAACTCTCTGTTTAAAATAGAAAGAGTTGTAATCAATTAAAGTAATCGATTATGACATTCTTAATTGATTATGACAATCAATTAAGGCATTTGACGCTAGAAATAGAAGGGAGCTAAATCGCTTACCATAAGCGATTCAGCGGGGCTTAATTGATTAGTGTAATCGATTAAGCTTCATTCTATGAGAAACAAAATGTTTGGTAAGTGATTAAGCTCTAAAACTTAATTGCTTACGAGCTATTCTCGCGCAAATAGAAATATGTCTAATCGATTAGGCTAGTTGATTAGGCATGTGTAATCAATTACGTTTGAAAAACTAGCTGTTGTGAGCCCGATAAAAGGGTTCTCGCATGCTATTTCAGAAGCGCTCTTCTCTTCCACTCTCTTCACCGAGCATAGATCTTCACACTAGTTCTTGGAAGCTTCTTGGAGACAAGTGTTACTGCACTTCCAAGGTTCAAGAGGTGTCTACAAGCAAGAAGAGAGTCAGCTAGGGTTTCTTCATTGCAAATCTTGTAAGATTTCATTTATATCAACTTGTATCTTTCTCTTCTTGTATCTACTATGTATGTGAGTTTGTATGAGGCTTCTTCGCCTCTAGAGTGTTTCCAAAGAGTGTTTTATAGTGGATGTATGAGTGAGGGTCGGATCCTTGGATTAGTCAACTCTTCTTGAAGTGGATACTAAGTAAATCTTTGGCGTTAGCGTTTGCTTGAGTGTTTTCTGCTGCAACAACTCATCAAAGAGAACAAAGCTAATCACCCCCGTATAGCTTCCGAAGTGACCCAACAAGTGATATCAAAGCGAGATCACTTTTCACCGGACTCATCGCCGGAAGGACAACGAGCTAGAGGAAGAAGCCCTAATTTCAACAAGCTAAAGGCTATCATCAAAAGGGAGCTCAATTTCAATATGGATTTCCAAGACGGACTTAAGGATGCATCCACCATTCACAATGACAAGCTTCAATCTTTGGAAATCAAGAATTGAGAACTTCCTCATGATGGAGATAGAGCAATGGTTTGCTCTAATAGAGGGATTTGAAGTTCCAAAGGATTCAAAAGGTAAGTTCATCAAAAGAATCAATTGGAGCAAGGAACAAATCCAAAGAAGCAAGGCAAATGATAAAGTAACCAAATTATTTGTTAGTTTATTGTCAAGCACCATTTTGAGAAAAATTGGAGAATACAAAGATGCTAAGGAACTTTGGAGGAAAGTGATAAAGATTTATGAAGAACCCTCCACTACATCGAATCAAGAAGAATCCAAAGGGGGCAAACCATTGGATCAAGAAGAAGAAGGAGAGTCGGAGGTTGAGAGATACTCAACATCCGAAGAGGAAGATGTTAGAATGTATACTAAAAGTGTAGTTTTTTGTATTAACATTTATTTTGAAATAAGAATCATATTGGTCAAATGTCTACATTTATGCTAAGTGTAGTTGTCCATTTAATTTATATTGAAGATAACATGGTGTGAGGAGACACACAGAAGATCATGTTATGAGTTCCTTATAAATTATAAATAGTAGCTCACAACCAAGATGGAATAGGACAAACCATTGGAGTGGTTGTAGTGTAATTTGGTATTAGTTTGTATTGACTATAAAATTACACTAGTACACTATGGGTGTATTGAGCAAGACCATTTGAGGTAGTTTCTTTTTATACTAACTACATAAAAGAATAAAACCTCTGTTATTATGGAAGTGCATACTCTTAATCATGATATAATAACAAACATGTATACTTAATATTTATTTTTTTAATTTATCAAAGAATGCGATTTAGTTCGTTAAATCAATAGGCCCGATAAGTTGGGAAATGATATTATTTATATGGTGTGTTGTTGATTATAGAATGAAATTATGTCCTAGTAATCTAGGTTGATGATGCCCCTTGAGGAGCTCATAAGGATTGTCATGTAAACCTTGCAGGTGGACTTAGTCCGACATGACAATAAGGTTGAATGGTACTACTCTTGGAGCTAGATATTAATTAAGTGAGTTGTCAGTAACTTATTTAATTAGTGGGCATTCTATATCTTAAATACAGGGAGACTAACACACTCATGATAAGATGGAGCCCATATTGTAATATGGGATTGGTGCGGTAGTGCAATAATAACTCTTTAGTGGTATGAGTTATTATTGATGAACTTGAGTTGGGTGTTCGGGGCGAACACGGGAAGCTCAAGCTCATCGGGAGACCAAAACCATTTCCTTCTCTTGGTCCCTGTTGTAGTCTCTTATTTATAAAGCCTTATATCCACTTAAAGCCAAGCTTCTTACCCATCTTGTTGTGGCCGGCCAAGCCAAGCTTGGAGCCCAAGCTAGGGTTGGCCAAGCCAAAGATTGGAGCCAAGATTATGGTCGACCCAGCTTGGAGCCCAAGCAAGGTGGCCGACCACATTAAAATAAAAGGGTATTTTAAATTTTAAAATCTTTCCTTTTGTGAAAGTCATGGTTTTAAAAGAGAGTTTTTTAATTTTAAAATCTTTCCTTTTATAGCTTTCTACAAAGGATTAAGAGAGAGGTTTGATATCTTTCCTTATTTATAGTTAAAAGGAAGATTTTAATTTTTGATAAAAATTTTCTTTTTTGTAACCATCCACATGTTTTTAAAAGAGAGATTTTAATTTATAAAAATTTCCTTTTATAACCAACAAGAGATTTAAAAGAGATTTTTTTTATTAAAAGTTTCTTACCGAAAATAAATAAGGAAGTTTTAATTTTATGTTTAAAACTTTCCTTGTTTGGAGCACAAGTAGGTGGCCAACCATGACAAGTATAAAAGGAAGTTTTAATTTTTTGTTTTAAAACTTTCCTTTTTAGTCATTGGCAAGGAATATAAGGAAGTTTTAATTATGTTTAAAACTTTCTTTTTTTGCCAAGACCAAGGATTATAAAAGAGATGGAGGGGTGCCTCATGAGATAACACATCTTCTATTCCTCTCTTCCAATCCCTTGGTGGCCGACCCTATTCCTTCTCTCTTTTCCTTTTGTTTTCTTCCTTGGAGGCTGACGACATCAAAGTTTGGTTATCTCTTGGTGGCCGATTGCTTGAAGGAGAAGAATGTTAGTATTAACCTAGTACCAATTATGAGATGATTGTAAAGGGCACATTATTGTATCATATATCATTATTAATAAAAGACAAAGTTAGTTATTATATTTATTTCAATTCAGTGCCAATTGAATAAGTATAACAATGTCCTTGAGTAATAAGTTCTTAGCTACAATATATCAATTGGTTGAATTGATAGTAAGATATTGTAGAGAACATTACTCTTAACTATTCCTAGTCAAGCATTAATCTACAAAGGATAATATTAATGCGTTGAGACTAGCATGTAGGTCAACGGATGACTTGATCTCACAAGTCATGGATATGAGATATCAGGTTGACATCTGGGTATATATTAGAGAATATATACTGAATGACCCACCATGAGAATGTTTCATGGATCGTTATATGAGAGTCATAAACATTCTCATGTGACTATTGGTATGAATAGTCGTTTGACTTGAAGTCACTATGGTTCCCTACATAAGGAGTTGTGTACTTTGGTATCGGCAAACATCACCTGTAACAAGGTGGATAATAAAGTCGATCACTGGATATGCAATAAATTATGCGGAGGGATGTGAGTGATGTAGATGAGATCTATCCCTTCCATATGACGGAAGTGATATCTGTGGGCCCCTTGATTAGTAGGACACAAGAAAGCATGACCATGCACAAATGAGTCAATATGAGATATTGAGCTTATTTTATTGAGTGTGTCTACTTAGAGATCAAGAAACACAAAGGTTGATAAGAGGATGACACGGTCTATGCCTCATTGATCAACCTAAATATCAAGGATAGAGGGACTAAATCATACAAGATAATAGCCACTGACAGGTTAGGTCGGATCTTGACTTTCTCGTCACTTTGGTAGCAATGATGCCTTGCTAGATGACACTCATTGCTTATGTATCTAAATGGTTTTAGATACATTGCCAATGTTATAAGAGCCTATTGGGTCACGCACAAAGAACACGTTGACTTGGAGATGGATTATGGGGTTAAGTTTAATCTGAATTATACACATTGAGTTAGACTCGAATGAATTCAGATTAGACTTATTGAGTAATGGGTTAGACTCATTGGTTTATTGGGTTAATGGCTTATTGAGTTAATGGTTAATCCAATATTCTAAATCCAACCCATTAAGATTAATGAATATTAATAGAGATTAATATATCATTAATCAAAAGGAAGATCAAGAGACAAAAGTATTTCGTATTCATTGGATGAATATAAAAGACATTTGTAAAAGTAACCTTTAGGTAAAGTAACCTTATTGGTAAAGTAACCTTTAGGTAAAGTAACCTTATTGGTAAAGTAACCTTTTTGGTGAAGTAACCTATTTGGTAAAGTAACCCTTTTGTGAAGTCACCTTATATAGATGAAGTGATCTTTTGGGTGAGTGTGCTCTTCTTCCTTTTCTTCTCTTGGCCAAAACAACCTTGTAGAGTTGCTAGCACAACAAAGGTTGTTTCTTTTCCAAGTTGTGAGTTTGTGAGACGGACGGAGAACGTGTTCGTGTAGATACCGTAGAGGCGCGGACGAACTGATCGCGTTGAGATCCGCATCTAAAGAAACGTTGCTGTCGGGATTGCGAAGAGCACGCAGCAAAGGTATAACTTTTTCATGTAGAAGAATTAGTACTTAGTATATGGTTTCCTTTCGCATGAATATTCTGGAAAGGAACTAGATATTTCCACTGTGCTTTTGCGTGTTTAGCGCCCTAGTTCCTTATAGTGGTATCAGAGCCACTTGCAAAGGCATATATACTAAGTTGTAGTATATTTTGATATGCGATATAGAAATACATGAGATTTTATTATGATTTAGATGATTATGAGTAAGATTTAGGCCAACAGTCTTAACTAAAGTTTTGTGGGTAGCGGGGTCTCGGGCATGGCAGCAACTCATACAATGAGTATACAACTTTTGGGGTGCTACCCCTTCACCCCGCAAGGGGCACTGCCTCCTTGACCCCGCCCGCTAACTGGCTAGCCGGACCGTCGTGGTGTTCCGACTCATAAGTCTTTGTTTAAATCATAGTAGATTTTATGTCATAAAATATTGTGAATGTTATGTGACATGGTGCATGGTTATGACCCTTTACCCCGATGTGATTGGATGTGTGTTGTAATTCATAATATGGCCTGCGTGTCGTGCCTCTCCCCTTTCTTTCTTGTTGTAAAACACTACAACAAAAACCCTCATAGACATCGGTTTTCCACCGGTGTCTATTACATTTTCGACCGATGTCTATGAAGGCGATGTAAAAAGTCTGCCATTTTAGACATCGGTTTAAAACCGGTGTAGTATCACTTAATGACACCGGTGTTCGAATCGATTATTAACCGGTGTAGTATCACTTAACAACACCGTTTCATCAACGGTGTAAAACCGATGTAATATTATATGTTAATAACACCAGTTTTGGCAGCGGTATACGACCGATGTAATATTAGTTAATAACACTGGTTTTGCAGCGGTGGAAAACCGATGTAATATCAGTATTTTTTAACAGTACAAATTTGATTTCCGAAACAGTAACAAAAAAAATACACAAATATTCACAAATTACACAAATATTCTTCATTTAATAGTATCTATAAAATACACAAATATTCACAAATTACATAAATATTCTTCTTACAACAGTATCCATAAAATACACAAACATTCTTTTTACATCAAAAGCTAATAGATATCAGAATCAAGGTAGAACATTCTTTTAACAACACATCAAGGTAGAACCGCACTTCAAATGTAATCTAGCATGCATTCGACCCACTCGAACCGCACTTCATTAATTTCAACTCTGGAGTACTTGAGATTTGTAAACTGTAAAAACACATAAATAATATATTAGTAAACCAAGAGTAAAAATTATAGTTGAAAAAGCAGTAAGAGCACCAGGTAACAAGATGACTAATTGGAATGCTTAAAAAGAGAAACATTCATCAATTATCTCAACCACATCATATAGTGATAAATCTATCATTCCTGGGAACTGTTTATCACTAAGAGTACATGGAAATTCAATTCATTAGTAGTCGACCCAAATGACATAACTGTTTATCACTAAGAGTACATGAAAAGTAAATAAATTCCTCAGTAGTAATAAAGATGAGTAACATCAATTCATTTATATGATTTCCAATGATACAATAACATCAAAACAAATTTTTATTTCAAGGGAAAAATAGCTAAAACGCTAACTAGTCAACATGAATTTCAACCATATATAGATGCAAACATATATATAAGTAAATAAATAAAAGAAAAGAAAAAAATGCATCACATAAGAAAGTATCATGTTACTTACATTGATGGATTCCCATATCATGTTAATTCCAATATCGCAGTCGTATTTTCCCATGTTATATCATAGGAACATTCGTGCAAATGTCTTCTTCGGAATATATCAAACCAGCTGCACTTCATTAGTACTTAAATATTTTTTTTTATTTACTCAAGAATTTAGTTTACTACATCATATATCCAGTATTAAGGGAAATTAAGAGTAGAACGTTTTTCTATAGAGAGAACACAACGCAGGCTCTATATGCTCCTACTACATCTTATTCGAAATGTTAAGTTGCTCCAAGGTTCTTGTAGTGCTCCAAACATGGATTCTTAGCAAACTCTTCAATCACCTGATAATTGAAAAGAATCAAACAATTTGTTACCTTCGGTTAGTGATCATGTTGATAGTTTTTCAAGTAGCACAAGTAAACAAGGCATGCTTATTTCAATGCTTGCAATAAGGATCTTCAGTGGTTCACAAGGTATCAGAAAGTTAAATTTGTAGTTACAAATGAAGTAAAAGAATCATATTCAGCTGTCAAAAGATAACTAGGTCCATGCTCTTAGAGAGAACCATACAAAACAAAATGAAAGGTTTCGAACATAAAAAAATTAAAAAAAAATGTTAGCCATGCCAAGACTGAGATCACTCATCTATCTATCATTTCAACCTAATAAATTAGTTACTTTGGTTTTGCAAAGTCTCCCAATTGTGTAGGAACCTCAGTAGCTTTTATCCCAAGTTCAGAGAAGAAGAATAATAATGAGGAAAATCAATTTCTGTATTTACAACACTATTTTGATGTTAAATGTTGTTAACATGTTTGTTTAACATTGTTGTCTCCTTGTTTAGGAGCATTCTTCATAGCCCGCATGAATTTTTAAACAAAAATCATGTCTAGTACTGTTTTTCATTTTTCTTATTGATGGAATTGAACCCAAATCCATCGCAAAAAATTATTTTGTCTCTAGAGCACAAAAAATTATGAATTTTCATAACCTCAATCAAAGCATTAGTTTGCTTTTTGTTCTAGCATCTAAAGCAAAAGAAAGTACATAAAGGATAGAGGATAAGGAATAATCATGACAAGAAACCAGGAAAATATATAATAATAGTAGTCCTTCAAAGACAATGAAAATAAAGTAACTAACTTAAATCTGAAGGTGATGCGTAAGTTCAAAAATCTTAATAAAATACTTTGAGTGAGGCCATATTGATAACAGGTAGTCGAAGATTGTAAACCTCAAATTTCATTTCCATGCTCTGATGAATCAAGGTATAGCAAGATTTTAAAATTTACGAACTACTAAACAAAAATATCATGAGGAAGAATCTATAGAAGTACCTGGACAACATGGGAAAATTCATTAAGAAGTACCTTAAGGCATTTCTAAAAAAACACATAAAGCTTATAAATTATCAGAACGTTTGTTCAAGTTTGTAGACACACTAGCCTCATTAAATTTGCAAATGCACAACACTTGTACATACAGTGAGAAAGGAACTGCAAATTCTATGGGTACATGATTAGAGTGTTAGTCCTTCATTGGCAATAATAGATAAAAGCTCATACAATGATAACCGAAGCTAACACAATTAAAGATTTTAGTAAAAATTAGAAAAATTAACATATACACTGATCGGGAGAGTGAGGCCACCCAAGATGCCAGCAAGACTAGACAGGAAAGGAAGTGCTACTCCAATGAAGAACGAGATGAAGCCATAAAATACTCAGAAGCCAGATCGAACCCAAATCGAGCAGGGTCGATTTGTTCGGCTTGTATAACCTGCTTCAAAGCTGTCAAAAATAGGCATGGAGTATATCTGAAAACTGCTGAGGCAGTTAAACACAACCAAGAGGAATGTTGTTGCTAGAAGCCCTCTTGGGATATCATGGCTGTGATATATATAAAGGGCATTTAGTATTCCTCCTTGAGGCATCTGGAAAACATATAAAGGTGTAAGAGGCAAATCATAATTCAAAAAATCTTTTAAAAAGATGCAATATTCATTATCGACTGGCATACTTACTAGGTTACCATAAGCCCAGAAGCCTCCAATGGAAATAGGGAATAAACACATTGCTATTAGAAGATAGGCAACCTTGGCTCCCCTCCACATTGGAACATGTGCAGGGTGTTTGAAAATTGATGCCATTGTTGCCTGAAAACCAAGATATAACAATTTCTATAAGGCAGTAAAGAGGGTAAAGAATCTATACCTTTCAATCCCACCACACTTTTACTAAAAAACTAGAAGCAATGTGACTGAAGCAACAAGAGCTCCATCTGTTCAAATGATTACTTGAGATCAGGAACTAAATACCTGGATTTCTAAAGCAAGATTGTGACCCCTGAATGCAAATGCTATTATTCCAAAAGCATTCAAGATAAAAAAAGTAGCGGAACAAAAGGAAGATGAGGGCAGTGGCTGATAGGAGATGGAAGGGGGTCTTTCTTGGCTAATAGACAGTACCAGGAAAACGAACTCTAGAGGGTGGAATTAGGTATTGAAAACTGAATTAAAAAAAACCCTAGAGGGTGGAAATTAAATTACAAAAACCTGGAGGCGGTGGAGAAGTCGAAGAGCTTGCCGCGGCTGGAGAAGATGATGAGGGAGAGTTCGACGTCGCAGTGAACAGAGAGCTCGTAGGCCTTCTTCAGCAGCCCGACCTTCCTCTTGGAGAAGGTCACCTGCCTATTGATCTTGTTCTCTATTCTCCTCACCTCAACCCTCCCCCGCCCCATCCTCAACCTTTAGCAATCAGACGATTAAGAAGAATGAAAAGAGGAAACGAGAGGTTTTGAAGATGACCGTGTACCCAGCGAGCGAAGAGGCCGAGAAGGAGAAAATGAAGCACGGAGAGCCCTTTATGCCTGCAATTTTAGGGTTTTAGCAGGCAGACATACTTCGTTATTCTCGTACTGCACTCGATCTCTCTGCTTCAGAAGAAGGAGACCCCTTTACACAAGATCAGAGATCTCGGTGTTGTTCTCTCTTCCTTCGGATTCCCTCACGTTGCCGACCAACCGTGCCATGGTGGTTGTGGGTGTCCTCTCGCTGTTCGGATCTCGTCGGCCCCTACCTTAGCCGGGAAGAGCGAAGAGAGGAAGGAGGAGGAGGAAGAGAGGATCGGATGAGGAGGCAGAATGGAACGATTTATGCTGCGATTTTGCTTAGGACCGAAGCAGGTGGTTTTGATCCTAATCGGGAGAGGAAGGGGCGTCGATCCAGGATGGGGAAGAGATCCAGGAAGGGGAAGAGGGAGATGAGGCTGAGAGAGATGGTCGGAGGTTTAGGTTTAGGCTGAGAGAAGGGGTGCGATATTGGTTTCGGTTTGGAGGGAACTTTGTGAAGTGTTGTAAATTTTGGCTGGTGGAAAAATTAAATTATTATTTTTTGGTTCATTAACACTGGGTTTTAAAAACCGCTGTTAAAATCGGTGTCTATTAACAAAAAAAAATGCGCTCATAGACATCGGCTAAAAAATCGATATCTATGAGCGAAAATCTGTGCTCATAGACACCGATTTTTGAAAAAATCGGTGTAAAATACTCAAAGACATCGGTTTTTGCTTAAAACTATTGTTGTTCCACCGTTGTTTATGAGGGTTTTTCTTGTAGTGTAAATTTAGACTATCCTCGAATGTAACTCAAGGTTTCTTTAGGTTTTGTATTGTACAAATTAGAGAAGAACAAGTCTACTTCACGACGATGAAAAGGGAGGAGGACAACAACACTTGATGAACGAGGAAGCACTTGAAAAAGATGCTTTGACCTAGGTTGACCTTACGTTCTTCTCATTGGCTTGAGAGGATCATAGAAAATGGGGCCATAACCATGTCACATTTATTTTATGCATATATGTGATGTGTGCCATGATATGCTGATTTTGTATGTGATGCATGTGTAGTTTAATCATGATTAGGTCTTTTAAATATGCCTACCAAAGTTAGTACTCACTACTAGCTCGATCAATTGTAGTCAGCTTTTGCCAAAGTAAAGTGACTCGATTTATCTTGCTAGAGTGCGACAGGACAATTGTGATGTCCGGCTACTAAACTTTGGGTGTGACTTAACTAAGTTGATAACTTAAAGGTGTTGGTTAGTCCTAGGAAAAACGTACCGGTTCCACTGTACAAAATTTTTTTGTACAAGTGTCGAACCTTTCCTTAAATAACCTATTGTGTTCTTTAGAAGTTAAATTAGGAATTGCAGACGGAACTTAACATCATTGATTCCAAATTTAACTTATCTGTTCTTAATGGTTTGGATTTGAATCGCAAGCGGAACTTAACACTATTGATTCAAATCCACCTATGTTATTAATTCCATTAAATATTAATTTCCAAAATTGACTTCCAGGACTGCATGGCGAGGCACATGACCTTCTTGGATATGGGAGCAACCACCACCGCCTAGACAAATCCTTTTAAGGAAAGCTAATATTTAATTTCCTTAAATAACTCTAGGTTAACCAAAAAGAACAATCGAATCACAAATTCAAAAAATAAAAGAAAAAAAACACAACCTCAAAACAATTCCAAAAACTCTAGAATCATATGCCTCTTGTATTTGGTATTTCCAAAAATAACTATACAAAGAAAACTAGTATGATGCAGAAAACAATTACTAGTTATACCTTTCTTTGTAAGCAAAAATAACCTCTTGATCTTCTACCATATTCCTCTTCTTATCTCGGATGTTCTGTGGGCAACGATCTTTCGAAACAAGAACCACCAAGCTCCTTCTTCTCCAAGCTAGATTCGGCCACCATTAATTCTCCATGAGAAGTAAAGGTCCGGCCACCACCACCAAGCTGCAAGGGATGCTAGAAACGAAGCCTTCTTTCTCTCCTTCTTCTCCTAGCTAGAACCGGCCGCCATGGACTTCCCTTATGTAACACCCCTAGAAAGCCTAGATAAGAAAGTAAGAATAATGAGAGTTTGAAGGTAGTGAAAAGAAGGTGTAAATATTCTAAGTTGAATATTAAGATGGGAAGGATTTAGATGATTAAAACTTTATGAAAGAAAATAAAGTTGAGAATATAAATCATCTATATTTATAATACATGGAATTAATGTAAACAAAAGGAAGGAATATGAGATAATATATATGTGTATGAAATATTTATGCATAATGCATAATATGGTGATATATGAATTATTATGTACAAAAGAATATCAATAATATGTTAGAAGAGAAATAGGATTGAACCTTGGACCTCTTGTAAGGAACATGTATAGGATATCAAAGGGGATAGGAGAATTATTGATAAGGAGAAAAAGGACTAAGTAGTTAAGAATAAGAAAGGATTCTTTTTACTTAAAAGGAAAAGGAAGTAAAAAGAAGTAAAAATATACATAACCAAGTTTTGATCCTTGGTTCTCTTGTGGATGCATGCATATGTTAACCAAGTGTGATAGGAGAGGATATTGTAAGAGGAGAGATAGGAATTTTAATTAAAGGAAAGAAAAGAGAGAAATTAAAGGAAAGAAAAGAGAGAACTCAAAAAGCATTTCTCTAGAATATTCTTATCATTAAAGAGGAGAAATAAATAAGGAGGATGAATCAAGTCAAGTTTTCCTCCCCTCATTTTAGTATAAATAGGCAAGGAGGGGTGGCTTCATCCTCAACTCACTCTCCTCCTCTTCTCCTAGAGGTGCCGAGACACTCCCTCTTTTCTTTCTTTCTTTTTGTTGCCGAGCAACACAAGAGGAAGAAGCCTCCTCTTCTTCCTCCTCCTCTCCACCAAAAGACCTAGCCACTTCTTCCTCCATTGGTGCCGAGCAAAGCAAGCAAGGAAGAAAGGTCCACAAGCAAGTTCTCAACTCTAGGAAACTTAAGCAAAGAAGGTAAGCTTCCCCTCACTTGTGGTACAAGGCTTCTTATGTATTTTCATATTTTTTTATGAGGATTTTTAAAGCTAGAAACAAATTTAAGAAAATTCGGATTCAAAAGGTTTTTTTTCAATCTAGGAATACTTGTATAAGTCCTCTCTTCATGATGATTTTTCTATGTCTTGTAAGAAAGTTTTTCCCTATGTTTTTATACACATATGATGCATGGTCAGAGGAGTATTTAGCCCTAGAAATTCAACCAAAAATATTGTAAAGAGGTTAGGAAAAATTATTGTCTAACCAAACTAGTGCAAGGTTCCCTCTATGAAATGCTAAGGACCTTTCTATGGTTTTCTTGCTTGGAAATTAATTGGAACCAAAAGAAAACTCACTTGTATGCTTCGGACCAGAAAGGTTAAGGGTTAGAAATACCTTCAAAAAAAAAATTTAAATAAACATGCTCCTATGATAGGATATAAAGTTTCTTAAAGGGTGTTCACCTTGCTAGAAACTCATGAACTTTTTTTTAGGGTTTTTTTTTTCGGCCATGATAAAAGGGATAGCTTAGATTAGCCTAAACAAAAATATTAATATGCTCAAGACCTCTGTGATATTATGATATGAAAGTTGATTAATGCTCTCAGGTTTAATTGGAATGTAGAAAATTAGTTACATGATATAAGACATGTAAGATCACAAGAGTCCTAGCTTGTTTATGATCCAATTTTGTGTATGATGTTCTTAGTAACTTTTGCCATGATATTTACTTAGGCTTTCCATGCTTTAGGCCACTTAAGAAACCTAGCTTAAGGACTGGTAGGTTTCGGCCATGAAGGAAAAGAAATGAAAAAGGGAATGCATGAAAGATTGTTAGGGACATGATATGATAGTTATGCATGATAAGTTATTTTTGTATGGTTTGTACCAAGGGTGGGCTCCGTAAACACCCCGGGGTCGATGGAGTAAGACTCGGGCCTCGTCAGTAATGGGCCTCTGAGTGCCCTAGGTCGATGGAGTAAGACTCGGGCCTCGTCAGTAATGGGCTTATACTACTTATTTACATGCTTTAGTTATACTATAACAGCGAAAAATTTTAAATCATTCCTTTTTCTTAAATAAGCATGATATCACATATTTTGATTAGTTCGAATATGCATATATTGATCATATAATTAAAAATATTAATTTGTCTGAATCGTTCTTGCCGAGCCACCACCTCACACATCACTATCTGCTCCTCCTGCTGCTCCGTCGTTCCGAATATCCGTCCCCCATATCTGCGGTAGAAGGAAAGTAAGCTATGAGCACTCATGGCTCAGTAAGTTCCTTTCCTACTCACTAAAACCGAATTCATATCATTGCATATCAATATCATGCGAGGTATCATAAGCATATGACATACAAGGGTATCATATTCATATTCATATCATAATATCACATGACATTATATCTAATCATCAGATAATTCAAGCACATATGTAGGCAATGCATCATGAATTTGAAAACTTATACTTATAAGTACTTGAAATTAATATCATCATTAGAGGGGATCCGGTTTGTACCACATACATAATCTTCATAGGTAGGTCCAAGGTAGCAAGTCTTGAACCCTACCATGCATACATACTAGGCCGAGTCTTACTCCATCGACCTAGGGCATTGAGAGGCCATTATTGACGAGGCCCGAGTCTTACTCCATCGACCTAGGGCACTCAGAGGCCCATTCTAGGGCCGAGTCTTACTCCATCGACCCCGGGATTGAGCCCACCCTTGGTACAAACCATACCAAAATAACTTATCATGCATAACTATCATATCATGTCCCTAACAATCTTTCATGCATTTCCTTTTTCATTTCTTTTCATTATGTATAGCATTTCCTATGCTATAACATATCATGGCATATTACATAATATAATTTCATTTCTTCTCATTATGTATAGCATTTCCTATGCTATAACATATCATGACATGTTACGTAACATAATTTCATTTCTTCTCATTATGTATAGCATTTCCTATGCTATAACATATCATGGCATGTTACGTAACATAATTTCATTTCTTCTCATTATGTATAGCATTTCTTATGCTATAACATATCATGGCATATTACATAACATAATTTCATTTCTTCTCATTATGTATAGCATTTCCTAGGTTTCTTTCCCTTTTTCTTTTATTTTCCTTCATGGCCGAAACCTACCAGTCCTTAAGCTAGGTTTCTTAAGTGGCCTAAAGCATGGAAAGCCTAAGTAAATATCATGGCAAAAGTTACTAAGAACATCATACACAAAATTGGATCATAAACAAGCTAGGACTCTTGTGATCTTACATGTCTTATATCAAGTAACAAATTTTCTACATTCCTATTAAACCTGAGAGCATTAATCAACTTTCATATCATAATATCACAGAGGTCTTGAGCATATCATAATTATCAAATTTTCTTAAATTTGTTTCTAGCTTTAAAAATCCTCATAAAAAAAAAAAATCTGAAAATACATAAGAAGCCTTGTACCACAGGTGAGGGGAAGCTTACCTTCTTTGCTTAAGTTTCCTAGAGTTGAGAACTTGCTTGTGGACCTTTCTTCCTTGCTTGCTTTGCTCGGCACCAATGGAGGAAGAAGTGGCTAGGTCTTTTGGTGGAGAGGAGGAGGAAGAAGAGGAGGCTTCTTCCTCTTGTGTTGCTCGGCAACAAAAAGAAAGAAAGAAAAGAGGGAGTGTCTCGGCACCTCTAGGAGAAGAGGAGGAGAGTGAGTTGAGGATGAAGCCACCCCTCCATGCCTATTTATACTAAAATGAGGGGAGGAAAACTTGACTTGATTCATCCTCCTTATTTATTTCTCCTCTTTAATGATAAGAATATTCTAGAGAAATGCTTCTTGAGTTCTCTCTTTTCTTTCCTTTAATTTCTCTCTTTTCTTTCCTTTAATTAAAATTCCTATCTCTCCTCTTACAATATCCTCTCCTATCACACTTGGTTAACATATGCATGCATCCACAAGAGAACCAAGGATCAAAACTTGGTTATGTATATTTTTACTTCTTTTTACTTCCTTTTCCTTTTAAGTAAAAAGAATCCTTTCCCATTCTTAACTACTTAGTCCTTTCTCTCCTTATCAATAATTCTCCTATCCCCTTTGATATCCTATACATGTTCCTTACAAGAGGTCCAAGGTTCAATCCTATTTCTCTTCTAACATATTATTGATATTCTTTTGTACATAATAATTCATATATCACCATATTATGCATTATGCATAAATATTTCATACACATATATATTATCTCATATTCCTTCCTTTTGTTTACATTAATTCCATGTATTATAAATATAGATGATTTATATTCTCAACTTTATTTTCTTTCATAAAGTTTTAATCATCTAAATCCTTCCCATCTTAATATTCAACTTAGAATATTTACACCTTCTTTTCACTACCTTCAAACTCTCATTATCCTTACTTTCTTATCTAGACTTTCTAGGGGTATTACAATCTCCCCTACTTATTGAAAGTTCGTCCCCGAACTTAGAATGACAATTTCTGCTCAGATTCCTTAGATGTTGGTGGAGCTTCCAATCTCCCTTGACTCATTGAAGGTCCCTCAATAGAAGTCTGCAGTTGGTGTAACCTTGCGGGACCACCTTGATTCAGAACATACCGTGGTGCTTTAGTTTTGGTAGGGCAGTCTCTAGATAGATGTCCTACCAGTCCATAGTCGTAGCATTTAATTTTGCCCTTACGACAGTCTTTTGCTTTATGACCCTCTATCCCACAGTTGTAACACTTATTAGTGCTTGTACGACATGTTCCTGGATGTTTCTTCCCACATGTATTGCACTGAGAAAACTTGAGCTGCTTGTTGGACGGACCATTCTTAGTGTCGTTCCGTCGCTTTCCCTTTCCACCGTGGTTCCCTTTCCAGTTGGCTTTGATATTTTCCAGTTCTTCCATCTGAGCTTGCTTCTTGTCCTTGCCTAGTGCCTTCAGGTAGTGTTCAGTATTCAGGGCACTGCTAATTAACTCCTCTGTGGTTCGTGGCCTGTTAACTCCGCCGGCCACATTAAGTGCTATCTCGGGTCTGAGCATCTTTAGCATAAGCCTGACCCTTTCTCCCTTCGTCCTAACTAATTCCGGGCATAGTCGTGCCAGGCGGTTGAATCTTTTCATCGCTTCTTCTACCGTTAGGTCACCTTGCCGAAATTCGGTGAATTCATCATAGTGCCTACTTGTCACCCGAGTGTGGAAGAATTCTTCGAAGAATTCCGTCTCAAAATCTGCCCAACTCATTTGGTTTACTGGTCTTTTCACTTTCACTCTGTCCCACCACATTCGGGCGTCTCCCATGAGACAGAATGATACGCATTTGACCTTTTCATGCTCAGGCCAGTCCAATAGTTCTATCATGCTCTCCATTGTCTTAAACCAAGCTTGTGCGTCCCATGCTTCACAATTACCAGAGAATTTCTCTGGCCTTAGTCTTTGCCACTGGATCAGATACGCCTCTTGACGAACTACCGGTGCCAGATTCACTAGTGGCACCGGTGCTGCTACTGGCTCCGGTTCAACTACTGGTATGGTTGGCGTATTATTCTGATTTGGGGTAGCAGGATTCCCTTGTTGATTCATCATGGCAGCAATCATCTGTTGCTGTTCCGTAAGCTGTCGTTGTAGCTCAGTAACTACATGTGCCCAATCAGGTAAAGGTACGGTCTCCTCCGTTCTAGCATTTCGTCTTCTAGTCATACTTATTTTCCTAAATGATAATAAGATTAGTCTAAGTTATCATTTATGCATGAATATCTTAACATATCATGTCTAGGTTTCATGCCATGTTTGGGTTATCGTTGAGGTATTCTTTCTTAGGTTGTCATATCATCTTTAGATTACTTTACCATTCATACGCGTCAAGATCTAGCCGATGGTATTATCATTTTTACTTGACTCATGCTTAAATTGATACCATTTCTACTCTTTTTATTCATCAAAAGCTTTTATTACATTTTTTTTTGTTCATAACTTCTTCTCTTAAAAGGCCAGGTAGGTTGTGACTACTCCTGCCATAAAGGACATGATAGCAGTAGTCATCATCAACCCAACCTGTATCGACTTGCCCAGATCATTCTGGGGTGGATGGTGGATCAGGCATTATCGGAGGTTGAATCTCCGATGCATCTTCCGGGTCGATTATTGTCTCTTCATCCATTCCCTCGTCTTCTTCAACATGTTCGTCCGGTTCCATCGGGTCTTCGTTTAGTTCCCCCTCGAGGATGTTCAGTCCCCACTCGAAGTCTATTATATCGTTGGGGTTGAAACCCATTTCCATGTATTCAGCAAGGTTAAATTCATCCCCGCCCATCTCAGAAAACTCGTTCTCTCCTTCATAATATTCCATAATTTCTGAATCTTCATCTTCATTATTGTCCGAATTCCCTTCCTCGATTTCCTCGAGATCTTACTCTCCGAACTCGCCTTGTTCCGGTGATTCCGAGTCGCTCACATAGTTGTCGAAGTATTCTAGCATATCGGGTTCATCCGCGAACTCGAGGTATTCGCCAAAATATTCTACATCCTCGGGATCGTATTCGAACGGGATATAGTCCATTTCTACAAGATTTTAAAGATTCATTATTCCTCTTATGTTATAGCCTAAGGTTCCTGTATCTAGGCTACCATTCATGCATCCTGGAATATCACCTACTTATCATCATGCACCATTTTCTAGGGTATAACTTAAGGTATCCTTCCTAGGCTACCATTCATGCATCCTAGAGTATCATACTATTTTTAACACATACTTGTCATCATGCACCCTTCCCTAGGGTATAGCTTAAGGTATCCTTCCTAGGCTATTATTCATGTATCCTATAGTATCATACTAATTTTTGCATATAAATAAATTAAGCAACTGTACTTACTTGGAGCGACAGGAAGGAGCTTGATGTGTGTGTAGTGAGCTGGCAAGACTTGGCTCTGATACCACCTGTAAGCTTAAGGACTGGTAGGTTTCGGCCATGAAGGAAAATAAAAGAAAAAGGGAAAGAAACCTAGAAAATGCTATACATAATGAGAAGAAATGAAATTATGTTATGTAATATGCCATGATATGTTATAGCATAAGAAATGCTATACATAATGAGAAGAAATGAAATTATGTTACGTAACATGCCATGATATGTTATAGCATAGGAAATGCTATACATAATGAGAAGAAATGAAATTATGTTACGTAACATGCCATGATATGTTATAGCATAGGAAATGCTATACATAATGAGAAGAAATGAAATTATATTATGTAATATGCCATGATATGTTATAGCATAGGAAATGCTATACATAATGAAAAGAAATGAAAAAGGAAATGCATGAAAGATTGTTAGGGACATGATATGATAGTTATGCATGATAAGTTATTTTTGTATGGTTTGTACCAAGGGTGGGCTCCGTAAACGCCCCGGGGTCGATGGAGTAAGACTCGGGCCTCGTCAGTAATGGGCCTCTGAGTGCCCTAGGTCGATGGAGTAAGACTCGGGCCTCGTCAGTAATGGGCCTCTGAATGCCCTAGGTCGATGGAGTAAGACTCGGGCCTAGTATGTATGCATGGTAGGGTTCAAGACTTGCTACCTTGGACCTACCTATGAAGCGCGCGCATTATGTATGTGGTACAAACCGGGATCCCCTCTAATGATGATATTAATTTCAAGTACTTATAAGTATAAGTTTTCAAATTCATGATGCATTGCCTACATATGTGCTTGAATTATCTGATGATTAGATATAATGTCATGTGATATTATGATATGAATATGAATATGAATATGATACCCTTGTATGTCATATGCTTATGATACCTCGCATGATATTGATATGCAATGATATGAATTCGGTTTTAGTGAGTAGGAAAGGAACTTACTGAGCCATGAGTGCTCATAGCTTACTTTCCTTGTACCGCAGATATGGGGGACGGATACTCGGAACGACGGAGCAGCAGGAGGAGCAGATAGTGATGTGTGAGGTGGTGGCTCGGCAAGAACGATTCGGACAAATTAATATTTTTAATTATATGATCAATATATGCACATTCGAACTAATCAAAATATGTGATATCATGCTTATTTAAGAAAAAGGAATGATTTAAAATTTTCCGCTGTTATAGTATAACTAAAGCATGTAAATAAGTAGTATAAGATCGTAGCGCCGCCCTTGGGTAAGAAGGGTGGGCGTTACAGGTGGTATCAGAGCCAAGTCTTGCCAGCTCACTACACACACATCAAGCTCCTTCCTGTCGCTCCAAGTAAGTACAGTTGCTTAATTTATTTATATGCAAAAATTAGTATGATACTCTAGGATACATGAATAAAAGCCTAGGAAGGATACATTAAGCTATACCCTAGAGAAGGGTGCATGATGACAAGTATGTGTTAAAAATAGTATGATACTCTAGGATGCATGAATGGTAGCCTAGGAAGGATACCTTAAGTTATACCCTAGAAAATGGTGCATGATGATAAGTAGGTGATATTCTAGGATGCATGAATGGTAGCCTAGTTACAAGAACCTTAGGCTATAACATAAGTGGAATAATGAATCTTTAAAATCTTGTAGAAATGGACTATATCCCGTTCGAATACGATCCCGAGGATGTAGAATATTTTGGCGAATACCTAGAGTTCGCGGATGAACCCGATATGCTAGAATACTTCGACAACTATGTGAGCGACTCGGAATCTCCGGAACACGGCGAGTTCGGAGAGGAAGATCTCGAGGAAATCAAGGAAGGGAATTTGGACAATAATGAAGATGAAGATTCAGAAATTATGGAATATTATGAAGGAGAGAACGAGTTTTCTGAGATGGGCAAGGATGAATTTAACCTTGCTGAATACATGGAAATGGGTTTCAACCCCAACGATATAATAGACTTCGAGTGGGGATTGAACAACCTCGAGGGGGAACTAAACGAAGACCCGATGGAACCGGACGAACATGTTGAAGAAGACGAGGGAATGGATGAAGAGACAATAATCGACCCGGAAGAGGCATCGGAGATTCAACCTCCGATAATGCCTGATCCACCCCAGAATGATCTGGGCAAGTCGATACAGGTTGGGTTGATGATGACTACTGCTATCATGTCCTTTATGGCAGGAGTAGTCACAACCTACCTGGCCTTTTAAGAGAAGAAGTTATGAACAAAAAAATGTAATAAAAGCTTTTGATGAATAAAAAGAGTAGAAATGGTATCAATTTAAGCATGAGTCAAGTAAAAATGATAATACCATCGGCTAGATCTTGACGCGTATGAATGGTAAGGTAATCTAAAGATGATATGACAACCTAAGAAAGAATACCTCAACGATAACCCAAACATGGCATGAAACCTAGACATGATATGTTAAGATATTCATGCATAAATGATAACTTAGACTAATCTTATTATCATTTAGGAAAATAAGTATGACTAGAAGACGAAATGCCAGAACGGAGGAGACCGTACCTCCACCTGATTGGGCACATGTAGTTACTGAGCTACAACGACAGCTTACGGAACAACAACAGATGATTGCTGCCATGATGAATCAACAAGGGAATCCTGCTACCCCAAATCAGAATAATACGCCAACCATACCAGTAGTTGAACCGGAGCCAGTAGCAGCACCGGTGCCACTAGTGAATCTGGCACCGGTAGTTCGTCAAGAGGCGTATCTGATCCAGTGGCAAAGACTGAGGCCGGAGAAATTCTCTGGTAATTGTGAAGCATGGGACGCACAAGCTTGGTTTAAGACAATGGAGAGCATGATAGAACTATTGGACCGGCCTGAGCATGAAAAGGTCAAATGCGTATCATTCTGTCTCACGGGAGACGCTCGAATGTGGTGGGACAGAGTGAAAGTGAAAAGACCGATAAACCAAATGAGTTGGGCAGATTTTGAGACGGAATTCTTCGAAGAATTCTTCCACACTCGGGTGACAAGTAGGCACTATGATGAATTCACCGAATTTCGGCAAGGTGACCTAACGGTAGAAGAAGCGATGAAAAGATTCAACCGCCTGGCACGACTATGCCCGGAATTAGTTAGGACGGAGGGAGAAAGGGTCAGGCTTATGCTAAAGATGCTCGGACCCGAGATAGCACTTAATGTGGCCGGTGGAGTTAACAGGCCGCGGACCACAAAGGAGTTAATTAGCAGTGCCCTGAATACTGAACACTACCTGAAGGCACTAGGCAAGGACAAGAAGCAAGCTCGGATGGAAGAACTGGAAAATATCAAGACCAACTGGAAAAGGAACCACGACGAAAAGGGAAAGCGACGGAACGACACTAAGGATGGTCCGTCCAACAAGCAGCTCAAGTTTTCTCAGTGCAATACATGTGGGAAGAAACATCCAGGAACATGTCGTACGGGCACTAATAAGTGTTACAACTGCGGGATAGAAGGTCATAGAGCAAAAGACTGTCGTAAAGGTAAAATTAAATGCTACGACTGTGGACTGGAAGGACATCTATCTAGAGACTGCCCTACCAAAACTAAAGCATCACAGTATGTTCCGAATCAAGGTGGTCCCGCAAGGTTACACCAACTGCAGACTTTTATTGAGGGACCTTCAATGAGTCAAGGGAGATTGGAGGCTCCACCAACGTCCAAAGGAATCTGAGTAGAAATTGTCATTCTAAGTTCGGGGACGAACTTTCAATAAGTAGGGGAGATTGTAACACCCCTAGAAAGCCTAGATAAGAAAGTAAGGATAATGAGAGTACAATGTAGTGAAAAGAAGGTGTAGATATTCTAAATTTAATATTAAAGATGGGAAGATTTAGATGATTATGAAAGAAAATAAAGTTGAGAATATAAATCATCTATGCATGATTTATAATGTATGGAATTAATGTAGACAAAAGGAAGAAATATGAGATAATATATATATGTGTATGAAATATTTATGCATAATGCATAATATGGTGATATATGAATTATTATGTACAAAAGAATATCAATAATATGTTAGAAGAGAAATAGGATTGAACCTTGGACCTCTTGTAAGGAACATGTATAGGATATCAAAGGGGATAGGAGAATTATTGATAAGGAGAGAAAGGACTAAGTAGTTAAGAATAAGAAAGGATTCTTTTTACTTAAAAGGAAAAGGAAGTAAAAAAAGAAGTAAAAATATACATAACCAAGTTTTGATCCTTGGTTCTCTTGTGGATGCATGCATATATTAACCAAGTGTGATAGGAGAGGATATTGTAAGAGAAGAGATAGGAATTTTAATTAAAGGAAAGAAAAGAGAGAAATTAAAGGAAAGAAAAGAGAGAACTCAAGAAGCATTTCTCTAGAATATTCTTATCATTAAAGAGGAGAAATAAATAAGGAGGATGAATCAAGTCAAGTTTTCCTCCCTTCATTTTAGTATAAATAGGCATGGAGGGGTGGCTTCATCCTCAACTCACTCTCCTCCTCTTCTCCTAGAGGTGCCGAGACACTCCCTCTTTTCTTTCTTTCTTTTTGTTGCCGAGCAACACAAGAGGAAGAAGCCTCCTCTTCTTCCTCCTCCTCTCCACCAAAAGACCTAGCCACTTCTTCCTCCATTGGTGCCGAGCAAAGCAAGCAAGGAAGAAAGGTCCACAAGCAAGTTCTCAACTCTAGGAAACTTAAGCAAAGAAGGTAAGCTTCCCCTCACCTGTGGTACAAGGCTTCTTATGTATTTTCAGATTTTTTTTATGAGGATTTTTAAAGCTAGAAACAAATTTAAGAAAATTCGGATTCAAAAGGTTTTTTCAATCTAGGAATACTTGTATAAGTCCTCTCTTCATGATGATTTTTCTATGTCTTGTAAGAAAGTTTTTCCCTATGTTTTTATACACATATGATGCATGATCAGAGGAGTATTTAGCCCTAGAAATTCAACCAAAAATATTGTAAAGAGGTTAGGAAAATTATTGTCTAACCAAACTAGTGCAAGGTTCCCTCTATGAAATGCTAAGGACCTTTCTATGGTTTTCTTGCTTGGAAATTAATTGGAACCAAAAGAAAACTCACTTGTATGCTTCGGACCAGAAAGGTTAAGGGTTAGAAAGACCTTCAAAAAAAAATTTAAATAAACATGCTCCTATGATAGGATATAAAGTTTCTTAAAGGGTGTTCACCTTGCTAGAAACTCATGAACTTTTTTTTCGGACATGATAAAAGGGATAGCTTAGATTAGCCTAAACAAAAATATTAATATGCTCAAGACCTCTGTGATATTATGATATGAAAGTTGATTAATGCTCTCAGGTTTAATTGGAATGTAGAAAATTAGTTACATGATATAAGACATGTAAGATCACAAGAGTCCTAGCTTGTTTATGATCCAATTTTGTGTATGATGTTCTTAGTAACTTTTGCCATGATATTTACTTAGGCTTTCCATGCTTTAGGCCACTTAAGAAACCTAGCTTAAGGACTGGTAGGTTTCGGCCATGAAGGAAAATAAAAGAAAAAGGGAAAGAAACCTAGGAAATGCTATACATAATGAGAAGAAATGAAATTATGTTATGTAATATGCTATGATAGGTTATAGCATAGGAAATGCTATACATAATGAGAAGAAATGAAATTATGTTATGTAATATGCCATGATATGTTATAGCATAGGAAATGCTATACATAATGAGAAGAAATGAAATTATGTTACGTAACATGCCATGATATGTTATAGCATAGGAAATGCTATAAATAATGAGAAGAAATGAAATTATATTATGTAATATGCCATGATATGTTATAGCATAGGAAATGCTATACATAATGAAAAGAAAAAAAAGGGAATGCATGAAAGATTGTTAGGGACATGATATGATAGTTATGCATGATAAGTTATTTTTGTATGGTTTGTACCAAGGGTGGGCTCCGTAAACGCCCCGGGGTCGATGGAGTAAGACTCGGGCCTCGTCAGTAATGGGCCTCTGAGTGCCCTAGGTCGATGGAGTAAGACTCGGGCCTCGTCAGTAATGGGCCCCTGAATGCCCTAGGTCGATGGAGAAAGACTCGGGCCTAGTATGTATGCATGGTAGGGTTCAAGACTTGCTACCTTGGACCTACCTATGAAGCGCGCGCATTATGTATGTGGTACATACCGGGATCCCCTCTAATGATGATATTAATTTCAAGTACTTATAAGTATAAGTTTTCAAATTCATTATGCATTGCCTACATATGTGCTTGAATTATCTGATGATTAGATATAATGTCATGTGATATTATGATATGAATATGAATATGATACCCTTGTATGTCATATGCTTATGATACCTCGCATGATATTGATATGCAATGATATGAATTCGGTTTTAGTGAGTAGGAAAGGAACTTACTGAGCCATGAGTGCTCATAGCTTACTTTCCTTGTACCGCAGATATGGGGGACGGATATTCGGAACGACGGAGCAGCAGGAGGAGCAGATAGTGATGTGTGTAGTGGTGGCTCGGCAAGAACGATTCGGATAAATTAATATTTTTAATTATATGATCAATATATGCACATTCGAACTAATCAGAATATGTGATATCATGCTTATTTAAGAAAAAGGAATGATTTAAAATTTTCCGCTGTTATAGTATAACTAAAGCATGTATTCACACTTGGTTAACATATGCATGCATCCACAAGAGAACCAAGGATCAAAACTTGGTTATGTATATTTTTACTTCTTTTTACTTCCTTTTCCTTTTAAGTAAAAAGAATCCTTTCTTATTCTTAAATAAGGAGGATGAATCAAGTCAAGTTTTCCTCCCCTCATTTTAGTATAAATAGGCATGGAGGGGTGGCTTCATCCTCAACTCACTCTCCTCCTCTTCTCCAAGAGGTGCCGAGACACTCCCTCTTTTCTTTCTTTCTTTTTGTTGCCGAGCAACACAAGACGAAGAAGCCTCCTCTTCTTCCTCCTCCTCTCCACCAAAAGACCTAGCCACTTCTTCCTCCATTGGTGCCGAGCAAAGCAAGCAAGGAAGAAAAGTCCACAAGCAAGTTCTCAACTCTAGGAAACTTAAGCAAAGAAGGTAAGCTTCCCCTCACCTGTGGTACAAGGCTTCTTATGTATTTTCAGATTTTTTTTATGAGGATTTTTAAAGCTAGAAATGAAATTATGTTATGTAATATGCTATGATATGTTATAGCATAGGAAATGTTATACATAATGAGAAGAAATGAAATTATGTTATGTAATATGCTATGATATGTTATAGCATAGGAAATGCTATACATAATGAGAAGAAATGAAATTATGTTATGTAATATGCCATGATATGTTATAGCATAGGAAATGCTATACATAATGAGAAGCAATGAAATTATGTTATGTAATATGCCATGATATGTTATAGCTTAGGAAATGCTATACATAATGAGAAGAAATGAAATTATGTTACGTAACATGCCATGATATGTTATAGCATAGGAAATGCTATACATAATGAGAAGAAATGAAATTATGTTACGTAACATGCCATGATATGTTATAGCATAGGAAATGCTATAACATAATGAGAAGAAATGAAATTATGTTACGTAACATGCCATTATATGTTATAGCATAGGAAATGCTATACATAATGAGAAGAAATGAAATTATATTATGTAATATGCCATGATATGTTATAGCATAGGAAATGCTAGACATAATGAAAAGTAATGAAAAAGGAAATGCATGAAAGATTGTTAGGGACATGATATGATAGTTATGCATGATAAGTTATTTTTGTATGGTTTGTACCAAGGGTGGGCTCCGTAAACGCCCCGGGGTCGATGGAGTAAGACTCGGGCCTCGTCAGTAATGGGCCTCTGAGTGCCCTAGGTCGATGGAGTAAGACTCGGGCCTCGTCAGTAATGGGCCTCTGAATGCCCTAGGTCGATGGAGTAAGACTCGGGCCTAGTATGTATGCATGGTAGGGTTCAAGACTTGCTACCTTGGACCTACCTATGAAGCGCGCGCATTATGTATATGGTACAAACCGGGATCCCCTCTAATGATGATATTAATTTCAAGTACTTATAAGTATAAGTTTTCAAATTCATGATGCATTGCCTACATATGTGCTTGAATTATCTGATGATTAGATATAATGTCATGTGATATTATGATATGAATATGAATATGATACCCTTGTATGTCGTATGCTTATGATACCTCGCATGATATTGATATGCAATGATATGAATTCGGTTTTAGTGAGTAGGAAAGGAACTTACTGAGCCATGAGTGCTCATAGCTTACTTTCCTTGTACCGCAGATATGGGGGACGGATATTCGGAACGACGGAGCAGCAGGAGGAGCAGATAGTGATGTGTGTGGTGGTGGCTCGGCAAGAACGATTCGGACAAATTAATATTTTTAGTTATATGATCAATATATGCACATTCGAACTAATCAGAATATGTGATATCATGCTTATTTAAGAAAAAGGAATGACTTAAAATTTTCCGCTGTTATAGTATAACTAAAGCATGTACGTAAGTAGTATAAGATCGTAGCGTCGCCCTTGGGTAAGAAGGGTGGGCGTTACAGGTGGTATCGAGCCAAGTCTTGCCACTCACTACACACACATCAAGCTCCTTCCTGCCGCTCCAAGTAAGTACAGTTGCTTAATTTATTTATATGCAAAAATTAGTATGATACTCTAGGATACATGAATAGTAGCCTAGGAAGGATACCTTAAGCTATACCCTAGAGAAGGGTGCATGATGACAAGTATGTGTTAAAAATAGTATGATACTCTAGGATGCATGAATGGTAGCCTAGGAAGGATACCTTAAGTTATACCCTAGAAAATGGTGCATGATGATAAGTAGGTGATATTCTAGGATGCATGAATGGTAGCCTAGATACAAGAACCTTAGGCTATAACATAAGAGGAATAATGAATCTTTAAAATCTTGTAGAAATGGACTATATCCCGTTCGAATACGATCCCGAGGATGTAGAATATTTTGGCGAATACCTCGAGTTCGCGGATGAACCCGATATGCTGGAATACTTCGACAACTATGTGAGCGACTCGGAATCTCCGGAACACGGCGAGTTCGGAGAGGAAGATCTCGAGGAAATCGAGGAAGGGAATTCGGACAATAATGAAGATGAAGATTCAGAAATTATGGAATATTATGAAGGAGAGAACGAGTTTCCTGAGATGGGCGAGGATGAATTTAACCTTGCTGAATACATGGAAATGGGTTTCAACCCCAACGATATAATAGACTTCGAGTGGGGACTGAACAACCTCGAGGGGGAACTAAACGAAGACCCGATGGAACCGGACGAACATGTTGAAGAAGACGAGGGAATGGATGAAGAGACAATAATCGACCCAGAAGAGGCATCGGAGATTCAACCTCCGATAATGCTTGATCCACCCCAGAATGATCTGGGCAAGTCGATACAGGTTGGGTTGATGATGACTACTGCTATCATGTCCTTTATGGCAGGAGTAGTCACAACCTACCTGGCCTTTTAAGAGAAGAAGTTATGAACAAAAAAAAATGTAATAAAAGCTTTTGATGAATAAAAAGAGTAGAAATGGTATCAATTTAAGCATGAGTCAAGTAAAAATGATAATACCATCGGCTAGATCTTGACGCGTATGAATGGTAAGGTAATCTAAAGATGATATGACAACCTAAGAAAGAATACCTCAACGATAACCCAAACATGGCATGAAACCTAGACATGATATGTTAAGATATTCATGCATAAATGATAACTTAGACTAATCTTATTATCATTTAGGAAAATAAGTATGACTAGAAGACGAAATGCCAGAACGGAGGAGACCGTACCTCCACCTGATTGGGCACATGTAGTTACTGAGCTACAACGACAGCTTACGGAACAGCAACAGATGATTGCTGCCATGATGAATCAACAAGGGAATCCTGCTACCCCAAATCAGAATAATACGCCAACCATACCAGTAGTTGAACCGGAGCCAGTAGCAGCACCGGTGCCACTAGTGAATCTGGCACCGGTAGTTCGTCAAGAGGCGTATCTGATCCAGTGGCAAAGACTGAGGCCAGAGAAATTCTCTGGTAATTGTGAAGCATGGGACGCACAAGCTTGGTTTAAGACAATGGAGAGCATGATATAACTATTGGACTGGCCTGAGCATGAAAAGGTCAAATGCGTATCATTCTGTCTCACGGGAGACGCCCGAATGTGGTGGGACAGAGTGAAAGTGAAAAGACCAGTAAACCAAATGAGTTGGGCAGATTTTAAGACGGAATTCTTCGAAGAATTCTTCCACACTCGGGTGACAAGTCGGCACTATGATGAATTCAACGAATTTCGGCAAGGTGACCTAACGGTAGAAGAAGCGATGAAAAGATTCAACCACCTGGCACGACTATGCCCAGAATTAGTTAGGACGGAGGGAGAAAGGGTCAGGCTT
The DNA here is from genome assembly GCF_018446385.1 of Zingiber officinale. Taxonomy (NCBI): domain Eukaryota; kingdom Viridiplantae; phylum Streptophyta; class Magnoliopsida; order Zingiberales; family Zingiberaceae; genus Zingiber; species Zingiber officinale. The sequence continues at coordinate 46,644,125 of NC_055986.1, forward strand.
ATGCTAAAGATGCTCAGACCCGAGATAACACTTAATGTGGCCGGCCGAGTTAACAGGCCGCGGACCACAGAGGAGTTAATTAGCAGTGCCCTGAATACTGAACACTACCTGAAGGCACTAGGCAAGGACAAGAAGCAAGCTCAGATGGAAGAACTGGAAAATATCAAGGCCAACTGGAAAGGGAACCACGGTGGAAAGGGAAAGCGACGGAACGACACTAAGAATGGTCCGTCCAACAAGCAGCTCAAGTTTTCTCAGTGCAATACATGTGGGAAGAAACATCCAGGAACATGTCGTACGAGCACTAATAAGTGTTACAACTGTGGGATAGAGGGTCATAAAGCAAAAGACTGTCGTAAGGGCAAAATTAAATGCTACGACTGTGGACTGGAAGGACATCTATCTAGAGACTGCCCTACCAAAACTAAAGCACCACAGTATGTTCTGAATCAAGGTGGTCCCGCAAGGTTACACCAACTGCAGACTTCTATTGAGGGACCTTCAATGAGTCAAGGGAGATTGGAAGCTCCACCAACGTCTAAGGAATCTGAGCAGAAATTGTCATTCTAAGTTCGGGGACGAACATAAGTATTGTAACAACACTAGAAAGCCTATATAAGAAAGTAAGGATAATGAGAGTTTGAAGGTAGTGAAAAGAAGGTGTAAATATTCTAAGTTGAATATTAAGATGGGAAGGATTTAGATGATTAAAACTTTATGAAAGAAAATAAAGTTGAGAATATAAATCATCTATATTTATAATACATGGAATTAATGTAAACAAAAGGAAGGAATATGAGATAATATATATGTGTATGAAATATTTATGCATAATGCATAATATGGTGATATATGAATTATTATGTACAAAAGAATATCAATAATATGTTAGAAGGGAAATAGGATTGAACCTTGGACCTCTTGTAAGGAACATGTATAGGATATCAAAGGGGATAGGAGAATTATTGATAAGGAGAAAAAGGACTAAGTAGTTAAGAATAAGAAAGGATTCTTTTTACTTAAAAGGAAAAGTAAGTAAAAAGAAGTAAAAATATACATAACCAAGTTTTGATCCTTGGTTCTCTTGTGGATGCATGCATATGTTAACCAAGTGTGATAGGAGAGGATATTGTAAGAGGAGAGATAGGAATTTTAATTAAAGGAAAGAAAAGAGAGAAATTAAAGGAAAGAAAAGAGAGAACTCAAAATGAATTTCTCTAGAATATTCTTATCATTAAAGAGGAGAAATAAATAAGGAGGATGAATCAAGTCAAGTTTTCCTCCCCTCATTTTAGTATAAATAGGCATGGAGGGGTGGCTTCATCCTCAACTCACTCTCCTCCTCTTCTCCTAGAGGTGCCGAGACACTCCCTCTTTTCTTTCTTTCTTTTTGTTGCCGAGCAACACAAGAGGAAGAAGCCTCCTCTTCTTCCTCCTCCTCTCCACCAAAAGACCTAGCCACTTCTTCCTCCATTGGTGCCGAGCAAAGCAAGCAAGGAAGAAAGGTCCACAAGCAAGTTTTCAACTCTAGGAAACTTAAGCAAAGAAGGTAAGCTTCCCCTCACCTGTGGTACAAGGCTTCTTATGTATTTTCAGATTTTTTTTATGAGGATTTTTAAAGCAAGAAACAATTTTATGAAAATTCGGATTCAAAAGGTTTTTTTTCAATCTAGGAATACTTGTATAAGTCCTCTCTTCATGATGATTTTTCTATGTCTTGTAAGAAAGTTTTTCCCTATGTTTTTATACGTATATGATGCATGATCAGAGGAGTATTTAGCCCTAGAAATTCAACCAAAAATATTGTAAAGAGGTTAGGAAAAATTATTGTCTAACCAAACTAGTGCAAGGTTCCCTCTATGAAATGCTAAGGACCTTTCTATGGTTTTCTTGCTTGGAAATTAATTGGAACCAAAAGAAAACTCACTTGTATGCTTCGGACCAGAAAGGTTAAGGGTTAAAAAGACCTTCAAAAAAAAATTTAAATAAACATGCTCCTATGATAGGATATAAAGTTTCTTAAAGGGTGTTCACCTTGCTAGAAACTCATGAACTTTTTTTAGGGTTTTTTTTTCGGCCATGATAAAAGGGATAGCTTAGATTAGCCTAAACAAAAATATTAATATGCTTAAGACCTCTGTGATATTATGATATGAAAGTTGATTAATGCTCTCAGGTTTAATTGGAATGTAGAAAATTAGTTACATGATATAAGACATGTAAGATCACAAGAGTCCTAGCTTGTTTATGATCCAATTTTGTGTATGATGTTCTTAGTAACTTTCGCCATGATATTTACTTAGGCTTTCCATGCTTTAGGCCACTTAAGAAACCTAGCTTAAGGACTGGTAGGTTTCGGCCATGAAGGAAAATAAAAGAAAAAGGGAAAGAAACCTAGGAAATGCTATACATAATGAGAAGAAATGAAATTATGTTATGTAATATGCTATGATAGGTTATAGCATAGGAAATGCTATACATAATGAGAAGAAATGAAATTATGTTACGTAACATGCCATGATATGTTATAGCATAGGAAATGCTATACATAATGAGAAGAAATGAAATTATGTTACGTAACATGCCATGATATGTTATAGCATAGGAAATGCTATACATAATGAGAAGAAATGAAATTATGTTTTGTAATATGCTATGATAGGTTATAGCATAGGAAATGCTATACATAATGAGAAGAAATGAAATTATGTTATGTAATATGCCATGATATGTTATAGCATAGGAAATGCTATACATAATGAGAAGAAATGAAATTATGTTACGTAACATGCCATGATATGTTATAGCATAGGAAATGCTATACATAATGAGAAGAAATGAAATTATGTTACGTAACATGCCATGATATGTTATAGCATAGGAAATGCTATACATAATGAGAAGAAATGAAATTATATTATGTAACATGCCATGATATGTTATAGCATAGGAAATGCTATACATAATGAGAAGAAATGAAATTATATTATGTAATATGCCATGATATGTTATAGCATAGGAAATGCTATACATAATGAAAAGAAATGAAAAAGGGAATGCATGAAAGATTGTTAGGGACATGATATGATAGTTATGCATGATAAGTTATTTTTGTATGGTTTGTACCAAGGGTGGGCTCCGTAAACGCCCCGGGGTCGATGGAGTAAGACTCGGGCCTCGTCAGTAATGCGCCTCCGTAAGTGCCCCTAGGTCAATGGAGTAAGACTCGGGCCTCGTCAGTAATGAGCCTCTGAATGCCCTAGGTCGATGGAGTAAGACTCGGGCCTAGTATGTATGCTTGGTAGGGTTCAAGACTTGCTACCTTGGACCTACCTATGAAGCGCGCGCATTATGTATGTGGTACAAACCGGGATCCCCTCTAATGATGATATTAATTTCAAGTACTTATAAGTATAAGTTTTCAAATTCATGATGCATTGCCTACATATGTGCTTGAATTATCTGATGATTAGATATAATGTCATGTGATATTATGATATGAATATGAATATGATACCCTTGTATGTCATATGCTTATGATACCTCGCATGATATTGATATGCAATGATATGAATTCGGTTTTAGTGAGTAGGAAAGGAACTTACTGAGCCATGAGTGCTCATAGCTTACTTTCCTTGTACCGCAGATATGGGGGACGGATATTCGGAACGACGGAGCAGCAGGAGGAGCAGATAGTGATGTGTGTGGTGGTGGCTCGGCAAGAACGATTCGGACAAATTAATATTTTTAATTATATGATCAATATATGCACATTCGAACTAATCAGAATATGTGATATCATGCTTAATTAAGAAAAAGGAATGATTTAAAATTTTTCGCTGTTATAGTATAACTAAAGCATGTAAGTAAGTAGTATAAGATCGTAGCGCCTCCCTTGGGTAAGCAAGCAAGGAAGAAAGGTCCACAAGCAAGTTTTGCAGCGGAAGCGTGGTGGGCCCATAACCCACAGGTCCCAAGTTTTGCCAGCTCACTACACACACATCAAGCTCCTTCCGGTCGCTCCAAGTAAGTACAGTTGCTTAATTTATTTATATGCAAAAATTAGTATGATACTCTAGGATACATGAATAATAGCCTAGGAAGGATACCTTAAGCTATACCCAAGAGAAGGGTGCATGATAACAAGTATGTGTTAAAAATAGTATGATACTCTAGGATGCATGAAAGGTAGCCTAGATACAAGAACCTTAGGCTATAACATAAGAGGAATAATGAATCTTTAAAATCTTGCAGAAATGGACTATATCCCGTTCGAATACGATCCCGAGGATGTAGAATATTTTGGCGAATACCTCGAGTTCGCGGATGAACCCGATATGCTGGAATACTTCGACAACTATGTGAGCGACTCGAAATCTCCGGAACACGGCGAGTTCGGAGAGGAATATCTCGAGGAAATCGAGGAAGGGAATTTGGACGATAATGAAGATGAAGATTCAGAAATTATGGAATATTATGAAGGAGAGAACGAGTTTCCTGAGATGGGCGAGGATGAATTTAACCTTGCTGAATACATGGAAATGGGTTTCAACCCCAACGATATAATAGACTTCGAGTGGGGACTGAACAACCTCGAGGGGGAACTAAACGAAGACCCGATGGAACCGGACGAACATGTTGAAGAAGACGAGGGAATGGATGAAGAGACAATAATCGACCCGGAAGAGTCATCAGAGATTCAACCTCCGATAATGCCTGATCCACCCCAGAATGATCTGGGCAAGTCGATACAGGTTGGGTTGATGATGACTACTGCTATCATGTCCTTTATGGCAGGAGTAGTCACAACCTACCTGGCCTTTTAAGAGAAGAAGTTATGAACAAAAAAAAAAAATGTAATAAAAGCTTTTGATGAATAAAAAGAGTAGAAATGGTATCAATTTAAGCATGAGTCAAGTAAAAATGATAATACCATCGGCTAGATCTTGACGCGTATGAATGGTAAGGTAGTCTAAAATGATATTGTAAGACCGATGCGGCCGGCTAGAAGGGGGGGTTGAATAGCCCTGAGTAAAACACAACCCTTTCTCGTACAATTAAGCTAACACTTGAAAAAATAATAGATTAATCAGAAAATAAAGCATAAAAACGAGGCACCGAATTTGACTTGGTTACAACCGGGGAGGTTGTTAATCCAAGGATGAAGATCGCACTAAGAGCTCCTTCAAAGTGAGAAGCCTCGCTTATGAAGTGAAGTACGTAAAAAAGTAAGCTAATCTAAGGAAGCACACAAGTGTTGTTTACAATTTCTGAACCGATGAAAAGTCCGGACCAAGGCTATATTTATAGCCTTGGTGGGCGCCTGAAAGGTTCCGGCGCACAGGATAAATTTATCCCCAACGCTGATCGAGATAATTCTTGATCTGGTCAATCATTATTAAGCCCGCGCCGAAGGGTTCCGCGCCGGATGGGTCCGGCGCCCGGTGGTCCGGCGCCCGGACAAATCAACACGTTGACTTTTCATCCGGGACCGCTTCTGGTTCAGTCCCGCTTGTCCGTTCTTCCGCCCGGATCCGCTCGTTTGGGTGATCTCGCCCTTGGGAAAAGGGCTCACCAACCCAACTTCCGGTCTTCTCGAGCGTGCTTCCTCCGCTTCTCCGAATTGCCGCGTGTTTCCTTCTCGTCCGCCAGAGTACTCACAGTCTTCGTCCCTCGGTCGCCGACCTTCTCGCTAGCTGCGTCTTGCTCCCCGAGCAATCTTCCGCCCCGGCTTTCGTCCCTCGGAACCACCCGCTTCCTTCTCGTCCGTGTACTCTTGCCTAGTCGTCCTTGGGACGCAACAGGTCGCCCTTCTCGCTAATTGCCTTCCACTCGAGTACCTGTGTTCCTAAGCTCCTGCACACTTAGACACAAGGTTAAATACACAGGACCTAACTTAACTTGTTGATCACACCAAAACAACCTTGGGGTTCCAACAATCTCCCCCTTTTTGGTGTGATCAACCCAAGTTAAGCTAGGGTTAAAATAGACATAAAATTGAATTAAGTAAATTAACTTAAATTGCAATTTAAGTGCAAAAAGATAGAAAAAAAATTAAATCTATCTACCTCCCCCTAGACTTATACTTTCCCTTCTCCCCCTTTGATCACAAAAAAAATGGGGTTCCAAGAAAAATAATCTAAGGGTTAAAGACTTAGAAAAAATGTTTCTAAAAAAATCTAAGTTTTTAAGAAATTTAGAAAATTTTTCTAATTAATTAAAGCTGAGATTTCTAGTTTCAAGAAAAAAAGTTCTTAACTTAGGAAAAAATAATTTTTGAGAATATTTCTAAGTATATAAATAAAATCAAAAAAATTCTAAGTAGGTAAATTGAAATAAAATGTTTTGAATAATCTTTTTCAAGCACTAATTAATTCTTGTATTAATACTTCATTAGTAAGTTAATTAAACATTTATTTCGATATTTTGGCTTCCAGGTCATGGCGAGGCACTAGGCCTTCTTGGTTATTGGAGCAACAACCACTTCCTTAGACAAAGCCTCATAAAGAAATTCTTTATTTAATTTTCTCACTTAAAGCGCTAATTTTACTTTTAAAATTAATTTAAGCATGATTTAGGAACCCAATATAGGTTCCAACCTACGGGATTAACTAAAAAGTTTTTAGGGACATATTTTCTAGAGATATTTTTAATTTGTCCCTGGTGATATCTATAATACCAATTCAAATTATTGAACCTTCTAAAATTGGTTTTAGATGAGCAAGCAGAGTTTTTCAAGTTTTCTACTTGAATTTTTAAATTTTGAATTTCTAATTTTAATTTTTCATTTTCTAAATTTGATTTATCTAGCATTTCTAACGGACAAGATGTAGCTAATATTGCTTTTAAATCTTTATTTTCATTTTCTAATTTGCAGCAATCTTTTGTTAAAATTTTAATGAATTTAAACATTTTATCAGGAGGAAGAGATCGTACCTCACTTACCTTGTCGATCTCGTTGTCGGTTTCTCCCCCTGATCTGCTGCTCTCTTCGGACGTGGCTCCCCCTTGATCGATGCTCATTTCGAAGAGCTTGATTCGCAGTCGTCGTCTTGATGACTCGCCATTAACGCGAGTCCCGAGAATCCTTCGACTTCTGATTCCGACGACGTATCGTCCCACGTCGCTTTTAGGGCCTTGCGATTTTGGATAGGCTTCTTACCCTTGTCCTTGTTCTTCAGCTTTAGACAATTGTCCTTGGCGTGCCCTTCTTCATCGCAATGGTAGCAGCGGATGGTTCTTTTCTTCTTTCCCTACGGATGGTTAGATTTCTAGATTTACAAATTTTTTAAATCGTCTTACCATCATTACCATTTCCTTGTCGTCGAGAGAAGATTCCGACTCAGGTTCGTCTCTCGAAGCTTTAAGGGCGACATTATTCTTGGGCTCCTTCACTGCACATCTTGACTCATGCACTTCAAAAGTTGAAAAGAATTCGTCTAATGAAATTTTTCTAGATTTTTGAAATGTAAAAGGCATCTACTAGTGATGCCCATTTTGAGTTTCTAGGAAAGGAATTTAGGGCATACCTTAGCGAATCTCGGTTACTTACCTCTTCTCCGAGATTCGTAAGTCTGGTGATGAGTTCCTGAATCCTCGAGTGTAGATGTGCAATTGTTTCACCTTCTTCAAATCGGAGGTTTGTAAGCTGGTTACGAAGTAAATCCCGTCTTGCAAGTTTGGCTTCGGATGTTCATTCGTGTAACTCAAGGAATTTATCCCAAAGCTCCTTTGCCGAGTTGTAGGTACCGACTCGATTGACTTCTTGTGTTGGAAGTACACTTAGCAGATGAAATTCTGCTTTCTTGTTTGCCACGTGGTCAGCCTGCTCCTTCTTTGACCATTGATTTCTTGCTTTGCCCTCTGGTGCTTCATAACCAAATTCCATTGTTAGTAATAAATCATAATCTGTTTCAAGAAATACCTCCATTCGCTTTTTCCAGCTAGCGAAGTCCCCTTCGAATTTTGGTGCGTGGATGTTGGATCCGGCCATCTTGTTGCTTCGTTCGGCGGTTAGTCCTCCTGAAGCGCCTCGCTCTGATACCACTTGTAAGACCGATGTGGCCGGCTAGAAGGGGGGTTGAATAGCCCTGAGTAAAACACAACCCTTTCTCGTACAATTAAGCTAACACTTGAAAAAATAATAGATTAATCAGAAAATAAAGCATAAAAATGAGGCACCGAATTTGACTTGGTTACAACCGGGGAGGTTGTTAATCCAAGGATGAAGATCGCACTAAGAGCTCCTTCAGGCGGAGAAGCCTCGTTTACAGCAGTGTAAGCACAAAAAAACAGAAGCTAATCTAAACAGTGGAAGCACACAAGTATTGTTTACAATTTCTGAACTGATGAAAAGCTTCTGGACCAAGGCTATATTTATAGCCTTGGTTGGGGCGCCTGGAAAGGTTCCGGGCGCCCTGGGGGGGATAAATTTTATCCCCCAACGTTCAGATCGAGATAATTCTCGATCTGGTCAACATTACTGTTCCGGGCGCTCGGAAGGGTTCCGGGCGACCCGGATGTCCCGGCGCCCGTTGGGCGAGGCGCCCGGACCGAAGTCAACATTGACTTTTTAGTTCTCTGGTTCAGTCCCGCTTCGGTCCGGTTCTTCCGCTCCGGATCCGCTCGTTTGGGTGATCTCTGCCTTCCGGAAAAGGGCTCACCCGAACCCAACTTCCGGTCTTCTCGAGCGTGCTTCCCTCCGGCTTCTCGTCCCTCGGAATTGCTGCGTGTTTCCTTCTCGTCCGCCAGCGTACTCATCCACAGTCTTCGTCCCTCGGTCGTCGACCTTCTCGCTAGCTGCGTCTCTTGCTCCCCGAGCAATCTTCCGCTCCGGCTTTCGTCCCTCAGAACCACCGCGCGCTTCCTTCTCGTCCGCCGGTGTACTCTTCCGCAGCGCCTCGTCCCTCGGACGCACAGCGTGCCGTCCTTCTCGCTAGCTGCGTCTTCCACTCGAGTACCTGTGTTCCTAAGCTCCTGCACACTTAGACACAAGGTTAAATACACAGGACCTAACTTAACTTGTTGATCACACCAAAACAACCTTGGGGTTCCAACAGATATGACAACCTAAGAAAGAATACCTCAACGATAACCCAAACATGGCATGAAACCTAGACATGATATGTTAAGATATTCATGCATAAATGATAACTTAGACTAATCTTATTATCATTTAGGAAAATAAGTATGACTAGAAGACGAAATGCCAGAACGGAGGAGACCGTACCTCCACCTGATTGGACACATGTAGTTACTGAGCTACAACGACAGCTTACGGAACAACAATAGATGATTGCTGCCATGATGAATCAACAAGGGAATCCTGCTACCCCAAATCAGAATAATACGCCAACCATACCAGTAGTTGAACCGGAGCCAGTAGCAGCACCGTTGCCACTAGTGAATCTGGCACCGGTAGTTCGTCAAGAGGCGTATCTGATCCAGTGGCAAAGACTGAGGCCAGAGAAATTCTCTGGTAATTGTGAAGCATGGGATGCACAAGCTTGGTTTAAGACAATGGAGAGCATGATAGAATTATTGGACTGACCTGAGCATGAAAAGGTCAAATGCGTATCATTCTGTCTCACGGGAGACGCCCGAATGTGGTGTGACAGAGTGAAAGTGAAAAGACCAGTAAACCAAATGAGTTGGGCAGATTTTGAGACGGAATTCTTCGAAGAATTCTTCCAGACTCGGGTGACAAGTAGGCACTATGATGAATTCACCGAATTTCGGCAAGGTGACCTAACGGTAGAAGAAGCGATGAAAAGATTCAACCGCCTGGCACGACTATGCCCGGAATTAGTTAGGACGGAGGGAGAAAGGGTCAGACTTATGCTAAAGATGCTCAGACCCGAGATAGCACTTAATGTGGCCGGCGGAGTTAACAGGCCGCGGACCACAGAGGAGTTAATTAGTAGTGCCCTGAATACTGAACACTACCTGAAGGCACTAGGCAAGGACAAGAAGCAAGCTCAGATGGAAGAACTGGAAAATATCAAGGCCAACTGGAAAGGGAACCACGGTGGAAAGGGAAAGCGACGGAACGACACTAAGAATGGTCCGTCCAACAAGCAGCTCAAGTTTTCTCAGTGCAATACATGTGGGAAGAAACATCCAGGAACATGTCGTACGAGCACTAATAAGTGTTACAACTGTGGGATAGAGGGTCATAAAGCAAAAGACTGTCGTAACGGCAAAATTAAATGCTACGACTGTGGACTGGAAGGACATCTATCTAGAGACTGCCCTACCAAAACTAAAGCACCACAGTATGTTCTGAATCAAGGTGGTCCCGCAAGGTTACACCAACTGCAGACTTCTATTGAGGGACCTTCAATGAGTCAAGGGAGATTGGAAGCTCCACCAACGTCTAAGGAATCTGAGCAGAAATTGTCATTCTAAGTTCGGGGACGAACTTTCAATAAGTAGGGGAGATTGTAACACCCCTAGAAAGCCTAGATAAGAAAGTAAAAATAATGAGAGTTTGAAGGTAGTGAAAAGAAGGTGTAAATATTCTAAGTTGAATATTAAGATGGGAAGGATTTAGATGATTAAAACTTTATGAAAGAAAATAAAGTTGAGAATATAAATCATCTATATTTATAATACATGGAATTAATGTAAACAAAAGGAAGGAATAGGAGATAATATATATGTGTATGAAATATTTATGCATAATGCATAATATGGTGATATATGAATTATTATGTACAAAAGAATATCAATAATATGTTAGAAGAGAAATAGGATTGAACCTTGGACCTCTTGTAAGGAACATGTATAGGATATCAAAGGGGATAGGAGAATTATTGATAAGGAGAGAAAGGACTAAGTAGTTAAGAATAAGAAAGGATTCTTTTTACTTAAAAGGAAAAGGAAGTAAAAAGAAGTAAAAATATACATAACCAAGTTTTGATCTTTGGTTCTCTTGTGGATGCATGCATATGTTAACCAAGTGTGATAGGAGAGGATATTGTAAGAGGAGAGATAGGAATTTTAATTAAAGGAAAGAAAAGAAAAGGAAAGAAAAGAGAGAACTCAAGAAGCATTTCTCTAGAATATTCTTATCATTAAAGAGGAGAAATAAATAAGGAGGATGAATCAAGTCAAGTTTTCCTCCCCTCGTTTTAGTATAAATAGGCATGGAGGGGTGGCTTCATCCTCAACTTACTCTCCTCCTCTTCTCCTAGAGGTGCCGAGACACTCCCTCTTTTCTTTCTTTCTTTTTGTTGCCGAGCAACACAAGAGGAAGAAGCCTCCTCTTCTTCCTCCTCCTTTCCACCAAAAGACCTAGCCACTTCTTCCTCCATTGGTGCCGAGCAAAGCAAGCAAGGAAGAAAGGTCCACAAGCAAGTTCTCAACTCTAGGAAACTTAAGCAAAGAAGGTAAGCTTCCCCTCACCTGTGGTACAAGGCTTCTTATGTATTTTCAGATTTTTTTTATGAGGATTTTTAAAGCAAGAAACAAATTTAAGAAAATTCGGATTCAAGACTTGCTACCTTGGACCTACCTATGAAGCGCGCGCATTATCTATGTGGTACAAACCGGGATCCCCTCTAATGATGATATTAATTTCAAGTACTTATAAGTATAAGTTTTCAAATTCATGATGCATTGCCTACATATGTGCTTGAATTATCTGATGATTAGATATAATGTCATGTGATATTATGATATGAATATGAATATGATACCCTTGTATGTCGTATGCTTATGATACCTCGCATGATATTGATATGCAATGATATGAATTCGGTTTTAGTGAGTAGGAAAGGAACTTACTGAGCCATGAGAGCTCGTAGCATATGGGGGACGGATATTCGGAACGACGGAGCAGCAGGAGGAGCAGATAGTGATGTGTGTGGTGGTGGCTCGGCAAGAACGATTCGGACAAATTAATATTTTTAATTATATGATTAATATATGCACATTCGAACTAATCAGAATATGTGATATCATGCTTATTTAAGAAAAAGGAATGATTTAAAATTTTTCGCTGTTATAGTATAACTAAAGCATGTACGTAAGTAGTATAAGATCGTAGCGCCGCCCTTGGGTAAGAAGGGTGGGTCTTACAGGTGGTATCAGAGCTTCTTATCCAAGGGCGACGCTACGATCTTATACTACTTACGTACATGCTTTAGTTATACTATAACAGCGGAAAATTTTAAATCATTCCTTTTTCTTAAATAAGCATGATATCACATATTCTGATTAGTTCGAATGTGCATATATTGATCATATAATTAAAAAATATTAATTTGTCCGAATCGTTCTTGCCGAGCCACCACCACACACATCACTATCTGCTCCTCCATATCTGCGGTACAAGGAAAGTAAGCTATGAGCACTCATGGCTCAGTAAGTTCCTTTCCTACTCACTAAAACCGAATTCATATCATTGCATATCAATATCATGCGAGGTATCATAAGCATATGACATACAAGGGTATCATATTCATATTCATATCATAATATCACATGACATTATATCTAATCATCAGATAATTCAAGCACATATGTAGGCAATGCATCATGAATTTGAAAACTTATACTTATAAGTACTTGAAATTAATATCATCATTAGAGGGGATCCCGGTTTGTACCACATACATAATGCGCGCGCTTCATAGGTAGGTCGAACCCTACCATGCATACATACTAGGCCCGAGTCTTATTCCATCGATCTAGGGCATTCAGAGGCCCATTACTGACGAGGCCCGAGTCTTACTCCATCGACCTAGGGCACTCAGAGGCCCATTACTGACGAGGCCCGAGTCTTACTCCATCGACCCCGGGGCGTTTACGGAGCCCACCCTTGGTACAAACCATACAAAAATAACTTATCATGCATAACTATCATATCATGTCCCTAACAATCTTTCATGCATTCCCTTTTTCATTTCTTTTCATTATGTATAGCATTTCCTATGCTATAACATATCATGGCATATTACATAATATAATTTCATTTCTTCTCATTATGTATAGCATTTCCTATGCTATAACATATCATGGCATGTTACGTAACATAATTTCATTTCTTCTCATTATGTATAGCATTTCCTATGCTATAACATATCATGGCATGTTACGTAACATAATTTCATTTCTTCTCATTATGTATAGCATTTCCTATGCTATAACATATCATGGCATATTACATAACATAATTTCATTTCTTCTCATTATGTATAGCATTTCCTATGCTATAACCTATCATAGCATATTACATAACATAATTTCATTTCTTCTCATTATGTATAGCATTTCCTAGGTTTCTTTCCCTTTTCTTTTATTTTCCTTCATGGCCGAAACCTACCAGTCCTTAAGCTAGGTTTCTTAAGTGGCCTAAAGCATGGAAAGCCTAAGTAAATATCATGGCAAAAGTTACTAAGAACATCATACACAAAATTGGATCATAAACAAGCTAGGACTCTTGTGATCTTACATGTCTTATATCATGTAACTAATTTTCTACATTCCAATTAAACACGAGAGCATTAATCAACTTTCATATCATAATATCACAGAGGTCTTGAGCATATTAATATTTTTGTTTAGGCTAATCTAAGCTATCCCTTTTATCATGGCCGAAAAAAAACCCTAAAAAGAGTTCATGAGTTTCTAGCAATGTGAACACCCTTTAAGAAACTTTATATCCTATCATAGGAGCATGTTTATTTAAATTTTTTTTTGAAGGTCTTTCTAACCCTTAACCTTTCTGGTCCGAAGCATACAAGTGAGTTTTCTTTTGGTTCCAATTAATTTCCAAGCAAGAAAACCATAGAAAGGTCCTTAGCATTTCATAGAGGGAACCTTGCACTAGTTTGGTTAGACAATAATTTTTCCTAACCTCTTTACAATATTTTTGGTTGAATTTCTAGGGCTAAATACTCCTCTGATCATGCATCATATGTGTATAAAAACATAGGGAAAAACTTTCTTACAAGACATAGAAAAATCATCATGAAGAGAGGACTTATACAAGTATTCCTAGATTGAAAAAAAACCTTTTGAATCCGAATTTTCTTAAATTTGTTTCTAGCTTTAAAAATCCTCATAAAAAAAATCTGAAAATACATAAGAAGCCTTGTACCACAGGTGAGGGGAAGCTTACCTTCTTTGCTTAAGTTTCCTAGAGTTGAGAACTTGCTTGTGGACCAGTAAGTTCTTGACATCCACTTTGTGCATAATTGGATGTCAAGAAGAGGACATCCCCGTACCGTTTATACTGAGAACCAAGATCAGGAGAACGAAGAGCCCAGAACCCCTAGGCCTATTCTCTCTGAAGTTGTTACTCAACTTCAGAGACAAGTAGCGAGCAGCAGCAAGTGATTGCCAATCTAATGGCCAATCAGAAGCTAGCTCCTCCCACTCCCCCAACCATTAATGTGGAGACCCCAGTGGTGACTGAAGTCCCATCAGCTGCCCTGGAAGTCGCCACAGCATCTAAAAGACAAGAAGCATATCTCATCTAGTGGCTGAAGCTGAAACCAGAAAGCTTCTCAGGAACGATTGAGCTCTGGGATGCCCAGGCTTGGTTTAAGACATTTGAGAGAACAATGGAGCTTCTTGACTGGCCAGAAGTCGAGAAGGGTAAGTGTGCCTCTTTCTGCATATCTGGAGATGCTCGTATGTGGTGGGAGCGAGTTAAGAGTAGGAGAGTAGTCAACCAGATGAGCTGGGTTGACTTCGAGATAGAGTTTTACGAAGAAGTCTTCCATCAACGGATCACCAATAAACAGTATGAGGAGCTTATGGAATTCAGACAAGGTGACCTACCAGTAGAAGAAGCGGTTAAAAGATTTAACAGGCTAGCTCACCTTTGCCTAGAGTTAGTAAGTATAGTGAAAGAATGAGTCAGACTGATGCTCCTAATGCTGAGACCAGAAATAACACCTAATGTGATGTAGTGAAACTCACCGACCACAGATTAGTAAAGAGCTGGTCAGCAGGGTATTAGTGAGCACTAGCTGAACAGCACCGGGGCACAACGAGCGCAACATAAGCCAGTCAAGATTGAAGACAAGACAGTGGGGAGTCAGAAACCCCAGTTAAGTAGTTAGAACTAGAAAGACAATGATAACAAGAAAGACCCAAGCAGGAAGATGTTCGGGTAGTCTATGAGTACCCAGAGGTATTCCCAGAAGAGCTACCTGGATTACCTCCCAACAAAGAAGTGGAGTTTGAAATTGAATTGGTTCCTGGTACCGGTCCAATTTTAAAAGCTTTGTACCGAATGTCTCTAGCAGAGCTAAAAGAGTTACAAGAACAATATCAGGAGCTACTTGACAAGGGTTTCATCCGCCCTAGTCATTCACCTCGGGGAGCTCCAGAGTTGTTCGTTAAGGAGAAAGACAGATCTATGCGGATGTGCATTGATTTTAGAGCACTAAGAAAAGTAACAGTATTTTCAAAGATAGACCTGCGCTCTGGGTACCATCAGTTGGAAGTGAAAGGAATTGATATACCCAGAACAGTTTTCAGGACCAGATACGGACACTACGTGTAACGACCCGCCTTCTACTACCAGGCTGTAAGGCGAATCGTCACAATAATGCTAAACTATACTGTGCGGAAAGCTGGGCTAATTAAAATTTTACTCTACTAATGACCGATACAACTGATAAGAAAGGTCCAAAGACCTTCTCTGCTGGTGTACATATGTTACGGAGGGGAACCTGAACGCCCCACCGAGCTAGGGGCTAGAAACTAACTTCCCAACTACCTGCCGGCCTGCTGATCGATCTACGGATCGATCAAAGGAAGCTCGCTCATCGATCGGTCGATCGATCACCTAGATCGGCGGACCGATCCAAGAGGTCGGATCGGCGGAAGACCGATCAGGGTCGATCGTCTGCCGACCGATCCAGCACCGAGACGCCGATCGCTCATCGATCGTACCGGCCGACCGATCCAGAGGATGAGCTCATCAGATTCTGGATCGGTCGGGCCGACCGACCAGCCACGATCGGCCGGGAGACCGATCGAGTCCGATTTCACCCGGAATCGGATTTGAGACTTTGGCGTGCCAAGACCTCACACAACACTTCTAAAATCTATAGAACATATTCTAATGACATAAAGCTAGCATTCTAAACTGAATATAAACATAGTCTACTAATTTGTAGCATTTAATAACTGAAAGTGCATAACACAGAAATACTAAAAGTCCAATCATTTAAACTTGCTAAATCCCCTAAGGATCTTTGATTCCAGTTCCATACACACACTTCCTCATCTGCATGCTAGTCCATCTTTCCTTTACCTTTATCTGCAGTATAAGGAAAAGTAGAATCTGTAAGCTTAAAGCTTAGTAAGAAACCATCTACCTCACAAAATCATGCATTCGATGCAATATGCTTTTAAATCATGCTATTTGAAAATATGCGCTGAACTTGCTAAGACATGGCATACTGAAATCGTAAGGCATAACATATAAGCATGGCATAAGCACTGAATCATGGCAAAGCAACCAAATAAACACTGAACTGAATATAGGCTAAACTAACTGAAACTAAATCTGTAACTGGAAACAAACTCAACTAGCATAATTGATTTTGAGTTTTGAAATCTAATACATAATAAGTGAAAATACATAATCATGCGGTTTGGGCCCGGCACATCCCTACTAGACCGGGGTTGCAAGTCCCGAATTTAGCAGGGTTGTCTAGGCTATCTCAACCTAGGGACGATCGTGGGAGTCCAACCCAATGGATATCTATTCCAAGGCATCGAAATAAAATACGATATCTATAGCTAATCGATATAACATGCGCTTCTAGGTTATCTCGATCCTAGAGCTAGGTTATCGAACCTAGAGGCGTGGAGCCCACCCATTGGACCGTAGTCCCATATAGCTAAAATAAACTGATTTACTGTTTTAAACGCTTCTAATGCATTTAACTGTACTATTAAAATGCCTAAGTTGCATTTTTACTGATCTAGTTATTTTGTCGAACACTTAGTGTGCCCCGACTCTCCTCTTTATTAGGGAGATCACCTTTAGGCACTCGACAACGTCTACAACCCCAACTGAAGAGGGTAAGCATGTCCGGCCCATCTAAAGGTGCTCAACTAAAATCCCTAAATCTAAGAGGAGGGTTAAAACACCCTACCTGTCAACAAAATCTGCATATTACTAATCTAATGCATAGAAAATCCAAACGGAGCTATTATACTGCAGGTGAGGGGTTTCTTACCTCTTGATCGTAATTTCTTACGATTCTATTCGCTAGAGTTCCGGTGGAGATGATCCTCTCGACGATCCGATCACGTCTTCGCGTTCCTCTCGCGGAGAAGAATCTCTTTCGTGTTGGAGTCGTCGCCGGAAAGTGATCCGAGAGCCCTTGGGACTTGGGCGCCGAGAGAGGAAGAGGAGAAGGGGTGTTCGGCGTTGAGGGTTTGGAGAGGGAAAGTGGCGTGAGGATTTCGTGAGGAGGAATTGCCGAACCAACTTGAAAATAAACCAACCCCAACTTAAGTTCTTATTTATATTAAGTGGGTAACTAGGCCCAACTCTAATATAAATATAATTGATCCCTCTTTCTTTCAGCACGGCCCTGCTGGGTTCACCGGTTACTAAACTTACTTGTAAACCATAGGTCTCGGGTTCGATTTCCGCCTAAGCTATTTTACGGTTCTAATTATTTTTGCTACTTCCGCTACTCTGAAAATTCCGGAAAAATATCTAAAAATTCCAGAAAATCATACTAAATTTCTAAAACAGTTTTGAGAATTTTCGGGCTTTACAATCCCCGAACTTAAAACAATTCTGGGTACTTCTGTCTCATGCTGGCCTCTGTCTCCCAAGTCGCCTCTGCTACTGTGTGATTTTGCCAGCTGACTTTGACTAATGGTACTTCCTTGTTCCGTAATTTCTTTACCGCTCGGTCTATTATTTGAATAGGCCGACTGTCATAGCTGAGATCATCACGGACCTGTACCCACTGGGGCTCAATCACCTGGGTGGCGTCTAGAATATGCTTCTTCAGCATGGAGACATGAAATACGTTGTGGACGGCTGACATCTCCTGAGGTAGCTCTAGCTCATATGCTACCTTGCCCACTCTCTTCGCGATAAGGTATGGTCCCACATATCTGGGAGCTAGCTTGCCCTTCTTCCCAAAATGCATGACTCCCTTCATGGGAGCTACTCTGAGGAAAACTGTATCCCCAACTGGAAACTCTAGGGGTCTACGTCGTGTATCAGCATAGCTTTTCTGGCGGCTCTGTGCTGTCTCTATCCTCTGGCGAATCTGCTGTATGCTGAAGCTCTAGTTCCTTCTGCTCACCACTCTCATACCAACAGATGGGTGATCTGCACCTCCGCCCATAGAGTGCCTCATAAGGTGCCATGCCGATAGTGGCTCGATAAATGTTGTTGTATGCAAATTCGCTAAACACCAACTTCCTTGAAGTCTAGGGCACACGGTCGGAGCATATCTTCTGTACTTTAATTTGGTGCCCAACGCCGACTGTACACACTCCCAGAAGTGTGATGTGAATCTGCTGTCTCTGTCTGAAATGATGGTTCGTGGGACTCCATGTAGTCTGACGATCTCCTGGAGATACAACTGAGCTAGCTTCTCCATGGAGTAGGATATCTTGATAGCTAAAAAGTGGGCTGATTTAGTCAACCTGTCGACTATTACCCAGATGGCATCAAAACCATTCGTGGTTCTGGGTAGTCCCACTATGAAGTCCATAGAGATATCCTCCCACTTCCATTCTGGAATCTGTATAGGCTGCAGAACTCCTCCTGGTCGCTGATGTTCTGCCTTGACCCTCTGACAGGTGAGGCAGATGCTAACATATCTGGCGATGTCTCGCTTCATCCCGGGCCACCAAAAACGTTTCTTCAGGTCTTGATACATTTTAGTGGAGCCTGGATGCATCGCATAGGGAGTCCTGTGAGCTTCATCTAAAATCTGTCTCCGTAGCTCCTCTTGATCTGGAACACAGAGTCTATCACCAAAATACAACACCCCGCTATCGGACACTCTGAATTCTCTACTTTCTAATTCTGTTAGCCCTTGCTTTTTCAGTGGTCCTGATCCTGAGCTGACTGAATATCACCAAGCAAGGTAGACTCTAAGGTCATAGTGGAAAGCTGTCCGACGATGAGTTCGAGACCAAAATCCGTGATCTCCTTCTGTAGGGGTGGTGACATGGCTGCTAGAGATAATAAGGTAGCGCTGGATTTTCTGCTAAGTGCATCTACTACCCTATTGGCTTTCCCTGGGTGGTAGAGGATGTCTATGTCATAATCTTTGACTAGCTCTAGCCACCTGCGCTATTCAGATCCTTCGAGTGAAGAAGTACTTGGACTCTGATGATCTGATACACTCTGACCGAGCTCCATACAAGTAATGTCTCCAAATTTTGAGGCGAACACGCTGCAAGCTCAAGATCATGAGTAGGGTAGTTCTTCTCATAATCCTTGAGTTGTCTGAGGCATAGGCGATTACCTTGCCATCTTGCATCAAGACCGCTCCTAATCCCAATTTAGAGGCGCCACTATATATATCAAATTGGCAGAGTCGAATAGGTGCACTAGTCAATCTCCTCTTGAGTTCACTGAAGCTCCACTGAAATTTCTTGTTCTTCCTGGAGTGGGGAGGCTATCCTGGAGAAGTCTTCTACAAATTTCCTGTAATATCGCTAATCCCGAAAGCTCCTGATCTCGCTGGCATTCTTAGGTCTCCTCCAGTTACTCACTTCTATCTTGCTGGGATCTACCATAATACCATCCTTTGAGATGACGTGACCCGTGAAGGACACTGATTTAGCCAAAACTCACATTTCGTGAACTTGGCGTTTCTGAAGGGTCTGCAATACTAGTTTCAGGTGCTCTGAGTGTTTTCCTGAGTTCCGGAGTAGATAAGAATGTCATCGATAAACACAATCACAAACTTATCTAAATACTCCCTAAACCTATTCATAAGATCCATGAATGTAGTGGAGCATTTGTCACGCTAAAAGGCATGACTACGAACTCGTAATGTCCGTATCTCGTCCTGTCTTCGGTATATCACCCTCCTTGACTCGACTTGGTGATATCCCGATCGAGGTCAATTTTGAGAACACACGCTCCCTTTAACCGGTCGAACAGTCATCTATTGGGAAGAGGATACTGTTCTTGACCGTGACTGATTCGGTGCTCGTAGTCTATACATAGCCGCATGCTTCCATCCTTCTTCTCCACGAATAGCACAGCGCTCCCCATGGTGAGTGACTAGGCGTATGAACCCTTGTCAAGCTCCTGAAGTTCCTTGAGTTCTACTGGAGCCATGCGGTAGGGCGCTTTGGAAATAGGGTTGGTGCCGGGAAGAGCTCTATCTCAAATTCAATCTCCCGGTCTGGTGCTAAGACTGCTCGGTAGTCACATACAACTCGGACCTCTGTTAGCTGTTGGTCCTCGTCCCGGCCGGTAGTGACTACATGTGCTAGGTACCCCGACATCCCGCATCAACTTCTGTGCCTTCATAGTTGAGAGAAGTTTCGCTTTTCTCTTTGGTTCTCCGATGTACTCGAGCTGTACTTTGGAATACGACTTTCTGCTTACGTCACTCTATGGAAGCACCGTATCTCGATCAGGAAGTCCATTCCAAGGATGACGTCGGTCATTTCAGCAGGATCGATCACAAAAGAGTTCGATGCGCTATAATGGCACGAGCCAAGGCGTCGATGCCATGACCTCTCCTGAAGGTAGTGCCGTCAGAAACTGACCACTGAGTACTCGGAGAACATCCGGCTATATATGAATGGGTTGCCCGATTATCAAATAGAACAGTAGCACTATACTCAAAATGCTAATCGACCTGTCGACTGTCGAGGCATTTGCTACATCCTCTCGGTGAGTGAGTAGATCCTCGCATTCGCCATAGCTGGAGGGGCTTCTCCCTGGCTAATGAGTGGACCTTCTAGAGCGGCCTGCATCTAGTTGGCTGGCCTGCATACTGGATCTGCTGTGGCCGAGGAAGACCGGTCTTGTTCGGACTGCTTGGCCATGTGCCATTCTTGTCCACATTCAAAGCATCCTCGTGTGCCCTTGCGACAAACCCCTGGGTGGAATCTCCCAAGTGGCACACTTTGGATAACCGGGTCGCTTGCTAGATGGTCCTCCTTTGAGTCACTCCCCGATTTGCGCTTGCTGTTGGAGTTCCCTTTCCAGTGGCCTTGCTGTTTTTGAGTGTGAGAGTTTCCTTGGCCCTTGGACTCGAGGAGACTTGCCACTGCTTATGCTGTTCTGGTAATGCTCGTGGTCAAGGCACCGCTCACTAACTCCTCCGTGGTTTGTGGCCTATGTATGCCACCACCACGTTCATTGCTATCTCGGCCTCGGCATCTTGAGCATCAACCTGATCCGTTCCTTTTCCGTGCCGACTAGCTGCATAGACGAGCCAACTGTTGAATTTCTTCACGGCTTCCTCAATCGAGAGGTTGCCCTGACTAAACTCAGTGAACTCGTCATAGTGGCGATTTATAACCCGCATATGAAAGAACTCCTCAAAGAATTCCTTCTCAAAGTCCGCCCATGTCATCGCGCTTCGTTCGATTCTTTCCCACCACATGCATGCGTCTGAAGGAGGCACACTTCACCTTCTCGTGTTACGGCCGGTCCGAAGCTCCATCGTGCTCTCCAGTGTTTTGAACCATGCTTAGGCATCCCATGGTTCACTAGTGCCTGAGAAGTTCTCGGCTTGACTCGCCACCGGATCAGATAGGCTTCCTTTCTTGGCTCAGCCGATTGGTGTTGGTCTTGGTGTTGGTGTTGTGGTGGTGGAACCTCTAAGACTTGGAGTCGTCGATCGGTTCCGGTGGTGGGGGTGTTCTCACGATTAGCTTTTAAGGTGGCTATCTCTGTTCGCTTCAGAATCGAGCCACTAGTGCTTGTAAGGTCCGGAGGAGGCATGCCTCTGGCTGGGGCTCAGTAGCTAGTGCCCTTCTAGCTGGGCGTCCTCGTGCCATTTCTAAAGACATAGAGAACATAGGTATAACTAATACTATCACAGTTCTATAATCACTGATATCATGTTCAAAGACTATCTCATACTAGCAGGAAGTAGGCATATAAACATGAACTGTAATAATAAACAAGAAGCATAAATAAAGTAG
Organism: Zingiber officinale; assembly: GCF_018446385.1. Lineage (NCBI taxonomy): Eukaryota > Viridiplantae > Streptophyta > Magnoliopsida > Zingiberales > Zingiberaceae > Zingiber > Zingiber officinale. The sequence continues at coordinate 46,666,253 of NC_055986.1, forward strand.
AGGTGTTCTTACTTGGAAACTGCAGGTACAATGCTGATGTGTGTGTAGGAAGTATGGAACACGGCTCTGATACCACTCTGTAACGACCCGCCTTCTACTACCAGGCTGTAAGGCGAATCGTCACAATAATGCTAAACTATACTGTGCGGAAAGCTGGGCTAATTAAAATTTTACTCTACTAATGACCGATACAACTGATAAGAAAGGTCCAAAGACCTTCTCTGCTGGTGTACATATGTTACGGAGGGGAACCTGAATGCCCCACCGAGCTAGGGGCTAGAAACTAACTTCCCAACTACCTGCCGGCCTGCTGATCGATCTACGGATCGATCAAAGCTGGGGAAGCTCCTGCTCCCAACTGGATCGGTCGGCTGATCGGTCTGCGGACCGATCCAGAAGAGGCTGGATCGGACGGCAAGACCGATCCAGGTGGGTCTGGATCGGTCTGCAGACCGATCCAGGCACCTGGAGACGCTGGGATCGCTACTGTATCGCGCTGGATCGGTCGGCTGACCGATCCAGGAGGATACAGTAGCCGCTGACCGATCCAGTGACACAGCCAGGCCCTGATCGGTCGGGAGACCGATCAGAGTCTGATTTCACCCGGGGACTCGGATTTCAGCACTTTGGCGTGCCAAGACCTCACACAACACTTCTAAAATCTATAGAACATATTCTAATGACATAAAGCTAGCATTCTAAACTGAATATAAACATAGTCTACTAATTTGTAACATTTAATAACTGAAAGTGCATAACACAGAAATACTAAAAGTCCAATCGTTTAAACTTGCTAAATCCCCTAAGGATCTTTGATTCCAGTTCCATACACACACTTCCTCGTCTGCATTGACCTCTAGCCTCCACTGCTAGTCCATCTTTACTTTACCTTTATCTGCAGTATAAGGAAAAGTAGAATCTGTAAGCTTAAAGCTTAGTAAGAAACCATCTACCTCACAAAATCATGCATTCGATGCAATATGCTTTTAAATCATGCTATTTGAAAATATGCGCTGAACTTGCTAAGACATGGCATACTGAAATCGTAAGGCATAACATATAAGCATGGCATAAGCACTGAATCATGGCAAAGCAACCAAATAAACACTAAACTGAATATAGGCTAAACTAACTGAAACTAAATCTGTAACTGGAAACAAACTCAACTAGCATAATTGATTTTGAGTTTTGAAATCTAATACATAATAAGTGAAAATACATAATCATGCGGTTTGGGCCCGGCAACTGTACTTGCTGTGCGCGCATCCCTATTAGACCCGGGGTTGCAAGTCCCGAATTTAGCAGGGTTGTCTAGGCTATCTGAACCTAGGGACGACTGTGGGAGTCAAACCCAATGGATATCTAATCCAGTACAGTGCCACTGAAAATAAAATACTGATATCTATAGCTAACTGATATAACATGCTGTTTCTAGGTTATCTGAACCTAGAGCTAGGTTATCTGAACCTAGAGGCGACTGTGGGAGCCCACCCATTGGACCGTAGTCCCATATAGCTAAAATAAACTGATTTACTATTTTAAACGCTTCTGATGCATTTAACTGTACTATTAAAATGCCTAAGTTGCATTTTTACTGATCTAGTTATTTTGTCGAACACTTAGTGTGCCCCGACTCTCCTCTTTATTAGGGAGATCACCTTTAGGCACCCGACAACGTCTACAACCCCAACTGAAGAGGGTAAGCGTGTCCGGCCCATCTAAAGGTGCTCAACTAAAATCCCTAAATCTAAGAGGAGGGTTAAAACACCCTACATGTCAACAAAATCTGCATATTACTAATCTAATGCATAGAAAATCCAAACGGAGCTATTATACTGCAGGTGAGGGGTTTCTTACCTCTTGATCGTAATTTCTTACGATTCTATTCGCTAGAGTTCCAGTGGAGATGATCCTCTCGACGATCCGATCACGTCTTCGCGTTCCTCTCGCGGAGAAGAATCTCTTTCGTGTTGGAGTCGTCGCCGGAAAGTGATCCGAGAGCCCTTGGGACTTGGGCGCCGAGAGAGGAAGAGGAGAAGGGGTGTTCGGCGTTGAGGGTTTGGAGAGGGAAAGTGGCGTGAGGATTTCGTGAGGAGGAATTGCCGAACCAACTTGAAAATAAACCAACCCCAACTTAAGTTCTTATTTATATTAAGTGGGTAACTAGGCCCAACTCTAATATAAATATAATTGATCCCTCTTTCTTTCAGCACGGCCCTGCTGGGTTCACCGGTTACTAAACTTACCCGTAAACCATAGGTCTCGGGTTCGATTCCCGCCTAAGCTATTTTACGGTTCTAATTATTTTTGCTACTTCCGCTACTCGGAAAATTCCGAAAAAATATCTAAAAATTCCAAAAAATCATACTAAATTTCTAAAACAGTTTTGAGAATTTTCGGGCTTTACACTACGAGTTTGTAGTCATGCCTTTTGGTGTGACTAATGCACCAGCGGTCTTCATGGACTTAATGAACAGAGGTTCTGGTGGTCTGGACTCAAAAGAGATGTTGCGAAATATGTCAGTGCCTGCCTGACATGCCAGAGAGTTAAAGCAGAGCACCAGAGACCAGGAAGAATGTTACAACCTCTTCCAATACCAGAGTGGAAGTGGGAAGACATATCCATGGACTTCATAAAAGGTCTTCCAAGAACTACGAATAGATATGATGCAATATGGGTAGTAGTGGACAGATCGACTAAGTCTGCCCATTTTCTAGCCATCAAGGTGTCCCACTCTATAGAGCAGTTGACACAAATATACGTTAAGGAAGTGATCAGACTTCATGGAGTTCCGAAATCTATTGTTTCTGATAGAGATGGATGTTTCACCTCTCACCTTTGGGAGTGTGTTCATAAGACACTAGGCACCAAACTCAAGTTCAGCACAGCCTTCCATCCTCAGACTGATGGACAGATAGAGCGAGTAAATCAGATCTTAGAAGATATGCTCAGGGCTTGTGTACTAGATTTCAAGGGAAGTTGGTGCAAGTATCTGTGCTTAGCTGAATTTGCCTACAACAATAGTTATCAGGCCACTATCAAGATGACACCTTACGAGGCACTGTATGACAGGAAGTGCAGATCACATATTTGCTGGCAAGAAGCGAGTGAAAGAAAAGAAATGGAAGTAGAGCTGGGCATTTAGACTGAGATGATAGATGAGACCACTCAGGCAATCCAGAAGATCAGACAGAAGATTGAGACTGCCCAGAGTAAGCAGAAAAGTTATGCTGACACACGCCGTAGGCCACATGAGTTCCAAGTAGGGGATTCAGTTTTTCTCAAAGTCGCTCCTATGAAGAGAGTGATGAGATTTGGCAAGAAGGGCAAATTAATTCCTCGCTACGAAGGACCTTACCTGATCATAGAGAGGATTGGGAAAGTAGCTTATAAGCTGGATTTACCACAAGACATGTCAGCAATACATAATGTATTTCATGTCTCTATGCTAAAGAAGCGTATTCACGACCCTAGCCAAGTGATTCAGCCTCAGACAGTGCAGATCCAAGAGGATCTTAGCTATGAGAGCAGACCTACACAGATAGTGGACAGAGCAGTCAAGAGACTAAGAAACAAAGAAGTACCACTAGTGAAAGTCATCTGGCAGAACCAGAAGCACGAGGAAGTCACTTGGGAGCGTGAGGACAGTATGAGACAGAAATATCCAGAGTTATTCTAAGTTCGAGGACGAACTTTTTATAAGGTATGGGGAATTGTAACGACCCAATTTTCCCTATCTCAAGTTCTAAATATCCTTAAAAATATTTGGAAATGCTTTTAAAATATTCTAGAGATTTTTAGGAATTTTTAGAGTATTTTTATGTAATTTTTGGAGTTCGTTTGGTATTTTTACCGAGAGGAGAAAGTTAATAAAAAAAAAAAAAAAGGGTTGTAGAAGCTAGGTTTCGAACACAGCTCCTCGGACCCAAGCAAAACCGGCCCAACCAGCTGAGCTACATGGTTTTGTTAACCTTATATGGTGAGAATTAAGTTTATAGCATAGTTAATGATTAGTGAATTAATTGGAAAAAATGCGCGGTTGAGGGATTGAAGCCGAGACCTCTTGTTTCGGTTAAAAACTGGTTAACCAGCTGTGCCGGTGAGTTTTGTTAATTAAGGAAAGAATGAATTATATTTAAGGTACAGTTAATAATAATAAAAAACTCTAGTTATAAGAAAGGGAATTAGGTTTTTGATTTCCGGAAAACAAACATTTCCTCTCAAAATCTTCTTCTCTCTCGCGAACAGCGACGGCGGCGGCGACTCCACTGTTCGGGCAGAGAAGGCGACGGAGCTAGGCCTTTTTTCCGGCCGGTCTTCACTCCACCGTGACCCTCTCGTCGTGGGGAGCTCGCGGACGCAAAGAAACCACCAGGATCTTCATCTCTCCGCAAACCCTAGAAGCTGCCGTCGGTTGTAAGTTCAAGAAAAGCCTAAGGTGAGTTGCTACTCACCTGCAGTAGGATAGCTCCGGATTTCGTTTTCTTCTTATTTTTTTTTCAAATTTTGCTGTGACGATTCTTGGTTTTTGCTTGCTGCTGTGAACCCTAAAGAAAGAAGAGAAGGATTAGTTCAGTTTAAGCATGAAGAACAGTAGCAAGATTTAAGGTTCTAAATTCCAGCAAGTTTAAAATTTGATTTCGAAGCATGTTTTGGAGGAAGTTTATAATTAGGTTGCTGCCATGAAACCTAATGAAGAATTGTTAGATTGATCCTTACCTTGGATGAACTATAGTTCAGTTCAAGCATGTGGAATTGTTAGATTCGGAAGTTAACAGATTGTTTAGCTTTGATTAGCCATGTGTGGCACGTTGGGCTTCTTTTGCTTCCTTGCCGTGGCACCACAGATAGTTGCAACAAGTTTTGATTCCCGTTGCTTTGTGAAAGTATGAGTTTTCAACAAGTTTACATAGATTTTAAGCTTTAGCATGTTTAGTTTTGGTTGGCTATGAATTGGTTCTATTTTCTTATGTAAGGATAGCAAGATATTGATTTGGCTTGAGGTGTACATGTTTGCTTGTGAAGGCTTTGAATTCATTAGTAGCACAGATTTAGGTTTCCCTTATTACCTCAATGGGCACAGGAAATATGCTACGAGAATAAGTAAAGAGTGGATAGCTTATATTTGTAAAAGTTGTAAATCCTGGCAGAACATAGTATACAGATTTTTAGTACAGGATTAAGCTTGATTTCATTGCAGATAAAAGTGCAGAATAGGTTGAAAACATTATCAGATTTTATTGAGATTACAAGTGCAGAATTTTTATAAGTAAAGTATACAGATTTGAGGTTTAGCTATGCTACTTTCATTTAAGTATACAGATTTGAGTTTCTTTATTCTAGCATGAGGTTTAGCTATGCTTCCTTGCTACCATTCAGATAAGCATACAGATTTTGAATTATATAGCATTGCAGTTTTGATGGTTTAACATTGGAAGATCCAAGCCTATAGTGCAGAATTTATTAAGTTTATAAGAGCAGAATTTTATTAAGCTTATAAGTGCAGAAGTTAGTTAGTGTAGTGAGCAGATTTGATTAAGCTTGTATGTAGATTTTTATTAAGCTAGTATGCAGATTTCTGTTAAGCTATTATACAGATTTTTATTAAGCTAGTATGCAGATTTCTGTTAAGCGTTAGTGCAAATTTTTGATAAGTATTGTATGTGCAGATTTCTTTTATGCACGATTATGTGTTACATAGTTAGTTTCATTCATAGATGCATATGAAAGATACCCTAATAGTATTTTTTGGGTTTAAGAAAAGTATAAGAAAGATAAAGAAAAGTATAAGAAAGATAAAGAAAAGAAAGAAAAGGCCAAGGCCTTAAGTAGATCCCAAAGTCAAGACTTTAGGGATTTTTGGCACACAAGGTGCTTATTAAAATGCCAAGGCATTTAAAGAAGAAGTAATTAAGATATAACAAGTATTTTACTTTTAAATGGCATGTACCGGACACAAGGTCCAAGGGATGGGCTCCAAGATGGCCCTAGGCACAAGGCCTAGAAGTATCTTAGTAGTTTCGGGATTAGCTACCTCGATCCTTACTAAGAATGCGCGCAAAGTGGTACAATACCGGGCCCAAAAGAAGTTGATTATTATTTTCAAGTATTAAAAGTATAAGTTTATGAACAAGTAAAAATAAGTTTTACATAAGAATAAAAGTACTAAAGAATGAGTTTTAAGCAAGTGAAATAAAAGAATCAGCTTAGAACAAGTAAAACAAGTTTCACTTTGTTTTAAAGATCAGTAAGTTTAGCTTCCTTTTATGCTAGCAGCTTTTACATGTTTAGTTTTCTTACATGTTATTGATTTGCTAATTGATGAGCATGTTTAGCTATACATGTTAGCTTTTCAGTTAGTTGATTCCTTTGCTATTTATGAGCATGAGTATCTTTACATGTTAGCATTCAGTTTTAGCATGTTTTTATTTATATACATGCATATCATGATTTTGTGAGTTAGATAGCGCTCACTAAGCATTTTGCTTATAGATACTACTTTCCTCCTACTGCAGATAAAGGAAAAGGAAAGCTAAAATATAAGAAGGAAGGCGACGAGGAGATGCTGTAACGGTGTGTGATGCCAGGACTATGGAGAGATCATGAGTTTGCTAAGGAAACTGTCAAGACTCCTTTTGAGTTTTCTTTCAGTTATTAAGTTGATAGAGATTGTATTAGTTGTTTCTTTTGTCTATGTTGATTAATTGAGTCTATTCCGCATTGTTAGTTGAGTTATTTCCTATTGTTGGAGCTATATAGTTTTCTATTGCTAGAATAGTTTCTTTTTAGTGTCGTGTTATTATTTCTGCGTGGTTGTGAAAAATATGTTCCAGCCACCTGTGGCTGTGTATATAGTGTTTGTATCCTAGTTTGGGGTCACCGGTACAGGGGAGACTCTGCCGAAATTTTTCGGTAGGGATTTCTCGAAGTTAAGTAGCGTATCGGTTAAGTAGTAGTAAGAAGGGTGGTCGTTATAGTTGGTATCAGAGCGATATCGACCTTTACAGTTAAGAGGAAAAAAATATATAGTAGTCAAGTAGTGGTCCACCTTTAGAGAGTAGTAGTAGTGTAGAAAGGTGGGTCGCTACAGTTGGTATAGCACCTGTAAGACCCACCCTTCTTACCCAAGGGCGGCGCTACGATCTTATACTACTTACGTACATGCTTTAGTTATACTATAACAGCGGAAAATTTTAAATCATTCCTTTTTCTTAAATAAGCATGATATCACATATTCTGATTAGTTCGAATGTGCATATATTAATCATATAATTAAAAATATTAATTTGTCCGAATCGTTCTTGCCGAGCCACCACCACACACATCACTATCTGCTCCTCCTGCTGGTCCGTCGTTCCGAATATCCGTCCCCCATATCTGCGGTACAAGGAAAGTAAGCTATGAGCACTCATGGCTCAGTAAGTTCCTTTCCTACTCACTAAAACCGAATTCATATCATTGCATATCAATATCATGCGAGGTATCATAAGCATATGACATACAAGGGTATCATATTCATATTCATATCATAATATCACATGACATTATATCTAATCATCAGATAATTCAAACACATATGTAGGCAATGCATCATGAATTTGAAAACTTATACTTATAAGTACTTGAAATTAATATCATCATTAGAGGGGATCCCGGTTTGTACCACATACATAATGCGCGCGCTTCATAGGTAGGTCCAAGGTAGCAAGTCTTGAACCCTACCATGCATGCATACTAGGCCCGAGTCTTACTCCATCGATCTAGGGCATTCAGAGGCCCATTACTGACGAGGCCCGAGTCTTACTCCATCGACCCCGGGGCGTTTACGGAGCCCACCCTTGGTACAAACCATACAAAAATAACTTATCATGCATAACTATCATATCATGTCCCTAACAATCTTTCATGCATTTCCTTTTTCATTTCTTTTCATTATGTATAGCATTTCCTATGCTATAACATATCATGGCATATTACATAATATAATTTCATTTCTTCTCATTATGTATAGCATTTCCTATGCTATAACATATCATGGCATGTTACGTAACATAATTTCATTTCTTCTCATTATGTATAGCATTTCCTATGCTATAACATATCATGGCATGTTACGTAACATAATTTCATTTCTTCTCATTATGTATAGCATTTCCTATGCTATAACATATCATGACATATTACATAACATAATTTCATTTCTTCTCATTATGTATAGCATTTCCTATGCTATAACATATCATAGCATATTACATAACATAATTTCATTTCTTAAATTTGTTTCTAGCTTTAAAAATCCTCATAAAAAAAATCTGAAAATACATAAGAAGCCTTGTACCACAGGTGAGGGGAAGCTTACCTTCTTTGCTTAAGTTTCCTAGAGTTGAGAACTTGCTTGTGGACCTTTCTTCCTTGCTTGCTTTGCTCGGCACCAATTGATGAAGAAGTGGCTAGGTCTTTTGGTGGAGAGGAGGAGGAAGAAGAGGAGGCTTCTTCCTCTTGTGTTGCTCGGCAACAAAAAGAAAGAAAGAAAAGAGGGAGTGTCTCGGCACCTCTAGGAGAAGAGGAGGAGAGTGAGTTGAGGATGAAGCCACCCCTCCATGCCTATTTATACTAAAATGAGGGGAGGAAAACTTGACTTGATTCATCCTCCTTATTTATTTCTCCTCTTTAATGATAAGAATATTCTAGAGAAATGCTTCTTGAGTTCTCTCTTTTCTTTCCTTTAATTTCTCTCTTTTCTTTCCTTTAATTAAAATTCCTATCTCTCCTCTTACAATATCCTCTCCTATCACACTTGGTTAACATATGCATGCATCCACAAGAGAACCAAGGATCAAAACTTGGTTATGTATATTTTTACTTCTTTTTACTTCCTTTTCCTTTTAAGTAAAAAGAATCCTTTCTTATTCTTAACTACTTAGTCCTTTTTCTCCTTATCAATAATTCTCCTATCCCCTTTGATATCCTATACATGTTCCTTACAAGAGGTCCAAGGTTCAATCCTATTTCTCTTCTAACATATTATTGATATTCTTTTGTACATAATAATTCATATATCACCATATTATGCATTATGCATAAATATTTCATACACATATATATTATCTCATATTCCTTCCTTTTGTTTACATTAATTCCATGTATTATAAATATAGATGATTTATATTCTCAACTTTATTTTCTTTCATAAAGTTTTAATCATCTAAATCCTTCCCATCTTAATATTCAACTTAGAATATTTACACCTTCTTTTCACTACCTTCAAACTCTCATTATCCTTACTTTCTTATCTAGGCTTTCTAGGGGTGTTACAATCTCCCTTACTTATTGAAAGTTCGTCCCCGAACTTAGAATGACAATTTCTGCTCAGATTCCTTAGACGTTGGTGGAGCTTCCAATCTCCCTTGACTCATTGAAGGTCCCTCAATAGAAGTCTGCAGTTGGTGTAACCTTGCGGGACCACCTTGATTCAGAACATACTGTGGTGCTTTAGTTTTGGTAGGGCAGTCTCTAGATAGATGTCCTTCCAGTCCACAGTCGTAGCATTTAATTTTGTCCTTACGATAGTCTTTTGCTTTATGACCCTCTATCCCACAGTTGTAACACTTATTAGTGCTCGTACGACATGTTCCTGGATGTTTCTTCCCACATGTATTGCACTGAGAAAACTTGAGCTGCTTGTTGGACGGACCATCCTTAGTGTCGTTCCGTCGCTTTCCCTTTTCGCCGTGGTTCCTTTTCCAGTTGGTCTTGACATCTTCCAGTTCTTCCTTCTGAGCTTGCTTCTTGTCCTTGCCTAGTGCCTTCAGGTAGTGTTCAGTATTTAGGGCACTGCTAATTAACTCCTCTGTGGTCCGCGGCCTGTTAACTCCACCGGCCACATTAAGTGCTATCTCGGGTCTGAGCATCCTTAGCATGAGCCTGACCCTTTCTCCCTCCGTCCTAACTAATTCCGGGCATAGTCGTGCCAGGCGGTTGAATCTTTTCATCGCTTCTTCTACCGTTAGGTCACCTTGCCGAAATTCGGTGAATTCATCATAGTGCTACTTGTCACCCGAGTGTGGAAGAATTCTTCGAAGAATTCCGTCTCAAAATCTGCCCAACTCATTTGGTTTACTGGTCTTTTCACTTTCACTCTGTCCCACCACATTCGGGCGTCTCCCGTGAGACAGAATGATACGCATTTGACGTTTTCATGCTCAGGCCAGTCCAATAGTTCTATCATGCTCTCCATTGTCTTAAACCAAGCTTGTGCGTCCCATGCTTCACAATTACCAGAGAATTTCTCTGGCCTCAGTCTTTGCCACTGGCTCTGATACGCCTCTTGATGAACTACCGGTGCCAGATTCACTAGTGGCACCGGTGCTGCTACTGGCTCCGGTTCAACTACTGGTATGGTTGGCGTATTATTCTGATTTGGGGTAGCAGGATTCCCTTGTTAATTCATCATGGCAGCAATCATCTGTTGCTGTTCCGTAAGCTGTCGTTGTAGCTCAGTAACTACATGTGCCCAATCAGGTGGAGGTACGGTCTCCTCCGTTCTGGCATTTCGTCTTCTAGTCATACTTATTTTTCTAAATGATAATAAGATTAGTCTAAGTTATCATTTATGCATGAATATCTTAACATATCATGTCTAGGTTTCATGCCATGTTTGGGTTATCGTTGAGGTATTCTTTCTTAGGTTGTCATATCATCTTTAGATTACCTTACCATTCATACGCGTCAAGATCTAGCCGATGGTATTATCATTTTTACTTGACTCATGCTTAAATTGATACCATTTCTACTCTTTTTATTCATCAAAAGCTTTTATTACATTTTTTTTGTTCATAACTTCTTCTCTTAAAAGGCCAGGTAGGTTGTGACTACTCCTGCCATAAAGGACATGATAGCAGTAGTCATCATCAACCCAACCTGTATCGACTTGCCCAGATCATTCTGGGGTGGATCAGGCATTATCGGAGGTTGAATCTCCGATGCCTCTTCCGGGTCGATTATTGTCTCTTCATCCATTCCCTCGTCTTCTTCAACATGTTCGTCCGGTTCCATCGGGTCTTCGTTTAGTTCCCCCTCGAGGTTGTTCAGTCCCCACTCGAAGTCTATTATATCGTTGGGGTTGAAACCCATTTCCATGTATTCAGCAAGGTTAAATTCATCCTCGCCCATCTCAGAAAACTCGTTCTCTCCTTCATAATATTCCATAATTTCTGAATCTTCATCTTCATTATTGTCCGAATTCCCTTCCTCGATTTCCTCGAGATCTTCCTCTCCGAACTCGCCGTGTTCCGGAGATTCCGAGTCGCTCACATAGTTGTCGAAGTATTCCAGCATATCGGGTTCATCCGCGAACTCGAGGTATTCGCCAAAATATTCTACATCCTCAGGATCGTATTCGAACGGGATATAGTCCATTTCTACAAGATTTTAAAGATTCATTATTCCTCTTATGTTATAGCCTAAGGTTCTTGTATCTAGGCTACCATTCATGCATCCTAGAATATCACCTACTTATCATCATGCACCATTTTCTAGGGTATAACTTAAGGTATCCTTCCTAGGCTACCATTCATGCATCCTAGAGTATCATACTATTTTTAACACATACTTGTCATCATGCACCCTTCTCTAGGGTATAGCTTAAGGTATCCTTCCTAGGCTATTATTCATGTATCCTAGAGTATCATACTAATTTTTGCATATAAATAAATTAAGCAACTGTACTTACTTGGAGCGACAGGAAGGAGCTTGATGTGTGTGTAGTGAGCTGGCAAGACTTGGCTCTGATACCACCTGTTGGATCGAAAAGAATTTAGATATCTCCACAATAGCATGATATTGTCCACTTTGGGCCTAGACCCTCATGGCTTTGCTTTTGGGCTCTCCCCAAAAGGTTTCATAAAGTTTTAATCATCTAAATCCTTCCCATCTTAATATTCAACTTAGAATATTTACACCTTCTTTTCACTACCTTCAAACTCTCATTATTCTTACTTTCTTATCTAGGCTTTCTAGGGGTGTTACACCTTAAGTTGATGCCGCCGGCCACAAAGGAGGAAGAGAAAAGAAGGAGAAGAGGAGACCCTAGGGCCGGCCTCACCAAGGAGGAAAAGAGAGGAAGAAAAGAATAGAGTCGTTCGCCATTAAGGCACCTCTACCCCCTCTTTTATAATCCTTGGTCTTGGCAAATAAGGAAATTTTAATAAAAACTTCCTTAATTTTTTTGTCATAAAAAAGAAAAATTAATTAATTAAAAATCAATTTTCTTTTTCCAATTTTCTTGGCCGACCACTTTCTCCCCAAAACAAGGAAAGTTTTAATTAAAACAAGAATTAAAAATTCCTAATTTGTTTCCGAAATTTTTTAAAAAAATTTCAATAATTTTAATCCCTTCATGATTGGTTAGTAAAAAGGAAATTTTATAAATTAAAATTATTCTTTTAAACATGTGGATAATTTCCAAAAAGGAAAGTTATCTTTAAAAAAATTAAAATCTCCTTTCAATCTATAAATAAGGAAAGATATCAAATCTTTTCTTAATCTCTTGTAGAAACTTATAAAAGAGATATTTAATTTTTAAACTCTCTTTTAAATCATGAACATGGTTAAAAAAGGAAAGTTTTCTTAAAATTAAAATTTCCTTTCAATCTACAAATAAGGAAAGATTTCAAATCTTTTCTTAATCTTTTGTAGAAAGCTATAAAAGGAAAGATTTAAATTTTAAACTCTCTTTTAAAACCATAATATCCACATAAGAAATAATTTTAATTAATATAAATTCCCTTTTAATATGGCCGGCCAATCAAGCTTGGGCTCCAAGCTATGGCCAGCCAATTAACTTGGCTCAACCTTTGGGTCTTGGCCGGCCCTAAGCTTAAGCTTCAAGCTTGGCTTGGCCGGCCCCTATAGGTTGGGTAAGAAGGTGGGTATTTGGTGGGTATATATCTCTATATACAAGAGGCTACGATAGGGAGCAAGAGGAGGAATTGATTTTGGTGTCCCGATGAAATTAAGCATCTCATGTTCGCCCCGAACACATAACTTAATTTCATCAATAATAATTCATTCCACTAAAAAACTATTATTGAACTATCGCACCAATCCCAAATTACATTTTGGGCTCCTTCTTATTATGAGTGTGTTAGTCTCCCTGTGTTTAAGATGTCGAATGCCCACTAATTAAGTAAGTTACTGACAACTCATTTAATTAATATCTTAGTCCAAGAGTAGTACCACTCAACCTTATCGTCATGTCAGACTAAGTCCACCTGTAGGGTTTAACATGACAATCTTTATGAGCTCCTCTTGGGGACATTATCAACGTAGATTACTAGGACACATTTTCCTTTTATAATCAACAAGTCACACTATAAGTAACATCATTTCCCAACTTATCGGGCATTTTGATTTATCAAGCTAAATCTCACCCTTTGATAAGTCAAAGAAATAAATATTAAATATATGTGCTTGTTATTATATTAGGATAAGAGCACACACTTCCATAATAACTAAGGTCTAGTTCTTTTATTAAATCAGTATAAAAAGAACTTATCTTAAATGGTCCTGCTCAATACACTTAGAGTGTACTAGTGTAATCTATTAGTCAAGATAAACTAATACCTAATTACACTACGACTATTCCAATGGTTTGTTCATTTTCATCTTAGTCGTGAGCTACTGTTTATAATTTATAAAGAACCGATAACATGATCTTCTGTGTGTGACATCACACACTATGTTATCTACAATATAAATTAATTGAACATCTACATTTGGTATATATAAATGTAGACACTTGACCAATGTGATTCTTCTAAATGTTTATACAAAAACTAGGCTTTTAGTATACACTCCAACAAAAGGCATATCCCATATGATGAAATTTAAATTATACTAGTCTTGGGAAATTAGCCAAAGCTAACTCAAGATGAGTTATAATGTGGATTTCATAAGATGGGAAAATGAACAAATAGTCTTGTTCACCCAATGATACAAGAGTTACATAGGATGTAATTGGTAAACGTTGTCTACCAAAGTTATACAAATCTTGGGCGATTAGCCAAAGCTAACTCAAGAAAAGGTATAATATGGATCTTGTCCAATTGGTACACGTTGCCTACCTAAGTTATACTAAGTCTTAGGCAATTATCCAAAGCTAACTCAAGATGAGGTATGATATGGATCTTGTCCCACATGAATGTTATCGTGATTGGATTTGAAGCTAGTAGTGTGGGTAAAACCACATCCGTGACTTGCTTCTACCAAAACTTTACAATTTAGTGGGAGAATCATTTAATTAAAGGCCTAGTTAAATGATCAAAAATATGATACTTATTTCTGTATTTTACTATTGTAGATCACCATGTCGTCAAATACATCGAATACTCTCTCTTTACGATCTGTCCTTGATAAGGACAAGCTCGATGGAGCTAACTTCCTAGACTGGTATAGAAGCCTTAGAATAGTTCTCAGACAAGAAAGAAAACTGTACGTCCTAGAGCAACCCATTTCTGAAGCACCCCCCCATGACTGCTACTAGAGCTGATAAGGATGCTTATAAGAAGTATCATGATGATGCATTAGATTTAACATGTCTTATGCTCGCCACCATGAACTCTGAACTTCAGAAGCAACATGAGAACATGGATGCTTATGATATGATTGAACATCTTAGACAACTATATCAAGGATAAGCAAGGCATGAGAGATTTGAGATCTCCAAGGCTCTATTTCAATGCAGAATGCAAGAAGGAAGTCTCGTAGGGCCTTATGTGCTCAAAATGATCGGGTATGTGGAGAACCTACAATGATTAGGATTTCCACTAGGCCAAGAATTGGCCACTGACCTTATTTTGCAATCATTGCCTAAAACCTATAGTCAATTTGTCATGAATTATAACATGAATGAAATTGAGAAGCCATTGCCTGAGATGTTAAACATGTTAAGAACTGCTGAACTCAACCTTAAGAAGGTAAAGCTTACTACCATTTTGATGGTGCCAAAGGGCAAAGGCAAGTGAAAGCCTAAAGGTAAGGGTAAGACCCAAGTCAAAGGCAAAGGCAAGCCTCATGCACTGAAACCTAAAGGTGGGGTAGCTAAGGAAGGAACATGCTTCCACTGTGGTGAAAAGGACACTGGAAGCGGAACTGCAAGTTGTACTTAGAGGAAGTGAAACGGAAGAGAAGTGAGACTTCTGCCTCTGGTATAAATGTTATAGAAGTCAATCTATCTATTTCTTTTTCATGGGTATTAGATACCGAGTGTACATCTCACATTTGTACTAATGTGTAGGGGCTGAGAAATAGTAGATCTTTGACAAAGGGCAAAGTGGACCTACGAGTAGGCAATGGTTCAAGAGTTGCTGCTATAGTTGTAGGAACATATTCCTTATCTTTGCCCACTGGGTTTGTTTTAGAACTTGAAGAGTGCTGTTATGTGCCTGCCTTAACTAAGAACATCATCTCTGTTTCTTATTTGGACAAAAAAGGATTCTCATTTTTAATAAAGGACAAATGTTGTTCTGTTTATTTTAATGAAATGTTCTATTGCAGTGCACATCTTGTGAATGGACTCTATGTTCTAGACTTTGACAACCCAATCTATAACATAAATACCAAATGGTTCAAGTCTAATGATTTGAACCAAACATATCTCTGGCATTGTCGCTTAGGTCACATAAATGAGAGTCACATATCCCAACTCCATAAGGATGGACTATTAGACTCATTTGATTTTGAATCATATGAGGTATGCAAATCTTGTCTTCAAGGCAAGATGACAAAAGCTCCATTTAGTGGACATAGCGAAAGAGCTAATGACTTGTTATGACTCATACATACTGATGTATGCGGCCATTTTAAAATAGCAGTTAGAGGAGGCTACCATTATTTCATTACTTTTACTGATGATTTCAGTAGATATGGCTATGTATATCTGATGAGACACAAGTCAGAATCCTTTGAAAAATTCAAAGAATTCAAGAATGAAGCACAAAATCAACTTGGCATGAGTATTAAGATGCTTCGATCAGATCGAGGTGGGGAATACCTTAGCCAAGAATTTCATGACCATCTTGTTGAATGTGGGATCATATCTCAACTCACTCCACTTAGAACACCACAATGGAATGGTGTATCAGAAAGGAGAAATCGTACTTTATTAGATATGGTACGATCGATGATGAGTCAAACAAAACTTCCTACTTCCTTCTGGGGACATGATCTAGAGACGGCTGCTTTCACACTTAACTGCATTCCATCTAAGGCTGTCATAAAGACACCATATATGATATGGACAGGGAAGAGTCCCAAGATGTCTTTCATGAAGATTTGGGGTTGTGAGTCTTACGTTCAATGACAAGTCTCAGATAAACTTGGACCTAAATCAGACAAATGCTACTTTGTAGGATATCTCAAGGAAACAAAGGGATATTACTTTTATAATCCCACAGAAGGCAAAATTTTTGTTGCCAGAACTGGGGTCTTTCTAGAAAGGGAGTTTATTTCTAAAAAAACTAGTGGGAGTCAAGTCGATCTTGAAGAAATTTAGGATACATAAACTAGCACCGAAGCCTTAATGGAAATTGAACAAGTATCACAAAATGTTGTGGATCATGATTTTGTTACACCCCAAGAAGTTGTGGAGCAACAACCTGTTCAAGTAGCACATGCTCTACATAGATTTGATAGAACCCGTCGTCAACCTGAGAGATATTCTTTTCTCTTGTCTGATAACGGTGATGTAGAGCTTATTAGTCTTGATGAGCCTACATCTTATCAGGAAGCTGTACAGGGCCCAGATTATGAGAAATGGCTAGAGGCCATGAGATCCAAAATGGAATCCATGTACACTAACCAAGTATGGACTTTGGTTGATCCACCTAAAGGGATCAAACCCATTGGGTGTAAGTGGGTCTTCAAAGTGAAGACTGACATGGATGGGCATAAGCATACCTATAAAGGTAGATTGGTAGCTAAAGGTTTCAAGCAAATTCATGGTATAGACTATGATGAAACTTTTTCACCAGTTGCGATGCTTAAGTCCATTCGGATTTTACTTGCTATTGCAGCTTACTATGATTATGAGATCTGGCAGATGGATGTCAAAACTATATTTCTTAATGGAAATCTACTCGAGGATGTGTATATGACTCAACCTGAGGGTTTTGTAGATCCAAAGCATGCTGGAAAGGTTTGTAAGTTGCAAAGATCCATTTATGGATTGAAGCAAGCTTCTAGAAGCTGGAATCTTCGATTCGATGATGCGATCAAAACGTTTAGTTTCATTAAGAATGAAGATGAACTTTGTGTCTACAAGAAGGTTAGTGGGAGCATAGTCATCTTTCTCATATTGTATGTAGATGACATACTACTCATTGGAAATGATATCCCTACTCTTCAGTCAGTGAAGACTTGGCTTGGGAATTGTTTTTCAATGAAAGACTTAGGTGAAGCAGCCTATATTTTAGGCCTTAATATTTATAGAGATAGATCTAAAAGATTGCTTGACCTAAGTCAGAGTACAAACATTGACAAGGTGCTTAAACGTTTTGCCATGGAGAATTCCAAGAAGGGATTCTTGCCTATGTCACATGGTGTGAGTCTTTCGAAGACTCAATTTCCCTCTTCTAAGGTAGAAAGGGACCGCATGGATCAGATTCCTTATGCATCTGCTATAGGGTCTATCATGTACGCTATGCTTTGTACTCGCCCAGATGTCTCATATGCTTTAAGCATGACGAGCAGATACTAGTCAGATCCAGGTGAAGGTCACTGGACAACAGTCAAGAATATTCTTAAGTACTTGAGAATGACTCAAGATTATTTCTTGATCTTTGGAGGTGATGAAGAGCTTGTTGTAAAGGGTTACACTGATGCTAACTTCCAAACAGATAAGGATGATTATAGATCACAATCAGGGTATGTGTTTTGGTTAAATGGTAGTGTTGTGAGCTGGAAGAGTTCGAAGGAGGACACAGTCGATGATTTTACAATAGAAGCTGAGTATATTGCTGCTTCAGCTGTAGCAAAGGAGGTTGTTTGGATCAGGAAGTTCATTACAGAACTTGATGTTGTTCCTAGTATAGCGAGTCCAATAGACCTCTATTATGATAACAATGGGGCTATTGTACAGGCTAAGGAACCTCGTTCTCATCAGAGATCCAAACACATACTACGGTGATTCCATCTCATTCGAGAGATTATCGATAGAGGAGATGTGAAGATATGCAGAGTACCAACCGATGCTAACATTGCAGATCCTTTGACTAAGGCTTTGGCACAGAGAAAGCATGATGGTAACACTAGGTCCATGGGTATTCGATATCTTAGTGATTGGCACTAGTGCTAGTGGGAGATTGTTAGTATTAGCTCTAGTACCAATTATGAGATGATTGTAAAGGGCACATTATTATATCATATATCATTATTAATAAAAGGCAACGTTGGTTATTATATTTATTTCAGTTCAGTGCCAATTGAATAAGTATAATAATGTCCTTGAGTAGTAGGTTCTTAGCTACAATATATTAATTGGTTGAATTGATAGTAAGATATTGTAGAGAACATTACTCTTAACTATTCCTAGTCAAGAATTAATATACAAAGGACAATATTAATGCGTTGAGACTAGCATGTAGGTAAACAATTAAGCTCTGAAGCTTAATCACTTACAGGTCATTCTTGCGTAAATAGGAACATGCCTAATCGATTAGGCTAGTCGATTAGGCATGTGTAATCGATTAGGGTAATTAATTACGTTTGAAAAACTTGCCATTGTGAGCCCGATAAACGGATTTTGGCATGCTATTTCAAATGCGCTATTCTCTTTCGCTCTCTTCACCAAACATAGATCTTCACACCAGTTCTTGGAAGCTTCTTGGAGACAAGTGTTGCTACACTTCCAAGGTTTAAGAGGTGTCTACAAGAAAGTAGAGAGTAAGCTAGGGTTTCTTCATTGTAAATCTTGTAAGATTTCATTTGTATCAGCTTGTATCTTTCTCTTCTTGTATCTACTATGTGTGTGAGTTTGTACGAGGCTTCTTCACCTATGGAGTATTTCCAAGAAGGAGTCTTTTATAGTGGATGTTTGAGTGAGGGCCGAATCCTTGGATTAGTCACCTCTTCTCGAGGTGGATACCAAGTAAATCTTTGGCATTAGCATTTGCTTGAGTGTTTTCCATTGTAACAACTCATTAAAGAGAACAGAACTAATCACCCCCCTCTATCTCTCGAAGTGACCCAACATCAAACTCCCCTGGACTCCAACATAGTCGGGGTCGAGATCCTCTAGGTTACAGTAGCAAACTCCCCTTTGCACAAGGTTCGAGCGAGTACTATATTGTCTTGTCCTTTTCAATCTAAGGCCTAACTCCCAAGAATTCAAACATAGTCAGAGTCAAGATCACCCAAGCTACAGTAGTGAACTCCCCTTCTTGTAAGGGTTGACCAAGTATCGTATCGCCTTATCCTTTTCAGGGGTCACTCTCTTCCCAACTCGGACATAGTCAGGATTGAACTCATATATGCCTATAAGCATCCCTTGAGCAACATATTGGTAAGCCTCTCCTTGACCCTGTAGATACTTGAGAGTCATGAATTGAGCATGATGTTATCTATGTCGATAAGCCTCCCTCGAGCATAATTATTATTCGCTTCCCGACTTCATGGACACTTAGGAGTCATGGGATTGAGATTCTTATTCTCTCTTCAACTTCACCGGTACTTGGGAGTTGTCAGATTGAGCTTATTATTATCTCCTGACTTGGACATAGCCGTGGATCGACTTATTCTCTCTCTCTAACTCCACCAATACTCGGGAGTTTTGAGATCGAGCTTATTATTATCTTCTGACTTAGACAGAGTCACGGATCGACTAAATCTCTCTCTCTGACTCCACTAGTACTCGATAGTCATGAGATCAAGCTTATTATTATCTCGCAACTTGGTTATAGTCTCGGATCAAGTTACTATCTCTCTGATTCCATAGTTATTTGGGAGCCATGCACTACAAAAAAACCCAAAATACCGATGGAAATTTCCATCATAATTCCATCTATATATTGGATTAGCGACGAAATTATGATGGAAAAATGGTTTCGGGACATAATGCATCGGAGTCTATTTTATCAATGGAATTTAAATTCCGTCGATAAATAGTGATGAAATAAATTTCCGTAGCTAGAAACATTAATGGAAATTATAATTCTATTAGTATAAATACTGACAGAATACAAATTTCATCAGAAATTTACCAACAGAATTTTAATTCCTGTCTGTATTTACCAAACAAAAATCTGACCAGTAACGTTGCTTGCCGACAGAAATAGTATTTCGTTGATGAGTTTCTGTCAGAAAATATTGATAAAAACATTGTTCTGTTAGTGTTTATCAACTATGTATCGTAACATGATTTCAAGATTAATCGACGAAAATAGTATTTCGGTTGGTAAAAAAATTAATTGCTAGAAAACTTTTATATTTAGAATATACTTTATTTACAATTTCCATATCTATATAAAACCATTACAAACTATGGCAATAGAAACACAATCCATACATACAATCATAATCCATGCATACAAACAAACACAATCCATACAAACAAACATAATTCATCTAAACTAATCCCAATCTAAACAGATTACAATAACAATCATAGAAACAAACTAAACTATCCAAATGTCCATAATAAAGTATCAAAATCCAGATTTACAAAATAAGATATCTAAATCCATACCATGATAGAAAATACTCCAAATAATACATCCATATACAAGGTAGTAATATAAAATCCTATAAAAATTCAAATACGATAGATTATGATCAGAATAATATATAATTGAAAAAGTGTAACATATGTATATTTAAAAAATTTGTATATGTATATCTAATTTTACATGTAATAAAAAACAACCTGAATAGAATATCAGATGATGATGATGATGATCAAAGAAATCAATAGGGACTCCTGATACATATAGTAATGCAATATTTAGAAATAAATAGATTAGAATATTAATATAGAATAAATATATTTTGCATGGTTTATATATGATAAATAAAAAAAACTAAGCTGAAATTGAATAAACCTTAGAAAAAGCTAATCAACACGGTTTGATAGCTCTTGAGTCTCTTGTGACTCCAAACCATGTGGTGTTTGGGTCCAAAAGGCAATGACTACCGACATATGGGCCAAGAGACCATCTTGATTCATGCCCCTTTTCCCTCCTCTGATCCTTAGAGGCCCTCCACTCCTCCTCGGCGTTTGTTCCATTGTTCTCATCCTATGATTCATTGAGATCAGTTGAGTGCGCAGTTCTTTATTTTCACCTCTTAAAGATTGCATCTCAGTAGCATAAGAACTGGTATAGCCCCTAGGAGTCCTCAAATAATCAAATATCACTTTGTCCTGGGATCCAAGGCTGTAGAGGATGAAGTTTTTTATCCTTCCACCGATAATATTATAATATATCTCATTTATTGCCTCAGTGGATATAGACTATGACTCTCCCCCCTTTACTAGTTGCTGAGATGCCTGAGTCATTCTATTTGTCATTTCCTCCTATATGGAAAAAATAATAAGATTAATATCTAATTTGATCATAATTACTAAAGTTAATCAAGATATAAATGATTAAATATAATAAAGCTAATAATATTATATATATGACCTAGAATTGAGGATTAACAAATGTGACATCCTTCTTTTTGTGGGTCTTGAGAAAGACTTCCAACCAAGTGGGTTGTCAAGATAGATCACATTCCTACATATACAAATAAGTTGGGCTAAAATTATATAAGTTTGGTAATAAATATAAAATTTTCTTATATAACTTTAAATTAAATTCACCAAATCCATGACAAACTCAACAATAGATCTTGATCCTGACGTATGCCGAACGGTTCTGGTACTCAGTCCACCTAACTATGTATTTCTATTTTCTTTTACCTTTTTAAAGTTTGATTGCCACCTTTCTACAGCCTAGGTAGCCATCTATGCACCCCATATTTTGTCTGAAACATACACAATCTTGTGCCTTCTTTCTCATATAATAAAGGTCTCTGTACAATTTTGCTGTAACGCCCGCCCTTCTGGTATGACGAGGTTACGGGAACATACATGCATATTAATCTATTTCTAAAGCAGCGGAAGTATTTATTTACATATTCTTTTATATTTTTAATTTACTTTTCTTTTAAACACCAATAACCAATTATCTAAACATTTATAATCATATGAGCATGTTAAGCATAATTTTAAATTTAAAAAGTCATGATATCAATTTCCAACATAAGCATGAATAAGTATCAAGTAATCATGCAAAACATTAACATAAGGTAGGCATAGTTCATATCAAGCATAAATTAACATAAGTAGGTCTTTTCCCTTAGCCGAGCCACCACCACACACATCTCTTGCCCCTCCTGCTGCTCCCTTAGTTTATCCATCCTTTACCTTTATCTATGGTACAAGGAAAGTAAGCTATAAGCACACAGGCTTAGTAAGATCCTTTCCTACTCACAAAAACCATGTATCATAGCATAATCACATAAGCATATAGCATGGAGACATAATCTTCTAAACATCATATCATGTAAAGGAGCATCATGACATATCATATCATATCATTCTATATAAAAGCATCATGTCATATCATATCATATCATATCATAAAAGAGCATCATGTCATATCATATCATATCATAACCTATCATATTATAAAAGTATATGCAAGATGTCTTTCAAAAACATGCATTATGTCATGTGCAAGATGTCTTTTTGAAAAAAAAATATCATATAATACTTAAATATAATCTCAACATGAGGGCCTGGTTATGTACAACATAACATAAATGCGTGCAATCCCTAGGACGGGGTAGCTAGTCCCGAACCTACTAGGGAACTAGGTCCGTACTACGTCCGTCGACCTAGGAGCGAACTAAGGAGCCCATCCCTTGGACACTAAGGTCCGGTACAAGACACATAAAAAATAAAGTAGCATGTCATATTTACTTATCATATCATGAAGAGTGCTCTTAGTCCCAACTAATAAGGAAGCAACTCTTAGGCCTTTACTTGTCATATCATAAAGAGTGCTCTTAGTCCCAACTAATAGGGAAGCATCTCTTAGGCCTTTACTTGTCATATCATAAAGCATGCATACTTGAGCATATAGCCCATCATAAGCATACATAAATGAGCATATGACATATCATAGGGAAACATAATCATGCATGGAAAACATTAACTAGCATCTCCTAATTCATATCATAGCATGTGAGACACATAGCAAATCATAATTGGGTCTCTAACCCTAATTTCATGGAGTGGCCGAAACATGCAAGGTATTGTCCTAGGTTACAAGTAACATGAAAGCATTTGAACCCTAAACCAACTTCATAACACTTATCATAAAGAACATCATGAGCATGTTTAGTTTAGGTTCTAAGCCTCCTATGTCTTTTAATCTTGTCATGGCCGAAACTTGCCAAGCATGAATCTAGGTTACAAGTAACATGAAAGCATATGAACCCTAAACCAATTTCATAACACTTATCATAAAGAACATCATGAACATGTTTAGTTTAGGTTCTAAGCTTCCTAGGTCTTTTTATCTTGTTATGGCCGAAACTTGCCAAGCATGAATCTAGGTTACAAACAACATAAAAACATGTGAACCCTAAACCAATTTCATATCATATATCATAAGGAACATTATGAGCATGTTTAGTTTAGGTTCTAAGTTTCCTAGGTCTTTTAATCTTGTTATGGCCGAAACTTGCCAAGCATGAATCTAGGTTACAAACAACATAAAAACATGTGAACCCTAAACCAATTTCATATTATATATCATAAGGAACATTATGAGCATGTTTAGTTTAGGTTCTAAGCTTCCTAGGTCTTTTAATCTTGTTATGGCCGAAACTTGCCAAGCATGAAACTAAGTTACAAGTAACATGAAAGCATATGAACCCTAAATCAATTTCATAACACTTATCATAAAGAACATCATGAGCATGTTTAGTTTAGGTTCTAAGCTTCCTAGGTCTTTTAATCTTGTTATGGCCGAAACTTGCCAAGCGTGAAACTAAGTTACAAGTAACATGAAAGCATATGAACCCTAAACCAATTTCATAACACTTATCATAAAGAACATCATGAGCAAGTTTAGTTTAGGTTCTAAGCTTCCTAGGTATTTTAATCTTGTTATGGCCGAATGTTTAAGGAGCATGAAACTAAGTCTAAGCAACATACAAGCATAAGAATATCAAGCTAACTTCATATCATATCATAAGGAAAACCATGATCATGTTAGATTTGATTTTTAAGCTTTCTTAGACCCTTAATCTCATCATGGCCGAAACCCTAAAGTGGGATGTATCTAGGTTCCAAGCAACATGCAAGCATGAAAAACACTAAGAAATCTTCATACTATATCATAAAGAAAGTCATGAGCATGATAGATTAAATTTTAAACTCTCCTAGGCCTTCATTTCTATCATGGCCGAAACCTACTAGGCATAGATCTAGGTTACAAGCAACATAAAGAAAAAAAAACATTAGAATTCTAAATAGAACTCATATCCTAAGTTACATATCATAAGGGACATCGTGAGCATGTTTAGTTAGGTCTTAAGCTTTCCTAAGTCTTCTTTTCATGTCTTGGCCGAAAGTTTAAAGAACATGCATCTAAGTTCTAAGCAACGTACAAGCATAAGAACACTAAACTAATCTCCTATCATAGGGTACATACCATAAGAAACATAGTGAGCATGTTTTAGTTTAGGTCTTAAGCTTCCTTAAGTTTTTTTTATACTTTGGTGGCCGAAAGTTTCAAGAAGCAACCCTAGATTTTTAAGCAATCTAAACTCATGGAAAAACACATGAACTACTTGTACCACAGGTGAGGGGATACTTACATCCTCTTGCTTGGTTTTTCTTAAAAGAAGGTACCCTTGTGAAGAGGAAGAAGGAAGCTTCTCCTTCTAGTTTTCCCTTTTGCTTCTCTTGCTTGTAAGGAGTAGATCTTGAGGACTCCTTGTGAATTAGTTTTCTTAGGGAGAAAACCTTAGCTTGGATTCGGAAATGGGTGAGGGGAGAGTTTTAGGTCTCGGTGGAGGAGGAAAAAGGAGAAAGAAGGAGGAGGAAGAAGAAGGAGGAAGAAGTAGCCAACCTTTCTTTCCCTTCTCTTCTCTCATTCCTATTTATTCTCAATGAGGAGAAAAGGAAAAAATGTCCCAATTCATCCCCTTGATTCCTCTATTCCCTCACCCTCATTCATTCTCATGAAAATAGAAAGAAGAATAAGAAAAAAAACAACTTGTCTTTGTCTTTTGCTTGCTTCTTCTCTTAACCAAGAGAAAGAGGAGGAAAGCTACTTGACATTTTCTTGCTTCCTTACTTAATCATACTCTTACTTTTAACTACAATTTCCATTCCTTGATAATCATATATCATTCATGACTCTATTGGTTATCATACACCAATTTAGCTTTATCTATTGTGAGGGGTTCAAGGTTCAAGCCTTAACTTCTCTCTCTTTTTATTTCTTTTTGGTTCTATTTCCCTTTTCCTTTTTATTCTAAAAGAGAATACCCATATGTATAGCTTTTTGGTCATCCGTCCATTCATACTTTTTGTTCTTCTTGGTGAGAACTGTCATAGGGGCTGCAATTTTGGAGAAGTCCTCTACAAACTTCCTGTAGTAGCCTGCTAGCCCGAGAAAACTTCTGATTTCACTAGCATTCTTTGGCCTGTTCTAGTTACTTACAGCTTCGATCTTGTTCGGATCTACCATTACTCCGTCCTTGGAGATAACATGACCCAAGAATGATACTCGATTGAGCCAGAACTCGCATTTGGAGAACTTTACATATAGTTGTTTCTCTTGAAGAATCTGTAGTACGGTATTCAGGTGTTCAGCATGCTCTTCTTGGGTTCTTGAATAGATGAGAATATCGTCAATGAAGACGATCACAAATTTATCGAGATATGCCGTAAACACCCGATTTATCAGCTCCATAAATACAGCAGGAGCATTTGTCACTCCGAAGGGCATAACTATGAACTCATAGTGTCCGTATCTTGTTCGAAATGTCATCTTCGGTATATCATCCTATTTCACTTTCACTTTATGATAGTCGAACCTTAGGTCAATCTTAGAGAAGACAGTTGCACGCTTTAACTGGTTGAACAGGTCGTCGATCCGTGGAAGAGGGTACCTATTCTTGATTGTCACATTATTCAGCGCTCGGTAGTCTATACACATTCGCATAGATCCATCCTTCTTTTTCACAAATAGTACCGGAGCTCCCCATGGAGAGTGACTAGGGCGAATAAGTCCCTTGTCGAGTAACTCTAGTAGCTGTCCCTGAAGTTCCTTCAACTTAGCCGGCGCCATATGATAAGGTGCTTTAGAGATTGGTTTAGTACCAGGAATCAATTCGATCTCGAATTCTATTTCTCTATCGGGGGCTAACCCTGGTAGTTCATCGGGAAACACTTCCGGATAGTTGCATACCACCCTAACATCTTCTAGCTTCTGGTCCTCGGTTTGACTTGTATCGACCACGTGTGCTAGAAACCCAGTACATCCCTTATCTAACATCTTTTGTGCCTTTATAGCTGATAAGAATCTCTCAGTTTCTTTCCTTGGTTCTCCAACAAATTCGAACGTCGGTTCAGCTTCAGGTCGGAAGACTACTTTTCTTTTACGACACTCGATTGAAGCACCGTACTTGCTCAGGAAATCCATGCCCAATATACTATCATAATCCTGCATGTCAAGCACTATCAGATCACAGTAGAGTTCAATGCCTGCGATTCTGATGGGCATGACTCGCAACATATGAGTAGATGGCATGACTTCTCCTGAAGGCAGGGTCGTTAAGAATTTTCCATTTAAGGCTTGTGGTGGCATCTCTAACTTCTTCATATAGGGTGTAGAGACAAACGAGTGTGTCACCCCAGTATCAAATAACACAGTAGCATACTGACTAAAAATAGGTAGCTGACCTGTGACAAATGTAGAAGCACTCTCCACATCCTCTTTGGTGAGAGAGAAAACCTTGGCATTCGTCGTAACTAGCGGGGCTTCCAATCTCCCTTGGCTAATTAGAATCCCTTCTATGGCAGCTTGCATCTGGTGTAGCTGTGAGGGGGCACTCCTGTTCTGGTTATACTGCTGGGATGGTGTCTGGAACTGAATAGGGCAGTCTCTGGCCATATGTCCTTCCCGTCCGCAACTGTAACACTTTTTCATACCCTTGTGGCCTACCCCGGAATGCTGCTTTCCACAAGTGGTACACTGAGGGTACTTAGGTTGCTTATTCGCTGGACCTCCTTTAGTGTTGTTCCATTGCTTTCTTTTTCCATTAGGGTTTCCTTTCCAGCTTGCTCTGGTACCTTGAGGTTTTTGTCCTTCTGTCTGTGCTTGATTCTTACTCTCGTTCATCGCCTTCTGATAGTGTTCGGTGATCAGGGCACTGTTGACCAGCTCTTTTGTAGTCTGCGGTCTATTAATTCCGCCGGCCACATTCAAAGCTATCTCGGGTCGGAGCATCTTCAGCATCAGTCTGACCCTTTCTCTTTCCGTGCTGACAAACTCTGGGCAGAGGCGTGCGAGACAGTTGAAGCACTTCACTGCTTCGTTAACTGATAAGTCACCTTGTCGGAACTCGGTGAACTCGTCGTAATGCCGGTTTGTTACTCGCATATGGAAAAACTCCTCGAAGAACTCTGCTTCGAAGTTCGCTCAGTTTATCTGATTAACTTGTCTCTTGATCTTAACCCTTTCCCACCACATTCTTGCGTCTCCAGAAAAGAAAAATGACACGCACTTGATCTTTTCTGGTACGGGCCAATCCAGCAGTTCCACTATACTTTCCACCGTCTTGAACCAGGCTTGGGTGTCCCATGGCTCACAAGTACCCGAGAAGTTCTCCGGCTTCATCCATAGCCACTGTATTAAGTAAGTCTCCTGTCGGACCACTAGGGCAGGGGCTACCGATGGTACTGGTACAGTTGTAGGTATGACGGGCAATGTATTCTGATTTGCTAGTGGGGTGACAGGGTTTCCTTGCTGATTCATCAAAGCAGTGATTACTTGTTGTTGTTCCATGATCTGACGCTGGAGGTCTGTGACTACATGTGTCAGATCTGGTGGAGTCATTGTCTCATCGGTCCTGTTACTGCGTCTTCTAGCCATATCTATCCTCGTAAACGAAAATAAGGCTAGCATAAGTCCATGGTCATCCCTACTTATATCCATGCATATTAAAACATCGCTTATCATACATAAAGGCAATTCATATCAGTTATACCTATGTTCAAGCATACTAAAAGCATTTCTTATCATGCATAAAGGAATAGAGTAAGTACATGGATTCTTACTTGGAGCGGCAGGATGGAGGCTTGACGTGTGTGTAGTGGGAAGGCTAACTTGTCTCTGATACCAACTTGTAACACCCACCCTTCTGGTATGACAGGGTTACGGGAACATACATGCATATTAATCTATTTCTAAAGCAGCGGAAGTATTTATTTATATATTCTTTTATATTTTTAATTTACTTTTCTTTTAAACACCAATAACCAATTATCTAAACATTTATAATCATATGAGCATGTTAAGCATAATTTTAAATTTAAAAAGTCATGATATCAATTTTCGACATAAGCATGAATAGGTATCAAGTAATCATGCAAAACATTATGATTAATGCATGATTTATGGTTTTGTGAGTAGGAAGGGATCTTACTAAGCCTATGTGCTTATAGTTTAATTTCCCTTGTACTATAGAAAAAAGAAAAGAATGGCTAAACTAAAGGGAGCAGTAGGAATGACAAGGATGTGTGTGGAAGTCGCATGGTGGAAAGAATATCTATTTTATATTTCAAGATTTATTCATTCTCTAAGTTTTGCTTATGAACTATTTTTCCTACTAGATACTTTTGGATGGTTTATACTTGATGCAAACTTATGTTTCATGTTTTATGCTTTAGTAAGATGATCATGTTGCAAGTAGTAAATATTGAATCAAGTTATATGCACTAGCATGTTGACACGTTTATTATGTTACATGATTTTATAGCTCACATGCCATGTTTTATTAGTATACTTTTATGATAGCATGATCAGTAGTTAGTTTTCTTATATATACTTCCGTTGCCATGATTTTATATTTATGAATGCACGTATGTATGTTCAAGTAACCCCGTCCTCCCTAAGTAGTGGAAGGGCGGGTGTTATATGTTGGGGTTGCAAGGTTGCAAACATAGTCCCATATTGGAAACACATGGGAAAGATCATGGCCTTATAAGAGAAAAGATATCTCCATTGGCATGAGGCCTTTTGGGGAGAGCCCAAGAGCAAAACCATGAGGGCTTAGGCCCAAAGTGGACAATATCATGCAATTGTGGAGATATCTAAATTCTTTTCGATCCTACAATTGATATCAGAGCCCGGACTGCCAGAAGGTTTAACCGCCGATTGTGCATAAGAGCTATGGTCTGATTGAGCCATGTGAATACAATATTGACCTCAAACAAAGAAAGTAGGGGCTCCTATGTTCGGATCAAGAGGACCAGACACCAGGTAGAAAGTCCTAGTTGCGACTAGGCAAGAAAGTCCTAGTAGGTCGGGTAGACCGAGGGGTAGGAAGATCTGGTGGGTCGAGGATCGGATGTAGGAAGTCTATGGTCCTTTGTTTGAGGGGGGATTGTTGGGGTTGCAAGGTTGCAAACATAGTCCCATATTGGAAACACATGGGAAAGATCATGGGTTTATAAGAGAAAAGATATCTCCATTGGCATGAGGACTTTTGGGGAGAGCCCAAGAGCAAAACCATGAGGGCTTAGGCCCAAAGTGGACAATATCATGCAATTGTGGAGATATCTAAATTCTTTTCGATCCTACATTATAGTTTGGTATCAGAGCAAGTTTTCCTTTCCACTACACACACATCAAGCTTCCATCCTGCCACTCCAAGTAAAAATTTCTATGCTTACTCAATTTCTTTTATGCTTGATAAGGAACGTTTTAGTCTAAGTATGCATGAAGGTAGGGTAGGAATAATGATAACTTATGCTTAGCCTTGTTAGGAATGATAATGACCTTATGCTAGCCTAGTTAGGAATAATGATAACTTATGCTAGCCTTGTTGTCATTATGAAGATAAGCATGGCTAGAAGACGCAGTACCAGAGTCGATGAGACGGTACCCCCCACCTGATTTGATGCATGTAGTTACTGAGCTCTAGCGTCAGGTTACAGAACAGCAGTAGGTGATTAATGCTCTGATGAATCAACAAGGGAACCCTGCTACCCCACCAGGGAATCAGAATACGATGCCAGTCATACCTACGGCTGTGCCAGTACCACCAGCACTAGTACCACTCGTGGGCCCTGCCCCAGGGGTTAGACAGGAGATGTACCTGATTTAGTGGCAGAGACTGAAGCCAGAAGCCTTCTCTGGTAACTGCGAACCATGGGATGCTCAAGCCTGGTTTAAGACTGTGGAGAGCATAATAGAACTTCTAGATTGGCCAGAACATGAGAAAGTCAAGTGTACATCGTTCTGCCTTACGGGTGATGCCAAAATGTGGTGGGACAGAGTCAAAGCAAAGAGTCAAGTAAATCAAATGCGATGGACGGACTTCGAAACTGAATTTTTCGAAGAATTCTTCCACATGCGTGTGACGAATAAGCACTACGACGAGTTCACCTAGTTCCGGCAAGGTGACCTATTAGTTAATGAAGCTGTGAAGAGATTCAACCGACTAGCGCGCTTATGCCTAGAGCTGGTCAGTACAGAAAGAGAAAGGGTCAGACTCATGTTGAAGATGCTCAGACCCGAGATAGCTCTGAATGTGGCCGGCGGAGTTAATAGACCGCAAACTGCAGAGGAGCTAATCAGCAGTGCCTTAATCACCGAACACTATCTGAAGGCGCTGAACGAGGGCAAGAGTCAAGCCCAATCAGGAGGACAGAAACCTCAAAATACCAGAGCCAACTAGAAAGGAAACCACAGTGGCAAGAGAGAGCAAT
Organism: Zingiber officinale; assembly: GCF_018446385.1. Classification (NCBI taxonomy): domain Eukaryota; kingdom Viridiplantae; phylum Streptophyta; class Magnoliopsida; order Zingiberales; family Zingiberaceae; genus Zingiber; species Zingiber officinale. The sequence continues at coordinate 46,697,305 of NC_055986.1, forward strand.
GGAACGACTCTAAGGGTGGTCCAGCGAGCAAGCAGCCCATGTTCCCTCAGTGTACCACGTGTGGGAAGAAGCATCCAGGGATATGCCGTATAGGCACAAATAGGTGCTACAATTGTGGATTGGAAGGACATATGGCCAGGAACTGCCCTACTCAAGTTCAGACACCTCCTCAGCAGTATGTCCAAAACCGAGGTGCTCCCCCATAGCTACATCAGATGTAGACTGCTATAGAAGGGACTTCGATAATCCAAGGGAGATTGGAAGCCCCGCCAGTCACAACGAATGCTAGGATTTTCTCCCTCACCAAGGAAGATGTGGCGAATGATTCTACGGTTGTCACAGGTCAGATATTTATTTTCAGTCAGCATGCTACTGTATTATTTGATACTGGAGCAATGCACTCGTTCGTCTCTACACCTTTCACAAGGAAGATAAACATGCCACCCCAAGCCTTAGATTGCAAGTTCTTAACGACCCTACCTTCGGGAGAAGTGATGCCATCTACTCAAATGCGACGAGCCGCACCCATCAGAATCGTAGACAGAGAACTCTACTGTGATCTGATAGTGCACGACATTCAAGATTATGATATTATATTAGGCATGGATTTCCTGAGCAAGTATGGTGCTTCAATAGAGTGCCGAAAGAGAAAAGTGGTTTTTCGACCTGAAGCAGAACCGATGTTTGAATTTAACGGAGAGACGAGGAAAGAAACTAAGAAATTCTTATCAGCCTTAAAGGCACAAAAGATGTTAGACCGCGGATGCACTGGATTTTTAGCACATGTATCAATACCAATCAAGCAGAGGACCAAAAGCGAGAAGATGTCAGAGTTGTATGCGACTACCCAGAGGTATTCCCCAAGGAACTACCAGGGTTAGCCCCCGATAGAGAAGTTAAATTTGAGATCGAACTGATTCCTGGTACTAAACCGATCTCTAAAGCACCTTACCGTATGGCGCCAGCTGAATTGAAGGAACTTCAGGAACAACTACGGGAGTTGCTCAACAAGGGACTTATACGCCCTAGTCACTCTCCATGGGGAGCTCCGGTACTGTTTGTAAAGAAGAAAGATGGGTCTATGCGAATGTGCATAGAATACCGAGCACTAAATAGAGTGACGATCAAGAACAGGTACCCGCTACCATGGATTGATGACCTGTTTGACCAGATAAAAGGTGCCACCGTCTTCTCTAAGATTGACCTAAGGTCTGGATATCATCAAGTAAAAGTGAAACAGGATGATATACCGAAGACGGCTTTCCGAACAAGATATGGACACTATGAGTTCGTAGTTATGCCCTTCGGAGTGATGAATGCTCCTGCTTTGTTTATAGATCTGATGAATCGGGTATTCTCGGCATTCCTTGACAAATTCATAATCGTCTTTATTGACGATATCCTTATCTATTCGAAAAACCAAGACGAGCACGCCGAGCACCTGAATATGGTATTACATATTCTTCGGGAGAAGCAACTGTATGCGAAATTCTCCAAATGTGAGTTCTGGCTCGATTGAGTATCATTCTTGGGTCATATTATCTCCAAGGATGGAGTGATTATTGGTTACTACTCGGAAAACCTATAGGTTCCACTGTACAAAAATTTTGTACAAAGGTCTGAACCTTTTCCTAGCTACCATGTGTTCTTTTAAATTAAATTTTGGATCGCCTGCGGAACTTAACACGTTTGATCCAAAACTTAATCTATTTGTTCTTTTAGGTTTTGACTTGGATCTCCTGCGGAACTTAACACGTTCGACCCAAGTCTCCTTAAGTTATTAATTCCATTAAATATTAATTTCCATAATTGGTTCCCAGTACTGACGTGGCGAGGCACATGGCCTTCTTGGATATGGGAGCAACCGCCACCGACTAGACAAAACCTTTTATAGAAAGCTAATATTTAATTTCCTAAAATAACTTTAGGTTAACCGAAAAGAACAATCAAATCACAAGGAAAAATAAAACAAAAGAACACATCATCGAAAACCATATTCGAAATACTAGAATCGTAAGCCTCTTGTATTTGGTATTATTTCCATAAATAACTAATATGATGCGGAAAGAAAAATTACTAGTTATACCTTGTAGAAAAACCTCTTGATCTTCTACCGTATTCCTCTTCTAACCTCGGACGTTGTGTGGGCAACGATCTTCCGAGATGAGAAACCACCAACCACCTTCTTCTCCTCCTAGCTAGGTTCGGCCTCAAAAAAATAAAGCTTCACCAAGGAAGAAGAAAAACACCAACCGAGCTCCAAGAGATGCAAGCCTTCTCTCCTTCTTCTTCTTCTTCTTCAAGTAGTATCCGGCCACCACAAGAGCTCCAAGCAATAGAGAGTTTCGGCCACCACAAAGAGGAAGAAAGGGAGAAGATGTTGGCCGGCCACACCAAAGAATAGGAGAGGGAGAATAATAGAAGTTGTTTCTCATGAAGGCACCCTCACCCCTTCTTTTATATTCCTTGGCCTAGGCAAATTAGGAAATTTAATTACAATAAAATTTCCTTAATTTCCTTGACATGATTTAATTGAGAAAAATAAAATAAAATTTCCCAATTTAATCTATATTGGCCGGCCACATCAAGGGGAAACAATTTAGACAAGTTTTAATCAACAAATTAAAACTTCCTAATTTGTTTCCGGAAATTTTAAAAAATAAAATTTCTCTTCAAAAATCTCTTCATGGTTGATAAAAGGAAATTTCTATAATTTTAATTTTACAACATGTGAATAATTTTTAAAGAGAAAATAAAATATCTCACCAATCTACAAATAAGGAAAGAGATCTAATATCTTTCTTTAATCTTTTGTAGATCTTTTATAAGAGAGATATTTTAATTTTAATTCTCTTTAATAAATTATTTCTTCCACATAATAAAAATTAAAATTAAAATTCCTTTTTAATTTAATTTGGTCGGCCCCCACTAGCTTGGGTTCAAGCTAGGGCCGACCACCCTAATTTATACCTAGGTCGACCCTAGCTTGGTTCCCAAGCTAGCTTGGTCGGCCCCCTTTGGGTGGGTATAGAAGGTGGGTATAGGTGGGTATAGTACTCTATAAATAAGAGGCTATGATAGAGACCGAGAGGAGGAATTGGTTTTGGTCTCCCGATAAAATTAAGCATCCCATGTTCGCCCCGAACACACAACTTAATTTTATCAATAATAATTCATTCCACTAGAGAACTATTATTGAACTACCGCACCAATCCCAAATTACATTTTTGGGCTCCTTCGTATTATGAGTGTGTTAGTCTCCCTGTGTTTAAGATATCGAATGTCCACTAATTAAGTGAGTTACTGACAACTCATTTAATTAATATCTAAATCTAAGAGAAGTACCACTCAACCTTATTGTCATGTCGGACTAGGTCCACCTGCAGGGTTTAACATGACAATCCTTATGAGCTCCTCTTGAGGACATTATCAACCTAGTATCTCTAGGACACAGTTTCCTTCTATAATCAACAACACACACTATAAGTGATATAATTTCCCAACTTATCGGGTTTATTGATTCATCGAACTAAATCTCACCCATTGATAAATTAAAGAAATAAATATCAAATATATATGCTTGTTATTATATTAGGATTAAGAGTACACACTTCCATAATAAACGAGGTCTTTGTTCCTTTATAAAGTCAGTATAAAAGAAACGACCTCAAATGGTCCTACTCAATACACTCTGAGTGTACTAGTGTAATTATATAGTCAAGATAAACTAATACCTAATTACACTACGACCTTCTAATGGTTTATTCCTTTCCATTTTGGTCGTGAGCTATTGTTTATAATTTATAAGGTACTGATAATATCATCTTCTGCATGTGACACCACATACTATGTTATCTACAATATAAAATAAATGAACAACTACAAACAAATGTAGACAATTTGACCAAATGTGATTCTTTATACATAATGAATGTTTACAAAGCTTAGGATTTCAGTATACACTCCAACAATGGTGGACCCAATAAAGATCGAAGCTGTGAGTAATTGGAACAGGCCAAAGAATGCCAGTGAAGTCAGAAGTTTTCTTGGGTTAGCAGGATATTACAGGAAGTTTGTGGAGGGGTTTCTCTAGAATTGCAGCCCCAATGACCGTTCTCACCAGGAAGAACAAGAAGTACGAATGGACCGACGACTGTGAGAAGAGTTTCACGGAGTTGAAACAGAGACTGACCAATGCTCCGATTCTCACTCTTCCAGAAAGTAACAAAAGCTTTGATATGTACAGTGACGCTTCCAGATTAGGACTCGGAGTTGTACTCATGCAGAATGGCAAGATCATTGCCTACGCCTCTAGGCAACTCAAAGAACATGAAAAAAATTATCCCACTCACGATCTAGAGCTAGCTGTCGTGGTCTTCACTCTTAAAATATGGAGACATTACCTATATGGAGCTCAGTGTAAGATTTATACAGATCACCAGAGTCTGAAATACTTCTTCACACAGAAAGACCTGAACATGAGACAGCGCAGATGGCTCGAACTGGTCAAGGACTATGACTGCAAAATCTTCTACCATCCGGGAAAAGCCAACAAAGTCGCCAATGCGCTTAGCAGGAAGTCTTGTGCCGCCTCAATATCACTATAGGTATTATCCTAACCCAAAAGTACCCGGAGTTATTTTAAGTTCGAGTACAAACTTTTATGAGGTATGGGGGATTATAACAACCATAGGATCCCTAGTAATTTTATGAATTATTTTCCCATGATTAAAAATAGGCTTTATGTAGATTTTTTTCAAAAATAAAAAGGAAATAGAACTAAAAAGAGGCATAATCAAGGTTTGAACCTTGGACCTCTTGTTAGATGCATGTATGTGATAACTAGTAGCCCCAGCAGGGGTGTGCTGTTAGGAAGGGAAGGAACATTGTAGTTAAAGGTAAGGAAAGACTCCCTTCACTTAGAAGGAAAAGTTTGAGTTGCCTTCTTCCTCCCTAATGAAAAGATCAATTTGCCGTCTTCCTTCATTTAACATAAATAAGAGAAAGGGAAAGTGAACTTCATTTTTTTCTTCTCTCTTCTTCCTCCCTCCTTCTCTCCACCGAAAACCTAAGCCCTCACCTTCACCATTGCCGAAACCAAGCCAAAGGATTTCTCCTAGGGAAACTTCACAAAATCAAGGGTACTTTTCATTAGTAAACCAAGCGAAAGGAAGTAAGTAATCCCCTCACCTGCAGTACAAGTAGCTTTCCTACATTTCTACACTTAAAAGTTTCTTGAAAACCTAGGATCTTGCCTTGTAAGTTCGGCCAAGGTAAGGTTAAGAGGCTATCTATTGTTACTAAAAGTTTTCATGCTTCCTGTGGTTTAAAAAAAATTTGGAATCACACCTCCTATAGGTTTCGGCCATGAAGTGATAAAAGGTTTAGAGAAAAGTTTTTGAAACCTAACTATACTTGTATATGATTCCTCATGATGTATGATCTTCTATATGATGTTAGTTTAGGTATTTCATGCCTTATGTTACTCAAAAGTTAGAACCATGTTCTATAGGTTTCGGCCAAGTAAAGATAAAAAGGTTTAGAAGAAGTTTAAAAACCTAACAATACTTGTTTATGATTCCTCATGATATGTAACTCACCATATGATGTTAGTTTAAAGATTTCATGTTTTAGGTTGCATAAGAACTTAGAATCATGCTTCTAGGGTTTCAGCCAAGAAGAAATAAAAGCATTGGAGGAAGTTTTAAAACCTAACCATGCTTGCTTATGCTCTCTCATGATATATGATCTCCTACATAATGATAGTTTAAGTTTTCATGTCTTATGTTGCATTAAAAACCCAGAGGCTTACCCTTAGGTTTCGGCCAAAAGAAAGAAAAAGGTTTAGAGAAAGTTTTAGACCTAAACCATGCTTGCTTATACATCTAGGGTTTCGGCCAAGAAGAATTAAAGGACTTAGAGGAAGTTTAAAAAAAAAAAACCTAACTATGCTTGCTTATGTTTCCTCATGATATGTAACCCACTATATGATATTCATTTAGGGTTTTCATGCTTTAGGTTGCATAAAAAGCTAGACCCATGCTTCTAGGGTTTCGGCCAAGTAAAGATAAAAGGGTTTAGAGGAAGTTTAAAAACCTAACAAGACTTGTTTATGATTCTTCATTATATGTAACCCACTATATGATGTTAGTTTAAGGTTTCATGCTTTAAGTGGTTGAAAGAAACCTAGGATCATGCCTTCATGCTTCGGCCAAGACAAGAAAAAGGAGGTTAAGGAGGCACCTAGGGTTTCTAAGGTCTCATATGTTATGCTAGTACCATGAGAACTTATGTTAGTGATTTCCATGGTTTTATGTTGCTTGAAAAATCCATGATTTCATGTCTACATGTTTCGGCCAAGATAAGAAAAATGAGGACAAGGAGCTACTTAAGGTTTCTATGATAGAATATGAATTTATGTCACCATGTTATTTGATATGTATACTCATGCCATCATGTTACGATTCCTATGATATGTTATTATGTTATGTGCACTTTATGCCATCATGTATGATTCCTATGATATGCTATATGAACTTTATGCCATCATGTTATGATTTCTATGATATGCTACATGTTATGTGCACATTATGCCACCATGATATGATTCCTATGATATGCTATATGTTATGGGCACTCATTGCTATCATGTTATGTTTATGTAAGGCTTATGTTTGAGGAAAAGCCTAAGAGATGCTTCCCTTAAGTTGGGATTAAGAGCACTCTTCATGATAGCCTAAGAGATGCTTCCCTTAAGTTGGGACTAAGAGCACTCTTCATGTTATGACAAGAGATATGATAGGCTATGATATGACAAGGAACATGTATGCTATTTTACTTTTGTATGGCTTGTACCAAGGGTGGGCTCCTAAGCGCCCTTAGGTCGATGGTCAATGAAACGGGCCTAGTAAAAGGGATGAGCTCCTAAGTTGCCCCTAGGTCGATGATCAATGAAACGGGCCTAGTTCCTAGTAGGTTCAAGATTAGCTACCTTGGATCTACTTAGGATGCGCGCATTCATATATGTATGTGATACAAAGCCGGGCCCTCATGTTGAAATTATGTTTAAGTATTGATGTAATATATGTTTTCAAAAGGACATTTGGCATATACTCATTTCATGATACATGTTTTCAAAAGAACATCTTGCATCTACATGTTCATGCTATATAGTTTCCTCTATGCTTTAGTAAGATGCTATTGAAGATATGTCTATGATGCTTAAATGATCATGCTACTACTTTATGCTTATGCTCTCACATGCTATGTTATGATTTGCTTAAGATGAGTATGCCACTACTTTATGCTAGCATGTAAGTTTTTTTTTCATACCTAGATGTGAGTTGAATGAGCATATTACCACTTTATGATTAATGCATGATTTATGGTTTTGTGAGTAGGAAGGGATCTTACTAAGCCTATGTGCTTATAGTTTAATTTCCCTTGTACTGCAGAAAAAGGAAAAGAATGGCTAAACTAAAGGGAGTAGCAGGAATGGCAAGGATGTGTGTGGAAGTGGCATGGTGGAAAGAAGATCTATTTTATATTTGAAGAATTATTCATTCTCTAAGTTTTTCTTATGAACTATTTTTCCTACTAGATACTTTTGGATGGTTTATACTTGATGCAAACTTATGTTTCATTTTTATGCTTTAGTAAGATGATCATGTTGCAAGTAGTAAATATTGAATCAAGTTATATGCACTAGCATGTTGACACGTTTATTATGTTACATGATTTTATAGCTCACATGCCATATTTTATTAGTATGCTTTTATGATAGCATGATCAATAGTTAGTTTTCTTATATATACTTCCGCAGCCATGATTTTATATTTATGAATGCACGTATGTATGTTCAAATAACGCCGTCCTCCCTAAATAGTGGAAGGGCGGGCGTTACAGATACATGATTAGTGTGATTGATTTGTTAAATGTAGGTTTTGATCTTAGATGTAGATCATGGTTGGATTTGATTATTTGAGATGGTTATGCATGTTGTAGTAGGTTGATAAATAGGAGGTTAATCAATAGTCGTATTCGATTATGATTATCCTAAATAGGTTTGAGGATTTGATTTAGCTAATTAATTTATATATAATTCGCTAAATTTGTATACCATCTATTACAAGACTTTGATTCGAGACGGTGTCTCGACGAGGGATCTATTGCGGATATGATCCTTTCTATTGGAGGCGGGTACCTTGACTTTTCTTTTGATATGTCATGTTAATATGCTTAGTAGATTTTAACAAGTAGTGATAATTATGTTTTATATCTGCATCGGTATGTCATTATCCATTATCTGTGCATGCTTTAATTGTTACTTGTTTAGCATTCATGTTTATACCCTTCAGATTATTTGTGATCATGGAGATAATGACATACCATGCCATTTGATATACCGGACTAGGTTTTTATCATACCTGACTTGTGTACCTTAGATTTTTGGATTTGACTCATTGATGTTAGGGTACACTTTTTATATATGTGGATAGGGTCAAGATATAGCCATTCTTAGTGTCATGCATCATCTCGCATGATTGCTTGCTATGCGATAGTTGGCTCCATTATTGTTGAGCACATCGCCAGTTACATGGATCTGCACACACCACCACTCATGGGTTAGTGGTATATTTAGACAGGGTGTAATGCTGGCTCTGTCGGTGCTCCGTTGGTCCACTCATGGGTAGCGTGACGCAACGTGGTAGCACGTCAGGGGTCCCTCCGCTGGATTATCCCATAGAGATGAGAGCATTGAGCTCTCCAACTTATGATTTGGGGTAGGAGTATAGGTGTACTCCGACAACATCCCGTCCATTCGATCACTCATCAGGAGCAGTGATGGCAAAGTGCACGGTTGTCACAGCCCTACCCACTCGGTCTCACCATCGTGTGTGAGACGTCTGACTAGAGAGTAGGGGTGACCAGGACATGTAATTGAAATCATACGCATTGATGCATTTATTGCTTGTGTTTGCTGCACTTATTTGCTGCATTTGGATGGATGCATATTTTTGACATACATACAGGATTTATGATACTCTCGGTCTGACGACCTGACTATTCTGATAGGAGACACTGGTGAGTACAGTTCTCTTCAGCCTTTTCTATTGTGTATTTTTCAGCTTTTGTCCAGGAGACTGTACTCCATAGTTTTTACTACTTGTTATAGTTTACTATACATGTCAACTGGTATCCGCTGAGTGTTGGTCTCACCCTGTTGATATATATATTTTCAGATATCAGGTAGAGTCATGTAGAGTCGTTTGGAGTATCCTGTCTGCCGATTCCCATGTCACCTCAGAAGACTTACCGTTTTCATTTATGTTTTATTCGTTTTATGTATTAAGAGTACTTAGCATTGTATATTCTGGTTTGTCTCTGGAGCGTTGTTATGTGGTATTTTTTATTGTTTGTTGTGTTGTGTAAGCCTAGCTAGCTAGCAGTCTTTGTTTTTGGTTGTTATTGTTTCTATCGTTTTCCGTTGTGTTTTGGTTTTTAGTACAGCCGTGTGGGCTGCTTATTATATAAACTGCATGGTTGTTTATTTATTTTATTGTTATTATTCCGGCCGTGTTGGTCGAGGTATATTGGCCCTAAGGGCATTGTAGATATGTCTCAGATTGTCACCCATACAGGGGAGATGCTGCCAAAATTTCTTCTGGCAATGACTCTCTCGTGGCGTGACAATTTATTGGTATTAGAGCGAGGTTTACGAGTCTTATTTATTGTGTTTCAGATTTCATGTTTTAATTTTCTTGATGTGATTTTTCGGGTTTTGGGAACAGGCAGCAGCAAGACATCTCCAAGCTATAGGAGGTTTGTTGGTATATTGTTATCATATATTTCTGTTAATGTATGCATTGTTGACTATGACATGTATTAGCACTTTTTATTTAGTACCTGTCTGGTTGTTGTAGCTCATATTACATGTGATGGGTTAGCCACTGATCATGGTCGACCTTAATAAAGATCAAGGATTATAGTCTCTGTTGATTTTTTTTTTCATATCATACCACCAGTAGTTTTGGCTTCTGTTACTACTAGTTGGTTAGAAGATGGAGGCACATACCAGCCTCTGCTATTATTAGCTGGGTGGTGGATAGTACCTACATATTCATGTTGACTTAGCTAGTAGAATACCATTTTATCTTAGTTAATTTCATCAGTAGATAATTAATTTACTCTTGTTAGATCGGTTAGTAGAAGTCTGATTTACACTTGTTGATTTGGGTAGTCGTGGATCGATATACCTTAGTTGCTTGTGAAGGATTAATGTATTCTTGATTAGTTAGTAGATGACCGATATAGTTTTGTTGGTCCTATCAGTAGGGGATTATCATACTCTATTTTTAGAGGTTTGAATCTTTGGATTATTTGAGCTTAGTTAGGTATCTAGAGCACTTTTGAGTACACGACTTGTACTGACGTGGAAAAGACTGAATTAGCTGTATACCATTGTCGGTTTGGTCAGTGTATAGAGGATCGATGTATCCTATTCCATGGGTACTTTAATTTTAGACTGTATGTACCTAGTTGGATAACTTAGAAGGTAGCATAGGGAATGTCAGGTTGATTGGATTAAATATGTTGATTATTCCTATCTATGTTGCGTGTGCATATGATTGTTATGTGTTGTAGGATTGTCCATTTGCAAGTAGTATTTGTATACATGTTCCGATATGGTTATTGTAGGTTCCTTGTGGATTATAGCTATGTAGTTTGGTGTACGTGTATGATTGTATTATTGAAGGTATCATGTCGATTAAATCTATGTTATGGTATGTGTACATGTGTTTGGTGTATTATGGGAGGTATCTTGTTGATTATATTCGTTCTGTGTGTACACTCATGTCTATTATGATTTGTTGGAAGTATTATGTTGATTATACTCTTGACATAGGTGTATATATGTTAGGTGAGTGTTGTTTGAGGTGTATTGATGATTATACCTACGTTGATATATGCACACGGGTTCGATATGCATTGTTAGAGGTATCACGCTGATTTATACCTGTGTTATGAGTGTATTGGGTGTGCACTAATTGGAGGATTATGTCGATCATACCTATGTTGTGTGTACACGTGTGCCAGGTGTATTGTTGGTGGTATCATGATGATTCTACCTATGTTGAATGTAGGATGTTGAGTGTCTACATTATGTCATTTGTTGTATTACCCTATCAACTAATTCTCCTATTGGTGGGTGACCCGCTAGGATGTTGATAGAGTTGACGATGGATTTGATTTGCTTACTAGGTTGTTATACCCTTGGCTGCCCATAGTGATATGTGGTAGAGTGATCTCGTGCAGTCTCTAGTTGGATAGTTAGATGTCTTGGTCACTTATGGGATGTTTGTGGTGGAGCGTTGCTCCCACATAATTTGGATTGTTGTGGTGGAGCGTTGCTCCCACATATTATGGGATGTTTGTGGTGGAGCATTGCTCCCACATATTTTGGATTGTTGTGGTGGAGCATTGCTCCCACATATTATGGATTGTTTGTGATAGAGCGTTGCTCCCATATATTTTGGATTGTTTGTGGTGGAGCGTTGCTCCCGCATATTTTGGATTGTTGTGGTGGAGCGCTGCTCCCATATAGGTTGCCTTGTTGGTGGTAGAGCGTTGTTCCAACATATGTAATATTTCTTGTGATGAAGCGTTTCTCTCACATTAGATGATCTATTCTTTGGTGATTTGTAGTTGTCACGCTCCGCAAGTGTATGGAAATGTCGCAAGTAATATAAAAGATTATCGTATCCACAGGGACTGGAATAAGCACTAGAAATGTCTCAATGCGAATTAGCTAAACAACTATCCAATCGTTTCAAATGCAAAGTGAAGGTAAACAAATCTAATATTATAGATCTACAAACAAGAGTTTAGTGTTTTGGGTTATGATAAGGGAGATTCTAGGAGTTTCGGTTTCTTTGTAAGATTTCTTGAATGTAAATGGTTCACCAATTCTTATCCCTCAATTGCCAAACACTTGTAGAAAGTTGCCGGTTCTCTCTTGCAATAGACAACCGGCTAAGGACTGAGAAATGTATCTAAATATGATCAATTAGACGTGAACCTACGTTGTCCTTACACAGAAGCACACCTATTACTATGCCTTCCTCGGATATCAACATAGAAGCCCACAACTTATTAATCTATCAAGATACAAGAAACTAATCACAAAATTCATCCTACTCTCTTGAATATTCCTATTTCCTCTTCAAGATTATCTCTCAAACGTCCTTACACGGGCTTGCACCTGTCACCTGGATCCCTCGGATGATCGAGTGAGAGTTTATCTTTACAAAGTCCACAAGAAATCCAAACAATCAATCAAGAATGAGAATTAAGCACAAATCACCATTAATCATTCAAGATCTAATTGATACAAGCAAGACATTGTCATTGAAACAAGAAAATGGCAAATCCATAAGAGATTACATCAATCCATCATAAGAATACTTCCTTAATCCTAGAATACAAGATCTACTCCATGAATCGAGGAAGAATATCCGAAGAAATGAAGATTACAAGCATTTCTTAAATCTCCAATCCAAGAAACCAAGAAAAGGGGGAAAGAGAAAACTTATCTACGAAGAAGCCTCGTCTTCGGATCCAATCCTCGCTCCGTAGTCGAAATCGTTAAGAACTTCCTTAGAATCGCCCAGAAATCCTCCCAAGAATGGGAGGAAACCACCAAATCTAGCCTTCTCCCAAAGGGGGAGAGATCCCCTTTCAATTCATGAAGGAGGGTTTAAATAGAGGAGGGAATCGGGCGCCAAACGGCCCCGTGACACGGCCGTGTGTGATTAACACGGCCATGTCCAGTTCCTTCTCTGCCAAAGCTGCACGGTAGACCCTTCTGCTCTCTGGAAATGCTACACGGCCGTGTGGTGCACACGGCCACAGCCTGCTTGGTTTCTGGAAACCTCACACGGCCGTGTAGATCCAAACGGCCATGTAAGGCTTCTGCTCTGGTTGGCTTCAAATCTTGACACGGCCGTGTGAGGTTCACACGACCATGTCATCTTCCTCTTTTGTTGGTGCCAAACTCCACACGGCCCGAGCTCCATACCAGTGCAGCGCCGTGTGAGGTACACGGCCTGATGCTTTCTCCCTTTGTTTCCTCCAAGGCTTGCCCAAAGATGTAGTTTCTTCACCAAATCGACTCCTGTGTACAAAAAATGCACAAAAAGCAGATCTCCGAACCAAAAGAGTAAATATGCTAAAAGGAAAGCTGGATGTATAAAAATGCATAGATCAAGCATGCTCAAAGTATGTAAATGTGCGTAAAAACATGCATAAAAGAGTATATAATCTACGCACATCACACCCCCAGACTTAAACCTTTGCTTGTCTTCAAGCAAAATGCCGTAGTCTAAATTCATATGTTCTACAACACATTCATAAACCCTAGTGCACTTTCCTAACTCTATCAAAAAGTTTCATTAACAAGCATGATCATAGAAACAAGTAAAGTATGGTTCAAGCATAAGAATCTTGTGCACAGTGTAAAAGTAACTCAACACCCTTCAAGTTTCAATCCATGTCCTAGTCAAGTCGTCATCAAATTTGAATTCCTAGTGTTTCCAGTGAAAGACAAGTAACCAGTGATAGGCACTTACTCACCATTCACTTGGTTCATATTTCTCAACTAACCCAAGGTATCAAAGGTGTGCTCAATCTCAAGGGAAGCTAAGCAGTCATTTCCCCAGTAACCTAACTCGGTCTCAAAGGGGTGACTTGCTAGATTCCACTCATGACAACTGTTTTTTATATCCCTTATTTTTTTATTTTATTTTTTTTTATAAGTGTTTGCATTGTGCAAAACTTATTCACAAATGTACTTTTTAGCACACATGTTGGGATATTTTGATTTTTCCAAATGAGCTTTAATGATTTGAGCCTCATCCAGTAACCAAAATGAAAGTTGAGAAATCACCATGGAAACCAAGTACTAAGCAAACAAGATGAATCATGACTATTTCAATGACATCAACTATTCAAGCATCAAGCACAAGTGTAGTGAATATAAAATCCTTAAGGTTGAACCAAAACTAAAACTCATCACCATAAGATTCTCAGCTTATTAATGCTTCCTAAGATAGAAAAAAGAACTACACAAAGTTTACTACTAGCATCATTCGAACACCATGAATCAAGACAATAATCATGCTAACATTTCACTTGAATCCAAGAAAGCATATAAGTGAAGATTTGATGTTCTCAAAAAAAATTTTGCCATGATTATTTCAAAAGCAAGCAAAATAAAGCAACAAGCAATGAAAATAAGAACCAACATGAAAAACTAACAAAAACTAAAAACTGAAAATGAAAAACCAAACTAAACAGTACATGACACCCCCCCCAGACTTAAACTTTTCATCGTCCCGATGAAATCAATATGGTGGAGGAGGTGGAGGTGGACGAGGGAAAGGAGGTCTACGACGTGGTTGGCCAATAGGAAAACTAGGAAAACCTGGAATCTCACCCAAAGATCTATGATACTCATATAAAGCATATACTTGTTGGCTAGTAAGCATCATGCTCTGCATAAAATCTCTCATCCTAGCCTGATCAGTATCATAATCCTGCACAAACTCAGCCACTTGACCTTGAAAATTCCTCGTAAACTGAAAATGATTTTGTACCTCCCTAAACTGATCATCAGATAAAGAGAAGCGCCCCTCCAACATTTTTCGTTGGGAATCTTGCTTCTCATGAAGTGATTCTAGAGACGTACGAAAATCTGAAAAATCAAACCTAGAAGATCCCGTGCCATATGCAAAAGAATGCCTAGCGGGCTCCATAAAACTAGAAGGCTGCGGGTGTCCATATGACGAGGGCTCATGATGTGGCTCAGTGTCTCCAGGTATAGAAGGGTTATCCTCAAAATCTAACTCAGAAACTACCCAATTAGCCGGGTTACGAATAGTAGTTCGTTCAGGAAAAGGAAGGGGTAAAGGAGAACCACTCCTCCTAGGAAACGCGAAACCATTCTCATCCCGAACGATCATTTTCATAGCAAGACATGCATCAATGTCAATCATGTCATTACCATGAATTATTTCCAACCCAGCAACATCAAGATTTAAATTATAAGCTATTCGGGTAATCAAACCACCAAAAACAATTGATCCCGATGATGTCCTAGCAGATCTTAATAAGGTTTGAACAAAATGAAAACCAGAATCAAATTCAACCTTATAAAGCATAGCCCATAGAGCATAAAGCTCTATCTTTTTAACCACCCCATCACTCTCTCCCCTACCAAAAATAATTTTACCCATGACTCTATGTAGATACCTAAAGATGGGGTTCTGCATATGGGAGGCCTTAGCTCTTGAAGGCTCATAAGGTTGATCTAACCCAGTTATTGCATTCCAAAAATGATTCCAATTAAACCTTGGATCAAACCTACGAGGGCTACCGGTGGTTAATCCAAAACAAGAATTAAAGTCACTAAATGCCCATAGAAATTCTTGATTCATTAGTCTAAAAGAGATTTTTCCAAAATAATCATCTTCATTAGTAAAATGGACATCCAATGAACTCAAAAATTCCAAAACAAGACGAGGATATGTAGGCAAATGTGTGTACATAATATCACTCCAATCCAAAAACCCAATCATCAAATCTACATCTTCCCTAATTCCAAGCATATCAAGAACAGTTGGGTCCATATATCTAGTACACATTATCTTTCTATTGACAAGAATTGCAAATCTAGTTACTTGATCATCATTTCTAAACACAATATTGAATTCATTGTCATTACCTTTGTTGCGTGAAGTCCTTTTGCCTTTGCCCTTCACTGGTTGTTTTCCTTTGTCCCTTGATGGCTCCTTCTCTTTGTCTCCACTGGATCCACCACCTCCTTTGCGAAGTTTCTTCAAAATATTGGACATCTTGATGAGTTTAGATAGGGGAAGAATTATCTAGAGTTGGAAAAATGGAACTCAAAGAACAAAGATCTTAGGTTAGGAGAACAAAAAGTCCAAGTCTTAGAAAGGAGGAGAATCGGATCTAAGAGATCTTGAGAGATTAGAGAGGAGTTTTTAAGAGATCGGGAGAGAAAGATATGTTTTGGAGAGTTGGGGGTGTGCGGAACACAGCCAAGATCTGACCGTGTAAGGTAGAAAGAAGACTTTAATAACTCTCCTACATGGGCCGTGCAGATCCACACGGCCTCCCCCTCTTCCCTCTCTGGATTCTTCGCACGGCCGTGTCTGGGACACAGCCTCTCCATCCTTCTTCTCGGGATTCTTTACACGGCCGTGTCTGGGACACGGCCTATACCTTTTTCTCCTCGGGAGATCCCACACGGCCGTGTCTGGATGACACGACCCTAACACTTCCCTTCTCTGCAACCTTTACCTAGCCGTGTATAGCACACGGCCTGGCTCTGTTTTGCACCTAATCTGAAAACAAAATAAAAAACAAGTAAAAACCAACAAAATGAATTTATACTAGCTAAAAGAATTTAATCTAGAGGGCGAGGTTCAGAAAAATACAACCTTTGTACCTCTTCTATTTTCGCACCATGAATATATTTTTTCAACCGTTGACCATTTACCTTAATTATCCCAAAATCTTTGTTCCAAATATCTACAGCTCCAAAAGGATAAACCTTTTTTACCTCATATGGACCCGTCCACCTTGACTTAAGCTTCCCAGGAAAAAGTTTTAATTTCGAATTGAACAACAAAACCAAATCTCCTACATTAAAGTCTTTACGAAGAATGTGTTGATCATGCCATTTCTTGGTCCTTTCTTTGTAAGACTTAGCATGCTCATATGCATCCATCCTTAATTGATCAAGTTCGTTCAACTGAAGCTTCCTTTTCTCCCCTGCTTCCTTTAAATCCATATTCAAATTTGTAATTGCCCAATAAGCCTTGTGTTCTAGTTCAACTGGAAGATGGCAAGGCTTACCATAAACTAATCGAAATGGGGTCATCCCAATAGGAGTTTTATAAGCAGTTTGATATGCCCATAAAGCATCATCTAATTTCAATGCCCAATCCTTTCTTGAAGTGGATACAGTCTTTTCCAATATGGACTTAATTTCCCGGTTAGATATCTCAGCTTGCCCATTAGTTTGAGGATGATAAGGTGTTGCTACTTTATGCTTCACTCCATATCTTCTAAGTAAGTTTTCAAAATGTTTCTCCATCACTAATGACTGCCTTTGGCACCCCAAATCTTGGAAAGATAATACTCCTAAATAATTTGATAACTGTTTTCGCATCGCACGTAGGAGATGCCACAGCTTCTACCCATTTGGACACATAATTCACCGCCACAAGAATATACCTATTTCCATATGAAAGAGGGAAAGGTCCCATGAAATCAATTTCCCAAACATCAAATAACTCAACCTCAAGAATGTAATTTAACATCGTTCCATTTCTTTTAGTTATATTCCCAGTTCTCTGACATTGATCACAAGACTGAACAAACAACTTAGCATCCCTGAATAAGGTTGGCCAATAAAATCCTGCTTGAAGAATTTTCGTAATTGTTTTTGAACTACCCAAATGTCCTCCATAGGACGAAGAATGGCAATGAAACAAGATATCTCTAACTTCTTCTTCAGGTATACATCTTCGATAAATCACATTATTGCACTTCTTATGCAGGAGAGGTTCATCCCAAACATAATTCTTAACTTCTGAAAAAAACTTTTTCCTTTGTTGATGAGAAAAATTCGGAGGTAACAATCCACTAGCAAGGAAATTCACAAAATCTGCGTACCAAGGAGTTTTCACACTTGATAAAGCTAATAAGTGTTCATCCGGGAATATGTCATCAATAGGTAAATCAAAATCCACCTCATTTTCTGACTTTTGAGATATTCTAGACAAATGATCCGCTACTACATTTTCAGCTCCTTTCTTATCCCTAATCTCAAGGTTGAACTCTTGCAAAAGTAAAATCCACCTGATTAACCTAGGTTTAGCATCTTTCTTTCCAAGTAAATACCGAATAGCTGCATGATCAGTATACACTATTATTCTTGATCCTACTAGATAGGATCCGAATTTATCAATAGCAAATACCACTGCCAATAATTCTTTTTCTGTAGTAGAATAGTTTACTTGGGCTGCATCAAGTGTTTTACTTGCATAATGGATCGCATGTAAAATCTTATTCCTTCGTTGTCCCAAAACTGCTCCTACAGCAAAATCACTAGCATCACACATTATTTCAAAAGGAAGATCCCAATCAGGTGCTTGAATGACTGGAGCTGTTGTAAGAGCACTCTTGATTTTATTGAAGGCTTCAATACATTCGCTATCAAAACAAAACTCAACATCTTTAATCAACAGATTAGTCAATGGCTTGGAAATCTTTGAAAAGTTCTTAATAAAACGTCTATAGAAACCAGCATATCCCAAAAAACTCCTAACTCCTTTTACACTGATGGGTGGGGGTAATTTGTCTATTACTTCCACTTTTGCCTGGTCTACCTCAATACCACGCTCTGAAATTTTATGCCCCAAAACTATTCCTTCCTTAACCATAAAATGACATTTTTCCCAGTTCAACACTAGGTTTGTATCTTCACACCTTTTTAGAACAGTAGAAAGATTTGACAAACAAGAATCAAAGTCATTTCCATAAACTGAGAAGTCATCCATGAACACCTTCATAATTTTTTCTATTAAATCTGAAAAAATTGCCATCATGCATCTCTAAAAAGTGGCTGGAGCATTACAAAGCCCAAATGACATTCGACGATAAGCAAAGGTACCATAAGGACAAGTAAAAGTAGTCTTCTCCTGGTCTTGAGGATGAATTGGAATTCGAAAAAATCCAGAATATCCGTCCAAGTAACAAAAGTAGGAATGTTTAGCTAATCTTTCAAGCATTTCATCAATAAATGGTAAAGGGAAATGATCCTTCCTTGTTTCTTTATTCAACTTCCGATAATCAATGCACATTCGCCACCCCGTCACTGTTCGTGTTGAAATTAGCTTATCTTCTTCATTCTTGATAACCGTCATTCCTCCCTTCTTTGGAACCACGTGGACCGGACTCACCCATTCACTATCCGAAATTGGGTAAATAATCCCTGCATCAAGAAGTTTAATCACTTCATTCTTTACTACCTCTTTTAAATTTGGATTTAGTCTCCTTTGATGCTCAATTGAGTTCTTGTACCCCTCTTCAAGTAAAATTCTATGCATACAGAGAGATGGACTAACCCCTTTTATATCATCAATTATATATCCAATGGCCTTTCTATGCACCCTTAACTCATCCAACAGTCTCTTTGTTTCAAACTCATTTAACTAAGCATTAATTATAACTGGATAAGTAGAATTCGGACCAAGAAATTCATACTTAAGATTTGGTGGTAATGGTTTAAGTTCAAGTTTAGGTGGTACTATTTCTGATAAAACTGACTCTTGTTCTATCAACATAGTCTCCTCCTTAGCCAAGCTTTCTTCTAAAAACTCTTCATTATCTAAAGACAGATCATCCTCCTTAAGATCACCAAGACATACCCCATTTTCTATTGAAAATGCTTTTTCACCAAACATTTTTGATAATGATTCACAGCACCAAGGAAATAATGTTTGGAAATCGTTTTGATTCAAGATAAGCCCTTTTTCAACATCATCCTTTTCCCTAATGATATCCATTGTTAAGAATGAGCTATCTTGCTCTGCCCAATCATTGGAATTTTGCGTAATTCTGCCAACTATCTCAAAAGTTTCTTCTAGATTTTTTTTCAAGAATGATCCTCCAGATGCTAAATCCAGTTGATTCTTATTTGAGAAAGAAAGCCCAACATAGAACAAATGCATAATTAACCATTTCTCAATTCCATGATGTGGACATAACTGCTGAAGAGAAGAATATCTTTCCCAGGCTTGGTATAATTTTTCTCCATCCAATTGCTTAAAATTTAAAATTTGACTTCTCAAATAAGTAGTTTTCCTTGGAGGGAAATATTGGTCAAGGAATTTTTGCTCTAACTCATCCCATGTTTTGATACTTTGAGACTTTAGAGAATTATACCATCTTTTTGCAGCATCCTTCAGACTAAAAGGAAAAGTAAGCAGCTGAACAATATCAGATGAAACTTCCTCATATTTCAAAGTATAACAATATCAATAAAACTCCATCAAATGGGAATAAGGGTTCTCAATCTCCAATCCTCCAAACTGAGTTTTCTGAACCATGGAAACAAAAGATGGTTTGAGTATAAAATTTCTTGCTTGTATGTTAGGGTAAACAATTGCTCCCATTTGTTTTGCAGACTTCGGAGCTCCATAATCTCCTAGTGACTTGCACACCATGTTAAGATATTCTTGTTCTTCTATTTGCCTTTGCAGAATTTCTCTTTTATGGAAAGTTCTGTCAATCTCAGGGTCAAAAGGAAAGAATTCCCCTGCAAAGTTAGATCTTCGCATACACAAGAACAAGATAGCAAATGACAATTCAACAGAAAAAGAAAAATAAAAGAATCAAAAATGCAGAATTGAATTTGTACAAAAAGAATTAACAAGAAGTAAAAGTTATACAAGAAAATAAAAACAGAAATCTAATGATTAGTTACAACTATGCAATATGAAAGGAAAACAAATGTTATGTTTAGTCTAACTCAATTGATAATTCCTAATGTTATAGCGCAGTCCCCGGCAACGGCGCCAAAAACTTGTCACGCTCCGCAAGTGTACGGAAATGTCGCAAGTAATATAAAAGATTATCGTATCCACAGGGACTGGAATAAGCACTAGAAATGTCTCAATGCGAATTAGCTAAACAACTATCCAATCGTTTCAAATGCAAAGTGAAGGTAAACAAATCTAATATTATAGATCTACAAACAAGAGTTTAGTGTTTTGGGTTATGATAAGGGAGATTCTAGGAATTTCGGTTTCTTTGTAAGATTTCTTGAATGTAAATGGTTCACCAATTCTTATCCCTCAATTGCCAAACACTTGTAGAAAGTTGCCGGTTCTCTCTTGCAATAGACAACCGGCTAAGGACTGAGAAATGTATCTAAATATGATCAATTAGACGTGAACCTACGTTGTCCTTACACAGAAGCACACCTATTACTATGCCTTCCTCGGATATCAACATAGAAGCCCACAACTTATTAATCTATCAAGATACAAGAAACTAATCACAAAATTCATCCTACTCTCTTGAATATTCCTATTTCCTCTTCAAGATTATCTCTCAAACGTCCTTACATAGGCTTGCACCTGTCACGTGGATCCCTCGGATGATCGAGTGAGAGTTTATCTTTACAAAGTCCACAAGAAATCCAAACAATCAATCAAGAATGAGAATTAAGCACAAATCACCATTAATCATTCAAGATCTAATTGATACAAGCAAGATAATGTCATTGAAACAAGAAAATGGCAAATCCATAAGAGATTACATCAATTCATCATACAAATACTCCCTTAATCCTAGAATACAAGATCTACTCCATGAATCGAGGAAGAATATCCGAAGAAATGAAGATTACAAGCATTTCTTAAATCCCCAATCCAAGAAACCAAGAAAAGGGGGAAAGAGAAAACTTATCTACGAAGAAGCCTCGTCTTCGGATCGAATCCTCGCTCCGGAGTCGAAATCGTCAATAACTCCCTTAGAATTGCCCAGAAATCCTCCCAAGAATGGGAGGAAACCACCAAATCTAGCCTTCTCCCAAAGGGGGAGAGATCCCCTTTCAATTCATGAAGGAGGGTTTAAATAGAGGAGGGAATCGGGCGCCACACGGCCCCGTGACACGGCCGTGTGTGATTCACACGGCCATGTCCAATTCCTTCTCTGCCAAAGCTGCACGGCCGTGTGACTCACACGGCCAGGACCCTTCTGCTCTCTGGAAATGCTACACGACCGTGTGGTGCACACGGCCACAGCTTGCTTGGTTTCTGGAAACCTCACACGGCCGTGTAGATCCACACGGCCATGTAAGGCTTCTGCTCTAGTTGGCTTCAAATCTTGACACGGCCGTGTGAGGTTCACACGGCCATGTCATCTTCCTCTTCTGTTGGTGCGAAACTCCACACGGCCCGAGCTCCATACCAGTGCAGGGCCATGTGAGGTACACGGCTTGGTGCTTTCTCCCTTTGTTTCCTCCAAGGCTTGCCCAAAGATGTAGATTCTTCACCAAATTGACTCCTGTGTACAAAAAATGCACAAAAAGTAGATCTCCGAACCAAAAGAGTAAATATGCTAAAAGGAAAGCTGGAAGTATAAAAATGCATAGATCAAGCATGCTCAAAGTATGAAATGTGCGTAAAAACATGCATAAAAGAGTATATAATCTACGCACATCAGTAGTTAGTGATCAGATTTCAAACTTGTTATCGGGGATCTCTGGTTGAGAATGTTTGTTGTACAGACATTATGAGTTCTTGGTTTACCATTTAGATTTACAGTGTTGGAGTGTATATTGAAAGCCTAAGCTTTGTAAACATTCATTATGAATAAAGAATCACATTTGGTCAAATTGTTTACATTTGTTTGTAGTTGTTCATTTAATTTATATTGTAGATAACATAGTATGTGGTGTCACATACAGAAGATGATGTTATCAGTACCTTATAAATTATAAACAGTAGCTCACGACTAAAATGGAAAGGATTAAACCATTAGAAGGTCGTAGTGTAATTAGGTATTAGTTTATCTTGACTATATAATTACACTAGTACACTCAGAGTGTATTGAGTAGGACCATTAGAGGTCGTTTGTTTTATACTGACTTTATAAAGGAACAAAGACCTCAGTTATTATGGAAGTGTGTGCTCTTAATCCTAATATAATAACAAGCACATATGTTTGATATTTATTTCTTTAATTTATCAATGGGTGAGATTTAGTTCGATGAATCAATAAACTCGATAAGTTGGGAAATGGTATCACTTATAGTGTGTGTTGTTGATTATAGAAGGAAACTGTGTCCTAGAGATACTAGGTTGATAATGTCCTCAAGAGGAGCTCATAAAGATTGTCATGTTAAACCCTGCAGGTGGACTTAGTCCGACCTGATAATAAGGTTGAGTGGTACTACTCTTGGACTTAGATATTAATTAAATGAGTTGTCAGTAACTCACTTAATTAGTGGACATTCGATATCTTAAACACAGGGAGACTAACACACTCATAATAAGAAGGAGCCCAAAAATGTAATTTGGGATTGGTGCGGTAGTTCAATGATAGTTCTCTAGTGGAATGAATTATCATTGATAAAATTAAGTTGTGTGTTCGGGGCCAACACGGGATGCTTAATTTTATCGGGAGACCAAAACCAATTCCTCCTCTCGGTCCCTATCGTAGCCTCTTATTTATAGAGTTCTATACCCACCTATACCCACCTTCTATACCCAACCAATAGGGGCCGGCCAAGCTAGCTTGGGAACAAGCTAGGGCCGGCCTAGGTATAAAATTGGGCGGCCGGCCCTAGCTTGAACCCAAGCTAGTAGGGCCGGCCAAATTAAATTAAAAAAGAAATTTAATTTTAATTTTTATTATTATGTGGAAGATATAATTTAAAGAGAATTAAAATTAAAATATCTCTCTTGTAAAAGATCTACAAAAGATTAAAGAAAGAGATTAGATCTCTTTCCTTATTTGTAGATTGGAGAGATATTTTATTTTCTCTTTAAAAATTATTCACATGTTGATAAAATTAAAATTATAGAAATTTCCTTTTATCAACCATGAAGAGATTTTAAAGAGAAATTTTATTTTTTAAAATTTTCGGAAACAAATTAGGAAGTTTTAATTGTTGATTAATACTTGTCCAATTTGTTCTCCAATGATGTGGCCGGCCATTGAAGTTTGATTTGGAAAATTTATTTTATTTTTATAAATTAAATCATGTCAAGGAAATTGAGGAAATTTTATTGTAATTAAATTTCCTAATTTGCCTAGGCCAAGGAATATAAAAGAAGGGGTGAGGGTGCCTTCAAGAGACACAACATCTATTATTTCTCTCCCTCTTTTGTTCCTTGGTGTGGCCGGCCAACCTCTCCCTCTCTTCCTCTTGTGGTGGCCGAATCTCCCTCTTCCATTGGAGCTCTTGTGGTGGCCGGATACTACTCGGAGAAGAAGAAGAAGATGGAGAGAAAGCTAGCATCTCTTGGAGCTTGGTTAGTATTTTGGTTTTCCTCCTTGGTGAAGTTTTTCCTTTGTGGCCGAACCTTGCTTGGAGGAGAATAAGGTGGTTGGTGTTTTCTCATCTTGGTAGATCGTTGCCCACACAACGTCTGAGGTTAGAAGAGGAATACGGTAGAAGATCAAAAGGTCTTTCTAGAAGGTATAACTAGTAGTTTTTCCTTTTCCGCATCATGCTAGTTATTTATGGAAATAATACCAAATACGAGAGGCTTACGTTCTAGTATTTCGAATATGTTTTTCGATGTTGTGTTCTTTTGTTTCTTTCTTTTCCTTGTGATTTTATTGTTCTCTTTGGTTAACCTAAAGTTATTTTAGGAAATTAAATATTAGCTTTCTATTAAAGGTTTTGTCTAGTCGGTGGTGGTTGCTCCCATATCCAAGAAGGCCATGTGCCTCTCCACGTCAGTACTGGGAACCTTTTATGGAAATTAATATTTAATGGAATTAATAACTTAAGGAGACTTGGGTCGAACGTGTTAAGTTCCGCAGGAGATCCAAGTCAAAACCTAAAAGAACAAATAGATTAAGTTTTGGATCAAACGTGTTAAGTTCCGTAGGCGATCCAAAATTTAATTTAAAAGAACACATGGTAGCTAGGAAAAGGTTCAGATCTTTGTACAAAATTATTGTACAGTGGAACCTATAGGTTTTCCGAGTAGCAACCAACAATTGGTATCAGAGCTAGGGTTTTGCCTCTGTGTATTTGGTATTTAGTTTAATTATGCACATGTCATACATAATTTAGGTAGGTTAATAGTAGGATGTGCTAACTTTGTGGATGCAGGATCCAACTATTATGGCTTTTAGTTATTATGTGTGTGATTGGACCCTTGGACATGTCAAGGGCATTTATATTTGTGTGCATGATTGTATTAAAATACAGCAGGAGCTGTATTTAGTTTTATTAGGATTTTATTTTTGATCTAGATACATGTACATTCCTTTTATGGAATATAGGATCAAAAATGTAAAATTCTATTTATGTCGCGGATCGAATCTTGCAAAGCGTGGAACCTTCTAAGGACCAGAGGCGCAGCGGAACTAGGGGCAAGATGGATGCGACAGCTAGACCCGGTGGCGGTGGCCAAATATGGCAGCAGCTTCGGATGACAACACACGGAGGACAATTAGAGATAAAAGCCATAATAGTTGAAAATTAGATTTTCTATTTATTGCTTTTATATTGTGCTGTGTGTGCATGTTAGATTACAAGTTTAGTAGGCTAGCATAGTTAAAATTCCTCATTTATAAATAACTAAGTGGGAGAGGGCTTTTTAAGTAAATCCCATGGTCTCCATTACTGGTTTGTAAGTGATGCAAACAAGCTTGCGCGTTGGCTCTGAGTGCCTTCCTCCATAACGGATGAGCTTGTTTGCGGATCACTAGAACAGACTTCCATTTTTGGATGACTATAGGAAGTTAATTAAGAGTGTGTGATCTTCCCCAACGGAAGGGGCATAATCTTATTAATGGACTTAGTGTCAAGTAATGGTATACACTTAGACACATCTAATAGTATCCTCCCCAACGGAGTCACTGCTATTATTTGTGTGACCAAATAATACCAACTATTAATTTTATTTGTCAAAAAGTTAGGTTGACAAGATAATAAAATTAATGGGTTAAAACCCTTCTTTTTACAAATGTTGAATTTGTATACGTCCACACTAACGTGACATACAAAATTAACGGTGTTATAAGGTGTTGGTTAATTTAAAATAGTATTGTTTGAGGAATCAATATTATTCTAAATTTAGAGTTCTGACCAAAAGTTATTTGTGATTCTTAGGATGACTTTCAACCCACTGTCCATCATACTTCAACAAAATAGACTTACTGGACCTAATTACATAGATTGGAAAAGGAACCTGGACATTGTTCTGACTGCTGAAAGCTATAAATTTGTACTGACTGAACCTAGTCCTGATGCACCCACTGGTGAATCCACCCAAGAAGAGATTGAATATCATAAGAGATGGGTAAAGGCAGATGAGATGGCGCGGTGTTACATTTTGGCTTCAATGTCAAATGTATTGCAACATCAGCATAAAGATTTACCAACAGCTTATGATATTATGAACAATCTCAAGGAACTCTTTGGTCATCAGGATAGGGCTTCTAGACAAGAAGCTACGAGAAAGATAATGACAGCCACCATGCAAGAGGGTACTCCTGTAAGGGATCATATCCTAAAGATGATGGCTTATCTGAACGAGATTCAGATCCTTGGAGGAGAAATTGATGGGGTAACCCAGATCGATATGATCCTCCAAACGCTACCTAGAAGTTTTGAGCAGTTCCGCCTGAACTATAATATGAATAAGAGGATTTATTCATCAGGGGAACTACTGACAGAACTTCAAGCGGCAGAAGGATTATTTCATCACAATTCTCAAATTCACTATGCTGAAAATGGTTCTACTTCTAAACCGAGAGGAAAGAAGAAGAAGAAACAAGCTGGTTCAGCAAAGAAAGTGAATAAATCTCAGTGATTGAAGAAGCCGAAGGGCAAGTGCTTCATCTGCAAGCAGGCAGGACATTGGAAGGCGGACTGTCCTCGTAAGAACCAAAACAAAGGTATATCTCATGCTCTAGTTGTTGAAACATGTTTAGCGGTGTTATCTACCAGCACCTGGTGTGTAGATACGGGAGCCACTGATCATGTCTGCAATTCCTTGCAGGGGTTCCAGGAAACCCAACGACTATCTGAAGGGGAGATTACCGTCTACATGGGCAATGCTACTAAGGTGGCAGCTGTTGCAGTGGGAGACGTCTACTTATCTTTTAGAAATAAAAATTTGGTTTTAAGAAATTGTCTTTATGTACCCAGTTTTAGAAAGAATTTAATTTCAGTTTCTAAACTATTTTTAGATGGATATTCAGTTTCTTTCAGTAACGATGTAGTTATTAAAAGAAATAAAGTGATTATCTGTTCTGGTGCATTAGTTGGCAATTTGTATATTTTAAATCCAATTTCTTCCACAAAGCAAAACATGGAAATTTATAACTCATCTTCTAATTCTAATAAGAGAAAAGAACCTTCAGAAATGAACCAAGCATATCTTTGGCATCTAAGACTTGGTCATATTAACTTAAGTAGGATTCAGAGGCTTATAGCCGATGGACTTTTGAGTTCATTAGAGTTGGAAAATTTTCCAACTTGTGAATCTTGCTTAGAAGGAAAAATGACCAAGAGGTCGTTCAAGGCCAAGGGGTATAGAGCCAAAGAAGTGTTAGAATTAGTTAACTCTGATTTGTGTGGTCCTATGTCTGTCCAGGCAAGAGGAGGTTTTGAATTTTTGTCTCTTTTATAGATGATTATTCAAGATATAGATATATTTACCTAATGCGCCACAAGTCCGAGTGCTTTGATAAGTTCAAAGAATACAAGGCTGATGTGGAAAAACGATTAGGTAAAAGTATCAAGACACTACGATCTGATCGTGGTGGCGAATACCTCTTAGGAGAGTTTAGGAATTACTTATCAGAGGCCGGGATTCAATCCCAATTGTCTGCACCTGGAACACCCCAACAGAATGGTGTAGCAGAACGAAGGAATAGGACTCTTATGGAGATGGTTAGATCAATGATGAGTTATTCAGAATTACCAAATTCGTTTTGGGGATATGCTCTGGAAACAGCAGTATACGTTCTGAACTTAGTACCTTCTAAATCAGTTTCTTCTACTCCCATAGAATTATGGAATGGGCGAAAACCCAGTCTAAGACATATTCGGATTTGGGGTAGTCTAGCACATGTGCTAAAACCAGATGCTGATAAGTTAGAATCTCGTACAGAAGTTCGCGTGTTTGTGGGATATCCCAAAGGAATGAAAGGAGGTTTATTTTATAGTCCTAAAGACCAGAAGGTCATTGTTAGCACCAATGCCCAGTTTTTAGAAGAAGACTATATAATGGATCACAAGCCCAGTCGTAAAATTGTTTTAGAAGAACTTAGAGAGGACATGTCTACTTCAGTATCAACAGTACAAGATGAAGTACCACAAGAGACTACAACACGTGTCACACATGATACACAACCACAGATAGTGCCTCGTCGTAGTGGGAGGGTTGTAAGGCAGCCTGAAAGATTCATGTTTTTGGGAGAGTCTTCGGACTTGATCCCGGGTAAACATGAACCTAATCCACGAACACATGACAAAGCACTCCAAGATATAGATGCAGCATCTTGGCAAAAGGCAATGAATTCTGAAATAGAGTCTATGTACTCTAATAAGGTCTGGGAGCTTGTAGAACCACCTAATAGTATAAAAGCCGTTGGATGCAAGTGGATCTACAAAAGGAAAAGAGGGACAGACGGGAAGGTAGAAACCTTCAAAGCTAGGCTTGTTGCGAAAGGGTACACTCAGAAAGAGGGAATCGATTATGAGGAAACCTTTTCACCGGTAGCCATGCTTAAGTCTATCCGGATACTCTTATCCATTGCTGCTCATATGGATTATGAGATTTGGCAAATGGATGTCAAGACAGCTTTCCTTAATGGAAGTCTTGAAGAGAACATCCATATGAAGCAACCAGAAGGGTTCATTGAAAAAGGCAAAGAGCATCTAGTGTGCAAGCTCAATCGGTCCATTTATGGACTAAAGCAAGCTTCAAGATCTTGGAACATCCAGTTTAATGAAGTAATCCAGTCATATGGATTTATTCAAAGTCCGGATGAGTCTTGTGTATATAAGAAGTGTAACGGAAACGTGGTGGTATTTCTTATACTATACGTAGATGATATTTTGCTAATTGGCAACAATGTCAAGGTATTATCAGACGTAAGGGTATGGTTATCCAAACAATTTGATATGAAGGACTTAGGTGATTGTGCACACATTCTTGGGATCAAAGTTATAAGGGATCGTAAGAAAAGAATGTTGTGTCTATCCCAAGCTTCATATATAGATACAATCCTTTCTCGTTTTAGCATGAAGGATTCCAAGAAAGGTTTCTTACCTTTTAGACATGGAGTAGCTCTATCTAAAGAGATGTCTCTAAAGACATCGAAAGAGATAGATGACATGAAAGCAGTTCCTTATGCTTCAGCTGTAGGAAGCTTAATGTATGCAATGCTATGTACGAGACCTGATATCTATTTTGCCGTGGGCATGGTCAGCAGATATCAGAGTAATCCTGGACAAGGACATTGGACTGTGGTAAAGCATATATTAAAGTACCTAAGAAGGACTAGAGATTATATGCTAGTTTACTAAGCAGACGATCTGCTCCCTGTGGGTTACACGGATTCAGATTTCCAATCAGATAGGGATAACAGTAAGTCTACATCAGGCTATGTGTTTACTTTAGGAGGTGGAGCCATTTCATGGAGGAGTGTTAAGCAGAAATGCGTTTCGGACTCAACCATGGAAGCTGAGTATGTAGCAGCCTCTGAGGCAGCTAAAGAAGCAGTATGGCTCAGGAACTTTCTAATGGACTTAGATGTGATTCCTGGTTTGCCCAAAATCATCACAATTTATTGTGATAATAGCGGTGCAGTTGCAAACTCGAAGGAACCACGAGCTCATAAGGCAAGTAAACATATAGAGCGCAAGTACCACCTGATACGAGATATCGTGAAGCGAGGAGAAGTTGTCATCGCCAAGATTGCATCAGCGGATAACCTGGCAGATCCTTTCACTAAGGCCCTTCCGGCGAAAGCTTTCGATCGGCATGTGGAGGGAATGGGAATCAGATGTATGGTAGAAGATATGGCAGCTTAGTCATTAGTATAAGTGGGAGATTGTTGGAGTGTATACTGAAAGCCTAAGCTTTGTAAACATTCATTATGAATAAAGAATCACATTTGGTCAAATTGTCTACATTTGTTTGTAGTTGTTCATTTAATTTATATTGTAGATAACATAGTATGTGGTGTCACATACAGAAGATGATGTTATCAGTACCTTATAAATTATAAACAGTAGCTCACGACTAAAATGGAAAGGAACAAACCATTAGAAGGTCGTAGTGTAATTAGGTATTAGTTTATCTTGACTATATAATTACACTAGTACACTCAGAGTGTATTGAGTAGGACCATTAGAGGTCGTTTCTTTTATACTGACTTTATAAAGGAACAAAGACCTCAGTTATTATGGAAGTGTGTGCTCTTAATCCTAATATAATAACAAGCACATATGTTTGATATTTATTTCTTTAATTTATCAATGGGTGAGATTTAGTTCGATGAATCAATAAACTCGATAAGTTGGGAAATGGTATCACTTATAGTGTGTGTTGTTGATTATAGAAGGAAACTGTGTCATAGAGATACTAGGTTGATAATGTCCTCAAGAGGAGCTTATAAAGATTGTCATGTTAAACCCTGCAGGTGGATTTAGTCCGACATGATAATAAGGTTGAGTGGTACTACTCTTGGACTTAGATATTAATTAAATGAGTTGTCAGTAACTCACTTAATTAGTGGACATTCGATATCTTAAACACAGGGAGACTAACACACTCATAATAAGAAGGAGCCCAAAAATGTAATTTGGGATTGGTGCGGTAGTTCAATGATAGTTCTCTAGTGGAATGAATTATCATTGATAAAATTAAGTTGTGTGTTCGGGGCGAACACGGGATGCTTAATTTTATCGGGAGACCAAAACCAATTCCTCCTCTCGGTCCCTAACGTAGCCTCTTATTTATAGAGTTCTATACCCACCTATACCCACCCAATAGGGGTCGGCCAAGCTAGCTTGGGAACAAGCTAGGGCCGGCCTAGGTATAAGAATGGGTGGCCGGCCCTAGCTTGAACCCAAGCTAGTAGGGCCGGCCAAAATAAATTAAAAAAGAAATTTAATTTTAATTTTTATTATTATGTGGAAGATATAATTTAAAGAGAATTAAAATTAAAATATCTCTTTTGTAAAAGATCTACAAAAGATTAAAGAAAGAGATTAGATCTCTTTCCTTATTTGTAGATTGGAGAGATATTTTATTTTCTCTTTAAAAATTATTCACATGTTGATAAAATTAAAATTATAGAAATTTCCTTTTATCAACCATGAAGAGATTTTAAAGAGAAATTTTATTTTTTAAAATTTCCGGAAACAAATTAGGAAGTTTTAATTGTTGATTAAAACTTGTCCAATTTGTTCTCCAATGATGTGGCCGGCCATTGAAGTTTGATTTGGAAATTTTATTTTATTTTTCTAAATTAAATCATGTCAAGAAAATTGAGGAAATTTTATTGTAATTAAATTTCCTAATTTGCCTAGGCCAAGGAATATAAAAGAAGGGGTGAGGGTGCCTTCAAGAGACACAACATCTATTATTTCTCTCCCTCTTTTGTTCCTTGGTGTGGCCGGCCAACCTCTCCCTCTCTTCCTCTTGTGGTGGCCGAATCTCCCTCTTCCATTGGAGCTCTTGTGGTGGCCGGATACTACTCGGAGAAGAAGAAGAAGAAGGAGAGAAAGCTAGCATCTCTTGGAGCTTGGTTAGTATTTTGGTTTTCCTCCTTGGTGAAGTTTTTCCTTTGTGGCCAAACCTTGCTTGGAGGAGAAGAAGGTGGTTGGTGTTTTCTCATCTTGGTAGATCGTTGCCCACACAACGTCCGAGGTTAGAAGAGGAATACGGTAGAAGATCAAGAAATCTTTCTAGAAGGTATAACTAGTAGTTTTTCCTTTGCCGCATCATGCTAGTTATTTATGGAAATAATACCAAATACAAGAGGCTTACGTTCTAGTATTTCGAATATGTTTTTCAATGTTGTGTTCTTTTGTTTCTTTCTTTTCCTTGTGATTTGATTATTCTCTTTGGTTAACCTAAAGTTATTTTAGGAAATTAAATATTAGCTTTCTATTAAAGGTTTTGTCTAGTCGGTGGTGGTTGCTCCCATATCCAAGAAGGCCATGTGCCTCGCCACGTCAGTACTGGGAACCTTTTATGGAAATTAATATTTAATGGAATTAATAACTTAAGGAGACTTGGGTCGAACGTGTTAAGTTCCGCAAGAGATCCAAGTCAAAACCTAAAAGAACAAATAGATTAAGTTTTGGATCAAACGTGTTAAGTTCCGCAGGCGATCCAAAATTTAATTTAAAAGAACACATGGTAGCTAGGAAAAGGTTCAGATCTTTGTACAAAATTTTTGTACAGTGGAACCTATAGGTTTTCCGAGTAGCAACCAACATACAGTGCCCTAGATGTTTTATGGACTCGATGATTTTGGTATTCCTAGATGTTTGGATCGGTTTCCATTATCCTTGTTGACAATGTTGTGATATAATTCTGATCCAAGGTGAATCACTTACACTAGTTTCACATAGTTCTAAGCTGACGACGGGAACATATGTATATGAAGTTCAGTAGTGCGTATTGGGAATGTCTTTTGTGAGATTTTTGGGGCACATGGTTACCAGTAGGGAATACCATGGATCCACAGGAGATAGAGTTTGTTACTAGTTGGTAGTAGTGTAGTCTATACAGGAGACTCGCAACTTCCTTGGTCTGGCTCGATATTACAGATGGTTCGTTGAGGGTTCTCCCGCGTAGCTATGCCACTAACACGCCTGACCAGGAAAGGCATGAAGTTCACGTGGTCCGAGGACTATGAGACCAGATTCTAGGATCTGAAGCAGAGATTAGTGTCAGCTCCAGTTTTGGTTTTACCTTCTAGAGAGGACGGATTCGTACTCTACACCGACGCTTCTCTACAAGGTTTGGACGCTGTTATGATGCAGCACGGCAGGGTAGTCTCCTATGCTTCTCGGCAGTTGAAGGAGTATGAGAAGAACTACCCAGTACATGATTGGAGCTAGTCGCCATCATCTTTGCTTTGAAGATTTTAAGGCATCATCTGTACGGTATTACCTTTGAGATTCTTTCGGACCATAATAGTCTCAAATATCTATTCACTCAGAAGGAACTCAATCTTCGACAGAGGAGATGGATGGAGTTCCTGAAGGATTACGATTGTACCATTAGCTACCACTTTGGGAAAGCTAATGTGGTTGCCGATGCACTCAGCAGGAAGTCCAGAGGGACTTTAGCTTGCCACCGAGTTGTGGTCACAGACTTGATTTAGGGATTCTCCGAATTGGGCCTTGAGGAGCAGGGACAGACAGAGCAGGGTATTCTGGTTACCATGGTTGCTCAGTCGTCGATCAGGACGAGGATCCGAGAAGCCCAGGCCGGTGATCAGCATTTGCAGTTTATTGGCAGCCAGATAACTTCCGGGCAACAGATCGAGTTCACACGAGATGAGGAGGGTAATATATACTTTCGAGGCAGATTATGCGTACCTTAGTCTCACCCGGTCTTACAAGAGCTATTTCAGGAGGCTCATTGCACTCGATTTACGATCCATCCAGGCGGTACCCGTATGTACCGAGATTTGAGGCGTTCTTATTGGTAGAATGGCATGAAGAGAGACATTGCGAAATTCGTAGCTAGATGTCTTGTCTGTCCGCAGGTGAAGGGTGAGCACCAGAGACTTGCCGGATTTCTACAAAGGATTCCTATTCCTGAGTGGAAATGGGAACATATCACAATGAACTTTGTGGTGGGTTAGCCTAGGATATGACGAGGCCATGAAAGATTTGGGTAATCGTTGATCGATTAACCAAATTAGCGCACTTCTTAGAGATCTGAAAGACTAATTCCCTGGATCGATTGGCAGATCTGTATTTCCAGGAGATCATCAGATTACATGGTGTTCCTTTGAGTATCATTTCGGATAGAGATCCAAGGTTCATGTCTCATTTCTAGCATAGTCTGCAGTAGGCTTTGGGCACCTAGCTCCGTTTCAGTACCACTTTCCATCCGCAAACAGATGGATAGTTAGAGAAGACCATTCAGACTCTAGAGGACTTGTTGAGATCATGGGTATTGGATTTTGGAGGTGTTAGTTAGAGTCCTAGAGCCAATCATTTGATGATTGTTGTATGGACTCATTGTATCATATTCTTATATATAAAGGCATATGGTTTTTTGGTTATTATGCTTACTTGTATTGGTGCCAAATAAACTAAGTATAATAGCGTCCTTGAGTAGAGGGTTCTTACCTATATCAATCGGTTAGTTGAACCGATAGTGAGATGATATAGGGAACACTACTCTTAATCATTCCTAGTCGAGTATTAACATTCAGGGACAATGTTAATGCGACGAGACTAGCATGTATGTCAACTCGATGACTTGATCTCACAAGTCATGGATATAGAGATATCATGTTGACACATGGGTATGCATTGGACAATGTATACTGAATGACTCGCCATGAGAAAGTATCATAGATCGTTATATGAGTGTCATATACTTTCTCATGTGGCTATTAGTATGACTACTAGTCCTTGGACCTGAAGTCACCATGAATCCCTACATAAGGAGTTATGTACTTTGGCTTCGTGAAATGTCACCCGTAACTGGGTGGACTATAAAGACGATTACTGGGTATGTAACGAATTATGCAGAGGGATGTGAGTGATGTAGATGGGATCTATCCCTCCTATATGACGGGAGCGACATTGATATTCTTGATAGGGTGAGACCACGAAGTGCATGGTCATACCCAAATGAGTCAATATGAGATATTGAGCTCATTTGATTGAGTCTACTTGGAGTTCAAGATTTAGATTGATTAGAGGATGACACAGTCTATGCCTCATATTGATCAATCTAGATGTCAAGGATAGAAGGACACTTGTCATATATTGTGAGGAGTCACAAGGTGATGTTGGATCTCAACATTCTTGTAACTTGGGTAGTAATGATGTGTTGCTAGATACCGCTCATTACTTATGCTTCTAAATGGGTTTAGAAGCATTGCCAACGTTACAAGAACCTATAGGGTCACACACAAAGGACAATGAGATGGAGATTAGGTTCATATGATGAATCAAGAGGATTAGATTTATGTGATGAATCAAATTGGATTAATAGTAATCCTAATTGAACTAATTGAGTTGGACTCAATTTGATTCATGTGTTTAATGAGTCTAATTTAGATTATGACTCATTGAATCAATTTAATTAAATGAATTAAATTCATTATATTAAATTGGCTTGAATCAAATGGTTGGATTTGATCAACCATGGGAGTTATAATGTCAAGTTTGACTTGACTTGAGAGGAAGAGGAAGAGTCAAGTTTGACTTGACTATTTGCCACCTCATTTGTGAGTTGGCATTAGGAGGACTAATGATGATGTGCCACATCATCATAGTTGGCACATGTGTGTGCCACCTCATGGAGGTTACAAATCCCCTCTTTAATGGTCGGCCACATTAAATGGAATGGGGGTTACAATTGTGGCCGGCCACTTATGGTGGAATGATGAGTTAATTTTCATTCAAGCCAATTGATTCCATCTTCTTCCTCATCTCTCTTCTTGCTCTCCCTCTCCTCCTCTTTGCCGTGACTGATCTAAGGTGCTACACACCTTTGTTTGGTCTTCTCCACCTAGTTTGTTCGTGTGGATACTTCTAGAGGATCGTACGCTTGACGATCTCGAGATCCGACGAACCGTTGGACGAGCGGGATTGTGAAGGGCATCACATCGAGGGTAAATTCCTTCTCCTAGTGTAGATCTAGGCTTTAGTAAACTCGTACATGAAATTTTGTTTTATAAACTTCGCACAGATCCGGTGGCATGGGAGATTCGGAGTTTCCGCAACGCGAAAAAGCGGTTTTTACGGCCCGAAAATACCAACAGTGGTATCAGAGCCACGTGCGAAGTCTTATACGAGTTTAATTTGTATTTTTAAGAAAATTATCAGTTCTGTAACTTTCTGTAATTTTATGGTTTTTATGATTTTTTTTGGTATTTTTCTCGTAGAAGCGAAGCACAAGTGTTTCGACACTTGTAGGCTTCGACTAACGAAAAGATTTTTCCGAAACGGCAAGGTTTCGCCCCAAAATATTTTGGGACAGTGGGCTAAGGTGCTGTAGGATCACTAAGGAACACTTGCGATTGTTATATCGCGGGTAGGGGTACTGCCCCTGGCCTCGCAAGGGGATTCGTTCGGCGATTGCGCCCGAAAACCCGCTAAATGGAACCGCCGAGAATTTTACATATAAAAATTGTAGTAAAAATTACAGAAAATACATAATTTAGAATTATGTATTATTTTGTGATAGTCATGGCCCAAAAGATCCAAATTGGATTTGAAAAATTGTGTTGTAATTCATATTACGGCCTGCGCGCCGTCATTTGTGTTGTGTGTGATGTATACTTGATACGCGACCTGCGCGTCGTGCTTCTCTTTTTATTCTTGTTGTAAATTAGTTTAGACTCGAATGTAACTCGAGTTTCAAAATTGTAATGTACAAAATTGGAGCGGTGGAAGGTCCACTCAAGACGGAGTTACGAGGGGGGCGCGAGCAACACAAGGTGGTCAAAGGGAGGAGCTTGAGAAGCTATTGACCCTAGGTTGACCATCCGATCTTCTCATGGGCTTGAGAAGATCGTAGTAGGGCCATGACTAATCACAAATAGTATAATTAATTGCTTGTGTGTGTGTATTTGATGCATGCTAGTAAAGTAGTTAATTAGTGCCTTAACGATTAGATTAGATCTAAATCGTGTACAAGATGCACCCTACGATTAGATTAGATCTCAATCGCATCAACTCTAAAAATGCCTACCATGCCGTGATACCTATCACTACCTCGATCA
Organism: Zingiber officinale; assembly: GCF_018446385.1. NCBI lineage: Eukaryota > Viridiplantae > Streptophyta > Magnoliopsida > Zingiberales > Zingiberaceae > Zingiber > Zingiber officinale. Next base: position 46,734,094 of record NC_055986.1, read on the forward strand.
CATGTGTTGTTGAATCTGCCAAAGCAGAGTAACACATATTATCTTGATAGGGTACGGAGGGAAAATCTTGGTCCCGCCTATCAACACATGGGTGAGTACAACTCAATTAGATTGAGTAACTAGTTAACTCAGTTGGATCGAGTAAAACTATAGGCATATTTCCAACGATTGGAATATAGGACATAATCACATTTATATTAATTCTTGGGTGTATTAGCCAAAGCTAACTCAAGTTTTAATATAACTACGGATAATGATCCTTTAAACAAGAGTTGCATAGAGATGTAATTGGTAAATTGTTACCTATCGATCATACTAAATCTTGGGCGATTTAGCCAAATCTAACTCAAAGCGTAGTATGATGTGGATCTTGCTCCACTTGAATTATAGAATTTAGTGGGAGCATCATTTAGTTAAAGGCTTAATTAAATGATTAAAAAAGAATGTGATATTTACTTTATGCTTTAATTTCTGTTATAGATTACTATGACGTCAAACACGAACACCTTCTCTCTGCGTTTTGTCCTTGATAAGGACAAGCTCAACGGAGCAAATTTCCTAGACTGGTACAGGAATCTGAGAATAGTTCTCACCCAGGAACGTAAACTGTACGTTCTGGAGTAGCCCATTCCGGAGGCTCCTCCTGCCAATGCCGCGCGAGCTGACAAAGATGCTTATAAGAAGCATCAAGATGACGCATTAGATGTATCATGTCTGTTGCTCGTGACCATGAACTCTGAGCTTCAGAAGCAACATGAGTTAATGGGTGCTTATGATATGGTTGAACATCTTCGTCAACTATATCAAGGACAAACATGACATGAGAGATTTGAGATCTCAAGGGCACTATTTTAGTTCAAGATGTCAGATGGGGCTCCCGTAGGCCCATATGTAATCAAAATGTGTAACGCCCGCCCTCCCTGCTAACCCTAAGGGACGGGGCTACGATACTCTATGTACAAATTTTTCTTTTTAAAACAGCGGAAGACTTAAAATAATTCTCTTAGTTTAATAAAAACTTTTCTTTTGTTTTCCCTTTCATCAAATCCGAACTACACTATCATGGCCTCAATAACATGATATCAAAATTAGTAGAAACATAACATCAAGTCACACATACGGTACTACAATTCATGATACCAAAGCATAGTTCTTTAAAAGTTTTTAAAGAAGGTTCTTATTTGGTTGCCTAGCCACTGCCACACACATCTCCTTGCCTCTCCTGCTGCTCCTCTAGCTCATCCAGCCTTTTCCTTTATCTGTGGTACAAGGACAGTAAGCTGTGAGCACTCATGGCTCAGTAAGTTCCTTTCCTACTCACTAAAATCGAAAATCATAGTATAATCAAATGTCTTAACATGGCATCATTTCAACTAGTCATGACATAATGTAACATACTCTTTTAAGCATATCATGCAACATGAAGAAATCATAACTAGTCATGGCATATCATAGCGTAAAGCATAGCATGAAGCATAACATAACCGTATCTAATTATGGCATATCGTCATAAGGAGTCATGGCATATCCTACACATGGACATATCATGGAACATAACATAATCATATCAAACCATGGCATATCATAAATCATCATAAGGTATATGCAATATGATTTTGAAAAAAACATGTATCCGAAAAACATGTGTATGTCTCATGATCTTCAAAACCATTTCTTCTTTCATATATACTTGAACATAATCTCAACTTAAAGGGGATCCCGGCTATGTATCACTTACATATTGCGCGCAACCTATGTAGGTCCAAGGTAGCAAGTCTTGAACCCTACAAGGCAACATACTAGGCCCGAGTCTTACTCCATCGACCTAGGGGCACTTAGGAGCCCATCCCTAACGAGGCCCGAGTCTTATTCCATCGACCCCGGGGCGCTTATGGAGCCCACCCTTGGTACAAGCCATATAAAGTAAAGTACATGTCATACTTATACATATCATACATCATAAAAGCATGCATCACTTAGGCACACATCCTATCATAAAAGTATGCATCACTTAGGCATACAACATGTCATAAAAGTATGCATCACTTAGGCATACATCATATCATAAAGGTATGCATCACTTAGGCATACATCATGTCATAAAGGTATGCATCACTTAGGCATACATCATACCATAAAAGTATGCATCACTTAGGCATACATCATATCATAACAATATGCATCACTTAGGCATAGATCATAAAAACATGCATATCTTAAGCATAAAGCATATCATCAAGCATGCATAATTTAATCACATAGCATATCATGAAAGCATGCATATTTTAAGCACTAAACATAGCATCAAAGCATGCATAATTTAACCACATATCATAACATAAGCATGCATATTTTCAGCTCATATCATATCATCAAAGCATGTAAAATTTACCCACATATCATAACATAAAGCATGCATATTTTGAACTCATAACATATCGTAGAAATTCTCATCAGGTATAACTCACAAGCATACATGTCTAAGCATAAAAGTGTATCATGTGCTCATCCAATCATAAGGAACAATGTAACATGATTAATTTGGGTACTAAGCTTCCTAGTCCTTTGGGTTCTTATCTTGGCCGAAACCCTCTTAGGTGCCAATTTAGGTTTTAAACAACATCCAAGCATGTAGAACCTAATTCATCCACATATCATTTTCATAGGAAGTATTATAAACAAGATTTACTTGGACTCTAAGTTCTCCAAGTCCTTAAACCTCATTTGGCCGAACCTTAACAAGTGTGAAACAAGGTTCTAAATGGCATAAAGCATGGAAACCTTAACCATATTTATAGCATTTGTTTCAAGGAATATGGTAAGCACAATTGAGTTAGTTCCTAAATCCTTTAAGCCCTTAAAATTATGTCATGGCTGAAACTTACAAGTACTCATTTAGGTTTTCAAGCAAGCATACAAGCATGTGAACTTACTCTAACATCATGTATAAATTTATAAATGGCATCATACAAGTGGTCATGGCCGAAACTTCCCTTAGCATCAATTTAGGTCACTAACAACATATAGCATGTGAATTTTTAGCTTTCTACATTTCATATTCCATGGAGAGAGACATGAGCATGTTCAATGTAAGTTCTAGGGTTTCTAAGGCATGTATCCCTTCATGGATGAGACTTTAAGGTGTCGATTTGAATCATAGTTAAATATATAAGCATGTGAACACAATCAACAGGTTATCTCAATTTCATAAGAAGCATCTTTGACACATGAGGTCTAAATTTTAAGGTTTCTAGGTCTTTAAACCCTACATGGCCGAACCTCATCAAGCATGGAATTTGTTCAAATGGCATAAAAGCATAGAAAGTCATAACACATTTCATAACATGTATAAAAGTCAAGCACTATAAGCATACATTTAAATTGTGTCTTAGGTTTCCTAGGTTTTTCCTTTCTTTATCTCATAGCATATGTTTGGCCGAAACCTTCCAAGTCATTAAACTAGGTTTTAGGTGGCCTAAAGTATGGAAAACCTAAACAAGTTTTACGGCAAAAATATCCAAGAAACTATACATATAAGTTTGGTTCACAAACAAGCTAGGACCCTTGTGGTCATAATTATCATATATCATGCAACCAATTTTCCTATACTCTAATTAAGCATGGGAGCATCAAACAACTTTCATATCTTATTGTCATGGAGGTTTTGAGCTTGTAAAAAAATCTGTTTAAGCTATTCTAAACCATCCACCTTACCATGGCCGAAACATTAAAAGTGATGTTCATGAGTTTCTATCAACATACAAGCATGCAACTCTTTAAGAAACTCTATATTCTATCATATAAACATGGTGAGTTTAAATTCAAAGTCTTCCTAACCCTAAACCCTTCCTTGGCCAAAACTTGTGAGTGGGATACTTTTGGTTCCAAGTAACCTTCAAGTATGAAAACAATAATGGATCCTTAACCATTTATTTAGAGGGTTTTGTGCAAGTTAGGTATACAAATAAATTCCCTAGCCCTTATAAAACCTTTTTGGCCGAAACTCTAGGGTTAGGTACATCTCTAATCCAGCATCACATATATATTAAAATATGAGAGAAAACCTTCTTACAAAGCATAGAAAAATTATTATGAATCAAGGCTTATATTAAACATTCCTAAGATCAACAAGTCCTTTCTTTGGCCGAATTTTCACAACTTTGTTTCTAGGTTTTAAAATCCTCATAAAATCCAAAAACACATTAAAACCACTTGTACCACAGGTGAGGGGATACTTACTTCCTTTTCGCTTGTGGTTCTAAAGTGTGGTGATGGAAGAAAGGGTCTCTTCTTCTTGTTCTCCTCCTTTGTTTTCCCTTGGTAGCCTTCCTTGTATCCTAGGAGGAACCTTGTTTTGGGGGCCGAAAATGGAGGAGAGGGGGGCTGAGGCTCTCGGTGGTGGAGAGGAGAGAATGAGAGAAATGAGAGAAAAATAAAATCTTCTCTTTACATGCTCCCTTTTATGTTAAGGGGGAAGAGGTAGCAAAATTGGTTTTTGCTTTCCTTCTCCCTTAGCCCCTTTTTTATTTTATTTTATTTTATTTATTTATTTGTTCTCATCATTCATGATGAAACAAGGGGGATTGAATCCCCTTAATTGTCCCCTTTAAGTCACGGCAAAGGGAGAGGAAGAGGGAGAGAAAAGAAGGAAGGCAAGTTGCCTTTCTCTTGCTCTTTTCTTGCTTTCTTTTGGCTAGCTTTTACTCTCATTCTTATCATGAGTTTCCCTCCTTTGCTATCAATATATCATTCCTATCCCAACTGGTTATCACCCATTAATCCTATCATTTACATCATGAGAGGTTCAAGGTTCAATCCTTGACCACTCCCTATTTTTATTTCTTTTTATTTCTTTTTGGTTCAACATTCTACTAATAATTTTCTAAAGCAATTTCATCATTCTCATATTTATCTTAAAAGCTTAGTGGGTGTTACAGTACCCCGTACCTCATAAAAAAGTTCATCCTTGAACTTTAAAATAGCTACATTAGGTGGCACTGGACTTCCGGTTGAGTGCATCGGCCACCTTGTTCGCCTTTCCTGAGTGATAAAGAATCTCGCAGTCGTAATCTTTAATTAGCTCGAGCCATCGGCGTTGCCTCATATTCAGGTCTTTTTTTGTGAAGAAATATTTCAGACTCTGATGGTCGGTATAAATCTTACACTGAGCTCCATATAAATAATGTCTCCATATTTTGAGAGCGAAGACCACGACTGCTAGTTCTAAGTCGTGAATGGGATAATTCTTCTCATGCTCTTTAAGTTGTCTAGAAGCGTAGGCAATGACTTTGCCGTCTTGTATGAGTACAGCTCCAAGTCCTGAGATGGAAGCATCGCTGTACATATCCAAGCCTTTGTTGGTTTCCGGGAGAGTAAGAATCGGAGCACTGGTCAGTCTCCTTTTTAATTCCGCGAAACTCTTCTCGCAAGCTTCTGTCCATTCATACTTTGTATTTTTCTTGGTGAGGGCTGTCATAAGGGCTGCAATTTTGGAGAAATTCTCTACGAATTTCCTGTAATAGCCTGCTAGCCCGAGAAAACTCCTGACTTCGCTGGCATTCCTTGGTCTGTTCCAGTTATTTACAGCTTCGATTTTGCTTGGATCCACCATAACTCCATCTTTGGAGATGACATGACCTAGGAATATTACCCGGTCAAGCCAAAACTCGCATTTGGAGAATTTTGCATATAGTTGTTTCTCTTGAAGGATCTGTAGTACAGTATTCAGGTGTTCAGTATGTTCTTCTGGGGTTCTCGAGTAGATAAGTATATCGTCAATAAAGACGATTACAAATTTATCAAGATATGCCGTAAATACCCGATTCATCAGGTCCATAAATACTGCAGGAGCGTTGGTTACTCCGAAAGGCATAACTATGAACTCATAGTGTCCATATCAGGTTCGAAATGCTGTTTTTGGTATATCATCTGGTTTCACCTTCACTTGATGATAACCGGATCGTAGGTCTATATTTGAGAAAACGGTCGCATCCTTCAGTTGGTCGAACAGGTCATCGATCCGTGGGAGTGGGTACCGGTTCTTGATTGTCACATTATTCAGCGCTCGGTAGTCTATACACATTCGCATAGACCCATCCTTCTTCTTTACGAACAGCACTGGAGCTCCCCATGGAGAGTGACTAGGACGAATAAGTCCCTTGTCGAGTAATTCGGATAACTGTTCCTGAAGCTCCTTTAATTCAGCCGGAGCCATACGATAAGGTGCTTTTGAGATCGGCTGAGTACCAGGAATCAATTCGATCTCAAATTCTATCTCTCTGTCAGGGGCCAACCCTGGTAGTTCATCAGGAAATACTTTTGGATAGTTGCATACTACCCTAACATCTTCTAGCTTCGGGTCTTTGACTTGATTGGTATCAACCACATGTGCTAGAAACCCCATACATCCTTTATCTAACATCCTTTGTGCTTTAATAGATGACAATAACTTCTCCGTTCCTTTCGGTTCCCCGTAAAACTCAAATTCTGGTTCAGTTTCGGGTCAGAAAATCACTTTCCTTTTGCGGCACTCGATTGAAGCGCCGTACTTGCTCAGGAAATCCATACCCAGTATTATGTTATAATCCTGCATATCAAGTACTATCAGATTGCAGTAGAGTTCTCTGTTTGCGATCCGAATGAGTACTGCTTGCAGCATATGGTCCGATGGCATAATCTCCCCGGATGGTAAGGTTGTTAAGAATGTGTCCTCTAGAGTTCGGGGTGGTATATCTAGCTTCTTCATAAAGATATTGAGATGAACGAGTGTGTTGCCCCAGTATCAAATAATACTACAGCATACTGATTGTAAATAAATAGCTGACCTGTGACAACAGTAGAGGCATTCGCCACGTCTTCCTTGGTAAGAGAGTAGACTCTGGCGTTCGTCATAATGGGAGGGGCTTCCAATCTTCCTTGGCTGATCGAAGTCCCTTCTATGGCAGTTTGCATTTGATGAAGCTGTGTGGGGGTACTCCTATTCTGGTTATTCTGTGGAGGTACTCCCTGAGACTGAGTAGGGCAATTTCTTGCCAAATGTCCTTCCTTTCCGCAGTTGTAGCACTTTCTGGTGCTTAGGAGACATACTCCAGAATGCATCTTTCCACATGTGGCACACTGAGGGTACTTGGTTTGCTTATTGGTCGGACCACCTTTTGTGTTGTTCCACTGTTTCCTCTTTCCACCTGAGTTTCCTTTTCAGCCGGTTCTGGTATTGTGCGATTTTTGTCCTCCGGTTAGTGCTTGGTTCTTGCCCTCGTTCATTGCTTTCTGGTAGTGCTCGGTAATCAGGGCACTGCTGACTAGCTCCTCTGCAGTCTGCGGTCTATTAACTCCGTCGGCTACGTTCAGAGCTATCTCGGGTCGGAGCATCTTTAACATTAACCGGACCCTTTCTTTTTCAGTACTGATCAGTTCTGGGCACAGACGTGCTAGGCGGTTGAACTTCTTGACGGCTTCATTAACTGACAGATCACCTTGCCGGAACTCAGTGAACTCGTCATAGTGTTTGTTGGTCACTTGCATATGGAAGAATTCTTCTAAGAACTCTGTCTCAAAATCCGTCCACTGCATCAGGTTTATTTGTCTTTTCGCCTTTACTCGGTCCCACCACATCCGGGCATCTCCGGTAAGGCAGAACGACACGCATTTGACCTTCTCGTGTTCAGGCCAGTCTAGTAGTTCCATTATGCTCTCCACGGTCTTGAGCCAGGCTTGCACATCCCATGGTTCACAGTTTCCCGAGAAGGCTTCCGGCTTAAGCCTTTGCCACTGAATCAGATAGGCCTCTTGTAGGACCATCGGAGTAGGGGCTGCCGAGGGCACTGGCGCGGCTGTAGGTATAACCGGTAGTGTATTCTGATTTGCCGGTGGGGTAACTGGGTTGCCTTGCTGACCCATTAAGGTAGTGATCAGTTGCTGTTGTTATGTGATCTGACGCTGGAGGTCTGTGACTACCTGTGTCATGTCTGGTGGAGTCACTGTCCCCTCGGTTCGGCCATTGCGTGTCCTAACCATGTTTATCTAAATAATGACAAATAGACTAGTGTAAGTGGTTATTGTTTTTTTTTAGCCAATCTAACGTACTGTTTTGTTTCTATCTATTTGTTCTGGTATTATTCCTAACCTACTAATATGTAACCCTAATCTAAATTATAACTAAAAGCATAGAATAAAGCATCAAACATAAGCAAGCAAAACATGAAACTAAAGCATAAGCAACATAAGGAAAAATAAAGAATAGAGTGACAAACAATATAACATAAGGAAATAAAGCATAAGCAATATAGCAAAGAAAATAAAGCATAGGCAATATAACAAGGAAGAAAAATAAAGCATAAGTCATATAACATGAAACTAAGCAAAAGCATATAACAAGAAAATTAAGCATAAACATTCTTACTTGGAGCGGCAGGTCGGAGGCTTGATGTGTGTGTAGTGAGCTGGCAATAACTTGGCTCTGATACCAACCTGTAACGCCCGCCCTCCCTGCTAACCCTAAGGGACGGGGCTACGATACTCTATGTACAAATTTTTCTTTTTAAAACAGCGGAAGACTTAAAATAATTCTCTTAGTTTAATAACAACTTTTCTTTTGTTTTCTCTTTCATCAAATCCGAACTACACTATCATGGCCTCAATAACATGATATCAAAATTAGTAGAAACATAACATCAAGTCACACATACGGTACTACAATTCATGATACCAAAGCATAGTTCTTTAAAAGTTTTTAAAGCAGGTTCTTATTTGGTTGCCTAGCCACTGCCACACACATCTCCTTGCCTCTCCTGCTGCTCCTCTAGCTCATCCAGCTTTTTCCTTTATCTATGGTACAAGGACAGTAAGTTGTGAGCACTCATGGCTCAGTAAGTTCCTTTCCTACTAACTAAAACCGAAAATCATAGTATAATCAAATGTCTTAACATGGCATCATTTCAACTAGTCATGACATAATGTAACATACTCTTTTAAGCATATCATGTAACATGAAGAAATCATAACTAGTCATGGCATATCATAGCGTAAAGCATAGCATGAAGCATAACATAACCGTATCTAATCATGACATATCGTCATAAGGAGTCATGGCATATCCTACACATGGACATATCATGGAACATAACATAATCATATCAAACCATGGCATATCATAAATCATCATAAGGTATATGAAATATGATTTTGAAAAAAACATGTATCCGAAAAACATGTGTATGTCTCATGATCTTCAAAACCATTTCTTCTTACATATATACTTGAACATAATCTCAACTTAAAGGGGATCCCGGCTATGTACCACTTACATATTGCGCGCAACCTATGTAGGTCCAAGGTAGCAAGTCTTGAACCCTACAAGGCAATATACTAGGCCCGAGTCTTACTCCATCGACCTAGGGGCACTTAGGAGCCCATCCCTAACGAGGCCCGAGTCTTATTCCATCGACCCCAGGGCGCTAATAGAGCCCACCCTTGGTACAAGCCATATAAAGTAAAGTACATGTCATACTTATACATATCATACATCATAAAAGCATGCATCACTTAGGCACACATCCTATCATAAAAGTATGCATCACTTAGGCATACAACATGTCATAAAAGTATGCATCACTTAGGCATACATCATATCATAAAGGTATGCATCACTTAGGCATACATCATGTCATAAAGGTATGCATAACTTAGGCATACATCATACCATAAAAGTATGCATCACTTAGGCATACATCATATCATAACAATATGCATCACTTAGGCATAGATCATAAAAACATGCATATCTTAAGCATAAAGCATATCATCAAGCATGCATAATTTAATCACATAGCATATCATGAAAGCATGCATATTTTAAGCACTAAACATAGCATCAAAGCATGCATAGTTTAACCACATATCATAACATAAGCATGCATATTTTTAGCTCATATCATATCATCAAAGCATGTAAAATTTACCCACATATCATAACATAAAGCATGCATATTTTGAACTCATAACATATCGTAGAAATTCTCATCTTGTATAGCTCACAAGCATACATGTCTAAGCATAAAAGTGTATCATGTGCTCATCCAATCATAAGGAACAATGTAACATGATTAATTTGGGTACTAAGCTTCCTAGTCCTTTGGGTTCTTATCTTGGCCGAAACCCTCTTAGGTGCCAATTTAGGTTTTAAACAACATCCAAGCATGTAGAACCTAATTCATCCACATATCATTTTCATAGGAAGTATTATAAACAAGATTTACTTGGACTCTAAGTTCTCCAAGTCCTTAAACCTCATTTGGCCGAACCTTAACAAGTGTGGAACAAGGTTCTAAATGACATAAAGCATGGAAACCTTAACCATATTTATAGCATTTGTGTCAAGGAATATGGTAAGCACAATTGAGTTAGTTCCTAAATCCTTTAAGCCCTTAAAATTATGTCATGGCCGAAACTTACAAGTACTCATTTAGGTTTTCAAGCAAGCATACAAGCATGTGAACTTACTCTAACATCATGTATAAATTTATAAATGGCATCATACAAGTGGTCATGGCCGAAACTTCCCTTAGCATCAATTTAGGTCACTAACAACATATAGCATGTGAATTTTTAGCTTTCTACATTTCATATTCCATGGAGAGTGACATGAGCATGTTCAATGTAAATTCTAGGGTTTCTAAGGCATGTATCCCTTCATGTCCGAGACTTTAAGGTGTCCATTTGAATCATAGTTAAATATATAAGCATGTGAACACAATCAACATGTTATCTCAATTTCATAAGAAGCATCTTTAACACATGAGGTCTAAATTTTAAGGTTTCTAGGTCTTTAAACCCTACATGGCCGAACCTCATCAAGCATGGAATTTGTTCAAATGGCATAAAAGCATAGAAAGTCATAACACATTTCATAACATGTATAAAAGTCAAGCACTATAAGCATACATTTAAATTGTGTCTTAGGTTTCCTAGGTTTTTCCTTTCTTTATCTCATAGCATATGTTTGGCCGAAACCTTCCAAGTCTTTAAACTAGGTTTTAGGTGGCCTAAAGTATGGAAAACCTAAACAAGTTTTATGGCAAAAATATCCAAGAAACTATACATATAAGTTTGGTTCACAAACAAGCTAGGACCCTTGTGGTCATAATTATCATATATCATGCAACCAATTTTCCTATACTCTAATTAAGCATGGGAGCATCAAACAACTTTCATATCTTATTGTCATGGAGGTTTTGATCATGTAAAAAAATCTGTTTAAGCTATTCTAAACCATCCACCTTACCATGGCCGAAACATTAAAAGTGATGTTCATGAGTTTCTATCAACATACAAGCATGCAACTCTTTAAGAAACTCTATATTCTATCATATATACATGGTGAGTTTAAATTCAAAGTCTTCCTAATCCTAAACCCTTCCTTGGCCGAAACTTGTGAGTGGGATACTTTTGGTTCCAAGTAACCTTCAAGTATGAAAACAATAATGGATCCTTAACCATTTATTTAGAGGGTTTTGTGCAAGTTAGGTATACAAATAAATTCCCTAGCCCTTATAAAACCTTTTTGGTCGAAACTCTAGGGTTAGGTAAATCTCTAATCCAGCATCACATATATATCAAAGTATGAGAGACAACCTTCTTACAAAGCATAGAAAAATTATTATGAATCAAGGCTTATATTAAACATTCCTAAGATCAACAAGTCCTTTCTTTGGCCAAATTTTCACAACTTTGTTTCTAGGTTTTAAAATCCTCCTAAAATCCAAAAACACAATAAAACCACTTGTACCACAGGTGAGGGGATACTTACTTCCTTTTCGCTTGTGGTTCTAAAGTGTGGTGATGGAAGAAAGGGTCTCTTCTTCTTGTTCTCCTCCTTTGTTTTCCCTTGGTAGCCTTTCTTGTATCCTTGGAGGAACCTTGTTTTGGCGGCCAAAAATGGAGGAGAGGGGGGCCGAGGCTCTCAGTGGTGGAGAGGAGAGAATGAGAGAAATGAGAGAAAAATAAAATCTTCTCTTTACATGCTCCCTTTTATGTTAAGGGGGAAGAGGTAGCAAAATTGGTTTTTGCTTTCCTTCTCCCTTAGCCCCTTTTTTATTTTATTTTATTTATTTATTTGTTCTCATCATTCATGATGAAAGAAGGGGGATTGAATCCCCTTAATTGTCCCCTTTAAGTCACGGCAAAGGGAGAGGAAGAGGGAGAGAAAAGAAGGAAGGCAAGTTGCCTTTCTCTTGCTCTTTTCTTGCTTTCTTTTGGCTAGCTTTTACTCTCATTCTTATCATGAGTTTCCCTCCTTTGCTATCAATATATCATTCCTATCCCAACTGGTTATCACCCATTAATCCTATCATTTACATCATGAGAGGTTCAAGGTTCAATCCTTGACCACTCCCTATTTTTATTTCTTTTTATTTCTTTTTGGTTCAACATTCTACTAATATTTTTCTAAGGCAATTTCATCATTCTCATATTTATCTTAAAAGCTTAGTGGGTGTTACAAAATGATTGGGTGCATAGAAAACCTACAGAGGTTGGGATTCCCGCTTGGCCAAGAGCTGGCCACTGACCTGATCTTGCAATCCTTGTCGGATATCTATAGTCAATTCGTTCTAAACTACAACATGAACGAAATTGACAAGCCACTGCCCGAGCTGCTTAGCATGTTAAGAACTGCTGAGCTGAACCTTAAGAAGGTTAAGCCCCACTTTGTTCTGATGGTTTAGAAACACAAGGGCAAGGGAAAGCTCAAAGGTAAAGGAAAGTCCCAAGCCAAGGGCAAAGGCAAGGCACTGAAGCCTAAAGGAGGGGTCGCCAAGGATGCTACTTGTTTCCATTGCGGTCAGACCAGGAACTGGAAGAGGAACTGCAAGGTGTACCTGGAAGATCTTAAGAAGAAGTGAAGTGAGACTTCCACTTCAGGTATATATGTTATAGAAGTCAATGTATCTATTTCTTCATCATTGGTATTAGATACCGGATGTGCTTCTCACATTTGTACTAATGTGCAGGCGCTGAGAAATAGCAGGGCATTAACAAAGGGCGAGGTGGACATACGAGTAGGCAATGGAGCACGATTTGCTGCTATTGCTGTAGGAACTTATCATCTATCTCTGCCCTCTGGGCTTGTATTAGAATTAGATGATGTTGTTATGTGTCTGCTTTAACTAAGAACATAATTTCAGTTTCTTGTTTGGACAAAAAAGGTTTCTCTTTTATAATAAAGGATAAATGTTGTTCTGTTTATTTAAAAGATATGTTCTATTGTAGTGCACCTCTGATGAACGGACTCTACATTCTAGACCTTGAAAGCCCTATCCATAACATAAATACCAAGAGGTTCAAGTCAAGTGACATGAACCAAACCTATCTCTGGCACTGTCGCTTAGGTCATATAAATGACAAGCACTTATCCCAGCTCCATAAGGATAGTTTGCTGAACTCATTTAATTTTGAATCTTATGAGACGTGCGCGTCATGCCTACTAAGTAAGATGACCAAGACTCCCTTTAGTGGGCACAGCGAAAGAGCGACTGATTTGTTAGGACTTATACATAGTGATGTATGTGGCCCTTTCAATGACGCTGCTAGAGGCGGTTATAGGTACTTCATCACATTTACTGATGACTTCAGTAGATATGGTTATGTGTACTTGATGACACATAAGTCAGAATCCTTTGAAAAGTTCAAAGAATTCAAGAATAAACTACAGAACCAGCTTGGCAAGAATATTAAGATACTTCGATCAGATCAAGGTGGAGAACACCATAGCCATGAGTTTCGTGACTATTTAGCTGAGTGTGGGATTCTATCCCAACTCACTCCTCCTGGAACACCACAGTGGAATGGTGTATCCGAAAGGAGGAACCGTACTCTATTAGATATGGTACGGTCTATGATGAGTCACACAGATCTTCCAACATTTCTTTGGGGTTATGCTCTAGACACGGCAACTTTTATACTCAACCGCGTTCCATCCAAGGCCGTGATAAAGACACCATATAGGATATGGACTGGGAGAGATGCCCATGTGTCTTTTATGAGGATTTGGGGTTGTGAGGCTTACGTTCGACGTCAAGTCTCAGACAATTTAGGACCCAAATCCGATAAGTGCTATTTCATTGGATATCCCAAGGAAACGAAGGGATATTACTTCTACATTCCCAGTCAACACAAGATAGTTGTGGCTATGACTGGGGTCTTTCTAGAAAGGGACTTTGTTTCTAGAAAGACTAGTGGGAGTACATTAGATCTTGAAGAAGTTCAAGATGCGAACAATAGCACTGAAGCCTCGATAGAAGTTGAACTGGAACAACAAAGTGTTGTGGATGATGTTGTTCCACAAAGAGTTGAGGAACAACAACTAGTTCAAGTAGACATACCTCTTCGCAGGTCTGATAGGGTACGTCATCAGCCTGAGAGATACTCATTTCTCTTGTCTGACCATGATGATATTGTGCTCATAGAGGATGAACCTACCACCTATCAGGAAGCTGTGATGAGACCAGATTCCGAGAAATGACTAGAGGCCATGAGATCCAAGATTGAATCCATGTACACCAACCAAGTATGGACTTTGGTTGATCCACCTGAAGGGGTAAAATCCATTGGGTGTAAGTGGGTCTTTAAGAGAAAGACTGACATAGATGGACTTATCTATAAGGGTCGCTTGGTAGCTAAAGGTTTCAAGCAAATTCATGGTATTAACTATGATGAAACCTTTTCTCCAGTAGCGATGTTTAAGTCTATTCGGATTATGCTTGCTATTGCAACATACTATGACTATGAGATATGGTAGATGGATGTCAAAACCGCGTTTCTGAATGGAAACCTGCTCGAGGATGTGTACTAGCAGAGTATGCAAGTTGCATAGGTCCATTTATGGACTAAAGCAAGCTTATCGAAGCTGGAATCTTCGATTCGATGATGCAATCAAATAATTTGGTTTCATCAAGAATGAAGATGAACCTTGTGTCTACAAGAAGGTTGTAGGGGACATAGTTGTCTTCCTCATATTGTATGTGGATGACATACTATTCATTGGGAAAGACATTCCTTTGCTACAGTCTGTCAAAACTTGACTAGGGACATGTTTCTCAATGAAGGACTTAGGTGAGGCATCCCGCATTCTAGGGATACAGATCTATAGAGATAGATCTAAGAGATTGCTTGGTCTAAGTCAGAATACATATATTGACAAGGTACTCCTTCGGTTTGCCATGCAGAACTCCAAGAAGGGATTTCTACCGATGTCACAAAGCGTGAGTCTTTCGAAGACTCAAGTCCCTCTTTTAGAGAGGAGAGAAACCGCATGGATCAGATCCCTTATGCTTCAGCCATAGGATCTATCATGTACGCCATGCTATGTACTCATCCTGATGTCTCGTATGCTTTGAGTATGACGAGCAGATACCAGTCAGATCCAGGTGAAAGTCACTAGATAGAGGTCAAGAATATTCTTAAGTACTTGAGAAGGACTAAAGAATAGTTCTTGATATATGGAGGCGATGACGAGTTAGCTGTAAAGGGTTACAGTGATGCTAGCTTCCAGACCGACCAGGATGATTATCGATCACAGTCAGGGTTCGTGTTTTGCATAAATGGTGGTGCTGTGAGCTGGAAGAGTTCGAAGCAGGACACAGTCGCTGATTCTACAACAGAGGCCGAGTGTATTGCTGCATCAGAGGCAGCAAAGGAGGCAGTTTGGATCCGCAAGTTCATCACTGAACTTGGGTGGTTCCTAGTATCGCTGACCCTATTGAGCTCTATTGTGACAACAATGGAGCCATAGCACAGGCTAAGGAACCTCGCTCACATCAGCGGACCAAACACATAATACGGCGCTTCCATCTCATTCGAGAGATTATCGACAGAGGAGATGTGAAGATTTACAGAGTATCTACAGAGGCTAGCATCGCAGATCGCTTGACCAAGGCTTTGGCACAGAGAAAGCATGATGGTCACACTAGGTCGTTAGGCCTTAGAGCCTACACTGATTGGCAGTAGTGCTAGTGGGAGATTATTAGTTAGAGCCCTAGAGCCAATCATTTGATGATTGTTGTATGGACTCATTGTATCATATTCTTATATATAAAGGCATTTGGATTTTTGGTTATTATGCTTACTTGTATTGGTGCCAATTAAACTAAGTATAATAGCGTCCTTGAGTAGAGGGTTCTTACCTATATCAATCGGTTAGTTGAACCGATAGTGAGATGATATAGGGAACACTACTATTAATCATTTCTAGTCGAGTATTAACATTCAGGGACAATGTTAATGTGACGAGACTAGAATGTAGGTTAACTCGATGACTTGATCTCACAAGTCATGGATATAGAGATATCAATTTGACACATGGGTATGCATTGGAGAATGTATACTGAATGAACCGCCATGAGAAAGTATCATGGATCGTTATATGAGTGTCATATAGTTTCTCATGTGGCTATTAGTATGACTACTAGTCCTTGGACCTGAAGTCACCATGGATCCCTACATAAGGAGTTACGTACTTTGGCTTCATCAAACGTCACCCGTAACTGGGTGGACTATAAAGGTGATTAATGGGTATGTAACGAATTGTGTAGAGGGATGTGAGTGATGTAGATGTGATCTATCCCTCCTATATGACGGGAGCAACATTGATATTCTTGATAGAGTGAGACCACGAAGTGCATGACCATGACCAAATGAGTCAATATGAGATATTGAGCTCATTTGATTGAGAGAATCTACTTGGAGTTCAAGATTTAGATTGATTAGGGGATGACACGGTCTATGCCTCATATTGATCAATCTAGATGTCTAGGATAGAAGGGCACTTGTCATATATTGTGAGGAGTTATAATTAGTAGTCACAAGGTGATGTTGGATCTCAATATTCTTATAACTTGGGTAGTAATGATGTGTTGCTAGATACCACTCATTACTTATGCTTCTAAATGGGTTTAGGAGCACTGCCAACATTACAAAAACCTATAGGGTCACACACAAAGGACAATTAGATGGAGATTAAGTTCATATGATGAACCAAGAGGATTAGATTCATGTGATGAATCAAATTGGATTAAGAGTAATCCTAATTAAACTAATTGAGTTGGACTCAATTTGATTCATGTGTTCAATGAGTCTAATTTAGATTATGACTGATTGAATCAATTTAATTAAATGAATTAGATTCATTATATTAAATTGGCTTGAATCAAATGGTTGGATTTGATCAACCATGGGAGTTATAATGTCAAGTTTGACTTGACTTGAGAGGAAGAGGAAGTGTCAAGTTTGACTTGACTATTTGCCACCTCATTTGTGAGTTGGCATTAGGAGGACTAATGATGATGTGCCACATCATCATAGTTGGCACATGTGTGTGCCACCTCATGGAGGTTACAAATCCCCTCTTTAATGGTCGGCCACATTAAATGGAATGGGGGTTACAATTGTGGCCGGCCACTTATGGTGGAATGATGAGTTAATTTTCATTCAAGCCAATTGATTCCATCTTCTTCCTCACCTCTCTTCTTGCTCTCCCTCTCCTCCTCTTTGTCGTGACTGATCAATGTGCTAGCACACCTTTGTTTGGTCTTATCCACCTAGTTTGTTCGTGTGGATACTTCTAGAGGATCGTACGCTTGACGATCTCGAGATCCGGTGAACCGTTGGACGAGCGGGATTGCGAAGGGCATCGCATCGAGGGTAAATTCCTTCTCCTAGTGTAGATTTAAGCTTTAGTAAACTCGTACTTGAAATTTTGTTTTATAAACTTCGTACGGATCCGGTGGCCTGGGAGATTCAGGGTTTCCGCAACGCGAAAAAGGGTTTTTGCGGCCTGAAAATCCCAACAGGAGGCAGTCGGGAGGACTACTTTCCATTGGTAGAGTTTGCTTACAATAACAGTTTTCATTCGGTTATCCAGAGGGCACCGTTTGAAGCGTTGTATGATAGGCATTGTTGGGCACCCACCCTTTGAGATGAGGTTGGGGAGGCCCAGCTGTTGGGACCTCATAGAGCTCTGAAGGAGGCAGAGTTGGTCCGTACTATCAGACGGAGGATGTTAAAGGCGCAGGACCACCAGAAGAGATCGGAGACGGAGACCCCTAGAGTTCTCTACTGGTGACCATGTTTTTCTACGAGTCTCATCCACGAAAGGGGTGAAGAGATTTGGCCTCAGAGGTAAGCTAGCTCCGCGAAACATTGGCCCTTTCCAGATCCTAGAGAGGATTGGAGTAGTAGCATATCGGCTGGCACTACCACCGTCCCTGCAGGCGTTCAAGACATATTCCACGTATCTATGCTGAGAAGATACATACCCGACCCAACACATGTGCTGATAGATATCTCAGTTCCCGTTCAGTCTGACATCACTTATGAGGAAGTTCCGGTACGGATTCTGGACTGGAAAGAGTGTCAGCTGCGGAACAAGACTATCCTACTAGTTAAAGTCGGATGGCAGCATCATTCCGACGAGGAGGCTACCTGGGAGCTCAAGGATACGATCCGAGCTCGATACCCCCACCTTTTTACTTGAGGTATGTAAGTTATGGTTCCGTTCAGTATTTATACTATTTAGCATTTACTAGTACTTGTTGATGGTAGATAACGAAATTTGGGGATCAAATTTTTATTAGTAGGGGAGAATGTAAAATATCGAAAATAGGCGAAACATCATAAGGGAATTTTCTGGAATTCTTGTAAATTTTCTGGAAATTTTTCGGAGGGCGTATGGTGTGTGATACGGGGATCAATTATGGGGCCACGGGAAAGCCTGTTTAGGCTACTCCATTTTAACGAGGAAAAGTTTTACTTTTCCTTTTTTATTTTTATTTCTTTTTCTTTCTTCCCTCCGCTGATCCGTTTCTTCCCCGTGTGTCGAACCTATGCCCATGCCCTAACCGACGTCGTTTCTCCTTCCCCACACGATTAAAGCCATCACCTCTGCCCGATCCCCCCTCCTCTCCTTCCCTTCGTCTCGGCGTCGATCACTTTTTCGGCTCCTCCACCCGACGACGCTGCTCGCGACGCCTCCAGGCAGTGCCCTAGTGTCGGCTGCTGCTACTGTGCCTTGCCGACGCCGCCATCCTTGTGCCCTAGCGCCTGCGATGCTCGAGCGATTGTCGATCGAGCCTCCTTCCCTCTCTTTGCGGACACCAGGAGCCGCCGAAAATTGAGCACCCGAGCCGGCAACGGGGACATACTGGTGGTTTCCCTAAGATATTTCCTTATCCAGGGCTTCCGGCGACACCAATCTCCTCAGCGCCCCCATTCCGATTGTCGTCCATCGTCTCCTCTCTCGGTCATTGCAACCCATCTCAGTGCCGGTCACCCCTCCCTAGATGACGTTGTCGATCTTGCTGTGCTAAGCAGCAAAGGACTGTGCCCTAGATCTGTCCCTCGCTGCCGCACCTCTGCACAGTGTCACCGCCGCACCTCTGCACCTCACTATTCCGACCACCGGATCTAGTTCAGCCACGCTGTGCCCTAGCGCAGTGTCCGATCCTTCTTTTTGTTCATTGACACGAATTTCACCGTGCCTAACTGTGATCTTGAAGGTGAGGCATTGTATTCTTTGATTAGGTATTGTTTGATTTGTGATCTCCTCATCTTAATCTGACAGTGGGGAAGAGTTCCCGTAGGGCTTGCTATGGTTTTCTTGGTCCAGCTCACCCTATTCAAGTAGAAACGATCATTGGTTCTGGTGGGCTGTGAGGTAGAGGTATAGTGTGCTGTGGGTTGCTCTTTGATCTAGCAGTTCACCTTGGTTTCGGCAGGACATCCTTCCGGCAGCAATTTTTTTGCTGTGAATTGAGGTATGGAATTAGGGATAAATTGGATTACGAGTTGATACATGATTAGTGGGATTGATTAGTTAAATGTAGGTTTTGATCTTAGATGTAGATCATGGTTGGATTTGATTATTTGAGATGGTTATGCATGTTGTAGTAGGTTGATAAATAGGAGGTTAATCAATAGTTGTATTCGATTATGATTATCCTAAATAGGTTTAAGGATTTGATTTAGCTAATTAATTTATATATAATTAGCTAAATCTGTATACCATCTATTACAGGACTTTGATTCGAGATGGTGTCTCGACGAGGGATCTATTGCGGATACGATCCTTTCTATTGGAGGCGGGTACCTTGACTTTTCTTTTGATATGTCATGTTGATATGCTTAGTAAATTTTAACAAATAGTGATAATTATGTTTTATATCTGCATCGGTATGTCATTATCCATTATCTGTGCATGCTTTAATTGTTACTTGTTTAGCATTCATGTTTATACCCTTCAGATTATTTATGATCATGGAGATAATGACATACCATGCCATTTGATATACCAGACTAGGTTTGTATCATACCTGACTTGTGTACCTTAGATTTTTGGATTTGACTCATTGATGTTAGGGTACACATTTTATATATGTGGATAGGGTCAAGATATTGCCATGCTTAGTGTCATGCATCATCTCGCATGATTGCTTGTTGTGCGATAGTCGGCTCCATTATTGTTGAGCACATCGCCAGTTACATGGATCTGCGCACACCACCACTCATGGGTTAGTGGTTTATTTAGACTGGGTGTAGGGCTGGCTCTGTCGGTGCTCCGCTGGTCCACTCATGGGTAGCGTGACGCAGCGTGGTAGCACGTCAGGGGTCCCTCTGCTGGATTGCCCCATGGAGATGAGAGCATTGAGCTCCCAAACTTATGATTTGGGATAGGAGTATAGGTGTACTCCTATAGCATCCCGTCCATTCGATCACTCATCAGGAGCAGTAATGGAAGAGTGCACGGTTGTCATAGCCCTACCCACTCGGTCTCACCATCGTGTGTGAGACGTCTGACTGGAGAGTAGGGGTGACCAAGACATGTCATTGACATCATATGCATTAATGCATTTATTGCTTGTGTTTGCTGCACTTATTTGCTGCATTTGGATGGATGCATATGTTTGACATACATACAGGATTTATGATACTCTCGGTCTGACGACCTGACTAATCTGATATGAGGCCCTGGTGAGTACAGTTCTCTTCAATTTTTTCTATTATGTATTTTCCAGCTTTTGTCCAGGAGACTGTACTCCATAGTTATTACTACTTGTTATAGTTTACTATACATGTCAACTGGTATCCGCTGAGTGTTGGACTCACCCCGATGATATATATATTTTCAGATATCAGGTAGAGGCATGTGGAGTCGCTTGGAGTATCCTGTCTGCCGATTTCCACGTCATATCAGAAGATTTATCGTTTTCATTTATGTTTTATTCGTTTTATGTATTAAGAGTACTTAGCATTGTATATTCTAGTTTTGTCTCTGGATTGTTGTTATGTGGTATTTTATGTTGTTTGTTGTGTTGTGTAAGCCTAGCCGGCTAGTAGTCTTTGTTTTTGGTTGTGATGGTTTCTATCGTTTTCCGTTGTGTTTTGGTTTTTAGTACAGCTCTATGGGCTGTTTATTATATAAACTTCGTGGTTGTTTAGTTATTTTATTGTTATTGTTCTGGCCATGTTGGCCGAGGTATATGTGGCCCTGAGGGCATTGTAGATATGTCTCAGATTGTCACCCGTACAAGGGAGATGCTGTAGAAATTTCTTCTGGTTGGGACTCTCCCGGGGCGTGACAAGCTTGGCTTCGTACGTCCCTTCGTGCAGCTCGAGGAACTTCTCCCAAAGTTCCTTTGCCGAGTCGTAGTTCCTGATCCTGTTGACTTCTTGAGGCGGAAGAACGCTTAGCAGTTGGTATTCTGCTTTGCCGTTCGCCCCGTATTCAGCCTGCTCCTTTTTTGTCCATTGACATTTTTCCTTTCCCTCTTGAGCTACAAAGCCAAGTTCCATTGTTAAAATTAATTCAAAATCTGTTGTGAAAAATACCTGCATCAATTTTTTCCAGGTTGCGAAATCTCCTTCGTATTTCGTTGGGTGGATGCTTGGTCCGACCATTATGTTTGCTTCAATTGGTGGTTAGTCCTCCTGAAGTGACTTGGCTCTGATACCACTTGTAGTACCATTGCAGCCGGCTAGAAGGGGGGTTGAATAGCCCTCTAAAAAAAAAGAAAAACACCCTTCTCGAACACTTAAACTAACACTTGTAAATTAAAGTAAGTAGAAAGTAAATCAGAAAAACGAGGCACCAGATTTGACTTGGTTACAACCAAGGAGGTTGTTAATCCAAGGAATGTCGTACTAGTATCTCCTTCGGGCGGAGAAGCCTCTTACAGTAGTGAAAGCGCAAAATAAAGAAGCTAATCTAAAACTGAAGCGTACAAGCATTGGAAATGAATTGCTCATAGTTGTTGAAAAGCTTTTGGACCAAGGCTATATTTATAGCCTTGGTCGGGGCGCCTGGAGTGTTCCGGGCGGCCTAGGGGGGATAAATCTTATACCCCAATGTTCAGATCGAGTTTTGACTCGATCTGGTCAAATATCAACTTCCGGGCACCCCTGCCCCAAAAGTCAACTCTGGTTGACTTTTTCGGTCCGGGTCCTCTACTCTGGCTCTGGTCGCCTCGGTCCGGGTCTTCAACTCTGGATCTGCTCGCTTGGCTGATCTCAGACATCCGGAAAAAGAGCTCACCCGAACCCAACTTCCAGTTTTCTCGAGTGGGCTTCCGCTCAGGCTTCTTGTCCCTCGAAATCGCCGCGTGTTTCCTTCTAGTCCGTCGGCGTACTCATCCGTAGTCTTCGTCCCTTGGACTCACCACATGTCGTCCTTCTTGCTAGCTACATCTCTTGCTCCTCGAGTAGTCTTCCGCTCCGGCTTTCGTCCTTCGGAACCACCGCAGGCTTCCTTCTAGTCCGCCGGTGTACTCTTCCGCAGCACCTCGTCCCTCAGACGCACCGCGTGCCGTCCTTCTTGCTAGTTGCGTCTTCCACTCGACTACCTGTTCTCCTAAGCTCCTGCACACTTAGACACAAGGTTAGAAACACACAGGACCTAACTTAACTTGTTGATCACACCACAACAACCTTGGGGTTCCAACAAAAACAAACATCAAGCAAATCTCTGGATGTAAAATAGTAATTATGCTAAAATATTATAGAAAAGAGTGCAAAACACATAGATGAAAAATATGAAATATAAGTAGATGTGCATCAACTAGTGTAAAATAACATATATAATCTACATGCATCATCAAGCGGTGCTTAAAAGTTATTTTTTTTTAAAAAAATAAAAGTTCATTTTTCAAAAATAAGTATTATCTTTCTCTCTACTTAGTATTCTTTTTTATTTATATTAAAGGGGGAGAGAAAGGTTAAAAGTTAAGTGAAACATAACTTAATAAATTAGTTTTTCTAAAGATTGAGGAATAAATTAAGGAGGAGCATCTTTACTTTATTAAATTGACACATTATTTCATTTATGCTCAAATTCTTTACTTATGCTACATTATTTTTTGTTATGCTTTACTTAACTTTGAACTGGGTCGCCATAATTAAAAAAGAGAAGATTCTTGGTGCAGAAAGCATCAGATGATCAAACCTAAGTTTTGATTATGACAAAGGGTTCAAAGTTAAAGTTTCATATTCTCAAACAAGTTAAACTAAGTGTGTAGGAATGTTCTAAGTGATTTTAGGCAAAGGAAAGTCCTAGTTGAGGCTATGCAGGTGGAAAGTCCTAGCTGCGGTTAGGCAAGTGAAAAGTCCTACTCGAGGTTAGGTAATGAAGTTTTGGTTTGAGGGACAGGGCAAAGTCTTGGCAGGTCGAGGACGTTGGGAGAAATCCAAGGTTTGAGAATACTAGGTGAAAATCCTCGGGGTCTTAAACATCAAGTGGAAGATTGGACGGGTTGGGGATTGGATGTCCAACATGAATTCCTGAAGTCTCAGACCTTGAGCAAAAGTCCAGATGGCCTGGAGAACCGGTCTAGCAAACAGTTATCTCTCCTGTGATGAGTAGGTGAGGACATGTTCCCCATTAAGGGAACAGTAGGCGTTGGTTCAAACTAGGATTTCTGGAAAATTTGAGAGTAAGAATTGAACATTTTGGACACTATCAAATATTTTTATTTTTATATTATTTTATTGTGCTAACTTTATTTTACAGGATATGTTTGGTATTTTAGACTAACATTCTTGCAGGAAGTGAAATACACAAAAGAACCTTGGGTGAGCAGTGCTAAAGGAGCCTTCTATGGTTCTAGAGGCGCTGCGAACACCCTGGTGGAAGGCGCCTTCTATGTGGCTGAAGGCTCCTTTAGGTGGGTGAACTTAGTAGACTCTAGAGGTTATTGAGACAGAAGAAAAGGGGATAACTTCTATAGATGGAGGCGCCTTCCATGGTGTTGAAGGCGCCTTCAGCAGTTTATAAAATAAGTCTTTGAGCAGTGCTTTGAACACAACTCAACTTCATGATTCTTCTCTTACGCGCTGCTCTAAAGACAATCCAACACAGCCGTAACGCTATTTCGATGACTAGAAGCTCACAATTTTAACACTGACATTGTCAGTATAATTTTAATTATTATAATTAAATTACTATACTTGTAATTCTGTGATTTGATATTGAATTGCCCAAAGTAAACACTCAACAAGTATGGGCCTTAGAGTAGGAGTCATCAAAGACTCTGAACCAAGTAAAACTCGATTTTGTTAGCATGGTTGTTTTTGTCTTTCTTTCTTTACTTCCTTTCCGTTGCACATACTCTTTACGTGAATGTTTTTTGAAAAGTGTGAAAAATCTACAAGCATTATTCACCCCCTCTAGCGCTTTCGATCCTATAGCCCGTTTGGATTATAATCTACATCTTAACTTGGGTGTTCAGATAGTATTCCATCTAGCCTTTCTAGTATCTGAAATCCTTGCCGAAGAAAAGAGGTGGGTGTGCAGTACTGTAGCCTTCTTGGTAGGCTATTAAACAAAATCTCACACACAATAAAGAAAATGACGAATGTTCCAAGACTTGGTTTTGGATTAGTAGTTCGTGATAAAAGAATTTTAAAAAAACTAAAGAACACAAGTGGAGTTGCACCAACTTTGATAAACTAAAAATCTCGATCAGAAAGAGTAATCGGAAGGGGGTGATAGCATCGATTCAAATCAACTCTGAAAAACTTTAAAAATACCATGGAAAGAATTGCTTAAATTATGGTTTCACGGATTCCAAGTGGCCCCGCTCTGATACTAGTTGAAATATCGATGCACTAGAGGGGGATATATAGTGCTTGTGGCTTTTCCCAATTATTGAAAAACACTTGATAGAGAAAATGTAGCAGAATACTAGTAAAGGAAATCAATGGCTAACACTTTGATTTACTTGGTTCAGAATCTGTGATGACTCCTACTCTAAGGCCTACACGTGAGAGTGCTTTGGTTGGGCAATCACTAATCAATCGAATTTGGTTACAACTATTAAGTATAAGGATATACAATAATCTGAATGTTGTAATGAAATTATACTGACAACTTTAATAAATTGGAGTTTATGAGATTTCGATCATTAGACCAGCATTGTGGCATCGTAGAATCATTTCTAGAGAAGCACATAGGAGACAAAGTCATAGAGGATGATGTTCTTGAGCTACTGGTCAAACCCTCTTTTTATACCCCACTCCAGGCACCTGGTGTAAGGAACTAGGGCGCTAAACATGCGAAAGCGTAGTGGAAACATCTAGTCCCTCTAGAAGATCCATGTGAAATGAAGCCATATACTAAGTTTTACATGAGAGGATTATACCTTTGATGCGTGCACACGAACTCCAGATAGCTTGGATCTCAGTAGGATCACACATTCGTGCCTCTATGGTATCCACAAGAACAAGTGGCTTGTCCATCTCATGAACTCAAGAAGTGGAGAAGAAAACTAACTAAGGTAGTGCTAGCAACCAAGCAAGGTAATTTCGTGGAGAAAGGAAGAGAGGAAGAAGACAATGAACACTTTTTAATCAATGGCCAAAATTCCTCCTTTTGTACTCCCATGGAATACCAAAAGTCCATTTGGCACTTGATCTCCCTTTTGCCTCTTGATCTTCATAATGAATTAACTATTAGTCATCTTTCATGAAGAGTCTTTTGGTCAATTCAAAATTGACCTTTCCTATTCCCTTTTTGGTCAAGTGAAAATTGACCTTTCCTCTTCCTTGGTGAATTGAAGTTCACCCAACGAGTCTAACTCATTAATTCTCATGTAATTTTGAATTCAATGAAACACCATTTCATTAATTTGAATTGACTCCATGAGTCTAGTTTGAATTGGACTCAATCCAATAATTAGATCCAATTGATTCTAACTCAATAAGTCCAATTCGAATAATACTTAATCTAATGATCTATCATATGAATCTATCTCCAAATCTACTTGTTCTTTATGTGTGACTTAATAGGTTCTCGTAATATAGGCAATGTATCCAAATCAGCATTTAAATGCATAAGTAATGACTGACATCTAGTAAGGCATCATTACTACCCAAGTAACGAGAATGTCGAGATCTGACTTAATCATTCCATGGATATTATCTTGTATGACTTGATCCTTCTATCCTTGATATTTGATTGATCAATGAGACATAGATAGTATTATCCTCTTATTAATCTTTGTATTTATTGATCTCTAAGTAGACACACTAAAACAAATAAGCTCAATATCACATATTGACTCATTTGAGCATGACCATGCATTCTTGTGTCCTACTAATCAAGGGACCCATATATATCACTTTTATCATATGGAAGGGATAGATTCCATCTACATCACTCACGTCCCTCTACATAAGTTATTGCATACCCGGTGATCAACTTTATAGTCCACCCTATTACAGGTGACATTTGTCGATACCAAAGTATACAACGTCTTATGTAGGGAATCATAGTGACTTTACATCTAAGAATTATTCATACTAATAGTCACATAAGAATGTTTATGACATTTATATAATGATCCATGAAATATTCTCATGGCAGATCATTCAGTATATATTCTCTAATTTACACCTATGTGTCAACCTGATATCACATATCCATAACTTGTGAGATTAAGTCATCCATTGACCTATAGGTAGTCTCAATGCATTAATATTCTACTTACATATTAATGCTTGACTAGGAATAGTTAAGAGTAGTGTTCTTGTTAGAGTGTATACTAAAAGCCTAGCTTATTGTAAATATTTATTTTGAAATAAAGAATCATATTGGTCAAATGTCTACATTTATATGCTAAGTGTAGTTGTTCAATTAATTTATATTGAAGATAACATAGTGTGCGATGTCACACACAGAAGATCATGTTACCAGGTCCTTATAAATTATAAATAGTAGCTCATGACTAAGATGGATAGGAACAAACCATTAGAATAGTCGTAGTGTAATTTGGTATTAGTTTATCTTGACTATAAAATTACACTAGTACACTCTGAGTGTATTAAGCAGGACCATTTAAGGCAATTTCTTTTTATACTGACTGCATAAAAGAACAAGACCATTGTTATTATGGAAGTGTGTGCTCTTAATCTTGATATAATAACAAGCGCATATATTTAGTATTTATTTCTTTAATTTATCAAAGTGTGCGATTTAGTTCGATAAATCAATAGACCTGATAAGTTGGGAAATAATATTATTTATAGTGTGTGTTGTTGAAGAACAAGCAATATAAAAGAGAGGGTAGAGGTGTCTCACCTCATAACATATCTTCTATTATTCCTCTTTTTTCTTCCTTGGTGGTGGCCGGCCCTCATCCCTCTTCTTCTTTCTATTCTTCATCCTTGGTGGTCGGCGACATCTCGTCTCAAGGAGTTCAAGGTGGCCGGATATTGTTAGAGGAAGAAGGAGATATAGGAGGGTTTGTTTCTTAGCATCCCTTGGATCTTGGTTGGTGGCCGAAAGTTCTTCATCTCTTGAAGATTGTTGGTGGCTGAAACTTGCTTGGAGACGAAGGAAGCTTGGGTGGATTCTTGTCTCGGTAGATTGTCGTCCACACGACGTCCGAGATAAGAAGAGGAATACGACAGAAGATCGTGAGGTCTATAAGCTAAAAAAGATATAACTAGTTAGTAGTTTCCGCATCATAACTAGTTCATCTTTTTGTTTAGATCTTGAAATACCAAACACAAGATGCTAACGTTTCTAGGTTTCAGATTTATGATTCAAATTTGTGCTTCTTTTGTTTTTCGATCTTGTGATTTGATTGTTCTTATTGGTTAAACCTAGGGTTACGATAAGGAGATTAAATATTGAATTTCATTGAAAGGCTTTGTCTAGGAGGTGGTGGATGCTCCCATAACCAAGAAGGCCTAGTGCCTGGCCATGTTTAACCTGGAAGCCGATCTCTGAAATAAATATTTAATCAAATTTGTAACATAGGTCGATTTGGATTAAGAATGTTAAGCATCATTTGCAATCTAAGTCTAAACCTCTAAGAACAGATAAGTTGAATTTGGAATCAATAATGTTATGTTCTATTTGCGATTCCAAATTTAATTTCTAAAGAACACAATAGGTTGTTAGGAAAGGTTCAGGACTTGTACAAAATTTTTGTACAGGGGAACCAGTACTATATTCCTAGTAGCAACCAACAATTAGTATCAGATCTAGGGTTTGCCTCTGTGTGTTTTGTTTTTAGTTTAATTATGCACATTTCATACATATTTTAGGCAGGATAATAGTAGGATGTGCAAATAGATTTAACTCTATGGTTGCAAGCATCCTAGATCCAACTATTATGTCCCTACTGTGATTGTGTGTGATTGGACTCTCAGACATGTCGAGGGCATTTTATGTGTGTGCATGATTGTATGTATTAAATACAGCAGGAGCTGTATTAGTTTTAGGATTTTATATTTTTGTTTTGATCTCGATTACATGTACATTCCTTTGTGGAATATAGGATCGATATATGTAAAATTCTATTTTTATCGTGGATCATATCCATGTGTTGACTCTCCTCAAGTGTACAGATATGTCATAAGTAATAATAAAAGATATCAAATCCACAGGGACTGGAATAAGCACTAAAAACGTCTCAACGCGAGTAAGCTAAACAACCAATCAATTGATTTACAAAAGCAAAGTGTAACTATAAAATATAAACAAAGAAATGAAAGAATAAGAAACAAGAAATAGGGCAACGATAAAGGTATGTTCAAGGAGTTTTCGTTTCTTTGTAATGTTATTCAATGTAATGATCTACCAAATCATATTCCTCAATTGTCCATCATTTGTAGAAGGTTGCAGGGTCTCTATTACAATAGACAACCGGCCTAGGACTGAAATATATCTAAAGGTGATCAATTAGGAATGAATTGTTAGATAGAGCCCTTGAGCCAATCATTTGATGATTGTTGTATGGACTCATTGTATCATATTCTTATATATAAAGACATTTGGATTTTTGGTTATTATGCTTACTTGTATTGGTGCCAAATAAACTAAGTATAATAGCGTCCTTGAGTAGAGGGTTCTTACAGATATCAATCGGTTAGTTGAACCGATAGTGAGATGATATAGGGAACACTACTCTTAATCATTCCTAGTCGAGTATTAACATTCAAGGACAATGTTAATGCGACGAGACTAGCATGTAGGTCAACTCAATGACTTGATCTCACAAGTCATGGATATAGAGATATCAAGTTGACACATGGGTATGCATTGGAGAATGTATACTGAATGACCCGCCATGAGAAAGTATCATGGATCGTTATATGAGTGTCATATACTTTCTCATGTGGCTATTAGTATGACTACTAGTCCTTGGACCTGAAGTCACCATGGATCCCTACATAAAGAGTTACGTACTTTGGCTTCGTCAAACATCACCCGTAACTGGGTGGACTATAAAGGCGATTACTGGGTATGTAGCGAATTATGCAGAGGGATGTGAGTGATGTAGATGAGATCTATCCCTCCTATATGATGGGAGCGACATTGATATTCTTGATAGAGTTAGACCACGAAGTGCATGGCCATGCCCAAATGAGTCAATATGAGATATTGAGCTCATTTGATTGAGTGAGTCTACTTGGAGTTCAAGATTTAGATTGATTAGAGGATGACACGGTCTATTCCTCATATTGATCAATCTAGATGTCTAGGATAGAATGACATTTGTCATATATTGTGAGGAGTTAGTAGTCACAAGGTGATGTTGGATCTCAACATTCTTGTAACTTGGGAAGAAATGATGTGTTGCTAGATACCGCTCATTACTTATGCTTCTAAATGGGTTTAGAAGCATTGCCAATATTACAAGAACCTATAGGGTCACACACAAAGGATAATTAGATGGAGATTAGGTTCATATGATGAACCAAGAGGATTAGATTCATGTGATGAATCAAATTGGATTAAGAGTAATTCTAATTAAACTAATTCAGTTGGACTCAATTTGATTCATGTGTTCAATGAGTCTAATTTAGATTATGACTCATTGAATCAATTTAATTAAATGAATTAGATTCATTATATTAAATTCGCTTGAATCAAATGGTTGGATTTGATCAACCATGGGAGTTATAATTCAAGTTTGACTTGACTTGAGAGGAAGAGGAAAAGTCAAGTTTGACTTGACTATATGTCACCTCATTTGTGAATTGGCATTAAGTGGCCAATAATGGTGTTACACATCATCATGTTTAGTACATGTGTGTGCCACCTCATGGAGGTTACAAATCTCCTCTTTAATGGGCACATTAAATGAGAAAGGAGGTTACAAACCTTAGAGTGGCCGGCCACTTATGGTGGAATGAATGTGTTGATTTTTCATTCAAGTCAATTGAGTCCATCTTCTTCCTCACCTCTCTTCTTGCTCTCCCTCTCCTCCTCTTTGCCGTGACTGATCTAAGGTGCTAGCACACCTTTGTTTGGTCTTCTCCACCTAGTTTGTTCGTGTGGATACTTTTAGAGGATCGTACGCTTGACGATCTCGAGATCCAGCGAACTGTTGGACGAGCGTGATTGCGAAGGGCATCGCATCGAGGGTGAATTCCTTCTCCTAGTGTAGATCTAGGCTTTAGTAAACTCATACATGAAATTTTGTTTTATAAACTTCGCACGGATCCGGTTGCATGGGAGATTCGGGGTTTCCGCAACGCGAAAAAGTCGTTTTTGCGGCCCAAAAATCCCAACAGTGGTATCAGAGCCACGTGCGAAGTCTTGTACGAGTTTAATTTGTATTTTTAAGAAAATTATCAGTTCTGTAACTTTCTGTAATTTTATGGTTTTTATGGGTATTTTTCTCGTAGAAGCAAAGCACAAGTGTTTCGGCACTTGTAGGCTTCGACTACCGAAAAGATTTTTCCAAAACGGGAAGGTTTCGCCCCAAAACGTTTTGGGACAGCGGGCTAAGGCGTTGTTGGATCGCTAAGGAACACTCACGATGGTTATATCGCGGGTAGGGGTACTGCCCCTTGTTGGTTGCTACTCAGAAAACTCAATGGCTCCACTGTACAAAAATTTTGTACGTGATCTGAACCTTTCCTAGCTACCATGTGTTCTTTTAAGTTAAACTTGTTTCTCCTGCGGAACTTAACACGTTTGATTCCAAGTTTAACTTATATTTTCTTTTAGGTTTAGATTTAGATCTCCTGCGGAACTTAACACGTTTGATCCAAATCACCTAGGTTATAAATTCAATTAAATATTAGTTTCCAAAATTCGCTTCCAGTACTGCATGGCGAGGCACTTGACCTTCTTGGATATGGGAGCAACCACCACCGATTAGACAAAGCCTTTTAAGGAAAGTTAATATTTAATTTCCATATATAACTCTAGGTTAACCAAAAGGAACAATCAAATCACAAGGAAAAAAGAAAAAGAACACAACATCGAAATTAAATTCGAAAAACAAGAATCGAATGCCTCTTGTATTTGGTATTTATACAAAGAAAAATTAACTAGTATGATGCGGAAATTAAATACTAGTTATACCTCTTCCTTGTATGCTAAAAACCTCGAGATCTTCTGCCGTATCCCTCGCCTTCTCTTGGACGTCGTGTGGGCGACGATCCTTCAAGACGAACACCACCCGGAGAGCTTCTCCTCCATCTCTAGAATTCGGCCACCACCTCCACAAAGGAGCAAAGGGAAGAGAGGGAGAGGGGCCGGCCACTTGATGATCTCCAACAACACAATATCAATTGTTATGTTTTTCAAGGCCTCCCCTTCCCCCCTTTTTATATTAGTTTCCCAACGAAAAATTATTGAAAGAGTTTTAAAAAAAATTAGACTCATCCCTATTTCCTTTTAATTTTTTCTTTTTATTTTCTTTTAATTAATCAATCCTAGATTGATTTATTAATTAAACAACTATTTGTTGATGTTTAATTATTTGACCGGCCCCTTGCTTGGGCAGCAAGCAAGGTGGCCGGCCACTTA
This sequence comes from Zingiber officinale, assembly GCF_018446385.1. Lineage (NCBI taxonomy): Eukaryota > Viridiplantae > Streptophyta > Magnoliopsida > Zingiberales > Zingiberaceae > Zingiber > Zingiber officinale. Next base: position 46,766,405 of record NC_055986.1, read on the forward strand.
TTAAAAGGGAAAGAAAAAAAATTTTATAAAATTTTAAAAAGAAGAAAACTTCTAATAAAATTTTACAAACTCTCTTTTTTTCTAATGTGGATATTAAAAGGAAAGTTTTAAAATTTAAAACCAAGTTTTAAAATTTAAAACATCTCTAATAATATTTCTTTTTAAAAGAAAGTTTTATAAATTTTAAAACTCTCTTTTAAAACCTTGTAGCCTAATTTAAATTAGGAAAATTTTATAAATTTTTAAAATCTCTCTTTTTACAAATTGTAAATATCTAAGGAAATTTAAAAATTCAAAAACAACCTTCCTAATTTAAATATTGCGGCTGACCCCCTTGCCCAAGGGAAGGGCCGACCACTTCTAGAGAATATGTGGCCGGCCATTGCTTGGCCACCAAGCAATGAACCGGCTCCTTCTTGGACACCAAGATAGGCTTTTCTTTGGATGGACTTGAGGTTTTATTGAGGCTATAACAGGGACCTAGAGGAGAAATTAGTTTTGGCCTTCCGATGAGCTTGAGTATCCCGTGCTCTCCCCGAACACACAACTCAAGTTCATCGATAATAACTCATTCCACTAGAGAGTTATTACCGCACTACCGCACCAATCCCAAATTACATTATGGGCTCCTTCTTATCATGAGTGTGTTAGTCTCCCTGTGTTTAAGATTACGAATGTCCACTAATTAAGTGAGTTACTAACAACTCATTTAATTAATATCTAGCTCCAAGAGTAGTACCACTCAACTTTATTATCATGTTGGACTAGGTCCACCTGCAGGGTTTAACATGGCAATCCTTATGAGCTCCTCTTGGGGACATTCTCAACCTAGATAACTAGGACACAGATTCCTTCTATAATCAACAACACATACTATAAGTAATATCATTTCCTAACTTATCGGGCATATTGATTTATCAAGCTAAACCTCACCCTTTGATAAGTCAAAGAAATAAATATTAAATATACATGCTTGTTATTATATTAGGATTAAGAGCACACACTTCCATAATAACTAAGGTCTAGTTCTTTTACTAAGTCAGTACAAAAAGAACTTGCCTAAATGATCCTACTCAATACACTTAAAGTGTATCAGTGTAATTTATTAGTCAAGATAAACTAATACTTAATTACACTACGTCTATTCTGATGGTTTGTTCCTTTCCATCTTAGTCGTGAGCAACTGTTTATAATTTATAGAGAACCGACAACATGATCTTCTAAGTGTGACTCCACACTCCATGTTATCTACTATATAAATTAATTGAACAATTACATTTAACAAATAAATGTAAACATTTGACCAATGTGAATTTTTATTTCAAAATAAATGTGTACAAAAGCTAAACTTTTAAGTATACACTCCAACAATCTCCCACTTATACTAAAAGTCTAAGCTGCCATATCTGTTGCCATACATCTGATTCTCATCCCCTCCACATGCCGATCAAAAGCTTTCACTGGAAGGGCCTTAGTGAAAGGATCTGCCAGGTTATCTGCTAATGCTATCTTGGCGACGACAACTTCTCCTCACTTGACGATGTCTCGTATCAGGTGGTACTTACGCTCTATATGTTTACTTGCCTTATGGGCTCGTGGTTCCTTCGAGTTTGCAACTGCTCCACTATTATCACAATAAATTGTGACGATCTTGGGCAAACCAGGAATCACATCTAAGTCCATTAGAAAGTTCCTGAGCCATACAGCTTCTTTGGCTGCCTCAGAGGCTGCCACATACTCAGCTTCCATGGTTGAGTCTGAGACACATTTCTACTTAACACTCCATGCAATGGCTCAACCTCCTAAAGTAAACACATAGCCTGATGTAGACTTACTGTTGTCGCTATCTGATTGGAAGTTCGAATCCGTGTAACCCACAGGGAGTAAATCGTCTGCTTGGTAAACTAGCATATAATCTCTAGTCCTTCTCAGGTACTTTAATATATGCTTTACTGCAGTCCAATGTCCTTGTCCAGGGTTACTTTGATATCTGCTAACCATGCCCATGGCAAAACAGATATCAGGTCTCGTGCACAACATTGCATACATAAGGCTTCCTACAGCCGAAGCATAAGGAACTGCCTTCATGCCCTCAATCTCCTTTGATGTTTTTGGAGACATCTCTTTAGATAAGGCTACTCCATGCCTAAAAGGTAAGAAACCTTTCTTGGAGTTTTGCATGCTAAAACGAGCAAGGATTGTATCTTTATATAAAGCTTGGGATAGGCACAACATTCTTTTCTTGCGACCCCTTATAACTTTGATCCCAAGGATGTGTGCACATTCTCCTAAGTCCTTCATATCAAATTGTTTGGACAACCATACCCTTACGTCCGATAATACCTTGACATTGTTGCTAATTAACAAAATATCATCTACGTATAGTACAAGAAATACCACCATGTTTCCGTTACACTTCTTGTATACACAAGACTCATCCGGACACTGAATAAATCCATATGACTGGATTACTTCATTAAACCGGATGTTCCAAGATCTTGAAACTTGCTTCAGTCCATAAATGGACCGATTAAGCTTGCACACTAGATGCTCTTTGCCCTTTTCAATGAACTCTTCTAGTTCCTTCATATGGATGTTTTCTTCAAGACTTCCATTAAGGAAAGCTGTCTTGACATCCATTTACCAAATCTCATAATCCATATGAGCGGCAATGGATAAGAGTATCCGGATAGACTTAAGCATAGTTGCCAGCGAAAAGGTCTCCTCATAATCGATTCCCTCTTTCTGAGTGTACCCCTTCGCAACAAGCCTTGCTTTGAAGGTTTCTACCTTCCCATCTGTCCCTCTTTTCCTTTTATAGATCCACTTGCATCCAATGGCTTTTACAACATCAGGTGGTTCTACAAGCTCCCAGACCTTATTAGAATACATAGATTCTATTTCGGAATTCATTGCCTTTTGCCAAGATACTGCATCTATATCTTGGAGTGCTTCATCATATGTCCGGGGATCTAGTTCATGTTTGCCTGGGATCAAGTCTGAAGACTCACCCAAAATATGAATCTCTCGGGCTGCCTTACAACCCTCCCACTACGATGAGGCACCGTCTGTGGTTGTGTATCATGTGTGACACGTGTTGCAGTCTCTTGTGGTACTTCATCTTGTACTGTTGGTACTGAAGTAGACGTGTCCTCTCTATGTTCTTCTAGAAAAATTTTACTACTGGGCTTGTGATCCATTATATAGTGTTCTTCTAAAAACTGGGCATTGGTGCTAACAATGACCTTCTGGTCTTTAGGACTATAAAATAAACCGCCTTTCGTTCCTCTGGGATACCCCACAAACATACGAACTTCTGTACGAGATTCTAACTTATCAGCATCTTGTTTCAGCACATGTGTTGGACTACCCCAAATCCAAATATGTCTTAGACTGGGCTTCCACCCATTCCATAATTCTGTGGGAGTAGAAGATACTGATTTAGAAGGTACTAAGTTCAGAATGTGCACTGCTGTTTCCAGAGCGTATCCCCAAAACGAATTTGGTAATTCTGAATAACTCATCATCGATCTAACCATCTCTATAAGAGCCATATTCCTTCGTTCTGCCACACCATTCTATTGGGGTGTACCAGGTGCGGACAATTGGGATTGAATCCCGGCCTCTGATAAGTAATTCCTAAACTCTCCTAAGAGGTATTCGCCACCACGATTAGACCGTAGTGTCTTGATACTTTTACCTAGACGTTTCTCCACATCAGCCTTGTACTCTTTGAACTTATCAAAGCACTCAAACTTGCAGCGCATTAGGTAAATGTATCCATATCTTGAATAATCGTCTATAAAAGAGACAAAATATTCAAAGCCACCTCTAGCCGGGATAGACATAGGACCACACAAATCAGAATGAACCAATTCTAACGCTTCTTTGGCTCTATACCCCTTGGCCTTAAAAGGTCTCTTGGTCATCTTACCTTCCAATCAGGATTTACACGTTGGAAAGTTTTCCAACTCTAATGGACCCAAGAGTCCATCGGCTACAAGCCTTCGAATCCTATTTAAGTTAATATGACCAAGCCTTAGATGCCAAAGATGTGTTTGGTTTATTTACGAAAGTTCTTTTCTCTTATTAGAGTTAGAAGATGGGTTATTAATTTACATATTTTGATTTGTGGGAGAAATTGGATTTAAAGTATATAAATTGCCAACCAATGCACCAGAACAGATAATCACTTTATTTCTCTTTATAACCACATTGTTACTAAAGGAAACTGGATATCCATCCAAATACAGTTTAGAAATTGAAATTAAATTCTTTCTGAAATTGAGTACATAAAGACAATTCCTTAAAACCAATTTCCTATTCCTATCAAATGATAAGTAGATGTCTCCCACTTCAACAGCCGCCACCTTAGTAGTATTGCCCATGTAGACAGTTATCTCTCTATCAAATAGTCGCCAGGTTTCCTGGAACCCCTGCAAAGAATTGCAGACATGATCAGTGGCTCCCGTATCTACACACCTGGTGCTGGTAGATAACACCGCTAAACATGTTTCAACTACCAGTGTATGAGATATACCTTTATTGTTTCCTTTCTACGAGAGACCGCTTGCAAATAAAGCACTTGCCCTTCGACTTCTTTATTCCAGCTTTTTGTCCTGCACCTTGAGGTTTATTCACCTTCTTTGCTGAGCCATTTTGTTTCTTCTTCATCTTGCCTTTCAGCTTAGAAGTAGAACCATTTTCAGCATAGTGAATTTGAGAATATTGACGAAACAACCCTTCGGCTGCCTGAAGTTCAATCAGAAGTTCCGCTAATGAATACATCCTTTTATTCATATTATAGTTCAGGCGAAAGTGCTCAAAACTTTTGGGCAGCGTTTGGAGGATGATGTCGACCTGGGTTTCCCCATCAATTTCCCCTCCAAGAACTTGTATTTCGTTTAAGTAAGCCATCATCTTGAGAATATGATCCCTCACGGGAGTCCCCTCAGTCATGGTGGCTGTCATCAGTTTTCTCATTGCCTCTTGCCTAGCAGCCCTATTCTGATGTCCGAAGAGTTCCTTGAGATTGTTCATTATATCATAGGCTGTTGGTAAGTCCTGATGCTGATGTTCCAATACATTTGACATCGAAGCCAAGATGTAACACCGCACCATCTCATCATCTTTTACCCATTTACTATGATACTGAATCTCCTCTGGGGTAGAATCATTGCTAGGTGTTTTTGGGCATTCCTCTGACAATACAAACTTATAGCCCTCAGCAGTTAAAACAATGTCCAGGTTTCTTTTCCAATCTATATAGTTGGGACCAGTAAGTCTGTTTTCTTTTAGAATAATGGCCAGTGGGTTGAAAGTCATCCTAAGAATCACAAAATAAATTTTGGTCAGAACTCTAAATTTAGAATAATATTGATTCCTCAAACAATACTATTTTAAATTAACCAACACCTTAAAACACCATGAATTTTATATGCCACGATAGTGTGGACGTATACAAATTCAACATTTGTAAAAGGAGGGTATAACCCATTAATTTTATTATCTTGTCAACCTAACTTTTTGACAAATAAAATTAATAGTTGGTTTCCTTCGGTCACACAAATAATAGTAGTGACTCCGATGGGGAGGATACTATTAGACGTGCCTAAGTGTATACCATTACTTGACACTAAGTCCATTAATAAGATTATGCCCCTTCTGATGGAGAAGATCACACGCTCTTAATTAATTTCCTATAGTCATCCGAAATGGAAGTTTGGTCTAGTGATCCGCAAACAAACTCATCTGATATGGAGGAAGGAACTCAGAGCCAACGCACAAGTTTATTTGCATCACTTACAAACCAGTAATGGAGACCGTGGAATTCACTAAAACAAATCCCTCTCCCACTTAGTTATTTAAAGTGAGGAATTTTGATGATGCTAGCCTACTAAACATGTACACTAACATTCACACACAGCACAATATAAAAGCAATAAATAGAAAGACTAATTTTCAACTATTATGACTTTTATCTATAGTTGTCCTCCGTGTGTCATCATCCCTAGCTGCTGCCATCTTTGGCCACTGCCACCGGGTCTAGTTGTCGCATCCATCTTGCTCCTTGTTCCGCTGCGTCTCTGGTCCTTAAAAGGTTCCACGCCTTGCAAGATTCGATCCGCGACATAAATAGAATTTTATATTTTTCGATCCTATATTCCTCGAAGGAATTTACATGTGAACTAGATCGAACATAAAATAAGATTTACATCCATCGATCCTATATTCCATAAACGGAATGTACATGTAACTAGATCAAAAAATAAAATCCTAATAAAACTACATACAGCTCCTGCTGTATTTTATAATACAATCATGCACACATAATAAATGCCTTTGACATGTCCAAGGGTCCAATCACACATATAATAACTATAAGCCATAATAGTTGGATCCTGCATCCACAAAGTTAGCACATCCTACTATTAACCTGCCTAAATTATGTATGACATGTGAATAATTAAACTAATACCAAATACACAGAGGTAAAACCCTAGCTCTGATACCAATTGTTGGTTGCTACTCAGAAAACCCAATGGCTCCACTGTACAAAAATTTTGTACGTGATCTGAACCTTTCCTAGCTACCATGTGTTCTTTTAAGTTAAACTTGTATCTCCTGCGGAACTTAACACATTTGATTCCAAGTTTAACTTATATGTTCTTTTAGGTTTAGATTTAGATCTCCTGCGAAACTTAACACGTTTGATCCAAATCACCTAGGTTATAAATTTAATTAAATACTAGTTTCCAAAATTAGCTTCCAGTACTGCATGGCGAGCCACTTGGCCTTCTTGGATATGGGAGCAACCACCACCGACTAGATAATGCCTTTTAAGGAAAGTTAATATTTAATTTCTTTATATAACTCTAGGTTAACCAAAAGGAACAATCAAATCACAAGGAAAAAAGAAAAAGAACACAACATCAAAATTAAATTCGAAAAACAAGAATCGAATGCCTCTTGTATTTGGTATTTATACAAAGAAAAATTAACTAGTATGATGTGGAAATTAAATACTAGTTATACCTCTTCCTTGTATGCTAAAAACCTCGAGATCTTCTGCCGTATCCCTCGCCTCCTCTTGGACGTCGTGTGGGCGACGATCCTCCAAGACGAACACCACGCGGAGAGCTTCTCCTCCTTCTCTAGAATTCGGCCACCTCCACCATAAAGCAGCAAAAGAGAGCAAAGGGAAGAGAGGGAGAGGGGTCGGCCGCTTGATGATCTCCAACAACACAATATCAATTGTTATGTTTTTCAAGGCCTCCCCTTCCCCCCTTTTTATATTAGTTTCCCAACGAAAAATTATGGAAAGAGTTTTATAAAAAATTAGACTCATTCCTATTTCCTTTTAATTTTTTTCTTTTTATTTCCTTTTAATTAATCAATCCTAGATTGATTTATTAATTAAAAACTATTTGTTGATGTTTAATTATTTGACCGGCCCCTTGCTTGGGCACCAAACAAGGTGGTCGGCCACTTATTAAAAGGGAAAGAAAATTTTTTTTATAAAATTTTAAAAAGAAAAAAACTTCTAATAAAATTTTACAAACTTTTTTTTTTCTAATGTGGATATTAAAAGGAAAGTTTTAAAATTTAAAACATCTCTAATAATATTTCTTTTTAAAAGAAAGTTTTATAAATTTGAAAACTCTCTTTTAAAACCTTGTGGCCTAATTTAAATTAGGAAAATTTTATAAATTTTTAAAATCTCTCTTTTTACAAATTGTAAATATCTGAGGAAATTTAAAAATTCAAAAACAACCTTTCTAATTTAAATATTGCGGCCGGCCCCCTTGCCCAAGGCATGGGCTGGCCACTTCTAGAGAATATGTGGCCGACCATTGCTTGGTCACCAAGCAATGAACCGACTCCATCTTGGACACCAAGATAGGCTTTTCTTTGGATCGACTTGAGGCTTTATTGAGGCTATAACAGGGACCTAGAGGAGAAATTGGTTTTGGCCTTCCGATGAGCTAGAGTGTCCCATGCTCGCCCCGAACACACAACTCAAGTTCATCGATAATAACTCATTCCACTAGAGAGTTATTACCGCACTACCGCACCAATCCCAAATTACATTATGGGCTCCTTCTTATCATGAGTGTGTTTGTATCCATGTGTTTAAGATTACGAATGTCCACTAATTAAGTAAGTTACAGACAACTCATTTAATTAATATCTAGCTCCAAGAGTAGTACCACTCAACTTTATTGTCATGTTGGACTAGGTCCACCTGTAGGGTTTAACATGGCAATCCTTATGAGCTCCTCTTGGGGACATTCTAAACCTAGATAACTAGGACACAGATTTCTTCTATAATCAACAACACATACTATAAGTAATATCATTTCCCAACTTATTGGGCATATTGATTTATTGAACTAAACCTCACCCTTTGATAAGTCAAAGAAATAAATATTAAATATACATGCTTGTTATTATATTAGGATTAAGAGCACACACTTCCATAATAACTAAGGTCTAGTTCTTTTACTAAGTCAGTACAAAAAGAACTTACCTAAATGATCCTACTCAATACACTTAAAGTGTATAAGTGTAATTTATTAGTCAAGATAAACTAATAATTAATTACACTACGTCTATTCTGATGGTTTGTTCCTTTCCATCTTAGTCGTGAGCAACTGTTTATAATTTATAGAGAACCGACAACATGATCTTCTAAGTGTGAGTCCACACTCCATGTTATCTACTATATAAATTAATTGAACAATTACATTTAACAAATAAATGTAAACATTTGACCAATGTGATTCTTTATTTCAAAATAAATGTGTACAAAATCTAAACTTTTAAGTATACACTCCAACACCCCTAGCCCCGCAAGGGGATTCGTTCCGCGATTGCGCCCGAAAACCCGCTAAACGAAACCGTCGGAAATTTTGCTCATAAAAATTATAAAAATTGTAATAAAAATTACAAAAAATTATAGAAAATACATAATTTAGAATTATGTATTATTTTGTGATAGTCATGGCCCAAAAGACCCAAATTGAATATGAAAAATTATGTTGTAATTCATATTACGGCATGCGCGCCGTCATTTATGTTGTGTGTGCTGTATACTTGATACGCGACCTGCGCGTCGTACCTCTCTTTTTATTCTTGTTGTAAATTAGTTTAGACTCGAATGTAACTCGAGTTTCAAAATTGTAATGTACAAAATTGGAGCGGTGGAAGGTCTACTCAAGACGGAGTTACGAGGAGGGCGCGAGCAACACAAGGTGGTCAAAGGGAGGAGCTTGAGAAGCTGTTGACCCTAGGTTGACCATTCGATCTTCTCATTGGCTTGAGAAGATCGTAGTAGGGCCATGACTAATCACAAATAGTATAATTAATTGCTTGTGTGTGTGTATTTGATGCATGCTAGTAAAGTAGTTAATTAACGCCTTAACGATTATATTAGATCTAAATCGTGTACAAGATACACCCTACGATTAGATTAGATCTCAATCGCGTCAACTCTAAAATGCCTACCATGCCATGATACCTATCACTACCTCGATCACATGTGTTGTTGAATCTTCCAAAGCAGAGCAACACATATTATCTTGGTAGGGTACGGAGGGACAATCTTGGTCCCGCCTATCAACGCATGGGTGAGTACAACTCAGTTAGATTGAGTAACTAGTTAACTCGGTTGGATCGAGTAAAACTATAGGCATATTTCGAACGGTTGGAATATAGGACATAATCACATTTATATTAATTCTTGGGCGTTTTAGCCAAAGCTAACTCAAGTTTTAATATAACTGTGGATAATGATCCTATAAACAAGAGTTTCATAGAGATGTAATTGGTAAATTGTTACCTACCGATCATACTAAGTCTTGGGCGATTTAGCCAAAGCTAACTCAAGGCGTAGTATGATGTGGATCTTGTTCCACTTGAATTATAGAATTCAGTGGGAGCATCATTTAGTTAAAGGCCTAATTAAATGATTAAAAAAGAATGTGATATTTACTTTCTTCTTTAATTTCTGTTGTAAATTACCATGACGTTAAACACGAACACCTTCTCTCTGCGTTCTGTCCTTGACAAGAACAAGCTCAACAGTGCAAATTTCCTGAACTGGTACAGGAATCTGTGAATAGTTCTAACCCAGGAACGTAAACTGTACGTTCTGGAGCAGCCCATTCCAGAGGCTCCTCCTGCCAATGCCACGCGAGTAGACAAAGATGCTTAAAAGAATCATCAAGATGGCGCATTAGATGTATCATGTCTAATGCTCGCGACCATGAACTCTGAGCTTCAGAAGCAACATGATTTAATGGGTGCTTATGATATGGTTGAACATCTTCGTCAACTATATCAAGGACAAGCACGACACGAGAGATTTGAGATCTCAAGGGCACTATTTCAGTGCAGGATGTCAGATGGGGCTCCCGTAGGCCCATATGTACTCAAAATGATTGGGTACATAGAAAACCTACAGAGGTTGGGATTCCCACTTGGCCAAGAGCTGGCCGCTGAACTGATCTTGCAATCCTTGCCGGATAACTATAGTCAATTCATTCTAAATTACAACATGAACGAAATTGACAAGCCACTGCCCGAGCTGCTTAGCATGTTAAGAACTACCGAGCTGAACCTTAAGAAGGTTAAGCCCCACTATGTTCTGATGGTTCAGAAACACAAGGGCAAGGGCAAGCCCAAAGGCAAAGGAAAGTCCCAAGCCAAGGGCAAAGGCAAGGCACTGAAGCCTAAAGGAGGGGTCGCCAAGGATGCTACCTGTTTCCACTGCGGTCAGAGTGGGCACTGGAAGAGGAACTGCAAGGTGTACCTAGAAGATCTTAAGAAGAAGCGAAGTGAGACTTCCACTTCAGGTATATATGTTATAGAAGTCAATCTATCTATTTCTACATCATGGGTATTTGATACCGGATGTGTTTCTCACATTTGTACTAATGTGCAGGCACTGAGAAATAGCAGGGCATTGACAAAGGGCGAGGTGGACCTACGAGTAGGCAATGGAGCACGGGTTGCTGCTGTTGCTTTAGGAACTTATCATCTATCTCTGCCCTCTGGGCTTGTATTAGAATTAGATGAATGTTGTTATGTGCCTGCTTTAACTAAGAACATAATTTCAGTTTCTTGTTTGGACAAGAAAGGTTTCTCTTTTATAATAAAGGATAAATATTGTTCTGTTTATTTAAAAGATATGTTCTATTGTAGTGCACCTCTGATGAACGGACTCTACATTTTAGACCTTGAAAACCCTATCTATAACATAAAGACGAAGAGGTTCAAGTCAAATGACATGAACCAAACCTATCTCTGGCACTGTCGCTTAGGTCATATAAATGACAAGCGCTTATCCCAGCTCCATAAGGATCGTTTGCTGAACTCATTTGATTTTGAATCTTATGAGACGTGCGACTCATGCCTACTAGGCAAGATGACCAAGACTCTCTTTAGTGGGTACAGCGAAAGAGCGACTGATTTGTTAGGACTTATACATAGTGATGTATGTGGCCCTTTCAATGTCGCTGCTAGAGGCGGTTATAGGTACTTCATCACATTTACTGATGACTTCAGTAGATATGGTTATGTGTACTTGATGACACATAAGTCAGAATCCTTTGAAAAGTTCAAAGAATTCAAGAATAAAGTACAGAACCAGCTTGACAAGAGTATTAAGATACTTCGATCAGATCGAGGTGGAGAATACCATAGCCATGAGTTTCGTGACTATTTAGCTGAGTGTGGGATTCTATCCCAACTCACTCCTCCTGGAACACCACAATGGAATGGTGTATCCGAAAGGAGGAACCGTACTCTATTAGATATGGCACGGTCTATGATGAGTCGCACAGATCTTCCAACATTTCTTCGGGGCTATGCTCTAGACACGGCAGCTTTTATACTCAACCGAATTCCATCCAAGGCCGTGATAAATACATCATATAGGATATGGACTGGGAGAGATGCCCATGTGTCTTTTATGAGGATTTGGGGTTGTGAGGCGTACGTTCGACGTCAAGTCTCAGACAATTTAGGACCCAAATCCGATAAGTGTTATTTTATTGGATATCCCAAGGAAACGAAGGATATTACTTCTACATTCCCAGTCAACACAAGATAGTTGTGGCTAAGACTGGGGTCTTTCTAGAAAGGGACTTTGTTTCTAGAAAGACTAGTGGGAGTACGTTCGATCTTGAAGAAGTTCAAGATGCGAACAATAGCACTGAAGCCTCGATGGAAGTTGAACTAGAACCACAAAGTGTTGTGGATGATGTTGTTCCACAAAGAGTTGAGGAACAACAATCAGTTCAAGTAGACATACCTCTTCGCAGGTCTGATAGGGTACGTCATTAGCCTGAGAGATACTCATTTCTCTTGTCTGACCATGATGACGTTGTGCTCAAAGAGGATGAGCCTACCACCTATCAGGAAGCTGTGATGAGACCAGATTCTGAGAAATGACTAGAGGCCATGAGATCCGAGATGAAATCTATGTACATCAACCAAGTATGGACTTTGGTTGATCCACCTGAAGGGGTAAAACCCATTGGGTGTAAGTGGGTCTTTAAGAGAAAGACTGACATGGATGGACTTATCTATAAGGGTCGCTTGATAGCTAAAGGTTTCAAGCAAATTCATGGCATTGACTATGATGAAATCTTTTCTCCAGTAGCGATGTTTAAGTCCATTCGGATCATGCTTGCTATTGCAGTATACCATGACTATGAGATATGGTAGATGGATGTCAAAATCACGTTTCTGAATGTAAACCTACTCAAGGATGTGTACATGACACAACCTGAGGGTTTTTTAGATCCACAACATACTAGCAGAGTATGCAAGCTGCATAGGTCCATTTATGGACTAAAGCAAGCTTCTCGGAGCTGGAATCTTCGATTCGATGATGCAATCAAACAGTTTAGTTTCATCAAGAATGAAGATGAACCTTGTGTCTACAAGAATGTTGTAGGGGACATAATTGTCTTCCTCATATTATATGTGGATGACATACTACTCATTGGGAAAGACATCCCTTTGCTACAGTCTGTCAAGACTTGGCTAGGGACATGTTTCTCAATGAAGGATTTAGGTGAGGCATCCCGCATTCTAGGGATACAGATCTATAGAGATAGATCTAAGAGATTGCTTGGCCTAAGTCAGAGTACATATATTGACAAGGTACTCCTTCGGTTTGCCATGCAGAACTCCAAGAAGGGATTTCTGCCGATGTCACAAGGCGTGAGTCTTTCGAAGACTCAAGGTCCCTCTTGTAGAGAGGAGAGAGACAGCTTGGATCAGATCCCTTATTCTTCAGCCATAGGATCTATCATGTACGCCATGCTATGTACTCATCCTGATGTCTCGTATGCTTTGAGCATGATGAGCAGATACAGTCAGATCCAGGTGAAAGTCACTTGATAGCGGTCAAGAATATTCTTAAGTACTTGAGAAGGACTAAAAAATATTTCTTGATATATGGAGGCGATGACGAGCTAGCTGTAAAGGGTTACAGTGATGCTAGCTTCCAGACCGACCAGGATGATTATCGATCGCAATCAGGGTTTGTGTTTTGCATAAATGGTGGTGTTGTGAGCTGGAAGAGTTCGAAGCAGGACACAGTCGTTGATTCTACAACAGAGGCCGAGTACATTGCTGCATCAGAGGCAGCAAATGAGGCAGTTTGGATCCGCAAGTTCATCACTGAACTTGGGGTGGTTCCTAGTATCGCTGACTTTATTGAGCTCTATTGTGACAACATTGGAGCTATAGCACAAGCTAAGGAACCTCGCTCACATCAGCAAACCAAACACATACTACGGCGCTTCCATCTCATTCGAGAGATTATCGACAGAGGAGATGTGCAGATTTGTAGAGTACCTATAGAGGCTAACATCGCAGATCCCTTGACCAAGGCTTTAGCACAGAGAAAGCATGATGGTCACACTAGGTCATTAGGCCTTAGAGCCTACACTGATTGGCACTAGTGCTAGTGGGAGATTGTTAGTTAGAGACCTAGAGTCAATCATTTGATGATTGTTGTATGGACTCATTGTAATACCCACTAAGCTTGTAAGATAAATATATGAATGTGGGATTTTTCCTTAGAAAAATAATAGGAAATGAGTTGAAGCAAAAAGAAATAAAATGAAATAAAAAGAAGAGGAGGTCAAGGATTGAACCATGAACCTCTTATATTATATAGAATTAGTTAGTAGAAACCAATTGGGATAGAGAGAAGATGTTGATAACAAAGGAGGGAAACTCATGATAAAGGTAAGAGTAAAAGCTAGCCAAAAGAAAACAAGAAAGGAGCAAGAGAAAGGCAACTTGCCTTCCTCCCTTTCTCTCCTTCTTCCTCTTTGTTTTTGCCGAAAATTTAAAGAGGGAATTAAGAGGATTCAATCCCCCTTATTTCATCATGAATGGTAATAATAAATGAATAAATAAAATAAATAGGAAATAGAAAAAAAAAGGCTAAGGGAGAAGGAAAGCAAAAATCAATTTTGCTACCTCTTCCCCCTTAACATAAAAGGGAGCAAGAAAAGAGAAGGTTATTTTTTTCTCATTTTCTCTCATTCTTCCTCTCCCTCACTGAAACCATCAGTCCCCTCTCCTCCATCTTCGGTGCCAAAGCCATGGTTTTCTCCTAAGAAAGCCTAAGATACAAGGAGGACTTAGCAAGGGAATCAAGGGAAAGGAACTAGAAAGAGAGGCTACTTCTTTCATCACCATACCTTAGATCCACAAGAGAAAAGGATGTAAGCTTCCCCTCACCTGTGGTACAAGGCTTTTTATGTGATTTTCAGATTTTATGAGGATTAGAAAACCTAGGAAAGAATTTTAGAAAATTCGGCTAAAGAAAGGGTTTTCAAATCTAGGAAGGTTTAAACAAGTCCTTATTTCATGATATTTTTCTATGCTATGTAGGAAGGATTTTCTTCATGTTTTTATACCTAAATGATGCTTGATCAGAGGAGTACCTAACCCTAGAATTTCAGCCAAAAATATTTTAAAGAGGTTAGGGAAAATATTGTGTAACCAAACTAATGCAAGATTCTCTCCATGAACTATTAAAGATCTTTTATTGGTTTTCTTGCTTAAAAGTTACTTGGAACCAAAAGAAATCCATTTATATGTTTCGGCCAAGAAAAGGGCTTAGGGTTAGGAAGACCTTTAAATTTTAAGTAACCATGTTTGTATGATAGAATATAGAGTTTTCTTAAAGAATTGCATGTTGAACATTGCTAGAAATTCATGAACTCTTATTTTAGATTTTCGGCCATGATAAGATGGATAGTTTAGAAAAGCTTAAACAAAATTCTAATATGCTCAAGACCTCTGTGATATTATGATATGAAAGTTGTTTAATGTTCTTATGTTTAAATTGAGTATAGGAAAATTAGTTACATGATATATGACATGTAAGATCACAAGGGTCCTAGCTTGTTTATGAACCAACTTTGTATATGATATTCTTAGTAATTTTTGCCATGAAACTTACTTAGGTTTTCCATGCTTTAGGCCACTGAAAACCTAGTTTAAAGAATGGTAGGTTTCGGCCATGAGGAAAAATAAAAGAAAAAGGGAAAGAAACCTAGGAAGCCTAAGACACAATTCACATGTATGTTTATTATGCTTGTCTTTATACATGCTATGAAACTTGTATGATTTCTTATGCTTTTAGGCTATTTGAAGCAAGTTTATATACCGTTGAGTTTCGGCCAAGTAGGGTTTAAAAGACCTAGAGGCCGTAGAAATGAAACCAAATGTGTTAAAAGTGCTTCTTATGGAAATAGGATAATGTGTTGATTGTGTCACATGCTTGTATAATTTTTCCATGACCTAAATGGACCATTGTATGTTTCGGACATGAAGGAATAGATGCCCTAGAAACCCTAGAACAAGAATTAAATATGCTTATGTCACTTTACATGGAATATGATAAGTAGAAAGACAAAGTTCCCATGCTATATGTTGTTTAATGACCTAATTGAGGCTAGGGTAAGTTTCGGCCATACATGTTGTATAATGTTTTGTTATGAATTTATACATGATGTTAGTTCAAGTTCACATGCTTGTATGTTTGTTTTTAGCCCTCATGAACACTTGTTAAAAGTTTGACTATGACATATGTTAAGGGCTTGAAGGACTTAGGAACTAGCTCAATATGCTTACTATGTTACTTGGAAAAAATGTGGTTTAAGGTTTCCATGCTTTCATGAAATTTGGGACCTTGTTTATATACTGATAGGGTTCGACCACATGAGTTTAAGGACTTGGAGAACTTAGAAACCAAGTAAATCATACTTATAATGCTTCCTATGAAATTCATGTAATGATAATTTAGGTTTCACATGCTTGGAGGTTGTTTTTACCTAAATTGAGACCTAAGGGGGTTCGACCATGATAGGAACCCAAGGGTTTAGGAAGCTTAGAACCCAAGTTAACTATGTTACCATGTTTCTTATGATAGTATAATCATATGATACACCCTTATGCTTAACCATGTATGCTTGTGATTTATACCTTTTTATGATATGATATGTGGATAGAGATATGCATGTTTTATGATATGATATGTGTTTAGAAATATGCATGCTTTGATGATATGTTATGTGCTTAGAATATGCATGCTTGATGATATGCTATATGCTTAGAATATGCATGTTTTTATGATATGATATGTGTTTAGAAATATGCATGCTTTGATGATATGTTATGTGCTTAGAATATGCATGCTTGATGATATGCTATATGCTTAGAATATGCATGCTTTTTATGATATGCTATGTGGAAGGAAATATGCATACTTTGATGATATGCTATGTGCTTAAAATATGTATGCTTTTATGATATGCATACTTTTATATGATGTATGCCTAAGTGATGCATACTTTTATGACATGATGTATGCCTAAGTGATGCATACTTTTATATGATGTATGCCTAAGTGATGCATGCTTGTATGATGTATGATATGTATAAGTATGACATGTATTTTACTTTGAATGGCTTGTACCAAAAGGGTGGGCTCCTTATGCGCCCCTAGGTCGAATTACGGGCCTTGTAAAGGGTGGGCTCCTTATGCGCCCCTAGGTCGAATTATGGGCCTAGTAAAGGGTGGGCTCCTTACGTGCCCCTAGGTCGAGCTACGGGCCTAGTTTCCTAGTATGATTCAAGACTTGCTACCTTGGATATACTTAGGACGCGCGCATTTATGTTATGTATGATGGTACAAGCCGGGGCCCTGAATATGTTGATATTACGTTCAAGTATATATGTATGAAGAAATGGTTTTAAAGATCATGAGACATACACATGTTTTTCGGATACATGTTTTCAAAATCATATTGCATATACTTTATGATCATGTTGTGATGATGCTATGATTTATGATATGCCATGATTAGATATGATTATGTTATGTTTCATGCTATGTTTGATATGCCATGCTACCTTATGATGATGCTATGATATGCCATGATTAGATATGATTACGTTATGTTTCATGCTATGCTTGATATGCCATGCTACCTTATGATGATGCTATGATATGCCATGCTTAGATATGATTATGTTATGTATCATGCTATGCTCTAAGAGATGATATGCCATGACTAGTTATGATTTTGTTATGTTGCATGATATGCTTAAAGAGTATGATATGTTATGCCATGACTAGTGGAGATCATGTTATGTTGAGATATTCTTTGATCATGTGATGCTTTTTGGTTTTAGTGAGTAGGAAAGGAACTTACTGAGCCATGAGTGCTCACAACTTACTTTCCTTGTACCGCAGATAAAGGAAAAAGCTGGATGAGCTAAAGGAGCAGCAGGAGAGGCAAGGAGATGTGTGTGGCGGTGGCTAGGCAACCAAATAAGAACCTGCTTTAAGAACCTTTTAAGAATTACGCTTTGGTTTCGTAAATTTTAGTACTATATGGTTGACTTGATGTTATGTTTTATTTATCTTGTTATCATGTTATGGAAACCATATTAGTGTAGTTCGGTTTTTATTAAACCAAGAAAAAAATGATTTTAAGTCTTCCGCTGTAATATGTACGTTGAGTATCGTAGCCCCGTCCCTTATGGTTAGCAGGGAGGGCGGGTGTTACACTCATTGTATCATATTCTTATATATAAAGGCATTTGGTTTTTTGGTTATTATGCTTACTTGTATTGGTGCCAAATAAACTAAGTATACTAACGTCCTTGAGTAGAGGGTTCTTACCTATATCAATTGGTTAGTTGAACCGATAGTGAGATGATATAGGGAACACTACTCTTAATCATTCCTAGTCAAGTATTAACATTCAGGGACAATGTTTATGCGACGAGACTAGCATTTAGGTCAAATCGATGACTTGATCTCACAAGTCATGGATATAGAGATATCAATTTGACACATGGGTATGCATTGGAGAATGTATACTGAATGAACCTCCATGAGAAAGTATCATGGATCGTTATATGAGTATCATATAGTTTCTCATGTGGCTATTAGTATGACTACTAGTCCTTGGACCTGAAGTCACCATGGATCCCTACATAAGGAGTTACTTACTTTGGCTTCGTCAAACGTCACCCGTAACTGGGTGGACTATAAAGCCGATTACTTGGTATGTAACGAAGTATGCAGAGGGATGTGAGTGATGTAGATGAGATCTATCCCTCCTATATGACGGGAGCGACATTTATATTCTTGATAGAGTGAGACCACGAAGTGCATGGCCATGCCCAAATGAGTCAATATGAGATATTGAGCTCATTTGATTGAGTGAGTCTACTTGGAGTTCAAGATTTAGATTGATTAGAGGATGACACGGTCTATGTCTCATATTGATCAATCTAGATGTCTAGGATAGAAGTACACTTGTCATATATTGTGAGGAGTCACAATTAGTAGTCACAAGGTGATGTTGGATCTCAACATTCTTGTAACTTGGGTAGTAATGATGTGTTGCTAGATACCGCTCATTACTTATGCTTCTAAATAGGTTTAGAAGCATTGCCAATGTTACAAGAACCTATAGGGTCACACATAAAGGATAATTAGATGGAGATTAGGTTCATATGATGAACCAAGAGGATTAGATTCATGTGATAAATCAAATTGGATTAAGATTAATCCTAATTAAATTAATTGAGTTGGACTCAATTTGATTCATGTGTTCAATGAGTCTAATTTAGATTATGACTCATTGAATCAATTTAATTAAATGAATTAGATTCATTATATTAAATTGTCTTGAATCAAATGGTTGGATTTGATAAACCATGGGAGTTATAATGTCAAGTTTGACTTGACTTGAGAGGAAGAGGAAAAGTCAAGTTTGACTTGACTATATGCCATCTCATTTGTGAGTTGGCATTAAGTGGCCAATAGTGGTGTTACACATCATCATGTTTAGCACATGTGTGTGTCACCTCATGGAGGTTACAAATCTCCTCTTTAATGACTACATTATTGTTGGGTTTTTCGGGCCGCGAAAACCGCTTTTCGCGTCGCGGAAACCCCGAATCACCCAAAGCCGTAGATCTGTGCAAGGAAAAACTGAATGAAATACAAGCACGAGTTTCAAAAACTTTAGATCTACTCCTAGATCTATGTGTTGAGAGCTTTTACCTTTGAAGCGTGCCCTCGCAAAATTCCCGCTCGTCCAAGGTACGTGTCGGATCTCCAAAGTATCAAGGTGGATACTTCTCTAGTGATATCCACACGAACAAGGAGTGCTCTCTAGCACTCAAGGATGGAGAAGAGAGCCCCAAGTGTGCTAGCACTTTCTAGAGCTCTCGGATAGAATTTGAAAAACAAAAGGAGAGAAAAACAAGAAGACTCTCACATACTCAACTAGTAGTTTCCTCTTCTTGTGTCCTTCACACTCTCTTATCTTTTCTTGGATGAAACTCAACACCTTCTCACCTTCCAAGACCCCACGGCAATAGCAAGGAGAAGCAAGCATCCAAGGAAGAAGAAGCTAGAATTGTTGGGTTTTTCGGGCCGTGAAAACCGCTTTTCGCGTCGCGGAAACCCCGAATCACCCAAAGCCGTAGATCCGTGCAAGGAAAATTTCCGGAAAACACGAGTACGAGTTTTAATACTTTGATCTACAGTAGATCTACAAAGAAAACATTTTACCTTCGATGCGTGCCCTCGCAAAATCCCGCTTGTCCAAGAAACGTGTCGGATCTCCAAAGTATCAAGATAGATACTTCTCTAGTGATATTCACACGAACAAGGAGTACTCTCTAGCACTCAAGGATGGAGAAGAAAGACCCCAAGTGTGCTAGCACTCTCTCTAGGGCTCTCGAATGGGAATGGAAGAAGAAAGGAAAGCAAAGAAGAGAATACAATACACTCCTCTAAAAATATTACCTTTCTTCTTGGACTTCTTGGATTAACTCACTCACCCACCTTCTTCCACCATCAAAGTCACGGCAACAACTAGCCAAGAGAGGGAAGAAGCAAGGAAGAAGAAGATACAATTACCACACATCAATTACACACTAAATGAAAAACATTCACTCTTTAGTGTGGCCGGCCACACACATAACTCCCTCATTTAATGTGGCCGGCAACATTAAATGGCTAGGGAGGTGTTGTAACCTCCATGAGGTGGCATGTGATGTGGCAAGGATGAGTCATCCTTATGATGTGGCAATACATCAAGTCAAACTTGATGTTTCAACTTCTACTTGGTCAAGTCAAACTTGACCAATTGTCTTCCTTGTTGAGTTAAATTCAACCTTTGATTCAAGTCAATTTCAATTTAATGAATCTAAATTCATTAATATAAATTGACTCAATGAATCATATTTAAATTAGACTCATTCAACAATTGAATCTAATTGAGTCTAACTCAATAAGTCTAATTTGAATCCAATCTTTGGTGCATCATATGAACCTAATCCAATTGGTTCATCATATGAACCTAATCTCCATCCACTTGTTCTTTGTGTGTGACCCAATAGGTTCTTGTAACGTTGGCAATGTTTCTAAACTCCTTTAGAAACATAAGCAATGAGCGGCATCTAGCAATACATCATTGCTACCCAAGTTACAAGAAATGTCGAGATCCAACATCACCTTGTGACTACTAATTGTGACTCCTCACAATATATGACATTGTCCTTCTATCCTAGACATCTAGATTGATCAATATGAGGCATAGACCATTTAATCCTCTAATCAATCTAAATCTTGAACTCCAAGTAGACTCACTTGATCAAATGAGCTCAACATCTAATGTTGACTCATTTGGGCATGGCCATGCACTTCGTGGTCTAACTCTATCAAGAATATTGATGTCGCTCCCGTCATATGGGAGGGATAGATCCCATCTACATCACTCACATCCCTCTGCATAATTTGTTACATACCGAGTAATCGCCTTTATAGTCCACCCTGTTACGGGTGACGTTTGACGAAACCAAAGTACATAATTCCTTATGTAGGGATCCATGGTGACTTCAGGTTAAAGGACTAATAGTCATACTAATAGACACATGAGAAAGTATATGACACTCATATAACGATCCATGATACTTTCAAATGACGGGTCATTCAGTATACATTCTCTAATGCATACCCATGTGTCAGCCTGATATCTCTATATCCATGACTTGTGAGATCAAGTCATCGAGCTGACCTACATGCTAGTCTTATTGTATTAACATTGTCCCTAAATGTTAATACTCGACTAGGAATGATTTATAGTAGTGTTCCCTATATCATCTCACTATCGATTCAACCAATCGATTGATATAGGTAAGAACCTTCTACTCAAGGACGTTACTATACTTATTTTATCTGGCACTAATACAAATAAGCATAATAACCAAAAACCAAATGCGTTAATATATATACAAGAATATGATATACATGAGTCTATACAATCATCAAATGATTGGCTCTAGGGCTCTAACTAACAAGAATGAATACAAATCAATTGCATTCACCCATCATCAAGTGTGTGGCCGGCCACACAAATGTAACCCCCTCATTTAATGTGGTCGGCCACATTAAAAGGAATGGGTGTGTAACCTCCATGAGGTGGCACACCATTATAAGGTGGTGATGATGTGGCAAGGATGTGTCATGCCATGTAGGATGAGTCAACCTACATGATGTGGCAATGCATCAAGTCAAACTTGATGTTTCAACTTCCATTTGGTCAACTCAAAATTGACCAATTTCTTCCTTGTTGAGTTAAATCCAACCTTTGATTCAAGTCAATTTCAATTTAATGAATCTCAATTCATTAATATAAATTGACTCAATGAATCAAATTTAAATTAGACTCATTCAACAATTGAATCTAATTAAGTCTAACTCAATAAGTCTAATTTGAATCCAATCTTTGGTGCATCATATGAACCTAATCCAATTGGTTCATCATATGAACCTAATCTCCATCCACTTGTTCTTTGTGTGTGACCCAATAGGTTCTTGTAACGTTGGCAATGTTTCTAAACTCCTTTAGAAACATAAGCAATGAGCGGCATCTAGCAATACATCATTGCTACCCAAGTTACAAGAATGTTGAGATCCAACATCACCTTGTGACTACTAATTGTGACTCCTCACAATATGTGACATTGTCCTTCTATCCTAGACATCTAGATTGATCAATATGAGGCATAGACCGTGTCATCCTCTAATCAATCTAAATCTTAAACTCCAAGTAGACTCACTTGATAAAATGAGCTCAACCTCTGATGTTGACTCATTTGGGCATGGCCATGCACTTAGTGGTCTCATGGCTTACACCCAATGAGTTTTACCTCTTCAGGTGGATCAACCAAAGTCCATACTTGGTTGGTGTACATGGATTCCATTTCGGATCTCATGGCTTCCAGCCATTTCTCGGAATCTGGTCTCATCACAGCTTCCTGATAGGTGGTAGGCTCATCCTCTTTGAGCATAATGTCATCATGGTCAGACAAGAGAAAAAGTATCTCTCAGGCTGACGACGTACCCTATCAGACCTGCGAAGAGGTATGTCTACTTGAACCGGTTGTAGTTCCTCAACTCCTTGTGGAACAACATCATCCACAACACTTTGTGGTTCCAGTTCAATTTCCATCGTGGCATTAGTGCTATTGTTCGCATCTTTAACTTCTTCAAGATCGAACACGCTCCCACTAGTTTTTCTAGAAACAAAGTCCCTTTCTAGAAAGACCCCAGTCTTTGCCACAACTACCTTGTACTGACTGGGAATGTAGAAGTAATATCCCTTAGTTTCCTTGGGATATCCGATGAAATAGCACTTGTCGGATTTGGGTCCTAATTTGTCTGAGACTTGACTTCGTACGTAAGCCTCACAGCCCCAAATCCTCATGAAAGACACCTGGGCATCTCTCCCAGTCCATATCCTATATGGTGTCTTTATCACGGCCTTTGATGGAACTCGGTTGAGAATGAAAGCTGCCGTGTCTAGAGCATATCCCCATAGATATGTCGGAAGATCTGTGTGACTCATCATAGATCGTACCATATCTAATAGAGTAGTTCCTCCTTCGGATACACCATTCCACCGTGGTGTTCCGGGAGGAGTGAGTTGGGATAGAATCCCACACTCGCCTAGGTAATCACGAAACTCATGGCTAAGGTATTCTCCACCTCGATCGGATCGAGTATCTTACTCTTGCCAAGCTGGTTCTGTACTTCATTCTTGAATTCTTTGAACTTTTCAAAGGATTCAGACTTATGTGTCATCAAGTACACATAACCATATCTACTGAAGTCATCAGTAAATGTGATGAAGTATCTATAACCGCCTCTAGCAGCAACATTGAAAGGGCCACATACATCACTATGTATGAGTTCTAACAAATCAGTTGTTCTCTCGCTATGCCCACTAAAGGGGGTCTTGGTCATCTTGCCTCGTAGGCACGACTCGCATATCTCATATGATTCTAAATCAAATGAGTCCAGCAAACCATCCTTATGGAGCTGGGATAAGCGCTTGTCATTTATATGACCTAAGCGACAGTGCAAGAGATAGGTGTCGTTCATATCGTTCGATTTGAACCTCTTGGTACTAACATTATAGATAGGGCTCTCAAGATCTAGAATATAGAGTCCGTTCATTAGAGGTGCACTACAATAGAACATATCGTTTAAATAGACAGAACAACATTTGTTCTTTATTATAAATGAAAATCCTTTCTTGTCCAAACAAGAAACTGATATAATGTTCTTAGTCAATGCAGGCACATAACAACAATCGTCTAACTCTAGTACAAGCCCAGAGGGCAGAGATAGAAAATAAGTCAGCAGCAACCCGTGCTCCATTGCCTACTCGTAGGTTTATCTCGCCCTTTGTCAATGCTCTGCTATTTCTCAGTGCTTGTACATTAGTACAAATGTGCGAAGCACATCCGGTATCTAATACCCACGATGAAGAAATAGAGAGGTTGACTTCTATAACATTTATACCTGAAATAGAAATCTTATTTCTCTTCTTCTTAAGATCTTCCAGGTATTCTGTGAAGTTCCTCTTCCAGTGCCCTGCTTGTCCTTGATACAGTTGACGAAGATGTGCAACCATGTCATAAGCACCCATCAACTCATGTTGCTTCTGAAGCTCAGAGTTCATAGTTGCGAGCATTAGACAGGACACATCTAATGCGTCGTCTTGATGCTTCTTGTAAGCATCTCAGTCTGCTCGCGTGGCAGTGGCAGGAGGAGCCTCCGGAATGGGCTGCTCCAATGAGTGAGAACTATTATCAGGTTCCTATACCAGTCCAGGAAATTTGCTCCGTTGAGCTTGTCCTTCTCAAGGACAGAACGCAGGGAGAAAGAGTTCGTATTCGACGTCATGGTTATCTACAACAGAAAATTTGCAGAAATAAATATCATATTCTTTTAAAATAATTTAATTAGGCCTTTAATTAAATGATGCTCCTACTGAATTCTATAATTCTTGTGGGACAAGATCCATACCATACTAACCCTTGAGTTAGCTTTGGCTAATACGCCCAAGGCTTAGTATGATCGGTAGGCAACGATTACCAATTACATCTCTATGCAACTCTTGTTTATTAAATCAACGTCCGCATTTATATTAAAACTCGAGTTAACTTTGGCTAATACGCCCGAGAGTTAATATAGATGTGATTACCAACTATTGGAAGAATGTCGATAGTTGACTCGATCCAACCGAGTAACTAGGAATACTCAATCTAATTGAGTTTGTATTCGCCCATGCGTTGATAGGCGGGACCAAGATTGTCCCTCCGTACCCTACTAAGATAATATGTATTGCTCTGCTTTGGCAGATTCAACAATACATGTGATCGAGGTAGTGATAGGTATCACGACACGGTTAGGCATTTAGAGTTGGTTCGATCAAGATCTAATCTAATCGAAAAAGGATGCATCTTGTGCACGACTTAGATCTAATCTAATCGCAAGGGTGCATCATGTGCACGACTTAGATCTAATCTAATCGTAAGGCACTAATTAATTAATTACTTATTAAACATGCATCATATACATAAGCAATTAACTAATTAATATATATTTGTGATTTAGTCATGACCCTACTACGATCTTCTCAAGCCAATGAGAAGATCGAATGGTCAACCTAGGGTCAACAGCTTCTCCAAGCTCCTCCCTTTGACCACCTTGTGTTGCTCGTGCCCGCCTCGGAACTTCGTCTCGTGTGGACCCTCCACCACTCCAATTTGTACATTACAATTTGAAACTTGAGTTACATTCGAGTTTAAATCTAATTTACAACAAGAATATAAGAGAAAGGCACGACGCGCAGGTCGCAGAAAAATAAAAACATACAACACGCGCAAACACATAACGACACGCAGACCGTATTATGAATTACAACACAACCAATCATATTGGGTTTTGGGCCATGACTATCAAAAAATTAATATATAATCAAAATTATATATTTTTCATAATTTTCTGTAATTTTAAAATTAATTTTACAATTTTATAAGTAAAATTTCCCGGCGGACCCGTTTAGCGGTTTCGGGCGCAATCGCGGAACGGATCCACTTGCGGGGCCAGGGGCAGCGCCCCTACTCGCGATCTAACCATCGCGAGGGTTCCTTTGCGATCCAACAGCGCCTAAACCAGCTGTCCCAAAACGATTTGGGCCGAGACATTGCCGTTTTGGAAAAATCTTCCCGGCGGGTTCATTTTTAGCGATTTCGGGTGCAACCGCGGAGCAAATCCCCTTGCGGGGTTAGGGGCAGTTACCCTACCCGCGATCTAACCATTGCGAGTTGCTCCTAAGTGATCTAATGGCACCCAAGCCCTCTGTCCCAAAAAATTTGGGGCGAAACGAAGCCGTTTTGGAAAAATCTTTCCGGTAGCCGAAGCCTACAAATGCCGAGACACTTGTGCTTCGCTTCTACGGAAAAATTACCCATAAAAACTCGAAAACCATAATTTTACAGAAAATTACAGAAACTTTAGTTTTCATAAAACCAAAAACAAACTCGTACAAGCCTTGCACGTGGCTCTGATACCACTGTTGGGTTTTGCGGGCCGCGAAAATCGCTTTTCCCGTCGCGGAAACCCCGAATCACCCAAAGCCGTAGATCCGTGCAAGGAAAATTTCCGGAAAACAAGAGTATGAGTTTTAATACTTTGATCTACAGTAGATCTACAAAGAAAACATTTTACCTTTGATGCGTGCCCTCGCAAAATCCCGCTTGTCCAAGAAACGTGTCGGATCTCCAAAGTATCAAGATAGATACTTCTCTAGTGATATCCACACGAACAAGGAGTACTCTCTAGCACTCAAGGATGGAGAAGAAAGACCCCAAGTGTGCTAGCACTCTCTCTAGGGCTCTCGAATGGGAATG
The DNA here is from genome assembly GCF_018446385.1 of Zingiber officinale. Classification (NCBI taxonomy): domain Eukaryota; kingdom Viridiplantae; phylum Streptophyta; class Magnoliopsida; order Zingiberales; family Zingiberaceae; genus Zingiber; species Zingiber officinale. The sequence goes on from NC_055986.1 coordinate 46,793,237, forward strand.
GAAGAAGAAAGGAAAGCAAAGAAGAGAATACAATACACTCCTCTAAAAATATTACCTTTCTTCTTGGACTTCTTGGATTAACTCACTCACCCACCTTCTTCCACCATCAAAGTCACGGCAACAACTAGCCAAGAGAGGGAAGAAGCAAGGAAGAAGAAGATACAATTACCACACATCAATTACACACTAAATTAAAAACATTCACTCTTTAGTGTGGCCGGCCACACACATAACTCCCTCATTTAATGTGGCCGGCCACATTAAATGGCTAGGGAGGTGTTGTAACCTCCATGAGGTGGCATGTCATGTGGCAAGGATGAGCCATCCTTATGATGTGGCAATACATCAAGTCAAACTTGATGTTTCAATTTCTACTTGGTCAAGTCAAACTTGACCAATTGTCTTCCTTGTTGAGTTAAATTCAACCTTTGATTCAAGTCAATTTCAATTTAATGAATCTCAATTCATTAATATAAATTGACTCAATGAATCATATTTAAATTAGACTCATTCAACAATTGAATCTAATTGAGTCTAACTCAATAAGTCTAATTTGAATCTAATCTTTGGTGCATCATATGAACCTAATCCAATTGTTCATCATATGAACCTAATCTCCATCCACTTGTTCTTAGTGTGTGACCCAATAGGTTCTTGTAACGTTGGCAATGTTTCTAAACTCCTTTAGAAACATAAGCAATGAGCGGCATCTAGCAATACATCATTGCTACCCAATTTACAAGAAATGTCGAGATCTAACATCACCTTGTGACTACTAATTGTGACTCCTCACAATATATGACATTGTCCTTCTATCCTAGACATCTAGATTGATCAATATGAGGCATAGACCGTGTCATCCTCTAATCAATCTAAATCTTGAACTCCAAGTAGACTCACTTGATCAAATGAGCTCAACATCTAATGTTGACTCATTTGGACATGGCCATGCACTTCGTGGTCTAACTCTATCAAGAATATTGATGTCGCTCCCGTCATATGGGAGGGATAGATCTCATCTACATTACTCACATCCCTCTGCATAATTTGTTACATACCCAGTAATCGCCTTTATAGTCCACCCTGTTACGGGTGACGTTTGACGAAACCAAAGTACATAATTCCTAATGTAGGGATCCATGGTGACTTCAGGTCAAAGGACTAATAGTCATACTAATAGCCACATGAGAAAGTATATGACACCCATATAACGATCCATGATACTTTCTCATGACGGGTCATTCAGTATACATTCTCTAATGTATACCCATGTGTCAGCCTGATATCTCTATATCCATGACTTGTGAGATCAAATCATCGAGCTGACCTACATGCTAGTTTTATTATATTAACATTGTCCCTGAATGTTAATACTCGACTAGGAATGATTTAGAGTAGTGTTCCCTATATCATCTCACTATCGATTCAACCAATCGATTGATATAGGTAAGAAACTTCTACTCAAGGACGTTACTATACTTATTTTATCTGGCACTAATACAAATAAGCATAATAACCAAAAACCAAATGCGTTAATATATATACAAGAATATGATATACATGAGTCCATACAATCATAAAATGATTGGCTCTAGGGCTCTAACTAACAAGAATGAATACAAATCAATTGCATTCACCCATCATCAAGTGTGTGGCCGGCCACACAAATGTAACCCCCTCATTTAATGTGGTCGGCCACATGAAAAGGAATGGGTGTGTAACCTCCATGAGGTGGCACACCATTATGAGGTGGTGATGATGTGGCAAGGATGTGTCATGCCATGTAGGATGAGTCAACCTACATGATGTGGCAATGCATCAAGTCAAACTTGATGTTTCAACTTCCATTTGGTCAAGTCAAAATTGACCAATTTCTTCCTTGTTGAGTTAAATCCAACCTTTGATTCAAGTCAATTTCAATTTAATGAATCTCAATTCATTAATATAAATTGACTCAATGAATCAAATTTAAATTAGACTCATTCAACAATTGAATCTAATTAAGTCTAACTCAATAAGTCTAATTTGAATCCAATCTTTGATGCATCATATGAACCTAATCCAATTGGTTCATCATATGAACCTAATCTCCATCCACTTGTTCTTTGTGTGTGACCCAATAGGTTATTGTAACGTTGGCAATATTTCTAAACTCCTTTAGAAACATAAGCAATGAGCGGCATCTAGCAATACATCATTGCTACCCAAGTTACAAGAATGTTGAGATCCAACATCACCTTGTGACTACTAATTGTGACTCCTCACAATATGTGACATTGTCCTTCTATCCTAGACATCTAGATTGATCAATATGAGGCATAGACCATGTCATCCTATAATCAATCTAAATCTTGAACTCCAAGTAGACTCACTTGATCAAAGGAGCTCAACATCTCATGTTGACTCATTTGGGCATGGCCATGCACTTAGTGGTCTCACTCTATCAAGAATATTGATGTCGCTCCCGTCATATGGGAGGGATAGATCCCATCTACATCACTCACATCCCTCTGCATAATTTGTTACATACCCGTTAATCGCCTTTATAGTCCACCCAGTTACGGGTGACGTTTGACGAAACCAAAGTACATAACTCCTTATGTAGGGATCCATGGTGACTTCAGGTCCAAGGACTAATAGTCATACTAATAGCCACATGAGAAAGTATATGACACTCATATAACGATCCATGATACTTTCTCATGACAGGTCATTCAGTATACATTCTCCAATGCATACCCATGTGTCAACTTGATATCTCCATATCCATGACTTCTGAGATCAAGTCATCGAGTTGACCTACATGCTAGTTTTATTGCATTAACATTGTCCCTGAATGTTAATACTCGACTAGGAATGATTTAGAGTTATGTTCCCTATATCATCTCACTATCGGTTCAACTAACCGATTGATATAGGTGAGAACCATCTACTCAAGAACATTATTATACTTAGTTTATTTGGCACCAATACAAGTAAGTATAATAACCAAAATCCAAATGTCTTTATTTATATAAAATATGATACAATAAGTCCAAAATACAATCATCAAATGATTGGCTCTAGGGCTCTAGCTAACAATCTCCCACTAGCACTAGTGCCAATCAGTGTAGGCTCTAAGCCCAAATGACCTAGTGTGACCATCATGCTTCTTCTGTGCCAAAGCCTTGGTCAAGGGATCTGCGATGTTAGCCTCTGTAGGTACTCTGCAAATCTTCACATCTCCTCTCTCGATGATCTCTCGAATGAGATGGAAGCGCCGTAGTATGTGTTTGGTCCGCTGGTGTTAGCGAGGTTCCTTCGCCTGTGCTATAGCTCCATTGTTGTCACAATAGAGCTCAATGGGGTCAGCAATGCTAGGAAATGTTGGGTTTTTCAGGCCGCGAAAACTGCTTCTCGCGTCGCGGAAACCCCGAAAGCCCCAAAGCCGTAGATCCGTGCAAGGGAAAAATCGAATGAAATACAAGTACGAGTTTCAAAACTTTAGATCTACTCCTAGATCTATATGTTGGTGAGCTTTTACCTTTGAAGCGCGCCCTAGCAAAATTCCCGCTCGTCCAAGGTACGTGTCGAATCTCCAAAGTATCAAGGTAGATACTTCTCTAGTGATATCCACACGAACAAGGAGTGCTCTCTACCACTCAAGGATGGAGAAGAGAGCCCCAAGTGTGCTAGCACTTTCTAGAGCTCTCGGATGGGATTGGAAAGGAAGAAAAAGAGAGAGTACAAAAGAAACTCATACACTCAAGAAGTAGTATCCCTCCTTTGTGACCTTCACTCTTCCTTTGCTCTTGGAATTCACTCAACCACCTTCTCCTCTCTTGGAAGTTCACGGCAACAGCAGCAAAACAAAGAGGAAAAGACCAAAGAAGAAGATGGAATGAATGCACACATTCTTCCACAAAATCAAAACCCTCCTCACATTAGTGTGGCCGGCCACACAATGTAACCCCCTCATTAATGTGGCCGGCCACATTAAAGCCAAGGGGAGGGGGTAACCCCCATGAGGTGGCATGCCTCATGAGGTGGAGGTGATGTGGCAAGGATGAGTCATCCTTATGATGTGGCAATACATCAAGTCAAACTTGATGTTTCAACTTCCAATTGGTCAAGTCAAAATTGACCAATTTCTTCCTTGTTGAGTTAAATCCAACCTTTGATTCAAGTCAATTTCAATTTAATTAATCTCAATTCATTAATATAAATTGACTCAATGAATCAAATTTATATTAGACTCATTCAACAATTGAATCTAATTGAGTCTAACTCAATAAGTCTAATTTGAATCCAATCTTTGGTGCATCTTATGAACCTAATCCAATTGGTTCATCATATCAACCTAATCTCCATCCACTTGATCTTTGTGTGTGACCCAATAGGTTCTTGTAACGTTGGCAATGTTTCTAAACTCCTTTAGAAACATAAGCAATGAGCGGCATCTAGCAATACATCATTGCTACCCAAGTTACAAGAATGTTGAGATCCAACATCACCTTGTGACTACTAATTGTGACTCCTCACAATATGTGACATTGTCCTTCTATCCTAGACATCTAGATTGATCAATATGAGGCATAGACCGTGTCATCCTCTAATCAATCTAAATCTTAAACTCCAAGTAGACTCACTCGATCAAATGAGCTCAACATCTAATGTTGACTCATTTGGGCATGGCCATGCACTTAGTGGTCTCACTCTATCAAGAATACCGATGTCACTCCCGTCATATGGGAGGGATAGTTCCCATCTACATCACTCACATCCCTCTACATAATTCGTTATATACCCAGTAATCGCCTTTATAGTCCATCCAGTTACGGGTGACGTTTGACTAAACCAAAGTACATAACTCCTTATGTAGGGATCCATGGTGACTTCAGGTCTAAGGACTAATAGTCATACTAATAGCCACATGAGAAAGTATATGACACTCATATAACGATCCATGATACTTTCTCATGGCGGGTCATTCAGTATACATTCTTCAATGCATACCCATGTGTCAACTTGATATCTCTATATCCATGACTTGTGAGATCAAGTCATCGAGCTGACCTACATGCTAGTCTTATTGCATTAACATTGTCCCTGAATGTTAATACTCGACTAGGAATGATTTAGAGTAGTGTTCCCTATATCATCTCACTATCGATTCAACTAATCGATTGATATAGGTATGAACCTTCTACTCAAGGACGCTATTATACTTAGTCTATTTGGCACTAATACAAATAAGTATAATAACCAAAATCTAAATGCCTTTATTTATATAGAATATGATATAATAAGTCCAAAATACAATCATCAAATGATTGGCTCTAGGGCTCTAGCTAACAATCTCCCACTAGCACTAGTTCCAATCAGTATAGGCTCTAAGCCCAAATGACCTAGTGTGACCATCAAGCTTCTTCTGTGCCAAAGCCTTGGACAAGGGATCTGCGATGTTAGCTTCTGTAGGTACTCTGCAAATCTTCACATCTCCTCTCTCGATGATCTCTCGAATGAGATGGAAGCACCGTAGTATGTGTTTGGCCCGCTGGTGTGAGCGAGGTTCCTTCGCCTGTGCTATAGCTCCATTGTTGTCACAATAGAGCTCAACTGGGTCAACCACCCCGAGTTCAATGATGAACTTGCGGATCCAAAGCGCCTCCTTTGCTGCCTCCGATGCAACAATGTTCTGTCGTAGAATCAGCTAATGTATCCTGCTTCTGACAGCACCACCATTAATGCAAAATACGAACCACGACTGCGATCTATAGTCATCCTGGTTGGTCTGGAAGCTAGCATCACTGTAACCCTTTACAGCTAGCTCATCATTGCCTCCATATATCAAGAAATATTCTTTAGTCCTTCTTAAGTACTTAAGAATATTCTTGACCGCTATCCAGTGACTTTCACCTGGATCTGACTGGTATCTGCTCGTCATGCTCAAAGCAGACGAGGTCGAGTACATAGCATGGAGTACATGATCGATCCTATGGCTGAGGCATAAGGGATCTGATCCATGCGGTCTCTCTCCTCTCTAGAAGAGGGATCTTGAGTCTTCGAAAGACTCACGCCATGTGACATCGGCAGAAATCCCTTCTTGGAGTTCTGCATGGCAAACCGAAGGAGTACCTTGTCAATGTATGTACTCTGACTTAGGCCAAACAATCTCTTAGATCTATCTCTATAGATCTGTATCCCTAGAATGCGGGATGCCTCACCTAAGTCCTTCATTGAGAAGTAACTCCCTAGCCAAGTCTTGACAGACTGAAGCAAAGGGATGTCCTTCCCAATAAGTAGTATGTCATCCACATACAATATGAGGAAGACAACTATATCCCCTACAACCTTCTTGTAGACACAAGGTTCATCTTCGTTCTTCATGAAACCAAACTGTTTGATTGCATCATTGAATTGAAGATTCCAGCTCCAAGAAGCTTGCTTTAGTCCATAAATGGACCTATGCAGCTTGTATACTCTACTAGTATGCTGTGGATCTACAAAACCCTCAGGTTGTGTCATGTACACATCCTCGAGCAGGTTTCCATTCAGAAACACAGTTTTGACATCCATCTGCCATATCTCATAGTCATGGTAGGCTGCAATAGCAAGCATGATCCGAATGGACTTAAACATCGCTACTAGAGAAAAGGTTCATCATAGTCAATACCATGAATCTGCTTGAAACCTTTAGCTACCAAGCGACCCTTATAGATAAGTCCATCCATGTCAGTCTTTCTCTTAAAGACCCACTTGCACCCAATGGGTTTTACCCCTTCAGGTGGATCAACCAAAGTCCATACTTGATTGGTGTACATGGATTCTATTTCGGATCTCATGGCCTCTACCCATTTCTCAGAATATGGTCTCATCACAGCTTCCTGATAGGTGGTAGGCTCATCCTCTATGAGCACAATGTCATCATGGTCAGACAAGAGAAATGAGTATCTCTCAGGCTGACGACGTACCCTATCAGACCTGCGAAGTGGTATGTCTACTTGAACTGGTTGTTGTTCCTCAACTCTTTGTGGAACAACATCATCCACAACACTTTGTGGTTCTAGTTCAACTTCCATCGAGGCTTCAGTGCTAGTATTCTCTTCTTGAACTTCTTCAAGATCGAACGTGCTCCCACTTGTATTTCTAGAAACAAAGTCCCTTTCTAGAAAGACCCCAGTCTTTGCCACAACTACCTTGTGCTGATTGGGAATGTAGAAGTAATATCCCTTAGTTTCCTTGGGATATCCGATGAAATAGCACTTGTCAAATTTGGGTCCTAATTTGTCTGAGACTTGACATCGTACGTAAGCCTCACAGCCCCAAATCCTCATGAAAGACACCTGGGCATCTCTCCCGGTCCATGGATGGAACTCGGTTGAGAATGAAAGCTGCCGTGTCTAGAGCATAGCCCCAAAGGTATGTCGGAAGATCTGTGTGACTCATCATAGATCGTACCATATCTAATAGGGTACGATTCCTCCTTTCGGATATACCATTCCACTGTGGTGTTCCAGGAGGAGTGAGTTGGGATAGAATCCCACACTCAGTTAAATAGTCAAGAAACTCATGGCTTAAGTATTAACCACCTCGATCTGATCGAAGTATTTTAATACTCTTGCCAAGTTGGTTCTGTACTTCATTCTTGAATTCTTTAAACTTTTCAAATGATTCGGACTTATGTGTCATCAAGTACACATAACCATATCTACTGAAGTCATCAGTAAATGTGATGAAGTATCTATAACCGCCTCTAGCAGCGACATTGAAAGGGCCACATACATCACTATGTATGAGTCCTAACAAATCAGTCGCTCTCTCGCTGTGCCCACTAAAGGGAGTCTTGGTCATCTTGCCTCGTAGGCATGACTCGCATATCTCATATGATTCAAAATCAAATGATTCCAGCAAACCATCCTTATGGAGCTGGGATAAGCGCTTGTCATTTATATGACCTAAGCGACAGTGCCAGAGATAGGTGTCGTTCATATCGTTCGATTTGAACCTCTTGGTACTAACGTTATAGATAGAGCTCTTAAGGTCTAGAATATAGAGTCCGTTCATCAGAGGTGCACTACAATAGAACATATCGTTTAAATAGACAGAACAACATTTGTTTTTTATTATAAACGAGAATCCTTTCTTGTCCAAACAAGAAACTGATATAATGTTCTTAGTCAATGCAGACACATAACAACAATCGTCTAACTCTAGTATAAGCCTAGAGGGCAGAGAAAATAAGTCCCTACAACAACAACAACAACCCGTGCTCCATTGCCTACGTAGGTCTATCTCGCCCTTTGTCAATGCTCGCTATTTCGGTGCTTGTACATTAGCACAAATGCGAAGCACATCCAGTATCTAATACCCACGAAGAAATAGAGAGGTTGATTTCTATAACATTTATACCTGAAGTAGAAATCTTATTTCTCTTCTTGTTAAGATCTTCTAGGTATCCTGTGTTCCTCTTCGCTTGTCCTTGATATAGTTGACGAAGATGTTCAACCATATCGTAAGCACACATCAACTCATGTTGCTTCTCGAGTTCATGGTTGCGAGCATTAGACAGACACATCTAATGCGTCATCATGATGCTTCTTGTAAGCATCCGACTCAATGTGGCAGGAGGAGCCCGGAATGGGCTGCCCGACGTATAGTTTACGTTCCGAGTGAGAACTATTCTCGTGTTCCTGTAATCCAGGAAATTTGCTCCGTTGAGCTTGCCCTTCTTAAGGACAGAACGCAGGGAGAAAGAGTTCGTAATCGACGTCATGGTTATCTACAACAGAAAATTTACAGAAATAAATATCATATTCTTTTAAAATCATTTAATTAGGACTTTAATTAAATGATGCTACCACTGAATTCTATAATTCTCGTGGGACAAGATCCACATCATACTAACCCTTGAGTTAGCTTTGGCTAATACGCCCAAGGCTTAGTATGATCGGTAGAAAACGATTACCAATTACATCTCTATGCAACTCTTGTTTATAAAATCAATATCCGCATTTATATTAAAACTCGAGTTAGCTTTGGCTAATACGCCCGAGAGTTAATATAGATGTGATTTTGACCTATCTTTTTCCAACCGTTGGAAGAATGCCTATAGTTGACTCGATCTAACCGAGCAACTAGGAATACTCAATCTAATTGAGTTTGTATTCACCCATGCGTTGATAGGCGGGACCAAGATTGTCCCTCCGTACCCTACCAAGATAATATGTATTGCTCTGCTTTGGCAGATTCAACAATACATGTGATCGAGGTAGTGATAGGTATCACGGCACTGTAATGCATTTAGAGTTGGTTCGATCGAGATCTAATCTAATCGAAAATGATGCATCTTGTGCACGACTTAGATCTAATCTAATCGCAAGGGTGCATCATGTGCACGACTTAGATCTAATCAAATCGTAAGGCACTAATTAATTAATTACTTATTAAACATGCATCATATACATAAGCAATTAACTAATTAATCTATTTGTGATTTAGTCATGGCCCCACTATGATCTTCTCAAGCCAATGAGAAGATCGAATGGTCAACCTAGGGTTAACAGCTTCTCCAAGCTCCTCCCTTTGACCACATTGTGTTGCTCGTGCCCGCCTCGGAACTCCGTCTCGTGTGGACCGTCCACCGCTCCAATTTGTACATTACAATTTGAAACTCGAGTTACATTCGAGTCTAAATCTAATTTACAACCAGAATATATGAGAAAGGCACGACACGCAGGTCACGGAAAATAAAAACGTACAACACGCGCAAACACATTACGGCACGCAGGTCGTATTATGAATTACAACACAATTCAATCATATTGGGTTTTTGGGCCATGACTATCACAAAATTAATATATAATTCAAAATTATATATTTTTCATAATTTTCTATAATTTTAAAATTAATTTTTTACAATTTTTACGAGTAAAATTTCCCGGCGATCTCGTTTAGCGGTTTCGGGCGCAATCGCGAAACGGATCCCCATGCGGGGCCAGGGGAAGCGCCCCTACCCGCGATCTAACCATCGCGAGGGTTCCTTTGCAATCCAACAGTGCCTAAACTCACTGTCCCAAAACGATTTGGGACGAAACCTTTGAGAAGAATTTTCCCGGCGGTCCCGATTTACGATTTCGGGCGCAATCGCGAAGCAAATCCCCTTGCGGGGTTAGGGGGAGTGCCCCTACCCACGATCTAACCATCGTGAGTTGCTCCTAAGCGATCCTACAGCGCCTTCGCTCGCTGTCCCAAACGGATTTGGGTCGAAACATCACCGTTTTGGAAAAAACTTCCCGGTAGTCGAAGCCTACAAGCGTCTAAACACTTGTGCTTCGATTACTCCAGAAAAATACTCATAAAAACCCAAAAATAATAATTTTACAGAAAATTACAGAAACTTTAGTTTTCATAAAATCAAAAAATTAAACTCGTACAAGCCTTGCACGTGGCTCTGATACCACTGTTGGGTTTTTTCGGGCCGCGAAAACCGCTTCTCGCGTCGCGGAAACCCCGAAAGCCCCAAAGCCGTAGATCCGTGCAAGGGAAAAATCGAATGAAATACAAGTACGAGTTTCAAAACTTTAGATCTACTCCTAGATCTATGTGTTGAGAGCTTTTACCTTTGAAGCGTGCCCTCGTAAAATTCCCGCTCGTCCAAGGTACGTGTCGAATCTCCAAAGTATCAAGGTAGATACTTCTCTAGTGATATCCACACGAACAAGGAGTTCTCTCTAGCACTCAAGGATGGAGAAGAGAGCCCCAAGTGTGCTAGCACTTTCTAGAGCTCTTGGATGGGATTGGAAAGGAAGAAAAAGAGAGAGTACAAAAGAAACTCATACACTCAAGAAGTAGTATCCCTCCTTTGTGACCTTCACTCATCCTTTGCTCTTGGAATTCACTCAACCACATTCTCCTCTCTTGGAAGTTCACGGCAACAGCAGCAAAACAAAGAGGAAAAGACCAAAGAAGAAGATGGAATGAATGCACACATTCTTCCACAAAATCAAAACCCCCCCTCACATTAGTGTGGCCGGCCACACAATGTAACCCCCACATTAATGTGGCCGGCCACATTAAAGCCAAGGGGAGTGTGTAACCCCCATGAGGTGGCATGCCTCATGAGGTGGAGGTGATGTGGCAAGGATGAGTCATCCTTATGATGTGCCAATACATCAAGTCAAACTTGATGTTTCAACTTCCATTTGGTCAAGTCAAAATTGACCAATTTCTTCCTTGTTGAGTTAAATCCAACCTTTGATTCAAGTCAATTTCAATTTAATGAATCTCAATTCATTAATATAAATTGACTCAATGAATTAAATTTAAATTAGACTCATTCAACAATTGAATCTAATTGAGTCTAACTCAATAAGTCTAATTTGAATCCAATCTTTGGTGCATCATATGAACCTAATCCAATTGGTTCATCATATGAACCTAATCTCCATCCACTTGTTCTTTGTGTGTGACCCAATAGGTTCTTGTAACATTGGCAAGGTTTCTAAACTCCTTTAGAAACATAAGCAATGAGCGGCATCTAGCAATACATCATTGCTACCCAAGTTACAAGAATGTCGAGATCCAACATCACCTTGTGACTACTAATTGTGACTCCTCACAATATGTGACATTGTCCTTCTATCCTAGACATCTAGATTGATCAATATGAGGCATAGACCATGTCATCCTCTAATCAATCTAAATCTTGAACTCCAAGTAGACTCACTCGATCAAATGAGCTTAACATCTAATGTTGACTCATTTGGGCATGGCCATGCACTTAGTGGTCTCACTCTATCAAGAATACCGATGTCACTCCCGTCATATGGGAGGGATAGTTCCCATCTACATCACTCACATCCCTCTACATAATTCGTTATATACCCAGTAATCGCCTTTATAGTCCACCCAGTTACGGGTGACGTTTGACGAAACCAAAGTACATAACTCCTTATGTAGGGATCCATGGTGACTTCGGGTCTAAGGACTAATAGTCATACTAATAGCCACATGAGAAAGTATATGACACTCATATAACGATCTATGATACTTTTTCATGGCGGGTCATTCAGTATACATTCTCCAATGCATACCCATGTGTCAACTTGATATCTCTATATCCATGACTTGTGAGATCAAGTCATCGAGCTGACCTACATGCTAGTATTATTGCATTAACATTGTCCCTGAATGTTAATACTCGACTAGGAATGATTTAGAGTAGTATTCTCTATGTCATCTCAATATCGATTCAACTAATTGATTGATATAGGTATGAACCTTCTACTCAAGGACGCTATTATACTTAGTCTATTTGGCACTAATACAAATAAGTATAATAACTAAAATCCAAATGCCTTTATTTATATAGAATATGATACAATAAGTCCAGAATACAATTATCAAATGATTGGCTCTAGGGCTCTATCTAACAGGAACCACCCCAACTTCAGTGATGAACTTGTGGATCCAAAATGCCACCTTTGCTGCCTCTGATGCAGCAATGTACTCGACTTCTATTGTAGAATCATCTACTATATCCTGCTTCGAACTCTTCCAGCTGACAGCACCACCATTAATGCAAAATACGAACCCCGACTGCGATCTATAGTCATCCTGATCGGTCTGGAAGCTAGCATCACTGTAACCCTTTACAGCTAGCTCATCACTGCCTCCATATATCAAGAAATATTCTTTAGTCCTTCTTAAGTACTTAAGAATATTCTTGACCGCTATCCAGTGACTTTCACCTGGATCTGACTGGTATCTGCTCGTCATGCTCAAAGCATACGAGACATCAGGTCGAGTACATTGCATGGCGTACATGGTCGATCCTATGGCTGAGGCATAAGGGATCTGATCCATGTGGTCTCTCTCCTCTCTAGAAGAGGGACCTTGAGTCTTCGAAAGACTCATGCCATGTGACATCGGCAGAAATCCCTTCTTGGAGTTCTGCATGGCAAACCGAAGGAGTACCTTGTCAATATATGTACTCTGACTTAGGCCAAGCAATCTCTTAGATCTATCTCTATAGATCTGTATCCCTAGTATGCGGGATGCCTCACCTAAATCCTTCATTGAGAAGAACTCCCTATCCAGGTCTTGACATACTGAAGCATAGGGATGCCCTTCCCAATGAGTAGTATGTCATCCACATACAATATGAGGAAGACAACTGTGTTCTCTACAACCTTCTTGTAGACACAAGGCTCATCTTCATTCTTGATGAATCCAAACTGTTTGATTGCATCATTGAATCGAAGATTCCAGCTCCGAGATGCTTGCTTTAGTCCATATATGGACCTATGCAGCTTGTATACTCTACTAGTATGCTGTGGATCTACAAAACCCTCAGGTTGTGTCATGTACACATCCTCGAGTAGGTTTCCATTCAGAAACGTGGTTTTGACATCCATCTGCCATATCTCATAGTCATGGTAGGCTGCAATAGCTAGCATGATCCGAATGGACTTAAACATCGCTACTGGAGAAAAGGTTTCATCATAGTCAATACCATGAATCTGCTTGAAACCTTTAGCTACCAAGCGACCCTTATAGATAAGTCCATCCATGTCAGTCTTTCTCTTAAAGACCCACTTGCACCCAATGGGTTTTACCCCTTCAGGTGGATCAACCAAAGTCTATACTTGGTTGGTGTACATGGATTCCATCTCGGATCTCATGGCCTCTAGCCATTTCTAGGAATCTGGTCTCATCACAGCTTCCTGATAGGTGGTAGGCTCATCCTCTACGAGCACAACGTCATCATGCTCAGACAAGAGAAACGAGTATCTCTCAGGCTGACGACGCACCCTATCAGACCTGCGAAGAGGTATGTCTATTTTAACTGGTTGTTGTTCCTCAACTCCTTGTGGAACATCATCCACAACACTTTGTGGTTCTAGTTCAACTTCCATCGAGGCTTAAGTGCTAGTATTCTCTTCTTGAACTTCTTCAAGATCGAACGTGCTCCCACTAGTATTTCTAGAAACAAAGTCCCTTTCTAGAAAGACCCCAGTCTTTGCCACAACTACCTTGTGCTGATTGGGAATGTAGAAGTAATATCCCTTAGTTTCCTTGGGATATCCGATGAAATAGCACTTGTCAGATTTGGGTCCTAATTTGTCTGAGACTTGACATCGTACGTAAGCCTCACAGCCCCAAATCCTCATGAAAGACACCTGGGCATCTCTCCCGGTCCATATCCTATATGGTGTCTTTATCACAGCCTTGGATGGAACTCGGTTGAGAATGAAAGCTGCCGTGTCTAGAGCATAGCCCCAAAGGTATGTCGGAAGATCTGTGTGACTCATCATAGATCGTACCATATCTAATAGGGTACGATTTCCTCCTTTCGGATACACCATTCCACTGTGGTGTTCCAGGAGGAGTAAGTTGGGATAGAATCCCACACTCAGTTAAATACTCACGAAACTCATGGCTTAAGTATTCACCACCTCGATCTGATCGAAGTATTTTAATACTCTTGCCAAGCTGGTTCTGTAGTTCATTCTTGAATTCTTTGAACTTTTCAAAGGATTCAGACTTATGTGTCATCAAGTACACATAACCATATCTACTGAAGTCATCAGTAAATGTGATGAAGTATCTATAACTACCTCTAGCAGCGACATTGAAAAGGCCACATACATCACTATGTATGAGTCCTAACAAATCAATCGCTCTCTCATTGTGCCCACTAAAGGGAGTCTTGGTCATCTTGCCTCGTAGGCATGACTCGCATATCTCATATGATTCAAAATCAAATGAGTCCAGCAAACTATCCTTATGGAGCTAGGATAAGCGCTTGTCATTTATATGACCTAAGCGACAGTGCCAGAGATAGGTGTGGTTCATATCGTTCGATTTGAACCTCTTGGTACTAACGTTATAGATAGAGCTCTCAAGGTCTAGAATATAGAGTCCGTTCATCAGAGGTGCACTACAATAGAATATATCGTTTAAATAGACAGATCAACATTTGTTCTTTATTATAAACGAGAATCCTTTCTTGTCCAAACAAGAAACTGATATAATGTTCTTAGTCAATGCAGGCACATAACAACAATCGTCTAACTCTAGTATAAGCCTAGAGGGCATAGATAGAAAATAAGTCCCTACAGCAACAGCAGCAACTCGTAGGTCTATCTCGCCTTTGTCAATGCTCTGCTATTTCTCAGTGCTTGTACATTAGTACAAATGTGCGAAGCACATCCGGTATCTAATACCCACGACGAAGAAATAGAGAGGTTGACTTCTATAACATTTATACCTAAAGTAGAAATCTTATTTCTCTTCTTCTTAAGATCTTCCAGGTATTCTTTGGAGTTCCTCTTCCAGTGTCTTGCTTGTCCTTGATATAGGTGACAAAGATGTTTAACCATATCGTAAGCGCCCATCAACTCATGTTGCTTCTGAAGCTCAGAGTTCATGGTTGCGAGCATAAGACAGGACACATATAATGCGTCATCTTTATGCTTCTTGTAAGCATCCCGGTCAGCTCGCGTGGCAGGAGGAGCCTCCGGAATGGGCTGCTCCAAAACGTACAGTTTACGTTCCTGAGTGAGAACTATTCTCAGGTTCCTGTACCAGTCCAGGAAATTTGCTCCGTTGAGCTTGTCCTTCTTAAGGACAGAACGCAGGGAGAAAGAGTTCGTATTCGACGTCATGGTTATCTACAACAGAAAATTTGCAGAAATAAATATCATATTCTTTTAAAATCATTTAATTAGGCCTTTAATTAAATGATGCTCCCACTGAATTCTATAATTCTTGTGGGACAAGATCCACATCATACTAACCCTTGAGTTTGCTTTGGCTAATACGCCCAAGGCTTAGTATGATCGGTAGGTAACGATTACCAATTACATCTTTATGCAACTCTTGTTTATAAAATCAATATCTGCATTTATATTAAAACTCGAGTTAGATTTGGCTAATACGCCCGAGAGTTAATATAGATGTGATTTTGACCTATCTTTTTCCAACCGTTGGAAGAATGCCTATAGTTGACTCGATCTAACCGAGAAACTAGGAATACTCAATCTAATTGAGTTTGTATTTACCCATGCGTTGATAGGCGGGACCAAGATTGTCCTCCGTACCCTACCAAGATAATATGTATTACTCTGCTTTGGCAGATTCAACAATACATGGGATCGAGGTAGTGATAGGTATCACGGCACGGTTAGGCATTTCGAGTTGGTTCGATCGAGATCTAATCTAATCGAAAAGGATGCATCTTGTGCACGACTTAGATCTAATCTAATCGCAAGGGTGCATCATGTGCACGACTTAGATCTAATCTAATCGTAAGGCACTAATTAATTAATTACTTATTAAACATGCATCATATACATAAGCAATTAACTAATTAATCTATTTGTGATTTAGTCATGGCCCCACTATGATCTTCTCAAGCCAATGAGAAGATCGAATGGTCAACCAAGGGTCAACAGCTTCTCCAAGCTCCTCCCTTTGACCACCTTGTGTTGCTCGTGCCCGCCTCGGAACTCCGTCTCGTGTGGACCCTCCACCGCTCCAATTTGTACATTACAATTTGAAACTCGAGTTACATTCGAGTCTAAATCTAATTTACAACCAGAATATATGAGAAAGGAACGACGTGCAGGTCGCGGAAAAATAAAAACATACAACACGCGCAAACACATAACGGCACGCAGGCCGTATTATGAATTACAACACAATCCAATCATCTTGGTTTTTTGGGCCATGACTATCACAAAATTAATATATAATTCAAAATTATATATTTTCAAAATTTTCTATAATTTTAAAATTAATTTTTTACAATTTTTACGAGTAAAATTTCCCGGCGGTCCCGTTTAGCGGTTTCGGGCGCAATCGCTAAACGGATCCCCTTGCAGGGGCAGGGGCAGCGCCCCTACCCGCGATCTAACCATCGCGAGGCTTCCTTTGCGATCCAACAGTGCCTAAACTCGCTGTCCCAAAACGATTTGGGTCGAGACATTGCCGTTTCGGAGAAATCTTCCCGGCAGGTTCGTTTTTAGCGATTTCGGGTACAATCGCTGAGCAAATCCCCTTGCGGGGTTAGGGGCAGTACCCCTACCCACGATCTAACCATCGTGAGTTGCTCCTTTGCGATCTAATGGCACCCAAGCCCACTATCCCAAACAGATTTGGGCAAAACGAAGCCGTTTAAGGAAAAATTTCCCGGTAGCCGAAGCCTACAAGTGCCGAGATACTTGTGCTTCGCTTCTACGGAAAAATTACCCATAAAAACATAAAAAACTAAATTTTATAGAAAATCACAGAAGGTTTAGTTTTCATAAAACCAAAAAATTAAACTCGTACAAGCCTTGCACGTGGCTCTGATACCACTGTTGGGTTTTTCGGGCCGCGAAAATCGCTTTTCGCGTCGCGGAAACCCCGAATCACCCAAAGCCGTAGATCTATGCAAGGAAAAACCGAATTAAATACAAGTACGAGTTTCAAAAACTTTAGATCTACTCCTAGATCTATGTGTTGAGAGCTTTTACCTTTGAAGCGTGCCCTCGCAAAATTCCCGCTCGTCCAAGGTACGTGTCGGATCTCCAAAGTACCAAGGTAGATACTTCTCTAGTGATATCCACACGAACAAGGAGTGCTCTCTAGCACTCAAGGATGCAGAAGAGAGCCCCAAGTGTGCTAGCACTTTCTAGAGCTCTCGGATAGAATTTGAAAAAGAAAAGGAGAGAAAAACAAGAAGACTCTCACATACTCAACTAGTAGTATCCTCTTCTTGTGTCCTTCACACGCTCTTATCTTTTCTTGGATACCTTCTCACCTTCCAAGACCCCACGACAACAGCAAGGAGAAGCAAGCATCCAAGGAAGAAGAAGCTAGAATGAATACAAATAAATTGCATTCACCCATCATCAAGTGTGTGGCCCACCACACAAATGTAACCCCCTCATTTAAAGTGGTCGGCCACATTAAAAGGAATGGGTGTGTAACCTCCATGAGGTGGCACACCATTATGAGGTGGTGATGATGTGGCAAGGATGTGTCATGCCATGTAGGATGAGTCAACCTACATGATGTGGCAATGCATCAAGTCAAACTTGATGTTTCAACTTCCATTTGGTCAACTCAAAATTGACCAATTTCTTCCTTGTTGAGTTAAATCCAACCTTTGATTCAAGTCAATTTCAATTTAATGAATCTCAATTCATTAATATAAATTGACTCAATGAATCAAATTAAAATTAGACTCATTCAACAATTGAATCTAATTAAGTCTAACTCAATAAGTCTAATTTGAATCCAATCTTTGGTGCATCATATGAACCTAATCCAATTGGTTCATCATATGAACCTAATCTCCATCCACTTGTTCTTTGTGTGTGACCCAATAGGTTCTTGTAACGTTGGCAATGTTTCTAAATTCCTTTAGAAACATAAGCAATGAGCGGCATCTAGAAATACATCATTGCTACCCAAGTTACAAGAATGTTGAGATCCAACATCACCTTGTGACTACTAATTGTGACTCCTCACAATATGTGACATTGTCCTTCTATCCTAGACATCTAGATTGATCAATATGAGGCATAGACCGTGTCATCCTCTAATCAATCTAAATCTTGAACTCCAAGTAGACTCACTCGATCAAATGAGCTCAACATCTCATGTTGACTCATTTGGGCATGGCCATGCACTTAGTGGTCTCACTCTATCAAGAATATTGATGTCGCTCCCGTCATATGGGAGGGATAGATCCCATCTACATCACTCACATCCCTCTGCATAATTTGTTACATACCCGGTAATCGCCTTTATAGTCCACCCAGTTACGGGTGACGTTTGACGAAACCAAAGTACATAACTCCTTATGTAGGGATCCATGGTGACTTCAGGTCCAAGGACTAATAGTCATACTAATAGCCACATGAGAAAGTATATGACACTCATATGACGATCCATGATACTTTCTCATGACGGGTCATTCAGTATACATTCTCCAATGCATACCCATGTGTCAACTTGATATCTCCATATCCATGACTTCTGAGATCAAGTCATCGAGTTGACCTACATGCTAGTTTTATTGCATTAACATTGTCCCTGAATGTTAATACTCGACTAGAATGATTTAGAGTAGTGTTCCCTATATCATCTCACTATCGGTTCAACTAACCGATTGATATAGGTGAGAATCATCTACTCAAGGACATTATTATACTTAGTTTATTTGGCACCAATACAAGTAAGTATAATAACCAAAATCCAAATGCCTTTATTTATATAGAATATGATACAAGAAGTTCAAAATACAATCATCAAATGATTGGCTCTAGGGCTCTTGCTAACAATTATATGAGAAAGGAGGTTACAAACCTTAGAGTGGCCGGCCACTTATGGTGGAATGAATGTGTTGATTTTTCATTCAAGCCAATTGATTCCATCTTCTTCCTCACCTCTCTTCTTGCTCTCCCTCTCCTCCTCTTTTCCGTGATTGATCTAAGGTGCTATCACACCTTTGATTGGTCTTTTCCACCTAGTTTGTTCGTGTGAATACTTATAAAGAATCGTACGCTTGACGATCTCGAGATCCGGCGAACCGTTGGACGAGCGGGATTGCGAAGGGCATCGCATCGAGGGTAAATTCCTTCTCCTAGTGTAGATCTAGGCTTTAGTAAACTCGTACATGAAATTTTGTTTTATAAACTTCGCACGGATCAGGTGGCATGGGAGATTCGGGGTTTCTGCAACGCGAAAAAGCGGTTTTTGTGGGCCGAAAATCCCGTCATGAACCCTATGTTGTCCTTACACGGGCTTGCCTGTCACGTGTGTCTCTAGATAATCAACATAGAAATCCACTACTTCTTAACCTCATTAAGATATAAAGATTAATGCATCCAATCTATCCTACCCTCATGAAATACCTAATTTCCCTCTCAAGATTACCCCTCAAGCGTCCTTACACGAGCATGTTCCTGTCACGAACGTCCCTCGGAAAATTGAATGAGAAGCAATCCATACAAGATCCATAAGATATTCAAGCATTCAATCAAGCATGGTAATTAAGCCCTAATCACAACAATCCACACAAGAAAGAATAGATACAAACAGGGCAAAATCATAGAAATAGGTATTTTGGAAATTCCACAAGAGTTTACATCAAATCTCCATTACAAATACTCCCTCCATCCTAGAACAAGAGATTTAATCCATGGAACAAGGAAAGAATCCCAAAGATAAAGAAAAGACAAATATCTTGATCCCAAATCCAAGAAAGAACGGGAAGAAAAGCTTATTTATGATGAAGAACCATCTTCGGATCCAATCCTCTTTCTCCGGAGTTGAAACGTTGAAGATCCGCCCTTAGATCGTCGGAAATCCCTCCAAGATGGTAAGGAACGCCCCAATCTTGCTTCCCTCCCAAAAGGAAGAAGATCCCCTTTGAAATGAAGAAGAAACCTTTATATAGAGGGGGAAAATCGGGTGCCACACGGCCCCAGGACCTGGCCATATGTGAGACACGACCTAGCTCATTCCCCTCTCTGCCTGTCCCACACGGCTGTGTGTGAGACACAACCATGTCTGGCTCTGCCACTGCACTCCTTGCACGGCCGAGCAGACCCACACGGGCTGCAGTGCCTCCGGCTCTGGAGCTCCTGCATGGGCCGTGTGAAGCACACGGCCAGGTGATTGTTTACCTCTAGAATTATTGCACGAGTCGTGTGTAGCACACGACCAGGGCATTCTTCGGCTCTGGAAGGCTTGCACAGCCGTGTAGTGTACACGGCCTGACTTCCTCTGGTTTCTCATCTTGGCACGACCGTGTTAGGTTCATATGGCCATGGCCACTTCCTTTCCTACTACAAACACACGGGCAGTGATCCTCACAAGGCCTGAGCAACCCCCCATGGCAGGCTCGTGTGAGGTACAAGAATGGTGCCTTCCTCCTTTGCTTCACCTGCAGATTTGGCCTTGAACACGAAACCTTCACCAAATTCAACTCCTGTGTACAGAAAATGTACAAAAGCAGATTTAGCGATTTCGGGTGCAATCGCGGAGCAAATTCCCTTGCGGGGTTAGGGGCAATGCCCCTACCCACGATCTAACCATCGTGAGTTGCTCCTTTGCGATCTAATGGCACCCGACCCCACTGTCCCAAACGGATTTGGGGCAAAACGAAGCCGTTTAAAAGAAAACTTTCCGGTAGCCGAAGCCTACAAGTGCCGAGACACTTGTGCTTCGCTTCTACGGAAAATTACTCATAAAAACTCTAAAAACTCAATTTTTACAGAAAATTACAGAAGGTATATTTTTCATAAAAATACAAACGAACTCGTACAAGTCTTTGCACGTGGCTCTAATACTACTGTTGGGTTCGTCGGGCCGCGAAAAGGAAACCCCGAGTCACCCAAAGGCATGGATCTCGTGCAAAGATTCGTAAACAAAACTTTTCAAAAAACCTTTTTCTTGTATGAGTTTGTAAAAACTTTAGATCTACACTAAAGTTAAGATCATTACCCTTGTAGCGAAGCCCTTCGCGTTCCCGCTCGTCCAAGGTGCCGGATCTCTAGACCGTCAAGTGTACGGTCCTCTAGAAGTATCCACACGAACAATCCTTGATGGAGAAGACCAAACAAAGGTGTGCTAGCACCTTGTCTTGTTCGGCCAAGAGAGGAGGAGAGGGAGAAGAGAGAGCTCTAGAGGAAGAAGATCACTTAATCACACTTGAATGAAAAATGAATATTTTCATTCCCCACTAGAGTGGCTGGCCACATCTTGGAGGTGTAACTCCCCACATTAATTCCAATTAATGTGGAAACCATTAAGAGTTGTAACCCCCATGAGGTGGCACTCTAGGATGATGTGGATCAACACTATTGGTCCACATCTTGCCACCTCACTAAATGACATGGCAACAAGTGTAACCTCCTCATTTAATGTGGGCCGGCCACATTAAATGCTATGGAGGCTTGTAACCTCCATGAGGTGGCACACATTGATGATGTGGAGCAATCCTATTGGTCCACATTTTGCCAACTCACTAGTGATGTGGCAAAAAGTCAACTCAAACATGACTTTTTCTCACCCTCTCAAATCAAGTCAAACTTGATCAAATCTCTCTCATGGTTGATCTAATCCAACCATATGATTCAAGCCAACTTAATATAATGAATCTAATTCATTAAATTAATATGATTTAATGAGTCATAATCTAAATTAGACTCATTAAATACATTAATCAACTTGAGTCCAACTCAATTAGCCCAATTTGGATTACTCTTAATCCAATATGATTCATCAAATGAATCTAATCCTCTTGGTTCATCATATGAACCAAATCTCCATCTAATTGTCCTTATTGTGTGACCCTATAGGTTCTTGTAACATTGGCAATGCCCTAAACCCATTTAGGAGCATAAGTAATGAGCGGTATCTAGCAACACATCATTACTACCCAAGTTACAAGAATGTCGAGATCCGACATCACCTTGTGACTACCAATTGTGACTCCTCACAAAATATATGACATTGTCCTTCTATCCTAGACATCTAGATTGATCAATGTGAGGCATAGACCGTGTCATCCTCTAATCAATCTAAATCTTGAACTCCAAGTAGACTCACTCGATCAAATGAGCTCAACATCTAATGTTGACTCATTTGGGCATGGCCATGCACTTAGTGGTCTCACTCTATCAAGAATACCGATGTCGCTCCCGTCATATGGGAGGGATAGATCCCATCTACATCACTCACATCCCTCTGCATAATTCATTACATACCCAGTAATCGCCTTTATAGTCCACCCTGTTACGGGTGACGTTTGACGAAACCAAAGTACATAACTCCTTATGTAGGGATCCATGGTGACTTCAGGTCAAAGGACTAATAGTCATACTAATAGCCACATGAGAAAGTATATGACACTCATATAACGATCCATGATACTTTCTCATGGCGGGTCATTCAGTATACATTCTCCAATGTATACCCATGTGTCAGCTTGATATCTCTATATCCATGACTTGTGAGATCAAGTCATCGAGCTGACCTACATGCTAGTCTTATTGCATTAACATTGTCCCTGAATGTTAATACTCGACTAGGAATGATTTAGAGTAGTGTTCCCTATATCATCTCACTATCGATTCAACTAATCGATTGATATAGGTATGAACCTTCTACTCAAGGACGCTATTATACTTAGTCTATTTGGCACTAATACAAATAAGTATAATAACCAAACAAATGCCTTTATTAATATACAAGAATATGATATACATGAGTCCATACAATCATCAAAAATGATTGGCTCTAGGGCTCTAACTCCCACTAGCACTAGTGTCAATCAAGATAGGCTCTAAGGCCTAAAGACCTAGTGTGACCATCATGCTTCCTCTGTGCAAAGCCTTGGTCAAGGGATGCGATGTTAGCCTCGTAGGTACTCTGCAAATCTTCACATCTCCTCTATCGATAATCTCTCGAATGAGATGGAAGCCGTAGTATGTGGTCCGCTGGTGTGGCGAGGTTCCTTCGCCTGTGCTATAGCTCCATTGTTGTCAAAATAGAGCTCAAGGTCAGCGATGCTAGGAACCACCCTAAGTTCGATGATGAACTTGCGGATCAAGCGCCTCCTTTCTTTGCCTCGATGCGGCAATATACTCAACCCTATTGTAGAATCGATTCTTGTGTCTGCTTGAACTCTTCCACTCACAGACCACCATTTAAGCAAAACACGAACCACATTGCGATCGGTAATCATCACGATCGGTGAAGGCAGCATCACCTGTAACCCTTTACAGTTATCTCATCATTGCCTCCATATATCAAGAAATATTCTTTAGTCCTTCTTAAGTACTTAAGAATATTCTTGACCGATATCCAGTGACTTTCACCTGGATCTGAGTGGTATCTGCTCGTCATGCTCAAAGCATACGAGACATCAGGTCGAGTACATAGCATGGCGTACATGATCGATCCTATGGCTGAGGCATAAGGGATCTGATCCATGCAATCTCTCTCCTCTCTAGAAGAGGGACCTTGAGTCTTCGAAAGACTCACGCCATGTGACATCGGCAGAAATCCCTTCTTGGAGTTCTGCATGGCAAACCGTAGGAGTACCTTGTCAATGTATGTACTCTGACTTAGGCCAAGCAATCTCTTAGATCTATCTCTATAGATCTGAATACCTAGAATGCGGGATGCCTCACCTAAGTTTTTCATTGAGAAGCAACTCTCTAGCCAGTTCTTGACAGACTGAAGCATAGGAATGTCCTTCCCAATGAGTAGTATGTCATCCACATACAATATGAGGAAGACAACTATATCCCCTACAACCTTCTTGTAGACACAAGGCTCATCTTCGTTCTTGATGAAACCAAACTGTTTGATTGCATCATCGAATCGAAGATTCCAGCTCCGGGAAGCTTGCTTTAGTCCATGAATGGACCTATGCAGCTTGCATACTCTGCAAGTATGCTGTGGATCTACAAAACCCTCAGGTTGTGTCATATACACATCCTCGAGTAGGTTTCCATTCAGAAATGCGGTTTTGACATCCATCTGCCATATCTCATAGTCATGGTAGGCTGCAATAGCAAGCATGATCCGAATAGACTTAAACATCGCTACTGGAGAAAAGGTTTCATCATAGTCAATACCATGAATTTGCTTGAAAACTTTAGCTACCAAGAGACCCTTATAGATAAGTCCATCCATGTCAGTCTTTCTCTTAAAGACCCACTTACACCCAATGGGTTTTACCCCTTCAGGTGGATCAACCAAAGTCCATACTTGGTTGGTTTACATGGAATCAATTTCGGATCTCATGGCTTCTAGCCATTTCTCGGAATCTGGTCTCATCGCAGCTTCCTGATAGGTGGTAGGCTCATCCTCTATGAGCACAACGTCATCATGGTCAGACAAGAGAAATGAGTATCTCTCAGGCTGACGACGTACCCTATCAGACCTGCGAAGAGGTATGTCTACTTGAACTGGTTGTAGTTACTCAACTCTTTGTGGAACAACATCATCCACAACACTTTGTGGTTCCAGTTCAACTTCCATCGAGGCATTAGTGCTATTGTTCACATCTTGAACTTCTTCAAGATCGAACGCGCTCCCATTATTCTTTCAAGAAACAAAGTCCCTTTCTAGAAAGACCCCAGTCTTTGCCACAACTACCTTGTGCTGACTGAGAATGTAGAAGTAATATCCCTTAGTTTCCTTGGGATATCCGATTAAATAGCACTTGTCGGATTTGGGTCCTAATTTGTCTGAGACTTGACGTCGAACGTAAGCCTCACAACCCCAAATCCTCATGAAAGACACCTGGGCATCTCTCCCAGTCCATATCCTATATGGTGTCTTTATCACGGCCTTTGATGGACCTCGGTTGAGTATGAAAGCTGCCGTGTCTAGAGCATAACCCCAGAGGTATGTCGGAAGATCTGTGTGACTCATCATAGACCGTACCATATCTAATAAGGTACGATTCCTCCTTTCGGACACACCGTTCCACTGTGGTGTTCTAGGAGGAGTGAGTTGGGATAGAATCCCACACTCAGCTAAATAGTCACGAAACTCATGGCTTAAGTATTCACCACCTCGATCTGATCTAAGTATTTTTAATACTCTTGCCAAGCTGGTTCTGTACTTCATTCTTGAATTCTTTGAACTTTTCAAAGGATTCGGACTTATGTGTCATCAAGTACACATAACCGTATCTACTGAAGTCATCAGTAAACGTGATGAAATACCTATAACCGCCTCTAGCTGCGACATTGAAAGGGCCACATACATCACTTTGTATGAGTCCTAACAGATCAGTCGCTCTCTCGCTGTGCCCACTAAAGGGAGTCTTGGTCATCTTGCCTCGTAGGCATGACTCGCATATCTCATATAATTCTAAATCAAATGAGTCCAGCAAACCATCCTTATGGAGCTGGGATAAGCGCTTGTCATTTATATGACCTAAGCGACAGTGCCAGAGATAGGTGTGGTTCATATCGTTCGATTTGAACCTCTTAGTACTAACATTATAGATAGAGCTCTCAAGGTCTAGAATATAGAGTCCGTTCATCAGAGGTGCACTACAATAGAATATATCGTTTAAATAGACAGAACAACATTTGTTCTTTATTATAAACGAGAATCCTTTCTTGTCCAAACAAGAAACTGATATAATGTTCTTAGTCAATGCAGGCACATAACAACAATCATCTAACTCTAGTACTAACATTATAGACCTAAGCGACAGTGCCAGAGATAGGTGTGGTTCATATCGTTCGATTTGAACCTCTTAGTACTAACATTATAGATAGAGCTCTCAAGGTCTAGAATATAGAGTCCGTTCATCAGAGGTGCACTACAATAGAATATATCGTTTAAATAGACAGAACAACATTTGTTCTTTATTATAAACGAGAATCCTTTCTTGTCCAAACAAGAAACTGATATAATGTTCTTAGTCAATGCAGGCACATAACAACAATCATCTAACTCTAGTATAAGCCCAGAGGGCAGAGATAGAAAATAAGTCCCTACAGCAACAGCAGCAACCCGTGCTCCATTGCCTACTCGTAGGTCTATCTCTCCCTTTGTCAATGCTCTGCTATTTCTCAGTGCTTGTACACTAGTACAAATGTGCGAAGCACATCCGGTATCTAATACCCACGACGAAGAAATAGAGAGGTTAACTTCTATAACATTTATACCTGAAGTAGAAATCTTATTTCTCTTCTTGTTAAGATCTTCCAGGTATCTCGTGAAGTTCCTCCTCTAGTGCCCTGCTTGTCCTTGATATAGTTGACAAAGATGTGCAACCATATCGTAAGCACCCATCAACTCATGTTTCTTCTGAAGCGCAGAGTTCATGGTCGCGAGCATTAGACATGACACATCTAATGCGTCATCTTGATGCTTCTTGTAAGCATCTTTGTCACTTCATCGGGCATTGGCGGGAGGAGCCTCGGGCAGGCTGCTCGACGCATGCTTACGTTCCGGTGAGAACTATTCTCGTGTCCTGTGCCAGTCCAGGAAATTTGCTCGTTGAGCTTGTCCTTCTTAAGGACGATCGCAGGAGAAAATGTTCGTATTCGACGTCATGGCAATTCTACAACAGAAATAAATGCAGAAATAAGTATCATATTCTTTAAAATCATTTAATTAGGCCTTTAATTAAATGATGCTCCCACTGAATTCTATAATTCTTGTTGGACAAGATCTACATCATACTAACCCTTGAGTTAGCTTTGGCTAATACGCCCAAGACTTAGTATGATCGGTAGATAACGATTACCAATTACATCTCTATGCAACTCTTGTTTATAGAATCAATATCCGCATTTATATTAAAACTCGAGTTAGCTTTGGCAAATACGCCCGAGAGTTAATATAGATGTGATTTTGACCTATCTTTTCCAACCATTGGAATAATGCCTATAGTTGACTCGATCCAACCGAGTAACTAGGAATACTCAATCTAATTGAGTTTGTATTCACCCATGCGTTGATAGGCGGGACCAAGATTGTCCCTCTGTACCCTACCAAGATAATATGTATTGCTCTGCTTTGGCAGATTCAACAATACATGTGATCGAGGTAGTGATAGGTATCACGGTACGGTTAGGCATTTAGAGTTGGTTCGATCGAGATCTAATCTAATCGAAAAAGGATGCATCTTGTGCATGACTTAGATCTAATCTAATCGCAAGGGTGCATCATGTGCACGACTTAGATCTAATCTAATCGTTAAGGCACTAATTAATTAATTAATTATTAAACATGCATCAGATACATAACAATTAATTAATTATTCTATTTGTGATTTAGTCATGGCCCTACTACGATCTTCTCAAGCCAATGAAAAGATCGATTGGTCAACCTAGGGTCAACAGCTTCTCCAAGCTCCTCCCTTTGACCACCTTGTGTTGCTCGTGCCTGCCTCGGAACTCCGTCTCGTGTGGACCCTCCACCGCTCCAATTTGTACATTACAATTTGAAACTCGAGTTACATTCGAGTCTAAATCTAATTTACAACTAGAATAAGAGAAAGGCACGACGCGCAGGCCGTGGAAAAAAAATAAAATACAGCACACACAATCATATGACGGCACGTAGGCCGTATTATGAATTACAACACAAATCCAATCTTATTGGGTATTTTGGGCCATGACTATCACAAATTAATATATAATTGAAAATTATATATTTTCATAATTTTCTATAATTTTAAAATTAATTTTTACAATTTTTATGAGTAAAATTTCCCGGCGGTCCCGTTTAGCGGTTTCGGGCGCAATCGCGGAACGGATCCCCTTGCGGGGCCCAGGGGTAGCGCCCCTACCCGCGATCTAACCATCGCGAGGGTTCCTTTGCGATCCAACAGCGTCTAAACCCGCTGTCCCAAAACGATTTGGGTCGAGACATTGCCGTTTCGGAAAAATCTTCCCGGCGGGTTCGTTTTTAGCGATTTCGTGTGCAATCGCGGAGCAAATTCCCTTGCGGGGTTAGGGGCAATGCCCCTACCCACAATCTAACTATCGTGAGTTGCTCCTTTGCGATCTAATGGCACCCGACCCCATTGTCCCAAACGGATTTGGGGCAAAACGAAGCCGTTTAAAAGAAAACTTTCCGGTAGCCGAAGCCTACAAGTGCCGAGACACTTGTGCTTCGCTTCTACGGAAAAATTACTCATAAAAACTCTAAAAACTCAATTTTTACAGAAAATTACAGAAGGTATATTTTTCATAAAAATACAAACGAACTCGTACAAGTCTTTGCACGTGGCTCTAATACCACTGTTGGGTTCGTCGGGCCGCGAAAACTGCTTTTTCGCGTCGCGGAAACCCCGAGTCACCCAAAGGCATGGATCTCGTGCAAAGATTCGTAAACAAAACTTTTCAAAAAACCTTTTTCTTGTATGAGTTTGTAAAAACTTTAGATCTACACTAAAGTTAAGATCATTACCCTTGTAGCGAAGCCCTTCGCGTTCCCGCTCGTCCAAGGTGCCGGATCTCTAGACCGTCAAGTGTACGGTCCTCTAGAAGTATCCACACGAACAATCCTTGATGGAGAAGACCAAACAAAGGTGTGCTAGCACCTTGTCTTGTTCGGCCAAGAGAGGAGGAGAGGGAGAAGAGAGAGCTCTAGAGGAAGAAGATCACTTAATCACACTTGAATGAAAAATGAATATTTTCATTCCCCACTAGAGTGGCCGGCCACATCTTGGACGTGTAACTCCCCATATTAATTCCAATTAATGTGGAGACCATTAAGAGTTGTAACCCCCATGAGGTGGCACTCTAGGATGATGTGGATCAACACTATTGGTCCACATCTTGCCACCTCACTAAATGACATGGCAAAGAGTGTAACCTCCTCATTTAATGTGGGCCGGCCACATTAAATGCTATGGAGGCTTGTAACCTCCATGAGGTGGCACACATTGATGATGTGGAGCAATCCTATTGGTCCACATCTTGCTAACTCACTAGTGATGTGGCAAAAAGTCAAGTCAAACATGACTTTTTCTCTTCCTCTCAAATCAAGTCAAACTTGATCAAATCTCTCTCATGGTTGATCTAATCCAACCATATGATTCAAGCCAACTTAATATAATGAATCTAATTCATTAAATTAAGTTGATTTAGTGAGTCATAATCTAAATTAGACTCATTAAATACATGAATCAACTTGAGTCCAACTCAATTAGCCCAATTTGGATTACTCTTAATCCAATATGATTCATCAAATGAATCTAATCCTCTTGGTTCATCATATAAACCAAATCTCCATCTAATTGTCCTTAGTGTGTGACCCTATAGGTTCTTGTAACGTTGGCAATGCCCTAAACCCATTTAGGAGCATAAGTAATGAGCGGTATCTAGCAACACATCATTACTACCCAAGTTACAAGAATGTCGAGATCCGACATCACCTTGTGACTACCAATTGTGACTCCTCACAAAATATATGACATTGTCCTTCTATCCTAGACATCTAGATTGATCAATGTGAGGCATAGACCGTGTCATCCTCTAATCAATCTAAATCTTGAACTCCAAGTAGACTCACTCGATCAAATGAGCTCAACATCTAATGTTGACTCATTTGGGCATGGTCATGCACTTAGTGGTCTCACTCTATCAAGAATAGCGATGTCGCTCCCGTCATATGGGAGGGATAGATCCCATCTACATCACTCACATCCCTCTGCATAATTCGTTACATATCCAGTAATCGCCTTTATAGTCCAGCCAGTTACGGGTGACGTTTGACGAAACCAAAGTACATAACTCCTTATGTAGGGATCCATGGTGACTTCAGGTCCAAGGACTAATAGTCATACTAATAGCCACATGAGAAAGTATATAACACTCATATAATGATCTATGATACTTTCTCATGGCGGGTCATTCAGTATACATTCTCCAATGTATACCCATGTGTCAGCTTGATATCTCTATATCCATGACTTGTGAGATCAAGTCATCGAACTGACCTACATGCTAGTCTTATTGCATTAACATTGTCCCTGAATGTTAATACTCGACTAGGAATGATTTAAAGTAGTGTTCCCTATATCATCTCACTATCGATTCAACTAATCGATTGATATAGGTATGAACCTTCTACTCATGGACGCTATTATACTTAGTCTATTTGGCACTAATACAAATAAGTATAATAACCAAACAAATGCCTTTATTAATATACAAGAATATGATATACATGAGTCCATACAATCATCAAAAATGATTGGCTTTAGGGCTCTAACTAACATATTTCGTCATAGTTCTCAGATTCACTTTGCTAAAAATGTTTCTACTTCTAAGTCGAAAGGCAAGAAGAAGAAATAGGCTGGCTCAGCAAAGAAGGTGAATAGATCTCTAGGTACTGGACCTAAAGCTGGAGTAAAGAAGCCAAAGGGCAAGTGCTTCATTTGCAAGCAGTCATGACATTGGAAGGCGGACTATCCTCGTAGGAGAGAGAACAATTAAGGTATATCTTATTCTCTAGTAGTTGAAACATGTTTAGCGGTGTTATCTACCAGTAGCTGGTGTGTTGATACAGGAGCCACTAATCATGTCTGCAATGCATTGCAGCGGTTCTAGGAAACTCGACGATTATATGTGGGAGAGATAATCGTCTACATGGGTAATGATACGAAAGTGGCGACTGTTGCAGTGGGAGGCATCTACTTATCATTAGATAGGAATAGAATTTTGGTTTTGAGAAATTGTCTTTATGTACCAACTTTTAGAAAGAATTTAATTTCAGTTTCTAAACTGTTTATGGATGGATATACTGTTTCTTTTGATGACAAAGTGGTTGTCAAGAAAAATAGAGTAATTATCTGTTCTGGTACATTAGTTGGTAATTTGTATACTCTAAATCCAATAAGTCCCATAAAGAAACAAATGGAAATTAATAGCACATCTTCTAATTCTAATAAGAGAAAGAAACCTTCGGAAATGAATCAAATATATATTTGACATCTAAGGCTTGGTCATATTAACTTGAGTAGGATTCAAAGGCTAATAGCCGATGAACTCTTGGGTTCATTAGTGTTGGAAAACTTTCCAACGTGCAAATCTTACTTGGAAGGTAAAATGACCAAGAGACCTTTTAAGGCCAAGGGACATAGAGCCAAAGATGTGTTGGAACTGGTTCATTCTGATTTGTGTTGTCCTATGTCTATCCAGGCAAGAGGTGATTTCGAATATTTTGTCTCTTTTATAGATGACTATTCGAGATATCGGTACATTTACTTTATGCGCCACAATTTTGAATGCTTTGATAAGTTCAAAGAGTACAAGGATGATGTGGAGAAACATCATAGTAAAAGTATCAAGATACTACGATCTGATCGTGGTGGCGAATACCTCTTTGGAGAGTTTAGGAATTACTTATCAGAGGCCGGGATTCAATCCCAATTATCTACACCTAGTACACCCCAACAGAATGGTGTGGCAGAAAGAAGGAATATAACTCTTATGGAAATGGTTAGATCGATGATGAGTTATTCAAAATTACTAGATTCGTTTTGGGGATATGCTCTGGAAACAACAGTGTACATTATGAATATGGTACCTTCTAAATCAGTACCCTCTACTCCCATGGAATTATGGAATGGGCGTAAGCCTAGTCTGAGTCATATTCGGATATGGGGTAGTCCAGCACATGTGCTAAAGGGAGATACTGACAAGTTGGAATCACATACAGAAGTTTGTTTGTTTGTAAGATATCCTAAGGGAACGAAAGGTGGTTTATTTTATAATCCTAAAAATCAGAAGATCATTGATAGCACCAATGCTTGATTTTTATAGGAAGATTATGTAATGAACCATAAGTCCATGAGTGAAACTATTCTAGAAGAAATGAGAGAGGACACGCCTACTTTAGTACCAACAGTGCAAGATGAAATATTACAAGAAACTACAACACGTATCACAAATGATACACAACAACAGACAGTGGCTCGTCGTAGTGGGAGGGTTGTTAGGCAACCTGAAAGATTCATGTTTTTGGGAGAGTCGTCAGACTTGGTCCCAGGTAAACATGAACCTGATCCCCAAACATATGACGAAGCACTCCGAGGTATAGATGCAGAATCTTGGCAAAGAGCAATGAATACAGAAATAGAATCTATGTATTCTAACAAAGTCTAGGAGCTAGTAGAACCATCAAATAGTGTAAAAGTTATTGGATGTAGGTGAATCTACAAAAGGAAAAGAGGGATAGATGGAAAAGTGGAAACCTTCAAAGCAAGGCTTGTTGCGAAGGGGCATACTCAGAAAGAGGAAATCGATTATGAGGAAACTTTTTCGCCGGTAGCCATGCTTAAGTCTATCCGGATACTCTTAACTATTACCGCTCATATGGATTATGAGGTTTGGCAAATGGATGTCAAGGCAACTTTCCTTAATCGAAGTCTTGAAGAAAACATCCATATGAAGTAACTAGAGGGATTTATTGCAAAAGGCAAAGAACATCTAGTGTGTAAGCTCAATCGGTCGATTTATGGACTGAAGCAAGCTTCAAGATCTTGGAACATCCAGTTTAATGAAGTAATCCAGCCATATGGATTTATTCAGTGTCCGGAGGAGTCTTGTGTATACAAGAAGTGTGATGGAAACGTGGTGGTATTTCTTGTACTATATGTAGATGACATTTTGTTAGTTGGAAACAATATCAAAGTGTTGTCGGAAGTAAGGGTATGGTTGCCCAAGCAATTCGATATGAAGGACTTGGGAGAATGCGCACATATTCTCGGGATCAAAGTAATAAGGGATCACAAGAAAAGAATGTTGTGCTTATCCCAAGCTTCATATATCGATACAATCTTAGCTCGTTTTAGCAAGCAAGACTCCAAGAAAGTGTTGGTGCAATCGACCCAAGTTTTATCGGTACGATCATGGTTTTGATGTGTGTCTCAAAGAGTTTAAGTTAGGCTTTAATATGTGCTTGATATGTGTGTTTGAGTCTTGCAGGACTTGGTGAAACACACATGAGGAGCTTGACGCAACTAAGCTTGGGAAGCTTATCCTAGGGCTCGGATCCTTGAGTCGGTGAAGGATGGTGTGGAAGGCATCCGAGGGACCGTCGGACGAGGAGCAATGGAGTGGAGCCGAGGGAAGTTGACTTCAAGGCAACGTGAAGGATGGCACGGAGAGGAGCCGCGGGCTCGGGTACATCTGAGGGATGAAGGCCGAGGAAGAGGACTTCAAGGGTGACTCTGGAGAGGATAAGGGTGTATGAGCAGTCTTAGCAGTGTATGTGCAGTCTTAGCAGTCGACTGGCAGCAAACAGAAGCATTCTGTTTGCTCAGTTGGCAGCGACCAGTCGACTGCTAAAACATGCAGTCCACTAGTAAATGACCGTTGGCAAACCGTTGGTGCTGCAAAGTAGCCGTTGACTACCTCCAATGGTAGCACCAGTCGACTGCATGTTTTAGCTGTCGACTGGTGCCGAGATGAGTTGATATGATGATCAACTCTCTCCTCTTATTTATAGGAAGCATTGGGGCTTGAAGGAGATTATTCATGCTTATTGAATAACTCCTAGTCCTCGTCCAAAGCTTCCAAGCCAAATTCTCTTCCTCCTAAACCTAAGTTCATCTTGTAAGAGGAAGAGAGCCTTGTGAGAGGTTTCCTCCACCGAGAAGGAGTAAGAGCTAGCCGGACATTGCCGAGGATTGATCCACCAAAGGATCAAGGGTTCGTCCACCTTAAGGATACGCCGTAGAGTAGGAGCAAGCAATCTCCGAACCACGTAAAGGATTTGTGTTAGTGTTTGCTCTTACTTGTTTATTTTCATTGCTTTAGTTTTCGTATTCCGCTTGCGTAACTAACCTTGTAGAGAAGAATCGAAATTGGGGGTGACCTAGCTATCCAACCCCCCTTCTAGCCGGCCACCGATTCCTCACAGAAAGGCTTTCTACCCTTTAAGCATGGAGTATCTTTATCTAAGGAGATGTCTCTGAAGACATCAAAAGATGAAACGCCCGCCCTTCTTACCCAACCAAAGGCGGCGCTACGTTCTTATACTACTTACGTACATGTTTTACTATAACAGCGGAAGAATAAAAACTTTAAAGAATTTAATTTATTAAGCATAATATCACATATTCTGATTTGTTCAAATGTGCATATGTTGATTCTATAACTAATCATATTAATTTGTCCGGATCGTTCTTGCCGAGCCACCACCACACACATCACTATTTGCTCCTCCTGTTGCTCCTCTAGCTCATCCAGCTTCTTTATCTGCGGTACAAGGAAAGTAAGCTGTGAGCACTCATGGCTCAGTAAGTTCCTTTCCTACTCACTAAAACCGAATCATCGTATATTAATATCATGCGTAGTATCATAAGCATATAACATACAAGAGTATCATATTCACATCATAATATCACATGGCATTATATCTAATCATCAGGTAATTTAAAGCACATATGTAGGCAATGCATCATGAATTTGAAAACTTATACTTATAAATACTTGAAATTAATATCATCATTGAGGGGATCCCGGTTTGTACCACATACATCATGCGCGCGCTTCTTAAGTAGGTCCAAGGTAGCAAGTCTTGAACCCTACCATACATACATACTAGGCCCGAGTCTTACTCCATCGACCTAGGGCATTCAGAAGCCCATTACTGACGAGGCCCGAGTCTTATTCCATCGACCCCGGGGCGTTTACGGAGCCCACCCTTGGTACAAACCATACAAAATAACATATAATGGCATTTCCTTTTTCGTTTCTTTTCATTATGTATAGCATTTCCTTATGCTATCACATATCATGGCATATTACATAATATAATTTCATTCCTTCATTATGTATATCATTTCCTTATGCTATCACATATCATGGTATATTACATAACATAGTTTTATTTCTTCATTATGTATAGCATTTCCTTATGCTATCACATACAATGGCATATTACATAACATAGTTTTATTTCTTCATTATGTATAGCATTTCCTATGCTATCACATATCATGGCATTTACATAACATAAATTTCATTCTTTTCTCATTATGTATAACATTTCCTATGCTATCACATATCATGGCATATAACATAATTTCATAGCATATCCTAGGTTTCTTTCCCTTTTTCTTTTATTTCCTTCATGGCCGAAACCTACTAGTCCTTAAGCTAGGTCCCTTAAGTGACTTAAAGCATGGAAAGCTTGAGTAAATATCATGGCAAAAGTTACTAAGAATATCATACATAAAATTGGATCATAAATAAGCTAGGACTCTTGTGATCTTACTTGTCTTATATCATGTACTCATTTTCTACATTCCAATTAAACATGAGAGCATTAATCAACTTTCATATCATGACCCCACAAAGGTCTTGAACATATTAACATTTTGTTTAAGCTTTTCTAAGCTATCCATTTCATCATGGCCGAAAACCCTAAGAAAGAATTCATGAAGTTCTAACAATATTCAACGTACGAATCTTTTAAGATCTTTGTATTCTATCACATGAGCATGTTTATTTAAATTTAAGGGTCTTCCTAACCCTAAACCCTTCCTTGGCCGAAATATAGGAGTGGGTTTTCTTTTATTTTCAATTATCTTCTAAGCAAGAAAACTAATACATGATCCAACATTTCATAGGGAGAACCTCGTACTAGTTGGGTAAAACAATAATTTCCCTAGCCTCTTAAAAATATTTTTGGCCGAAATTCTAGGGTTAAGTACTCCTTTGATCAAGCATCATATAGGTGTAAAAACATGAAGAAGATCCCTTTTCCATGGCATAGAAAATCTATCATGTAGTGTAGATTTAGTTAAACCTTACTAGATTTCGAAGGCTTTTCTTAACCGAATTTTCTCAAACTTGTTTCTAGGTTTTAAAATCCTCATAAAATCTGAAAAATATATAAAAAGCCTTGTACCACAGGTGAGGGGAAGCCTACCTTCTTCGCTTAAGTTTCCTAGGTTTGAGAACTTGCTTGGGGACCTTTCTTCCTTGCTTGTTTGCTCGGCACCAATGGAGGAGAGGAGTGGCTAGGTCTTTTGGTGGAGAGGAGGAGGAAGAAGAGACCTCTTCCTCTTGTGTTGCTCGGCAACAACAAGAAAGAAAAGAGGGAGGGAGTGAGAAGGAAGAGGAGCTTCCTTCCTCTTGTGTTGCTCGGCAACAAGAAGAAAAGAGAGGGAGAGGGAGGTCTCGGCACAAAGGGAGGAGAGGAGGATGAGTGGGTTGAGGATGAAGTTGAAGCCCCCCTCCATGCCTATTTATACTAAAAGGAGGGGAGGGAACTTGACTTGATTCATCCTCCCTATTCATTTCTCCCCTTAAATGACAAGAATATTCTAGAGATATGCCTCTTGAGTTCTCTCTTTTCTTTCCCTTAATCTCTCTCTTTTTTTCTCCTTTAATTAAAATTCCTATCTCTCCTCTTACAATATTCTCTCCTATCCCACTTGGTTAATACATGCATGCATCCACAAGAGAACCAAGGTTCAAAACTTGGTTATGTATATTTTTATTTCTTTTTACTTCCTTTTTCTTTTAAGTAAAAAGAATCCTTTCTTATTCTTAACTACTTAATCCTTTCTCTCCTTATCAATAATTCTCCTATCCCCTTTGGTATCCTATACATGTTCCTTACAAGAGGTCCAAGGTTCAATCTCTCTTCTAACATTTTATTTTCTTTTGTACATAATAATTCGTATATTTTCATATTATGCATTATGCATAAATATTTCATACATGTACATATTATCTCATATTTCTTCCTTTTGTCTACATTAATTCCATACATTTTAAATCATGCATAGATGATTATATTCTCAACTTTATTTTTCTTTCATAAAGTTTTAATCATCTAAATCCATCTTAATATAGAATATTTACATCTTCTTTTCATTCGTACTCTCATTACCCTTATTTTCTTATCTAGGCTTTCTAGGGGTGTTACAAAAGAGATAGAAGAGATGAAGGCAGTTTCTTATGCTTCAACTGTAGGAAGCCTAATGTATGATATGTTGTGCACGAGACCGGATATTTGTTTTATTGTGGGCATGGTTAGCAGATATCAAAGTAATCCAGGACAAGGGCATTGGATTGCTGTAAAGCATATATTAAACTACCTGAGAAGGACTAGAGATTATATGCTGATTTACCAAGTAGATGATTTACTCCCTGTGGGTTACACGGATTCTGACTTCCAATCAGATAGGGACAATAGTAAGTCTACATCAAGCAATGTGTTTACTTTAGGAGGTGGAGCCATTGCATGGAGGAGTGTTAAGTAGAAATACGTTTCAGACTCAACCATGGAAGCAGAGTATGTGGTAGCCTCTGAGGCAGCCAAAGAAGCTGTATGACTTAGGAACTTCCTAATGGACTTAGATGGGATTCCTAGTTTGCCCAAAATCATCACAATTTATTATGATAATAGTGGTGCAGTAACAAACTCGAAGGAACCACGAGCCCATAAGGCGAGTAAACACATAGAGCGCAAGTACCACCTGATACGAGACATCGTAAAATGAGGAGAAGTTGTTGTCGCCAAGATTGCATCAACAAATAACCTAGCAGATCCTTTCACTAAGGCCCTTCCGACGAAAGGTTTCAATTAGCATGTTGAAGGAATGGGAATCAGATGTATGACAGTGTTTATGACAGCATAGTCTTTTAGTATAAGTGGGAGATTCTTAAAGTGTATACTAAAAGCCTAGTTTTTTGTAAATATTTATTTTGAAATAAAGAATCACATTGGTCAAATGTCTACATTTATATGTTAAGTGTAATTGTTCAATTAATTTATATTGTAGATAATATGGTTTGTGGTGTCACACATAGAAGATGATTTTATCAGTTCCATATAAATTATAAACAGTAGATCACGACTAAAATGGATAGGAACAAATCATTGGAATAGTCGTAGTATAATTTGGTATTAGTTTATCTTGATTATAAAATTACACTAGTATACTTGAGTGTATTGAGCATGACCATTTAAGGTAAGTTCTTTTTATACTGACTGCATAAAAGAACAAGACCTTTGTTATTATGGAAGTGTGTGCTCTTAATCATAATATAATAACAAGCACATATACTCAATATTAATTTCTTTAATTTATCAAAGGGTGTGATTTAGTTCGATAAATTAATAGGTCCAAAAAGTGTTAGAACTTTCGAGCCGCAAAAACCACTTTTTGCGTTGCGGAAACCCCGAAGTTCTTAGCCACTAGATCCGTGCGAAGATAAAATTTTCGTGTACTTAGTTTTCTACTCTAGATCTACACTAGATCTACATGAAAAGGGTGTAGGACCGATGCGGCCGGCTAGAAGGGGGGTTGAATAGCCCTGAAAAATCAAACACAACCCTTCCTCGAACGATTAAGCTAACACTTGTAAAATGAATTAAGCAGATAAATAAAAGCATAAAAGTAAATACGAGGCACCAGATGTTTACTTGGTTACAACCGATGTGGTTGTTAATCCAAGGAAGATTAAGCTCAAAAACTCCTTCAGGCGGAGAAGCCTCTTACAGCGTTTTAGGCACAGAAAACAGAAGCTTAACTACAACTAAAGCATACAAGTGTTTGGAAATAGAATGATCGTGATCGTTGAAAAGCTTCTAGACCAAGGCTATATTTATAGCCTTGGTCGGGGCGCCTGGATGGGTTCCGGGCGCCCTGGGGGGAATAAAATTTATCCCCCAACGGTTGGATCGAGTCAAAGCTCGATCCTGTGAAAAAGTCCCTTCGGCGCCGGATGGTTCCGGCGCCGGACAGCCCGGCGCCGGATAGTTCAGGCGCCAGAGCCAAAAGTCAACCAGTTGACTTTGGTCGTGCTCTCTTCTGGTTCACCGCCTCGGTCCGGGTCTTCTGCTCCGGCCCGCTTGCTTGGGTGATCTCGACATCCGGAATAGGGCTCACGAACCCATCTTCCGGTCTTCTCGAGCGTGCTTCCTCCGCTTCTTGTCCCTCGAATTACCGCGTGTCCCTCTCGCCCACCACAGTACTCATCCGCAGACTTCATCCCTCGGCGCACCCGTGCCGACCTTCGCGCTAGCCTGCGTCTCTTGCTCCCGAGCAATCTTCGCTCCGGCTTCGACCTCGGAACCACCCGCACTTCCTTCTCGCCTCACGGGGTGTACTCTTCGCAGACACCTCGTCCCTCGGACGCACAACATGCGTGATCCTTCTCGCTAGCTGCATCTTCCGCTCGAGTACCTGTGCTCCTAAGCTCCTGCACACTTAGACACAAGGTTAGAAACAACGCAGGACCTAACTTAACTTGTTGATCACACCAAAACAACCTTGGGGTTCCAACAATCTCCCCCTTTTTGGTGTGATCAACCCAAGTTAAGCTAGGGTCAACAATAGATACGAAATTAAACAGTTTATTGCAATAACATGCAACATGATAGAAAAAATTAAATTTCAAACATTCCAAATTTTAATTTTCAATATTTTCTAATACTTTCCCTTCTCCCCCTAGACTTATACTTTCCCTTCTCCCCCTTTGATCACAATAAAAATGGGGTAAAAACGAAATCTAAGGGTTGACATTAAAAAAAAATTTTGAAACTATATTTCAATAATTTTCAGGGAAATATTTCTAAGTCAAGACAAATTTCTAAGTCATTCGACATCAAGATTAAGAAGTTTCTAAACAGAAAACTTTATGCAAGAAAATTTCAAAGAATTAATAACATAAAGAGAAATTTTCTATGCATTTATTTGTTTATATATTTTATGCTTTAATCAGAAGGTTTAAATTTCTATTTTAATTTATCAGAAATTCTTAAGTCACACTTTTTCAGATTTAAAGCAAAAAATATTAAACATGCAACAATTTGTATCATGTTAATTTCTATTATTTTTTGAATTTCAAGTTCACAAAAATATTTCGATAGCATAGATTCTAACTTGATAAAATTTTTCGACGCTATAAAAAATTCTTTCGACAATGTGCAAAATTCGTTTGAAAGAATATTTTGTAATTTGCAAGAAGTTTTTAATAAAAATTCTAATTTGCAGGAATTTATTAATAATAGATTTCTTAATCGGAAATACTTTTTCGATGACTCATTTTCTGAATTGCAAAACTCTTTCGAGAAGGTAATTTGTAATTCGAAAAAATATTCGAAGAAAGTTTTTGACATCATTTCTAATTTGCATAATTCTTTCGAAAAAATATTTTACAATTTACAAAAGTTTTTCGACAAAATTTCTAACTTGCAAAATTCTTTTAATAATAATTTGCAAGGCAAGTTTGACAATTGATTTTCTAATTCAAAAAATTCTTTCGATGATTCAATTTCTGATTCGAAAGACTCTTCAGGCAATTTTTCGATTGAATCATTTAATTGATCAGAGGTTCGAGTCCATACCTGACTTACCTTTTCGGTAGTTGATTCTCCCCCTGTCGAGTTGCTTTTATCCGAAGATTCTCCCCCTTCATCACTCTCGGGATGTACTTCGGCTGTTGGGGCTGTCTCGGTAATTTCTTCCATCTCAGACTGTTCTGTCGGCAGCTCGGTGTCCATCAAAGAGTCGGATTGGGCTTCAGTTGGTTCTTCGTAGAGTTTTAAGAACTTTTCCCAAAGTTCTTTTGCGCTGTTGTATTCGCCGATTCTTTTGAGATCTTCATTTGGTATCACGGTTAGGAGATGAAATTTTGCCCGTCCGTTTGCCATCGATTCGTTACGTTGCTTTTTGTTCCAGAGACGTAGATCGAGTCTTTCTCCGTTCGTGTTCTTAGGTTCTTCATAACCAGATTTTAAAATTAAGGAAATACCAAGGTCTTAGTTAAGGTATACCTCCATTTGTTTCTTCCATGAAGAAAACTCCCCCTCTAATGCTGGTGGATATTCGCTAGCTCCGACCATCGTTTTGTTGCTTCAGACGGCGGTTAGTCCTTCTGAGGCGTACTCGGCTCTGATACCACTTGTAGGACCGATGCGGCCGGCTAGAAGGGGGGTTGAATAGCCCTGAAAAATCAAACACAACCCTTCCTCGAACGATTAAGCTAACACTTGTAAAATGAATTAAGCAGATAAATAAAAGCATAAAAGTAAATACGAGGCACCAGATGTTTACTTGGTTACAACCGATGTGGTTGTTAATCCAAGGAAGATTAAGCTCAAAAACTCCTTCAGGCGGAGAAGCCTCTTACAGCGTTTTAGGCACAGAAAACAGAAGCTTAACTACAACTAAAGCATACAAGTGTTTGGAAATAGAATGATCGTGATCGTTGAAAAGCTTCTAGACCAAGGCTATATTTATAGCCTTGGTCGGGGCGCCTGGATGGGTTCCGGGCGCCCTGGGGGGGATAAAATTTATCCCCCAACGGTTGGATCGAGTCAAAGCTCGATCCTGTGAAAAAGTCCCTTCCGGGCGCCCCGGATGGTTCCGGGCGCCCCGGACAGCTCCGGGCGCCCCGGAGCCAAAAGTCAACCCAGTTGACTTTTGGTCCGTGCTCTCTTCTTCGGTTCAGCTCGCCTCTGGTCCGGGTCTTTCTGCTCCGGCTCCGCTTGCTTGGGTGATCTCTGACATCCGGAATAGGGCTCACCCGAACCCATCTTCCGGTCTTCTCGAGCGTGCTTCCCTCCGGCTTCTCGTCCCTCGGAATTACCGCGTGTCCCTTCTCGTCCACCAGCGTACTCATCCGCAGACTTCATCCCTTGGTCGTACCCCGTGCCGACCTTCGCGCTAGCTGCGTCTCTTGCTCCCCGAGCAATCTTCCGCTCCGGCTTTCGTACCTCGGAACCACCGCGCGCACTTCCTTCTCGTCCGCCGGTGTACTCTTCCGCAGCACCTCGTCCCTCGGACGCACAGCGTGCCGTCCTTCTCGCTAGCTGCATCTTCCGCTCGAGTACCTGTGCTCCTAAGCTCCTGCACACTTAGACACAAGGTTAGAAACAACGCAGGACCTAACTTAACTTGTTGATCACACCAAAACAACCTTGGGGTTCCAACAAAGGGAAGTATACCTTTGAAGCGAAGACCTTCGCAAATCTCGCTCGTCCAAGGTCCGTCGGATCTCAAGTGTGTTCAAGTGTACACACCTCTAGAAGTATCCACACGAACAAGAGATGGAGAGGAAACCTTAGAGTGTGCTAGCACCCCAAGGAGTCTCGGCCAAGGAGGAGAGGGAGATAAGAGAAGAAGAGAGGAAGGAAGAAGATAGATTGAATGAGCACACAATGTAATTCAAGCACCATTATGTGGCCGACCACATTTAGAGGGTTTTAAACCTCCATGGGATACCAAGAGTTATGGCTCTTGGTCTCCCTCATGAGGTGGCACTTGGTCAAGTCAATCTTGACCAAGTAAAGAAGCCTTGATGATGTGGAACACCATCATTGGTCGGCCCCATGTCATGTCACAATGAGGTGGCATTTGGTCAAATCAAACTTGACCCTTCATCTTCCCTTCTCAAGTCA
The DNA here is from genome assembly GCF_018446385.1 of Zingiber officinale. Lineage (NCBI taxonomy): Eukaryota > Viridiplantae > Streptophyta > Magnoliopsida > Zingiberales > Zingiberaceae > Zingiber > Zingiber officinale. The sequence goes on from NC_055986.1 coordinate 46,836,140, forward strand.
AGTCAAACTTGACCTCTTCTCTCCCATGGTTGATCAAATCTAACCACTTGATTCAAATCAATTTAATTTAATAAATCTATATTCATTGAATTAAATTGACTCAATGAATCATAATCTAAATTAGACTTATTGGACACATGAATCAAATTGAGTCCAACTCAATTAGTTTAATTTGGATTACTCTTAATCTAATTTGGTTCATCACATGAACCTAATCCTCTTGGTCCATCATATGAACCTAATCTCCATCTAATTTTCCTTTATGTGTAACCCTATAGGTTCTTGTAACGTTGGCAATATTCCTAAACCCATTTAGAAACATAAGTAATGAGCGGTATCTAGCAACACATCATTACTACCCAAGTTACAAGAATGTTGACATCCAACATCACCTTTGTGATTACTAATTGTGACTCTCACAATATAAGGAAATGTCCTTCTATCCTTGATATCTAGATTGATCAAATGAGCATAGACCGTGTCATCCTCTAATCAATCTATATCTTGAACTCCAAGTATACTCACTCTAATCAAATGAGCTCAATATCTCATATTGACTAATTTGGGTATGACCATGCACTTAGTGGTCTCACTCTATCAAGAATGATGATGTCACTCCCGTCATATAGGAGGGATAGATCCCATCTACATCACTCACATCCCTCCGCATAATTTGTTACATACACAGAAATCGCCTTTATAGTCCACCCAGTTACGGGTGACGTTTGAAGAAGCCAAAGTATGCAACTCCTTATGTAGGAAACCATGGTGACTTCAGGTCCAAGGACTCATAGTCATACTAATAGTCACATGAGAAAGTATAGGACACTCATATAATGATCCATGATACTTTCTCATGGAGGGTCATTCAGTATACATTCTCTAATGTATACCCATTTGTCAACTTGATATCTCTATATCCATGACTTGTGAGATCAAGTCATTGAATTGACCTACATGCTAGTCTCACCGCATTAACATTGTCCCTGAATGTTAATACTTGGCTAGGAATGATTAAGAGTAGTGTTCTCTATATCATCTCACTATCGATTCAACCAATCGATTGATATAGATATAAACCTTCTACTCAAGGACGCTATTATACTTACTTATTTGGAACCAATACAAGTAAGTATAATAACCATAAAGAAATGCCTTTATAAGTATATAGGAATTCGGTACATCGAGTCCATACAATAATCATCATATGATTGGCTTTAGGGCTCTAACTAATAATCTCCCACTAGCACTAGTGCCAATCAATGTAGGCTTTAAGATCCAATGACCTAGTGTGACCATTATGCTTTCTCTGTGCCAAAGCCTTGGTCAAGGGATCTGCGACGTTTTCCTCTGTGGGTACTCTACAAATCTTCACATCTCCTCTATCGATGATCTCTCGAATGAGATGGAAGCGCCGTAGTATGTGTTTGGTCCGCTGGTGTGAGCAAGGTTCCTTAGCCTGTGCAATTGCTCCATTGTTGTCACAATAGAGCTCTATAGGATCGGCTATGCTAGGAACCACCCCAAGCTTAGTAATGAACTTGCGGATCCAAACTGCCTCCTATGCTACTTCTGATGCAGTAATATACTTGGCCTCTATTGTAGAATCAACAACCGTGTCCTACTTCGAACTCTTCCAGCTCACAGCACAACCATTCAAGCAAAACACGAACCCAGACTGTGATTTATAATCATCCTTGTCAGTTTGGAAACTGTCATCACTGTAACCTTTACAGCTAGCTCATCATCACCTCAATATATCAAGAAATATTCTTTAATCTTTCTTAAGTACTTAAGAATATTCTTGACTGCTATCCAGTGACGCTCACCTGGATCTGACTGGTATGTACTCGTCATGCTCAAAGCATACGTACATGATAGATCCTATGGCTGAAGCATAAGGGATCTTATCCATGCGGTCTCTCTCCTCTCTAGAAGAGGGACTTTGAGTCTTCGAAAGACTCACATCATGTGACATCGGCAGAAATCCTTTCATGGAATTCTGCAAGGTAAATCATAGTAATACCTTATCAACATATGTACTCTGACTTAGGCCAAGCAATCTCTTAGATCTATCTCTATATATCTTTATGCCTAGATTGCAGGCTACTTCACCTAAGTCCTTCATTGAGAAACAATTATCTAGCCAAGTCTTTACAGACTGTAGCGAAGGGATGTCATTCCCAATGAGTAGTATGTCATCCACATACAATACAAGGAATACAACTGTGCTCCCAACAACCTTCTTGTAGACACAGGGTTCATCTTCATTCTTGATGAAATCAAACTGTTTAATTGCATCATCGAATCGAAGATTTCATCTCTGAAAAGCTTGCTTTAGTCCATAAATGGACTTATGCAGCTTGTATACTCTGCCAGTATGCTGTGAATCTATAAAACCCTCAGGTTGTGTTATGTACACATCCTCGAGCAAGTTTCCATTCAGAAACGCGGTTTTGACATTTATCTGCCAGATCTCATAATCATGGTATGCTACAATAGCAAGCATGATCCGAATGGACTTAAACATTGCTACTGGAGAAAAAGTTTCATCATAGTCAATACCATGAATTTGCTTGAATCCTTTAGCTACCAAACGACCCTTATATATAAGTCCATCCATATCAGTCTTTCTCATAAAGACCCACTTACACCCAATGGGTATGACCCCTTCAGGTGGATCAACCAAAGTCCATACTTGGTTGGTGTACATGGATTCCATCTCGGATCTCATGGCCTCTAGCCATTTCTCAGAATCTGGGCTCATCACAGCTTCCTGATAGGAGGTAGGCTCATTCTCAACGAGCATAACGTCATTATGGTCAGACAAGAGAAATGAGTATCTCTCAGGCTGACGACGTACCCTATCAGACCTACGAAGAGGTATGTCTACTTGAACTGGTTGTTGTTCCACAACTCCTTGTGGAACAATTTCATCATCCACAACACTTTGTGGTTCCAGTTCAACTTCCATCAAGGCTTCAGTGCTATGGTCCAAATCTTGAACTTCTTCAAGATTGAACGTACTCCCACTAGTTTTTCTAGAAATAAAGTCCCTTTCTAGAAATACCCCAGTCTTAGCCACAACTACTTTGTGTTGACTGGGAATATAGAAGTAATATCCCTTCGTTTCCTTGGGATATCCTATAAATTAGCACTTATCAAATTTGGGTCCCAGTTTGTCCGAGAGTTGACGTCGAACGTAAGCCTCACAACCCCAAATCCTCATAAAAGATACCTGGGCATCTCTCCCAGTCCATATTCTATATGGTGTCTTTATCACAGCCTTAGATGGAACACGGTTAAGTATGAAGGCTGCTATGTCTAGAGCATAGCCCCAAAGAGATATAGGAAGATCTGTGTGACTCAACATAGACCGTACCATATCTAATAGGGTACGATTCCTCCTTTCGGACACACCATTCCACTATGGTATTCTAGGAGGAGTGAGTTGGGATAAAATCCCACACTCAGCTAGATAGTCACGAAACCCATGGCTAAGGTATTCTCCATCTCGATCTGATCGAAGTATCTTAATACTCTTGCTTAGCTGGTTTTGTTCTTCATTCTTGAATGCTTTGAACTTTTCAAAGAATTCTGACTTATGTGTCATCAAATACACATAACCATATCTACTGAAGTCATCAGTAAATGTAATGAAGTACCTATAACCACCTTTGGCAGCGACATTGAAAGGGCCACATACATCACTATGTACAAGTCCTAACAAGTCAATCGCTCTTTCACTGTGTCCACTAAAGGGAGTCTTGGTCATCTTGCCCAGTAGGCATGACTCGCATGTCTCATATGATTCAAAATCAAATGAGTCCAGCAAACCATCTTTATGGAGCTAGGATAAGCGTTTGTCATTTATATGACCTAAGCGACAATGCCAGAGATAGGTTTGGTTCATTACATTTGACTTGAACCTTTTTGGTACTTATGTTATAGATGGGATTCTCTAAGTCTAGAATGTAGAGTTCGTTCATCAGAGGTGCACTACAGTAGAACATATCTTTTAAATAAACAGAATAACATTTGTTCTTTATTATAAAAGAAAAGCCTTTCTTGTCCAAATAAGAGACTGAAATGATGTTCTTTGTAAGAGTAGGTACATAACAACATTCATCTAATTCTAGTACAAGCCCAAAGGGCAGAGATAGAAAGTAAGTTCCTATAGCAACAATAGCAACCCGTGCTCCATTGCCTACTCGTAGGTCTATCTCGCCCTTCGTCAATGCCCTGCTATTTCTCAACGCCTGTACATTAGTACATATGTGAGAAGCACATCCGGTATCTAATACCCACGATGAAGAAATAGAGAGATTGACTTCTATAACATGTATACCTGAAGTAGAAATCTTATTTCCCTTCTTCTTAAGATCTTCCAGGTATCCTTTGCAATTCCTCTTCCAGTGCCCTGCTTGTCCTTGATATAGTTGACAAAGATGTTCAACCATGTCATAAGCAGTCATCAACTCATGTTTCTTTTGAAGCTCAGAGTTCATGGTTGCGAGCATGAGGCATGACACATCTAATGCGTCATCTTGATGCTTCCTATAAGCATCTTGGTCAGCTTGCGTGGCAATGGCAGGAGGTGCCTCCGGAATGGGCAGCTCCAGTACGTACAATTTTCTTTCTTGTGTGAGAATAATTCTCAGATTCCTGTACCAGTCTAAGAAATTAGCTCCATTGAGCTTGTCCTTGTCAAGGACAGAACGCAGGGAGAAGGTGTTCATGTTTGTCGACATGGCAATCTACAACAGCAATAATGCAGAAAGTAAATATCATATTCCTTTAATCATTTAATTAGGCCTTTAACTAAATGATGCTCCCACTGAATTATAGGTCTTTTGTATAATCAAGTCATGGATGTGGTCAAACCACACTACTGGATTCATACCAACTAGTTATAATTGTTGTGGGGCAAGATCCACATCATACTACGCCTTGAGTTAGCTTTGGCTAAATCGCCCAAGACATAGTATGATCGGTAGATAACGAATTTATCAATTACATCTCTATGCAACTCTTGTTTATAAGATCAAAAATCTCATTTACATTAAAACTTGAGTTAGCTTTGGCTAAATCGCCCAAGATTTAGTATAAATGTGATTTTTATCCTATCATTCAACCGTTGAAAAATGCCTATAGTTATACCCCATCAAATAGAGTTAACTAGTTGTACTCAATCTAATTGAGTTTGTACTCACCCAAGCCTTGATAGGCGGGACCAAGATTATCCCTCCACACCCTACCAAGATAATATGCGTTGCTCTGCTTTGGCAGATTCAACAACAACAAATGATCGAGGTAGTGATGGGTATCAAGACTTGGTAGGCATTTCGAGTTGATTTGATTAAGATCTAATCTAATCGTTAATGTGTATCATATACGCATCAAGGCACTAATTATCCTACACTAGCATGCATCACATACACACATGCAATGAATAATTAAATTTTGATTAGGTCATGGCCCTACTACGATCTTCTTAAGCCAATGAGAAGATCGGATGATCAACCTAGGGTCAACAGCTTCTTCAAGCTCCTCCCTTTGACCGCCATGTGTTGCTCGCACCCTCCTCGTCGTTCCTTCTCGAGTGGACCTTTCACCGCTCCATTTTTGTACATTACAAATATGAAACTCGAGTTACATTCGAGTCTAAAAATCTATTTACAACAGGAATAAAATGAGGGAGGCATGACATGCAAGTCGCATAACATATACAACATGCACATCACACAAAATGGCGCATAGGCCATATTATGAATTACAACACAAATTTGTCCAATCAAATTGGGTTTATTGGCCATGACCATCACAAAATAATAAATAATTCTAAATTATGTATTTTACATAATTTCTATAATTTTACTACTATTTTTACAATTTTATGAGTCATAATTTCCCGGCGGTCCCGTTCAGCGATTTTCGGGCGCGATCGCGGGACATTGCCCCTTGCGGGGTTAGGGGCAGCGCCCCTTCTCGCGAAATAAGTCTCACGAGTGTCCTACTACGATCTTACAGCGCCTTAAGCCATTGTCCCAAAACAATTTGGGCAAGAACTCGCCGTTTCAAAAAGTTTTTCTCGGTAGTCGAAGCCTACAAGTGTCCTAGCACTTGTTGCTTCGACTCTACGAGAAAAATACTCATAAAATCTATAAAAATAGTAAAGTTACAGAAACTTACAGATCTGAATTTTTGTCATAAAAACAAAAGCAAAACAAGTATACGCTTCGCACGTGGCTCAGATACCACTGTTAGAACTTTCGAGCCGTAAAAACCGCATTTTGCGTTGCGAAAACCCCGAAGTTCTTAGCCACTGGATCCGATCTGTTAGAACTTTCGAGCCGCAAAAACCACTTTTTGCGTTGCGGAAACCCCGAAGTTCTTACCCACTGGATCCGTGCGAAGATAAAATTTTCATGTACTTAGTTTTCTACTCTAGATCTACACTAGATCTACATGAAAAGGGAAGTATACCTTTGAAGCAAAGCCCTTCGCAAATCCCGCTCGTCTAAGGTTCGTCGGATCTCAAGTGTGTTCAAGTGTACACACCTCTATAAGTATCCACATGAACAAGAGAAGGAGAGGAAACCTTAGAGTGTGCTAGCACCCCAAGGAGTCTCGGCCAAGGAGGAGAGGGAGAGAAAAGAAGAAGAAAGGAAGGAAGAAGATAGATTGAATGAGCACACAATGCTATTCAAGCACCATTATGTGGTTGGCCACATTTAGAGGATTTTAAACCTCCATGGGATACCAAGAGTCATGGCTCTTGGTCTCCCTCATGAGGTGGCACTTGGTCAAGTCAATCTTGAACAAGTAAAGAAGCCTTGATGATGTGGAAAACCATCATTGGCCGGCCCCATGCCATGTCACAATGAGGTGACATTTGGTCAAGTCAAACTTGACCCTTCATCTTCCCTTCTCAAGTCAAGTCAAACTTGACCTCTTCTCTCTCATGGTTGATCAAATCTAACCACTTGATTCAAATCAATTTAATTTAATGAATCTATATTCATTGAATTAAATTGACTCAATGAATCATAATCTAAATTAGACTCTTTATACACATAAATCAAATTGAGTCCAACCCAATTAGTTGAATTTGGATTACTCTTAATCCAATTTGGTTCATCACATGAACCTAATCCTCTTGGTCCATCATATGAACCTAATCTCCATCTAATTGCCCTTTGTGTGTCACCCTATAGGTTCTTGTAACGTTGACAATGTTCCTAAACCCATTTAGAAACATAAGTAATGAGCGGTATCTAGCAACAAATCATTATTACCCAAGTTACAAGAATATTGAGATCCAACATCACCTTTGTGATTACTAATTGTGACTCTCACAATATATGGCAATGTCCTTCTATCCTTGACATCTAGATTGATCAAATGAGGCATAGACTGTGTCATCCTCTAATCAATCTATATCTTGAACTCCAAGTAGACTCACTCTAATTAAATGAGTTCAATATCTTATATTGACTCATTTGGGCATGGTCATGCACTTAGTGGTCTCACTCTATCAAGAATGATGATGTCACTCCCGTCATATAGGAGGGATAGATCCCATCTACATCACTCACATCCCTCCGCATAATTTGTTACATACACAAAAATCGCCTTTATAGTCCACCCAGTTACGGGTGACGTTTGAAGAAGCCAAAGTATGCAACTCCTTATGTAGGGAACCATGGTTACTTCAGGTCCAAGGACTCATAGTCATACTAATAGTCACATGAGAAAGTATATGACACTCATATAATGATCCATGATATTTTCTCATGGAGGGTCATTCAGTATACATTCTCTAATGTATACCCATTTGTCAACTTGATATCACTATATCCATGACTTGTGAGATCAAGTCATCGAGTTGACCTACATGCTAGTCTCGTCGCATTAACATTGTCCCTAAATGTTAATACTTCGCTAGGAATGATTAAAAGTAGTGTTCTCTATATCATCTCACTATCGATTCAACCAATCGATTGATATAGATATGAACCTTCTACTCAAGGACACTATTATACTTAGTTATTTGGCACCAATACAAGTAAGTATAATAACCATAAAGAAATACCTTTATAAGTATATAGGAATATGATACATCGAGTCCATACAACAATCATCATATGATTGACTCTTGGGCTCTAACTAACAATAAGTTGGGAAATGGTATTATTTATATGGTGTGTTGTTGATTATAGAATAAAACTGTGTCCTAGTAATCTAGGTTGATAATGTCCCCAAGAGGAGCTCATATTGATTGTCATGTAAACCCTATAGGTGGACTTAGTCTGACATGACAATAAGATTGAGCGGTACTTCCCTTGGAGTAAGATATTAATTAAATGAGTTGTCAGTAACTCATTTAATTAGTGGACATTCGATATCTTTAACACAGAGAGATTAACACACTCATGATAAGAAGGAGCCCATATAGTAATATGGGATTGGTGCGGTAGTTCAATAATAACTCTTTAGTGGAATGAGATATTATTGATGAACTTGAGTTGGGTATTCGTGTTGGGTTTTTCGGGCCGCAAAAATCGCTTTTTGCGTTGCGGAAACCCCGAAATTCCCATGCCACGGATCCGTGCGAAGAAATAAAATTTCATATACATGTTTTCTACTCCTAGATCTAAACTAGATCTACAAGATCATAGGGTATACCTTTGAAGCGAAGCCCTTCGCGTAATCCCACTCGTCCTAGGTTCGCTGGATCTCGAGAGTATCAAAGTAGATACTCCTCTATGTGTATCCACACAAGCAAGAGATGGAGAAAACCACACAAAAAGGTGTGCTAGCACCTTTGATGGATTCAGCCAAAGAGGAGGAGAGGGAGAGAAGAAAGAGCTTGAGGAAGAAGAAGATGGAGTTTCCACACAAAATGAAACTCCTCACACACTAAAGTGGCCGACCACATTCAAGAAGGGGTTTTTAAACCCCATGGGATATCAAGAGTCACAACTCTTGATCTCCCTCATGATGTGGCACACACATGTGCTAATCTTGATAATGTGGCACATCATCATTAGCCCACTTAATGCCAACTCACCAATGAGGTGGCAAATGGTCAAGTCAAACTTGACCCTCTATCTTCCTCTCAAATCAAGTCAAACTTGACCACTTCTCTCCCTTGGTTGATCAAATCTAACCATTGGTTCAAGTCAAATTTAATTTAATGAATCTCTATACATTGAATTAAATTAATTAAATGAGTCTAAGTCCAAATTAGACTCACTTAACACATGAACCAAATTGAGTCCAACACAATTAGATCAATTTGGATTACCCTTAATCCAATTTGGTTCATCACATGAGCCTAATCCTTTAGGTTCATCAAATGAACCTAATCTCCATCTAATTGCCCTTTGTGTGTGATCCTATAGGTTCTTGTAACGTTGGTAATGCTACTAAACCCATTTAGAAGCATAAGTAATGAGCGGTATCTAGCAACACATCATTACTACCCAAGTTACAAGAATGTTGAGATCCAACATCACCTTGTGACTACTAATTGTGACTCCTCACAATATATGACAAGTGTCCTTCTATCATTGACATCTATATTGATCAATGTGAGGCATAGACCGTGTCATCCTCTAATCAATCTAAATCTTGAACTCCAAGTAGACTCACTCAATCAAATTAGCTCGATATCTTATATTGACTCATTTGGGCATGGCCATGCACTTTGTGGTCTCACTCTATCAAGAATATCGATGTCACTCCCGTCATATAGGAGGGATAGATCCCATCTACATTACTCACATCCCTCCGCATAATTTGTTACATACCCAGTAATCGCCTTTATAGTCCACCCAGTTACGGGTGACGTTTGAAACTCCTTATCCAGGGAACCATGGTGACTTCAGGTCCAAGGACTAGTAGTCATACTAATAGCCACATGAGAAAGTATATGACACTCATATAACGAACCATGATACTTTCTCATGGCGAGTCATTCAGTATACATTCTCCAATGTATACCCATGTGTCAACTTGATATCTCTATATCCATGACTTGTGAGATCAAGTCATCGAGTTGACCTAAATGCTAGTCTCGTCGCATTAACATTGTCCCTGAATGTTAATACTCGACTAGGAATGATTAAGAGAAGTGTTCCCTATATCATCTCACTATCGATTCAACCAATCGATTGATATAGGTAAGAACTTTCTACTCAAGGACGCTATTATACTTAGTTATTTGGCACCAATACAAGTAAGTATAATAACCAAAAATAAATGCCTTTATTTATATACAAGAATATGATACAACGAGTCCATACAACAATCATCAAATGATTGGCTCTAGAGCTCTAACTAACAATCTCCCACTAGCACTAGTGCCAATCGGTGTAGGCTCTAAGGCCTAATGACCTAGTGTGACCATCATGCTTTCTCTGTACCAAAGCCTTGGTCAAGGGATCTGCGATGTTAGCCTCTGTGGGTACTCTGCAAATCTTCACATCTCCTCTCTCGATAATCTCTCGAATGAGATGGAAGCGGCGTAGTATGTGTTTGGTCCGCTGGTGTGAACGAGGTTCCTTAGCCTGTGCTATTGCTCCATTGTTGTCACAATAGAGCTCTTTGGGATCAGCTATGCTAGGAACCACCCCAAGCTCAGTAATGAACTTGTGGATCCAAACTGCCTCCTTTGTTGCTTCTGATGCAGCAATATACTCGGCCTCTGTTGTAGAATCAGCAACTGTGTCCTGCTTCGAACTCTTCCAGCTTACAGCACCACCATTTATGCAAAACACGAACCCTGACTACGATCGATAATCATCCTGGTCGGTTTGGAAGATGGCATCACTGTAACCCTTTACAGCTAGCTCATCATCGCCTCCATATATCAAGAAATATTCTTTAGTCCTTCTTAAGTACTTAAGAATATTCTTGACCGCTATCCAGTGACTTTCACTTGGATTTGACTGGTATCTGCTCGTCATGCTCAAAGCATACGAGACATCAGGACGAGTACATAACATGGCATACATGATGGATCCAATGGCTGAGGCATAAGGGATCTGATACATGCGGTCTCTCTCCTCTCTAGAAGAGGGACCTTGAGTCTTCGAAAGACTCACACCATGTGACATCGGCAGAAATCCCTTCTTGGAGTTCTACATGGCAAGCCGAAGGAGTACCTTGTCAATATATGTACTCTGACTTAGGCCAAGCAACCTCTTAGATCTATCTCTATAGATCTGTATGCCTAGAATGCGGGATGCTTCACCTAATTCCTTCATTGAGAAACAAGTCCCTATCCAAGTCTTGACAGACTATAGCAAAGGGATGTCTTTCCCAATGAGTTGTATGTCATCAACATACAATATAAGGAAGACAACTGTGTTCTTTACAACCTTCTTGTAGACACAAGGTTCATCTTCATTCTTGATGAAACCAAATTGTTTGGTTGCATCATCGAATCAAATATTCTAGCTCCGAGAAGCTTGCTTTAGTCCATAAATAGACCTATGCAGCTTGCATACTCTGCCAGTATGCTGTGGATCTACAAAACCCTTAGGTTGTGTCATGTACACATCCTCGAGCAGGTTTCCATTCAGAAACGCGGTTTTGACATCCATTTGCCATATCTCATAGTCATGGTATGCTGCAATAGCAAGCATGATCCGAATGGACTTAAACATTGCTATTGGAGAAAAGGTTTCATCATAGTCAATACCATGAATTTTCTTGAAACCTTTAGCTACCAAGCGACCCTTATAAATAAGTCCATCCATGTCAATCTTTCTCTTAAAGACCCACTTACACCCAATGGGTTTGACCCCTTCAGGTGGATCAACTAAAGTCCATACTTTGTTAGTGTACATGGATTCCATCTCGGATCTCATGGCCTATAGCCATTTCTCAGAATCTGGACTCATCACAGCTTCCTGATAGGAGGTAGGCTCATCCTCAATGAGCATAATGTCATCATGGTCAGACAAGAGAAATGAGTATCTCTCAGGCTGATGACGTACCCTATCAGATCTGCGAAGAGGTAGGTCTACTTGAACTAGTTGTGGTTCCTCAACTCCTTGTGGAACAACATCATCCACAACACTTTGTGGTTCCAGTTCAACTTCCATCGAGGCTTCAGTGCTATGGTCCATATCTTGAACTTCTTCAAGATCGAACGTACTCCCACTAGTCTTTCTAGAAACAAAGTCCCTTTCTAGAAATATCCCAGTCTTAGCCACAACTACCTTGTGTTGACTGGGAATGTAGAAGTAATATCCCTTCGTTACCTTGGGATATCCAATGAAATAGCACTTGTCAGATTTGGGTCCCAATTTGTCTGAGACTTGACATCGAACGTAAGCCTCACAACCCCAAATCCTCATAAAAGACACCTGGGCATCTCTCCCAGTCCATATCCTATATGGTGTCTTTATTACCGCTTTAGATGGAACTCGGTTGAGAATGAAGGCTGCTGTGTCTAGAGCATAGCCCCAAAGATACATAGGAAGATATGTGCGACTCATCATAGATCGTACCATATCTAATAAGGTACGATTCCTCCTTTCGGATACACCATTCCACTGTGGTGTTCTAGGAGGAGTGAGTTGAGATAGAATCCCACACTCAGCTAGATAGTCACGAAACCCATGGCTAAGGTATTCACAACCTCGATCTAATCGAAGTATCTTAATACTCTTGCCAAGCTGGTTTTGTACTTCATTCTTGAATTCTTTGAACTTTTCAAAGGATTCTGACTTATGTGTCATCAGGTTCACATAACCATATCTACTGAAGTCATCAGTAAATGTAATGAAGCACCTATAACCACCTCTAGCAGTGACATTGAAAGGGTCACATACATCACTATGTATAAGACCTAACAAGTCAGTCGCTCTCTCACTGTGTCCACTAAAGGGAATCTTGGTCATCTTGCCTAGAAGGCATGACTCGCATGTCTCATATGATTCAAAATCAAATGAGTCCAACAAACCATCTTTATGGAGCTGGGATAAGCGTTTGTCATTTATACGACCTAAGCGATAGTGCCAAAGATAGGTTTGGTTCATGTCATTTGACTTGAACCTTTTGGTACTAATGTTATAGATGGGGTTCTCAAGGTCTAGAATATAGAGTCCGTTTATCAGAGGTGCTCTACAATAGAACATTTCATTTAAATAAATTGAACAACATTTGTTCTTTATAATAAATGAAAAACCTTTCTTGTCCAAATAAGAAACTGAAATTATGTTCTTAGTTATAGCATGCACATAACAACATTCATCTAATTCTAATATAAGCCCAGAAGGTAGAGATAGATGATAAGTTCTACAGCAATAGTAGCAACCCGTGCTCCATTGCCTACGCGTAGGTCCACCTCGCCCTTCGTCAATGCCCTACTATTTCTCAGCGCCTGTACATTAGTACAAATGTGAGAAGCACATCCGGTATTTAATACCCATGATGAAGAAATAGATAAATTGACTTCTATAACATAGATACCTGAAGTGGAAGTCTCACTTCTCTTCTTCTTAAGATCTTCCAGGTATGCTTTGTAGTTCCTCTTCCAGTGCCCGGTCTGACCGCAGTGGAAGTAGGTAGCATCCTTGGCGACCCCTCCTTTGGGTTTCAATGCCTTTCCTTTGCCCTTGGCTTGGGACTTTCCCTTACCTTTAGGCTTTCCCTTGCCTTTGCCCTTTTGCACCATCAAAATGGAGTTGTGCTTAACCTTCTTAAGGTTGAGCTCAGCAGTTCTTAACATGCTAAGTAGCTCAGGCAGTGGATTGTCAATTTCGTTCATGTTATAATTTAGAATGAATTTACTATAACTATCTAGCAAGGATTGCAAAATCAGATCAGTGGCCAGCTCTTGGCCAAGTGGGAATCCCAACCTCTGTAGGTTTTCTATGTACCCAATCATTTTGAGTACATATGGGCCTACGGGAGTCCCATCTTGCATCTTGCACTGAAACAGATCCGTATTTATATTAAAACTCGAGTAAACTTTGGCTAATACGCCCAAGAGTTAATATAAACGTGATTTTGACCTATCTACCAACCATTGGAAAATGCCTATAGTTAAACTTGATCCAATTGAGTTAACTAGTTACTCAATCTAATTGACTTGTACTCACCCATGCGTTTATAGGCGGGACCAAGATTGTCCCTCCGCACCCTACCAAGATAGTATGCGTTGCTCTGCTTTGGCAGATTCAACAACAACATGCGATCAAGGTAGTGATGGGTATCACGGCATGGTAGGCATTTCGGGTTGACGCGATTGAGATCTAATCTAATCAATGAGTTGTATCATATACGCGATTTAGATCTAATCTAATCGTTAGGGCGCATCATGTACACGATTTAGATCTAATCTAATCGTCAAGGCACTAATTAATTACTATTCTAGCATGCATCACATATACACACACACAAGCAATTAATTAAATATTTTGTGATTAGTCATGGCTCTACTATTATCTTCTCAAGCCAATGAGAAGATCGGATGGTCAACCTAAGGTCAACAGCTTCTCAAGCTCCTTCCGATGACCACCTTGTGTTGCTCGCGCCCTCCTCGTAACTCCGTCTAAAGTGGACCTTCCACCGCTCCATTTTTGTACATTACAATGGTGAAACTCGAGTTACATTCGAGCCTAAACTAATTTACAACAAGAATAAATAAATAGAAAGGCACGACACACAGGTTGCGTATCAAATATACAACACGCACAATCACACGACGGCACGCGGGTCGTATTATGAATTACAACACAATTTCCAATCTAATTGGGTCTTTTGGGCCATGACTATCATAAAATAATACATAATTATAAATTATGTAATTTCTATAAATTTCTGTGATTTTTCATACAATTTTAACAATTTTTATGAGTAAAAATTCCCGGCGGTCCCGTTTAGCAATTTTCGGGCGCAATAGCGGAACGAATCCCCTTGCGGGGTCAGGGGCAGCACCCCTACCCGTGATATAACCATCACGACTATTCCTTAGCGATCATACAGTGCCTTAGCCCACTGTTCCAAAATAATTCGGGGCGAAACCTTGCCGTTTCGGAAAGATCTTCTCGGTAGTCGAAGCCTACAAGTGTCTAAACACTTGTGCTTCGCTTCTACGAGAAAAATACCCATAAAAACTATAAAAATCATAAATTCACAAAAAGTTACAGATCTATAATTTTCATAAAAATACAAATTAAAACATGTATACGCTTCGCACGTGGCTCTGATACCACTGTTTGGTTTTTCGGGCCGCAAAAACCGCTTTTTACGTTGCGGAAACCCCGAAATTCCCATGCCACGGATCCGTGCGAAGAAATAAAATTTCATATACATGTTTTCTACTCCTAGATCTACAAGATCAGAGGGTATACCATTGAAACGAAGCCCTTCACGTAATCCTGCTCGTCCTAGGTTCGCCGGATCTCGATTGTATCAAAGTAGATACTCCGCTATGTGTATCCACACAAGAAAGGGATGAAGAAAACCACACAAAAAGGTGTGCTATCACCTTTGATAGATTCGACCAAAGAGGAGGAGATGGAGAGAAGAAAGAGCTTGAGGAAGAAGAATATGGAGTTACCACACAAAATGAAATTCCTCACACACTAAAGTTGTCGGCCACATTCAAGAAGGGGTTTTAAAACCCCATGGGATACAAAATTCACAACTCTTGATCTCCCTCATGATGTGGCACACACATGTGCTAATCTTGATGATGTGGCACATCATCATTAGCCCACTTAATGCCAACTCACCAATGAGGTGGAAAATGGTTAAGTCAAACTTGACCCTTCATCTTCCTCTCAAATGAAGTCAAACTTGACCACTTCTCTCCCTTGGTTGTTCAAATCTAACCATTGGTTCAAGTCAAATTTAATTTAATGAATCTCTATTCATTGAATTAAATTAATTAAATGAGTCTAAGTCCAAATTAGACTCACTTAACACATGAACCAAATTGAGTCCAACTTAATTAGCTCAATTTGGATTACTCTTAATCCAATTTGGTTCATCACATGAGCCTAATCCTTTAGGTTCATCAAATGAACCTAATCTCCATCTAATTGCCCTTTGTGTGTGACCCTATAGGTTCTTGTAATGTTGGCAATGCTCCTAAATCCATTTAGAAGCATAAGTAATGAGCGGTATCTAGCAACACATCATTACTACCCAAGTTACAAGAATGTTGAGATCCAACATCACCTTGTGACTACTAATTGTGACTCCTCACAATATATGACAAGTGTCCATCTATCCTTGACATCTAGATTGATCAATGTGAGGCATAGACCGTGTCATCCTCTAATCAGTCTAATTCTTGAACTCCAAGTAGACTCACTTAATCAAATGAGCTCAATATCTCATATTGACTCATTTGGGCATGGTCATGCACTTCGTGGTCTCACTCTATCAAGAATATCGATGTCACTTCCATCATATAGGGGGGATAGATCCCATCTACATTACTCACATCCCTCCGCATAATTTGTTACAACCCAGTAATTGCCTTTATAGTCCACCCAGTTACGGGTGACGTTTGACGAAGCCAAAGTACGTAACTCCTTATGTAGGGAACCATGGTGACTTCAGGTCCAAGGACTAGTAGTCATACTAATAGCCACATGAAAAAATATATGACACTCATATAACGATCCATGATACTTTCTCATAGCGGGTCATTCAGTATACATTCTCCAATGCATACCCATGTGTCAACTTAATATCTCTATATCCATGACTTGTGAGATCAAGTCATCGAGTTGACCTACATGCTAGTCTCGTCGCATTAACATTGTCCCTAAATGTTAATACTCGAATAGGAATGATTAAGAGTAGTGTTCCCTATATCATCTCCTTATCAATTCAACCAATCGATTGATATAGGTAAGAACCTTCTACTCAAGGACGTTATTATACTTAGTTATTTGGCACCAATACAAGTAAGTATAATAACCAAAAAATAGATGTCTTTATTTATATACAAGAATATGATACAACGAGTCCATACAACAATCATCAAATGATTGGCTCTAGGGCTCTAACTAACAATTCGGGGTGAACACGGGAAGCTCAAGTTCATTGGGAGACCAAAACTAATTCCTCCTCTCGGTCCCTGTCGTAGCCTCTTATTTATAAAGTCTTATACCCACCTATACTCACCTTCTTACCCATCCTTAGGTGGCCGGCCAAGCCAAGCTTGGAGCCCAAGCAAGGGTCGGCCAAGATAAGCCTTGGATGGACCAAGTGGTGGCCGGCCCTAGCTTGGAGCCCAAGCTTAGGTGGCCGGCCACATAAAAAATAAAAAATAAAAAATAAAAGGAGTTTATTTTAAAATCTTTCCTTATGTGGAAGCCATGGTTTTAAAAGAGAGGTTTAAATTTTAAATCTTTCCTTTTATAACTTTCTACAAAAGATTAAGAGAAAGGTTTGATATCTTTCCTTATTTGTAGTTAAAAGGGAGATTTTAAGTTTTGATAAAACTTTCCTTTTTTGTAATCATCCACATATTTTAATAGAGAGATTTTAATTTATAAAAGTTTCCTTTTATAACCAACCATGAAGGGAATTTTTAAAAGAGAAATTTTTATTTTAAAAATTTTGGGAAACAAATTAGGAAGTTTTAATTTTGTGTTTAAAACTTTCCTTGTTTGGAGGAGTTGTAGGGGCCGGCCACATTAAAGGGTTAAAAGGAAATTTTAATTAAATTTTCCTTAATAATCATTGGCAAGGAAAATAAGGAAGTTTAAATTATGTTTAAAATATTCCTTATTTGCCAAGACCAAGGAATATAAAAGAGAGGGTAGAGGTGCCTCACCTCATAACATATCTTCTATTATTCCTCTTTTTTCTTCCTTGGTGGTGGTCGGCCCTCATCCCTCTTCTTCTTCCTATTCTTCTTCCTTGGTGGCCAGCGGCATCTCGTCTCAAGGAGTTCAAGGTGGCTGGATATTGTTAGAGGAAGAAGGAGAGATAGGAGACTTTGTTTCTTAGCATCCCTTGGAGCTTGGTTGTTGGCTGAAAGTTCTTCATCTCTTAAAGATTTTGGTGGCCGAAACTTGGGTGGATTCTCATCTCGGTAGACATCGCCCACACGACGTCCGAGATAAGAGGAATATGACAGAAGATCGTGAGGTCTATAAGCTAAAAAATGTATAAGTAATTAGTTTCCGCATCATAACTAGTTCATCTTTTTGTTTAGATCTTGAAATACCAAACACAAGAGGCTAATGTTTCTAGGTTTCGGATTTATGATTCGAATTTGTGTTTCTTTTGTTTTTCGATCTTGTGATTTGATTATTTTTATTGGTTAAACCTAGAGTTACTATAAGGAGATTAAATATTGAATTTCATTGAAAGGCTTTGTCTAGGAAGTGGTGGATGCTCCCATAACCAAGAAGGCCTAGTGCCTCACCATATTTAGCCTGGAAGCTGATCTCTGAAATAAATATTTAATCAAATTTGTAACATAGGTGGATTTGGATTAAGAATGTTAAGTATCATTTGCGATCCAAGTCTAAACCTCTAAGAACAGATAAGTTGAATTTGAAATCAATAATTTTAAGTTTTTTTTGCGATTCCAAATTTAATTTCTAAAGAACACAATAGGTTGTTAGGAAAGGTTCAGGACTTGTACAATATTTTTGTACAGGGGACCCAGTACGATATTCCGAGTAGCAACCAACATTACCTTCATCGCATGCCATTCTCTTTCCTTTGCCCTTTAGCCGTAGCTTTTTCCTTTCCTCCGCTAGATCCGCCACTTCCCTTTTGGATTCTTTTCAAGAGATTGGGCATGATGGTGAGACAAGTGAGGGAAGGTGATTGATTGAAGCAAAAGGGAGAAAGAACTTGTGAGACGAAGTAGATCATGAGAAATTAAGAGTAGAAGAATATGAGAATTTCTTGGATTTAGAATTGGGTTTTAGATCTAGATATAGATCTAGATCTTGAAGAAGAATGAGTCTAAGTTCTAGATTTGAGAGGTGGATTAAGGAAGTTTGAGAAGGAAATGGTTTGAGAAGTCGAATGATTGAAAAGTTGCTCTTGTAGGATCGATGACGTACTAGAGGGGGTGAATAGTACTCGTGGCTAATTCCTTCATTTCGGAAAACTCAGAATAATGTAGTGGAATAAAGAAAAGAAACAAACACAATCGTTAACAGTTTTCTTTTACTTGGTTCGGAGCCTGTGACGACTCCTACTCCAAGGCCTGCGATCGTTGATCGCTTATGTTGGGCAATCAATATAGATCCAAAATTCTTTACAAATATATAAATACAAGTACTGAACTTAAAAATAGATTATACCAAGAATAAATGATTAGGAATTGGTTCATCGATTGTTGGAACATCAGCTGAGAGTTGTTGAGTCGTTTCGGCGTAAAGCGCAGCTTAAAAGATCACTGTTAATGATGATATTTAAAGTAGCTAGCCAAGACCCCATTTTATAGCCTCTTCAGACCTGATCCAGATCCTCTGATCTTGAGATCAGGTTTGACTCGACTCAGATAGGTGATGTGCGTAGATTGTATACACTTATTAGCATGTTTTGATGCACATTCACATACTTTGAGCATGCTTGATCTATGCATTTTTGTACTTTCAACTTTCCTTTTTAGCTTATTTACTCTCTTTGTTCGGAGATCTGCTTTTGTGCATTTTTTGTATGCAGGAGTTGAATCTGGTGAAAGATGCATGTTTGAGGCCAAATCTGCAAGTAAAGCGATGGAGGAAGCCATGACACTTGAACCCTACACGGCCCTGCCATAGGGGGTTGCTCAGGTCGTGTAAGGATGAGAGGGCGTGTAGCTGCACCAGAGAAGGAAGATGGCATGGCCGTGTGAGATTCACACGGCCGTGCCAAGTTTTGAAGCCTAAGGAAGCCTGGGTCGTGTACACCACACGGCCATGCCAATTTTCCAGAGACAGGAGAAGCCTCGGCCGTGTGCACTACACGGCCGTGTGAGGTTTCCAAAGAGCAGGAGAGTTTTGGCCGTGTGTACCACACGATCGTGCCAGATTTCCAGAGGTGAAGGCAGTGCAGGCCGTGTGGATCTACACGGCCGTGCAAAGGGAGCGTTGATAGAGGCAAGACACGGCCGTGTACCTCACACGGCCATGTGAGGTCGAAAGAGAAGAGAGTGGAGCAGGCCGTGTGAACCTCACACGACCGTGCTACGAGGCCGTGTGGCGCCCAAAACTCTCCTTTATATAAGCCCTTCTTCTTGATTTGAAAGGGGATCTTCTCCCCTTTGGGAGAAAGCGAGATTTGGGTCTTTCCTTCCAATCTTGGGAGGATTTTTGGGCGATCTAAAGGAAGATCTTCAACGGATTCGACTCCGGGAGCATGGATTGGATTTAAAGACCAAGCTTCATCTTAGATAAGTTTTCTTTCTCTCCTCTTCTTGGATTAGGGATCAAAGAAATGCTTGTAATATTTGTATTTTCGGATTTCTCTCTTCGATTCATGGAGTAGATCTCTTTGTTTTAGGATGGAGGGAGTATTTTTATGATGAATTGATGTAAACTCTTGTGGATTTTCCATTTCCTTGTTTCTATGATATTGTCTTGTTTGTATCAATTCAATCTTGAATGAATTTTTGTGATGTTGACCTAATTCACATTCTTGATTGATTGTTTGAATGTCCTATAGATCTTGTAGAGATTATCTCCCACTCGATTATCCGAGGGAAGCGCGCGAAAGGTGCAAGCCCGTGTAAGGACTTTTGATGGAAAAGATTTAGGGAAAAATAGGATAATTCAAGAGGGTAGGATAGATTTAGGGATTAATATTTATATCTAATGGGTTGAGAAGTATGATCTTTGTGTTGATTATCCGAGGGATCTTTGTGACAGGAACATGCCCGTGTAAGGACAACATAAGTTCATATCTAATTGATCACATTTAGGTATAGATCTCAGTCCTAGGCCGGTTGTCTATTGCAAGAGAGAACCGGCAACCTTCTATAAATGTTGGGCAATTGAGAAATATGATTTGGTAGATCATTTACATTGAGGAGTCTACAAAGAAACCAAAACTACTAGAACATTCCTTTATCATAGCCCATAATTTTGTTTGTTGATCTTTCATTTCTATGTTTACTTTTCATTAGTTACATTTAGCTTTTGTGTAACACCCCTAGAAAGCCTAGATAAGAAAGTAAGGATAATGAGAGTACGAATGAAAAGAAGGTGTAAATATTCTAAGTTAAATATTAAGATGGATTTAGATGATTAAAACTTTATGAAAGAAAAATAAAGTTGAGAATATAAATCATCTATGCATGATTTAAAATGTATGGAATTAATATGGACAAAAGGAAGAAATATGAGATGATATATATATGAAATATTTATGCATAATGCATAATATAGTAATATACGAATTATTATGTACAAAAGAAAATAAAATGTTAGAAGAGAGATTGAACCTTGGACCTCTTGTAAGGAACATGTATAGGATACCAAAGGGGATAGGAGAATTATTGATAAGGAGAGAAAGGACTAAGTAGTTAAGAATAAGAAAGGATTCTTTTTACTTAAAAGAAAAGGAAGTAAAAAGAAGTAAAAATATGCATAACCAAGTTTTGATCCTTGGTTCTCTTGTGGATGCATGCATGTGTTAACCAAGTGGGATAGAAGAGGATATTGTAAGAGGAGAGATAGAAAATTTTATTAAAGGAGAGAAAAGAGAGAAATTAAGGGAAAGAAAAGAGAGAACTCAAAAGGCATCTCTCTAGAATATTCTTGTCATTTAAGGGGACAAATGAATAGGGAGGATGAATCAAGTCAAGTTTTCTCCCCTCATCTTAGTATAAATAGGCATGGAGGGGGGACTTCAACTTCATCCTCAACCCACTCATCCACCTCTCCTCCCTTTGTGCCGAGACCCACTCTCCCCTCTCTTTTCTTCTTGTTGCCGAGCAACACAAGAGGAAGAACACCTTCTTCCTCCTCACTCTCCCCCTCTTTTCTTTCTTATTGTTGCCGAGCAACACAAGAGGAAGAGAAGCCTCTTCTTCCTCCTCCTCTCCACCAAAAGACTTAGCCACTCCTCTCCTCCATTGGTGCCGAGCAAAGCAAGCAAGGAAGAAAGGTCCAAGCAAGTTCTCAACTCTAGGAAACTTAAGCGAAGAAGGTAAGCTTCCCCTCACCTGTGGTACAAGGCTTTTATGTGATTTTCGGATTTATAAGGATTGGAAAACCTAGGAAAGAATTTAAGAAAATTCGGCTAAAGAAAAGGTATTCAAATCTTGGATGATTTAAACAAGACCTCATTTCTTGATAAGATTTTCTATGCTATGTAGAAGGATTCTTTTCCATGATTTTATACTGATATGATGTATGATCAGAGGAGTATCTAACCCTAGGATTCAACCAAAAATATTTTTAAGAGGCTAGGGAAATTATTGTTTTACCCAACTAGTACGAGGTTCTCCCTATGAAATGTTAAGGATCATGTATTTGTTTTCTTGTTTAGAAGATAATTGAAAATAAAAGAAAAAAAAAAAAAGGGAAAGGAACCTAGGAAGTGTTATACATAACGAGAATATGTTATGATATGTGATAGCATAGGAAATGCTATACATAATGAGAAAAGAATGAAATTTATGTTATGTATATGCCATGATATGTGATAGCATAGGAAATGCTATACATAATGAGAAAAGAATGAAATTGATGTTATGTATATGTCATGATATGTGATAGCATAGGAAATGCTATACATAATGAGAAAAGAATGAAATTTATGTTATGTATATGTCATGATATGTGATAGCATAGGAAATGCTATACATAATGAGAAAAGAATGAAATTTATGTTATGTATATGCCATGATATGTGATAGCATAGGAAATGCTATACATAATGAGAAAAGAATGAAATTGATGTTATGTATATGTCATGATATGTGATAGCATAGGAAATGCTATACATAATGAGAAAAGAATGAAATTTATGTTATGTATATGCCATGATATGTGATAGCATAGGAAATGCTATACATAATGAGAATGAAATTTATGTTATGTAAATGCCATGATATGTGATAGCATAGGAAATGCTATACATAATGAAAAGAAATGAAAAATGAAATGCATGAAAGATTGTTAGGGATATGATATGATAGTTATGCATGATAAATTATTTTTGTATGGTTTGTACCAAGGGTGGGCTCCGTAAACGCCCCGGGGTCGATGGAGTAAGACTCGGGCCTCGTCAGTAATGGGCCTCTGAGTGCCCTAGGTCGATGGAGTAAGACTCGGGCCTAGTATGTATGCATGGTAGGGTTCAAGACTTGCTACCTTGGACCTACCTATGAAGCGCGCGCATTATGTATGTGGTACAAACCGGGATCCCCTCTAATGATGATATTAATTTCAAGTACTTATAAGTATAAGTTTTCAAATTCATGATGCATTGCCTACATATGTGCTTGAATTATCTAATGATTAGATATTATGGCACGTGATATTATGATATGACTATGAATATGATACCCTTATATGTCGTATGCTTATGATACCTCGCATGATATTGATATGCAATGATATGAATTCGGTTTAGTGAGTAGGAAAGGAACTTACTGAGCCATGAGTGCTCATAGCTTACTTTCCTTGTACCGCAGATAAAGAAGCTGGATGAGCTAGAGGAGCAACAGGAGGAGCAGATAGGGATGTGTGTGGTGGTGGCTCGGCAAAGAACGATCCGGACAAATTAATATGATTAGTTATAGAATCAACATATGCACCTTTGAACAAATCAGAATATGTGATATTATGCTTAATAAATTAAATTCTTTAAAGTTTTTATTCTTCCGCTGTTATAACTAAAGCATGTACGTAAGTAGTATAAGAACGTAGCGCCACCTTTGGTTCGGTAAGAAGGGTGGGCGTTACATTTTGAAAACCAATTGATTAGTTGTTTATCCTAGAACATTTCTAGTGCTTATTCCAGTCCCTGTGGATACGATAATCTTTTATATTACTTGCGACATTTCCGTACACTTACGGAGGTCAACAAGTTTTTTGCGCCATTACCGGGGACTGCGCTATAACATTAGGAATTATCAATTGAGTTAGACTAGACATATCTTTTCTTTTCATTTGCATAGTTGTAAATAATTGTTAGAATTCTATTTTTTTAAGTTTTTCATTTCTTGTATAACATTCTTGTCAATTTCTTTCTGTTGTGATTCTAATTCTGCATTTTTTATTTTAACATTCTGTCTAACTTTTCTCTGTTTTCTTTTGATTTACTCTTTCTCTGTCTCTTTCTTTTGTAAACATATCTTGCCATCTTGTTCTTGTGTATGCGAAGATCTAACTTTGCAGGAGAACTTCTTCCTCTAGACCCTGAGATAGACAGAACATTTCATATAAGAAAAATTCTGTAAAGACAACAGGAAGAACAAGAACATTCTATTATGGCAAACAGACCACTAAAGGATTATGCAGCACCTTATTCTAGGGGTTTTCGATATAATATTTCAAGACCTTCAGTTGAGGCAAATAATTTTGAGATTAAACCTGCAATCATATCTATGGTGCAGCAAAATCAATTTGGTGGAGAACCGCATGAATACCCAAATCAACACTTGGAGGTCTTCTATGAAATATGCGGTACAATGAAAATGAATGGTGTTCCTTCAGAGGCAGTGCATCTACTATTGTTTGGGTTTTATTTGAGAGATAGAGCCAAGCAATGGTTGAATTCTTTGGCTCCAAATAGCATCATCACATGGGAGCAATGCGAGCAACAATTTCTTGACAAATTCTATCCCCCTAGTAAAACAGCTCATATGAGGAATCTTATTGCAAGCTTCAAACAAGCGGACTCAGAATCTTTATTTGAAGCATGGGATAGATACAATAGCATGCTCAGACAATGCCCACACCATGGTTTGGAAAGATGGTTAGTGTTACACACGTTTTATAACGGCATCAACTATCACACAAAAGTCTCCCTTGATTCAGCTACTGGAGGGGCACTTATGAACAAGAGTTTAGATGAAGCCGAGGAGATAATCGAGAGCGTAGCACAAAACCACCATCAATGGGCTAATGAAAGAAGTGGAGGCTATTCTTGTATGAACCCAACAACAAAAGCATCAGGAAAATTTGATGTTGATGCAGTGACTTTGTTGGCTGCAAAACTGGATGCTCTTAGAAAAAAATTTGAGAATATGGGAGCTAGTTCGAGTACAGCCAATGTCATTGTTGCTTCTTGTGAAGTATGTGGAAGTTCTGAACATCTAAGTGACTCATGTCCATTGGGGGCTATAACTACACAAATCAATCAATTAGAGCAATGTGATGCAATCATGGGTTTCAATCAGAGGAAGAACAACCCCTACTCAAATACCTACAACCCTGGATGGAAGAGTCATCCTAATTTCTCTTATGTAAATAACCAAGATCAAGGACCATCCATGGGGGCAAGGCCTAATTTTCAATCTGGGCAACAAAATTTTCAGCAACAATCATCTCAAGGCTTTCCTATGTCCAAAATTGAAAGATGTTTGAAGAAATTATGTCCAGTCAGAATGAAATGAAACAAGCTCAGAACGAAATGAAACAAGACATTTTGAAGCTTACTTAGAGAATGGATAATTCTGATAGACATCAAAAGATTTTGGAAAGTCAGATTGCCCAACTAGCTTCCTCATCTTCTAGAGCTCCAGGACAATTACCTGGAAAGCCTGATATTAATTCCATGGAGCACTGTAATAGAATTGAGCTTAGGAGCGGACGGACCTTGGGAGATCCCCAAGTGACTGCTCCAAATGGGATGCACAATGAAGAAGAGCTCTCTCCTCTAGCACCAAATCAGATTCAAGTTAATGAGGAGAGTATCACTAAGGTTGAAGAGACTCTTCCACTCAACCATCAAAGTATAGCAGTCACTTTTCCTCAAAGATTGATTATGTTAAAGAAAGATGAAGAGTTTGGCAAATTCTTGGAGAAGGTGAAAGAAATATGTGTTGAAGTACCACTCATTGATGCAATCCTTCAGATGCCCAAGTTTGCCAAATTCTTGAAGGACATCATGTCAAATAAGAGGAGGAAAGGAGATATTGAGACCATTGCACTTACAGAGGAATGCAACACTCTTTTGGGAAAGAACACTTCCCCAAAGTTGAAGGACCCTGGAAGCTTTTATATTCCTTGCAATATAGGAACTAAATTTATTAAAAAAGCTTTTTGTGATTTGGGGGCAAGTGTTAGCCTCATTCCTTATTCTATTTGTAATAAGTTAGGTCTCAAAAACTTTAAACTTACTACCATGGCACTACAAGTTGTTGATCACTCCTGCAGGTACCCTATGGGTATTGTGGAAGATGTACCGGTATAAGTAGGTGGGAATATAATTCCCACCGATTTCGCTGTGCTAGACATGGAGGAGGACCCAAAAATCCCTATCATATTGGGAAGATCATTCCTTGCTATAGCAGGAGCTATTATAGATGTTAAAAATCATAAGCTTTCTTTGGTAATCTGTAAGGAATGGTTGGAATATGATTTATCTAAAGCCTCTAACCATGTCTCTTCTCTCTTGAGTGCTTGTAGCAGGACAAGCATTTACAAATTGGAGGAATGGAATTTCCATCCTCATGGGAGACCACCAAATGAAGAAAACTATGTGGTGGAAGATGTTGGGAGGAGACCTCCCAACAAAAATGACAAATATGTATACCCTCCAAGGGCAAGGAAAAGAGGGGAGTAATTAGATTGGTTGAGCTAAAGACCTTAAACAAGCGCTTCTTGGGAGGCAACCCAAGGGTTTCTTTTTAGTTAAGTCATGTTCTATGTTTCAAATTTTTATTAGTAGTGTTTTACTTGGTTTTTGTTTTGTTTTCAGGTTGAAATTTCACTTTCATGAGCTGACCATGACTTATTCATGGGCATGGGAGTGTGGGAGGAGCTAGAAAGGAGGAGAAGTGTCAATTGGAGCAAAACAAAGCATGGTCGTGTGCTGCACACGGCCAGGCTTACGGCGCAGAAAAGGGAGATGCTTGGGTCGTGTCTACATGGCACGGTTGTGTGGAGTTTCCAGGGAAAGAAAGGTGTATGGTCGTGTCCCAGACACGGCCGTGTGAAGAATCTAGAAGAGGAGAGTTTCTTGGCCATGTCTACCACACTGGCGTGCGAAGTAACCATTGAAGAAGCATACACTGGTCGTGTCATTCGACACGGCCGTGTACTGATTCCATAGAAGAAGGTTGTTTAGGCCGTGTTCCAGACATGGTCGTGCAAGGAAGGCCGAGAGGAAGAAGGATATGGTCGTGCCAATTGGCACGGCCGTGTGAATTAACCCGAGAACGAGAGGGAAGGGGCCGTGTAGATCTACATGGCCCGTGTGGGGAAATTTTGCCAGGCCGTGTCTACTATACACGGCCAGATCCAAGCCGTGTCCCACACACACCCTCTTCATCTTTGCACCCCCTCCTCTCCAAAACTCCCCTTTTCTCCAACCTCTCTTCCAAGTTTTCTCAGATCTAGTTCTAAAACCTTCCCTTCTCCACAAATTTCAACCAGATCTAGATCCTTCTCTTCTCCTAGATCTAAGTTTTCCATCTCCTTAACCTAAGATCTTGTTCTTTGAGACCTATTTCCTCAAGATCTAATTCCTCTAAGCATAAATAGTACCCACCCCTACTTAAACTAGACATTATGTCTAATCTTTTGAAGAAACTATGCAAGGGAGGTGGTGGTTCAAGTGGAGACAAAGGGAAGGAGCCAAGCAAGGATAAAGGGAAACAACCGGTCAAAGGCAAGGGGAAGAGGACATTACGCGATGAAGGTAATAACAATGAATTCAATATTGTGTTTAGAAATGATGATCATATAACTAGATTTGCAATTCTTGTCAATAGAAAGATTGTGTGTACTATGTATATGGACCCAACTATTTTTGATATGATGGGAATTAGGGATGATGTAGATTGGATGATAGGGTTCTTAGATTGGAGTGATATGTTGTAACACCCATAGGGTCCTTAGCAAAATTCTAGAATATTTTATCATGAATAAAGAAAAATATATATATATGCTTTAGTTAAATTTTGCTCCTAGCCGAACACTTAAACAAATAAAATAGAAATAAAAATATATAAGGTCTAGGACTTGAACTCTAGATCTTTAATTAGATGCCTGAATAAGATAACCACTAGACCAAGAGAAATTATTGTTAGAAAAGAGAGGGAAACCATAATTAAATGTAAGAAGAAAAGGCTCTTCTCTTAGAAGGAGAAGTGAGAGTTGTCTTCTTCCTCTCTAATGAAGAGATGCTCTAGAATATTCTTTTCTTACTCACCAAGAAGGGATGTATCTAGAATTTTCTCTTAATTATGAAGAGAGTAAAAGAAAGGAGGAAGAAAAATATATTTTTCCTTCCTCCTCTCATGATGAATAAAAGGAGGAAATTAAAATGAGTTGGCATTTTTCCTCATTCACCTTCCTACTCCCTCCTCCTCCACCGTGACCTCTTCTTCACCATTTCCTCTTCTTGCCGAGACCAAGGAGTAAGGAAGCTTCCCCTCTCTAGGAAGGATCCACAAAAAAGGTTAAATCTCTAAGGAAAACAAGCGCAAGGATGTTAGTATCCCCTCACTGCAGTACAAGTAGCTTCGGTTTAAAATGTTTTTCGAAACTCTAAAAATTTTCTTGCAAGAATGTGGTCAAGATAAAGAATAGGTAGTCACTTAGGGTTAACAAGTGATAAGAGATGCTTCATGTTATAGAAAAAGAAAAAGAGAAATTTAGAGCCTTATTGCATGTTTCGGCCAAGGATGGAAGAGAGGACCTAGAACAAGTTTTCTTTGATCACATGCTTAATTTTTCTACTCTATGATATATGAATTTCACATGTTGTTAATTAAGTCTTCATTCTTCATGTTGTGAAAAAAAAAAAAGATACCTATCTATATGGTTCAGCCAAAATTGATTATAAGGCCTTAGGTCAAGAATTTTAGATAGAAACCATACTAGTTGTACCTCTTTGTGATGTATGAATTTTTACATGTTTATAACCAAGGTTTTTATGCTTCTTATGGAATAAAATGATATGAAACCCTACTGATATGTTTGTCCAAATTTAAATAAATGGGTTAAGGTTAAAGTTTTGAACTCAAATATGCTTTGATCATGAAGTACAATACCTTGTATACACTTAGATTAAATGGGCTTGTTATATGTTTAAGTTTTATGCTCCTTATGGAATAAAATGATATGAAACCCTACTGATATGTTTCGGACAAATGAAAATAAATTGGTTAGGGTTAGAGTTTTGAACTCAAATAGGCTTATTCATGAAGTATAGTGCCTTGTAGGTACTTGTACAATGCTCTATAGGTACTTAGATTAAATGTGCATGTTACATGTTTAAGTCTTATGCTTCTTATGGAATAAAAAGACATGAAACCCTACTGATATGTTTCGGCCAAATGAAAATAAATGGGTTAGGGTTAGAGTTTTGAACTCAAATAGGCTTATTCATGAAGTATAGTGCCTTGTAGGTACTTGTACAATGCTCTATAGGTACTTAGACTAAATGTGCATGTTACATGTTTAAGTCTTATGCTTCTTATGAAATAAAATGATATGAAACCCTACTGATATGTTTCGGCCAAATTGAAATAAATGGGTTAGGGTTAGAGTTTTGAACTCAAACATGCTTATTCATGAAGTATAATGCATTGTATGTGCTTAGATCAAGTTTACATGTTATGTGGATAAGTTCTATGCTTCATATGGAACCAAATGATATAAGAACCCTACTGATATGTTTCGGCCAAATTGAAATAAATGGGTTAGGGTTAGAGTTTTGAACTCAAACATGCTTATTCATGAAGTATAATGCCTTGTATGCGCTTAGATCAAGTTTACATGTTATGTGGATAAGTTCTATGCTTCATATGGAACCAAATGATATAAGAACCCTACTGATATGTTTCGGCCAAATTGAGATAAATGGGTTAAGGTTAGAGTTTTGAACTCAAACATGCTTATTCATGAAGTATAATGCCTTGTATGTGCTTAGATCAAGTTTACATGTTATGTGGATAAGTTCTATGCTTCATATGGAATGAAATGAGGTTGAAACCTACTGATATGGTTCGGCCAAGATGGATTAATTGGGTTAGGAAAGAGTTTAAACCTAACGAAACATGCTTATGCATTTTCATGATATGTAGCCTTTGATATATATGTAGATTAAGCTTTCATGCTTTATGATGTGATGAAAATATGCTTTACGATATGTTGCATTTCTATGTCTTAGGATAAGATGTGCCATGTTTATGATATGATATGATAGACTTATGACATGATAGGCTATGGTCATGATATGATATGCTAGACTCATGATATGATATGCCAAGTTTGATGATAAGAAAATAACATGTTATGCTTTATGTTATGATAAGAACATGTTATATAATGCATGTGTGAATGGCTTATGTAAGAAGAAAAGCCTAAAGAGTTGCTTCCCTTAAGTTGGGACCAAGAGCATTCTTCATGTTATGAAAAAGAGTTGCTTCCCTTAAGTTGGGACCAAGAGCACTCTTCATGTTATGAAAAAGAGTTGCTTCCCTTAAGTTGGGATCAAGAGCACTCTTCATTCTATGGTAAAGAGATGCTTCCCTTAAGTTGGGGATCAAGAGCTCTCTTCATGATATGACAAGAATTATGACATGTATGATATGATGAGATATGATATGCATGATATTTTACTTTGTATGGCTTGTACCAAGGGTGGGCTCCATAAGCGCCCCGGGGTCGACGGACTATGAACGGACCTCGTTAAGGGATAGGCTCCTCAGTACGCCCCTAGGTCAACGGACTATGAACGGACCTAGATCCCTAGTAGGTTCGGGGCTAGCTACCCTGTCCTAGGGATTGCGCGCATTTATGTTTACATATGGTACAAGCCGGGGCCCTTCTCATGATGATGATATGATATTCAAGTATGTATACTATATGTTTTGAAAGAAGCATGATGCATATGGGTATTCCATGATACATGTTTTAAAAATATACATATTGCATCTACATGCACATATTTATGAAATTATGTTTATGCACCCTTATGAACAGGTATGAGTTATGATACATGTTAACATGATATGATAGGCTTCATGATATGTGCTTACAGAATGTGATATGAATCATGATATACACTCACATGCTATACTCTGATATGTTATGCTCCTTATGTGATATGATATATTATGTTTTGTTTTCCCTCATGTTATGTTATGAGATGTTATGGTTTTTACATGATAAGATATGTTCTATGTTATGATTCTCCATGCTATGTTATGCTATGCTATGGTTTCTACATGTTATGTTATGTTATGTGTTTTTCGGATTTATGGGTAGGCAAGGATCTCACTAAGCCTTTGGCTTATAGCTACACGTTTTCCTTGTACTGCAGATAAAGGCAAGGAATGGATTGTTTAAGGGGAGCAGAGCAGGAAAGTCAATGAGGATGTGTGTGGAAGTGCTGGTGGATAGATCTATTTAAGTTTTTGAATTATCTAAGTTATGCATGTGAACAATGTTGGACCTATGCTGATGATAATGTTCAGCTAGTATGATATCCTACTCATGTTATGTTGGTACGTTTGACTTCACATGCCATGTTAAGAGAACTAGATGCATATGGTATATGTTATGATATGAAAAAAAAACAATTAATTATATATGTCTTCCGCTGCCATGAATCCATATGCATTAGTATAATTGATGTCTATGTTTTAGTGACGTCCGTCCTTCTGGGGTGGTCTTAGTGCTACCTGGAAGGGCGGGCGTTACATATGTTGTACTCACATCTACCAACTTATCCTCGCCTTGTTTTGGAGTTTCTGAGTTCGTTAGATGTCCATTTTACCAATGAGGATGATTATGTTGGCAAGATAACTTTTAGATTAATGAATCAAGAATTTCAATGGACATTTAATGACTTTAACACTTGTTTTGGATTGTCTTCCGGTAGCTCTCGAAGGTTTGATTCTAGGTTTAATTGAAATCATTTTTAGAATTCAATTACCGGATTAGATCACCCTTATGAGCCCTCTAGAGCCAAGGCTTCTCTCATGCAAAACCCTGTTTTAGATATCTACATAGAATCATGAGCAAAATTATTTTTGGTAGGGGTGAAAGTGATGGAGTCGTCAAAAAAGTAGAACTTTATTCTCTATGGGCTATGCTATATAAGGTTGATTTTGATTCCGGTTTTCATTTCTTACAAACCTTAGTGAGAAATGTGAGGGTGTCCTCGGGATCAATAGTTCTTGGTGGGTTGATTACTCAAGTAGCAGTTAACTTGGAACTTGATTTGGATGGGTTGGAGGTTGTTCATGGCAATGATATGATCGATATGGATGCATATCTTTCCATGAAAATGATTATTCGGGAAGAGAACGGTTTTGCATTTCCTAGGAGGAATGATTTTCCTTTACCTCTTCCTTGTCCCGAACAAACTTCCATTCGTAACCCAGCTAATTGGGTAATCAC
This sequence comes from Zingiber officinale, assembly GCF_018446385.1. Lineage (NCBI taxonomy): Eukaryota > Viridiplantae > Streptophyta > Magnoliopsida > Zingiberales > Zingiberaceae > Zingiber > Zingiber officinale. The sequence continues at coordinate 46,868,662 of NC_055986.1, forward strand.
TGATGTAGATCCCGAGAATGTCCCTTCCATATCCGAAGACACAGAGCCACACATTGAGCCCTCAACATCTGGATACCCAAAGCCATCCGGACATCCGGATCCTATTAGGCATTCTTTTGCTTATGCTAAGGGTTCTTCCAGATTTGACTTTTCTGATTTTCGTACTTCTCTAGAATCGCTTCATGAGAAGCATGATGCCCAACGAAGAATGTTGGAAGGTCGCTTCTCTTTATCAGATAATCAGTTTAGAGAAGTACAAGAGCATTTTCAGTTCACGAGGAATTTTCAAGGTCAAGTGGTTGATTTGTTCAGGATTATGATACAGATCAAGCTAGAATGAAGGATTTTATGCAAAGCATGAGTGTCACTAGTCAACAAGTAGATGCTTTGTTTGAGTATCATATAATCCTGAGCGAAACTCCAGGTTTCCCTAGTTTTCCCATTGGCCAGCCACGTCGTAGGCACTCTTTTCCTCGTCCCCCTCCACCTCCACCTCCACCATATTGATTTCATCGGGGCGATGAAAAGTTTGAGTCTGGGGGGGTGTCAAACCTAATTTCTTTTTGCGTTCTAGTTTTTAGTTTTTGCTTGTTTTCTTGTTTTCTACATGTTTAGTTTTTGTTTTGCATTCTATTTTGATTGTCTTGCTTGAGTGCTTGTTTTGATATCCATTTGACTATCTTTTGAAATCTTGTGGCATACATCTTGAGAACATCAAAACTTCACTTATATGCTTTCTTGTCTTCGAGATAAAATGTTAGCACGTTCATTATCTAGATTCATGATGTTGTAAATGATGCTAGTAATACGCCTAGTGTACCTATTTTCTCTATCTTGAGTAGCATGATATAAGCTAAGTATCATTTGGAGATAAGTTTTAGTCTTGACTTGACCTTAAGGATCTTATTTTTACTACACTTTGACTTGATGCTTGAATGGTTGATATCATTGAAATAGTCATGATTCATCTTGTTTGTTTAGTACTTGGTTTCCATGGTGATTTTTCAAACTTCATTTTGGTTACTGGATGAGGCTTAACTCATGCAAGCTCATTTGGAAAAATCAAAATATCCCAACATTTATGCTAAAAGTACACTTGTGAAATAATATTTGCACAATCCAAATGCTTATGAAAAAAAAAATGTGAAAAAAAAGCAATGGAAAAAATGAATAAGGGATATAAAAAATAGTTGTCGTGAGTGGAATCTAGAAAGTCACCCCTTTGAGACCGAGTTGGGTTACTGGGGAAATGACTGCTTAGCTTCTCTTGAGATTGAGCATGCCTTTGAGACCTTGGGTTGATTGAGAAATACGAACCAAGTGTGTGGCAAGTAAGTGTCTATCACTGGTTACTTGTCTACCACCGGATACATTAGGAATTTAAACTTGAAGATGACTTGACTAGGACATAGATTGAAACTTGAAGAGTTTTAAGTTGTTTTATTTACACTATGCACAGGATACTTATGTTTGAGCCAAACTTAACTTGTTTTCATGATCATGCTTACTAATAAAATTTTTTGATAGAGTTAGGAGAATGCATTAGAGATACGAGAGCATTGTAGAACATATGAATTTAGATTGCAGCATTTTGCTTGAGGACAAGCAAAGGTTTAAGTCTGGGGGTGTGATGTGCGTAGATTGTATACACTTATTAGCATGTTTTGACGCACATTCACATACTTTGAGCATGCTTGATCTATGCATTTTCGTACTTTCAGCTTTCCTTTTTAGCATATTTACTCTTTTTGTTCGGAGATCTGCTTTTCTGCATTTTTTGTACACAGGAGTCGAATCTAGTGAAAGATGCATGTTTGAGGCCAAATCTACAAGCAAAGCGATGGAGGAAGCCATGACACTTGAACCCTTCACGACCCTGCCATAAGGGGTTGCTCAGGTCGTGTAAGGATGAGAGGCCGTGTAGTTGCACCATAGAAGGAAGATGGCATGGCCGTGTGAACCTCACATGGCTGTGTCAAGTTTTGAAGCCTAAGGAAGCCTGGGTCGTGTACACCACACGGCCATGTCAGTTTTCCATAGACAGGAGAAGCCTCGGCCGTGTGCGCTACACGACCGTGTGAGGTCTCCAGAGAGAAGGAGAGTTTTGGCCGTGTGCACCACACGGTCGTGCCAGGTTTCCAGAGGTGAAGGCAGTGCAGGCCGTGTGGATCTACACGGCCGTGCAAAGGTAGCGTTGATAGAGGCAAAACACGGCCATGTACCTCACACGGCCGTGTGAGGTCGGTAGAGAAGAGAGTGGAGCAGGTCGTGTGAACATCACACAGCCGTGCCACGAGGCCGTGTGGCGCCCAAAACTCACCTCTATATAAGCTCTTCTTCTTGATTTGAAAGGGGATCTTCTCCCCTTTGGGAGAAATCGAGATTTGGGTCTTTCCTTCCAATCTTGGGAGGATTTCTAGGCGATCTAAAGGAAGATCTTCAATGGATTCGACTCCGGGAGCGTGGATTGGATCCGAAGACCAAGTTTCATCTTAGATAAGTTTTCTTTCTCTCCTCTTCTTGGATTGGGGATAAAAGAAATGCAAGTAATCTTTGTATTTTCAGATTTCTCTCTTCGATTCATGGAGTAGATCTCTTTGTTTTAGGATGGAGAGAGTATTTGTATGATGAATTGAGGTAGACTCTTGTGGATTTTCCATTTCCTTGTTTCTATGATATTGTCTTGTTTGTCTCAATTCAATCTTGAATGAAATGTTGTGATGTGGACCTAATTCACATTCTTGATTGATTGTTTGAATGCCCTATGGATCTTGTAGAGATTATCTCCCACTCGATTTTCCGAGGGAAGCACGCGAAAGGTGCAAGCCCGTGTAAGGACGTTTAAGGGATAAGATTTAGGGAAAAATAGGATAATTCAAGAGGGTAGGATAGATTTAGGGATTAATCTTTATATCTTATGGGTTGAGAAGTATTATCTTTGTGTTGATTATCTGAGAGATCTTCGTGACAGGAACATGCCCGTGTAAGGACAACATAAGTTCATATCTAATTGATCACATTTAGGTATAGATCTCAGTCCTAGGTCGGTTGTCTATTGCAAGAGAGAACCGGCAACCTTCTATAAATGTTGGATAATTGAGAAATAGGATTTGGTAGATCATTTACATTGAGGAGTTTACAAAGAAACCAAAACTCCTAGAACATTCCTTTATCATAGCCCATAATCTTGTTTGTTGATCTTTCATTTCTATGTTTACTTTTCATTAGTTACATTTAGCTTTTGGAAACCAATTGATTAGTTGTTTAGCTAACTCATATTGAAACATTTCTAGTGCTTATTTCAATCCCTGTGGATACGATAATCTTTTATAATACTTGCGACATTTCCGTACACTTGCGGAGGTCAACAATAGGTCAACCATACTTGCTGAATCCACTCGGCCTTCCATCCAGATGCAGTCTCTTTGGATGAGCCTTCGTTCGGTCGACTGATCCTACCGTTCGATCGACCGATCAGTTGATGATCTTCACCTCATCTAATATGATCAACCTGGCTCGACTGAGTGTTTTTCTGTCATCGATTCAATCGACCGATCCCTTGATCGAACCTAGTCTAATCTTTGGAAATATGATCCTTCTATACTAGGGTTCGATCGACCGATCAAAGCTAAGTCCAACCCTACAAAACTTGTTAGTTTCCTGCAAAATAGAGTTAGACAAATAGTAATTAATATGTAAATAAATAACTTGATAGCTTTTAGACTGTCCAGTTTTGACTTCAGATTTCATCCAGAAACCTTAGGTAGAACCGACGCCTACTGTTCCCTAACTGGGGAACGCATCCTCATCTACTCCTCTCAAGAGAAGTAACCTATTGCCAAATCTGTCCTTCGGACCTACTAGACTTTTGCTCAGCACCTGAGAGTTCATGTCTTCATACTGGACGTCAGCTCCACGACTCATCTAGACTTCCACCTGGTTCGCCACCACCAGGATATTCACCTAGAGTCTTCGACTCTAGGATTTTGCCCAAAGCGCTCGACCCGCCAAGACTTTTCGCATAGGGTTGTCACCCCCTAGGACCAAGGGTTACCTCCTACTAGAATTTTCCATAACATAGGATTACCACCCCTCACCCCCTAGGACCTAGGGTTATCTCCCCCTAGGATTTTCCATAACCTAGGGTTTCCTCCCCCTAGGACCTAGGGTTACCTCCCCCTAGGGTTTTCTACTTGCCTAAAATCCACTAGGACTTTCTTGCAAGCTCCATCACACTTATTAGACAATAACACATCTTATCTTTTGAATTCTTTGTCACTATCAAAACAGAGGTTTGATCATCTAATGCTTCCTGCACCAACAGCTCTTTGCAAGGGGGTGGTGAACACAGCCTTAGCATGTTTGTGTCTTATAGACATGGCTTGTTGAGGTAGCCTTCACACGGCCGTGTCGAGTGACAAGGCCCATGCCTTCCTCTTCTCGGCTAAATCCACACGGTCGTGTCAATTGACATGGGTTGTGTCGACTCCTTCTCTGCCAACCTCACACGACCATATGAGGTCACACAACCTTGTTCATTTTCCTCTCGGCTAGGTTCACATGATCGTGTGATGTCACATGGCCACCTTCCTCTTCTACTATGATTGTGTCACACGACCATGTGAATTCACACAACCAGCTCTATATAATGTACAAAGGATAAATTTTCCCCTCTTTTACTTAGCCAATGCCTCCACGCCCATGGGATGATCATGGACAGCTCATGGAGGTGACTCACAACCTGCAAACAAAATTAAGAAACACTTAGATACACTAACTAAGAGAAAAGAAAAATGAAAACTAAACTAACTAAAAGAACCCTTGGGTTGCCTCCGAAGAACCGCTTGTTTTAGGTCTTTAGCTCAGCCGATATGAGCTCATTCTGGAGGGCACGGCTCTAAGAAATATATCTTTTGGCTTTCTTCAACCTGCATACCATGGAGATATATTTTTAAGCACTATCCATTTACTTTAATTACACTGAGCTCTTCATTCTAAATGTCGACCGCTCCAAATGGATAAACCTTTTTAACTTTAAACGGACCTGCCCATTATTATTTCAGCTTCCCGAGAAAAAGTTTTAACCTTGAATTGAATAATAGTATTGGGCCTGCTTCCTTGAATTCCCTACATAGTATATGTTGATCATGTCATTTCTTTATTCTTTCTTTGTAGTATTTGGCATGCTCGTAAGCATCCATCCTTAATTCATCAAGTTCATTTAATTGGAGCTTCCTTTTTTCTCCTACTGCCTTGGGATCCATGTTAAGCTGTTTTATTTCCAATAGGATTTATGTTCCAATTCCACTGGGAGATGGCAAGGTTTTCCTTAAACTAGACGGAATGGGGTCATACCAATTGGAGTTTTGTAAGATGCACAGTATGCCTATAAAGCATCATCTAACTTTAATGACCAGTCTTTAAGTGAGATATACACTATCTTCTCTAATATTTCATTAATTTCCCAATTAGAAATCTCAACTTGCCCATTAATTTGTAGATGGTACGGTGTTGCCACTTTGTGACTCTCCCCATATTTCTTAAGTAAGTATTCAAGCTGTTTTTCTATGAAATCAGAACCTCTATCACTAATAATTGCCCTAGGTACACCAAATCATGTGAAGATCACCTTCTTGAACAATTTAATGACTGTCCTAGCGTCACTTGTAGGAGAAGCTATGGTTTCTACCCATTTTGACACATAATCCACTGCCACTAAAATAAACTTGTTTCCACACAATGAAGGAAAAGGTCTCATGAAAGCTATGCCCCAACATCAAATAACTCAACTTCAAGAATGTAGTTTAGTATCATCTCATTTCTCTTAGTGATGCTCCCGGGCTTCTGGCATTGATCACAAGATTACACAAATTTCCATGTATCTTTAAATACATTCGGCCAAAAGAATCTTGTTTGTAAAATATTTGTGGCTATTTTTTAAATCCCTAAATGCCCTCTGTAAGATGATGAATGGTAATGGAACAAAATGTCCTTAACTTCTTCCTCGGGCACACACCTTCAATAGATTGCATTCTCGCATTTCTTGTATAGCAATGGTTCATCCCAAACATAATGCTTGACATCTGAAAGAAACTTTTCCTTTTCTGTCTGGTAAGATTTGGGGATAGAACTCTACTCGCAAGATAATTAACAAGGTCTGTATACCAAGGAGCCTTTACACAAGCTAATGCTAGAAGGTGTTCATCAAGAAAAATGTCATTAATGGGTGAATCAAACTCTGCAATCTTTTGTCCATTTTGCCATACTCAGGATAGATGATCTGCCACTATATTTTCTGCCTCTTTCTTATCTCTAATCTCTAAATTAAATTCCTGAAGAAGCATAATCCATTTGATAAACCGTGGTTTGGCATCTTTCTTGCTAAGCAAATATCAAATGATAGCATGATCAATATACACTATTACTTTTGAGCCCACTAAATAGAATCTGAACTTATCGAATGTAAAGACTACTCCTAAAAATTCTTTTTCTATAGTAGAATAGTTTACATGGTTTGCATCTAATGTCTTTCTAGCATAGTGAATTGCATGTAAAATTTAATTCTTTCTTTGCCTCAAAACAGCTCCTACTATAAAGTCACTAGCGTCGTACATGATTTCGAATGGGAGCTCCAAGTCTAGGGCTTGAATTACTGGGGTTATGGTAAGAGCATTTTTAATCTTCTTGAAGGCCTCTATGCAGTCATCATCAAAATAGAATTCAACATCTTTAATCAATAAATTAGTTAATGGCTTGGAGATCTTTGAAAAATCCTTTATAAAGCACCGATAGAATCTAGCATGACCCAAGAAACTCCATACTCCTTTAACATTAATTGGCGAGGGTAATTTCTCTATCGCTTCTACCTTGGATTGATCCACCTAAATCCCACGTTCTGATATTTTGTGTCACAAGGTAATTCCTTCTTTAACCATGAATTGACTTTTTCCCCAATTTAATACCAAATTCACATCTTCTCACCTTTGAAGAACTCTAGAAAGATTTAGAATATAGGTGTCGAAGTCATTTCCATAAACTAAGAAATTATCCATAAATACCTCTATGATTTTCTCTATTAGGTCTGAAAAAATTACCATCATGCACCATTGGAAAGTAGTCGGGGTGTTACAAAGTCCAAATGGCATACGACGATAACAAAGGTCCTATAGGGACATGTGAAGATGGTCTTCTCTTGATCTTGGGGGTGATCATTTGAATCTGAAAGAAACCTGTATCTGTTCAAGTAGTAGAAATATGAGTATTTTGCCAATCTTTCGACCATCTCATCAATAAATGGTAGGGGAAAATGATCCTTCCTAATTTCTTTATTTAATTTCCTGTAATCAATGCACATCCGCCATCCTGTGACTATTCATGTTATAACCAGTTTGTTGCTTTCATTTCTGATTATAGTCATTCCTCCTTTTTTTGGAACCACATGCACTGAGCTCACCAACTCACTATCGGAGATAGGGTAAATAATCCTAGCATCTAGAAGCTTAAGCACCTCCTTCTTCACCATTTCATTCAAGTTTGGGTTTAATCTCCTTTGGTGTTTGATTGAATTTTTTTACCCTTCTTTAAGTAGAATTCTATGCATACAAATGGAAGGACTGATTCCTTTAATATCATCAATGGTGTACTTGATCACTTTTCTTTGCAACCTTAGCTCATTGATTAATTTTTGTGTTTCTAGCTCAGTTAAATTTGCATTAATTATCACTGGAAAAATAGAATTTGGACCAAGGAATGCATATTTGAGGTTAGGTGCCAATGGTTTTAACTCTTGAGGCAACATGATCTCAGGCAATGTTGGATCTTTCTCTAGTAACTTTATTTCCTCCTTTTCTATCTCTTTTTCTGAAATTTCCTTAGTTTCTTGTGCCATTTCTTCATAATCTAAGCTCTCTTCTATACATGAAACATTCCTGCGTTTCTCTTCTATAATAGGATCAGTTAAAGAAATCCCTCTTCCAAACAATTGTGATAAGGACTCACCACACTAACGGTATAAATCTTAGAAATCCCCTTGATTTAAATTGATGTCTTTTTTTGAATCATTTAGAGTTTTTCCATCTTCATGCCCTTGTTTATTTCCTCCTTTTGATCATTGGTCATTTTCCTTTGCTTCAAATGTAAAGAATGAAAGAGTCATTAGATTTTGTCCCAGCCAATCATTAAGATTTGATACTATTCAATAAATTATTTCATGTGCTTCATCCAAACTTTTCTTCATGAAAGAACCTCCACATGCCATATCTAACTGACTCTTATTTCGGAAAGAAAACCCAATATAAAATAAGTGGATGATCAAGCAATTCTTGATACCATGATGTGGACACTTATGTAGAAGGGATAAATATCTATCCCAAGATTGATGCAATTCCTCTCTGTCTGGTTGCTTAAAATGTAAGATTTGATTCCTCAAATGTATGGTCTCTCTTGGGGGGAAATATTTATTTAGAAATTTTTGCTCTAACTCATCCCAAGCTCGGATACTTTTAGGTTACAAGGTATTGAACCAAACCTTTGCAGCATCCTAAGACTGAAGGGAAAACCATAAGCCATATAGAGTTAGTAGAAAGCCCCTCATATTTTAGTGTGTTGAAATATTTGTGAAACTCCATGAGATGTGAATAGGGATTCTCCAAATTTGATCCCCCAAACAGATCCTCTTGAATCTTGGAGATAAAAGATGGTCTAAGCATAAAATTCTTTGCTTGAATCTCTGGCTGAAAAATAGGCCCTAACTCTTGGGTAAACCTTGGAGCCCAGTAGTCTTTCAACGATCTTAGAACTATATTTATCTGAACAAGCTAGATGTGCAAGAGAGATTGAGTTACACTAGAACGCAAATAATAGGGAAAATAGAGTTTTCAATTTTTAAAGTAAAATGTTGGAAATCTAAAGTGTAGAATTTAAATTCAAAAAAAAAAAGAAAATTGTTGGAAAAGAAGTAACAATTGAAAGATGAAATTGTAAAAATTGAATTGTAGAAAATATTTGCAAGAAAATAGAAAGAAAAATAAGATTAGACTAACTAGAATGATTATCAACTAATGTTATAAGCGCAGTCCCTGGCAACGACGCTAAAAACTTGTTATATTCCTACAAGTGCACGGGTACGTCATCAGTAATACAAAAGATATCAAACTTATAGGGATTGGTTATAATCACTAGCGATCTCTCACGTAGAATTAGCTAAACAATTGGCTAAGACAAGTTACATGCTCGGTAAAAGAAACAAAACTTAGGACAAGAAAGAGAAAGAGGAACTTCGTTTTGGGGGATGTTCTAGGAGTTCCATTTCAATGTGATGTTTATCAATGTAGCACATTTCACCAATTCATGATCCTCAATTCACATGCATTTATAGGAAGCTGTCAGTTCTCCCATGCTGAGGACAACCGATAGGGTATTTAGATCAACATCACTAGCAATTGAATAAGAATGATTCCTATGAAGTCCTTTAACGGGTTACCCCTGTGACTAGGACACCTCGATCATACATCACAAGAACACATGCACTACTCAATAAATATAGGGATGAGGATGATAATTGCATACAACTACCCACTTCCTTGTAGGGACTTGCTTCTCCTTTCAAGGTGATATCGTAGACGTTCATTAATGGGCTACCCTGTCACTAGAGCCCGTCGGTCATATGATCTAGGACATCCCTCTACCAGAACCACAAATCCTCACAAACATTCAATCAAAATGAGAATTAAGCTCAAACACATGCATTCACACAAGATCAACTAGATACAAAGCATGCTAATATCATTTAGATAGGAAATTGGCATATCCATGAGTTCTACATCAATTCACACTACAACTACTCCCTTAATCCTATAACAAGAGATCTACTCTATAGCAAGAAGAAATACATCCAAAGACATAAGAATTATAAGCATTTAAACCCCAAATAAGAGATAAAAGGGGAAGAAATGCTTCTCCAATGACGTCGAGTGATCTTCGGATCAAATCCCAAGTTTTCAAAGTTGAAGTGATGATGGAAAAGGCTTTGAATCATCAAATGGAGGTCGAAGAGGTCATGGATCGGCACCAAGTTGGGTCTTCCAAAAGGATATCCTTTTTCTCTCAAAAAGCATAAGAAAATCCCTTATATAGTGCAGGGCACGGCCCGTGCCACGGTCGTGTGGTATCCACATAGCCAGAGCCTTCTTGGTCTTGGCCTGGGTGACACGGCCATGTGGTTTCACATGGCCATGTCCTGCTTCTCTCTAGAAGAGTTACACGGCTATATGGGATCACACGGTCGTGCTATGCTTGCTTGTTGGATGAATGACACGACCGCGTGAGATCACATGGTCATTCCTTGCTTCTTCTTTGGTGAGGCCACATGGTCTTGTGGGATCACACGGTCATGGCCATCCTTCTCCATACTCCTTTGACACGGTCGTGTGGGATCACACGGCCAGTGTTATTTGCCTTCGTTTGCTCTCCAGATCAACTGCCAGGGTCGTTTTCACTCTAAAAGTGATTCCTGCCAACATAAAACACACAAAGAGTAAATCTCTAACGCAAAAGAGTAATTATGGTGAAAATAAGATAAGTGGTGTAAAAATACATAGATCAAGCATGAGTAAAGTATGTGAATGTGTGCCAAATCATGCATAAGAGTGTACATAATCTACACACATCATTTATTCTCTTAATCATTTTCAAGGTTAAGTTTTTCAGAATTTTTTAGTTTTCTTACTTTTTCTAACTTAAACCCTTATCCTCCCCCTTTGGCATTCATCAAAAATAGATAAATAAATAAGTTCTATAAAAAGTTAAAAAAATATAAAATAAAATAAGTAAACTTATAAAATGTTAAAGGTTTTTAGGCATATTTTCGGGAGGGGTTTGAATACTTAACACAATATGGAAAAAATATTTTCAAAGTATTTATTAAAAAATTTTCAATGTATCAAACACACATTTGAAGACAATTGTAATTCATGTTTGAAAGATACGTTCTAAGTCATAAAAAATTGTGTTTAGTTTCAAAAGTGTGTTCCTAAACATTTCAAAGAAAATAATTGTTCAAGTCAATTTTGAAATATCATTCAAAATTTTAAGTGAATTTTCAAAGAAAATTTAAAGTGAATTTTCAAAGTAAATTTTACAAAGTAATTTTTAATGTGACTTAATTTCAAACTAAATTTTCAAACAAATCTTTTAATTAAAATAATTTTTAGGATATTTTTTAAACCATCGTTCAACATTATTAATTTTGATATCAATGTTTCCCAAATAAATTTGCTAGAAGTGGAAATATTTTTAAGGTAATTTTCAAAACCATTTTAAAATTATTTTTAAAGAATTTTTTAAAGCAACTTTTCAGCTCAAAAAATTCAAGTATTAAAAATAAATAGTTTTTAAAGCAATGGTTTTTTCAAGGGAAGAGTCTTTAAATATTTTTAAATATTGCCAAAAAATTTCAATGTAATCAATTTCCAAAATAGATACTCCCCCTTAACCTGATATTATTTTAAAAATAAATATCTAATAAAATTATCCTTAAATATCTAACCTTTAGTTACTAACTAACTACTAAAAGATAGTAATGTTCACTTGGTTAGTCAAGTTAAGTAGATTTATCCAGTTAATTGTTCACTTAGAAGGATTACTTAACTTGAGCAATGTATCTTGGTACTTTTTTCCCAAACTTAGTTTAATATTATGAAATAAGCATTTGAAGTCCAAGAAATACCCTATGCATCTCACACCTTTCTATATTTTTGAATACACAAACAAGATAGTCCTAATGTGTTTGTGAGATGCTAGCTACCTAAAGCTATAGGATCATACTGTGTAACGAAGCACCTAGGCTAAGTCCATAATAGATTTTAAAAAACTAGAAAAATGGGGACTTTAAGAAAATATAAAAATAAGAGTAGCCTAGAAGTTGAAAAGTATTTAAAGAGAGACATATTATATCCTTTAATTTAGATTATCAAAAGAAAGTAAATAACCAATATCTACTAGGCATGCATACTCAATAAGTCAAGTAGGTAGATAAGTCAAACAATATGTACAAGTGTACTCATAAAATATAATAATGTCTAATGGTCATAAGTAGGTGGAGGTGGGGGCTGGTCAGTCACACATAAAGCCTGAATAATGGTCTATATCTGCTAGTCTATCTACCAAAATCCAATAGTCATCTTGTCTTGAAGAGTGGCGAAACCCTCAGCGACCGACTGCTCGATCTAGGCGGAAGACTCCTCCAATATAGCAAGGCATTTGTCTACAGAAAGTGAGGTCGAAGGTTGGGTTGGGCGTGGATAAGATGTAAATATCTCGTCAAATGTAAACTCTTGCATCTCCTCCTCTATAGCCTCATCTGGCTCGGCTGCCTCATTGACCTCAATGGGTACGACTGGTTGGGGCTGGATACCTCCTCTACAAGCCAGACCACCCTGAGCAATGACCTCTACTTGTGCTAAGGCTAACTTATGTTGCCGAAAAATATCATACTCACTCAGCGGAGTGAGTGTGCCCTAGGTGGCATTGACTCCAATGGACGTAAAAATGGTGGTCAACACATGACAGTAGGGCTTGTGTATGCATCCCCGGGTGAATAAGCTAGATGCATGCATGACACTATAAAAGATATGCAGTGAAATGTCTATGTCTAGATGCTGACATAATGTATAGAGAAAAAAGAAATGAGATGGGCACATCACGACAACATCATGAGATGTGACAGGAAGGATGCAGGTGGCAAGGACTTGATATAATACATAGTCTTGCACCCTCAAAGATAGGGACAAAAAATCTGTGACAGTGGGGACTCGATCCTCCCTAAAAAAATACAAATAGATGATATCTAAGGTAATATAAGAGTAGGGTTCGCTAAATAGCAAATCTCTACTAGAGTAGCACGAAATGGATAGGCATACTATCCTATGCCTAAGTAGTCAAATACAAGGGTAGGGGAAAACTAATATCCCTACCAGCTACTCTTGTAGAGTAGGTTAAGTCATCTGCCATAACTAGGTTATTATAAAACTGAGAACAGATCTAGATTGACTTCCTTACCACAGTAAACTAGATGACCTAAGTTATAATTGTTGGAGTGTATACTAAAAGCCTAGCTTTTGGTATAAACATTTATCTAGAAATAAGAATCACATTGGTCAAATGTCTACATTTATGATAAATGTAGTTGTTCAATTAATTTATATTGTAGATGACATGGTGTGTGGTGTCACACACAGAAGATCATGTTATCAGTACTTTATAAATTATAAACAGTAGCTCACGACCATGATGGAAAGGAACAAACCATTGGAAGGTCGTAGTGTAATTAGGTATTAGTTTATCTTGACTATATAATTACACTAGTACACTCAGAGTGTATTGAGTAGGACCAATTGAGGTCGTTTCTTTTATACTGACTTTATAAAGAAACAAAGACCTCGGTTATTATGGAAGTGTGTGCTCTTAATCCTAATGTAATAACAAGCACATATATTTGATATTTATTTCTTTAATTTATCAATGGGTGAGATTTAGTTCGTTAAATCAATAAACCCGATAAGTTGGGAAATGGTATCACTTATAGTGTGTGTTGTTGATTATAGAAGGAAACTGTGTCCTAGAGATACTAGGTTGATAATGTCCTCAAGAGGAGCTCATAAAGATTGTCATGTTAAACCCTGGTGGACTTAGTCCGACATGATAATAAGGTTGAGTGGTACTACTCTTGGACTTAGATATTAATTAAATGAGTTGTCGGTAACTCACTTAATTAGTGGACATTTGATATCTTAAACACAGGAGACTAACACACTCATAATAAGAAGGAGCCCAAAATGTAATTTGGGATTGGTGCGGTAGTTCAATGATAATTCTCTAGTGGAATGAATTATCATTGATAAAATTAAGTTGTGTGTTCGGGGCGAACACGGGATGCTTAATTTTATCGGGAGACCAAAACCAATTCCTCCTCTCGGTCCCTATCGTAGCCTCTTATTTGTAGAAGTTTTATACCCACCTATACCCACCTTCTATACCCACTAATAAGGGGCCGGCCAAGCTAGCTTGGGAACCAAGCTAGGGCCGGCCTAGGTATATTATTGGGTGGCCAGCCCTAGCTTGAACCCAAGCTAGTGGGGCCAAATTAAATTAAAAAGAGATTTTAATTTTAGTTTTTATTATGTGGAAGAAATAATTTTTTAAAGAGAATTAAAATTAAAATATCTCTCTTGTAAAAGATCTACAAAAGATTAAAGAAAGAGATTAGATCTCTTTCCTTATTTGTAGATTGATGAGTTATTTTATTTTCTCTTTAAAAATTATCCACATGTTGATAAAATTAAAATTATAGAAATTTCCTTTATCAACCATGAAGAGATTTTTAAAGAGAAATTTTATTTTTAAAATTTCCGGAAACAAATTAGGAAGTTTTAATTTGTTGATTAAAACTTGTCTAATTTATTTCCTCTAGAAGTGGCCGGCTATTAGAGATTAAATTGGGAAATTTTATTTAATTTTTCTCAATTAAATCATGTCAAGGAAATTAAGGAAATTTTATTGTAATTAAATTTCCTAATTTGCCTAGGCCAAGGAATATAAAAGAAGGGGTGAGGGTGCCTTCACAAGACACAACATCTATTATTCCTCTCCCTCTTTTGTTCCTTGGTGTGGCCGGCCAACCTCTGCCTCTCTTCCTCTTGTGGTGGCCGAACCCTACCCTTCTATTGGAGCTCTTGTGGTGGCCGGATACTACTCGGAGAAGAAGAAGAAGAAGGAGAGAAAGCTAGCATCTCTTGGAGTTTGGTTAGTATTTTGTTTTTCTTCCTTGGTGAAGCTTCCTCTTTGTTGGCCGAACCTAGCTAGGAGGAGAAGAAGGTGATTGGTGGTTTCTCGTCTCGGAAGATCGTTGCCCACACAACGTCCGAGGTTAGAAGAGGAATACGGTAGAAGATCAAGAGGTTTTTCTACAAGGTATAACTAGTAAATTTTATTTCCGCATCATGCTAGTTATTTATGGAAATAATACCAAATACAAAAGGCTTACGTTCTAGAATTTCGAATATGTTTTTTTCGAAGTTGTGTTCTTTTGTTTCTTTCTTTTCCTTGTGATTTGATTGTTCTCTTTGGTTAACCTAAAGTTATTTTAGGAAATTAAATATTAGCTTTCTATTAAAGGTTTTGTCTAGTCGGTGGTGGTTGCTCCCATATCCAAGAAGGCCATGTGCCTCGCCACGTCAGTACTGGGAACCTTTTATGGAAATTAATATTTAATGGAATTAATAACTTAAGGAGACTTGGATCGAACGTGTTAAGTTCCGCAGGAGATCCAAGTCAAAACCTAAAAGAACAAATAGATTAAGTTTTGGATCAAACGTGTTAAGTTCCGCAGGCGATCCAAAATTTAATTTAAAAGAACACATGGTAGCTAGGAAAAGGTTCAGACCTTTGTACAAAATTTTTGTACAGTGGAACCTATAGGTTTTCCGAGTAGCAACCAACAATTGGTATCAGAGCTAGGGTTTTGCCTCTGTGTATTTGGTATTAGTTTAATTATGCACATGTCATACATAATTTAGGCAGGTTAATAGTAGGATGTGCTAACTTTGTGGATGCAGGATCCAACTATTATGGCTTTTAGTTATTATGTGTGTGATTGGACCCTTGGACATGTCAAGGGCATTTATCTGTGTGTGCATGATTGTATTAAAATACAGCAGAGTATTTAGTTTTATTAGGATTTTATTTTGATCTAGATACATGTACATTCCTTTTATGGAATATAGGATCAAAATGTAAAATTCTATTTATGTCATGGATCGAATCTTGCAAAGCGTGGAACCTTCTAAGGACCGAGGCGCAGCGGAACTAGGAGCAAGATGGATGCGTCAGCCCGGTGGCGGTGGCCAAATATGGCAGCGACTTGGGATGACAACACACGGAGGACAACTAGAGATAAAAGCCATAATAGTTGAAAATTAGATTTTCTATTTATTGCTTTTATATTGTCTTTGTGTGCATGTTAGTATACATGACTAGTAGGCTAGCATAGTTAAAATTCCTCGTTTATAAATAACTAAGTGGGAGAGGGATTTTAAATAAATCCCATGGTCTCCATTACTGGTTTGTAAGTGATGCAAACAAGTTTGCGCGTTGGCTCGAGTGCCTTCCTCCATAACGGATGAGCTTGTTTGTGGATCACTAGAACAGACTTCCATTTTGGATGACTATAGGAAGTTAATTAAGAGCGTGTGATCTTCCCCAACGGAAGGGGCATAATCTTATTAATGGACTTAGTGTCAAGTAATGGTATACACTTAGACACATCTAATAGTATCCTCCCATCGGAGTCACTGCTATTATTTGTGTGACCAAATGAAACCAACTATTAATTTGTCATAAAACTAGGTTGACAAGATAATAAAATTAAAGGGTTAAAACCCTCTTACAAATGATTGATTTTGTATACGTCCACACTAACGTGGCATACAAAATTAACGGTGTTTGAGATAATTTTATTTGTCATAAAGATACGTTGACAAGATAGTTAATGGGTAAAATCCTCCTTTTACAAATGTTGAATTTGTATACGTCCACACTAACGTGGCATGCAAAATTCACGGTGTTTGAGGTGTTGGTAAATTTAAATAATATTGTTTGAGGAATCAATGTTATATTAAATTCAAAGAGTTTTGACCAAATATTTGATCAAAGACAGATCAACTATTAATTTTATTCGTCATAAAGTAAAGTTGACGAGATAATAAAATTAATGAATAAAATCTCCTCTTCGATTTTGTATACACAAAATTCATGGAGATTTTAAGGAGTTGATCTTGACCAAATGTTTTTGTGATTCTTAGGATGTTTGTCAATCCCTAGTAGTCATACTATAGAAAAAGACTTAGTAGTCCCAATTGTAATGATTGGAAATAGGACTTGGACATTAAGGTAGACTGTCTTCTTAGAACTAAGAACAATTTAGGTGTATTTAATTCATTAGTTGAAACATGTCTAGTGGTGTTATCTACCAGAACCTGGAGTGTAGATACAAGATGTCATTAATCATGTCTACAATTCATTGCAGGGTTCCAGGAAACCCGACAACTAAATGAAAGGTAAATCACCGTCCACATGGGCACTACTGTAAAAGTGGTAGCTGTTGCAGTGGGAGATGTTTATCCTTTGATAAGAATAAAATATAGATTTTAAGTAATTGTCTTTACGTACCAAGTTTAGAAAGAACCTGATTTCAGTTTCTAAACTATTATAGATATTATGTCTATTTTGATAACAAAGTTGTTATCAAGAAAAATAGGAAAGTTATCTATTCTGGTATGATGGTTGACAATTTATAATCCAATAACTCCCACGATGCAACAAATGGAAATTAGTAACACATCTTCTAATTTTAAGAGAAAGCAACCTTGAAATGAACCAATTATATCTTTGGCATATAAAGCTAGGTTATACTTGAGTAGGATTCATTGGTAGCTAATGAACTTTTGGGTTCATTGGTAGTGGAAATCTTTCCAACTGCGAGTCTTACTTGGAAGGAAAAATAACCAAGAAGCTTTTAAGTCCAAGGGTATAGAGTCAAAGATATGTTGAAATCGGTTCATTCCGATTTGTGTGATCCTATGACTATCCGGACAAGAGGTAGTATTGAATATTTTGTCTAATTTATAGACAACTATTCAAGATACAAATAAATTTACTTAATGTACCATAAGACTAAGTACTTTGATTAGTTCAAAGAGTACAAGGTTGATGTGGAGAAATAAAGTAAAAGTCACTATGGAAGATCGTAGTGGCAAGTACCTCTTGAGAGATTTTAGAGTCACTTATCGAAGTTGATCCCAATCGCATCTGGTACACCCCAACAGAATGGTGTAGTAGAAAGAAGGTAAAGAACTCTTATAGAATAATTAGATAGATGATGAGTTATTCAGAAAATTACCAAATTTATTTTAAGGATAAACTCGAAAATGAAAGTGAACATAGTGCCTTCCAAGTCATAACTCTCTACTCATATAGAATTGCTGAATAGGCGTAAGCCTATTTTGAAGCATATTCGGATTCAGGTAATCCAGCATATATGTTAAAGAGAGATAATGATAAGTTGGATAGGAGTTCACTTGTTTGTAAGTTATCCTAGATAAACAAAAGTAGGTTTATAGTCTTAAAATCAGAAGGTCATTGATAACATCAATGACCGATTTTAGAAAAGGACTATATAATGAACCACGTGCTCATAAGTAAATTTGTTCTTAAGAAAATAATAAAAGACATGTCTAATCTAGTACCAACTGTACAAGATGAGATACCACAAGAAAACTGCAACACGTATCACAAATGATACACAATTGCAGAAGATGCCTTGTCGTAGTGGGAGGGTTGTTAAAGCAACCTTAAAAGATTAATGTTTTGGGAGAGTTTTTGAACTCGATCCCTGAAGGACATGAACCTGATCTCCGGACATATGACGAAGCACTCCAAGATAAATATGAAGCATCTTGGCAAAGAGTAATGAATAATAGAATTAGAATATATGTATTCTAATAAAATCTGGAAGCTTGTAGAACCACCAAGTGGTGTAAAAGCCTTTGGGTGTAAAAGGTCTATAATAGAAAAAGAGGGATAGACAGGAAGGTAGAAACCTTCAAAGCAAGGCTTGATGAAAAAGGAAACCTTTTTCACTGGTAGCCATGCTTAAGTCTATCCGGATTCTTTTATCTATTTGGCAAGTGGATGTCAAGACAGCATTCCTTAATGGAAGTCTTGAAGAAAGCATCCATATAAAGCAACCAGAAGGGTTCATTGCAAAGTGCTAAGAGCATCTTGTGTGCAAGCTCAATCAGTCTATGGACTGATACAAAGCTTCAAGGTATTGGAACATCTAGTTTATCAAAGTAATCCACACCTATGGATTTATTGAGTAAACGGATAAAGTTTTGTGTATACAAAGGATGTGATGGAAACGTGGTGGTATTTCTTGTACTACACGTAGATAACATTTTTGGTAGTTGGAAACAATATCAAAATGTTGTCAGAAGTAGGGGTATGGTTGTCCAAATAATTCGATATAAAGGACTTGGGAGAATGTATATATTTTTAAGATCAAAGTAATAAGGGATCACAAGAAAAAATATATTTATTCCAAGCTTGATACATCGGAAAAATCCTTGCTCGTTTTAAGCATGCAAAACTCCTCAAAAGGTTTCTTACCTTTTAAGCATGGAGTGTCTTTATCTAAAGAGATGTCTCTGATGACATTAAAGGAGATTGAGGACATGTAGGCAGTTCTTTATGCTTCGGCAGTTAGACAACCTAATGTATGCTATGCACGAGATCAGAAATCTGTTTTCCCAAGAGCATAGTTAGCAGATATCAAAGTAACCCTAGACAAGGACATTGGACTGCAGTAAAGCATATATTAAAGTACCTTAGAGGCACTAAAGATTATATGCTAGCTTACAAGGCAGTTAATTTGGTTCCTATGGGTTGTATGGATTTTGACCTCCAATCAGATAGGGACAATAATAAGTCAACCTCGGGGTTTTGTGTTTACTTTAGGAGGTAAAGTCATAACTATGAAAGAGTGATAAGCATAGGTGTTTTTCTGGACTCCACCATAGAAGCTTAGTATATGGCAAGCCTCTGAGGTAGCCATTAAAAGCTGTATGACTAAATAACCTCAAGATAGACTTAGATATGATTTTTGGTTTATCCAAAGATTATTACAATTTATTGTAATAATGTTGGTGCAGTAGCAAACTCGAAGAAACCATAAGTCTATAAGGCAAATAAACACAATAGAGCGCAAGTACCACCCAATACGAGAAATCGTATAAACGAGGAGAAGTTGTTGCTGCCTAGATTGCATCAGGTGATGACCTATTGATCCTTCCACTGAGGTCCTTAAGGCAAGAGCTTTTGATGGGCATATTGAAGGATTAGGAATCAGATGTATGGTAGCAGATATAGCAGCTTAGTCTTTTAGTATAAGTGGGAGATTGTTGGAGTGTATACTAAAAGCCTAGCTTTTGGTATAAACATTTATCTAGAAATAAGAATCACATTGGTCAAATGTCTACATTTATGATAAATGTAGTTGTTCAATTAATTTATATTGTAGATGACATGGTGTGTGGTGTCACACACAGAAGATCATGTTATCGATTTTATAAATTATAAACGATAGCTCACGACCATGATGGAAAGGAACAAACCATTGGAAGGTCGTAGTGTAATTAGGTATTAGTTTATCTTGACTATATAATTACACTAGTACACTCAGAGTGTATTGAGTAGGACCATTTGAGGTCGTTTCTTTTATACTGACTTTATAAAGAAACAAAGACCTCGGTTATTATGGAAGTGTGTGCTCTTAATCCTAATGTAATAACAAGCACATATATTTGATATTTATTTCTTTAATTTATCAATGGGTGAGATTTAGTTCGTTAAATCAATAAACCCGATAAGTTGGGAAATGGTATCACTTATAGTGTGTGTTGTTGATTATAGAAGGAAACTGTGTCCTAGAGATACTAGGTTGATAATGTCCTCAAGAGGAGCTCATAAAGATTGTCATGTTAAACCCTGCAGGTGGACTTAGTCCGACATGATAATAAGGTTGAGTGGTACTACTCTTGGACTTAGATATTAATTAAATGAGTTGTCAGTAACTCACTTAATTAGTGGACATTTGATATCTTAAACACAGGAGACTAACACACTCATAATAAGAAGGAGCCCAAAATGTAATTTGGGATTGGTGCGGTAGTTCAATGATAATTCTCTAGTGGAATGAATTATCATTGATAAAATTAAGTTGTGTGTTGGGCGAACACGGGATGCTTAATTTTATCGGAGACCAAAACCAATTCCTCCTCTCGGTCCCTATCGTAGCCTCTTATTTGTAGAAGTTTTATACCCACCTATACCCACCTTCTATACCCACTAATAAGGGGTCGGCCAAGCTAGCTTGGGAACCAAGCTAGGGCCGGCCTAGGTATATTATTGGGTGGCCCTAGCTTGAACCCAAGCTAGTGGGGCCAAATTAAATTAAAAAGAGATTTTAATTTTAGTTTTTATTATGTGGAAGAAATAATTTTTAAAGAGAATTAAAATTAAAATATCTCTCTTGTAAAAGATCTACAAAGATTAAAGAAAGAGATTAGATCTCTTTCCTTATTTGTAGATTGATGAGTTATTTTATTTTCTCTTTAAAAATTATCCACATGTTGATAAAATTAAAATTATAGAAATTTCCTTTATCAACCATGAAGAGATTTTTAAAGAGAAATTTTATTTTTAAAATTTCCGGAAACAAATTAGGAAGTTTTAATTTGTTGATTAAAACTTGTCTAATTTATTTCCTCTAGAAGTGGCCGGCTATTAGAGATTAAATTGGGAAATTTTATTTAATTTTTCTCAATTAAATCATGTCAAGGAAATTAAGGAAATTTTATTGTAATTAAATTTCCTAATTTGCCTAGGCCAAGGAATATAAAAGAAGGGGTGAGGGTGCCTTCACAAGACACAACATCTATTATTTCTCTCCCTCTTTTGTTCCTTGGTGTGGCCGGCCATCCTCTCCCTCTCTTCCTCTTGTGGTGGCCGAACCCTTCTCTTCCATTGGAGCTCTTGTGGTGGCCGGATACTACTCGGAGAAGAAGAAGAAGAAGGAGAGAAAGCTAGCATCTCTTGGAGTTTGGTTAGTGTTTTGATTTTCTTCCTTGGTGAAGCTTCCTCTTTGTTGGCCGAACCTAGCTAGGAGGAGAAGAAGGTGATTGGTGGTTTCTCGTCTCGGAAGATCGTTGCCCACACAACGTCCGAGGTTAGAAGAGGAATACGGTAGAAGATCAAGAGGTTTTTCTACAAGGTATAACTAGTAATTTTTCTTTCCGCATCATGCTAGTTATTTATGGAAATAATACCAAATACAAGAGGCTTACGTTCTAGAATTTCGAATATGTTTTTTTCGATGTTGTGTTCTTTTGTTTCTTTCTTTTCCTTGTGATTTGATTGTTCTCTTTGGTTAACCTAAAGTTATTTTAGGAAATTAAATATTAGCTTTCTATTAAAGGTTTTGTCTAGTCGATGGTGGTTGCTCCCATATCCAAGAAGGCCATGTGCCTCGCCACGTCAGTACTGGGAACCTTTTATGGAAATTAATATTTAATGGAATTAATAACTTAAGGAGACTTGGATCGAACGTGTTAAGTTCCGCAGGAGATCCAAGTCAAAACCTAAAAGAACAAATAGATTAAGTTTTGGATCAAACGTGTTAAGTTCCGCAGGCGATCCAAAATTTAATTTAAAAGAACACATGGTAGCTAGGAAAAGGTTCAGACCTTTGTACAAAATTTTTATACAGTGGAACCTATAGGTTTTCCGAGTAGCAACCAACAATAATAATCAATTATTTCTATTATATTTGGACAATAACGGGTAAAGAAAGCCCTATTCAAATATATAGTCATAAGGGCCACATATGTATGCTCAAGAAAATGCAACCTAAGCTGCTCAGTAAGGACTCTAGTATCGGTAGAAGGGGTAGTAATGTGCGGATTAACAATCCTCCTTTTCCTATAGATTAATGATTATACATAAGAATTCAAACAAATATGGTAAATAACCAATATCCAGAATGAAAGGTTAGATTTAGAGGATACCTATAAGACATATTTGTAGTTTGGGACGTGAAAAGGGGAGGAAAATGTGAAAGAATTAACTGGAGGGCACCTTCACAACATCAGTTTGGCAAACAAAAAACACCTATATTCACTATTAAAATTGGGATTGGAGGTACCTTCAACCTTATAGAATGCGCCTCTAATGGCTTATGGAGGGTGTCTTCAAGGTCTTTAAAGGTGCCTTCAACGTGTTTTGGCAGGATTTTTGCTGCCTTTGTGAGAGGCACCTCTAACTTAACTAGAGGTACCTCGATTGTTTTTTTTTTAAATTAAATTAATTTAAAGTTTCAAATTAAATTTAAGAATTGTAAATGAGTTTTAATTACGTTTAAATTTAGTGTTAAATTAAGTTTTAATTATTTAATTAAGTTTTTATTAATTAAGTTTCAATTAAGTGTTAAATTATGTTTTAATTAACTTTAATTAAGTTTAACTTAAGTTCTAAATCAGGTTTTAATTAATTAAGTTTAAATTAAGTTCCTGTAAGTACCCCGTGGAGGTTTTGATGTGATCAACCAAGTCAAGTTAGGTTCTGCTATCTTTTAATACCTTGTGTCTAAGTGTGCAGGAACTTAGAAGCATAGGAAGTCGAGTGAAAGACGCATCTAGCGAGAAGGATAGTACGAAAGAGAGTCAATGGGCTCGGTGGATCCGAGGGATGAGGTGTTGCGAAAGAGTACGCTGGCAGACGAGAAGGAAGTGTGCGGTGTGTTTTAGGGATAAGAAGCCAGAGTGGAAGGTTACTCGAGAAGGTAGGAAAATGGATTTGGGTGCGCCTTATTCCAGATGGTCGAAATCACCCAAATGAGCAAGGCTAAAATGGGAGAAACCGGACAATCAACAAGCTATTGTCTGTCCAGCCCAGTTCGAGCACCTTGAGCTTGTGCCCTGGTCGAGCTTGTTCAGCCTGGTCTAGGCGCCCGGACTTGCTCCAAGTGTCCAGACCACAAAGTTTATTTTTTGCGGAGTTGTCATGATCCGTTGTATCGTGGATAAAATTTTATCCACCCCGGGTGCCTAAACCCTTCTAGGTGTCTGGATTAGTGCTATAAATATAGTCCTAATTTCAATAGTTAAAGTACAACACTTGTAAATAATTTCTCTTTCTGGTCTACTACTTTATGAGCTATCAATGTTGTAAGAGGCTACTCCACCCAAAGGAGATCTTCATAGTGAGCTTCATTTTCTTTGGATTAACAATCCTCTGATTGCAAACCAAGTAAATCTTTTCTTGCCTTTTCTTTTAATTAATTAGCTTCTTAATTCTTTGTGTACAAGTGTTTGTTTTAATTAACCTATAAGACTGAGAAAGGTTTGAGTTTGCATTTTTAGGGTTATTCACCCCCCCCCCCCCCTCTAGCCGGCTGACAGGGGACCAACAATTGGTATCAGAGCAAGATCACTTTAGAAGGACTAACAGCCGACTGAAGCAAAGAAATTGATGGACGGACCAAGCCTCATCCCGCCAAAGTTCGAGGGAGAGTTCGCACACTAGAAATGTCGAATGGAGGTATTCCTAAAAACTGACTTTGAAATTCTTTTAATAATTAAGTGTGGTTTTATATTTCCCAAAGATAAGCAAGGCCTAGATAAATAAGAACACCTCTGGATGAAAAAGGAGAAAAACAATTTCGTAGCCAACAGTAGAGTAGAATATCACTTATTAAGTGTATTACCACCTCAAGAAGTAAATCACATCGGAAGCTACACATCGGTAAAAGATCTCTGAGAAAAGTTCCTGGAACTCCACAAAGGCACATTCGAAGTGAAGCTTGCACCACGAGATATTCTTCGGAGCAGGCTAAAGAGTATCCGTCTAGAAAAAGGTGATAAGGTATCCCAACTACATGTAAAGATGAAGGAAATGATCATTGGACTGGTCAACATCGGCGAAATGATAACCAACTAGGACTCAGTATGCTATGCACTCAACGCTTTTCCTAGAACTCTAAAATGGACTTCGATCATAGATGTCTACTACATCTCAAAGGACTTGGAGGTAAGTACCCTAGAGGAACTTTTTTCAACTTTGGAATTACATGAAACTCTATGTGTAGGTACAACAAAAGAGCCAAGCCAGAATCTGGCACTAAAAGCCACCAAAAAGGACGAACCCAAGTCAGACTCAGATCTGGAAGGAGACTAAGAAGCTTACATGGAAAAGAAATTTAGAAAAAATTTTAGATCTAACAAATTTAAAGAAATATAGAACAGAAAAAATTTAAGAAATAGAAGAAAGGTTTAATGCTACCAGTGTCAAAAAGAAGGGTGCATAAAGGAGGACTACCCTGAACTCAAAAAGAAAAAAGACAAGAGGCCCAAGCTAAACAAGCACAAGAATCTCAAGGTCATTTGGAACGAAAGCTCATCATCCAAGTCAGAAATAGAAGCATACACCGGGCTAGAACTGATGGATAGCCACAAAGAACAAAGCACCTCAGAAGCCAGCATCGATCAAGGGGGAGCTACTTTAGACGAATACAACGAAGCAAGGGAGAATCAAGCTTTAGATTCTATATGGTAAGTGAGGTATGCCTCTGATGTGCGTAGATTTTATATACTTTTATGTATGTTTTGACGCACATTTACATACTTTGAGCTTGCTTGATCTATGTATTTTTATACTTCCAGCTTTCCTTTTAGCATATTTACTCTTTTTGTTCAGAGATCTCCTTTTGTGTATTTTCTGTACACAGGAGTCGAATTTGGTGAAGATTCTACATTCTTGGACAAACTTATGAGCTAAGCATTGGAGAAAGCACTTGGTCGTGTGCCACACACGGCCCTGCCTGGGTGGAGTGCTCTGGCCGTGTGGTCAACTAGGAGAAACAGACAAGGAACTTGTCCTGGCCGTGTGAACCTCACACGGCCATGCCAAGTCTTGAAGCAAATCAGAGTTTAATCCTTACATGGCCGTGTGGATCTACACAGCCGTGTAAGGTTTCCAGAGACCAAGAAGGCCCTGGTCGTGTGCACCGCACGGCCGTGCAGGGTTCCCAGCGCTTAAAAGTGTTCTGGCCGTGTGCACCACACGACCGTGCCAGGTTTCCATAAGCTGGGGCAGTCCAGGCCGTGTGGATCTACACGATCGTGCTTGGAGGTCTTGATGGGAGTTGTCCACGGTCGTGTACACCACACGGTCGTGTATGGATGGCAGAGAGGGGAAAGGCTCTAGCCATGTGAACCTCACACGGCCATGCCTCGGGGCCGTGTGGCGCCCGAAAGCCCCCCTCTATTTAAAGCCTCTTTGAAGATTTGAAAGGGGATCTTCTCCCCTTTGGGAGAAAGCAAGATTTGGTGGATTCGTCACATTCTTGGGAGGATTTTTGGGCTATCTAAAGGGAGATCTTGGCGAATTTGACTCCAGGAGCGAGGATTGGATCCGAAGATGGAGCTATATTGTAGATAAGTTTTCTTTCTCTCCTCTTCTTGGATTGGGATTGAAGAAATGCTTGTAATCTTCTTATCTTTGGTTTTCTTTCTTGGTTTTATGGAGAAGATCTTTTTGTTCTAGGATGGAGGGAGTATTTGTGAGATAAATTGATGTAAACTCTTGTGGATTTTCCATTTCTTTATTTCTATGATATTGCCTAGTGTGTATCGATTGGATCTTGAATATTTGATTGTGATTAGGGCTTAATTCTCATTCTTGATTGATTGTTTGGATATCTTATAGACTTTGTAGAGATTAACTCTCACTCGATTTTCCGAGGGTTCCATGTGATAGGTGCAAGTCCATGTAAGGACGTTTGAGGGATAACCTTGAAGGGGAAATGAGAATATTCAAGAGGGTAGGATAGATTTTATGATTCAAACCTTGTATCCTTATGGGTTAAGAAGCTATGAACTTCTATGTTGATATCCGAGGGAAGCATAGTAATAGGTGCAATCCTGTGTAAGGACAACATAGGTTCATATCTAATTGATCACATTTAGGTACATTTTTCAGTCCTAAGCCGATTATCCATTGCAAGAGAGAACCCGAAACCTTCTACAAATATTAGACAATTGAGAAATAAGAATTAGTAAACCATATACATTCAAGAGATATTACAAAGAAACCAAAACTCCTAGAACCTCCTTTTATCATAACTCAAACCCCAAACTCTTGTTTGTTAATCTTTCATTTTAGATTTGTTTTTCATCCTTAGCATTTGAAACCAATTGATTAGTTGTTTAGCTAATTCGCTTTGAGATATTTCTAGTGCTTATTCCAGTCCCTGTGGATACGATAATCTTTTATATTATTTGCAATATTTCCATACACTTGCGGAACGTGATAGCCTCTTACCACCAGATCAACTGTATTTCAATATTAAATCAATGGAAAAATCAATGTGTAAATTAAAAACTAAAAATGATAGTTTAAAAAAGGGGAATTTAGAAATAAAAAGATTTTTGGCAAAATCTTGCTTAATGGAGGATGTTGAAAAATTGAAAATTGAAAATGCTAATTTAAAGGAATAAATAGAAACTTTTAAAAATTCAACATGCTCAAATTTTAGATATTCTCAAAGATTAAATTGGTATTACAGAGTTCACATGGGTCAAATCAAAAAGGTAACAAAAATATACATTTCGAAAATATTTGATCAATCGAGTAGGAAGGAACCTATATTGGGTTCTAAAATCATGCTTAGTTTAATTTATACATATTTCTAATATTAATTTAATTTAATATTTGTCTTTTAATTGCCTAATGTGCCAAAAAAAAATTCCTAGAATTTTTATTCAAAATTAATTAGGTATTAATTTTTTCAAAAAAAAAGGATTTCATTTTCTATTTGTAAAAAAAAATTAAAATTTTTTTAACTGTTATATTATTTTTTATGATTCATTTTTTAAATATTATAATTTTCAATTTAAAAAATATTGCAAAGTTATTTTTGGTAAAAACTTATAAGAACATCCACAACGCTAATTCGCTATAACATCCACCACCTCATCAAAAGGCATGGGGCTCATTGCCACATACTCATTATAACAACATATCTCTTTCACTCACATCTCTTTTAACATTAACACTCATTATTTATGGGCACACCGTCCACTCACTCACTCTTTTACTATTTTTTTAAATAATATTAAAAATTTTAAAATTAAAAAAAAAATTGAGAGAGAGAGTGTACAAAACCTTTGAACACTCTCTCTCCTCTCTCTTGTGAGTGGCCATTATAATGTCGGTTCACAATGGAGAGGAGGTGTTAAATGAGCATTATAATGCTCATTTAATACCCCATTGAGGATGCTCTAATATTCATTGTCTAACAAAATATTTTTGAAATATTTTGACTAATATTTAAATTTCTATATATTATTTATCAAAATCCTAATTTTTAATATTAAAAATTCTCAAACACATAATTTTTGAAAATTTAATTTTTCTACAAAAATAGTTACTCTATTATATTCTCAGAAAATATCTCAATATTTTTTGAACCTTAAATCTATTTTAAAGTATTTTTAAGAAAAATTTATTTTTTTAGTAAATAATTTATTACTGCTTAAATTAATTTTATTTTCTCATGAAAATTGTATTACTACTTTGGATATGTCTTCTTAACATTTATAAAAATTCTCAGAATTTTTCAGAAAATAAATTATTTTTTAAAAAAAATCTTATTAATAAAAAAATTAAAATTTTGAGAATAAATTCTAAAATTTTTTCTTTATTATTAGTCACTGTCTGTTTCTTCCTTAGACTTTAATTTTAATTAATTTAGCAACACCCCTATTTTTAATGAGATCAAAGAGGGAGAGTTAGAAGTTAAGTTTAAGGGAGAGGTCTAATGTTTTAAACTTGCATAGTCATTTAATTTATTGTCTTCTTTTACCCTAACTTAACTTGAGTTAATCCATATCAAAAAGGGAGAGATTGTAAGTACCCCATGGAGGTTTTAATGTGATCAACCAAGTCAAGTTAAGTCATGTTGTCTTTTAATACCCTGTGTCTAAGTGTGCATGAACTTAGGAGTACAAGAAGTTAAGTGAAAGACGCAGCTAGCGAGAAGGATGACACATAAGAGAGTCGACGGGCTTAGTGCATTCGAGGGATTAGGAGCTGTCGAAGAGTACGTTGGCTTGAGAAGGAAACATGGGGCATTTCTAAGGGATGAGAAGCAGAAGTGGAAGGTTTCTCAAGAAGGCTGGAAAATGGATTCGGGTGAGTCCAATTTCGGATGGCTGAAATCACCCATGAAAGCAAAACCAGAATGGGAGAAACTAGACAGTCAACAAGCTGTTTACTACCCAACCCGGTCCGGACACCCGAACCCACGGGGACTTCTAGGGCGCCTCGGGCTTGCACCCTAGTCAAGCTCGTTCATCCCAGTGCGAGCACTTGGACCATAAAGTTTATCTTTTGCCGAGCTATCACGATCCGTTGCATCATGGATAAAATTTTATCCACCCCTAAGCGCCTGAATTAGTGCTATAAATACAACCCTGATTTCATTAGTTGAAGTACAACACTTGTAAACAATTTGTCTTTCTGGTCTACTAATATGTGAGCTGTCAACGTTGTAAGAGACTACTCCGCCTAAAGGAGATCTTCAAAGTGAGCTTCATTTGCCTTGGATTAGCAATCCTTTTATTACAAACCAAGTAAATCTTTTCTTGCCTCTTTCTTTTAATTTATTAGCTTCTTAATTCTTTTTATGTAAGTGTTTGTTTTAATCAAGTTACAAGATTGAGAAAGGTTTGAGTTTGCATTTTCAGAGCTATTCACCCCCTCTAGCCGACCGCTAAGGGATCAATAGTTCTATTTATTTAATTAAGTTTAAATTAAGTGTTTATTAATTAAGTTTAAATTAAGTGTTAAATTAAGTTTTAATTCTTTAATTAAGTTTAAATTAAGTGTCAAATTATGTTGTAAGTTAAATTTTAATTTTAATTTAATTTTCATTTTAATTTAATTTTAATTTAATTTTCAATTTAATTTAATTTTAATTTTAATTTTAATTTTAATTTTAATTTTAATTTTAATTTTAATTTTAATTTTAATTTTAATTTTAATTTTAATTTTAATTTTAATTTTAATTTTAATTTTAATTTTAATTTGATTTAAATTTAATTTAATTTTAATTTTAAGTTAAGTTTTAATTTATCCTTAATTATCTCACCTAGTTTATGTTTTTAATC
Source organism: Zingiber officinale (assembly GCF_018446385.1). NCBI lineage: Eukaryota > Viridiplantae > Streptophyta > Magnoliopsida > Zingiberales > Zingiberaceae > Zingiber > Zingiber officinale. The sequence continues at coordinate 46,898,499 of NC_055986.1, forward strand.
AAGGATATCCTATAATTTTGTGAGATGATTAGTTATAGATTTATATTTTAAGTTCACTTGATTTTGTGTTAGATTCAGGTTTAATCATCAGTTAATTAAATGCACATTTCAAAAATTTACTTTTAGGTTTTGACGAGGCATAGGGCCCTTCTTGGTATCGGAGCAACGACCACTTCTAGACAGCATTTTTTTGAGAAATTGAACATTTAATCTTCTTAATAATAAACTTTGGTTTAACTAGTCTAGAATGAGGTGAGATAGCTTCAGTTAGTTCCACTTATCTAAGTAGACCAAGTAAGGTATGCCTTATCCTACCTAACCCCCTAAACCAAGTTTTCCTAACATACTATCATCTCACCCGACCCAAATACTATGGTTGGATAAGAGTCAACTTATCTTTTTAATCTAAATCTAATTACTCGACTAGGTAGACTATTAGTTTAGAGGTGTCAACTAGTTTGGTGTCTCCCCCTGAATTATTGAACTTGGGTGAAGTTTTAGGTTTATGAAGATTTGATTTGCAGTCATACTAGACTTGATTATAGCTGTCGATCTATCATGTTAATCTATTGAACTAAAGAAAAGAGTTACAATTATCTTTTGGAGGTGAAGAACTTGGAGAAGACGCTATTACTGTGGAGCTCACTGTCGCTGAGAAGATCACACCTTGGAACCTTCTCAAATATATCACAAACCAAATCCCTCTTATCTTAATGTTCCCAATTACACACCCCTTGATCTTTGGCTTAGATGCCCTTATATAAGAAAATTGAGTAAGACGAAAGGGAAGGGGTGCCCCTTCATCTCCTTAATGTTTGCATTAATGAGGAAGACAAAGAGGAAGAGGTGCCCCTTCATCTCCTTAATATCCAACATCTCTCACTCATCCAAGTCAATTCATAAAGTATATCTAGTCATAAAGACTATGTAAGAACATTTAATTCATATGTTAGAGAAAATGGTTCATGCGACAGCAAACACAATGAGCAATTACTACTAAGAAAGTTATGACACTTAACTTAGCTACTTTTATAGAATGAATCTGAGACATCAACATCTTTCCTTTATCCCAGATTAAATTATTTGCATCAATATGAATATCTCTAATGCCTCATAATGACTATTATGTCAAGAGCGTATTCAACATCTCTAATCAATATAATTATTCATAATTACATTTTATATACTGAATAAAAATGTAACTGGTACTAGTGAATAATGTCAAAGATATAAATCAATCTTAATCTTTTTGTTAGCTAAAATCTATTCATTCTAATCAATCACTTTCCTAATTATACTCCATAGACCGAATCATCCATAGCAATACGATACTTGCTAAAGTAGTAGACACTAATTAGAACTTCAAATAGATAGTTAAATAGTCACTTAGGGTAAGATTGAGATTAACTTATAATCTCAAGGGGTCTCACATAGTAGAGAAGCAGGGATCCATTCTCCTAATACCCTTTTTATCGCCATAACACATGTGGTATGAATCACATGTTATGATGTTATTCTCTTTACTAAAAAGAGAGTATGTTTTTCTCTAAATTTAACATCATACAGATTTTGATCTAGATATATCTAATGTCTAATCCTACCTCTCTTATGTGCTAGTCACTATTCCCAAGGCTAGTAGCCGCTCGTGATTTACGTCCTCCGTGTTGGCCCTGGGACGGGTTGGCGGGGGTGATGGGGGCGAGTGTATTCACCTTTTGCCGCCTGAATTCAACATATGAATTCCAATATGGCCTTAAGCAAATCTAATACATGGTGGATTTATTTACTCCGATTATTATATAAATGATCTCATCTTGACATAATTATTAAGACGACCTTAACTTATAGGCATGTCTCTATTCACAACTACATAAGTTGTCTCATAAGTAATTGTCTTACCTCTATTTATACTTAAAAAATAAAGATAATTATCCATATGAGTGGACCAATCAAAATCTGTCAACATGCTTATCGAGACTTTATTCAAATGTAACAAAGACATATACACTAAATAGATTATGACATTTTCATATATCTAATTATTTTTACAATATATTACATTCTTCAAAGTCTCAAAGACTTCACATGTCCTTGAAATGAATCTTTAGTTAATGGCTTAGTAAAAGGATTTGCAAGAATATTATGTGTAGAGATGTACTCAAGAACTATCTTTTTCTTGTCAACAATATCCCTTACAAAAGTATACTTAATTTTTATATGCTTACCTTTGCTGTGATATTTGAGATCTTTGAAAAAAGCTATAGCAACTTGACTATCTCAATACACTATAATAGGACGCCCACTATCTTTAGTAATCTTCAAATGCTTCAAGAACCTTCTTAACCAGACAACCTCTTGCACAACCGTTGCACAAGCCATATACTCAGCTTCCAGTATCGATTGTGTTACATAAATTTATTTCTTGCTATTCCATGAGATGGTGCCACCATTTAGCAAAATATATAGGTAGATGTGTATTTTCTATCATCAACGTTCCCTGCCCAATCTATATCTATGTAGCCATTCAAGCTCATATCTGATCCTTCGAAACAGAGATAATGATTCATTGTTCCTTTGAGATATCTGAATATCCCCTTCACCACTTTTCAGTGTCTCTTGATCCTAGGTTTTATTGGAAATGACTAAATAAGCTAACTACATTGGTTATATTAGGACGAGTACACAACATAGTGTACATTAAACTACCAATACCACCAGCATATGATTTTTTCTTCATTTCGGCTATTTTTTTGGAGTCTTAGGATATATATTGATCCTGTTTGAAGGTGATGAGATGGTCTGTTGGCTCCGATGGGTGCTTGATCGAAGAATAATGCACTTCTCAACATCTGAAGGAACTCCTCAACGATCCTATGCACAATCAAACGAGCCAACAAAGTGTTAGTGACCTAAGACCGGTGTGGGAATCCATGGCTAGGCCCTCCGACACTCAAGTAAGTTTCCTCTCTCCAAAAGTGGAAGAAGAATAGTAGCCCCAGTGCAAGAAAGTAGGATTCAGATGTAAATGTTTACGTAACTTGCCAGTGGAGAGGATTTCCCTTTTTATACCACCTCATATAACCTTTGTGATCGTGAGGTGGTCCCCGATTTGTTAGAGTTTGTTAGGTGATGGAAGAAAGTAAAACTTGGGCGACGTGCAATAATCCTCTGAGGAATCATTTTTCTACCCCAGATGTACCTCCTTTATCATTTATAACTTAGGCCCTTAATTAAATAACCAATGGAGTGTATCATTGTAACTAATTAATTAATGAAGAAGCTTAGAGGGAATATTCCCTGATAAGCTTGCCAGGCTATTCTAATGTTGTCGACTGATTGTCTACTGAATATATCTCAATTGGTCACTAAGCAGTCATATATTGAGAATATCTTTTATTGAATATATCTCAGTCGGTCATTAAGCCAGTCATGTATTGAGCATACCTTCTGTTGAATATATGTCGGTCAGTTATTAAGTCAGTCGTATATTGAGAATACCTTCTGTTGAATGTATCTCGGCCAGTCATTAAGCCAGTTGTATATTGAGAATACCTTCTGTTGAATATATCTCGATCGGTCATTAAGTCGGTCGTATATTGAGAATACCTTTTGTTAAATATATCTCGGCCGATCATTAAATCGGTCATATATTGAGAATACCTTCTATTGAATATATCTCAGTCGGTCATTAAGTCGGTCGTATGATGAGATGATTGAGTACTTTTAAGCTCACTCTGGCATTGCCTAGTCAAGTGCATACCGAAAGCCTTATGTTCAGTCAACCTTCGCCCGATCGATCATATGCTAAGAGTTTTATAAGGCTGAGTACCCTTAAGCTCGCCCAGGCTTTGCTTGGTCGAATATACATAGGCATCCTTATGTTCGCTCATCCTTTAACCAGCCAATCATATACTAAGAGTTTTATAAGGTTGAGTACCCTTAAGCTTGCTCAGGCTTTCCTTGGTCGAACGTACATAGGCAGCCTTATGTTCACTCGACCTTCACCCGGTCGATCATTTGCTAAGTGTTTTATAAGGCTGAGTACCCTTAACCTCGCCCGGGCATTGCCCGGTCGAACGCACACAAGCAGCCTTATGTTAACTCGGCCTTCACACAGTCGATCATATGCTAAGAGCTTTATAAGGCTGAGTACCCTTAAGCTTGTCTGGGCTTTGCCCGGTTGCACGCACACAGGAAGCCTTATGTTCGCCTAGCCATCAACCGGCTAATCATATGCTAAGAGTTTTATAAGGGTAAGTACCCTTAAGCTCGCCCAGGCTTTGCTCGGTCGAACGCACACAGATAGCCTTATGCTCGCTCAATCTTCACTCGGCCAATCGTATGCTAAGAGTTTTATAAGGATGAGTACCCTTAGGCTCGCCTGGCCTGTGATCGATTGAACTCACACAGGCAACCTTATGTTCGCTCAGCCTTCACCCGGCCAATCGTATGCTAAGCGCTTTATAAGCCTGAGTACCTTTAAGCTCGCCCGGGCTTTGCCCGGTCGAACGCACACAGGAAGCGTTATATTCGCTCGGCCTTCACCCGGCCGATTGTATACTAAGAGTTGTATAAGGCTGAGTACCCTTAAGCTCGCCCAGGGTTTACCTATTCAAACGCATATAGGTAGCCTTATGTTCGCTCAGCCTTCACCCGAGCTTCCTGCTCAAGAAACTCTCGGGCACACTTCTAGGATTTTGATTCGGGGCGATCAAGAGAACTAGGTAACAAACATTACCCTATCCTAACCTTGACTGCGACCTCACCTTGATGTTAATATCCTTGTCATCTCCTGAACCCTCTCACCATAATCTGTATCACTAGCCTCCCCTTCAAGTCTAGTCGAAGGAGGTGTAGTCGACTGACTATACTCAATTTCTAGTCTCGCTCACTCCTCCTTTGTGACTATAAATGCTATTTCTTTTTCAAGACCATCGAAAGTGTAGTCAATTCATTCATCATTTACTCTATCAACCTCAAGAAAGGGGTGGCTTAATTTTTCACAAGAGTTAACTTTCCAATTCTCCCTTTAAAAGAGGATGACCCAACACCTGTAGTTGTATATCTTCATCCCCTTTATTTGACTAAAATCCATTGCTCATGGTGTCGAACTCTAAGGTTGATGAACTATAACAACATCGTCAGTGGTTGGATCATATGGCTCAACTGCTCACTCAGAAGGGCATAGACCTAGCAGAGGTGCTGCAGGAAAGGACTTTCAATATTCTCTTCGAAGGGAAATTGAAGAATGTTGGATGGCTGCTAAATCTCATGTCCTTGCTGAGACAGCGTTGAAGGTAAAAACCTATTCGGATATAGAGAGCCAGACTCAAGCCATGATCTTTTTAAAAGGGAAATACGAATCTTCCCTGTCCCTCACAATAGAAGAAGCAAAGGCTAAGGATTAGTTGATCATGCAACAGAAATGAAACCTGAAGTTAACCCAAGATGAATTGGCACAAGCTTAGTTCACGATTGCGAAAGAAAAGGAGAAAATAAAGCATATAGAACTTTTTTGCCATGTGTGCCAAGCTCATGGAAGGAATTGGAAAAGAAGTTCACCCATCCCCGAAATTATTATATTTCTAATAATCATGAATGAGAGAAAATTTAAGGGGCGATCAACTGTACTTCAACGAGCTAATCTTATCATGTGTCAATGAAATTCAAATTTAAGTACCTCCTAGTTTTATTCCCACTCACTTATTTTTCTTTGATCGTAAGGTTCTCTTACAACTTGTGTTCTCAATTGTACTTTAGGTACCTAGCGATTTGTGCCCTTGGCACTTAGTGACTTCTGTTGGGACCTTGACGTCCGCTAGAGGGGGGTGAATAGCGTGTCACCCAAAATGTCACTTCCTACAATGGTTAGTACGCACAACGGAATACAAAAACAAATACTAACAATAAAAATCAAACCTAACACGTTGATTTAATGTGGTTCGGAGATAAAGCTCCTACTCTACGGCTGTCCATATGGTGGACAATCCTAATCCGTCGGTGGATGATTCCTCGGATAACTTTCGTCTAGCTCGCGTAGCTCCTTGTGGGTGGAGAAACCTCGTCGCAACCTTGTACAAGCACGCTAGATCACTTGGGCACTTGGAGACTCTAATTAGGGTTTACCACCACTAATTTCGTCACCCTCAACCAAGCTCCCAAGGCTTGGTTATATAGGCCACGGGTAGGAAAATTCTACCAACCAGTCGACTACCAAAACCATTAGTCGACTACCCTCTTGTGGAAATTCGATCGTTACATCCCAACGGCTTGATACCAGTCGACTGGTAAAAGTACCAGTCGACTACTCCACACTGGCCGAGTGAACAGAAGCATTTCGTTCACTCCCAGTCGACTGCCCAGTCAACTGCACTAGTCAACTGATGAAACCACCTGTCGACTGCTACAGTAACGCTACAGTAAAACCCTAATTCTAAGATTTTACCCTCGAGTACATTCACTCATCGCTCATCCTCTCCCGACCAACCTAGACCTAGCCTTCCAGCCTTCTCCATCAGCCTTGCGTCCCTCGGATGCCTCCCCATCCTTTACGTCTTGCCTTCTGGAGCTTCCATCAGCCTTGTCATTGTTGTCGGAGCTTCCTTTGCCAAGAGGTCACACCTTCGGGACTTCGTCCATTGCCAAGTCACACTTGGACTTACGTTGCCAAGACTACATGCTTGGACTTACACCGCCAAGACTCATCCTTGGACTTTCCTCCTTTGCCAAGATCACACTTGGACTTTCCTTGTTGTACCTATATCCTGCACACTCACAATGCATATCAAATACAATAATAAACCTAACTTAAACCTTTGCCCAAACATCAAAACCTAGGGTACCCAGATTGCTCCAGCAATCTCCCCCTTTTTGATGTTTGGCAACCCATTTAAGTTAGGGAAATAATATAGAAATACATATGCAAATAAATATGCAAATCAACTCATGCATAAATAATGGAATGTAAATCCCTAAGCTCCCCCTTTACCTAAACTCCCCCTTGAGCTAGGATTTCTTGCAAAGGTAAATCTCTCCTCCTTTGTAAATGAATATGCTACCCTTGCCATAATTATGCATCCCTAGCATATTCCTTCTTATTGGCCTTGGTTGACTCTCCCTTGTCCTTTGTCACACCTTCCTTACCAATGTTGTGTGTCAATTTAGCACTTGACCTCCTTTTGGTCTTCGAGATATCCAATTTGATATTTTTTGGTCTTTGACCACCCAAACACATGTCAAGTCCTCTAGGTCCAATAATGAACCTATCTAGGACTTTCTCCATTTCTTCAAGCCTTACCTTCAAGGCTTGATTTTCCAATTCTAGGGTTCTAACCCTAGACTCAACATGTCAACCTTAGGCATCCCTAGACCTACCCACCTTCCTAAGCATATGTCTCCCTTTCTTGGGATTAATGCTTAGGTTTTCACCCACTTTCCTTCCCTTAGGCAAAATAGTTTGGGTCTTATTAGGTCTACCCTTACTAGATTTAGCATGAATAGATCTCTGAGGGTTATCACCTACATTAACCCTATTCTTATCATTATATCTAAATCCATGAATATGTTGGGATGTATACTATAAGCCTAGCTTTTGTATGAACATCTATTTTGAAATATTTTGAAATGAGAATCACTTTGGTCAAATGTTTACATTTTATATTTATATATGTTAATGCAGTTGCCCATTTAATTTATATTGTAGATAACATGGTGTGTGGTGTCACACAGAAGATCATGTTATCGGTTCATTATAAATTATAAATAGTCGCTCACAACCAAGATGGATAGGGGCAAACCATTGGAACGGTTGTAGTGTAATTTGGTATTAGTCTATCTTGACTATAAAATTACACTAGTACACTATGTGTGTATTGAGCAGGACCATCTGAGGTTGTTCAATTTATACTGACTATATAAAAGAACAGAACCTCTGTTATTATGGATGTGTGTTCTCTTAATCCCTATATAATAACAAGCACGTATACTTAGTATTTATTTCTTTAACTTATCAATGGGTGAGATTTATTCGTTAAATCAATAGGCCCGATGAGTTGAGAGATAGTATTATTTATATGGTGTCTTGTTGATTATGGAATGAATCTATGTCCTAATTATTTAGGTTGATGATGTCCCCTTGAGGAGCTCATAAGGATTATCATGTAAACCCTGCAGGTGGACTTAGTTTGGCATGATAATAAAATTGAGTGGTACTACTCTTGGAATCATATGTTAATTAGTTGGGTTGTCAGTAACTCAATTAATTAACGGATATATGATATCTTAAACACGGGGAGATTAATGCACTCATGATAAGAAGGAGCCCATATTGTATTATGGGATTAGTGCGGTAGTTCAATAATAACCCTTTAGTGCTATGGGTTATTATTGATGGACTTGGCTTGGGTGTTCGGGCTGAACACAGGAAGCCCAAGCCCATCAGGAGGCCTAAACCAAGTCCTCCTCTAGGTCCCTATTGTAAACTCTATATAAAGCCTCGCATCCACCCATCCACAACTTGGTTTGGTTTATCTTAACTTGATTTGGTTTAACTTGGTTTGGTTTAACTTAACTTGGTTTGGTTTAACTTAACTTGGTTTGGTTAAACTTGGTTTGGTTTAACATAGTTTGGTTTAGATTTTTTCTAAACAAAATTCTATTATTTTTTCTTTCTTTGTAACTGATGGCAAGCCTATAAAAAGGAGTAGGTGGTGGCCCCTAAAATCTAACTTTCTAATTTTCCTAATTCTCTTTTCCCTTTCTTGTGGTCGGTGGCACCTCTCTCTCCCTCTAGGGCTGGCACCCCTTTCCCCCTCCTCCTTTCTTAGGGTCGGCACCCCTTTCCCCCTTCCTCTCCTAGCTAGGTCCGGCGCCCCTTCCTAGCAATCCATTGGTGGCCGGTGGCAAGAAGAAGAAGAAGAAGAGGAAAGAATAAGGAAAATTATTAGAAGGTGCCCCATCCTAGAGCCTCCTTTTGTTGCCGGTGATTTGGAAATCGAGAAGAGATGGAGGGAGGTGTTGTCTTGGTAGATCGTCACCCACATGGCGTCCAAGAAGAGGAGAGGAATACGGTAGAAGATCAAGAGGTCTTTAGCTATAAAGAAAAGGTACAATTAGCTCTTTAATTCCACTGCGTAATTAGTTAGTTTTCTTTGTATCATTTTTTAGAATACCAACACAAGAGGCCAGCGATCTTGTACTTCGATCAAGGTGTACTTTGATCATTCAAGAACTTGCTTGATTGATCAAACACATGACTGATCGAACATACGGGTTGCTAGGAAAAGTTTTGTTCTTGTACAATTTTTTTTATATAGGGAAATTGAAACAGAACGGAATTTCAACGCCCTTCATGTGGTATTAGAGCGAGTTTTCTGGTTTTATGTGATTGGTTTTCGGTTAAATTATACACTGTTCATACATAAGTTTAGGATGGATAATGGCAGGATGTGCTAGATAGATTAACTCTGTGGTTGCAGGCATCCTAGATCCAACTATTATAGCTTTGTGTGTTTGTGTATGATTTGAACCCTTGGGCATGTCGTGGTTGTTTATGTGTGCATGATTGTAATAATTCAATACGATCAGTTGCCATATTATTATTATTTTTTACATTCTGTTCGATCTAGATTACATGTAAATTCCTTTGTGGAATATAGGATCGAAGAATGTAAATTTTATTTCTTTTTATTCCGGCTTGTATCCTTGCTATGTGTGGTGCTATTTTGAGGACCGGAGGTGTGGGGAAGAAGGAAGCAAGATAGACGCGATGGCTTGATCCATTGGCGGCATACGCGACGGCTTGATCCATTGGCGACATATTGGAGGACAGCATTGGATGAGGCTATAATAGTTGGAAATTTTATTTTCATATTTATTTCCTTTATATGCTATTTTATGTGCTGTGATGTGTGTGTTGTGATGTGCATGTTATGATGTGCGTGCATGATTAAAATTCCTCGATTTAAAAAACTAAGTAGGAGAGGGATTATTTAAATAAATTTCACAGTCTCCATTATTAGTTTGTAAGTGATGCATTTAAACTTGCGCGTTGGCTTTAAGTGTCTTCCTCCATATCGAATAAGTTTGTTTGTGGATCACTAGATCAAACTTCCTCTATGGATGATTATAGGAAATTATTTAGGCATGTGTGATCTTCTTCATCTGAAGGGGCACAATCCTAATTAATGGACTAAGTATCGAGTAATGGTATATACTTAGGCACATTTAATAGTATCCTCCCCATCGGAGTCACTGCTATTATTTGTTTGGCCGAAGATGAATCAACTATAACATAGTGAAAACAAAACTAAAACATAGTGAAAACAAAATAAAGATGAAAATACAAAATACAACTAACTAAAAGAACCCTTGGGTTGCCTCCCAAGAAGCGCTTGTTTAGGGTCTTTAACTCAACCAATCCAACTTATTCTTCTCATTTCCTTTCCCTTGGAGGGAAGACATATTTTTCATTTTTGTTGGGAGGTCTCCTCCCAACATCCTCCACCAAATTGTTCTTTTCATTATGTGACCTTCCATGAGGATGGAAATTTCATTCCTCAAGTTTGTAAATGCTTGCCCTACTACAAGCATTTAAAAGAGAAGAAACATGGTTAGAGACATTAGATAAATCATACTCCAACCATTCCTTACCAATTACCAATGACAACTTATGATTTTTAACATCAATAATTGCTCCAGCTGTAGCAAGGAATGGTCTTCCTAATATGATAGGAATTTTAGGGTCCTCTTCCATGTCCAACACAATAAAATCTGTGGGAATAATACTCCCACAAACTTCTACTGGCACATCTTCAATAATACCCATAGGGTACCTGTAGGAATGATCAGCAAGTTGTAGTATCATAGTAGTAAGTTTAATGTTTTTGAGACCTAACTTATTACAAATTGAATAGGGAATGAGGCTAACACTTGCCCCCAAATCACAAAAAGCTTTTTCAATGAATTCTGTTCCTATATTGCAAGGAATATAAAAGCTCCCTGGATCCTTCAATTTCGGGGAAGTGTTCTTCACCAAAAGAGCGCTGCATTCCTCAGTTAGTGCAATGTGTTGGTGCAACCTTAGGTCAAGGTTGACCTGGTTGACCCGACTCGAGTTGACTTGACTCGAGTTGTATTTTGATGTTTGACTTGGGAAGATTGTTGATGCAACCTTAGGTCAAGATTGACCTAGTTGAGTTGTATGTTGATGTTTGTCGGGAAGAGAGTTCTATTCTTGATGTTTGACAAGAATAGATGTTTGGGAAATTGTTGGTGCAACCGTAGGTCAAGGTTGACCTGGTTGACCTGATTCGGGAAAAGTCCAAGCAGGGAGCTTGGCACGAGTGCACTGGAGAAGTCCAATTATGTAAACTTGGCACGGAGAAGTCCAAGCAGGAAGCTTGGCATGAGAAAGTCCTAACTGGGATGTTAGGCAGTTGGAAAGTCCTGGTAAGTGAAGCCAGGCAGTGGGAAAGTCCTAACTGGGATGTTAGGCAGTTGGAAAGTCCTGGTGAGTGAAGCCAGGCAATGAGAAAGTCCTAACTGGGATGTTAGGCAGTGTGAAAACCCTAGTGAGTGAAGTTAGGTGAAAGTCCTGGTGAGTGAACCCAGGCAAGGGAAAATCCAGATGGATCAGGGATGATCGGACTTCTGGTGTTGGAAAGTCCAAGTAGGTCAAGGGAGTGATCGGATACTTGGCACGAAGAGGAAAATCCAGATGGATCAGGGATGATCGGACATCTGGTGTGGAAAAGTCTAAGTGGGTCAAAGGGATTGACCGGACACTTAGCGGGGAGTGCTAGCAGGTCAAGGGAGTGACCGGATGCTAGGCATGATGTACCAACAGGTCAAGGTTGACCGGATGTTGGTGTGGAAGCCTTAGGTTTAGGGCTGAGAAGTTTGGATCGGGCTGCAGACCGATCCAATGATACATGGCTCATCTGATCGGTCTGGTGACCGATCAGTGACCGATCAGTATGCTACTGATGGTTATCTGATCGGTCTGGAGACCGATCAGAAGGAGATCAGTGGCAAACTAGCAGAGAAGAGAAGCCTGATCGGTCTACGGACCGATCAGAAGGTTCCCTGATCGGTCCATGGACCGATCAGGGACGGAACAGAAGCGAAGGCTTCTTCCCTGATCGGTCTGCAGACCGATCAGGATGTTGCCTGATCGGTCCACAGACCGATCAGGGTTCTAGCCGTTGTGACGCAACGGCTAGTTTCTTCGCTGTTTCTTCCTCGCAGGTATAAGGAGACGAGGGCATCTTCTGTGCAGAACTCTCTTTCTTTTTCCTCCTTAGAACTTCTGTTCTGCTGCTGAAGTTTCAGCTTCGACTGAGCTTTGTTGAGCTCACTTCCGAAGCCCCGTGTGAGCTTCTTTCGGTTGAGCTGCTTGTTGGCATTCGTCCGTGAAGTTGTTGCTTCCAGGACTTCAGTCGACGACAAGAAGGCAAGCTTGTATTGTTACATTCATTGTATTTACTTCTTGTATTCCTTGTATTCTATCTTGCTGTTGTGAGTTATTGTGGCGAGGTTTCTCCACCCACAAGGAGTATCTATTAGCCGGGTTTCCGGGGACTCATCCACCGACGGATTGGTAGGCTTCGTCCACCTTACGGACACGCCGAGGAGTAGGAGTTCATCTCCGAACCTCGTTATATGGTTTGTCTTTCTTCTCCTGTTTTCTTTCTACGTTGTATTTCCGCTGCACTAACCTAATCGTAGGAAGAAACGCGAAAGATTGGGGTCGGCTATTCACACCCCCCTCTCTAGCCGAGTACGAACGATCCTAACACAATGGTCTCTACATCTCCTCTCTTTCTTTTATTTGACATGATGTCCTTCAAGAATTTGGCAAACTTTGGCATTTGAAGAATAGCATCTATAAGAGGAACTTCAACGCATATCTCTTTAACCTTCTCCAAAAATTTGCCAAATTCTTCATCCTTTTTAAGCATATTGAGTCTTTGGGGAAAAGGGATAACTGTGCTCTGATGGTTCAGTGGAAGAGTCTCTTCAACCTCAATAGTATTCTCCTCATTATTAAAAATTTGACTAGGTGTAGGAGGAGAGAGCTCTTCTTCATTTTGCATCCCTTTTTGAGCAGTCACTTGGGGATTTCGCAAGGTCCGTCCACTCCTAAGCTCAATTATGTTGCAATACTCCATAGGATTTACATCAGATTTTCCAGGAAGTTATCCTGGTGCTCTAGAAGATGAGGAAGCTAGCTGGGCAATTTGGCTATCCTGAATCTTTTGATGCTTTTCAGAATTATCCATTCTCTATGTAAGCTTCAATAGATCCTGCTTCATTTCATTTTAATTGGAGATAATTTCTTCAAGCATCTTTTCAATTTTGGATGTAGGAAAGCCTTGAAAATATTGTTGTTGAAAATTTTGTTGCCCAGATTGAAAATTTGGTCTTGCCCCCATAGATGGTCCTTGATCCTGATTATTTCTGTAAGAGAAATTTGGATGATTTTTCCATACAGGGTTGTAAGTATTTGAGTATGGGTTGTTCTGTCTTTGATTGAAACCCATGATTGCATCGCATTGCTCCAATTGATTAATTTGTGCAGTGATAGCTCCTAATGGACATGAGTCATTTGAATGTTCTGAACTCCCACATACTTCACAAGATATAGCAATGACATTTACCATATTTGAACTAGTCCCCATATTTTCAAATTTTTTTGTAAAAGCATCAAGTTTTGCAGCCAATAAATTCACTTCATCAACATCAAACTTTCCTGATGCTTTTGTTATTGGGTTTATTGAAGGATGACCACCACTTCTTTCATTTACCCATTGATGATGATTTTGTGCTACACTCTCTATGATTTCCTCAGATTCATCCAAATTTTTATTCATGAGTGCCCCTCAAGCAACTGAATCAAGGGACACATTGGTATGATAATTAATACCATTATAGAAAGTATGCAACACTAACCATCTTTCCAAACCGTGGTGAGGGCATTGTCTTAGCATACTATTGTATCTATCCCAAGCTTCAAATAGAGATTCTGAGTCAGCTTGTTTGAAACTTGCAATCAAATTCCTCATATGAGCAGTTTTACTTGGGGGATTGAATTTATCAAGGAATTGTTGCTCACATTGTTCCCAAGTGGTGATACTGTTGGGAGCCAAAGAATTCAACCATTGCTTGGCCCTATCTCTCAAAGAAAACCCAAATAATAATAACCGCACTGCTTCTGAAGGAACACCATTCATTTTCATTGTCCCACATATTTCATAAAAGACCTCTAAGTGTTAATTAGGGTCTTCATGTGGTCCTCCACCAAATTGATTTTGATGCACCATGGAAATAATTGCAGGTTTGATCTCAAAATTATTTGCCTCCACTGAGGGTCTTGAAATACTAGATCGAAAACCCCTAGCATAAGGTGCTGCATAATCCTTTAGTGGTCTATTAGCCATGTTCAAATGCTCTTGTTCTTCAATTTGTCTCTACAGAAATCTTCTTCTATGAAATGTTCTATCAATTTTAGGGTCAAGAGGAAAAAATTCTCCTGCAAAGTTAGATCTTCGCATACACAAGAACAAGATTGCAATAGAAAATAAATCAAACAAAGAAATTAAAAACAGAGAAAGGTAAGATTGGAATGTTAGAAAACAAAAAAAAATGCATAATTAAAATTGCTACAAAAGAATTTCCAAGAAATTAGAAAGTATACAAGAAAATAAAAACAGAAAACTAGAGATTAGTTACTGATCCTGTCTGAGAAGCTGGACAAGACGGAGATCCGGGAGAAAGAAACCCACCGCTGATGAAGAATAATGCCTGGAGAACGCCGATCCGAGAAACCCAAAGCGGATCCAAGAAGATGAAGCCCCCAAATATCCTCTCGAGGCAAGATACCAATGGCGATGAGGAGATCCAATCGAAGAACACCGGCTTCGGAACTCCCAAGGCTCCCTGCGCACAAGAGACCAACCGACACTACCATCAGTGACCTAAGACCGGGGTGGGAATCCCTGGCTAGGCCCTCCGATGCTCAAGTCAGTAATCTCTCTTGGTGTAGAAGAAGAAGAAAGAAGATGAACAGTAGTTGAGAAATTAGGGTTATGAATGTGCGCAATGATGTGAACTTACCTAGCTAACGGAGAGGATTCCCCTTTTTATACCACTTCATATAACCTCCGTGGTCATGAAGTGGACCCCGGTTTGTTAGTGTTTGTTATAAGATGACGTAAGCTCTGTACTTGTGGTAAATGACTTTTAAGGAATCTTCTTTGTACCCCAGATGTACCTTCTTTGTCGTCTAGTACCTGTAAAACAATCTGAAAACACCTTTCCCGCCAAAATATATATAACACATGTTATACAATCATATACAACAAATATCTTCATTAATTATTTTATTGAAAATGCTACTTCTCTTTTGTATCACAAGTTCTCTTAAGGTATTTCTATCTTTCCTACTTGTGCCTCCTGTTTTACGATATTATATATAACTTTGTTCCTTGTATTGATCTAGGCTGAGCTTAATTCAATTTGATCAATTATTACTACTTCTCATAAGGCTTAGTGCTCGTTCGTGCTACTCTATGTTTATTATCCTAATTGGCACCAAATTATATCTTATCAGGTATGTAATTTTTATCAAGTATCTTGTCAAGGTATTATTCAGCCTGACCAATGTTTGGCTCTTCTGCTTAAAAGTATATCCTGACTGATATTGGCCTACCACCTTATAGGTATATCTCGGTCGACAATGATCTAATCACTTGGAAGTATATCCCAATCGATATTGGCCTACCTCCTTAGAGGTATATCTCGGTCGACAATGATCTATTCATTTGGAAGTATATCCCGACCGATATTGGCCTACCTCTTTAGAGGTATATCTCGGTCGTCAATGATCTAACCACTTGGAAGTATATCTCGACTGGTATTGGCCTACTTATTTGGAAGTGTATCCCGGCCGATATTTGCCTACCTTCCTAGAGGTAAATCCCGGTCGTCAATGATCTAACCACTTGGAAGTATATCTCGACCGGTATTGGCCTACTTATTAGGAAGTATATCCCGGCCGATATTGGCCTACCTTCCTAGAGGTAAATCTCGGTCGTCAATGTTCTAACCACTTGGAAGTATATCTCAACCGGTGGTATTGGCCTACTTATTTGGAAGTATATCTCGGCCAATATTGGCCTACCTTCCTAGAGATATATCTCGGTCGATAATGATCTTCTTTCCTGAAAATATGTCTCGATCGATATTGGCCTACCTTCTTTGAGGTATATCCCGGCCGATATTAGCCTACCTCCTTTGAGGTATATGTTGATCGATATGAGTCTGCCTCCTTGGAGGCATATCCCGGCCGATATTGGCCTATCTTCTTCATTTGGTTATCTACTTTCCCTTCCTTATCGGGGACCCATGAAACCTAACCCATATCAGTTACAAATATGCAAATGAAGAGAAATAGAAATGTTATGTTTAGTCTAACTCAATTGATAATCTCCAATGTTATAGCGCAGTCCCCGGCAACGGCGCCAAAAACTTGTTACGTTCCGCAGTTATACGGAAATGTTGCAAGTAATATAAAAGATTATCGTATCCACAGGGACTGGAATAAGCACTAGAAATATCTCAAAACGAATTAGCTAAACAACTAATCAATTGGTTTCAAATGCTAAGGATGAAAAACAAATCTAAAATGAAATATTAACAAACAAGAGTTTGGGGTTTGAGTTATGAAAAAGGGAGGTTCTAGGAGTTTTGATTTCTTTGTAAGATCTCTTGAATGTATATGGTTTACCAATTCTTATTTCTCAATTGTCTAATATTTGTAAAAGGTTGTCGGTTCTCTCTTGCAATAGATAACCGGCTTAGGACTAAAAAATGTACCTAAATGTGATCAATTAGATATAAACCTACGTTGTCCTTACACAGGATTGCACCTATTACTATGCTTCCCTCGGATATCAACATAGAAGTTCATAGTTTCTTAACCCATAAAGATACAAGTATTGAATCATAAAATCTATCCTACCCTCTTGAATATTCTCATTTCCCCTTCAAGGTTATCCCTCAAACATCCTTACATGGGCTTGCACCTGTCACGTGGATCCCTCGGAAAATCGAGTGAGAGTTAATCTCTAAAAAGTCTATAAGATATCCAAACAATTAATCAAGAATGAGAAATAAGCCCTAATCACAATTAATCATTCAAGATCCAATTGATACAAACTAGGCAACATCATAGAAACAAAGAAATGGCAAATCCACAAGAGTTTACATCAATTTATCTCACAAATACTCCCTCCATCCTAGAACAAAAAGATCTACTCCATAAAACGAAGAAAGAAAACCAAAGATAAGAAGATTACAAGCACTTCTTCAATCCCAATCCAAGAAGAGGAGAGAAAGAAAGCTTATCTACAATATAGCTCCATCTTCGGATCCAATCCTCGCTCCCAGAGTCGAATTCGCCAAGATTTCCCTTTAGATCGCCCAAAAATCCTCCCAAGAATGGGAGGAATCCACCAAATCTTGCTTTCTCCCAAAGGGGAGAAGATCCCCTTTCAAATCTTTAAAGAGGCTTTAAATAGGGGGGGATTTCGGGCGCCACACGGCCCCGAGGCATGGCCGTGTGAGGTTCACACGGCCATAGCCTTTCCCCTCTCTGCCATCCATACACGGCCGTGTGGTGTACACGGCCGTGGAAAACTCCCATCAAGACCTCCAAGCACGGCCGTGTAGATCCACACGGCCTGGACTTCCCCAGCTTTTGGAAACCTGGCACGGCCGTGTGGTGCACATGGCCAGAACACTTTTAAGCGCTGGGAACCCTGCACGACCGTGTGATGCACACTGCCAGGGCCTTCTTGGTCTCTGGAAACCTTACAGGGCCATGTAGATCCACACGGCCATGTAGATCAACACGGCCATGTAAGAATTGAACTCTGATTTGTTTCAAAACTTAGCACGGCCGTGTGAGGTTCACACGGCTAAGCCAAGTTCCTTGTCTATTTCTCCTGGTTGACCACACGGCCAGAGCACTCCACCCAGGCAGAGCCGTGTGTAGCACACGGCCAAGTGCTTTCTCCAATGCTTAGCTCATAAGTTTGTCCAAGAATGTAGAATCTTCACCAAATTCGACTCCTGTGTACAAAAAATGCACAAAAAGCAAATCTCCGAACAAAAAGAGTAAATATGCTAAAAGAAAATCTAGAAGTATAAAAATGCATAGATCAAGAAAGCTCAAAGTATGTAAATGTGCGTCAAAACATGCATAAAAGTATATAAAATCTACGCACATCAGATTCATTGAGTCAATTTAATTCAATGAATAGAGATTCATTAAATTAAAATTGAATTGAACCAATGGTTAGATTTGATCAACCATGGGAGAGAAGTGGTCAAGTTTGACTTGACTTGAGAGGGAAGATGAAAGGTCAAGTTTGACTTGACCATTGCCACCTCATTTGTGAGTTGGCATTAGGTGGGCCAATAATGATGTTCCACATCATCAAGGTTGATTTATGTGTGTGCCACCTCATGAGGGAAATCAAGAGTTGTGACTCTTGGAATTCCATGGAGTTTAAAACTCCTCATGAAGTGGTCGGCCACTATTCAATGGTTGTGAGTTTCATTTTTGTTTTGTAACTCCATCTTCTTCCTCCTTGTTTCTTCTTCTCTCCCTCTCCTCCACCTTGGCCGAAACCTTCAAGGGTTCTAGCACACTCTAAGGTTTCTTCTCCACCTTTTTGTTCGTGTGGATACACATAGAGGGGTGTTCACTTGACATCCTTGAGATCCGGCGAACCTTGGACGAGTGGAATAAGCGAAGGGCTTCGCATCAAAGGTATAAACTCCTAAACATGTAGATCTAAAGTAGATCTAGGATTAGAAAACTTGTACATGTAAAATTGTAATATTCACACGGATTCGGTGGCATGGGATTTCGGGGTTTCCGCAACGCAAAAAGCGGTTTTTTTGCTCGAAAATTCCAACAGTGGTATCAGAGCCACGTGCGAACATGTACTTGTTTTTATTTTAATTTTTATGAAAAATTAAAGTTCTATAAGTTTCTGTAAATTTACGTTTTTTTATAGTTTTTATGAGTATTTTTCTTGGAGATGCGAAGCAACAAGTGCTTGGTCACTTGTAGGCTTCGTATACCGAGAAAAACCTTCCGAAACGGCAAGGTTTCGCCCAAATAGTTTTGGGACAGCGGCTTAAGGCACTGTAAGATCATAGTAAGACACTGGTGAGACTCATTTCATGAGTAGGGGTGCTTCCCCTAACCCCACAAGGGGCGTTGTCCCACGATCATGCCCGAAAATCGCTAAACGGGACCGCCGGGAAATTGTAACTCATAAAATTGTAAAAATAGTTGTAAAATTGAAGAAATTTATATAAAATACATAATTTAGAATTATGTATGTATTTGTGATGGTCATGGCCCAAAAACCCCAATTGGATTGGATACATGTGTTGCAATTCATAATATGGCATGCGTGCCATTTTTGTGTGATTATGCGTGTTGTATATTTGATACGCGATCTGCGCGTCGTGCCTTTCTATTTTATTTCCTATTGTAAAATAGTTTAGACTCGAATATAACTCGAGTTTAATTTTTGTAATGTACAAAATGGAGCGGTGGAAGATCCACTCGAGGAGGAGTTACGAGGAGGGTGCGAGCAACACATGGCGGTCAAGGGGAGGAGCTTGGAGAAGCTGTTGACCCTAGGTTGACCATCCGATCTTCTCATTGGCTTGAGAAGATCGTAGTAGGGTTATGACTAATCACAATTTAATTAATTGCTTATTTGTGTGTGTGTGATGCATGCTAGAGTAGAGTAATTAATTAGTGCTTTAACGATTCGATTAGATCTAAATAGAGTATATGATACACATCAACGATTAGATAAGATCTAAATCGCGTCAACTCGAAATGCCTACCATGCCGTGATACCCATCACTACCTCGATCACATGTTATTGTTGAATCTGCCAAAGCAGAGCAACGCATATTATCTTGGTAGGGTGTGGAGGGACAATCTTGGTCCCGCCTATCAACGCATGGGAGAGTACAAACTCAATTAGATTGAGTAAAACTAGTTAAACTCAATTGGATCGGGTTTAACTATAGGCATTTTTCAATGGTTGGTAGATAGGTCAAAATCACATTTATATTAACTCTTGGGCAATTTAGCCAAAGCTAACTCAAGTTTTAATATACATGCGGATCTTGATCCTATAAACAAGAGTTGCATAGAGATGTAATTGGTAATTAGCTACCTACCGATCATACTAAGTCTTGGGTGATTTAGTCAAAGCTAACTCAAAGCGTAGTATGATGCGGATCTTGTCCTGCAATAATTATAGCTAGTTGGTTAGAATCTAGTAGGTGTGGTTTAACCACATCCATGACTTGATTCTACAAAAGTTCTATAATTCAGTGGGAGAATCATTTAGTTAAAGGCCTAATTAAATGATTAGTGGAATATGATTATTTATTTTCTGCATTTTCTATTGTAGATTGTCATGTCGTCAAACACGAACATCTTCTCCCTGCGTTCTGTCCTTGATAAGGACAAGCTCAATGGATATAACTTCCTAGACTAGTACAGGAACCTGAGAATTGTTCTCACACAGGAACGAAAACTGTATGTCCTGAAGCAACCCATTCCCGAGGCACCTCCTGCCACTGCCACGCGAGCTGACCGTGATGCTTATAAGAAGCATCAAGATGACGCATTAGATGTGTCCTGTCTCATGCTCGTGACCATGAACTCTGAGCTTCAGAAGCAACATGAGTTGATGGGTGCTTATGATATGGTTGAACATCTTCATCAACTATATCAAGGACAAGCTAGGCACAAGAGATTCGAGATCTCTAAGGCACTATTTCAGTGCAAGATGCAAGACGAGACTCCCGTAGGTCCATATGTACTCAAGATGATTGGGTACATAGAAAACCTACAGAGGTTGGGATTCCCCTTTGGCCAAGAGCTGGCCACTGATTTGGTCTTGCAATCCTTGCCAGAGAGCTACAGTCAATTCGTCATGAACTACAACATGAATGAAATTGACAAGCCACTGCCTGAGCTTCTGAGTATGTTGAGAACTGCTGAGATCAACCTTAAGAAGGTTAATCCCAACTCCATTTTGATGGTGCAAAAGGGCAAAGGCAAGGGCAAGCCTAAAGGTAAGGGAAAGTCCCAAGCCAAGAGCAAAGGCAAGGCACTGAAACCCAAAGGAGGGGTCGCCAAGGATGCTACCTGCTTCCACTGCGGTCAGACCGGGCACTGGAAGAGGAACTGCAAAGTCTACCTGGAAGATCTTAAGAAGAAGAGAAGTGAGACTTCTACTTCAGGTATATATGTTATAGAAGTTAATCTCTCTATTTCTTCATCATGGGTATTAGATATTGGATGTGCTTCTCACATTTGTACTAATGTGCAGGCGTTGAGAAATAGCAGGGCATTGACGAAGGGCGAGGTGGACCTACGAGTAGGCAATGGAGCACGGGTTGTTGTTGTTGCTGTAGGGACTTACTATCTATCTCTGCCCTCTAAGCTTATACTAGAACTAGATGAATGTTGTTATGTACCTACTCTTACTAAGAACATAATTTTAGTTTTTTATTTGGACAAGAAAGGTTTTTCATTTATAATAAAGAACAAATATTGTTCAGTTTATTTAAATGGTATGTTCTATTGTAGTGCACCTATGATTAACGGACTATATATTCTAGACTTAGAGAACCCCATCTATAACATAAATACCAAAAGGTTCAAATCAAATGAAATGAATCAAACCTATATCTGCACTGCCGCTTAGGTCATATAAATGACAAACGCTTATCCCAGCTCCATAAAGATGGTTTGCTGGACTCATTTGATTTTGAATCATATGAGACATGCGAGTCATGCATACTAGGCAAGATGACCAAGACTCCCTTTAGTGGACACAATGAAAGAGCAACTGACTTGTCAGGACTTATACATAGTGATGTATATGGACCTTTCAATGTCGCTGCTAGAGGTGGTTATAGGTACTTCATTACATTTACTGATGACTTCAGTAGATATGATTATGTGTATTTGATGACACATAAGTCAGAATCCTTTGAAAAGTTAAAAGAATTCAAGAATGAAGTACAAAACCAGCTTGGCAAGAGTATTAAGATATTTTGACCAGATCGAGGTGGAGAATACCTTAGCCATGAGTTTCGTGACTATCTAGCTGAGTGTGGGATTCTATCCCAGCTCACTCCTCCTGGAACACCACAGTGGAATGGTGTATCCGAAAGGAGGAATCGTACCCTATTAGATAGGGTACAGTCTATGATGAGTCACACAAATCTTCCTATATCTCTTTGGGGCTATGCTCTGGACACAGTAGCTTTCATACTCAACCGTGTTCCATCCAAGGTTGTGATAAAGACAGCATATAGGATATGGACTAGGAGAGATGCCCAGGTGTCTTTTATGAGGATTTGGGGTTGTGAGGCTTACGTTCGACGTCAAGTCTCGGACAAACTTGGACCCAAATCTGATAAGTGCCATTTTATAAGATATCCCAAGGAAACAAAGGAATATTACTTCTACATTCCCAGTCAGCACAAAGTAGTTGTGGCTAAAACTGGGGTTTTTCTAGAAAGGGACTTTATTTCTAGAAAAACTAGTGGGAGTACATTCAACCTTAAAGAAGTTCAAGATATGGACCATAGCACTGAAGCCTTGATGGAAGTTGAACTGGAACCACAAAGTGTTGCGGATGATGAGATTGTTTCACAAGGAGTTGAGGAACAACAACCAGTTCAAGTAGGCATACCTCTTCGCAGGTCTGATAGGGTACGTCGTCAGCCTGAGAGATACTCATTTCTCTTGTCTGACCATGATGACGCTATGCTCATTGAGAATGAGCCTACCTCTTATCAGGAAGCTGTGATGAGACCAGATTTTGAGAAATGGCTAAAGGCCATGAGATCCGAAATGAAATCCATGTACACCAACCAAGTATGGACTTTGGTTGATCCACCTGAAGGGATAAAACCCATTGGGTGTAAGTGGGTCTTTAAGAGAAAGACTGACATGGATGGACTGATATATAAGGGTCGTTTGGTAGCTAAAGGTTTCAAACAAATTCATGGTATTGACTATGATGAAACCTTTTCTCCAGTAGCGATGTTTAAGTCCATTCGGATCATGTTTGCTATTGTAGCATACCACGATTATGAGATCTGATAGATGGACGTCAAAACCACTTTCTGAATGGAAACCTGCTCGAAGATGTGTACATGACATAACCTAAGGGTTTTGTAGATCCACATCATATTGGCAGAGTATGCAAGCTGCATAAGTCTATTTATGGACTAAAGCAAGCTTCTCGGAGCTGGAATCTTCGATTCGAAGATGCGATCAAACAGTTTTGTTTCATCAAGAATGAAGATGACCCCTGTGTCTATAAGAATGTTATAGGGAACATAGTTATTTTCCTTGTATTGTATGTGGATGACATACTACTCATTGGGAACGACATCCCTTTGCTGCAGTCTGTAAAGACTTGGCTAGGGAATTGTTTCTCAATGAAGGACTTAGGTGAAGCAGCCCATATTCTAGGCATACAAATCTATAGAGATAGATCTAAGAGGTTGCTTGGCCTAAGTCAGAGTACATATATTGACAAGGTATTACTACGGTTTGCCATGCAGAACTTCAAGAAGGGATTTCTGCCGATGTCACATGGTGTGAGTCTTTCGAAGACTCAAAGTCCCTCTTCTAGAGAGGAGAGAGACCGCATGGATACGATCCCTTATGCCTCTGTCATAGGATCTATCATGTACATCATGCTATGTACTCGTCCTGATGTTTCGTATGCTTTGAGCATGACGAGCATATACCAGTCAGATCCAGGTGAAGGTCACTGGATAGCGGTCAAGAATATTCTTAAGTACTTGAGAAGGACTAAAGAATATTTCTTGATATATGGAGGCGATGACGAGCTAGCTGTAAAGGGTTATAGTGATGTTAGCTTCCAAACTGACCAGGATGATTATCGATCGCAGTCTGGGTTCGTGTTTTGCATAAATGGTGGTGCTATGAGCTGGAAGAGTTTGAAGTAGGACACAGTTGTTGATTCTACAACAGAGGTCAAGTATATTGATGCTTCAGAAGCAGCAAAGGAGGCAGTTTGGATCTGCAAGTTCATTATTGAGCTTGGGTGGTTCCTAGCATAGCCGATCCGATAAAGCTCTATTGTGACAACAATGGAGAAATTGCACAGGCTAAGAAACCTCGCTCACACCAGCGGACCAAACACATACTACGGCGTTTCCATCTCATTCGAGAGATCATCGATAGAGGAGATGTGATGATTTGTAGAGTACCCACAGAGGCTAAAATCACAGATCCCTTGACCAAGGCTTTGGCACAATGAAAGCATGATGATCACACTAGGTCATTGGGTCTTAAAGCCTACACTGATTGACACTAGTGCTAGTGGAAGATTGTTAGTTAGAGCCCTAGAGCCAATCATATGATGATTATTGTATGGACTCATTGTATCATATTCCTATGTATATAAAGGCATTTGTTTTGGTTATTATACTTACTTGTATTGGTGCCAAATAACTAAGTATAATAGCGTCCTTGAGTAGAAGGTTCTTATCTATATCAATCGATTGGTTGAATCGATAGTGAGATGATATAGAGAACACTACTCTTAATCATTCCTTGTCAAGTATTAACATTCAGGGACAATGTTAATGCGATGAGACTAGCATGTAGGTCAACTCGATGACTTGATCTCACAAGTCATGGATATAGAGATATCAAGTTGACACATGGGTATGCATTGGAGAATGTATACTGAATGACCCGCCATGAGAAAATATCATGGATTGTTATATGAGTGTCATATACTTTCTCATGTGGCTATTAGTATGACTATTAGTACTTGGACCTGAAGTCACCATGGTTCCCTACATAAGGAGTTGCATACTTTGGCTTCGTCAAATGTCACCCGTAACTGGGTGGACTATAAAGGCGATTACTAGGTATGTAACAAATTATGCGGAGGGATGTGAGTGATATAGATAGGATCTATCCCTCCTACATAACGGGAGTGATATCGTTATTCTTGATAGAGTGAGACCACTAAGTGCATGGCCATGCCCAAGTGAGTCAATATGAGATATTGAGCTCATTTAATTAGAGTGAGTCTACTTGGAGTTCAAGATTTAGATTGTTTAGAGGATGACACCATCTATGCCTCAAATTGATCAATCTAGATGTCAAGGATAGAAGGACACTTGTCATATATTGTGAAGAGTCACAATTAGTAGTCACAAGGTGATGTTGGATCTCAACATTCTTGTAACTTGGGTAGTAATGATGTGTTGCTAGATACCGCTCATTACTTATGCTTCTAAATGGGTTTAGGTGTTGGGTTTTTCGGGCCACGAAAACCACTTTTTCGCGTCGCAGAAACCCCGAATCACCCTAGCCAACGGATCTCGTGGAAAGAAAAATTTGAAAACATACGAGTACGAGTTACAAAACTTCTAGAGCTACATGATGAAGATCTTTACCCTTGTTACGTGCCCTTTTGCATATCCCGCTCGTCCTCGGTACACCGGATCTCGAAGTTGTCAATGTAGACAACTCTCTACACGTATCCACACGAACACACTAGGTGGAGGTGACCAAAAACCAAGGTGTGCTAGCACCTATGTGGTTCGGCCAAGGAAGGAGGAGAGGGAGAGCTTGAGAGGAAGAAGATGCAAAATTCCACACTTGAATGAATAATGAAAATCAATTCACACCCCATTCAAAATGTGGCCGGCCACCTTTCTCATGTGTAACTCCCCTCATTAATGCATTAAGTTGTCATCAAGGAGAGAATGTAACCTCCATGAGGTGGCACTCACTAGTAACTCCCATGAGGTGGCAACCATGATGATGTGGAGTAACATCATTAGTCCACATCAATGCCAACTCACCAATGAGGTGGCATAAAGTCAAGTCAAACTAGACTTTTAATCTTCCTCTCAAGTCAAGTCAAACTTGACCAAATCTCTTCCATGGTTGATCTAATCTAACCATTTGATTCAAGCCAATTTAATATATAATGAATCTAATTCATTTAATTAAATTGATTCAATGAGTCATAATCTAAATTAGACTCATTGAACACATGAATCAACTTGAGTCCAACTCAAGTTAGCCTAATTAGGATTACTCTTAATCCAATTTGATTCATCAAATGAATCTAATCCTCTTGGTTCATCATATGAACCTAATCTACATCTAATTGTCCTTAGTGTGTGACCCTATAGGTTCTTGTAATGTTGGCAATGCCCTAAACCCATTTAGGAGCATAAGTAATGAGCGGTATCTAGCAACACATCATTACTACCCAAGTTGCAAGAATGTCGAGATCCGACATCACCTTGTGACTACTAATTGTGACTCTTCACAAAATATGACAAGTGGCCTTCTATCCTAGACATCTAGATTGATCAATGTGAGGCATAGACCGTGTCATCCTCTGACCAATCTAAATCTTGAACTCCAAGTAGACTCACTAAATCAAATGAGCTCAATATCCTATATTGACTCATTTGGGCATGGCCATGCACTTCGTGATCTCACTCTATCAAGAATACCGATGTCTCTCCCGTCATATAGGAGGGATAGATCCCATCTACATCACTCACATCCCTCTGCATAATTTGATATATACCCAGTAATCGCCTTTATAGTCCACCCAGTTACGGGTGACGTTTGACGAAACCAAAGTACATAACTCCTTATGTAGGGATCTATGGTGACTTCAGGTCTAAGGACTAGTAATCATACTAATAGCCACATGAGAAAGTATATGACACTCATATAACGATCCATGATACTTTCTCATGGCGGGACATTCAGTATACATTCTCTAATGTATACCCATGTGTCAACTTGATATCTCTATATCCATGACTTGTGAGATCAAGTCATCGAGTTGACCTACATGCTAGTCTTATTGCATTAACATTGTCCCTGAATGTTAATACTCGACTAGGAATGATTAAGAGTAGTGTTCCCTATATCATCTCACTATCGGTTCAACTAACCGATTGATATAGGTGAGAACCATCTACTCAAGGACATTTTTATACTTAGTTTATTTGCCACCAATACAAGTAAGTATAATAACCAAAATCCAAATGCCTTTATTTATATAGAATATGATACAATAAGTCCAAAAATATAATCATCAAATGATTGGCTCTAGGGCTCTAGCTAACATTAGGAGCATTGTCAATGTTACAAGAACCTATAGGGTCACACACAAAGGGCAATTAGATGGAGAATAGGTTCATATGATGAACCAAGAGGATTAGGTTCATGTGATGAACCAAATTGTATTAAGAGTAATCAAAATTAAACTAATTGAGTTGAACTCAATTTGATGCATGTGTTCAATGAGTCTAATTTGGACTTGGATTCATTGAGTCAATTTAATTCAATGAATAGATATTCATTAAATTAAAATTGAATTGAACCAATGGTTAGATTTGATCAACCATGGGAGAGAAGTGGTCAAGTTTGACTTGACTTGAGAGGGAAGATGAAAGGTCAAGTTTAACTTGACCATTGCCACCTCATTTGTGAGTTGGCATTAGGTGGGCCAATAATGATGTTCCACATCATCAAGGTTGGTTTATGTGTGTGCCACCTCATGAGGGAAATCAAGAGTTGTGACTCTTGGAATTCCATGGAGTTTAAAACTCCTCATGAAGTGGTCGGCCACTATTCAATGGTTGTGAGTTTCATTTTTGTTTTGTAACTCCATCTTCTTCCTCTTTGTTTCTTCTTCTCTCCCTCTCCTCCACCTTGGTTGAAACCTTCGAGGGTGCTAGCACACTCTAAGGTTTCTTCTCAACCTTTTTGTTCATGTGGATACACATAGAGGGGTGTTCACTTGACACCCTTGAGATCCGGCGAACCTTGGACGAGCGGGATAAGCGAAGGGCTTCGCATCAAAGGTATAAACTCCTAAACATGTAGATCTAAAGTAGATATAGGATTAGAAAACTTGTACATGTAAAATTGTAATATTCATACGGATCCGGTGGCATGAGATTTTGGAGTTTCCGCAACACAAAAAGTGGTTTTTGCGGCACGAAAATCCCAACACATTTGAGGTTGTTCTTTTTATACTGACTGTAAAAAATAACAAAACCTCTGTTATTATGGATGTGCGTACTCTTAATCATGGTATAAAAACAAGCACGTATACTTAATATTTATTTCTTTAATTTATCTATGGGTGAGATTTAGTTTGTTAAATCAATAGGCCCGATAAGTTGGGAAATGATATTATTTATATGGTGTGTTGTTGATTATAGAATGAAATTATGTCCTAGTGATCTGGGTTGATGATGTCCCCTTGAGGAGCTCATAAGGATTGTCATGTAAATCCTACAGGTGGACTTAGTCTGACATGACAATAAGGTTGAGTGGTACTACTCTTGGAACTAAATATTAATTAAGTGAGTTGTCAGTAACTCATTTAATTAGTGGACATTCGATATCTTAAACTGTAAAGCCCGAAAATTCTCAAAACTGTTTTAGAAATATAGTATGATTTTTCTGGAATTTTTAGATATTTTTCCGGAATTTTCCGAGTAGCGGAAGTAGCAAAAATAATTAGAACCGTAAAATAGCTTAGGCGGGGAATCGAACTCGAGACCTATGGTTTACGGATAAGTTTAGTAACCGGTGAACCCAGCAGGGCCGTGCTGAAAGAAAGAGGAATCAATTATATTTATATTAGAAATGGGCCTAGTTACCCACTTAATATAAATAGAAGAACTTAAGTTAGGTTGGTTTATTTTAGAATTGGTTCGGCACCTCCTCACCTCACGCCACTTTTCCCTTCCAAAACCTCACCGCCGCCTCTCCCTCTTTCTCCTCTTCCTCACGCACGGCACACCAAGGCAAGGGTCCATAGGTTCATCTTCCGGCGACGACTCCAACACGAAAGAGGTTCTTCTCCGCGAGAGGAACGCGAAGACGTGATCGGATCGTCGAGAGGATCATCTCCACCGGAACTCTAGCGAATAGAATCGTAAGAAATTACGATCAAGAGGTAAGAAACCCCTCACCTGCGGTATAATAGCTCCGGTTGGTTTCCTACGCATTAGTTTTAGCTATATGCAGGTTTTTTCGGCACATAGGGTATGTTTAAACCCTCCTCGAGGATTTAGGGATCTAGTTGAACACCTCTAGATGGGCCGGACACGTTGTTCTCCTTTAGTTGGAGATTCTAGACGTTGTCGGGTGCCTAGAGGTGATCTCCCTATTAGAGGAGAGAGTTGGAGCACACCAAGTGTTCGGTAAAACGTCAGTGTAGTTAAATACCACCTCAGTTATGTTTAATAGCTCAGTTAAATGAATTAGAGGCATTTAAACCAGCACATTAGTTTAGTTCAGTTTTATGGGACTACGGTCCAATGGGTGGGCTCCCACAGTCGCCTCTAGGTTCAGATAACCTAGCTCTAGGTTCAGATAACCTAGAAACAGCATGTTATATCAGTTAGCTATAGATATCAGTATTTTATTTTCAGTGGCACTGTACTGAATTAGATATCCATTGGGTTGGACTCCCACAGTCGTCCCTAGGTTCAGATAGCCTAGACAACCCTGCTAAATTCGGGACTTGCAACCCCGGGTCTAGTAGGGATGCGCGCACAGCAAGTACAGTTGCCGGGCCCAACAGCATGTTTAGTATTTTCACCTATTATGTATTAGATTTCAAAACTCAAAATCAATTATGCTGGTTGAGTTTGTTTCCAGTTACAGATTTAGTTTCAGTTAGTTTAGCTTATGTTCAGTTCAGTGTTTTATTGCTTGCTACGCTATGATTCAGTGCTCATGTCATGCTTATGTGTTATGCTTTATGATTTCAGTATACCATGACTTAGCAAGTTCAGTGCATATTTTCAAATAGCATGCTTTAAAAACCATATTGCACCGAATGCATGTTTTTGTGAGGTAGATGGTTTCTTACTAAGCTTGTTAGCTTACAGATACTACTTTTCTTATACTGCAGATAAAGGTAAAGGAAAAGTGGACTAGCAGTGGAGGCTGGAGGTCAATGCAGATGAGGATGTGTGTGTATGGAACTGGAATCAAAGGTCCTTAGGGGACATAGCAAATTGAGCATTAGACTCTTTAGCATTTTATTTATTAGTTTTGGTTTCCATGTTCTAGGCACTTTTAGTTATGTGTTGCCATGAATTCCTAAACTATGCCCTATGTTAAGTCAGATTACTAGTTTATGTCGTTGGAATGTTATTATATGTTGTTAGAATAGTTATGATGCATTAGTTAGGTGTTAAGTGGGGGTTTTGGCACGCCAAAGTGCTGAAATCCGAGTCCCCGGGTGAAATCAGACTCTGATCGGTCTCCCGACCGATCAGGGCCTGGCTGTGTCACTGGATCGGTTAGCCGACCGATCCATCCAGATACAGTATGCTACTGTATCCTCCTGGATCGGTCAGCCGACCGATCTAGCACGATACAGTAGCGTCCCAGGAGATTTCAGGTGCCTGGATCGGTCAGCCGACCGATCCAGACATACCTGGATCGGTCCGATCGACCGATCCAGCCACACCTGGATCGATCTGCCCACCGATCCAGTCGGGAATAGAACGTTCCCCAGCTCCGATCGATCCACTGACCGATCCAACCAAGAGCAATCGATCCAGTCCAGCTCGGATCGATTGGGAAGCTCAGGTTTCGTCCAAGAAACTTATCAGTCCAACTCCTTGACCGTAGGGGATGTAGGATACACCAGGTATCCCTTAGATCATCTCCCTTAGCACAGGTAGAACCAATAACATGTATTAGGTCAGATATCAGTAGCATAAAAAAACTCAAATTAGATCAGTTTTCCGCGTAGCTTTGCACAATAACCGTAGCGATTCGCCTTACAGCCTAGTAGTGGAAGGTGGGTCGTTACAGAGTGGTATCAGAGCAGTGTTCCATACTTCCTACACACACATCAGCATTGTACCTGCAGCTTCCAAGTAAGAACACCTCTACTTTATTTATGCTTCTTGTTTATTATTACAGTTCATGTTTATATACCTACTGCTTGTTAGTATGTGATAGTTTAAACATGATATCAGTAGTTAGATAACTGTGATAGTGTTAGTTATACCTATGTTCTCTATGTCTTTAGAAATGGCACGAGGACGCCCAGCTAGAAGGGCACTAGCTACTGAGCCCCAGCAAGAGGCAGGCAGTGCAGTGCCTCCTCCAGACCTTACAGCACTAGTGGCTCAGTTACAGCAGCAGCTCGCTGAATAGCAACAGGAGATAGCCACCTTAAAGGCTAATCAGCAGAATACCCCCACAGTCACCCCGGAACCGAATCTGACGACTCCAGAAGTCTTAGAGGTTCCACCAGCTCAGCCTACAGCACCAGCACCAGCACCAGTAGCCCCAGCAGCTGAGCCAAGAAAGGAAGCCTATCTGATCCAGTGGCAGCGAGTCAAGCCAGAGAACTTCTCAGGCACTAGTGAACCATGGGATGCACAAGCATGGTTCAAAACACTGGAAAGCACGATGGAGCTTCTGGACTGGCCGGAACACGAGAATGTGAAGTGTGCTTCCTTCTGCCTGACAGGAGACGCACGCATGTGGTGGGAAAGAATCAGAACGAAGAGCCCAGTGAACCAGATGACATGGGCTGACTTTGAGAAGGAATTCTTTGAGGAGTTCTTTCATATGCGGGTTACAAACCGCCACTATGACGAGTTCACTGAGTTTTGTCAGGGCAACCTCTCAGTTGAGGAAGCCGTGAAGAAATTCAACAGGTTGGCTCGTCTATGCCCAGAGCTAGTCAGCACGGAAAAGGAACGGATCAGGTTGATGCTCAAGATGTTGAGGCCAGAGATAGCAGTAAACGTGGCTGGTGGCATACATAGGCCACAAACCACAGAGGAGTTAGTGAGCAGTGCCTTGACCACAGAGCATTACCAGAATAGCATGAAGCAGCAGAAGCAAGTCTCCTCAGAGTCCAAGGGCCAAGGAAACTCTCACACTCAAAAACAGCAAGGTCACAGCTCTAACTGGAAAGGGAACTCCAACAGCAAGCGCAAATCAGGGAGTGACTCAAAAGGAGGACCATCTAGCAAGCGACCCAGTTATCCAAAGTGTGCCACTTGTGGGAAATTCCACCCAGGGGTTTGTCGCAAGGGCACACGAGGATGCTTTGAATGTGGACAAGAAGGGCACATGGCCAAGCAGTGCCCGAACAAGACCGGTCTTCCTCAGCCATAGCAGATTCAGTATGCAGGCCAGCCAGCTCAGTTATATCATATGCAGGCCGCTCTAGAAGGTCCACTTATCAGCCAGGGCAGATTAGAAGCTATGGCGAATGCGAGGATCTACTCACTCACCAGAGAGGACGTAGCAAATGCCTCGACAGTCGTCACAGGTCAGATTAGCATTTTTCAGTATAGTGCTACTGTTCTATTTGATACTGGGGCAACCCATTCATATATAGCCAGGGTGTTCTCTGAAAAATTAGAAATACCCTCAGAGGTACTCAGCGGCCAGTTTTTGACGACACTACCTTCAGGAGAGATCATGGCATCCACGCACTGGCTCAGAGCAGTGCCAGTCATTATAGCAGATCGGGAACTCTTTTGTGATCTGATCCTGCTAGAAATGGCTGACTACGACGTCATCCTTGGGATGGACTTTCTGATCAAATATGGTGCTTCCATAGAGTGCCGTAAACAGAAAGTCGTATTCCAACCCGAAGCAGAAGCACAGTTCGAGTACATCGGAGAACCAAAGAGAAAAGCCAGAAAATTTCTCTCAGCTATGAAGGCACAGAAGTTGATGGATTCGGGATGTGCGGGGTACCTAGCACATGTAGTCAATACCAGCCATGACGAGGACAGCTAGCAGAGGTCCGAGTTGTATGTGACTACCAGCGGTCTTCCCTGAAGAGTTACCAGCCTAGCACCAAGTGAGATTGAATTTGAGATAGAGCTCTTCCGGCACCAATCCTATTTCCAAAGCGCCCAACCGCATGGCTCCAGCAGAAGGAACTTCAGGAACTTCAGGAGCTACTTGACAAGGGCTTCATCGCCCTAGTCACTCACCATGGGGGCGCCTTTGTGCTATTCGTGAAGAAGAAGGATGGAAGCATGCGGCTATGTATAGACTACGAGCCAATCAGTCACGATCAAACGGTATCCTCTCCCGGAATAGATGACTGTTCGACCCTTAAAGGGAGCGGCGGTGTTCTCAAAAATTGACCTCAGATCAGGATATCACCAAGTCAGAGTCAAGGAGGGTGATATACCGAAGACTGCATTCAGGACCAGATACGGACATTACGAGTTCGTAGTCATGCCTTTTGACGTGACAAATGCTCCAGCTACATTCATGGATCTCATGAACAGAGTATTCAGGGAGTATTTAGATAAGTTTGTTATTGTGTTTATCGATGATATTCTTATCTACTCAGGAACTCAGGAAGAACACTCAGAGCACCTGAAACTAGTATTGCAGACCCTTCAGCAGAACCAGCTATACGCCAAGTTCACGAAATGTGAGTTTTGGCTAAATCAGGTGTCCTTCCTGGGTCACGTCATCTCAAAGGATGGTATTATGGTAGATCCCAGCAAGATAGAAGCAGTAAGTAACTGGAGGAGACCTAAGAACGCCATCGAGATCAGGAGCTTTCTGGGATTAGCAGGATATTACAGAAAGTTTGTAGAGGACTTCTCCAGGATAGCCTCCCCACTGATAGCTCTCACCAGGAAGAACAAGAAATTTCAGTGGATAGAGGAGCTTCAGTGAACTCAAGAGGAGATTGACTAGTGCACCTATTCTAGCTTTACCCGAAATAGACAGCTTCGATATATATAGTGACGCCTCTAAATTGGGATTAGGAGCGGTCTTGATGCAAGATGGCAAGGTAATCGCCTATGTCTCCGACAACTCAAGGATTATGAGAAGAACTACCCTACTCATGATCTTGAGCTTGCGGGATAGTGTTCGCTCTCAAAATTTAGAGACACTACTTGTATGGAGCTCGGTGCAGAGTGTATATAGATCATTGAGTCGAGTACTTCTTCACTCGAAGGATCTGAATATGCGACAGCGTAGGTAGCTAGAGCTAGTCAAAGATTATGACATAGACATCCTCTACCACCGAGGGAAAGCCAATAGGGTAGCAGATGCACTTAGCAGAAAATCCACGTTACCTTATTATCTCTAGCAGCCATGTCACCACCCCCCTACGAAGGAGATCGCGGATTTTGGTCTCGAACTCATCGTCGGACAGCTCTCTACTATGACCTTAGAGTCTACCTTGCTTGGTGATATTCATCACTCAGGATCAGGACCCTAAATTCAGAAAATCAAGCAAGGGCTAGAAGAATCAGAATAGAGTGTCCGATGGCGGGGTGTTGTATTTTGGTGATAGACTACGTGTTCCGGATCGGGAGGAGCTACGAGGCATTTTAGATGAGTCTCACGGACTCCCTATACGATGCATCCAGGCTCCACCAAAATGTATCAAGACACGAAGAAACGTTTTGGTGGCCGGGATGAAGCGAGACATCGCCAGATATGTTAGCATCTGCCTCACATGTCGGAGGGTCAAGGCGGAACATCAGAGACTGGCCGGGTTACAGATTCGAGAATGGAAGTGGGAGGATATCTCGATGGACTTCATAGTGGGCTACCCGGAACCATGAATGGTTTTGATGCCATCGGGTAATAGTCGAGACTAAATCAGCCCACTTTTAGCTATCAAGATATCCTACTCCATGGAGAAGCTAGATCAGTTGTATCTCGGAGATCGTCGGACTACATGAAGTCCCACGAACCATCATTTCAGACGAGGCAAGATTCACATCACACTTACAGTGTGTCAACATTGGGAACCAAATTGAAATTCAACCTGACCTTCCATCCTCAGACGGATGGTCAGACCGAGTAAATCGGTACTCGAAGATATGCTCCGGCGTGTGCCCTAGACTTCAAGGAAGTTGGTGCAAATATCGAGCTTAGCATAATTTGCATACAACAACAGTTATCGAGCCACTATCGGCATGGCACCTTATGAGGCACTCTATGGGCGGAGGTGCAGATCACCAATCTGCTGGTATGAGAGTGGTGAGCAGAAGGAACTAGAGCTTGAGACGAGATCTAGTGGCGGATACCACGAGAGCCATACAGATTCGCGGAGGATAGAGACAGAGCGCTGAAAAGCTATGCCTTGATACATGGCAGACCCTAGAGTTTTCGGTTGGGGATACAGTTTTCCTCGAGTAGCTCCCATGAAGGAGTCATACGTTTTGGGAAGAAGGGCAAGCTAGCTCCCGGATATGTGGGACCATACCTTATCACGAGAGAGTAGGCAAGGTAGCATATGAGCTAGAGCTACCTCGGGAGATGTCGATCGTCACTAACGTATTTCATGTCTCCATTGAAGAAGCATATTCAGACGCCACCGGTGATTGAGCCCCGGTTAGTGCAGTCCGTGATGATCTCGGCAATGATCGGCCTATTCGATAATAGACCGGCGAAAGAAATTACTGAACAAGGAAGTACCATTAGTCAAAGTCACCTGGCAAAATCACACAGCAGCAGAGGCGACTTGGGAGACAGAGAAGTACCCAGAATTGTTTTAAGTTCGGGGACGAACTTTTTATAAGGTATGGGGGATTGTAAAGCCCAAAATTCCCGAATTTATTTTAGAATTATTCTATGATTTTTCCGGAATTTTTAGATATTTTCCCGGTATTTTCCGAGTAGCGGAAGTAGCAAAAATAATTAGAACCGTAAAATAGCTTAGGCGGGAATCGAACCCGAGACCTATGGTTTACGGATAAGTTTAGTAACCGGTGAACCCAGCAGGGTCGTGCTGAAAGAAAGAGGAATCAATTATATTTATATTAGAATTGGGCCTAGTTACCCACTTAATATAAATAGAAGAACTTAAGTTGGGTTAGTTTATTTTAGAATTGGTTCGGCACCTCCTCACCTCACGCCACTTTTCCCTTCCAAAACCTCACCGCCGCCTCTCCCTCTTTCTCCTCTTCCTCACGCACGGCACACCAAGGCAAGGGTCCATAGGTTCATCTTCCGGCGACGACTCCAACACGAAAGAGGTTCTTCTCCGCGAGAGGAACGCGAAGACGTGATCGGATCGTCGAGAGGATCATCTCCACCGGAACTCTAGCGAATAGAATCGTAAGAAATTACGATCAAGAGGTAAGAAACCCCTCACCTGCGGTATAATAGCTCCGGTTGGTTTCCTACGCATTAGTTTTAGCTATATGCAGGTTTTTCCGGCACATAGGGTATGTTTAAACCCTCCTTGAGGATTTAGGGATCTAGTTGAACACCTCTAAACGGGCCGGACACGTTGTTCTCCTTTAGTTGGAGATTCTAGACGTTGTCGGGTGCCTAGAGGTGATCTCCCTATTAGAGGAGAGAGTTGGAGCACACCAAGTGTTCGGTAAAACGTTAGTGTAGCTAAATACCACCTCAGTTATGTTTAATAGCTCAGTTAAATGCATTAGAGGCATTTAAACCAGCACATTAGTTTAGTTCAGTTTTATGGGACTACGGTCCAATGGGTGGGCTCCCACAGTCGCCTCTAGGTTCAGATAACCTAGCTCTAGGTTCAGATAACCTAGAAACAGCATGTTATAT
Organism: Zingiber officinale; assembly: GCF_018446385.1. Lineage (NCBI taxonomy): Eukaryota > Viridiplantae > Streptophyta > Magnoliopsida > Zingiberales > Zingiberaceae > Zingiber > Zingiber officinale. Next base: position 46,935,226 of record NC_055986.1, read on the forward strand.
CAGTTAGCTATAGATATCAGTATTTTATTTTCAGTGGCACTATACTGGATTAGATATCCATTGGGTTGGACTCCCACAGTCGTCCCTAGGTTCAGATAGCCTAGACAACCCTGCTAAATTCGGGACTTGCAACCCCGGGTCTAGTAGGGATGCGCGCACAGCAAGTACAGTTGCCGGGCCCAACAGCATGTTTAGTATTTTCACCTATTATGTATTAGATTTCAAAACTCAAAATCAATTATGCTGGTTGAGTTTGTTTCCAGTTACAGATTTAGTTTCAGTTAGTTTAGCTTATGTTCAGTTCAGTGTTTTATTGCTTGCTACGCTATGATTCAGTGCTCATGCCATGCTTATGTGTTATGCTTTATGATTTCAGTATACCATGACTTAGCAAGTTCAGTGCATATTTTCAAATAGCATGCTTTAAAAACCATATTGCACCGAATGCATGTTTTTGTGAGGTAGATGGTTTCTTACTAAGCTTGTTAGCTTACAGATACTACTTTTCTTATACTGCAGATAAAGGTAAAGGAAAAGTGGACTAGCAGTGGAGGCTGGAGGTCAATGCAGATGAGGATGTGTGTGTATGGAATTGGAATCAAAGGTCCTTAGGGGACATAGCAAATTGAGCATTAGACTCTTTAGCATTTTATTTATTGGTTTTGGTTTCCATGTTCTAGGCACTTTTAGTTATGTGTTGCCATGAATTCCTAAACTATGCCCTATGTTAAGTCAGATTACTAGTTTATGTCGTTGGAATGTTATTATATGTTGTTAGAATAGTTATGATGCATTAGTTAGGTGTTAAGTGGGGTTTTGGCACGCCAAAGTGCTGAAATCAGGCTCTGATCGGTCTCCCGACCGATCAGGGCCTGGCTGTGTCACTGGATCGGTCAGCCGACCAATCCAGCCAGATACAGTATGCTACTGTATCCTCCTAGATCGGTCAGCCGACCGATCCAACACGATATAGTAACGTCCCAGGAGATTTCAGGTGCCTGGATCGGTCAGCCGACCGATCCAGACATACCTGGATCGGTCTGACCGACCGATCCAGCCACACCTGGATCGGTCTGCCGACCGATCCAGTCGGGAACAGAACGTTCCCTAGCTCCGGTCGATCCACGGACCGATCCAACCAAGAGCAATCGATCCAGTCCAGCTCGGATCGATTGGGAAGCTCAGGTTTCGTCCAAGAAACTTATCAGTCCAGCTCCTTGACCGTAGGGGATGTAGGATACACCAGGTATCCCTTAGATCATCTCCCTTAGCACAGGTAGAACCAATAACATGTATTAGGTCAGATATCAGTAGCATAAAAAAACTCAAATTAGATCAGTTTTCCGCGTAGCTTAGCACAGTAACCGTAGCGATTCGCCTTACAGCCTAGTAGTGGAAGGTGGGTCGTTACATAAACACAGGGAGACTAATGCACTCATGATAAGAAGGAGCCCATATTGTAATATGGGATTGGTGTGGTAGTGCAATAATAACTCTTTAGTGGTATGAGTTATTATTGATGAACTTGAGGTAGGTGTTCGGGGCGAACATGGGAAGCTCAAGCTCATCGGGAGACCAAAACCAATTCCTCCTCTCGGTTCCTATTGTAGCCTATTATTTATAAAGCCTTATATCTACCCAAAGCCCAGCTTCTTAACTAAGTTTAAGGGTCGGCCACATCCTTGCTTGGAGCCCAAGCAAGGGGTCGGCCAAGCCAAGCTTGGAGCTCAAGCTAGGGTCGGCCAAGCCTTGCTTGGTGCCTAAGCAAGGGGCCAGCCATATAAGAAGAGAAAAGGAAAATTTTATTTAAAATAAAATTTTGATGCTATCCACATGATTTTAAAAGAGAATTTTAAAATTTTAAAATCTTTCCTTTTATAGCTTACTACAAAGGTTAAAAAGAGAGATTAGAAATTTTTCCTTATTTGTAGTTATTTATAATGTTTAAAAGAAAGATTTTAATTTTTGATAAAAATTTTCTTTTTTGTAACAATGATTTAAAAGGAGTTTTATTTTAAAACTTTTCTTTTATAGATATCCACAAAAGGATTTAAAAGAGAAGATTTTAATTTTATAAAATATGTCTTTTATAGCTAACTACAAAAGTGCTTTTAAAAGAAAGATTTTAATTTTTTGTTTAAAATCTTTCCTTGTTTGGGCATGATGTGGCCGGCCATGTAGAGTAATAAAAGGAAGTTTTAATTTTTTGTTTTAAAACTTTCCATTTTTGGATTCACCAAGGATTATAAAAGAGAGGGAGAGGGTGCCTCATTGAGAACAACCTAAGCCTTGCATCCTCTCTATTGTGACCGAAACTCCCCTCTTCTATTCCCTTGGTGGTCGGTCCTCTTCTTTCTCTCTTCTCCTTTTATTTTCTCTCTTAGAGGTCGGCGACATCAAGTTTGGTTTCCTCTTGGTGGTTGGTTGCTTTAAGGAGAAGAAGAGAAGGAAGCTCTCTTGTCTAACATCCCTTGGAGGTTAGTTGGTGGCCGAGACTTGGAAGCAAAGGAAGAGGCTTGGGTGGATTTTATCTTGGTATATCATCGCCCACACGACGTCCTAGAGAAGGAGAGGAATACAACAGAAGATCAAGAGGTCTATAAGCTACTAAAAAAGGTATAACTAGTTATTTGTTTCCGCATCATAACTAGTTCATCTTCTTTGTATAGATCTTTAAAAAATCAAACACAAGATGCTATCGGTTTTAGGTTATCATTTTATTATCGATTTTATTTTTCGATTTCATGTTTCGATATTGTGCTTCTATTGAGATCTCTGTAATTAAACCTAGTTTACTTAAGAAGTTAAATATCTGATTTATTTGAAAGGCTTTGTCTAAGAAGTAGTGGATGATCCCATACCCAAGAAGGCCTAGTGTCTTGCCATGTTTAACCTGGAAGCCGATCTTTGAAATAGATATTTAATCAACTTCTGTAATATGTTTTAACTTAGAAAGATCACATCGGTCAAACTTGGAGTAAAAGTACTGATCATGTCTGCAATACATTACAAGGGTTCCAGGAAACCCGACAATTATATGAAGGAGAGATAACCGTCTACATGGGCAATGCTACGAAAGTGGTGGCTGTTGTAGTGGGAGATGTCTAATTATCATTTGATAGGAATAGAACTTTGATTTTGAGAAATTGTCTTTATGTACCAAGTTTTAGAAAGAATTTAATTTCAGTTTCTAAACTGTTTTTAGATGGATATGCTATTTCTTTTGATGACAAAGTGGTTATCAAGAAAAATAGGGTTATTATCTGTTCTGGTACATTAGTTGGCAATTTGTATACTCGAAATTCAATAACTCCCGCAAAGCAACAAATGGAAATTAATAACACATCCTCAAATTCAAATAAGAGAAAGGAACCTTCGAAAATGAACCAAACATATCTTCGCCATCTAAGACTTGGTCATATTAACTTGAGTAGGATTCAAAGGCTTATAGCCAATGTGTAACGACCCACCTTCCTTGCTACTCTCTGAAGGTGGTCGTTACTTAACTATTACTCTACTTACTAGTGTTACTTATGCTATTATTAGCAACACTTAAATTTATCACAGCCCCAGAGAAGTTCCTACCGAAAAATTTCGACAGAGTCTCCCCTGTACCGGTGACAATAATCATCAATACATGCAAAATAAACCATCAGCCATATGTGGATGATATATATACTTCACAACCACGCAGTAATAAGACACAACAACTAAGAAAAACTAATCTAGCAATAGCAAATGAATAAAGCTCCCACAGTGGGAAACAACCAAACTAACTATGCGGAATAGACTCAATTAGCAACATAAGAAAAAGGAAACAACTCTTTAACAATCTCAACTTCTCTAATAACATTAAAGAAGGACTCTAAACAACTTCTTAGCCAAGTCCCGAGGCTTCCATAGTTCAACATCACACACATCCATTACGCATCCTCCTTGTCGCCTTCCTCTTTATACTTTAGCTTTTCCTTTATCTGCAATAGGAGGAAAATAAATCTATAAGCGAAACGCTTAGTAAGTACTAAACTATCTCACAAAAACTTGAAAGTGCATAAGATACAAAGGATGCTAAAACTGAAATGCTAAAAAGAAAAGCTACACATGCTCATCGAATAGCAAAGCACTAAAATAATCTGCATACTCATGATATACAAGAATAAATCTTCATCCTAGAAATAAAACTAATCATGCTCAATAAACTCATAAGGAAAGCAAATGAAAATAAATACTGTATGCTTAGAATTATAAGAGCTAAACTTTGCTAGTTCTCAACATAGGTGATACTTGTTTCATTTACTTATAGCCTTATACTTGAAATTAATATTTAACTTTCTTCTTCTCTTTCTTGGGCCCAGGCTTAGTACCAAATGCGTGCTCTCTAATAGAGACTGAGGTAGCGAGCCTCCAGTCTTATGAGGGTAAAGACCTTGGTCTTATCAGGGCCAAGACCTTGGAATTGGTCACCTGGATTTGTTTAACGACCACCTTGGAAGTCGGGTACTAGCCTCTTTCTTTAAATTACTTGTTATCTTTTCTAACTAGACCTTGGTCTTTTCTCACTTATAGCTACTCATTATAGCAAGGAAAGTCTAAACTAAATGCTATGTATATATATGTATATGCTATAATCTGTTCATGCACATCTTAAAGCAAAGGGAAAACAAAATCAGCATACTACACTTATAAAAATCTATATTTAAGCTCTAAGAAATCTTCATACAAACTCAAACTAAATCTAAACCTTGCTGGAATTAAAACCTATGTGAAGCTAATCTTGCTGATCTATCATAGCCTTATATTCAAACAAGGTGTAATGGCATGTTTCCATCATGGCATTTAGAACTTGCATACATATATATCTTTGCATAGTTCGGTCATGGCTACTCCTACTTGTGGTACATGCAAAATAATTCATTACTAGCAAACCTTTAAACATTAACAAGGGAAACATTAAACTAAGCACATGTGAAACATTAAACTGAACCAATGTATGAGCTATCCTCTACTACTAAGAAGGTGCAACATCAACTTTTTACTTATCTGTTACATGAGTTAGAAGATCATACTACTAGATTTACTTTGTTACTCTAAACTATACATGATCAAAGTGCCCTTAATTAAATTAGGAAATTGTCCTAACCTTTAAACATTTCACACAGCATGCTACTGGAATAGGAATCCAGAACAAAAATTAAACACCAAAAATTCATCTGTACATTACTAAAAGCATGCTACTAGAACTTCCAAAAACAAGAACCCTAAATATCATAATTCCCTACAACTGAAATCCGAAACCAACAGAAGCAAATCTGCCCGGAACTGTGGCACAGCAGGTGACCAAAACGGAACTAAATTCCCCACACACTAAATTTTGAGACTCACGGCAGCACAATGAATCTAGAATTTTATGCTAAGTATAAGGGTTGTTTGGATTATCACAATTGAAGTATGTCAATAACAAAATTCAAAATTCTCATGCCAATAGGTATAGTTGTTCGGCTTGACAAACAGAGCAAGGAAGGAAAAGCTCTAGCATATAATTCTACTCGGCACAGCAAAATCCGAAAGCAAGGAAACGAAAATCCTAAGTTCAGAGCAACTCCTACCACAGGTAAGTAGTACTTACTCCTTGTTCTTGCACTTACAACCGAGAAGAGATCCTAGGGTTTCAGAGAGATGAAGATCTTGGCTTCTCCTTCGTGCTCACAGCGCTCTTTGCCGAGGTGAACCCGATTTCGTGAAGCTCTTTCGGAAAGAGTCTCTCGCAGACCGCCGGAGTGAAGACCTAGGCCCCGTCGTCACCCTTTTTCACCCGAACAGAGACGTGCCGTCGCGAGGAAGGGGAAGGAAAGATTAGGTTTTTTTTTGGCGAGAAAGGGAACGCCTAATCCCTTTATAACTAGGTTTAATTCAGTTCCAATTTCAACTTAAATACTATTTGGTTCGGGTTTTACTAAGAAACCCGCGGCTAGTTTGTTGGTTAAACGAACCTCTGCTTAACCCGAGGTTTCCGGTTCAAACCTCGATTTGGACATTATTTTTGTCAAAACTTCTTTCGTTTTGTAAAAATATCAAACGACTTCCAAAAATTACATAAAAATACTCTAAAAATTTCTAAAAATCTCTAGAATATTTCTATGGCACTTTTAAGTACTAATAAGGACTTTTAGAACTTGAAATAGGGAAATTTTGGTCATTACAATCCCCCATACCTTATAAAAAGTTCGTCCTTGAACTTAGAATAGTTCTGGATATTTCTGTCTCATACTGTCCTCACGCTCCCAAGTGACTTCCTCGTGCTTCTGGTTCTGCCAGATGACCTTCACTAGTGATACTTCTTTATTCCTTAATCTCTTAACTTCTCTGTTCACTATCTGTGCAGGTCTGCTCTCGTAGCTAAGATCCTCCTGAATCTGCACTGACTGAGGCTCAATCACTTGGCTAGGGTCATGGAGGCACTTCTTTAGTATGGAGACATGAAATACATTATGTATTGTTGACATATCTTGTGGTAAATCCAGCTTGTAAGCTACTTTCCCAATCCTCTCTATGATCAGGTAAGGTCCTATGTAGCGAGGACTTAATTTGCCCTTCTTGCCAAATCTCATCACTCCCTTCATAGGAACGACATTCAGAAAGACTGGATCTCTTACTTGGAATTCCAGTGGCCTACGGCGTATGTCAGCATAACTCTTCTGTCTACTCTGGGCAGTCTCAATCCTCTGTCTGATCTTCTGGATAGCCTGAGTGGTCTCATCTATCAGCTCGTTCTGAATGCCCAGTTCCACTTCCATTCCTTTTCTTTCACCTGCTTCTTGTCAGAAAATGGGTGATCTACACTTCCTGCCATACAACGTCTCATATGGTGCCATCTTGATGGTGGCCTGATAGCTGTTGTTGTTGGCAAATTCAACTAAGCACAGATACTTGCACCAACTTCCCTTGAAATCCAGCGCACAGGCTCTGACCATATCTTCTAAAATCTGATTTACTCGCTCTGTCTGTCCATCAGTCTGAGGATGGAAGGTTGTGTTGAACTTGAGTTTGGTGCCTAGTGCATTCTGAACACACTCCCAAAAGTGCGAGGTGAAACGCCCATCTCTATCAGAAACAATAGATTTAGGAACTCCGTGAAGTCTGATCACCTCCTTTACATATAGCTGTGCCAACTTCTCTATAGAGTGGGACACCTTGATGGCTAGAAAATGAGCAGATTTGGTCAATCGGTCTACTATTACCCATATCGTATCATATCCATTCGTGGTTCTTGGAAGACCTATTATAAAATCCATGGATATGTCTTCCCACTTCCACTCTGGTATTGGAAGAGGCTGTAAAACTCCTCCTGGTCTCTGGTGTTCTGCTTTGAACCTCTGACATGTCAAGCAGGTACTGACATATTTAGCTACATCTCTTTTGAGTCCAGACCACCAGAACCTCTGCTTCACGTCTTGGTACATCTTGGTAGAACCAGGATGCATGGAGTAAGGAGTACTATGAGCTTCCTCCAGGATTTTCTTTCTTAGTTCTTCATCATTGGGGACACAAAGGCGGTTCCCCTAATAGAGGATTCCACTATTTGATACTCAAAACTCTGAATTTCCTTCTTCTTGTATCCCTTGCTTGATCTTTTGGATATCTGGATCTTAACTTTGCTTTCTATGTATATCCTCAAGCAGGGTTGACTCTAAGGTCAATGCAGAGAGTTGCCCATAAATAACTTCAAGTCTGAAATCTAACAACTCCTTCTGCAGTGGCAGGGCTAATGATGACAAAGAAATCAGGGATGCACTGGACTTTCTGCTTAGTGCATCTGCCACTTTGTTAGCTTTACCTGGGTGGTAGAGGATTTCATAGTTATAGTCCTTGACCAACTCCAGCCACCTATGCTGTCTCATGTTTAAATCTTTCTAGGTGAAGAAATACTTTAAACTCTGATAGTCTGTGAAGATTCTGCACTGGACTCCATACAAGTAATGTCGCCAGAGTTTCAGTGCAAAGACCACAGCTACCAGCTCAAGATCATGAGTGGGGTAATTCTTCTCATAATCTTTGAGTTGTCTGGAAGCATAAGCTATAACTTTTCCTTCTTGCATGAGAACAGCTCCTAGACCCATCTTGGAGGCATCACTGTAGATGTCAAAACTCTTGTCACTAGCTGGAACAGTCAGAATGGGAGCACTGGTCAGTCTCTTCTTCATCTCTTAAAAACTCTGCTCACATTTGTTTGACCATTCAACTTCTTGTTCTTTCTGGTCAGGGTTGTTAGTGGAGAGGCTATCTTGGAAAAGTCCTCCACGAATTTTCTATAATATCTAGCTAGACCAAGGAAGCTTCTGATCTCCCTGACGTTCTTGGGTTATGCCAATCGTTGACTGCTTCTATCTTGGCAGGATCCACTTGGATACCTTCTTTAGAAACGATGTGACCAAGAAACGCCACATGATTTAACCAGAATTCGCACTTTGAGAATTTAGCATAAAGTTGTTTCTGCTGTAGGGTCTGCAGTACTATTCTCAAGTGTGTGTCATGCTCCTCGGGGGTCCTTGAATAGACTAGAATGTCGTCGATCCTGGAAAGGGGGTACTTGTTCTTGATTGTCACTTGATTCAGAGCTCTATAATCTATGCACATCCGCATAGATCCATCCTTCTTCTTGATGAACAACACTGGAGCTCCCCATGGTGAATGACTAGGGCGGATGAAGCCTTTGTCAAGCAGCTCCTGAAGTTGCTCTTGCAACTCTTTCAGCTCTGCTGGAGACATGCGATATGGAGCTTTTGAAATTGGACCAGTACCAGGAACCAATTCAATCTCAAACTCCACTTCTCTGTTGGGAGGCAGTCCAGGTAGCTCTTCTGGAAATACTTCTGGATACTCGCATACTACCCGAACATCCTCCTGCTTGAGTCCTTTCTGTTCTTCTGCATTTACTATGTATGCAAGAAAACCAGCACATCCTTTAGCTAACATCTGGTGAGCTGCCAAAGAAGAGAGAAGTTTCTGGGTCTTCTTCCTTGGCACTCCCGTGAATTCAAAAGGTGGTTCACCCTCTGGACTGAAGATTACTTTCCTTCTGCGGCAGTCTACTGAAGCACTATACTTGCTGAGGAAATCCATACCCAAAATGATATCGAAATCTTGCATGGCGAGGACTACCAAGCTAACATATAGTTCTCGGTCTGCAATTCTCACCGGTACAGCTCGAAGCCACTGATTGGACTCCATGACTTCCCTAGAAGGTAGGGTCGCCAAGAACTTGGAGTTTATACTCTCTGTAGGCACCTGTAATTTACTGGCAAAGGGTACTGATATGAAAGAATGGGTCACCCCAGTATCAAATAGTACAGTAGTTAAATGCTGAAAAATAACTACTTGACCTGTTACAACCGTGGAGGCACTAGCAGCTTCCTCTTTGGTGAGGGAGAATACTCTGGCACTATCAAAGGATGGAACTGGTGGAGCTTCCAACCTTCCCTGACTGATATAGGGTCCCTCTAGTGCTGCTTCCATGTGATATAACTGTGCAGGCTTGCCTCCATATTGCACTGGCTGTGGCTGAGGTGCTTTGAGCTTGTTAGGACATTCTTTAGCCATGTGTCCTTCCTGACCACAGGAATAACATCCAGTCTTACCCAAAAGACAGGCTCCTGGATGTGTTCTCCCACATTTAGGATAGGGAGGGAACTTGGTCTGCTTGTTTGCTGGTCCTCCCTTCTGGTTAATTCCTGAGTTCCACTACTTTCTTTTACTGCCCTTGCCTTTCCAATTCTGTTTACTTGAATGGGATTTCTGGCTCCCCACTATCTTGTCCTCTATCTTCACTGGCTTGTGCTGCGCTCATTGAGCTTTGATGTCGTTCAGGTAGTGCTCAACAATTAATGCCCTACTGATCAACTCTTCACCAGTCTGGGGCCGGTGAGCTCCACTGCTCACATTCAGTGCTATTTGTGGTCTCAGCATTCTGAGCATCAGTCTGACTCGCTCCTTCTCTGTACTTACCAGCTCTGGGCAGAGACAAGCTAGTCTGTTGAACTTCTTGGCTGCTTCTTCCACTGACAAGTCACCTTGTTTGAACTCTATAAATTCCTCATAGTGCTTGTTGGTGATTTGTAGGTGGAAGAACTCTTTATAAAACTCTGATTGAAAATCAGCCCAGCTCATCTGATTGGCTTCCCTCTTGGTATTTATCCTCTCCCACCACATACGAGCATCTCCTGACAGGCAGAAAGAGGCGCACTTGACCTTCTCGACTTCTGGCCAGTCAAGAAGCTCCATTGTACTCTCCAGTGTTTTAAACCAAGCCTGGGCATCCCAGGGCTCAGTCGTGCCTGAGAAGCTCTTTGGTTTCAATTTCAGCCAATGTATGAGGTAAGCTTCTTGTCTCTGAGGTGTTGTGATGACTCCCAGGGTAGCTGGTGGAACCTCGGTTACCACTGGAGTCTCCACAGTTACTGTTGGAGGAGTGGGAGGAACTAGTTGCTGATTTGCCATCAGATTGGCAATCACTTGTTACTGCTCAGCTACCTGTTTCTGAAGTTGAGCAACAACTTCAGAGAGATTGGGCTGAGTTGCTCTGGGCAATTCGTTCTCCTGAGCTAGTTCCTCAGTACGGGGGTGTCCTCTTCTTGCCATCGAATTATGCAAAGAAAAAGACTCGATATCCTCTCTATCCTTTCTAAACATGCTTATGTATATGAATAAAAGAGAAATAAAACTTCTATCTTACTAAAGAGCATATAAGCAATTACTCTCTACTGCAAATAATAAAGAAAGCATAAAAGGAAAATCTTAAATACTTTCTTACTTGAAGACGGCAAGGTTGATGCTGATGTGTGTGTGATGCTGGAGAATGGGAACTACTCTAATACCAACTGTAACGACCCACCTTCCTTGCTACTTTCTGAAGGTGGCTATTACTTAACTATTACTCTACTTACTAGTGTTACTTATGCTATTATTAGCAACACTTAAATTTATCACAGCCCCAGAGAAGTTCCTACCGAAAAATTTCGGCAGAGTCTCCCCTGTACCGGTGACAATAATCATCAATACATGCAAAATAAACCATCAGCCATATGCGGCTGGTATATATACTTCACAACCACGCAGTAATAAGACACAACAACTAAAAAAAACTATTCTAGCAATAGCAAATGAATAAAGCTCCCACAGTGGGAAACAACCAAACTAACTATGCGGAATAGACTCAATTAGCAACATAAGAAAAAGGAAACAACTCTTTAACAATCTCAACTTCTCTAATAACATTAAAGAAGGACTCTAAACAACTTCTTAGCCAAGTCCCGAGGCTTCCATAGTTCAACATCACACACATCCATCACGCATCCTCCTTGTCGCCTTCCTCTTTATACTTTAGCTTTTCCTATATCTGCAGTAGGAGGAAAATAAATCTATAAGCGAAACGCTTAGTAAGTACTAAACTATCTCACAAAAACTCGAAAGTGCATAAGATACAAAGGATGCTAAAACTGAAATGCTAAAAAGAAAAGCTACACATGCTCATCGAATAGCAAAGCACTAAAATAATCTACATACTCATGATATACAAGAATAAATCTTCATGCTGGAAATAAAGCTAATCATGCTTAATAAACTCATAAGGAAAGCAAATGAAAACCAATACTGTATGCTTAGAATTATAAGAGCTAAACTTTGCTAGTTCTCAACATAGGTGATACTTGATTCATTTACTTATAGCCTTATACTTGAAATTAATATTTAACTTTCTTCTTCTCTTTCTTGGGCCCAGGCTTAGTACCAAATGCACGCTCTCTAATAGAGACTGAGGTAGCGAGCCTCCAGTCCTATGAGGGTAAAGACCTTGGTCTTATCAGGGCCAAGACCTTGGAATTGGTCACCTAGATTTGATTAACAACCACCTTGGAAGTCGGGTACTAGCCTCTTGCTTTAAATTACTTGTTATCTTTTCTAACTAGACCTTGGTCTTTTCTCACTTATAGCTACTCATTATAGCAAGGAAAGTCTAAACTAAATGCTATGTATATATATGTATATGCTATAATCTGTTCATGCACATCTTAAAGCAAAGGGAAAACAAAATCAGCATACTACACTTATAAAAATCTGCATTTAAGCTCTAAGAAATCTGCATACAAACTCAAACTAAATCTAAACCTTGTTGGAATTAAAATCTATGTGAAGCTAATCTTGCTGATCTATCATAGCCTTATATTCAAACAAGGTGTAATAGCATGTTTCCATCATGGCATTTAGAACTTGCATACATATATATCTTTGCATAGTTCGATCATGGCTACTCCTACTTGTGGTACATGCAAAATAATTCATTACTAGCAAACCTTTAAACATTAACAAGGGAAACATTAAACTAAGCACATGTGAAACATTAAACTAAACCAATCTACAAGCTATCCTCTACTACTAAGAAGGTGCAATATCAACTTTTTACTTATCTGTTACATGAGTTGGAAGATCATACTACTAGATTTACCTTGTTACTCTAAACTATACATGATCAAAGTGCCCTTAATTAAATTCGGAAATTGTCCTAACCTTTAAACATTTCACACAGCATGCTACTGGAATAGGAATCCAGAACAGAAATTAAACACCAAAAATTCATCTGTACATTACTAAAAGCATGCTACTGGAACTTCCAAAAACAAGAACCCTAAATATCATAATTCCCTACAACTGAAATCCGAAACCAACAGAAGCAAATCCTCCCGGAACTGTGGCACAGCAGGTGACCAAAAAGGAACTAAATGCCCCACACACTAAATTTTGAGACTCACGGCAACACAATGAATCCAGAATTTTATGCTAAGTATAAGGGTTGTTCGGATTATCACAATTAAAGCATGTCAATAACAAAACTCAAAATTCTCATGCCAATAGGTATGGCTGTTCGGCTTGACAAACAGAGCAAGGAAGGAAAAGCTCTAGCATATAATTCTACTAGCACAGCAAAATCCAAAAGCAAGGAAACGAAAACCCTAAGTTCGGAGCAACTCCTACCACAGGTGAGTAGTACTTACTCCTTGTTCTTGCACTTACAACCGAGAAGAGATCTTAGGGTTTTAGAGAGATGAAGATCTCGGCTTCTCCTTCGTGCTCACGGCGCTCTTTGCCGAGGTGAACCCGATTTCGTGAAGCTCTTTCAAAAAGAGTCTCTCGCCGACCGCCGGAGTGAAGACTTAGGCCCCGTCGTCGCCCTTTTTCTCCCGAACAGAGACGCGCCGTCGCGAGGAAGGGGAAGGAAAGATTAGGTTTTTTTTCGGCGAGAAAGGGAATGCCTAATCCCTTTATAACTAGGTTTAATTCGATTCCAATTTCAACTTAAATACTATTTGGTTCGGGTTTTACTAAGAAACCCACGGCTGGTCTGTTGGTTAAACGAACCTCTGCTTAAACCGAGGTTTCCGGTTCAAACCTCGGCTTGGACATTATTTTTGTCAAAACTTCTTTCGTTTTGTAAAAATATCAAACGACTTCCAAAAATTGCATAAAAATACTCTAAAAATTTCTAAAAATCTCTAAAATATTTCTATAGAACTTCTAAGTACTAATAAGGACTTTTAGAACTTGAAATAGGGAAAATTGGGTCGTTAAACAATGGACTCTTGGGTTCATTAGTGTTGGAAAACTTTCCAACCTGTGAATCTTGCTTGGAAGGAAAAATGACCAAGAGACATTTTAAGGCCAAGGGGTATAGAGCAAAAGATGTGTTGGAATTGGTTCATTCTGATTTATGTGGACTTATGACTATCCAGGCGAGAGGTAGTTTCGAATATTTTATCTCTTTTATAGACGATTATTCGAGATATGGGTGCATTTACTTGATGTGTCGTAAGTCTGAGTGCTTTGATAAGTTCAAAGAGTACAAGGCTGATGTAGAGAAACGTCAAGGTAAAAGTATCAGGACACTACGGTCTGATCGTGGTGGTGAGTACCTCTCAGGAGAGTTTAAGAGTTACTTATCAGATGTAGGGATTCAATCCCAATTGTCTGCACTTGGTACACCCCAACAGAATAGTGTGGCAAAATGAAGGAATAGGACTCTTATGGAAATGGTTAGATCGATGATGAGTTATTTAGAATTACCAAATTCATTCTGGGGATATGCTTTTCAAACGGCATTATACATTCTGAACTTGGTACCTTCTAAATCAGTACCCTCTACTACCACATAATTGTCAAATGGGCGTAAGCCTAGTCTGAGTCATATTCAGATTTGGGGTAGTCCGGTACATATGCTGAAGGGAGATACTAATAAGTTGGAATCTCATACAGAAGTTTGGTTGTTTATAGGTTATCCTAAAGGAACGAAAGGTGGTTTGTTTTATAGTCCTAAAGATCAGAAGGTCATTATTAGCACTAATGCCCGATTTTTAGAAGAGGACTATGTACTGAACCATAAGCCCATAAGTGAAATTATTCTAGAAGAAATGAGAGAGGACACGCCTACTTTAGTACCAACGGTGCAAGATGAAATATCACAAAAAACTGCAACATGTATCACAAATGATATACAACTACAGACAGTGCCTCGTCGTAGTGGGAGGGTTGTGAAGCAACCTGAAAGATTCATATTTTTGGGAGAGTCTTCGGACTTGATCCCAGGTAAACATGAACCTGATCCCCGAACATATGACAAAACGCTCCAAGATAAAGATGTAGCATCTTGGCAAAGAGCAATGAATTCAGAAATAGAATCTATGTATTCTAACAAAGTTTGGGAGCTAGTAGAACCATCAAATAGTGTAAAAGTTATTGGATGTAAATGGATCTACAAAAAAAAAGAGGGACGGACGAGAAGGTGGAAACCTTCAAAGCAAGGCTTGTTGCAAAAGGGTATACTCAGAAAGAGGAAATCGATTATGAGGAAACATTTTCGCCAGTAGCTATACTTAGTCTATTCGGATACTCTTATCTATTACTGCTCATATGGATTATGAGGTTTGGCAAATAAATGTCAAGACAGCTTTCCTTAACGGAAGTTTTGAAGAAAACATCCATATGAAGCAACCAGAGAGGTTTATTGCAAAGGGCAAAGAGCATCTTGTTGTAACGCCCGCCCTCCCACTGCCTAGGAAGGGGCGGGGTTACTTGAATCATACGTACATGCATACATATAAAATCATGGCAGCGGAAACAATTATTTATTTGTAACTAAACTAATCATCATGCTTATCAACTGAACTTGTAGACATGCAAATATTCATTCATAAAACTGGATTAATATCAACTACTTGAAACATGGTTCATGATATCATAAGCATACTAACATGAAACCAGGAGAACATAAGTGCATAACTATCCATACTAGTTCAAGTACTATCAAGCATAAAGACAACACATGGTTCATATGCAAAACTTATAACATATATGCACAAGGCAGTTTTCTTCCACCATGCCACTGCCACACACACTCTGGCCCTTCCTGCTGCTCCTCTTAGTTTAGCCATTCCTTTCCTTTTTCTGCAGTACAAGGAAACATAAAAAAAACTATAAGCCCATAGGCTTAGTAAGTCCCTTTCCTATTCACTAAAACCATGAATCATACATAAGCATCGAGTCATATCATAACATGTGAGAGCATGAGCATAGAGTCATATCATAACATGTGAGAGCATAACATAACATCATATCATATCATGTGAGAGCATAAACATAAAATAGCAACATGATCATATAAGCATCATAGACATAATTTCAAAAGCATCCAACATAAGCATAAAGGAAACACATAACATGAACTTGTAGATGCAAGATGTTCTTTTGAAAACATGTGTCATGAGATGAATACATATGCAAAATGTCCTTTTTTTTGAAAACATATATCATATACATACTTAAACATAATCTCATCATGAGGGCCCGGCTTGTACCACATACATACATGAATGCGCGCATCCTAAGTAGATTCAAGGTAGCAAATCTTGAACCTACTAGGAACTAGGCCCATTTCATAAACCATCGACCTAGGGGCAACTTAGGAGTCCATCCCTTTTACTAGGCCCGTTTCATAGACCATCGACCTAGGGGCGCTTATGGAGCCCACCCTTGGTACAAGCTATACAAAGTAAAATAGCATGTCATATCATGTCATATCATGTCATATCATAACATATCATGTTCTTGTCATATCATAATATTTCATGTTCTTGTCATATCATGAAGAGTGCTCTTGATCTCAACTTAAGGGAAGCATCTCTTAGGCTTTTCATCTTACATAAGCCTTTCATAAACATATCATGAAGCATAGCATGTTCTTGTCTTATCATGAAGCATAGCATGTTCTTATCATATCATGAAGCATAGCATATTCTCATCATATCATGAAGCATAGCATATTCCTATCATATCATGAAGCATAGCATATTCTCATCATATCATGAAGCATATTCTTATCATATCATGAAGCATGGCATGTTCTTGTCATATAAGGAAGCATAGCATGTTCTTGTCATATAAAACATATCATTTTCATGCATAGTTAGGGGTTTTGAGCCTTCTACAAACTCTAATCATACTTGGCCGAAACTTGCAAGGGTTTTGGTCTTGGATCTTAAGCAACTTTAAATAAGGAAAGCATCATATTAATATCACATGGTACTTATCATAACATAGAGGACCTTTAGCAAACATAAACCCTAGTCTTCTTGTTTTGGCCGAAACCTACATGTCATGATTCTAGGTCTTTAGGCAACATAAGCATGAAGAATTTAAACTAACATCATGTAGGAGGTCATACATCATAAGGAGTCATAAACAAGCATAGTTGGTTCCAAAAATTTTCTCTAAACCTTTTATCTCCTCTTGGCCGAAACCTAAAGGAAATGATTCTAACTTTTAAGCAACATGTAGCATGAAACTTCCACAACATACATAGCATAGGAATAGAGAGGTTCTTAGTAAGCATAATTAGGTTTCTAACCCTAATGTTCCTCCTTGGCCGAAACTTATAGACATGATTCTTAGGTTTTTCAAGCAACATTTTAAGCATGGATCTTTAACCTAATATCTCATGATACATAGCATATATGTGAGGCCTTTAGATATCATGGAAAGTTCCTTAACCCTAACTTTCTTACTTGGCCGAAACATACATGTCTTGGTTTTGGATTCTCTTTTCTTTTTTTTTTTTAAACAATATGAAACTAGAAACTTTTAAACCAATCATCATATAGTGGGTACACATCATGAGGAAATCATTAGTAAACATAGTTAAGTTTCTAAACTTCCTCTAGTCTCCTTATTCCTTCTTGGTCGAAACCCTAGGAACATACATCTAGGTTTTTAACAACTTGAAGCATAAAACCTTTTAAGCAAATATCATACAATGGGTTATTTATCATGAGGAATCATAACAAGCTTAGTTGAATTTTTAAACTTCCTCTTATGCCTTTGTTTCTTGCTTGGCCAAAACCCTAAATTATGGATCTAACCTTTTATACAACCTAAACATGAGAACTTTAGGCTAACGTCATGTAGTGAGTTATAAACCATAAGGGGTCATAAACAAGCATAGTTTATATCTTACACTTTCCCTAAACCTCTTTATCTATACATGGCCGAACCCTAAAGAGCAAGGTTCCAAAAATCTAAGCAATATCAACATGAAAAACCTTAACCTAACATCATGTAGTGAGGTACAAACCATAAGAAATCATGAACAAGCATAGTTTATATCTTAAACTTTCTAATAACCACTTTATCTTTTCATGGCCGAAACTTCAAGAGTGTGATTCCAAGTTTTAAACAACATGAGTCCATAAAACTATTTAACAACCATAGATAACCAAAAAAACTAATAGATAGCATGTTTCCATCTTTTTTATCATGGTCGAACCCTACAAGATAACATCCTAAATTTTTTTCAAAACATTTTCAAACATAGAAATCGTAGGAGGCTACTTGTACTGCAGGTGAGGGGGATACTTACTTCCTCTCGCTTGATTTACTAAGGAAGGTAACCTTGCTTGGTGAAACTTTTTTTTTCCTAGAGAGAAGCTCCTTTGCTTGGTTTGGCAATGGTGAGGAAGGAGAGGTTGGTTTTCGGTGGAGAGAAGGAGAATGAGGAAGAGAGAACAAATGTAGTTTTCCTACTCATTTTTCTTATTTATTCATAATGAGAAGAAGAAGGAAAAATGGTCTTTTCTTCCCTTAGCTCTCTTACTCTCATTCATGAAAAGAAGAAGACAAATGAAATTTTCATTGGAGGAAGAAGAAGAAAACTCAAACTTTTCTTCTTAAGTGAAGGGGCCTTCACCTTTCCTACCTTTAACTATTCTTTCCCTCCTCTTTCTAACAGCACACCCCTGCTGGGGCTACTAGTTATAACATGGAACCACTTATTAAGAGGTCCAAGGTTCAATCCTTGTCATGCCTCTTTTGGTTCTTTTTATTATATATATTTTTTTAAAGAAGGATCCACATGAAACCCATTTAATCATGCATAATTTATGTAAAATTTCTAGGGATCCTATGGGTGTTACACTTGTATGTAAGCTCAATCGGTCTATTTATGGATAGAAGCAAGCTTCTAGGTCTTGGAACATCCAGTTTAATGAAGTAATCCAGTTTTATGGATTTATTCAGTGTCCGGATGAGTTTGTGTATACAAGAAGTGTGATGAAAATGTGGTCGTATTTCTTGTACTATACGTAGATAACTTTTATTAGTTGGAAACAATATCAAAGTGTTGTCAGAAGTAAGGGTATGGTTGTCCAAATAATTTGATATGAAAGACTTGGGAGAATGTGCACATATTCTCAGGATAAAGTAATAAGGGATCACAAGAAAAGAATATTGTGCTTATCCCAAACTTAATATATCGATACTATCCTAGCTCGTTTTAGAATGCAAGACTCCAAGAAAGGTTTTCTACCTTTTAGGCATGGAGTATCTTTATCTAAAGAGATGTCTCCTAAGACATCAAAAGAGATAGAGGAAATGAAGGCAATTCCTTATGCTTCGGCTGTAGGAAGGCTAATGTATGCAATGTTATGCACGAGATCGTATATCTGTTTTGTCATGGGCATGGTTAGCAGATATCAAAATAATCCAAGACATGGACATTGGATTACCGTAAAGCATATATTGAAATACCTGAAAAGGACTAGAGATTATATGATGGTTTAATAAGCAGATGATTTACTCCCTGTGGGTTACACAGATTCAGACTTCCAATCAGATAGGGGCAATAGTAAGTCTACATCATCCTATGTGTTTACTTTAGGAGGTGGAGCCATAGCATGGAGGAGTGTTAAGCAAAAATGAGTTTCTGACTCAACCATGGAAGTTGAGAATGTGGCAGCCTCCGAGGCAGCCAAAAAAGTTATATGGCTCAGGAACTTTTTAATGAACTTAGATGTGATTCCTGGTTTCCCAAAATCATCACAATTTATTGTGATAATAGTGGTGCAGTAGCAAACTCGAATGAACCACGAGCTCATAAGGCGAGTAAACACATTGAGCACAAGTACCACCTGATACGAGACATCGTAAAGTGAGGAGAAGTTGTTGTCGCCAAGTTGTATCAGCAGATAATCTAGCAGATCCTTTCACTAAGGCCCTTCCGGTGAAAGCTTTTGATTGGCATGTTGAGGGGATGGAAATCAGATGTATGGCAGCGTTTATGGCAACATAGTCTTTTAGTATAAGTGGGAGATTGTTAGAGTGTATACTAAAAGTCTAGATTTTTGTATAAACATTTATTTTGAAATAAGAATCACATTGATCAAATGTCTACATTTATTCTAAGTGTAGTTGTCCATTTAATTTATATTGTAGATAATATGGTGTGAGGAGACACACAAAAGATCATATTATCAGATCCTTATAAATTATAAATAGTAGCTCACAACCAAGATGGAATGGGACAAACCATTGGAGTGGTTGTAGTGTAATTTGGTATTAGTTTATCTTGACTATAAAATTACACTAGTACATTATGAGTGTATTGAGTAGGACCATTTGAGGTAGTTTCTTTTTATACTGACTATATAAAAGAACAAAACCTCTGTTATTATGGAAGTTCATACTCTTAATCATGATATAATAACAAGCATGTATACTTAATATTTATTTCTATAATTTATCAAATGGTGCGATTTAGCTCGTTAAATCAATAGGCCCGATAAGTTGGGAAATGATATTATTTATATGGTGTGTTTTTGATTATAGAATGAAATTATATCCTAGTAATCTAGGTTGATGATGTCTCCTTGAGGAGCTCATAAGGATTGTCATGTAAATCCTATAAGTGGACTTAGTCCAACATGATAATAAGGTTGAGTGGTACTACTCTTGGAGCTAGATATTAATTAAGTGAGTTGTCAGTAACTCATTTAATTAGTGGGCATTCAATATCTTAAACACAGGGAGACTAATGCACTCATGATAAGAAGGAGTCCATATTGTAATATGGGATTGGTGCGGTAGTGCAATAATAACTCTTTAGTGGTATGAGTTATTATTGATGAACTTGAGTTTGGTGTTTGAGGCGAACACGAGAAGCTCAAGCTCATCGGGGGACCAAAACCAATTCCTCCTCTCGGTCCCTATTGTAGCCTCTTATTTATAAAGCCTTATATCCACTTAGAGCCAATCTTCTTACCCATCTCTTTGTGGCCGGCCAAGCCAAGCTTGGAGCCCAAGCAAGGCCAAGCTTGGAGCCCAAGCAAGGTGGTCGACCACACATTAAATAAAAGGGTGATTATAAATTTTAAAATATTTCCTTATGTGGAAGCCATGGTTTTAAAATAGAGTTTTTAAATTTTAAAATCTTTCCTTTTATAGTTTTTTACAAAAAATTAAGAGAAAGGTTTGATATCTTTCCTTATTTGTAGTTAAAAGGAAGATTTTAATTTATAAAATATTTCTTTTATAACTAACAAGGGATTTAAAAGATAAATTTTTTATTAAAATTTCTTACCGGAAATAAATAAGGAAGTTTTAATTTTGTGTTTAAAACTTTCCTTGTTTGGAGCACTTGAATATGCCCGGCCATGACAAGCTTAAAAGGAAGTTTTAATTCTTTGTTTTAAAACTTTCCTTTTTAGTCATTGGCAAGGAATATAAGGAAGTTTTAATTATGTTTAAAATTTTCCTTTTTAACCAAGACCAAGGATTATAAAAGAGAAGGAGGGGGTGCCTCACCCAATAACACATCTTCTATTCTTCTCTTCCAATTCCTTGGTGGCCGGCCCTATTCTTTCTCTTCTCTCCTTTTGTTTTCTCTCTTGGAGGTCGGCGGCATCAATTGTCGGAGATCTCTTGGTGGTTGGTTGATTGAAGGAGAAGAAGAAGAGAAGGAATCTCTCTTGTCTAGCATCCCTTGGAGATTAGTTGGTGGCCGGATCTTGGAAGCAAAGGAAGAAGCTGGGTGGATTTCCTCTTGGAAGATTGTCGCCCAGACAACGTCTAAGAAAAGGAAAGGAATAGAATAGAAGATCAAGAGGTCTATAAGCAACAAAAGGTATAACTAGTTATTAGTTTCTGCATCATAACTAGTTCATCTTTTGTATAGATCTTGAAAAACCAAACACAAGAGGTTATCGATTTTAGTTATCATTTTTGTTATCGATTTTATTTTTCAATATCATGTTTCGATAATGTGTTTCTATTGAGGTCTCTATTGAGACCGTGCAACTCTTACACGACCATGCGGCCAAGTAGAGGCAGATCAGAGCATGGTCGTGCAAATCTACACGACCGTGCCCCCCCCATAACCGAAGCCAAGCAAGGAACGACCGTGCGATCGTGCAACCCTACACGGCCGTGTCCCAGTAGCCAAGCCCAAAGTTCACACCGTCATGCCATTTGGCACGGCCGTGCAGCACGGTCAGAGACAAGAAAGGGCACAGCCGTGCCATATTGGCACGGTCGTGCCGCCGCAGCCATGCCCTAGCCTATAAAAGGGTTTTAACCCTTCTCGTCAAGGGGGGGGGGGTGTCGGAAGCGAGCCATCAGTGAGGGAATCACCTTGGTGCCATTCCACATCGTCCAGGACCTCCATCCAGTGATCCTTCATCACCACATCGACTCCAGAAGCAAAGGATTGGATCCAAAGATTACTCGTCGTCATTGAATAAGCATCCTTTCTCTTTCTCTCTTCTTGTTTGAGATTGTATGCTTAATTACATCATGTCTTCGGATTTTTCTCCGGCGTCTATGGAGTAGATTCCTTGTTCTAGGATTAGGGAGTAGTTGTAGATCGGTTTGATGTAAGACTCGTACTTATGCTTATATTCATTGGATGATTTCACTTGCTTTGTTTCAATTGCGTATTAATTGATTGTGTATGAATTGCTAACCTCGTAGAGAGATTATCTTAGATCGTACACCTGAGGGGCCCTAGTGGCAGGGGTAACCCGTTCACGGATATCTAGGGTATTTCCTCAAAAGGAGAGGCAACTTCTCCGTAAGGAAGTAAGAGACCAAACCGAACCCTTACTTCTATCCTTAATGACATCAATTAGAGTTGCGTTCTTGTGATCTACCAAGGCACCCTAGTGACAGGGGTTAACCGTAACAGGATTTCACAGGGATCTTTTTTATTTAGTGCTTAAGGATAGTAGCTTTAGCTTCCGGCGAATGCATGTTGATGGACAATGAGTAGAGGATAGAACGTGATACATCAATACCACCATAACGAAACCGAACTCCTAGAACTCTTCATAAACCAAGTAAATTACTCTCTCTTCACTAGTTCTCATTTCCGCTTCTCATTCTCTTTTCTTTAGATAACTCACAACCATCGATAGTTTAGCTAATCTTAAGTGAACCATTGCTAGTGCTTATAACTAGTCCTCATGGGATCGATAATCTTTATTACTGACAATGAATCCGTGCACTTGCGGAATCGTAACACCCGACTGGACAAAATGAAAACAACCACGTTGTTAATAACAGCCCATACGGTTGGAAATAAACACAGCGAAAATCATAAAGAAATATGAATATACGACTAACAAAGTCATTAACCACAAAACCTATAACCACCAGACTAGGCTCCAAACCCACATAAACTTATAAAAAAAAACAAAAAAAATCACAAAATTGATATACCACCAAATAGAAACAAGACTGAAAAGAAATCCGTCCCCGAGAGTGTAGTGGGACTGGCAGCTAGGACTCTCCAAGCATCC
This sequence comes from Zingiber officinale, assembly GCF_018446385.1. Taxonomy (NCBI): domain Eukaryota; kingdom Viridiplantae; phylum Streptophyta; class Magnoliopsida; order Zingiberales; family Zingiberaceae; genus Zingiber; species Zingiber officinale. The sequence goes on from NC_055986.1 coordinate 46,958,388, forward strand.
TTGATTCATCTACCTGCTACCTGGTGAAAGAAAAACCAGTTTGTGGGGTGGTGAGTATTGGAACTCAGCGTGTAAAAGAAAGATAGTGCATTAACATAATATACAAATCTAGAGTGCCAATAGTATACAGTCTCATAGAGGAAATAACAAATACTAAAAAATAAAATCATAATATATACTCATACCTGAAACCATATCCTAAGCTAGTAAAATCAGGAGTAGAACAACTCTGCTACAAAGCTACTCATAACTACAAGAGGACATGTGAGGTATATACATACTACCAACAGGTAAGTCAGTCTAAACACATACAACAAATATATATCTCAACATATGCAGTCCTTATCCAAAAATAGCTCATGCACCAAGGTCAAAGTACTAAAAGAAACAAAGCAAGAAGTACCCAAACTTTATTATGTAGTCTGAACCAAATCATGCTCGTCACGTCAACCTTCTCAATCAACGTCCTGCACCATCGCACGCAATTTAGCTATCTTCATATGAATCAAATAGCTAATACCAATTCTCAAACCATATCTAACCCAATCCTAGAACAATCCTCAAAACCATCAGCCTATCTCGAAATAGATGCACAAAACAACCAAACCCAAACACTCGGTTCCATTCAAAGAATCAGCTGCATCGAGAGAAAACTACACAAATCTGCAGTAATCCAAAAGAAAGGAAAACCCCATTGAAATCACATTGTTGCCTACTAATCTGATGTGGGAAAACTGAACCCAACATGAAGAAGCCATCCGACAATGAAACGAATTTGCAACCTACAAAACCAGTTGCCAGGAGAACCCAATCCACCATGAAGAAACCATACAACATTGAAAACAATCTGCCATCTACCAAAACTGTCAAAAACTTGAGGAAGAACAAGTTCTTCATCACACCTAAACCCAAATCTGATCAACTCCAAGAGTACAAAAGCCTCACAAATGAAACATCGCAAGATCAAAGAAAACTGAAACCCATCTATACATCCTAAACCCCTTTCAGATAGAACACAACCAATAGAGCAAAGGGAAAAAGAAAGTCAAGATTAAAATAAGAAATCAAGCACACCCTCCTGCACCAAATCAAGGTCAACACCGGATTTGATTTAAAAGCAAACAAGATAAATCACACGTCCCATATCTACTAGGGGAAATCTACTTGCCAGATCAGTTAGGGCACAGCTCGGAGAGAAGAGGATCGACGGCTGTGGCTCGAGAGAGATGAGATCGCCGGCTGTGGTCTATGGTGCTCATGCGAGGGAGCAAGATCACCGACTGTGCTGCTCGCGTTAGGGAGAGATCGCCGGCTGTGGTGCCCACGTGAGGGAGTGAAGAAGATCGCCGACTGCTGTGGTGGCCGCGCGCGAGGAAGAGAGGAGACCGGTGGCTATGGCTCGACGATTTTGGTGAGAAGATCTCGAGAGGGAGAGGGAAGGAGTTCGACGGTGGATTTGGGCGGTGGTACGTGAGGGCTCGGGAACGAGGAGAACTCGGCGGAGATGAGAGGAAGATAACTTAGGGTTTTTATTTAACACTTAGGTTAATTGGGCGTTAATGAAATTTATTAACTCCTACTTAAGGGGTATTCCACTTAGGCTTTATTTAACTTAATCGATCCCCCCCTTAAACTTGTCATATGAGCTCCAATTAAATCTCAAAAAATTTCACAAAATTCCTAAAATATTCAATTAAGATTATTCGTCCAATAACCCTTATTATTTAATTACCAGGTTTTACACGTGTAGCTAGTTCACTCTCTCTCCTTCCTATATTTTAATATTAAATAAATTATTCAAAAGAAGGTCGTGTCTTGTTACCTTTACGTCATTTGTTCCTTCGTGTAGTCCAACGAGTTTGTCCCATAGCTCCTTCGTGTTCTCGAAGGGTCCAACCCTATTAAATTCTTCCTCGGTTAACCCGCATTGAAGGGTGTTCAGGGCCTTTAAATCAACTTGGGATTGTTTCTTCATCTCTAGGTTCTATCTTTCTGGGTCAAGTGGAATCCCAATTGCTTCATCCTTAGGAGCTTTGTACCCTTATCGTATGCTAAAGCACTTGTCGATGTCTATCTTCAGGTACACCTCCATTCTTCTTTTTTAGTAGGAGAAAGTATTTCCATTGAAAAGTGAATGATGAATAGTATTGTATCCTTTGTTTTGGGTCATCTTAGAAAGAGAGTATTGCACACAAAAACAACAAGCGATAAAAAAATCCCAAGACTAGGTCTTGGATCAGTAGTGTGAGAGATGATAAAAGTAAAAAAAAAAAAAAACTTGATTGGTATTGCACCAATTTTGAGTATTTTACAATGAGAAAATTTATCCAAAATAGGTGATTGCACCAATTTAAACTAGATTGAAAAGCTTAAAACCGAACGAGGCTTGAAAAAAAATAAGAGAACTCCTTATTTGATTGGTGGTTGCACCAATTCAGAGTGTACCAAGCTCTAATACCACTTGTAGAATCGGTGCGCATGTAAGAGGGGTGCTAAATCTTGTGTATTTTAAAAAATAGAGTTCTTTTTAAAAATTAAAAGTAAAGTGCACAGCAGAATTAAGTAAAATACATGAACAAGAAAACCAAAATACAATCGGTTTACTTGGTTTAGAGCCTTCAGCGACTCTTACTCCAAGACCCACGATCCCTTGGACTATATCAATGAGCAATTTACTAAAAATCTCTTCTATAAATGTCGGAAGAGTGAATCAAATACAACAATAAACTAAGGACAAATGTAAAACCCTACACTTTCCTTTATGTAGTAATTAAAAGCTTAATTGAAAATTTTGTTATCCAGCGCGTCAAGATTATCGAATCAAGGTTGGTGTTGGACTTCTTAGTAGTAGCAACATCGTAGCACAGCGGGAGAATGAAGTCGGAGCAGCCAGAATCTTGAACGTATATGAGTTTTCTTCAAGTTGTGTAGAATGCTTGGCTGAACCCTCCTTTTATTGGTTGTTGAGGGTGCCTCCAATCCTCACTTGAGACGACTCCAAGTGCAAACGTTATCCCTTGAGCTCTGGACTCGATAAGCTCTACAGCCTGCTACCTTGATACATGTGAGGGAGCCTTCCAAGCGCTCTCAAGCGCCTTTGCGCCATGCTTCAGGGAGCCTTCAACCATATGGGAGGTGCCTTCATGCCTTTCTACACAGGTCATCAGCCAAGGCAGTTGAGGTGCCTCCACTCGAATAGAAGATGCCTCAAATCATTATTCACCCAAGGCTTGAGTTGCTAAATGTGTTAATACAAATAACAAATTATATCCTGTAAAACAGAGTTAGCATGATAATAAAATAGTATTATTAATTAGATCATGTTTGTCCAAGACCAAGATCTAGTCATGGTCTCAGCTTAGACTTCTAAAATGACTCTAAACTTGACTAGTGCCTAAAGTCTCTGTTTGGGACTTGTCCTCACTGGATCACTCTCCTCCAGTGACTTACCTCACTTACCATGCAAAATTACTTAACTCTCCTTTGATCCACTAGGTCTTCCTGTCAATTGTCAGATCCGCATAGTCAATTGGACTTCAATCAGTTGTCAGGTCCTACGGACCCTACTGGATTTTCCATCAGATATCGGGTCACTTCTTGACCTATTTGAACTTTCCACCAGTTATTAGGTCAGCAGACCTTGCTGGATTTTAGTCTGATGTTAGGTCCTCTAGATCCGTCAAGTCATGCCCACTTGGTAACAAGTTAGATCACACAACATTTAATTTTAATCCACTTGTTATTCATCAAAATATGAGTTTAATCATTGATGCTAACTTCACCAACATCATTAATTGAAAGAGAATTGTAAAGTATAAACTCTGTTTTATTATGTTGTTAGTTAGTATGGTTATTTAGATCGTAATGGATGTCTCATATGTAGAAATGTTAAATATTACGAGAAAGTGAGATCATAAATGATTTTTCGACTTTGAGTCATAAATAACTTATAGGGATTCAATCTGTTTCAATTAGGATCAAGGGTTAAAGTCACAATTTTTAAATTTAAATTCATTTTTAGCTCCTTAAATTTAAATTTTAAAATTTAAAATTTAAAATTATAAATTGTAAAAATTAAACTACAGTAATTTTTAAAATTAATGATTGGATATTTCAGATTTAACTGATGATTGAAAAAATTTGAAATCAGATCATTTATACATGTTCATGTTTGGAGTAAAAATTGATTTAGGTTTAGACTGATTTGTTTAAATCTATAAAAAGATAACAGAATCATAGAACTTGAGTATTGTCCGATTTAGGAGAGTATTAAGAATAAAAACAGTTCAAATTTGGAACGAGTTTGATGTATTTAAGTCCATTAATAATTTTTACCTAGAATTGATTGAACTTTACATGTCATAAATAACTTTTAGAATGTTTGGTTTAAGTTATACATATAATCTTGGTTATATAATTACCATATAATTATATAACTTGGTTATGAGGAATAAAATATAATCATATTATTTTGTTTAATTTAGGTAATGTAATAAAATCTTATTTATTTAAAGATTTTAATATATAATCTAGTGTGATATTTATCATATTATCCTTTGTTTAATAATGATAAATAAATAAAATTAGATAACATTTTAATTTTTTTATTATTATTTTAAATAATTTTATTGGATTTTAAATTAAATATATTTAATTTATCTCTAGTGTAGCTAGAAATTGTTTGATTTAATTTACTAAGATTTTAATTAAAATAACAAAATTAAAAAAAAAAATCGTCATCTTCCTCCACAGATTTGCTTGCTCCCGCCGCCCACCTGCCGCCACCCCCTGCTGCCACCTCTAGTCGTCAGGCCTTTGCACTCCGTTGCCACGTGCATAAGAAGATTCAGCGACAACCTCCGACACCGCTCGCTGCCACCTCTGGCACTGCCTCGCTACCACCTCTAGCTCTGCCTCACTACCACCTCCAATACCGCCTCGCTGTAGATCGGTCACCGCCTAGCTCGACGACTGTGTCACGGCTCGCTCTGATCATCACTCCTTTGCGCTTCGTTGTCGCGCACGCACGAAGATTTGGTGGCGACCTCCGACACCGCCTGTTGTCGCCTCCAGCACCGCCTCACTGTCACCTCTGGCACTGTCGAACTCGACGACCGCACCTCAACTTGCCCGGATCGTGCTTCGTTTAAGGGTTAATTTCATAATATTTTTTGCTTAACCTCCGGAATCAATAAAAATCAAGGCAGACAGAGGTTTTCTGATTCCAGGTTAGATGCCCAAATTGATGACGTTTAATGACGTGTAGGAATCGAAAAAAAACTTCAGAATCCAAATAAACCTTGAACCAAATACGATCACTACAATATTTTTTTATTTTTGGCAACGCCTCTCATTGCAACGGCTTAAAAGCTGTTCTCTTAAAGTACATTAGGCAACAGTTTTTAATAGTGTTGGTTTAATAAATTTTTTTAATATGCAACGATTAAAAACCGTTCTCTAAAAACATTTATTAAAAAAAAATTATACTAAATAGATTAGACAACGGTTTTTAATATTTTTTTTTAAATATTGTTGCGCTACATTAAGCAACGGTTTAAACTACAATATTCTTTATTTTTTGCAACGGCTCTCATTGCAACAGTTTAAAAATCGTTCTTTTAAAATACATTAGGCAACGGTTTTTTTTTTAAATTTTTTTGCAACGATTAAAAACCGTTCTCTTAAAATACATTAGGCAACGGTTTTTTTAAATTTTTCTCCAACGATTAATAACCATTCTCTAAAATAAAATTTCTATTTTTATTTTCCTTTTCTAAAATAAACCCTACCCGCGCGCGCATTTCCCTACTCATTTTTTTGCCCGACCTTTTCTTTCCCTACTTTTTTTTTCTTTTCCCTCCTAAAGTTTCCCTACTCGCGTGCGCATTTCCCCCAACCACGCACCACGCACCCTCTAAAAATTGTTGTCTACCCCGCCGGCACAAGCGTCGTCTCCCCCGGTTACACCAGTCCATGTTTATGTGGGCTCGCTTGGAGTACACTACAAGAAAAATGATCTATTACGATATTTTCTTTACGACACTTATTATAAAATGTCATTATAAATCCTTTATAATAACATTTATTAAAACTAATTAATTTTAAAAATATAATATCTGATTATATCCTTTATCCTGACACATTTTACAAATGTCATCCTAAATAATAAATATATTAATCTAATTTATATCATGTAGTGTTTAACCTAGATGACTCAACTTTTCCCAAACCGCCGCTGGCCTCAACTTTTCCCAAACGCTTGTGCCCCGTCTCCACCGTCGTTGCTCCTTAATCTTGTCTACTGCTACACCTTGATCGTCTCCGCTGCTGCACCTCTATCTTCTCTGTCGTTGTGCCTCGTCTCCGCCTCTGCGCCCAGTCTCCACCGCCGTGCCCCATCTCTATAGTTGTTGCCCCCCCATCTTTACCGTTGCTATTCCTTGTATATTCGCTGTCGCTTCCCTCACCGTAGAGAAATTAGAGTTTAGGGTTGCACCTAGTCTTTGTCGCTGCACCCCGTGTCCGTCACCGTGCCCCATCTCTGCAACTGTCGTGCCCCGTCTCTACCACTGTGCCCCGTCTCTACTATCGCAGAGTCTTGTCTCTGTGCCCCGAGATTCATTAGGACTGTGCCGAAGCCACTATTCGTCTTCTCTAAGGTTTCTCTTTTTTTTCTAACAATTAGGATATTTATCGCTTCATGAATCCTGCTTCAATTATATCCTTAGTTTGCTTAATCCGTGCATGTTATTAAAACCTTTTACATTATCTACTACTTAGAATCCTTGCTTCATGAATCCATGCTTCAATAAATGAATCCTTGCTTAATGAATCATTTCTTTAGTAAATGAATCATGCATGTTAGGAAATGTAATAAGGAACTTGATTTGGATGGACTTGTTGTTATTAGTGGTGATGCCTCCAATACAAATGCATGCCTATTTGTTGGAAATTTTAGGTTGAACTTTGAGACAATTCATTAAACTAATATTGTACTCATTTTGATGATTACTGATCAAATAATATTCTTGAACTTCACATTTGATTAGGCAAAAGAAAATGAAAACTCAGCTCCTTGGATGCCCCAAAACGATTGATGGAGATGTCAAATGCAAAGAGGTTCCTACAATTAAGTTTTGGAATTGATACTGCATGTAAGGTTTGTTCTTCACTTGTGTGTTGGTTGTTTACTATAGTCGGCATCTAATGGTCACAAAGGCTGAGTGATAAAACATGCAAAATTATTCGTATAACTTATTGAGTATGCAACTTTAAATATTTGGATCATATAGAACAATTGACTTGCTAAAAAATCTTATGTAGAAAAACTTGGACAAATTTATGACTTTAGAGCTTTATAATTCATATGTGTATCCCTTTACAATTTTTATTAGTTGTGGTCATATAACCTGTGCCTTCAAAGTTGGAAAATACTTTTAGATGAAAATTTTTATCAGTTAACCCATTTTCTCAAGTTCTATTTGTATTCTATATATATATATGATAATTTGCAGTACTTCATAATTTGTTTTTTCAGGTTATATTTGACATATTTGTATTATTTACTATTCTTAGTTAATCCTTACTTCATAAATTACTTTTTCATTATTTTAGTTTTTAATTCTTTTAATTTATGTAATGATAATTTATCTAAATATTTTTGGTAGGAAAAGTATGATCTTCCTCTTGGGACTGAAAATTGGACGTTACGCTCAATAGCAAAAAAATAGAGAAACTAGAAGTCAGAACTTAAAAAGAAGTACTATAATCCTAAATTATCAATTTATGTTCTTTTACAATAGAGAGATGAGAGAACTCATGTAGAATAGTATATGAGACTAATTACTTTTCAGAATAAGGAAAAATCAAAGGTAGATAATATTTTTTTTATTTAGAATATATTTTGATTCAAATCATATATAGATTTTTATTTTGTGTATCATGTGTATTTCAATATAGTAGGAAAGGAGCAAAAAAGAAATGAAGAACTACAACATGCGTATTTCAATATGTGTATCATGCGTATTTCAATATATTTTGATTCAAATCATATATAGATTTTTATTTTGTGTATCAGGCGTATTTCTACTGAGGCTTTTAAGACTGTATTTGGCAAAGGGAAGCCAGGGAGAGTGCGATGCTATGGAAGAACTACAACACCTACACTCTTAAAAAGAAATGAAGAAATAGCAGAAATTGAGAAAAGGCATGCTAATGAAGTCAAACATTTAACTGATAAGGTGCACGAGATAGAAGCAAAACATGAAGAGATGGAGGTGAAACATAGTAAAGAGATGGTGGCAATGGAGCAAAAATTTCAACTTCTTCTAAGGACCATGTTAAATCAAAATGACTCAAGAGTAGACATGGAGTCTTTGGCAGCTTTGTTATCTCCATGTGATGCTAATAGTGGTCTACGTTCATCCACATCTACTCATGCTCCAAATAATCCCAAGGTAAAAATGAAGTTCATATTAAATAAATATTTTTAGAGTCACCTCCTCTAGGAGTCACCTATTCTTGTCTGGTAATTAATGTGTGTAATCAAACAAAGATACCTGCTCAGGGTTTGGCAAATAGAAATTTAGGTTTAGGCTAAGAACTCATTGATGTACTAGGATTTGAGTCTGAATCTTCATGATGCAAGGCATCGTCACCGGACCATATTATGGATGCCCTAGTATGTGTGTGATATTCTACCTCTGACCTTAGGTATCATTTTAGGCTCTGAATTGGTTTAAAGACTCACTTACAGTAGCACAGGCCTAGAAGAAGCAATGCAAGGAGACATGCAAATTATAACCAGTAATATATACACAGATTTGGTTGGTCATGCTATGAGTGTCACATTACAAGCATTGAATATGCACCAAACTAACATCTGTAGTGGGTTAGATAATATCAGTTCTCATTATGTACCTAATGTTTTCTTTGTAATTCTACAATATTCCCTTTTTTTGTGCTATACATATGTTTTTTTTTAATATTTTCTATAATTAAATGCCTTTATTTAGACTTGAGCAAGGCTTTGTGGTGTGCGAATGTCTAATGCTTTGCTAAAGACATTGATGCACCCAGAGACTTTAGTAACTTAACAGTGGCCAACTCGAGTTTGAGGAATACAATCCTTTGTGGTAGTCAGCTAATCTAAGGTCTGCAATTGTAGTTTAATATTCTCTATTCTACTATTTGATTCCAGACTCCATTAACCACTACTTCCCTCTAGGATTGATTTTTTTTCCTCCCTGATGATGGCAAGCACCAATCTATTGTTTCTTATCCGATTTGTCTATATGCTATTCACTTCGCTACTACCTCCAATGCCTAACCCCTATCCAATGCAGATGATGGTATCAAGAACTCAAATGGACCTAATCTATAACTCGATGCCAAAAGAATATTGCTTTTATGATATGATATCACGCCTATTTTTTCTTATTGACAACACTTCTGTGCTCACTCAACATGAGTCATGTCATCAGTGTTTTTCTCAGTTACCCCTGTGATATCGGATTGTTGCTTTTATGCATTTTACTTCTGTGCTCACTTCTGTGCTCACTCACCCCTATGATATCAGATTGTTGCTTTTATGCATTTTAGTTTCTGTGTATTTTTCTCAGTTATCAGTATGAATCCAATTATGTCATTCAACATGAGTCATGTCATCACCATGAGTCAACATTTATCTAATAATTTATTCTAACATTTATAACTCTCTAGTAGCTATGATTTTTCAATTATTATTTATGATGATTGGTGAGGTCTTAATATTTTAAATTTTATATACAGGATCCTAATATGGATGGTGATCATGTGGATGAAGATCAAATGTTGGACATAGAAGCGGAAGAAGATGATGCTATATAGCTTGATTTTTTAGTACAAGTACTGATAGTGGATGAAGGTCAAATGTGGATGCAGATCAAATGTTTTGATCAGTAATGATAGATGACAAATGATTTTATATTTTGTGTGCAAAGATTTAAGTTTAAGGTAGAGAAATATTAAGACAAATGTGGATGAAGATGATGCATACTTTGTTAATTAGTATATTTGTTTGAGTATTATAATATTTTGTTTTGGATAACAACGTAATTAATTTTCTTCAATATGTCTGTGGATGATTAATATATTTTGAGCATGTTTTTCTTTAATTGGTATAATTTTCTTCAATTGGTATATTTTCAGTATTAATTTTTTCTGTTGCAATCAATGACAGCAGTTTTCCTCTGTTGTTATCAATAACAACGGTTTTCCTGTGTTGCAATCAAAGGCAACGGTTTTTCCTGTGTTGCAATTAAAGATAACGGTTTTTTCTGTTGCTATCATAGATAACGGTCATAAACCGTTGCCATAGAATGATTAAAAAACCGTTGGCTATATTCATCAAAGGCTGCGGTTTTTTTTATAGTGTTGTGAATTATTAGTAAAACTGTTGCCTAAACAAAAGGCAATGGCTAACTATACCACGGTTTAAAAACCGTTGTCTAAAGAAAATGCAACGGTTTTTATACTTTAGGCCACATATTTTGGACGTTGTCATTGATGAAAAATGTTGTAGTGGATTATCATGAATAACTATAGATGGATAACTAAGGTTATCCGTGATAACTCTGAACTAAACACACCCAAAAGATTAAAAACCTCAATATTTGTGTGATAGTGTAAATTCTTTTTTAAAAAATTGATCTCTTTGAGATCATTAATGATTTTTTTATTATCAAAATTCATTAATGACCTTAAAGGGTCATAAGGAGCTACCAAATATTTTTGGCCAAGGGATATGGTCAATTACATTTAACACGAAGTTAGTAATAGCTTAAACGCTTCAAATCTAAAAAATATATAAAATAGATCGATTCATAGGACTATTAGGAGAACAACAATCTAAATTTAAATCAATCTAAACTTTTTATATTTATTAATGACCTTTTTATTAAAATACATCGATGAATCAAAATGACTATTTTTTTAAATATATAGATATATTTGTGGGTTATTATGAGTGCAACAAGGTCAATTTGCCATAAAATTGAGATTTATAAGAATATCAATAACTTTTGGATGAAAATATTTAATGAAATAACTAAATTTTTATTTTGGTTCAGTTCAGCTCAATAGTCAATGCTCTGAAGCAGAAATAAGTAAAAGGGTATTTTAGAAAACAAAATACTCTTGCTAAAATGTAAAGTAAGATGTATACTTTGTGTATTTTTTTATTAAAATTGAATGCATGGTCCTTAAATTAGGATGGTAAACCAATAAAATGTTCTGGAACAGAATTTATTTATGCTCGCTTAATACATAAAAAATTAAATAAATAAATAAATGTAAATAACCCATGAACAAAATTAGAAACATATTTATTCGACATGTTAAATTCTGCTCGCTTAATACATAAAAAATTAATTAAATAAATAAATGTAAATAACTCATGAACAAAATTAGAAACATATTTCTTCAACTTGTTAACATTTATGAATAATATTCACCAATAAAATTATATTTATCAATAAACTCTTATCAATATTGTAAATAAAAAAAATCAACTTCTATAAACGAGCTCAATAACAAGTTTTAAAATGTAAATTTTTTAAAAATCAAACATATTTGAATTGAGAGTTTGATAGTATTTATACAAACCAAGCTCGAACCTATAAAAAATAAATCAAATCAAATTTGAACAATCATTTTAATGACTTAATTCATTTTCGACTTAACTTTATTTGACTCAATTACCCTATCAAATAAGTTTGAACTCCATATAAAATAAGTTTGAACACCATAAAACTTATCAACTTGACTCATTTATGTAGGTGCAGCGGAGGCCGGCAAGAGGGGGGTGAATTGCTGAAAACAAAAATTAAACTATACCCTCCTCGGATTTCAACTCAGAAAAGCAATAGTAAAATAATAGCAAATAAAGAAATAGAAATTAAACAGAAGATAGGAATTTAACCTGGTTACAACCAAGGAGGTTGTTAATCCAGGGCAATGAGAAGCGCACTAAAAAGAATCTCCTTTACTGAAGGCGGAGAAGCCTTTTACACTTTGGAAGCTTAGAACTATTGCTAGGAATGGGTACACGTTGATTGCTTGAGTTGTTATTACTTTCCTAGCTCCAGGGGACTTTATATAAGTCCTGGAAATCTTATCCCGAGAGTCCAAGGCGCCTCCAACAAGGTTTAAGGCGTCTCCAGCTCGGTCAGCGGATGAAACTTTATCCGTAGCGCAAACGGTCAAACTGACCTGGCTCAAGGCGCCTTAAACAAGCCTTTCAAGGCGCCTTCAATGTTGAAGGCGCCTTGAATATGTTTAAGGCGCCTTCAATATGTTTAAGGCGCCTTGAATATGTTTAAGGCACATTCAATATGTTTAAGGCGCCTTCAATATGTTTAAGGCGCCTCCAATATGTTTAAGGCACCTTCAAGGTTCCTGCTACAGTAATTTATGCTACAGTATTTTCAGCCTCTTTTGTCTCATTTTCTTCTTCGCTTTGGCTTCCGAAGCTCCGTTCTTTTGAGTGATTGCGGCCAACCGGAATAGGGCTCACCCGAACCCAATTCCCGGCCTTCTACTCGAGCAGCCTTCTATCCCGGCTTAACGTCCCTCGAACGCCGCGCACGCTCTTTACGCCCACCAGAGTACTCTTCCGCAGCTCTTTCGTCCTTCGGACGCACCGAGCCCCGTCGGCTCCCTTCCCGTGTCGTCCTTCTCGCTAGCTGCGTCTTCCGCTCGACTTCCTGTGCTCCTAAGCTCTTACACACTCAGACACAGGGATCAAACACAGCATGACCTAACCAACTTGGTTGATCACATCAAAACACCCACGGAGACCAACAATCTCCCCCTTTTTGATCTGTATCAACCCAAGTTCAAGTTAGGGTAAAAATAGACACAAACAGTAATTTTAAAGAAAAAATTACTAAACTAGCATGTTAAGCATAAGTTTTGCAATAAATAAAATTGCAACACATTTTAGAAAAATATTAAAAATTTAAACTTTCTAACTCCTCCTTAACTTGTCCCTATTTCCTTAACTTGTAACCTTTCTCTTCCCCTTTGATCACAGCAAAAACGGGATAAAAATAATATTTAGCAAAAAGGGGGTAAACACGGGGTAAAAAATTTCTGAGTAAAATTAATTTTCTAAATAATTTCTAACTAAAATGAACTTCTTGAATTTTCCAAAAAAATTCTAAGGTAAATGATTTCTTTTAGAATTTTCCAAGAAAATGTTTAAAACCAACTTTCAAAGCATTATTCTATAAAAACTTTAATGCTTTTACCAGAAAGTTAATTAAACCTTTTATTTCTATATTTGGCTTCCAGTTAGTAGCGAGGCACTAGGCCTTCTTGGTTATTGGAGTAACAACCACTTTCTAGTCAAAGTCGCATAAGGAAATTTTCTGTTTAATTTTCTTCTCTGAAAAGCACTAAGTCTAACTAACATTTAAATTTAAATCAAAATTCTCTATGATTTTTAAATTTCCATTTTAGCTTCTCATAATTTCTCAAATCACAGTTCTTTATAATTGTAGCAAAAAATATTGAGCATGTCACGCCTCGAGGAATTCCCTGTCCGAAGAAATTTTGACAGCACCTCCCCTGTACGGGTGACAATCTGAAACATTTATACAAAGCCCTCAGGGCCACATATACCTCGGCCAACACGGCCGGAACAATAACAGTAATAAAAATATAACACAAAGTCATCCACGCAGTTTATATCATCAGCCCACTCGGTTGGAACAAAAATCCAAAACACAGTAGAAAAACGATAGAAAACCAAAATATATGACATGCTAGCCGGCTAGGCTTACACCACACCACAAAACACCACTCTGGAAACAAAATCGAAACACAAGCTAGATACACAAATACCAAAGTACAAATGGACAACAACGAAGACAGATCTTCTGAGGTGACATGGGACCAGCAGGCAGGATACTCCAAGCGACACCATAAACAACCTGGTACCTGAAAAAGATAGTGTCCACGGGGGTGAGTTCAACAACTCAACGAATACCAATAGACATGCCTAGCAAGATATATCAAACAACAATAAACATGGAATACAGCTTCCTAATCATATATAAGAAATATGCAAAATTGAAAGGTAACTGAGGAAGCTGTACTCACCAGGAACTCCTATTCAGAACAAAAGGGCCATCAAACCAGATACACAATATGTCTCCTGTATGCATGTCAAACAAATGCATCCACTAAAATGCAGCATATAAGTGCAGCAAACACAAGCAAATAAATGCAATAAATGCATATGATGCCAATGACATGGTCACCCCTGACGCCAGTCAGTCATCTCACATACAATGGTGAGACTGAGTGGGTAGGGCTGTGAAACCGTGCACTCTTACGTCACTGCTCCTGATGAGTGACGGAGTGGACGGGATGCTGTCGGAGTACACACATACTCCTACCCCAAATCATAAGTGGGGGAGTGCAATGCTCTCATCTCCTGGTACACCATGACGGGGAGGGATCCCAGATGTGCTACCACGCTGCGTCACATTGCCCATGAGCGGACCAACGGAGCACCGAACAGAGCAAAAATTGATGTGCAACCACGTTGCGTCATGCTACCCATGAGCGGACCAACGGAGCACCGAACAATGATGAAACTGGCGATATGCTCTACAATAATGGAGCAGCCTATCACGCAGCATGCAATCATGCGAATGGTGCATGAAACCAAGCATGACAATATCCTGAACAAAATCCACATATATATATAAAAATGTGTACCCTAGTACAAGTAAGTCAAATCCACAGATCTAGGGTATGCAGGTCCTCTATGGTATAACAACCTAGGTCCTGAAACATATCCACCTCCATAAATATGTACCAATAATGTACATGGATCAAAGCAAAAGGTCTAGGTACACAGATCAGGTATGATATCAAAATATAGATACACATGTCAAATAATAAAAATCCAGAATCTAGTCCTAAACTCAGTAAAGCATGATATGTCACTTACTCTAGGAACTAAGGTACTCATGGCAATAATCACGAGGTATAAACATGGATACATAACAAACGCCCAACAAAACATGCTATGGGTAATAAACAGTGGCATACCATAGGCAAGCATGATTATTGCTTGTAGCTATAAAATACTATGCATATCCAATTGACAATATCATAAAAGATAAGTCAAGAGGTACCCGCCTCCAATAGGAAGGTCCAATCCAATCAAATCCAACGTCGAGATGCTCGTCTCGCATCAAAGTCCTGTGTCACCAATATGTATACTTATTTTATTTAGCTAAATTTCTCATAAATAGATAAATAAAATCTCTAATTGTAACGCCCAAAAATTATCAAACTTGCATTAGAATCATTCTGTGATTTTTCTGGAATTTTTAGATATTTTTCCGAAATTTTCCGAGTAGCAGAAGTAGCAAAAATAATTAGAAGAATAAAAAGGCTTAAGCGGGAATCGAACCCGGGACCTCTCGGGTCCGCTAAACCTTTAGTTAGCCTTAGTAACCGGTGAACCCAGCAGGGCCGTGCTGAAAGAGTAGGGAAACATTTATATTTATATTTGAGTTGGGCCTAGTTACCCACTTAATATAAATTAAAAACTCAAGTAGGTTTTGGTTTATTTTTGGTTCGGCAGCCCTCTCCTCACAAACCTCACGCCACTTTTCTCCAAACCCTCACCGACGCCAACCCCTTCTTCTCTCCTTCTCTCGGCGCCACATTAAGGAAGACCTAGGGTTCTTTCCCTAGGGTCCCAAGGTCACTTTCCGGCGACGATTTCAACACGAGGACGTTTCCCTCCGCGAGTAGAGCACGTGGACGCGGGCGAATCGTCGAGAAGTCGTCTCCACCGGAATTTCTAGCGATTAGATTTGTAAGAAATCTAGCATACGAGGTAAGAAACCCCTCACCTGCAGTATAATAGCTTCCGTTTGAGTTTTTATGCTTTAGTTAGGATGTATGCAGATTTTTATCGATATCTAGGGTGTATTTAACTCTCTTCGCAAATTAGGGATTTAGTTAAGCACCTCTAGATGGGCCGGACACGTTTTCCCTCTTCAGATAGGAGGTTAGACGTTGTCGGGTGCCTAGAGGTGGTCTCCCTAATAGGGAGAAGGGTTAGAGCATCCTAGGTGTTCGATTAAAGGTCTAGCTCAGTAATAGACAGTTTAATTAACTTATTAAATGCACTAGAAGCATTTAAAACAGTAAATTAGTTTTATTTCAGCTTATGTAGGACTACAGTCCCATGGGTGGGCTCCCACAGTAGCCTCTAGGTTCAGACAACCTAGTTCTAGGTTCAGATAACCTAGATTCAGCAAAATAAGTATATAGCATTCAGTATTTTACTTTCAGCAGTGGCACTGTACTGGATTAGATATCCACTGGGCTGGACTCCCATAGTCGTCCCTAGGTTCAGCTAACCTAGTAACCCTACTAGATTCAGAACTTGCAATCCCGGGTCTAGTTAGGGATGCGCGCACAGCAAGTACAGTTGCCAGGGCCCTACAGCAGCATGTTTAGTATTTTTATCTATTATATATAATAGTTTTCCAAATCAGTTTTAAAACATAATGGAATTCAGTATTAGCTCAGCTTCAGCTTAGCTTACTTTTGTATCAACTCAGCTTATTTCAGTTGTTAATATGATAGCTTCATATACAGTTCTAGACATGTTATGATCAGTTTTATTTTATGTTCAGCTTATGTTATGTCATGCTTTGTATGATACCATGCCATGCTATGCTTGCATATTCAGTATGTTTTTCAAACAGCATGATTTAAAAACATATTTGCATCGTGTGCATGATTTAGTGAGGTAAATGGTTTCTTACTAAGCTTTTTAGCTTACAGATGCTACTTTTCTTATACTGCAGATACAGGTAAAAGAAAAGTGGTCTAGTGGAGGCTGGAGGGCAATGCAGATCAAAATGTGTGTGGATAGAACCTGGAATAAAGATCCTAGGGATCTAGTTTTATTTTACTACGCATTAGAACTTGTAGCAAGTCTAGTTATTAAAGTCTTGTTCTCTTTTCCCTTATGCTTTGCATTCTAGTATGGTTAATGGTATGAACTAGTGAACATGCATTATATTATGTCTTGAATGTTGCCCAATGTATGATAGAATAGTTATTAGTATATGTTTAGAATGGTTGCAGGTGGTTTTGGCACGACAAAGTGTCGAAATCAGCATCTCTGATTTCGTATCAGGAAATCAGACGCTGGATCGGTCTGCCGACCGATCCAGTAGTGTACCAAGCTTCTGGATCGGTCAGCCGACCGATCCAGACAGATACAGTATGCTACTGTATCCTCCTGGATCGGTCAGCCGACCGATCCAGCACGATACAGTAGCGTTCCAGGGGTTTCGGTTGCCTGGATCGGTCGGCCGACCGATCCAGACATATCTGGATCGGTCTGTCGACCGATCCAGTTGGGAACAGAATGCCCCATAGCTTCGATCGATCTGCGGATCGATCAACAGGTCTGTAGTTAGTTGGGAAGTTTAGTTTCTAGTCCCTAGCTCAGTTGGGATGTTCAGTTTCCCCTCCTTAGCATATGTACATCAGCAAAGAAGGTCTTTAGAATTTTCTTAGTAATTGTATCCGTCATTAGTAGAGTAAAATTTTAATTAGCCCAGCTTTCCGCACAGCATATAGACAGCAGTAATTGTAGCGACCGGCCTTACAGCCAGTACCCAGAAGGTGGGTCGTTACAGAGTGGTATCAGAGCAGTGTTCCATACTTCCTACACACACATCAGCATTGAACCTGCAGCTTCCAAGTAAGAATACCTCTACTTTATTTATGCTCCTTGTTTTGGTTATTACAGTTCATGTTTATATGCCTACTGCTTGTTAGTATGTGATAGTTTTAAACATGATATCAGTAGTTATATAACTGTGATTACCTTAGTTATGTTATGTCCTCTATGTCTTTAGAAATAGCACGAGGACGCCCAGCTAGAAGGGCACTAGCTACTGAGCCCCAGCAAGAGGCAGGCAGTTCAGTGCCTCCTCCAGACCTTACAGCATTAGTGGCTCAGTTACAGCAGCAGCTAGCTGAACAGCAACAGGAAATAGCCACCTTAAAGGCTAATCAGCAGAATACCCCCACAGTCACCCCAGAACCAAATTTGACGACTCCGGTAGTCTTAGAGGTTCCACCAGCTCAGCCTACAGCACTAGCACCAGCACCAGCAGTCCCAGCAGCTGAGCCAAGAAAGGAAGCCTATCTGATCCAGTGGCAGCGAGTCAAGCCAGAGAACTTCTCAGGCACTAGTGAACCATGGGATGCACAAGCCTGGTTCAAAACACTGGGGAGCACGATGGAGCTTCTGGACTGGCCAGAACACGAGAAGGTGAAGTGTGCCTCCTTCTGCCTGACAGGAGACGCACGCATGTGGTGGGAAAGAATCGGAACGAAGCGCCCAGTGAACCAGATGTCATGGGCTGACTTCGAGAAGGAATTCTTCGAGGAGTTCTTTCACATTCGGGTTACAAACCGCCACTACGACGAGTTCACTGAGTTTCGTCAGGGCAACCTTTCAGTTGAGGAAGCCGTGAAGAAATTCAACAGGTTGGCTCGTCTATGCCCAGAGCTAGTCAGCACCGAGAAGGAACGAATCCGGTTGATGCTCAAAATGCTGAGGCTAGAGATAGCAGTGAACGTGGTGTTGGTTGCTACTCGGAAAGCCTAGAGGTTCCACTGTACAAAAATTTTGTACAAAGGTCTGAACCTTTTCCTAGCTACCATGTGTTCTTTTAAATTAAATTTTGGATCGCCTGCGGAACTTAACACGTTTGATCCAAAACTTAATCTATTTGTTCTTTTAGGTTTTGACTTGGATCTCCTGCGGAACTTAACACGTTCGACCCAAATCACCTTAAGTTATTAATTCCATTAAATATTAATTTCCATAATTGGTTCCCAGTACTGACGTGGCGAGGCACATGGCCTTCTTGGATATGGGAGCAACCACCACCGACTAGACAAAACCTTTTATAGAAATCTAATATTTAATTTCCTAAAATAACTTTAGGTTAACCGAAAAGAACAATCAAATCACAAGGAAAAATAAAACAAAAGAACACAACTTCGAAAAACATATTCGAAATACTAGAATCGTAAGCCTCTTGTATTTGGTATTATTTCCATAAATAACTAGCATGATGCGGAAAGAAAAATACTAGTTATACCTTTTAGAAAGACCTCTTGATCTTCTACCGTATTCCTCTTCTAACCTCGGACGTTGTGTGAGCAACGATCTTCCGAGATGAGAAACCACCAAGCACCTTCTTCTCCTCCTAGCTAGGTTCGGCCAACACAAAGAAGCTTCACCAAGGACGAAGAACAAAACACCATCCAAGCTCCAAGGGATACAAGCTTTCTCTCCTTCTTCTTCTTCTCCAAGTAGTATCCGGCCACCACAAGAGCTCCAAGCCAATAGAGAAGGTTCGGCCACCACCAAGAGGAAGAGAGGAAGAGAGGTTGGCCGGCCACAACACCAAGGAAAAGAGGGAGAGAAATAATAGAGGTTGTTCTCCATGAAGCCTTCTCTACCCCCTCTTTTATAATCCTTGGTCTTGGCAAATAAGGAAATTTAATTAAAAACTTCCTTAATTCTTTTGCCATGAAAAGGAAAAATTTATTTAATTAAAACAATTTTCCTTTTCTCAATTTACATGGCCGGCCACACACTACAAACAAGGAGAGTTTTAATTAATTAAAACTTCCTAATTTGTCTCCGAAATTTATAAAATTTCTTCAATAATTTAATCCCTTCATGATTGGTTTATAAAAGGAAATTTAATAAATTAAAATCTTTCTTTTAAACATGTGGATAAAAGAAAGTTATCTCTAAAATTAAAATCTCTTTTAATCTACAAATAAGGAAAGATATCAAATCTTTTCTCAATCTTTTGTAGAAACTAATAAAAGAGAATTATTAATTTTTAAACTTTCTTTTAAATCATGAACGTGGTTAAAAAGGAAAGTTTTCTTAAAATTTAAAATCCTCCTTTAATCAACAAATAAGGAAAGATTTCAAATTTTAAACTCTTTCTTAAACATGTAGATGATTTACAAATAAGGAAAGTTTTTACCAAAAATTAAAACCATCCTTTTAATCTACAAATAAAGAAAGAGATTAATCTCTTCTCTTAATCTTTTGTAGAAAGTTATAAAAGGAAATTTTTAATTTTTAAACTCTCTTTTAAAATCATGATATCCACATAAGAAATAATTTTAATAAAAATCCTTTTAATATTCTAGTGGTCGGCCACCTAAGCTTGGGACCCAAGCTTTGGCCGGCCACCTACATGGCTCATCCACTTGGTCTTGGCCGGCCCTAGCTTGGGTTCCAAGCTAGCTTGGCCGGCCCCATTGGATGGGTAAGAAGGTGGGTATGCGGTGGGTATAAATCTCTATATACTAGAGGCTACGATAGGGACCGAGAGGAGGAATTGGTTTTGGTCTCCCGATGAAATTGTTCGCCCTGAACACACAACTAAATTTCATCAATAATAATTCATTCCACTAAAGAACTATTATTGAACTACGCACCAATCCCAAATTACATTTTGGGCTCCTTCTTATTATGAGTGTGTTAGTCTCCCGTGTTTAAGATAACAATGTCCACTAATTAAGTAAGTTACTGACAACTCACTTAATTAATATCTAGCTCAAGAGTAGTACTACTCAACTTCATCGTCATGTCGGACTAAGTCCACCTGCAGGGTTTAACATGACAATCCTTATGAGCTCCTCTTGGGGACATTCTCAACCTAGATCACTAGGACACAGTTTCCTTCTATAGTCAACAACACACACTATAAGTGATATCATTTCCCAACTTATCAGGCTTATTGATTCATCGAACTAAATCTCACCCATTGATAAATTAAAGAAATAAATATCAAATATATGTGCTTGTTATTATATTAGGATTAAGAGCACACACTTCCATAATAACTGAGGTCTTTGTTTCTTTATAAAGTTAGTATAAAAGAAACGACCTCTAATGGTCCTACTCAATACACTCTAAGTGTACTAGTGTAATTATATAGTTAAGATAAACTAATACCTAATTACACTACGACCTTCCAATGGTTTGTTCCTTTCCATAATGGTCGTGAGCTACTGTTTATAATTTATAAGGTACTGATAACATGATCCTCTGTGTGTGACACCACACACCATGTTATCTACAATATAAATTAATTGAACAACTACATTTATCATAAATGTAGATATTTGACCAATGTGATTCTTATTTCTAGATAAATGTTTATACCAAAAGCTAGGCTTTTAGTATACACTCTAACACGTGGCTGGTGGCATACATAGGCCACAAACCACAGAGGAGTTAGTGAGCAGTGCCTTGACCACAGAGCATTACCAGAACAGCATAAAGCAGCAGAAGCAAGTCCCCTCAGAGTCCAAAGGCCAAGGAAACTCTCACACTCAGAAATAGGAAGACCACAGCTCTAACTGGAAAGGGAACTCCAACAGCAAGCGCAAATCAGGGAGTGACCCAAAAGGAGGACCATCTAGCAAGCGACCCAGTTATCCAAAGTGTGCTACTTGTGGGAAATTCCACCCAGGGGTTTGTCACAAGGGCACACGCGGATGCTTTGAATGTGGACAAGAAGGGCACATGGCCAAGCAGTGCTCGAACAAGACCGGTCTTCCTCAGCCACAGCAGATTCAGTATGCAGCCACTCGCTTATATCGGATGCAGCCGCTCTAGAAGGTCCACTTATCGGCCAGGCGATTAGAAGCCCTCCAGCTATGGCGAATGCGAGGATCTACTCACTCACCAGAGAGGACGTAGCCAATGCCTCGACAGTTGTCACAGGTCAGATTAGCATTTTTCAGTATAGTGCTACTGTTCTATTTGATACTGGGGCAACCCATTCATATATAGCCAGGATGTTCTCCGAAAAGTTAGAAATACCCTCAGAAGTACTCGGTGGTCAGTTTTTGACGGCACTACCTTCAGGAGAGATCATGGCATCCACGCACTGGCTCAGAGCAGTGCCGGTCATTATAGCAGACAGGGAACTCTTTTGTGATCTGATCCTGCTAGAAATGACTGACTACGACATCATCCTTGGAATGGACTTCCTGATCAGATACGGTGCTTCCATAGAGTGCCGTAAACAGAAAGTCGTATTCCAACCCGAAGCAGAAGCACAGTTCGAGTACATCGGAGAACCAAAGAGAAAAGCCAGAAAATTTCTCTCAGCTATGAAGGCACAGAAGTTGATGGATTCGGGATATACGGGGTACTAAGCACACGTAGTCAACGCCAGCCAGGACTAGGACCAACAGCTAGCAGAGGTTCGAGTCATATGTGACTACCCAGCAGTCTTCCCTGAAGAGTTACCAGGCTTAGCACCAGACAGGGAGATTGACTTTGAGATAGATCTCATTCCCGGTACAAATCCTATCTCCAAAGCGCCTTATCACATGGCTCCAGCAGAACTGAAGGAACTTCAGGAGCAATTACAGGAGCTGCTTGACAAGGGTTTCATACGCCCGAGTCACTCACCATGGGGAGCGCCTGTATTGTTCGTGAAGAAGAAGGATGGAAGCATGCGACTGTGCATAGACTACAGATCACTGAACCAAGTCACGATCAAGAACAGGTATCCCCTTCCCAGGATCGATGACCTGTTCGACCAGCTGAAGGGAGCAGCAGTGTTCTCTAAGATAGATCTCAGATCAGGTTATCATCAGGTGAAGGTTAAAGAAGGGGATATACCCAAGACAGCATACAGAACCAGATACGGACACTACGAGTTCGTAGTCATGCCCTTCGGCGTGACCAATGCTCCAGCTACATTCATGGATCTCATGAACAGAGTATTCAGGGAGTATTTAGATAAGTTTGTTATTGTGTTTATCGATGACATTCTTATCTACTCAGGAACTCAGAAAGAACACGCAGAGCACCTGAAACTAGTATTGCAGATCCTTCAGCAGAACCAGCTATACACCAAGTTCACGAAATGTGAATTTTGGCTAGATCAGGTGTCCTTCCTGGGTCACATCATCTCCAAGGATGGTATTATGGTAGATCCCAGCAAGATAGAAGCAGTAAGTAACTGGAAGAGACCTAAGAACGCCAGCGAAATCAGGAGCTTTCTGGGATTAGCAGGATATTACAGAAAGTTTGTAAAGGACTTCTCCAGGATAGCCTCCCCACTGACAGCTCTTACCAGAAAGAACAGAAAATTTCAGTGGACAAAGGACTGTGAGTACAGCTTCAGCGAGCTAAAAAGGAGATTGACCAGTGCTCCCATTTTGGCTCTACCAGACAACACCAGCAGCTTTGATATCTATAGTGATGCCTCTAAGTTGGGACTAGGAGCAGTACTGATGCAAAACGGCAAGGTGATCGCCTATGCCTCCAGACAACTCAAGGATTATGAGAAGAATTACCCTACTCACGACCTTGAGCTTGCAGCAGTAGTGTTCGCTCTCAAAGTTTGGAGACATTACTTATATGGAGCTCAGTGCAGATCATCAGAGTCTGAAGTACTTCTTCACTCAGAAGGATCTGAATATGCGACAGCGCAGATGGCTTGAGCTGGTCAAAGACTACGATATAGACATCCTCTACCATCCAGGGAAAGCCAATAAGGTAGCCGACGCACTTAGCAGAAAATCCAGTGCTACCTTATTATCTCATGTCACCGCCCCTACAGAAGGAGATCGTAGATTTCGGGCTCAAACTCATCGTTGGACAGCTCTCTACTATAACCTTAGAGTCTACCTTGCTTGGTGATATTCGGTCAGCTCAGGAGCGGGACCCTGAAATTCAGAAAATCAAGCAAAAAAGTAGAGAATTCAGAGTGTCCGATAGCGGGGTGTTGTATTTTGGTGATAGACTGCGTTCCGATCGGGAGGAGCTACGGAGACGATTTTAGATGAGGCTCACAAGACTCCTACGCGATGCATCCGGTTCCACCAAAATGTATCAAGACACGAAGAACCGTTTTGGTGGCCCGGGATGAGCGAGACATCGCCAGATATGTCAAGATCGCCTCACCGCCGAGGGTTAGGCGAACATCGCGACTGGAGGAGTTGCGGCCTATCTGATTCGAATGGAAGTGGGAGGATATCTCTATGGATTTCATAGTGGGACTACCCAAAACCACGAATGGTTTTGATGCCATCCGGGTAATAGTCGACAGGTTGACTAAATCAGCCCACTTCTTAGCTATCAAGATATCCTACTCCATGGAGAAGCTAGCTCGGTTGTATCTCCGGGAGATTGTCGGACTACATGGAGTTCCACCGACCATCATTTCGCATGAGACAAGAATTCACATCACACTTCCGGGGTGTATCGGCGTTGGGCACTAAGTTAAAGTTCAAGACAAGATTCCATCCTCAGACAGATGGTCGACGGAGCGAGTAAATCGGTACTTGAAGATATGCTCCGAGCGTGTGCCCTAGACTTCAGGGAAGTTGGTGCAAATATCCGAGCTTAGCAGAATTTGCATACAACAGCTATTAGGCCACTATCGGCATGGCACCACGAGGCTCTCTATGGGAGGAGGTGTAGATCTCAATCTGTTGGTATGAGAGTGGTGAACATAAAGAACTAGAGTTTCAGACAGATCTAGTAGCAGATACCACAGCAGATCAGATCCGCCAGAGGATAGAGCAGCTCAGAGCCGTAAAAGCTAACCAACAGCACCCTTAGAGTTTTCAGTCGGGGATATAGTGTTCCTCAGAGTAGCTCCCATGAAGGGAGTGATGCGTTTTGGGAAGAAGGGCAAACTTAGTCCCAGATATGTGGGACCATACCTTATCAGCAGAAGAGTGGGCAAGGTAGCATATGAGCTAGAGCTACCCCAGGAAATGTCAGCTGTCCACAACGTGTTTCATGTCTCTATGCTGAAGAAGCATACACCAGATGCCACCCAGGTGATTGAGCCTTAGTCGGTACAGATCCGCGAGGACCTCAGTTATGATAGTCGGCCTATTCAGATAATAGACCGAGCAGTTAAGAAATTGCGGAACAAGGAAGTACCATTAGTCAAAGTAATTTGGCACAGTCACACAGCAGAAGAGGCAACTTGGGAGACAGAAGCCAGCATGAGACAGAAGTACCCAGAATTGTTCTAAGTTCGAGGATGAACTTTTTATAAGGTATGGGGGATTGTAACGCCCGAAAATTCTCAAACTTGCATTAGAATTATTCTGTGATTTTTCTGGAATTTTTAAATATTTTTCCGAAATTTTCCGAGTAGCGGAAGTAGCAAAAATAATTAGAAGAATAAAAAGGCTTAAGCGGGAATCGAACCCGAGACCTCTCGGGTCCGTTAAACCTTTAGTTAGCCTTAGTAACCGGTGAACCCAGCAGGGTCGTGCTGAAAGAGAAGGGAAACATTTATATTTATATTTGAGTTGGGCCTAGTTACCCACTTAATATAAATTAAAAACTCAAGTAGGTTTTGGTTTATTTTTGGTTCGGCAGCCCTCTCCTCACAAACCTCACGCCACTTTTCTCCAAACCCTCACCGACGCCAACCCCTTCTTCTCTCCTTCTCTCGACGCCACATCAAGGAAGACCTAGGGTTCTTTCCCTAGGGTCCCAAGGTCACTTTCCGGCGACGATTTCAGCACGAGGACGTTTCCCTCCGCGAGTAGAGCACGTGGACGTGAGCGAATCGTCGAGAAGTCGTCTCCACCGGAATTTCTAGCGATTAGATTTGTAAGAAAACTAGCATACGAGGTAAGAAACCCCTCACCTACAGTATAATAGCTTCCGTTTGAGTTTTTATGCTTTAGTTAGGATGTATGCAGATTTTTATCAATATCTAGGGTGTATTTAACTCTCTTCGTAGATTAGGGATTTAGTTGAGCACCTCTAGATGGGCCGGACACGTTTTCCCTCTTCAGATAGGAGGTTAGATGTTGTCGGGTGCCTAGAGATGGTCTCCCTAATAGGGAGAAGAGTTAGAGCATCCTAGGTGCTCGATTAAAGGTCTAGCTCAGTAATAGACAGTTTAATTAACTTATTAAATGCACTAGAAGAATTTAAAATAGCAAATTAGTTTTATTTCAGCTTATGTAGGACTACAGTCCCATGGGTGGGCTCCCACAGTAGCCTCTAGGTTCAGACAACCTAGTTCTAGGTTCAGATAACCTAGATTCAGCAAAATAAGTATATAACATTCAGTATTTTACTTTCAGCAGTGGCACTGTACTGGATTAGATATCCACTGGACTGGACTCCCATAGTCGTCCCTAGGTTCAGCTAACCTAGTAACCCTACTAGATTCAGAACTTGCAATCCCGGGTCTAGTTAGGGATGCGCGCACAGCAAGTACAGTTGCCAGGGCCCTACAGCAGCATGTTTAGTATTTTTATCTATTATATATAATAGTTTTCCAAATCAGTTTTAAAACATAATGGAATTCAGTATTAGCTCAGCTTTAGCTTAGCTCACTTTTGTATCAACTCAGCTTATTTCAGTTGTTAATATGATAGCTTCATATACAGTTCTAGACATGTTATGATCAGTTTTATTTTATGTTCAGCTTATGTTATGCCATGCTTTGTATGATACCATGCCATGCCATGCTTGCATATTCAGTATGTTTTTCAAACAGCATGATTTAAAAACATATTTGCATCGTGTGCATGATTTAGTGAGGTAGATGGTTTCTTACTAAGCTTTTTAGCTTACAGATGCTACTTTTCTTATACTGCAGATACAGGTAAAAGAAAAGTGGACTAGTGGAGGCTGGAGGGCAATGCAGATCAAGATGTGTGTGGAAGGAACCTGGAATAAAGATCCTAGGGATCTAGTTTTATTTTACTACGCATTAGAACTTGTAACAAGTCTAGTTATTAAAGTCTTGTTCTCTTTTCCCTTATGCTTCGCATTCTAGTATGGCTAATGGTATGAACTAGTGAACATGCATTATATTATGTCTTGAATGTTGCCCAATGTATGATAGAATAGTTATTAGTATATGTTTAGAGTGGTTGCAGGTGGTTTTGGCACGACAAAGTGTCGAAATCAGCATCTCTGATTTCGTATCAGGAAATCAGATGCTGGATCGGTCTGCCGACCGATCCAGTAGCATACCAGGCTTCTGGATCGGTCAGCCAACCGATCCAGACATATACAGTATGCTAATGTATCCTCCTGGATCGGTCAGCCGACCGATCCAGCGCGATACAGTAGCGTTCCAGGGGTTTCGGGTGCTTGGATCGGTCAGCCAACCGATCCAGTCACACCTGGATCGGTCTGCCGACCGATCCAGCCACACCTGGATCGGTCTACTTGACCGATCTAGTTGGGAACCGAATGCCCCATAGCTTCGATCGATCTGCGGATCGATCGGCAGGTCTGTAGTTAGTTGGGAAGTTTAGTTTCTAGTCCCTAGCTCAGTTGGGATGTTCAGTTTCCCCTCCTTAGCATATGTACATCAGCAAAGAAGGTCTTTAGACTTTTCTTAGTAATTGTATCCGTCATTAGTAAAGTAAAATTTTAATTAGCCCAGCTTTCCGCACAGCATATAGACAGCAGTAATTGTAGCGACCGGCCTTACAGCCAGTACCCAGAAGGTGGGTCGTTACACTAACCCTAAATTAGGGCAAAAACCATAATCAACACATAAACAACTAATTACTCAATCCAACTCATACCTAATTCAACCCAATTAAATGTCTTACCTCAATCTCACAGTCCCTAATAATGATCCACTGCTAGGGATGTCGCTGATGTAGTAGGATTAACTGCTAGAACTCAATAAATAACCTGCACTTCACTGTTTGTATCAAAATGAAACTCAAGAAATCATTTTCAATTCGGTAACCAAATTTCCAAAATAACCTGAGCACCTTACCTACTTTTCACTAAACTACTACTGTGATCCAAAATCAAAGGCGTTGGCTGCCGGAACAAGAACGGAGCCGCTGCTGGAAACCAGAAATGCCACTTTGCTCAATTAACCCATTAGCACAAGAATTGGAAAATAGAACCCTACCTGCCTTACCCCAAATTCTCTTCCTCTCCATCAGTAGGCAATAGCAATCAGTTGGTGCTTGAGATCGTGTGGCCGACGTCTCCCAAAAATCGCTGCCAGATCTTGTTGTTGGTAGTTTCCTCCCAACGATTGGAATTGACAAGAAAGAGAGGGTCGGCCCGACAGCTAGGGCACGAGAGGAAAGGGCGGCAGAGAGTAGAGGCTAGGGCACGACTATTGTGCTCCCAAATCGCAGCAGAGGAGGGCGATCAGTGCCGGCGCTAGAGCACAGGGGAGGCCGGCAGTGAGGATGGGGCGTCGCTGTGAGGATGTGGCGTCGTTGGCGATCTGGTGGCGACAAATCTGAACTAGGTCTCCTCTCCTAGATTCGGTGGACAGCAGTGGAAGAAAACAAGATTTGCGTCGGCGGCGCAGTGCTCAGCGAAGAAGAAAGGCTGAAGAGAAGATGGCCGGTGGTGCGGTGCAGAGAGGAGAGGAAGAGGAGTGGCGTCGGGAAGAGCACAGCGTCGACAGGGAAGAAGAGGGGTGCGCGACATCGAAGAGGAAGGGGTTAGGGCACAGTAACGGGGAAAAGAAATTAAATAAATAAATAAAAAGTTTCCTCGTTTAAATGGGGTAACCCAAACAGGCTTTCCTGGACCCCGTTTTTATCCTCATTAACTCGTCCATACGAGCTCCGAAAAATTCCAGAAAAATTTCCAAATATTTCAGAAAATTCCCTCATCATTATTCGCCATTTTCAGTATTTTATATTCTCCCCCACTAATAAAAATTTGGTCCCCAAATTTAGTTATCTACCATCAACAAATACTAACAACAGGTAATGAGTATAAATGCTGAACAGTAAATTAAATCACATATCTCAAGTGAACAGATGGGGGTATCGAGCTCGGATAGTCTCCTCGAGCTCCCATGTAGCCTCCTCGTCCGAATGACGCTGCCATCCGACTTTAACCAGTCAGATAGACTTGTTCCGCAACTGACGCTCTTTCCGGTCTAAAATTCGTACCGGAACCTCCTCGTAGGTCACGTCAGGCTGTACGGAGACTGAGATATCTGTCAGCACACGCGTCGGGTCGGGTATGTATCTCCTCAGCATAGATACGTGGAATACATCGTGGCGTCAACTAGGGACAGTAGTAATACCATCCGATAAGTTACTGCTCCAATCCTCTCCAGGATATGGAAAGGGCCAATGTATCGCGGAGCTTGCTTACCTCTGAGGTCAAATCTCTTCACTCCTTTCGTGGGTGAAACTCGCAGAAATACATGGTCGCCAATAGAGAACTCCAGGAGTATGCGTCTCCAATCATCATAACTCTTCTGGCGGTCTTACGCCTCTGACATCCTCCGTCTGATAATACGGACCAACTCTGCCTCCTACTGAACTCTATGAGGTCCCAACAGTTGGGCCTCCCCAACCCATCCTAGAGGGTGGGTGTCCAACAAGGTCTACCATACAACGCCTCAAACGGTGCCATCTGGACAAGCGAATGTAAGTTGTTATTGTAGGCGAACTCTACCAATGGCAGATGATCCTTCCAACTGCCTCCAAAATCCAATACACACGATCTCAGCAAGTCCTTTAGAGTCTGAATGGTCCGCTTTGACTATCCATCTGTCTGAGGATGGAAAGCTGTACTGAAATAGAGCTACGTGCCCAAGGCCTGCTGCAGACTCTGTCAAAAATGAGACGTGAACCGGGGGTCTCTATCCGAAATAATAGTCAATAGGCCACCACGCTTCCGCTACGCAACTCTGATAATTTTTCGGCAATACTACTCTGTCAATCGATCCAGGAAATCAGTCTTCCGGATCATTAAGAAATGTGTGAATTTGGTTAATTAATTAACGATTACCCAAATCGCGTCATGGCCTCGTCGTGTCCTAGGCAAACCCACCACAAGGTCCATGGTAATGTGTTCCCATTTCCACTCAGGAATAGGAATCCGCTGAAGTAATCCGGCAGGTCTCTGGTGCTCAGTCTTCACCTGCTGACAGATAAGACATCTAGCTATAAATTCTGCGATGTTTTTCTTCATGTCATTCTACCAATAGGGACGCTTCAAATCTTGATACATGCGGGTCCCGCCTGGGTGAATCGAGAGCGATGAACCTCCTAAAGTAACTCCTATAAGACCAGATGGACTGAAGTACGCATAATCTGCCTCGGAAGTGTATAACACCCTCCTCGTCTCGTGTGAACTCGGTCTGCTGCCCGAAAGCTATCTGGCTGCAAATAAACTGCAAATACTGATCAGCAGCCTAGGGCTCTCGGATCCTCGTCCTGATTGACGACTGAGCAACCATGGTAACCAGAGTACCCTGCTCTGTCCGTCCTTATCCCTCAAGGCCCAACTCGGAGAAACCTTGAATCAAGTCTGTGACCACAACTCGATGGCAAGCTAAAGTCCCTCTGGACTTCCTGCTAAGTGCATCGGCATCCACATTAGCTCTCCCTGGGTGATAGCTAATGGTACAATCAAAATCCTTCAGGAATTCCATCCATCTCCTCTGTCGGAGATTAGGTTCCTTCTAAGTAAAACAGATATTTGAGACTCTTATGGTCAGTGAGAATCTCAAATGTAACATCATATAAATAATGTCGCCAAATCTTCATGGCAAAAATAATGGCGACTAGCTCCAGATCATGTATAGGGTAGTTCTTCTCATGCTCCTTCAACCGACGAGAAGCATAGGAGACTACTCTATCGTGCTGCATCAGAACAGCGCTCAAACCCTGAATAGATGTGTCGGTGTAGAGGACATATCCGTCCTCTCCAGAAGGTAAACCAAAACTGAAGCTGACACTAATCTCCGCTTCAGCTCCTGGAAGCTGGTCTCGTAGTCCTCGGACCACGTGAACTTCATGCCTTTCCTGGTCAGGAGTGTCAGTGACATAGTTATCTGAGAGAAACCCTCAACGTATCTCCAGAAATATCGAGCCAAACAAAGGAAGTTGCGAGCCTCCTCTATCGACTTCACCTACTCCCAACGGTAACAACCTCTATCTCCTGTGTACCACGGTATACTCCTACTGGTGACCGTGTGTCTCATACATCTCATAGAAGACAACCAAAATACGCACTAATCTCCGCTTCAACTCCTGGAAGCTGGTCTCGTAGTCCTCGGACCACGTGAACTTCATGCCTTTCCTGGTCAGGCGTGTCAGTGACATAGCTATCTGAGAGAAACCCTCAACGTATCTCCAGAAATATCGAGCCAAACAAAGGAAGTTGCGAGCCTCCTCTATCGACTTCGCCTACTCCCAACGGTAACAACCTCTATCTCCTGTGTACCACGGTATACTCCTACTGGTGACCGTGTGTCTCATACATCTCATAGAAGACAACCAAAATACGCACTACTGATCTTCATATATAGATGTTCTCGTCGAAACATCTCCAGAACTATGCAAAATGGTGTGCGTGACTCACCGCGGATCCGAAATAGATCACAACATCGCCAACAAAGACAATGGACACCGATCCAAACATCCTCGAAATACCAGAATCATCGAGCCCCTGAAAACATCTAAGGCTCTGCAAGCCCTAACGGTAAAACCAAAATACATAATGTTCGTATCACAGACATTCCTAACCATAAGATCTCCGATAATAAGTATGAAATCTGATCACCAACAACATAAATCACCAAAGAATAAATCCTCCAGTGTGAGAGCAACGCTCCATCATAAGAAATACCACATATGTGGGAGCAACGCTCTACCACAAGAAATCCTCAATATGTAGGAGCAACGCTCTACCACAAATAATCCGAAATATGTATCTGCAATAAATATGGGAGCAATGCTCCGTTACAAACAATCCAAAATATATGGGAGCAACGCTCCACCATAAACCAACAATAATATGTGGGAGCTACGCTCCACCACAAATGATCCATCAGTGCTCAGGACACCTAACTATCTAGCTAGAGACTGCATGAGGTCACTTTATCAAAGATCATTGTGGGCAGCCAAGGGTATAACACCCTAATAAGCAAATCAAATCCATCATCAACTATATCATCATCCTAGTGGGTCGGCCACCCACTAATAGGAGAATTAATTGACAGGGTAATACAACCAATAACATAATGTAGACACTCCCATTCTACATTCAACATAGGTAGAATCATCATGATGCTACCAATCATACACCTGGCACACGTGCACACATAATATATGTATAATCGACATAATCCTCCAACTAGTACACAACAAACATACTCGCAACATAGGTATAAATCATCGTGATACCTCCAACAATGCATACCGAACCCGTGTGCATATATCAACATAGGTATAATCGACAATACACCTCAAACAACACTCACATGACATATATACACCTATGCCAAGAGTATAATCAATGTAATACTTCCAACAAATCATAATAGACACGGGTGTACACTCAGAACAATCATATAATAAACAAGATACCTCAAATATTACACCGAACACATCTGCACGTATCACAACTCAGATTAAGTCGATAAGATACCTACAATAAAACACTCAAACACATGTGTACATTTCACAATATAGATTTAATCGACAAAATACCTCCAATAAACCAATCAAACCACTCGGGTATAATCTATCAGAAACCCATAACAATTATAACTGAAAAAGTATACACCCACTACATGCAATTAAACCGTCCATCATAACACTCTTACAACCCATAATATTCATATGTACACACCACATAGATATACAGAACCAGCATATTTAATCCAACCAACTTGATATTCCCTATACTACTTTCTAAGTTATCCAACTAGATACATACAGTCAAAAATTAACGTACCCATGGAATAGGATACATCAATCCTCTATAGACTGACCCAAATCGACAATGATATACGGTAAATTCAGTCTTTTCCATGTCAGTACAAAACATGTACTCAAATGTGCTCTAGATACCAAACTAAACACAAATA
This sequence comes from Zingiber officinale, assembly GCF_018446385.1. Classification (NCBI taxonomy): domain Eukaryota; kingdom Viridiplantae; phylum Streptophyta; class Magnoliopsida; order Zingiberales; family Zingiberaceae; genus Zingiber; species Zingiber officinale. Next base: position 46,991,360 of record NC_055986.1, read on the forward strand.
ACCCAAAGATTCAAACCTCTAAAATTAGAGTATGGAAATCCTCTACTGATCGGACCAATAAAGCTAAATCGGTCATCTACTAACTAATCAAGAATACCTTAATCCTCCTCAAGCTACTAAGGTATATCAATCTACGACTGCCTAAATCCACAAGCGTAAATCAGTAATCGACTGATGAAACTAACTAAGATAAAATGGTATTCTACTGGCTAAGTCAACATAAATATGTAGATACTATCCACTACACAACTAATAATAACATAGGCGGGTATATGCCTCCATCTCCTAACCAAATAGTAGTAACAGAAGCTAAACTACTGGTGGTATGATATGAAAAATCACCAGAGGCTATAATCCTTGATCTAAAGTAGGGTCGACCTTGATCACTGGTTGACCCAACACATGTAATATATGCTATATCAACTAGACAGGTACTAATCAAGAATGCTAATACATGTCCTAACCTATAATAGTCAACAGTGCATATACTAACCAAAAAGGTAAGATAACAATATATCCACATACCTCCTATAGCTTGGAGATGTCCTGCTGCTGCCAGGTCCCAAAACTCGAAAAGTCACATCGAGAAGACCAAAACACGAAATCAGAAACACAGAAAAATAAGACTCGTAAGACGATCTCTAATACCAAATAAATTGGTATCAAATAAATCTCAAAAATCCAGAACACATAGCAAGTATCGTATACCTGCTCTGATACCACTAAATTATCACGCCCCGAGGAAGTCCCTGTCCGAAGAAATTTCAGCAGCACCTCCCTTGTACGGGTGACAATCTGAAACATTTATACAAAGCCCTCAGGGCCACATATACCTCGGCCAACACGGCCGGAACAATAACAGTAATAAAAATATAACACAAAATCATCCACGCAGTTTATATCATCAGCCCACTCGGCTGGAACAAAAATCCAAAACACAGCAGAAAAACGATAGAAAACCAAAATATATGGCATGCTAGCTAGCTAGGCTTACACCACACCACAAAACACCACTCTGGAAACAAAACCGAAACACAAGCTAGATACACAAATACCAAAGTACAAATGGACAACAACGAAGACAGATCTTCTGAGGTGACATGGGACCAGCAGGCAGGATACTCCAAGCGACACCATAAACAACCTGGTACTTGAAAAAGATAGTGTCCACGGGGGTGAGTTCAACAACTCAGAGAATACCAATAGACATGCCTAGCAAGATATATCAAACAGCAATAAACATGGAATACAGTTTCCTAATCATATATAAGAAATATGCAAAACTGAAAGGTAACTGAGGAAGTTGTACTCACCAGGAACTCCTATCCAGAACAAAAGAGTCATCAAACCAGATAATGCAGCATATAAGTACAGCAAACACAAGCAAATAAATGCAATAAATGCATATGATGGCAATGACATGGTCACCCTTGACGCCAGTCAGTCATCTCACACACAATGGTGAGACTGAGTGGGTAGGGCTATGCCAACCGTGCACTCTGACGTCACTGTTCCTGATGAGTGATCGAGTGGACGGGATGCTGTCGGAGTACACACATACTCCTACCCTAAATCATAAGTGGGGGAGCGTAATGCTCTCATCTCCCGGTACACCATGACGGGGAGGGATCCCTGACGTGCTACCACGCTACGTCACACTACTCATGAGCGGACCAACGGAGCACCGAACAGAGCAAAAACTGACGTGCTATCACGCTGTATCACGATACCCATGAGTGGACCAACGGAGCACCGAACAGTGATGAAACTGGCGATATGCTCTACAATAATGGAGCAGCCTATCATGCAGCATGCAATCATGCGAATGGTGCATGAAACTAAGCATGACAATATCCTGAACCAAATCCACATATATATAAAAATGTGTACCCTAGTACAAGTCAAATCCACAGATCTAGGGTATGCAGGTTCTCTATGGTATAACAACCTAGGTCCTGAAACATATCCACCTCCATAAAATATGTACCAACAATGTACATGGATCAAAGCAAAAGGTCTAAGTACACAGATCAGGTATGATATCAAAATATAGATACACATGTCAGATAATAAAAATCCATAATCTAGTCCTAAACTCAGTAAAGCATGATATGTCACTTACTCTAGGAACTAAGGTACTCATGGCAATAATCACAAGGTATAAATAAGGATACATAACAAATGCCCAACAAAACATGTTACGGGTAACAAACAGTGATATACCAAAGGCAAGCATGATCATTGCTTGTAGCTATAAAATACTATGCATATCCAATTGATAATATCATAAAAGATAAGTCAAGAGGTACCTGCCTCCAATAGGAAGGTCCAATCCAGTCAAATCCAACGTCGAGATGCTCGTCTCGCATCAAAGTCCTGTGTCACCAATATGTATACTTATTTTATTTAGCTAAATTTCTCATAAATAGATAAATAAAATCTCTAACCCTAAATTAGGGCAAAAACCATAATCAACACATAAACAACTAATTACTCAATCCAACTCATACCTAATTCAACCCAAATAATATATTACCTCAATCTCATAATCCCTAATAATGATCCACTGCTAGGGATGTCGCTGATGTAGTAGGATTAACTGCTGGAACTCAATAAATAACCTGCACTTCACTGTCCGTATCAAAATGAAACTCAAGAAATCATTTTCAATTCGGTAACCAAATTTCCAAAATAACCTGAGCACCTTACCTACTTTTCACCAAACTACTACTATGATCCAAAATCAAAGGCGTTGGCTGCCGGAACAAGAACGGAGCCGCTGTTGGAAACCAGAAATGCCACTTTGCTCAATTAACCCATTAGCACAAGAATTGGAAAATAGAACCCTACCTGCCTTACCCCAAATTCTCTTCCTCTCCATCAGTAGGCAATAGCAATCAGTTGGTGCTTGAGATCGTGTGGCTGACGTCTCCCAAAAATCGCTGCCAGATCTTGTTGCTGGTAGTTTCCTCCCAACGATTGGAATTGACAAGAAAGAGAGGGTCGGCCCGACAGCTAGGGCACGAGAGGAAAGGGCGGCAGAGAGTAGAGGCTAGGGCACGGCTGTTGTGCTCCCAAAAATGCAGCAGAGGAGGGTGATCAGTGCCGGCGCTAGAGCACAGGGGAGGCCGGCAGTGAGGATGGGGAGTCGCTATGAGGATGTGGCGTCGCTGGCGATCCGGTGGCGACAAATCTGAACTAGGTCTCCTCTCCTAGATTCGGTGGACAGCAGTGGAAGAAAACAAGATCTGCGTCGGCGGCGCAGTGCTCAGCGAAGAAGAAAGGCTGAAGAGAAGATGGTCGGTGGCGCGGTGCAAAGAGGAGAGGAAGAGGAGTGGCGTTGGGAAGAGCACCGCGTCGACAGGGAAGAAGAGGGGCGCGCGGCGTCGAAGAGGAAGGGGTTAGGGTACAGTAACGGGGAAAAGAAATTAAATAAATAAATAAAATTTTTCCTTGTTTAAATGGGGTAACCCAAACAGGCTTTCCCGGGCCCCGTTTTTATCCCATTAACTTGTCCATACGAGCTCCAAAAAATTTCAGAAAAATTTCCAAAAATTCCGGAAAATTGCCTCATCATTATTCATCATTTTTCGGTATTTTATTGAGCATGCAAAAAATTGTATATTTTCTATTGTTAGTTTGTCGAAATCTCTTAATTGACAAATTGTGTCTTTTAACTCAATATTCTTTAACAGTTTTTCAGTTTTTAATTTAAAATATTCTTTCGACGAAATAATTTGTAATTCACGAAAACCTTTCGGTAATATTTCAATTGAAACAATTAATTTGCCAAGAGGTGGAGACCATACCTGACTTACCTTGTCAGCGGTTGATTCTCCCCCTGTTGAGTTGTTTTCGTCTTCTGATGTTTCTCCTCCTTCATCGAAGCTCATTTGTGATGAGCATTCTAGGTCTTCAAGTTGGAGTTCGGTTACTGGTTCTGTCTCGGCACTTACCTCAGTTTCGGACTCTTCTGACGTCAGATTAGGGTCCATCGAGGAGTCGGATTCAACTTCAATTTGTTCTTTGTGGAGTTTTAAGAACTTTTTCCAAAGTTCTTTTGCGCTATTGTACTCTCCAACTTTGTCGAGATCTTCATTTGGTATTGTGGTTAGAAGATGAAATTCAGCCCGTGTATTTGCCATAAACTAGTCACGTTGCTTCTCGTTCCAGAGGTATTTCTCGAGCTCTTCTCCGTTTGCTTTCTTTAGTGCATCATAACCAGATTTCATTATTAAATAAAAAGAAAAATCAGAGTTAAGGTATACCTCCATCTTTTGCTTCCATGAAGCAAACTCCCCTCGAATGCAGGTGGGTAGTCACTGTCTCCGGTCATCATTTTGATCGTTGTGCATCAATCGACGGTTAGTCCTTCTGAGCGGTCTGGCTCTGATACCAATTGTAGGTTCAGCGGAGGCCAGCAAGATGGGGGTGAATTGCTGAAAACAAAAATTAAACTATACCCTCCTCGGATTTCAACTCAGAAAAGCAATAGTAAAATAATAACAAATAAAGAAATAGAAATTAAACAGAAGACAGAAATTTAACCTGGTTACAACCAAGGAGGTTGTTAATCCAGGGCAATGAGAAGTGCATTAAAAAGAATCTCCTTTACTGAAGGAGGAGAAGCCTTTTACACTTTGGAAGCTTAGAACTATTGCTAGGAATGGCTACACGTTGATTGCTTGAGTTGTTATTACTTTCCTAGCTCTAGGGGCCTTTATATAGGTCCTGAAAATCTTATCCCGAGAGTCCAAGGCGCCTCCAACAAGGTTCAAGGTGCCTCCAGCTCGGTCAGCGGATAAAACTTTATCCGTAGCGCAAACGGTCAAACTGACCTGGCTCAAGGTGCCTTAAACAAGCCTTTCAAGGCGCCTTCAATGTTGAAGGCGCCTTCAATATGTTTAAGGCGCCTTCAAGGTTCCTGCTACAGTAATTTCTGCTACAGTAATTTCAGCCTCTTTTGTCTCCTTTTCTTCTTCGCTTTGGCTTCCGAAGCTCCGTTCTTTTGGGTAATCACCTGAACCCAATTCCCGGCCTTCTCCTCGAGCAGCCTTCCGTCCCGGCTTAGCGTCCCTCAAACGCTGCGCACGCTCTTCACGCCCACCGGAGTACTCTTCCGCAGCTCTCTCGTCCTTCGGACGCACCGAGCTCGTCGGCTCCCTTCCCGTGCCGTCCTTCTCGCTAGCTATGTCTTCCGCTCGACTTTCTGTGCTCCTAAGCTCCTGCACACTCAGACACAGGGATCAAACACAGCAGGACCTAACCAACTTGGTTGATCATATCAAAATACCCACGGGGACCAACAATTTACAGTCATATATGATCCCATTTGTAGACTAGGGAGATGGCACGTTGGCTCTAATGGATGGTTTGTTGACCGACAGAAGACTTCTTGAACCGACGATGAAGCTCCTCAACGATCCTACGCACAATCCGACAATCCAACAAAGCCTTAGTGACCAAAGACTAGGGAAGGGGTCCCTAGCAAGACCTTCGACACTCAAGTTAGTATATTTTCCGGCAAGTGGATGAAGAAGAATAGTAGAGAATACACACGAGCATAAGGTTTAGATAATGCTAATTGTGTACCTTACCTAAGGAGAGGATCCTCTTTTATATACCAGCTCTCACAACCATAGTGATTGTGAGGTGGCCCATTGTGTCAGAGTTTGTTAGGTGATGGAAAGAGTACAGTCTGGATGATCTATAATGATGGTCCGAGGAATCTTTTTTCTACCAGTTGATCTCCCTTGACTTCCTCCACTTGATCATCCATGTGAAATTTTATTTTTTAGCAGAAGGTTGAGACGACCACCCGAAATTCATTTAGGGTCTGTTAGCCAAAAAATGACATTGTAAGTGGAGGGCACATCCACAACTATAAAGATCGATCGGCGCGTTCTCATCAAGGGCTACTCTAAAGATATGACCAACTTTATTTAGTTGAGCGGCCGAACTTCATTACTAGTGAACCCATACAAATGAGTCACTATAGGCTGAAACTCGCTCGGGTCTATTTATAGCTACTCGAATACTTGTTTAAAGATAATGTTAACCGAGTTACCTATATCAATAAAAGTACGAGAAATATTATAATTGGCTATAACAACATTGATTATAAATACATCATCATGGGATATTTCTACCTCCTCTAAATTTTTAGGCTCGAAGCTGATTTTGGTCCCAGCTGCCTGCTCTGCACTATTACTGACCACATGAATTTTCAAGCGTTGTGAGTGCGATTTCCTCGCTCGGTTGGAATCATCATCGGTCGGTCCTCAAACTATCATGTTAATATTATTTCAGGCGGCATTACTGTGATTTTCCTCCTACTGCGTTGAGGTTGTTCCTACTGAGCTCAGGCGGTCATGTGAACTTGTTCGGCCAATAGTTGAAGTATTCCCTACTGCTGCTCGGCCACTTGGTGCTCAATCTTGAGCGGGCTATTTTGTTACCAATACGGTCGGCAGTTTGGAGCTGGAGAACGCAGGTGGTATATGGGGTTGTTGTTTCATTAATTCAGCAGAGTGTAATAGTCCTCAGTGTTATGAGTAGACGTTCGATGGTATGTGCATCACCTTCGTGGAGCTTCCCGAGGAGCTTCCACATGCTGCACGGCCTGAGACCGCGGCTCTTGATGATGAATTTAAGGACCCGCCCGAGGTCCTCTTGGTGGGAGAGCAGGTTGTGTTGGTCGATCGATCGCTGGGGCAGGGCTAGGTGTGGTGACTTCCTTCTTCCAGGCAGCTTGTACTTCTTCGACGTTGATGAATTCAGTTACTTGGTTGATCAGTAGGTCAAAGTTGGTTAGAGGTCCTTTAGTCAGATCGTGGAAGAAATCATTATTGGTGAGTTCTTGAGAAAAGGCGCTCACTAAAATCTTTGTGATGGCTATAAGGAAATTCATAACCACCTGAATGAACCTCTTGATGTGCTCGGAGTGTCTCTTTGGGTCATTGTTTGAGTGAAAAGAGGCTCCAAGGGTTTTGTGGTAGTGTCGGTTACTGGAGAGATAGCGGAGAAATACTTTACGGAAGTCTTTGAAGTGGCGAATGGAGTTGTCTGGTAGTTATTTAAACCATCACTGGACTGCCCCACCGAATGTGGTGAGGAGCATTCAACATTTCACACCATTCGTAAATTGTTAAAGAAGGGTGACATTATCAAATTTGAAGAGATGATCCTCTGGGTTAGTTGTTCCCAAATATTCTCCTATGTTCAAGTTCTGATAGTGTTTTGGCAATGCATCCTCTAGTATCCGTTGAGAGAATGAGGTGACAATTTTCTCAAGAGAGTTATCATTGGCTACAACTTTTACTTTGCTCCTGTCTCGGACAGGTGCTTCTCTTAAAGATTCTTAGAGTACTCCTCCTTAGCCCAATTGCTCAAGCGATGTACGAAAAAGTACTCAGGGTGTCGAATTAGTAAAAGAGGCACAGGAAGAAAATGAGCAAGGCCTTCCTCTTGAACTCCCCTTTTCGTTTGATGTGTTGTTGTTGATGTTGTGGGATTTGGCAGTGGTAGCATACCTCCGGTAGATGCTTATCATTGCTACAATGTTGTTTGCACTCGAGCCTCAATAATCATCTCGAATTCCTCAGGCGTTAAAGCAACAATTGTGAGTTTTCCAGCCTCTTCCATCTCAAAGCTTTAAATTTAGGCGAAGATTTTCACAAGCGAGGACAAATTTGATCCTATCTAAAGGCTAGGGAGATTGTGCACTAGCTCTAATGTATTGTCTATTGACCGACGAAAGACTTCTTGAAATGGCGATGAATCTCCTCAACGATCTTGTGCACAATCCGGCAATCCAACAAAGTGTTAGTAACCAAAGACCAATGAGGGGGTCCCTGGCAAGGCCCTCTGACGGTTAAGTCAGTATGTTTTCCGGCAAGTGAGCAAAGAAGAACAATAGAGAATACACGTGAGCGTAAGGTTTAGATAATGCTAATTACGTACCAAGCTAATAGAGAGGATCCTCCTTTATATACCACCTCTCACAACCTCCATGATCATGAGGTGACCCCTTGTGTCGGAGTTTGTTAGGTGATGGAAAGAGTACAATCTGTGTGATTTGCAATAATGGTCTGAGGAATCTTTTTTCTATCCACAATATACCTCTTTCGTCACTTATGACTTAGGTCTTTGCTGAGGTTACTGGAGTATGCTATTATAACGGATCAATTAGTGATAAAATACCCAAGGAATATTTCCCGACAACTTTGACAGACTGTTAGAATGTTGTCTGCTGCTTATCAGCTAAATATATCTCGGTCGATCCTTAAGCCAGCTGCTTAACTGATATATCTTTCACCGAATGTATTTCGGTCGATCTTTCATTTAGCTAGGCATTTATAGTAAGCCCTATGAAATGAAACACCTTTAACCAGTATTGGGATCAATCTATTCTATTGTATGTTAAATACTGTGAAGATCTATTCAAAGACTAGTATGATGCCTATAGTATGCCGAAGATCTATTCAAGGAGCCATATGATAAATTATATATGGTAAAGTCTTTATTTTTAGGGACAATATGACCTCAGGTAATTTTAAACCCGGTCGACCTCTGCCCGACGAGCTATGTAAGTAGAGTCTCCTAACGATAAGTATCGTTAAGTCCGCTTGGAGGTACACAGAGAGCCTTATGTTTGACCAACCTTTACTCGACCCTATCATATATTAACAGCTTTGTGAGGATAAGGGCGCTAAGCCCAGCCGACCTTTGCCCGGCTAGGCGTACACGAAAAGTCTTATGTTCGACCAACTTTTACTCGACCCTATCGTATATTAATAGCTTTGTGAGGATAAGGGCGCTAAGCCCGGTCAGCCTTTGCCCGGCCAGCCGTACACGAAAAGTCTTATGTTCGACCAACTTTTACCCGACCCTATCGTATATTAATAGCTTTTTGAGGATAAGGGCGCTAAGCCCGGTCGGCCTTTGCCCGGCCAGCCGTACATAAAAAGTCCTATGTTCGACCAGCCTTTACCTAGCCAATCGTATATTAAGAGCTTTATGAGGCTAAGGATGCTAAGCCCGACCGACTTTTACCTGTCGGGCGTATACAGAAAGCCTTATATTCGACCGACTTTTACCTGGTCGATCATATATTAAGAGTTTTATAAGGCTAAAAGTATTAAGCCCGACTGGCCTTTCATCCGATTGGGCTCCTTTAAATGTGGCCGACCATTTACTGATCGAACATATTATTTCTTTAATTTCATAGTAAAGTCTTAGAGTCCTTATATCCGATCGAGTTTATAGCTAGTCGACCTTATCCAAGCGTCCTGCTTTAGGACCGTGGTGCAGGACCTGAGAACTTTAAGGCAGGGCAATCAACAGAACTAAATATGGAATGCTCCTCTATCCTTATTTTGATCACCACTAGGGGCAGATCTAGGATTTTAGATCTGAGGAGGCGTATATTAAATGACGAGGCCGAATATTAAATAATGAAAATAATTATTAAACATATTATAATATAATGATCTCTTCAAATTTCCATGAATATTAGTTAGAATATAGAATATAAAGGAGAAAAAAAAATTAAAATTCAATCCAACAAAGATTCGAACTTGAGAAGCAAGTTTGAAGAAAACATAATCTTACCATTAGATCAACCATACACAACTAATTATAATAGGGCCAAATAATATATATATTCATAAAATAAAAAAAAATCTATATAAAAATAATATTATTTAAAAATTTAGGGGCCTCCTCGGGCACTAACGTAAATCCACCCCTATCATCACATTATTTTTATTTTGACTATCACAGCATCTTTTTCTAAAATATCATTTTTCCAAATTTATTACTCTAATACAATATCGCTCATAATTTTAATTAAACAGAGTTCATATATTCTGGTCAACTCCCAATAATTAGTTACTTTTTAATCAAGCCGCGAATACAGTTAAAAAGAATATTAAGAGCGGAGATGGATATGAAGTTTAAGATCCATCTAACACTTTAAATAGTTAATTAAAATAATATTCGCGTAAAACACTGCTAGCAGTTAAATTACAACTAATTTAGAAAAGCAAATAATTGAATAGGATGCCTTGTGTGTGAAGAAGTCGTGAAGGGTGGTGAAATATGACACTCCTTGCCTTTTGATCAAATATGTCATTTCATTACAGGCAACTTCAATTTTCATTAAAGTTTAGCATCTTTAGTTACATATTCATTTAGAAAAAATTTCCTATAAAAACTGCACCATAACCCAGGGCGAGCACTACTATATTAAATTAAGCTCTTATTGTTATTGCTAAAATTTGATTAATATAACTTTAAACATGTTAAAATTATTGTAGAATTATTATAGCAGTTATTTTATGATTGTTGCATATTATACAATTATTGTAATACTTATTTAATAGTTGCTATAATATTGTAATAGCCAATTAACAAATGTTATAGAAACTACTATAATAATATAAAACTATTTAATAGTTGTCACACTATTATAATAATCACTAAATAATTATTACAATAATTATATTATGATTTTGAAAACATTTAAATAATTTTATTTAAATTTAAATAATTTTAATTAAATTGATAAAAAAATATAAAAAAGTATTATATGTATAATATTTATAACTACATTAAATGTAATACATTATAGTAGATTTGGAGTAGCTACTATATAATTTAATCCATTATAGTTGATTTGGAGTAGCAACTATACCAGTGTTGGAATAAAGATATTTCTAGAATGAGAAATTTATCATGCGATGTTTTAATTTTAAAAGCCAAAACATTTTTTTTTAATTTAAGAATTTTTAATCCAAAGTATTTCGCATAAAGCTGACGTCATTTGAAAGTTGTAATGAAGACATGAAATTCGGGGGTCCGTTTTGAAAATGTACGAAAAGGCATGGGCTAAAAATGAATTCGACTCTCTTTTAGACTTTTCCCTTTTGTCTGGTTGAGGCCCCATGAGATGCAGTGTGGCCCCCGTACCTGACGTCCCGGGAATAAGTGGTTGGGGTTAGCGAGTGACTAGCTGGGTTTGTGCAACTGGTGCGTTTCACAGAGTATATTATATATGAAAAAATAATTTTTTAGCTTTTTTTTTTTAAAAAAAAAAAGGAAAACCTAACCTGATGGAGGCCTAGTATAAGTAGGCACAACCTACCCTGCCTTCTATAAACAACAAACATTAATATTTTCATTATTATTATTTTAACATTCATCCATTTTAATATTCAAGCAGTGTCAATTCACTTTTAAATTTTATCATTTTACCTTAAACCTCATTTTATCGTGACTAATAGACACCCAAATCGGACAAAACAAAGTCGAGTAGCCATGAGTGCTCCAAAATAATCTCGCCTATGTCACATGGTCCACCACTATGTTCGAGCAAGATTCCCCCAAAAAGCTGTTCTCCTCATCATCATTCACTTCTACTGCTTTAGTTAGCTCAACAACATGACTTGATGATGCAAAACAAAACAAAAAAATAATAAAAATACAAATAATTCTTTTTTTTTAAAAAAAAAGTGAAGATTTCGTGAAGGGAAAAAAAAAAATAAAATAATAAAAAATTGGATGTTTGGTGATGGCAAACAGGAGCCAATAGAAAAGTGAAAAAGAGCAGATTGAGTTGGTGAGCAGTCAAGGTTGAGTAGTTATATGTGTTCCCTTGCCGACACACCAGACTCTACTCACTAAACCTCACGCTATTTTTTCTTATAATTATTTCTGTTTTTGTTAAAAAAAGAATATCTTATTCCACCTTTCAGTGTCTATTACCTTTCATATGCCCATCGCACTTTTAAAATTATCAAAAAAAATCCTAAAATTTACGTTATCCTCTAGTTAATTATGTTGTTAGCATAATGAATGATTGTATGATATTGTCTAAGTTCAAGATTGTTCTAATGCCTGATTCCCTCGGGATGATATCGGTACTTAAGATTTGAGATGTTGTCATATGAAATTTTAGAATCAAAATTAGACACGTCTTAGTATATTTTTCTCATGTCTTGATTATCTGTACTAATGACTAATATTTTTTGTATTAATCGGACATATTAATAGAGACGTTGAAGACGAGAGAATGATTTTTTGCTATCAGAGTGTTCTAATATCAACGAATCTAATGATTTTTTACTATTAAAGTGTTCTAATATCGATGAATCTAATGATTTTTTTACTATTAAAGTGTTCTAATATCGACGAATCTAACGATATGGATGGAAAGAGATTCATTGAAAAAGATTCACTGGTCGAAAGGAACAAATAAATAAAGATGGAAAAGGAAAAAGAAAAGCACACACTGACCAACAGTCTCCCGACCAACATATTTTAAATGGATGAGAAAAACATACACATAAGTAAATAGAGAGAGAGAGAGAGTGAAAGTGAATTAGATGGCTTAATTATCCAACTTTCAAATGGCAGATTAGCTTTTCTCTCGATTAATCCACTCATTACATTCAATGTCTTTGTTGTCCAGCAACTTGCGCTTATGCTTTCTCTATATTAATGATAAAACTGCAAAGGTATTGAATACGACAATGATGAAACTACTAAATTTAGGAGGGTTTGAAAAGGAAACCATCTCTCAACAAGCATTGGAATTTAAGATCTTTATACACATGTTGCCAATAGTGCACAGCGAGCTTCAACTAGGCTTGACATACTCACGCTCCACAGTCACTCCTGCGTAAGGGGATTGGTCGTACACGGCACACTACGAACAATTGGGTCCCGGTGCAATCCAACAATAAATTGGTCTTAGATTGGATCCAAATGGTGACTGATTGCAAAGTCGTGATAGCCACACTAAGGAGACAAGGTTGTACAATGAATAAAGTTCTTTAATTGGCATTCAAAAGTTCCTTTCTTTTTTCTGGTCCTTCCAAAGCTTCTTGCTCGCGTTCATTTCCACTAGTTCAAGTCTCCACAGTGAATCGCCATGGTAACGACCACCTCCTGTTGGTTTTTCCAATGGTGCAAAAACAAGAAAACATCAAAAAAACATGTTTCAAATTGACAAGCTTTGATCAGTGAGGCAAGGTAAGGAAAAAAAATCAAAAAGGAAAAAGATCGAGAAAGCAGAATCCAAATTGTGATATTATTTATCAAAAAGCAAAGTGTTACAAATCTCTCTTCTTGTTCTACAAACAAGGAGCTGCTTCCAACATTTGTTCTGCAGAAAAAAGAAGAAGAAGAAGAAAACAAAAGCAAGGAGTTTTTAAGCGTCTTCAGTTGATCACTCTCCCATGCTCCACTCACTCCCAAAAAAATCCCAAGCGATTTAGAAAAAAAAAAATCCAAATCCAGAAGAAAGCAAAACAAAGAGGTGGATTGTTACACTGTGGAAGCTTCAGCGAATGTTGTTTCGTTGAGATCAGTATCGTCGTCGTTGTCCTCGTCTTCCTCGTCTTCCCCGTTAACCAAGAGCGCCGAGTCCTTATCTTCCTCGTTCCAAAAATCTCTCCTTTCAAGCTTCGCGTTGGCCGCGACGAAAATTAATTTATGTACTCGGTCAACGGCGGCGGAGGACCGAGAGCTGGAGCGGGCCCAGCGCAGCAAGGAAGGGTTGTGCTTGAAGACACAGGAGGTGGCGTGGAGGAAGATGAGCCTCACGGCCACCTTGCCGAGGCACTTGAAATCGTTGAGGTAAGTCTCCCACACCAGCCTGCTGCTCTGCGGGTTGGCCACCCTCAGCTTCCCGGTGGCCGGGTCGCACTGCTTCACCTGCACCGCCTGCGCGTAGAGAGGATCCAATCCCTCCGCTCTCCACTTCATAAGCTCCATGAGAGCAATGTGGGCTTCGTCGCGGGAGACCAGTCTGGTGATCAGCTTGTCCACGTCCTTCTCTTGGTGAGAGGTCAGAGACTTGAATGGGGGGAGGTACTTGCCACTGACATCCTTCACCAAGTAGAGCGGATCCAGCATGAACGCTGCCGGCCATGCAGGGTGGTAGTTCTTCTTGAACCTCCTATCGATCGCCTTCTCCAAAGGAGCGAGCTTGATGGTGTACTTGGCGCACCAGTCCTTGACCTTGGACCGCAGCTCCTCCCACATCGGCAGGCATTGCCCCACCAGCGGCCGCTCTGCCTCTGTTTCCTGGACCATGTCCTCCACCAGCCGGACCAGCGCGTGCACAGCCTCCAGTTCGTTCCAGAAGCTCATCTCCAGGACCATGTTCGCCAAGTCGCGCGCGGTGGGATCGTCGCGGCTGATTGACTTGTAGGATTCATGAAGCACGACGGATTGCACCGCACGAGCAGATGCCAAGATGTCCTCGATCATGAGGAAGACGGAAGTTGGAGGGGGCACGCCAGCTTCAAGCGGGTTGTACGACGGCGGTGGGACGCGGAGGAGGCACGTGGTGTCCAGCTCCTGGAGCTGGTACTTGTGGAAGAGGCTCCTCACTTGTGGGTGCTCATTGAAGAAGCTCGCGAGCTTGTGGCATTTGGCCGCCACGGTGTGGACGAGGGGAAGCTCGCGGGCAAAGTCTTTGATGAGGGCGCGGAGGCCCTGCAGCTGGCACGAGAGGTTCACCATCCATGGATACTGGTTCTCCAAGTCCAGAAGCGCCTTGGATTTGAACTTGTCGGCGATGATCCCAGCGCACCGCTGCATGTTGCCCTCGCCAGCGATCTCTGCGGCGGTGTCCATGAGCAGCTCCTCCGCGAACTTGGACGTGGGTCGGCCGTGAGTGAGCAGGGACCGGTGGAAGACGATGGCCCCGTTTGGGAGGTTCACGGTCATGTTGACGATGGAGGAGGCAGAGTCCCTGGGCTTCTTCCAGCCATCGGATGCCATCTGGAAGAAGAGAGCGTCGTGGATGCGGGCGTCAGCATCGGCGCGGGTCTCCTCGTAGCGTGACTCCAAACGGGGGCCGAGGAGTTCGCGGCCAGAGAAGGGAGGGAGACCCACGTGGCTGAGGAAGGCGCGGAACTTGGGATGCTCGGAGGAAGAGAGAAAGACGGCACCGGTGCCGGCGGACTCGTGGAACCAATCGGAGAGGAGGGAGAGTGCGGAATCCATTTGAGGTTTTGAGAAGGATAGGGCGGGGAAGGCCTTTGGGCTCTTCAGCCTCTTGACGCTGTCCTCCAGCATCGCCAGCGAGCCGAGGTCCTCCTTCCCGCCGGAGAAGACCGATTGAGGCGGTGGCAAGGGGAGTTGGAGAAGCGGCGGGGTGGAAAATAAGACATCGCCGCTGCTACCCGCGACCGGGGTGTTTGGCGAGGAAGAGAACCGGGCAGGATCAACGACGGCGATGCGTAAGGGGGCAAGCGAAGAGCTGGTGGCGGCGGAGGGGGAGGAGCGCTTCCGGCCGTTAGGGGCAGCTGCGGAGGAGGAAACGAAGGGAGCAATGGCAGAGATGGGCTTAGGGTGCGGCGTCGGCGGAGGAGGAGAAGCAAGAGGCGGAGCGGCGAAGGAGGAGGGGGAGGAGAAATTAGGGCACGTTCCGCGCTTGAGGTGCTCGGAGGCGGTGCGGGAGGGGTTGGAGGCGGAGAAGACTGTGTCGCACAGGGAGCACCGCAGCTTCACCGCCTTGGGGAGTGCGGCGTCGGAGCCAGGCACCAACACCGGCTCCAGGTGCGCCCAATACCACGCGCCCTTCCCCTTGATCGCCTTGCTCCTCACCATCGTCAGCGCCTCGAACCGCTTATGCACCGCCTTCCCCACCACTTCCGTCGCCGCCGACTCATCCATCGCCGCCGCCTTCGTCGCCAACGCGTTGGCCGTCGCCATCGCCGGCACCGATCAACTAACCCACGCACCCACCCACCCAAGAAATCTCTTTAACTATATATATCTTATTTGCTATCTCGTTTCTAATACCCGTCAACGCATGGTCTTCCGAGTCATCACCGGATCCGCCCGAGTCGTAGCAGTCGACTTCCTCCGGCGGGGGAGACCATCATGTCGACGACTTGCCTTTGATTTAGGCCACAGAGGGAGCAGCGAAAAGAGGAAGAGGAGGAAGCGGAAGTAGCATCAGCAGAAGCAGACCAATTGTCGTTGGGGAACGAAGAGATTAATATATTTAGCTTCCTCTTTCTATGAAATATTACTATTTTTATTATTAATTAATTAATTAATCAATTGTGATAAATCTTTTTCTCATTTATTTATTCTATTTTTTTTTCTCCCTAATAAACCATTTGTTTGTTGCGTAGCGTATGGTTGCATTGGGGAAGCCAACTTAATACTTTCAATTTTAATTAAACATAAATAATAATAATTTTCTTATTTATATCCCTCATTATGTTGGGCCGGGAGATGGGAAATGCTGGTGGGCCGATCCAAATCGTTATGATACATTCTCAAACTGCTGTGACGTGTTGTTACCATGATATAAGTATTATTAGAGTTGTAAATGAACTAAGGGGGCGTTTGGTTCTTTCCTAAGAATAGAAATCGGAATGAGAATCATTGTAGTGTGGAATGAGAATAAGTATGAATATGGATATCACTCTTAAAAGTAATGTTTGGTTAGTTGCATATTTTCTATCGGAATAAATTAAAAAAAAAATTTTTACCCTTAAAGGAAAATAAGAGAAAAAATTAGATAAGAGAGAAAGGTGAATGAGAGAAAAAAATATGATGAAAGAGAATGATGAGAGAGAAAGTGTGATGAGAAAGAATAAAGAGAGAGAAAATATAATGTGAGAGAAAGTAGGATGGGAGAGGATAAAGAGAGAGAAAATATAATGAGAAAAAAATGAGGAGAGAGAGCGTGATGAGAGAGATTGAGGAGAGAGAAAGTATGGTGAGAGAGAAAGTATGATGACAGAGAAAATGTGATGAGAAAAAAAGAGAACAATGAGTGTGATGGGAGAAATTGAGGAAAGAGAATGTATGATGAGAGAGAAAGTGTGTTGAGGAAAAAAAAGGAGGGAGTGTGACAAGAGAGATTGAGGAGAGAGAAAGTGTGATGAGAAAAAAAAAAAGAGTGTGATGGTAGAGATTGAGGAGAGAGAAAGCATGATGAGAGAGAAAGTATGATGAGAAAAAAGAAGGCAGAAAGTGCGATAGAAGAGATTGAGGAGAGAGAAAGTATGATGAGAGAGAAAGCGTAATGAGAAAAAAAAGGAAAGAGAGTGTGATATGAGAGATTAAGGAGAGAGAAAGTGTGTGATAAAATGATGAGAGAGAAAATATGATGAGAGAGAACAAGGAGAGAGGAGTGATATGAAAGAAAAAATAAATAAATATATTTTGATATTTGATATTAAGGGAGAAAATTTAAGTTTTAGGTCAAGGGTATTTTTGGAATAAGGGAATATTTTGATTGATGAAAATAGGGTAATAACTCATTGAAGGGGAGGTACATGGAAATGAGTTATTACCCAATTTCAAGGATTCATTCCCTTATTTGTATTCCTATTCCTATAATCCAAACATTAACAATGACAATCAATGATTTCCATTCCCATTCCCTACTCTTATTCCCCTAAACCAAACACCCCCAAAAGTTGATGAACAAATTTAGTGTTTGGTTTGAAAAAAAATTATTTATATTGTTTTAAAATATATAAGATCAATTAAATAAATAAGTTTGAATAACTCGTTAAACTAAATAAATTAGCTTGAACACATATGTGTTCAGCTGTTTAACGTTCGTGAACGCTCGTGAATAATATTCGTGAATATGTTCACGAATCATGTTCATTAATAATACTTATATCAACATGCTAAATAAATATTAAAATAAAATAAATAAATAAGTTTGAATTATGAAACTCTATAACCAATTAAATAGGTAAAAATTTAAAATAATCAAATAAGTTTGAATTAAGAGGTTGATAATATCTAAACGAACCAACCTTGAACCAAGTTCAAGCCAAGCTTGAATTGAAATATCGATAACATCTAAATGAACCAAGCTTAAACTAAACTTCAAATAACCTTAATCTCATAAAAAATAGATTAAACCAAACTTCAATAATTATTTTAAAATTTTAATTTATTTTAAACTCGATCCGCATTATCATATTAAATAAACTTAATAATCTCAAAACTCAATTTAACCCGGCTCGAATTGTTTACCCAATTTAACCCGGCTCGAATTGTTTACCTTCCTAATTATCAATTTCACACGTTTACTATTTTGTCATATTATAGGGATTATTATCTTCAGCGTTAAATTATTAATTTGGTGGAGTACGATGGGTATGTCTGTCCATCACATTCATGTGGTGTGGGCTCAAATGCAATTCAAATGTGATGAATAAAATGATTTTAGGTAGGGGTGTCAAAAATGAACCCGACCCGACGACCCAACCCGAGTCGACCCGAAAAAAATCAGGTTCGGGTTGGGCATTTTCGGGTTCGGGTCGGGTTCGGGTTGGAGGGTTGGAGGGTTAAATATTTTCGGGTTGGGTCGGGTCGGGTTCGGGTTGACCCGGGTTGACTTAAATATAGGGTTTTGTGGGGTTTTTTGGGGTTAAATCAAATTTTATTTTAAAAATTTAGATGTTTTTATGTATATTAATATCATGTTTGTATGATAATGATGGAGTATTGAGATAAAAGTGAAGAATTATAGGGAAAATATCCCAAAAAAGTCGTTTTGAATCGGATTTTCGGGTTATATGGGTCGGGTTCGGGTTGATCGGGTTGGTCGGGTTCGGGTTCGGGTTTAGGTGTTTTGGGTTGAAGTCGGGTTCGGGTCGGGTTCGGGTTGGGTTAAAAAAAATAAAAAAAAATCCAACCCGACCCAACCCGACCCGACCCACCCGAATTGACACCCCTAATTTTAGGGGAAGCATAGGAGGTACATACATTGTCTGTCCTACTCGGGAGGCATCCAGCGAGTTCTTAGGTAGGATATGATTGTTTTGGTTGAAGAAAGGATCCTTTCACTAATCAAAGTCACATCGTCTTCAAATGACTTATGAATGAATACTAAGTTAAACATAGTCAGTTTTTCTGGTAAGAGATAAATTTAGGGAGATTGCAAGACTTCTTTAGTGTGCCAAACCTGTTAAACATTGCATCAGTTGTAACGTCAGGAAGATGAAAGGGTATGTATTCATCTTTATCTTCCTCCATTGAAAACTAGTCATCAAAGCATCAATTGATAACCGATGTTTTACTTGCTATATAAGATGACGTCCAAGAACAATCATGATAAAAGAGGAGCGCAGCGAAGGTGATCAGAGAGCTTTGCGAGGTGATCAGCGAGCAGAGGAGAACACACAGTGGTTGGGATTTGGCTCGTGAACTTGGGAGCACTTTCTGATTGCCCCGTGATTGTGTTTCCGACAGCGGCAATCTCTTCGTCGATCGTCGGCGATTTTTCGGCGATTTCCATGTGAGTGGTTACCGCTTTATTTTATTTCTGTTTCATGCTCTCAAAACTATCAACACTGTATCAGAGCATAGATTTGAAAGCATGAAAATCGACGCAGAAAAACTCGCATTTTTTCTCCTTCTGTCGCCAAGAAGAAGATGAACAGTGAACACTGTTCATTAATTGAATCAATTAACCAATCGATTCAATTCAATTGAATCGATTGAAATTGTAGTTCAATCGATTCATAATCATGCAGGTTTCTTGGATCGATTCATGGATCGATTGAGAGAGAAAAAAAATGTGAACAGTGCTTTTTGACGTAGCACAGTGTAAAAAAAATGCTCACTGAATCATTCATGAATCGATTAAAGGCATGAACAGTATTTTTTTTCGAAGCACACTAAATCATGCGGGGAAAAAAATATTAATTAATGATACATTTTTCTTTACGTGAAGAAAAAAAACTACTGTACGTTAACTTTTGTTTAAGTTTTAATTAAATATATTTATTAATTAATTAAATACATACTAAAATGTATTTATTCATTAATAAATAAATATTTAATTAATTTATGGTTCAATTTACTGAAATTGGAACCAGACCAACTTGTCCGATCAAACCCAGGTCTGGTTTAAATTATTAGTTGATTTTGTTAGAGTGTATACTGAAAGCCTAAGCTTTTGTAGATATTTATTTTAAATAAAGAATCACATTTGGTCAAATTATCTACATTTATTTGTAGTTGTTCAATTAATTTATATTGTAGATAACATAGTATGTGGTGTCACATACAGAAAATAATGTTATCAGTACCTTATAAATTATAAACAGTAGCTCACGACCAAGATGGAAAGGAACAAACCATTGGAAGGTCGTAGTGTAATTAGGTATTAGTTTATCTTAACTATATAATTACACTAGTACACTTATAGTGTATTGAGTAGGACCATCAGAAGTCGTTTCTTTTATACTGACTTTATAAAGGAACAAAGACCTCAGTTATTATGGAAGTGTGTGCTCTTAATCCTAATATAATAACAAGCACATATATTTGATATTTATTTCTTAAATTTATCAATGGGTGAGATTTAGTTCGATAAATCAATAAGCCCGATAAGTTGGGAAATGATATCACTTATAGTGTGTGTTGTTGATTATAGAAGGAAACTGTGTCCTAGTGATCTAGGTTGATAATGTCCCCAAGAGGAGCTCATAAGGATTGTCATGTTAAACCCTGCAGGTGGACTTAGTCTGACATGATGATAAGGTTGAGTGGTACTACTCTTGGACTAAGATATTAATTAAATGAGTTGTTAGTAACTCACTTAATTAGTGGACTTTCGACATCTTAAACACAGGGAGACTAAGACACTCATAATAAGAAGGAGCCCAAAAATGTAATTTGGGATTGGTGCGGTAGTTCAATAATAGTTCTCTAGTGGAATGAATTATTATTGATAAAATTAAGTTGTGTGTTCGGGGCGAACATGAGATGCTTAATTTTATCGGGAGACCAAAACCAATTCCTCCTCTCGGTCCCTATCGTAGCCTCTTATTTATAGAGTACTATACCCACCTATACCCACCTTCATACCCATGTTATAGGGGCCAGCCAAGCTAGCTTGGGAACCAAGCTAGGGCCGGCCAAGCCTTGGTCTATGGGTGGCTGGCCCTACCTTGAACCCAAGTCTAGGTGGCCGGCCATTATAAATATAAAAGGATTTTTAATTTTTAATTTTTTCTTATGTGGAATACATGATTTAAAAAAGAGTTTAAAAATTAAAATATTTTCTTTTATAAGATTCTACAAAAGATTAAGAGAAGAGTTAAATCTCTTTTCTTATTTGTAAATTAAAAGGTTGATTTTAATTTTGGTAAAAACTTTACTTATTTATCATCCACATGTTGAAAAGTTAAATTTTAAAATTATAGAAATTTCCTTTTATAGCATCAATCATGAAGGGATTATTAAAGATAAATTTTATTTTAAAATTTCTCCGGAAGCAAATTAGGAAGCTTTAATTTTTCTAGCGAAAAATTTCCTTGTTTGCTTACATGAGGTGGCCGACCATATAAACTAAGAAAAGGAATTTAATTTTAATTTATTAAATTTTCCTTTTCAATGGCAATAGAGTTAAGGAAGTTTTTATTAAATTTTACTTATTTGCCAAGGCTAAAGGATTATAAAAGAGGGGGTTTTGGATGCCTTTGTGGTAACAACCTCTATTATTTTTCTCCCTCTTTTCTTCCTTGGTGTGGTCGGCCCCTTCATGTTCTCTCCTCTCCTTGGTGTGGCCGAACCTCTCATCCTCCTTGGAGATCAAGTGGTGGCCGGATTTTAGGTTGGAGAAGAAGGAGAGAAAGCTTGCATCCCTTGGAACTTGATTGGTGGAAAAAGATCTTCATCCTTTGGAAGCTTTGTGCATGGCTGAAACTTGAAGGAAGGAGAAGAAGGTGCTAGGTGGTCCTCGTCTCGGAAGATCGTTGCCCACACAACGTCTGAGATTAGAAGAGGAATACGGTAGAAGATCAAGAGGTCATTATCTACTAAGAAAGGTATAACTAATATTGTTTTCCGCACCATGTTAGTTTTATCTCCATGTAAAAATGCCAAATACAAGAGGTATGCGATTCTAGTTTTTTTTTCGAATTAGTTTTCGAAATTGTGTTCTTTTGTTTTATTTCCTTTCCTTGTGATTTGATTGTTCTTAGAGGTTAACCTAGGGTTACTATGGGAAGGTTAAATATTTAATTTCCTTAATTAAAAGACTTTGTCTAGTCGGTGGTGGTTGCTCCCATATCCAAGAAGGTTATGTGCCTCGCCATGCAGTACTGGAAGCCGATTTTGGAAATAGATATTTAATTATCTTCGTGACCTAGGTGATTTAGATCGAACGTGTTAAGTTCCGCAGGAGATCCAAGTCTAAACCTAAAAGAACAAATAAATTAAACTTAGGATCAAACGTGTTAAGTTCCGCAGGTGATCCAAGTTTAATTTAAAAGAACACATGGTAGCTAGGAAAATTTTTAGACCTTTGTACAAAATTTTTGTACAGTGGAACCATTAGGTTTTCCGAGTAGCAACCAACAATTGGTATCAGAGCTAGGGTTTTGCCTCTGTGTATTTGGTATTAGTTTAATTATGCACATGTCATACATAATTTAGGCAGGATAATAGTGGGATGTGCTAACTTTGTAGATGCAGGATCCAACTATTATGGCTTATAGTTATTATGTGTGTGATTGGACCCTTGGACATGTCAAGGGCATTTTATTGTGTGTGCATGATTGTATTATAAAATACAGCAGGAGCTGTATTTAGTTTTATTAGGATTTTATTTTTTGATCTAGATACATGTACATTCCTTCGAGAAATATAAGATCAAAAAATGTAAAATTCTATTTATGTCGCGGATCGAATCATGCAAGGCGTGGAACCTTTTGAGGACCAGATGCGCAGCGGAACAAGAAGCAAGATGGATGTGACAACTAGATCTGGTGGCAGTGGCCAAAAATGGCAGCAGCTAGGGATGGCGACATACGAAGGACAACAATAGATAAAAATCATAATAGTTGAAAATTACTTTTTCTATTTATTGCTTTTATGTTGTGATGTGTGTACTTGTTAGTATGCATGTTAAGTAGACTAGCATAGTCAAAATTCCTCATTTTTAAATAACTAAGTGGGAGAGGGATTTTAAATAAATTCCACAGTCTCCATTACTGGTTTGTAAGTGATGCAAACAAACTTGCGCGTTGGCTCTGAGTGCCTTCCTCCATATCGGATGAGTTTGTTTGTGGATCACTAGATCAAACTTCCATTTTGGATGACTATAGGAAATTAATTAAGCGCGTGTGATCTTCCCCATCGGAAGGGGCACAATCTTATTAATGGACTTAGTGTCAAGTAATGGTATACACTTAGGCACGTCTAATAGTATCCTCCCCATCGGAGTCACTGCTATTATTCGTGTGACCAAAGGAAACCAACTATTAATTTTATTTGTCAAAAAGTTAGGTTGACAAGATAATAAAATTAATGGGTTAAACCCTCCTTTTATAAATGTTGAATTTGTATACGTCCACACTATCGTGGCATACAAAATTCACGGTGTTTTGAGGTGTTGGTTAATTTAAACTAGTATTGTTTGAGGATTCAATATTATTTTAAATTTAAAGTTCTGACCAAAAGTTATTTGTGATTCTTAGGATGACTTTCAACCAACTGGCCATTATACTAAAAGAGAACAGACTTACTGGTCCTAACTACATAGATTGGAAAAGGAACCTGGACATTGTTCTTACTGCTGAAAGCTATAAGTTTGTATTGACTGAGCCTTGCCTTGATACACCCACTGGTGAATCTACCCAAGAGGAGATTGAATATCATAAGAAATGGGTAAAAGCAGATGAGATGACACGGTGTTATATTTTGGCTTCAATGTCAAATGTATTGCAACATCAGCATCAAGATTTACCAACAGCCTATGATATTATGAACAATCTCAAGGAACTCTTTGGTCATCAAGATCGGGCCTTTAGGCAAGAAGCCATGAGAAAGATAATGACGACCACCATGCAAGAGGGTACTCCTGTGAGGGATCATCTTCTAAAGATGATGGCTTATCTAAATGAAATATAAATCCTTGGAGGAGAAATTGATGGGGAAACCCAGATCAATATGATCCTCCAAACGCTACCTAGAAGTTTTGAGCAATTTCGTCTGAATTACAATATGAATAAAAAGGTATATTCATTGGCGGAACTACTGACAGAACTTCAGATAGTAGAAGGTTTGTTTCGTCATAATTCTCAGATTCACTATGCTGAAAATGGTTCTACTTCTAAACCGAAAGGAAAGAAGAAGAAGAAACAAATTGGCTAAGCAAAGAAAGTGAATAAATCTCAGAGTACAGAATCTAAAGCTGGAGTGAAGAAGCCGAAGGGCAAGTGCTTCATCTGCAAGCAGTCAGGGCATTGGAAGGCAGACTGTCCTCGTAGGAATCAAAACAACAAAGGTATATCTCATGCTCTAGTTGTTGAAACATGTTTAGCGGTGTTATCTACCAGCACCTGGTGTGTAGATACAGGAGCCACTGATCATGTCTGTAATTCTTTGCAGGGGTTCTAGGAAACCCGACGACTATATGAAGGAGAGATAACTGTTTACATGGGCAATGCTACTAAGGTAGCGGCTGTTGCAGTGGGAGACGTCTACTTATCTTTTGATAGAAATAGAAAATTGATTTTAAGAAATTATCTTTATGTACCCAGTTTTAGAAAGAATTTAATTTCAGTTTCTAAACTATTTTTGGATGGATATTCTGTTTCTTTTAATAACAATGTAGTTATAAAGAGAAATAAAGTGATTATCTATTCTGGTGCATTAGTTGGCAATTTATATACTTTAAATCTAATTTCTCCCACAAAGCAAAATATGGAAATTTATAACACATCTTCTAACACTAATAAGAGAAAACAACCTTCGGAAATGAACCAAGCATATCTTTTGCATGTAAGGCTTGGTCATATTAACTTAAGTAGGATTCAAAGGCTTATAGCCAATGGACTTTTGGGGTTCATTAGAGTTGAAAAATTTTCCAACTTGTGAATCTTGCTTGGAAGGTAAAATGACCAAGAGGCCTTTTAAGGTCAAGGGGTATAGAGCCAAAGAAGTGTTAGAATTGGTTCATTATGATTTGTGTGGTCCTATGTCTATCCAGGCAAGAGGTGTTTTTGAATATTTTGTCTCTTTTATAGAGGATTATTCAAGATACAGATACATTTACCTAATGCGCTGCAAGTCCGAGTGCTTTGATAAGTTCAAAGAGTACAAGACTGATGTTGAGAAACGACTAGGTAAAAGTATCAAGACACTACGGTCTGATCGTGGTGGCGAATACCTCTTAGGAGAGTTTAGGAATTATTTATCAGAGGCCGGGATTCAATCCCAATTGTCCGCACCTGGTACACCCCAACAGAATGGTGTGGTAGAATGAAGGAATATGACTCTTATGGAAATGGTTAGATCGATGATGAGTTATTTAGAATTACCAAATTCGTTTTGGGGATACGCTCTGGAAACAGCAGCGCACATTCTGAACTTAGTACCTTCTAAATCAGTATCTTCTACTCCCACAGAATTGTGGAATGGGCGAAAACCCAGTCTAAGACATATTCGGATTTGGGGTAGTCCAGCACATGTGCTGAAACCAGATGCTGATAAGTTAGAATCTCGTACAGAAGTTCGTGTGTTTGTGGGTTATCCCAGAGGAACGAAAGGTGATTTATTTTATAGTCCTAAAGACCAGAAGGTCATTGTTAGCACCAATGCCCAGTTTTTAGAAGAAGACTATATAATGGATCACAAGCCCAGTAGCAAAGTTGTTCTAGAAGATCTTAGAGAGGACACGTCTACTTTAGTACCAACAGTACAAGATGAAGTACCACAAGAGACTGCAACACGTGTCACACATGATACACAACCACAGACAGTGCCTCGTCATAGTGGGAGAGTTGTGAGGGAACCAGAGAGATTCATGTTTTTGGGAGAGTCTTCGGACTTGATCTCAGATAAACATGAACCTGATCCTCGAACATATGACGAAGCACTCCAAGATATAGATGCAGCATCTTGGCAAAAGGCAATGAATTCTGAAATAGAGTCTATGTACTCTAATAAGGTCTGGGAGCTTGTAGAACCACCTGATGGTGTAAAAGTCGTTGGATGCAAGTGGATCTACAAAAGGAAAAGAGGGACAGACGGGAAGGTAGAAACCTTCAAAGCTAGGCTTGTTGCGAAAGGGTACACTCAGAAAGAGGGAATCGATTATGAGGAGACCTTTTCACCGGTAGCCATGCTTAAGTCTATCCGGATATTCTTATCCATTGTCGCTCATATGGATTATGAGATTTGGCAAATGGATGTCAAGACATCTTTCCTTAATGGAAGTCTTAAAGAAAACATCCATATGAAGCAACAGAAGGGTTCATTGAAAAAGGCAAAGAGCATCTAGTGTGCAAGCTCAATCGGTCCATTTATGAACTGAAGCAAGCTTCAAGATCTTGGAACATCCGGTTTAATGAAGTAATCCAGTCATATAGATTTATTCAGTGTCCGGATGAGTCTTGTGTATACCAGAAGTGTAACGGAAACGTGGTGGTATTTCATGTACTATACGTAGATAATATTTTGTTAATTGGCAACAATGTCAAGGTATTATCGGACGTAATGGTATGGTTGTCCAAACAATTTGATATGAAGGACTTAGGAGATTGTGCACACATTCTTGGGATCAAAGTTATAAGGGATCGCAAGAAAAGAATGTTGTGTCTATCCCAAGCTTCATATATAGATACAATCCTTGCTCATTTTAGCATGCAGAATTCCAAGAAAGGTTTCTTACCTTTTAGGCATGGAGTAGCTCTATCTAAAGAGATGTCTCCAAAGACATCAAAGGAGATAGAGGACATGAAAGGAATTCCTTATGCTTTGGCTGTAGGAAGCCTTATGTATGCAATGCTGTGTACGAGACCTGGTATCTATTTTGTCGTGGGCATGGTTAGCAGATATCAGAGTAATCCTGGACAAGGACATTGGACTGCGGTAAAGCATATATTAAAGTACCTGAGAAGGACTAGAGATTATATGCTAGTTTACCAAGCAGACGATTTGCTCCCTATGGGTTACACGGATTCAGATTTCCAATCGGATAGGGACAACAGTAAGTCTACATCAGGCTATGTGTTTACTTTAGGAGGTGGAGCCATTGCATGGAGGAGTGTTAAGCAGAAATACGTTTCGGACTCAACCATGGAAGCTGAGTATGTGGCAGCCTCTGAGGCAGCTAAAGAAGTAGTATGGCTCAGGAACTTTCTAATGGACTTAGATGTGATTCCTGGTTTGCCCAAAATCATCACAATTTATTGTGATAATAGCGGTGCAGTTGCAAACTCGAAGGAACCACGAGCCCATAAGGCAAGTAAATATATAGAGCGCAAGTACCACCTGATACGAGATATCGTGAAGCGAGGAGAAGTTGTCATTGCCAAGATTGCATCAGTAGATAACCTGGCAGATTCTTTCACTAAGGCCCTTCCAGCAAAAGCTTTCGATCGGCATGTGGAGGGGATGAGAATCAGATGTATGGCAGCAGATATGGCAGCTTAGTCATTAGTATAAGTGGAAGATTGTTAGAGTGTATACTGAAAGCCTATGCTTTTGTAGACATTTATTTTAAATAAAGAATCACATTTGGTCAAATTATCTACATTTATTTGTAGTTGTTCAATTAATTTATATTGTAGATAACATAGTATGTGGTGTCACATACAGAAGATAATGTTATCAGTACCTTATAAATTATTAATAGTAGCTCACGACCAAGATGGAAAGGAACAAATCATTGGAAGGTCGTAGTGTAATTATGTATTAGTTTATCTTAACTATATAATTATACTAGTACACTTAGAGTGTATTGAGTAGGACCATCAGAGGTCGTTTCTTTTATACTGACTTTATAAAGGAACAAAGACCTCAGTTATTATGGAAGTGTGTGCTCTTAATCCTAATATAATAACAAGCACATATATTTGATATTTATTTCTTTAATTTATCAATGGGTGAGATTTAGTTCGATAAATCAATAAGCCCGAAAAGTTGGGAAATGATATCACTTATAGTGTGTGTTGTTGATTATAGAAGAAAACTATGTCCTAGTGATCTAGGTTGATAATGTCCCCAAGAGGAGCTCATAAGGATTTTCATGTTAAACCCTGCAGGTGGACTTAGTCCGACATGACGATAAGGTTGAGTAGTACTACTCTTGGACTAAGATATTAATTAAATGACTTTTCAGTAACTCACTTAATTAGTGGACATTCGACATCTTAAACACAGGGAGACTAAGACACTCATAATAAGAAGGAGCCCAAAAATGTAATTTGGGATTGGTGCGGTAGTTCAATAATAGTTCTCTAGTGGAATGAATTATTATTGATAAAATTAAGTTGTGTGTTCGGGGCGAACATGGGATGCTTAATTTTATCGGGAGACCAAAACCAATTCCTCCTCTCAGTCCCTATCGTAGCCTCTTATTTATAGAGTACTATTCCCACCTATATCTACCTTCATACCCATGTTATAGGGGCCGACCAAGCTAACTTGGGAACCAAGTTAGGGTCGGCCAAGCCTTGGTCTATGGGTGGCCGGCCCTAGCTTGAACCCAAGTCTAGGTGGCCAGCCATTATAAATATAAAAGGATTTTTAATTTTAAATATTTTCTTATGTGGAATACATGATTTAAAAGAGAGTTTAAAAATTAAAATATTTCCTTTTATAAGATTCTACAAAAGATTAAGAGAAGAGTTAAATCTCTTTCCTTATTTGTAGATTAAAAGGTTGATTTTAATTTTCATAAAAACTTTATTTATTTATCATCCACATGTTGAAAAGTTAAATTTTAAAATTATAGAAATTTCCTTTTATAGCATCAATCATGAAGGGATTATTAAAGAGAAATTTTATTTTAAAATTTCTCCGGAAGCAAATTAGGAAGCTTTAATTTTTCTAGCGAAAAATTTCCTTGTTTGCTTACATGAGGTGGCCAACCATATAAACTAAGAAAAGGAATTTAATTTTAATTTATTAAATTTTTCTTTTCAATGGCAATAGAGTTAAGGAAGTTTTTATTAAATTTTCCTTATTTGCCAAGGCTAAAGGATTATAAAAGAGGGGGTTTTGGGTGCCTTTCTGGTAACAACCTCTATTATTTTTCTCCCTCTTTTCTTCCTTGGTGTGGCCGGCCCCTTCATGTTCTCTCCTCTCCTTGGTGTGGCCGAACCTCTCATCCTCCTTGGAGATCAAGTGGTGGCCGGATTTTAGCTTGGAGAAGAAGGAGAGAAAGCTTGCATCCCTTGGAGCATGATTGGTGGAAAAAGATCTTCATCCTTTGGAAGCTTTGTGCTTGGCCGAAACTTGAAGGAATGAGAAGAATGTGCTAGGTGATCCTCGTCTCGGAAGATTGTTGCCCACACAACTGTTGGTTAATCCAAGGAAAACGTACCGGTTCCACTGTACAAAAATTTTTGTACAAGTGTCAAACCTTTCCTTAAATAACCTATTGTGTTCTTTAGAAGTTAAATTAGGAATCGCAGACGGAACTTAACATCATTGATTCCAAATTTAACTTATCTATTCTTAATGGTTTAGATTTGAATCGCAAGCGGAACTTAACACTATTGATTCAAATCTACCTAGATTATTAATTTCATAAATATTAATTTCCAAAATTGGCTTCTAGGACTGCATGGCGAGACACATGGCCTTCTTGGATATGGGAGCAACCACCACCGCCTAGGCAAAGCCTTTTAAGGAAAGCTAATATTTATTTCCTTAAATAACTCTAGGTTAACCGAAAAGAACAATCGAATCATAAATTCGAAAAAGAAGAAAACACAAAATCAAAAAATAAATTCGATAAACTAGATCTAATTACCTCTTGTATTTAGAATTCTTACAAAGAAAATAACTAGTATGATGCGGAAGAAAACTACTAGTTATATCTTCTCTTTGTAAGCTAATGACCTCGAGACCTTCTGTCGTATTACTCGCCTCACCTTGGACGTCGTGTGGGCGATGATCCTCCAAGATGAACACCACCCAAAAGAGTCTTTCTTCTTCCTCTAGAATTCGGCCACCACCACCACTAAGGAGAAGAGAGAAAAGGAAAAAGGAGAAAGGAGAGGGCCGGCGACCAAGAGATCACCCAAGCAAAAGAATAAGAGTTGTATCGCATGAAGCCCCCTCACCCCTTCTTTTATATTACTTGCCCAAGGCAAATAAGGAAAAACCTTTTACAAAAATAAAATCATCCAAGAGTTTTTCCTTTTTCCTTTTTATTTTTCCTTTTCTTTCCTCTTGATTGAATCAATCATCAATCAATGGTTGAGATCAATCCTATTTGGTTTAGGATTTAGCTTGGCCGGCCCCTTGCTTGGGCACCAAGCAAGGTGGCCGACCACCATGTTTTAGGAAAGGAATAATAATTTTTTATAAAATTTTACAAGAGAAAAAAAATCTTACAAAATTTTACAAGCTCTCTTTCCTAGAGTTAAAAAAGGAAAGTTTCTAAAAATTAAAACCATGTTTTAAAATTTAAAACTCTCTTATAAAATTTTCTTTTTTAACATAATGATAGAAAATTTTAATTTTAAAACTTATCTCCCTTTTTTTCTTAAACCATGAGGATAGTTAAAAAAGGAAAGTTTTAAAACTTTTAAAAACTCTTTATTAAAACATGTGGCCTAATTCAAATAAGGAAAGTTTTAAAAATTAAAATCTCTCTTTTAAAACTTATAGTTTTATACAAAGAGAAGATTTTAACACTACAAGAAATTTTAGATTTAACCACACCTAATAGACAACAGTTTTTCGAGAAACTGTTGTCTTTTTGCCATTTAACAACGGTTTTATTGAAAACCATTGTTGTTCACCATAAATTTTTTTAAATGACAACGGTTTTTAAAAAATTGTTGTCTAATGTATGTCAAAGACAACGATTTTTAAAAAATTGTTGTCTAATATATATCAAAGACAACGGTTTTAAAAAACTGTTGTCTTTTAGCGTTGCTTACATGATAATATACAACAGTTTTATTAAACTGTTGTCTATTGAATGTTGTTGAATCCCAAAAAAATAGTAGTTTTTTTTAACTTCACGGAAAAAAACTCACGAACAAAGAGTTTTTTTGTTCGCGTGAGGCTAGGTCACTGAAAATGAGCATTTTTATTAGTTATTTTGGCTCTTAGACTTAGTATTTTTACCTTCTCACAAGCTTAATTTGGTGTTTATATTATATTTTGTGAGTAGGAATTCATTTTGGACTTAATTATAAATTTTCTATAAATTGTGGAATTTAATTGCATATTTTGATGTTTGATGTGGTTTTGTAGGAAATTCAAAGAGTCATGGATTAGGATTGAACCGGATCAAATTTGGCTTGATTTGGAGGTTAAATGAGGAAGATCAATCTAAATTAATGTGGACCATTGATCAAGATCCAGTGAAATCCTGCCCCTTCATTCAGATCTAAGTGATCCAGCCTTTCATCATGATTTAAAGCGATCTGGACCGTTGATCTAGAGCTTAAGGCATCCAAGGGTTCATTCAAGAAGTGGAGCTCCAATTCAAATCCAATCCAAAAGTCCACTCTTCAAACCCAATTTCAAAAGTCCAATTTCATCCACTTAATGGATCCGGATCCCATTAACCCGAAATCTCAACTTCTCAACCCAATATCCAAAATCCAAAAGCCCACTTTTAATCCTAGGTTATTGGATTCGGATTCCTCCCCTTAACCCAAAACCCGAACCCATTAAGAAAACCCACCTCCCCTTTTCTTCCTCACGCATGGAACAGAACCCTGGAATCCCTCTTCTCGTGCGATTCTCTTCCTCGCGCCAAGCCAGGGCAGCAGCGACAACTCCCCACACCGTGCCTCCTTCTTCTTTCTTCTCTCCGGCCGGCGGCTTCTCCTTTTCTTTCACTGCCTCCGGCCGGCAAGCCAATACAGTCCACTCTTTTCTTCTTCTCAGATTCCAGCGGCGAGCGGCAGCAACAACTCGGCAGGGGGCAGCAACCTTCGACGACAGATCCGACCAACTCCACCTTGCCGGAGGGGTTCTCCGGCAAGAACCTTCACCTCCAGACGTTCTTCCTTCACTCCTGACTTGATTGTATACATTGTTTGGGATGTTGAGTTTGGTTGTGTGATCATTTATTACAGATCCGTCCGGCCAAAAAACATATGCCGCCTTCTCAACCGCCAGCCGCAACTCCCCCACCGCGCCCTCACCGAGAAGCACCCTGACGCCTCCTCCGCTGACGGCGAAGACGATCCCCTCCACTTCTCTGTGACTCTTCAACAGTCTTTGTGCTGCCTATGCTAGAACTGATAACTTCTATTAAAATCAAATGATTTCTCCCTTTTGCAGTAACATCCATTTAGTTCTTCGCTTCTGACTAATTAATATCTTTCTAGTTCCTTTGCTTTTTGAATTTTGGTGTATATGCAAGATCCAATGATTTTAAATCACATTTTCAGATTTGACTTAATGTGTAGTGTCCATCTCCATTCAGTCCCTTAGTAGATCAAGAATGTCATGCTATAGAATGTACCTCTTTTTTATTGGAGAAGATGATTCTGTTTCCATTTTGATATCAGGTTCATAAGCAAGGTGTTGCACTTGGAAGATCTGTTGACTTGACAAAATTTGATGGTTATGACCAATTGATCGAGGAGTTAGATCAGCTATTTGAATTCAAAGGAGAATTGATGGCTCTAAATAAAAATTAGATGATTGTATTTACTGATAATGAGGATGATATGATGCTTGTTGGAGATGACCCTTGGCAGTAAGCATGCTTCTACATTCCTAATGTTCTTCTCTTATGTATATATATCTTCCATTTTCTATGTATAAAGTGGATATGTTGACAACTGGTGTTGTATAATTTTCTGCAGGGAATTTTGTGCTATGGTCCGTCAGATTTTTATATACACAAAAGAGGAGGTCCAGAAGATGGATTCAAGTACCTTGAACCCAAAAAATGAAGATTGTCCTGATATGAAAGAGAATGTCAAGGAAACAAAAGGCAGTCAATCTGCATCATCATCTAATTCAAAAAACTCATAGGCTTATCCTGCAATGTAAGTAGGAATCTCTTTTTGTTTAATATAAATTGTCGTGATAATCATTTTATCCCATCATTTCCCAGGTTATTGAGATGTTTTATTTGAAAACTATGATAGGTTAGGTCCTTCTCCATTAATTCGACATTTGAAAGATAACTCCAACAGTTAATCCCCGAGTACTTCATACTCATATTACAGCTAGTCAAGTATTTATGCAACATGTTATCTGTCAATGAAAATTAAACTGCATCCTTTGCAAGAAAGACTGACAACTAGAAAAATAGTTCAATATCGCTACTAGTATTTCATGTTTGGAAATTGATTTAAGCGAGAAGTTTGCAGGCTGACGACATCTTTGCCATGTGCAATTCAATCTTTGTAGGATCTTGAAGCACAAACAAAGTGATTGTTTGTGCTTTATCTAAGTGATTGTTTGAACAGTTTTATAGCATGCATCTTGACAATTAATATAATTTTGAAGATCACTATCAAGGAAGAATGTTCAAAGGAAAGTAAAGGCTAAGGAGAAGATCACGTAATTAACTACACGGGTAGGTTTCCGTAAGAATTCAACTTTTTCTTGATCTATTCTTATGTAGTCCATGGTACACATTAAAGATTTCACTATAACTTATTTTCAGTATTCTAACATGTAAATTAAGACACTTCTGTGGATCCTCCAAACAATCTAAGTTGTGATGGATTGATATCCCTTTATGTTCCAAACCTTTGTTTTTTTTTTTTGGAGCTTGTAATTTTCATTGCAAACAATCCATATGGTGTATGAATTACATTCAGTCCAGTATAAACTTAGCACTTTCGCTTTAGAGGCAATTTATGGATTTTATTCTACAATCATGTTTACTAATTGATCAGATTGATTAAGAAGGGTGTTGGAGTAGCTTGGTAAATTTGTTTTGCTAGGTTATGATAAATTAGCATTCAGCAGAATAGATGTTTGGATTTCTTCTTCAAATCACACAGTAATATTTCTCTTGTCATTGGTGAAACAATCAATCCACTCTCATTATAACTTCCACAACAGAAAATTTTATGTTATTTGCCTACTACCAATGCAGTTTAACTGATTTTACATTGACTGAACAAGGTTGATTTTATTTAGGTATCAAAATCTCCCATTTGTTTTAGATATTACATGTCTTGTTTGTTAATTTCTCCAAACCATTATTTCTCAATTTGTTAACAAGGAAACTCATGTTAGCATAGTCATGATCAGAGCCTAATTATAGTTTACAATTATCTGAGTGTTATTGATTAACTATTCTGTTCTTTCTTCTGGTTCTTTTTTTTTTAAAAATTTGTACACTCATTTAGATGGTTTATTTGTAACGACCCGCCTTCTACTGACTACGCTGTGAGGCCGATCGCTACATTATGCTGTGCTAAATTACTATTGCGGAAATCTGGATTGATTAAAATTTTACTAAACTGATTACTGTAAAATTTGAACTTAATATTCTAGGTGTACCTAGGAGTTGTACACATGCTAGGGAAGATAATCTATGCCTCTCGGATGTCCTGCTAGTTGTAATCAGGCATTTCAATCGATCCATGAATCGATTGGGCTGTCGGATCAAGCAAGTGATCAATCCAGCTGGATACTAGCACGGAGAAAAACTCTGGATCGGTCGGCTGACCGATCCACAAGCTATCTCGCTTCTGTATGTGGCTGGATCGGTCTACCGACCGATCTAGGAGTACACAGATCCTTCTATGTGGCTGGATCGGTCTACCAACCGATCCAGGAGTACACTGATCGGTCGGTAGACCGATCCAGTGTCTCACTGATCGGTCAGCTGACCGATCAGTGAGCTTCAATGAGCTTCTGTTCGCATCTGGATCGGTCAGCTGACCGATCCAGTGGCATAACCCAGTTCTAATCGATCCGTAGATCGATCTGGGTTTCTGATTTCGCACTGAAACTCTGATTTCAGCACTAGTTCGTGCCAAAACCTCACACAACAATTATTCAATGCATGGAAAACATTCTAATATCCACTAACTAGCATTCTAACATGACATAGTGCAAGATTTATTAATTCATAGCATTTAAACCACTAGAAATGCATAAAAGTGTCTTAAGAAAAGAAACTAAGTTCTTAATTTGCTAAACTTCCTAAGGATCTTAATTCCAGGTTTCTGCCACACACACCATCTCTGCATTGACCTCCAGCTTCCTCTGCTAGTCCATCTTCCCTTTACCTTTATCTGCAGTATAAGGGAAAATAGTATCTGTAAACTTTAAGCTTAGTAAGAAACCAACTACCTCACTAAAACATGCAACGATGCAAACATGTTTTTAAAGAAATGCTATTTAAAAACATGCACTGAATTTGTTAAAGCATGGCATACTGAAGTTACATGGCATAAATACTGAAACATGGCATGCATACTAACATCTAAGCATGGAGCTATTTCATGGCATCAACTAGGAGAACTAAACTGAACTAAAACTAAAACTGAGCTAAAACTATATTCACATAACTAGATTACGAGTTTGAAAGCTATTATCATAATAAGTGAAAATAGTAATCATGTTGCTGTTTGGGCCCGGCAACTGTACTTGCTGTGCGCGCATTCCTAGCTAGACCCGGGTTTGCAAGTCCCGCATTTAGTAGGGTTTACTAGGTTATCTGAACCTAGGGACGACTATGGGAGCCCAACCCAATGGACATCTGGTCCAGTACAGTGCCACTGAAAATAAAATACTGAATATAGCTACTAATTGTTTATTTTGTTGTTTCTAGGTTATCTGAACCTAGAGCTAGGTTATCTAAACCTAGAGGCGACTGTGGGAGCCCACCCATTGGACCGTAGTCCCATGTAAGTTGAAACTAGATTAATATACTGATTTAAATGCTACTAATGCATTTAACTGAGCTGTTAAAAATATCTGAGGTAGTATTTAGCTACTCTAATCATTTTGTCGAACACTTGGGGTGCTCCAACTCTCCCCTCTAATAGGGAGACCACCTCTAGGCACCTGACAACGTCTAGAGCCTCCAACTGAAGGAGAACAATGTGTCTGGCCCATCTAGAGGTGCTCAACTAGATCCCTAATCTGCGAGGAGGGTTTAAACACACCCTGGGTGCCGAAAAATCTGTATATAGCTAAACTAAAGGCATGCAATCAAACGAAAGCCACTTATACTGCAGGTGAGGGGTTTCTTACCTCCTGTTTGGATTTCCTTACAGATCTAAGCGCTAGGTTTCCCGGAGAAGAGATCTCTTCGATGATCTTCTCGCGTCTATGCGTTCTTCTCGCGGAGAGGAGCGTCCTCGTATCCTTGATGTTGCTGGAAGATGCTCCTATGGCCCTAGGGATGGAACCCTAGGCTTGCTTGGCTTGGGCGGCGAGAGGTGAGGAAGGGAGAGGGTCGGCGGGTGAGGGTTTGAGGAGGAAAAGTCACGATCAAAATAATCTCCTCACTTAATAATTTTCCTATTTATATTTATGAATTAATTCGCCCAACTTCAATATAAATTTAATTGATTCCCTTTCCTTTCAGCACGGCCCTGCTGGGTTCAACTGGTTACTTAAGCGGTCTAAAGGTTTAGCGGACCCGAGAGGTCCCGGGTTCGATTCCCGCTTAAGCTATTTTGCTTTTCTACTTATTTTTGCTACTTCCGCTACTCTAAAAATTTCGGAAAAATATCCTAAAAATTCCAGAATAATTACAGAATATTTCTAATATAGTTTTGAGAATTTTCGGGCATTACAATCCCCCATACCTTATAAAAAGTTCGTCCTCAAACTTAGAATAATTCTGGGTACTTCTATCTCATGCTGGCTTCTGTCTCCCATGTTGCCTCCTCTGCTGTGTGACTGTGCCAAATGACTTTGACTAATGGTACTTCCTTGTTCTACAATTTCTTAACTGCTCGGTCTATTATCTGAATAGGCCGACTGTCATAGCTGAGGTCTTCGCGGGTCTGTACCGACTGGGGCTCAATCACCTGGGTGGCATCTGGGGTATGCTTCTTCAGTATAGAGACATGAAATACATTATGGACAGCTGACATTTCCTGGGGTAGCTCTAGCTCATATGCTACCTTGCCCACTCTTCTGCTGATAAGGTATGGTCCCACATATCTGGGACTTAGTTTGCCCTTCTTCCCAAAACGCATCACTCCCTTCATGGGAGCTACTCTGAGGAACACTGAATCCCCAACTGAGAACTCTAAAGGTTGCGCCATGTATCAGCATAGCTTTTCTGGCGGCTCTGAGCTGTCTCTATCCTCTGGCGGATCTGCTGTATAGCTGCTGTGGTATCTGCCACTAGATCTGTCTGAAGTTCTAGCTCTTTCTGTTCACCACTCTCATACCAGCAGATTGGAGATCTACACCTCCGCCCATAGAGAGCCTCATAAGGTGCCATACCGATAGTGGCCTGATAGCTGTTGTTGTATGCAAATTCTGCTAAACTCAGATATTTGCCCCAACTTCCCTTGAAATCTAGGGCACATGCTCGGAGCATATCCTCGAGTACCTGATTTACTCGCTCCGTCTATCCATCTGTCTGAGGATGGAAGGCTGTGCTAAACTTTAACTTCGTGCCCAAAGCTGTCTGTACACACTCCCAGAAGTGTGACGTGAACCTGCTGTCTCTGTCTAAAATAATGGTTCGTGGGACTCCATGTAATCTAACGATCTCCTTGAGATACAACTGAGCTAGCTATTCCATGGAGTAGGATATCCTGATAGCCAAGAAGTGGGCTGATTTAGTCAATCTGTCGACTATTACCCAGATGGTATCAAAACCATTCGTGGTTCTGGGTAATCCCACTATAAAATCCATAGAAATGTCTTCCCACTTCCATTCTGGTATTTGTATGGGCTGCAAAACTCCCCCTGGTCTCTGATGTTCTGCCTTAACCCTCTGACAGGTTAGGCAGGTGCTGACATATCGAGCGATGTCTCTCTTCATCCCAGGCCACCAAAAACGTTTCTTCATGTCCTGGTACATTTTGGTGGAGCCAGGATGCATCGCATAGGGAGTCTTGTGAGCCTCGTCTAGGATTTTCCTCTGTAGTTCCTCCTGATCCGGAACACATAGCCTGTCACCAAAATACAACACCCCGCTATTTGATATTCTGAACTCTCCACCTTCTGATTCTGCTAAACCTTGCTTGATTCTCTGAATTTCAGGATCCTGCTCCTGAGCTGTCTGGATGTCACCGAGCAAGGTAGACTCTAATGTCATAGTAGAGAGCTGTCCGACTATGAGCTCGAGACCAAAATCTGAGATCTCCTTCTGTAGGGGCGGTGACATGGCTACTAGAGATAATAGGGTAGCGCTGGACTTCCTGCTGAGGGCGTCTGCTACCCTATTCGCTTTTCCTGGGTGGTAGAGGATATCTATGTCGTAGTCTTTGACCAGTTCTAGCCATCTGCGCTGTCGCATATTCAGATCCTTCTGAGTCAAGAAGTACTTCAGACTCTGATGATCTGTATACACTCTGCACTGAGCACCATACAAGTAATATCTCCAAATCTTGAGAGCGAACACCACTGCTGCAAGCTCAAGGTCATGAGTAGGATAGTTCTTCTCATAATCCTTAAGTTGTCTGGAGGCATAGGCGATCACCTTGCCATCTTGCATCAGCACTGCTCCTAGTCCCTGTTGGGTTCTTCGGGCCGCGAAAACCACTTTTTCGCGTCGCGGAAACCCCGAGTCACCCAAAGCTATGGATCTCGTGCAAAGATTCGTAAACAAAATTATCGAAAAACCTTTTCTTGTACGAGTTTGTAAAAACTTTAGATCTACACTAAAGTTAAGATCATTACCCTTGTAGTGAAGCCCTTTGCGTTCCCGCTTGTCAAAGATGTCGCCGGATCTCTAGTTGTCAAAGTAGACAACCTCTATATGTATCCACACGGACACAAGTAGAAGGAGATGACCAAAACACAAGGTGTGCTAGCACCAATGGAGTGTTCGGCCAAGGAATGGGAGAAGGAGAAGAGAGAGCACCCAAGGGAGAAGAAGCGTGAATGAATCAATGAGAGGAAAATCAAAAAACCCCTTAGCCATCAAGTGGCCGGCCACTCTAGGAGGTGTAAAACCCCCACATTAATTCCAATTAATGTGGAGACCATTAAGAGTTGTAACCCCCATGAGGTGGCACTCTAGGATGATGTGGATCAACACTATTGGTCCACATCTTGCCACCTCACTAAATGTCATGGCAACAAGTGTAACCTCCTCATTTAATGTGGGCTGGCCACATTAAATGCTATGGAGGCTTGTAACCTCCATGAGGTGGCACACATTGATGATGTGGAGCAATCCTATTGGTCCACATCTTGCCAACTCACTAGTGATGTGGCAAAAAGTCAAGTCAAACATGACTTTTTCTCTTCCTCTCAAATCAAGTCAAACTTGATCAAATCTCTCTCATGGTTGATCTAATCCAACCATATGATTCAACCCAACTTAATATAATGAATCTAATTCATTAAATTAAGTTGATTTAATGAGTCATAATCTAAATTAGACTCATTGAATACATGAATCAACTTGAGTTCAACTCAATTAGCCCAATTTAGATTACTCTTAATCCAATATGATTCATCAAATGAATCTAATCCTCTTGGTTCATCATATGAACCAAATCTCCATCTAATTGTCCTTAGTGTATGACCCTATAGGTTCTTTTAATGTTGGCAATGCCCTAAACCCATTTAGGGGCATAAGTAATGAGCGGTATCTAGCAACACATCATTACTACCCAAGTTACAAGAATGTCGAGATCCGACATCACCTTGTGACTACCAATTGTGACTCCTCACAAAATATGTGACTCCTCACAAAATATGTGACAAATGTTCTTCTATCCTTGACATCTAGATTGATCAATGTGAGGCATAGACCGTGTCATCCTCTAATCAATCTAAATCTTGAACTCCAAGTAGACTCACTCGATCAAATGAGCTCAACATCTCATGTTGACTCATTTGGGCATGGCCATGCACTTCGTGGTCTAACTCTATCAAGAATATTGATGTCGCTCCCGTCATATGGGAGGGATAGATCCCATCTACATCACTCACATCCCTCCGCATAATTTATTACATACTCAGTAATCGCCTTTATAGTCCACCCTGTTATGGGTGACGTTTGATGAAACCAAAGTACATAACTCCTTATGTAGTGATCCATGGTGACTTCAGGTCAAAGGACTAATAGTCATACTAATAGCCACATGAGAAAGTATATGACACTCATATAACGATCCATGATACTTTCTCATGGCGGGTCATTCAGTATACATTCTCCAATGCATACCCATGTGTCAACTTTATATCTCTATATCCATGACTTGTGAGATCAAGTCATCGAGCTGACCTACATGCTAGTCTTATTGCATTAACATTGTCCCTGAATGTTAATACTCGACTAGGAATGATTTAGAGTAGTGTTCCCTATATCATCTCACTATCGATTCAACTAATCGATTGATATAGGTATGAACCTTCTACTCAAGGACGCTATTATACTTAGTCTATTTGGCACTAATACAAATAAGTATAATAACCAAAATCCAAATGCCTTTATTTATATAGAATATGATACAATAAGTCCAAAATACAATCATCAAATGATTGGCTCTAGGGCTCTAGTTAACAATCTCCCACTAGCACTAGTGCCAATCAGTATAGGCTCTAAGGCCTAATGACCTAGTGTGACCATCATGCTTTCTTTGTGCCAAAGCCTTGGTCAAGGGATCTGCGATGTTAGCTTCTATAGATACTCTGCAAATCTTCACATCTCCTCTATCGATAATCTCTCGAATGAGATGGAAACGTTGTAGAACTTCTGTGAACTCTGCCAGCTCATAGCACTACCATTCAAGCAAAAACACGAACCTCGACTGCGATTTTTAATCATCCTGGTCGGTCTGGAAGCTAGCATCACTGTAACCCTTTACAGCTAGCTTATCATCGCCTCCATATATCAAGAAATATTCTTTAGTCCTTCTCAAGTACTTAAGAATATTCTTGACCGCTATCTAGTGACTTTCACCTGGATCTGACTGGTATCTGCTCGTTATGCTCAAAGCATATGAGACATCAGGTCGAGTACATAACATGGCATACATGATAGATCCTATGGCTGTGGAACTACAAAAACCCTCAGGTTGTGTCATGTACACATCCTCGAGTATGTTTCCATTCAGAAAAGCGGTTTTTGACATCCATCCGCCATATCTCGGAATCTGGTCTCATCACAGCTTCCTGATAGGTGTTAGGCTCATCCTTTATGAGCACAACGTCATCATGGTCAGACACGAGAAATGAATATCTCTCAGGCTGACGACGTACCCTATCAGACCTGCGAAGAGGTATGTCTACTTGAACTGGTTGTTGTTCCTCAACTCCTTGTGGAACAATATCATCCACAACACTTTGTGGTTCCAGTTCAACTTCCATCGAGGCTCCAGTGCTATCGTTCGCATCTTGAACTTCTTCAAGATCAAAGGTACTCCCACTAGTCTTTCTAGAAACAAAGTCCCTTTCTAGAAAGACCCCAGTCTTTGCCACAACTACCTTGTGCTGACTGGGAATGTAGAAGTAATATCCCTTAGTTTCCTTGGGATATCCAATGAAATATCACTTGTCGGATTTGGGTCCTAACTTGTCTGAGACTTGACGTCGTACGTAAGCCTCACAACCCCAAATCCTCATGAAAGACACCTGGGCATCTCTCCCAGTCCATATCCTATATGGTGTCTTTATCACGGCCTTGGATGGAACTCGGTTGAGAATGAAAGCTGCCGTGTCTAGAGCATATCCCCATAGATATGTTGGAAGATCTGTGTGACTCATCATAGATCGTACCATATCTAATAGGGTGCGATTCCTCCTTTCGGATACACCATTCCACTGTGGTGTTCCAGGAGGAGTGAGTTGGGATAGGATCCCACACTCAGCTAGATAGTCATGAAACTCATGGCTTAAGTATTCACCACCTCGATCTGATCGAAGTATTTTAATACTCTTGCCAAGCTGGTTCTGTACTTCATTCTTGAATTCTTTGAACTTTTCAAAGGATTCAGATTTATGTGTCATCAGGTACACATAACCATATCTACTGAAGTCATCAGTAAATGTGATGAAGTATCTATAACCGCCTCTAGCAGCGACATTGAAAGGGCCACATACATCACTATGTATGAGTCCTAACAAATCAGTCGCTCTCTCGCTGTGCCCACTAAAGGGAGTCTTGGTCATCTTGCCTCGTAGGCATGACTCGCATATCTCATATGATTCAAAATCAAATGAGTCCAGCAAACCATCCTTATGGAGATGGGATAAGCGCTTGTCATTTATATGACCTAAGCGACAGTGCCAGAGATAGGTTTGGTTCAAGTCAGTCGACTTGATCCTTTTGGTATTTATGTTATAGATAGGGCTCTCAAGGTCGAGAATGTAGAGTCCGTTTATCAGAGGTGCACTACAATAGAACATATCTTTTAAATAAACAGAACAACATTTGTCTTTTATTATAAAAGAGTATCCTTTCTTGTCTAAACAAGAAACTGAAACTATATTCTTAGTTAATGCAGGCACATAACAACAATCGACTAACTCTAGTACAAGCCCAGAGGGCAGAGATAGAAAGTAAATCCCTACAGCAATAGCAGCAACCCGTGCTCCATTGCCTACTCGTAGGTCCACCTCGCCCTTTGTCAATGTCCTGCTATTTCTCAGCGCCTGCACATCAATACAAATGTGAGAAGCACATCCAGTATCTAATACCCAAGATGTAGAAATAGATAGATTGACTTCTATAACATATATACCTGAAGTGGAAGTCTCACTTCGCTTCTTCTTGTTAAGATCTTCCAGGTGTCCTGTGAAGTTCCTCTTCAAGTGCCCTGCTTGTCCTTGATATAGTTGACGAAGATGTGCAACCATATCGTAAGCACCCATCAACTCATGTTGCTTCTGAAGCTCATAGTTCATGGTTGCGAGCATTAGACAGGACACATCTAATGCGTCATCTTGATGCTTCTTGTAAGCATCCCGGTCAGCTCGCGTGGCAGTGGCAGGAGGAGCCTCCGGAATGGGCTGCTCCAGAACGTACAGTTTACATTCCTGAGTGAGAACTATTCTCAGGTTCCTGTACCAGTCTAGGAAATTTGCTCCGTTGAGCTTGTCCTTCTTAAGGATAGATCGCAGAGAAAAAGAATTCGTGTTCGACGTCATGGTTATCTACAATAGAAAATTTGCAGAAATAAATATCATATTCTTTAAAAATCATTTAATTAGGCCTTTAATTAAATGATGCTCCCACTGAATTCTATAATTCTTGTGGGACAAGATCCACATCATACTAACCCTTGAGTTAGCTTTGGCTAATACGCCCAAGGCTTAGTATGATCGGTAGGTAACGATTACCAATTACATCTCTATGCAACTCTTGTTTATAGAATCAATATCCGCATTTATATTAAAACTCGAGTTAGCTTTGGCTAATACGCCCGAGAGTTAATATAGATGTGATTTTGACCTATCCTTTCCAACCGTTGGAAGAATGCCTATAGCTGACTCGATCCAACCGAGTAACTAGGAATACTCAATCTAATTGAGTTTGTATTCACCCATGCGTTGATAGGCGGGACCAAGATTGTCCCTCCGTACCCTACCAAGATAATATGTATTGCTCTGCTTTGGCAGATTCAACAATACATGTGATCGAGGTAGTGATAGGTATCACGGCACGGTTAGGCATTTAGAGTTGATTCGATCTAGATCTAATCTAATTGAGAAGGATGCATCTTGTGCACGACTTAGATCTAATCTAATCGCAAGGGTGCATCATGTGCACGACTTAGATCTAATCTAATCGTTAAGGCACTAATTAATTAATTAACTATTAAACATGCATCAGATACATAACAATTAATTAATTAATCTATTTGTGATTTAGTCATGGCCCTACTACGATCTTCTCAAGCCAATGAGAAGATCGAATGGTCAACCTAGGGTCAACAGCTTCTCCAAGCTCCTCCCTTTGACCACCTTGTGTTGCTCGTGCCCGCCTCGGAACTCCGTCTCGTGTGGACCCACCACCGCTCCAATTTGTACATTACAATTTGAAACTCGAGTTACATTCGAGTCTAAATCTAATTTACAACCAGAATAAGAGAAAGGCACGACGCGCAGGCCGTGGGAAAAAAATAAAAATACAGCACACACAATCATATGACGGCACGCAGGCCGTATTATGAATTACAACGCAAATCCAATCTTATTGGGTATTTTGGGTCATGACTATCACAAATTAATATATAATTCAAAATTATATATTTTTCATAATTTTTATGTAATTTTAAAAATAATTTTTACAATTTTTATGAGTAAAATTTCCCGGCGGTCCCGTTTAGCGATTTCGGGCGCAATCGCGGAACGGAT
This sequence comes from Zingiber officinale, assembly GCF_018446385.1. Lineage (NCBI taxonomy): Eukaryota > Viridiplantae > Streptophyta > Magnoliopsida > Zingiberales > Zingiberaceae > Zingiber > Zingiber officinale. The sequence goes on from NC_055986.1 coordinate 47,035,775, forward strand.
CCCCTTGCGGGGCCAGGGGCAGCGCCCCTACCCGCGATCTAACCATCGTGAGGGTTCCTTTGCGATCCAACAGCGCCTAAACCCGCTGTCCCAAAATGATTTGGGTCGAGACATTGCCGTTTCGGAAAAAATCTTCCCGGCGGGTTCGTTTTTAGCGATTTCAGGTGCAATCGCGAAGCAAATTCCCTTGCGGGGTTAGGGGCAATGCCCCTACCCATGATCTAACCATCGTGAGTTGCTCCTTTGCGATCTAATGACACCCAACCCCGCTATCCCAAACGGATTTGGGGCAAAACGAAGCCGTTTAAAAGAAAACTTTCCGGTAGCCGAAGCCTACAAGTGCCGAGACACTTGTGCTTCGCTTCTACGGAAAAATTACTCATAAAAATTCTAAAAACTCAATTTTTACAGAAAATCACAGAAGGTATATTTTTCATAAAAATACAAATGAACTCATACAAGTCTTTGCACGTGGCTCTGATACCACTGTTGGGTTCTTCGGGCCGCGAAACCCCGAGTCACCCAAAGCCATGGATCTCGTGCAAAGATTCGTAAACAAAATTATCAAAAAACCTTTTCTTGTACGAGTTTGTAAAAACTTTAGATCTACACTAAAGTTAAGATCATTACCCTTGTAGCGAAGCCCTTTGCGTTCCCGCTTGTCCAAGATGTCGCCGGATCTCTAGTTGTCAAAGTAGACAACCTCTATATGTATCCACACGGACACAAGTAGAAGGAGATGACCAAAACACAAGGTGTGCTAGCACCAATGGAGTGTTCGGCCAAGGAATGGGAGAAGGAGAAGAGAGAGCACCCAAGGGAGAAGAAGCGTGAATGAATCAATGAGAGGAAAATCAAAACACCCCTTAGCCATCAAGTGGCCGACCACTCTAGGAGGTGTAAAACCCCCACATTAATTCCAATTAATGTGGAGACCATTAAGAGTTGTAACCCCCATGAGGTGGCACTCTAGGATGATGTGGATCAACACTATTGGTCCACATCTTGCCACCTCACTAAATGTCATGGCAACAAGTGTAACCTCCTCATTTAATGTGGGCCGGCCACATTAAATGCTTTGGAGGCCTGTAACCTCCATGAGGTGGCACACATTGATGATGTGGAGCAATCCTATTGGTCCACATCTTTCCAACTCACTAGTGATGTGGCAAAAAGTCAAGTCAAACATGACTTTTTCTCTTCCTCTCAAATCAAGTCAAACTTGATCAAATCTCTCTCATGGTTGATCTAATCCAACCATATGATTCAACCCAACTTAATATAATGAATCTAATTCATTAAATTAAGTTGATTTAATGAGTCATAATCTAAATTAGACTCATTGAATACATGAATCAACTTGAGTCCAACTCAATTAGCCCAATTTGGATTACTCTTAATCCAATATGATTCATCAAATGAATCTAATCCTCTTGGTTCATCATATGAACCAAATCTCCATCTAATTGTCCTTAGTGTGTGACCCTATAGGTTCTTGTAACGTTGGCAATGCCCTAAACCCATTTAGGAGCATAAGTAATGAGCGGTATCTAGCAACACATCATTACTACCCAAGTTACAAGAATGTCGAGATCCGACATCACCTTGTGACTACCAATTGTGACTCCTCACAAAATATGTGACTCCTCACAAAATATGTGACAAATGTCCTTCTATCCTTGACATCTAGATTGATCAATGTGAGGCATAGACCGTGTCATCCTCTAATCAATCTAAATCTTGAACTCCAAGTAGACTCACTCGATCAAATGAGCTCAACATCTCATGTTGACTCATTTGGGCATGGCCATGCACTTCGTGGTCTAACTCTATCAAGAATATTGATGTCGCTCCCGTCATATGGGAGGGATAGATCCCATCTACATCACTCACATCCCTCCGCATAATTTATTACATACTCAGTAATCGCCTTTATAGTCCACCCTGTTATGGGTGACGTTTGATGAAACCAAAGTACATAACTCCTTATGTAGTGATCCATGGTGACTTCAGGTCAAAGGACTAATAGTCATACTAATAGCCACATGAGAAAGTATATGACACTCATATAACGATCCATGATACTTTCTCATGGCGGGTCATTCAGTATACATTCTCCAATGCATACCCATGTGTCAACTTTATATCTCTATATCCATGACTTGTGAGATCAAGTCATCGAGCTGACCTACATGCTAGTCTTATTGCATTAACATTGTCCCTGAATGTTAATACTCGACTAGGAATGATTTAGAGTAGTGTTCCCTATATCATCTCACTATCGATTCAACTAATCGATTGATATAGGTATGAACCTTCTACTCAAGGACGCTATTATACTTAGTCTATTTGGCACTAATACAAATAAGTATAATAACCAAAATCCAAATGCCTTTATTTATATAGAATATGATACAATAAGTCCAAAATACAATCATCAAATGATTGGCTCTAGGGCTCTAGCTAACAGTCCCAACTTCGAGGCATCACTTTATATGTCAAAGCTATCTGCGTTCTCTGGTAGAGTCAGAATAGGTGCACTGGTCAATCTCCTCTTCAGCTCGTTGGAACTGTTCTCACAGTCCTCTGTCCACTGAAATTTTCTGTTCTTTCTGGTAAGAGCTGTCAATGGGGAGGCTATCCTAGAGAAATCCTCTACGAATTTTCTGTAATAGCCTGCTAATCCCAGAAAGATTCTGATCTCACTGGCGTTCTTGGGCCTTTTCCAGTTACTCACAGCTTCTATCTTACTGGGGTCTATCATGATACCATCCTTTGAGATGATATGACCCAGGAAGGACACCTGATCTAACCAAAATTCACATTTTGTGAACTTGGCATATAACTGGTTCTGCTGAAGGGTCTTTAATACTGTTCTCAGGTGCTCTACGTGTTCTTCCTGAGTTCCTGAATAGATAAGAATATCATCGATGAACACGATGACAAACTTATCTAAATATTCCCTGAATACTCTGTTCATGAGGTCCATGAAAGTAGCTGGAGCATTGGTCACACCAAAGGGCATGACTACGAACTCGTAATGTCCATATCTAGTCCTGAATGCTGTCTTAGGTATATCCCCTTCTTTGACCTTCACCTGATGATAACCCGATCTAAGGTCTATCTTAGAGAACACTGCTGCTCCCTTTAGCTGATCAAACAGGTCATCAATTCTGGGAAGAGGATACCTGTTCTTGATGGTGACTTGGTTCAGCGCTCGGTAGTCTATACACAGGCGCATGCTTCCATCCTTCTTCTTCACGAACAATACAGGTGCTCCCCATGGTGAGTGACTAGGATGGATGAAGCCCTTGTCAAGCAGCTCCTGTAGTTGTTCATGAAGTTCCTTCAGTTCTGCTGGAGCCATGCGGTAAGGCGCTTTGGAGATAGGATTTGTGCCGGGAATGAGCTCTATCTCAAATGAGATCTCCCTGTCTGGTGCTAAGCCTGGTAACTCTTCAGGGAAAACAGCTGGGTAGTCACATACGACTCGGACCTCTGCTAGTTGTTGGTCCTTGTCCTGACTGGTATTGACTACATGTGCCAAAAATCCCGTACATCCTGAATCCATTAACCTCTGTGCCTTCATAGCTGAAAGAAACTTCTTGGCCTTTCTCTTGGGTTCTCCGATGAACTCGAACTGTGCTTCTGCTTCGGGTTGGAATGTGACTTTCTATTTATGGCACTCGATGGAGGCACCGTATTTGATCAAGAAGTCCATCCCGAAGATGACGTCGTAGTCAGTCATATTAATCACTATCAGATCACAAAAGAGCTCTCTGTCTGCTATAGTGACCGGCACTGCTCTGAGCCAGTGCGTAGACGCCATGATTTCTCCTGAGGGTAATGTCATAAGGAACTGGCTACTGAGTACCTCTAGAGGTACTGCTAACTTCTCAGCAAATGCCTTGGATATGTATGAATGGGTTACCCCAGTATCGAATAAGACAGTTGTACTTTGCTGTAAAATACTAATCTGACCTGTAACAATTGTCGAGGCATTTGCTGCGTCCTCTCTGGTGAGTGAGTAGATCCTCGCATTGGTCGTAGCTGGAGGGGCTTCTAATCTGCCCTGGCTGATATGTGGACCATCTAAATCGGCCTGCATCTGATGTAACTGAGCTGGTTGGCCTCCATACTGAATCGGCTGTGGCTGAGGAAGACTGGTCTTGTTTGGACACTGCTTGGCCATATGCCCTTCCTGTCCGCATTCAAAGCATCCTCGTGTGCCCTTACGACAAACTCCAGGATGGAATTTCCCACAAGTAGCACACTTTGGATAACTGGGCTGCTTGCTGGCTAGCCCTCCTTTTGGGTAACTCCCTGGTTTGCGCTTGTTGCTGGAGTTCCCTTTCCAGTTAGAGCCATGGGAGCTGTGGCCCTGCTGTTTCTGAGTGCTTGAGCCTCCTTGACCTTTAGCTTCTGAGAGGACTTGCTTCTGCTGCTTGATGCTATTCTGGTAATGCTCAGTGATTAGAGCACTGCTCACTAATTCTTCTGTGGTTTGTGGCCTATGAACGCCACCAGCCACGTTCATTGCTATTTCCGACCTCAGCATCTTGAGCATCAACCGGATTCGTTCCCTTTTTGTGCTGACTAATTCAGGGCATAGACGAGCCAACCTGTTGAATTTCTTCACGGCTTCTTCAACTGATAGGTTGCCCTGACGAAACTCAGTGAACTCGTCGTAGTGACGGTTGGTGACTCGCATGTGAAAGAACTCCTCAAAGAATTCCTTCTCGAAGTCAACCCATGTCATCTGGTTCACTGGGCGCTTCGCTCTGATTCTCTCCCACCACATATGTGCATCTCCTGTCAGACAGAAGGAGGCGCACTTCACCTTCTCATGTTCTGGCTAGTCCAGAAGCTCCATCGTACTTTCCAGTGTTTTGAACCATGCCTGAGCATCCCATGGTTCATTGCTGCCTGAGAAATTCTCTGGCTTAACTCTCTGCCACTGGATCAGATAGGCTTCTCTCTGCGTTCCTGCTGCTGGGGATACTGGTGCCGTAGGCTGGACTGGTGGAACCTCTAAGACCACTGGTGTCGCTAAGTTAGACTCCGGGGTGACAGTGGGGGTGTTCTGCTGACTAGCCTTTAAGGTGGCTATTTCCTGTTGCTGTTCAGCTAGCTGTAGCTGTAACTGAGCCACTAGTGCTGTAAGGTCTGGGGGAGGCACTGAACTGCCTGCTTCATGCTGGGGCTCAGTAGCTGGTGCCCTTCTAGCTGGGCGTCCTCGTGCCATTTCTAAAGACATAGAGGATAGGACATGCATAACTAATACAATCATAATTGTATAACTATTGCTATCATGTTATATACTATCATATACTAACATGCATTAGTTATCTATAAACATGAGCTATAACAAGAAAGCAAGAAACATAAATAAAGTAGAGGTATTCTTACTAGGAAGCTGCAGGTACAATGCTGATGTGTGTGTAGGAAGTATGGAAACTGCTCTGATACCACTCTGTAACGACCAGCCTTCTCCAGGAGTACATTAGTTCTACTGACTAGGCTGTGAGGCCGATCGCTACATTATGCTGTGCTAAATTACTATTGAGGAAATCTAGATTGATTAAAATTTTACTAAACTGATTACTGTAAAATTCGAACTTAATATTCTAGGTGTACCTAGGAGTTGTACACATGCTAGGGAAGATAATCTATGCCTCTCGGATGTCCTGCTAGCTGTAATCAGGCATTTCAATCGATCCATGAATCGATTAGGCTGTCGGATCGAGCAAGTGATCGATCCAGCTGGATACTGGCACGGAGAAAAACTCTGGATCGGTCGACTGACCGATCCACAAGCTATCTCGCTTCTGTATGTGTATGGATCGGTCTACCGACCGATCCAGGAGTACACAGATCCTTTTGTATGTGGCTGGATCGGTCTACCGACCGATCCAGGAGTACACTGATCGGTCGGTAGACCGATCCAGTGTCTCACTGATCGGTCGGCTGACCGATCAGTGAGCTTCTGTTCGCATCTGGATCGGTCAGCTGACCGATCCAGTGGCAAAACCCAGTTCTGATCGATCCGTAGATCGATCTGGGTTTCTGATTTCGCACTGAAACTCTGATTTCAGCACTAGTTCGTGCCAAAACCTCACACAACAATTATACAATGCATGGAAAACATTCTAATATCCACTAACTAGCATTCTAACATGACATAGTGCAAGATTTATTAATTCATAGCATTTAAACCACTAGAAATGCATAAAAGTGTCTTAAGAAAAGAAACTAAGTTCTTAATTTGCTAAACTTCCTAAGTATCTTCATTCTAGGTTCCTGCCACACACACCATCTCTGTATTGACCTCCAGCTTCCTCTGCTAGTCCATCTTCCCTTTACCTTTATCTGCAGTATAAGGGAAAATAGTATCTGTAAGCTTTAAGCTTAGTAAGAAACCAACTACCTCACTAAAACATGCAACGATGCAAACATGTTTTTAAAGAAATGCTATTTAAAAACATGCACTGAATTTGTTAAAGCATGGCATACTGAAGTTACATGGCATAAATACTGAAACATGGCATGCATACTAACATCTAAGCATGGAGCTATTTCATGGTATCAACTAGGAGAACTAAACTGAACTGAAACTAAAACTGAGCTAAAACTATATTCACATAACTAGATTACGAGTTTGAAAGCTATTATCATAATAAGTGAAAATAGTAATCATGCTGCTGTTTGGGCCCGACAACTGTACTTGCTGTGCGTGCATCCCTAGCTAGACCTGGGTTTGCAAGTCCCGCATTTAGTAGGGTTTACTAGGTTATCTGAACCTAGGGACGACTGTGGGAGCCCAACCCAATGGACATCTGGTCCAATACAGTGCCACTGAAAATAAAATACTGAATATAGCTACTAATTATTTATTTTGCTGTTTCTAGGTTATCTGAACCTAGAGCTAGGTTATCTAAACCTAGAGGCGACTGTGGGAGCCCACCCATTGGACCGTAGTCCCATGTAAGCTGAAACTAGACTAATATACTGATTTAAATGCTACTAATGCATTTAACTGAGCTGTTAAAAATATCTGAGGTAGTATTTAGCTACTCTAATCATTTTGTCGAACACTTGGGGTGCTCCAACTCTCCCCTCTAATAGGGAGACCACCTCTAGGCACCCGACAACGTCTAGAGCCTCCAACTGAAGGAGAACAACGTGTCTGACCCATCTAGAGGTGCTCAACTAGATCCCTAATCTGCGAGGAGGGTTTAAACACACCCTAGGTGCCGAAAAATCTGCATATAACTAAACTAATGCATAGAAAACCAAACGGAAGCTACTTATACTGCAGGTGAGGGGTTTCTTACCTCCTGTTAGGATTTTCTTACAGATCTAAGCGCTAGGTTTCCCGGAGAAGAGATCTCTTCGATGATCTTCTCGCGTCTACGCGTTCTTCTCGCGGAGAGGAGCGTCCTCGTATCCTTGATGTTGCTGGAAGATGCTCCTATGGCCCTAGGGATGGAACCCTAGGCTTGCTTGGCTTGGGCGCCGAGAGGTGAGGAAGGGAGAGGGTCGGCGGGTGAGGGTTTGAGGAGGAAAAGTCACGATCAAAATAATCTCCTCACTTAATAATTTTCCTATTTATATTTAGGAATTAATTCGCCCAACTTCAATATAAATTTAATTGATTCCCTTTCCTTTCAGCACGACCCTGCTGGGTTCAACTGGTTACTTAAGCGGTCTAAAGGTTTAGCGGACCCGAGAGGTCCCGGGTTCGATTCCCGCTTAAGCTATTTTGCTTTTCTACTTATTTTTGCTACTTCCGCTACTCTAAATATTCCGAAAAAATATCCTAAAAATTCCAGAATAATTACAAAATATTTCTAATATAGTTTTGAGAATTTTCGGGTGTTACATTATTATTCTTGTTGTGATGAATTCAGGTCTAGTGAAAATACTGAAGAAGTATGACAAGAGAACAGCAGCACTTATCAGGCAGCCCTTCATCGAAAAGGTGCTGCAGCAGCCATTCTTTACAACTGATCTCCTATACAAACTCGTGAAGGAGTGTGTGGCTATGCTCGACCACCTCTTCCCCAGCAACAACCTGTCAATTTCAGCAGAATGCGACAGACAAAATGGAGTGCCAAAGCCGGCACAATCAGGTGGGAGGGTTCCGGAGTTGGAGGAGATTAAATATATGCAGAGCTTATACATGAAGAGCACCGTAGCAGCGCTGCGGTCCTTGAAACAGATTAGGAGCAAAAGTTCAACAGTCAAAACAGATTAGAAAATCTCGTGTTGTATTGTTCTACCTTTGTTTTAATAGTGTTATCATTTTGTTGGTTGCTTATGAAATTTTGTTGGCTGCTTATGAAATTTCTTCAGAATGTTATAGATATTATTTTTGAATGTTAGAAAATTGTATATTAAATTTTATTTTGAAATTTAGTATTTTGAATGATTTATAATATTGGAAAATTGTGTATTAATTTTTTTTTATTTTTTATCTAAAAAAGACAACGGTTTTTCACCGTTGTCGTAGATAGTTTAAAACTGTTGTTGAAGACCCTGTTATTAAAGGTAGACGCTCAAAGACAACGGTTTTTCACCGTTGTAAAACTGTTGTCTTTGCCTTCAAAGACAACGGTTAAAAACTATTGTCTTTGGGCACCCCTTTTAACAACACGACCTTTAACAACAGTCCGAAAGGGGCTACGACAACGGTGAAAAACCGTTGTTGTTAGGCTTTTTTCTTGTAGTGTAAAAAATTCAAAACACCCCTCCTATTTGAATTAATCTTGGCCGGCCCCTACAAGCTTGATCACTAAGCTATAGGGCCGGCCCCTATAAGAGGATGTGGCCGGCCATTGCTTGGTCACCAAGCAATGGTCCGACCCTCTTCTTGGACACCAAGAAGAGCCTTACATTTGGATGGACTTGAGGCTATAATGAGACTACAACAGGGACCTAGAGGAGAAATTAGTTTTGGCCTTCCGATAAGCTTGAGTATCCCGTGCTCGCCCTGAACACACAACTCAAGTTCATCGATAATAACTCATTCCACTAGAGAGTTATTACCGCACTACCGTACCAATCCCAAATTACATTATGGGCTCCTTCTTATCATGAGTGTGTTGGTCTCCCTGTGTTTAAGATTACGAATGTCCACTAATTAAGTAAGTTACTGACAACTCACTTAATTAATATCTAGCTCCAAGAGTAGTACTACTCAACTTTATTGTCATGTCGGATTAGGTCCACCTGCAGGGTTTAACATGGCAATCCTTATGAGCTCCTCTTGGGGACATTCTCAACCTAGATAACTAGGACACAAATTCCTTCTATAATCAACAATACACACTATAAGTAATATCATTTCCTAACTTATCGGGCATATTGATTTATCGAGCTAAACCTCACCCTTTGATAAGTCAAAGAAATAAATATTAAATATATGTGCTTGTTATTATATTAGGATTAAGAGCACACACTTTCATAATAACTAAGGTCTAGTTCTTTTACTAAGTCAGTACAAAAAGAACTTATCTAAATGATCCCACTCAATACACTTAAAGTGTATCAGTGTAATTTATTAGTCAAGATAAACTAATACTTAATTACACTACGACTATACTGATAGTTTGTTCCTTTCTATCTTAGTCGCGAGCAACTGTTTATAATTTATAGAGAACCAACAACATGATCTACTGAGTGTGACACCACACTCCATGTTGTCTACTATATAAATTAATTGAATAATTACATTTAATAAATAAATGCAGATATTGAGCAATTGTGATTTTTTTATTTCAACAAATAAATGTTTACAAAAGCTAGGCTTTTAGTATACACTCTAACAATCTCCCACTTATACTAAAAGACTAAGCTGCCATATCTGTTGCCTTACATCTAATTCCCATCCCCTCCACATGCCGATCAAAAGCTTTCACCGGAAGGACCTTTGTGAAAGGATCTACTAGGTTATCTTCTGATGCAATCTTAGCGACGACAACTTCTCCTCGCTTGACGATGTCTCGTATCAGGTGGTACTTGCGCTCTATATGTTTACTTGCTTTATGGGCTCGTGGTTCCTTCGAGTTTGCAACTGCACAGCTATTATCACAATAAATTGTGATGATCTTGGGCAAACCAGGAATCTCATCTAAATCCATTAGAAAGTTCCTGAGCCATACAACTTCTTTGGCTGCCTCAGAGGCTGCCACATACTCTGCTTCCATGGTTGAGTCTGAGACACATTTCTGCTTAACACTCCTCCATGCAATGACTCCACCTCCTAGAGTAAACACATAGCCTGACGTAGACTTACTATTGTCCCTATCTAATTGGAAATCCGAATCCGTGTACCCCACAGGGAACAAATCGTCTGCTTGGTAGACTAGCATATAATCTCTAGTCCTTCTCAGGTACTTTAATATATACTTTACCGCAGTCCAATGTCCTTGTCCAGGGTTACTCTGATATCTGCTAACCATGCCCATGGTAAAACAAATATCAGGTTCGTACACAGCATTGTATACATAAGGCTTCCAACAGTCGAGGCATAAGGAATTGCCTTCATGTCCTCTATTTCCTTTGATGTATTTGGAGACATCTCTTTAGATAAAGCTACTCCATGCCTAAAAGGTAAGAAACCTTTATTGGAGTTTTGCATGCTAAAACGAGCAAGGATCGTGTCTATATATAAAACTTGGGATAGGCACAACATTCTTTTCTTTCGATCCCTTATAACTTTGATCCCAAGAATGTGTGCACATTCTCCTAAGTCCTTCATATCAAATTGTTTGGACAACCATACCCTTACGTCCGATAATACCTTGACATTGTTGCTAATTAACAAAATATCATCTACGTATAGTACAAGAAATACCACCACGTTTCTGTCACACTTCTTGTATACACAAGACTCATCTGGACACTGAATAAATCCATATGACTGGATTACTTCATTAAACCGGATGTTCCAAGATCTTGAAGCTTGCTTCAGTCCATAAATGGACCGATTGAGCTTACACACTAGATGCTCTTTGCCCTTTTTAATGAACTCTTCTGGTTACTTCATATGGATGTTTTCTTCAAGACTTCGGTTAAGGAAAGCTGTCTTGACATCCATTTGCCAAACCTCATAATCCATATGAGCGGCAACGGATAAGAGTATCCGGATAGACTTAAGCATGACTACCGGTGAAAAAGTCTCCTCACAATCGATTCCCTCTTTCTGAGTATACCCTTTCGCAACAAGCCTTGCTTTGAAGGTTTCTACCTTCCCATCTATCCCTCTTTTCCTTTTGTAGATCCACTTACATCCAATGGCTTTTACACCATCAGGTGATTCTACAAGCTCCCAGACCTTATTAGAATACATAAATTCTATTTCGGAATTCATTGCCTTTTACCAATATTCTGCATCTATATTTTGGAGTGCTTTATCATATGTCCAGGGATCAGGTTCATGTTTATCCGGGATCAAGTCCGAAGATTCTCCCAAAAACATGAATCTCTCAGGTTGCCTTACAACCCTCCCACTACGACGAGGCACTGTCTCTGGCTGTGTATCATGTGTGACACGTGTTGCAGTTTCTTGTGGTACTTCATCTTGTACTATTAGTACTAAAGTAGACGTGCCCTCTCTAATTTCTTCTAGAACTATTTCACTCATGGGCTTATAGTTCATTACATAATCTTCTTCTAAAAATCGAGCATTGGTGCTAACAATGATATTCTGATTTTTAAGATTATAAAACAAACCACCTTTCGTTCCCTTTGGATATCCCACAAACAGACAAACTTCTGTACGTGATTCCAACTTGTCAGTATCTTCCTTCAGCACATGTGCTGGACTACCCCATATCCGAATATGATTTAGACTAGGTTTATGCCCATTCCATAATTCCATGGGAGTAGAAGGAACTATTTTAGAAGGTACCATATTCAGAATGTACACTGTGGTTTCTAAAGCATATCCCCAAAATGAATTTGGTAATTCTGAATAACTCATCATCGATCTAACCATTTTCATAAGAGTCCTATTCCTTCGTTCTGCCACACCATTCTGCTGGGGTGTACCAGGTGTAGTCAATTGGGATTGAATCCCGACTTCTGATAAGTAATTCCTAAACTCTCCAAAGAGGTATTCGCCACCACGGTCAGACCGTAGTGTCATGATACTTTTACCAAGACGTTTCTCCACATCAACCCTATATTCTTTGAACTTGTCAAAGCATTCAGATTTGCGGCGCATCAGGTAAATGTATCCGTATCTCGAATAATCGTCTATAAAGGAGACGAAATATTCATAACCACCTCTTGCCTAGATAGACATAGGACCACACAAATCAGAATGAACCAGTTCTAACTCATCTTTGGCTCTATACCCCTTGGCCTTAAAAGGTCTCTTGGTCATTTTACCTTCCAAGCAGGATTCGCATGTTGGAAAGTTTTCCAACTCTAATGAACCCAAGAGTCCATCGGCTACAAGCCTTTGAATCCTACTTAAGTTAATATGTCCAAGCCTTAGATGCCAAAGATATGTTTGGTTCATTTCCGAAGGTTCTTTTCTCTTATTAGAGTTAGAAGATGTGCTATTAATTTCTATATTTTGCATTGTGGGAGAAATTGGATTTAAAGTGTATAAATTGCCAACTAATGCCCCAGAACAGATAATCACCTTATTTCTGTTGGTGCAGATGCATCCGACGATCGAACCTTAGTTTTGATAATGGCAAAGGATTCAAAGTTAAGTTAGTGTGTGATCTAACATGTTTGAATGAGTATTTCAGGAAAGTCCTAGCTGCGGTTAGGCAGGTGGAAAACCCTAGGGGGTGGTAACCCTAGGTCATAGGGGGTGGTAACCCTATGCAGAAAGTCTTGGCAGGTCGATGGCTTCAGGCAAAAAGCCTAGGGGGTGGTAACCCTAGGTGGAAAGTCCTGGTGTCGCGAACCAGGTGAAAGACTGGACTAGCCGGGAAGTGGATGTCCAGCAGGAAGTCCGGAAGCGTCGAGTGCTAAGCAAAAGTCCAGTCAATCTGGAGGATCAACTGGCAACAGGTAAATCTCCTGAGTGGAGTAGGTGAGGACGCGTTTCCCGTAGAGGGAACAGTAGGCGTCGGGTCGACCTAGGATTTCCGGTTGGAAATTCGAAGTCAGACTCGGACAGTCCGAAGACTGTCAATTCTTCTTTACAATGTTTTATCTTATTCTAACATTGTCTTGTAGGGGATTTTGCTCGGACTAACCTTTGTTTGCAGGTGAGGAACCTGCTGGAAATAGGCTGTCCGGGCGCCCGGGATGGATCCGGGCGCCCGGAACAGGTCCGGGCGCCCGGGACCAAACTTTATCCCTGCCGCGACTTCGCCACGTGGAGCATCCTGGTTGGTTGGCCACGTCACACTCCAGGCGCCCGGAAGGGATCCAGGCGCCCGGAACTTCATATAAAAGAAGGGTCGAGGTGCAGCTTTAGTATAACAATCTTCTAAGCAATCTCTCTGCGACAAGCTGCTAACGACTCGATCCAGAAAGTGCTGCAACGACACCCCGACAACCCGGAGCTTCAGATTTAGTTTTTGTTGTCGGTATAATCTGTTTACTGCTTTGAATTGTAATTAGTCTGTAATATTTTTATCGTGCTTATAGTTGTTGCCCACGGAAAGCTATCAAGGATCGCGGGCCTTCGAGTAGGAGTCGCCTTAGGCTCCGAACGAAGTAAATCTCCTTGTCTCTCTGTGTTTGTTATTTCTTCATTCCGCTGCTCTTTTACTCATTTGTTTTACGAATCGAAAGAAATAGCCATGAACGCTATTCACCCCCCCTCTAGCGTGGTCTCGATCCAACAATTGGTATCAGAGCGGGGTCATTTTGAATTGGTGCAACCACCTTTCAAAACAAATTTTTCGTGGTATTTTATATTTTCGGAGTCAATTAGAATCTAGCCTTATAGCTTTATTCTAATTCTTTTATCGAATCGGCTTTTGCTCGAAGTTGGTACAACACCACTCGAGCTTGTTATTATTACTATTCTTTATTCCCGCACTACTAATCCAAGACTTAGTCTTGGAACATATATTTTTGTTGTTCTTGTTGCATATTACAAATGGCTCAACAAGAGGGGTTCAGTACTGTTCGTCCCCCACTATTCTCCGGAGATGATTTCGGTTACTGGAAGGGAAGAATGGAGACGTATCTGAAGATCCAGTTCGAAACATGGATGATCATTACGACGGGACTTCAGCTACCTTCCGATGACGATGGCAAACCAACTCCCTGCGAGAAGTGGGACGCCCCTCTAATAAAAAAGGTGGAAGCCGACGCCAAAGCTACCTGCACCCTCCAGTGCGGCCTTTCCAAAGAAGAACTCAACAGGGTCGGCCCGTTCTCTTCCGCAAAGGAGCTCTGGGAAAAGCTAGTCGAACTCCACGAAGGCACTAACGACGCCAAGGTAAGTAAAAGAGATCTTTTACTTAATAAATTATATAATCTAAAGATGCAGGAAGGCGAAACGGCGAATTCCCTACATGCGAGAATCTAAGACATCCTCAATTCTCTTCAGGGAATCGGGCAGAAGATAGAGAATCGGGACGTCATAAGGTATGCTTTAAACTCATTTCCAAGGAATACATTGTGGGCATCAATGGTAGATGCTTACAAAGTTTCCAAGGACTTGTCTTCATTAAAATTAGACGAACTATTTTGTGAATTTGAACTTCATGAGCAGACTAATGCACAGCCAACCGAGAAAGGTATTGCGTTGGTTGCAGGTACAAGTCGAACACGGGAACCGAGATCATGATGAAGAACGGAACCGGAGTCGGAAGATGAACCAGACTCAGACGATGAAGACATTGAAATTACAATCGAGCTGATAAACCTCGTAAAGAAGCTCTACAAGACAAAGGGCTTCAACAAAAGAGATCTAAAGAAGGCAGTGAAAACGAAGGAAGGGTCACAGAACTCAAAGATGAAGTTTGAAGTTACATGCTACGGGTGTAACCAAAAATGGCACATCAAATCCAACTGCCCTAACCTGAAGGAGGTCAAAAAGCAAAGAAAGAAAAAGGTCCTTAAGGCAACATGGGATGAATCTTCATTGGAGGACGACGACGACGAGCTCGAACAGACGAGTCTACTCGCATTAATGGCCCGGGACCAAATCGTCAAATCCGGAAGCGAGAGTGAGTTTGAGGCGGAGTCCGAGCAAAGCCACGGATCCGTATCCGGTTCCGAAGGATCAGACCCCGCTGTAAGCATCTCCCGGTTAAACATTTTAGTTAGTTATTTATTGCGCAAATTAGCTAAGTCAAACCTGAAAGTTAAGTCACTTCTAAAGGAAATAACTGTCCTTAAAGAAGTGGCTGACGCTAAACCCTTACCTGACCAGAGTCAGACTGAATTTCCAACTCAAGTTCAAAAACTTGAGGAAGAAAATTCAAGTCTAAAAAATCAGGTTAAAGATTTAAAAACTACCTTAGAACGGTTTTCTTTGGGCTCCAATAACTTGGACTTAATTCTTGGGACACAAAGGGCCATTTACAATAGAACTGGGCTGGGATATAAAAGTAAATATAAATCTTACTTATCCTTAATATACAAACAAAGTAGTAACTCAGTCCAAGCATGGGTCCCCAAGTCCAAATTGATCAATCAAGTTGGACTTGGTCAATACTGGGTCCCGAAGGATCAAATACACTACCTCGATAGACCATATCGAGGCCATGATCCAGGGGGAGCAAAAAGAAAAATGATATTAAAAATTTTAATTAAAAAAAAAAATTCAAAAATTCAAAAATCGAAGTTAAATAATAAATTCAAAAATTCAAAAATCGAAGTTAAATAATAAATTCAAAAATTCAAAATTCGAAGTTAAATAATAAATTCAAAAATTCAAAATTCGAAATTAAATTCTGAAATTCAAAATATCGAAATTAAATAATTAAAATACAAATTAAATTAAATCAAATTAAAATCAAGTTAAATTCGAATTTAATTAAATCAAATTAAAATCCAAAGGAAGGCTCCAGATTATCTGTCACCTTCGAAATTAATCCACCCGATAAGGGTAACCAAGAGCAGACTACCCGGCAGGGTAATTAAGGTTAGATAAAATGGGCTAGGTTTAACTTGACCCACGGTACTGGTGAAGTTTTTGGATGATAGTACGTTAGGGAAGCTTGGGCATCGCATGTCTTGGAAGATATGGCTTCGACCTGGTGCATTTGGCCAAGTGGAACTGACCGAAGCTACCCTTAAATGGATCCTAACTAGTTAGACCAAGGTTTAGTATTAAGCTCAATGAGTAGGACTATTTGGATGTAACGACCACCCTTTTTACTACTACTACTCTCTAAGGATGACCGTTACTTAACTACTAACTCTACTTAACCGGTATGATTAAAAAAATCACATGGAAACCCTACCGAAAAATTCCGGCAGAGTCTCCCTTGTACCGGTGACCATAATCATTAATACATAACATGATATATGTTGGTGCAATTTCCAGTAGGTCAAGGTTGACCTAGTTGACCAAGCGTAAACCTTGGTCATGGTTTCGATGTTTGACAATACAGAAAGATATGTAAACATGGACAATGCAGGTGCAGTTGTCCATGCGGAGAGATACTGATCAGGGTCTGATAAGGTTCGATGAAGAAGAGTCAAGTAGGTCAAGGTTGACCGGATACTTGACTGGGAAGTCCTAACTGGGATGTTAGGCAGTTCGGAAAGTCCTGGTGAGTGAAGCCAGGTAGTTCGGAAAGTCCTAGTGAGTGAAGCCAGGCAGTCGGGAAGTCCTGGTGAGTGAAGCCAGGTAGTTGGAGAAAGTCCTGGTGAGTGAAGCTAGGTAATTGGGAAAGACCTGGTGAGTGAAGCCAGGCAGGGGAAAGACCTAGTGAGTGAAGCTAGGCAGTTCGGAAGTCCTGGTGAGTGAAGCCAGGCAAGGGGAATCCAGATGGGTCAAGGTTGACCAGACATCTGGTGAAAAGTCCAAGTATGGAGACTTGGCACGGAAAAGTCCAAGCAGGGAGCTTGGCACAGGAAAAGCCCAAGTATGGAGACTTAGCACGGGAAAAGTTCAAGTATGGAGACTTGGCACGGAAAAGTCCAAGCAGGGAGCTTGGCACGGGAAAAGTCCAAGTATGGAAGCTTGGCATGCGAAGTCGGAGAGGGCTCGGTAGCTCGTTCTCTGGACTAGGTCAGAGAGGGCTCAGTAGCTCGTTCTCTGGACCGGATGGAGTCGGAGAGGGCTCGGTAGCTCGTTCTCCGGACTAGGTCAGAGAGGGCTCGGTAGCTCGTTCTCTGGACCGGACGAAGTCGGAGAGGGCTCGGTAGCTTGTTCTCAGGACCAAGTAGGGTTTAGGGCTGGGAGCTCTAAACCTGGATCAGTCTGGTGACCGATCCAGTGATACGCTGGGTTATCTGATCGGTCTGGTGACCGATCAGTAACCAAACAGAAGCATTCTGTTACTTATCTGATCGGTCAGCAGACCGATCAGTGATCGATCAGAAGGAGATCACCTTCCGGAGGGAAAGGTCCTGATCGGTCATGGGACCGATCAGGGAAGGACCTGATTGGTCACCATGACCGATCAGGGAAGGGCCTGATCGGTCTTGTGACCGATCAGGACCCTTGTGGACCGATCAGGATAAAGCCTGATCGGTCCACGTCCTAGCCGTTGCGTAGCAACGACTAGTTTCTTCTGTGTCTTCTTCGCAGGTTATAAAAGGGGTTGAGGAGCTACTGTTCCAGTGAGTTACTTCTTCCTTCTTGCCCCTGCTTCTTGCTGCACTTGAGCTTTGCTGAGCTCTCTGATTCGTGAAGCTTCGTGTGAGCTTCCCCGGTTGGTCAGCTGCTGCTGTTCTTCCGTGAAGTTGCTGCTTCGACAACGGAAACTAGTCGAAGGCAAGCAAAGGGTTTTACATTTCATTTGTTCTTGTTTGCTTTCTCTTCTGTTGTACTCCTTATTGCTGTTGCAAAGATATTGTGGCGAGGTTTCTCCACCCACAAGGAGTATTTATTAGCCGGTTCTCCGGGGACTCATCCACCGATGGATTGATAGGGCTCGTCCACCTTAAGGACACGCCGAGGAGTAGGGACAAGTTATCCCCGAACCTTGTAAATCAGTGTGTTAGTGTGCTTGTTTCCTTCTTGTTTTAGTTTTCTAATTCCGCTGTGCTAACAAGTTTTTTGTAGAAATTTTTGTTTAAGTTTTCAAGAGGCTATTCACCCCCCTCTAGCCATCTAAGATCCTAACAATATACACAGCCACAGGCGGCTGGAACACATATCAAACACACAAAAGGAATAACATCACCACGCAGTTTAATGAAATCAAATCATGCAAGTAATG
Organism: Zingiber officinale; assembly: GCF_018446385.1. Lineage (NCBI taxonomy): Eukaryota > Viridiplantae > Streptophyta > Magnoliopsida > Zingiberales > Zingiberaceae > Zingiber > Zingiber officinale. The sequence goes on from NC_055986.1 coordinate 47,054,101, forward strand.
AATAGCGGAAACAAAATGAAAACATACAATTAACTAACAGCGGAAGACTAAATGACTCATCTAATACATTCTTAATAAATGGCAATCTTAATAAATTCTTAAACTAAGTCCCAAGGCTTCCATAGTCCTGGCATCACACACCATCCGCGCCACCTTGTCGCCTTCCTTGCTAAATCTTTTCTTTTCCTTTATCTGCAGTAAGAGGAAGTGTAGTCTATATGCAAAATTTGCTTAGTAAGCGCTATCTAACTCACAAAATCACGAATGTGCATGTATACGAAAAGAACTATAAACTATATGCTCTAAAAAGAAATAAAGCATAAACTGTAGGACCATTAGATTCGATAGAGGGGGGGGGGGGTGAATATCTATTCGAAAAACAAGAGTTTAAACGCAGCGGAAAAGTAAAATAGACACAATGGTTTTACTTCGTTCGGAGCCTGTGACGACTCCTACTCGAAGGCCCGTGGTCCTTGACCACTTTCGTTGGGCAATCACTAGCAATTCGAAATGATGATTACAAAAGAACCGTACAGGGAATGCTAATGAAAACTAAAAACAAATACCGACAAAAAGAGAAAAGAACGGAGCGTAGTGGCGTCGCACTGAACGTCGAGCAGCAAGACCAGTAGTAGAAGAGTTCTCAGCTTGATTGATTGATCTGAAGCTCCTGTCTGGGGCTTCTTTTATATGCTGTTCCGGGCGCTTGGATTCCTTCCGGGCGCCTGGAATGTGACGTAACTGCTCAAATCGAGATGCTCCACGTGGCGACGACTTGGCTGGATAGAATTCGCCTTCCGGGCGCCCGGATCCCTTCCGGGCGCCCAGACCTCCGGGCGCCCGGACCACCTTGTTCCAGAAAACTCCCTTTTCCTGCAAAACAAAGTTAGTCCGAGGCAAATATACATCCTGTAAAACAGATTGTTAGCACAGTTAAAGTTCAACAGATGGATAAAAAGAGTATGACTTAGATTCCGTCTTTCCGAGACCGGAATCTAGTCACGATCTCGACTTAGACATCCGAAATGGATCTAAGCGGATCGGCGCTAATGTCCCTTCCGGAACGCGTCCTCACGTCACTCCCTCCAAAGTGACTTACCTCACTTACTTGCCGACGTCCGGCCGGCCCGTCGACCGTCGACTTCTTGCTGCGTCCGGTCGGCCGTCGACCGCTTGGACTTCTCGCCAGCTATCCGGTCAGCCCGTCGACCTAGCTGGACTTCTCGCCAAGCGTCCGGTCAGCCCGTCGACCCGCTTGGACTTCTCGCCAGCTATCCAGTCAGCCCATCGACCTAGTTGGACTTCTCCTGCACACTCGATCAAAGTGTCAGACAACAACAAAACTAACTTAACCTATTTATAATTCATCAAAACCTGGGTTAAATCGTTAGTGCTAACCGCACCAACAATCTCCCCCTTTTTGATGGAATGACAACCTGGTTAAGTTAGTGAAAACATATGCAAGAAACAACATGCATTTATGTGGTTTTTAAGTTAGTTTGTATTTTCAATTCTGGTTTAGCTAACTTAACCACCTAACCCTCCCCCTTTGGCATTCATCAAAAATAAGCAAGGGTACACAATCATAGTGAAGAGTTTGTAAAAGTACAATTTTTAACACCATGAAAAATAGTCAAGTTGACTTGGGGGAGACAAGTTGAATTTTGAAAAGTATAAATTTAAAGGTAGTCAAGTGTAACTTTTCAAGCGTGTAAAAAAAAATTTCAAAACAGGTTTTTCAAATTTACTTTTCATGTTTAAGTAACATTTTCTTTTCAAAAAGGTAAATTTTTCAACTACGATTTTTCAAAACAAAGCAAAAATTAAGCAAGTAAGAGTAATTTTTCAAGAAGTAAAATTTTGCTAAAATAAATTTTTAAGGCTAATTTGATAAAAGCTAAGTTTGGAAAGTTGATTTTTAAAGCATATGTTACAAAACTGAATAAGTTTAAATTTGCAATATTCAACTTTTAAAATCAGGTTTTAAGATTAGGTTGGATTAAACTTAGTTAAATTTAACTTTTTGAAAAAACTGGTGTTTTAAAAATAAGTTAGTTTTAACATAGATGTTAAAAAACATTTTTCAAACACACATTAATTTCTCCCCCTGAACTTGACACTTATCTTTAACCAGCTGTCTAGCCAATTAGGTACTAACTAACTATCAGAAGATAGTAGCTTTCACTTGGTTAGTCAGATTAAGTTAATTATAATCAGTCAGTGTTTGACTTGACTGATGAACTTTAATCTGATTAATATCTGAATTGTATTTAACGTCCAGACTTATGTTGATGCACTGAAATAAGTATCTTAAGTCCAGACTGTTGGCCTATGCACCTCACCCCTTTCTATGTTTGTCAAACACAAGCAAGGTAAACCTAAGGTGTTGGTGAGATGCTCAAAAACTAGTCTTATGGGTACATGCTTTCTAAGGATTCAAAACTAGTCTAAGGCCAAAACTATTTTTGAAAATCTAAAAATGGAAAGTTTTGAAAACAAATAAGTTTAACCTATTAGTTAAAAAAACATTATTTTAAAATTAGTTTAAAAAGAATCCTAGTCTATTAAGATAGAACATAATTGATGTAAGTCTGAAATATCACTAGATAGATTCAAAATATTTTACAGGTAGTGTAGCTACAAAAGTGAGTCATAACTAGATCTACTGAGATGATGAAGGGGGTGGTTCAGATCCCAAGGATCGGAGAAGCGCCATCAGCTCAGTGTGTCGGGTATTCCCGGCAGCTCGTAACTCGGCTATCTCTCGCCGAATGTCCCGATGAAAGTTGGAGTTCTCCTGCTGGAGACTCGCCATAGCTCTCTCTAGTCCGGTCATACGGTCGGCTAGAGTGCGGGAAGCGTGTCGTGGTGCTCGAGCTCGGGGCGGTGGTGGAGCCGGTGCGGCTTCCTCTGGAAATAGTGCGAGCATGAACTCGTCTATCTGTGCGTCTGGATCGGGCTGGTGCTGTGCCCCCCTCCGCCAAGACATAGTCCCGTCATCTCTATCTATCTGGATACCGGCTAGGGAGAAGTTCCGAGCTGCTATAACATCGAACTCGGTCATATGGGCAATGTCTCCTCTAGTGACATCAATGTGTAACGAGGACATATAGGCTGTCAGAATGTGACCAAATGGCATATGGACTCGTCTATCAGTCACGAATCCAGCTGAGTAGATAATGGTGGAGAAGATATGTAGGCTGATGTCAATGTCTAACCTATGAATCAGGGCATAGAGTAAGAACGAATGGAATGGGCGCATCACAGCGATGTCCCGAGTAGTCAGTGGTAAAATGCAAAGGACTACAACCCTATAAAGAGCGTAGTCCTGGACCCGAAGTTCTACTGACCTAAACTGTGTCACAGTGGGATCTCTCTCTCCCCCGAAAAAATACGAATAAATCGTATCGAGAGTAATATGTGAGTAGGGATCTCCGAATGGTAGATCCCTCGGAGGATAGCACAAAAAGGAACAGGTAGATGGACGCAACCCTAAAAACTCTCGGATAGTCGTAGGGGAAAATGTGATATCAGTGCCTGTTGCCCTAGTGGTATAGGTGAGATCATCTACTTTCACTAGGTTATTGCAAAATTCGGCACACAGACTTATGTTTATTGGACTGGTACATTCGACAAGGTTCCTTAAGTTATAGTGGCCTATAACCTCTAAAGCGGAGGGACATGACCTTAGAAAGAACGATCTATCTATGCAGGTAGTCCTAATGGCCTTATAAATGGTTGACTCAAACTTAATCCTAAGTTCGTCTGTGGGAAACCTAGGGTCTGTACTAGCATTGGAGGGTCCAGCACCAGTATTTGTTCGTTTCCTACTGTATATAAATAAAAGAATATTTTAAGAAAAAAAATTGAGAAGACAAAGTCTAATAAAAAATTTTTAGAGAGGGGAAGAATTTTTACCGAGGAGCCATCGAAAAATATAGATTTGACGACCTCGATTGAATCGCAACAGCGTCTTCACCGCAAGAAAATTTTGATTTAGAGTACTTTCGCACTGAGGTTCAGAGTGAACCTTGGCAAAAGTGAGAATTGGTGGGGAAAAGGTTGGGGGCGCCTGCTGGCCCTTATTTATAGGGGACTCCGGGCGCCCGGATCCCTTCCGGGCGCCCGGGGTTGCTAGGGCGGGGCGCCCGGATCTCCTTCCGGGCGCCCCGGAGGGGAATACCAGGGGCGCCCGCCCCTGGTTTTTGACCTTTTTTTTTTTTTTTTTTGAAAATTAGATTTGAGGTTAAGTTTTAAGTTTAAAATTTTTAAAAAACCTTTTTTTTTTTTTAAGTTTTAAAATTTTGAAAATAATTTTTTAAGTTTAAAAATTAAAATTTTGAAATTAATTTTTAAGTTTAAAATTAAAATTTTGAAATTAATTAAAATTTTGAAATTAATTTTTAAGTTTAAAATTAAAATTTTGAAATTAATTTTTAAGTTCAAAGTTAAAATTTGAATTTTTTTTTTTTTAAGTTTAAAATTAAATTTTGAAATTAATTTTTAAGTTTAAAATTAAAATTTTAAAATTAATTTTTAAGTTTAAAATTAAAATTTTGAAATTAATCTTTAAGTTTAAAATTAAAATTTTGAAATTAATTTTTAAGTTTAAAATTAAAATTTTGAAATTAATTAAAATTTTGAAATTAATTTTTAAGTTTAAAATTAAAATTTGAAATTAATTTTTAAATTTTGAAATTAATTTTTAAGTTTAAAATTAAAATATTGAAATTAATTTTTAAGTTTAAAATTAAAATTTTGAAATTAATTAAAATTTTGAAATTAATTTTTAAGTTTAAAATTAAAATTTTGAAATTAAAATTTTGAAATTAATTTTTAAGTTTAAAATTAAAATTTTGAAATTAATTTTTAAGTTTAAAATTAAAATTTTGATATTAATTTTTAAGTTTAAAATTAAAATTTTGAAATTAGTTTTTAAGTTTAAAATTAAAATTTTGAAATTAATTTTTAAGTTTAAAATTAAAATTTGAAATTAATTTTTAAGTTTAAAATTAAAATTTTGAAATTAATTTTTAAGTTTAAAATTAAAATTTTGAAATTAATTTTTAAGTTTAAAATTAAAATTTGAAATTAATTTTTAAGTTAAAAATTAAAATTTTGAAATTAATTTTTAAGTTTAAAATTAAAATTTTGAAATTAATTAAAATTTAAAATTAAAATTTTGAAGCCTTATTCATCTCACCCGATCTATATTTTCAATCAGGGAATCCTATGATTTCGTGAGATGAAATTGGATTTTTAATTATGGAGTTTTGGTTTAACGTGTGTTAGATTCAGATTTAGTTTTGGTTTCCACAAATAGACATTCTTCGGATAAACTTCTAAGCTTGGTGAGTCACATGGACATCATTAGAAGTAACCAACCTTTCGAGGTTTTCCTAATAGTCATATCCACAGAACTTAGTACTAAATCTTGGTCTAACTGGTTAGGATTCATTTAAGGGTAGCTTCTGTCAGTTTCACTTGGCCAAATGCACCAGATCGAAGCCATATCTTTCTAGACATGCGATGCCCAAGCTTCCCTAACGTACTATCATCTAAAAATTTCACCAGTACCATGATTCAAGTTAAACTTGGTCTCTTTTTAACTAATCCTAATTACCCTGTCGGGTAAGTTTGTTTTGGGTTACCCTATCGGGTAGGTTAGTTTTGGAGGTGCCAGCTATTCTGGAGCCTCCCCCTGAATTATTGGCCATTAATTTAGATTTTGGTTTTAGGCTTGTGTCGATTCTTTTTATAGTTATAGTTAACTTGGTGATAATTTTGTTGATTTTTAGATTGTTTAGATTTTGAATTTGATTTAGGTTTGTATTTTGGTTTTTGGTTTGGTTTATACACTTTTATATAATGTATTTTTTCTTTAGGTATATAATATTGATTAAGTCCTACTTGCGTGGTCAGACACGCTTTCGGAACCCAAGCTAGATTTGTTGACTTGTATTGGGTTATTAATGATTTGAAAGTTTTATTTGAATTCGACTTATATCCTAGTCCGGTTTTATTATAACATGCTTTTTGATTATTTAGGATTAAGTCTAAATTTTTTGATCTTGTTGTGAATTTTTCTAACATCTCCTTTAAATTGTTTATTTCATTTTTTAATGATAAATTCTCTTCCTCAAGTGTTAGATCTTGAGTTGGATTCGAATTCTTTAATTGTTCCTTGAGGTTTTGATTTTCCTCAAGAAGTGATTTGTTTTCATTTTCTACTTTAGTTAATTTACTATTTAAACAAGAAATGATTCTAAAAAACTTTTTGTTTAAATTAAAATATACCTCATTCGAGCCTTCGGAAACGAGTACGGACTCGTGGCTTGTTTCGGGTTTAGACCCGTCTTCATCTTCCGACTCATTTTCTGTCTCGGCTTCGCGGGCCATCAGTGCGAGGTGGCTCTGATGTTTCTGCTCTTCTTCCTCCGATTCGTCCGAGGAGTCGTCCCACATTGCTTTGAGTGCCTTCTTTTTGGTTGGCTTTGGTTTGTCGAACTTCAGTTTTGGACATTCGTTCTTGTAATGTCCCTTTTTGTTGCAGCCGTAGCAAGTCACGTTCTTTTGTTCTGAGGGAGAGCTGATCTTTTGAAGATCCTTTTTGCTGAAGCTCCTCTTTCTCCTGGTGAACATTTTTCTTACCAAGTTCACCAGGTGTTCTTCGTCTTCAGAATCTTGATCGGAGTCTTCTTCAAGTTCAGGCTTGCTTTTCTTTTCTTTGGAGGAACTTGCAAATAGAGCTATACCTTTCTCGGCTCCAGCATTAGTTTGTTCGTGTAATTCTAATTCACAAAACAGCTCGTCTAATTTTAAGTTAGAAAGATTCTTAGAAATTTTGTAGGCATCCACTATTGATGCCCACAAACTATTACGTGGAAAGGCGTTTAATGCGTACCTTATTAAGTCTCTATTCTCCATTTGGTGGCCTATCGCATGAAGCCCGTTGAGGATGTCCTTGATCCTCGCGTGTAGTTGATTCGTTGTTTCTCCTTCCTGCATTTTTATATTAAAAATTTTATTTAGAAGCAGGTCTCGTTTTGTTACCTTAGCGTCGCTCGTTCCCTCGTGCAGTTCGATCAGCTTATCCCATAGGTCTTTAGCGTTTTTGTGTGGACCGACTCTGTTCAGTTCTTCTCTTGTCAATCCGCACTGTAGAGTGTTGATCGCTTTATTTTCTGTTGATGCTTTTTTCTTGAGATCTGCTGTCCAGTCTTCAGGATCCACTAGATTCCCGGCGTTGTCCACTGGAATTTTGTAAGGTCTCGTAATGCTCATCCACTGGTCAAAGTCAGTTTTGAGGTAGACCTCCATGCGCTTCTTCCAGTAAGGGAAGTCGTCCCCGTTGAAGAGTGGAGGTCGCACTGTGCTGAATCCTTCTTGTTGGGACATTCTGTGCACAGGTAAATAACCAAAAAAATATCCCAAGACTTGGTCTTGGATTAGTAGTGCGGGAAGAGAAAAAAAACTAGATTCGTGTTGCACTAATTTAAATTGATTAGAGAAATATTAAGTTAACGAAACACCAGTTTTAAAATTAATTATTAAAAAAACAATTCACCCCTTCTCGATTGGTGGTTGCACCAAATCGAGGCGACCTGCTCCGATACCACTTGTAGGACCGTTAGATTCGATAGGGGGTGAATATCAATTCGAAAAACAAGAGTTTAAACGGCGGAAAAGTAAAATAGACACAATGGTTTTACTTCGCTCAAGCCTGTGACGACTCCTACTCGAAGGCCCGTGGTCCTTGACCACTTTCGTTGGGCAATCACTAGCAATTCGAAATGATGATTACAAAAGAACCGTACAGGAATGCTAATGAAAACTAAAACAAATACCGACAAAAGAGAAAAGAACGGAGCGTAGTGTCGAAGCTTTGTTGGCGATCGAACATCGGCGCAAGACCAGGTGAGAAGAGTTCTCGACTTGATTGATTGATCCAAGCTCTGTGCGGGGCTTCTTTTATATCTTGTTCGGCGCTGGATTCCTTCCGGGCACGAATGTGACGAATCGCTCAAATCGAGATGCTCCACGTGGCGGCGACTTGGCTGGATAGACGCCTTGGGCGCCGGATCCTTCCGGCGCCGGATTCGCGCCGGACCACCTTGTTCCGAAAACTCCTTTTCCCTGCAAAACAAAGTTAGTCCGAGCTAAATATACATCCTGTAAAACAGATTGTTAGCACAGTTAAAGTTCAACAGATGGATAAAAAGAGTATGACTTAGATTCCGTCTTTCCGAGACCGGAATCTAGTCACGATCTCGACTTAGACATCTGAAATGGATCTAAGCCGGATCGACGCCTAATGTCCCCTTCCCGGGAACGCGTCCTCACAGTCACTCCCCTCCAGTGACTTACCTCACTTACCTGCCAGACGTCCGGTCAGCCCGTCGACCCGTCTGGACTTCTTGCCAAGCGTCCGGTCAGCCCGTCGACCCGCTTGGACTTCTCGCCAGCTATCCGGTCAGCCCGTCGACCTAGCTGGACTTCTTGCCAAGCGTCCGGTCAGCCCGTCGACCCGCTTGGACTTCTCGCCAGCTATCCAGTCAGCCTGTCGACCTAGCTGGACTTCTCCTGCACACTCGATCAAAGTGTCAGACAACAACAAAACTAACTTAACCTATTTGTCATTCATCAAAACCTGGGTTAAATCGTTAGTGCTAACCGCACCAACATAAACATAACTGCTCATGTCAAACTAATAGCAATGAAAAGCTAAGGAATCTACTCATGTAGTTCTAATAGTTAATCATGCTACTCATCTAATAGGTAAACATGAAAACTACTCATCTACTAGATAAACATGGTAGAATAAAGAACTAAACTTACCGATTTTCAGAACTATATGAAACTTTATTTCATTTGTTCTAACTTAATCTTTAATACTTTATGTTTATGTAAAACTCATTTTACTTGTTCAAAAACTTATACTTATAATATTTCAAAATAATAATCAACTTCTTCTTGGGCTCAGGCATAGTACCATCTCATGCGCGTTCCCTAATAGGTTGGGGTAGCGAGCCACCAATCCTAAAAGAGCAGACCTCGGTCTATCAGGGCCAAGACCTCGGAATTGGACACTTGGATTTGTTTAACGACAACCTCGGAAGTCGGGTACTAGCCTCTTCTTAAAAGTAAAATACTTATAATCTTAATTACTTCTTCTTTAAATGCCTTGGCATTTTAATAGGCACCTTGTGTGCCAAAAATCCCTAAACTCTCGACTTTGGGATCTACTTAAGGCCTCGGCCTTTTCTTTTCTTTTCTTTATCTTTCTTATATTTTTCTTATAAAAGAATGCTTCTTACAAAAACTGAAATGTTTAAACAAGTTTAAACAGAAATCTGCATACAAGTTTAAACAAAATCTGCATATCAAGCTTAACTAAAATCTGCATGCTAATCATGAAAGGATTTAAACTTGGTACAGTAACAATGCTTTAACATATCTACATATTAAGCTTATCTGAAATCTGCACTAATGCTTAACAGAAATCTGCATACTAGCTTAATAAAAATCTGCATAATAGCTTAACAGAAAATCTATACTGCATACTTTAAAAATGAGGACTGTTCTTGCCCAATGCATAGCGTAAAGAGATCTAACTAGCAAGCTTAAGGCAAGGTTGTTCCAACTAATTAAGAAAGCATCAGTACTGAGCATGGACGAAAAGGGTCTAACAACAATCTAATCCACATTGCACTGAATCTATAAAGCCAGCACTGAACACAATCTTTTCATTGCTAATCTACACAACTTAAACGAAAACTAAAGCTGCGGTTAGGGAATAAGTGATAAAATGGCTAACAACATACCAATGAATTGATAACAAATCAAAACTGCACTGTGGTAATTGTTCCTCCTGCTATGTGCCACGGCAACAAAAAGAAAAACACAAGATTGCAAGCTTCCCTTCAACCCGGACATTCTCATCAAGTCACAACCAACAAATCTAATGAAAATTGCTATTGTAACCTCAAAACCATACTTGTTCTACATGCTATGTGCCACGGCAACAAAAGAAAAACACAAGATTGCAATTTTCCCTTCAACCCGGACATTCTCATCAAGTCACAACCAACAAATCTTACAACATGCTGCGAATTCAAGGAAAACAAGAAAACATCCAAACAAAATCCCTTTCCCTCTTCCTTAACAACTCACGGCAGTAAGCCCTAAACCACATTCTTCTCAAAAATTCGAAACAAAAGGAAAAGAACACCAAAACGAATCGAAATCCAGAACTATCCTACTGCAGGTGAGTAGCGACTTACCTCTTGTTCTTTGACTCACAACTGGAATAACTTCTAGGGTTTGGAGGAGCTTGAGCTTCCCGGCCTCTTCCTCGTTCCTCCGAGCTCACCTCAACGAGAGGATCGAAATCACCAATGGTTCGCCGGAAGGAAGCCTTCACCGGCCGCCGGAGGGAGGAAAACCTAGCTCGGCTTCGTCTTCGCCCGAGAGAGAACCGACGCCGCGCGCGAGAGGAGGGAAGAGAGGGATTTGGGTTCGGCAAAAACCAATATCAACTTATCTCTCTTATGGCCTAGCGTTTCTGTTATGGTTTAAGACCTAGTCATTGTAAATTTGTTTACAAAACATCCGCAGCACACTTGGTTAGCCACGACTTGGCTCGTGATTAGAGTCACAGGTTCGAATCCTGCCGCAACCTTTTTATTCCCCTTTTATTTTAAAGGTTTCTAAATACTGCTTAAGAATATTTCGCACCATATTTATTTAACAAAACTTGCTTAGCTCAATTGGTTGGCTGACTTTGGTTAGGGTCTAGTTCGGTCCGAGATCTTGGGTTCAAAACCTGACCTTAACACTTTTTTTTTTTTAAACTTCTTCCTCTTGGTAAAAATACCAAACGAACTCTAAAAATTACGTAAAAATACTCTAAAAATCTCTAGAATATTTTAAAGGTATTTATAAATATTTTTGAATTATTTTTGGGGCTCAAAATAAGAAAATTTGGGTCGTTACATTGGAAAACCTTGAAGGCATGGTTACTTTAATGAGTTCCTTGTAACTCACCATAGCCCAGAAGTTTATCCAAAGAATGCTTACTTGTTAAACCCAAATTTAAACCTGAATCTAACACAAAGTTAAACCAAATCCTTAAACTGAAGCTCAATTCATCTCACAACAATTATAGGATTACCTGATCGAAAATTTAGATCGGGTGAGATGACTAAGCAAGTAAAACTTATTTTTCAAAATTATTTTAAACTCAATTTCAAAATTATTTTAAACTCAATTTCAAAATTATTTTAAACTCAATTTCAAAATTACTTTAAACTCAATTTCAAAATTACTTTAAACTCAATTTCAAAATTATTTTAAACTCAATTTCAAAATTACTTTAAAACTCAATTTCAAAATTATTTTAAACTCAATTTCAAAATTATTTTAAACTCAATTTCAAAATTATTTTAAACTCAATTTCAAAATTATTTTAAAACTCAATTTCAAAATTATTTTAAAACTCAATTTCAAAACTATTTTAAACTCAATTTCAAAATTATCTTAAAACTCAATTTCAAAATTATTTCAAACTCAATTTCAAAATTATTTTAAACTCAATTTCAAAATTATTTTAAACTCAATTTCAAAATTTGAATTAATTCTCAATTAAACATGTTTAAAAATCAAGTTTACTTAAGCATCTTTAAGTTAATTAAAACATTAAAGAAAAATAATAATAATAATAATAATAATAAAAATAATTATATATATACAAAGGTCAAAAACCGGGGGCGGGCGCCCCCGGTATTCAGACCCCGGGCGCCCGCAGCGATCCCGGGCGCCTCGCCTCACACGACCCCGGGCGCCCGGAACACGTCCGGGCGCCCGGACTCCCTTATATATAGGGGGCAGGAGGCGTCCCCTGTAAAATACCGGAAATAGGCGGATATGAATAAGGGAATTTTCCGGAATTTTTGGACATTTTTCGGGAATTTTTCGGAGCTTGTACGGACGAGTTCACGGGGATAAAAACGGGGCCCCGAGAAAGCCTGTTTGGGCTACCCATTTAAGAGAGGAAAAGATTTATTTATTTATCTCTTTTTCCTTTTCTTATTTATTATCTTATTTCTTTTAATTCCTCTCATTCTCGCCGTTCTCTCTTATATCCCCGACGCCGCCGAGCCTTCTCCTCCTCCTTGCCCTAACCGTCGGCCGGCGGTTTCTTCTTCCCGAACGCCGGCGGCCGGTTCATTGCCGGAGCCCTAGCACCGCCGCCCGACCGCCTGCCTGAGTCAAACTCTTCTTCTCCTCTGCCCGAGCCTCACCCGACGCCACCACAGCGCCTGACACCTCTGCCCTAGATCGGAGTTGAAGCCTTAGCTGCCGGCGACGCAATCGGCCACTTTCTCTTCCTTTCTTCCCTCCACCCGAAGCTGTTGCCGATTGTCTTCTTCTCCAAGCGCCGGCGACACTGCCACCGCCGATTTTTCCCTTGTGCCCTAGCACTATCGCCGGCACAGTGGGTGCATCCCAGCCGCCGCCGCACCTTTGCATTCCGGCCACCAGGTTCTGCCGAGCCCTAGTCCTGGTCTTCTTCTTGATATGTTTGATTTCAGCAGTGAGGGTTTATTCAACAGGATTGTGTGCTGTGGGTTGATACTGTGGTGTTGGAATTTTGATCGTGAGCTGAAGTAGGACTTGTTGTGGGATTGCTTTTGGTTTCCAGCAGCTACTTCATCCTGTAGCAATCAGCTTTGACTGTGAATTGAGGTAAGATTTAGGGATTTGATGCATGATGTAGAGGATGGTTAGATAGGTAAATACATTGAATTAGGTTGGAATTGGATTATTATGATGATGGATATGAAATAGGTTTATGGGTTGATATTGGAATTAAGGATGAACTTATTATTTAATTGGATTAGAATTTAGTTTGGCTAATTGTGTATGATAGAATTAGCTAAACTAGACATTATGTTGGATACAGGACTTTGACACGAGACGAGTATCTCGACGTCGTGTTCGGACCGGATTGGACCATTTTGTCGGAGGCGGGTACTTTTGACTTATGTCATTTGATATGCTTAGTAATTAAATTAACATGTTGCATTAATTGTGTTTCTTATCTGTTTCGGTTAATCACTACCCAAATCTTACATGCTTGATTGATTGATTGGTTTTGCATCTCAGGTATATTTTACCTGTTTATACATGCTTATAGGGGTAGTGATATGCCATGCTTGACCATGTTCAGGACCTAGGTTTTATACCTTCTGTATACCTTTGGATTGTTTTGGATTCGTTGACCTTTGATGCATTTTTATATATATGTGGATTAGGTCAGGATATTCTTGTGGTTAGTGCCATGCACCATTTGCATGATTGCATGCTGTGCGATAGTCCGCTCCATTATTGTTGAGCACATCGCCAGTTACATGGATCTGCACACACCACCACTCATGGGTTAGTGGTCGATTCAGGCTGTGTGTGTTGCAGCAGGGACTCTGTTAGGCACCGTTGGTCCGCTCATGGGTAGTGTGACACAACATGTTATCCGGCAGGGATTCATCCCCGTCTTTGAGTACCGGGAGTTGAGAGCATTGCGCTCCCCCATCTATGATTTGGGGTAGGAGGATAGGTGTACTCGACATCCGTCCACTCGGTCACTCATCGTGGTAGTGACGACACAGTTGTCATACCCCTACCCACTCGACCTCACTTTTGTATGAGATGATCGTCGGGGTGACCAGGACGCATCATTGGCATCATATGCATGATGCATTTATTTCTTGTGTTTGTGTTTGCTGCATTTATATGCTGCATATTGTTTGGATACCTATGTTTGACATGCATACAGGATTCCCTATACCACTCGGACTGTTTGACCTTATACTCAGGACCTGGTTAGTACAGTATTCTCCTGTTTATTTCATATGCATTCTTATCTTTCTTATCAGGAGACTGTACGCATGATTAGTGCTAGGTGTTATTTCTTTACTTTGCATATCAACTGTACCTGCTGAGTGTTGGACTCACCCCGCCTCCATTGTGGATATTTTCAGGTTGATACTGTCAGGAGGGAGTTCCAGTCGCTAGTCCTCACTGCACATAGTGCTGGTCCTGCAGACCTCCAGGATATGTTTGGTTTTCTGTGGTTTCTTTCTGTTCTAGACTGTTTGAACTCGTTATGTTCTGGATTTATTTGCTTATGGACATGATATAGATTTTTATTATATTGATGGATTTGGATTTGGTTTTGTTTTACTACTTGCCTGCCTGGATGGCAGAAGAGGTGAGTTCGTCGGTTTTGAGCTTTACGAGTGTAGTTGAGTAGGGTGGATTTCGAGTCAGAGTACTTTTGTTGTTTACTATTATATACTGCGTGGTTGTGACAGCCAGAGGCTGAATATATATATAAACTGCGTGGTGATTATTTTTATTTCCTGTTATTATTCCAGCCGCCTGTGGCTGATGTATATGAGATGTAGAAAAGTTTCAGATTGTCCACCGTACAGGGGAGATGCTGCCGAAATTTTCTCGGACAGGGTCTCCTCTGGGGGCGTGACAATTTAGTGGTATCAGAGCCCAGGTTTACAATCTTTTGTTTTCGTATTTTGGATGTTTGGGATAACCTGATACCAATTTATTTATTTGGTATCAGAGCACCATGTTTGACGTTACTTGTTGGATTTTTGTATTTTGGATTTTTGGGATTTATCTGATACCAATTTATTTGGTATCAGAGCGGGTTATGATACCTACTTTTGGTGTTCTGGAGATTTATCGGATACCTGTTGTTGGTATTCTGGATATTTGGGTTAGCCAGGTTTGCGAGTCAAACTGGGCATTTTCGAATTTTCGATATGGTTATGTTTCGGATTTCCGTTTCTGATTTATTTGGATTTCCGGTGATATTCTCGTTCGGAATTTTGAGGTCAAAAGTTGGGGACTGGTCAACGACGGAACATCTCCAGACAGCAAATAGGTATGATGTTTTTTTATGATAGTTATGACATGTATTAGTACTTTATCTTTAGTACCTGTCTGGTTGCTGTAGCCCATATTACATGTGATGGGTTAGCCACTGATCTTGCTCGACCCTAATAGAGATCAAGGATTATAGTCTCTGGTGATTTTATATATTTTTCCACCAGTAGTTTTAGCTTTTGTTACTACTAGTTGGTTAGGAGATGGAGGCACTTACCAGCCTCTACTATTGTTAGCTGGCTAATGGATGATATCTACATATTCCTGTTGACTTAGCCAGTAGAGTTTTTATACTCGTATCTTTTGGATAATAGGGTATCCGATACGATGAAAATTTGGCATTGGAGAGTTATCATGTTTGATCATTGTTGAGAATATTTTGAGGTTGAGGGATATTGGAAGATAAGATATTGTGATGTGTTGATTTCTAATGATTTTCAGAGTAAATGTTATGTGGTTGTTTGATGATCTATTAGTGGATAACTATTTTGATGATCTATTATTTGGGTTGTTGTTGATGGTGACATAGTGAGTGTCATGTATGATATTCACAGGTTTGATGTTTATAGTTGGTGATCAGATTATTAATCGGGTGCTAGAGAGTTTACGGTTGAGTGTGCCCATGAGATTTTAATATATCTGGTTAGTTGTGGTTAATTAACAGGATGATAAAA
The DNA here is from genome assembly GCF_018446385.1 of Zingiber officinale. Classification (NCBI taxonomy): domain Eukaryota; kingdom Viridiplantae; phylum Streptophyta; class Magnoliopsida; order Zingiberales; family Zingiberaceae; genus Zingiber; species Zingiber officinale. The sequence goes on from NC_055986.1 coordinate 47,069,739, forward strand.
TTGATATTTGCTTCCTCTGATATTGGACTATGTGGATAAATAATGATTTGATGTTTTGAATGCTAACTTGCTCTCATGTGGAGTAGAGACTGATTCATCTGATATTATGTGGGTTGATATTTTTGAGGATAAAAATGAGAGTGTCTTGATGATCTTGAATTCTGACTTTATCTTTTGGGTCGTACACATTTATGCATATGGTATTATGTGGTTGGATATACCTTAGTTGCTTGTGGAGGATTAAGGTATTTTTGATTAGTTAGTAGATGAATGATTTAGTTTTTGTTGGTTGATCAGTAAAGGATTGTCATACTCTATTTTTAGAGGTTCGAACCTTTAGGTTATTTGTGCTTAGTTATGTATTTAGAGCACATTTGAGTACATGTTTTGTACTGACGTGGAAAGGACTGATTTAGCCATATATCATTATCGGCTTGGATTGGTTTAGAGGATCGATGTATCCTAGTCCGTGAAGACTTTGACCGTGGACTGTATATACCTGGTGGGATAACTTAGAGGGTGCATTGGGATATGTGACCCCACTGATGTAAGGAAGTGTAGAGCAAATTGCTTAACACTTATCGGATATAATCGTTACTAGTGTATACTGGGAGAGTACATTTGGATTTATGATGATAAAATTTTTTCCCATTAGATATAGTCTTGGTAGTCTATGATATTGACTTGCAATGTTATACCATGGTGTGTATATCTTTCTTGTTCCGATACCAGTTCCTTTGAACCTAGAGCAGGGATGTTACTGGATGATTAGGCTGCTTTATTTTGGGTTGCTTTTGATTGATGTATTCATGCTTGATACATATGCATGAATTTTGTTTAGATATACCGTAACCCATGAGTGTTGGTAGCATAAGGTTGGTCTCTTTGATTGAGCTGGTATGCTGATTTTGCATGTCTATGTTGGATGTATATTATGATTGTTATGTGTTGTAGGAGTCTTGTGGTAGACTGTCCATTTGCAAGTAGTATATGTATCCATGTTCTGATATGGTTTGAAAGTTCCTTGTGGATTATAGATATGTAGTTCGGTATATGTATCTGGATGTATTATTGAAGATATCTTGTTGATTAAATCCGAGATGTAGTATAAGTACATCGGTGGTGTTTTGATGGAGGCATTTTGTCGATTTAATCTGAGTTGGGATATGTACATATGTGTTTGGTGTGGTATCTGAGGTAACTTTTTGATTATGTTTGATTTGTGAGTGCACCTGGGTTTAGTATGCTTTATTAGAAGTATATGTTGGTTATACTCTTGGCATAGGTGAAGATATGTCATGTGAGTGTTGTTTTAGGTGTATTGTTGATTTTACCTACATTGATTTTGCACACGTGTTCGGTATGTATTGTTGGAGGGATCATACTGATTATACCTGAGTTGTGAGTATGTTTGGTGTATAATAATTGGAGGATTTTGTTGATCATACATATGTTGTGTGAGCATGTGTGCTAGGTGTATACATTGGTAGCAGTATGATGATTCTACTTATACTGAATGCAGAATGTGGAGTGACTGCATTATGTCATTTGTTGAATTAACCCATCAACTAATTTTCCTATCAGTGGATGACCCACTAGGATGCTGATGGAGTTGATGATGGATTTGATTAGTTATTAGGTTGTTATATCCTAGGCTAACCACAGCGAATTGTGGTAGAGAGATCTTGTACAGTCTCTAGCTGGATAGTTAGGTGCCTTAGGGTACTTAGGTATTGTTTTGTGGTGGAGCGTTGCTCCCACATATCACGGATTGCTGGTAGCGGAGCATTGCTCCTATATTTATTGCAGATACATATTTCAGATTATTTGTGGTGGAGTGTTGCTCCCACATATTGAGGATTTCCTGTGGTAGAGCGTTGCTCCCACATATGTGGTGTTTCCTGTGATGGAGTGTTGCTCTCACCCTGGAGGATTTATTCTTTGGTGATTTATGTTATTGATGATCAGATTTTTCGATTTATTATCGGAGATCTTATGGATAGGAATGTTTGTGATACGGACATTATGTGTCTTGGTTTTTGTCATATAGGCTTACAGTGCCTTAGATGTTTTCAGGGACTTGTTGATCCTGGTATGTCGAGGATGTTTGGATAGGTGTCCATTATCTTTGTGGACGATGTTGTGATCTATTATGGATCCGAGGTGAGTCACGTACACTACCTTTGCATAGATCTAGAGATGATTCGACGAGAACATCTATATGTGATTATCAGTAGTGCTGGTTTGTATTATCTTTTGTTATGATGTTTGGGACACACGGTCACCAGTAGGAGTGTACCGTGGTTCCACAGGAGATAGAGGTTGTTACCGTTGGGAGCAGCCGAAATCAGTGTAGGAGATCCGCAGACTTTTGTGACTCGCAGGATATTACAGACCTTTCGTCGAGGGTTTCTTTCGCATAGCTATGCTACTTTCACGCGTGACCATGAAAGGCGTGAAGTTTACTTGGACTGAGGATTGCAAGACCAGCTTCTAGGAGCTGAAGCGGAGACTAGTGTCGGCTTTGATTTTTTGGTTTTTACCTTCGGAAGAGGACGAATTTGTCCTCTACACCGACGCGTGTCTACAGGGTTTGGGCGCTGTTCTGATGCAGCACGGCAGAGTAGTCTCTTATGCTTCTCGTCAGTTGAAGGAGCATGAGAAGAACTACCCAGTTCATGACTTGGAGTTAGCTGCCATCATCTTTGCTCTGAAGCTATGGCGACATCATTTATACGGTATCACATTTGAGATTCTCACTGATCATAAGAGTCTCAAATATATTTTTACTCAGAAGGAGCTTAATCTCCGACAGAGGAGATGGATGGAGTTCCTGAAGGACTACGATTGTACCATTAGCTACCACCCTGGGAAAGCTAATGTGGTTGCAGATGCACTCAGCAGGAAGTCCAGAGGGACTTTGGCTTGCCACCGGATTTCAGTCACGGACTTGATTCAGAGTTTCTCGGAGTTAGATCTTGAGGAGCAGGGACCGACAGAGCAGGGTATTCTTGTTACCATGGTTGCTCAGTCGTCGATCAGGACGAGGATCCGAGAGGCACAGGCTAGTGATCAGCATTTGCAGTTTATTAGCAGTCAGATAGCTTCCGGGCAGCAGACCGAATTTACACGAGACGAGGAGGGTATCATATACTTCCGAGGCAGATTATGCGTACCTCAGTCTCATCCGGTCTTACAGGAGCTACTTCAGGAGGCACACCGTTCTCGATTTGCGATCCATCCAGGCGGAACCCGTATGTATCGAGACTTGAGGCGTTCCTATTGGTGGAACGGCATGAAGAAAGACATCGCGGATTTCGTAGCTAGGTTTCTTGTTTGTCAGCAGGTGAAGGCTGAGCACCAGAGACCTGCAGGGTTACTTCAGCGGATTCCTATTCCTGAGTGGAAGTGGGATCACATTACTATGGACTTTGTGGTAGGGTTGCCGAGGACACGACAAGGCCATGACGCGATTTGGGTAATCGTTGATCGATTAACCAAATCCGCGCACTTTTTAGCGATTCGGAGGACTGATCCCCTGGATCGATTAGCAGATTTGTATTACCGAGAGATTATCAGACTACATGGTGTTCCATTGAGTATCATTTCGGATAGAGATCCACGGTTCACGTCTCGTTTCTGGCAGAGTCTGCAGCAGGCCTTGGGCACACAGCTCCGTTTCAGTACAACCTTCCATCCACAGACAGATGGGCAGTCAGAGCGGACCATTCAGACGTTAGAGGACCTGCTGAGGTCATGTGTTATGGATTTTGGAGGCAGTTGGGAGGACCATCTGCCGTTGGTAGAGTTTGCCTACAACAACAGCTTCCATTCGGCTATCCAGATGGCACCGTTTAAGGCGTTGTATGGTAGACCTTGTCGGACACCCGGCCTTTGAGATGAGGTTGGAGAGGCCCAGTTGTTGGGACCTCATAGAGTTCAGCAGGATGCAGAGTTGGTCCGTACTATCAGACGGAGGATGTCAGAGGCGCAGGATCGTCAGAAGAGTTATGCTGATCGGAGACGCAGACCACTAGAGTTCTCTGTTGGCGACCATGTATTTCTACGAGTTTCACCCACGAAAGGGGTGAAGAGATTTGGCCTCAGAGGTAAGCTAGCTCCGCGGTACATTGGTCCCTTCGAGATCTTGGAGAGGATCGGAGCAGTAGCTTACCGACTAGCACTACCACCGTCCCTGTCAGGCGTGCACGATGTATTTCATGTATCCATGCTGAGGAGATATGTACCCGATCCGACGCATGTGCTGGCAGATATCCCAGTTCCAGTTCAGCCTGACATTACTTATGAGGAGGTTCCGGTACGGATTCTCGACCGGAAGGAGCGTCAGTTGCGGAACAAGACTATCCGGCTGGTTAAAGTCGGATGGCAGCATCACTCGGACGAGGAGGCTACTTGGGAGCTCGAGGACACTATCCGAGCTCGATATCCCCATCTTTTCACTTGAGGTATGTGAGTTTATTTACCGTTCAGCATTTATTATTATTATCTGTTATAGTACTTGCTGATGGTAGATACTGAAATTTGGGGACCAAATTTTTATTAGTGGGGGAGAATATAAAATACCGGAAATAGGCGGATATGAATAAGGGAATTTTTCGGAATTTTTGGACATTTTTCGGGAATTTTTCGGAGCTTGTACGGACGAGTTCACGGGGATAAAAACGGGGCCCCGAGAAAGCCTGTTTGGGCTACCCATTTAAGAGAGGAAAAGATTTATTTATTTATCTCTTTTTCCTTTTCTTATTTATTATCTTATTTCTTTTAATTCCTCTCATTCTCGCCGTTCTCTCTTATCTCCCCGATGCCGCCGAGCCTTCTCCTCCTCCTTGCCCTAACCGTCGGCCGGCGGTTTCTTCTTCCCGAACGCCGGCGGCCGGTTCATTGCCGGAGCCCTAGCACCACCGCCCGACCGCCTGCCTAAGTCAAACTCTTCTTCTCCTCTGCCCGAGCCTCACCCGACGCCACCACAGCGCCCGACACCTCTGCCCTAGATCGGAGTTGAAGCCCTAGCCGCCGGCGACGCAATCGGCCACTTTCTCTTCCTTTCTTCCCTCCACTCGAAGCTGTTGCCGATTGTCTTCTTCTCCAAGCGCCGACGACTCTGCCACCGCCGATTTTTCCCTTGTGCCCTAGCACTATCGCCGGCACAGTGGGTGCATCCCAGCCGCCGCCGCACCTTTGCATTTCGGCCACCAGGTTCTGCCGAGCCCTAGTCCTGGTCTTCTTCTTGATATGTTTGATTTCAGCAGTGAGGGTTTATTAAACAGGATTGTGTGCTGTGGGTTGATACTGTGGTGTTGGAATTTTGATCGTGAGCTGAAGTAGGACTTGTTGTGGGATTGCTTTTGGTTTCCAGCAGCTACTTCATCCTGTAGCAATCAGCTTTGACTGTGAATTGAGGTAAGATTTAGGGATTTGATGCATGATGTAGAGGATGGTTAGATAGGTAAATACATTGAAATTAGGTTGGAATTGGATTATTATGATGATGGATATGAAATAGGTTTATGGGTTGATATTGGAATTAAGGATGAACTTATTATTTAATTGGATTAGAATTTAGTTTGGCTAATTGTGTATGATAGAATTAGCTAAACTAGACATTATGTTTGATACAGGACTTTGACACGAGACGAGTATCTCGACGTCGTGTTCGGACCGGATTGGACCATTTTGTCAGAGGCGGGTACTTTTGACTTATGTCATTTGATATGCTTAGTAATTAAATTAACATGTTGCATTAATTATGTTTCTTATCTGTTTCGGTTAATCACTACCCAAATCTTACATGCTTGATTGATTGATTGGTTTTGCATCTCAGGTATATTTTACCTGTTTATACATGCTTATAGGGGTAGTGATATGCCATGCTTGACCATGTTCAGGACCTAGGTTTTATACCTTCTGTATACCTTTGGATTGTTTTGGATTCGTTGACCTTTGATGCATTTTTATATATATGTGGATTAGGTCAGGATATTCTTGTGGTTAGTGCCATGCACCATTTGCATGATTGCATGCTGTGCGATAGTCCGCTCCATTATTGTTGAGCACATCGCCAGTTACATGGATCTGCACACACCACCACTCATGGGTTAGTGGTCGATTCAGGCTATGTGTGTTGCAGCAGGGACTCTGTTAGGCACCGTTGGTCCGCTCATGGGTAGTGTGACACAACGTGTTATCCGACAGAGATTCCTCCCCGTCTTTGAGTACCGGGAGTTGAGAGCATTGCGCTCCCCCATCTATGATTTGGGGTAGGAGGATAGGTGTACTCCGACAGCATCCCGTCCACTCGGTCACTCATCAGGAGTAGTGACGACAGAGTGCACGGTTGTCACAGCCCTACCCACTCGGCCTCACTTTTGTATGAGATGATCGACTGGCGTCAGGGGTGACCAGGACGCATCATTGGCATCATATGCATGATGCATTTATTTCTTGTGTTTGTGTTTGCTGCATTTATATGCTTCATATTGTTTGGATACCTATGTTTGACATGCATACAGGATTCCTTATACCACTCGGACTGTTTGACCTTATACTCAGGACCTGGTTAGTACAGTATTCTCCTGTTTATTTCAGATGCATTCTTATCTTTCTTATCAGGAGACTGTACGCATGATTAGTGCTAGGTGTTATTTCTTTACTTTGCATATCAACTGTACCTGCTGAGTGTTGGACTCACCCCGCCTCCATTGTGGATATTTTCAGGTTGATGCTGTCAGAAGGGAGTTCCAGTCGCTAGTCCTCACTGCACATAGTGCTGGTCCTGCAGACCTCCAGGATATGTTTGGTTTTCTGTGGTTTCTTTCTGTTCTAGACTGTTTGAACTCGTTATGTTCTGGATTTATTTGCTTATGGACATGATATAGATTTTTATTATATTGATGGATTTGGATTTGGTTTTGTTCTACTACTTGCCTGCCTGGATGGCAGAAGAGGTGAGTTCGTCGGTTTTGAGCTTTACGAGTGTAGTTGAGTAGGGTGGATTTCGAGTCAGAGTACTTTTGTTGTTTACTATTATATACTGCGTGGTTGTGACAGCCAGAGGCTGAATATATATATAAACTGCGTGGTGATTGTTTTTATTTCTTGTTATTATTCCAGCCGCCTGTGGCTGATGTATATGAGATGTAGAAAAGTTTCAGATTGTCCACCGTACAGGGGAGATGCTGCCGAAATTTTCTCGGACAGGGTCTTCTCTGGGGGCGTGACATCCCCTACCCATGCACCCAAGTTTTCCTTAAAGCTTCTTGGCTTACCTGCGAAGACTTTCAAAATTTAAATTTTTCGCGGTTAATACGGAGTCGTGACTCAACCGAGGTCGCCAGTTCTCAAATTTCTATCAATGGCTCGTTGTTAAAATGTCTAACCCCCTCCTAAACTTTATTTCTTATAATGCTTGTTTATTTCTCAGTATAATATTAGTTTGAAATTTAGGAAGCGTACTAAGTTTGGTGCTGGGCCCTCTACCCCTAGCATTGACCCTAGGTTTCCCACCGACGAACTTAGGATTAAGTTTATGTCAATAAATTACATGTCCATTAGAACCAAATGTATAGACAGATCGTTCTTTTTACGCTCTTGTATTCCAGTCTCCGAGACTATAAACCACTATAGGCTGCGAAACCTAGTTGAGTGCACCAGCCCAGTAAGCATAAGTCTATGTGCCGAATTTTACAACAACCTAGTGAAAGTAGACGACTACTCCTATACCACTAGGGCAGCTGGCACGGATATCACATTATCTCCCACCACCATTCGTGAGTTTCTAGGGTTACGAGAGTCACCCTGCACCTTTTTATGCTATCCTCCTAGGGAGCTACCTTTTGGAGATCCCTACTCACATATTACCCTCGATACGATCTATTCGTCCTTCTTTGAGGACCAGCGTGATCCCACTGAGACCCAGTTTAGGTCACTTAACCTTAGAATTCAGGACTACGCCCTTTATAGGGTTCTAGTACTTTGTATTCTACCGCTGACCACTCACGACATTGCGGTGATGCGTCCATTTCACTCCTTCCTGCTCTATGCCCTGTGTCAGAGGTTAGACATAGACATCAACCTTCACATATTTTCCACTATTATTTATGCAGCTGGATACGTGACCAGCAGACGAGTACATATGCCTTATTGTCATATTCTGACAGCTTACATGCCCTCATTACACATTGATGTCACCAGAGGTGACATCCGCTACATGACCGAGTTTGACATCATAGGAGCTAGGAACTTTTCCCTAGCAAATATCCATATAGACGATGAGGGTACCATGTCCTGGCGTAGGGGGGCATAGCACCAGCAGGCGGAGGAGGCAGAGCATGATGAGTTCATGTTGGCACTATTTCCTGAGGAGGCTGCTCCTGCCCCACCACCACCTCGAGCACCACACCCAGCTCCCCGCACTCTCGCTGATCGAGTTTCCGGACTAGAGAGGGCTATGTCGAGTCTCCAGCACGAGAACTCCAAGTTTCATCAGTCCATGCGGCGAGAGGTCTCCGATCTTCGACGAGAGGTCCGACAGGAGGTCTCTGACTTAAGACGAGACGTACGACAGGAGCTCTCCGACTTGCGCCGAGATCTACGAGAGGACGACCGGACTCGTCACACTGAGCTCCTGACACTACTCCAGTCGCTGGGTTCCGGACCACCTCCCTCATCATCTCAGTAGCTCCTACTGTTGCTCTATTATGACTCTAGTACAGCTTGTAGCAGCTCTATTATGACTCTTTTATCTATGTCGACTTTTTAGTCTAATAGACGGTTTCTCTTCAGGCTTGATTGACTACAATCTAATAGATTAGTCTTTTAGTCACATTTTTTTTATAACTTCTAGGCAAAACTGATTTTCCAAAATCCCCACTTTGCTAGACTTTCGAAAGTTGGATTTAGTCTAGGATTTCACCCTAGAAATCATGTTCCCCCAGGACTCAGCCAGAGCATCTCACAAACACCTAGGTTTACCTTGATTGTGTTTGTAAAAAATAGAACGGTGTGAGATGCATAGGGTACAGCCTGGACTCAAGAATGCTTATTTCCGTGCATCAATATGAGTCTGGGCGTTAAATACATGATTAACAATAATCAAATCAAGTCTTCCAGCCTTAGTACAATCTAACTGGATCAATTGACTTAACTTGACTAACCAAGTGAACACTGTTGCCCTCTAGGCAATCAGCAAGTAGCTAAACGGTTAGACAATTGGTGAAGGAAATAATAAGTTTTAGCATGTCTGTACTTAAGGGATCTCATACCTGATCAAAACAAATCTTTACTCATGTTGGGACTGTAGGGCTCTGATACCTTACTAAAACAAAATGACATTCTATCAACAAGAAAGGTTATCACTTCTTCTTTGCCTTAAGAATTTTGAAACACATGTCACAGCAGTACTTTCAAAACCTTTCTCCAAATTTTCTAGTATCCTCTATTCTGAATTATTTTCTTAAAAAGTTATTTAAGCTGAAACCTCTTCGAAAATTCGTCAAGTTTTTTGAAAATTATTTAAAGCTTTGAAAAAATTTTTTCCTTTGGAAATTTTCTTTAAAAACCTGAATATTTTCTTTCAAGAAATTTTTTTTTGAAAATTCTGCTTGATAATCTTTAAAGCTGAAAATTTTGTTTGAAAATTTCTGAAGTTGAAAATCTTGTTAGCAAAGTTTTGAAGTTGAATATTTTTGTTAGAAAATTTCTGAAGTTAAAAATTTTTTTTTGCTTAAAATTTTTGAAGTTGAAAACTTTGTTAAATTTCTGAAGTTGAAAACTTTGTTAAATTTCTGAAGTTGAAAACTTTGTTAAATTTCTGAGGTTGAAAATTTTGAAAAATATTTCTATATTACCTCGCTCCTTGCCTAAGTTAAAAGGTTTTCTGCTAAAATTCTGTCTTGAAAAATTAGGTTTTTTCAAAACTAGCTCATTTTTGATATATGGAAAAGGGGGAGAGTAGAGAAATTCAAAGAAAGAAATAAAATAGAAATTCAAAGAAAATATTTTAAAGGGAGCCTGTATTAAGGGGGAGCTATGTTTATGCTTATTTTTTATATCACGCTTCTTGTGCTTATATATAACTGCATAATTTTTACTTAACATTGAATTTCGGTTGCCATTATCAAAAAGGGGGAGATTGTTGGTGCAGATGCATCCGACGATCGAACCTTAGTTTTGATAATGGCAAAGGATTCAAAGTTAAGTTAGTGTGTGATCTAACATGTTTGAATGAGTATTTCAGGAAAGTCCTAGCTGCGGTTAGGCAGGTGGAAAACCCTAGGGGGTGGTAACCCTATGCGGAAAGTCTTGGCAGGTCGATGGCTTCAGGCAAAAATCCTAGGGGGTGGTAACCCTAGGTGGAAAGTCCTGGTGTCGCGAACCAGGTGAAAGACTGGACTAGCCGGGAAGCGGATGTCCAGCAGGAAGTCCGGAAGCGTCGAGTGCTAAGCAAAAGTCTAGTCAATCTGGAGGATCGACTGGCAACAGGTAAATCTCCTGAGTGGAGTAGGTGAGGACGCGTTCCCCGTAGAGGGAACAGTAGGCGTCGGGTCGACCTAGGATTTCCGGTTGGAAATCCGAAGTCAGACTCGGACAGTCCGAAGACTGTCAATTCTTCTTTACAATGTTTTATCTTATTCTAACACTGTCTTGCAGGGGATTTTGCTCGGACTAACCTTTGTTTGCAGGTGAGGAACCTGCTGGAAAAAGGCTGTCCGGGCGCCCGGGATGGATCCGGGCGCCCGGGACCAAACTTTATCCCTGCCGCGACTTCGCCACGTGGAGCATCCTGGTTGGTTGGCCACGTCACACTCCAGGCGCCCGGAAGGGATCCAGGCGCCCGGAACTTCATATAAAAGAAGGGTCGAGGTGCAGCTTCAGTACAACAATCTTCTAAGCAATCTCTCTGCGACAAGCTGCTAACGACTCGATCCAGAAAGTGCTGCAACGACACCCCGACAACCCGGAGCTTCAGATTTAGTTTTTGTTGTCGGTATAATCTGTTTACTGCTTTGAATTGTAATTAGTCTGTAATATTTTTATCGTGCTTATAGTTGTTTCCCACGGAAAGCGATCAAGGATCGCGGGCCTTCGAGTAGGAGTTGCCTTAGGCTCCGAACGAAGTAAATCTCCTTGTCTCTCTGTGTTTGTTATTTCTTCATTCCGCTGCGCTTTTAATCATTTGTTTTACGAATTGAAAGAAATAGCCACGAACGCTATTCACCCCCCCTCTAGCGTAGTCTCGATCCAACAATTTCTCTTTATAACGACATTGTTACTAAAAGAGACTGAATATCCATCCAAATACAGTTTAGAAACTGAAATTAAATTCTTTCTAAAACTGGGTACATAAAGACAATTTCTTAAAATCAAATTTCTATTCCTATCAAAAGATAAGTAGACGTCTCCCACTGCAACAGCCGCCACCTTAGTAGCATTGCCCATGTAGACAGTTATCTCTCCATCAAATAGTCGCCGGGTTTCCTTGAACCCCTACAAAGAATTACAGACATGATCAGTGGCTCCCGTATCTACACACCAGGTACTGGTAGATAACACCGCTAAATATGTTTCAACTACTAGAGTATGAGATATACCTTTATTGTTCTGGTTCCTACGAGGACAGTCCACTTTCCAATGTCCAGACTGCTTGCAGATGAAGCACTTGCCCTTCGGCTTCTTCATTCCAGCTTTCTGTCCTGTACTCTGAGGTTTATTCACCTTCTTTGCTGAAAAGACCTGTTTCTTCTTCTTCTTGCCTTTCGACTTAGAAGTAGAACCATTTTCAGCATAGTGAATCTGAGAACTATGACGAAATATTCCTTCTGCTGCCTGTAGTTCTGTCAGAAGTTCCGCTAACGTATACTCTCTTTTGTTCATGTTATAGTTCAGGTGGAACTGCTCAAAACTCCTAGGTAGCGTTTGGAGAATTATATCGACCTAGGTTTGCCCATCGATTTCTCCTCCAAGGACTTGTATTTCATTCAGATAAGCCATCATTTTGAGGATATGATCCCTTATGGGTGGCCCCTCAGACATGGTGGCTGTCATTAGCTTCCTCATTGCCTCTTGCCTAACAGTCCGACTCTGGTGCCCAAAGAGTTCTTTGAGATTGTTCATTATATCATAAGCTGTTGGTAAATCTTGATGCTGATGTTGCAATACATTTGACATAGATGTCAAAATGTAACACTGCGCCATCTCATAAGCTTTTATCCATTTCTTATGATACTCAATCTCCTCTGGGGTAGAGTCACCGTTAGGTGCATCAGGGCAAGCCTCAGTCAGTACAAACTTATAGTTTTCAGCAGTAAGAACAATGTCCAGGTTTCTTTTCCAATCAATATAGTTGGGACCAGTAAGTTTGTTCTCTTTCAGTATAATGGCTAGTGGGTTGAAAGTCATCCTAAGAATCACAAAAATAAACTTTGGTCAAGTCTCTAAATTTAGAATAATATTGATTCCTCAAACAATACTATTTTAAATTAACTAACACCTCAAATCACCGTGAATATTGCATGCCACGTTAGTGTGGACGTATACAAGTTCAACATTTGTAAGAGGAGGGTGAGACCCATTTCTTATCATCCTAACTTCATGACAAATGAAATTAATAGTTGGTTTCACTTTGGTCACACAATACAATAGTAGTGACTCCGTTGGGGAGAATACTATTGAATGCGTCTAAGTGTATACCATTACTTGATACTAAGTCCATTAAATAGGATTGTGCCCCTTCAGTTGGAGAAGATCACACGCTCCTAAATAATTTCCTTTAACCATCCATAAAAGGAAGTTTGATCTAGTGATCCGCAACAAACCCATCCGTTGTGGAGGGAGGCACTCAGAGACAACACGCAAGCTTGTTGCATCACTTACAAACCAGTAATGGAGACCATGGGATTTATTAAAATCCCTCTCCCACTTAGTTATTTAAAAATAAGGATTTTAACCTATGCTAGCATACATCATAGTAAATAAAAGCAATAAATTTGGAAATTAATTTTCCAACTATTATGGCCTTTTCCATCACTGTTTTCAGTATGCTCCAACCCTAGCTGCTGCCATCTTTAGCCACCGCCATCGGGTTGAGTTGTCGCATCCTTCTTGCTTCTTATTCTGCTACACCTCTGGTGCTCCAAAAGTACCTCGCCTTTCAAGAATCCGATCCGCGACAAAAATAGAATTTTACATATATCGATCCTATATTCCACGAGGGAATGTACATGTTTTCTAGATCGAACAAAAATAAAATTCTAAAAATAATACAGCTCCAGCTGTATTTTATACATACAATCATGCACACAAATAATGCCCTTGACATGTCCAAGGGTCCAATCACACACAATATCAATAAGCCATAATAGTTGGAGCCTGCAACCAAAGAGTTACCACATCCTACTATTATCCTGCCTAAATTATGTATGACATGTGCATAACCTATTTGAATTCTAAAAATAGACAAAGGCAAACCCTAGCTCTGATACCAATTGTTGGTTAATCCTAGGAAAACGTACTGGTTCCACTGTACAAAATTTTTTGTACAAGTATCGAACCTTTTCTTAAATAACATATTGTGTTCTTTAGAAGTTAAATTAGGAATCACAGACGGAACTTAACATCATTGATTCCAAATTTAACTTATCTATTCTTAATGGTTTAGATTTGAATCGCAAGCAGAACTTAACACTATTGATTCAAATCTACCTAGATTATTAATTTCATAAATATTAATTTCCAAAATTGGCTTCCAGGACTGCATGGCGAGGCACATGGCCTTCTTGGATATGGGAGCAACCACCACCGCCTAGGCAAAGCCTTTTAAGGAAAGCTAATATTTTTTCCTTAAATAACTCTAGGTTAACCGAAAATAACAATCGAATCACAAATTCGAAAAAGAAGAAAACATAAAATCAAAAAATATATTCGATAAACTAGATCTAATTACCTCTTGTATTTAGAATACTTACAAAGAAAATAACTAGTATGATGCGGAAGAAAACTACTAGTTATACCTTCTCTTTGTAAGCTAATGACCTCGAGATCTTCTGCCGTATTCCTCGCCTCGCCTTGGACGTCGTGTGGGCGACGATCTTCCAAGATGAACACCACCCAAAAGAGTCTTTCTTCTTCCTCTAGAATTCGGCCACCACCACCACCAAGGAGAAGAGAGCAAAGGAAAAAGGAGAAAGGAGAGGGCCGGCGACCAAGAGATCACCCAAGCAAAAGAATAAGAGTTGTATCACATGAAGCCCCCTCACCCCTTCTTTTATATTACTTGCCCAAGGCAAATAAGGAAAAACCTTTTACAAAAATAAAATCATCCAAGAGTTTTTCCTTTTCCCTTTTTATTTTTCCTTTTCTTTCCTCTTGATTGAATCAATCATCAATCAATGGCTGAGATCAATCCTATTTGGTTTAGGATTAAGCTTGGCCGGCCCCTTGCTTGGGCACCAAGCAAGGTAGCCGGCCACCATGTTTTAGGAAAGGAATAATAATTTTTTATAAAATTTTACAAGAGAAAAAAACTCTTACAAAATTTTACAAGCTCTCTTTCCTAGAGTTAAAAAAGGAAAGTTTCTAAAAATTAAAACCATATTTTAAAATTTAAAACTCTCTTATAAAATTTCATTTTTTAACATGATGATAGAAAATTTTAATTTTAAAACTTATCTCCCTTTTTTTCTTAAACCATGAGGATGGTTAAAAAAAGGAAAGTTTTAAAACTTTTAAAAACTCTCTATTAAAACATGTGGCCTAATTCAAATAAGGAAAGTTTTAAAAATTAAAATCTCTCTTTTAAAACTTATAGTTTTATACAAAGAGAAGATTTTAAAAAATTCAAAACACCCCTCCTATTTGAATTAATCTTGGTCGGCCCCTATAAGAGGATGTGGCCAGCCATTGCTTGGTCACCAAGCAATGGTCCGGCCCTCTTCTTGGACACCAAGAAGAGCCTTACATTTGGATGAACTTGAGGCTATAATGAGGCTATGACAGGGACCTAGAGGAGAAATTAGTTTTGGCCTTCTGATGAGCTTGAGTATCCCGTGCTCGCCCTGAACACATAACTCAAGTTCAATGATAATAACTCATTCAACTAGAGAGTTATTATCGCACTACCGCACCAATCCCAAATTATATTATGGGCTCCTTCTTATCATGAGTGTATTGGTCTCCCTGTGTTTAAGATTACGAATGTCCACTAATTAAGTAAGTTACTGACAACTCACTTAATTAATATCTAGCTCCAATAGTAGTACCACTCAACTTTATTGTCATGTCAGACTAGGTCCACCTGCAGGGTTTAACATGGCAATCCTTATGAGCTCCTCTTGGGGACATTCTCAACCTAGATAACTAGGATACAGATTCCTTCTATAATCAACAATACACACTATAAGTAATATCATTTCCCAACTTATTGGGAATATTGATTTATCGAGCTAAACCTCACCCTTTGATAAGTAAAAGAAATAAATATTAAATATATGTGCTTGTTATTATATTAGGATTAAGAGCACACACTTTCATAATAACTAAGGTCTAGTTCTTTTACTAAGTCAGTACAAAAAGAACTTACCTAAATGATCCCACTCAATACACTTAAAGTGTATCAGTGTAATTTATTAGTCAAGATAAACTAATACTTAATTACACTACGACTATACTGATAGTTTGTTCCTTTCTATCTTAGTCACGAGCAACTGTTTATAATTTATAGAGAACCAACAACATGATCTACAGAGTGTGACACTACACTCCATGTTGTCTACTATATAAATTAATTGAACAATTACATTTAATAAATAAATGCAGATATTGACCAATTGTGATTCTTTTATTTCAACAAATAAATGTTTACAAAAGCTAGGCTTTTAGTATACACTCTAACAACAACGTCTGAGATTAGAAGAGGAATACGTTAGAAGATCAAGAGGTCATTATCTACTAAGAAAGGTATAACTAATATTGTTTTCCGCATCATGTTAGTTTTATCTCCAAGTAAAAATACCAAATACAAGAGGCATGCGATTCTAGTTTTTTTTTTCGAATTAGTTTTCAAAATTGTGTTCTTTTGTTTTATTTCTTTTCCTTGTGATTTGATTGTTCTTAGAGGTTAACCTAGGGTTACTATGGGAAGGTTAAATATTTAATTTCCTTAAAAAGCTTTGTCTAGTCGGTGGTGGTTGCTCCCATATCCAAGAAGGCCATGTGCCTCGCCATGCAGTACTGGAAGCCGATTTTGGAAATTGATATTTAATTATCTTCGTGACCTAGGTGATTTGGATCGAACGTGTTAAGTTTCGTAGGAGATCCAAGTCTAAACCTAAAAGAACAAATAAATTAAACTTAGGATCAAACGTGTTAAGTTCCGCAGGCGATCCAAGTTTAAGTTAAAAGAACACATGGTAGCTAGGAAAAGGTTCAGACCTTTGTACAAAATTTTTGTACAGTGGAACCATTAGATTTTCCGAGTAGCAACCAACAGATTTAAGCAGACCAGTTTGATTCAATGATATCTAAAGATGGTTCAAATTATTTGTTTGTTTAACCAGTTCGATTTATTATTGAATTAATTAGGATGATCTTGATTACAATAGTTGGGTTGATCAAATATGACCGGATTAGTTCTGTTGTGTCAGATTTGATTATAAAGATTAGATTTGTTCTAATGGGTCAGACTTAATCTAATGGGAAATTGGATGAATCAAATAGACCTAAGTTTGATCAATAAGTCTAAGATTGACTCAAATAGGCTTAAACAATAACGGAACATAGGTCAGAAATCCCTGTCCAATTAGATTAGTTCTAATGAGGATAATAGACTAAGCTTAAGATCCAGATTCCTGATCGACCGATCTAATGTGTTAGTCACATACTCACATGAGACTCCCCAAAATAAGGAAATTTGTTTTTCTTAATTGCTTGTGCATTCTGTATATTTTGTTCTATATGTGGGAATTGAATTAGACCGATTTTTGTTACTGGTTTGTCGATTTTGTACTGACATCATAATTTTCAATTTCAAATATAAAGAACGATATACATGATGATGATCGGTCGCTATGAACGACAACATGAGCTATGGGAGGAGATCAAGAAGCTGGAATATGACCCGGATCACGGAGTCGGTAGGCTTATTGGTCGGCTCAATTGGTTGTTCTAGAATCTCGAGCAAGAAGGGCATCCAGTCTAGGAAACAGAAAGAAGATGGTCTCTGGTTTATTCAATATCGGAACATCTAAGGCAGATAGCATTCCAACTTTGGGATGATTCTGATGGGCACATCTCATACTCAGAGATGTGTAGATAGTTATTTCATTTGGAATGGGGTCCTGATGAATCTGAGGAGGATCCAGAAATGGATTCTGAAGATTTAGAGGAGGATATAAATCCCGCAGAATCTGAAGATAATCCGGAAATGAACCTCGAAGAATTTGAAGAGTATCCAGAAATGGATCTTAAAGATTTTGAGGAGGATCCAGAGATGGATCCCGAGGAGGATTTAGAGATGGATCCAGAAGAATCAGAGGAGGATCCTCAAGAATATATAGAAGATCCAGAAATAGATCTGATGGATACATCTGAAGCTGATCCACCCATTATAGAATTCGGGATGAACGGGATGCAATTATCCACTACTCTAGCATTTATCATAGTGGGAGTAGTGCTAGCTTATCTAGTTTATTAGTGTTATGTCGTTATGTATGAACAATGTTAGCTGATCTAGTTTTTGAGTCATGTAATAATTTCTATCGTTATGTACGAATAGAATTATATAATGAAAAGTTTTGTTATATGTTAACAAACTTGGAAATGATTAGTTCATTTCATAACATGATTGTTTTATGTGAAAGTGATTCGTTCATATATCCATATGATTAGTTCATATGAAAAAAAAATGATTATTTCATTTTAATAATGATTCGTTCATTAGATGGGATGTGTAATAAAATTGATCAATGTTGATTAGATTAGAACATACAAATGATGAGTGGAAACAATGTTATCACTTGATTTTGTAAACTAATTCTAATTTACACTGAGTCAATAATTAATTGCACATATATGAATTACACTAAAATAATAAATAATTTGTTTATTTATGTAGATCATGACAACTAAAACCATCATAGCTGAATTCAATAAGGGTGAGAAATTGTATGGGGATAACTACAGAATCTGGCACCTCAAGATACAATACGTTCTTGAGGAACAAGAAGTTCTAGAGGCTGTAAATCAAATCATGGAGGAACCGATTGATGGTTCTACAGCACAGCATAGATGTGACCTTGATGCCTATAAGGCATGGAAAAGGAAGGACTCAATTGCTAAGGTCATATTGATTAGTTCAATGGTGGATGACCTGGTGTTTGAATATGAGCCATTACCATCAACTCATGTTGTCTGGGTAGCCCTTAGAGAGAAGTACAGTGGAGTCAGTCTGAGTAAGCTCCCCGTCAGCTAACTATCAAGTTTGATAGCTGTAAAAAGCGCGCAAATGTTACCATGGCCCAACACCTCAGGGAGATGGGTAACATGATTCGAGAACTTAAGACTGCTGGTTATGCGTTAACTGATGAACAACAGGTTTAGGCAGTTATTTGTTCCCTTCCTGATTCTTGGGAAACGATGAAACAGAATCTGACCCATAGTGAGAGTATCAAGACTTTTACTGATGTCTCACGCCATATGGAACTTGAGGCGGAGAGGATTGAATCCGCAAGGATTTCTGGTCATGCTTTTGTAGCTGAAGGTTCTGGTTCCAAGAATAAGAACAAATGGTTCAAGAAAGGAAAGGGAAAAGGAAAGGAGGCTAATGCTCTTATTGCGAAAAACCAAATCAAGAAGAAAGGAAAGAAAAATGGACAAAAACCTAGGAGCAAGTTGACTTGCTTCAACTGTGGCAAGAAGGGTCATTTTGCTTGGGAGTGTGCTGAGCCTAA
The DNA here is from genome assembly GCF_018446385.1 of Zingiber officinale. NCBI lineage: Eukaryota > Viridiplantae > Streptophyta > Magnoliopsida > Zingiberales > Zingiberaceae > Zingiber > Zingiber officinale. The sequence goes on from NC_055986.1 coordinate 47,088,701, forward strand.
AAAGGTAGATCCAATTTTGTCTTCTTTCCACGAGCAATATGTTGCAAGTACAGTGTTGTTAGCTGATTCGTATCCTTTGTGGATTATAGATTCAGGAGCAACGAAGCACGTAGCTCGTGATCGAGCTACATATGTGGAGTACAGTCGGGTACCAACTGACAATAAATGGATATATGTAGGAAACAATGCAATAATTGAAGTCAAAGGAATTGGCACTTGCAAGCTCAACCTACATGGTGGAGGCACCGTGTTTCTACATGATGTCCTGTACGCTCCTGAGATTCGATGAAATCTGGTTCCCGTTATTTGTCTTCTTGATTTAGGTTATAATGTAAATTTTTATAGCCATTGTGTGGAACTTCGAATTAACTCTGTGTTAATTGGGTAAGGTTTTGTAACAAATGCTTTTATGGTTCTTGATATAGAACCAAATAATAATGACGGTTGTTTTTTAAATATTGCTCTTACTAGTAATGCTGATGTTAATAATGAAATTTGGCATGCTAGATTGGGACATATAGGACAAGAATGAATGAATAGATTAGCTAAGGAGGGCCTTTTAGGCACTCATGCTAAGATTAACTTGTCTATATGTGAGCATTGTCTTGCAGGAAAGACGACTAGGAAACCATTTGGTAAGGCTATTAGGGCTGAATCACCATTGCAATTAATTTATTCGGATATTTGTGGTCCGATGAATATGAAGGCTAGAAATGGGAGTTCTTATTTCATTACATTTATGGATGACTTCACACATTTTGGTCATGTGTATTTGATTTCTCACAAATCTGAAGCATTAGATTGCTTTATTCATTACTTGAACGAAGTTGAGAATCAATTGGAACGCAAGGTTAAAACCTTGCGCGCTGACCATGGAGGTGAATATTTGTCTGATCAGTTCAAGATAATGTGTAATGAGAAAGGGATTATGAGACAACTAACTAACCCTGGAACTCCATAGCAAAATGGGGTTACTGAAAGAAGAAATAAGACTCTTCTTGAAATTGTTAGGTCTATGATGGCGCAGGCTAATTTGCCAATCTCTTATTGAGGAGATGCATTATTAGTTACGACTTATATACTTAACAAAGTGCCTTCAAAGTCAGTTTCATCTACCCCACATGAACGTTGGACAGGCAGAAAGCCGGATTTAAGTAATCTGAGACCTTGGGGGTCAACTGCCTATGTTCATGATAAAACTCACGAATATGGAAAATTAGGACCCAGAGGTAAGAAGTGTATCTTTATACGGTACTCTGAGACTTCTAAGGGTTATGTTTTTATTGGTGAGCGAGAAGATGAAACCATCTCTGAAATAGAGTCAAGAGATGCTACTTTTCTAGAAACTGAGTTCCCAACACAAGGTGAAGTTGATAAGACAATTCCTCTATATGAGATAGAGGAGGAGAATAATGTTCCTTTATTAACAAATCAAGAGATGCCTGAAACTAGTCAATCGAGTGGGAGTAATTTACCACTGAATGAGTCAGTTTCTTAATAGTCTAACCTTTGAAGAAGTAGTCGTCAGATTATTCCTCGGAGAAGGTTTGATATTGAGAATGAGGCATTGATGGTTCTCCCAGTTGATGATGATGAACCTCGAATAGTTGAGGAAGCTTTGAGATGTTCAGTTAGAAAAGAATGAAAAATTGCAATGGATGAAGAAATGGAGTCAATGAAAAAGAATCAAGTTTGTGATTTAGTCGATCTTCCTCCTGGTCGAAGGGCTATTGGGAATAAGTGGATTCTTAAAGTAAAGAGGAAAGCAGATGGATCGATTAATCGATACAAAGCTCGATTAGTTACAAAAGGATATACTCAAATGGAGGGTATTGACTTTGAAGAGACATTCTCCCCAGTTATGAAATTTGTGTCAATACGTGTCATCCTAGCTATAGTAGTACAATATGACATGGAATTACATCAGATGGATGTAAAAACTATTTTCCTTAATGGTAATCTTGACGAAGAAATATATATGGTACAACTAGAAGGTTATATTGCTGAAGGCCAAGAGAAAAGAGTATGTAGACTTCGGAAGTCTATATATGGGCTAAAGCAAGTGTCAAGGCAATGGAACATAAGATTTAATGAAGTAATATTGTCTTATGGTTTCGAAATGATCAATGAGGATCATTGTGTTTACCTAAGAAAGGAAAAAAGGAAAGTTTGTTATTTTGTCATTATATGTTGATGACATGCTAATAGCTGGAAGCGACATAAAGTATGTGATAGAAGTCAAATCTTGGCTTTCATCACAATTTGACATAATAGATATGGGAGAAGCAAAGTACATCTTAGGAGTGAAGATCATTAGAAATCGATCAAAATGGCTTTTGGGTTTGTCTCAAGAAGCTTATATCACTAAGATGCTACAACACTTCAATATGTCAGATTGTAACATTGAACAGATGCCTATAGCGAAAGGTACTGTTTTGAGCAAAAGTATGTATCCCAAGACTCCCGAGGAAATAGCCGAAATGAAGAAGAAATCATATGCCAGTACCATTGGTAGTTTGATATACACTATGTTGTGTACCCGTCTCGATATAAGCTATGATGTTGGCTTAGTTAGTCGTTTCCAGTCAAACCCAGGATCGAGACACTGGAAAGCAGTGAAGAGGATATTCAGATATCTTAAAGGAACAGCTGATTATTGCCTCTGGTTCTAAGGATCAGATATGAGCCTAAGTGGCTACTCAGATGCAGATTGGGCAGAGGACCTTGATGATAGAAAATCCACATCCGGCTATGTCTTCTTGCTGAATGGTGGCGCCATCTCATGGAACAGCAAGAAGCAGGCTTGTGTAGCCTTGTCTACAATGGAAGCTGAGTATGTGGCTTGTGCAGCGGTTGTGCAAGAGGCTGTCTAGCTAAAAAGGTTCCTAAAGCATCTGAAGATTGCTGAGGATAGTGGGAGTCCTGTTATTGTGTACTGTGACAGTCAAGCTGTGATAGCTTTTTCCAAGTATCACAGCAAAGGCAAGCATATAGAAATTAAGTATAATTTTGCAAGGGATATTATTGACAAGAAAAAGATAATACTTGAGTATATCCCTACACAGAATATGCTTGTTGATCCTTTTACTAAGCCATTGACTATAGAGTCATTTTATGGATATGTGAAGTCTTTGGGACTTCGAAGAATGTAACTAATTGTAAAGACATTTTGATAAATGAAAAATGTCATGATTTATTCAATGTATATGTCTTTGTTACATTCGAATAAAAGTCTCGATAAGCATGTTGGCAGATTGAGATTGGCCCACTCACATGGGCAATCATCTCTATTTGTTAAGTACAAATAGAGGTAAGACCGTTGATTATGGGACAACTTATATAGCTGTGAATAGAGACATACCCATAAGTTAAGGTCGCCTTGATATTTGTATCAAGATGAGATCATTTGTGTAATGATTGGAGTAAATACACCCACCATTTACTGAATCTGCTTGAGGCCAGATTAGAATTCATATGTTGAATTTAGAGTTAGATATTGGGAATGTCTAGATCTAAATCTGTACGATGTTAAATTTTGAGAAAAACATGCGCTCTTTTTGGAAAAGAGAATAACATCGTAGCATATGATTCATACCACATGTGCTATGGCGACAAGAAGGGTAGTAGGAGAATGGATCCCTGCTTCTCTACTATGTGAGACCCTTGAGATTATAAGTTAATCTCAATCTTACCCTAAGTGACTATTTAGCTGTCTACTTGAAGTTCTGATCAGTGTCTGCTACTTTACCATGTTTCCTATTGGCTATGGATGATTCGGTTTATGGAGCATAACTAGGAAAGCGACTGATTAGAATGAATTGATTCTAGGGAAAAAAGGAAGATTAAGATTGATTTACATCTGTGACATTTATTCACTGGTACCGGTTACATTTTTAGTTCAGTACATAAAATGTAATTGTGAATAATTTGTTTAATTGGAGATGTTGAACATGCTCTTGACATATGGTCAATATGAGGGATTAGAGATGTTCATAATGATGTAAATAATTTAATCTAGGGTAAAGGCAAGCTATTTATGTCTATGATTCATTCTATGGACATTTATGTTTCTGATTTGTTCTATGGAGCAGCTAAGTAAGGTGTGACAATCTTCTTAGCAATTGAATGCTCACTGTGCTTGCTGTCACATGAACCATTTTCCCTAATGTATGGAATGAATGTTCTTATTTGGTCTTTGTGACTAAATTTTGCTCTGGTCTTCGTGACTTGATTCTCATAAAGTCTATGTGACTTATTTAGTCTTTGTGACTAAATTTGCTCTGGTCTTCGTGACTTGATCCTCATAAAATCTACGTGACTTATTTGGTCTTTGTGACTAATTTTGGTCTGGTCTTCGTGACATGATCACCTTGTAGTCTAAGTGACTGACATGGTCTATGTGACCATATAACCTTATGGATTGACTTGGACGAGTGGGAGATGTTAAACGTTGCATCAGTTGCAACGTCGGGAAGATGAAGGGGTGCCCATTCACCTTCATCTTCCTCCATTGAAAGCTAGCCATCAAAGCATCGGTTGGTAACCAATGTTTTGCTTGCTTTATAAGATGGCGTCCAAGAGCAATCGTGATAAGAGAGGAGCGCAGCGAAGGTGATCAGAGAGCTTTGCGAGGTGATCAGCGAGCAGAGGAGAACACCCAGTGGTTGGGATTTGCTCGTGAACTTTGGAGCACTTTCCGATTGCCCCATGATTGTGCTTCCGACAGCGGCAATCTCTTCGTCGACCGTTGACTGTTCTTCGGCGATTTCTTTGGGAGATCCATGTGAGTGGTTACCGCTTTATTTTATTTCTATTTCATGCTCTCAAAACTACCAACAAACCCCTCCCCCACGTTGATATGAATACCAATTTAAGTATTATGTACTTCTGCACAAATTTTAATACGATAATAAGAGACTTTATCAAACATATTCAATTCTATATTCAATCTAAAGGTTATAGTTAGTTCCAAGGAGACGATCTTTAACTAGATATCATCTTTCTAGAAAAACAATGAATTATATGCATAATCATTTTAAAATATCTGTTACAAAATGATAGATTTGATTAAAGCTTTAAATACTTCAAGCCACTCAAGAAAGAAAAGAGATTTTTTTTCTTTGTCAATACTTTACTAGAAAAGATATGTACTTATATCCAAAATCCAGATGATACTTCTAATATGAAACACTTCCTATAACTCGAAGAAGCATTGAATTGGGTCCATCAAAATCCTACACCTAGAATCATTATTACTCATAGAGAAGAATACACATATAAGATTATGTGTACCAAAATTTTTTCTTAATATTCTTAACCAAACTTGATAGACTTGTGCTGTAGATGCCAGTGTTTATACTCATTTAGAAAAGCTAATATTCATTATGATAAATTTCAACAAAAGAACTATAGAGGAAGACTTATCACTCCCTTTACTTTAATGAATTATGGACTTCTACAACAACTTTGGGTTTAAGATCTGGACTCAATACAAACTTTTCCTAAATTATTGGGCAGAATAGTTTAACATATACATGAAGAAAGAGAAGCTATAGTCTTATGTACTATTGATAGTTCTCCTCCAGAATGGTGAAACTTAAAAACTGAATCAGCTAGACATTTAATCAAACTTGATGTACAAGGACTTGCTATCCAATTACTTTCATTTGAAAGAGAATGGATTTCTCCAAAATCACTTGAGGAGCAACTTAAGCATTGGCAAGTCTCTATCCAAGGAAGTTCATGGTTTTGGGATCCTTATCAAGATCCCTTAGAATATACTTTGGCCAGGAAAAACTTTACTGAAAAAATTTATTGGCCAAAATACTTTGGCACAATATTCTTTCCTTTTGCCTAATCCATGCAACATGCAAACCTTTTCCAATTTTACCAAAAGAAAAATACGGCATGGTTTGAAAGACAAAAAACAAAGACACCGTCAGCAACAACTTCTACATCTACATTACCAACCTCTATGGGCTTTGTTGAAGAAGCCAATCTAATCAATATGATGGAAATATGACAAAAGCTATGACAACAGCTAGCCATAAAACGTAAGCAGTGATGTCATACAACACCACCTGTCCAAACCTGTCCAAAAACATCAACAATGACGACCAGAAGCACTTCTAGCCAACATGAGTCATACCCAGAACATTCTCTTCTGCTATATAAAAGCCCCTTTCTCCCAGCAAGCAAGTGAGCAAGAAGGAAGCATAACAAACGCACCTCAAAGCATTCCTCTCCTCTCTCTCTCTCTCACGCTTGTAATGCCCTACTAAACTTATAAGTGTATTGCATTTCTCTTTCAGTAATATGTAGTTACTAAATCTGTACAGTTGATCTTTCTTAGTACTATATTTCCATGGTCGAGTAAATAAACTATCTCTAAGCCTTAGGGTTTTGTTTTTTCATCTCTTAGTCAATAGTCCTCAGTCCTTGTCGGAGTATACACTTGTAGAAACATAACTAGCTAAGAGAGAAGATAGAATTATAACATGTAATTCTATAAATCCTGTGTAGGCTAAGATAGGATAATAGTAGAGTGCTACCGTAAGACCTGAAGATAGCCAAGGAAAGAAACAACAGGTTTACTCAACCATTCTAGAGACTCTCTACTAGGTAAGGCTCACTGGTGAGACTAAGTCAAGGAGAAGCAAAATTTTAAGGTTTAGAGCTTTCTCTTGCTAAGATATACATCGAAACCCTAGAAATACTAAACAACAAACCAAATACAAAACAATAAACCAAAACATAACGAACTTAAACTTTGGTATCAGAGCCATAAACGATTTTGGACTTTCAGGAATTAGACTTTGTATGAATACAACTTTAAGGAAGTTAGATTATCTCGATCTTGCCTTCCAACCTCGAACTATAGTTACTTTAGATAATAATAGGCATATTTATTACATTAGAAGCAAAGTACTAGTGCATACTTTACATTCTGAACATGCACACTTAAATTCTTTAATTGATTTACTTTTAACTCTAGGGTTGTCTTTAGAAACTCATTGTCAATTGTTAGAACAAAAGGTAGAAAACTTACTCACAAACCAACTTCAATAGCAAAAACTTTTATCAGAAGTTTTAAGAAATCTTGATTATTTAAAAGCCTCAGAAAACATAATCACACAAACGGTGCAAACAAAACTAGCCCCTTCAAATATAAAAACTCCAAACTTAGAAACAGACTCTAAACAACTTTTACTTCAATTAAAAGATTTGATTGTAAGCAATAGAACCCAACTCAATGAAAAACTAGATACTTTACATCACTTACTAAAAGAAATCAAATATAAATGAACAAATTAAAATATGAAAATTTACATTATGATGAAGCCATAGAATACACAAAATAATTTTCTACTACATTTGATGACGAGTACTATCAATTAGAACTTACTGGAACCACCATCTTGCCGACCACAAGATGAATTCCCCTATTTTAACTAAATAATTATGAATGTAGAGCCCTATGAAAGTTGCAAATATGGACCTAAATTTGATTGTCCACCCATAAGGTGCAATCACATGGCGTGGGGCTTTTCATGGAGAAGGCTTAGCATAAGACATTAATCAATATGGATTCTATGAGAGGAGAAACGGAGAAGGTCAAGATGGTGACAAACAATTCATTTGTTTGGAATGAGGAAAGGTGAATGGAGGTGAGAGATTTTGGCAAAACTGACAAGAAGATAGGGAGAAGATAACAAAGGGGGCATGCGAAACAATGAGATTATGGCTTAGACAATTCATCTTCTTTTGGGTCTAACTCTGCAAGTTGTCTCCTACCAATCGAGCTTTAGCATGTTGACTTCTGACGAGTCAACTATTGGCAGTCAACTTTTGGCGGGTCAAATATGGTGATTCAGTTTCTGACAGGTTGGATCCTAGCGAGTTGGCTTCTGGCGAGTCGAATCTTAGCAAATCAACTTTGTTGAAAGAAACCAATAAGATATTAGAAGGGACCAAGATTCACCTTGACATGACTCATTCAATGCTCAGGTTAGTTCTAAAGGAAAAATAGGTGGAAAGAAAGTAGTAAACTGAATAAAAATAACAAAGTTGAGTCTCTTGCTCCCTTTCCCGATTGATATTGCTATCTTATATAGAGAAGTGTAACTAGCACCCAAGGTGTGAACACACCTCTACAACATGCACGCCTCCATCCTCGTTAGGAGCTATTATTGTTAGTGGAGGTGTAAGATATGACAAATAAAAAAGTTTTATTTGATTAATAATCTTATGGATTTTTCTAGAAATTTTTAGAAAATTTTCGAGATTTAAATGGAGTTTGTATGACACATTTTAAGAGAAAGGATATATTGGTAAAAGAGAAAGCCTTCTTGAAATAACTATTTAAATGGGAGTTGATTGTGGAATTAAACTTAGAGTTTAATTAAATTTACCTAAGTTTTGGGTATAAAAGCTTCTCTCTTTATTTCACCCAAGTTCTCTCGAGCCCCTCTTTCAATCCCCCTTTCTCATGTGACCTCCACCCTCCTCGACCCCTCTCCTCTGATCATCATCTGATCCGTCACCATCATCTCTGAGCGTCCCTTCTCTGCATGGGCTATATTTGGCTAGGAGCAAGGAGGCGCGACCCCTCTCCCATGTGGCACAATCTTGTGAGATCCATCATAGTCGCCGTTGTCCTGCTACTGGAAGCCCATTGCCGGCTCAGCAAGTCCTTCACCCTGCTATGGGATTGACTTGTGTAAGTTTCCCATGGTAATTTTGATATGGTCAACTAAATTAGGTTAGGTCTTGTTTGTGTTTGATTCCTTGTGTTTAAGTGTACAGGAATTTAGGAGAACAAGAAGTCGAGTGAAAGACATAGCAAATGAGAAGGATGGCACCGGAAAGGAGCCGACGTGCTCGGTGCATCCGAGGGACGAAGAGTTGTGGAAGAGTACACCAGTGAACAAGAAGGACATGCACAATGTTCAACGGATGAGAAGCTAGAAAGGAAGCTTGCTCGAGGAGAAGGTGTTGGATCGAGATCGCACTAGAGGGGGTGAATAGCGCTCGTGGCTTTCACGCGTTTCGAAATTAAAAACACGACGAGTAATGCAGCGGAAATAATAGAAAGAAATAATCAATCACACAAAAGACACCAAGGTTTTACTTGGTTCAGAGCCTAGGACGACTCCTACACCATGGCTCGCGATTGATGATCGCTTACAGTGGGCAACAACTATATAGCGCAAAAGTATACAAGAGTATTATAATTTTAACAGTATTAAAAACTTATACCGACAATAAGAAATCTTAAAATTGAAGCTCTGGGTCATCGGTGGCTTGTCGTATCTTGGCCGGGATGTCTCGTTAGCAGCTAGTTGAAGACAGATGGATTTTCAAATTCTGTCCTTAGCTGCTGGTCGAAGTCCTCTTAAATAGCTCGTTGAGGGCGCCTCCAATACCCCATGAAGGCGCCTCAAATACAAGGTTTTATCCTGACTTCGTCGCTGCTGATGCTGATAAGCCTCTGCTGCTGCAACTTATCCGCTTGAGGGCGCCTCCATGGAGGTGCCTCCAAGAAGCAATCCAAGGCGCCTCCACTGTCCTCTAAGGCGCCTCTAAGCTCACTGCGTAGATAGCTCCAGCCTTGCACCCGAGGCGCCTCCAAGCTCTATGGAGGCGCCTCAGACACTGTTCATCCAAGGCTTAAGGGTGCTCCTTTGTACCTGCAAGATACTTTAGTCCAAAAGATACCCCGCAACACAAAGTTAGCACATAATATCATAAATATAAAGTCTGATAGTCATCAGACTGTCCGGGTCTAACTTTGAATTTTTGACCGGAAACCCTAGGTCGACCCGATGCCTACTGTTCCCTCTTCCGGGGAACGCACCGTCACCTACTCCCCTCAGGAGAGATTACCTGATGCCAATCCATTCCTCCAGACTGACTGGTCTTTCCGCCTAGGGTTACCTGTAACGCCCGCCCTCCCTGCTAACCCTAAGGGACGGGGCTACGATACTCTATGTACAAATAACAGCGGAAGACTTAAAATAATTTTCTTAGTTTCATAAAAACTTTTCTTTTGTTTTTCTTTTCATCAAAACTGAACTACACTATCATGGCCTCAATAACATGATATCAAAATTAGTAGAAACATAACATCAAGTCACACATAAGGTACTAGAATTCATGATACCAAAGCGTAGTTCTTTAAAAGTTTTTAAAGCAGGTTCTTATTTGGTTGCCTAGCCACTGCCACACACATCTCCTTGCCCCTCCTGCTGCTCCTCTAGCTCATCCAGCTTTTTCCTTTATCTGTGGTACAAGGATAGTAAGCTGTGAGCACTCATGGCTCAGTAAGTTCTTTTCCTACTCACTAAAACCGAAAATCATAGTATAATCAAAGAATGTCTCAACATGACATCACTTCAACTAGTCATGACATAATGTAACATACTCTTTTAAGCATATCATGCAACATGAAGAAATCATAACTTGCCATGGCATATCATAGCGTAAAGCATAGCATGAAGCATAACATAATCGTATCTAATCATGGCATATCATCATAAGGAGTCATGGCATATCATACACATGAACATATCATAGAACATAACATAATCATATCTAATCATGGCATGTCATCATAAGGAGTCATGGCATATCATACACATGAACATATCATGGAACATAACATAATCATATCTAATCATGGCATGTCATCATAAGGAGTCATGGCATATCATACACATGAACATATCATGGAACATAACATAATCATATCTAACCATGGCATATAAATCATCATAAGGTATATGCATATGATTTTGAAAAACATGTATCCGAAAAACATGTGTATGTCTCATGATCTTTAAAAACCATTTCTTCTTACATATATACTTGAACATAATCTCAACTTAAAGGGGATCCCGGCTATGTACTACTTACATATTGCGCGCAACCTATGTAGGTCCAAGGTAGAAAGTCTTGAACCCTACAAGGCAACATACTAGGCCCGAGTCTTACTCCATCGACCTAGGGGCACTTAGGAGCCCATCCCTAACGAGGCCCGAGTCTTATTCCATCGACCCCGGGGCGCTTATGGAGCCCACCCTTGGTACAAGCCATATAAAGTAAAGTACATGTCATACTTATACATATCATACATCATAAAAGCATGCATCACTTAGGCACACATCATATCATAAAAGTATGCATCACTTAGGCATACATCATGTCATAAAAGTATGCATCACTTAGGCATACATCATATCATAAAGGTATGCATCACTTAGGCATACATCATGTCATAAAGGTATGCATCACTTAGGCATACATCATACCATAAAAGTATGCATCACTTAGGCATACATCATATCATAACAATATGCATCACTTAGGCATAGATCATCAAAACATGCATATCTTAAGCATAAAGCATATCATCAAGCATGCATAATTTAACCACATAGCATATCATGAAAGCATGCATATTTTAAGCACTAAACATAGCATCAAAGCATGCATAATTTAACCACATAGCATATCATGAAAGCATGCATATTTTAAGCACTAAACATAGCATCAAAGCATGCATAATTTAACCACATATCATAACATAAGCATTCATATTTTTAGCTCATATCATATCACCAAAGCATGTAAGATTTACCCACATATCATAACATAAAACATGCATATTTTGAACTCATAACATATCGTAGAAATTCTCATCTGGTATAGCTCACAAGCATACATGTCTAAGCATAAAAGTATATCATGTGCTCATCCAATCATAAGGAACAATGTAACATGATTAATTTGGGTACTAAGCTTCCTAATCCTTTGAGTTCTTATCATGGCTGAAACCCTCTTAGGTGCCCCATTTAGGTTTTAAACACATCCAAGCATGTAGAACCTAATTCATTCACATATCATTTTCATAGGAAGTATCATAAACAAGGTTTACTTGGACTCTAAGTTCTCCAAGTCCTTAAACCTCATTTGGCCGAATCTTAACAAGTGTCAAACAAGGTTCTAAAGGACATAAAGCATGGAAACCTTAACCATATTTATAGCATTCATTTCAAGGAATATGGTAAGCACCATTGAGTTAGTTCCTAAATTCTTTAATCCCTTAAATTTATGTCTTGGCCGAAACTTACAAGTACACATTTAGGTTTTCAAGCAAGCATACAAGCATGTGAACTTACTCTAACATCATGTATAAATTCATAAATGGCATCATACAAGTGGTCATGGCCGAAACTTCCCTTAGCATCAATTTAGGTCACTAACAACATATAGCATGTGAATTTTTTTAGCTTTCTACATTTCATATTTCATGGAGAGTGACATGATCATGTTTAATGTAAGTTCTAGGGTTTCTAGGGCATGTATCCCTTCATGGCCGAGACCTTAAGGTGTCCATTTGAATCATAGTTAAATATATAAGCATGTGAACACAATCATCATGTTATCTCAATTTCATAAGAAGCATCTTTAACACATAAGGTCTAAATTTTAGGGTTTCTAGGTCTTTAAACCCTACATGGACGAACCTCATCAAGCATAGAATTTGTTCAAATGGCATAAAAGCATAGCAAGTCATAACACATTTCATAACATGTATAAAAGTCAAGCACTATAAGCATACATTTAAATTGTGTCTTAGGTTTCCTAGGTTTTTCCTTTCTTTATCTCATAGCATATGTTTGGCCGAAACCTTCCAAGTCTTTAAACTAGGTTTTAGGTGGCCTAAAGTATGGAAAACCTAAACAAGTTTTATGGAAAAAATATCAAAGAACTATACATATAAGTTTGGTTCACAACAAGCTAGGACCCTTGTGGTCATAATTATCATATATCATGCAACCAATTTTCCTATACTCTAATTAAGCATGGGAGCATTAAACAACTTTCATATCTTATTATCATGGAGGTTTTGAGCATGTTAAAAATCTGTTTAAGATATTCTAAGCCATCCACCTTACCATGGCCGAAACATTAAGAGTGGTGTTCATGAGTTTCTATCAACATACAAGCATGCAACTTCTTTAAGAAACTCTATATTCTATCATATAAACATGGTGAGTTTAAATCCAAAGTATTCCTAACCCTAAACCCTTCCTTGGCCGAAACTTATGTGTGGAATACTTTTGGTTCCAAGTAACCTTCAAGTATGAAAACAATAATGGATACTTAACCATTTATTTAGAGGGTTTTGTGCAAGTTAGGTAAACAAATAAATTCCCTAGCCCTTATAAAACCTTTTTGGCCGAAACTCTAGGGTTAGATACATCTCTAATCCAACATCACATATATATAAAAATATGAGAGGAAACCTTCTTACAAAGCATAGAAAAATTATCATGAATCAAGGCTTATTTTAAACATTCCTAGGATCACAAGTCCTTCCTTTGGCCGAATTTTTCACAACTTTGTTCTAGGTTTTAAAATCCTCATAAAATCCAAAAACACATCAAAACTACTTGTACCACAGGTGAGGGGATACTTACATCCTTTTCGCTTGTGGTTCTAAAGTGTGGTGATGGAAGAAAGGGTTTCTTCTTCTTGTTCTCCTCCTTTGTTTTCCCTTGGTAGCCTTACTTGTATCCTAGGAGGAACTTTGTTTTGGGGGCCGAAAATGGAGGAGAGGGGGCTGAGGTTCTCGGTGATGGAGAGGGGAGAATGAGAGAAATGAGTGAAAAATCAAATCTTCTCTTCACATGCTCCCTTTTATGTTAAGGGGGAAGAGGTAGCAAAATTGGTTTTTGCTTTCCTTCTCCCTTAGCCCCTTTTTTCATTTTTATATTTATTTTATTTATTTATTTGTTCTCATCATTCATGATAAAACAAGGGGGAATGAATCCCCTTAATTCCCCTCTTTAAGTCACGGCAAAGAAGAGGAAGAGGGAGAGAAAAGAAGGAAGGCAAGTTGCCTTTCTTTTGTTCTTTTCTTGTTTTCTTTTGGCTAGCTTTTACTCTCATCCTTATCATGAGTTTCCCTCCTTTGCTATCAATATATTATTCCTATCCCAACTGGTTATTACCCATTAATCCTATCATTTACATCATGTGAGATTCAAGGTTCAATCCTTGACCACTCCCTATTTTTATTTCTTTTTATTTCTTTTTGGTTCAACATTCTACTAATATTTTTCTAAGGCAAATTCATCATTCTCATATTTATCTTAAAAGCTTAGTGGGTGTTACATTACCACCCCCTAGGACCTAGGGTTACCGCCCCCTAGGGTTTTTCTCCACTAAGGGTTACCACCCCCTAGCACCTAAGGTTACCCCCCTTAGGATTTTCCTCCACCTAGGGTTACCGCCCCCTAGGACCTAAGGTTACCCCCCCTTAGGTTTTCCTCCACTTAGGGTTACCACCCCCTAGGATTTTTCTCCACCTAGGGTTACCACCCCTTAGGACCTAGGGTTACAGCCCCCTAGGGGTTTTCACCTGCCTAACCGCAGTTAGGACTTTCCTGAAACCTCATTTAAGCACATTAAATAACAGGGAATTCTAACTTTGAATCCCTTTACCATTATCAAAACTTGGGTTCGATCGTCGGATGCTTCCCGCACCAGCAATCTCTCCATTTTTGATTATAGCAACCGAAATTCAAAGTTAAGTAAAAAGATAATAAAGATATGTTATAAAGCATCACTGGCATAAGCATAAATTTAGCACAAGCATAAATTTGATAAGTATAAATTTAGCACAAGCATACAAGTATAAATTTGATATAAAGCTTCCCCTTAATAGAAGCTTTACAAAAACTCCCCCTTAATAAAAGTTCCCTTGAATTTTAAAATTTCAAGGATTTCTATTCTTAAATTTTCTTAAATTTCTTAAATTTATTTAACTTTCTTTGAATTCTCTTATAAATTTTCTTAAATGTCTTTAACTTTCTTTGAATTTTCTTATACTCTCCCCCTTTGTCATATATCAAAATAACCAAGAGAGTAAAGAAAAAGGTGAGTATAGGCCTTAGCTTGTTTTGAGAAACCTTAACTTTTCAGAAATAATTTTTTTTTCTTTTAAATGGATAGAAAAATAGAAGGTTAAACATACTTTGATAAACACTTAGCTTAGACTTTAGCTAAACTTTTGAAGATAATAGTTTTGTCAAGTATTTAACCTTAACAAGACTTAGTTTTTCAAAAAAAATTTGTTTTGTAAAACATTTAACTAAAATTTTGAAAATGATTTGGAAATGTAACGACCCAAATTTCCTCAATTAGAGTCCTAAAAGTAATTTAAAAATATTTAAAAATGCTATAGAAATATTCTAGGGATTTTTAGAAATTTTTAGAGTATTTTTATGTAATTTTTGGAGTTCATTTGGTATTTTTACCAAGAGGAAGAAGTTTAAAAAAAAATATAAAAATTTGTTGAAGTCGGGTTTTGAACCCAAGACCCCGGACCCGAATCCAGACTTAGCCAACCAACTAGTCCGGAAATGTTTTGTTAATCATATATGGAACAAATAGTATTTAAAGAATAGTTGGTATCAGAGCAGTTCCTATTCTCTAACATCACACATCAGCACCAACCTTGCTGTCTTCAAGTAAGAAAGTATTTAATTTTTAGTATGTTTTTCTTTATTCTTTACAGTAAAGAGAAATCCTTAGAAGTATTAGATTATATGTACAGAATAGGGAGATGTTTAGAAGTGCTTATAAAGTTAAGAATTCTGCTTAGTTTCTTGTACATAACAAGATGGGTTCTGGGATGGTGGTATGATCCGGGGACCTAAACCCGGTGAGCTCGCCAGAATCAAACAAGATATGTTCTGGGATGGTGGTATGATCCGGGGACCTAAGCCCGGTGAGCGCGCCAGAACCAAACAAGATGTGTTCTGGGATGGTGGTATGATCCGGGGACCTAAGCCCGGTGAGCGCGCCAGAATCAAACAAGATATGTTCTGGGATGGTGGTATGATCTGGGGACCTAAGCCTGGTGAGCGCGCCAGAATCAAACAAGATATGTTCTGGGATGGTGGTATGATCCGGGGACCTAAGCCCGGTGAGTGCGCCAGAATAAAGGGGAACTTCGGTCCTAAGATCGAACCCCCTACCAACCTAGAGCTAGGGTAGTTGTCTGATCAACAACTTATGTTATGGTACTACTAAGTGCAACTAGGCCACCACAATAGTATGTTTATGAGTATGCATGCAAGTATGTTCAAGTCATGTTATGTTTATATTTACGTTTATGTTTAGGTCTACGTTATGTTCATGTTATGTTTTTGCCTATGCATATGGACATGCTTGTGATCGAGTCTATCATTATGTTTAGTTCATCTACCATGCTTACATTTATGCTGTCATGCTTATGTCACTGCTTATGCTTATGTTCATTGTATGTAGGTTAGGAGGTCCTAAGATACCTTTGATGTGGTTTTCCTTAGTACATTAGATTATGGACACTAACCAATACATGTACAAGGTAGAGAACATGCTATAGAATTATTCTAAGTTCGAGGATGAACTTTTTATAAGATATGGGGAATTGTAACGACCCAAATTTCCTCAATTAGAGTCCTAAAAGTAATTTAAAAATATTTAAAAATGTTATAGAAATATTCTAGGGATTTTTAGAAATTTTTAGAGTATTTTTATGTAATTTTTGGAGGTCGTTTGGTATTTCTACTAAACGAAGGAAGTTTCGACAAAAAAATATCCAAGCCGAGAATTGAACCCACGACCTTTGGCTCGGGCAAAACCCAACTAACCAGGTGGGCAAACAGATTTTTCTATTTAGAAAAGGCAGCGAATTTATTTAAGATAGTTAACAGAATATTAGATTATAAAAGAGATAAGTTGATGTTGGATTTGTCTGTTTAGAAAAGGTAGCGAATTTATTTAAGATAGTTAACAGAATATTATAAAAGGGATAAGTTGATGTTGGATTTGTCTGTTTAGAAAAGATAGCAAATTTATTTAAGGAGTTAACAGAAATATTAAGTTATAAAAAGGGATAAGTTGATGCTCTGTTTTCCCGTGACTTAAACCATTCTCTCCTTCTCTTCTGCGTACGATGGCGGAGCTCGGGCAGAAAACGAAAGGGAGTTAGGGCATCATCTCCGGCGGCCGACCAAGGTCCTAGAAGCCGTTTTTGTTTGGTTGTGAGTCCAAGAATCAAGGTAAGTGCTTCTCACCTGCAGTAGGAGTAGTTTCGAACCTTTGTTCTTCTTGAATTCGAAGCATAAGAAGCACTTATAGTGCAGATTTTTAATTAAGCCTATAGTGCAGATTTTAATTAAGCTTATAATGTAGATTTTTATGTAGAGCTTATATTGCAAATTTTAATTAAGCGCTTATAGTGTAGATTTTTAATAAGCCTATAGTGCAGATTTAAATTAAGCTTATAATGTAGATTTTTATGTAGAGCTTATATTGCAGATTTTAATTAAGCGCTTATAGTGCAGATTTTTAATTAAGCCTATAGTGCAGATTTTAATTAAGCTTATAATGCAGATTTTTATGTAGAGCTTATATTGCAGATTTTAATTAAGCTTATAGTGCAGATTTTATGTTTGCATAGTATGCAGAAATAGTGTAGCATAGAATGCAGAATCTTTATTAGAATAGTATGAAGAATTTTGATTAGCATAGTATGCAGATTTTTGTTTATGCATTTCAAAGTTAGAATTTGTTTAAACATTTCAGTTTTTAAAGAAGCATTCTTTTATTAGAGGTATTAACAAGTATAAGAAAGATAAAGAAAAGAAAGAAAAAGGCCAATGCCTTAAGTAGATCCCAAAGTCAAGACTTTAGGGATTTTGGCACACAAGGTGCTTAAAGAAAATGCCGAGGTATTGTATATTAGAAGTAATAAAAGATAAGAAGTATTTTACTTTATTTAAGAGGCTAGTACCCGACTTCCGAGGTTGTCGTTAAACAAATCCAGGTGTCCAATTCCGAGGTCTTGGCCCTGGTAGACCGAGGTATGCTCTTTTAGGATTGGTGGCTCACTACCCTAACCTATTAGGGAACGCGCATAAAATGGTACTACGCCTGGGCCCAAGAAGAAAGTTGATTATTATTTTGAAGTATTAAAGTATAAGTTTTTAAACAAGTGAAATAAGATTCAGAAAGTGTTTAAAATTCAGCAAGATTATGCTAGCATGATTGTATAGATTTATTTTAAGCGTTTAACATTTCAGTATGTTTCTTTTGCTTGTAGATGAGCATGAGTAGTTTTCCTTTTGAGCATTCAGCTTTTAGATTTCAGTATATTCACATGCATATTCGAGTTTTGTGAGTTAGATAGCGCTTACTAAGTAATTTTGCTTATAGATGCATTTCCTCTTACTGCAGATAAAGAAAAGGAAAAGCTATAGTAAAGGAAGGCGACAAGGCGGGTGCGGATGGATGTGTGATGCCTGGACTATAGAAGCCTTGGGATTTAGCATAAGAATTTATTAACAAAGAGTTGAGTAGAATGTATTAGATGAGTCATTTAGTCTTCCGTTGCTAGTTAATTGTATGTTTTGAGTTTTTTTTAGAGTTTATGTATTGATCTTTACATGTGAACAACTATAATTAAGTAAAGTTAGTAGTCCGTTAGCGCTCCGCCCTCACAGACCAGTAGTGAGGAGGGTGGGGTGTTACAGGAAAATACTTAGCTATATTTTCAGCTTAAAAATGATTACCTTGAGAAAACATCTTGCCAAATAGCTAAGTTTAGAAAATAATTTAACTAAGTTTAGTTAAAGAAGACTTGATTAAGTACTTAGCTTAAAGGCTTAGCTTTGAAAACATTCTAGAAGATTTGTAATTTAAAAGCCAGGTCATAAATAATTTTAATTTTAAAGCTAATTTTTGAAGACCAGTCAAAAATAGTTTTTAATTTTGAAGTCAAGTCAAATTTAATTTTTATTTTAAAGGAAACTAATTTTAAAACCAACTCAAAATCACTCCCCCTTAATTAATGCCATAATAAATTCTTTGGGTCCAAGAGTCTAAGCATGAGAGGTAAAAAATATATATATTTTCCTAACTTTCCATCTCACTCATTCTAGGTTAACAAGCATGTTCATCTTATGAGTGTAACAACCCAAATTTCCTCATTTTGAGTCCTAATAGTAATTAAAAATATTTAGAAATACTTTAGAAATATTCTAGAGATTTTTAGAAATTTTTAGAGTATTTTTATGCAATTTTTGGAGTTCGTTTGATATTTTTTACCAAAAGAAACAAGTTACAAAAATAAAGAGCTTGAGCTGAGGTTCGAATCGGAGACCTCCGGTTAAGCAAAACCTTAAGTTGTCTCGGCTAACCAAGAACCCAACAGGGCCGTGCTGATTAAATATATAGCGAAATAAACTTAAGCAGTAATAGAAAACAGAAAATATTAAATATAAAAGAGTTTTCGCTGAGATTCGAACCTGCGACCTCTGACCCGGTCAGAGGCTTAAGCGAAGAGCGATAGCCAAGCACCCAAGCGGGCCGTGCTGATTAAAGAAAGAGTGAAATTAATTTAAGTAGTAGTTAATAACAGAAAATAATTAGGTATAAAAGAGGTTCGGCTGAGATTCGAACCCGCAACCTCTGACCCGGTCAGAGGCTTAAGCGAAGCACGATGACCAAGCGCCCAAGCGGGCGGTGCTGAGCAAATATCGGGCGGAAATAAATTTATGTGGTAGTAGATAACAGAAATACTAAGTTATAAAGAGGGATAAGTTGAGGTTTTGTTCCCATGAACGAAAACCCTCGTTCCTCTCTCGCATGCGACGGCGACTCGGCTTGGGCGGAAGAGAAGAACGAAGGAGGCTAGGGTTTTTGTCTCCGGCGGCCGACCAAGGATCAATCCGAAGTTTCCTTCACATCCTCACGATCCTCTCGGCGAGGAGGCACCGGGAATTCGAGCTATCCGAAACCCTAGAAGCTATTTCGGTGGTGAGTCCAAGAACACAAGGTAAGTGCTTCCTCACCTGCAGAAGAGTAGTTTCAGATTCATGTTAGCTTCTTGTTTTGATTTGGAAACATGTTTTAAGGAGCTTTGATTTGGTTTTCTTTGGCTTTCGGTATATGCTGTAAAGGATTGTGGTTGTTAGGAAATTTTAGAATAGACCAAGATTTTGTTTTTCTTCCTTGCAATTCTGTTGAAGCATGTTTAAAGATTTCGGATGCCTTATAAAAGTTTAAGCTGTGAATCAGTTTTATATAGGTTTTGTTTTAAATTTCCAGCAAGCTTAACTTGGTTTATGTTGTGAAAAGGGGCATAAGTAATTCCCTTTAGTTGGTAGGCAACGGGTAGGAAATGTGTTGGGCATCAAGTACGTGGGATTGATTTTTGTATTATGAAGTGAAGATGATCAACCTTTGAAGCTTACTGTTAGCTCTGTTTGTGCTATACAATGGGCATGAACAACCTTCGGTCTTGGAAGCATGCAGCTAGATCTCTTAGCAGTTTAATTAGACCTGCAACCTTAATTTTCTGTAGAAGTAATAGTGTGTACAATTGGTGTGATAACCATGCTAATAGATCCTTGTATCACCTTTCTGTTCGTTTGGGTTATTTCATGCTGACCTGATAAACATGCACGACACCCTTTTAATATGCAATTCAGAACTTCCTTTGTGTTTCCTTGCCGTGGCACTGAGCATGAGGAATCATTATTGTTCTTTTGTTGGTTTTCAGTAGCAAATCCTGTGCTAGTTGCAATGCAGATTTAGTTTTAGTTGAATCAATGAATATGAACAACATATTTCTTTAGCTTACTGTTTAATTTATGAGGCATTCTTTTATTAGAAGTATTAACAAGTATAAGTCAATTGTTATAAGAATAGTTTCTTATCTTGCTCCAGATTTTGTACATATACATCTATGAGTAATTATAAGTAAAGGAAGACCAAGGTCTTAATTTTGATCCTAAATTCCAGCATTGAGGATCCGCAGCACGCCTAGTGTTTGAAGAAATGCCGAGGCATTATATATTAGAAGTAATAAAAGATAACAAGTATTTTATTTTTTAAAGAGGCTAGTACCCGACTTCCGAGGTTGTCGTTAAACAAATCCAGGTGACCGTTTCTGAGGTCTCGACCCTGGTAAGACCGAGGTCTTTACCCTCGTAGGACTGATGGCTCGCTACCTCAGCTTTACTAGGGAGCGCGCAATGGTACTACGCCTGGGCCCAAGAAAGAAGTTATTATTATTTTGAAGTATTAAAGTATAAGTTTTTAAACAAGTGAAATAAGCTTCACATAAGTTTAAAATCAGCAGATTTAGTTTCCTTTTATGCTAGCATGTATTTAGAATTTTCTTGCTGTTATTTGCTATTAGATGTGCAGCTTTACATGTTTAGCATTTTAGTATGTTCACATGCATATTCGAGTTTTGTGAGTTAGATAGCGCTTACTAAGCATCTTGCTTATAGTTGCATTTCCTCTTACTGCAGATAAAGGAAAGGAAAAGCTATAGTGAAGGAAGGCGACAAGGAGGTGCTGGTGGATGTGTGATGTTTAGACTATGGAAGCCTCGGGACTTAGTTTTAAAGCTTATTAAGAATTTTGTATTCAGAATGTTGGAACTATCCTTTCATGTTATTAGATTTGCTCATTGGATATTTTATGTTTAGAACTCTTTCCTTTAATTGCTATGCACATTGGTTTATTATCTGAGTTGTAGATATTGTTGCATGTATGTTCAGATTAACATATATAGTTGTAGCATGTTTAGATTAATTTATAGTTTTAGTTGAGAACAAATGCTTGAGTTGAGTGTATAGATGAGTGATTTAGTTTTCCGCTGCTAGTTAATTGCATGTTTTGAGTTTTTGAGAGTTTTAAGCATAGATATTTTCATGTGAGCAACATTAGTTAAGTAAAGTTAGTAGTCCAGTAGCGCCCCATCCTCACTGACTAGTAGTGAGGAGGGTGGGGTGTTACAAGTTGGTATCAGAGCAGTTCCCATTCTCCATCATCACACACACATCAGTGTCAGCCTTGTCGTCTTCAAGTAAGAAAGTATTTAAAATTTTTACTTAGTATGCTTTTCCTTATTATTTATGTGTAGTATAAAGAAATGTTTAGAAGTACTGCTCACCTGTAGTAAGAGGTGTTTTCTGTTAATTTCTCGTCGTAGAAATATTGTATGTGCAGATTTCTTTTGTGTTCTATGCATGTTTTCAAAGAATTTTAAAATAATTTTTAAATGATTTTCAAAATAATTTTAAAATGATTTTGGAAAGGATTTTTAAAATAATTTTTTAAATGATTTTCAAAGGATTTTTAAAATAATTTTTAAAATGATTTTCAAAAGGATTTTAAAAATAATTTTTAAATGATTTTCAAAAGGATTTTTAAAATAATTTTTTAAAATGATTTTCAAAGGGATTTTTAAAATAGTTTTTAACTAATTTTGAAATAGTTTTCAAAATATTTTTTGAATAATTTTTTAAAATAATTTTTTAAAACAATTTTTTAAATAAGTTTTTAAAGGAATTTGATTTTAAATTATTAATTTAATTTAATTTGATTTTAAATTATTAATTTAATTTAATTTGATTTTGAATTATTAATTTAATTTGATTTTTAATTATTAATTTAATTTGATTTGATTTGATTTTTAATTATTAATTTAATTTGATTTGATTTTAAATTATTAATTTAATTTAATTTAATTTTTAATTTTTAATTTAATTTAATTTTGATTTTGATCCTTAGTCATCTCACCCGATCTAAATTTTAAATTAGGGAATCCTATAATTTTGTGAGATGAATTGGGTTCAATTATAGGGTTTGGATTAACTTTGTGTTAGATTCAGGTTTAGTTTTGGACTCAACAAATAGGCATTCTTTGGATAAACTTCTGGGCTATGGTGAGCCACTTGGACATCATTAAAGTAACCATGCCTTCGAGATTTTCCAAATAGTCCTATCCAATGAACTTAATACAAAACTTTGGTCTAACTAGTTAGGATCCATAAATGGTAGCTTCAGTTAGTTCCACTTAGCCAAATGCACCAGGTCGAAGACATATCTTCCTAGACATGCATAGACTAAATTTTCTTAACGTACTATCATCCAAACTTTTACCAGTTCCATAGGTCAAGTTAAACTTGTTCCCTTTCTAATTAGTTCTAATTACCCTGACAGGTAGCTTGGTTTTGGAGGTGCCAGCTATTCTGGAGCCTCCCCCTATATTATTGATAATTTTATTTAAATTTACAAATTAGATTTGAGTTATATTCCTTTGATGGTTTATCTTTTTATTTGGATATTTTTCCTATTTGCTCCCCCTGGATCATAGCCTCGATATGATCTATCACGGTAATAGACTTGATCCTTGGGGAGCCAATATTGACTAAGTCAAAAAATTCATTAGTTAAGTTAACAAGTTTAAGTTAACTTTTAGGTTGACTTTTAGTTTGATTTAGTTTAGATCTAATTTAATTCAATTTAAGGTTAGATTAAAGTTAGATTCAATTTTAGTTTAGGTTTAGGTTAGATTTAAATTAAGTTTAGATTTAAGTTAGATTTAAATTAAGTTTAGTAAATAAAAGGTACCTGATTATAGCTTGGTTTGTAGTGTTTAAGTTTTACTTTAGACTTATAACCCAAGTCTAGATTTTGTTGATTAGTTAAATTATTAATAATCTTTTCTAACTTATCTATTTTATCTTATAAGATATTACTTTGTTTCTCTAATTTTCTCAATGTTAATTTCTTATGTTTATTAAATAATTTTAAGTTATTCTTATTTAGATTTGAATTAACTCTATTTATTGTATTGTTAGCATGCATATCCAATTTTGAAGAAAAATCTATACTAGAGCAAGCAGGATTATTTAGAGTACCGACATGTGTTGAAAAGCTTGGATTTTCATATAATGTAAATTTATTTACCTTGATTTCTCTCCCTGGATTATTGGGTCTTCTTTCTGGGCATTGTCTTTTGCAGTGACCCATTCATTTTCACTTAGAGCATTCAATGTGCTTCTTCCCTTTCTTGATCGTTTTCTCCTTCTCCTCCGATTGTGCTAACCGAATCTTATGAGTAGGGCACTCGTTTCTATAGTGCCCTCTCTCCCTACACTTAAAACAAGTTATGTGAAATTTACAATTTGAATTTATAATTTTACCTTTAGGATCCATGATAGGAATCTCCCCCTTGACTGTTGCCATTTCAAATTCTGACTCAGATTCAAATATCTCATCTTTAGCCATCAATGCTATGAAATCAGTATGCTCTGATTCTTCTGAGTTTGGTTCGGAGGTTGACTCTGGGGATTCAAATTCAGATTTAGACTCAGCTTCTATTTGATCTTCTAGCTCTGAAGGGATCTCATAAAGCTTGAGCAATTTCTCCCAAAGCTCCTTAGCATTGATGAACTTTCCAACTCGATCAAGATCTGAATTTGTTAGTCCGCATAGGAGAGTCCATATTGCTTTTGCATTTGCCTCAAATTTTCTTATTGTTTGTGCATCCCACTTGTCACAGGCGATGGGTACACCTTCTTCGATGGGGAGAATAAATCCAATATGGACTAGTATGGTCCATATATCTGTAACACCCACGAAATTTTAAGATAAGTATATGAGCATTAATCTCTTTAGAGCATGAAAGTAAGAGGAATCAAAGAAATAAATAATAGAAATAAAAAGAAGAAGAGGTCAAGGTTTGAACCTTGGAACTCCCACAAATAATGAAGATAAATTAATGCATGACAACCACTAGGATAATGATTTACATATGGATAGGAAAGAATGGAATCTTAGTTAAAGGTGAGAAGAAAAATAAAAGAAAACTAAGCAAAAGAGCAAGAGAATACCAAGTGACTTACCTCCTCTTCCTCTTGGTTAAGAGAAGGAACAAGAAGAAGGCTGTTGGAACCCCATGGTTGTTTTGGTGTGAACAAGTTAAGTTAGGTCCTGCGTTGTATTTAACCTTGTGTCTAAGTGTGCAGGAACTTAGGAGCATAGGTACTCGAGCGGAAGACGCAGCTAGCGAGAAGGACGACAGTCCGAGGGACGAGGTGCTGCGGAAGAGTACCCCGGTGGACGAGAAGGAAGCGTGTGGTGGTTCCGAGGGACGAAAGCCGGAGCGGAAGATTGCTCGGGGAGCAAGAGACGCAGCTAGCGAGAAGGTCGGCACAGGGTGCGACCGAGGGACGAAGACAGGACGTGAAGCCGGAGCGGAAGGCTGCTCGAGAAGACCGGAAGTTGGGTTCGGGTGAGCCCTATTCCGGATGGCAGAGAACACCCAAGTAAGCGGATCCGGAGCGGAAGACCCGGACCGAGGCGGGACTGAAACGGAGCAGAGGTCTCGAACGCAAAAGTCAACCAGAGTTGACTTTTTGCTCCGGGGTGCCCGGAATTCCAAGTTTGACCAGAACGCATCTTTTGCGTTCTAGACGTTGGGGGATAAAGTTTTATCCCCCCAGGGCGCCCGGAACCCTTCCAGGCGCCCCGACCAAGGCTATAAATATAGCCTTGGTCCAGAAGCTTTTCAATGAACTCACTGATTGTAAATCCAGTGCTTGCACACTCTCTTTTAGTCTAAGCTTCTGTTTTCTGCACTTCAACGTTGTACGAGGCTTCTCCACCCGAAGGAGTTTTATTGAGCTTAATCTTCCTTGGATTAACAACCACATCGGTTGTAACCAAGTAAATCTTTTGTGCCTCGCTTTTCTTTATGCTTTTAATTTATCTGCTTAACTTAATTATGCAAGTGTTAGCCTAAAGAGTTCGAGGAGGGCTTGTTTTCTTTTTTGTGTTAGCAGGATATCCAACAACCCCCTCCTAGTCGGCCCAACGGTCCTACAAGTGGTATCAGAGCCGAGTACGCCTCAGAAGGACTAACCGCCGTCTGAAGCAACAAAACAATGGCCGGAGCTAGCGACTACCCACCAGCATTCGAGGGGGAGTTTGCCTCTTGGAGGCAAAGAATGGAGGTATATCTAAACTCAGATGTTGGTATTGTTTCAATAATGAAATATGGTTATGAAGAACCGAAGAACACGAACGGAGAAAGACTTGATCTACGCCTCTGGAACAAAAAGCAGCGTAACGAATCGATGGCAAATGGACGGGCAGAATTTCATCTCCTAACCGTGATACCAAATGAAGATCTCAGAAGAATCGGCGAATACAACGACGTAAAAGAACTTTGGGAAAAGTTCTTAAAACTCTACGAAGAACAAGTCGAGGCCAACTCCAACACTGATCCGTCATCTGAAGAGTCCGCAACAGCCCCAACAACCGAAGTACATCTCGAGGACACAGAAAACCCTTCTTCACTGAGCATCGTTGAAGGGGGAGAAACTTCGGAAGAAAGCAATTCAACAGGGGGAGAACCAATGACCGACAAGGTAAGTAAGGTATGGACTCGAACCTCTGATCAATTAAATGATTCAATCGAAAAATTGCCTAAGGAGTCTTTCGAATCAGAAATTGAATCATCGAAAGAATTTTTCGAATTAGAAAATCAATTGTCAAACCTGTCTTGCAAATCAAAAATATTATTTAAATAATTTTGCAAGTTAGAAATTTTATCGAAAAACTTTTGTAAATTGCAAAACATTTATTCGAAAGAAGTATGCAAATTAGAAGTGTTGTCGAAAACTGTCTTCGAATATTTTTTCGAATTACAAATTACTTTCTCGAAAGAGTTTTGCGATTTAGAAATTGAGTCATCGAAAAAGTGTTTCGGATTAAGAAATCTTTTATTAATAAATTCCTGCAAATTAGAATTTTTATCACAAAATATTCTTTCAAACGAATTTTGCACATTGCCGAAAGAATTTTTTAGATTATCAAAAAATTTTATCAAGTTTATGCCAATGAAATATTTTTGTGAAGTAGAAATTCAAAAAATTATAGAAATTAACATGATACAATTTTTTGCACGTTTAATATTTGTGGCTTTAAATTTGAAAAAGTGTGATTTAAGAAGTTTTAATAAATTGAAATGGAAATTTAAAACTTTTTGATATAAGTATTAAAATAAATAAATGCATAGAAAATTCTTTTAATGTTATCAATCTTCCTAAATTTTCTTGCATAAATTTTTGAGCTTAGAAAGTTTTTTTTGGTGAAAACTTAGAAATTTTTTAAAAGTTATTCTTTGACTTAAAATCTTTTTCCTTAACTTGGAAATATGCTTTCTCGGGAAATCATTGAAATAGATTTCTATAATCTTTCTAAGTGTCTAACCCTTAGATTGTTTTTTTTCTCAAACCCCATTTTTATTGTGATCAAAGGGGGAGAAGAGGGAAAGTATAAGTCTAGGGGGAGGTAGAATTCATTTTTTCTATCATGATGCACGTTATTGAAAATTGAAAATTGAACATTGTTTAATTTTTCATATCTATTTATGACCCTAGCTTAACTTGGGTTGATCACACCAAAAAGGGGGAGATTGTTGGAACCCCAAGGTTGTTTTGGTGTGAACAACAAGTTAAGTTAGGTCCTGCGTTGTATTTAACCTTGTGTCTAAGTGTGCAGGAACTTAGGAGCACAGGTACTTGAGCGGAAGACGTAGCTAGCGAGAAGGACGGCAGTCCGAGGGACGAGGTGCTGCGGAAGAGTACCCCGGTGGACGAGAAGGAAGCGTGTGGTGGTTCCGAGGGACGAAAGCCGGAGCGGAAGATTGCTCGGGGAGCAAGAGACGCAGCTAGCGAGAAGGTCGGCACAGGGTGCGACCGAGGGACGAAGACTGCGGATGAGTACGCTGGTGGACGAGAAGGAAACACGCAGCGATTCCGAGGGACGAGAAGCCGGAGCGGAAGGCTGCTCGAGAAGACCGGAAGTTGGGTTCGGGTGAGCCCTATTCCGGATGGCAGAGATCACCCAAGTAAGCGGATCCAGAGCAGAAGACCTGGACCGAGGCGGGACTGAAACGGAGCAGAGGTCCCGAACACAAAAGTCAACCAGAGTTGACTTTTTGCTCCGGGGCGCTCGGAACTGTCCGGGGCGCCCGGAGCAGCCCGGGGCGCCCGGAATGTGAAGTTTGACCAGAACGCATCTTTTGCGTTCTGGACATTGGGGGATAAAGTTTTATCCCCCCAGGGCGCCCGGAACCCTTCCAGGCGCCCCGACCAAGGCTATAAATATAGCCTTGGTCCAGAAGCTTTTCAATGAACTCACTGATTGTAAATCCAGTGCTTGCACACTCTCTTTTAGTCTAAGCTTCTGTTTTCTGCACTTCAACGTTGTACGAGGCTTATCCGCCCGAAGGAGTTTTATTGAGCTTAATCTTCCTTGGATTAACAACCACATCGGTTGTAACCAAGTAAATCTTTTGTGCCTCTCTTTTCTTTATGCTTTTAATTTATCTGCTTAACTTAATTATGCAAGTGTTAGCCTAAAGAGTTCGAGGAGGGCTTGTTTTCTTTTTTGTGTTAGCAGGATATCCAACAACCCCCACCTAGCCGGCCCAACGGTCCTACAAAGGCAAGTTGCCTTCCTCACCCTTCCCTCTCCTCATTTTCGTGGGAATCAAGAGAGGAGTGATGGATGAATTAAGGGAAGGATTAATGAAGGCATAAATTCCCCTCAAGATGAATAAATAGAAAATGAGAAAAGAAATCTCTCATTTTTCTCCTTCTTCCTCCTCCTTCTCCCTTCTCTCTTCTCCACCGAGACCAAGGGGTCTTCCCTCTCCTTGATCCGAACACTAAGTTAAATTCTTCTCCAAGAAAGCTAATTTCTGAGAAGAAATCTTCAAGTTCTAGCCCTTCCAAGCAAAGGAAACCAAAGGAGGCACAAGAAGAAGAAGCTTCTTCCTTTCTTTAGCAACTAGAACATTTTTCTCTAAGAGAAACCACAAGCGAAAGGATGTAAGTTCCCCTCACCTGTGGTACAATAGCTTATAGGGATTTTTCATGTAAATAGATTTGCTTAACAACCTAGGTATTGTTTCATGAAAATCCATGGTTTTTAACCAAGATCAAAAGAAAGAATCTAAGTTTAAAGACCTAACTAGATGTGCTCAATATACTTCTTGTGACATGTATATTATGGTAGGAGTTTATCCTTATGTTTTTACGCTAAAAGGGTTATAGGTTCATGAACTTAATATTTCGGCCAAGCATGAACAAAAGAACTAGAAGAGCTTCAAAACTAAACTAAGCATGATCTCTTGTACTCATAATATGTGCTCTATGATAATAGTGTGGTTAACATATTTGTTCCCAATTGTATGTTGATTTAACTTAATTTTCATTCACATGGGTATTCGGCCATGATAAAACTAAAAGCCTAGGAGAGCTTTAAATCTAAAACTAAGCATGCTATGTTTCTCTAAGATAGGGTAATTATGATGTGCCATGATTGTATGAAGATATAAACCCTATTTCATATGCAAGAAGATTCGGCCATATTAAGATGTGAAGCCTAGGGAAAATTTATAACAAGTCTAAGATGCTCATGACCTTCTTGATGAAATGATATGAAGTTAACTTGTTGCTTTTATGCTTATTTGTTGCATAGAATGATGATTACATGTCTATAACCTTCGGCCACTTAAGGTTCCAAGACCTAGGATGATTAGAACTTGAACCAAATTGCTTATGTTATTTCCTTATAAATGATACCATGAAATTGTGTAGATTCTCATGCTTTTTAGGACACTTGAACTTTGGTTTTGAGTCCTACACCATTCGTCCATATCATGTTTAAGGGCCTAGGAAACCTAGAACCTAACTCAACTATGCTCATGTTAGTCCTTAAAATGTTTGCTATGAAATATGTTTAAGGTTCTCATGCTTTTTAGGACACTTGAACTTTGGTTTTGAGTCCTACACGATTCGGCCATATCATGTTTAAGGGCCTAGGAAACCTAGAACCTAACTCAACTATGCTCATGTTAGTCCTTAAAATGTTTGCTATGAAATATGTTTAAGGTTCTCATGCTTTTTAGGACACTTGAACTTTGGTTTTGAGTCCTACACTATTCGGCCATATCATGTTTAAGGGCCTAGGAACCCTAGAACCTAAGTCAACTATGCTCATGTTATTCCTTGGAATGTTTGCTATGAAAGTTGTTTAAGGCTCTCATGCTTTTAGGATACTTGAACCTTAGCATCAAGTCCTACAAGTTTCGGCCATGATGAAAGTAGAGACCTAGGAATCTAAGAACCCAAACCAAACATGTTCAAAGTATTCCTTATGATGTAAGATATAATAAAGGCTTGGGGTTCATATGCTTTCATGTTGCTTACTAAACTAGGTCACAAATTAGCATGTTTCGGCCATCACATGATATTAGGGTAGAAACCTAATTATGATCTTTTATGTGCCTCACATGCAATGCTTTATGACATGATAAGAATATGCTATGTAGCTATACTCGTTTATGTGATTAGGACTTATGAGTAACAATGTGCTATATGCCTAAATTCATGATATGCTGTATGCTCAAATTTATGATGTGCTGTGTGCTTAATTATGCTTATGACCATGATATGCTGTATGCTCAAATTCATGATATGCTGTGTGCTCAAATTTATGATGTGCTGTATGCTTAATTATGCTTATGATCATGATATGCTGTGTGCTTAAATATGCTTATGATCATGATATGCTGTGTGCTCAAATTCATGATGTACTGTGTGCTTAATTATGCATGTGATCATGATATGCTGTGTGCCCAAATTCATGATATGCTATGTGCTCAATTTCACATGCTTTAAGTATGCCTAAGAGTTGCCTCCCTACAAGTGGGATCAAGAGCACTCTTCATGATATGAATATGACATGAAAGTTATGCTAAGAATTTTATTATTATGACATGCTACTTTACTTTTAAGGCTTGTACCAAGGGTGGGCTCCATAAGCGCCCCGGGGTCGATGGACTAAGAAACGGGCCTCGTTAGGGATGGGCTCCTAAGTGCCCCTAGGTCGATGGACTAAGAAACCGGCCAAGTATGTATGCCTTGTAGGGTTCAAGACTTGCTACCTTGGACCTACATAGGACGCGCGCATTTATGTATGTGGTACAAGCCGGGGACCTAATCATGTTGAGATTATGTTTAAGTATGTATGTTATAAGTTTTAAAAGACATGTTGCATATGTTTTCATGATGCATGTTTAAGAGTTCACCTTGCATATACCTTAGGTGATGCCATGATACCTTATGTTTATGACATGATGATGCAATGATATTTATGATGATGCTTATGACATGTATGATGTTATGTTGTGTGATACCATGATATCTTATGTTTATGTTGTGATCATGCCATGATATGCTACAGGATATGATGAAATTAATTCCATATGATATGACTTGTGTTCTTAATATGCTATACGATTTTTGTGAGTAGGAAATGAACTTACTGAGCCATGAGTGCTCACAGCTTACTTTCTTGTACTACAGATAAGGGCAAGCGATGAATGAACTAGGGGAGCAGCAGGAGGGGCTAGAAGGATGTGTGTGGCAGTGATTTGGCTAACGAAAAAGAAAAGACCTGCTTTCATAAAAATAAGAATTATGCCTAGCTTTTTGTCACTACTTCATATCTCCATGATATTTTATTATGTGTTTGAGCATCATGTCTCAAAAATATGTTAAGTATGCTGTGTGGTTTATACGTTAGATGATTTGTCATGGTGATTTAAAAACTAAAGAAAAGTTTTAAAATTTTACGAATAAGACTTCCGCTGTAATTAGTAAGTAAGTATGGTAAAGTAACCCCTGTGGCCTTAGCAGGAGGGGCGGGGCGTTACAATTTGTATCAGAGCCAGGTTAGCCTCTCACTACACACATGTCAAGCCTCTATCCTGCCGCTCCAAGTAAGAATTTATATGTTTAAGTTAAATTCTTTTGTTATGATGCCTTAATATTATGCATGTTTACTTATCCTGTCTGATTATGATATGTCACAACTATAGGATAGGTATGCATGATGGTAGAATAAGAATGATAACGACCCTATGTTAACTTGGATAGAAATAACAATAATTTATTGTCGTTTAATGAAGATAAGCATGGCTAGGAGACGCACTACTCGAGCAGACGAGACAGCGACTCCACCGGATCTGACACAGATAGTTACCGACCTCCAGCATCAGATCACGGAGCAACAACAGCTTATTACGACTTTAATGGGTCAGCAAGAAAATCCTGCCACCCCGCCAGTAAATCAGAATGCAGTGCCTATTATTCCAGTAGCTGCACCAGTACCACCGATAGCCCCTATCCCGGTGGTCCGACAGGAGACCTACTTGATCCAGTGGATAAGGTTGAAGCCGGAGAATTTCTCAGGTACTTGCGAGCCATGGGACGCCCAGGCCTGGTTCAAGACAGTTGAAAGCATAGTAGAACTATTGGACTGCCCTGTACCGGAAAAGATCAAATGTGTATCATTCTGTTTTTCCAGAGATGCAAGGATGTGGTGGGAAAGAGTGAAGGCAAAGAGACAGATTAATCTGATGACCTGGATGGACTTCGAGACAGAGTTCTTTGAAGAGCTCTTCCATATGCAAGTGACGAACCGACACTATGACGAGTTCACCGAGTTCCGTCAAAGTGACCTATCAGTGAACGAGGCGGTAAAACGCTTCAAACGTTTGGCACGCCTATGTCCAGAGTTGGTTCGCACATAAAGAGAAAGGGTCAGACTGATGCTGAAGATGCTTCGACCCGAGATAGCATTAAATGTGGCCGGTGGAATTAATAGGTCGCAGACTACAGAGGAACTGGTCAGCAATGCCCTAATTACAGAACACTATCAGAAAGCAATGAACGAGAACAAGAATCAGACACGAGCAGAAGGACAGAGACCTCAGAGTACTAAAACAGGCTGGAAAGGAACCCCTACCAGGAAAAGGAAGCAATGAGACAATGCTAAAGGTGGTCCAGTGAATAAGCAACCGAAGTACCCTCAGTGTACTATTTGTGGGAAGCTGCATCCCGGAGTAAGTCACAAAGGTACAAGAAAATGCTATAATTGCGGACGGGAAGGACATTTGACCAAAGACTGCACTAACCGGTTTCAGGCACCACCCCAGCAGTATAACCAGAACAGGAGTGCCCCTCCACAACTACACCAGATGCAAACTGCTATAGAAGGGACTTTGATCATCCAAGGGAGATTGGAAGCCCCGCCAGCGATGACAGACGCCAGAGTTTTCTCGCTTACTAAAGAAGATGTGGCAAGCGCCTCTACTGTCGTTACAGGTCAGCTGCCTATTTTCAGTCAGTATGCTTTAGTATTGTTTGATACTGGGGCGACACATTCGTTCGTCTCAGCACCATTTACGAAGAAATTAGACATGCCACCCCAAACACTAAATGGCACGTTCTTAACAACCCTACCATCTGGGGAAGTTATGCCATCAGATCATATGCTGCGGGCCATACTTATCCGAATTGCAGACAGGGAACTCTACAGCAATCTGATAGTACTCGACATGCGAGATTATGACGTTATACTGGGCATGGATTTCCTGAGCAAGTACGGTGCCTCAATCGAGTGCCGTAAGAAGAAGGTAGTCTTCCGACCTGAAGCTGAACCGATGTTTGAGTTTATTGGGGAATCTGGGAAAGAAATTAAAAGATTCTTATCAGCTGTAAAGGCACAGAGTATGTTAGACAAAGGATATACTGGATTTCTAGCGCACGTGGTTGATACAAGACAAACCGGGAACCCGAAACTAGAAGAGCTCAGGGTAGTATGCAACTATCCAGAAGTGTTTCCCCAAGAACTACCGGGATTGCCCCCTGATAGGGAAATGGAATTTGCGATCGAATTAGTTCCGGGTACTAAACCGATCTCTAAAGCACCTTACCGGATGTCGCCGACTGAGTTAAAGGAACTTCAAGAATAGCTACGAGAGTTACTCGACAAGGGGTTTATTCGCCCTAGTCACTCTCCATGGGGAGCTCCAGTACTGTTTGTGAAAAAGAAGGATGGGTCTATGCGAATGTGTATAGACTACCGAGCACTGAATAACGTGACAATTAAGAACAGGTACCCCCTTCCACGGATCAATGATTTGTTCGATCAATTGAAGGGAGCAACTGTCTTCTCAAAGATTGACCTAAGGTCCGGCTATCATCAAGTGAAAGTGAAACAAGATGATATACCAAAGACAACCTTTCGAACAAGATACGGACACTATGAGTTCGAAGTTATGCCCTTCGGAGTAACAAATGCCCCTGCAGTATTCATGGATTTGATGAATCGGGTGTTTACGGCTTATCTCGACAAATTTGTGATCGTCTTCATTGACGATATTCTCATCTATTCGAGAACCCAAGAAGAGCATGCAGAACACCTGAATACAGTATTTCAGATTCTTCGAGAGAAACAACTATATGAAAAGTTCTCCAAATGTGAGTTCTGGCTAGATAGAATATCATTCTTGGGTCATATTATCTCCAAAGATGGAGTCATGGTAGATCCAAGCAAGATTGAAGCAGTAAATAACTGGAATAGGCCAAAGAATGCCAGCGAAGTCAGGAGTTTTTTGGGGTTAGCGGGCTACTATAGGAAGTTCGTAGAGGATTTCTCTAAAATTTCAGCCCCTATGACGGTTCTCACCAAGAAAAACAAAAAGTATGAATGGACGGATGACTGCGAGAGGAGTTTTACGGAACTGAAATGGAGACTGACCAGTGCTCCGATCCTTACTCTTCCTGAAAGTAACAAAGGCTTTGATATGTACAGCGATGCCTCCTTACTAGGAATTGGAGCTGTACTTATGCAAGATGGAAAAGTCATTGCCTATGCCTCTAGACAACTCAAAGAGCATGAAAGGAATTACCCCGTTCATGATTTAGAGCTAGCAGCGGTGGTCTTCGCTCTAAAAACATGGAGGCATTACTTATATGGGGCCCAGTGCAGGATTTATACAGATCACCAGACTCTAAAATATTTCTTCACGCAGAAGGACCTAAATATGAGACAACGCAGATGGCTTGAGTTAGTCAAGTACTATGATTGTGAGATATTTTATCACCCCAGTAAAGCGAACAAGGTGGTCGATGCACTCAGTAGGAAGTCCGGCACCACCTGACGTCGCTATTTTTTTTAAGTTCGAGGACGAACTTTCTATGAGGTATGAGTTACTGTAACACCCACGAAATTTTAAGATAAGTATATGAGCATTAATCTCTTTAGAGCATGAAAGTAAGAGGAATCAAAGAAATAAATAATAGAAATAAAATGAAGAAGAGGTCAAGGTTTGAACCTTGGACCTCCCACAAATAATGAAGATAAATTGATGCATGACAAACACTAGGATAATGATTTACACAAGGATAGGAAAGAATGGAATCTTAGTTAAAGGTGAGAAGAAAAATAAAAGAAAACTAAGCAAAAGAGCAAGAGAATACCAAGTGACTTATCTCCTCTTCCTCTTGGTTAAGAGAATGAACAAGAAGAAGGCAAGTTGCCTTCCTCACCCTTCCCTCTCCTCATTTTCGTGGGAATCAAGAGAGGAGTGATGGATGAATTAAGGGAAGGATTAATGAAGGCATAAATTCCCCTCATGATGAATAAATAGAAAATGAGAAAAGAAATCTCTCATTTTTCTCCTTCTTCCTCCTCCTTCTCCCTTCTCTCTTCTCCACCGAGACCAAGGGGTCTTCCCTCTCCTTGATCCGAACACTAAGTTAAGTTCTTCTCCAAGAAAGCTAATTTCCGAGAAGAAATCTTCAAGTTCTAGCCCTTCCAAGCAAAGGAAACCAAAGGAGGCACAAGAAGAAGAAGCTTCTTCCTTTCTTTAGCAACTAGAACATTTTTCTCTAAGAGAAACCACAAGCGAAAGGATGTAAGTTCCCCTCACCTGTGGTACAATAACTTATAGGGATTTTTCATGTAAATAGATTTGCTTAACAACCTAGGTATTGTTTCATGAAAATCCATGGTTTTCAACCAAGATCAAAAGAAAGAAATCTAAGTTTAAAGACCTAACTAGATGTTATCGATATACTTCTTGTGACATGTATATTATGGTAGGAGTTTATCCTTATGTTTTTATGCTAAAATGGTTGGTTGAATTATAGGTTCATGAACTTAATATTTCGGCCAAGCATGAACAAAAGAACTAGAAGAGCTTCAAAACTAAACTAAGCATGATCTCTTGTACTCATAATATGTGCTCTATGATAATAGTGTGGTTAACATATTTGTTCCCAATTGTATGTTGATTTAACTTAATTTTAACTCACATGGGTATTCGGCCATGATGAAACTAAAAGCCTAGGAGAGCTTTAAATCTAAAACTAAGCATGCTATGTTTCTCTAAGATAGGGTAATTATGATGTGCCATGATTGCATGAAGATATAAACCCTATTTCATATGCAAGAAGATTCGGCCATATTAAGATGTGAAGCCTAGGGAAAATTTATAAGAAGTCTAAGATGCTCATGACCTTCTTGATGAAATGATATGAAGCTAACTTGTTGCTTTTATGCTTATTTGTTGCATAGAATGATGATTACATGTCTATAACCTTCGGCCACTTAAGGTTCCAAGACCTAGGATGATTAGAACTTGAACCAAATTTCTTATGTTATTTCCTTATAAATGATACCATGAAATTGTGTAGATTCTCATGCTTTTTAGGACACTTGAACTTTGGTTTTGAGTCCTACACCATTCGTCCATATCTTGTTTAAGGGCCTAGGAAACCTAGAACCTAACTCAACTATGCTCATGTTAGTCCTTAAAATGTTTGCTATGAAATATGTTTAAGGTTCTCATGCTTTTTAGGACACTTGAACTTTGGTTTTGAGTCCTACACCATTCGGCCATATCATGTTTAAGGGCCTAGGAAACCTAGAACCTAACTCAACTATGCTCATGTTAGTCCTTAAAATGTTTTCTATGAAATATGTTTAAGGTTCTCATGCTTTTTAGGACACTTGAACTTTAGTTTTGAGTCCTACACCTTTCGGCCATATCATGTTTAAGGGCCTAGGAACCCTAGAACCTAACTCAACTATGCTCATGTTATTTCTTGGAATGTTTGCTATCAAAGTTGTTTAAGGTTCTCATGCTTTTAGGACACTTGAACCCTAGCATCAAGTCCTACAAGTTTCGGCCATGATGAAAGTAGAGACCTAGGAATCTAAGAACCCAAACCAAACATGTTCAAAGTATTCCTTATGATGTAAGATATGATAAAGGCTTGGGGTTCATATGCTTTCATGTTGCTTACTAAACTAGGTCATAAATTAGCATGTTTCGGCCATCACATGATATTAGGGTAGAAACCTAATTATGAGCTTTTATGTGCCTCACATGCAATGCTTTATGACATGATAAGAATATGCTATGTAGCTATACTCGTTTATGTGATTAGGACTTATGAGTAACAATGTGCTATATGCCTAAATTCATGATATGTTGTATGCTCAAATTTATGATGTGATGTGTGCTTAATTATGCTTATGACCATGATATGCTGTGTGCTCAAATTCATGATATGCTGTGTGCTCAAATTTATGATGTGCTGTGTGCTTAATTATGCTTATGATCATGATATGCTGTGTGCTTAAATATGCTTATGATCATGATATGCTGTGTGCTCAAATTCATGATGTGCTGTGTGCTTAATTATGCATGTGATCATGATATGCTGTGTGCCCAAATTCATGATATGCTATGTGCTTAATTTCATATGCTTTAAGTATGCCTAAGAGTTGCCTCCCTACAAGTGGGATCAAGAGCACTCTTCATGATATGAATATGACATGAAAGTTATGCTAAGAATTTTATTATTATGACATGCTACTTTACTTTTAAGGCTTGTACCAAGGGTGGGCTCCATAAGCGCCCCGGGGTCGATGGACTAAGAAACGGGCCTCGTTAGGGATGGTCTCCTAAGTGCCCCTAGGTCGATGGACTAAGAAACGGGCCAAGTATGTATGCCTTGTAGGGTTCAAGACTTGCTACCTTGGACCTACATAGGACGCGCACATTTATGTATGTTGTACAAGCCGGGGCCCTATTCATGTTGTGATTTAGTTTAAGTATGTATGTTATAAGTTTTAAAAGACATGTTGCATATATTTTTATGATGCATGTTTAAGAGTTCACCTTGCATATACCTTAGGTGATGCCATGATACCTTATGTTTATGACATGATGATGCCATGATATTTATGATGATGCTTATGACATGTATGATACCATGATATTTATGATGATGCTTATGACATGTATGATGTTTATGTTGTGTGATACCATGATATCTTATGTTTATGTTGTGATCATGCCATGATATGCTACAGGATATTATGAAATTAACTCCATATGATATGACTTGTGTTCTTAATATGCTATACAGTTTTTGTGAGTAGGAAAGGAACTTACTGAGCCATGAGTGCTCACATCTTACTTTCTTGTACTACCGATAAGGGCAAGGGATGGATGAACTAGGGGAGCAGCAGGAGGGGCTAGAAGGATGTGTGTGGCAGTGATTTGGCTAACGAAAAAGAAAAGACCTGCTTTCATAAAAATAAGAATTATGCCTAGCTTTATGTCACTACTTCATATCTCCATGATATTTTATTATGTGTTTGAGCATCATGTCTCAAAAATATGTTAAGTATGCTGTGTGGTTTATACGTTAGATGATTTGTCATGGTGATTTAAAAGCTAAAGAAAAGTTTTAAAATTTTACGAATAAGACTTCCGCTGTAATTAGTAAGTAAGTATGATAAAGTAACCCCCGTGGTCTTAGCAGGAGGGGCGGGGCATTACAATATCAGCTTGGATCTTCAGTTGATGCTCCATCTGGTCTTTCCAGTATCTGAAATTCTCGCTGGACGGAAGTGATAGGCATGTGGAGCTATACCCATCTTCGTAGGCCATTAAGATGGAATCTCGCAAAATAAAAACAATAAAACTTGTTTCAAGACTTAGTCCTGGATTAGTAGTGCGGGAAAAAGATAAAAATAGGTATTCACGAATTTTGAAAAAAATAATAATAAAATAAAATATTATAAAAAAATATTAGTTCAAATTTTGCTAAATGTGATATTTTATCAATACTAATAAGTGTTGAAGAGATGGAAATGCGTTTTTCGAAAACAGTTTTGGAGGGGAAAAAATGAAAGGTGACGAAAAAAAATGCTCGAACGGTAGTTGTACCAATTCAGAGCAACCCTGCTTTGATACTAATTATTGGATCGAGATCACGCTAGAGTGGGGGGAGGGTGAATAGCGCTCGTGGCTTTCACGTGTTTTGGAATTAAAAACACGACGAGTAATGCAGCGGAAATAATAGAAAGAAATAAGCAATCACACAAAAGACACCAAGGTTTTACTTGGTTCGGAGTCTAGGGAGACTCCTACTCTAAGGCCCGCGATCGTTGATTGCTTACGGTGGAATACAACTATATAGCACAAAAGTATACAAAAGTATTACAATTTTAACAGTATTAAAAACTTATACCGACAACAAGAAATCTTAAACTGAAGCTCCGGGTCGTCGGTGGCTTGTCGTAGCTTGGCCGGGATGTCTCGTTAGCAGCTAGTTCAAGACAGATGACTTTTCATATTCTTTCCTTAGCTGCTGGTCGAAGTCCTCTTAAATAGCTCGTTGAGGGAGCCTCCAATGCCCCATAGAGGCACCTCAAATACAAGGTTTTATCCTGACTTCGTCGCTGCCGATAAGCCTTTGCTGTTGCAACTTATCCG
The DNA here is from genome assembly GCF_018446385.1 of Zingiber officinale. NCBI lineage: Eukaryota > Viridiplantae > Streptophyta > Magnoliopsida > Zingiberales > Zingiberaceae > Zingiber > Zingiber officinale. The sequence continues at coordinate 47,128,281 of NC_055986.1, forward strand.
CTTAAGGGCGCCTCCAGTGCCCCATGGAGGCGCCTCCAAGAAGCAATCCAAGGCGCCTCCACTGTCCTCTAAGGTGCCTCTAAGCTCACTATGCATACAGATCCAACCTTGCACCCGAAGTGCCTCCAAGCTACATGGAGGCACCTCGAACACTGCTCATCCGAGGCTTAAGGGTGCTACTTTGTACCTGCAAGATACTTTAGTCCAAAAGATACCCTGCAACACAAAGTTAGCACATAATATCATAAATATAAAGTTTGACAGTCATCGGACTGTCCGAGTTTGACTTCGGATTTTTGACCGGAAACCCTAGGTCGACCCGACACCTACTGTTCCCTCTTTCGAGGAATGTGTCCTCACCTACTCCCCTCAGGAGAGATTACCTGATGCTAGTTCGGTCCTCCAGACCGACTGGACTTTCAGCCTAGGGTTACCACCCCTTAGGACCTAGGATTACCACCCCATAGGGTTTTTCTCCACCTAGGGTTACCACCCCCTAGGACCTAAGGTTACCCCCCCCTTAGGATTTTCCTCCACCTAGGGTTACCACCCCCTAGGACGTAAGTGTTGGTTGCTATATGGAATATCATACCGCCCCCTTATTGATTCCAAATTTAACTTATCTGTTCTTAGTGGTTTAGACTTGGATCGCAAACGATGCTTAACATTATTGATCCAAATCCACCTATGTTACAAATTCAATTAAATATTAATTTCAGAAATCGGCTTCTAGGTTAAACATGGCGAGACACTAGGCCTTCTTGGGTATGGGAGCATCCACCACTTTCTAGACAAAGCCTTTTAATGAAATCTAATATTTAATTTCCTTATATTACCCTAGGTTTAACCAAAAGGAACAATCGAATCACAAACTCGAAAAACAAAAAAAAAACCAAACTTGAATCACAAATTTAAAACCTAAAATCATATGCCTCTTGTGTTTGGTATTTAAAAAATTATACAAAGAAAACTAGTATGATGCAGAATAGAAATTACTAGTTATACCTTTCTTTGTAAACAACAACCTCTTGATCTTCTACCGTATTCCTCTACTTATCTCGGACGTCGTGTGGGCAACGATCTATCGAGATGAGAACCACCTAAGCTTCCTTCTTCTTCTTGTGAGTTTCGGCCACCACAAGTATTCCAAGAATAGATGAGGTTCGGCCACACCACCAAGCTCCAAGCGATGCTAGAAACAAAACCTCCTTTCTCTCCTTCTCCAAGCAAAATCTGGCCACCAACAAGCTCCTTGAGAGTTGATGCCGCTGGCCACCAATGAAGAAGAAAACGAGGAGAGGAAGAAGATGAGAAGGGTCGACCACCAACCAAAGAAATAGAAGAGAGGAAAACTAGAACATAAGTTGTGAGGTGAGGCACCTCTACCCTCTCTTTTATATTCCTTAGTCTTGGCAAATAAGGAAAGTTTTATAAAAACTTCCTTATTCTCATAGCCAATGAAAGGAAAATTTAATTAATATTTCCTTTCTTGTTTCTATTTGGCCGACCACCTCATGATCCTCCATCCAAGGAAATTTTTAAACAAAAATTAAAACTTCCTAATTTGTTTCCAAAAATTTTTAAAATAAAAATTTCTCTTTAAAAATTCCCTTCATGGTTGGTTATAAAAAGAAACTTTTATAAATTAAAATCTCTCTATTAAAACATGTGGATGATTTCCAAAAAGGAAAGTTATTTTTAAAATTAAAATCTTCCTCTCAATCTACAAATAAGGAAAGATATCAAATCTTTTTTTAATCTTTTGTAGAAACTATAAAAGGAAAGATTTAATTTTAAAACTCTCTTTTAAATCATGAGGATGGTTAAAAAAAGGAAAGTTTTATCAAAAATTAAAATCTTCCTTTCAACTACAAATAAGGAAATATTTCAAATATTTCACTTAATCTTTTGTAGAAAGCTATAAAAGCAAATATTTAAATTTTAAACTCTCTTTTAAAACCATGGAATCCACATAAGAAAAATTTTAAAATAAAATCCTTTTAATTTTATTGTGGCCAGCCACCTAAGCTTGGACTCAAGCTAGGGCCGGTCACACTTCATCCCATCCAAACCATGTCTTGGTCGGCCCTTGCTTGGGCTCCAAGCTTGGCTTGGCCGACCACATAAGAATGGGTAATAAAATGGGTATGAGTGGGTATAATACTTTATAAATAAGAGTATACAATAGGGACCGAGAGGAGGAATTGGTTTTGGTCTCCAGATGAAATTAAGCTTCTCGTGTTCACCCTGAACACCCAACTTAATTTCATCAATAATAATTCATACCACTAAAGAATTATTATTGAACTAACACACCAATCCCAAATTATATTTTGGCTCTTTCTTATCATGAGTGTGTTAGTCTCCCTGTGTTTAAGATATAGAATGCCCACTAATTAAATGAGTTACTGACATCTCACTTAATTAATATCTAACTCCAAGAGTAGTACCACTCACCTTATCGTCATGTCAGACTAAGTCCACATACAGGGTTTACATGACAATCCTTATGAGCTCCTCTTAGGGAAATCATCAACCTAGATTATTAGGACACAGTTTCCTTCTATAATCAACAACACACACTATAAATAATATCATTTCCCAACTTATCGGGCCTATTGATTTATCGAACTAAATTGCACCCTTTGATAAGTCAAACAAATAAATACTAGATATATGTACTTGTTATTAAATTAGGATTAAGAGCACACACTTCCATAATAACAAATGTCTTGTTCTTTTATGTAGTCAGTACAAAAAGAACTTACCTTAAATGGTCCTGCTCAATACACTCAGAGTGTACTAGTGTAATTTTATAGTTAAGATAAATTAATATCAAACTACACTACGACTATTCCAATGGTTTGTTCCTTTCCATCTTAGTCGTGAGCTACTGTTTTTAATTTATAAGAAATTGATAACATGATCTTCTGTGTGTGACACCACACACCATGTTATATACAATATAAATTAATTGAACAACTACATTTAGCTTATAAATGTAGACATTTGACCAAGACATTTGACCAATGTGATTCTTATTTTTAAATAAATATTTATACAAAAGCTAGGCTATCAGTATACACTCTAATACTAAGGTTTCCCCCCCCCCCCCCCCCCCCCCCCCCATTAGGATTTTCCTCCACCTAGGGTTACCACCCCCTAGGGTTTTCTCCACCTAGGGTTACTACCCCTTAGGACCTAGGGTTACCGTCCCCTAGGGTTTTTCACCTTCCTAACCGTAGTTAGGACTTTCTTGAAACCTCATTTAAGCACATTAGATAACAACAAATCCAAACATTGAATCCCTTTGCCATTATCAAAACTTGGGTTCGATCGTCGGATGCTTCCTGCACCAACAGAAGGTCAGAGTAGGGCTTGAGTGAGCTTAACTCCGATTAACCGGAGCATCACCCATGTGAAGAAGATCAGCTAAGGAGCCTATCTGCCTCAGGGAAGGTTCCTTGAATGGCTTGGAAGACGCCTTCCATGAACAGTATCTACAATAACCACGGTTCTGAGATTCGGTTAAGTATGACTTAAAAAGTTAGATGGTACTATCCATATCACCAAGGTGCATCTTACTTTTTGTAAGCCCAAACTTAAGAACTCCAAAGTTAAGCGTGCTTAGCTTGGAGAAATCTTAGGATGGGTGATGTCCTGGAAAGTTTTCCAAGGTGTGTGCGAGTGGGGACAAAGCACGCTGAAAGGACCTCCGGTGGTCTGTGGAGCTAGTCGTCAACCCGATGGACAATTCTGGTGGTGTTCCCGGTTTGGTCCGGGTGGGGCCCGCCTGGGCTGGGGCGTTACAGTATCAAAGGCGCCTTCCATCCTGCTAGAGGTACCTTCAATAGTTGTTAGCCGAAGATAAAGTTTTATCTTCGGTAGATAAAACCTATCCTATTGAAGGTGCCTTCAAGTTACGGATAACATTTTCAGGAATTATAAAAGGGCCCTTAGACCTAAGAATTCAACAACAACTTTAGTATTCAATTCCTAATTTATTTCTGATCTTTCAAAGAATGTAAGAGGCTTCTCTGCCTTCAATAAAGGAGATTTTTATTGAGCTTTCAACCACCTTAAATTAACAACCACCTAAGTTACAACCAAGTAACTATTATGCCTCTTTTATTTTAAGTTATTATTATTTCTTTATTTTAATTATCTATTGTTGCTTTATCTAATTGTTCATCCTTGCTAAGCAAAAGTAAGAAATTATTTTTATTCTAAATTGTTGATCATAGGCTATTCACCCCCTCTAGCCGACTGCAATGGGACCAACAATTGGTATGCCGAACCACTTTAAAAGGACTAATTGTCGACCAAAGCAAACAAGATGATGACCGGACCTAGTATCTACCTACTAAAATTTGAGGGAGAGTTCATGATATGGAAGAAATGCATGGAGATATTTTTCAAAATAGATTTTGAAATACTTTTGATAATTAAATATGATTTTGTAGCCCCAAGGGCCAACAAATAGCTAAAAATTAAGAACACCAATGGACCAAAAAAAGAACAAGCCAACTTCATAGCAAACAAATGAGCTAAGTTCCACCTACTGAGCGTACGTCTACTTGGAGAAGTCAGTCAAATCAGAGCTTACGAATCTGTTAGATTTTGAGAGATATCCTAAGGCAATCGCCTTATAGTTTTACTTTTTATTTGATAAATATAGATTCACTATTTGAGTGTATATTATATATTTGAATAGTCTTAAACTCATTTACTGAATGTTCGCAATATAATTCATAGCATGAGAGAATTTGTGATTGGATCACAACTTATGATTATCTCTACATGTGTAATTATGAACGTATTGAAATTTCCTTAGTCGTCGAATTGGTGCATTTGAGATGTAACAACCCGACTCCTCAGCCCCTTGGGTGGCCCAACTAGCGGCCCATTTGGCGACCCATTGGCAGTCCCTTGGGTGGCCCAACTGGCGGCCCAACTGGTGACCCCTTATGTCGTCAATCGACGACCCTCGACCGTGCCGTTACTCATTAGGTCTTCCCACCCCTGGCCAGTGGATTTTTGCCTTTCCCAGGATTCGAACTCTAGACCTCTAGACTAAGTACTAGAGTTTATGAATCTTGGTAGCCAAGTGAGCGCCATGATTCATAAACTCTAGTACTTAGCCTCACTACTAGAAAACTATGCTTTTGAGAGACAACAAAATATGTCTTAAATTATAAATTTAGTTTCTCAAAATATTTTTGAGACGGTGATGAGATGGTAATGTAGTCGTCCCTAATACAAGCATCTTAAAAAAATATTGAGACAATTGTACTGTCTCAAATGCTATTTAAGACGGTGATGAGACAGTTGTTCAATTGTCTTAAAAGTATTTAAGATAGTTATTGTTTTGTCTCAAATGTTATGTCTTATCCTGTGAAAAAACTAAAGACACTAAATTGAGATGGTAATGTGCTGTCTCAAATAGAAGTGAAGACAGTAAATTACTGTCCCTAATGTTTTAACTTGTTAGATGCAACAATTATGACAAAATTTAATAATATTAAAAGAACATTTATTATACAAATTAATTTAGATCAAATTTATTGAATTGCCATTTCAAGACAAAAGGAAAAACTCTCTTTTTATAAATTAAAAATGATATACACAATATAAAATTCTATAATCATTAATTGAAGTGCATCCAACATTCATCCAATAACAGAAATATCTACATATCTATCATTAATTTGATAATAAAAAAATAACTATTCCCATGAAAGTTACATAAAATAAAGTCTAAAGAACAACTCCTCATGATCTAGAGATAACTTTTATAATCCTTCTTCATCGGAATCCTGAACATAAAAAAAAACTCTTATTAGAGGTAAAGATGATTTATAATATATATTGTTCAAAAAAATCAATAAATAGAACTTTTCAATAAGAAATTTAATCATCTAACACATAATCCTCTTTCTTGCAACTATATATATACAACTTAACAACCCCAAGTTAAACAAACCTCTTCATCTCGTAATAAGAAATGATGGTTTTGGTGTTTGTCAATATCTTTGTGCCTTTCAAGTTGTTGAACTTGTAAAATAAATTTATCTATAGCTTAAAAATTTGTACACTACTACATCACCAAAATTGTTAATAAAACTAAAACAATTCTTATGAAAACAACTACTAATGTACCTATTGGTTATCCAATCCTTGTTTATGTGAAATAATATTATCTGCAACCTAAATAAAAAATAATGTACGTATCACAAAACTATCAAATAATGTTGAGAACTGTAAGTTTCCCCATGGTAAACCCAAACTCTATATTTGTTATAAAAGCCTCTATCAATAATATGCATCCTAGCATCTAAATTAGAGACAAAATAACGATTCTTGCAATCACAACATGGACAATAAATTCTGCTATCTTCAGTCTTGTCTTTGTAAGCTAACTCTAAAAATTCATCAACTTTTCTTCTACATTCTTCTGAATTCCTATTCTTTGAATGAATCCAACTTTTTTCCATATCACCGATCTTCATCGAGGAACAGTTTATTGATAAAAACAATCATTTATAAAAAAAATAGTTTATCAGATTTATACATTTATGATAATTGAATCATTATATGACTGAATAAAAGTTACTTCTTAGATCACAACTAAATATTTACTACACAAATAGCACTTACAAGTATAGTTAAATTTTAACTAATGAAAGAATAGTACCTTTTCTAGAAGTTCTCTCCAATGTGATAAAGCTCTAACTTCAGAACTGTCAATATTCAATGCCTATAAATGAAATTGTAAAAAATTAAAAGTGCATCATGACATCAAAGGATTGACCACCCATCTTCAATTGCAATGCAAAAAACCATCACTAGATCTATTTCTTTTCCAACTTCTTGTGTCTGTGAAGTTTTTCCTATAGTAAAACAACACAGGCTTTCCATTCCTAAGAGATACTAAAACTACTATTTACTTTCAACTATTGCATGCTAACATTTGGGGGCCATATCAGGTAGATTCACTTAATGGTTCTCATTATCTCTTAATGTTGGAGTGTATACTTAAAAGTTTAGCTTTTGTACACATTTATTTTGAAATAAAGAATCACATTGGTCAAATGTTTACATTTATTTGTTAAATATAATTGTTCAATTAATTTATATAGTAGATAACATGGAGTGTGGAGTCACACTTAGAAGATCATGTTATCGGTTCTCAATAAATTATAAACAGTTGCTCACGACTAAGATGGAAAGGAATAAACCATCAGAATAGAAGTAGTGTAATTAAGTATTAGTTTATCTTGACTAATAAATTACACTGATACACTTTAAGTGTATTGAGTAGGATCATTTAGGTAAGTTCTTTTTGTACTGACTTAATAAAAAAACTAGACCTTAGTTATTATGGAAGTGTGTGCTCTTAATCCTAATATAATAACAAGCATGTATATTTAATATTTATTTCTTTGACTTATCAAAGGGTGAGGTTTAGCTCAATAAATCAATATGTCCGATAAGTTGGGAAATGATATTACTTATAGTATGTGTTGTTGATTATAGAAGGAATCTGTGTCCTAGTTATCTAGGCTGAGAATGTCCCCAAGAGGAGCTCATAAGGATTGCCATGTTAAACCCTGCAGGTGGACCTAGTCCAACATGACAATAAAGTTGAGTGGTACTACTCTTGGAGCTAGATATTAATTAAATGAGTTGTCAGTAACTCACTTAATTAGTGGACATTCGTGATCTTAAACACAGGGAGATTAACACACTCATGATAAGAAGGAGCCTATAATGTAATTTGGGATTGGTATGGTAGTGCGGTAATAACTCTCTAGTGGAATAAGTTATTATCGATGAATTTGAGTTGTGTGTTCGGGGCGAGCACGGGATACTCAAGCTCATCGGAAGGCCAAAACCAATTTCTCCTCTAGGTCCCTGTTGTAGCCACAATAAAGCCTCAAATCCATTCAAAGAAAAGCCTATCTTGGTGTCGAAGAAGGGCTGGTTCATTGCTTGGTTACCAAGCAATGGCCGGCCACATATTCTCTAGAAATGGCCGGCCCTTGCCTTGGGCAAGGGGGCCGGCCGCAATATTTAAATTAGGAAGGTTGTTTTTGAATTTTTAAATTTCCTCAGATATTTACAATTTGTAAAAAGAGAGTTTTTAAACATTTATAAAATTTTGCTAATTTAAATTAGACCACAAGGTTTTAAAAGAGAGTTGTAAAATTTATAAAACTTTCTTTTAAAAAGAAATATTATTAGAGATGTTTTAAATTTTAAAACTTGGTTTTAAATTTTAAAACCTTCCTTTTAATATCCACATTAGAAAAAAAGAGAGAGTTTGTAAAATTTTATTAGAAGTTTTCTTCTTTTAAAATTTTATAAATTTTTGTTTCTTTCTTTCCCTTTTAATAAGTGGTCGACCACCTTGCTTGGTGCCCAAGCAAGGGGCAGGTCAAATAATTAAACATCAACAAATAGTTGTTTAATTAATAAATCAATCTAAGATTGATTAATTAAAAGGAAAGAAAAAAAAAGAAATAGGAATGAGTCTAATTTTTTATAAAACTCTTTCCATAATTTTCCGTTGGGAAACTAATATAAAAAGGGGGGAAGGGGAGGCCTTGAAGAACAGAACAATTGATATTGTGTTGTTGGAGATCATCAAGTGGTCGGCCCCTCTCCCTCTCTTCCCTTTGCTCTCTTTTGCTCCTTTGTGGTGGTGGTGTCCGAATTCTAAAGAAGGAGGAGAAGCTTTCCGGGTGGTGTTCGTCTTGGAGGATCGTCGCCCACACGACGTCCAAGAGGAGGCGAGAAATACGGCAGAAGATCTCGAGGTTTTTAGCAAACAAGGAAGAGGTATAACTAGTATTTAATTTCCGCATCATACTAGTTAATTTTTCTTTGTATAAATACCAAATACAAGAGACATTCGATTCATATTTTTCGAATTTAATTTCGATGTTGTGTTCTTTTTCTTTTTCCCTTATGATTTGATTGTTCCTTTTGGTTAACCTAGAGTTATATAAGGAAATTAAATATTAACTTTCCTTAAAAGGCTTTGTCTAGTCTGTAAAATACGGTGCCCAGATAATAATTAAATAATAAGGTTATTGGAAAAATAATCTTATTGGATTTTTCAGAAATTTTTAGAAATTTTCTGGAATTTAATTGGAGGCCGTGTGACATACTTTAAGGGGATTAATTATAGGGCAACGAGAAAGCCTCTTTGGAATACCCAATTAAGTGGGAGTTGATTAGTTTTATTAAGCTTAATAAACCTAAGTATTAAACATAACCCTAGGTTTATTCTCCCACCCATCTCCGCCGACCTCTCTGTTTCCCAAGCTCCCGATTTCCCTCTCCCGATCTCCTCCTTCTCCTCACATTTCGCCCGGGACCTCCTTCCCTCTCCGGAGATTTCCCCTCGCCCGATCGCCAGCCACCGCGAGTTCACCACCGGCAGTGACCTATCCTCTGCGTGCCTCACCAACACCAAGCTCTCTTGGCTGTCGATCCTCTCCTCCCTCTTACTCGCGATTCCTCCCCTAACTCGCAACGCCGACCTTGTGCTGCTTCGATTCGCCGATCGTCGGACATCCATGAGCAGCCAATACTGGCCACTGATCCCTGAGCCCTAGCTTCGGGTCTGCGACCTTCTTCTTGACCCACGACGCCACCCTAGCATGACTCGATCTTGGACTAAAGCAAGAATTGGAGCCCTAGCTCCCATTCCTCGTTGCAGCAGCTGTGGATCGCACGACACCAGCTGTAGGGATTGATTGAGGTAAGGCTTGGTTGAGAGATTCTGTGAATTCAAGGTTTCTTTGTGTAATTGTGTTCGTTTATGGTGTTCTCTCTGATCTAGTCTAGGAGGTGATGTCGGATCAATCTGTTGATGGTTCTTCACTAAGCAGATCATGATCTTCTCTATTCCTTGTGGTTGATTGAAGTCTCGGGTGAAGAGGTAGGGGTTCAATTGAGGTGATTGTGGTTTTGTTTATGGGGTTCCAGCAGATACAATGATGTATGATTTCTTCTTGGATTGATTTTTTTTAAAGGATTTGGTGTATGGTTGATTTTGTAGCTACCAGGCAGTGTCTTGTTGTGGTACGAGCTCCTGATTTACTGCTATCTCTTAGGGTAAGTGTGTTTCTTTTGATCTGTTATGGATATGTTTTGTTAGGATTGCTAATGGCTATTAGATTTTTTTTGTCTAATTTAGATTACATAGAAGCATGTGGAAGTACTATGTTGATGGAGGATTATTGGGGTTTTTGGATGGTGTAATGAGTTTTGATTAGTAATTTAATTTGTGGGAATTAAAGAATTAACCTGTGGAGTTAAACATGATCGTTATTGGTATGTGTTGGATTGATTGAAGATTATTTGGAGGATTAATCAGAGATCAGATTTAGTTGGAGTGATCCTAGTTTGGTTAAGGATTTTATTTAGCTATTTAATCATATGAATTTAGCTAAATGAAATATATGTATTGATGTATGCAGGACTCTGATTACGAGACGGTAGTTTCTGACGTGAGGATTGTTTGGCACGATCTACGTATAAAGGCGGGTATTTCTTGCTTTATCTCTTTAGTATTTTGATCCTAGTGCATGAGCTTTATGTTCAGATAGTTGCTGTATCTATCTTGACTCCACTCTTATTCTTCCTGCGTTTGATACTTCCACTCGATCTTTGAGCTACTCATCTCTGTATCTATACAGTCTCTCGTTGCTATTCATGATATTTAGCAGATACTATAGTACTAGGTATTGGATACCAGATACCGGACATTAGATAGTAGGTATTGGATATATGGACACCTGATACCATGTTTACCTGCTTTGATTACTGTTTATTTATGCTTCGTATTGAGCATGCGGATTCATGTAGCATACCTGATTTCCTGTTATATATATATGATGACTGTTGCATTATTCGCATCATGTCATTGCATGCATAGCCGACGACTTTGGCTCCCTTATGGTTGAGACGGTCGTTGGCCTGGGCCGCACGCTCGGCCACTCATGGGTAGTGGTAGCTTGGAGCGTGCCGCATTCGCACACTCATGGGTAGTGATTGCTGGAGTCGCGGCAGCAGGGACCCCCGTCGCAGACGTAGCTATTCAGTTACTATGCACCTGTCCATCCGGTCACTCGAGAGTAGTGGCGGCCTTTGGGTGGTACAGTTGTCATCGATCCGGCCTCTCGCCCATACAGGGGTCATGGTGCAGAGAGGTGGGCGGGGTGACCATCCGTACATACGCTGTTGTTATTATATCTGCTGGTTGTTTACTTATGCTGTTGTTGCTTATCTATGCTGCTGTTGCTAGATTATACTGCTGTTGTTTATTTATGTTGTTATGCTTACATAGGTTGAGATTTATACCTGTGATATGTGTTTAGACACTGGCCTACTTACTGTTGACATGTATATACCTCACATGATACCATGTAGTTATGAGTAGTACTGTAGCAGGACTTTGCTACACTTTACCTTTTACTACTAGCCTAGGATATGGTTTCAGGTATGGACACTTATTATGATATCACTGTAGTATCTGCTATTTCTATACGAGACTGTATACCTTTGTATCTCTAGTTCTTTACTTACACTCATGCACTATCTGTCTCTTACCCGCTGAGTCTTTATACTCACCACCCCGTATATTGGTAATTTCACCAGGTAGCAGGTAAATGATTTATGGAGTCGCCTGGAGATCCTGTCCGCCAGTTCCACGTCACATTCGAGGACGACCTTACGTTTTCGGTATTGCTTACGTTATTTGTATTTTGGGTTTTGTACTTGTTTATGTATTTGTATTCTCTTGTATTTGGTTTGATATTATTGTGTCAAGCCGAGCCGGCTCGCAGTCAGTTGATTTGTGTTTTGTGATCGTTGTTTGTGATTTCCGCTGTGTTGATTTTAGTATAGCCGTGTGGGCTGATTCATATATTTATATAACTGCGTGGTTGTGTTTATTTCTGTCCCAGTCGAGTGGGCTGATTATATAACTGCGTGGTTGTGTAGATATATTCCAGCCGTATGTGGCTGATGTATATTGTATGTATGTATGCCTCAGATTGTCACCCGTACAGGGGAGATGCTGTCGAAATTTTTCGGTACGGTCTCCTCTGGGGGCGTGACAATATGAACCTAATCTCCATCTAATTGTCCTAAGTGTGTGACCCTATAGGTTCTTGTAACGTTGGCAATGCCCTAAACCCATTTAGGAGCATAAGTAATGAGCGGTATCTAGCAACACATCATTACTACCCAAGTTACAAGAATGTCGAGATCCGACATCACCTTGTGACTACTAATTGTGACTCCTCACAATATATGAGACATTGTCCTTCTATCCTAGACATCTATATTGATCAATATGAGGCATAGACCGTGTCATCCTCTAATCAATCTAAATCTTGAACTCCAAGTAGACTCACTTGATCAAATGAGCTCAACATCTAATGTTGACTCATTTGGGCATGGCCATGCACTTAGTGGTCTCACTCTATCAAGAATACCGATGTCGCTCCCGTCATATGGGAGGGATAGATCTCATCTATATCACTCACATCCCTCTACATAATTCGTTATATACCCAGTAATCGCCTTTATAGTCCACCCAGTTACGGGTGACATTTGACGAAACCAAAGTACATAACTCCTTATGTAGGGATCCATGGTGACTTCAGGTCTAAGGACTAATAGTCATACTAATAGCCACATGAGAAAGTATATGACACTCATATAACGATCCATGATACTTTCTCATGGCGGGTCATTCAGTATACATTTTCTAATGCATACCCATGTGTCAGCTTGATATCTCTATATCCATGACTTGTGAGATCAAGTCATCGAGCTGACCTACATGCTAGTCTTATTATATTATCATTGTCCCTGAATGTTAATACTCGACTAGGAATGATTTAGAGTAGTGTTCCCTATATCATCTCACTATCGATTCAACCAATCGATTGATATAGGTAAGAACCTTCAACTCAAGGACGCTATTATACTATTTGGCACTAATATAAATAAGTATAATAACCAAACAAATGCCTTTATTAATATACAAGAATATGATACAATGAGTCCATACAATCATCAAATGATTGGCTCTAGGGCTCTAACTAACATCCCCTACTCCACTCAGGAGAGCATACCTAATGCCAGTCCGGTCCTCCAGACCGACTGGACTTTCTACTTAGGGTTACCACCCCCTGGGACCTAGGGTTACCACCTCCTAGGGTATTCTGCCACCTAGGGTTACCACCCCTTATGACCTAAGGTTGCTCCCCCTTAGGAATTTTCACCACCTAGGGTTACCACCCCCTAGGACCTAAGGTTGCTGACCCTTAGGGTTTTCCTCCACCTAGGGTTACCACCCCTAGGACCTAGGGTTACCACCCCCTAGGGTTTTCCGTCTGTCTAACCATAGTTAGGACTTTCCTAAAAAATCTCATTCACACATGTTAGATAATAATTAACCTTAACTTTGAATCCCTTTGATATTATCAAAACTTAAGTTCGATCGTCAGATGCTACCGTATTAACAATCTCCCCCTTTTTGATTATGGCAACAAAAATTCAAAGTTAAGTAAAACAATGCTATAAAGTATTTTCAAAGACAACATAAGCATGATAGTACAAGTATAAGCATGATAGTACAAACATAAACTTATGTATAGAGCTTCCCCTTAGTGAAAGCTTAAGTATAAAGACTCCCCCTTAATAAAAGCTCCTCAAAAAACTTTACTTTTGAATTTCCTTATCTCCTTATTTCTTTGAATTTTCTATACTCTCCCCCTTTGCCATATATCAAAATTATCAATAAAAAGAGGGTAAAGTAAGAAAAAATTGATAAAGTGATCATTGGCCTTAGCTAAAAGTTTCGCTAATAATAACTTCGAAAAAGATATTAGCTTTTCAAAGGTTTTGAAGATATAAACATAGCTTTCAAAAATAGAGTTTAGCCTTAGAAAACTTTAAACTTAAAGAAGACAAAGTATGCAAAATATTTTGAAGACTTTTTAGCTAAGTAAAAACTTTTTATCAAAAGTCATGTATGGGGTCTTGTAAAAGTAAATTTCAGAAACTAAGTTTATAAAAGATATTTTTAGCATAAAGAAAAAGTTTTGGACTTGAAAAGTGGCTTAGCTATCTTTGAGTTAAAGAAACTTTTCAAAAGGAATACTAGATTTTAAATCCTTAATTTCAAAAGATATTTAATTGTAAGATTTTTAACCAAGTGAAATCATAATCTCAAAAACTAAGTTAGTGGTTAATTTAGCTAAGGAAAAGTTTTGACTTGTAAAGTAGTTTAGCTAAAAGTTTGTAGAAAATAGATGTTAAAACTTTAAGATTTTTTCAAACAAAAGTTTGATAAGGCTTTTTAAGAACACTTAAGGAAAAATAATGGATAAAACTTTAAAGTATTCTGCAACCAAGACTTTTTAGAATATTTGAAAAATTTTTAAAAAAGAAGCTTTTTATGATATCCAAATTTAAAAATACATGATTTAAATAACTTTTGCTAAGGCCACCTTTAAAAGATTTATTTAAAAGTTCTACAGTCCAACATGAGTAACTAAAAGTTAAATCAAAATACTTAACATAGCCACATGTCTAATCACTAGCTACTAGCTGTTTACCTAGAGGGCAATAATTTTCACTTGGTTAAGCAAGTTAGTGATCCAGTTAGTTTTGACTAATACAGGATACTTAATTAATGTACTTTGATATTTAACGCCCAGACTTATGTCGATGCACAGACATAAGCATTCTTAAGTCTAGGTAATACCCTATGCATCTCACACTATTCTAAGTATTTTCAAACACAAGCAAGTTAAACCTAGTGTGCTTGTGAGATGCTCTGGATGATACTAGGGGTACTTGATATCTAGGGGTAAATTCCTAGGCTAAATCAGATTTTTGAAAAACTAACAAAATTTGGAATTTTGGAAAAACATTTTTCCTAGGATTAAAACTAAATTTAAAAAAGGTTGATTTAAACAATATAGTAATTAATTCAATTCTGCTAAGCACATTCCTATTTGTCTTCTAAGTGCACTGAACTCAAGTTCAGGTAACGGTTTTGTGAATATGTCAGCCAGGTTTGATTTTGACTCAACATAGTTAAGTACAATATCACCCTTAGCTACATGATCCCTTACAAAGTGGTGTTTTACTTCTATGTGTTTAGTCCTTGAGTGATGAATCCGATTCTTGGTTAGATTAATTGAACTTATGTTATCAATTGAAATTTTTATATTTTGATATTCTTGTTGATAGTCTTTTAGGGTATGCATCATCTATAATAATTGAGATGCACATTCATCTAGGGCTATATACTCAACTTCAGTGGTAGATAAAGCAACACAGTGTTACTTTCTGCTTGACCAACGTACTAGACATTGACCTAGAAATTGACAGTTACCACTTGTGCTCTTTCTATCTAGTTTACACCCGGCATAGTCTGAGTCAAAATAGCCAGTCAGGTCAAGGGTGCAAGATCTAGGGTACCAGAGTCCTACATTTAAAGTTCCCTTAATATACCTAAGTATTCTTTTGATAAAGGTTAAGTGAGACTCTTTTGCACAAGATTGGTATCTTGCACACATACCTACTGTAAAATGAATGTCTGGTCGACTCACATTTAGGTACAATAGACTCCTTATCGCACTTCGATAGTATTTCAAGTCTACTGGTTTATCTTCTAAGTCTGAGTCAATTTTAATATTAGTAGTCATTGGTGTATTAATATTTTTTGAGTTTTTCATTCCAAATTTTCTAACTAGTTCCTTAGCATATTTAGTTTGATAGATGTAAATTCCATCTTTTGGTTGTTTAATTTGTAAACCTAAGAAAAAGTTAAGTTCACCTACCAGACTCATTTCAAATTCATTTTTCATTAATTTGGTAAATTCTTTTAAAAATTTGGAGTTGGTTGATCCAAGAATTATATCATCTACGTAAATTTGGGCTATAAAAATGCCTTTTCTAAGATTTTTACAAAAAGTCTTGGATCTATTTAACCTTGGTTGGACCCTTTTGATAATAGATAATTAGACAAACGTTCACGCCAAGCCCTAGGTGCTTGTTTTATCCCATATAGAGTCTTTTTTAGCCTAAAGACATGGTTTGGATGTTCTAGGTCCTCAAATCCTAGGCGTTGACTTACGTATACTTCTTCTTTGATAAATCCATTTAAGAAAGCAGATTTTACAACCATTTGATATAGCTTGAATCCTTTATGTACTGCATAGGCCAGCAGCATCCTAATAGATTCAAGTCTGGCTACAGGGGCGTAGGTCTCATCATAGTCTAAGACTTTTACTTGATTGCACCCTTTAGCTACTAGTCTTGCTTTGTTTTTAACTATTTCACCCTGATTATTTAATTTGTTTCTAAAACCCCATTTAGTATCAAATATAGTTTTGTTAATGGGTTTAGGTACTAATTCTCAGACTTGGTTTCTTTCAAATTGAGCTAACTCCTCTTACATTGCTAATCTCCAGTCTAGATCTAGTACGACTTTGTCTATAGTTTTGTGTTCAATTTTGGAAATGAGAGCTATTTGACTTAGGTTTCTATAAGATGACCTAGTTCTGACCCCTAGAGTTAGATCACCCAAAATTCGGTCGGATGGGTGATTGGTACTTGTTCTAGTTGGTCTTATAATTGGGATAATAACTAGTTAAGGTAATTCACTAGGTTCAAGTGAAATTTCTTCATCATCTTCTAAGTTTCTTGAGTTAATATTTTCTGAATTGATATTTTCATTTGCTACATTAGGTAGGTTATTTTCTTCATCAAAAATTACATTTATAGTTTCTTCAACTTTAAGGGTGTTTTTGTTAAAAACTCTATATGCCCTACTGGTTGTTGAGTATCCTAAAAATATTCCTGGGGTTGTTTTTGATGTAAACTTTCCTAAGTGGTCTTTCGTATTTAGAATGAACACTTTACATACATATACCTTTAGATAATTTAAATTAGGGATTTTATTATAGTATATTTGATAAGGTGTTTTATTTTGATATTTATTAATTAAAATTTTATTTTGTATATAGCAGGGTGTATTAATTACTTCAGCCCAGAATTGATTAGATAGTTTATATTCATTCAACATGGTCCTAACGACTTCTTATAGGGTTTTATTTTTCCGTTCTACTAGACCATTTTATCTGTTGGGGGGGGGGCCTAGGGCATGAAAATTCATGTTTGTAACCATTAATTTCATAAAATTCAATAAATTTGTGGTTTTCAAATTCTCCCCCATGGTCACTTCTAATTCTTTTTTATCTAAGTATCCTTTTCATTTTCTATTAATTTGCAGAATATTTTAAAAACTTTGAAGGTTTCATCTTTAGTTTTTGGAATTTTACCCAAGTAAATCTTGAGTAGTCACCGATTATTACTAAGTAATATTGGTTTTTGCTTAGTGACTTGGCTCTGTGTGAAACAAACAAGTCTAGGTGAAGGAGCTCAAGTATAGAAGTTGTTCTGTTTAAGTTGGTTAACTTGTGGTTTGACTTGGTTTGTTTACCTTGTTGACAAGCATCACAAGTTGAATTTTCAATAAACTTTAATTTAGGCAGACCTCTAACTAAACCATTTTAACTCATTTTTGAAATGAGTCTAGTATGAGTGTGACCCAGACTCCTCTAGCATAATTAGTTTCTTCTTGTTGTGTCAATAGACACTCTAGTGAGGAGGTAGGTAAGTATATAGTATAAATGTTCTTTTTCCTAATTCTCTTAAGTGTGATTTCAGAATAATTAATATTCCTAATTATGCATTTAGTTTTTGAAAATATGACTAAATATCTTGAGTCACATAATTGGCTAATACTAAGTAAATTGAAGCTAAATTGTTCAACGAATAAGACTTTTCAAATATAAAAATCAGAATTTAATTAAATATTACCTATTCCGATTACCTTAATGGTTCCATCATCGCCGAACGTAACAGCCCCTAGGTCCTTGAGTTTCAACTTAGTGAATTTCAGTCTATCTCCAGTCATGTGCTTGGAGCATCCACTATCTGTTAGTTAGAGCCCTAGAGCCAATCATTTGATGATTGTATGGACTCATTGTATCATATTCTTGTATATTAATAAAGGCATTTGTTTGGTTATTATACTTATTTGTATTAGTGCCAAATAGACTAAGTATAATAGCGTCCTTGAGTAGAAGGTTCATACCTATATCAATCGATTAGTTGAATTGATAGTGAGATGATATAGGGAACACTACTCTAAATCATTCTTAGTCGAGTATTAGCATTCAGGGACAATGTTAATGCAATAAGACTAGCATGTAGGTAAGCTCGATGACTTGATCTCACAAGTCATGGATATAGAGATATCAAGCTGACACATGGGTATACATTGGAGAATGTATACTGAATGACCCGTCATGAGAAAGTATCATGGATCGTTATATGAGTGTCATATACTTTCTCATGTGGCTATTAGTATGACTATTAGTCTTTAGACCTGAAGTCACCATGGATCCCGACATAAGGAGTTATGTACTTTGGTTTCGTCAAACGTCACCCGTAACTGGGTGGACTATAAAGGCGATTACTGGGTATATAACGAATTATGTAGAGAGATGTGAGTGATGTAGATGGGATCTATCCCTCCCATATGACGGGAGCGACATTAGTATTCTTGATAGAGTGAGACCACTAAGTGCATGGCCATGCCCAAATGAGTCAACATTAAATATTGAGCTCATTTGATCGAGTGAGTCTACTTGGAGTTCAAGATTTAGATTGATTAGAGGATGACATGGTCTATGCCTCATATTGATCAATCTAGATGTCTAGGATAGAAGGACAATGTCACATATTGTGAGGAGTCACAATTAGTAGTCACAAGGTGATGTCGGATCTCGACATTCTTGTAACTTGGGTAATAATGATGTGTTGCTAGATACCGCTCATTACTTATGCTCCTAAATGGGTTTAGGGCATTGCCAACATTACAAGAACCTATAGGGTCACACACTTAGGGAAATTAGATGGAGATTAGGTTCATATGATGAACCAAGAGGATTAGATTCATTTGATGAATCAAATTGGATTAAGAGTAATCCTAATTGGGCTAACTTGAGTTCGACTCAAGTTGATTCATGTGTTCAATGTGTCTAATTTTGATTTTGACTCATTGAATCAATTTAATTAAATGAATTAGATTCATTATATTAAGTTGGCTTGAATCAAATGGTTGGATTCTATCAACCATGGAAGAGATTTGATCAAGTTTGACTTGACTAGAGAGGAAGATTAAAAGTCAAGTTTGACTTGACTTTATGCCACCTCATTGGTGAGTTGGCATTGAAGTGGACCAATGATGTTACTCCACATCATCATAGGGGCCACCTCATGGAAGTTACAAAGCCATTCTCTTTAATGGCTTCATATTAATTGCAATTAATGCAATTAATTTGGGAGTTTTCACCATTGAGAGTGGCCGGCCACTTTGGGTTTGAATGTGAATTCATTTTTCATTCCAAGTGGTGTATCTTATTTCTTCTTCCTCTCAAGCTCTCCCTCTCCCTCTCCTCCTTGCTTAGCCGAATCTCACTAAGGTTCTAGCACACCTTTGTGTGAGGTTTTTCTCCACCTACGTGTCCGTGTGGATACTTCTAGAGGAAACTAACTATGTAACACATAATCATGCATAGAATACAAAAGAAATCTGCACATACAATAGTTATCAAAAATCTATACTAATACTTAACAGAAATTTGCATACTAGCTTAATAAAAATCTGCATACTAAGCTTATCTAAAATCTGCATACTAAGCTTATCTAAAATCTGCATACTAAGCTTAATCAAATCTACATACAAGCTTAATCAAATCTGCTCACTTTACTAACTAACTTCTGCACTTGGAAGCCGAATAAAATTCCGCATATTAAGTTTAATAAAAATCTGTTTTATTAAGCTTATCTAAAATCTGCATACTATACTTATAAAAATCTGCATATGAAATGCTTAATAAAATCTGCTCTAAGATTGGAGTTCTGCATATTGAGGTAACAAGGAAACTCAAATCTGTATGCTTAAATGGATAGTAGCAAAGAAGTATATCTAAACCACATGCTAGAGTAAAGAACTCACATCTGTATCCTAGAATGAGTATAACTAGAAAACATATCTAAACCTCATGCTAGAATAAAGAACCTCAAATCTGTATACTTCAATGAAAGTAGCATATCTAAACCTCAAATCTGTTTACTGTGCTAACAAAGAAACTTAAATCTGTACTGCTATAATATGCAAAGATCTGTACTGTAAGCTTAACAACAATCTAAATCGAATACCTCATAAATCTGTGCATTACAATATATCATTGATTCCGACCATAGAACTGACATCTTTAAATTTTCATTCAACAACTATTATATTTCTAACAGGTGTCTTTGAGTTCTCATTCTCTTTTATGCTACTTCCTTTTCTAGCACTACATCTCTTTATCTCTAAACAATTCATACTTAAACATCCTCTAACATGAACCTCAAAGCTGTGTAAACATACCAACACTAGAAATTGATCACACATCAAATTTTCGGCAATTCTAACAGGTAGAAAAATAAAATCCTTCTTTGAAACCCACGGCAGTAAAGAATGTACAGATTAATCCGAATCAAAGGAGGAAACTAAAACCTAAATCAAATATGTCCTTCATGCCTAAACTGTACTAACTCTTCCCTTCTTTCTTTAGGGTTCACGGCAGCAAACAAAAACCAAGATTTCTTCACGGTAAAACTCAAGAAAACAAGGAAACACCGGAGCAAAAATCGGAGCTACTCCTACTGCAGGTGAGAAGCAACTCACATCGTGTTCTTGAACTCACAGCCGGAAAAGGAAGATCTAGGGTTTCGGATAGATGAGAATCCCGGCGGCTTCTTTGCGTTTCCGAGCTCCTCTCGTCAAGGTGGTCACGTACGGGTGAAGACCGGCCGGAAAACGATGCTCGTCGGCCGCCGGAGACGTGCCCTAAGTCGTCTTCGTTTTCCTTCGCTCGGGCAGAATCGGCGCCGACGCCGTTCGTGAGGGAGAGGAGGAATTATGAGAGAAATTTTTTAGGTTTTAGGAAAAGGATTTAAAACTTATACTCAAGGTTATTTTCGTTTCCAACTATAGCTTAAGTGGAATTTTTCTCCTTCTTTAATAACAAATGCCTGCTAGCACAGTTGGTTGGCCGACCTTTTACCGAATCAACGAGTCTCGGCTTCAAACCCTCAGCCGCGCACTTTTAATTCCAATTTATCTTAAACGTTCCAACTACTGCATATATACATTTCGCTCCGTATATGATTAACAAAAACCGTGTAGCTCAGCTGGTTGGGCCGGTTTTGCTTGGGTCAGTCCGACCCGAGATCGTGGGTTCGAATCTCACCTTCAACATTTTTTTTTTTTTAAAACTTCTTTCTTTTTGTAACCCTACTAAACGACCTCCAAAAATTACGTAAAAATACTCTAAAAATTTCTAAAAATCTCTAGAATATTTTAAAAGTATTTCCAAATATTTTTATGGACTTTTAGAACTTGAAATAGGGAAAATTGGGTCGTTACATTAAAAACATTGAAGGTTTCATCTTTAGTTTTAGGAATTTTACCCAAGTAAATATTGAGTAGTCACCGATTATTACTAAGTAATATTGGTTTTTGCTTAGTGACTTGGGTCTGTGTGAAACAAACAAGTCTAGGTGAAGGAGCTCAAGTATAGAAGTTGTTCTGTTTAAGTTGGTTAACTTGTGGTTTGACTTGGTTTGTTTACCTTGTTGACAAGCATTACAAGTTGAATTTTCAATAAACTTTAATTTAGGCAGACCTCTAACTAAACCATTTTAACTCATTTTTGAAATGAGTCTAGTATGAGTGTGACCCAGACTCCTCTAGCATAATCAGTTTCTTTTTGTTGTGTCAATAGACACTCTAGTGAGGAGGTAGGTAAGTATATAGTATAAATGTTCTTTTTCCTAATTCTCTTAAGTGTGATTTCAGAATAATTAATATTCCTAATTATGCATTTAGTTTTTGAAAATATGACTAAATATCTTAAGTCACATAATTGGCTAATACTAAGTAAATTGAAGCTAAATTGTTCAACCAATAAGACTTTTTGAATATAAAAATCAGAATTTAATTAAATATTACTTATTCCGATTACCTTAAGGGTTCCATCATCGCCGAACGTAATAGCCCCTAGGTCCTTGAGTTTCAACTTAGTGAATTTCAGTCTATCTCCAGTCATGTGCTTGGAGCATCCACTATCTGTTAGTTAAAGCCCTAGAGCCAATCATTTGATGATTGTATGGACTCATTGTATCATATTCTTGTATATTAATAAAGGCATTTGTTTGGTTATTATACTTATTTGTATTAGTGCCAAATAGACTAAGTATAATAGCGTCCTTGAGTAGAAGGTTCATACGTATATCAATCGATTAGTTGAATTGATAGTGAGATGATATAGGGAACACTACTCTAAATCATTCTTAGTCGAGTATTAACATTCAGGGACAATGTTAATACAATAAGACTAGCATGTAGGTCAGCTCGATGACTTGATCTCACAAGTCATGGATATAGAGATATCAAGCTGACACATGGGTATACATTGGAGAATGTATACTGAATGACCCGCCATGAGAAAGTATCATGGATCGTTATATGAGTGTCATATACTTTCTCATGTGGCTATTAGTATGACTATTAGTCCTTAGACCTGAAGTCACCATGGATCCCTACATAAGGAGTTATGTACTTTGGTTTCGTCAAACGTCACCCGTAACTGGGTGGACTATAAAGGCGATTACTGGGTATATAACGAATTATGTAGAGAGATGTGAGTGATGTAGATGGGATCTATCCCTCCCATATGACGGGAGCGACATCAGTATTCTTGATAGACTGAGACCACTAAGTGCATGGCCATTCCCAAATGAGTCAACATTAAATGTTGAGCTCATTTGATCGAGTGAGTCTACTTGGAGTTCAAGATTTAGATTGATTAGAGGATGACACGGTCTATGCCTCATATTGATCAATCTAGATGTCTAGGATAGAAGGACAATGTCACATATTGTGAGGAGTCACAATTAGTAGTCACAAGGTGATGTCGGATCTCGACATTCTTGTAACTTGGGTAGTAATGATGTGTTTCTAGATACCGCTCATTACTTATGCTTCTAAACGGGTTTAGGGCATTGCCAACGTTACAAGAACCTATAGGGTCACACACTTAGGGCAATTAGATGGAGATTAGGTTCATATGATGAACCAAGAGGATTAGATTCATTTGATGAATCAAATTGGATTAAGAGTAATCCTAATTGGGCTAACTTGAGTTTGACTCAAGTTGATTCATGTGTTCAATGTGTCTAATTTTGATTTTGACTCATTGAATCAGTTTAATTAAATGAATTAGATTCATTTTATTAAGTTGGCTTGAATCAAATGGTTGGATTCGATCAACCATGGAAGAGATTTGGTCAAGTTTGACTTGACTTGAGAGGAAGATTAAAAGTCAAGTTTGACTTGACTTTATGCCACCTCATTGGTGAGTTGGCATTGAAGTGGACCAATGACGTTACTCCACATCATCATAGGTGCCACCTCATGGAAGTTACAAAGCCATTCTATTTAATGGATTCATATTAATTGCAATTAATGCAATTAATTTGGGAGTTTTCACCATTGAGAGTGGCCGGCCACTTTGGGTTTGAATGTGAATTCATTTTTCATTCCAAGTGGTGTATCTTCTTTCTTCTTCCTCTCAAGCTCTCCCTCTCCCTCTCCTCCTTGCTTGGCCGAATCTCACTAAGGTGCTAGCACACCTTTGTGTGAGGTTTTTCTCCACCTACGTGTCCGTGTGGATACTTCTAGAGGACCGACGCTTGACGGTCTAGAGATCCGGCAACTCCTTGGACGAGCGGGAACGCGAAAGGGCACGCAACAACGGTAAAGCTCTTAACATGTAGATCTAGGAGTAGATCTAAAAAGGTTTTTGAAACTCGTACTCATATTTTTTCGTTCGGCTTTCCTTGCACGGATCTACGGCTTTGGGTGATTCGGGGTTTCCGCGATGCGAAAAGCGATTTTCGCGGCCCGAAGAACCCAACAGTGGTATCAGAGCCACGTGCACTGCTTGTACGAGTTTGTTTTTGGTTTTATGAAAACTAAAGTTTCTGTAATTTTCTGTAAAATTATGATTTTCGAGTTTTTATGGGTAATTTTTCCGTAGAAGCGAAGCACAAGTGTCTCGGCACTTGTAGGCTTCGGCTACCGGAAAGCTTTTTCCAAAACGGCTTCGTTTCGCCCCAAAATTTTTGGGGACAACGGGCTTGGGTGCCATTAGATCACTTAGGAGCAACTCGCGATGGTTAGATCGCGGGTAGGGGTACTGCCCCTAACCCCGCAAGGGGATTTGCTCTGCGGTTGCACCCGAAATCGCTAAAAACGAACCCGCCAGGAAGATTTTTCCGAAACTGCAATGTCTCGGCCCAAATCGTTTTTGGGACAGCGGGTTTAGGCGCTGTTGGATCGTAAAGGAACCCTCGCGATGGTTAGATCGCGGGTAGGGGCGCTGCCCTGGCCCCGCAAGGGAATCCGTTCTGTGATTGCTCCCGAAACCGCTAAACGGGTCCGCCGGGAAATTTTACTCGTAAAAATTGTAAAAATTAATTTTAAAATTACAGAAAATTATGAAAAATATATAATTTTGAATTATATATTAATTTTGTGATATTCATGGCCCAAAACCCAAATATGATTGGATTGTGTTGTAATTCATAATACGGCCTGCGTGCCGTTATGTGTTTGCGAGTGTTGTATTATATTCGCGACCTGCGCGTCGTGCCTTCTCTTATATTCTTATTGTAAATTAGATTTAGACTCGAATGTAACTCGAGTTTCAAATTGTAATGTACAAATTGGAGCGGTGGAGGGTCCACACGAGACGGAGTTCCGAGGCTGGCACGAGCAACACAAGGTGGTCAAAGGGAGGAGCTTGGAGAAGCTGTTGACCCTAGGTTGACCAATCGATCTTCTCATTGGCTTGAGAAGATCGTAGTAGGGTCATGACTAAATCACAAATAGATTAATTAATTGCTTGTGTATGTGATGCATATTTAATAAGTAGTTAATTAATTAGTGCCTAACGATTAGATTAGATCTAAGTCGTGCACATGATGCACCCTTGCGATTAGATTAGATCTAAGTCGTGTACAAGATGCATCCCTTTCGATTAGATTAGATCTCAATCGACTCAACTCTAATGCCTAACCGTGCCATGATATCTATCACTACCTCGATCACATGTATTGTTGAATCTGCCAAAGCAGAGCAATATATTTATTATCTTGGTAGGGTACGGAGGGATAATCTTGGTCCCGCCTATCAACGCATGGGTGAATACAAACTCAATTAGATTGAGTATTCCTAGTTACTCGGTTGGATCGAGTCAACAATAGGCATTCTTCCAATAGTTGGAAAGGTAGGACAAAATCATGTTTATATTAATTCTCGGGCGTAGTAGCCAAAGCTAACTCAAGTTTTAATATAAATATGGATCTTGATCCTATAAACAAGAGTTGCATAGAGATGTAATTGGTAATCGTTACCTACCGATCATACTAAGCCTTGGGCGTATTAGCCAAAGCTAACTCAAGGGTTAGTATGATGTGGATCTTGGCCCACATGAATTATAGTATTCAGTGGGAGCATCATTTAGTTAAAGGCCTAATTAAATGATTTTTAAAGAATATGATATTTATTTCTTCAAATTTTCTGTTGTAGATAACCATGACGTCGAACACGAATTCCTTCTCCCTGCGATCTGTCCTTGAGAAGGACAAGCTCAACGGAGCGAATTTCCTGGACTGGTACAGGAACTTGAGAATAGTTCTCACCCAGGAACGTAAACTGTACGTTCTGGAGCAGCCCATTCCGGAGGCTCCTCTTGCCAATGCCCCGCGAGCAGACAAAGATGCTTACAAGAAGCATCAAGACGACGCATTAGATGTGTCCTGTCTAATGCTCGCGACCATGAACTCTGAGCTTCAGAAGCAACACGAGTTGATGGGCGCTTACGATATGGTTGAGCATCTTCGCCAACTATATCAGGGACAAGCGAGGCATGAGAGATTTGAGATCTCTAAGGCACTGTTTCAGTGCAAGATGTCAGACGTGTAACTCCCGCCCTCCCTGCTAACCCTAAGGGACGGGGCTATGATACTCTATGTATAAATAACAGCGGAAGACTTAAAATGATTTTCTTAGTTTAATAAAAACTTTTCTTTTGTTTCATTTTCATCAAATCCGAACTACACTATCATGGCCTTAATAACATGATATCAAAATTAGTAGAAGCATAACATCAAATCACACATACAGTACTACAATTCATGATAACAAAGCATAGTTCTTTAAAAGTTTTTAAAGCAGGTTCTTATTTGGTTGTCTAGCCACTGCCACACACATCTCCTTGCCTCTCCTGCTGCTCCTCTAGCTCATCCATCTTTTTCCTTTATCTGTGGTACAAGGACAGTAAGCTGTGAGCACTCATGGCTCAGTAAGTTCCTTTCCTACTCACTAAAACCGAAAATCATAGTATAATCAAAGAATGTCTCAACAAGGCATCACTTCAACTAGTCATGACATAATGTAACATACTCTTTTAAGCATATCATGCAATATGAAGAAATCATAACTTGTCATGGCATATCATAGCGTAAAGCATAGCATGAAGCATAACATAATCGTATCTAATCATGGCATATCATCATAAGGAGTCATGGCATATCATACACATGAACATATCATGGAACATAACATAATCATATCTAACCATGGCATATAAATCATCATAAGGAGTCATGGCATATCATACACATGAACATATCATGGAACATAACATAATCATATCTAACCATGGCATATAAATCATCATAAGGTATATGCATATGATTTTGAAAAACATGTATCCGAAAAACATGTGTATGTCTCATGATCTTTAAAAACCATTTCTTCTTACATATATACTTGAACATAATCTCAACTTAAAGGGGATCCCGGCTATGTACCACTTACATATTGTGCGCAACCTATGTAGGTCCAAGGTAGCAAGTCTTGAACCCTACAAGGCAAACATACTAGGCCTGAGTCTTACTCCATTGACCTAGGGGCACTTAGGAGCCCATCCCTAACGAGGCCCGAGTCTTATTCCATCGACCCCGGGGCGCTTATGGAGACCACCCTTGGTACAAGCCACATAAAGTAAAGTACATGTCATACTTATACATATCATACATCATAAAAGCATGAATCACTTAGGCACGCATCATATCATAAAAGTATGCATCACTTAGGCATACATCATGTCATAAAAGTATGCATCACTTAGGCATACATCATATCATAAGGGTATGCATCACTTAGGCATACATCATGTCATAAAGGTATGCATCACTTAGGCATACATCATGCCATAAAGGTATGCATCACTTAGGCATACATCATACCATAAAAATATGCATCACTTAGACATACATCATATCATAACAATATGCATCACTTAGGCATACATCATATCATAACAATATGCATCACTTAGGCATAGATCATAAAAACATGCATATTTTAAGCATAAAGCATATCATCAAGCATGCATAATTTAACCACATAGCATATCATAAAAGCATGCATATTTTAAGCACTTAACATAGCATCAAAGCATGCATAATTTAACCACATATCATAACATAAGCATGCATATTTTCAGCTCATATCATATCATCAAAGCATGCATAATTTAACCACATAGCATATCATAAAAGCATGCATATTTTAAGCACTAAACATAGCATCAAAGCATGCATAGTTTAACCACATAGCATATCATGGAAGCATGCATATTTTAAGCACTAAACATAGCATCAAAGCATGCATAATTTAACCACATATCATAACATAAGCATGCATATTTTCAGCTCATATCATATCATCAAAGCATGTAAAATTTACCCACATATCATAACATAAAACATGCATCTTTTGAACTCATAACATATTGTAGAAATTCTCATTTTGTATAGCTCACAAGCATACATGTATAAGCATAAAAGTGTATCATGTGCTCATCCAATCATAAGAAACAATGTAACATGATTAACTTGGGTACTAAGCTTCCTAATCCCTTAGGTTCTTATCTTGGCCGAAACCCTCTTAGGTGCCAATCTAGGTTTTAAACAACATCCAAGCATGTATAACCTAGTTCATCCACATATCATTCTCATAGGAAGTATTATAAACAAGATTTACTTGAACTCCAAGTTCTCCAAGTCCTTAAACCTCATTTGGCCGAACCTTAACAAGTGTGAAACAAGGTTCTAAATGACATAAAGCATGGAAACCTTAACCATATTTATAGCATTTATTTCAAGGAATATGGTAAGCACAATTGAGTTAGTTCCTAACTCCTTTAAGCCCTTAACATTATGTCATGGCCGAAATTTACAAATACTCATTTGGGTTTTCAAGCAAGCATACAAGCATGTGAACTTACTCTAACATCATGTATAAATTCATAAGTGGCCTCATACAAGTGGTCATGGCCGAAACTTCCCTTAGCATCAATTTAGGTCACTAACAACATATAGCATGTAATTTTTAGCTTTCTACATTTCATATTTCATGGAGAGTGTCATGAGCATGTTCAATGTAAGTTCTAGGGTTTCTAAAGCATGTATTCCCTTCATGGCCGAGACTCAAAGGTGTCCATTTGAATCATAGTTAAATATATAAGCATGTGAACACAATCAACATGTTATCTCAATTTCATAAGAAGCATCTTTAACACATGAGGTCTAAATTTTAGGGTTTCTAGGTCTTTAAACCCTACATGGCCGAACCTCATCAAGCATAGAATTTGTTCAAATGGCATAAAAGCATAGCAAGTCATAACACATTTCATAACATGTATAAAAGTCAAGCACTATAAGCATACATTTAAATTGTGTCTTAGGTTTCCTAGGTTTTTCCTTTCTTTATCTCATAGCATATGTTTGGCCGAAACCTTCCAAGTCTTTAAACTAGGTTTTAGGTGGCCTAAAGTATGGAAAACCTAAATAAGTTTTATGGTAAAAATATCAAAGAACTATACATATAAGTTTGGTTCACAACAAGCTAGGACCCTTGTGGTCATAATTATCATATATCATGCAACCAATTTTCCTATACTCTAATTAAGCATGGGAGCATTAAACAACTTTCCCATCTTATTATCATGGAGGTTTTGAGCATGTTAAAAATCTGTTTAAGATATTCTAAGCCATCCACCTTACCATGACCGAAACATTAAGAGTGGTGTTCATGAGTTTCTATCAACATACAAGCATGCAACTTTTTTAAGAAACTTCATATTCTATCATATAAACATGGTGAGTTTAAATCCAGAGTATTTCTAACCCTAAACCCTTCCTTGGCCGAAACTTATGTGTGGAATAATTTTGGTTCCAAGTAACCTTCAAGTATGAAAACAATAATGGATACTTAACCATTTATTTAGAGGGTTTTGTGCAAGTTAGGTAAACAAATAAATTCCCTAGCCCTTATAAAACCTTTTTGGCCAAAACTCTAGGTTTAGATACATCTCTAATCCAACATCACATATATATAAAAATATGAGAGGAAACCTTCTTACAAAGCATAGAAAAATTATCATGAATCAAGGCTTATTTTAAACATTCCTAGGATCACAAGTCCTTCCTTTGGACGAATTTTTTCACAACTTTGTTCTAGGTTTTAAAATCCTCATAAAATCCAAAAACACATCAAAACTACTTGTACCACAGGTGAGGGGATACTTACATCCTTTTCGCTTGTGGTTCTAAAGTGTGGTGATGGAAGAAGAGGTCTCTTCTTCTTGTTCTCCTCCTTTGATTTCCCTTGGTAGCCTTCCTTGTATTCTAGGAGGAACCTTGTTTTTGGGGGCCGAAAATGGAGGAGAGGGGGCTGAGGTTCTCAGTGATGGAGAGGAGAGAATGAGAGAAATGAGAGAAAAATAAAATCTTCTCTTTACATACTCTCTTTTATGTTAAGGGGGAAGAGGTAGCAAAATTGGTTTTTGCTTTCCTTCTCCCTTAGCCCCCTTTTTTTTTCATTTTTCTTTTTATTTTTTTTATTTATTTGTTCTCATCATTCATGATGAAATAAGGGGGAATGAATCCCCTTAATTCCCCTCTTTAAGTCACGGCAAAAGAAGAAGAAGAGGGAGAGAAAGGAAGGAAGGCAAGTTGCCTTTCTCTTTCTCTTTTCTTGTTTTCTTTTGGCTAGCTTTTACTCTCACCCTTATCATGAGTTTCCCTCCTTTGCTATCAAAATATTATTCCTATCCCAACTGGTTATTACCCATTAATCCTATCATTTACATCATGAGAGGTTCAAGGTTCAATCCTTGACCACTCCCTATTTTTATTTCTTTTTATTTCTTTTTGGTTCAACATTCTACTAATATTTTTCTAAGGCAAGTTCATCATTCTCATATTTATCTTAAAAGCTTAGTGGGTGTTACAAGACAGGGCTCCTGTAGGTCCTTATGTACTCAAGATGATTGGGTACACAGAGAACCTACAAAGACTGGGGTTCCCACTTGGCCAAGAGCTGGCCACTGACTTGATCTTGCAGTCCTTGCCGGATAGCTATAGTCAATTCATTCTCAACTATAACATGAACGAGATTGACAAGCCACTGCCTGAGCTACTTAGTATGTTACGAACTGCTGAGATGAACCTTAAGAAGGTTAAGCCCATTCTGATGGTCCAGAAGCACAAGGGCAAGGGCAAGCCCAAAGGTAAGGGAAAGTCCCAAACCAAGGGAAAAGGCAAGGCACTGAAGCCTAAAGGAGGGGTCGCCAAGGATGCTACCTGCTTCCACAGCGGTCAGACCGGGCACTGGAAGAGGAACTGCAAGGTATACTTGGGGGATCTTAAGAAGAAGCGAAGTGAGACTTCCACTTCAGGTATATATGTTATAGAAGTCAATCTATCTATTTCTACATCATGGGTATTAGATACTGGATGTGCTTCTCACATTTGTACTGATGTGCAGGCGCTGAGAAATAGCAAAGCATTGGTAAAGGGCGAGGTGGACCTACGAGTAGGCAATGGAGCACGGGTTGCTGCTGTTGCTGTAGGAACTTATCAGCTATCTCTTCCCTCTAGGCTTGTACTAGATTTAGATGATTGTTGTTATGTGCCTGCTCTTACTAAGAACATAGTTTCAGTTTCTTGTTTAGACAAGAAAGGATACTCTTTTATAATAAAAGATAAATATTGTTCTGTTTATTTAAAAGATATGTTCTATTGTAGTGCACCACTAATAAACGGACTCTATATTCTAGACCTTGAGAGCCCTATCTATAACATTAGTACCAAGAGGTTCAAGTCAAATGACATGAACCAAACCTACCTCTAGCACTGTCGCTTAGGTCATATAAATGACAAGCACTTATCCCATCTCCATAAGGATGGTTTGCTGGACTCATTTGAAATAGAATCATATGAGATATGCGAGTCATGCCTACGAGGCAAGATGACCAAGACCCCCTTTACTGGGCATAGCGAGAGAGCAACTGATTTGTTAGTACTCATACATAGTGATGTATGTGGCCCTTTCAATGTTGCTGCTAGAGGCGGTTATAGATACTTCATCACATTTACTGATGACTTCAGTAGATATGGTTATGTGTACTTGATGACACATAAGTCTGAATCCTTTGAAAAGTTCAAAGAATTCAAGAATGAAGTACAGAACCAGCTTGGCAAGAGTATTAAGATACTTCGATCAGATCGAGGTGGAGAATACCTTAGCCATGAGTTTCCTGACTATCTAGTTGAGTGTGGGATCCTATCTCAACTCACTCCTCCTGGAACACCACGGTGGAATGGTGTATCCGAAAGGAGTAATCGTACCTTATTAGATATGGTACGATCTATGATGAGTCACACAGATCTTCCAACATACCTTTGGGGCTATGCTCTAGACACGACAGCTTTTATACTCAACCGAGTTCCATCCAAGGCCGTGATAAAGACACAATATAGGATACGGACTGGGAGAGATGCCCAGGTGTCTTTCATGAGGATTTGGGGTTGTGAGGCTTACGTTCGACATCAAGTCTCAGACAAGTTAGGACCCAAATCCGACAAGTGCTACTTTATTGGATATCCCAAGGAAACTAAGGGATATTACTTCTACATTCCCAGTCAGCACAGGTAAAGACTGGGGTCTTTCTAGAAAGGACTTTGTTTCTAGAAAGACTAGTGGGAGCGCGTTCAATCTTGAAGAAGTTCAAGATGCGAACAATAGCACTAATGCCTCGATGGAAATTGAGCTGGAACCACAAAGTGTTGTGGATGATGTTGTTCCACAAGGGTTGAGGAACAACAACCGGTTCAAGTAGACATACCTCTTCGCAGGTCGATAGGGTGTACGCGTCAGGCTGAGAGATACTCTTTCTCTTGTCCGACCATGATGACATTGTGCTCATAGAGGATGAGCCTACCACCTATCAAGAAGCAGTGATGAGACCAGATTAAAATGGCTAGAAGTCATGAGATCCGAGATGGAATCCATGTACACCAACCAAGTATGGACTTTGGTTGATCCACCTGAAGGGTAAAACCCATTGGGTGCAAGTGGGTCTTTAAGAGAAAGACCGACATGGATGGACTTATCTATAAGGGTCGCTTGGTAGCTAAAGGTTTCAAGCGATTCATGGTATTAACTATGATGAAACCTTTTCTCCGATGGCGATGTTTAAGTCCATTCGGATCATGCTTGCTATTACCTACCATGACTATGAGATATGGCGGATGGATGTCAAAACCGCGTTTCGAATGAAACCTACTCGAGGATGTGTACATGACACAACCTGAGGGTTTATAGATCCACGACATACTAGTAGAGTATGCAAGCTGCATAGGTCGATTTATGGACTAAAGCAAGCTTCTCGGAGCTGGAATCTTTGATTCGATGATGCGATCAAACAGTTTGGTTTCATCAAGAATGAAGATGAGCCTTGTGTCTACAAGAAGGTTGTAGGGGACATAGTTGTCTTCCTCATATTGTATGTGGATGACATACTACTCATTGGGAAGGACATCCCTATGCTTCAGTCTGTCAAGACCTGGCTAGGGAGTTGCTTCTCAATGAAGGACTTAG
Organism: Zingiber officinale; assembly: GCF_018446385.1. Taxonomy (NCBI): domain Eukaryota; kingdom Viridiplantae; phylum Streptophyta; class Magnoliopsida; order Zingiberales; family Zingiberaceae; genus Zingiber; species Zingiber officinale. The sequence continues at coordinate 47,161,519 of NC_055986.1, forward strand.
GTGAGGCATCCCGCATTCTAGGGATACAGATCTATAGAGATAGATCTGAGAGATTGCTTGGCCTAAGTCAGAGTACATACATTGACAAGGTACTCCTTCGGTTTGCCATGCAGAATTCCATTTCTGCCGATGTCACATGGCGTGAGTCTTCGAAGACTCAAGGTCCCTCTTCTAGAGAGGAGAGACCGCATGGATCAGATTCCTTATGCCTCGGCCATAGGATCGATCATGTACGCCATGCTATGTACTCGACCTGATGTCTCGTATGCTTTGAGCATGACGAGCAGATACCAGTCAGATCCAGGTGAAAGTCACTGGATAGCGGTCAAGAATATTCTTAAGTACTTACGAAGGACTAAAGAATATTTCTTGATATATGGAGGCAATGATGAGCTAACTGTAAAGGGTTATAGTGATGCCAACTTCCAGACCGATCGGGATGATTATCGTGTAATGTTCGGGGTTCGTGTTACTTAAAGGGACGGAGTTACTTACTTACTTAACTATTCCAGGATACATACATATTTAAAATTTCTTTCTTATAACATAAAGTTCATCGCTAAACTTGGGGTGGTTCCTAGCATCGCTGATCCAGTTGAGCTCTATTGTGACAACAATGGAGCTATAGCACAGGCGAAGGAACCTCGCTCATGCCAGCGGACCAAGCACATACTACGGCACTTCCATCTCATTCGAGAGATTATCGACAGAGGACATGTGAAGATTTGTAGAGTACCGACAGAGGATAACATCGCAGATCCATTGACCAAGGCTTTGGCACAGAGGAAGCATGATGGTCACACTAGGTCATTGGATCTTAGAGCCTATACTGATTGGCAATAGTGCTAGTGGGAGATTGTTAGTTAGAGCCCTAGAGCCAATCATTTGATGATTGTATGGACTCATTTTATCATATTCTTGTATATTAATAAAGGCATTTGTTTGGTTATTATACTTATTTGTATTAGTGCCAAATAGACTAAGTATAATAGCGTCCTTGAGTAGAAGGTTCATACCTATATCAATCGATTAGTTGAATTGATAGTGAGATGATATAGGGAACACTACTCTAAATCATTCTTAGTCGAGTATTAACATTCAGGGAAAATGTTAATGCAATAAGACTAGCATGTAGGTCAGCTCGATGACTTGATCTCACATGTCATGGATATAGAGATATCAAGCTGACACATGGGTATACATTGAAGAATGTATACTGAATGACCCGCCATGAGAAAGTATCATGGATCGTTATATGAGTGTCATATACTTTCTCATGTGGCTATTAGTATGACTATTAGTCCTTAGACCTGAAGTCACCATGGATCCCTACATAAGGAGTTATGTACTTTGGTTTCGTCAAACGTCACCCGTAACTGGGTGGACTATAAAGGCGATTACTGGGTATATAACGAATTATGTAGAGGGATGTGAGTGATGTAGATGAGATCTATCCCTCCCATATGACGGGAGCGACATCGGTATTCTTGATAGAGTGAGACCACTAAGTGCATGACCATGCCCAAATGAGTCAACATTAAATGTTGAGCTCATTTGATCGAGTGAGTCTACTTGGAGTTCAAGATTTAGATTGATTAGAGGATGACATGGTCTATGCCTCATATTGATCAATCTAGATGTCTAGGATAGAAGGACAATGTCACATATTGTGAGGAGTCACAATTAGTAGTCACAAGGTGATGTCGGATCTCGACATTCTTGTAACTTGGGTAGTAATGATGTGTTGCTAGATACCGCTCATTACTTATGCTCATAAATGGGTTTAGGGCATTGCCAACGTTACAAGAACCTATAGGGTCACACACTTAGGGCAATTAGATGGAGATTAGGTTCATATGATGAACCAAGAGGATTAGATTCATTTGATGAATCAAATTGGATTAAGAGTAATCCTAATTGGGCTAACTTGAGTTCGACTCAAGTTGATTCATGTGTTCAATGTTTCTAATTTTGATTTTGACTCATTGAATCAATTTAATTAAATGAATTAGATTCATTATATTAAGTTGGCTTGAATCAAATGGTTGGATTCGATCAACCATGGAAGAGATTTGGTCAAGTTTGACTTGACTTGAGAGGAAGATTAAAAGTCAAGTTTGACTTGACTTTATGCCACCTCATTGGTGAGTTGGCATTGAAGTGGACCAATGATGTTACTCCACATCATCATAGGGGCCACCTCATGGAAGTTACAAAGCCATTCTCTTTAATGGCTTCATATTAATTGCAATTAATGCAATTAATTTGGGAGTTTTCACCATTGAGAGTGGCCGACCACTTTGGGTTTGAATGTGAATTCATTTTTCATTCCAAGTGGTGTATCTTCTTTCTTCTTCCTCTCAAGCTCTCCCTCTCCCTCTCCTCCTTGCTTGGCCGAATCTCACTAAGGTGCTAGCACACCTTTGTGTGAGGTTTTTCTCCACCTACGTGTCCGTGTGGATACTTCTAGAGGACCGACGCTTGACGGTCTAGAGATCCGGCAACTCCTTGGACGAGCGGGAACGCGAAAGGGCACGCAACAAGGGTAAAGCTCTTAACATGTAGATCTAGGAGTAGATCTAAAAAGGTTTTTGAAACTCGTACTCGTAATTTTTCGTTCGGCTTTCCTTGCACGGATCTATGGCTTTGGGTGATTCGGGGTTTCCGCGACGCGAAAAGCGGTTTTCGCGGCCCGAAGAACCCAACACTATCTAACATCTATTCATCCAAATCTTTATGTTCCTATATAAAGTATTTGATCTGGGTCAGTTTAATGGATTCAGAAGATAGTTTGATTGAAATCATCTTAATGTTCCATCTCAACCAATCTAGATCATCAATCATGGTATTTCTATGGGTGTTTGTGAGATGGTTTATTTAGTGAGATTGATTAAGTTATAAATTTAGATTTAGTCAATTAAGTTAATTAGATTTAGTCGATTAAGTTAATTATTAAGTTAATTTAATTAAATGGTTATGTTGATAAATTGAAATAGTTAAATTATTGAGTTATTAATTAATAAGTTGATTAAGTTAGATTTAGATAATTATTAAGTTAATTAATTAAGTTGTTTATTAAGTTGATTTATTTGTTTAGTTAATTTAATTAGGTTATTAATTAAGTTGATTTATTTGTTTGGTTAATTTAATTAAGTTGATTAATTTATTAAAGATAATTTAATTAAGTTGATTATTAAGTTGATTTATTTGTTTGGTTAATTTAATTAAGTTGATTAATTTATTAAAGTTAATTTAATTAAGTTGATTAATTTATTAAAGTTAATTTAATTAAGTTGATTATTAAGTTGATTTATTTGAAATTGACTAAGTTTAACCTAGATCTATCTCACCCAATTCTAAGTTATCAATCAGAGAATCCTAAGTAATTTTGTGAGATGATTATCTTTAATTTAGACTATTTCTAAGGATTAATTACATTTGAGTTAGACTTAGGTTTTCCAATTGGTTAGTTAAATATACATTTCGAAGAATGGCTCCCAAGCTGTGGTGAGACACTAGGCCTTCTTGGGTTTGAGATCATCCACCACTTCTAGACAGAGCCTTTCAAGGAAAATATATATTTAATTTTCTTTTTGAAATCCCTAGGTTTAACTAAACAAGTGTAAATTACGCCTAGGTCCTTAATCTATCCTAATCTAAACATGCATATTACAAGGGTAAGAAAATAAACAAGCATCAAGCAATTTTATCTATTTATCAAGATAGTTTTTCTATTGGCTCCCCCTGGATCATAGCCTCGATATGATCTATCAAGGTAATAGACTTGATCCTTGGGGACCCAATATTGACCAAGCCCAACTTGATTGACTAAGTTGGATTTAGGTACCCATGCTTGGACTATCTTTTTATTCGGTCTATTAACAAGTGATAAATAAGACTGATATTTCCTTTTAGTTTTAAACCCTAATCCGGATCGATTGTATACAACTTTCTGTATTCTAAGAATCAAGTCAAAATTCTTGGAAACCAGTGTAAACCGTTCCAATACAATCTTCACATCCTTGACTTGAGTTTTCAGGCTGGAATTTTCTTCCTCAAGCTTTTGAACTTGAGTTGAGGTTCCAGTCTAAACAGGGTCAGTCAAGGATTCGGAGTGAGTTACTTCCTTAAGGGATGTTACCTCCTTTAGAAGCGATTTTATCCGAACATTGGATTTTGCTAGTTTATGCATTAAGTAATTAATTAAATTATATAATCAACGCGTACTTACAAGGAGGCTAGGCCCTTCAGAAACGGATACAGATCCGTGGCTTCTCTCGGACTCAGCTTCCAATTCGTCCTTGCTTCCGGATTCGTTGAGTTGGTCCCGGGCCATCATTGTAAGAAAACTCGTCTGCTCGAGTTCTTCAGTGTCTGACTCTTCGGAAGAAGACTCGTCCCAGGTCACCTTCAGTGCCTTCTTTCTTCTTGGTTTCTTCACGTCTTTCTGGTTTGGACAATTTTCTTTCATCCACCCCTTCTGGTTGCATCCGTAGCAGGTGACTCCAACTTTCATTTTGGAGTTTGGCTGGGCCTCCTTGGACTAGATTACCTTTTTGACATCCTTCATGTTGAAGCCTTTCTTCTTTCTGTAGAGCTTCCTCAACAGATTGACTAGTTCGGCCGTGATCTCATCATCATCGTCATTGTCCAAGTCTGGTTCTTCTTCTGTCTCCAGTTCGGTTGAGCATCTTGGTTTTGGTTCGCGCGCTCTACAACTACCTACAATCAAAGCTATACCCTTCTCGGCCGGATGTGAGTTTATTTGTTCATGCAATTCAAATTCTGTGAAAAGTTGATCAAGCTTTATTAAGGAAAGATCCTTAGAAACCTTGAAAGAATCTACCATGGATGCCCACAAGGTATTCCTTGGAAAGGCGTTTAAGGCATACCTTAGGATGTCGTGGTTCTCCAATTTTTGTTCGATCGAGTGAAGCCCGTTGAGCAATTCTTGTATCCGGGCATGGAGGTGGCTAGCCATCTCACCTTCCTGCATTTTCATATTGTAAAATTTATTAAGTAATAAATCACGTTTACTTACCTTCGTGTCGGACGTTCCCTCGTGCAACTCGATTAGCTTTTTCCATAGCTCTTTAGCGCTCGAGAATGGGCCGACGCGGTTCAATTCCTCTTTCATTAGGCTGCACTGAAGTGTACAAGTTGCTCAGGTGTTCGCTTCTACTTTCTTTATGAGTGCAGCATCCCAGTTCTTGCACGAGATTGGTTTGTCAGTGTTGTCCATTGGAAGGTCCAGACCAGTCTTGATGATCATCCAGACTTCAAAATTTGTTTGGAGGTACAACTCCATTCGGCTCTTCCAGTAGCCGAAATCTTCTCCGGTTGTAATGCCCGAAAATTCTCAAAATAAATATTAGAAATATTCTATGATTTTTTTGGAATTTTAGGATATTTTTATAGAATTTTTAGAGTAGCGGAAGTAGCAAAAACAAATAGAGTCGTAAAAGGGTCTAGGCGAGTATTGAACCCGAGACCTATTGGATCCTACGACTTATAGTGGACTCTAGTAACCAAGTGAACCCAGCAGGGCCGTGCTGAGAAGAAAGGGAATCAGTTATATTTATATTTGAGTTGGGCCGAATTACCCACTTAATATAAATAGGGAAGAATTAAGTGAAGAGTTATTTTTAACGTAACTCTCCTCTCCTTCAAACCCTCACCGCCGCCCCTTCTCCTTTCTCTTCCTCTTCTCGGCGCCAACCACAAGCACACCTAGGGCTCCATCCCTAGGGTCCCAAGGGCTTCTCCCGGCGACATCTTGGATACGGGGACACTCCCCTCCGCGAGAGGAACGCATAGACGTGAGAAGATTGTCGAAAGGATCGTCTTCTCCGGAAATCTAGCGAGTAGAATCGTAAGAAAATTAGAGCAGAAGGAAAGAAACCCCTCACCTGCAGTATAAGTAGCTCTCGTGTGAATTTCTGCTTGTTTAGTACCATACGAATTTTTGACACATAGGTTGTGCAATAGTGCACACTAGGTGTTCGATAATAAGTGTAGCACAGGAAAAGAATGCAACTTAGGCATTTTAATAGCTTAGTAAATGAAATAGAGGCATTTATTCAGCATGCATAGTTTTACTATAATTGTATGGGACTACGGTCCAATGGGTGGGCTCCCACAGTCGCCTCTAGGTTCAGATAACCTAGCTCTAGGTTCAGACAACCTAGAAATAGCAATATAAAAAGAACTCAGCTATAATCAGTATTTTATTTTAGCAGAGGCACTGTACTTGATTAGATATCCATTGGGTTGGGCTCCCACAGTCGTCCCTAGGTTTAGATAACCTAGTAACCCTACTAAATTCGGGACTTGCAAACCCGGCACTAGTTAGGGATGCGCACATAGCAAGTACAGTTGCCGGGCCCAAACAGCAGCATGATTATTATTTTAAGCTATTTATGAGAATAGTTTTCAAAACATCCCAAATAGTTATGTGGATTCAGCACAGCTTTAGCATTAGTTTAGAATTAGCTCAGCTCAGTTTTGTATCGGTTTAGTTTTCTATTGATACATATGATAGCTTATGTTAGCACTTGTTACCATGACTAGTTTGTTTGTATGCCATGCTATGCTTTTACATGTTCTGTATTCATACATTTCAAATAGCATGTTTTAAAAACATGATTTCATCGTATGCATGTTTCAGTGAGGTATATGGTTTCTTACTAAGCTCTCAAGCTTACAGATACTCTTTTCCTTATATTGCAGATAAAAGTAAAGGAAAGATGGACTAGAGGAGGCTGGAGGTCAATGCGATGAAGATGTGTGTGTGCAAAGGGGTTTGGAATGAAGATCTTAGGGATTTAGCAAATTTGACTATTTGAACCTTATTATGTTTAGTTTTTTGCATTTTAGTTTTCTTAAAAGTCATGAACTAGTGTAATATGCACCATGCCATGTTTAGAATGCTAGTTAATTGTTGTTAGAATGCATTTCAGTTAGTTTAGAGTTGGTATATGAGATTTCGGTTCGAACCATGGTTGAAATCAGGTTCTGAAGTGAAATCAGAAACCCCGATCGATCAGCCGATCGATTGGAGGCTTCTCAATCGATCAGTTGATCGATTGGGCAGCTTATCCCGCGAACAGAATGCGTCTAGATCGATCAGTCGATCGATCCAGCCGAGTTTTGTCGCGAACAGAAGGTTTGTGGATCGATCAGCCGGTTGATCCGAGTTGAACCCGCGGATCGATTGGACATAATGGATCGATCAGCCGATCGATCCAGACGCTATTTTTCGCGTACAGTAGGGTCCTGAATCGATCACTGGATCGATTGCCTAACCTGGATAGATCAGTCGATCGATCCAGAGTAGTCTCCGTGCACAGTAGCATGCTGGATTGATCCATGGATCGATCAGAGGCCTAGTACTAGCTGAAACCACCTTAGTTCAGCTCTAGACGACAGCAAAGACCTAGAACACCCCTTCTAGCATAGCCACCGCAAATTCAAGGGGTAGTTTAAACATTAAATTCAGATAGTATAGCGATTAACAGAAACATATTCATTAGTTCAGTAAAATTTTCATCAGATCAGTTTTCGCACATGAATTAGACATCATAAGGTAACGATCGGCCTTACAGCATAGCCAGTAGAAGGCGGGTCGTTACAGAGTGGTATCAGAGCAAAGTTCCATACTTCCTACACACACATCAGCATTGAATCTGCAGCTTCCAAGTAAGAATATCTCTCACTTTGTTATGTCTATTGCTTTCATATTTATAGATAACTAAAGTATGCTTAGTTGTGATAGTAACTAACATGATAGTATTAGCTATGTAAACATGATGCTTTAGTTATGTATGTCCTTTGTTCCTTTAGAAATGGCACGAGGACGCCCAGCTAGAAGGGAACCAACTACTGAGCCCCAGCATGAGGCAGGCAGTTCAGTGCCTCCCCCAGACCTTACAGCATTAGCGGCTCAATTACAACAGCAGCTAGCTAAACAGCAACAGAAAATAGTCACCTTAAAGGCTAATCAGCAGAATACTCCCACTGTCACTCAGGAACCAAACATAGCAACCCCAGTGGTTATAGAGGTTCCACCAGTCCAGCCTACAACACCAGTAGCCCCAGCAGCAGAGGCAAAGAGAGAAGCCTATCTGATCCAGTGGCAGAGAGTCAAGCCAGAGAACTTCTCAGGCACCAGTGAACCATGGGATGCTCAAGCCTGGCTCAAAACACTGGAGAGTACGATGGAGCTTCTGGACTGGCCAGAGCATGAAAAGGTGAAGTCGCCTCATACGCTTGGCGGAGATGCGTATGTGGTGGGAGAATTAGAGTGGCGCCCGGTGAACCGGATGACATGACTTGAGAAAGAATTCTTGAGGTTCTTTCACATGGTCCAAGCCTCCACTGACGAGGTTCTTGAGTTTCATCAACCTATTAGTTGAGGAAGCCATGAAGAAATTCAGATAGCTCGTCATGCCGAACTAGTCGACGAAAAAGAAGCGAGTCGGGTTGATGCTCAAGATCATGCCGGGGCGGAAATAGAAATGAGCGTGGGTGGCGGGCGTTCATGTTCACGATGAACTAGTCACAGTCTCACAAGGCACCGTAATAACATCAGCGTGAAACAAGTCCTCTCGAGTCAAAGGAAAGGAGGCTCGGTGCTCGGAAACAGCGAGGCCCCAGAAGGAACTCCGCAAGCACAAACAGGAGTTACCAAAGGAGGACCAACCAAAGAAATGTCCTAGTTATCCCAAATGTGCTACTTGTGGAAAATTTCACGGAGTTTGTCTCAAGGGAACACGAGGATGCTTTGAATGTGAGAGGGCATAGCTAAGCTGCCCGAACAAGACTAGTCTCCCAAACCCGGTAGTGGAGGCAAGCCTGACAGACATCATATCGGCAGGCCGTTTTAGATGGTCCACATCATCCAGGACTAGAAGCCCTCCTATACGCAATGCAAGGATCTGCTCCTTAACCAGAGAGGACGTAGCGAATGCCTCGACAGTCATTACAGGTCAGATTAGTATTTTACAGCAAAGTGCAACTGTTTTATTTGATACTGGGGCAACTCATTCTTATATATCCAGGGCATTTGCCGAAAAGTTAGCAGTACCCCCAGAGGTATTCAGTGGTCAGTTTTTGACGACACTACTTTCGGGAGAATTTATGGCATCCACGCACTGGCTCCGGGCAGTGCCAGTCATGATAGCAGACAGAGAACTCTTTTGTGATCTGGTAGTGCTAGATATGACTGATTATGACGTCATCCTTGGAATCGATTTCCTGATCAGATACGGTGCCTTTATAGAGTGTCGTAAACAGAAAGTCGTATTCCAACCTGAAGTAGAAGTGCAATTCAAGTACATCGGAGAATCAAAGAGAAAAGCGAAGAAATTTCTCTCAGCTTTGAAGGCACAGAAATTATTAGATTCAGGATATACGGGATTTTTAGCGCATGTAGTCAATGCTAGTCAGGACAAGGACCAACAGCTAGCAGAGGTCCGAGTCGTATGTGACTACCCAGCAGTCTCCCCTGAAGAGTTACCAGGCCTAGCACCAGACAGGGAGATTGAATTTGAGATAGAACTCATTCCCTGTACAAATCCTATCTCCAAAGAACCTTATCGCATGGCTCCAGTAGAACTGAAGGAACTTCAGGAGCAACTATAGGAGCTGCTTGACAAGGGCTTCATAAGCCCTAGTCACTCACCATGGGGAGCGCCTGTGTTGTTTGTGAAGAAGAAGGACGGGAGCCTGCGCCTGTGCATAGACTACCGGGCATTGAACCAAGTCACCATCAAGAACAGGTATCCTCTTCCCAGGATAGATGACCTGTTTGATCAGCTAAAGGGAGCAGCAGTGTTCTCTAAGATAGACCTCAGATCAGGTTATCATCAGGTTAAAGTTAAAGAAGGGGATATACCCAAGACAGCATTCAGGACTAGATACGGACACTACGAGTTCGTAGTCATGCCCTTTGGCGTGACAAATGCTCCAGCTACTTTCATGGACCTCATGAACAGAGTATTCAGGGACTACCTAGATAGATTTGTTATCGTGTTTATCGATGACATTCTTATCTATTCAAGAACTCAGGAAGAACACGCAGAGCACCTGAGAATAATATTGCAGACCCTTCAGCAGAACCAGCTGTATGCCAAGTTCACGAAATGTGAATTTTGGTTAGATCAGGTGTCCTTCCTGGGTCACATCATCTTAAAGGATGGTATCATGGTAGACCCTAGTAAAATAGAAGCTGTAAGTAACAGGAAAAGACCCAAGAACGCCAGTGAGATCAGGAGTTTTTTGGGACTAGCAGGTTATTACAGAAAGTTTGTAGAGGACTTCTCCAGGATAGCCTCCCCACTGACAGCTCTTACCAGAAAGAACAGAAAATTTCAGTGGACAGAGGATTGCGAGCACAATTTCAGCGAGTTAAAGAGGAGATTGACCAGTGCTCCCATTTTGACTCTACCAGAAACACAAATAGCTTTGACATTTATAGTGACGCCTCTAAATTGGGACTAGGAGCAGTACTGATGCAAGAAGGTAAGGTGATTGCCTATGCCTCCAGACAACTCAAGGAATATGAGAAGAATTACCTTACTCATGACCTTGAGCTTGCAGCAGTGGTGTTCGCCCTCAAAATTTGGAGACATTACTTGTATGGAGCTCAGTGCAGAGTTTATACAGATCATCAGAGTCTGAAGTACTTCTTCACTCAGAAGGATCTGAATATGCGACAGCGTAGATGGCTCGAGCTAGTCAAAGATTATGACTTAGACATCCTCTACCAGCCAGGAAAAGCCAATAAGGTGGCAGACACGCTTAGCAGGAAGTCCGATGCTACCTTACTATCCCTAGCAGCCATGTCACCGCCCCTACAGAAAGAGATCGCATATTTTGGTCGCGAACTTATAGTAGGACAACTCTCTACTATGACATTAGCATCTACCCTGCTTGGTGGCATCCAGATGGCTCAGGAACAGGATCCTGAATTCAGAAAATCAAGTAAGGGTTAGCAGAATCAGAAAGTAGAGAATTCAGAGTGTCCGACAGTGGGGTATTATACTTCGGTGACAGACTCTGTGTTCCAGATCAAGAGGAACTAAAGAGGAAGATTTTAGATGAGGCTCACAGGACTCCTTATGCGATGCATCCAGGTTCCACCAAGATGTACCAGGACTTGAAGAAACGTTTTTGGTGACCTGGGATGAAAAGAGGCATCGCTAGATATGTTAGCACCTGTCTGACCTGTCAGAGGGTCAAGGCAGAACATCAGAGACCAGGAGGAGTTTTGCAGCCCATCCATATCCCATAATGGAAGTGGGAAGACATTTCTATGAATTTTATAGTGGGACTACCCAGAACCACGAATGCTTTTGATACTATCTGGGTAATAGTTGACAGGTTAACTAAATCATCCCACTTCTTAGCTATCAGGATATCCTACTACATGGAACAGCTAGCTCAGTTATATCTCAAGAAGATCGTCAGACTACATGGAGTCCCACGGACCATTATTTCAGACCGAGACAGTCGATTCACATCACACTTCTGGGAGTGTGTACAGTCAGCATTGGGCACTATGTTGAAATTTAGCACAGCTTTCCATCCTCAGACAGATGGTCAGACGGAGCGAGTAAATCAGGTACTCGAAGATATGCTCTGCGCATGTGCCCTAGACTTCAAGGGAAGTTGGTGCAAATATCTGAGTTTAGCAGAATTTGCATACAACAATAGCTATCAGGCCACCATTGGCATCGCACCTTACGAGGCTCTCTATGGGCGGAGGTGTAGATCTCCAATCTGCTTGTATGAGAGTGGTGAACAGAAAGAACTAGAACTTCAGACAAATCTAGTAGCAGATACCACAGCAGTTATACAGCAGATCCGCCAGAGGATAGAGACAGCTCAGAGCCGCTAGAAAAGCTATGCTGATACACGGTGCAGACCCTTAGAGTTTTCAGTTGGGGACACAGTATTCCTCAGAGTAGCTCCCATGAAGGGAGTAATGCGTTTTGGGAAGAAGGGCAAATTAAGTCCCAAATATGTGGGACCATACCTTATCACTAGAAGAGTTGGCAAGGTGGCATATGAGTTAGAGCTACCACAGGAGATGTCATCCATCCATAATGTATTTCATGTCTCCATGCTGAAGAAGCATATCCCAAATGCCACTCAGGTGATTGAGCCCCAGTCGGTACCAGTCCGCGAAGACCTCAGCTATGATAGTCAGCTTATTCAGATAATAGACCGAGCAATTAAGAAATTACGAAACAAGGAGGTACCGTTAGTAAAAGTTATTTGGCAAAGTCACACAACAAAAGAGGATACTTGGGAGACAGAAGCCAGTATGAGACAGAAGTACCCAGAGTTATTCTAAGTTCGAGGATGAACTTTTTATAAGGTATGGGGGATTGTAACGCTCGAAAATTCTCAAAATAAATATTAGAAATATTCTATGATTTTTCTGGAATTTTAGGATATTTTTTTAGAATTTTTAGAGTAGCGGAAGTAGCAAAAACAAATAGAGTCGTAAAAGGGTATAGGCGAGTATTGAACCCGAGACCTATTGGGTCCTACGACTTATAGTGGACTCTAGTAACCAAGTGAACCCAGCAGGGCCGTGCTGAGAAGAAAGGGAATCAGTTATATTTATATTTGAGTTGGGCCGAATTACCCACTTAATATAAATAGGGAAGAATTAAGTGAAGAGTTATTTTTAACGTAACTCTCCTCTCCCTCAAACCCTCACCGTCGTCCCTTCTCCTTTCTCTTCCTCTTCTCGGCGCCAACCACAAGCACACATAGGGCTCCATCCCTAGGGTCCCAAGGGCTTCTCCCGGCGACATCTTGGATACGGGGACGCTCCCCTCCGCGAGAGGAACGCATAGATGCGAGAAGATTGTCGAAAGGATCGTCTTCTCCAGAAATCTAGCTAGTAGAATCGTAAGAAAATTAGAGCAAAAGGAAAGAAACCCCTCACCTGTAGTATAAGTAGCTCTCGTGTGAATTTCTGCTTGATTAGTAGCATACGAATTTTTGACACATAGGTTGTGCAATAGTGCACACTAGGTGTTCGATAATAAGTGTAGCACAGGAAAAGAATGCAACTTAGGCATTTTAATAGCTTAGTAAATTCAATAGAGGCATTTATTCAGCATGCATAGTTTTACTATAATTGTATGGGACTACGGTCCAATGGGTGGGCTCCCACAGTCGCCTCTAGGTTCAGATAACCAAGCTCTAGGTTCAGACAACCTAGAAATAGCAATATAAAAAGAACACAACTATAATCAGTATTTTATTTTAGCAGAGGAACTGTACTGGATTAGATATCCATTGGGTTGGGCTCCCACAGTCATCCCTAGGTTTAGATAACCTAGTAACCCTACTAAATTCGGGACTTGCAAACCCGGGTCTAGTTAGGGATGCGCGCATAGCAAGTACAGTTGTCAGGCCCAAACAACAGCATGATTATTATTTTAATCTATTTATGAGAATAGTTTTCAAAACTTCCCAAATAGTTATGTGGATTCAGCACAGTTTTAGCATTAGTTTAGAATTAGCTCAGCTCAGTTTTGTATCGGTTTAGTTTTCTATTGATACATATGATAGCTTATGTTAGCACTTGTTGCCATGACTAGTTTGTTTGTATACCAAGCTATGCTTTTACATGTTTTGTATTCATACATTTCAAATAGCATGTTTTAAAAACATAATTTCATCGTATGCATGTTTTAGTGAGGTAGATGGTTTCTTACTAAGTTCTCAAGCTTACAGATACTCTTTTCCTTATACTGCAGATAAAGGTAAAGGAAAGATGGACTAGAGGAGGCTGGAGGTCAATGCGATGAAGATGTGTGTGTGCAAAGGGGTTTGGAATGAAGATCTTAGGGATTTAGCAAATTTGACTATTTGAACCTTATTATGTTTAGTTTTTCACATTTTAGTTTGCTTAAAAGTCATGAACTAGTGAAATATGCATCATGCCATGTTTAGAATGCTAGTTAATTGTTGTTAGAATGCATTTCAGTTAGTTTAGAGTTGGTATATGAGATTTTGGTTCGAACCAGGGTTGAAATAAGGTTCTGAAGTGAAATCAGAAACCCCGATCGATCAGCCGATCGATTGGAGGCTTCTCAGTCGATCAGCTGATCGATTGGGAAGCTTATCCCGCGAACAGAATGCGTCTGGATCGATCAGTCGATCGATCCAGCCGAGTTTTGTCGCGAACAGAAGGTTTGTGGATCGATCAGCCGGTCGATCCGAGTTGAACCCGCGTACAGCGCGTCGTCGAATCGATCACTGGATCGATTGGACATACTGGATCGATCAGCCAATCGATCCAGACGCTAGTTTCCGCATACAGTAGGGTCCTGAATCGATCACTGGATCGATTGCCTAACCTGGATCGATCAGCCGATCGATCCAGAGTAGTCTCCGTGCACAGTAGCATGCTGGATCGATCCATGGATCGATGAGAGGCCTAGTACTAGCTGAAACCACCTTAGTTCAGCTCCAGACGACAGCAAAGACCTAGAACACCCCTTCTAGCATAGCCACCGCAAATTCAAGGGGTAGTTTAAACATTAAGTTCAGATACTATACCGATTAACAGAAGCATATTCATTAGTTCAGTAAAATTTTCATCAGATCAGTTTTCCGCACATGAATTAGACAGCTTAAGGTAACGATCGGCCTTACAGCCTAGCCAGTAGAAGGCGGGTGGTTACACCGGTGAAGAGCGGAGGTCGGGTTGTACTGTAGCCTTCTTGGAGTGCCATAAAATAGACGATAAAACTTGCACACAAAATAAACAAAGAACTTGTCCCAGGAATAGATCCATGATTAGTAATGCGGTTTATAATATAAATAAAATGCGATCTCGAGTGGTGTTGCACCAACTTCATGAAAAATTTGATTACAAAAAATCTGATCCGAAGGTGGCAAAATTACCGACTCTGATTGACTCCAAAAAACTAAAATCACCACAAAAAAATGGTTGATTGGTGGTTACACCATATCGAAGCGACCTCGCTCTGATATCAATTGTTGGATCGAGGTGCGCTAGCGGAGGGGGCGGGGGTGAATAGTGTTGGTGCAACCTTAGGTCAAGGTTGACCTGGTTGACCCGACTCGAGTTGACTTGACTCGAGTTGTATTTTGATGTTTGATTTGGGAAGATTGTTGATGCAACTTTAGGTCAAGGTTGACCTAGTTGAGTTGCATGTTGATGTTTGACACTCGTGAGAGAGTTCTATTCTTGATGTGAGACAAGAATAGATGTTTGGGGGATTGTAGGTGCAACCGTAGGTCAAGGTTGACCTGATTGACCTGATTCGGGAAAAGTCCAAGTATGGAGACTTGGCACTGAAAAAGTCAAGCGGGGAGCTTGGCCTGGAAAAGTCAAGTATGGAGACTTGTGAAAAAAGTCAAGCGAGGGCTTGGCAGAAGAGTCAAGTATGGAGACTTGCTGGAAAAGTCCAAGCTTGGCACGTGAAAAGTCAAGTATGGAGACTTGGCGGGAAAAGTCAAGTATGGAGACTTGGCTGGAAAAGTCCAAGTATGGAGACTTGGCACGAAAAGTCGGAGAGGGCTCGGTGGAAGAAAGTCCTAACTGGGATGTTAGGCGGTTGGAAAGTCTGGTGAGTGAAGCCGAGGCAATGGGAAAGTCTAACTGGATGTTAGGCGTGTGGAAAGTCCAGTGAGTGAAGCAGGCGGTGGGAAAGTCCTAAGCGGGATGTTGGCGTGTGGAAATCTGGCGAGTGAAGCCGGTGAGAGTCTGGTGAGTGAAGCCGGGCAAGGAAAATCCGGATGGATCGGGGATGATCGGACTTACGGTGTTGGAAAGTCCAAGTAGGTCGAAGGATTGACCGGACACTTGGGGAGTTGGCAGTCAAGGAAGTGACCGGATGCTAAGCATGATGAACCAATAGGTCAAGGTTGGCCGGATATTGGTTTGGACTTGGTTTGGGCAAAACCAAGCTGGATCGGTCTCGGACCGATCCGGTGATACTCGATGTTTCTGATCGGTGCGGTGGCCGATCAGAATCAGTCGAGGCGCAGCGATCGAAGTGGAGAAAAAGCTCGATCGGTCCTGGACCGATCGGTGTATCTGATCGGTCTCCACGGACCGATCAAGAGGCAGTGCGATCTCTGCATGCGTGAGAGGCGGAGAGGCGGGATCGATGCAGGGACCGATCGGGGGTTTGATCGGTCACGAGGCCGTCGAAATGCGCTGAAGGTTACGTACGCTGGTGTCGATGCGGGGCCGTCGGCCGAGCCGATCGGTCCTGAGCCGATCGGAGCTCGTCGCGACACACGATCGGTGCGGGACGATCGGGGTTCTAGCCGTTGCATTGCAGCGGCTAGTTTTCATTGTCTTCTTCGCGGTATAAAAGGATCAAGGGCATCTTCCGTGCGAGGATCTTCTCCTTCTTCTCTTTCCAAGTGCTGCTGTGCTTGAGCTTTGTTGAGCTCCTCCAAAGCTTCGCGTGAGCTTTGGTTCCTGCTGTTGTAGGCGTCGCGTGAAGTTGCTGCTTCACCTCCAATCGACAAGAAAGCAAGCAATTGGTAGAGTGCTATTGTATTCATATTGTATTGCTTTTCTTGTTCTTGTACTCCTTGTTTGCTGTTGCAAACGTTTGTGCGAGGTTTCTCCACCCACAAGGAGTATAGTGTATTAGCCGGTTCTCCGGGGACTCATCCACCGACGGATTGACTGGTCTCGTCCACCTTACGGACACGCCGAGGAGTAGGAGCCCTAATCTCCGAACCTCGTTACATCCTTGCGTTGAGGTTTGATTTCTTCTCCTGTTTTCTTTCTACGTTGTTATTTCCGCTGCTAACCTAATTTGTAGAAAGAAACGAGCAAAGATTTGGGGTCGGCTATTCACACCCCCCTCTCTAGCCGTACGAGAGATCCTAACAAGTGGTATCAGAGCGAGGCCGCTCTTCATCGGATTAACACCCGTGGGAGCAAAGCTAGAGAATGGATCTCTATGGAGAAGATGTCACCATTCCACCTTTCTACGAATGTGGCGACTTCGCGTATTGGAAGGTAAGGATGAAGTACTTTCTTATGACTAACATAATGAATTGGTTTTGTGTACAAGAAGGTTTTACTCCTCCGGTGGATAAGGAAGGAAAACCACTTGAGAAGGAGGAGTGGACAAGAGAACAAATTCACAAATCCGAAATCAACGAAGAGGTAACGAGAATAATTGAATTTTCATTGCCTACTAACATCTTGTGTAAGATAGGTTACAACAATGCCAAGGAATTATGGGATAACTTGGCCAAGTACCATGAGGAGAGCTCCACTTCAAGCCATGAAGAGGAGCCTAGTGAGCCAAGTAGCTCACATCATGGAGGGAGCGAATTGGGAGTTGAGGGCTACTCAACATCCAAGGAAGAAGAGGAGGAGAGTTCCTCTTGTTCAAGTTCGGAGCAAGAAGAAGAAGTTTCCACCTCCGGAAGGGATGAAGAAGAGAGCTCGCATCCACCCTCATCTCTAGGTAACTCAAGCATTTTAGTTTCAAATAAATTACATATATTATGCTTTGAGTGTAGGGAGTATGGACATTACAAGAGCAAATGTCCAAAGAGAGTTAGGAAGACTCCACCGGCGCCAAAGGTCAAGGTAGCCGGAGTCCCGACACGCAAGGGCAAGGAGCACGTGGTGTGCTTCCAATGCAAGCGAAGGGGACATTATCGGAGTCATTGTCCGAGGGGGAGGCAACCTCACAAGGGCAAGAGACCGAGCACATCGATAGGGGGAGCTAAGGCAAACCCTAAGGTAACCTCTAAGGTTCATTTTTGCAACTCTAATAAAATGCATGCTAGGAATTTTATTGCACTTGTCGATAATAACAAGCATGATAACCTTAGGAATCAATACATGTGCTTAGGAGCCAAGCATGTTAGCCTAGATAAGAACAATTCTAGAAATGCTAACCCTAGAATTAACTCATCTAAGGCTAAGGAGAACCTAGGTAGAAACCCCAAAACAACTAGACACATGCCTAGGAATACCTCAAAGAAAAATGACAAATCAAAAATTGAGGTATTAGAGAAGGAGAATCAAGTCTTGAGGTCAAGACTTGATACTTTGGAAAAGGCTCTTAAGAACTTGGAGAAATCATCTCTAGGGTTTAAGGGTCAAAAACCAAAGCCCAAGGACAAGAAAGGTTTGGGTCACAAACCTAAGTCTCAAATGGTCAAGCCCACTTATCACAATGTTCCATTCGATTATGGAACAAAACCAAGGGCTAGGAAGACCATTACCAAGGTTACAAGGGGAGTCACCCCTATAGTTGACTTTGATGAGACCCAAATGACCAAGGCTTCAAAGCCTAAGAGGGTCATTAGGAGGGTTGCTAGGGAAGTTATCCCTAGTGAATATTTAGTGAACCCAATGAGCTCTAATAGGTATTGGGTTCCTAGGAGCATTTTCTCTACCCCATAGATGGGTTAGAGAGTGTCAACTCCAATAAGGAGGGTAGTTAACCCAACTTTGAGGAAATTGACACTCAAGGAGCATTTTCAAGGTTTTGATAACCTTTGAAAATGAAATAGAATTATTATTTACTCCTTGAAGAGTAAATTGTGCCATATTTGAAAAATATCGATTTTAATCTTATTTGGCACAATCTTAAGAAACCTAGAGAAATACCATAATTGGGATTTTGGTTTTCTCTTAGGGACATATGGGCAATCTAGGGTTAGATTTTAAGTTAGCTAAGGCTAAGGATACTTAGATAGGGAATTTAGGTATTTTATTTGTGCTAACTTACCATGATTGGTTGCCATATGCCATGCCATGACATCATATTTATCTTATTATCATTTGAAATGTCATGATAATGCTTAGGTTATCTATATGTCATGGTCTAGTAAAGTTTCTTACTTTATGCCATGACATCATGACTTTGGCACATGTTTTCCATTTATGATATCATTTATGCCATGTCATCATCTCGTGCATTAATAATCAATGAATTTGATTTAAGGATAAAAACACATTTTGATATTGAGATCAAAATGTAGTTTAGCAAATGCATGAGAACTTAGTCTAAGATAACCTAAACCCATATCTCACATCAAAATTGACTTGAATGTGTTTGATATACTTTAGATGTGTGTGAGATATTAGGATCATGAGTTAGGATCAAGGTACATAGGTCTTGTACCTAGATGAGCCTAATTCAAGAAATGGAGGATCATAGGGAAAGCTTGTGTACAAGTCATGTACATCTAGCCCAAAGATTATGGTTCTAAATTAAAATGGTTTTAAAAGCATTTTAAAATTGATTTGAAAAACCTTGATGAAGCTTTCCTAGTGATTGCATTCATCATTGGACATTGTGATACAAAATTGACTTAACTTTGAACTATTTCAAAGTTTTCGAATTTTGTATCAAGATTTGAAAATAGAAACTATTTTCATAGAAAACTATTTTTCCATGATAGTGTATGTTATGAGGAATGTATCCTCAAAATTTTACGATTTTTGGAATTTTCTGGAATTTATTAGGAGTTTCTGAATTTCCGGAGAAGGAAAATCAGAAATCTGATTTCAGAATGTGGATCGGTCACCGGACCGATCCAGGGAAGGCCTGATCGGTCTGAGGACCGATCCAGGTGGTTTCTGATCGGTCTGGGGACCGATCAGTGCGTGCCAGGTTCTGATTTTCAGCAGGTGTCTGAAATTTCAGTTTTTGAAGTTGAGTTTCGAATTTCTGAAGGTTTGAAACTCTCCAAGACATTGTTGGTGCAATGGTCAAGGGGGAGTTGATCTTTAGGGGGAGTTTTTACTCCTTGAGGATTAGTGATATGGGATTATCACTAAGTGGATTGTTGAGTTTAGTATCAAGGGGAAATTAAGAGTTTCAATGAAAGGTATGAGACTTTCATTAGGAAGAAACTCTTGACCTTAATACTCTCCTTTTTCTTTTTGATGTGTGTCGAAAAGGGGGAGAATTATTGGAGAACCCAAGTTGGGTTATCGGGTTAACCTAAGCTAGGGGAGAATGTCCAGGAATGTTCGAGGAAGAACATTGGAATTCTTTTGATGTAAAAGGGGAGAATTATTGGAGAACCCAAGTTAGGTTATCGGGTTAACCTAAGGGAGAATGTCCAGAGAATGTTCAAGGAAAGAACATTGGACATTGGAAGATGGTTGGAAAACCTAAGTTAGGTTATCGGGTTAACCTAACTTGATTATGATTTTGTCAAACATAAAGGGAGATTGTTGGTGCAACCTTAGGTCAAGGTTGACTGGTTGACCCGACTCGAGTTGACTTGACTCGAGGTGTCTTTTGATGTTTGATGTGGGAAGATTGTTGATGCAACTTTAGGTCAAGGGTGACCTAGTTGAGTTGCATGTTGATGTTTGACACGCGTGGGAGAGTTCTATTCTTGATGTGAGACAAGAATAGATGTTTGGGGGATTGTAGGTGCAACCGTAGGTCAAGGTTGACCTGATTGACCTGATTCGGGAAAAGTCCAAGTATGGAGACTTGGCTGGCACGGGAGAGCTTGGCACGGAAAAGTCAAGTATGGAGACTTGGAAAAAGTCAAGCGGGGAGCTTGGGAAGAGTCAAGTATGGAGACTTGCTGGAAAAGTCAGCGAGGGAGCTTGGCGAAAAGTCCAAGTATGGAGACTTGGCAGGAAAAGTCAAGTATGGAGACTTGGCACTCGAAAAGTCCAAGTATGGAGACTTGGCACGAAAAGTCATGAGTGAAGCCGGGCGGTGGAAAGTCCTAAGCGGGATGTTGGCGGTTGGAAAGTCTGGTGAGTGAAGCAATGGAAAGTCCTAGCGGGATGTTAGGCGGTGTAAGTCTGGTGAGTGAAGTGGGAAAGTCCTAAGCGAAATCTGGCGAGTGAAGCGGTGAGAGTCTGGTGAGTGAAGCGGGCAGGAAAATCCAGATGGATGGGGATGATCGGACTTACGGTGTTGGAAAGTCCAAGTAGGTCAAAGGATTGACCGGACACTTGGTGGGGAGTCTTAGCGGTCATGACCGGATGCTAAGCATGATGAACCAATAGGTCAAGGTTGACCGGATATTGGTTTGGACTTGGTTTGGGCAAAACCAAGCTCGGATCGGTCTCCGGACCGATGCGGTGATACTGTTTCTGATCGTGCGGTGACCGATCGAATCGAATCGAGGCGAGCAGCGATCGCGGAAAGAAAAGCTCTGATCGGTCCTGGACCGATCGGTGTATGCTGATCGGTCTCCACGACCGATCAAGAGGCGAGTGCGATTCTGCATGTGAGAGCCGAGAGGCTGGGATCGGTGCGGGACCGATCGGGACAGCTGATCGGTCCACCCGATCAAGTACGCATAGAAGGTTACGTGCCCGATCGATGCGGGACCGATCGGGGTGATCGGTCCGCGCCGTCGAGCTCGATCGCGACACCTGACGGACCGTCGAGGTTCTAGATTGCATTACAGCGCTAGTTTTCTCATTGTCTTCTTCGCGGTATAAAAGGATCAAGGCATCTTACGTGGGGATCTTCTCCTTCCTTCTTCTTGTTCCAAGTCCGTGCTTGAGCTTTGTTGAGCTCCTCCAAAGCTTCGCGTGAGCTTCTGGTTTCCTGCTGTTGTAGGCGTCGCGTGAAGTTGCTGCTTCACCTCCAGTCGACAAGAAAGCAAGCAATTGGTAGAGTGCTATTGTATTCATATTGTATTGCTTTTCTTACTGTTCTTGTACTCCTTATTTGCTGTTGCAAACGTTTGTGGCGAGGTTTCTCCACCCACAAGGAGTATAGTGTATTAGCCGGTTCTCCGGGGACTCATCCACCGACGGATTGACTGGACTCGTCCACCTTACGGACACGCCGAGGAGTAGGAGCCCTAATCTCCGAACCTCGTTACATCCTTGTGTTAAGGTTTATTTTTCTTCTCTTTCGTTTCTTTGTATTTTCCGCTGCACTAACCTAATCGTAGGAAGAAACGCGAGAGATTTGGGGTCGGCTATTCACACCCCCCTCTCTAGCCGTACGAAGGATCCTAACAAATAGCGCTTGTGGCTTTCACTTTTCATATTCGAAAAACGTACGAGTAAAGGGCAGCGGAATAAGAAAACACAACACAGAAAAACCAAAGTATTTACTTGGTTTGGAGTCTAGGGCGACTCCTAGACCAAGGCTCGTGATTGTTGATCACTTTCGATGGACAACAACTATAATATCACAAAATAGTACAATTGAATATTACAATTAAATGCACTAGAAATTATATCGACAATTAGAAATCATAAAATTGAGGCTCCGAGTTGTCGGTGGCTTGTTACAGCACTTCTAGAACATCTCTTGAGCAGTACGCGGAAGAAGGATCACTTGGGAATTGATGAATGGAGCTGCTAGTCGAGATCTGTATATAATGGCTGTTGAAGGCACCTCAAAGCCCCTTGAGGGCGCCTCCATCACTACCGAGTCCGCCGCGCGGATGAGCGCTGAAGAAGTCATCGCTGATCCTCTTAAAGGCGCCTCCATACCCCTTGGAGGAGCCTTTAAGCCTGTTCGAGGTACCTCAAGCTTCCATGAGGGCGCCTCCAGCCTTGCTGCATGCACATCTTCTCCATTGCACCCGAGGTGCCTCGAAGCTCCATGAGGGTGCCTCGGGTATTGTTCATCTGAGGCATAATGTACTCTTTTGTCCCTGTAAAATATATTAGTCCATATAACAACCATATATCCTGTAAAACAAAGTTAGCACATAATAAACATGATAATAAAATATTTTGACAGCCTCTGGACTGTTTGGTTCTGACTTCAGATTTTTGATCGGAAACACTAGGTCGAACCGACTCCTACTGTTCCCTCTTCCGGGGAACGCGTCCTCTCCTACTTCACTCAAGAGAACATACCAGATGCTAGTCTGGTCCTTCAGACTGACTGGACTTTCCGCCTAGGGTTACCGCCCCCTAGGACCTAGGAATACCACCCCCTAGGATTTTCTGCCACCTTGGGTTACCAACCCCTAGGACCTAAGGTTGCTCCCCTTAGGATTTTCCATAACCTAGGGTTACCACCCCCTAAGACCTAAGGTTTCCGCCCCTTAGGGTTTTCCTCCACCTAGGGTTACCACCCCCTAGGGTTTTCCATCTGCCTAACCATTGTTAGGACTTTCCTGAAAAGCCTCATTCACACATGTTAGATAAGAATTAACCTTAACTTTGAATGTCTTTGCCATTATAAAAACTTAAGTTCGATCGTCAGATGCTTCCCGCACCAACAAGGGGTGCTAGAGGAATCAGGCTCAGTGGCTCTTCTCTTAATCCTACCAACATAAATTATCACGTCCCTAGGTAGACCCTGCCAGAGAAAATTTCGGTAGCATCTTCCCTGTATGAGTGACAATCTGAAATTTCCTACAATGCCCTCAGGGCCACATATTCATCGGCCAACACGGTCAGAACAATAACAGTATAAATATAACAAACATCCACGCAATTTATAATGAAAACTACATATAAGCACAGATAAGAAAAATATTGCAAAAACTCCTACTCAACTACACCCATAAAGCACAAAACCGATATCCTACTCAACTACACTCATAAAGCACAAAATCGATATCATCCAAATATAAATCTATCGATAACAAAACATACAAGATCCAAATGTCAAGCTATAAGTCTGAAAAGCAAAGTCTAACACAATAAGTAAAACTCAAACTGTGCGAACTCGTCGCGACGCGCAATGGTGGGGGACTAGCAATTGGAACTCCTCCGGACAACCTCAACTTGAAAAGAATAATAACGGGGTGTGAGTCCAACTCTCAGCGAATACCTAGTTGACATGCATAGTAAACTATAACAAATAGCCATAACTATGCGTACAGTCTCCTGATATAACATATAGAAAATGCATAACCGAAAGATAAGGAGTAACTGTACTAACCCGAACCAGGGTATAAGGGTATCAAGGTCGTCAAACCCAAAGTGTCATAAAACCTATATGCATGTCAAACAATGCATCCATCCAATATGCAACATATAAAGTGCAACAACCACAAGCAATAAATGCAAATAATGCATATAATGCCAATAACATGTCCTGGACACCCCTACTGCCAGTCAGCCATCTCACACACGATGGTGAGACCGAGTGGGTAGGGCTGTGACAACCGTGCACTTTGTCGTCACTGCTCCTGATGAGTGACCGAGTGGACGGGATGCTGTCGGAGTACACCTATCCTCCTACCTCAAACATAGTGAGGGAGCACAATGCTCTCATCTCCCGGTACGCGATGACGGGGAGGGATCCCTGCCGGCTACCACGCTACGTCACACTACCCATGAGCGGACCAACGGAGCCAAACAGAGCAACCTGCTGCACACACCCTGCCTGAATAAAAACCACTAACCCGTGAGTGGTTGTGTGTGTAGATCCATATAACTAGCGATGCGCTCAACAATAATAGAGTTGTCAACCGCTCAGCATGCAATCATGCAAGATGGTGCATGTCACTATGCCAGGAAATAACCTAATCCTATCCCTCTCCAACATTGTATACCAAAATATGAGGATCAAATAGTATGATCTGGGTACACATGTCAAGTAGGGTATCTAACCAGTCCAGTATATCATAGAGCATGGCATGTCACTACCTCTATAACATAAAGGTAATAAACAGATAACAAACAATACATGCTCGGAAGTAAATAGTGACATGCCAATGCAGATATAATCATAATTATTACTACTTGTTAAGATCTACTAAACATATCAACAAGACGTATCAAAATAGATAGGTCAAGGTACTCGCCTCTAATAGAAGGTACAATCCAGTCAAATCCAAAGTCGAGACGCCTGTCTCGAATTAGAGTCCTGCGCCAAACAATATACAAATATTTTATTTAGCTAAATTCATAAGAACAGCTAAATAAAATCCCTAGGACTAATTTAGGGTAAAACCCTACACACATAAAATCAATTGGTCAACTAGGGTTAGTTTCCTTAACCCTAGTCAACCCACTACACAATTTGATTTAAGACTAAACTTAAATCAACTTGAACTCTACCAATATAAACCTAATCAATCTACACAAGTATCAATTATCTAACTACAACACGTAGCCAAATTTCCTACAACATACTTCAAACCCACAGCCCTATTGATTGCTGGACAGGGGTGCTGCTAGTTGGAATTTCTGCCGGAACCAAGAAACACCACTGGAACCAAGATCACCTTTAACAAATCCTCACTGGATGGGATCAAGAGAAGAGATCAAGTAGTGAATCACAAATCAAGCAATATACATAGAGCCTACCCACAGCTTCAAGAAAGGAGAAAGCAGTGATCGGCAACAGGAAGAATCCATAGAATAGAACCTCACTCTTCTTCTCCAATCCCGTGACCTTCTAGATCCGGCTAGGGCAAAGATGTGTCGTCACGATGACTGATCGGAGTCGAGGAAATGGAACCAGGGCACAACGTGGCTGGAGGCTAGGGCAGAGACACTGTTCGGGTTGTGGCGCCGTTGGGGAGAAGCGGCGTCGGCTGTGGCAACCGAGGGCGACGCAAGAGGGCAAGGGAGGCAGCGACGCTAGTGCACTAGGGAGGCCGACGATACTTCCGTGCGGCGGCGACGCTGTGCAGAGGCGCTTGGCGATGCTGGTGGCAGTGGCGTCGCTAGGGCAAATTCACCATGAGGGCAAAGGGTGAGGGAGAGGGATCGGAAGGAGGAAAGACCTCGAAGCTTCCTTTGGCTAGCCATTTTGTAGGCGAGGGGAGGAGCGGAATCGACGCAGCGGCGGCGGCGGTTTGGGAAAGAAAGGAAACGACAACAGAGCAAGGGCGCGGGTCGGGGGAAGAAACAACAAAAATGAGGAAAAGAAATGGAAATAGAAAAAGAAAAAGAATAATAAGAAAACAAAACTTTTCCTCGGTAAAATGGGGTAGCCAAAAACAGGCTTTCCTGGGGTCCAATTTTTATCCCTGCAACCTAAGCCATACGATCTCCGAAAAAATTCCCGAAAAATTTATAAAAATTCTATTAAATTCCCTTATTATTATTCGCCCATTTTTGGTATTTTACATAAATAAATTATTTATTTTTACCATAATAATGACAAGTTGAGTTTAGAGTGTTACCAAAACATTTTTGGAAAACCAAAATTGGAACTAATTACCTAGGCTATGCAAGACTAGACCGAAATAAAAAATGGGGATGAAACAGCTCGGAAACAAGCTTTGGAGGTGCCTAGAGCTGAAACCTCGGGTCCCCCTTCTAAAATCATATCTATGCACCCAAAGGTGTTCCATGAGCTTGAACCATCTTTGTCAGGTTTCTGTGTGGCAACATTTCTGGGAACTTTGAGGTTGTAGAGGCGCCTTCATCCCAAACGACGACGTTTTAGGTAGGCTTTTTAGGCGGGATTTTGTGGGCTTCCTGGACTAGTGTACAGGCGCCTAAATTTTAAAAAATTTGAAACTTCAAAATGGTTTCGGCACCTGGATCTATTCCAGGTGCTTATATCGATAATCTTTTTATTTCAAAAAATTAACTTAATTTTGAAAATTCAATATTTTTGCACTTACAATTGTTGTTGAATAGAATTTAATTTATAATGTTTTGATCAATTTTACCTTAGTCTCCATTTCACCCATTTCTAGATTATTAATCGAGTTAACCTATAGGTTTGGTGAAATGGTTTTCTATTTTACTAGAAGAGAATTAGTTTGAATTTTAAATCTAATTTGACCTTGTATTAGATTTAGGTTTGGCCATTAATTAGTTAAATACATATTTCAAAAATTGACTGACAAGTTGTCGTAAGGCATAATGGCCTTTTTTGATATTGGAGAAACAACCACCTCCTTAAATAAAACCTTTTTAAGAAATTATATTTTTAACCTACTTATTGAAAAATTTAGGTCAAACTAGTTTAGGATGTGGCAAGGTAGCTTCAGTTAATTTCTCTCAACTAAATGCACCAAATAGGATAATCCATACCCAACTTGGATACACTTATTCTTTGCATCCTAATATAATATCGTCTCACCACATCCTAACACTAGGTTGTTAAGTATCAAATTAACTATTTTCTTACATAGCCATGCTAAGTTAAGTAAAAAATAAACTAAGGATGAATAATAAAAGTAACAAATGAAACAATCGTGCAATTTTATCTTACAATAAAATTATTTTTTCTATTGGTTCTCTCTGAATCATAACTTTGATATGGTTTATCTAGGTAATGAATATAACTATTGTGGATTTAATATTGATTTAGTCCAACTTAAATACTCATGATTGATTTAGGGACCCATGGTTAGACTTGATTTCTAGCAGCTCATTAACTAATAATAGATATGATTTTGAATCATTTCTTAGGCTTATAAGCGTGTGACGATCAATTGTATATGAACCTTTGTGTTTTGAGTAATATATTAAGGGACTTGGAGATCGAAGTTAACCATTTTAATGATCCTTTTAGTTCTTCAACTTCAATTTTCAAAGGAATTTTATTACTCAAGTTGTTGGACTTGTGTTGAAGTTCCATTTTGAACTTATTCATTTGAAGTGCTTAGGGTAGTCTTATCCTTAAGGACATCTACTTTCTTTTAGAGTGACTTGACCTAGATATTGGATTTGGCTAATTTCAAAACAAATTACAAATGATAGTATATAACTTATTAACTAAGGGAGAGACTACCTCATTATTGGGCTTGTCAGGAAAGTATATTTAGATCTATGGCTTATCTCAAACTTTGATTCAAATTTTGACTCAAACTTGAGTTCATATTCGGTCTTAGATGCTTGTTCTATTGCCGGTTGTGTTAGGAGGAAGGATTGAGCTTATTCTTCCTCTTTTGACTCCTCTGATGATCATTTTATTGGTGTTGAAGGAACTGGATTTTTTATAATTGGAAAAGGTTCAAAATTAAGGCATATTTTTATTTAATGAAAGTTTACTGAGTGTGCAGGTAGGTCAACTAGAATGTCCAAGTGATACTTGATAAAGGAAAAGCCCTAGTGAATATTAGGAAAAGGAAAAGCCTAGCAGGTCAGCTGGATCAGATACTAGGTAGAAGACTTGGCAAATTAAAGTCACAAGGTAGGAAGTATAGATGGGTTTGGAGGACCGGATATCTAGCAGGTCAATGGGGCTAGAGGACATGACATTTGAGGAAGCACTAGATGTCAGAAGATTGGATGCCGAGCAGGAAATCCAAACAGGATGACTTTTTCTAACCCAAGGTGGCTGATATAAGAGAATTCAAAGATTTTTATAAATGTTTTTAATATTTTTTTTTTATTTTTTGGTAATTTTTGGAGTTTATTTTATTTAAGGTAGTTTCGATATTTTAAGTATTTTCTAAATATCTATCTTTCTATAAATATATATTTTGAGTCCGTTTAGGAATTTAAGATTATGAGTCTGTTTATAATATTTTCTTTTTTATATCTTTTTTCTGTGTTTAGCAAATAGAAATTGGAGTTTGTACATTAGAATTTCTTTCCTTTTTTATGAGTATTAGAATTTAGAGTCTATATAAACATCTAATTAGTTGTTTGAGGAATTAATGCTCTATTCATAATAAAAGTTTCCCTTTAATGGTTTCTTTTTTGGCCGTCTCCTTAATTTTGCCTTCTCATTAGCCCAATTGATAATTACTATCATGCCCCGCATTAGTTAGTTCAACCTCGGATAGATTTGGAGTTGATTAAGGATAAAACAGATCGATCAGTTTAAAATGAATTATAGTATTTTCTTGAAGAAACCTTCTCTTTCCTTTTTTTTTTCTCCCTTTCCTCCACACAAACACTACAGCCACTGCTATGTTATACACCACCTGTAAGATATCAAAAAAATTTAATGAATAGGGTTATTTGAGAAATAGCCTTATAAAATTTTTCCGGAATTTTATGGGAATTTTTCGGAGTTCGTATGACAAGTTTTGAGGAGATCAATTGCGGGTTCGGATATAAAGCCTGTTTTGGGATACCCATTTAAGTGAGGAAATGTTTTATAAATATATTTCCTTTTTCTTTTCCCTCATCGAAAATCCCGACCTTATTTCCTCCCTTGACGCCGAGCTTTTCCTTCTCCCTTCTTCCTCTCTTATTCCCGATCGCCTCCGCTCGTGACCGATCACAGCCGCCTGCGCCGGTTGTCCAACCGTCGGCCGAGACACCTTCCGGTCTAGCCGAAGCCCTTTCTCTCTCTCGCTTCGATCTCTCAGTTCTCTCACGCAAACGATCCGACACCCCAACGCCGACAGAGGGTTGTTTCCGACGATCTCGTCCTCTTACGCCGCCTGAGTACCATCTCCAGATTCTTGACGTTGGTGACGCTGTCCAAGCTTTCTGGTGGAGCGATTACTTCACTGGCCGGTTCTCGTGTATAAACGATGACGGCTCGGTGGCTAGGGCATGGTGGAGGGCTTGGTTTGCATTGTCTCCGATCGATTAACCCTTCGTTTCCTCCTTCTTGAGTTGTTCACAAAATGATCCGTGGCTCCTCAAGGTGGATCAGATTGGGTGATACCTTTTGGAGACAACCGATTGAGGTAAGGTTAGGTCTTCTTCTCTGTTACCGATCCTCATCTTCTTTTCGGTTGAATTAGGTCACAGATTTGGAGATGTTGGTATCAGGGAGGTGTTCTTGAGTTGTCGGGCAGAGGCTAGAAGGATGGTTGTGCTTGATCAGTAGTATTCCTGCTTGATCCGATTGATAGCAGCAAGGTGAGGTTTTGTTCCATTTCTATGGTGTTGATTTCTTGATCGCTTGAGATGTTATCATCATCCGATCAGTAGGAAGGATTTTAGCAGCAAGGTTGTGTTGCTGTGATGCTGGAATTGTGGTCATTGAGGTGGTTTACAGCAGCGTTTCTAGTTCCGGCAACTCTCCAACAACAGCTACCTTTCCTGGCAGCACCATTTCCTTGTGTGGATCAACAGAACAGTGCTAGGAATTTAGGTAAGGAATTGGATTTTCGATATTAGTTGTAGATCATGGTGTGATTTGATTTCTAGATGGTTATGCAAGATGTAGGAATTAAGGATGAATTGGATTACATGATTACTAGATAGTTAGTGATTATGTTTAGATTTATTTGGTTATATTAATATAATGGAATAATTAGGGTTAAGGTAATTAACCCTAGTCAACCGTTGGATTTCTAATCTAATGGGAGATTAGGGATTTGATAACTAATCCTAATTGACCGTTAGATTTAATTAGATAGGATAAGGTTATGTGATTGGGGTTTTGCCCTAATTTAGTTTTAGGGATTTTATTTAGCTATTATTTTGGATTTAGCTAAATAATATATATATATATTGTTTGTTTGACACAGGACTTTGATTTGAGACAGGCGTCTCGATGTTGGATTTGGCGTGATACTACCTGCTATTTGAGGCGGGTACCCTTTGACTTATCTTTTGATACTGTCTTATAATATGTATAGTTTATATATAATTACTAGGGTAGATGGTAGATTTATCTCTTCCCTGGTCTTAACTTAGTTGATACCTATCACATGCTTCTTCTGTTAGTTGCTTTACTTTAGAACTGGATGCCTTTATCTTTTGCCATGTGTATATAGGTTCATAGAGATGGATATTAATAATGCTTATCTACACTTGATTAGTTGCTGGGGATACTTGTTATATGTGGTTGGATTTTAGTTGCTTATATCATTGTTATACACATGCGTTTGTTTTATTGGCACCTATGCATATGGAGGAGGTTATGTCTAGGTATGACATATAGTAGCCGCACGCAACATATCGCATTATTGCATGATGGGCGATTGACGACTCCATTGTTGTTGAGCTCATCGGCCGGCTACATGAGGGCCTGCACACAGTGTGACCACTGCATGGGTAGTGGCACAGCACTCAGGGTGTGTATGGCAGGTTGCTCGGTGGTGCACCGCCGGGGTGCTCATGGGTAGCACGATACAGCGGGGTTGCAGACGGGATCCCTCCCCGTCATCGCGTATCGGGAGATGAGAGAATTGCGCTCCCTCACTATGTCAGAGGTAGGAGGATAGGTGTACTCCGACAGCATCCCGTCCACTCGGTCACTCATCAGGGGTAGTGACGGTAGAGTGCACGGTGTCACAGCCCTACCCACTCGGTGTCGCCATCGCGTGTGAGACGGCTGACTGGCGTCAGGGGTGACCATGTCATATTGCATCATATGCACGGATTGCATTCTTTATGATTGATGCATTTTGGTGATTGCATATGATTGACATGCATACAGGATACATGCTTTTGCTCTGACTATTTTTATCTGTGTATATTCACAGTCAGTTGCACAAGCCTCGCAGGTGAGTACAGTTTATTTCAGTTATGCATTTTCTTATTATTCTTGCTATAAACTGTACTTTATGCCTATTGCTGGTTATTACAGTTTATTTTAGCTATGCATATCTATTATACTATTAAGAGACTGTACCGTAGGTTGTACTGTTAGGAAACTGTACTGTAGGCTCTATGGTTTAGTGTACTATACCATAGGATGTTACTGGTGGTTATATGTTGCTGTACATATCTATTGGATTACCTGCTGAGTTCTTTGAACTCACCCCATTGTTACTATTTTTCAGGTTCAGGCCATCGGGAGATATTCCAGTCGCTAGCCCATTATCGCGAGGATTTTCTTTGTCGGATTATATTTTGCTTTTGCATCTTATATACTTGTATTGTGGGTTTGTATTGTGGACATTGAACATTCGGATTTGCTACTTTGTTTTTCGCTGTGGATTTTGTTTTCTTTGTTGTAGTGGAGTAGGATGTTTACATATATCTTTGAGGATTCTTTATCGTCTTTCTATATTAAACTGCGTGGATTGATTATATGTTGAACTCTGTGGAATGTTGATATAAACTGCGTGGTTTGTTTCTTATTTGTATTGTATTGTTCCGGCCGTGTGTGGCCTGGGTATAGATATATGTATTCTGGATTCATATTGTCACCCGTACAGGGGAGATGCTGTCAAAATTTCTTCTGATAGGGACTACCTGGGCGTGATAATTTATTTGGTATCAGAGCTAGGTTTGTGATACATGTGTTTCGGGTTCTACATTTTTGGAGTTTATCTGATACCAATTTATTTGGTATCAGAGCAAGTTACGATACTTGCTAGACATTTTGGATTTTCGGGATTTTATCTGATACCAATTTATTTGGTAGCAGAGCAGGTTACGATACTTGCTAGGCATTCAGGATTTTTGGGATTTTATCTGATACCAATTTATTTGGTATCGTAGCAGGTTTACGATACCTGCTTCTGAGTTATGGATTTTTGAGTTTATCTGATACCAATTTATTTGGTATCAGAGCATCGTTTGCGATACCGGTATGTTCTTATGAGTTTTACGTGCTTATCTGGATATGTTCGGATTTTACGGATTTCTGTCGATTTTCTCGTTTCAGAATTTCGACGTATTTTGATGAGGTTCTATTGGATCTATTTGGGGGCTAAGCAAAGGCAGGACATCTCCAGACAACAAATAGGTAAATTAGGTAATTTTATAGTTTTTATACCTGTAGTGATATCTGGGTAACATTTTTTTTTACAGATATGACACCTACACGTGTTCTGGTACCGAGACGTGGGCGACCACGTAAGAGGCCGATAGATTCTCCTGAGATAGAGTCTTCAGAGAGGTCTGCTAGGGTTGAGCCTGTCCGTCAGGGGCAGACTCCTCAGTTCATTGTGGGTACGTCTGCTTATCAGACCCCGATAGTTCCGACTTCAGAGGTACCTACCTCGACTATACCACCAGTGGTACCATCGTCGGCATATTCAGGCACCTCCCCCATCAGTAGTACTCGCGGTATACTCGGCACCCTCTCTAGCCATGCCTGTTACTGCGTACTCGGTATTACTATAGATACCTGTGTCGGTTATTATATACTAGGCACCCACACTGGTATTACCGGTTACTTCTTACCCGGTACTGTCCACCGTACTTTTAATACTTATGTCTACCCTGTAGTTCCAACAGCAGTACCCACCCCAGTTTATGCGGCAGCACCAGTAGTACCTACTCCGACTTATCCAGTAGTACCACCCATAGGATCAGCTCCAGTGGTTCTGTCCAGTTCCGTAGCGATATCTACGGATATGGTTACGGCACTGGCACGGATACCGGCCTTAGTGAAGTCGGTGAAAAGATTGATTTACGCTATTTCGCGAGGAGACTGATCCAAGCGTGGCTCAATCTTGTATAGAGTCTATGGAGCGGGCATTCTTTTACATGGCTGCTCACAGTGGGAGAAGGCCGAATTTGCTTACCACTTACGAGATGGTAGATCTAGTGGGACACTACCGATTATAAGTAGACAAGATATTACTAAGGCGAGATTTAGGAGGCATTAGAGTCGATTTTTCTCGAGCGTATCGGATGACACGTACAGGATTTTCCGAGTCTTGATAGAATAACGCTCGATGATGGAGTATAATGTCGAATTTAATTGGTTGGCTAGATTACATCCGTGTTGGTTGTCGAGGCGCATCTCAGATGCCTCTAGTTTGTCCAGGATCGGGTATCTTCAGTGAAGATTGTCGGTTTGGTATTGCATCATACGAGGCACCGGATAGAGCTCTATGATTGAGTCCGCTCATCAAGAGTGAATGTGGACAAGAATAGGAAGCGGTGATCGGACTTTAGGACGAGATCCGGCCCATAGACTACGGAGACGGCGCAGAAGCGATCGTATCGATGGGTCGGTACTTGGGTCATCGCGACCCGAAGCAGGATGATCGTCATCGATGTTCCAAGTCTTCAGCGTAATCGAAATAGTCCGCCGGTGATCCTCATCAGATCCGCGATCCCGAGACCACATCACCGCGGCACAGGATAGCAGGTTGCTATTATTGCAAACTGCCTGGGCACATGAGTCGAAACTGTTCACTGAAGGCTCAGCATGTAGCTTCTGGGATTTCTATTCCGGGAGGACAGTTTGGTCAGTCCGGGACTCAGCGAGGCGGGCCAAGAGCCCAATCTTCACATCATCAACAGAGGACAGCTCCCCCTGCAGCAGCTGCATACGGCATGCACGGGCAGGAGCATTCTAGTGTCCTTGTGGAGAACCCCACGGTATTCCGCCTTAGTGTTCTCCTGTACTATTCGTCAAGAAGAAGGATGGTACTCTGAGGTTGTGCATCGATTATAGGCAGCTGAATGCAATGACTATCAGAAATAAGTACTCCTTGCCACGGATTGAGGATTTATTTGATCAGCTCAGAGATACATCAGTGTATTATAAGATTGATCTGCGGTCTGGATATCATCAACTGAGAGTCAAAGATTCTGATATTCAGAAGACAGCATTTTCGCACCAAATACGGACATTACGAGTTTTTGGTAATGCCATTTGGGCTTACCAATGCTCCCGCAGTATTCATGGATCTGATGAACCGTATCTTTCTGGAGTATCTAGATCAGTTTGTGATTGTGTTTATCGATGCCATATTGATCTATTCGCGTTCCGAGGAGGAACATGCACAACATCTTCGCATAGTCTTGGAGACTCTGCGACGACATCATCTGTATGCGAAGTTCAGCAAGTGTGCATTTTGGCTATCTTTAGTTGGTTTTCTAGGATACGTGGTGTCAAGCCGAGGTATTTCAATAGATCCTCAGAAGATAGAGGCTATCACTAGCTGGGAGCAGCCTAAGTCAGTCCAGGAGATCCGCAGTTTCTTAGGATTAGCTGGATATTACAGACGATTCATTGAGGGTTTCTTCAGTATTGCTATGCTGTTGGCACGTCTGACTAGGAAAGGCGCGAAGTTCACATGGTCAGAGGCTTGCGAGACCAGCTTCCAGGAGCTGAAGCGGAGATTAGTATCAGCACCAGTTTTGGTTTTACCTTCTGGTGATGACGGATTCGTACTTTACACAGACAGATCTCTTCAGGGCTTGGGCGCTGTTTTGATGCAGCATGGTAGGGTAGTCTCTTATGCTTCTCGTTAGTTGAAGGAGCATGAGAAGAACTACCCAGTACATGATTTAGAGCTACCCGCTATTATCTTTGCTTTGAAGATTTGGCGACATCATCTTTATGGTATTACTTTTGAGATTTTTACTGATCATAAGAGTCTCAAATATATTTTCACACAGAAGGAATTCAATCTCCGATAGAGGAGATGGATGGAGTTCCTGAAGGATTATGATTGTACTATTAGCTACCATCCGGGTAAAGCAAATGTGGTTGCTGATGCACTTAGCAGGAAGTCCAGAGGGACTTTAGCTTGTCACCGAGTTTTAGTCATGGACTTGATTCAGGGATTCTCCGAGTTGGGCCTTGAGGAGCAGGGACGGACAGAGCAGGGTATTCTTGTTACCATGGTTGCTCAGTCGTCGATTAAGATAAGGATTCGAGAGGCCTATGCCGGAGATCAACATTTACAGTTCATTGGCAGTCAAATAGCTTCCGGACAGCAGACCGAGTTTACACGAGATGATGAGAGGATTGTTTATTTCCGAGGCAGGTTATGTGTACCTCAGTCTCACCCGGTCATGGAGGAGTTACTTTAGGAGGCTCATCATTCTAGATTTGCTATCCAACCAGGTGGGACCTGTATGTATCGTGATATGAGGCGTTCCTATTGGTGGAACGGTATGAAGAAAGACATCGCAGATTTTGTAGCTAGATGTCTTGTCTGTCAGCAGGTGAAGGCTGAGCACCAGACACCTGCTGGTTTACTTCAGAGGATCCCTATTCCGGAGTGGAAGTGGGAGCATATTACTATGGATTTTATGGTAGGATTACCTAGGACTCGACGAGGTCATGATGCGATTTAGGTAATCGTTGACCGATTAACCAAATCCACACACTTTTTAGCGATCCGGAAGACTTATTCTCTGAATCGATTAGCAGAGTTATACTGTGGAGAGATTATCAGGTTGCATGGTGTTCCTTTGAGCATTATATCTGATAGAGACCTACGGTTCACGTCCCGATTCTGTCAGAGTCTGCAGCAGGCCTTGGGCACACAGTTTCGTTTCAGTACGGCATTCCATCCGCAGACAGATGGACAATCAGAGAGGACTATTCAGACTTTGGAGGACTTACTGAGGTCTTGTGTTATGGACTTCCGAGGAAGTTGGGAGGACCACTTCCCTTGGTGGAGTTCACCTACAACAACAGCTATCATTCGGCTATCTAGATGGCACCGTTTGAGGTGTTGTATGGTAGACCTTGTCGGACACCCACCCTTTGGGAGAAGGTTGGTGAGGCTCAACTGCTAGGAACTCAGAGAGCTCAGCAGGAGACAGAGTTGGTTTGTACTATCAGACGAAGGATGTCAGAGGTTCAGGACCATCAGAAGAGTTATGCTGATCGGAGACGGAGACCCCTGGAGTTCTCTACTGGTGATCATGTGTTTTTGAGAGTTTCACCCACGAAAGGGGTGAAGAGATTTGGTCTTCAAGGTAAGTTAGGTCCACGATATATTGGGCCATTCCAGATCATGGAGAGGATTGGAGCAGTAACTTACCGTCTGGCGCTACCACCAACTCTAGTGGCCATTCACGATGTATTCCATGTATCTATTGATGTGCGTAGATTATATACTCTTTTATGCATGTTTTTATGCACATTTACATACTTTGAGCATTCTTGATCTATGCATTTTTATACTTCCAGCTTTCCTTTTAGCATATTTACTCTTTTAGTTCGGAGATCTGCTTTTTGTGCATTTTTTGTCCACAGGAGTCGATTTGGTGAAGAATCTACATCTTTGGGCAAGCCTTGGAGGAAACAAAGGGAGAAAGTTGTTGGAGTGTATACTGAAAGCTTAAGCTTTGTAAACATTCATTATGAATAAAGAATCACATTTGGTCTAATTGTCTACATTTGTTTGTAGTTGTTCATTTAATTTATATTGTAGATAACATAGTATGTGGTGTCACATACAGAAGATGATGTTATCAGTACCTTATAAATTATAAACAGTAGCTCACGACTAAAATGGAAAGGAACAAACCATTAGAAGGTCGTAGTGTAATTAGGTATTAGTTTATCTTGACTATACAATTACACTAGTACACTCAGAGTGTATTGAGTAGGACCATTAGAGGTCGTTTATTTTATACTGACTTTATAAAGGAACAAAGACCTCAGTTATTATGGAAGTGTGTGCTCTTAATCCTAATATAATAACAAGCACATATGTTTGATATTTATTTCTTTAATTTATCAATGGGTGAGATTTAGTTCGATGAATCAATAAACTCGATAAGTTGGGAAATGGTATCACTTATAGTGTGTGTTGTTGATTATAGAAGGAAACTGTATCCTAGAGATACTAGGTTGATAATGTCCTCAAGAGGAGCTCATAAAGATTGTCATGTTAAACCCTGCAGGTGGACTTAGTCCGACATGATAATAAGGTTGAGTGGTACTACTCTTGGACTTAGATATTAATTAAATGAGTTGTCAGTAACTCACTTAATTAGTGGACATTCGATATCTTAAACACAGGGAGACTAACACACTCATAATAAGAAGGAGCCCAAAAATGTAATTTGGGATTGGTGCGGTAGTTCAATGATAGTTCTCTAGTGGAATGAATTATCATTGATAAAATTATGTTGTGTGTTCGGGGCGAACACGGGATGCTTAATTTTATCGGAAGACCAAAACCAATTCCTCCTCTCGGTCCCTATCGTAGCCTTTTATTTATAGAGTTCTATACCCACCTATACCCACCTTCTATACCCACCCAATAGGGCCCGGCCAAGCTAGCTTGGGATCAAGCTAGGGCCGGCCTAGGTATGAGATTGGGTGGCCGGCCCTAGCTTGAACCCAAGCTAGTAGGGCCGGCCAAAATAAATTAAAAAATAAATTTAATTTTAATTTTTATTATTATGTGGAAGATATAATTTAAAGACAATTAAAATTAAAATATCTCTCTTGTAAAAGATCTACAAAAGATTAAAGAAAGAGATTAGATCTCTTTCCTTATTTGTAGATTGGAGAGATGTTTTATTTTCTCTTTAAAAATTATTCACATGTTGATAAAATTAAAATTATAGAAATTTCCTTTTATCAACCATGAAGAGATTTTAAAGAGAAATTTAATTTTTTAAAATTTCCGGAAACAAATTAGGAAGTTTTAATTGTTGATTAAAACTTGTCCAATTTGTTCTCCAATGATGTGGCCGGCCATTGAAGTTTGATTTGGAAAATTTATTTTATTTTTCTAAATTAAATCATGTCAAGGAAATTGAGGAAATTTTATTGTAATTAAATTTCCTAATTTGCCTAGGCCAAGGAATATAAAAGAAGGGGTGAGGGTGCCTTCATGAGACACAACATCTATTATTTCTCTCCCTCTTTTGTTCCTTGGTGTGGCCGGCCAACCTCTCCCTCTCTTCCTCTTGTGGTGGCCGAATCTCCCTCTTCCATTGGAGCTCTTGTGGTGGCCGGATACTACTCGGAGAAGAAGAAGGAGAGAAAGCTAGCATCTCTTGGAGCTTGGTTAGTATTTTGGTTTTCCTCCTTGGTGAAGATTTTCCTTTGTGGCCGAACCTTGCTTGGAGGAGAAGAAGGTGGTTGGTGTTTTCTCATCTTGGTAGATCGTTGCCCACACAACGTCCGAGGTTAGAAGAGGAATACGGTAGAAGATCAAGAGGTCTTTCTAGAAGGTATAACTAGTAGTTTTTCCTTTTCCGCATCATGCTAGTTATTTATGGAAATAATACCAAATACAAGAGGCTTACGTTCTAGTATTTCGAATATGTTTTTCGATGTTGTGTTCTTTTGTTTCTTTCTTTTCCTTGTGATTTGATTGTTCTCTTTGGTTAACCTAAAGTTATTTTAGGAAATTAAATATTATCTTTCTATTAAAGGTTTTGTCTAGTCGGTGGTGGTTGCTCCCATATCCAAGAAGGCCATGTGCCTCGCCACGTCAGATCTGGAACCTTTTATGGAAATTAATATTTAATGGAATTAATAACTTAAGGAGACTTGGTCGAACGTGTTAAGTTCCGCAGGAGATCCAAGTCAAAACCTAAAAGAACAAATAGATTAAGTTTTGTATCAAACGTGTTAAGTCGATCCAAAATTTAATTTAAAAGAACACATGGTAGCTAGGAAAAGTTCAGATCTTGTGTAAAATTTTTATACAGTGGAACCTATAGGTTTTCCGAGTAGCAACAACATAAACTTTATTTGTGCTTCTATATTTAGTTTAATTATGCACATGTCATACATAATTTAGGAGTTAATAGTAGGATGTGCTAACTTTGTGGATGCAGGATCCAACTATTATGACTTTTAGTTATTGTGTGTGTGATTGGATGACATTTAAATGTGTGTGCATGATTGTATTAAAATACAGCAGGAGTGTATTTAGTTTTATTAGGATTTTATTTTTGATCTAGATACATGTACATTCCTTTTATGGAATATAGGATCAAAATTGTAAAATTCTATTTATGTCGCGGATCGAATCTTGCAAAGCGTGGAACCTTCTAAGGACCAGAGGCGCAGCGGAACTAGGAGCCCGATGGCGGTGGCCAAATATGGCAGCAGCTTCGGATGACAACACACGGAGGACAATTAAAGATAAAAGCCATAATAGTTGAAAATTAGATTTTCTATTTATTGCTTTTATATTGTACTGAGTGTGCATGTTAGTTTACAAGTTTAGTAGGCTAGCATAGTTAAAATTCCTCATTTATAAATAACTAAGTGGGAGAGGATTTTTAAGTAAATTCCATGGTCTCCATTACTGGTTTGTAAGTGATGCAAACAAGCTTGCGCGTTGGCTCTGAGTGCCTTCCTCCATAACGGATGAGCTTGTTTGCGGATCACTAGAACAGACTTCCATTTTTGGATGACTATAGGAAGTTAATTAAGAGCGTGTGATCTTCCCCAACGGAAGGGGCATAATCTTATTAATGGACTTAGTGTCAAGTAATGGTGTACACTTAGACACATCTAATAGTATCCTCCCCAACGGAGTCACTGCTATGTGACCAATAAGACCAACTATTAATTTTATTTGTCAAAAGTTAGGTTGACAAGATAATAAAATTAATGGGTTAAAACCCTCCTTTACAAATGATGAAATTGTATCGTCCACACTAACGTGGCATACAAAATTCACGGTGTTATGAGGTGTTGGTTAATTTAAAATAGTATTGTTTGAGGAATCAATATTATTCTAAATTTAGAGTTCGACCAAAAGTTATTTGTGATTCTTAGGATGACTTTCAACCCACCGTCCATCATACTTCAACAGAAAAAGAAACCTGGACATTATTCTGACTGCTGAAAGCTATAAATTTGTCTGACTGAACCTTGTCCTGATGCACCCATGGTGAATCTACCCAAGAGGAGATTGAATATCATAAGAGATGGGTAAAGGCGGATGAGATGCGGTGTTACATTTTGGCTTCAATGTCAAATGTATTGCAACATCGAGATAAAGATTTACCAACGACTTATGATATTATGAACAATCTCAAGGAACTCTTTGGTCATTAGAGCTTCTAGGCAAGAAGACATGAGAAAGATAATGACCGCCACCATGCAAGAGGGTACTCCTATAAGGGATCATATCCTAAAGATGATGGCTTATCCGAACGAGATACTGATCCTTGGAGGAGAAATTGATGGAAACCCGGATCGATATGATTCTCCCAACGCTACCTAGAAGTTTTGAGCACCTTGAACTATAATATGAATAAAAGGATTTATTCATTAGGGAAACTACTGACAGGATTATTTCGTCACAATTCTCAAATTCACTTTCTTTGAAAATGGTTCTACTTCTAAACCGAGAGAAAGAAGAAGAAGAAACAAGTGGCTCAAAGTGAATAAATCTCGAGTACGGGATTTAAAGTCGGAGTGAAGAAGCCGAAGGGCAAATGCTTCATCTGCAAGCAGGGGCGGACTGTCCTCGTAGGAACCAAAACAAAGGTATATCGCATGCTCTAGTTGTTGAAATATGTTTAGCGGTGTTATCTACCAGCACCTGGTGTGTAGATACGGGAGCCACTGATCATGTCTGCAATTCCTTGCAGGGGTTCCAGGAAACCCGACGACTATCTGAAGGGGAGATTACCGTCTACATGGGCAATGCTACTAAGGTGGCAGCTGTTGCAGTGGGAGACGTCTACTTATCTTTTAGTAGAAATAGAAATTTGATTTTAAGAAATTGTCTTTATGTACCCAGTTTTAGAAAGAATTTAATTTCAGTTTCTAAACTGTTTTTAGACGGATATTCGCTTTCTTAACGATGTAGTTATTAAAAGAAATAAAGTGATTATCTGTTCGTGCATTAGTTGGCAATTTGTATATTTTAAATCAAATTTCTCCAAAAAGCAAAATATGGAAATTTATAATTCATCTTCTAATTCTAATAAGAAAAGAAGAAATGAACCAAGCATATCTTTGGCATCTAAGGCTTGGTCATATTAACTTAAGTAGGATTTAGAGACTTATAGCCGATGGACTTTTAAGTTCATTAGAGTTGGAAAATTTTCCAACTTGTGAATCTTGCTTAGAAGGTAAAATGACCAAGAGGCTGTTCAAGGCCAAGGGGTATAGAGCCAAAGAAGTGTTAGATTGGTTCACTCTGATTTGTGTGGTCCTATGTCTGTCCAGGCAAGAAGAGGTTTTGAATATTTTGTCTCTTTTATAGATGATTATTCAAGATATGGATATATTTACCTAATGCGCCGGTCCAGTGCTTTGATAAGTTCAAAGAATACAAGGCTGATGTGGAAAAGCGATTAGGTAAAAGTATCAAGACACTACGATCCGATCGTGGTGGCGAATACCTCTTAGGAGAGTTTAGGAATTACTTATCGGAGGCCGGATTCAATCCCAATTGTATGCACCTGGAACACCCCAACAATGGTGTGGCAGAGCGAAGGAATAGGACTCTTATGGAGATGGTTAGATCAATGATGAGTTATTCAAGAACAAATTCATTTTGGGGATATGCTCTGGAAACAGAAGTATGTTCTGAACTTAGTACCTTTTAAATCAGTTTCTTCTACTCCCATAGAATTGTGGAATGGGCGAAACCAGTCTAAGACATATTCGGATTTGGGGTAGTCCAGCACATGTCTTGAAACGAGATGTTGATAAGTTAGAATCTCGTACTGAAGTTCGCGTGTTTGTGGGATATCCCAAAGGAACGAAAGGAGGTTTATTTTATAGTCCTAAAGACCGAAGGTCATTGTTAGCACCAATGCCCGCTTTTAGAAGAAGACTATATAATGGATCACAAGCCCGAGAGTAAAATTGTTTTAGAAGAACTTAGAGAGGACACGTACTTCAGTACCAGCAAGACAAGATGAAGTACCACAAGAGACTACAACACGTGTCACATGATACACAACCACAGTGCCTCGTCGTAGTGGGAGGGTTGTGAGGCACCTGAGAGATTCATGTTTTTGGGATAGTCTTGGACTTGATCCGGGTAAACATGAACCTGATCCCGTC
Source organism: Zingiber officinale (assembly GCF_018446385.1). NCBI lineage: Eukaryota > Viridiplantae > Streptophyta > Magnoliopsida > Zingiberales > Zingiberaceae > Zingiber > Zingiber officinale. The sequence goes on from NC_055986.1 coordinate 47,203,947, forward strand.
ATATGATGAAGCACTCCAAGATAGAGGCGACATCTTGGCAAAAGGCGATGAATTCAAAATAGAGTCTATGTACTCTAATAAGGTCTTGGAGCTTGTAGAACCACCGATGGTGTAAAGCCGTTGGATGCAAGTGGATCTACAAAAGAAAAGAGGGACAGACGAGGTAGAAACCTTCAAAGCTAGGCTTGTTGCGAAAGGTACACTCGAGAAGAGGGAATCGATTATGAGAAACCTTTTCACGGTAGCCATGCTTAAGTCTATCAGGATACTCTTATCCATTGCTGCTCATATGGATTATGAGATTTGGCAAATGGATGTCAAGACTTTTGGAAGCTACTTGAAGAGAACATCCATATGAAGCAACCAGAAGGTTCATTGAAAAGGCAAAGAGCATCTAGTGTGCAAGCTCAATCGGTCCATTTATGGACTAAAGCAACTTCAAGGTCTTGGAACATCCGGTTTAATGAAGTAATCCGGTCATATGGATTTATTCAAAGTCCGGATGAGTCTTGTGTATATAAAAAGTGTGAAGCGTGGTGGTATTTCTTGTACTATACGTAGATGATATTTTGTTAATTGGCAACAATGTCAAGGTATTATCAGACCTAAGGGTATGGTTGTCCAAACAATTTGATATGAAGGACTTAGGAGATTGTGCACACATTCTTGGGATCAAAGTTATAAGGGATCGTAAGAAAAGAATGTTGTGTCTATCCCAAGCTTCATATATAGATACAATCCTTGCTCGTTTTAGCATGCAGGATTCCAAGAAAGGTTTCTTACCTTTTAGACATGGAGTAGCTCTATCTAAAGAGATGTCTCCAAAGACGTCGAAAGAGATAGAGGACATGAAAGCAGTTCCTTATGCTTCGGCTGTAGGAAGCCTAATGTATGCAATGCTATGTACGAGACCTGATATCTGTTTTGCCATGGGCATGGTCAGCAGATATCAGAGTAACCCTGGACAAGGACATTGGACTGCGGTAAAGCATATATTAAAGTACCTGAGAAGGACTAGAGATTATATGCTAGTTTACCAAGCAGACGATCTGGGTTATACGGATTCTGATTTCCAATCAGATAGGGATAACAGTAAGTCTACATCAGGCTATGTGTTTACTTTAGGAGGTGGAGCCATTTCATGGAGGAGTGTTAAGCAGAAATGCGTTTCGGACTCAACCATGGAAGCTGAGTATGTAGCAGCCTCTGAGGCAGCTAAAGAAGCAGTATGGCTCAGGAACTTTCTAATGGACTTAGATGTGATTCCTGGTTTGCCCAAAATCATCACAATTTATTGTGATAATAGTGGTGCAGTTGCAAACTCGAAGGAACCACGAGCTCATAAGGCAAGTAAACATATAGAGCGCAAGTACCACCTGATACGAGATATCGTGAATCGAGGAGAAGTTGTCATCGCCAAGATTGCATCGGCAGATAACTGGGAGATCCTTTCACTAAGGCCCTTCCGTAAGCTTTCGATCGGCATGTGGAGGAATGGGAATCGGATGTATGGTAGAAGATATGGCGCTTAGTCATTAGTATAAGTGGAGATTGTTGGGTTTCTTAAAGCCTAAGCTTTGTAAACATTCATTATGAATAAAGAATCACATTTGGTCTAATTGTCTACATTTGTTTGTAGTTGTTCATTTAATTTATATTGTAGATAACATAGTATGTGGTGCCACATACAGAAGATGATGTTATCAGTACCTTATAAATTATAAACAGTAGCTCACGACTAAAATGGAAAGGAACAAACCATTAGAAGGTCGTAGTGTAATTAGGTATTATTTTATCTTGACTATACAATTACACTAGTACACTCAGAGTGTATTGAGTAGGACCATTAGAGGTCATTTCTTTTATACTGACTTTATAAAGGAACAAAGACCTCAGTTATTATGGAAGTGTGTGCTCTTAATCCTAATATAATAACAAGCACATATGTTTGATATTTATTTCTTTAATTTATCAATGGGTGAGATTTAGTTCGATGAATCAATAAACTCGATAAGTTGGGAAATGATATCACTTATAGTGTGTGTTGTTGATTATAAAAGGAAACTGTGTCCTAGAGATACTAGGTTGATAATGTCCTCAAGAGGAGCTCATAAAGATTGTCATGTTAAACCCTGCAGGTGGACTTAGTCCGACATGATAATAAGGTTGAGTGGTACTACTCTTGGACTTAGATATTAATTAAATGAGTTGTCAGTAACTCACTTAATTAGTGGACATTCGATATCTTAAACACAGGGAGACTAACACACTCATAATAAGAAGGAGCCCAAAAATGTAATTTGGGCTGGTGCGGTAGTTCAATGATAGTTCTCTAGTGGAATGAATTATCATTGATAAAATTAAGTTGTGTTCGGGACGAACACGGGATGCTTAATTTTATCGGGAGACCAAAACCAATTCCTACTCTCGGTCCCTATCGTAGCCTCTTATTTATAGAGTTCTATACCCACCTATACCCACCTTCTATACCCACCAAATAGGGGCTGACCAAGCTAGCTTGGGATCAAGCTAGGGCCGGCCTAGGTATGAGATTGGGTGGCCGGCCCTAGCTTGAACCCAAGCTAGTAGGGCCGGCCAAAATAAATTAAAAAAGAAATTTAATTTTAATTTTTATTATTATGTGGAAGATATAATTTAAAGAGAATTAAAATTAAAATATCTCTCTTGTAAAAGATCTACAAAAGATTAAAGAAAGAGATTAGATCTCTTTCCTTATTTGTAGATTGGAGAGATGTTTTATTTTCTCTTTAAAAATTATTCACTTGTTGATAAAATTAAAATTATAGAAATTTCCTTTTATCAACTATGAAGAGATTTTAAAGAGAAATTTTATTTTTTTAAATTTCACGAAACAAATTAGGAAGTTTTAATTGTTGATTAAAACTTGTCCAATTTGTTCTCCAATGATGTGGCCGGCCATTGAAGTTTGATTTGGAAAATTTATTTTATTTTTCTAAATTAAATCATATCAAGGAAATTGAGGAAATTTTATTGTAATTAAATTTCCTAATTTGCCTAGGCCAAGGAATATAAAAGAAGGGGTGAGGGTGCCTTCAAGAGACACAACATCTATTATTTCTCTCCCTCTTTTGTTCCTTGGTGTGGCCGGCCAACCTCTCCCTCTCTTCCTCTTGTGGTGGCCGAATCTCCCTTTTCCATTGGAGCTCTTGTGGTGGCCGGATACTACTTGGAGAAGAAGAAGAAGAAGGAGAGAAAGCTAGCATCTCTTGGAGCTTGGTTAGTATTTTGGTTTTCCTCCTTGGTGAAGATTTTCCCTTTGTGGCCGAACCTTGCTTGGAGGAGAAGAAGGTGGTTGGTGTTTTCTCATCTTGGTCGATCGTTGTCCACACAACGTCCGAGGTTAGAAGAGGAATACGGTAGAAGATCAAGAGGTCTTTCTAGAAGCTATAACTAGTAGTTTTTCCTTTTCCGCATCATGCTAGTTATTTATGGAAATAATACCAAATACAAGAGGCTTACGTTCTAGTATTTCGAATATGTTTTTCGATGTTGTGTTCTTTTGTTTCTTTCTTTTCCTTGTGATTTGATTGTTCTCTTTGGTTAACCTAAAGTTATTTTAGGAAATTAAATATTATCTTTCTATTAAAAGTTTTGTCTAGTCGGTGGTGGTTGCTCCCATATCCAAGAAGGCCATGTGCCTCGCTACGTCAGTACTGGGAACCTTTTATGGAAATTAATATTTAATGGAATTAATAACTTAAGTAGACTTGGGTCGAACATGTTAAGTTCCGCAGGAGATCCAAGACAAAACCTAAAAGAACAAATAGATTAAGTTTTGGATCAAATGTGTTAAGTTCCGCAGGCGATCCAAAATTTAATTTAAAAGAACACATGGTAGCTAGGAAAAGGTTCAGATCTTTGTACAAAATTTTTGTACAGTGGAACCTATAGGTTTTCCGAGTAGCAACCAACAAAAGCACCAGGCCGTGTACCTCACACGGCCCTGCACTGGTATGGAGCTCGGGCCGTGTGGAGTTTGGCACCAACAGAAGAGGAAGATGACATGGCCGTGTGAACCTCGTACGGTGGCTTAACCAGAGGAGGAGCGACATGGCCATGTGGATCTACAACGGCCGTGTGAGGTTTCTAGAAACCAAGCGGCCGTGTGCACCACACTGCCGTGTAGCATTTCCAGAGGCTGAAGGGTTCTGGCCGTGTGAGTTACACGGCCGTGCAGCGGAAGGGAAGAGGACATGGCCGTGTGAATCTCACACGGCCGTGTCACGGGGCTGTGTGGCGCCCGATTCCCTCCTCTATTTAAACCCTCCTTCATGAATTGAAAGGGGATCTTTCCCCCTTTGGGAGAAGGCAAGATTTGGTGGTTTCCTTCCATTCTTGGGAGGATTTCTGCGCGATTCTAAGGGAGTTCTTGACGATTTCGACTCCAGAGCGAGGATTGGATCCGAAGACGAGGCTTCTTCGTAGATAAGTTTTCTCTTTCCCCCTTTTCTTGGTTTCTTGGATTGGGGATTTAAGAAATGCTTGTAATCTTCATTTCTTCGGATATTCTTCCTCGATTCATGGAGTAGATCTTATATTCTAGGATTAAGGGAGCATTTGTATGATGGATTGATGTAATCTCTTATGGATTTGCCATTTTCTTATTTCAATGACATTGTCTTGCTTGTATCAATTAGATCTTGAATGATTAATGGTGATTTATGCTTAATTCTCATTCTTGATTAATTTTTTGGATTTCTTGTGGACTTTGTAAAGATAAACTCTCACTCGATCATCCGAGGGATCCACGTGACAGGTGCAAGCCCGTGTAAGGACGTTTGAGAGATAATCTTGAAGAGGAAATAGGAATATTCAAGATAGTATGATGGATTTTGTGATTAGTTTCTTGTATCTTGATAGATTAATAAGTTGTGGGCTTCTATGTTGATATCCGATGAAGGCATAGTAATAAGTGCGCTTCTGTGTAAGGACAACGTAGGTTCACGTCTAATTGATCATATTTAGATACATTTCTCAGTCCTTAGCCGGTTATCTATTGCAAGAGAGAACCGACAACTTTCTACAAGTGTTTGGCAATTGAGAGATAAAAATTGGTGAACCATTTACATTCAAGAAATCTTACAAAGAAACCGAAACTCCTAGAATCTCCTTTATCATAACCCAAAACACTAAACTCTTGTTTGTTGATCTATAATATTAGATTTTTTTACCTTCACTTTGCATTTGAAACGATTGGATTGTTGTTTAGCTAATTCGCATTGAGACATTTCTAGTGCTTATTCCAGTCCCTGTGGATACGATAATCTTTTATATTACTTGCGACATTTTCGTACACTTGCGGAGCGTGACAAGTTTTTGGCGCCGTTGCCGGGGACTGCGCTATAACATTAGGAATTATCAATTGAGTTAGACTAAACATGACATTTGTTTTCCTTTCATATTGCATAGTTGTAACTAATCATTAGATTTCTGTTTTTACTTTCTTGTATAACTTTTACTTCTTGTTAATTCTTTTTGTACAAATTCAATTCTGCATTTTTGATTCTTTTATTTTTGTTTTTTTGTTGAATTGTCATTTGCTATCTTCTTCTTGTTTATGCGAAGATCTAACTTTGCAGGGGAATTCTTTCCTTTTGACCCTGAGATTGACAGAACTTTCCATAAAAGAAGAATTCTGCAAAGGCAAATTGAAGAACAGGAACATTTGAACATGGCGAATTGACCACTCATGGATTATGCAGCACCTTATGCAAGAGATTTTCGATCTAGTATTTCAAGACCTCCAGTGGAAGCTAATAACTTTGAGATCAAACCCGCAATTATATCTATGGTGCAGCAGAACCAATTTGGTGGAGGACCTCATGAAGACCCCAATCAACACTTAGAGGTCTTTTATGAAATATGTGGTACCATGAAAATGAATGGAGTTCCTTCAGAAGCAGTTAGATTGTTATTATTTGGGTTTTCCTTAAGAGATAGAGCAAAGCAATGGCTGAATTCTTTGGCCCCTAATAGCATCACCACTTGGGAGCAGTGTGAGCAACAATTTCTTGATAAATTCTATCCACCAAGCAAAACAGCTCATATGAGGAATTTAATTGCAATCTTCAAGCAAACTGACTCAGAATCTCTTTTTGAAGCATGGGATAGATATAATAGTATGCTCAGACAATGCCCACATCATGGGTTGGAAAGATGGTTAGTGTTGCACACTTTTTACAATGGTATAAACTATCATACCAAAGTGTCCCTTGATTCAGCTGCTGGAGGGGCACTTATGAATAAAAGTTTAGATGAAGCTGAAGAAATTATTGACAGTGTAGCACAAAATCATCATCAATGGGCAAATGAAAGAAGTGGTGGCTATTCTTCTGTAAACCCAACAATTAAAGCATCAGGGAAGTTTGATGTAGATGCAGTCACTCTTTTGTCTGCAAAATTGGACGCTCTTACAAAGAAATTTAAAAATATGGGGACTAGTGCTAATATGGTCAATGCTATTAGTACATCTTGTGAAGTATGTGGGAGTTCAGAGCACTCAAATGACTCATGTCCATTGGGAGCTATCACTGCACAAATCAATCAACTGGAACAATGTGATGCAATCTTGAGTTAGAATCAAAGGAAGAACAACCCATACTCAAATACTTATAACCCTGGATGGAAGAGCCATCCCAATTTTTCTTACAGAAATAATCAAGATCTAGGACCATCTATGGGGACAAGACCAAATTTTCAAGCTGGGCAACAAAATTTTCAACATCTATCTTCTCAAGGCTTACCAAAGTCAAATATTGAAAAGATGCTTGAAGAAATTATCTCAAGTCAGAATGAAATGAATCAAGATTTAGCAAAGCTCATTCAGAGAATGGATAATTATGAAAAGCATCAAAAGATCCAGGATAGTCAAATTGCCCAACTAGCTTCCTCATCATCCAGAGCACCAGGACAACTTCCTGGAAAACCTGATGTGAATCCTATTGAGCATTGCAATAGAATTGAGCTTAGGAGCGGACGGATCTTGGGAGACTCCCAAGTGACCGCTTCAAAAGGGATACAAAGAAGAGCTCTCTCCTCTTATACCAAATCAGATTCAAGCTAATGAGGAGAGTACCATTGAGGTTGAAGAGACTCATCCACTGAACCATCAGAGCAAAAGCTGTCCCTTTTCCTCAGAGACTTACAATGCTCAAGAAAGATGAAGAATTTGGCAAGTTTTTAGAAAAAGTTAAGGAAATTTGTGTAGAGGTACCTCTTATTGATGCTATTCTTCAAATGCCTAGATTTGCCAAATTCCTGAAGGATCTCATGTCAAACAAGAGAAGAAGGGGAGAGGTTGAGACAATTGCGCTTAGTGAGGAATGTAGTGCTATTTTGGAGAAGAACACTTCCCCAAAACTAAAGGACCCAGGGAGCTTTTATATTCCTTGCAACATAGGAAAATAATTTTTTGAAAAAGCTTTTTGTGATTTGGGGGCAAGTGTTTGCCTCATTCCCTATTCGATTTGTAATAAATTAGGTCTCAAAAACATTAAACTTACTACTATGGCACTTCAACTTACTGATCATTCCTGCAGGTACCCTTTGGGTATTATAGAAGATGTGCTAGTAGAGGTGGATGGGAATGTTATTCCCACAGATTTTGTCGTATTGGACATGGAAGAGGACCCCAGGATTCCTATCATATTAGGAAGACCTTTCCTTGCTACAGCTGGAGCTATAATTGATGTCAAAAATCATAAGCTTTCTTTGGTAATTGGTAAGGAAAGGTTGGAATATGATCTATCTAATATCTCTAACCATGTCTCGTCTCTTTTAAATGCTTGTAGCAGGACAAGCATTTATAAACTTGAGGAATGGAATTTCCATCCTCATGGAAGGCCACCAAACGAAGGAGACAATGTGGTGGAAGATGTTGGGAGAAGATCTCCCAACAAAAATGAAAAGTATATCTGTCCTCCAAGGGCGAGGAAAAGAAGTGAATGATCAAGTTTGGTCGAGCTAAAGACCTTAAACAAGCGCTTCTTGGGAGGCAACCCATGGGTTCTTTTAGTTAGTTTTGATTTGTATTTTAATTTCGTTTAGTTTGATGCATTCTTTTGATTTTGTTTTCAGGTTAGGTGCAAAATAGAGCCAGACCGTGTGCTATACACGGCCAGGTAAGGGTTGCAGAGAAGGGAAGTGCTTGGGCTGTGTCATCCAGACACGACCGTGTGGGATCTCCCGAGGAGAAAAAGGTATAGGCCGTGTCCCAGACACGTCCGTGTAAAGAATCCCGAGAAGAAGGATGGAGAGGCCGTGTCCCAGACACGGCCGTGCAAAGAATCCAGAGAGGGAAGAGGGTAGGCCGTGTGGATCTGCACGGCCCGTGTAGGAGAGTTATTAAAGTCTTTTTTCTACCTTACACGGCCAGATCTTGGCCGTGTTCCGCACACCCCCAACTCTCCAAAACATATCTTTCTCTCCCGATCTCTTAAAAACTCCTCTCTAATCTCTCAAGATCTCTTAGATCCGATTCTCCTCCTTTCTAAGACTTGGACTTTTTGTTCTCCTAACCTAAGATCTTTGTTCTTTGAGTTCCATTTTTCCTACTCTAGATAATTCTTCCCCTATCTAAACTCATCAAGATGTCCAATATTTTGAAGAAACTTCGCAAAGGAGGTGGTGGATCTAGTGGAGACAAAGAGAAGGAGCCATCAAGGGACAAAGGAAAACAACCAATGAAGGGCAAAGGAAAAAGGACTTCACGCAACGAAGGTAATGACAATGAATTCAATATTGTGTTTAGAAATGATGATCAAGTAACTAGATTTGCATTTCTTGTCAATAGAAAGATAGTGTGTACTAGATATATGAACCCAACTGTTCTTGATATGCTTGGAATTAGGAAAGATGTAGATTTGATGATTGGGTTTTTGGATTGGAGTGATATTATGTACACACATTTGCCTACATATCCTCATCTTGTTTTGGAATTTTTGAGTTCATTGGATGTCCATTTTACTAATGAAGATGATTATTTTGGAAAAATCTCTTTTAGACTAATGAATCAAGAATTTCTATGGGCATTTAGTGACTTTAATTCTTGTTTTGGATTAACCACCAGTAGCCCTCGTAGGTTTGATCCAAGGTTTAGTTGGAATCATTTTTGGAATGCAATAACTGGGTTAGATCAACCTTATGAGCCTTCAAGAGATAAGGCCTCCCATATGCAAAACCCCATCCTTAGGTATCTACATAGAGTCATGGGTAAAACTATTTTTGGTAGGGGAGAGAGTGATGGGGTGGTTAAAAAGATAGAGCTTTATGCTTTATGGGCTATGCTTTATAAGGTTGAATTTGATTCTGGTTTTCATTTTGTTCAAACCTTATTAAGATCTGCTAGGGCATCATCGGGATCAATTATTTTTGGTGGTTTGATTACCCGAATAGCTTATAATTTAAATCTTGATGTTGATGGGTTGGAAATAATTCATGGTAATGACTTCTAGGCATTCTTTTGCATATGGCACGGGATCTTCTAGGTTTGATTTTTCAGATTTTCGTACGTCTCTAGAATCACTTCATGAGAAGCAAGATTCCCAACAAAAAATGTTGGAGGGGCGCTTCTCTTTATCTGATGATCAGTTTAGGGAGGTACAAAATTATTTTCAGTTTACGAGGAATTTTCAATGTCAAGTGGCTGAGTTTGTGCAGGATTATGATACTGATCAGGCTAGGATGAGAGATTTTATGCAGAGCATGATGCTTACTAGCCAACAAGTAGATGCTTTATATGAGTATCATAGATCTTTGGGTGAGATTCCAGGTTTTCCTAGTTTTCCTATTGGCCAACCACGTCGTAGACCTCCTTTCCCTCGTCCACCTCCACCTCCTCCACCATATTGATTTCATCGGGACGATGAAAAGTTTAAGTCTGGGGGGGGGGGGTGTCATGTACTGTTTAGTTTGGTTTTCATTTTCAGTTTTTAGTTTTTGTTAGTTTTTTATGTTGGTTCTTGTTGCTTTATTTTGCTTGTTTTTGAAATAATCATGGCAAAAAAAAAAAAATTTTAGAACATCAATCTTCACTTATATGCTTTCTTGGATTCAAGTGAAATGTTAGCACGATTATTGTCTTGATTCATGGTGTTCGAATGATGCGAGTAGTAAACTTTGTGTAGTTCTTTTTTCTATCTTGGGAAGCATTAATAAGCTGAGAATCTTATGGTGATGAGTTTTAGTTTTGGTTCAACCTTAAGGATTTTATCTTCACTGCACTTGTGCTTGATGCTTGAATAATTGATGTCATTGAAATAGTCATGATTCATCTTGTTTGCTTAGTACTTGGTTTCCATGGTGAATTCTCAACTTTCATTTTGGTTACTGGATGAGGCTCAAATCATTAAAGCTCATTTGGAAAAATCAAACTATCCCAACATGTGTGCTAAAAAGTACATTTGTGAATAAGTTTTGCACAATGCAAACACTTATAAAAAAAAAATAAAAATAAGGGATATAAAAAATAGTTGTCATGAGTGGAATCTAGCAAGTCACCCCTTTGAGACCGAGTTAGATTACTGGGGAAATGACTGCTTAGCTTCCCTTGAGATTGAGCACACCTTTGAGACCTTGGGTTAGTTGAGAAATATGAACCAAGTGAATGGTGAGTAAGTGCCTATCACTGGTTACTTGTCTTTCACTGGAAACACTAGGAATTCAAATTTGATGACGACTTGACTAGGACATGGATTGAAACTTGAAGGGTGTTGAGTTACTTTTACACTGTGCACAAGATTCTTAAGCTTGAACCATACTTTACTTGTTTCTATGATCATGCTTGTTAATGAAACTTTTTGATAGAGTTAGGAAAGTGCACTAGGTTTTATGAATGTGTTGTAGAACATATGAATTTAGACTGCGGCATTTTGCTTGAGGACAAGCAAAGGTTTAAGTCTGGGGGTGTGATATGCGTAGATTATATACTCTTTTATGCATGTTTTTACGCACATTTACATACTTTGAGCATGCTTGATCTATGCATTTTTATACTTCCAGCTTTCCTTTTAGCATATTTACTCTTTTGGTTCGGAGATCTACTTTTTGTGCATTTTTTGTACACAGGAATCGATTTGGTGAAGAATCTACATCTTTGGGCAAGCCTTGGAGGAAACAAAGGGAGAAAGAACCAGGCCGTGTACCTCACACGGCCCTACACTGGTATGGATCTCGGGCCGTGTGGAGTTTGGCACCAACAGAAGAGGAAGATGACATGGCCGTGTGAACCTCACACGGCCGTGTCAAGATTTGAAGCCAACCAGAGCAGAAGCCTTACATGGGCGTGTGGATCTACACGGCCGTGTGAGGTTTCCAGAAACCAAGCAGGCTGTGGCCGTGTGCACCACACGGCCGTGAGAGAAATGGACATGGCCGTGTGAATCTCACACGACCGTGTCACGGGGCCGTGTGGCGCCCGATTCCCTCCTCTATTTAAACCCTCCTTTATGAATTGAAAGGGGATCTCTCCCCCTTTGGTAGAAGGCAAGATTTGGTGGTTTTCTCCCATTCTTGGGAGGATTTCTGGGCGATTCTAAGGGAGTTCTTGACGATTTCGACTCCGGAGCGAGGATTGGATCCGAAGACGAGGCTTCTTCGTAGATAAGTTTTCTCTTTCCCCCTTTTCTTGGTTTCTTGGATTGGGGATTTAAGAAATGCTTGTAATCTTCATTTCTTCGGATATTCTTCCTCGATTCATGGAGTAGATGTTATATTCTAGGATTAAGGGAGTATTTGTATGATGGATTGAAGTAATCTCTTATGGATTTGTCATTTTCTTGTTTCAATGACATTGTCTTGGCTTGTATCAATTAGATCTTGAATGATTAATGGTGATTTGTGTTTAATTCTCATTCTTGATTGATTGTTTGGATTTCTTGTGGACTTTGTAAAGATAAACTCTCACTCGATCATCCGAGGGAGCCACGTGACAAGTGCAAGCCCGTGTAAGGACGTTTGAGAGATAATCTTGAAGAGAAAATAGGAATATTCAAGATAGTAGGATGGATTTTGTGATTAGTTTCTTGTATCTTGATAGATTAATAAGTTGTGGGCTTCTATGTTGATATCCGAGGAAGGCATAGTAATAGGTGCGCTTCTGTGTAAGGACAACGTAGGTTCACGTCTAATTGATCATATTTAGATACATTTCTCAGTCCTTAGCCGGTTATCTATTGCAAGAGAGAACCGACAACTTTCTACAAGTGTTTGGCAATTGAGGGATAAGAATTGGTTAACCATTTACATTCAAGAAATCTTACAAAGAAACCGAAACTCCTAGAATCTCCCTTATCATAACCCAAAACACTAAACTCTTGTTTGTTGATCTATAATATTAGATTTTTTTACCTTCACTTTGCATTTGAAACGACCGGATAGTTTTTTGACTAATTCGCATTGAGACATTTCTAGTGCTTATTCCAGTCCCTGTGGATACGATAATCTTTTATATTACTTGCGACATTTCCGTACACTTGCGGAGCGTGACATCTATGCTGAGGTGATACGTATCCGATCCAGCACATGTACTAGCAGATATATCAGTTCCCATTCAGCCTGACGTTACTTACTAGGAGGTTCAGGTACAGATTCTGGACCATAGGGAGCGTCAGCTACGGAACAAGACTGTTCGACCTGTTCGACTGGTCAAAGTCGGATGACAGTATCATTCTGACGAGGAGGCTACTTGGGAGCTGGAGGATACGATCTGAGCTCGATATCCACATCTGTTTACTTGAGGTATTGTGGTTAGAGTTCCTTTCAGCATTTATACGGTTTGGTTATATTTTAGTGTTTGCTGCTGGTTATAGCAAAATTTGGGGACCAAATTTTTATTAGTAGGGGAGGATGTAAGATATCGAAAAAATTTAATAAATAGGGTTATTTGAGAAATATCCTTATAAATTTTTTTCGGAATTTTTGGAATTTTATGGAAAATTTTCAGAGTTCGTGTGACGGGTTTTGAGGGGATCAATTGCGGGTTCGGATATAAAGCTTGTTTTGGGATATCCATTTAAGTGAGGAAATGTTTTATAAATATATTTCCTTTTAATTTTCCCTCATCGCCGATCCCGACCTTATTTTCTCCCATGACGCCGAGCTTTTCCTTCTCCCTTCTTCCTCTCTTATTCCTGATCGCCTCCGCTCGTCACCGATCACAGCCGCCTGCGCCGGTTGTCCAACCGTCGGCCAAGACCCCTTCCGATCTAGCCAAAGCCCTTTCTCTCTCTCGCTCCGATCTCTCTGTTCTCTCACGCAAACGATCCAACACCCCAACGCCGATATAGTGCTGTTTCTAATGATCTCGTCCTCTTACGCCGCCTGAGTACCATCGCCGAATTCTTAACGTTGGTGACGCTGCCCATGATTTTTGGTGGTCGGTTCTTGTGTATAAACAATGACGGCTCGGTGGCTAGGGCATGGTGGAGGGCTTGGTTTGCATTGTCTCCGATCGATTAACCCTTCGTTTCCACCTTCTTAAGTTGTTCACAAAATGATCTGTGGCTCCTCAAGGTGGATCGGATTGGGTGATACCTTCTAGAGACAACCGATTGAGGTAAGGTTAGGTCTTCTTCTCTATTATCGATCCTCATCTTCTTTTCCGTTGAATTAGGTCACAGATTTGGAGATGTTGGTATCATGGAGGTGTTCTTGAGTTGCCGGGCAGAGGCTAGAAGGATGGTTGTGCTTGATCAGTAGTCTTCCTGCTGGATTCCTGCATGATCCGATTGATAGCAGCAAGGTGAGGTTCTGTTCCATTTCTATGGTGTTTATTTCTTGATCGCCTGAGATGTTATCTTCATCCGATCAGTAGGAAGGATTTTGGCAGCGAGGTTGTGTTGCTGTGATGCTGGAATTGTGGTCATTGAGGAGGTTTACAGCAGCGTTTCTAGTTTCAGCAACTCTCCAACAGCAGCTACCTTTCCTGGCAGCACCATTTCTTTGTGTGGATCAACAGAACAGTGCTAGGAATTTAGGTAAGGTATTGGATTTTCGATATTAGTTGTAGATCATGGTGTGATTTGATTTCTAGATGGTTATGCAAGATGTAGGAATTAAAGATGATTTGGATTACATGATTACTAGATGGTTAGTGATTATGTTTAGATTTATTTGGTTATATTAATCTAATGGAATAATTAGGGTTAAGGTAATTAACCCTAGTCAACCGTTGGATTTCTAATCTAATGGGAAATTAGGAATTTGATAACTAATCCTAATTGACCGTTAGATTTAATTAGATAGGATAAGGTTGTGTGATTGGGGTTTTGCCCTAATTTAGTTTTAGGGATTTTATTTAGCTATTATTTTGGATTTAGCTAAATAAAATATATATATATTGTTTGTTTGACATAGGACTTTGATTTGAGACAGGCATCTCGATGTTGGATTTGGTGTGATACTACCTGCTATTTGAGGCGGGTACCCTTTGACTTATCTTTTGATATTGTCTTATGATATGTATAGTTTATATATAATTACTAGGGGTAGATGGTAGATTTATCTCTTCCCTGGTCGTAGCTTAGTTGATACCTATCACATGCTTCTTCTGTTAGTTTCTTTACTTTTGAAATGGATGCCTTTATCTTTTGCCATGTGTATATAGGTTCATAGAGATGGATATTAATAATGCTTATCTACACTTGATTATTCGCTGGGGATACTTGTTATATGTGGTTGGATTTGCGTTGCTTATATCATTGTTATACACATGCGTTTGTTTTATTGGCACCTACGCATATGGGGGAGGTTATTGTTAGGATCGATGATCGCGGCTAGAGAGGGGGGGTGTGAATAGCCACCCCAAATTCTTCGTTTCTTCCTACGATTAGGGTTAGCGCAGCGGAAATAACTAAATAGAAACGTAAAAAAGGAAAGATCAAACCTCAAACTCGAACTCGACGATGTAACGAGGTTCGGAGATGAAACTCCTACTCCTCGGCGTGTCCGTAAGGTGGACGAAGCCTATCAATCCGTCGGTGGATGAGTCCCCGGAAAATCGGCTAATGTAACACTCCTTCTGGGTGGAGAAACCTCGCCACAATGTTTTGCAAAAGCAATACAGGAGATACAAAGAAGAGCAAGAACAAAATACACAATGAATGTACAAATACTCGCTTGCCTTCTCGTCGACTGAAGTCCCGGATGAAGCACCAACTTCACGGATGAATGCCAACAAGCAACTCAGTCAAAGAAGCTCCCCCGAAGCTTCGGAGCTCACCAAAGCTCAAGCACAGCTTTCAGAAGAACAGCAGCTCGAGGAGGAAGAAGAAGAGTTATCGAGAGAGCCCTCGATCTCTTCTTATAACCTCTGATATCCTAAGCCAACCTGCGAACCTGCAAGCAAAAAGAACATAACACAGAAGCCCGAAATAACCTAGCCGTTGTCACTCACAACGGCTAGTCCTTGACCGATCAGGCTTCAACCTGATCGGTCCACACTATCCCTGATCGGTCTTGGGGACCGATCAGGCTAAGCCTGGACCGATCAGGCTATGTCCTGATCGGTCCAGGAGGAGTCTGATCGGTCCCTTGGACCGATCAGCCTTTCTCCTTCTTCTCTTCTGTTTGCTTCCTGATCGGTCTTCAGACCGATCAGATAATCCACAGAAGCATTCTGTTTGATTACTGATCGGTCACCAGACCGATCAACCGTATCACTGGATCGATCCAGAGCTTGGTTTTTGCCCAAACCAAGTCCCAAACCTTCCAAACCAACATCCGGTCAACCTTGACCTGTTGGTACATCATGCTTAGCATCCGGTCACTCCCTTGACCTGCTAAGACTCCCCACCAAGTGTCCGGTCAATCCCTTTGACCCACTTGGACTTTTCTCTTCGTGTCAAGTATCCGGTCACTCCCTTGACCTACTTGACCTTCTCAACACCAGATGTCCGATCATCCTTGATCCATCTGGATTTTTCCTTGCCCGGCTTCACTCACGGGACTTTCACCTAGCTTCACTCACTAGGGTTTCACCGCTTCACTCACGGATTTTCAATCGGCTTACTCAGGGACTTTCCCTTTGCCATGCTTCACTCTCGGGACTTTCCAAGCATGGCTTCACTCACGGGACTTTACCGTCTGCTGGCTTCACTCACGGGACTTTCCACATCCGGTCCGAGCAGGCTCAGGCCCTCTCGACCCTGTCAGGAGAGCGAGCTCACCGAGGCCCTCTCCGACTTCCATCCGGTCTAGAGAACGAGCTCCCGAGCCCTCTCTGACTCCGAACGAGCTACCGAGCCCTCTCCGACTTCCCATGTGCCAAGCTTCCATACTTGGACTTCTTCGTGCCAAGTCTCCATACTTGGACTTTTCCTGTGCCAAGCTCCCTGCTTGGACTTTTCACCATGCCAAACTCCCTGCTTGGACTTTTCCCGTGCCAAGCTCCCTGCTTGGACTTTTCCGAGTTAGGTCAACTCACCTTGGGTCAACCAGGTCAACCTTGACCACGGGTTGCACCCACAATCTCCTAAGCTTGTTCTCGTCAAACATCAAAATACAACTCGAGTCAAGTCAACTCAAGTCTGGTCAACCAGGTCAACCTTGACCTAAGGTTGCAACAACAATCTCCCATCATGTTCTCGTCAAACATCAAAATACAACTCGAGTCAGGTCAACTCGAGTCGGGTCAACCAGGTCAACCTTGACCTAAGGTTGCACCAACAATCTCCCCCTTTTTGATATTTGACAAAACCCATAATCAAACTCATAATCAAGTTAGGTTAACCCGATAACCTAACTTAGGTTTTCCAATGTTCTTCCCTGAACATTCTCTAGACATTCTCCATTCTCCTCAAACCTACACTCTCCCCCTTTTTGACACACTTCAAAAAGAGTGAATCAAGCTCAAGAGTTTCTTCCTAATGAAAGTCCCATACCTTTCATTGAAACCCTTAATTTCCCCCTTGACACTAGAGTCAACAATTAACTTAGTGATAATCCCATATCACTTAAGTCTTTTGGAGTAAAAACTCCCCCTAAAAGTCAACTCCCCCTTGACTAATAGGTAAAACTTCCCCTAAAGATCAACTCCCCCTTGACCATTGCACCAACAATGTCTTGGAGAGTTTCAAACCTTTAGAACTCTAAAACACTACTTCCATAGCTTCAATTTCAGACAAACAGTCGAAATTCAGCAGGTTGGCACGCCCTGATCGGTCACCAGACCGATCAGGATCCCTCTGGATCGGTCATAGTGACCGATCCAGCCTTCCCTAGATCAGTCCAGGGACCGATCCAGGTACTGATAGGTTCTTATTTCTGATTTTCCTTCAGCGAAATTCAGAATCCCCTAATAAATACAGAAAATTTTAAAAATTATGAAATTTTGAGGATACATTCCTCATAACATATACTATCATGGAAAAATAGTTTTCTATGAAAATAAGTTCCATTTTCAAATCTTGATACAAAGTTCAAAAGTCTTTGAAATAGCTCAAAGTTAACTCATCTTTCTATCACTTTGCTCAATGATGAATGCTATCACTAGAAAAGCTTCATCAAGGTTTTTCAAATCAATTTTGAAATGATTTTAAACCATTTAATTTAGGACCACAATCTTTGGGCTAAATGTACATGACTTGTACATAAGCTTTCCCTATGATCCCCAATTTCGAATTAGGCTCATCTAGGTACAAGAACTATGCACCTTGATCCTAACTCATGATCCTAATATCTCACACACATCTAAGGTGTATCAAACACATCCAAGTCAATTTTGATGTGAGATATGGGTTTAGGTTAGCTTATTCTAAGTTCTCATGCATTTTTCTAAACAATAATTTGATCTCCATATCAAATTGTGTTTCTTATCCTTAAATCAAGTTAATTGATCATTAATGCACAAGATGATGACATGGCATATAATTGTATCATAAATGGAAACATGTGCCAATGTCATGATGTCATGGCATAAAGTATGAAACTTAAATAAAGCATGACATTTAACTAACCTAAGCATTATCATGACATTTTAAATTATCATAAAATAAATATGATGTCATGACATGGCATATGGCAAACAATATATGGCAAATAGCACATAAAGGTATAGAAAATACCTAATTCTAGACTTAGTTGCGATTTTTGATAATTTCGATCATTTTGCCATAAATTCTATATTCCTAAGTGTAGTAGACCTAAAATCATATCCTCAAGACTTTTAGATCACTATGTGCCAACTAGATTGACTCTAGAAAATTCCTCAAATGTGGTTGGCACATCCTAATTATCTTAGGAATAATTTTCCATTTCATTTTCAAGGCTTGATTACACCTTGAAAAATCCCAAAGTGCCACCTTTTGCCATGATTAGGTTAACTACCTATTCAAGTAAGGTTGGCACACTCTAATCCATCTAGCGTGATGGAATCATGCTCTTAGGAACCAAATACCTATTTGAGCTCATTGGGTTCACTAAGTATTCACTAGGGATGACTTCCCTAGCAACCCTTCTAATGACCCTCCTAAGCTTTGAAGCCTTGGTCATTTGGGACTCATCAAGATCAACTCTAGGGGTGACTCCCCTTGTGACCTTGGTGATGGTCTTCCTAGCCCTAGATTTTGTTCCATAATCGAATGGAACATTGTGATAAGTGGGCTTGACCATTTGGGACTTAGGTTTGTGACCCAAACCTTTCTTGTCCTTGGACATTGGTTATTGACCCTTAAACCCTAGAGATGACTTCTCCAAGTTCTTAAGAGCCTTTTCTAAAGTATCAAGTCTTGACCTCAAGACTTGATTCTCCTTCTCTAATACCTCAATTTTTAATTTTTCATTTTTCTTTGAGGTATTCCTAGGCATGTGTCTAGTTGTTTTGGGATTCCTACCTAGGTTTTCCTTAGCCTTAGATGAGTTAATCCTAGGGTTGACTTTCCTAGTGTTATCCTTATCTAGGCTCACATGTTTGGCACCTAAGCATGTGTATCGATTTCTATAATTATCATGCTTATCATTATTGTCAATTGCAATCAAACTACTAGCATGCATCTTACTAGTATTGCAATAATGTGCCTTAGAGATTACCTTAGGGTTTGCCTTAGCTCCCCCTATTGACGTGCTCGGTCTCTTGTCCTTGTGAGGTTGCCTCCCCCTCGGACATTGACTCCGATAATGTCCCCTACGCTTGCATTGGAAGCACACCACGTGCTCCTTGCTCTTGCGTATCGGGACTCCGACTTCCTTGATCTTTGGCACCGGTGGAGTCTTCCTAACCCTCTTTGGGCATTTACTCTTGTAATGTCCAAATTCCCTACACTCAAAGCACATTATGTGTAATTTGTTTGAAATTAAATGGCTTGAGTTACCTAGGGTTGAGGATGGATGAACGCTCTCTCCTTCATCCCTTCCGGAGGTAGAAGCTTCTTCTTCTTGCTGCGAACTTGAAGAAGAACTCTCCTCCTCTTCTTCTTTAGATGTTGAGTGGCCCTCAACTTCTAAATCCATTCCTCCATGAAGTGAACTCCTTGGCTCACTTGACTCCTCTTCATGGCTTCAAGTGGAGTTCCCCTCATGGAACTTAGCCAAGTTGTTCCACAACTCCTTGGCACTGTTATATCCACCTATCCTACACAAAACATCATTAGGTAAAGAAAATTCAAAAATTTTCAATACCTCATCGTTGACTAGAGATTGGTGGACTTGTTCCTTGGTCCACTCCTTCTTCTCTAGGGTTTCTCCTTTCTTGTCCATCGGAGGCTTGAACCCTAATTGAACACAACTCCAATTTTCAAAGTTAGTCATAAGAAAGTACTTCATTCTTACCTTCCAAAACGCGAAGTCGTCGCGATCGTAGAAGAGTGGAATCGTGACATCTTCTCCAAATAGATCTATTCTATAGCTCGGGCTCCCCTGGGTGTTGAACCAACGAAGAGCGACCTCGCTCTGATACCACTTGTTAGGATCGATGATCGCGGCTAGAGAGGGGGGGTGTGAATAGCTGCCCCAAATTCTTCGTTTCTTCCTACGATTAGGGTTAGCGCAGCGAAAATAACTAAATAGAAATGTTAAAAGGAAAGATCAAACCTCAAACTCGAACTCGACGATGTAACGAGGTTCGGAGATGAAACTCCTACTCCTCGGCGTGTCCGTAAGGTGGACGAAGCCTATCAATCCGTCGGTGGATGAGTCCCCGGAAAACCGGCTAATGTAACACTCCTTCTGGGTGGAGAAACCTCGCCACAATGTTTTGCAAAAGCAATACAGGAGATACAAAGAAGAGAAAGAACAAAATACACAATGAATGTACAAATACTCGCTTGCCTTCTCGTCGACTGAAGTCCCGGATGAAGCACCAACTTCACGGACGAATGCCAACAAGCAACTCAGTCAAAGAAGCTCCCCCGAAGCTTCGAAGCTCACCAAAGCTCAAGCACAGCTTTCAGAAGAACAGCAGCTCGAGGAGGAAGAAGAAGAGTTATCGAGAGAGCCCTCGATCTCTTCTTATAACCTCTGATATCCTGAGCCAACCTGCGAACCTGCAAGTAAAAGAATAGAACACAGAAGCCCGAAATAACCTAGCCGTTGTCACTCACAATGGCTAGTCCTGGACCGATCAGGCTCCAACCTGATCGGTCCACACTATCCCTGATCGGTCTTGGGGACCGATCAGGCTAAGCCTGGACCGATCAGGCTATGTCCTGATCGGTCCAGGAGGAGTCTAATCGGTCCCTTGGACCGATCAACCTTTCTCCTTCTTCTCTTCTGTTTGCTTCCTGATCGGTCTTCAGACCGATCAGATAATCCACAAAAGCATTCTGTTTGATTACTAATCGGTCACCAGACCGATCAGCCGTATCACTGGATCAGTCCCCAGATAGATCCAGAGCTTGGTTTTTTCACAAACCAAGTCCCAAATCTTCCAAACCAACATCCGGTCAACCTTGACCTGTTGGTACATCATGCTTAGCATCCGGTCACTTCCTTGACCTGCTAAGACTCCCCACCAAGTGTCCGGTCAATCCCTTTGACCCACTTGGACTTTTCTCTTCGTGTCAAGTATTCGGTCACTCCCTTGACCTACTTGACCTTCTCAACACCAGATGTCCGATCACCCTTGATCCATCTGGATTTTTCCTTGCCCGGCTTCACTCACCAGGACTTTCACCTAGCTTCACTCACTAGGGTTTTCACCTGGCTTCACTCACCAAGATTTCCAATCTGCCCGGCTTCACTCACCGGGACTTTCCCATAACCTGGCTTCACTCACCAGGACTTTCCAACTGCCTGGCTTCACTAACCAGGACTTTTCCGTCTGCCTGGCTTCACTCACCAGGACTCTCCACATCCGGTCCAGAGAACGAGCTTCCGAGCCCTCTCTGACCATAGTCCGGAGAACGAGCTACCGAGCCCTCTCCGACTTCCATCCGGTCCAGAGAACGAGCTCCCGAGCCCTCTCCGACTTCCCATGTGCCAAGCTTCCATACTTGGACTTCTCCGTGCCAAGTCTCCATACTTGGACTTTTCCCGTGCCAAGCTCCCTGCTTGGACTATTCACCATGCCAAACTCCCTGCTTGGACTTTTCCCGTGCCAAGCTCCCTGCTTGGACTTTTCCGAGTCAGGTCAACTCACCTCGGGTCAACCAGGTCAACCTTGACCACGGGTTGCACCCACAATCTCCCAAGCTTGTTCTCGTCAAACATCAAAATACAACTCGAGTCAAGTCAACTCGAGTCTGGTCAACCAGGTCAACCTTGACCTAAGGTTGCACCAACAATCTCCCATCATGTTCTCGTCAAACATCAAAATACAACTCGAGTCAAGTCAACTCGAGTCGGGTCAACCAGGTCAACCTTGACCTAAGGTTGCACCAATAGTTACGTCCAGGTATGACATATTGTTGTCGCACGCACCATATCGCATGATTGCATGTTGGGCGATTGACGACTCCATTATTGTTGAGCTCGTCGGCCAGCTACATGAGGGTCTGCACACATTGTGACCACTGCATGGGTAGTGGCATAGCACTCACGGTGTGTATGGCAGGTTGCTCGGTGGTGCACCGCCGGTGTGCTCATGGGAAGCACGATACAGCGGGGTTGCAGTCGGGATCCCTCCCCATCATCGCGTACCGGGAGATGAGAGCATTGCGCTCCCTCACTATGTCTGATGTAGGAGGATAGGTGTACTCCGACAGCATCCCGTCCACTCGGTCACTCATCAGGGGTAGTGACGGTAGAGTGCACGGTGTCACAACCCTACCCACTCGGTCTCGCCATCGCGTGTGAGACGGCTGATTGGCGGCAGGGGTGACCATGTCATATTGCATCATATGCACGGATTGCATTCATTATGATTGATGCATTTTGGTGATTGCATATGATTGACATGCATACAGGATATATGTTTTTGCTCTGACTATTTTTATTTGTGTATGTTCACAGTCAGTTGCACAAGCCTCGTAGGTGAGTACAGTTTATTTCAGTTTTGCATTTTCTTATTATTCTGGCTATAGACTGTACATTATGCCTATTGCTGGTTATTACAGTTTATTTTAGCTATGCATATCTGTTATACTGTTAGGAGACTGTACCGTAAGTTGTACTGTTAGAAAACTGTACTGTAGGCTCTATGGTTTAGTGTACTGTACCATAGGATGTTACTGGTGGTTATATGTTGTTGTACATATCTATTGGATTACCTGCTGAGTTCTTTGAACTCACCCCATTGTTACTATTTTTCAAGTTGAGGCTGTCGGGAGATATTCCAGTCGCTAGCCCCATTATCGCAAGGATTTTCTTTGTCGGATTATATTTTGCTTTTGCATCTTATATACTTGTATTGTGGGTTTGCATTGTGGACATTGAACATTCGGGTTTGCTACTTTATTTTTCGCTGCGGATTTTCTCATTTCTTCGTGGATTTTGTTTTCTTCGTTTTAGTGGAGTAGGATGTTTACATATATCTTTGAGGATTCTTTATCGTCTTTCTATATTAAACTGCGTGGATTGCTTATATGTTGAACTTTGTGGAATGTTGATATAAACTGCGTGGTTTGTTTCTTATTAGTATTGTATTGTTCCGGCCGTGTGTGACCGAGGTATAGATATATGTATTCTGGATTCATATTGTCACCCGTACAGGGGAGATGCTGTAGAAATTTCTTCTGACAGGGACTACCTGGGGCGTGACACCACCGTTGTGCCTTCACCTATCCCTCTCTTTTATTTTCCCTTCATCTTCTTTTCCATTTCCTCCTTATTCAATTCACCAATAGCAATAAACCTAGAGTTTTTTTTCTCAAGCAAAAAAACTCTCTTTTCTTCTCCTTTATCTTCTCACACAAGCAAGAAATGTAACATCACCTATTGCCCTCTTCCAAAAGCAAGCTTAGCCCTCAGCCCTCGTATCTTCATCCGCTTCTCATATTTTCACTATGTGTATTTTTTTGATAGACTTAGCCATTGTTTACTTCAACAATTATTAATTATGAAGTAATATATGATAATTATTTGGGTTATAAAATTGATGAAGTAAATATCATTTTAGACTATGTAGGTTAAAAAATACAGGCATCACTTCTAATTTTAAGTAACAATTTACTTCATAATATTTTTGTCATAAAGTTGTAAGTCACAAAATAAAATATATAATCTCTAAGTGTTAAAGTAATAAGTTTGAACCAGTTGAAATACTAAGTCTATGGCGAGGAGAATGACGAGAGGAAATGTTGATTTTATAAAAATAAAAGAGAAAGAAAGAATGAAGTGGATTTGAAAAAGTTTTATTTTTTTTTAAAAAAAAGTTATACCGACTCACTACAAGGACTTTCTACAATGTTCTGTAAGAAAATATTCATTAACAATTTTGTATATAGTATTATTTCTAAAAGTGTATATTATATATAATATGTTTCCTATAATTATATAACTGATATACATAACAAAATTATATACTCGATAAATATTACATTCTTTCTATATATAGGACAATACCTAATTGAAAAGTAGATAAAAATAGTAAGCTTTCTAAAAGTGTATGACCACTTTGCTACTAATTATAGGATCGGTTATGTTATTGGTTATATTTCCTTTTAATTGTATTCTCCTATTTTCACTTCACGGAACAATATATATACTGATCTTGCACCACTATTACAATTACACAATAAATATAAAATACAAAAAACTCAAAAGTTAATTAGTACAACATAATGTCTCGAGTTTCAATTCTTTGTGTATTTCTTTTGTTTACAACTATATGCCTTGCAAGTAAGTAAACACCATTTAAATATTCCATGCAAATTTTATTGAATTTATTTGTTACATATTGTTCATATATCCTAATGTTGACTATTCTTTTTTGGTTAAAATTATAGATCGCTCTGATGCTGCCAATTGTTGTTCGGAATATAAAAAATGGGGTGATAGACAACAAACAAGTTGTAGAGGTGCTAGTGATACTAGTGCGTGCAACACTTGGTGTTCAAATTCATGTAGAGGAGGGGAATGCAAAGTACGAAATGGACAACAAGTTTGTCATTGTTATTGTTAATCATAGCGTAAAGATGGAGAATAAATTATATCATCCATCTTGATTGGTGAAATAAAATTTGATACTACATGTATTTTTATTTATTTAAATTGTATACATATTATAAAAATAATGTATATATTGAAGAAAATGTTATATATATGTAGAATTATCATCGCTAGAGGGATGAATTGTCATTTACATTTTCATTGACTATTTAACACATGAAGAGTTTGAACAATTTAAATATATATAAATAAAATAAGTACTGTACAAATGAAAGAAACAAAACAACATATTAACATGATTTGATACACAAGTTCCAACCCCATGACCTATAACTCTTCGGTGGATGAACTCTGATGATACTTTTTATTTTCTCCTTTCTAGACACCTTTTGGACAACCTAAGTTCCTCTGCATGAAACCTAATATCAGTGCTAGGGGTGCTAGAGGAATCTAGCTCAGTGGCTCTTCTCTTAATCCTACCAACATAAATAAATGATTTATTTTACCATAATAATGACAAGTTAAGTTTAGAGTGTACCAAAACATTTTTTGGACAACTAAAATAGGAACTAATTACCAAGGCTATGCAAGACTAGACCGAAATCAAAAATGGGGATGAAACAGCTCGGAAACAGGCTTTGGAGGTGCCTGGAGTTGAAGCCTCGGGTCCCCCTTCTAAAATCATATCTATGCACCCAAAGGTGTTCCATGAGCTTGAATCATCTTTGTCAGGTTTCTGTGTGGCAACATTTCTGGGAACTTTGAGGATGTTGAGGCGCCTTTATCCCAAACGACGACGTTTTAGGTAGGCTTTTTGGGCGGGATTTTGTGGGCTTCCTGGACTAGGGTGCGGGTGCCTAAATTTTAAAAAATTTGAAATTTCAAAATTATTTCGTCACATGGATCTATTCCAGGTGCTTATATCGATAATCTTCTTATTTCAAAAAATTAACTTAATTTTGAAAATTCTATATTTTCGCACTTACAATGGTTCTTGAATAGAATTTAATTTATAATGTTTTGATCAATTTTACCTTAGTCTCCATTTCACCCATTTCTAGATTTTTAATCGAGTTAACCTATAGGTTTGGTGAAATGGTTTTCTATTTTACTTGAAGAGAATTAGTTTGAATTTTAAATCTAATTTGTACTTGTATTAGATTTAGGTTTGGCCATTAATTAGTTAAATACACATTTCAAAAATTGAATTACAAGTTGTGGTAAGGCATAATGACCTTTTTTGATATTGGAGAAGCAACCACCTCCTTAAATAAAGTCTTTTTAAGAAATTATATTTTTAACCTACTTATTGAAAAATTAGGGTCTAACTAGTTTAGGATGTGACGAGGTAGTTTCAGTTAATTTCTCTCAACTAAGTGCACCAAATAGGATAATCCATACCCAACTTGGATACACTTAATCTTTGCATCCTAATATAATATCGTCTCACCACATCCTAACACTAGGTTGTTAAGTATCAAATTAACTATTTTCTTACATAGCCATGCTAGGTTAAGTAAAAAATAAACTAAGGATGAATAATAAAAGTAACAAATGAAACAATCGTACAATTTTATCTTACATTAAAATTATTTTTTCTATTAGTTCTCTCTGAATCATAACTTTGATATGGTTTATCTAGGTAATGAATATAACTATTGTGGATTCAATATTGATTTAGTCCAACTTAAATACTCATGATTGATTTAGGGACCCATGGTTAGACTTGATTTCTAGTAGTTCATTAACTAATAATAGATATGATTTTGAAAGGTTTCTTAGACTGATAAGCGTGTGAAGATCAATTGTATATGATCCTTTGTGTTTCGAGTAATATATTAAGGGACTTGGAGATCGAAGTTAAACATTTTAATGATCCTTTTAGTTCTTCAACTCTAATTTTCAAAGGAATTTTATTACTAAAGTTGTTGGACTTGTGTTGAAGTTCCATTTTGAACTTATTCATTTGAAGTGCTAAGGGTAGTCTTATACTTAAGGACTTCTACCTTCTTTTAGAGTGACTTGACCTAGATATTGGATTTGGCTAATTTCAAAACAAATTACAAATGATAGTATATAACTTATTAACTAAGGGAGAGATTACCTCATTATTGGGCTTGTCAGGAAAGTATATTTAGATCTATGGCTTATCTCAAACTTTGATTCAAATTTTTACTCAAACTTGAGTTCATATTCGGTCTTAGCCACTTGTTCTATTGCCGGTTGTGTTAGGAGGTTGGATTGAGCTTATTCTTCCTCTTTTGACTCCTCTGATGATCATTTTATTGGTGTTGAAGGAACTAGATTTTTGATAATTGGAAAAAGTTCAAAATTAAGGCTTATTTTTATTTAATGAAAGTTTACTGAGTGTGCAGGTAGGTCAACTAGAATGTCCAAGTGATACTTGATAAAGGAAAAGCCCTTGTGAATATTAGGAAAAGGAAAAGCCTAGCAGTTCAGTTGGATAAGATACTGGGTAGAAGGCTTGGCAAATTAAAGTCACAAGTCAGGAAGTATAGATGGGTTTGGAGGACCGAACGTCTAGCAGGTCAATGGGGCTAGAGGACATGACATTTGAGGAAGCACTAGACATCGGAAGATTAGATGGCGAGTAGGAAATCCAAATAGGATGACTTTTTCCAAACCAAGGTGGCTGATATAAGAGGATTCAAAGGTTTCTATAAATGTTTTTTTAATAATTTTTATTTTTAATTTTTTGGGTTTTATTTTATTTTAGGTAGTTTTGATATTTTAAGTATTTTCAAAATATCAATCTTTCTATAATTATATATTTTGAGTCTGTTTAAGAATTTTAGATTATGAGTCTGTTAATTAAATTTTCATTTTTATATCTTTTTTCTGTGTTTAGAAGAAAGAAATTGGAGTTTGTACATTAGAATTTCTTCCCTTTTTTATGGGTATTAAAATTTAGAGTCTATATAAAAATCTAATTAATTGTTTGAGGAATTAATGCTCTATTCATAATAAAAGGTTCCCTTTAGTGGTTTCTTTTTTGGCCGCCTCCTTAATTATGTCTTCTCATTAGCCCAAATGATAATTACTATCCTGCCTCGCGTTAGTTAGTTCAACTTCGGATAGATTTGCAATGGATTAAGGATGATTAAGGATAAAACAGATTCGATTGGTTTAAAATGAAATATGGTATTTTCTTGAAGAAACCTTCTCTTTCCTTTTTTTTTCTCCCTTTCCTCCCCACATACTCTACAGCCGCTGCTATGTTATACACCACTCTTGTGACTTCGCCTATCCCTCTCTTTTATTTTCCCTTCATCTTCTTTTACATTTCCTCCTTATTCTCTTCACCAATGGCAATAAACCTAGAGTTTTTCCTCAAGCTCAAAAGCTCTCTTTTCTTCTCCTTTATCTTCTCACATAAGCAAGAAATGTAACATCACCTGTTACCCTCTTCCAACAACAAGAGTAGCCCTTAGCACTCGTATCTTCATCCGCTTCTGATATTTTCACTTTGTGTATTTTTTTGATAGACTTTACCATTGTTTACTTCGACAATTATTAACATACACACACAACATATAACATATTCAACAGCCCACACGGGTGGATATAAGCACATCCATGTAGTATAATAAGCCCACACGGCTAAAAGTAAATACACAACCATGCAGTATAATAAGAGCCACACGGCTAAAAGTAAACGCAGCAGAAAATGTAACGACCGCCTGACTGAAACCCTAACTTAGAGCACAGGCGTTACTTTTTTTTTCTATATATACCTTCTAAGGACATTGTTATTTGCACTTCACTCGATTCAAGCCCACACGGCTGAATGTAAATACACAACCAGCAGTATAATAAGAGCCCACATGGCTAAAAGTAAACGCAGCAGAAAATGTAACGACCGCCTGACTGAAACACTAACTTAGAGCACAGGCGTTACTTTTTTTTTCTATATATACCTTCTAAGGACATTGTTATTTGCACTTCGCTCGATTCAGAATCTAGTCTGAACTTGTTTTGACTGTTAAGCCATAGTTTTGATCGAAGCAGAGCTGAGAGGAACTCTATAGTTGCTGAGGGGTCTAGGTCGTGTGACCCTAACCAGCCCTGTGGCCCTACCCGTGAAGAGGCATGTTGTGGCCGTGTAGTGATGACCGGCAGTGTGGCCTTACCAGTCCCAAGTTTGGGCACGGCCGTGTGTGCCACACAGCCGTGTAAGGCCTCCCCTACTAGAGTAGGGCACGACCGTGTGGCTTCCACACGACCATGTCACCTGGGCAGTGAGGAAGTGGGGCACGGCCGTGTGGCTCACACGGCCATGTCACCTCGGTTGTGACGAAGGGGTGTACGACCATGTGAAACCACACGGCTGTGCCATTTTACCCGAGAAGAAGAGGTGCACGGCCATGTGCTTCACACGGCCGTGTCACCTTGACCGAGACCATGAGGAATGCATGGCCGTGTAAAGCAACATGGCTGTGTCACTCTGGCCGACAAGAAGAGGTGCACGGCTGTGTGAAACCACACGGCCATAGCACCCTGGCCGAGAGGGAGTAGGTGATGGTCGTGTGAACCCACACGACCATGTCACACACAGCACTACAAAGGAGGTGGGTTCTCCCCATTGTACTCCCTCTTGGCTTACCGTTCTCTCCCATTTCTTTAGGAAGAGTCTTTGACATGCTAATTACTAACAAACTGTCAATTTCATCATACACAATTCTTAATAGTATTTTTATACAAAGCAGGATAAGAAAATAGGTCCATCAGTACCAAAATCTAACATATTCCATGCACTAGTATGTTCCATGATCACTTCCCACTGTTCCATCACACACACCATCAAACATTGCTCCTGCTGCCCCTCCTTACTCGAGCTTTCCTTTACCTTTATCTACAGTATAAGGAAAGTAGTCTCACTTCTTAATTATGAAGTAATATATGATAATTATTTGGGTTATAAAATTGATGAAGTAAATATCATTTTAGACTATGTTGGTTAAAAAATACAAGCCTCCCTTCTAATTTTAAGTAAGATTTTACTTCGTAATATTTTTGTCATAAAGTAGTAAGTCAAAAAATAAAATTTATAATTTCTAAGTGCTAAAGTAATAAGTTTGATCCAGTTAAAATAGTAAGTCTATGGCAAGGAGAATGAAGAGAGGAAATGTTGATTTTATAAAAATAAAAGAGAAAGAAACAATGACGTGGATTTGAAAAAGTTGTATTTTAAAAAAAAAAGTTATGCAGACTCACTACGAGGACTGTTTGCAATGTTCTGTAGCAAAATGATTGTTAACAATTTTGTATATAGTATTATTTCTAAAAGTGTATAGTATATATAATATGTTTCCTATAATTAAATAACTGATATACATAACAAAATTATATACTCGATAAATATTACATTCTTTCTATATATAGGACAATACATAATTGAAAAGTAGATAAAAATAGTAAGCTTTCTAAAAGTGTATGACCACTTTGCTACTAATTATAGGATCAATTATGTTATTTGTTATATTTCCTTTTAATTGTATTCTCCTATTTTCACTTCACGGAACAATATATATACTGATCTTGCACCACTATTACAATTACACAATAAATATAAAATACAAAAAACTCAAAAGTTAATTAGTACTACATAATGTCTCGAGTTTCAATTCTTTGTGTATTTCTTTTGTTTACAACTATATGCCTTGCAAGTAAGTAAACACCATTTAAATATTCCATGCAAATTTTATTGAATTTATTTGTTACATATTGTTCATATATCCTAATGTTGACTATTCTTTTTTGGTTAAAATTATAGATCGCTCTGATGCTACCAATTGTTGTTCGGAATATAAAAAATGGGGTGATAGACAACAAACAAGTTGTAGAGGTGCTACTGATACTAGTGCGTGCAACACTTGGTGTTCAAATTCATGTAGAGGAGGGGAATGTAAAGTACGAAATGGACAACAAGTTTGTCATTGTTATTGTTAATCATAGTGTAAAGATGGAGAATAAATTATATCATCCATCTTGATTGGTGAAATAAAATTTGATACTACATATATTTTTATTTATTTAAATTGTATACATATTATAAAAATAATGTATATATTGAAGAAAATGTTATATATATGTAGAATTATCATCGCTAGAGGGATGAATTGTCATTTACATTTTCATTGACTATTTAACACATGAAGAGTTTGAACAATTTAAATATATATAAATAAAATAAGTAGTGTACAAATGAAAGGAACAAAACAACATATTAACATGATTTGATACACAAGTTCCAACTCCACGACCTATAACTCTTCGGTGGATGAACTCTGATGATACTTTTTATTTTCTCCTTTCTAGACACCTTGTGGACAACCTAAGTTCCTCTGCACGGAACCTAATGTCAGTGCTAGGGGTGCTAGAGGAATCAAGCTCAGTGGCTTTTCTCTTAATCCTACCAACATAAATAAATAATTTATTTTTACCATAATAATGACAAGTTAAGTTTAGAGTGTACCAAAACACTTTTTGGACAACTAAAATAGGAACTAATTACCAAGGCTATGCAAGACTAGACCGAAATAAAAAATGGGGATGAAACAGCTCCGGAAACAGGCTTTGGAGGTGCCTGGAGTTGAAGCCTCGGGTCCCCCTTCTAAAATCATATCTATGCACCCAAAGGTGTTCCATGAGCTTGAACCATCTTTGTCAGGTTTCTGTGTGGCAACATTTCTAGGAACTTTGAGGATGTTGAGGCGCCTTTATCCCAAACGACGACGTTTTAGGTAGGCTTTTTGGGTGGGATTTTGTGGGCTTCCTGGACTAGGGTGCGGGTGCCTAAATTTTAAAAAGTTTGAAACTTCAAAATGGTTTCGGCACATGGATCTATTCCAGGCACTTATATCGATAATCTTTTTTTTTCAAAAAAATAACTTAATTTTGAAAATTCTATATTTTCGCACTTACAATGGTTCTTGAATAGAATTTAATTTATAATGTTTTGATCAATTTTACCTTAGTCTCTATTTCACCCATTTCTAGATTATTAATCGAGTTAACCTATTGGTTTGGTGAAATGGTTTTCTATTTTACTTGAAGAGAATTAGTTTGAATTTTTAATATAATTTGACCTTGTATTAGATTTAGGTTTGGCTATTAATTAGTTAAATACACATTTCAAAATTGACTTACAAGTTGTGGTAAGGCATAATGACCTTTTTTGATATTGGAGAAGCAACCACCTCCTTAAATAAAGTCTTTTTAAGAAATTATATTTTTAACCTACTTATTGAAAAATTTAGGGTCTAACTAGTTTAGGATGTGGCAAGGTAGTTTCAGTTAATTTCTCTCAACTAAGTGCACCAAATAGGATAATCCATACCCAACTTGGATACACTTATTCTTTGCATCCTAATATAATATCGTCTCACCACATCCTAACACTAGGTTGTTAAGTATCAAATTAACTATTTTCTTACCTAGCCATGCTAAGTTAAGAAAAAAATAAACTACAGATGCATAATAACAGTAACAAATGAAACAATCTTGCAATTTTATCGTACAATAAAATTATTTTTTCTATTGGTTCTCTCTAAATCATAACTTTGATATGGTTTATCTAGGTAATGAATTTAACTATTGTGGATTCAATATTGATTTAGTCCTGTAACACCCATAAATTCCATTTCCTCCAAAAGAGCAAAAAGAAATAGAAGAAGAGAAAATAAATAAAAATATATATGTAAATGACCCGGGCTAGGATTTGAACCCTAGACCCTTGATTTAAGATTGGTTTAAGTAGCCATTAGGTGGAGGTAAAGCATCACATTCGAAATAGAAAACTGTTTATTATATGTTGATTATGGGTGAAGGGATGCTTCAACTTCCACTTAGTATAAAAGGGGAAGGGAAGAGAAGAAAACCAAACTTTGCATCTTCTCTTCTCCTCTCTAGCTTAACCTCCTCTTCCCCCTCTTGCAGTTTTTGGCCAAGAACCCTAGGGTTCCCAAGGTTCTAAGTTCTTCAAGGGGAGAATCTAAGAGGAGGGTTTTGACAAGGATTAGGACACACGGAATGGGTGTCTTGGAGATTAAGGTTACAAGAGAGGATTGTTTTCCCCAACACCTTATAATTGTAAGATCTAGCGAATGGAGGTAAGTAATACTCACCTGCAGTATAAGTTGTTTCGATGTTGCATATTGTTATATGTTTTATGCATGTAAAGAAGATACATGTTGTGTTATGTTTATGCATCTTAAAGAAGATATATGTTATGATATGTAAGATGTCCTCTGATGTTCAGGGATTAATAGGATGTTTGGAGTATCTTGAATTGCTTCCCATATAGTTTTGGGGCCAAGAAGCATATTCAAAGTGCCCTAAAGTGATTCCCTATCAGTGTAGAGGATTAAGCGCACATAAGGTGCTTGTTTAAATGACAAGTAAGTGCAACTATAAGAAAGCGATATATAAAAGATAGTATTTTACTTTAAAGTAGCATGCATTGGACACAAGGTCCAAGGGTGGGCTCCTAGATCGCCCCTAGGCCCCTAGATCGCCTCGTAGTACCTTAATAGGTTCAGAATTAGCTACCTCGAATCTTATTAAGGATGCACATAAAGTGGTACAATGTAGGGCCCAAGCAAGTTTATTATTCTTTTCACTACTTATGTAATACAAAGTTTACAAACTTTGTTGTTTGTCTTAGTGGAAGTTTTCCTAAGGTTGAGAACCTGAGTTATTAAGTGCAGCATTGATGAACTCTATAATATGCCAAGATTCCTGTTTTCATTACATTACTAGCATGATTTTAAGTTGATGTTTTGCATGATAAACCTATTTAAAAATGCATGCCATGTACAGATTTCCAAATTACTGTCAAGTGTGAGTTTTATGTTTTCCCAAGGAATTTTGAAAGTATGTTCCTTCTTTTTATGCTTGTTTTATGAGTAGATGGTACTTACTAAGCATTCACATATAGATTTCCATTTCCTTATACTGTAGATAAAGGTAAAGGAAAGCTCGAGTAGGAGGAGGCAGCAGGAGCAATGTTTTGTGGGTGTGTGACGGAATAGTTGAAGGAATTGGGAACTTGTTATTATCAGTTTGGAATATGTTAGAACTTGATGCTAAATCATGTTTGAACTTTCTATTATCAGTTTGGCAATAATGTGAGTGGCAAAGAGGAAAGATCTAGGGTCTCCCCAATGGGGAGGATTCCTTTTAAAGCAATGAAAGAGAATCGTAATGAGTATAAAGGGGAACAACCCTTGTTGTAGAGTAGGTGACCCACACCACATGCCCGTGACATGCACATGTGGATTCTGCCCAAGCACCTCTCCTCTCCTCCAAGGAGACATGGTGTGTGGATTCACATGATCGTGCATCTCCTTCTCTCGCCAAGGTGACACTTGGCCGTTGTTGGTTGCTCGAGCCTATAGGTTCCACTGTGCAAAATTTTGTACAAATATCCGAACCTTTCCTAGCTACCATGTGTTTTAAATTAAATTTTGGATCTCTTCGGAACTTAACACGCTTGATCCAAAACTTAATCTATTTGTTCTTTTAGGTTTTGACTTGGATCTCACGGAACTTAACACGCTCGACCCAAGTCTCCTTTGTTATTAATTCCATTAAATATTAATTTCAAAAGGTTCCCACGATCGACGTGGAGGCATGGCCTTCTTGGATATGGGAGCAACCACAACTAGACAAAACCTTTAATAGAAAGCTAATATTTAATTTCCTAAAATAACTTTAGGTTAACCAAAGAGAACAATCAAATCACAAGAAAAAGAAAGAAACAAAAGAACACAACTTTGAAAACATATTCAAAATACTAGAACGGAAGCCTCTTGTATTTGGTATTATTTCCATAAATAACTAGCATGATGCGGAAATAGAAATTACTAGTTATACCTTGTAGAAAACCTGTATTCTAAAACCTATCTTTTGGTATAAACAGTAATCTAGAAGATGAGAACCACATTCTTCATTCTACATTCTCGACAAAGGAAGTTACCAAAGAATTAAAAAGAAGATAACAAACTCTCCAAGAGATGCTTTCTCTCCTTCTTTTCTTCTTCTCCAAGTAGTATCCGCCACCACAAGAACTCCAAGAGAGATGAAGTATTCGGCCACCACAAGAGGAAGAGAGGGAGAGGGTAATGGTCGGCCACACCACGGAAGAAAAAGGGAGAAAACAATAGAGGTTGTGTCTTGTGAAGGCACCTCACCCTTCTTTTATATTCCTTGGCCTAGGCAAATTAGGAAATTTAATTACAATAAAATTTCCTTAATTTTGACATGATTTATTTGAGAAAAATAAAATAAAATTTCCCAAATAAACTCTAATGGCCGGCCACATCAAGAGGAAGCAAATTGGACAAGTTTTAATCAACAATTAAAACTTTCCTTATTTGTTTCCGAAAATTTTAAAAAATAAAATTTCTCTTTAAAATCTCTTCATGGTTAATAAAAGGAAATATCTATAATTTTAATTTTATTAACATGTGAATAATTTTAAAGAGAAAATAAAAAACTCTCCAATCTACAAATAAGGAAAGAGATCTAATCTCTTTCTTTAATCTTTTGTAAATCTTTTACAAGAGAGATATTTTAATTTTAATTCTCTTTAAATTATATCTTCCACATAATAATAAAATCTAAAATTAAATTTCTTTTTATTTAATTATGGCCGGCCCTACTAGCTTGGGTTCAAACTAGGGCCGCCACCTTAAACTCAAGCTTCCCTAGCTTGGTTCCCAAGCTAGCTTGGCCGGCCCCCTTTAGGTGGGTATAGAAGGTGGGTATGTGGGTATAGTACTCTATAAATAAGAGGCTACGATAGGGACCGAGAGGAGGAATTGATTTTGGTCTCCGATAAAATTAAGCATCCCATGTTCGCCCCGAACACACAACTTAATTTTATCAATGATAATTCATTCCACTAGAGAACTAACATTGAACTACCGCACCAATCCCAAATTACATTTTGGGCTCCTTCTTATTATGAGTGTGTTAGTCTCCTATGTTTAAGATATAATGTCCACTAATTAAGTGAGTTAACGACAACTCATTTAATTAATATCTAAGTCCAAGAGTAGTACCACTCAACCTTATTATCATGTCGGACTAAGTCCACCTGCAGGGTTTAACATGACAATCTTTATGAGCTCCTCTTGAGGACATTATCAACCTAGTATCACTAGGACACAGTTTCCTTCTATAATCAACAACACACACTATGAGTGATACCATTTCCCAATTTATCGGGTTTATTGATTCATCGAACTAAATCTAACCCATTGATAAATTAAAGAAATAAATATCAAACATATGTGCTTGTTATTATATTAGGATTAAGAGCACACACTTCCATAATAACTGAGGTCTTTATTCCTTTATAAAGTCAGTATAAAAGGAATGACTTCAAATGGTCCTACTCAATACACTCTGAGTGTACTAGTGTAATTATATAGTCAAGATAAACTAATACCTAATCACACTACGACCTTCTAATGGTTTGTTCCTTTCCATTCTGGTCGTGAGCTACTGTTTATAATTTATAAGGTACTGATAACATCCTCTTCTGTATGTGACACCACATACTATGTTATCTACAATATAAATTAAATGAACAACTACAAACAAATGTAGATAATTAGACCAAATGTGATTCTTTATTCATAATGAATGTTCACAAAGC
Source organism: Zingiber officinale (assembly GCF_018446385.1). Classification (NCBI taxonomy): domain Eukaryota; kingdom Viridiplantae; phylum Streptophyta; class Magnoliopsida; order Zingiberales; family Zingiberaceae; genus Zingiber; species Zingiber officinale. The sequence goes on from NC_055986.1 coordinate 47,240,152, forward strand.
TTAGGCTTTCAGTATACACTCCAACAATCTCCCACTTATACTAATGACTAAGCTACCATATCTTCTACCATACATCTGATTCCCATTCCCTCCACATGCCGATCGAAAGCTTTCGCCGGAAGGGCCTTAGTGAAAGGATCTGCCAGGTTATCCGCTGATGCAATCTTGGCGATGACAACTTCTCCTCGCTTCACGATATCTCTTATCAAGTGGTACTTGCGCTCTATAAGTTTACTTGCCTTATGGGCTCGTGGTTCCTTCGAGTTTGCAACTGCACCGCTGTTATCACAATAAATTGTGATGATTTTGGGCAAACCAGGAATCACATCTAAGTCCATTAGAAAGTTCCTGAGCCATACTGCTTCTTTAGCTGCCTCAGAGGCTGCTACATACTCAGCTTCCATGGTTGAGTCCAAACGATTTCGCTTAACACTCCTCCATGAAATGGCTCCACCTCCTAAAGTAAACACATAGCCCTGATGTAGACTTCATCGTTATCCCTATCTCGATTGAAATCAACTCCGTAACCCATGTGAGCAAATCATCCGCTTGGTAAACTAGCATATAATCCCTAGTCCTTCGTGTACTTTAATATATGCTTTCGCAGTCCAATGTCCTTGTCCAGGTTACTCGATATTCCGACCATGCCTACAAAAACGAGATATCGTGTCCGTATAATTGCATACATTAGGCTTCCTAACCAAGCATAAGGAATCGCTTTCATGTCCTCTATCTCTTTTGATGTCTTTGGAGACATCTCTTTAGATAGAGCTACTCCATGTCTAAAAGGTAAGAAACCTTTCTTGGAGTCTTGCATGCTAAAACGAGCAAGGATTGTATCTATATATGAAGCTTGGGATAGACACAACATTCTTTTCTTGCGATCCCTTATAACTGATCCCAAGAATGTGTGCACATTCTCCTAAGTCCTTCATATCAAATTGTTTGGACAACCATACCCTTACGCCCGATAATACCTTGACATTGTTGCCAATTAACAAAATATCATCTACGATAGTACAAGAAATACCACCACGTTTCCGTTACACTTTTATATACACAAGACTCATCCGACTTTGAATAAATCCATATGACTGGATTACTTCATTAAACCGATGTTCCAAGACCTTGAAGTTGCTTCACCCATAAATGGACCGATTGAGCTTGCATACTAGATGCTCTTTGCCTTTTCAATAAATCCTTCTGGTTGTTTCATATGGATGTTCTCTTCAAGACTTCCATTAAGGAAAGTTGCCTTGACATCCATTTGCCAAATCTCATAATCCATATGAGCAAAGAATGGATAAGAGTATCCGGATAGACTTAAGCATGGCTACCGGTGAAAAGGTTTCCTAATCGATTCCTCTTTCCGAGTGTACCTTTCGCAACAAGCCTAGCTTTGAAGGTTTCTACCTCCTCTCCCTCTTTTCCTTTTGTAGATCCACTTGCATCCAACAGCTTTTACACCATCAGTGGTTCTACAAGCTCCTGCACCTTATTAGAGTACATAGACTCTATTTCGAATTCATCGCCTTTTGCCAAGATGTCTGATCAGTCTTGAGTGCTTCATATGGGGATCAGTTCATGTTTACCGGATCAAATCCAAGACTCTCCCAAAACATGAATCTCTCAGTGCCTCACAACCCTCCCACTACGACGAGGCACCGTCTGTGGTTGTGTATCATGTGTGACACGTGTTGCGGTCTCTTGTGGTACTTCATTGTTGGTACTCAAGTAGACGTGTCCTCTCTAAGTTCTTCTAAAAAATTTTACTCGGGCTTGTGATCCATTATATAGTCTTCTGGGCATTGGTGCTAACAATGACCTTCCGGTCTTTAGGACTATAAAATAAACCTCCTTTCGCTCCTTTAGGATATCCCACAAACACGCGAACTTCAGACGAGATTCTAACTTATCATCATCTGGTTCTACCCCAAATCCGAATATGTCTTAGACTGGGTTTTCGCCCATTCCACAATTCTATGGGAGTAGAAGAAACCGATTTAGAAGGTACTAAGTTCAGGACATACACTGCTGTCAAATTTGTAATTTGAATAACTCATCATTGATCTAACCATCTCCATAAGAGTCCTATTCCTTCGCTCGCTACACCATTCGTTGGGGTGTTCGGTGCGATAATTGGGATTGAATCCCGGCCTCGATAAGTAATTCCTAAACTCTCCTAAGAGGTATTCGCCACCATGATCAGATCGTAGTGTCTTGATACTTTTACCTAATCGTTTTCCACATCAGCCTTGTATTCTTTGAACTTATCAAAGCACTCGGACTTGCGGCGCATTAGGTAAATATATCCATATCTTGAATAATCATCTATAAAAGAGACAAAATATTCAAAACCTCCTCTTGCCCGGATGTACATAGGACCACACAAATCAGAGTGAACCAACTCTAACACTTCTTTGGCTCTATACCCCTTGGCCTTGAACGGTCATTTTTCCTTCTAAGATTCAAGTTGGAAAATTTTCCAACTCTAATGAACTCAAAAGTCCATCGGCTATAAGCCTCAATCCTACTTAAATTAATATGACCAAGTCTTAGATGCCAAAGATATGCTTGGTTCATTTCAAGGTTCTTTTCTCTTATTAGAATTAGAAGATGAGTTATAAATTTCCATGTTTTGCTTTGTGGAAGAAATTGATTTAAAATATACAAATTGCCAACTAATGCACCAGAACATATAATCACTTTATTTCTTTTAATAACTACATCAACTATCGAAAGAAACTGAATATCCATCTAAAAAGTTTAGAAACCGAAATTAAATTCTTTCTAAACCTGGTACATAAAGACAATTTTAAAATCAAATTTCTATTTCTACTAAAAGACAAGTAGACGTCTCCCAACAAATGCCACCTTAGTAGCATTGCCTATGAGCTGATGAATCTCCTTCAGATATCGTCGTTTCCTGAACCCCAAGGAATTGTAGACATGATCATGGGCTCCTGATTCTACACAGTGTGCGGTAGATAACACCGCTAAACATGTTTCAACAACTAGAGTATGAGATATACCTTTGTTTTGGTTCTTCGAGGATAGTCCGCCTTCCAATGTCACATGTGAAGCACTTGCCCTTCGGCTTCTTCATTCCAGCTTTAAATCCCGTACTCTGAGATTTATTCACTTTCTTTCTGAACACCTTTGTTTCTTCTTCTTCTTACCTTTCGTTTAGAAGTAGAACCATTTTCAAGATAGTGAATTTGAGCATTGTGACTAAATAACCCTACTCGCCGCAGTTCTCGAAAGTTCCCTAATGAATAAATCCTTTTATTCATATTATAGTTCAAAGTGAATCAAAACTTCGGTAGGGTTTGGAGGATCATATCGATCCGGGTTCCCCATCAATTTCTCCTCCAAGGATCTCAGATTGCCTTTAAGCCATCATGTTTAGGATATGATCCTCACAGAGTACCCTCTCGCATGGTGGTCGCATTATCTTTCTCATAGCTTCTTGTCTAGAAGCCCTATCCGATGACCAAAGAGTTCCTTGAGATTGTTCATAATATCATAAGTTAAATCTTTATGTCGATGTTGCAATACATTTGACATTGAAGCCAAAATGTAACACCGCGCCATCTCATCCGCTTACCCATTTCCTATGATATTCAATCTCCTCTTGGGTAGATTCACCAGTGGGTGCAACAAGACAAGTTTCAGTCAGAACAAACAATATCCGTGTTTCTTTTCCAATCTATGTAATTGGTCCAATAAGTCTATTTTGTTGAAGTATGATGGACGTGGGTTGAAAGTCATCCTAAGAATCACAAATAACTTTTGGTCGAACTCTAAATTTAGAATAATATTGATTCCTCAAACAATACTATTTTAAATTAACCAACACCTTAAAATACCGTGAATTTTGTATGCCACGTTAGTGTGGACGATACAAATTCAACATTTGTAAAGGAGGGTTTTGACCCATTAATTTTATTATCTTGTCAACCTAACTTTTGACAAATAAAATTAATAGTTGTTATTATTTGGTCACACAAATAATAGCAGTGACTCCGCTGGGGAGGATACTATTAGATGTGTCTAAGTGTACACCATTTCTTGACACTAAGTCCATTAATAAGATTATGCCCCTTCCGCTGGGGAAGATCACACGCTCTTAATTAACTTCCTATAGTCATCCAAAATGGAAGTCATTCTAGTGATCCGCAAACAAGCTCATCCGCTATGGAGGAAGGCAACGAGCAAACTTGTTTGCATCACTTACAAAACCAAGAATGGAGACCATGGGATTTACTTAAAATCCCTCCCACTTAGTTATTTATAAATGAGGAATTTTAACTATGCTAGCCTACTAAACTTGTAAACTAACATGCACACACAAGACAATATAAAAGCAATAAATAGAAAATCTAATTTTCAACTATTATGGCTTTTATCTTTAATTGTCCTCCGTGGTGTTGTCATCCAAGCTGCCGCCATATTTGGCCACCGCCATGGTCTAACTGTCGCATCCATCTTGCTCCGAGTTCCGCGCGCCTCGGGTCCTTAGAAGGTTCCACGCTTTGCAAGATTCGATCCATGACATAAATAGAATTTTACATTTTGATCCTATATTCCATAAAAGGAATGTACATGTATCTAGATCAAAAATAAAATCCTAATAAAACTAAATACTCCCGTATTTTAATACAATCATGCACACACATATAAATTGCCCTCGACATGTCCAAGGGTCCAATCACACATAATTAACTAAAAGCCATAATAGTTGGATCCTGCCATAGAGTTAGCACATCCTACTATTAACTCCGCCTAAATTATGTATGACATGCATAATTAAACTAAATACCAAATACACAGAGGCAAAACCCTAGCTCGATACCAATTGTTGGTTGCTACTCTGAAAGCCTATAGGTTCCACTGCAAAAATTTTGTACAAAGATCTGAACCTTTCCTAGCTACCATGTGTTCTTTAAATTAAATTTTGGATCTCTGCGGAACTTAACACGCTTGATCCAAAACTTAATCTATTTGTTCTTTTAGGTTTTGACTTGGATCTCCTGCGGAAAAACGTTCTCAAAGTCTCAACTTTTTAATCCATTTATACATTTTAAAAGGTCTCAAGACGCGACATCATGACCTTTGGATATGGGAGCAACCACCGACTAGACAAAACCTTTAATAGAAAGCTAATATTTAATTTCCTAAAATAACTTTAGGTTAACCAAAGAGAACAATCAAATCACAAGGAAAAGAAAGAAACAAAAGAACACAACTTCGAAAAAACATATTCGAAATACTAGAACGTAAGCCTCTTGTATTTGGTATTATTTCCATAAATAACTAGCATGATGCGGAAATAGAAATTACTAGTTATACCTTGTAGAAAAAACCTCTTGATCTTCTACCGTATTCCTCTTCTAACCTCGGACGTTGTGTGGGCAACGATCTACCAAGATAAGAAACCACCAACCACCTTCTTCTTCTCCAAGCAAGGTTCGGCCACAAAGGAAGAACTTTACCAAAGAAGAAAATCAAAATACTAACCAAGCTCCAAGAGATGCTAGCTTTCTCTCCTTCTTCTTCTTCTTCTCCAAGTAGTATCCGGCCACCACAAGAACTCCAAGAGAGATGAAGTATTCGCCACCACAAGAGGAAGAGAGGAGAGGGTAATGGCCACAACACCAAGGAGAAAGGGAGAGAAAACAATAGAGGTTGTGTCTTGTGAAGGCACCCTCACCCTTCTTTTATATTCCTTGGCCTAGGCAAATTAGGAAATTTAATTACAATAAAATTTCCTTAATTTCTTGACATGATTTATTTGAGAAAAATAAAATAAAATTTCCCAAATAAACTCTAATGGTTGGCCACATCAAGAGGAAAAATTGGACAAGTTTTAATCAACAATTAAAACTTTCCTTATTTGTTTCGAAATTTTAAAATAAAATTTCTTTAAAATCTCTTCATGGTTAATAAAAGGAAATATCTATAATTTTAATTTTATTAACATGTGAATAATTTTAAAGAGAAAATAAAAACTCTCCAATCTACAAATAAGGAAAGAGATCTAATCTCTTTCTTTAATCTTTGTAAATCTTTTACAAGAGAGATATTTTAATTTTAATTCTCTTTAAATTATATCTTCCACATAATAATAAAATCTAAAATTAAATTTCTTTTTTTAATTATGGTCGCCCTACTAGCTTGGGTTCTGCTAGGGCCGCCACCTTAAACGCTTGGCCGGCCCTAGCTTGGTTCGCTAGCTTGGTCGGCCCCCTTTAGGTGGGTATAGAAGGTGGGTATATGTGGGTATAGTACTCTATAAATAAGAGGCTATGATAGGGACCGAGAGGAGGAATTGATTTTGGTCTCCCGATAAAATTAAGCATCCCATGTTCGCCCGAACACACAACTTAATTTTATCAATGATAATTCATTCCACTAGAGAACTATCATTGAACTACGCACCAATCCCAAATTACATATTTGGGCCCTTCTTATTATGAGTGTGTTAGTCTCTATGTTTAAGATATCGAATGTCCACTAATTAAGTGAGTTACGACAACTCATTTAATTAATATCTAAGTCCAAGAGTAGTACCACTCAACCTTATTATCATGTCGGACTAAGTCCACCTCCGGTTTAACATGACAATCTTTATGAGCTCCTCTTGAGGACATTATCAACCTAGTATCACTAGGACACAGCTTCCTTCTATAATCAACAACACACACTATGAGTGATACCATTTCCCAATTTATCGTTTATTGATTCATCGAACTAAAGCAATATAGTGTGCTTCGTTCCGGTTGCATGTTGCTTTTCTGCCTCGAATAGCGGCGGGGTAGTATCACGCAAATCGACGTAGGCGCTGGCGTCGCAAATTGAGATCACGGCCAATGAGCAAACAATATATATATATTTTGTTAGCTAAATCAAAATAATAGCTAAATAAAATACCTAAAAACAAATTAGGGCAAAACCCCAATCACTACGCTTATCCTATCTAATTAAATCTAACGGTCAATTAGGATTAGTTATCAAATCCTAATCTCCCATTAGATTAGAAATCCATGATTGACTAGGGTTAATTACCTTAACCCTAATTATTCCATTAGATTAATATAACCAAATAAATCTAAACATAATCACTAACCATCTAGTAATCATGTAATCCAAATCATCCTTAATTCCTACATCTTGCATAACCATCTAGAAATCAAATCACACCATGATCTACAACTAATATCGAAAATCCAATACCTTACCTAAATTCCTAGCACTGTTCTGTTGATCCACACAAAGAAATGGTGCTGCCAGGAAAGGTAGCTGCTGTTGGAGAATTGCTGAAACTAGAAACGCTGCTGTAAACCACCTCAATGACCACAATTCCAGCATCACAGCAACACAACCTCGCTTCCAAAATCCTTCCTACTGATCGGATGAAGATAACATCTCAGGCGATCAAGAAATCAACACCATAGAAATGGAACAGAACCTCACCTTGCTGCTATCAATCGGATCATGCAGGAATCCAGCAGGAAGACTACTGATCAAGCACAACCATCCTTCTAGCCTCTGCCCGGCAACTCAAGAACACCTCCCTGATACCAACATCTCCAAATCTGTGATCTAATTCAACCGAAAAGAAGATGAGGATCGGTAATAGAGAAGAAGACCTAACCTTACCTCAATCGGTTGTCTCCAGAAGGTATCACCCAATCCGATCCACCTTGAGGAGCCACGGATCATTTTGTGAACAACTTAAGAAGGAGGAAACGAAGGGTTAATCTATCGGAGACAATGCAAACCAAGCCCTCCACCATGCCCTAGCCACCAAGCCGTCATCGTTTATACACAAGAACCGACCACCAAAAAGCATGGGCAGCGTCACCAACGTCAAGAATCCGGCGATGGTACTCAGGCGCCGTAAGAGGACGAGATCATTAGAAACAGCACTATATCGGCGTTGGGGTGTTGGATCGTTTGCGTGAGAGAACAGAGAGATCGGAGCGAGAGAGAGAAAGGGCTTCGGCTAGATCGGAAGAGGTCTTGGCCGACGGTTGGACAACCGGCGCAGGCGGCTGTGATCGGTGACGAGCGGAGGCGATCGGGAATAAGAGAGGAAGAAGGGAGAAGGAAAAGCTCGGCGTCATGGGAGAAAATAAGGTCGGGATCGGCGATGAGGGAAAATAAAAAGGAAATATATTTATAAAACATTTCCTCACTTAAATGGGTATCCCAAAACAAGCTTTATATCCGAACCCGCAATTGATCCCCTCAAAACTCGTCACACGAACTCCGAAAAATTTCCAGAAAATTCCAAAAATTCTGAAAAAATTTTATAAGGATATTTCTCAAATAACCCTATTTATTAAATTTTTTCGATATCTTACATCCTCCCCTACTAATAAAAATTTGGTCCCCAAATTTTGTTATAACCAGCAGCAAACACTAAAATATAACCAAACCGTATAAATGCTGAAAGGAACTCTAACCACAATACCTCAAGTAAACAGATGTGGATATCGAGCTCGGATCATATCCTCCAGCTCCCAAGTAGCCTCCTCGTCAGAATGATACTGCCATCCGACTTTGACCAGTCGAACAGTCTTGTTCCGCAGCTGACGCTCCCTATGGTCCAGAATCTGTACCTGAACCTCCTCGTAAGTAACGTCAGGTTGAATGGGAACTGATATATCTGCTAGTACATGTGCTGGATCGGATACGTATCTCCTCAGCATAGATGTCATGCTCCGCAAGTGTACGGAAATGTCGCAAGTAATATAAAAGATTATCGTATCCACAGGGACTGGAATAAGCACTAGAAATGTCTCAATGCGAATTAGCTAAACAACTATCCAATCGTTTCAAATGAAAAGTGAAGGTAAACAAATCTAATATTATAGATCAACAAACAAGAGTTTAGTGTTTTGGGTTATGATAAGGGAGATTCTAGGAGTTTCAGTTTCTTTGTAAGATTTCTTGAATGTAAATGGTTCACCAATTCTTATCCCTCAATTGCCAAACACTTGTAGAAAGTTGCCGGTTCTCTCTTGCAATAGATAACCGGCTAAGGACTGAGAAATGTATCTAAATATGATCAATTAGACGTGAACCTACGTTGTCCTTACACAGAAGCGCACCTATTACTATGCCTTCCTCGGATATCAACATAGAAGCCCAAAACTTATTAATCTATCAAGATACAAGAAACTAATCACAAAATCCATCCTACTCTCTTGAATATTCCTATTTCCTCTTCAAGATTATCTCTCAAACGTCCTTACACGGGCTTGCACCTGTCACATGGATCCCTCGGATGATCGAGTGGGAGTTTATCTTTACAAAGTCCACAAAAAATCCAAACAATCAATCAAGAATGAGAATTAAACACAAATCACCATTAATCATTCAAGATCTAATTGATACAAGCAAGCAAATGTCATTGAAACAAGAAAATGGCAAATCCATAAGAGATTACATCAATCCATCATACAAATACTCCCTTAATCCTAGAATATAAGATCTACTCCATGAATTGAGGAAGAATATCCGAAGAAATGAAGATTACAAGCATTTCTTAAATCCCCAATCCAAGAAACCAAGAAAAGGGGGAAAGAGAAAACTTATCTACGAAGAAGCCTCGTCTTCGGATCCAATCCTCGCTCCGGAGTCGAAATCGTCAAGAACTCCCTTAGAATTGCCCAGAAATCCTCCCAAGAATGGGAGGAAACCACCAAATCTTGCCTTCTACCAAAGGGGGAGAGATCCCCTTTCAATTCATGAAGGAGGGTTTAAATAGAGGAGGGAATCGGGCGCCACACGGCCGTATGCAGCGTGTGAGATTCACAGCCATGTCGATTCCTTCTGCCAAAAGGCTGCTGCAGTAGTGACTCCGCACGGACCTCTGCTCTTTGGAAATGCTACTGCCGTGAGTGTGGTGCACCGGCGGCCCTGCTGGTTTCTGGAAACCTCACACGGCCGTGTAGATCCACACGCCCATGTAAGGCTTCTGCTCTGGTTGGCTTCAAATCTTGACACGGATGTGTGAGGTTCACACGACCATATCATCTTCCTCTTCTGTTGGTGCCAAACTCCACACGGCCCGAGCTCCATACCAGTGCAGGGTCGTGTGAGGTACACGGCCTGGTGCTTTCTCCCTTTGTTTCCTCCAAGGCTTGCCCAAAGATGTAGATTCTTCACCAAATCGACTCCTGTGTACAAAAAATGCACAAAAAGTAGATCTCTGAACCAAAAGAGTAAATATGCTAAAACGAAAGATGGAAGTATAAAAATGCATAGATCAAGCATGCTCAGAGTATGTAAATGTGCGTAAAAATATGCATAAAAGAGTATATAATCTACGCACATCACTCCCCCAGACTTAAACCTTTACTTGTCCTCAAGCAAAATGCCGCAGTCTAAATTCATATGTTCTACAACACATTCATAAAACCTAGTGCACTTTCCTAACTCTATCAAAAAGTTTCATTAACAAGCATGATCATAGAAACAAGTAAAGTATGGTTCAAGCTTAAGAATCTTGTGCACAGTGTAAAAGTAACTCAACACCCTTCAAGTTTCAATCCATGTCCTAGTCAAGTCGTCATCAAATTTGAATTCCTAGTGTTTCCAGTGAAAGACAAGTTACCAGTGATAGGCACTTACTCACCATTCACTTGGTTCATATTTCTCAACTAACCCAAGGTCTCAAAGGTGTGCTCAATCTCAAGGGAAGCTAAGCAGTCATTTCCCCAGTAACCTAACTCGGTCTCAAAGGGGTGACTTGCTAGATTCCACTCATGACAACTGTTTTTTATATCCCTTATTATTATTTTTTTTTATAAGTGTTTGCATTGTGCAAAACTTATTCACAAATGTACTTTTTAGCACACATGTTGGGATATTTTGATTTTTCCAAATGAGCTTTAATGATTTGAGCCTCATCCAGTAACCAAAATGAAAGTTGAGAATTCACCATGGAAACCAAGTACTAAGCAAACAAGATGAATCATGACTATTTCAATGACATCAACTATTCAAGCATCAAGCACAAGTGTAGTGAAGATAAAATCCTTAAGGTTGAACCAAAACTAAAACTCATCACCATAAGATTCTCAGCTTATTAATGCTTCCCAAGATAGAAAAAAGAACTACACAAAGTTTACTACTAGCATCATTCGAACACCATGAATCAAGACAATAATCGTGCTAACATTTCACTTGAATCCAAGAAAGCATATAAGTGAAGATTGATGTTCTAAAATTTTTTTTTTTTTGCCATGATTATTTCAAAAACAAGCAAAATAAAGCAACAAGAACCAACATGAAAAACTAACAAAAACAAAAAACTTAAACTGAAAACCAAACTAAACAGTACATGACACCCCCCCAGACTTAAACTTTTCATCGTCCCGATGAAATCAATATGGTGGAGGAGGTGGAGGTGGACGAGGGAAAGGAGGTCTACGACGTGGTTGGCCAATAGGAAAACTAGGAAAACCTGGAATCTCACCCAAAGATCTATGATACTCATATATAGCATCTACTTGTTGGCTAGTAAGCATTATGCTCTGCATAAAATCTCTCATCCTAGCCTGATCAGTATCATAATCCTGCACAAACTCAGCCACTTGACCTTGAAAATTCCTCGTAAACTGAAAATGATTTTGTACCTCCCTAAACTGATCATCAGATAAAGAGAAGCGCCCTTCCAACATTTTTCGTTGGGAATCTTGCTTCTCATGAAGTGATTCTAGAGACGTATGAAAATCTGAAAAATCAAACCTAGAAGATCCCGTGCCATATGCAAAAGAATGCCTAGAAGTCATTACCATGAATTATTTCCAACCCATCAACATCAAGATTTAAATTATAAGCTATTCGGGTAATCAAACCACCAAAAACAATTGATCCCGATGATGCCCTAGCAGATCTTAATAAGGTTTGAACAAAATGAAAACCAGAATCAAATTCAACCTTATAAAGCATAGCCCATAAAGCATAAAGCTCTATCTTTTTAACCACCCCATCACTCTCTCCCCTACCAAAAATAGTTTTACCCATGACTCTATGTAGATACCTAAAGATGGGGTTTTGCATATGGGAGGCCTTAGCTCTTGAAGGCTCATAAGGTTGATCTAACCCAGTTATTGCATTCCAAAAATGATTCCAACTAAACCTTGGATCAAACCTACGAGGGCTACAGGTGGTTAATCCAAAACAAGAATTAAAGTCACTAAATGCCCATAGAAATTCTTGATTCATTAGTCTAAAAGAGATTTTTCCAAAATAATCATCTTCATTAGTAAAATGGACATCCAATGAACTCAAAAATTCCAAAACAAGACGAGGATATGTAGGCAAATGTGTGTACATAATATCACTCCAATCCAAAAACCCAATCATCAAATCTACATCTTCCCTAATTCCAAGCATATCAAGAACAGTTGGGTCCATATATCTAGTACACACTATCTTTCTATTGACAAGAATTGCAAATCTAGTTACTTGATCATCATTTCTAAACACAATATTGAATTCATTGTCATTACCTTCGTTGCGTGAAGTCCTTTTGCCTTTGCCCTTCACTGGTTGTTTTCCTTTGTCCCTTGATGGCTCCTTCTCTTTGTCTCCACTGGATCCACCACCTCCTTTGCGAAGTTTCTTCAAAATATTGGACATCTTGATGAGTTTAGATAGGGGAAGAATTATCTAGAGTTGGAAAAATGGAACTCAAAGAACAAAGATCTTAGGTTAGGAGAACAAAAAGTCCAAGTCTTAGAAAGGAGGAGAATCGGATCTAAGAGATCTTGAGAGATTAGAGAGGAGTTTTTAAGAGATCGGGAGAGAAAGATATGTTTTGGAGAGTTGGGGGTGTGCGGAACACGGCCAAGATCTGGCCGTGTAAGGTAGAAAGAAGACTTTAATAACTCTCCTACACGGGCCGTGCAGATCCACACGGCCTCCCCCTCTTCCTTCTCTGGATTCTTCGCACGGCCGTGTCTGGGACACGGCCTCTCCATCTTTCTTCTTGGGATTCTTTACACGGCCGTGTTTGAGACACGGCCTATACCTTTTTCTCCTCAGGAGATCCTACACGGCCGTGTCTGGATGACACGGCCCAAGCACTTCCCTTCTCTGCAACCTTTGCCTGGCCGTGTATAGCACACGGCCGGGCTCTGTTTTGCACCTAACCTGAAAACAAAATCAAAAGAATGCATCAAACTAAAAGAAATTAAAATACAAATCAAAACTAACTAAAAGAACCAATGGGTTGCCTCCCAAGAAGCGCTTGCTTAAGGTCTTTAGCTTGACCAAACTTGATCATTCACTTCTTTTCCTCGCCCTTGAAGGACAGATATACTTTTCATTTTTGTTGGGAGATCTTCTCCCAACATCTTCCACCACATTGTCTCCTTCGTTTGGTGGCCTTCCATGAGGATGGAAATTCCATTCCTCAAGTTTATAAATGCTTGTCCTGCTACAAGCATTTAAAAGAGACGAGACATGGTTAGAGATATTAGATAGATCATATTCCAACCTTTCCTTACCAATTACCAAAGAAAGCTTATGATTTTTGACATCAATTATAGCTCCAGCTGAAGCAAGGAAAGGTCTTCCTAATATGATAGGAATCCTGAGGTCCTCTTCCATGTCCAACACGACAAAATCTGTGGGAATAACATTCCCATCCACCTCTACTGGCACATCTTCTATAATACCCAAAGGGTACCTGCAGGAATGATCAGCAAGTTGAAGTGCCATAGTAGTAAGTTTAATATTTTTGAGACCTAATTTATTACAAATCGAATAGGGAATGAGGCTAATACTTGCCCCCAAATCACAAAAAGCTTTTTCAAAAAATTCTTTTCCTATGTTGCAAGGAATATAAAAGCTCCCTGGGTCCTTTAGTTTTGGGGAAGTGTTCTTCTCCAAAATAGCACTACATTCCACACTAAGCGCAATTGTCTCAACCTCTCCCCTTCTTCTCTTGTTTAACATGAGATCCTTCAGGAATTTGGCAAATCTAGGCATTTGAAGAATAGCATCAATAAGAGGTACCTCTACACAAATTTCCTTAACTTTTTCTAAAAACTTGCCAAATTCTTCATCTTTCTTGAGCATTGTAAGTCTCTGAGGAAAAGGGACAGCTTTGCTCTGATGGTTCAGTGGAAGAGTCTCTTCAACCTCAATGGTACTCTCCTCATTAGCTTGAATCTGATTTGGTATAAGAGGAGAGAGCTCTTCTTCTTTTTGTATCCCTTTTGAAGCGGTCACTTGGGAGTCTCCCAAGATCCGTCCGCTCCTAAGCTCAATTCTATTGCAATGCTCCATAGGATTCACATCAGGTTTTCCAGGAAGTTGTCCTGGTGCTCTGGATGATGAGGAAGCTAGTTGGGCAATTTGACTATCCTGGATCTTTTGATGCTTATCAGAATTATCCATTCTCTGAATGAGCTTTGCTAAATCTTGCTTCATTTCATTCTGACTTGAGATAATTTCTTCAAGCATCTTTTCAATATTTGACTTTGGTAAGCCTTGAGAAGATAGATGTTGAAAATTTTGTTGCCCAGCTTGAAAATTTGGTCTTACCCCTATAGATGGTCCTTGATCTTGATTATTTCTGTAAGAAAAATTGGGATGGCTCTTCCATCCAGGGTTATAAGTATTTGAGTATGGGTTATTCTGCCTTTAATTGTAACTCACGATTGCATCACATTGTTCCAGTTGATTGATTTGTGCAGTGATAGCTCCCAATGGACATGAGTCATTTAAGTGCTTTGAACTCCCACATACTTCACAAGATGTACTAATAGCATTGACCATATTAGCACTAGTCCCCATATTTTCAAATTTCTTTGTAAGAGCGTCCAATTTTGCAGACAAAAGAGTGACTGCATCTACATCAAACTTCCCTGATGCTTTAATTGTTGGGTTTACAGAAGAATAGCCACCACTTCTTTCATTTGCCCATTGATGATGATTTTGTGCTACACTGTCAATAATTTCTTCAGCTTCATCTAAACTTTTATTCATAAGTGCCCCTCCAGCAGCTGAATCAAGGGACACTTTGGTATGATAGTTGATACCATTGTAAAAAGTGTGCAACACTAACCATCTTTCCAACCCATGATGTGGGCATTGTCTGAGCATACTATTATATCTATCCCATGCTTCAAAAAGAGATTCTGAGTCAGTTTGCTTGAAGCTTGCAATTAAATTCCTCATATGAGCTGTTTTGCTTGGTGGATAGAATTTATCAAGAAACTGTTGCTCACATTGCTCCCAAGTGGTGATGCTATTAGGGGCCAAAGAATTCAGCCATTGCTTTGCCCTATCTCTTAAGGAAAACCCAAATAATAACAATCTAACTGCTTCTGAAGGAACTCCATTCATTTTCATGGTACCACATATTTCATAAAAGACCTCTAAGTGTTGATTGGGGTCTTCATGAGGTCCTCCACCAAATTGGTTCTGCTGCACCATAGATATAATTGCGGGTTTGATCTCAAAGTTATTAGCTTCCACTGGAGGTCTTGAAATACTAGATCGAAAACCTCTTGCATAAGGTGCTGCATAATCCTTGAGTGGTCTATTCGCCATGTTCAAATGTTCCTGTTCTTCAATTTGCCTTTGCAGAATTCTTCTTTTATGGAAAGTTCTGTCAATCTCAGGGTCAAAAGGAAAGAATTCCCCTGCAAAGTTAGATCTTCGCATACACAAGAACAAGATAGCAAATGACAATTCAACAGAAAAATAAAAATAAAAGATTCAAAAATGCAGAATTGAATTTGTACAAAAAGAATTAACAAGAAGTAAAAGTTATACAAGAAAGTAAAAACAGAAATCTAATGATTAGTTACAACTATGCAATATGAAAGGAAAACAAATGCCATGTTTAGTCTAACTCAATCGATAATTCCTAATGTTATAGCGCAGTCCCCGGCAACGACGCCAAAAACTTGTCACGCTCCGCAAGTGTACGGAAATGTCGCAAGTAATATAAAAGATTATCGTATCCACAGGGACTGGAATAAGCACTAGAAATGTCTCAATGCGAATTAGCTAAACAACTATCCAATCGTTTCAAATGCAAAGTGAAGGTAAACAAATCTAATATTATAGATCAACAAACAAGAGTTTAGTGTTTTGGGTTATGATAAGGGAGATTCTAGGAGTTTCGGTTTCTTTGTAAGATTTCTTGAATGTAAATGGTTCACCAATTCTTATCCCTCAATTGCCAAACACTTGTAGAAAGTTGCCGGTTCTCTCTTGCAATAGATAAC
The DNA here is from genome assembly GCF_018446385.1 of Zingiber officinale. Classification (NCBI taxonomy): domain Eukaryota; kingdom Viridiplantae; phylum Streptophyta; class Magnoliopsida; order Zingiberales; family Zingiberaceae; genus Zingiber; species Zingiber officinale. The sequence goes on from NC_055986.1 coordinate 47,256,417, forward strand.
CGGCTAAGAAATGTATCTAAATATGATCAATTAGACGTGAACCTACGTTGTCCTTACACAGAAGCGCACCTATTACTATGCCTTCCTCGGATATCAACATAGAAGCCCACAACTTATTAATTTATCAAGATACAAGAAACTAATCACAAAATCCATCCTACTATCTTGAATATGTAACGCCCGCCCTCCCTGCTACCCTAAGGGACAGGGCTACGATACTCTACGTATAAATTTTTCTTTTTAAAATAGCGGAAGACATAAAATAATTTTCATAGTTTTAATAAAAACTTTTCTTTTAAATTTCTTTTGAACTATACTATCACATGGCATCAAAATCATAACATCAAATCCAGTGGAACCATATTGTCAAGCCACACATGTTTAGGTATCACAAGTCATAAAATACCAATGCATAGTTATTTAAAGAAACTTTAAGCAGGTTCTTAATTAGTTGTCTAACCACCGCCAAACACATCTTCGTTGCCCCTCCTGCTGCTGCTTTAGCTCATCCAGCTTTTCCCTTTATCTGTGGTACAAGGAAAGTAAGCTGTGAGCACTCATGGCTCAGTAAGTTCCTTTCCTACTCACTAAAGCCAAAAATCAGCACATAATCAAGAATGCATCAACAAGTCATAATCTCAACTAATCATGGCATAACATAGCATTCTATTCAAGCATATCATGCATCATAATATAATCACAACTAGTCATAGCATATCAAGCATCACCATGGCCGAAACATATACATAGTGCATTGCATAAAACATAGCTAGACATGGCATAACAAACAAGTATCATGGTATATCAAAGCATGGCCGAAACATGTATATCAAAGCATCATACTATGGCCGAAACATGTACATCAAGGCATCATCATATCTATGGCCAAAATCTATATATCAGGCATCAACAAATCCATGGCCGAAACATGTCTATAAGGTATAGCATGAACATAACATAATCATACCTTATCATGGCATATCATAATCAAGAGCATAACATGAAACATAGCATAATCATAAGGTGTATGCAATATGATTTTGGAAAACATGTATCCGAAAAACATGTGTATGTCTCATGATCTTTAAAACCCTTTTCGTTTACATATATACTTGAAAGTAATCTCAACATAAGGGGGATCCCGGCTATGTACCACTTACATATTGCGCGCAACCTTGTAGGTCCAAGGTAGCAAGTCTTGAACCCTACGAGGCAAAAATACTAGGCCCTTAGTCCTAGGGGCACTTAGGAGTCCATCCCTAACGAGGTCCTTAGTCCCCGGGGCGCTTATGGAGCCCACCCTTGGTACAAGCCACTCACATATAAAGTAAAGTACATGTCATACATATCATGTATCATAAAAGCATGCATCACTTAGGCACACATCATATCATAAAGGTATGCATCACTTAGGCATACATCATGTCGTAAAAGTATGCATCACTTAGGCATACATCATGTCATAAAAGTATGCATCACTTAGGCATACATCATATCATAAGGTATGCATCACTTAGGCATCCATTATATCATAAAGGTATGCATCACTTAGGCATACATCACATCATAAAGGCATGCATCACTTAGGCATACATCATATCATAACAATATGCATCACTTAGGCATAGATCATAAAAACATGCATATCTTAAGCATATAGCATATCATCAAGCATGCATGATTTAACCACATAGCATATCATGAAAGCATGCATATTTTAAGCACTAAACATAGCATTAAAGCATGCATAATTTAACCACATATCATAACATAAGCATGCATATTTTTAGCACAAAGCATATCATATCATAAAAGCATGCATATCATATCATAAGTCATAAATCACAAGCATACATATTGAGCATAAGGGTGTATCTTGTGATTATCCTATCATAGGAAACATGGTATCATATTTATCTTGGTTTTAAGCTTCCTAAACCCTTGTGGCCGAAACCCTTTAGAGCTCAATTTAGGTTAAACACAACATCCAAGCATGTGACACCTAAATTATCATCATAACATTTTCATAGGAAGCATTATAAACATGATTAACTTAGTTTCTAAGTTCCTCAAGTTCCTAATTTCATATGGCCGAAACCTTAAGGTGTGAAACAAGGTTCCATATGACATAAAAGCATGGACAACTTTAAATCATATTTATAACATTTTTACCAAGGAACGAGGTAAACACATTTGACACATTTGAACTAGTTCCTAAGTTCTTTAAGCCCTTAACATATGTCATGGCCGAAATTTAACAAGTTCTCATTAGGGCTACAAACAAGCATACAAGCATGTGAACTTGGACTAACATTATGTATAAATTCATACAAGGCATCATACAATAGTTATGGCCGAAACATACCCTAGCATCATTTTAGGTCATAAAACAACATATAGCAATTGAACCTTGGCTTTCTACTTATCATATTTCATGTAGAGTGACATGAGCATATTTAATTTAAGTCCTAGGGTTTCTAGGACATCTATTCCTTCATGACCAAAACATTCAAGGGTTCATTTAGGTCATGGAAAAATTATACAAGCATGTGAAACAATCAACACATTATCCTATTTTCATAAGAAGTACTTTTAACACATTTGGTTTCATTTCTAAGGCCTCTAGGTCTTTTAAACCCTACTTGGCCGAAACTCACAGAATATAAACTTGCTTCAAATAGCCTAAAAGCATGAGAATTTTTACAAGTTTCATAGCATGTATAAGGACAAGCATAATGAGTATACATATGAATTGTGTCTTAGGCTTTCTAGGTTTCTTTTTCTCTTTTTCTTTTATTTTTTTCTCATGGCCGAAACCTACCATTCCTTTGCTAGGTTTTTAAGTGGCCTAAAGCATGAAAGACCTAAGTAAGTTTCATGGAAAAAGTTACTAAGAAACATATATACAAATTGGTTCATGAATAAGCTAGGACCCCTTGTGGTCATACATGTTATATGTCATGCAACTAATTTTTCTACACCCTAATTAAGCATGAGGGCATTAAACAACTTTCATATCTAAATAGTACAGAGGTCTTGAGCATATTAAAATTTTGTTTAAGCTTTTCTAAGCCATCCATCTCATCATGGCCGAAAAACCCTAAGAAGGAGTTCATGAAATTGTAGCAATATTCAAGCATACAAATCCTTTAAGATCATTGTATTCTATCACATGAGCATGGTTATTTAAATTTAAGGTCTTCCTAATCCTAAACCTTTTCTTGACCGAATCATATGAGTGGGTTTTCTTTTAGTTTCAAATATCTTCTAAGGAATAAAACTAATACATGATCCTTAATATTTCATAGGGAGAACCATGTACTAGTTGAGTAAAACAATAAATTTCCCTAGCCTCTTAAGAATATTTTTGGCCAAAATTCTAGGGTTCAATACTCCTCTGATCAAGCATCGTATAGGTATAAAATCATGAAGAAGAACCCCTTTACATAGCATAGAAAAATCTATCATGTAGTGAAGACTAGTTTAAACATCATTAGATTTTGAAAGCTCTTCTTGGCCGAATTTTCTCAAACTTGTTTCTAGGTTTTAAAATCTTCATAAAATCCAAAAAGCACATAAAAGCCTTGTACCACAGGTGAGGGGAAGCTTACATCCTTTTCGCTTGTGGATCTAAGGTACGGTGAAGAAGAAGTAGCCTCTTCTTCTAGTTCCTTTCCCTTGATTCCCTTGCTAAGTTCTCCTTGTATCGTAGGTTTTCTTAGGAGAAAACCTTGGCTTGGGGCCGAAAATGTAGGAGAGGGGAACTGAGGTTTCGGTGAGGGAGAGGAGAGAATGAGAAAAATGGGAGAAAATAGAATTTTCCCTTTACATATTCTCTTTTATGTTAAGGGGGATGAGGTAACAAACTTAGTTTTTGCTTTCCTTCTCCCTTAGCCTTTTTTCTATTTTATTTTTATTTTTATTTATTTATTTATCCTCATCATTCATGGTGAAATAAGGGGGAATGAATCCCTTTAATTCCACTTTAAGTTTTCGGCAAAAATCAAAGAGGAAGAGGGAGAGGAAGGGAGGAAGGCAAGTTGCCTTTCTCTTGCTCTTTTCTTATTTTCTTTTGGCTAGCTTTTACTCTTACCTTTATCATAAGTTTCCCTCCTTTGCTATCAACATATTATTCCTATCCCAACTGGTTATTACCCATTAATTCTATGAAATATAATATAAGAGGTTCAAGGTTCAATCCTTGACCTCTCACTATTTTTATTTCTTTTTATTTCCTTTTTGGTTCAACTCACTTCCTATTATTTTCTAAGGCAAAATTCCACATTCATATATTTATCTTACAAGCTTAGTGGGTATTACAGTACCCCGTACCTCATAAAAAGTTCGTCCTCGAACTTTAAAATAGTTGCATCAGGTGGCACTGAACTTTCGGCTGAGTGCATCGGCCACTTTGTTCGCCTTTCCGGGGTGATAAAGAATCTCGTAGTCGTAATCTTTAACTAACTCGAGCCATCGGCATTGCCTCATATTCAGGTCTTTTTGTGTGAAGAAATATTTCAGACTCTGATGGTCGGTATAAATCTTACATTGAGCTCCATATAAATAATGTCTCCATATTTTTAGAGCGAAGACCACGGCTGCTAGTTCTAAGTCGTGAATGGGATAATTCTTCTCATGTTCTTTAAGTTGTCTAGAAGCGTAGGCAATGACTTTGCCATCTTGCATGAGTACTGCTCCAAGTCCTGTGATGGAAGCATCGCTGTACATATCGAAGCCTTTGTTGGTTTCCGGAAGAGTAAGAATCGGAGTACTGGTCAGTCTCCTTTTTAATTCTGCGAAACTCTTCTCGCAAGCTTCTGTCCATTCATACTTTGTATTTTTCTTGGTGAGGGCTGTCATAGGGGCCGCGATTTTGGAGAAATTCTCTACAAATTTCCTGTAATAACCTGCTAGTCCGAGAAAACTCCTGACTTCGCTGGCATTCTTTGGTCGATTCCAGCTATTCACTGCTTCAATTTTACTTGGATCCACCATAACTCCATCTTTGGAGATGACATGACCTAGAAACATTACCCGGTCAAGCCAAAACTCGCATTTGGAGAATTTTGCATATAGTTGTTTCTCTTGAAGGATCTGTAGTACAGTATTCAGGTGTTCGGCATGTTCTTCTGGAGTTCTCGAGTAGATAAGTATATCATCAATGAAGACGATCACAAATTTATCAAGATATGCCGTAAATACTCGATTCATACGGTCCATAAATACTGCAGGAGCGTTGGTTAATCCGAAAGGCATAACAATGAACTCATAGTGTCCATATCGGGTTTGAAATACCGTTTTTGGTATATCATCTGGTTTCACCTTCACTTGATGATAACCGGATCGTAGATCTATCTTTGAGAAAACAGTCGCACCCTTCAGTTGATCAAACAGGTCATCAATCCGTGGGAGTGGGTACCGATTCATGATCGTCACATTATTCAGTGCTCGGTAGTCTATACACATTCGCATAGACCCATCCTTCTTCTTTACGAATAACACTGGAGCTCCCCATGGAGAGTGACTAGGACGAATAAGTCCCTTGTCGAGTAATTCGGATAGCTGTTCCTGAAGTTCCTTTAATTCAGCCGGAGCCATACGATAAGGTGCTTTTGAAATCGGCTGAGTACTAGGAATCAATTCGATTTTGAATTCTATCTCTCTGTCAGGGGCCAACCCTGGTAGTTCATCTGGAAATACTTTTGGGTAGTTGCATACTACTCTGACGTCTTCCAACTTCGGGTCTTTGACTTGATTGGTGTCAACCACGTGCATTAGAAACCCCATACATCCTTTATCTAACATCCTTTGTGCTTTAATAGATGACAATAACTTCTCCGTTCATTTTGATTCCCCGTAAAATTCAAACTCTGGTTCATTTTCGGGTCGGAAAATCACTTTTCTTTTGCGGCACTCGATTGAAGCGCCGTACTTGCTAAGGAAAACCCATGCCCTTGTTCATTGCTTTCTGGTAGTGCTCGGTAATTAGGGCACTGCTGACTAGCTCCTCTGCAGTCTGCGGTCTATTAACTCCGTCGGCTGCGTTCAGGGCTATCTCGGGTCGGAGCATCTTTAACATTAATTGAACCCTTTCTTTTTTTCAGTACGGATCAGTTCTGGGCACAGTCGTGCTAGGCGGTTGAACCTCTTGACGGCTTCGTTAACTGACAGATCACCTTGCCGGAACTCAGTGAACTCATCATAGTGCTTGTTGGTCACTTGCATGTGGAAGAATTCCTCTAAGAACTCTGTCTCAAAATCCGTCCACTGCATTTGGTTTATTTGTCTTTTCGCCTTTACTCTGTCCCACCACATCCGGGCATCTCCGGTAAGACAGAACGACGCGCATTTGACCTTCTCGTGTTCAGGCCAATCCAATAGTTCCATTATGTTTTCCACGGTCTTGAGCCAGGCTTGTGCATCCCATGGTTCACAGTTTCCCGAGAATGCTTCCGGCTTAAGCCTTTGCCACTGAATCAGATAGGCCTCTTGTCGGACCATCGGAGTAGGGGCTGCCGGGGGCACTGGTGCGGCTGTAGGTACAACCGGTAGTGCATTCTGATTTGCCGGTGGGGTAACTGGGTTGCCTTGCTGACCCATTAAGGTAGTGATCAGCTGCTGTTGCTCGACAATCTGATGCTGGAGATTTGCGACTACCTGCGTAAGGTCTGGTGGAGTCACTGTTCCCTCGGTTCGGGTATTGCGTGTCCTAACCATGTTTATCTAAATAAGGACAAATAGACTAGTGTAAGTGGTTATCGTTTTTAGCCAATCTAACGTATTGTTTTGTCTCTATCTATTTGTTCTGGTATTATTCCTAACCTACCAATATGAAATCCTAATCTAAATTATAACTAAAAGCAAAGAATAAAGCATCAAACATAAGCAAGTAAACATGAAGCTAAAGCATAAACAACATAAAGAAATGTAAGAAGTAGAGTGACAACAATATGACATAAGGAAATAAAGCATAAGCAATATAGCAAAGAAAATAAAGCATAAATCATATAACATGAAACAAAGCATACGCATGTAACAAGAAAATTAACATAAGCATATAACAAGTAAATTAAGCATAAACATTCTTACTTGGAGCGGCAGGTAGGAGACTTGATGTGTGTGTAGTGAGCTGGCAATAAATTTTGGCTCTGTTACCAACATGTAACGCCCGCCCTCCCTGCTACCCTAAGGGACGGGGCTACGATACTCTACGTATAAATTTTTCTTTTTAAAACAGCGGAAGACTTAAAATAATTTTCATAGTTTTAATAAAAACTTTTCTTTTAAATTTCTTTTGAACTATACTATCACATGGCATCAAAATCATAACATCAAACCCAGTGGAACCATAATGTCAAGCCACACATGTTTAGGTATGACAAGTCATAAAATACCAATGCATAGTTCTTTAAAGAAACTTTAAGCAGGTTCTTAATTAGTTGCCTAGCCACCGCCACACGCATCTTCGTTGCCCCTCCTGCTGCTCCTTTAGCTCATCCAGCTTTTCCCTTTATCTGTGGTACAAGGAAAGTAAACTGTGAGCACTCATGGCTCAGTAAGTTCCTTTCCTACTCACTAAAGCCAAAAATCAGCACATAATCAAGAATGCATCAACAAGTCATAATCTCAACTAATCATGGCATAACATAGCATTCTATTCAAGCATATCATGCATCATAATATAATCACAACTAGTCATAGCATATCAAGCATCACCATGGCCGAAACATATACATAGTGCATTGCATAAAACATAGCTAGACATGGCATAACAAACAAGTATCATGGTATATCAAAGCATGGCCGAAACATGTATATCAAAGCATCATACTATGGCCGAAACATGTACATCAAGGCATCATCATATCTATGGCCAAAATCTATATATCAGGCATCAACAAATCCATGGCCGAAACATGTCTATAAGGTATAGCATGAACATAACATAATCATACCTTATCATGGCATATCATAATCAAGAGCATAACATGAAACATAGCATAATCATAAGGTGTATGCAATATGATTTTAGATAACATGTATTCGAAAAATATGTGTATCTCTCATGATCTTTAAAACCCTTTTCTTTTACATATATACTTGAAAGTAATCTCAACATAAGGGGGATCCCGGCTATGTACCACTTACATATTGCGCGCAACCTTGTAGGTCCAAGGTAGCAAGTCTTGAACCCTAGGAGGCAAACATACTAGGCCCTTAGTCCTAGGGGCACTTAGGAGCCCATCCCTAACGATGTCCTTAGTCCCCGGGGCGCTTATGGAGCCCACCCTTGGTACAAGCCACTCACATATAAAGTAAAGTACATGTCATACATATCATCTATCATAAAAGCATGCATCACTTAGGCACACATCATATCATAAAGGTATGCATCACTTAGGCATACATCATGTCGTAAAAGTATGCATCACTTAGGCATACATCATGTCATAAAAGTATGCATCACTTAGGCATACATCATATCATAAGGTATGCATCACTTAGGCATCCATTATATCATAAAGGTATGCATCACTTAGGCATACATCACATCATAAAGGCATGCATCACTTAGGCATACATCATTTCATAACAATATGCATCACTTAGGCATAGATCATAAAAACATGCATATCTTAAGCATATAGCATATCATCAAGCATGCATGATTTAACCACATAGCATATCATGAAAGCATGCATATTTTAAGCACTAAACATAGCATTAAAGCATGCATAATTTAACCACATATCATAACATAAGCATGCATATTTTTAGCACAAAGCATATAATATCATAAAAGCATGCATATCATATCATAAGTCATAAATCACAAGCATACATATTGAGCATAAGGGTGTATCTTGTGATTATCCTATCATAGGAAACATGGTATCATATTTATCTTGGTTTTAAGCTTCCTAAACCCTTGTGGCCGAAACCCTTTAGAGCTCAATTTAGGTTAAACACAACATCCAAGCATGTGACACCTAAATTATCATCATAACATTTTCATAGGAAGCATTATAAACATGATTAACTTAGTTTCTAAGTTCCTCAAGTTCCTAATTTCATATGGCCGAAACCTTAAGGTGTGAAACAAGGTTCCATATGACATAAAAGCATGGACAACTTTAAATCATATTTATAACATTTTTACCAAGGAACGAGGTAAACACATTTGACACATTTGAACTAGTTCCTAAGTTGTTTAAGCCCTTAACATATGTCATGGCCGAAATTTAACAAGTTCTCATTAGGGCTACAAAGAAGCATACAAGCATGTGAACTTGGACTAACATTATGTATAAATTCATACAAGGCATCATACAATAGTTATGGCCGAAACATACCCTAGCATCATTTTAGGTCATAAAACAACATATAGCAATTGAACCTTGGCTTTCTACTTATCATATTTCATGTAGAGTGACATGAGCATATTTAATTTAAGTCCTAGGGTTTGTAGGGAATCTATTCCTTCAAGACTGAAACATTCAAGGGTTCATTTAGGTCATGGAAAAATTATACAAGCATGTGAAACAATCAACACATTATCCTATTTTCATAAGAAGTACTTTTAACACATTTGGTTTCATTTCTAAGGCCTCTAGGTCTTTTAAACCCTACTTGGCCGAAACTCACAGAATATAAACTTGTTTCAAATAGCCTAAAATCATGAGAATTTTTACAAGTTTCATAGCATGTATAAGGACAAGCATAATGAGTATACATATGAATTGTGTCTTAGGCTTTCTAGGTTTCTTTTTCTCTTTTTCTTTTATTTTTTTCTCATGGCCGAAACCTACCATTCCTTAGCTAGGTTCTTAAGTGGCCTAAAGCATGAAAGACCTAAGTAAGTTTCATGAAAAAAGTTACTAAGAAACATATATACAAATTGGTTCATGAATAAGCTAGGACCCCTTGTGGTCATACATGTTATATGTCATGCAACTAATTTTTCTACACCCTAATTAAGCATGAAGGCATTAAACAACTTTCATATCTAAATAGTACAGAGGTCTTGAGCATATTAAAATTTTTTTTAAGTTTTTCTAAGCCATCCATCTCATCATGGCCGAAAAACCCTAAGAAGGAGTTCATGAAATTCTAGCAATATTCAAACATAAAAATCCTTTAAGATCCTTGTATTCTATCACATGAGAATGGTTATTTAAATTTAAAGGTCTTCCTAATCCTAAACCCTTTCTTGACCGAATCATATGAGTGGGTTTTCTTTTAGTTTCAAATATCTTCTAAGGAAGAAAACTAATACATGATCCTTAATATTTCATAGGGAGAACCTTGTACTAGTTGAGTAAAACAATAAATTTCCCTAGCCTCTTAAGAATATTTTTGGCCGAAATTCTAGGGTTCAATACTCCTCTGATCAAGCATCATATAGGTATAAAAGAATGAAGAAGAACCCCTTTACATAGCATAGAAAAATCTATCATGTAGTGAAGACTAGTTTAAACATCATTAGATTTTGAAAGCTCTTCTTGGCCGAATTTTCTCAAACTTGTTTCTAGGATTTAAAATCTTCATAAAATCCGAAAAGCACATAAAAGCCTTGTACCACAGGTGAGGGGAAGCTTACATCCTTTTCGCTTGTGGATCTAAGGTATGGTGAAGAAGAAGTAGCCTCTTCTTCTAGTTCCTTTCCCTTGATTCCCTTGCTAAGTCCTCCTTGTATCTTAGGTTTTCTTAGGAGAAAACCTTGGCTTGGGGCCGAAAATGGAGGAGAGGGGGAACTGAGGTTTCGGTGAGGGAGAGGAGAGAATGAGAAAAATGGGAGAAAATAGAATTTTTCCTTTACATATTCTCTTTTATGTTAAGGGGGAAGAGGTAGCAAACTTAGTTTTTGCTTTCCTTCTCCCTTAGCCTTTTTTTCTATTTTATTTTTATTTTTATTTATTTATTTATCCTCATCATTCATGGTGAAATAAGGGGGAATGAATCCCTTTATTTCCTCTTTAAGTTTTCGGCAAAAATCAAAGAGGAAGAGGGAGAGGAAGGAAGGAAGGCAAGTTGCCTTTCTCTTGCTCTTTTCTTATTTTCTTTTGGCTAGCTTTTACTCTTACCTTTATCATAAGTTTCCCTCCTTTGCTATCAACATATTATTCCTATCCCAACTGGTTATTACCCATTAATTCTATGAAATATAATATAAGAGGTTCAAGGTTCAATCCTTGACCTCTCCCTATTTTTATTTTTTTTTATTTCCTTTTTGGTTCAACTCACTTCCTGTTATTTTCTAAGGCAAAATCCCACATTCATATATTTATCTTACAAGCTTAGTGGATATTACAGAATATTCCTATTTCCTTTTCAAGATTATCTCTCAAACGTCCTAACACGGGCTTGCACCTGTCACGTGGATCCCTCGGATGATCGAGTGAGAGTTTATCTTTACAAAGTCCACAAGAAATCCAAACAATCAATCAAGAATGAGAATTAAGCACAAATCACCATTAATCATTCAAGATCTAATTGATACAAGCAAGACAATGTCATTGAAATAAGAAAATGGCAAATCCATAAGAGATTACATCAATCCGTCATACAAATACTCCTTTAATCCTAGAATATAAGATCTACTCCATGAATCGAGAAAGAATATCCGAAGAAATGAAGATTACAAGCATTTCTTAAATCCCCAATCCAAGAAACCAAGAAAAGAGGGAAAGAGAAAACTTATCTACGAAGAAGCCTCGTCTTCGGATCCAATCCTCGCTCCGGAGTCGAAATCGTCAAGAACTCCCTTAGAATCGCCCAGAAATCCTCCCAAGAATGGGAGGAAACCACCAAATCTTGCCTTCTCCCAAAGGGGGAGAGATCCCCTTTCAATTCATGAAGGAGGGTTTAAATAGAGGAGGGAATCGGGTGCCACACAGCCCCGTGACACGGCCGTGTGAGATTCACACGGCCATGTCCTGTTCCTTCTCTGCCAAAGCTGCACGGCCGTGTGACTCACACGGCCAGGACCCTTCTGCTCTCTGGAAATGCTACACGGCCGTGTGGTGCACACGGCCACAGCCTGCTTGGTTTCTGGAAACCTCACATGGCCGTGTAGATCCACACGGCCATGTAAGGCTTCTGCTCTAGTTTGCTTCAAATCTTGACACGGCCGTGTGAGGTTCACACGACCATGTCATCTTCCTCTTCTGTTGGTGCCAAACTCCACACGGCCCGAGCTCCATACCAGTGCAGGGCCGTGTGAAGTACACGGCCTGGTGCTTTCTCCCTTTGTTTCCTCCAAGGCTTGCCCAAAGATGTAGATTCTTCACCAAATCGACTCCTGTGTACAAAAAATGCACAAAAAGCATATCTCCGAACCAAAAGAGTAAATATGCTAAAATAAAAGCTAGAAGTATAAAAATGCATAGATCAAGCATGCTCAAAGTATGTAAATGTGCGTAAAAACATGCATAAAAGAGTATATAATCTACGCGCATCAATAGATACATGGAATACATCGTGAATGGCCACTAGAGATGGTGGTAGCGCCAGACGGTAAGTTACTGCTCCAATCCTCTCCAAGATCTGGAATGGCCCAATATATCGTGGACCTAACTTACCTTAAAGACCAAATCTCTTCACCCCTTTCGTGGGTGAAACTCTCAAAAACACATGATCACCAGTAGAGAACTCCAGGGGTCTCCGTCTCCGATCAGCATAACTCTTCTGATGGTCCTGAACCTCTGACATCCTCCATCTGATAGTACAAACCAACTCTGTCTCCTGCTGAGCTCTCTGAGTTCCTAGCAGTTGAGCCTCACCAACCTTCTACCAAAGGGTGGGTGTCCGACAAGGTCTACCATACAACACCTCAAACGGTGCCATCTAGATAGCCGAATGATAGCAGTTGTTGTAGGTGAACTCCACCAAGGGAAGTGGTCCTCCCAACTGCCTCGGAAGTCCATAACACAAGACCTCAGTAAGTCCTCCAAAGTCGGAATGGTCCTCTCTGACTGTCCATCTGTCTGCGGATGGAATGCCGTACTGAAACGAAACTGTGTGCCCAAGGCCTGCTGCAGACTCTGCCAGAATCGGGACATGAACCGTAAGTCTCTAGCAGATATAATGCTCAAAGGAACACCATGCAACCTGATAATCTCTCCATAGTATAACTCTGCTAATCGATTCATAGAATCAGTCTTCCGGATCGCTAAAAAGTGTGTGGATTTGGTTAATCGGTCAACGATTACCCAAATCGCATCATGACCTCGTCGAGTCCTAGGTAATCCTACCACAAAATCCATAGTAATATGCTCCCACTTCCACTCCGGAATAGGGATCCTCTGAAGTAAACCAGCAGGTCTCTGGTGCTCAGCCTTCACCTGCTGACAGACAAGACATCTAGCTACAAAATCTGCGATGTCTTTCTTCATACCGTTCCACCAATAGGAAGGCCTCATATCACGATACATACAGGTCCCACCTGGTTGGATAGCAAATCTAGAACGATGAGCCTCCTAAAGTAACTCCTCCATGACCGGTTGAGACTGAGGTACACATAACCTGCCTCGGAAATAAACAATCCTCTCATCATCTCGTGTAAACTTGGTCTGCTGTCCGGAAGCTATTTGACTGCCAATGAACTGTAAATGCTGATCTCCGGCATAGGCCTCTCGAATCCTTATCTTAATCGACGACTGAGCAACCATGGTAACAAGAATACCCTGCTCTGTCCGTCCCTGCTCCTCAAGGCCCAACTCGGAGAATCCCTGAATCAAGTCCATGACTAAAACTCGGTGACAAGCTAAAGTCCCTCTGGACTTCCTGCTAAGTGCATCAGCAACCACATTTGCTTTACCCGGATGGTAGCTAATAGTACAATCATAATCCTTCAGGAACTCCATCCATCTCCTCTATCGGAGATTGAATTCCTTCTGTGTGAAAATATATTTGAGACTCTTATGATCAGTAAAAATCTCAAAAGTAATACCATAAAGATGATGTCGCCAAATCTTCAAAGCAAAGATAATAGCGGCTAGCTCTAAATCATGTACTGGGTAGTTCTTCTCTTGCTCCTTCAACTGACGAGAAGCATAAGAGACTACCCTACCATGCTGCATCAAAACAGCGCCCAAGCCCTGAAGAGATGCGTCTGTGTAAAGTACGAATCCGTCATCACCAGAAGGTAAAACCAAAACTGGTGCTGATACTAATCTCCGCTTCAGCTCCTGGAAGCTGGTCTCGCAAGCCTCTGACCACGTGAACTTCGCGCCTTTCCTAGTCAGACGTGCCAACAGCATAGCAATACTGGAGAAACCCTCAATGAATCGTCTATAATATCCAGCTAATCCTAAGAAACTGCGGATCTCCTGGACTGACTTAGGCTGCTCCCAGCTAGTGATAGCCTCTATCTTCTGAGGATCTACTGAAATACCTCGGGTTGACACCACGTGTCCTATAAAACCAACTAAAGATAGCCAAAATGCACACTTGCTGAACTTCGCATACAAATGATGTCGTCGCAGAGTCTCCAAGACTATGCGAAGATGTTGTGCATGTTCCTCCTCGGAACGTGAATAGATCAATATGGCATCGATAAACACAATCACAAACTGATCTAGATACTCCAGAAAGATACGTTTCATCAAATCCATGAATACTGGGGGAGCATTGGTAAGCCCAAATGGCATTACCAAAAACTCGTAATATCCGTATTTAGTGCGAAAAAGCTATCTTCTGAATATCAGAATCTTTGACTCTCAGTTGATGATATCCAGACCGCAGATCAATCTTAGAATACACTGATGTATCTCTGAGCTGATCAAATAAATCCTCAATCCATGGCAAGGGGTACTTATTTCTGATAGTCATTGCATTCAGCTGCCTATAATCGATGCACAACCTCAGAGTACCATCCTTCTTCTTGACGAATAGTACAGGAGAACACTAAGGCGGAATACCGTGGGGTTCTCCACAAGGACACTAGAATGCTCCTGCCCGTGCATGCCGTATGCAGCTGCTGCAGGGGGAGCTGTCCTCTGCTGATGACGAGAAGATTGGGCTCTTGGCCCGCCTCGCTGAGTCCCGGACTGACCAAACTGTCCTCCCGGAATAGAAATCCCAGAAGCAACATGCTGAGCCTTCAGTGAACAGTTTCGACTCATGTGCCCAGGCAGTTTGCAATAATAGCAAACTGGCTATCCTAGGGGTGCACGCAGAGGTGATGTGGTCTCGGGATCCGCATCGGATACAGTGAGGATCACTGACGGACTATTTCCGATTCTGCTAAGAAGACCTGGAACATCCTGATGAAGATCATCCTGATTTCTGGGGTTGGCCAGATGACCCAGAAGCACCCTGACCCATCTGACTACGACTGCTCTGCTGTTGTCCCGTAGTCTGTGGCTGCTAGATCTGTCCTGAAGTCCGATCAGTCTGCTTCCTATTCTTGTCCACATTCACTCTCGGATGAGCAGACTCAATAATAAGAGCTCTATCCAGTGCCTCTGTGTATGATGCAATACCAAAACCGGCAATCTTCACCTGAAGATGCCCGTACAATCCCTGGACAAACTAGAGCATATGAGATCTGCCCTCGACAACCAACTCAGGACAGAATCTAGGCGACCAATTAAATTCGGCATTATACTCCATCATTGAGCTGTTATTCTGTCGAAGACTCAGAAAATCCTGCCGACATGTCATCTGATACGGCCGAGAAAAATATTGACTCTCGAATGCCTCCCTAAATCTCGCCTAAGTAATATGCTGCTCGCCTATAATCGAGCGCTGAGTGTCCCACTAGATCTCTGCCCCATCTCGTAAGTGGTAAGCAACCAGCTCAGCCTTCTCCCACTCGGAGCAGCCATGTAAAAGAATGCCCGCTCCATAGACTCTATACAAGATTGAGCCACGCTTGGATCAGTCTCCTCGCGAAATAGCGTAAATCAATCTTTTCACCGACTTCACTAAGGCCGGTATCCGTGCCAGTGCCGTAACCATATCCGTAGATATCGCTACGGAACTGGACAGAACCACTGGAGCTGATCCTATGGGTGGTACTACTGGATAAGTCGGAGTAGGTACTACTGGTGCTGCCGCATAAACTGGGGTGGGTACTGCTGTTGGAACTACAGGGTAGACATAAGTATTAAAAGTACGGTGGGCAGTACCGGGTAAGAAGTAACCGGTACTACCAGTGTGGGTGCCTAGTATATAATAACCGACACAGTTATCTATAGTAATACCGAGTATGCAGTAACAGGCATGGCTAGAGAGGGTGCCGAGTATACCGCGAGTACTACTGATGGGGGAGGTGCCTGAATATGCCGACGATGGTACCACTGGTGGTATAGTCGAGGTAGGTACCTCTGAAGTCGGAACTATCGGGGTCTGATAAGCAGACGTACCCACAATGACCTCAAGAGTCTGCCCCTGACGGACAGGCTCAACCCTAGCAGACCTCTCTGAAGACTCTATCTCAGGAGAATCTATCGGCCTCTTACGTGGTCGCCCACGTCTCGGTACCAGAACACGTGTAGATGTCATATCTGTAAAAAAAATGTTACCCAGATATCACTGCAGGTATAAAAACTATAAAATTACCTAATTTACCTATTTGCCGTCTGGAGATGTCTTGCCGTTGCTAAGCCCCCAAATAAATCCAATAGAACCTCATCAAAATACGTCGAAATTCTGAAACGAGAAAATCGACAGAAATCCGTAAAATCCGAACATATCCAGATAAGCACTTAAAACTCATAAGAACATACCGGTATCGCAAACGATGCTCTGATACCAAATAAATTGGTATCAGATAAACTCAAAAATCCATAACTCAGAAGCAGGTATCGTAAACCTGCTCCGATACCAAATAAATTGGTATCAGATAAAATCCCAAAAATCCTGAATGCCTAGCAAGTATTGTAACCTGCTCTGCTACCAAATAAATTGGTATCAGATAAAATCCCGAAAATCCAAAATATCAAGCAAGTATCGTAACTTGCTCTGATACCAAATAAATTGGTATCAGATAAACTCCAAAAATGTAGAACCCGAAACACATGTATCACAAACCTAGCTCTGATACCAAATAAATTGTCACGCCCCAAGTAGTCCCTATCAGAAGAAATTTTGACAGCATCTCCCCTGTACGGGTGACAATATGAATCCATAATACATATATCTATACCCAGGCCACACACGGCCGGAACAATACAATACAAATAAGAAATAAACCACGCAGTTTATATCAACATTCCACAGAGTTCAACATATAATCAATCCACGCAGTTTAATATAGAAAGACGATAAAGAATCCTCAAAGATATATGTAAACATCCTACTCCACTACAACAAAGAAAACAAAATCCACAGTGAAAAACAAAGTAGCAAATCCGAATGTTCAATGTCCACAATACAAACCCACAATACAAGTATATAAGATGCAAAAGCAAAATATAATCAGACAAAGAAAATCCTCGCGATAATGGGGCTAGCGACTGGAATATCTCTCGATGGCCTCAACCTGAAAAATAGTAACAACGGGGTGAGTTCAAAGAACTCAGCAGGTAATCCAATAGATATGTACAGCAACATATAACCACCAGTAACATCCTATGGTACAGTACACTAAACCATAGAGCCTACAGTACAGTTTCCTAACAGTACAACCTACGGTACAGTCTCCTAACAGTATAACAGATATGCATAGCTAAAATAAACTGTAATAACCAGCAATAGGCATAAAGTACAGTCTATAGCAAGAATAATAAGAAAATGCATAACTGAAATAAACTGTACTCACCTGCGAGGCTTGTGCAACTGACTGTGAACATACACAGATAAAAATAGTCAGAGCAAAAGCATGTATCCTGTATGCATGTCAATCATATGCAATCACCAAAATACATCAATCATAAAGAATGCAATCCGTGCATATGATGCAATATGACATGGTCACCCCTGACGCCAGTCAGCCGTCTCACACGCGATGGCGACACCGAGTGGGTAGGGTTGTGACACCGTGCACTCTACCGTCACTACCCCTAATGAGTGACCGAGTGGACGGAATGCTGTCGGAGTACACCTATCCTCCTACCTCAGACATAGTGAGGGAGCGCAATGCTCTCATCTCCCGGTACGCGATGACGGGGAGGGATCCCGGCTGCAACCCCGATGTATCGTGCTACCCATCAGCACCCCGGCGGTGCACCACCGAGCAACCTGCCATACACACCCTGAGTGCTGTGCCACTACCCATGCAGTGGTCACACTGTGTGCAGGCCCTCATGTAGCCGGCCGATGAGCTCAACAACAATGGAGTCGTCAATCGCCCATCATGCAATAATGCGATATATTGCGTGCGGCTACTATATGTCATACCTAGACATAACCTCCTCCATATGCGTAGGTGCCAATAATACAAACACATGTGTATAACAATGATATAAGCAACTAAAATCCAACCACATATAACAAGTATCCCCAGCAACTAATCAATTGTAGATAAGCATTATTAATATCCATCTCTATGAACCTATATACACATGGCAAAAGATAAAGGCATCCAGTTCTAAAGTAAAGCAACTAACAGAAGAAGCATGTGATAGGTATCAACTAAGCTAAGACCAGGGAAGAGATAAATCTACCATCTACCCTAGTAATTATATATAAACTATACATATTATAAGACAGTAGCAAAAGATAAGTCAAAGGGTACCCGCCTCAAATAGCAGGTAGTATCACGCCAAATCCAACATCGAGACGCCTGTCTCAAATCAAAGTCCTGTGTCAAACAAACAATATATATATTTTTTATTTAGCTAAATCCAAAATAATAGCTAAATAAAATCCCTAAAACTAAATTAGGGCAAAACCCCAATCACATAACCTTATCCTATCTAATTAAATCTAACGGTCAATTAGGATTAGTAATCAAATCCCTAATCTCCCATTAGATTAGAAATCCAACGGTTGACTAGGGTTAATTACCTTAACCCTAATTATTCCGTTAGATTAATATAACCAAATAAATCTAAACATAATCACTAACTATCTAGTAATCATGTAATCCAATTCATCCTTAATTCCTACATCTTGCATAACCATCTAGAAATCAAATCACACCATGATCTACAACTAATATCGAAAATCCAATTCCTTACCTAAATTCCTACCACTATTCTGTTGATCCACACAAAGAAATGGTGCTGCCAGGAAAGGTAGCTGTTGTTGGAGAGTTGCCGGAACTAGAAACGCTGCTGTAAACCACCTCAATGACCACAATTCCAGCATCACAGCAACACAACCTTGCTGCTAAAATCCTTCCTACTGATCGGATGAAGATAACATCTCAAGCGATCAAGAAATCAACACCATAGAAATGGAACAAAACCTCACTTTGCTGCTATCAATCGGATCATGCAGGAATACTACTGATCAAGTGTAATACCCACTAAGCTTGTAAGATAAATATATGAATGTGGGATTTTGCCTTAGAAAATAGGAAGTGAGTTGAACCAAAAAGGAAATAAAAAGAAATAAAATATAGGAAGAGGTCAAGGATTGAACCATGAACCTCTTATATTATATTTCATAGAATTAATGGGTAATAACCAGTTGGGATAGGAATAATATGTTGATAGCAAAGGAGGGAAACTTATGATAAAGGTAAGAGTAAAATCTCGCCAAAAGAAAATAAGAAAAGAGCAAGAGAAAGGCAACTTGCCTTCCTCCCTTCCTCTCCCTCTTCCTCTTAGATTTTGCATTAAATAAAAGAGGTTAATTAAGGGGAATCATTCCCCCTTATTTCACCATGAATGATGAGGATAAATAAATAAATAAAAATAAAAATAAAATAGAAAAAAAAGGCTAAGGGAGAAGGAAAGTAAAAACTAAGTTTACTACCTCTTCCCCCTTAACATAAAAGAGAATATGTAAAGGGAAAATTCTATTTTCTCTCATTTTTCTCATTCTCTCCTCTCCCTCACCGAAACCTCAGTTCCCCCTCTCCTCCATTTTCGGCCCCAAGCCAAGGTTTTCTCCTAAGAAAACCTAAGATACAAGGAGGACTTAGCAAGGAAATCAAGGGAAAGGAACTAGAAGAAGAGGCTACTTCTTCTTCACCATACCTTAGATCCACAAGCGAAAAGGATGTAAGCTTCCCCTCACCTGTGGTACAAGGCTTTTATGTGCTTTTTGGATTTTATGAAGATTTTAAAACATAGAAACAAGTTTGAGAAAATTCGGCCAAGAAGAGCTTTCAAAATCTAATGATGTTTAAACTAGTCTTCACTACATGATAGATTTTTCTATGCTATGTAAAGGGGTTCTTCTTCATGCTTTTATACCTATATGATGCTTGATCAGAGGAGTATTGATCCTTAGAATTTCGGCCAAAAATATTCTTAAGAGGCTAGGGAAATTTATTGTTTTACCCAACTAGTACAAGGTTCTCCCTATGAAATATTAAGGATCATGTATTAGTTTTCTTCCTTAGATGATATTTGAAACTAAAATAAAACCCACTCATATGATTCGGTCAAGAAAGGGTTTAAGATTAGGAAGACCTTTAAATTTAAATAACCATGCTCATGTGATAGAATACAAAGATCTTAAAGGATTTGTATGCTTGAATATTGCTAGAATTTCATGAACTCCTTCTTAGGGTTTTTCGGCCATGATGAGATGGATAGCTTAGAAAAGCTTAAAAAAAATTTTAATATGCTCAACACCTCTGTAATATTTAGATATGAAAGTTGTTTAATGCCCTCATGCTTAATTAGGGTGTATAAAAATTAGTTGCATGACATATAAC
Source organism: Zingiber officinale (assembly GCF_018446385.1). Classification (NCBI taxonomy): domain Eukaryota; kingdom Viridiplantae; phylum Streptophyta; class Magnoliopsida; order Zingiberales; family Zingiberaceae; genus Zingiber; species Zingiber officinale. Next base: position 47,277,196 of record NC_055986.1, read on the forward strand.
ATGTATGACCACAAGGGGTCCTAGCTTATTCATGAACCAATTTGTATATATGTTTCTTAGTAACTTTTGCCATGAAACTTACTTAGTTTTTCATGCTTTAGGCCACTTAAAAACCTAGCTAAGGAATGGTAGGTTTCGGCAATGAGAAAAAAATAAAAGAAAAAGAGAAAAAGAAACCTAGAAAGCCTAAGACACAATTCATATGTATACTCATTATGCTTGTCCTTATACATGCTATGAAACTTGTATAAATTCTCATGCTTTTAGGCTATTTGAAGCAAGTTTATATTCTGTGAGTTTCGGCCAAGTAGGGTTTAAAAGACCTAGAGGCCTTAGAAATGAAACCAAATGTGTTAAAAGTACTTCTTATGAAAATAGGATAATGTGTTGATTGTTTCACATGCTTGTATAATTTTTCCATGACCTAAATGAACCCTTGAATGTTTCGGTCATGAAGGAATAGATGCCCTAGAAACCCTAGGACTTAAATTAAATATGGTCATGTCACTCTACATGAAATATGATAAGTAGAAAGTCAAGGTTCAATTACTATATGTTGTTTTATGACCTAAAATGATGCTAGGGTATGTTTCGGCCATAACTATTGTATGATGCCTTGTATGAATTTATACATAATGTTAGTCCAAGTTCACATGCTTGTATGCTTGTTTGTAGCCCTAATGAGAACTTGTTAAATTTCGGCCATGACATATGTTAAGGGCTTAAAGAACTTAGGAACTAATTCAAATGTGTCAAATGTGTTTACCTCGTTCCTTGGTAAAAATGTTATAAATATGATTTAAAGTTGTCCATGCTTTTATGTCATATGGAACCTTGTTTCACACCTTAAGGTTTCGGCCATATGAAATTAGGAACTTGAGGAACTTAGAAACTAAGTTAATCATGTTTATAATGCTTCCTATGAAAATGTTATGATGATAATTTAGGTGTCACATGCTTGGATGTTGTGTTTAACCTAAATTGAGCTCTAAAGGGTTTCGGCCACAAGGGTTTAGGAAGCTTAAAACCAAGATAAATATGATACCATGTTTCCTATGATAGGATAATCACAAGATACACCCTTATGCTCAATATGTATGCTTGTGATTTATGACTTATGATATGATATGCATGCTTTTATGATATGATATGCTTTGTGCTAAAAATATGCATGCTTATGTTATGATATGTGGTTAAATTATGCATGCTTTAATGCTATGTTTAGTGCTTAAAATATGCATGCTTTCATGATATGCTATGTGGTTAAATCATGCATGCTTGATGATATGCTATATGCTTAAGATATGCAGGTTTTTATGATCTATGCCTAAGTGATGCATATTGTTATGATATGATGTATGCCAAAGTGATGCATGCCTTTATGATGTGATGTATGCCTAAGTGATGCATACCTTTATGATATAATGGATGCCTAAGTGATGCATACCTTATGATATGATGTATGCCTAAGTGATGCATACTTTTATGACATGATGTATGCCTAAGTGATGCATACTTTTACGACATGATGTATGCCTAAGTGATGCATACCTTTATGATATGATGTGTGCCTAAATGATGCATGCTTTTATGATACATGATATGTATGACATGTACTTTACTTTATATGTGAGTGGCTTGTACCAAGAGTGGGGTCCATAAGCGCCCCAGGGACTAAGGACCTCGTTAGGGATGGGCTCCTAAGTGCCCCTAGGACTAAGGGCCTAGTATGTTTGCCTCGTAGGGTTCAAGACTTGCTACCTTGGACCTACAAGGCTGCGCGCAATATGTAAGTGGTACATAGCCGGGATCCCCCTTATGTTGAGATTACTTTCAAGTATATATGTAAAAGAAAAGGGTTTTATAGATCATGAGACATACACATGTTTTTTCGGATACATGTCTTCCAAAATCATATTGCATACACCTTATGATTATGCTATGTTTCATGTTATGCTCTTGATTATGATATGCCATGATAAGGTATGATTATGTTATGTTCATGCTATACCTTATAGACATGTTTTAGCCATGGATTTGTTGATGCCTGATATATAGATTTTGGCCATAGATATGATGATGCCTTGATGTACATGTTTCGGCCATAGTATGATGCTTTCATATACATGTTTCGGCCATGCTTTGATATACCATGATACTTGTTTGTTATGCCATGTCTAGCTATGTTTTGTGCAATGCACTATGTATATGTTTCGGCCATGGTGATGCTTGATATGCTATGACTAGTTGTGATGATATTATGATGCATGATATGCTTGAATAGAATGCTATGTTATGATATGATTAGTTGAGATTATGACTTGTTGATGCATTCTTGATTATGTGCTGATTTTTGGCTTTAGTGAGTAGGAAAGGAACTTACTGAGACATGAGTGCTCATAGATTACTTTCCTTGTACCACAGATAAAGGGAAAAGCTGGATGAGCTAAAGGAGCAGCAGGAGGGGTAACGAAGATGTGTGTGGCGGTGGCTAGGCAACTAATTAAGAACCTGCTTAAAGTTTCTTTAAAGAACTATGCATTGGTATTTTATGACTTGTGATACCTAAACATGTGTGGCTTAACATTATGGTTCCTCTAGATTTGATGTTATGATTTTGATGCCATGTGATAGTATAGTTCAAAAGAAATTTAAAAGAAAAGTTTTTATTAAAACTATGAAAATTATTTTAACTCTTCCGCTGTTTTAAAAAGAAAAATTTATACGTAGAGTATCGTAGCCCCGTCCCTTAGGGTAGCAGGGAGGGCGGGCGTTACAGGTTGGTATCAGAGCCAAAGTTATTGCCAGCTCACTACACACACATCAAGCCTCCTACCTGCTTCTCCAAGTAAGAATGTTTATGTTTAATTTTCTTGTTATATGCTTATGCTTAATTTTCATGATTATTTAACTTATGCTTTATTTCCTTATGTTACATTGTTTGTCATTATATTCCTTATCTTCCCTTTGTTGTTTATGTTTTAGTTCATGTTTTACTTGCTCATGTTTGATGCTTTATTCTATGCTTTTAGTTATAAATTAGATTAGGATTACATATTGGTAGGTTAGGAATAATACCATAACAAATAGATAGAAACAATCCAGTACGTTAGATTGGCTAAAATCGATAACCACTTACACTAGTCTATTTCTTTTAGATAAACATGGTTAGGACACGCAATGCCCGAACCGGAGGGACAGTGACTCCACCAGATCTGACGCAGGTAGTCGCAGACCTCCAGCATCAGATCGCAGAACAACAACAGCTGATCACTACCTTAATGGGTCAGCAAGGCAACCCAGTTACCCCACCGGTGAATCCACTACCTGTTGTACCTACAGCCGCACCAGTGCCCCCGGCAGCCCCTACTCCGATGGTCCGACAAGAGGCCTATCTGATTCAGTGGCAAAGGCTTAAGCCGGAAGCATTCTCGGGAAACTGCGAACCATGGGATGCGCAAGCCTGGCTCAAAACCGTGGAGAACATAATGGAACTACTAGATTGGCCTGAACATGAGAAGGTCAAATGCGCGTCGTTCTGTCTTACCGGAGATGCCCGGATGTGGTGGGACAGAGTAAAGGCGAAAAGGCAAATAAACCAAATGCAGTGGACAGATTTTGAGACAGAGTTCTTAGAGGAATTCTTCCATATGCGAGTGACCAACAAGCACTATGACGAGTTCACTGAGTTCCGACAAGGTGATCTGTCAGTTAATGAAGCCGTCAAGAGGTTCAACCGCCTAGCCCGACTGTGCCCAGAACTGGTCCGAACTGAAAAAGAAAGGGTCCGGTTGATGTTAAAGATGCTCCGACCCGAGATAGCTCTGAACGTAGCCGGCGGAGTTAACAGACCGCAGACTGCAGAGGAGCTGGTCAGCAGCGCCCTGATTACCGAGCACTATCAGGAAGCAATGAATAAGGGCAAGAACCAAGTACTGACCGGAGGACAAAAATCGCACAGTACCAGAACTGACTGGAAAGGAAACTCAAGTGGAAAGAGGAAACAGTGGAATAAAACAAAAGGTTGTCCAGCCAATAAGCAGACTAAGTACCCTCAGTGTGCCACATGTGGGAAGATGCATTCTGGAGTATGTCTTCTGAGCACCAAAAAGTGCTACAACTGCGGAAGGGAAGGTCATTTGGCAAGAAATTGCCCTACTCAGTCTCAGGCACTACCTCCGCAGAACTTCCAGAACAAGAGTGCCCCCGCACAGCTTCACCATATGCATACTGCCATAGAAGGGACTTCAATCAGCCAAGGAAGATTGGAGGCCCCTCCCACTATGACCAATGCCAGAGTCTACTCTCTCGCTCAGGATGATGTGGCGAACGCCTCTACGGTTGTCACAGGTCAGTTATTTAATTTCAGTCAGTATGCTAGAATTTTTATTCAATGCTGAAAGCAAACTGATGAGGGAATCCATCAAGAAACTGAAACATGTTTCATATATATTAGTTGAAACCATGTCCGGATGACTCTCTACCCTCACCATAACACCAACGTTATTCGAGAACATGTTAGAGAAGCAAACCAGGGACCCGAGCCTTCAAAGAATTAAACAAGAGACCGCAGAAGGAAAGAATGACGGGTTCCGTATCGCAGACGATGGAATATTATACCTCAGGGATCGATTATGTATTCCAGAGGATCCAGAGTTGCGAAAGAAGATACTGGAAGAAGCCCATACAACGCCTTATGCAATGCACCCGGGTTCCACTAAGATGTACCAGGACCTGAAAAAGAAATTTTGGTGGTCCGGTATGAAAAGAGAAGTGGCTCAGTACGTCAGTACTTGTCTGACGTGCCAAAGGGTAAAAGATGAACACCAGAGACCCGGCGGATTATTACAACATGTCCAAATTCCAGAATGGAAATGGGAAGAAATCTCCATGGATTTCATTTCAGGTCTACCCAAGACGACAAACGGGTATGATGCTATATGGGTGATCGTGGACAGACTGACGAAGTCTGCACACTTTTTGGCGATCAAGATGACTTATTCAACTGAACTACTAGCTCAACTATATGTTAAGCAAATCGTCAGATTACATGGTATCCCTAAGACCATTATTTCTGATAGAGATGGACGTTTTGTCTCGCACTTTTGGGAGTGCGTTCAGAAGGCCCTCGCCACGAAGTTGTTGTTTAGCACAGCCTTCCACCCACAGACTGATGGGCAGACTGAAAGAGTAAATCAAATATTGGAGGATATGTTAAGAGCTTGTGCCCTGGACTTCAAGGGGAGCTGGTGCCGATATTTATACCTGGCAGAATTCGCCTACAATAATAGCTACCAAGCTACTATTGGAATGGCACCTTACGAAGCTCTATATGGGAGGAAGTGTAGGTCTCCTATATGCTGGTATGAAAGTGGTGAAAAGAAGGAAATGGGGTTCCGAACGGAACTTATTGATGACACCACCCGAGCTATACAAAAGATCCGTCAACGAATAGAAACTGCTCAGAGTCGGCAGAAGAATTACGCCGATAAACGGCGTAGGCCGCTAGAATTCAACATCGGAGACTTGGTATTCCTTAAAGTATCCCCCATGAAAGGGATAATGAGGTTCGGAAAGAGGAGCAAGTTAAGCCCACGATATGTAGGACCGTACCGGATTGTAGAAAGAGTGGGCCAAGTCGCATACAGACTAGAACTACCTCCAGACATGGCAGCCATTCACAATGTGTTCCATGTATCGATGCTCAAGAAATGTACTCCCAGCACAGATCAAGTGATTGAGCATCAGTCGGTACAGGTGCAGGAAGACCTGAGTTACGAAAGTAAACCCATCCAGATTCTGGACCGAGAAATCAAGAGATTAAGGAACAAAGAAATACCCTTAGTAAAGGTATTGTGGCGGAATCAACGATTCGAAGAAGCCACCTGGGAACGCGAGGTCGATATGAAACAAAAGTACCCGGAGCTATTTTAAAGTTCGAGGACGAACTTTTTATGAGGTACGGGGTACTGTAATACCCACTAAGCTTGTAAGATAAATATATGAATGTGGGATTTTGCCTTAGAAAATAGGAAGTGAGTTGAACCAAAAAGGAAATAAAAAGAAATAAAATATAGGAAGAGGTCAAGGATTGAACCATGAACCTCTTATATTATATTTCATAGAATTAATGGGTAATAACCAGTTGGGATAGGAATAATATGTTGATAGCAAAGGAGGGAAACTTATGATAAAGGTAAGAGTAAAAGCTAGCCAAAAGAAAATAAGAAAAGAGCAAGAGAAAGGCAACTTGCCTTCCTCCCTTCCTCTCCCTCTTCCTCTTTGATTTTGCCAAAAATAAAAGAGGTTAATTAAGAGGATTCATTCCCCCTTATTTCACCATGAATTATGAGGATAAATAAATAAATAAAAATAAAAATAAAATAGAAAAAAAAAGCCTAAGGGAGAAGGAAAGCAAAAACTAAGTTTACTACCTCTTCCCCCTTAACATAAAAGAGAATATGTAAAGGGAAAATTCTATTTTCTCTCATTTTTCTCATTCTCTCCTCTCCCTCACCGAAACCTTAGTTCCCCCTCTCCTCCATTTTCGGCCCCAAGCCAAGGTTTTCTCCTAAGAAAATCTAAGATACAAGGAGGACTTAGCAAGGGAATCAAGGGAAAGGAACTAGAAGAAGAGGCTACTTCTTCTTCACCATACCTTAGATCCACAAGCGAAAAGGATGTAAGCTTCCCCTCACCTGTGGTACAAGGCTTTTATGTGCTTTTTGGATTTTATGAAGATTTTAAAACCTAGAAACAAGTTTGAGAAAATTCGGCCAAGAAGAGCTTTCAAAATCTAATGATGTTTAAACTAGTCTTCACTACATGATAGATTTTTATATGCTATGTAAAGGGGTTCTTCTTCATGATTTTATACCTATATGATGCTTGATCAGAGGGGTATTGAACCTTAGAATTTCGGCCAAAAATATTCTTAAGAGGCTAGGGAAATTTATTGTTTTACCCAACTAGTACAAGGTTCTCCCTATGAAATATTAAGGATCATGTATTAGTTTTCTTCCTTAGAAGATATTTGAAACTAAAAGAAAACCCACTCATATGATTCGGTCAAGAAAGGGTTTATGATTAGGAAGACCTTTAAATTTAAATAACCATGCTCATGTGATAGAATACAAAGATCTTAAAGGATTTGTATGCTTGAATATTGCTAGAATTTCATGAACTCCTTCTTAGGGTTTTTCGGCCATGATGAGATGGATAGCTTAGAAAATCTTAAACAAAATTTTAATATGCTCAAGACCTCCGTAATATTTAGATATGAAAGTTGTTTAATGCCCTCATGCTTAATTAGGGTGTAGATAAATTAGTTGCATGACATATAACATGTATGACCACAAGGGGTCCTAGCTTATTCATGAACCAATTTGTATATATGTTTCTTAGTAACTTTTGCCATGAAACTTACTTAGGTTTTTCATGCTTTATGCCACTTAAAAACCTAGCTAAGGAATGGTAGGTTTCGGCCATGACAAAAAAAAAAGAAAAAGAGAAAAAGAAACCTAGAAAGCCTAAGACACAATTCATATGTATACTCATTATGCTTGTCCTTATACATGCTATGAAACTTGTATAAATTCTCATGCTTTTAGGCTATTTGAAGCAAGTTTATATTCTGTGGGTTTTGGCCAAGTAGGGTTTAAAAGACCTAGAGGCCTTAGAAATGAAACCAAATGTGTTAAAAGTACTTCTTATGAAAATAGGATAATGTGTTGATTGTTTCACATGCTTGTATAATTTTTCCATGACCTAAATGAACCCTTGAATGTTTCGGTCATGAAGGAATAGATGCCCTAGAAACCCTAGGACTTAAATTAAATATTCTCATGTCACTCTACATGAAATATGATAAGTAGAAAGCCAAGGTTCAATTACTATATGTTGTTTTATGACCTAAAATGATGCTAGGGTATGTTTCGGCCATAACTATTGTATGATGCCTTGTATGAATTTATACATAATGTTAGTCCAAGTTCACATGCTTGTATGCTTGTTTGTAGCCCTAATGATAACTTGTTAAATTTCGGCCATGACATATGTTAAGGGCTTAAAGAACTTAGGAACTAATTCAAATGTGTCAAATGTGTTTACCTCGTTCCTTGGTAAAAATGTTATAAATATGATTTAAAGTTGTCCATGATTTTATGTCATATGGAACCTTGTTTCACACCTTAAGGTTTCGGCCATATGAAATTAGGAACTTGAGGAACTTAGAAACTAAGTTAATCATGTTTATAATGCTTCCTATGAAAATGTTATGATGATAATTTAGGTGTCACATGCTTGGATGTTGTGTTTAACCTAAATTGAGCTCTAAAGGGTTTCGGCCACAAGGGTTTAGGAAGCTTAAAACCAAGATAAATATGATACCATGTTTCCTATGATAGGATAATCACAAGATACACCCTTATGCTCAATATGTATGCTTGTGATTTATGACTTATGATATGATATGCATGCTTTTATGATATGATATGCTTTGTGCTAAAAATATGCATGCTTATGTTATGATATGTGGTTAAATTATGCATGCTTTAATGCTATGTTTAGTGCTTAAAATATGCATGCTTTCATGATATGCTATGTGGTTAAATCATGCATGCTTGATGATATGCTATATGCTTAAGATATGCATGTTTTTATGATCTATGCCTAAGTGATGCATATTGTTATGATATGATGTATGCCTAAGTGATGCATGCCTTTATGATGTGATGTATACCTAAGTGATGCATACCTTTATGATATAATGGATGCTTAAGTGATGCATACCTTATGATATGATGTATGCCTAAGTGATGCATACTTTTATGACATGATGTATGCCTAAGTGATGCATACTTTTACGACATGATGTATGCCTAAGTGATGCATACCTTTATGATATGATGTGTGCCTAAGTGATGCATGCTTTTATGATACATGATATGTATAACATGTACTTTACTTTATATGTGAGTGGCTTGTACCAAGGGTGGGCTCCATAAGCGGCCCGGGGACTAAGGACCTCGTTAGGGATGGACTCCTAAGTGCCCCTAGGACTAAGGGCCTAGTATGTTTGCCTCGTAGGGTTCAAGACTTGCTACCTTGGACCTACAAGGCGGCGCACAATATGTAAGTGGTACCTAGCCGGGATCCCCCTTATGTTGAGATTACTTTCAAGTATATATGTAAAAGAAAAGGGTTTTAAAGATCATGAGACATACACATGTTTTTTCGGATACATGTCTTCCAAAATCATATTGCATACACCTTATGATTATGCTATGTTTCATGTTATGCTCTTGATTATGATATGCCATGATAAGGTATGATTATGTTATGTTCATGCTATACCTTATAGACATGTTTCGGCCATGGATTTGTTGATGCCTGATATATAGATTTTGGCCATAGATATGATGATGCCTTGATGTACATGTTTCGGCCATAGTATGATGCTTTGATATATATGTTTCGGCCATGCTTTGATATACCATGATACTTGTTTGTTATGCCATGTCTAGCTATGTTTTATGCAATGCACTATGTATATGTTTCGGCCATGGTGATGCTTGATATGCTATGACTAGTTGTGATGATATTATGATGCATGATATGCTTGAATAGAATGCTATGTTATGCTATGATTAGTTGAGATTATGACTTGTTGATGAATTCTTGATTATGTGCTGATTTTTGGCTTTAGTGAGTAGGAAAGGAACTTACTGAGCCATGAGTGCTCATAGCTTACTTTCCTTGTACCACAGATAAAGGGAAAAGCTGGATGAGCTAAAGGAGCAGCAGGAGGGGCAACGAAGATGTGTGTGGCGGTGGCTAGGCAACTAATTAAGAACCTGCTTAAAGTTTCTTTAAAGAACTATGCATTGGTATTTTATGACTTGTGATACCTAAACATGTGTGGCTTAACATTATGGTTCCACTGGATTTGATGTTATGATTTTGATGCCATGTGATAGTATAGTTCAAAAGAAATTTAAAAGAAAAGTTTTTATTAAAACTATGAAAATTATTTTAAGTCTTCCGCTGTTTTAAAAAGAAAAATTTATACGTAGAGTATCGTAGCCCCGTCCCTTAGGGTAGTAGGGAGGGCGGGCGTTGCATCAAGCACAACCATCCTTCTAGCCTCTGCCCGGCAACTCAAGAACAACTCCCTGATACCAACATCTCCAAATCTGTGACCTAATTCAACGGAAAAGAAGATGAGGATCGGTAACAGAGAAGAAGACCTAACCTTACCTCAATCGGTTGTCTCCAGAAGGTATCACCCAATCCGATTCACCTTGAGGAGCCACGGATCGTTTTGTCAACAACTCAAGAAGGAGGAAACGAAGGGTTTATCGATCGGAGACAATGCAAACCTAGCCCTCCACCATGCCCTAGCCACCGAGCCATCATCGTTTATACACGAGAACCGGCCAGTGAAGTAATCGCTCCACCAGAAAGCTTGGACAGCGTCACCAACATCAAGAATCTGGTGATGGTACTCAGGCGGCGTAAGAGGACGAGATCGTCGGAAACAACCCTCTGTCGGCGTTGGGGTGTCAGATCGTTTGCGTGAGAGAACAGAGAGATCGTAGCGAGAGAGAGAAAGGGCTTCGGCTAGATCGGAAGGTGTCTCGGCCGACGGTTGGACAACCGGCGCAGGCGGCTGTGATCGGTCACGAGCGGAGGCGATCGGGAATAAGAGAGGAAGAAGGGAGAAGGAAAAGCTCGGCGTCAGGGAGGAAATAAGGTCGGGATTTTCGATGAGGGAAAAGAAAAAGGAAATATATTTATAAAACATTTCCTCACTTAAATGGGTATCCCAAAACAGGTTTTATATCCGAACCCGCAATTGATCTCCTCAAAACTTGTCATACGAACTCCGAAAAATTCCCAAAAAATTCGTAAAATTCCGGAAAATTTTATAAGGCTATTTCTCAAATAACCCTATTCATTAAATTTTTTTGATATCTTACAGGTGGTGTATAACATAGCAGTGGCAGTAGTGTTTGTGGGGAGGAAAGGGAGAAAAAAAAAGGAAAGAGAAGGTTTCTTCAAGAAAATACTATAATTCATTTTAAACTTATCGATCTGTTTTATCCTTAATCAACTCCAAATCTATCCGAGGTTGAACTAACTAATGCGGGGCATGATAGTAATTATCAATTGGGCTAATGAGAAGGCAAAATTAAGGAGACGGCCAAAAAAGAAACCATTAAAGGGAAACTTTTATTATGAATAGAGCATTAATTCCTTAAACAACTAATTAGATGTTTATATAGACTCTAAATTCTAATACTCATAAAAAAGGAAAGAAATTCTAATGTACAAACTCCAATTTCTATATGCTAAACACAGAAAAAAGATATAAAAAAGAAAATATTATAAACAGACTCATAATCTTAAATTCCTAAATGGACTCAAAATATATAATTATAGAAAGATAGATATTTAGAAAATACTTAAAATATCGAAACTACCTTAAAGAAAATAAACTCCAAAAATTGCCAAAAAAATAAAAATAAAAATTATTAAAAACATTTATAAAAATCTTTGAATTCTCTTATATCAGCCACCTTGGGTTGGAAAAAGTCATCCTGTTTGGATTTCCTGCTCGGCATCCAATCTTCTGACATCTAGTGCTTCCTCAAATGTCATGTCCTCTAGCCCCATTGACCTGCTAGATATCCGGTCCTCCAAACCCATCTATACTTCCTACCTTGTGACTTTAATTTGCCAAGTCTTCTACCTAGTATCTGATCCAGCTGACCTGCTAGGCTTTTCCTTTTCCTAATATTCACTAGGGCTTTTCCTTTATCAAGTATCACTTGGACATTCTAGTTGACCTACCTGCACACTCAGTAAACTTTCATTAAATAAAAATATGCCTTAATTTTGAACCTTTTCCAATTATAAAAAATCCAGTTCCTTCAACACCAATAAAATGATCATCAGAGGAGTCAAAAGAGGAAGAATAAGCTCAATCCTTCCTCCTAACACAACCGGCAATAGAACAAGCATCTAAGACCGAATATGAACTCAAGTTTGAGTCAAAATTTGAATCAAAGTTTGAGATAAGCCATAGATCTAAATATACTTTCCTGACAAGCCCAATAATGAGGTAGTCTCTCCCTTAGTTAATAAGTTATATACTATCATTTGTAATTTGTTTTGAAATTAGCCAAATCCAATATCTAGGTCAAGTCACTCTAAAAGAAAGTAGAAGTCCTTAAGGATAAGACTACCCTAAGCACTTCAAATGAATAAGTTCAAAATGGAACTTCAACACAAGTCCAACAACTTGAGTAATAAAATTCCTTTGAAAATTGATGTTGAAAAACTAAAAGGATCATTAAAATGGTTAACTTCGATCTCCAAGTCCCATTATATATTACTCAAAACACAAATTTTCATATACAATTGATCGTCACATGCTTATAAGCCTAAGAAATGATTCAAAATCATATCTATTATTAGTTAATGAACTGCTAGAAATCAAGTCTAACCATGGGTCCCTAAATCAATCATGAGTATTTAAGTTGGACTAAATCAATATTGAATCCACAATAGTTATATTCATTACCTAGATAAACCATATCAAAGTTATGATTCAGAGAGAACCAATAGAAAAAATAATTTTATTGTAAGATAAAATTGCACGATTGTTTCATTTGTTACTTTTATTATTCATCCTTAGTTTATTTTTTACTTAACTTAGCATGGCTATGTAAGAAAATAGTTAATTTGATACTTAACAACCTAGTGTTAGGTTGTGGTGAGACGATATTATATTAGGATGCAAAGAATAAGTGTATCCAAGTTGGGTATGGATTATCCTATTTGGTGCATTTAGTTGAGAGAAATTAACTGAAGCTACCTTGCCACATCCTAAACTAGTTTGACCTAAATTTTTCAATAAGTAGGTTAAAAATATAATTTCTTAAAAAGGTTTTATTTAAGGAGGTGGTTGTTTCTCCAATATCAAAAAAGGCCATTATGCCTTACGACAACTTGTCAGTCAATTTTTGAAATGTGTATTTAACTAATTAATGGCCAAACCTAAATCTAATACAAGGTCAAATTAGATTTAAAATTCAAACTAATTCTCTTCTAGTAAAATAGAAAACCATTTCACCAAACCTATAGGTTAACTCGATTAATAATCTAGAAATGGGTGAAATGGAGACTAAGGTAAAATTGATCAAAACATTATAAATTAAATTCTATTCAAGAACAATTGTAAGTGCAAAAATATTGAATTTTCAAAATTAAGTTAATTTTTTGAAATAAAAAGATTATCGATATAAGCACCTGGAATAGATCCAGGTGCCGAAACCATTTTGAAGTTTCAAATTTTTTAAAATTTAAGCGCCCGTACACTAGTCCAGGAAGCCCACAAAATCTCGCCTAAAAAGCCTACCTAAAACGTCGTCGTTTGGGATGAAGGCGCCTCTACAACCTCAAAGTTCCCAGAAATGTTGCCACACAGAAACCTGACAAAGATGGTTCAAGCTCATGGAACACCTTTGGGTGCATAGATATGATTTTAGAAGGGGGACCCGAGGTTTCAGCTCCAGGCACCTCCAAAGCTTGTTTCCGAGCTGTTTCATCCCCATTTTTGATTTCGGTCTAGTCTTGCATAGCCTAGGTAATTAGTTCCAATTTTGGTTTTCCAAAAATGTTTTGGTAACACTCTAAACTCAACTTGTCATTATTATGGTAAAAATAAATCATTTATTTATGTAAAATACCAAAAATGGGCGAATAATAATAAGGAAATTTTCTAGAATTTTTAGAAATTTTTCGGGAATTTTTTCTGAGCTCGTATGGCTTAGGTTGCGGGGATAAAAATTGGACCCCGGGAAAGCATGTTTTTGGCTACCCCATTTTACCGAGGAAAAGTTTTGTTTTCTTATTATTCTTTTTCTTTTTTTATTTCCGTTTCTTTTCCTCATTTTTGCTGTTTCTTCCCCCGACCCGCGCCCTTGCTCCGTTGCCGTTTCCTTTCTTTCCCAAACCGCCGTCGCCGCTGCGTCGATTCCGCTCCTCCCCTCGCCTACAAAATGGCTAGCCAAAGGAAGTTTCGAGGTCTTTCCTCCTTCAGATCCCTCTCCCTCACCCTTTGCCCTCATGGTGAATTTTCCCTAGCGACGCCACTGCCACCAGCATTGCCAAGCGCCTCTGCACAGCGTCGCCGCCGCACGGAAGTATCGTCGGCCTCCCTAGTGCACTAGCGTCGCTGCCTCCCTTGCCCTCTTGCGTCGCCGTCGGTTGCCACAGCCGACGCCGCTTCTCCCCAACGACGCCACAACCCGCACAGTGTCTCTGCCCTAGCCTCCAGCCACGTTGTGCCCTGGTTCCATTTCCTCGACTCCGATCAGTCATCGTGACGACAAATCTTTGCCCTAGCCGGATCTAGAAGGTCACGGGATTGGAGAAGAAGAGTGAGGTTCTATTCTGTGGATTCTTCTTGTTGCCGATCATTGCTTTCTCCTTTCTTGAAGCTGTGGGTAGGCTCTAGGTATATTGCTTGATTTGTGATTCACTACTTGATCTCTTCTCTTGATCCCATCCAGTGAGGATTTGTTAAAGGTGATCTTGGTTCTAGTGGTGTTTCTTGGTTCCGGCAGAAATTCCAACTAGCAGCACCCCTGTCCAGCAATCAATAGGGCTGTGGGTTTGAAGTATGTTGTAGGAAATTTGGCTACGTGTTGTAGTTAGATAATTGATACTTGTGTAGATTGATTAGGTTTATATTGGTAGAGTTCAAGTTGATTTAAGTTTAGTCTTAAATCAAATTGTGTAGTGGGTTGACTAGGGTTAAGGAAACTAACCCTAGTTGACCAATTGATTTTATGTGTGTAGGGTTTTACCCTAAATTAGTCCTAGGGATTTTATTTAGCTGTTCTTATGAATTTAGCTAAATAAAATATTTGTATATTGTTTGGCGCAGGACTCTAATTCGAGACAGGCGTCTCGACTTTGGATTTGACTGGATTGTACCTTCTATTAGAGGCGAGTACCTTGACCTATCTATTTTGATACGTCTTGTTGATATGTTTAGTAGATCTTAACAAGTAGTAATAATTATGATTATATCTGCATTGGCATGTCACTATTTACTTTCGAGCATGTATTGTTTGTTATCTGTTTATTACCTTTATGTTATAGAGGTAGTGACATGCCATTCTCTATGATATACTACACTGGTTAGATACCCTACTTGACATGTGTACCCAGATCATACTATTTGATCCTCATATTTTGGTACATAATGTTGGAGAGGGATAGGATTAGGTTATTTCCTGGCATAGTGACATGCACCATCTTGCATGATTGCATGCTGAGCGGTTGACAACTCTATTATTGTTGAGCGCATCGCTAGTTATATGGATATACACACACAACCACTCACGGGTTAGTGGTTTTTATTCAGGCAGGGTGTGTGCAGCAGGTTGCTCTGTTTGGCTCCGTTGGTCCGCTCATGGGTAGTGTGACGTAGCGTGGTAGCCGGCAGGGATCCCTCCCCGTCATCGCGTACCGGGAGATGAGAGCATTGTGCTCCCTCACTATGTTTGAGGTAGGAGGATAGGTGTACTCCGACAGCATCCCGTCCACTCGGTCACTCATCAGGAGCAGTGACGACAAAGTGCACGGTTGTCACAACCCTACCCACTCGGTCTCACCATCGTGTGTGAGATGGCTGACTGGCAGTAGGGGTGTCCAGGACATGTTATTGGCATCATATGCGTTATTTGCATTTATTGCTTGTGGTTGTTGCACTTTATATGTTGCATATTGGATGAATGCATTGTTTGACATGCATATAGGTTTTATGATACTTTGGGTTTGACAGCCTTGATACCCTTATACCCAGGTTCGGGTTAGTACAGTTACTCCTTATCTTTCGGTTATGCATTTTCTATATGTTATATCAGGAGACTGTACGCATAGTTATGACTATTTGTTATAGTTTACTATTCATGTCAACTAGGTATTCGCTGAGTGTTGGACTCACACCCCGTTATTATTCTTTTCAAGTTGAGGCTGTCCGGAGGAGTTCCAATTGCTAGTCCCCCACCATAGCGTGTCACGACGAGTTCGGACAGTTTGAGTTTTACTTATTGTGTTAGACTTTACTTTTCAGACT
Source organism: Zingiber officinale (assembly GCF_018446385.1). Lineage (NCBI taxonomy): Eukaryota > Viridiplantae > Streptophyta > Magnoliopsida > Zingiberales > Zingiberaceae > Zingiber > Zingiber officinale. The sequence goes on from NC_055986.1 coordinate 47,293,349, forward strand.
TATAGCTTGACATTTGGATCTTGTATGTTTTGTTATCGATAGATTTATATTTGGATGATATCGATTTTGTGCTTTATTAGTGTAGTTGAGTAGGATATCAGTTTTGTGCTTTATGGGTGTAGTTGAGTAGGAGTTTTTGCGATGTTTTTCTTATCTGTGCTTATGTTTAGTTTTCATTATAAATTGTGTGGATGTTTGTTATATTTATACTGTTATTGTTCCGACCGTGTTGGCCGATGAATATGTGGCCCTGAGGGCATTGTAGGAAATTCCAGATTGTCACTCATACAGGGAAGATGCTACCGAAATTTTCTCTAGCAGGGACTACCTAGGGACGTGACAATTTATGTTGGTAGGATTAAGAGAAGAGCCACTGAGCCTGATTCCTCTAGCACCCCTTGTTGGTGCGGGAAGCATCTGACGATCGAACTCAAGTTTTTATAATGGCAAAGACATTCAAAGTTAAGGTTAATTGTTATCTAACATGTGTGAATGAGGCATTTTTGGAAAGTCCTAACAATGGTTAGGCAGATGGAAAACCCTAGGGGGTGGTAACCCTCGGTGGAGGAAAACCCTAAGGGGAGAAAACCTTAGGTCTTAGGGGGTGGTAACCCTACGTTATGGAAAATCCTAAGGGGGGCAACCTTAGTTCCTAGGGGGTGGTAACCCTAGGTGGCAGAAAACACTAGGGGGTGGTATTCCTAGGTCCTAGGGGGCGGTAACCCTAGGCGGAAAGTCTAGTCGGTCTGGAGGACCAGACTGCCGTCAGGTATGCTCTCCTGAGTGAAGTAGGTGAGGACGCGTTCTCCGGATGAGGGAACAGTAGTCGTCGGTTCGACCTAGTGTTTTCGATCAAAAATCTGAAGTTAGAACCAAATAGTCCAGAGACTGTCAAAATATTTTATTATCATGTTTATTATGTGCTAACTTTGTTTTACAGGATAAATGGTTGTTATATGGACTAATATATTTTACAGGGACAAAAGAGTACATTATGCCTCAGATGAACAATACCCGAGGCACCCTCATGGAGCTTCGAGGCGCCTCGGGTGCAATGGAGAAGATGTGCACGCAGCAAGGCTGGAGGCGCCCTCATGGAAGCTTGAGGTACCTCGAACAGGCTTAAAGGCTCCTCCAAGGGGTATGGAGGCGCCTTTAAGAGGATCAGCGATGACTTCTTCAGCGCTCATCCGCGCGGCGGACTCGGTAGTGATGGAGCCGCCCTCAAGGGGCTTTGAGGTGATCCTTCTTCCGCGTACTGCTCAAGAGATGTTCTAGAAGTGCTGTAACAAGCCACCGACAACTCGGAGCCTCAATTTTATGATTTCTAATTGTCGATATAATTTCTAGTGCATTTAATTGTAATATTCAATTGTACTATTTTGTGATATTATAGTTGTTGTCCATCGAAAGCGATCAACAATCACGAGCCTTGGTCTAGGAGTCGCCCTAGACTCCAAACCAAGTAAATACTTCGGTTTTTCTGTGTTGTGTTTTCTTATTCCGCTGCTCTTTACTCGTACGTTTTTCGAATATGAAAAGTGAAAGCCACAAGCGCTATTCACCCCCCGCCTCCTCTAGCGCGTCTCGATCCAACAATTGATATCAGAGCGAGGTCGCTTCGATATGGTGTAACCACCAATCAACCATTTTTTTTGTGGTGATTTTAGTTTTTTGGAGTCAATCAGAGTCGGTATTTTTGCCACCTTCGGATCAGATTTTTTGTAATCAAATTTTTCTTGAAGTTGGTGCAACACCACTCGAGATCGCATTTTATTTTTATTATAAACCGCATTACTAATCATGGATCTATTCCTGGGACAAGTTCTTTGTTTATTTTGTGTGCAAGTTTTATCGTCTATTTTATGGCACTCCAAGAAGGCTACAGTACAACCCGACCTCCGCTCTTCACCGGTGTAACCACCCGCCTTCTACTGGCTAGGCTGTAAGGCCGATCGTTACCTTATGCTGTCTAATTCATGTGCGGAAAACTGATCTGATGAAAATTTTACTGAACTAATGAATATGCTTCTGTTAATCGCTATAGTATCTGAACTTAATGTTTAAACTACCCCTTGAATTTGCGGTGGCTATGCTAGAAGGGGTGTTCTAGGTCTTTGCTGTCGTCTGGAGCTGAACTAAGGTGGTTTCAGCTAGTACTAGGCCTCTCATCGATCCATGGATCGATCCATCATGCTACTGTGCACGGAGACTACTCTGGATCGATCGGCTAATCGATCCAGGTTAGGCAATCGATCCAGTGATCGATTCAGGACCCTACTGTACGCGGAAACTAGCGTCTGGATCGATTGGCTGATCGATCCAGTATGTCCAATCGATCCAGTGATCGATTCGACGACGCGCTGTACGCGGGTTCAACTCGGATCGACCGGTTGATCGATCCACAAACCTTCTGTTCGCGACAAAACTCGGCTGGATCGATCGACTGATCGATCCAGACGCATTCTGTTCGCAGGATAAGCTTCCCAATCGATCAGCTGATCGACTGAGAAGCCTCCAATCGATCGGCTGATCGATCGGGGTTTCTGATTTCACTTCAGAACCTGATTTCAGCCCTGGTTCGAACCAAAATCTCATATACCAACTCTAAACTAACTGAAATGCATTCTAAAAACAATTAACTAGCATTCTAAACATGGCATGATGCATATTTCACTAGTTCATGACTTTTAAGCAAACTAAAATGCGAAAAACTAAACATAATAAGGTTCAAATAGTCAAATTTGCTAAATCCCTAAGATCTTCATTCCAAACCCCTTTGCACACACAATCTTCATCGCATTGACCTCCAACCTCCTCTAGTCCATCTTTCCTTTACCTTTATCTGCAGTATAAGGAAAAGAGTATCTGTAAGCTTGAGAGCTTAGTAAGAAACCATCTACCTCACTAAAACATGCATACGATGAAATTATGTTTTTAAAACATGCTATTTGAAATGTATGAATACAGAACATGTAAAAGCATAGCATGGTATACAAACAAACTTGTCATGGCAACAAGTGCTAACATAAGCTATCATATGTATCAATAGAAAACTAAACCGATACAAAACTGAGCTGAGCTAATTCTAAACTAATGCTAAAACTGTGCTGAATCCACATAACTATTTGGGAAGTTTTGAAAACTATTCTCATAAATAGATTAAAATAATAATCATGCTGTTGTTTGGGCCCGGCAACTGTACTTGCTATGCGCGCATCCCTAACTAGACATGGGTTTGCAAGTCCCGAATTTAGTAGGGTTACTAGGTTATCTAAACCTAGGGACGACTGTGGGAGCTCAACCCAATGGATACTAATCCAGTACAGTGCCTCTGCTAAAATAAAATACTGATTATAGCTGAGTTCTTTTTATATTGCTATTTCTAGGTTGTCTGAACCTAGAGCTAGGTTATCTGAACCTAGAGGCGACTGTGGGAGCCCACCCATTGGACCGTAGTCCCATACAATTATAGTAAAACTATGCATGCTGAATAAATGCCTCTATTGAATTTACTAAGCTATTAAAATGCCTAAGTTGCATTCTTTTCCTGTGCTACACTTATTATCGAACACCTAGTGTGCACTATTGCACAACCTATGTGTCAAAAATTCGTATGCTACTAATCAAGCAGAAATTCACACGAGAGCTACTTATACTGCAGGTGAGGGGTTTCTTTCCTTCTGCTCTAATTTTCTTACGATTCTACTCGCTAGATTTCCGGAGAAGACGATCCTTTCGACAATCTTCTCGCGTCTATGCGTTCCTCTCGCGGAGGGGAGCGTCCCCGTATCCAAGATGTCGCCGGGAGAAGCCCTTGGGACCCTAGGGATGGAGCCCTATGTGTGCTTGTGGTTGGCGCCGAGAAGAGGAAGGGAAAGGAGAAGGGGCGGCGGTGAGGGTTTGAGGGAGAGGAGAGTTACGTTAAAAATAACTCTTCACTTAATTCTTCCCTATTTATATTAAGTGGGTAATTCGGCCCAACTCAAATATAAATATAACTGATTCCCTTTCTTCTCAGCACGGCCCTGCTGGGTTCACTTGGTTACTAGAGTCCACTATAAGTCGTAGGACCCAATAGGTCTCGGGTTCAATACTCGCCTATACCCTTTTACGACTCTATTTGTTTTTGCTACTTCCGCTACTCTAAAAATTCTATAAAAATATCCTAAAATTCCAGAAAAATCATAGAATATTTCTAATATTTATTTTGAGAATTTTTTAGTGTTACAATCCCCCATACCTTATAAAAATTTCATCCTCGAACTTAGAATAACTCTGGGTACTTCTGTCTCATACTGGCTTCTGTCTCCCAAGTATCCTCTTCTGTTGTGTGACTTTGCCAAATAACTTTTACTAACGGTACCTCCTTGTTTCATAATTTCTTAACTGCTCAGTCTATTATCTAAATAGGCCGACTATCATAGCTGAGGTCTTCGCGGACTGGTACCGACTGGGGCTCAATCACCTGAGTGACATCTGGGATATGCTTCTTCAGCATGGAGACATGAAATACATTATGGATGGCTGACATCTCCTGTGGTAGCTTTAACTCATATGCCACCTTGCCAACTCTTCTAGTGATAAGGTATGGTCCCACATATCTAGGACTTAATTTGCCCTTCTTCCCAAAACGCATTACTCCCTTCATGGGAGCTACTCTGAGGAATACTGTGTCCCCAACTGAAAACTCTAAGGGTCTGCACCGTGTATCAGCATAGCTTTTCTAGCGGCTCTGAGATGTCTCTATCCTCTGGCGGATCTGCTGTATAGCTGCTGTGGTATCTGCTACTAGATCTGTCTGAAGTTCTAGTTCTTTCTGTTCACCACTCTCATACCAGCAGATTGGACACCTCCACCCATAGAGAGCCTCGTAAGGTGTGATGCCAATGGTGGCCTGATAGCTATTGTTGTATGCAAATTCTGCTAAACTCAGATATTTGCACCAACTTCCCTTGAAGTCTAGGGCACATGCGCGGAGCATATCTTCGAGTACCTGATTTACTCGCTCCGTCTGACCATCTGTCTGAGGATGGAAAGCTGTGCTAAATTTCAACTTAGTGCCCAATGCTGACTGTACACACTCCCAGAAGTGTGATGTGAATCGACTGTCTCGGTCTGAAATAATGGTCCGTGGGACTTCATGTAGTCTGACGATCTTGTTGAGATATAACTGAGCTAGCTGTTCCATGGAGTAGGATATCCTGATAGCTAAGAAGTGGGATGATTTAGTTAACCTGTCAACTATTACCCAGATAGTATCAAAAGCATTCGTGGTTCTGGGTAGTCCCACTATAAAATCCATAGAAATGTCTTCCCACTTCCATTCTGGGATATGGATGGGCTGCAAAACTCCTCCTGGTCTCTGATGTTCTGTCTTGACCCTCTGACAGGTCAGACAGGTGCTAACATATCTAGCGATGCCTCTTTTCATCCCAGGTCACCAAAAATGTTTCTTCAAGTCCTGGTACATCTTGGTGGAACCTGGATGCATCGCATAAGGAGTCCTGTGAGCCTCATCTAAAATCTTCCTCTTTAGTTCCTCCTGATCTGGAACACAGAGTCTGTCACCGAAGTATAATACCCCACTGTCGGACACTCTGAATTCTCTACTTTCTGATTCTGCTAACCCTTACTTGATTTTCTGAATTCAGGATCCTGTTCCTGAGCCGTCTGGATGCCACCAAGCAGGGTAGATGCTAATGTCATAGTAGAGAGCTGTCCTACTATAAGTTCGCGACCAAAATCTGCGATCTCTTTCTGTAGGGGCGGTGACATGGCTGCTAGGGATAGTAAGGTAGCATCGGACTTCCTGCTAAGCGCGTCTGCCACCTTATTGGCTTTTCCTGGGTGGTAGAGGATGTCTAAGTCATAATCTTTGACCAGCTCGAGCCATCTACGCTGTCGCATATTCAGATCCTTCTGAGTGAAGAAGTACTTCAGACTCTGATGATCTGTATACACTCTGCACTGAGCTCCATACAAGTAATGTCTCCAAATTTTGAGGGCGAACACCACTGCTGCAAGCTCAAGGTCATGAGTAAGTTAATTCTTCTCATATTCCTTGAGTTGTCTGGAGGCATAGGCAATCACCTTACCTTCTTGCATCAGTACTGCTCCTAGTCCCAATTTAGAGGCGTCACTATAAATGTCAAAGCTATTTGTGTTTTCTGGTAGAGTCAAAATGGGAGCACTGGTCAATCTCCTCTTTAACTCGCTGAAATTGTGCTCGCAGTCCTCTGTCCACTGAAATTTTCTGTTCTTTCTAGTAAGAGCTGTCAGTGGGGAGGCTATCCTGGAGAAGTCCTCTACAAACTTTCTGTAATAACCTGCTAGTCCCAAAAAGCTCCTGATCTCACTGGCATTCTTGGGTCTTTTCCAGTTACTTACAGCTTCTATTTTACTAGGGTCTACCATGATACCATCCTTTGAGATGATGTGACCCAGGAAGGACACCTGATCTAACCAAAATTCACATTTCGTGAACTTGGCATACAGCTGGTTCTGCTGAAGGGTCTGCAATACTATTCTCAGGTGCTCTGCGTGTTCTTCCTGAGTTCTTGAATAGATAAGAATGTCATCGATAAACACGATAACAAATCTATCTAGGTAGTCCCTGAATACTCTATTCATGAGGTCTATGAAAGTAGCTGGAGCATTTGTCACGCCAAAGGGCATGACTACAAACTCGTAGTGTTCGTATCTAGTCCTGAATGCTGTCTTGGGTATACCACCTTCTTTAACTTTCACCTGATGATAACCTGATCTGAGGTCTATCTTAGAGAACACTGCTGCTCCCTTTAGCTGATCAAACAGGTCATCTATCCTGGGAAGAGGATACATGTTCTTGATGGTGACTTGGTTCAATGCCCGGTAGTATATGCACAGGCGCAGGCTCCCGTCCTTCTTCTTCACAAACAACACAGGCGCTCCCCATGGTGAGTGACTAGGGCGTATGAAGCCCTTATCAAGCAGCTCCTATAGTTGCCCCTGAAGTTCCTTCAGTTCTGCTGGAGCCATGCGATAAGGTTCTTTGGAGATATGATTTGTACCGAGAATGAGTTCTATCTCAAATTCAATCTCCCTGTCTGGTGCTAGGCCTGGTAACTCTTCAGGGAAGACTGCTGGGTAGTCACATACGACTCGGACCTCTGCTAGCTGTTGGTCCTTGTCCTTACTGGCATTGACTACATGCGCTAAAAATCCCGTACATCCTGAATCTAACAATTTCTGTGCCTTCAAAGCTGAGAGAAATTTCTTCGCTTTTCTCTTTGATTCTCCGATGTACTTGAATTGCACTTCTACTTCAGGTTGGAATACGACTTTCTGTTTACGGCACTCTATAAAGGCACCGTATCTGATCAGGAAATCCATTCCAAGGCTGATGTCATAATCAGTCATATCAAGCACTACCAGATCACAAAAGAGTTCTCTGTCTGCTATCATGACTGGCACTGCCCGGAGCCAGTGCGTGGACGCCATAAATTCTCCCGAAAGTAGTGTCGTCAAAAACTGACCACTGAATACCTCTGGGGGTACTGCTAACTTTTCGGCGAATGCCCTGGATATATAAGAATGGGTTGCCCCAGTATCGAATAAAACAGTTGCACTTTGCTGTAAAATACTAATCTGACCTGTAACGACTGTCGAGGCATTCGCTACATCCTCTCTGGTTAAGGAGTAGATCCTTGCATTCGTCATAGCTGGAGGGGCTTCTAGTCTGCCCTGGATGATGTGTGGACCATCTAAAACGGCCTGCATCTGATGTAGCTGTGCTGGCTGGCCTCCATACTGTATCGGCTGTGGTTGAGGAAGACTAGTCTTGTTCGGGCATTGCTTAGCCATATGCCCTTCTTGTCCACATTCAAAGCATCCTCGTGTTCCCTTGAGACAAACTCCTGGGTGAAATTTTCCACAAGTAGCACATTTGGGATAACTAGGCTGTTTGCTGGCTGGTCCTCCCTTTGGGTAACTCCCTAGTTTGCGCTTGTTGCTGGAGTTCCCTTTCCAGTTAGAGCTGTGGCCCTGTTGTTTCTGAGTACCTGAGCCTCCTTTCCCTTTGGACTTTGAGAGGACTTGTTTCTGCTGCTTGATGTTATTCTGGTAGTGCTCGGTAGTCAGAGCACTGCTGACTAGTTCTTCAGTGGTTTGCGACCTATGAACGCCGCCAGCCACGTTCATTTCTATTTCTGGCCTCAGCATCTTGAGCATCAACCGGACTCGTTCTTTTTCTGTGCTGACTAGTTCAGGGCATAGACGAGCCAATCTATTGAATTTCTTCATGGCTTCCTCAACTAATAGGTTGCCCTGACGAAACTCAGTAAACTCGTCGTAGTGGCGGTTTGTGACCCGCATGTGAAAGAACTCCTCGAAGAATTCTTTCTCGAAGTCAGCCCATGTCATCTGGTTCACTGGGCGCTTCACTCTAATTCTCTCCCACCACATACGTGCATCTCCTGTCAAGCAGAAGGAGGCGCACTTCACCTTTTCATGCTCTGGCCAGTCCAGAAGCTCCATCGTACTCTCCAGTGTTTTGAGCCAGGCTTGAGCATCCCATGGTTCACTGGTGCCTGAGAAGTTCTCTGGCTTGACTCTCTGCCACTGAATCAGATATGCCTCTCTCTTTGCCTCTGCTGCTGGGGCTACTAGTGCTGTAGGCTGGACTGGTGGAACCTCTATAACCACTGGGGTTGCTATGTTTGGTTCCGGAGTGACAGTGGGAGTATTCTGCTGATTAGCCTTTAAGGTGGCTATTTTCTATTGCTGTTCAGCTAGCTGCTGTTGTAATTGAGCCACTAATGCTGTAAGGTCTGGGGGAGGCACTGAACTGCCTGCCTCATGCTGGGGTTCAATAGTTGGTGCCCTTCTAGCTGGGCGTCCTCGTGCCATTTCTAAAGGAACAAAGGACATACATAACTAAAGCATCATGTTTACATAGCTAATACTATCATGTTAGTTACTATCACAACTAAGCATACTTTAGTTATCTATAAATATGAAAGCAACAGACATAACAAAGTGAGAGATATTCTTACTTGAAAGCTGCAGATTCAATGTTGATGTGTGTGTAGGAAGTATGGAACTTTGCTCTGATACCACTCTATAACGACCCGCCTTCTACTGGCTATGCTGTAAGGCTAATCGTTACCTTATGATGTCTAATTCATGTGCGAAAAACTGATCTGATGAAAATTTTACTGAACTAATGAATATGCTTCTGTTAATCTCTATACTATCTGAATTTAATGTTTAAACTACCCCTTGAATTTGCGGTGGCTATGCTAGAAGGGGTGTTCTAGGTCTTTGCTGTCGTCTAGAGCTGAACTAAGGTGGTTTCAGCTAGTACTAGGCCTCTGATCGATCCATGGATTGATCCAGCATGCTACTGTGGACGAAGACTACTCTGGATCGATCGGCTGATCTATCCAGGTTAGGCAATCGATCCAGTGATCGATTCAGGACCCTACTGTACACGGAAACTAGCGTCTAGATCGATCGGCTGATCGATCCATTTTGTCCAATCGATCCAGTGATCGATTTGACGATGCGCTGTACGCGGGTTCAACTCGGATCAACCGGCTGATCGATCCACAAACCTTCTGTTCGCGACAAAACTCGGCTGGATCGATCGACTGATCGATCTAGACGCATTCTGTTCGCGGGATAAGCTGCCCAATCGATCAACTGATCGATTGAGAAGCCTCCAATCGATCGGCTGATCGATCGGGGTTTCTGATTTCACTTCAGAACCTGATTTCAGCCATGGTTCGAACCGAAATCTCATATACCAACTCTAAACTAACTGAAATGCATTCTAACAGCAATTAACTAGCATTCTAAACATGGCATGGTGCATATTTCACTAGTTCATGACTTTTAAGCAAACTAAAATGCAAAAAACTAAACATAATAAGGTTCAAATAGTCAAATTTGCTAAATCCCTAAGATCTTCATTCCAAACCCCTTTGCACACACACATCTTCATCGCATTGACCTCCAGCCTCCTCTAGTCCATCTTTCCTTTACTTTTATCTGCAGTATAAGGAAAAGAATATCTGTAAGCTTGAGAGCTTAGTAAGAAACCATATACCTCACTGAAACATGCATACGATGAAATCATGTTTTTAAAACATGCTATTTGAAATGTATGAATACAGAACATGTAAAAGCATAGCATGGCATACAAACAAACTAGTCATGGTAACAAGTGCTAACATAAGCTATCATATGTATCAATAGAAAACTAAACCGATACAAAACTGAGCTGAGCTAATTCTAAATTAATGCTAAAGCTGTGCTGAATCCACATAACTATTTGGGAAGTTTTGAAAACTATTCTCATAAATAGATTAAAATAATAATCATGCTGCTGTTTGGGCCCGGCAACTGTACTTGCTATGCGCGCATCCCTAACTAGACCCGGGTTTGCAAGTCCCGAATTTAGTAGGGTTACTAGGTTATCTAAACCTAGGGACGACTGTGGGAGCCCAACCCAATGGATATCTAATCAAGTACAGTGCCTCTGCTAAAATAAAATACTGATTATAGCTGAGTTGTTTTTATATTGCTATTTCTAGGTTGTCTGAACCTAGAGCTAGGTTATCTTAACCTAGAGGCGAATGTGGGAGCCCACCCATTGGACTGTAGTCCCATACAATTATAGTAAAACTATGCATGCTGAATAAATGCCTCTATTGCATTTACTAAGCTATTAAATTGCCTAAGTTGCATTCTTTTCCTGTGCTACACTTATTATCGAACACCTAGTGTGCACTATTGCACAACCTATGTGTCAAAAATTCGTATGGTACTAAACAAGCAGAAATTCACACGAGAGCTACTTATACTGCAGGTGAGGGGTTTCTTTCCTTCTTCTCTAATTTTCTTACGATTCTACTCGCTAGATTTCCGGAGAAGACGATCCTTTCGACAATCTTCTCGCGTCTATGCGTTCCTCTCGCGGAGGGGAGCGTCCCCGTATCCAAGATGTCACTGGGAGAAGCCCTTGGGACCCTAGGGATGGAGCCCTAGGTGTGCTTGTGGTTGGCGCCGAGAAGAGGAAGAGAAAGGAGAAGGGGCGGCGGTGAGGGTTTGAGGGAGAGGAGAGTTACGTTAAAAATAACTCTTCACTTAATTCTTACCTATTTATATTAAGTGGGTAATTCGGCCCAACTCAAATATAAATATAACTGATTCCCTTTCTTCTCAGCACGGCCCTGCTGGGTTCACTTGGTTACTAGAGTCCACTATAAGTCGTAGGACCCAATAGGTCTCGGGTTCAATACTCGCCTAGACCCTTTTACGACTCTATTTGTTTTTGCTACTTCCGCTACTCTAAAAATTCTATAAAAATATCCTAAAATTCCAGAAAAATCATAGAATATTTCTAATATTTATTTTGAGAATTTTCGGGCATTACAACCGGAGAAGATTTCGGCTACTGGAAGAGCCGAATGGAGTTGTACCTCCAAACAAATTTTGAAGTCTGGATGATCATCAAGACTGGTCTGGACCTTCCAATGGACAACACTGACAAACCAATCTCATGCAAGAACTGGGATGCTGCACTCATAAAGAAAGTAGAAGCAAACGGCAGAGCAACCTGTACGCTTCAGTGCGACCTAACGAAGGAGGAACTGAACCGCGTCGGCCCATTCTCGAGCGCCAAAGAACTATGGCAAAAGCTGATCGAGTTGCACGAGGGAACGCCCGACACGAAGGTAAATAAACGTGATTTATTACTTAATAAATTTTACAATATGAAAATGCAGGAAGGTGAGATGGCTAGCCACCTCCATGCCCGGATACAAGAATTGCTCAACGGGCTTCACTCGATCGAACAAAAATTGGAGAACCACGACATCCTAAGGTATGCCTTAAACGCCTTTCCAAGGAATACCTTGTGGGCATCCATGGTAGATGCTTTCAAGGTTTCTAAGGATCTTTCCTTAATAAAGCTAGATCAACTTTTCACAGAATTTGAATTGCATGAACAAATAAACTCACATCCGGCCGAGAAGGGTATAGCTTTGATTGTAGGTAGTTGTAGAGCGCACGAACCAAAACCAAGACGCTCAACCGAACTGGAGACAGAAGAAGAACGAGACTTGGACAATGACGATGATGGTGAGATCACGGCCGAACTAGTCAATCTGTTGAGGAAGCTCTACAGAAAGAAGAAAGGCTTCAACATGAAGGATGTCAAAAAGGTAATCTAGTCCAAGGAGGCCCAGCCAAACTCCAAAATGAAAGTTGGAGTCACCTACTACGGATGCAACCAGAAGGGGTGGATGAAGGAAATTTGTCCAAACCAGAAAGACATGAAGAAACCAAGAAGAAAGAAGGCACTGAAGGTGACCTGGGACGAGTCTTCTTCTGAAGAGTCAAACACTGAAGAACTCGAGCAGACGAGTCTTCTTGCAATGATGGCCCGGGACCAACTCAACGAATCCGGAAGCGAGGACGAATTGGAAGCTGAGTCCGAGAGAAGCCACGGATCTGTATCCATTTCTGAAGGGCCTAGCCTCCTTGTAAGTACGCGTTGATTATATAATTTAATTAATTACTTAATGCATAAACTAGCAAAATCCATTGTTCGGATAAAATCGCTTCTAAAGGAGGTAACATCCCTTAAGGAAGTAACTCACTCCGAATCCTTGACTGGCCCTGTTTAGACTGGAACCTAAACTCAAGTTCAAAAGCTTGAGGAAGAAAATTCCAGCCTGAAAACTCAAGTCAAGGATTTGAAGATTGTATTGGAACGGTTTACACTGGGTTCCAAGAATTTTTACTTGATTCTTAGAAGACAGAAAGTTGTATACAATCGATCCGGATTAGGGTTTAAAACTAAAAGGAAATATCAGTCTTATTTATCTCTTGTTAATAGACCGAATAAAAAGATAGTCCAAGCATGGGTACCTAAATCCAACTTAGTCAATCAAGTTGGGCTTGGTCAATATTGGGTCCCCAAGGATCAAGTCTATTACCTTGATAGATCATATCGAGGCTATGATCCAGGGGGAGCCAATAGAAAAACTATCTTGATAAATAGATAAAATTGCTTGATGCTTGTTTATTTTCTTTCCCTTTTAATATGCATGTTTAGATTAGGATAGATTATGGACCTAGGCGTAATTTACACTTGTTTAGTTAAACCTAGGGGTTTCAAAAAGAAAATTAAATATATATTTTCCTTGAAAGGCTCTGTCTAGAAGTGGTGGATGATCTCATACCCAATAAGGCCTTGTGTCTCACCACAGCATGGGAGTCATTCTTCGAAATGTATATTTAACTAACCAATTGGAAAACCTATGTCTAACTCAAATGTAATTAATCCTTAGAAATAATCTAAATTAAAGATAACCATCTCACAAAATTACTTAGGATTCTCTGATTGATAACTTAGAATTGGGAGAGATGGATCTAGGTTAAACTTAGTCAATTTCAAATAAATCAACTTAATAATCAACTTAATTAAATTAACTTTTATAAATTAATCAACTTAATTAAATTAACCAAACAAATAAATCAACTTAATAATCAACTTAATTAAATTAACTTTAATAAATTAATCAACTTAATTAAATTAACCAAACAAATAAATCAACTTAATTAATAACCTAATTAAATTAACTAAACAAATAAATCAACTTAATAAACAACTTAATTAATTAACTTAATAATTATCTAAATCTAACTTAATCAACTTATTAATTAATAACTCAATAATTTAACTATTTCAATTTATCAACATAACCATTTAATTAAATTAACTTAATAATTAACTTAATAGACTAAATATAATTAACATAATTGACTAAATCCAAATTTATAACTTAATCAATCTCACTAAATAAACCATCTCACAAACACCCATAGAAATACCATGATTGATGATCTAGATTGGTTGAGATGGAACATTAAGATGATTTCAATCAAATTATCTTCTGAATACATTAAACTGACCCAGATCAAATACTTTATATAGGAACATAAAGATTTGGATGAATGGATGTTAGATAGTGTTGGGTTCTTCGGGCCGCGAAAACCGCTTTTCGCGTCGCGGAAACCCCGAATCACCCAAAGCTGTAGATCCGTACAAGGAAAGGCGAACGAAAAATTACGAGTACGAGTTTCAAAAACCTTTTTAGATCTACTCCTAGATCTACATGTTAAGAGCTTTACCCTTGTTGCGTGCCCTTTCGCGTTCCCGCTCGTCCAAGGAGTTGCCGGATCTCAAGACCGTCAAGCGTCGGTCCTCTAGAAGTATCCACACGGACACGTAGGTGGAGAAAAACCTCACACAAAGGTGTGCTAGCACCTTAGTGAGATTCGGCCAAGCAAGGAGGAGAGGGAGAGGGAGAGCTTGAGAGGAAGAAGAAAGAAGATACACCACTTGGAATGAAAAATGAATTCACATTCAAACCCAAAGTGGCCGGCCACTCTCAATCGTGAAAACTCCCAAATTAATTGCATTAATTGCAATTAATATGAAACCATTAAAGAGAATGGCTTTGAAACTTCCATGAGGTGGCACCTATGATGATGTGGAGTAACATCATTGGTCCACTTCAATGCCAACTCACCAATGAGGTGGCATAAAGTCAAGTCAAACTTGACTTTTAATCTTCCTCTCAAGTCAAGTCAAACTTGACCAAATCTCTTCCATGGTTGATCGAATCCAACCATTTGATTCAAGCCAACTTAATATAATGAATCTAATTCATTTAATTAAATTGATTCAATGAGTCAAAATCAAAATTGGACACATTGAACACATGAATCAACTTGAGTCGAATTCAAGTTAGCCCAATTAGGATTACTCTTAATCCAATTTGATTCATCAAATGAATCTAATCCTCTTGGTTCATCATATGAACCTAATCTCCATCTAATTGCCCTAAGTGTGTGACCCTATAGGTTCTTGTAACGTTGGCAATGCCCTAAACCCATTTAGGAGCATAAGTAATGAGCGGTATCTAGCAACACATCATTACTACCCAAGTTACAAGAATGTCGAGATCCAACATCACCTTGTGACTACTAATTGTGACTCCTCACAATATGTGACATTGTCCTTCTATCCTAGACATCTAGATTGATCAATATAAGGCATAGACCGTGTCATCCTCTAATCAATCTAAATCTTGAACTCCAAGTAGACTCACTCGATCAAATGAGCTCAACATTTAATGTTGACTCATTTGGGCATGGCCATGCACTTAGTGGTCTCACTCTATCAAGAATACCGATGTCGCTCCCGTCATATGGGAGGGATAGATCCCATCTACATCACTCACATCCCTCTACATAATTCGTTATATACCCAGTAATCGCCTTTATAGTCCACCCAGTTACGGGTGACGTTTGACGAAACCAAAGTACATAACTCCTTATGTAGGGATCCATGGTGACTTCAGGTCTAAGGACTAATAGTCATACTAATAGCCACATGAGAAAGTATATGACACTCATATAACGATCCATGATACTTTCTCATGGCGGGTCATTCAGTATACATTCTTCAATGTATACCCATGTGTCAGCTTGATATCTCTATATCCATGACTTGTGAGATCAAGTCATCGAGCTGACCTACATGCTAGTCTTATTGCATTAACATTGTACCTGAATGTTAATACTCGACTAAGAATGATTTAGAGTAGTGTTCCCTATATCATCTCACTATCAATTCAACTAATCGATTGATATAGGTATGAACCTTCTACTCAAGGGCGCTATTATACTTAGTCTATTTGACACTAATACAAATAAGTATAATAACCAAACAAATACCTTTATTAATATACAAAAATATGTTACAATGAGTCCATACAATCATCAAATGATTAGCTCTATGACTCTAACTATCTCCCACTTGTACTATTGCCAATCAGTATAGGCTCTAAGGCCTAATGACCTAGTGTGACCATTATGCTTCCTCTGTGCCAAAGCCTTGGTCAAGGGATCTGCGATGTTATCCTCTGTAGGTACTCTGCAAATCTTCACATCTCCTCTGTCGATAATCTCTCGAATGAGATGGAAGCGCCGTAGTATGTGCTTGGTCCGCTGGCGTGAGCGAGGTTCCTTTGCCTGTGCTATAGCTCCATTGTTGTCACAATAGAGCTCAACTAGATCAGCGATGCTAGGAACCACCCCAAGTTCAGTGATGAACTTGCGGATCTAAACTGTCTCCTTTGTTACCTCTGATGCAGCAATATACTCGGCCTCTGTTGTAGAATCATCTACTGTGTCCTGCTTCAAACTCTTCCAGCTCACAGCACCACCATTTAAGAAAAACACGAACCCTGACTGCGATCGGTAATCATCCTGATCGGTCTGGAAGCTGGCATCACTATAACCCTTTACAGTTAGCTCATCATTGCCTCCATATATCAAGAAATATTCTTTAGTCCTTCGTAAGTACTTAAGAATATTCTTGACCGCTATCCAGTGACTTTCACCTGGATCTGACTGGTATCTGCTCGTCATGCTCAAAGCATACGAGACATCAGGTCGAGTACATAGCATGGCGTACATGATCGATCCTATGGCTGAGGCATAAGGGATCTGATCCATGCGATCTCTCTCCTCTCTAGAAGAGGGACCTTGAGTCTTCGAAAGACTCACGCCATGTGACATCGGCAGAAATCCCTTCTTGGAATTCTGCATGGCAAACCGAAGGAGTACCTTGTCAATGTATGTACTCTGACTTAGGCCAAGCAATCTCTCAGATCTATCTCTATAGATCTGTATCCCTAGAATGTGGGATGCCTCACCTAAGTCCTTCATTGAGAAGCAACTCCCTAGCCAGGTCTTGACAGACTGAAGCATAGGGATGTCCTTCCCAATGAGTAGTATGTCATCCACATACAATATGAGGAAGACAACTATGTCCCCTACAACCTTCTTGTAGACACAAGGCTCATCTTCGTTCTTGATGAAACCAAACTATTTGATCGTATCATCGAATCGAAGATTCCAGCTCCGAGAAGCTTGCTTTAGTCCATAAATGGACCTATGCAGCTTGCATACTCTACTAGTATGCTGTGGATCTACAAAACCCTCAGGTTGTGTCATGTACACATCCTCGAGTAGGTTTCCATTCAGAAACGTAGTTTTGACATCCATCTGCCATATCTCATAGTCATGGTAGGCTGCAATAGCAAGCATGATCCGAATGGACTTAAACATCGCCACTGGAGAAAAGGTTTCATCATAGTTAATACCATGAATCTGCTTGAAACCTTTAGCTACCAAGCGACCCTTATAGATAAGTCCATCCATGTCAGTCTTTCTCTTAAAGACCCACTTGCACCCAATGGGTTTTACCCCTTCAGGTGGATCAACCAAAGTCCATACTTGGTTGGTGTACATGGATTCCATCTCGGATCTCATGACTTCTAGCCATTTCTCGGAATCTGGTCTCATCACAGCTTCTTGATAGGTGGTAGGCTCATCCTCTATGAGCACAATGTCATCATGGTCAGACAAGAGAAAAGAGTATCTCTCAGGCTGACGACGTACCCTATCAGACTTGCGAAGAGGTATGTCTACTTTAACCGATTGTTGTTCCTCAACTCCTTGTGGAACAACATCATCCACAACACTTTGTGGTTCCAGTTCAATTTCCATCGAGGCATTAATGTTATTGTTCACATCTTGAACTTCTTCAAGATCGAACGCGCTCCCACTAGTCTTTCTAGAAACAAAGTCCCTTTCTAGAAAGACCCCAGTCTTTGCCACAACTACCTTGTGCTGACTGGAAATGTAGAAGTAATATCCCTTAGTTTCCTTGGGATATCCGATGAAATAGCACTTGTCGGATTTGGGTCCTAATTTGTCTGAGACTTGACGTCGTACGTAAGCCTCACAGCCCCAAATCCTCATGAAAGACACCTGGGCATCTCTCCCAGTCCATATCCTATATGGTGTCTTTATCACGGCCTTTGATGGAACTCGGTTGAGTATGAAAGCTGCCGTGTCTAGAGCATATCCCCATAGATATGTCGGAAGATCTGTGTGACTCATCATAGATCGTACCATATCTAATAGGGTACGATTCCTCCTTTCGGATACATCATTCCACTGTGGTGTTCCAGGAGGAGTGAGTTGGAATAGAATCCCACACTCAGCTAGGTAGTCACGAAACTCATGGCTAAGGTGTTCTCCACCTCGATCTGATCGAAGTATCTTAATACTCTTGCCAAGCTGGTTCTGTACTTCATTCTTGAATTCTTTGAACTTTTCAAAGGATTCAGACTTATGTGTCATTAAGTACACATAACCATATCTACTGAAGTCATCAATAAATGTGATGAAGTATCTATAACCGCCTCTAGCAGCAACATTGAAAGGGCCACATACATCACTATGTATGAGTCCTAACAAATCAGTTGCTCTCTCGCTATGCCCACTAAAGGGGGTCTTGGTCATCTTGCCTCGTAGGCATGACTCGCATATCTCATATGATTCTAAATCAAATGAGTCCAGCAAACCATCCTTATGGAGATGGGATAAGTGCTTGTCATTTATATGACCTAAGTGACAGTGCTAGAGGTAGGTTTGGTTCATGTCATTTGACTTGAACCTCTTGGTACTAATGTTATAGATAGGGCTCTCAAGGTCTAGAATATAGAGTCCGTTTATTAGTGGTGCACTACAATAGAACATATCTTTTAAATAAACAGAACAACATTTGTCTTTTATTATAAAAGAGTATCCTTTCTTGTCTAAATGAGAAACTGAAACTATGTTCTTAGTAAGAGCAGGCACATAACAACAATCATCTAAATCTAGTACAAGCCCAGAGGGAAGAGATAGCTGATAAGTTCCTACAGCAACAGCAGCAACCCGTGCTCCATTGCCTACTCGTAGGTTCACCTCGCCCTTTGCCAATGCTCTGATATTTCTCAACGCCTGCACATCAGTACAAATGTGAGAAGTACATCCAGTATCTAATACCCATGATGTAGAAATAGATAGATTGACTTCTATAACATATATACCTGAAGTGGAAGTCTCACTTCGCTTCTTCTTAAGATCCTCCAAGTATACCTTGCAGTTCCTCTTCCAGTGCTCGGTCTGATCGCAGTGGAAGCAGGTAGCATCCTTGGCAACCCCTCCTTTAGGCTTCAGTGCCTTGCCTTTGCCCTTTGTTTGGGACTTTCCCTTACCTTTGGGCTTGCCCTTGCCCTTGTGCTTCTGGACCATCAGAATGGGCTTAACCTTCTTAAGGTTAATCTTAGCAGTTCGTAACATACTAAGTAGCTCGGGCAGTGGCTTGTCAATCTCGTTCATGTTATAGTTGAGAACGAATTGACTATAGCTATCCGGCAAGGACTATAAGATCAAGTCAGTGGCCAGCTCTTGCCCAAGTGGGAACCCCAGTCTTTGTAGGTTCTCTATGTACCCAATCATCTTGAGTACATAAGGACCTACAGGAGCCCCGTCTTGTAACACCCACTAAGCTTTTAAGATAAATATGAGAATGATGAACTTGCCTTAGAAAAATATTAGTAGAATGTTGAACCAAAAAGAAATAAAAAGAAATAAAAATAGGGAGTGGTCAAGGATTGAACCTTGAACCTCTCATGATGTAAATGATAGGATTAATGGGTAATAACCAGTTGGGATAGGAATAATATATTGATAGCAAAGGAGGGAAACTCATGATAAGGGTGAGAGTAAAAGCTAGCCAAAAGAAAACAAGAAAAGAGCAAGAGAAAGGCAACTTGCCTTCCTTCCTTTCTCTCCCTCTTCTTCTTCTTTTGCCGTGACTTAAAGAGGGGAATTAAGGGGATTCATTCCTCCTTATTTCATCATGAATGATGAGAACAAATAAATAAATAAAATAAAAAGAAAAATGAAAAAAAAAGGGCTAAGGGAGAAGGAAAGCAAAAACCAATTTTGCTACCTCTTCCCCCTTAACATAAAAGAGAGTATGTAAAGAGAAGATTTTATTTTTCTCTCATTTCTCTCATTCTCTCCTCTCCATCACCGAGAACCTCAGCCCCCTCTCCTCCATTTTCGGCCCCCAAAAACAAGGTTCCTCCTAGAATACAAGGAAGGTTACCAAGGGAAATCAAAGGAGGAGAACAAGAAGAAGAGACCTCTTCTTCCATCACCACACTTTAGAACCACAAGAGAAAAGGATGTAAGTATCCCCTCACCTGTGGTACAAGTAGTTTTGATGTGTTTTTGGATTTTATGAGGATTTTAAAACCTAGAACAAAGTTGTGAAAAAATTCGGCCAAAGGAAAGACTTGTGATCCTAGGAATGTTTAAAATAAGCCTTGATTCATGATAATTTTTCTATGCTTTGTAAGATGGTTTCCTCTCATATTTTTATATATATGTGATGTTGGATTAGAGATGTATCTAACCCTAGAGTTTCGGCCAAAAAGGTTTTATAAGGGCTAGGGAATTTATTTGTTTACCTAACTTGCACAAAACCCTCTAAATAAATGGTTAAGTATCCATTATTGTTTTCATACTTGAAGGTTACTTGGAACCAAAAGTATTCCACACATAAGTTTCGGCCAAGGAAGGGTTTAGGGTTAGAAATACTCTGGATTTAAACTCACCATGTTTATATGATAGAATATGAAGTTTCTTAAAGAAGTTGCATGCTTGTATGTTGATAGAAACTCATGAACACCAATCTTAATGTTTCGGCCATGGTAAGGTGGATGGCTTAGAATATCTTAAACAGATTTTTAACATGCTCAAAACCTCCATGATAATAAGATATGAAAGTTGTTTAATGCTCCGATGCTTAATTAGAGTATAGGAAAATTGGTTGCATGATATATGATAATTATGACCACAAGGGTCCTAGCTTGTTGTGAACCAAAGTTATATGTATAGTTCTTTGATATTTTTGCCATAAAACTTGTTTAGGTTTTCCATACTTTAGGCCACCTAAAACCTAGTTTAAAGACTTGGAAGGTTTCGGCCAAACATATGCTATGAGATAAAGAAAGGAAAAACCTAGGAAACCCAAGACACAATTTAAATGTATGCTTATAGTGCTTGACTTTTATACATGTTATGAAATGTGTTATGACTTGCTATGCTTTTATGCCATTTAAACAAATTCTATGCTTGATGAGGTTCGGCCATGTAGGGTTTAAAGACCTAGAAACCCTAAAATTTAGACCTCATGTGTTAAAGATGCTTCTTATGAAATTGAGATAACATGTTGATTGTGTTCACATGCTTATATATTTAACTATGATTCAAATGGACACCTTTGATTCTCGGCCATGAAGGGAATACATGCTTTAGAAACCCTAGAACTTACATTGAACATGCTCATGACACTCTCCATGAAATATGAAATGTAGAAAGCTAAAAATTACATGCTATATGTTGTTAGTGACCTAAATTGATGCTAAGGGAAGTTTCGGCCATGACCACTTGTATGAGGCCACTTATGAATTTATACATGATGTTAGAGTAAGTTCACATGCTTGTATGCTTGCTTGAAAACCTAAATGAGTATTTGTAAATTTCGGCCATGACATAATGTTAAGGGCTTAAAGGAGTTAGGAACTAACTCAATTGTGCTTACCATATTCCTTGAAATAAATGCTATAAATATGGTTAAGGTTTCCATGCTTTATGTCATTTAGAACCTTGTTTCACACTTGTTAAGGTTCGGCCAAATGAGGTTTAAGGACTTGGAGAACTTGGAGTTCAAGTAAATCTTGTTTATAATACTTCCTATGAGAATGATATGTGGATGAACTAGGTTCTACATGTTTGGATGTTGTTTAAAACCTAGATTGGCACCTAAGAGGGTTTCAGCCAAGATAAGAACCTAAGGGATTAGGAAGCTTAGTACCCAAGTTAATCATGTTACATTGTTTCTTATGATTGGATGAGCACATGATACACTTTTATGCTTATACATGTATGCTTGTGAGCTATACAAAATGAGAATTTCTACAATATGTTATGAGTTCAAAAGATGCATGTTTTATGTTATGATATGTGGGTAAATTTTACATGCTTTGATGATATGATATGAGCTGAAAATATGCATGCTTATGTTATGATATGTGGTTAAATTATGCATGCTTTGATGCTATGTTTAGTGCTTAAAATATGCATGCTTCCATGATATGCTATGTGGTTAAACTATGCATGCTTTGATGCTATGTTTAGTGCTTAAAATATGCATGCTTTTATGATATGCTATGTGGTTAAATTATGCATGCTTTGATGATATGATATGAGCTGAAAATATGCATGCTTATGTTATGATATGTGGTTAAATTATGCATGCTTTGATGTTATGTTAAGTGCTTAAAATATGCATGCTTTTATGATATGCTATGTGGTTAAATTATGCATGCTTGATGATATGCTTTATGCTTAAAATATGCATGTTTTTATGATCTAAGCCTAAGTGATGCATATTGTTATGATATGATGTATGCCTAAGTGATGCATATTGTTATGATATGATATATGCCTAAGTGATGCATATTGTTATGATACGATGTATGCCTAAGTGATGCATATTTTTATGGTATGATGTATGCCTAAGTGATGCATACCTTTATGACATGATGTATGCCTAAGTGATGCATACCCTTATGATATGATGTATGCATAAGTGATGCATATTTTTATGACATGATGTATGCCTAAGTGATGCATACTTTTATGATAATGTGCGTGCCTAAGTGATGCATGCTTTTATGATGTATGATATGTATAAGTATGATATGTACTTTACTTTATGTGGCTTGTACCAAGGGTGGGCTCCATAAGCGCCCCGGGGTCGATGGAATAAGACTCGGGCCTCGTTAGGGATGGGCTCCTAAGTGCCCCTAGGTCGATGGAGTAATACTCGGGCCTAGTATGTTTGCCTTGTAGGGTTCAAGACTTGCTACCTTGGACCTACATAGGTTGCGCGCAATATGTAAGTGGTACATAGCCGGGATCCCCTTTAAGTTGAGATTATGTTCAAGTATATATATAAGAAGAAATGATTTTTAAAGATCATGAGACATACACATGTTTTTCGGATACATGTTTTTCAAAATCATATGCATATACCTTATGATGATTTATATGCCATGGTTTGATATGATTATGTTATGTTCCATGATATGTTCATGTGTATGATATGCCATGACTCCTTATGATGATTTATATGCCATGGTTAGATATGATTATGTTATGTTCCATGATATGTTCATGTGTATGATATGCCATGACTCCTTATGATGATATGCCATGATTAGATACGATTATGTTATGCTTCATGCTATGCTTTACGCTATGATATGCCATGACAAGTTATGATTTCTTCATGTTGCATGATATGCTTAAAAGAGTATGTTACATTATGTCATGACTAGTTGAAGTGATGCCTTGTTGAGACATTCTTTGATTATACTATGATTTTCGGTTTTAGTGAGTAGGAAAGGAACTTACTGAGCCATGAGTGCTCACAGCTTACTGTCCTTGTACCACAGATAAAGGAAAAAGTTGGATGAGCTAGAGGAGCAGCAGGAGAGGCAAGGAGATGTGTGTGGCAGTGGCTAGGCAACCAAATAAGAACCTGCTTTAAAAACTTTTAAAGAACTATGCTTTGTTATCATGAATTGTAGTACTGTATGTGTGATTTGATGATGCTTCTACTAATTTTGATATCATGTTATTAAGGTCATGATAGTGTAGTTCGGATTTGATGAAAATGAAACAAAAGAAAAGTTTTTATTAAACTAAGAAAATCATTTTAAGTCTTCCGCTGTTATTTGTACATAGAGTATCGTAGCCCCGTCCCTTAGGGTTAGTAGGGAGGGCGGGAGTTACACGTCTGACATCTTGCACTGAAACAGTGCCTTAGAGATCTCAAATCTCTCATGCCTTGCTTGTCCCTGATATAGTTGGCGAAGATGCTCAACCATATCGTAAGCGCCCATCAACTCGTGTTGCTTCTGAAGCTCAGAGTTCATGATCGCGAGCATTAGACAAGACACATCTAATGCGTCGTCTTGATGCTTCTTGTAAGCATCTTTGTCTGCTCGCGGGGCATTGGCAGGAGGAGCCTCCGGAATGAGCTGCTCCAGAATGTACAGTTTACGTTCCAGGGTGAGAACTATTCTCAAGTTCCTGTACCAGTCCAGGAAATTCGCTCCGTTGAGCTTGTCCTTCTCAAGGACAGATCGCAGGGAGAAGGAATTCGTGTTTGACGTTAAGGTTATCTACAACAGAAAATTTGTAGAAATAAATATCATATTCTTTAAAAATCATTTAATTAGGCCTTTAACTAAATGATGCTCCCACTGAATACTATAATTCATGTGGGCCAAGATCCACATCATACTAACCCTTGAGTTAGCTTTGGCTAATACGCCCAAGGCTTAGTATGATCGGTAGGTAACGATTACCAATTACATCTCTATGCAACTCTTGTTTATAGGATCAAGATCCATATTTATATTAAAACTCGAGTTAGCTTTGGCTAATACGCCCGAGAGTTAATATAAACGTGATTTTGTCCTACCTTTCCAACTATTGGAAGAATGCCTATAGTTGACTCGATCCAACCGAGTAACTAGGAATACTCAATCTAATTGAGTTTGTATTCACCCATGCGTTGATAGGCGGGACCAAGATTATCCCTCCATACCCTACCAAGATAATATGTATTGCTCTGATTTGGCAGATTCAACAATACATGTGATCGAGGTAGTGATAGATATCATGGCACGGTTAGGTATTAGAGTTGAGTCGATTGAGATCTAATCTAATCGAAAGGGATGCATCTTGTGCACGACTTAGATCTAATCTAATCGCAAGGGTGCATCATGTGCACGACTTAGATCTAATCTAATCGTAAGACACTAATTAATTAACTACTTATTAAATATGCATCACATACACAAGCAATTAATTAATCTATTTGTGATTTAGTCATGGCCCTACTACGATCTTCTCAAGCCAATGAGAAGATCGATTGATCAACCTAGGGTCAACAGCTTCTCCAAGCTCCTCCCTTAGACCACCTTGTGTTGCTCGTGCCCGCCTCGGAACTCCGTCTCGTGTGGACCCTCCACCGCTCCAATTTGTACATTACAATTTGAAACTCGAGTTACATTCGAGTCTAAATCTAATTTACAACAAGAATATAAGAGAAGGCACGACGCGCAGGTCACGAATATAATACAACACTCGCAAACACATAACGGCACGCAAGCCGTATTATGAATTACAACACAATCCAATCATATTGGGGTTTTGGGCCATGACTATCATAAAATTAATATATAATTCAAAATTATATATTTTTCATAATTTTCTGTAATTTTAAAATTAATTTTTACAATTTTTACGAGTAAAATTTCCCGGCGGACCCGTTTAGCGGTTTCGGGCGCAATCGCAGAACGGATTCCTTTGCGGGGCCAGGGGCCGTGCCCCTACCCGCGATCTAACCATCGCGAGGGTTCCTTTGCGATTCAACAGCGCCTAAACCCGCTGTCCCAAAAACGATTTGGGCCGAGACATTGCCGTTTCGGAAAAATCTTCCCGGCGGGTTCGTTTTTAGCGATTTCGGGTGCAACCGCGGAGCAAATCCCCTTGCGGGGTTAGGGGAAGTACCCCTACCCGTGATCTAACCATCGCGAGTTGCTCCTAAGCGATCTAATGGCACCCAAGCCCGTTGTCCCCAAAAATTTTGGGGCGAAACGAAGCCGTTTTGGAAAAATCTTTCCGGTAGCCGAAGCCTACAAGTGCCGAGACACTTGTGCTTCGCTTCTACGGAAAAATTACCCATAAAAACTCGAAAATCATAATTTTACAGAAAATTACAGAAACTTTAGTTTTCATAAAACCAAAAACAAACTCGTACAAGCCTTGCACATGGCTTTGATACCACTGTTGGGTTCTTCGGGCCGCGAAAATCACTTTTCGCGTCGCGGAAACCCCGAATCACCCAAAGCCGTAGATCCGTGCAAGGAAAGCCGAACGAAAAATTACGAGTACGAGTTTCAAAAACCTTTTTAGATCTACTCCTAGATCTACATGTTAAGAGCTTTACCCTTGTTGCGTGCCCTTTCGCGTTCCCGCTCGTCCAAGGAGTTGCCGGATCTCTAGACCGTCAAGCGTCGGTCCTCTAGAAGTATCCACACGGACACGTAGGTGGAGAAAAACCTCACACAAAGGTGTGCTAGCACCTTAGTGAGATTCGGCCAAGCAAGGAGGAGAGGGAGAGGGAGAGCTTGAGAGGAAGAAGAAAGAAGATACACCACTTGGAATGAAAAATGAATTCACATTCAAACCCAAAGTGGCCGGCCACTCTCAATAGTGAAAACTCCCAAATTAATTGCATTAATTGCAATTAATATGAATCCATTAAATAGAATGGCTTTGTAACTTCCATGAGGTGGCACCTATGATGATGTGGAGTAACATCATTGGTCCACTTCAATGCCAACTCACCAATGAGGTGGCATAAAGTCAAGTCAAACTTGACTTTTAATCTTCCTCTCAAGTCAAGTCAAACTTGACCAAATCTCTTCCATGGTTGATCGAATCCAACCATTTGATTCAAGCCAACTGAATAAAATGAATCTAATTCATTTAATTAAACTGATTCAATGAGTTAAAATCAAAATTAGACACATTGAACACATGAATCAACTTGAGTCAAACTCAAGTTAGCCCAATTAGGATTACTCTTAATCCAATTTGATTCATCAAATGAATCTAATCCTCTTGGTTCATCATATGAACCTAATCTCCATCTAATTGCCCTAAGTGTGTGACCCTATAGGTTCTTGTAACGTTGGCAATGCCCTAAACCCATTTAGAAGCATAAGTAATGAGCGGTATCTAGAAACACATCATTACTACCCAAGTTACAAGAATGTCGAGATCCGACATCACCTTGTGACTACTAATTGTGACTCCTCACAATATGTGACATTGTCCTTCTATCCTAGACATCTAGATTGATCAATATGAGGCATAGACCGTGTCATCCTCTAATCAATCTAAATCTTGAACTCCAAGTAGACTCACTCGATCAAATGAGCTCAACATTTAATGTTGACTCATTTGGGCATGGCCATGCACTTAGTGGTCTCACTCTATCAAGAATACTGATGTCGCTCCCGTCATATGGGAGTGATAGATCCCATCTACATCACTCACATCTCTCTACATAATTCGTTATATACCCAGTAATCGCCTTTATAGTCCACCCAGTTACGGGTGACGTTTGACGAAACCAAAGTACATAACTCCTTATGTAGGGATCCATGGTGACTTCAGGTCTAAGGACTAATAGTCATACTAATAGCCACATGAGAAAGTATATGACACTCATATAACGATCCATGATACTTTCTCATGGCGGGTCATTCAGTATACATTCTCCATTGTATACCCATGTGTCAGCTTGATATCTCTATATCCATGACTTGTGAGATCAAGTCATCGAGCTGACCTACATGCTAGTCTTATTGCATTAACATTGTCCCTGAATGTTAATACTCGACTAAGAATGATTTAGAGTAGTGTTCCCTATATCATCTCACTATCAATTCAACTAATCGATTGATATAAGTATGAACCTACTACTCAAGGACGCTATTATACTTAGTCTATTTGGCACTAATACAAATAAGTATAGTAACCAAACAAATGCCTTTATTAATATACAAGAATATGATACAATGAGTCCATACAATCATCAAATGATTGGCTCTAGGGCTCTAACTAACAGATAGTGGATGCTCCAAGCACATGACTGGAGATAGACTGAAATTCACTAAGTTGAAACTCAAGGACCTAGGGGCTGTTACGTTCGGCGATGATGGAACCCTTAAGGTAATCGGAATAAGTAATATTTAATTAAATTCTGATTTTTATATTCAAAAAGTCTTATTGGTTGAACAATTTAGCTTCAATTTACTTAGTATTAGCCAATTATGTGACTCAAGATATTTAGTCATATTTTCAAAAACTAAATGCATAATTAGGAATATTAATTATTCTGAAATCACACTTAAGAGAATTAGGAAAAAGAACATTTATACTATATACTTACCTACCTCCTCACTAGAGTGTCTATTAACACAACAAAAAGAAACTGATTATGCTAGAGGAGTCTGGGTCACACTCATACTAGACTCATTTCAAAAATGAGTTAAAATGGTTTAGTTAGAGGTCTGCCTAAATTAAAGTTTATTGAAAATTCAAATTGTGATGCTTGTCAACAAGGTAAACAAACCAAGTCAAACCACAAGTTAACCAACTTAAACAGAACAACTTCTATACTTGAGCTCCTTCACCTAGACTTGTTTGTTTCACACAGACCCAAGTCACTAAGCAAAAACCAATATTACTTAGTAATAATCGGTGACTACTCAAGATTTACTTGGGTAAAATTCCTAAAACTAAAGATGAAACCTTCAATGTTTTTAAAATATTCTGCAAATTAATAGAAAATGAAAAGGATACTTAGATAAAAAAGAATTAGAAGTGACCATGGGGGAGAATTTGAAAACCACAAATTTATTGAATTTTATGAAATTAATGGTTACAAACATGAATTTTCATGCCCTAAGCCCCCCCCCCCCCAACAGATAAAATGGTCTAGTAGAACGGAAAAATAAAACCCTATAAGAAGTCGTTAGGACCATGTTGAATGAATATAAACTATCTAATCAATTCTGGGCTGAAGTAATTAATACACCCTGCTATAAAGAAAATAAAATTTTAATTAATAAATATCAAAATAAAACACCTTATCAAATATACTATAATAAAATCCCTAATTTAAATTATCTAAAGGTATATGTATGTAAAGTGTTCATTCTAAATACTAAAGACCACCTAGGAAAGTTTACATCAAAAACAACCCAAGGAATATTTTTAGGATACTCAACAACCAGTAGGGCATATAGAGTTTTTAACAAAAACACCCTTAAAGTTGAAGAAACTATAAATGTAATTTTTGATGAAGAAAATAACCTACCTAATGTAGCAAATGAAAATATCAATTCAGAAAATCTTAACTCAAGAAACTTAGAAGATGATGAAGAAATTTCACTTGAACCTAGTGAATTACCATAACTAGTTATTAACCCAATTATAAGACCAACTAGAACAAGTACCAATCACCCATCCGACCGAATTTTGGGTGATCTAACTCTAGGGGTCAGAACTAGGTCATCTTATAGAAACCTAAGTCAAATAGCTCTCATTTCCAAAATTTAACACAAAACTATAGACAAAGCCCTACTAGATCTAGACTGGACATTAGCAATGTAAGAGGAGTTATCTCAATTTGAAAGAAACCAAGTCTGAGAATTAGTACCTAAACCCATTAACAAAACTATAATTGATACTAAATGGGGTTTTAGAAACAAATTAAATAATCAGGGTGAAATAGTTAAAAACAAAGCAAGATTAGTAACTAAAGGGTTCAACCAAGTAGAAGGGTTAGACTACGATGAAACCTACGCCCCGGTAGCCAGACTTGAATCTATTAGGATGTTGCTGGTCTATGCTGCACATAAATGATTCAAGCTATATCAAATGGATATAAAATTCACTTTCTTAAACGAATTTATCAAAGAAGAAGTATATGTAAGCCAACTCCCAAGATTTGAAGACTTAGAACATCCAAACCATGTTTTTAGGCTAAAAAAGACCCTATATGGACTAAAACAAGCACCTAGGGCTTGGTATGAACGTTTGTCTAATTATCTAATATCAAAAGCGTTCAACCAAGGTCAGATAGATCCAACCCCATTTGTAAAAATCTTAGAAAAAGATATTTTTATAGCCTAAATTTACGTAGATGATATAATTTTTGGATCAACCAACTCTAAATTTTTAAAAGAATTTACCAAATTAATGAAAAATAAATTTGAAATGAGTTTGATAGGTGAACTTAACTTTTTCCTAAGTTTATAAATTAAACAAACCAAAGATGGAATTTACATCTATCAAACTAAATATGCTAAGGAACTAGTTAGAAAATTTGGAATGAAAAACTCAAAAAATATTAATACACCAATGACTACTAATATTAAAATTGACTCAGACTTAGAAGATAAACCAGTAGACTTGAAATACTATCGAAGTGCGATAAGGAGTCTATTGTACCTAAATGTGAGTCGACCAGACATTCATTTTACAGTAGGTATGTGTGCAAGATACCAATCTTGTGCAAAAGAGTCTCACTTAACCTTTATCAAAAGAATACTTAGGTATATTAAGGGAACTTTAAATGTAGGACTCTGGTACCCTAGATCTTGCACCCTTGACCTGACTGGCTATTTTGACTCAGACTATGCCAGGTGCAAACTAGATAGAAAGAGCACAAGTGGTAACTGTCAATTTCTAGGTCAATGTCTAGTACGTTGGTCAAGCAGAAAGTAACACTGTGTTGCTTTATCTACCACTGAAGTTGAGTATATAGCCCTAGATGAATGTGCATCTCAATTATTATAGATGATGCATACCCTAAAAGACTATCAACTAGAATATCAAAATATAAAAATTTCAATTGATAACATAAGTTCAATTAATCTAACCAAGAATCTGATTCATTACTCAAGGACTAAACACATAGAAGTAAAACACCACTTTGTAAGGGATCACGTAGCTAAGGGTGATATTGTACTTAACTATGTTGAGTCAAAATCAAACCTGGCTGACATATTCACAAAATCGTTACCTGAACTTGAGTTCAGTGCACTTAGAAGACAAATAGGAATGTGCTTAGCAGAATAGAATTAATTACTATATTGTTTAAATCAACCTTTTTTTAATTTAGTTTTAATCCTAGGAAAAATGTTTTTCCAAAATTCCAAATTTTGTTAGTTTTTCAAAAATCTGATTTAGCCTAGGAATTTACCCCTAGATATCAAGTACCCCTAGTATCATCCAGAGCATCTCACAAGCACACTAGGTTTAACTTGCTTGTGCTTTAAAATACTTAGAATAGTGTGAGATGCATAGGGTATTGCCTAGACTTAAGAATGCTTATGTCTGTGCATCGACATAAGTCTGGGCGTTAAATATCAAAGTACATTAATCAAGTATCCTGTATTAGTCAAAACTAACTGGATCACTAACTTGCTTAACCAAGTGAAAATTATTGCCCTCTAGGTAAACAACTAGTAGCTAGTGATTAGATATGTGGCTATGTTAAGTATTTTGATTTAACTTTTAGTTACTCATGCTTGGACTGTAGAACTTTTAAATAAATCTTTTAAAGGTGGCCTTGGCAAAAGTTATTTAAATCATGTATTTTTAAATTTGGATATCATAAAAAGCTTCTTTTTTAAAATTTTTTCAAATATTCTAAAAAGACTTGGTTGCAGAATACTTTAAAGTTTTATCCATTATTTTTCCTTAAGTGTTCTTAAAAATCCTTATCATACTTTTGTTTGAAAAAATCTTAAAGTTTTAACATCTATTTTCTACAAACTTTTAGCTAAACTACTTTACAAGTCAAAACTTTTCCTTAGCTAAATTAACCACTAACTTAGTTTTTGAGATTATGATTTCACTTGGTTAAAAATCTTACAATTAAATATCTTTTGAAATTAAGGATTTAAAATCTAGTATTCCTTTTGAAAAGTTTCTTTAACTCAAAGATAGCTAAGCCACTTTTCAAGTCCAAAACTTTTTCTTTATGCTAAAAATATCTTTTATAAACTTAGTTTCTGAAATTTACTTTTACAAGACCCCATACATGACTTTTGATAAAAAGTTTTTACTTAGCTAAAATGTCTTCAAAATATTTTGCATACTTTGTCTTCTTTAAGTTTAAAGTTTTCTAAGGCTAAACTCTATTTTTGAAAGCTATGTTTATATCTTCAAAACCTCTGAAAAGGTAATATCTTTTTCGAAGTTATTATTAGCGAAACTTTTAGCTAAGGCCAATGATCACTTTATCAATTTTTTCTTACTTTACCCTCTTTTTATTGATAATTTTGATATATGGCAAAGGGGGAGAGTATAGAAAATTTAAAGAAATAAGGAGATAAGGAAATTCAAAAGTAAAGTTTTTTGAGGAGCTTTTATTAAGGGGGAGTCTTTATACTTAAGCTTTCACTAAGGGGGAGCTCTATACATAAGTTTATGTTTGTACTATCATGCTTATACTTGTACTATCATGCTTATGTTGTCTTTGAAAATACTTTATACTATTGTTTTACTTAACTTTGAATTTTTGTTGCCATAATCAAAAAGGGGGAGATTGTTGATGCGGTAGCATCTGACGATCGAACTCAAGTTTTGATAATATCAAAGGAATTCAAAGTTAAGGTTAATTATTATCTAACATGTGTGAATGAGATTTTTTAGGAAAGTCCTAACTATGGTTAGACAGACGGAAAACCCTAGGGGGTGGTAACCCTAGGTCCTAGGGGTAGTAACCCTAGGTGGAGGAAAACCCTAAGGGTCAGCAACCTTAGGTCCTAGGGGGTGGTAACCCTAGGTGGTGAAAATTCCTAAGGGGGAGTAACCTTAGGTCCTAAGGGGTGGTAACCCTAGGTGGCAGAATACCCTAGGAGGTGGTAACCCTAGGTCCTAGGGGGTGGTAACCCTAAGTAGAAAGTCCAGTCGGTCTGGAGGACCGGACTGGCATTAGGTATGCTCTCCTGAGTGGAGTAGGGGAGGACGTGTTCCCTAGAAGAGGGAACAGTAGGCGTTGGTTCGACCTAGGGTTTCCATTCAGAAATTCGAAGTTAGAACTGAACAGTCTGGAGACTGTCAAAATATTTTATTATCATGTTTATTATGTGCTAACTTTGTTTTGCAGGATATATGATTATTTTGTGGACTAATATATTTTGCAGGGATAAAAGAGCACATTATGCCTTGGATGAACAGTACCCGAGGCACCCTCATGGAGCTTGGTGGCACCTCGAGTCAAAGGAGAAGATGTGCGCGCAGCAAGGCTGGAGGCGCCCTCATAGAAGCTTGAGGCACCTCAGACAGGCTTGAAGGCTCCTTCAAGGGGTATGGAGGCGCCTTTAAGAGGATCAGTGATGACTTCTTCAGTGCTCATCCGAGCTGTTGACTCGGCAGTGATGGAGGTGCCCTGAAGGGGCTTTGAGGTGCCTTCAACAACCATTATATGCAGATCTCGACCAGCAGCTCCATTCATCAATTCCCAAACGATCCTTCTTTCACGTGCTGCTCAAGAGATGTTCTAGAAGTGCAATAACAAGCCACCGATAACCCGGAGCCTCAGTTTTATGATTTCTAATTGTCCGTATAATTTCTAGTCCATTTAATTGTAATATTCAATTGTACTCTTTTGCGAAATTAAAGTTTTTGCCCACCGAAAGCGATCAACGATCACGGGCCTTGGAGTAGGAGTCGCCCTAGGCTCTAAACCAAGTAAATACTTGGGTTGTTTTGTGTTGTGTTTTCTTATTCTGATGCTCTTTACTCGTACGTTTTTCGAATGCGAAAAGTGAAAGCCAAGAGTGCTATTCACCCCCCCCCCTCCACCTCTAGTGCTTCTCGATCCGACACCCCTAGCACTGACATTAGGTTCCGTGCAGAGGAACTTAGGGTGTCCACAAGGTGTCTAGAAAGGAGAAAATAAAAAGTATAATCAGGGTTCATCCACCTAAGAGTTATAGGTCATGGAGTTGGAACTTGTGTATCAAATCATGTTAATACGTTGTATTGTTCCTTTCATTTGTATAGAACAAATTTTATTTATATATATTTAAACTGTTCAAACTATTCATGTGTTAAATAGTCAAAAAAATGTAAATAACAATTCATCCCTCTAGCAATGATAATTCTACATATATATAGCATTTTCTTCAACATATACATTATTTTTATAATATGTATACAATTTAAATAAATAAAAATACATGTAGTATCAAATTTTATTTCACCAATCAAGATGGATAATAAAATTTATTCTCCATCTTTACAATATGATCAACAATAACAATGACAAACTTGGTGACCATTTCATACTTTACATTCCCCTCCTCTACATGAATTTGAACACCAAGTGTTGCACGCACTAGTATCACTAGCTCATCTAAAACTTGTTTGTTGTCTATCACCCCATTTTTTATAATCTGAACAACAATTGGTAGCAACAGAGCTACCTATAATTTTAACCAAAAAAGAATAGTCAACATTAGGATATATGAACAATATGTAACAAATAAATTCAATAAAATTTGCATGGAATATTTAAATGGTGTTTACTTACTTGCAAGGCATATAGTTGTAAATAAAAGAAATACACAAAGAATTGAAACTCGAGACATTATGTAGTACTAATTAACTTTTGAGTTTTTTGTATTTTGTATTTATTGTGTAATTATAATAGTGGTGCAAGATGAGTATATATATTGTTCCGAGAAGTGAAAATAGGAGAGTACAATTAAAAGAAAATATATATAACAAATAACATAACCGATCCTATAATTAGTAGCAAAGTGGTCATACACTTTTAGAAAGCTTACTATATTTATCTACTTTTCAATTATGTTTTGTCATATATATAGAAAGAATGTAATATTTATCGACTATATAATTTTTTTATATATATCAGTTATTTAATTATAGGAAACATATTATATATACTATACACTTTTAGAAAAAATACTATATACAAAATTGTTAATGAACATTTTGCTACACAACATTTTACAAAATACAACTTTTTGAAATCCACGTCATTCTTTCTTTCTATTTTATTATTTTAAAATCAACATTTCCTCTCATCTTTCTCCTTGCGATAGAATTACTATTTTAACTAGTTGAAACTTATTACTTTAGCACATAGAAATTATAAATTTTATTTTGTGACTTACTACTTTATGAAAAAAAATATTTAGAAGTAAAATGATACTTAAAATTAGAAGTGAGGCTTGTATTTTTTAACCTACCTATTCTAAATGATATTTACTTCATCAATCTTATAACCCAAATAATTATCATATATTATTTCGTAATTAATAATTGTTGAAGTAAACAATGGCAAAGTGTAACAAAAAAATACACATAGTGAAAATATGAGAAGCGGATGAAAATACGAGGGTTGAGGGCTACGCTTGCTGTTGGAAGAGGGCAACAAGTGATGTTACATTTCTTGCTTGTGTGAGAAGATAAAGGAGAAGAAAAGACAACATTTGTGCTTGAGAAAAAAACTCTAGGTTTATTGCCATTGGTGAAGAGAATAAGGAGGAAGTGGAAAAGAAGATGAAGGGAAAATAAAAGAGAGGGATAAGCAAAGGCACAACGGTGGTGTATAACATAGCAGCGGTTGTAGTGTATGTGGGGAGGAAAGGGAAAAAAAATGGAAAGATAAGGTTTCTTCAAGAAAATACCATAATTCATTTTAAACCGATCGAATCTGTTTTATCCTTAATCAACTCTAAATCTATCCGAAGTTGAACTAACAAATGTGGGGCAGGATAGTAATTATCAATTGAGCTAATGAGAAGACAAAATTAAGGAGACGGCCAAAAAAGAAACCACTAAAGGGAAACTTTTATTATGAATAGGGAATTAATTCCTCAAACTAATTAGATGTTTATATAGACTCTAAATTCTAATACCCATAAAAAGTAAAGAAATTCTAATGCACAAACTCCAATTTCTATCTTCTAAACACAGAAAAAAGACATAAAAAAAGAAAATTTATTAATAGACTCATAATCTTAAATTCCTAAATGGTCTCAAAATATATAATTATAGAAAAATAGATATTTACAAAAATACTTAAAATATCAAAACTACCAAAAATAAAATAAAACCCAAAAATTACCAAAAAAATAAAAATAAAAATTATTAAAAAATATTTATAAAAATCTTTGAATCCTCTTATATCAACCACCTTGGGTTAGAAAAACTCATTCTGTTTGGATTTCCTGTTCGACATCCAATCTTTCGACGTCCAGTGCTTCCTCAAATGTCATGTCCACTAGCCCCATTGTGTTGGTTGCTATTCGGAATATCGTATCGGTTCCCCTTAACAAAAATTTTGTACAAGTCCTGAACCTTTCCTAACAACCTATTGTGTTCTTTAGAAATTAAACTTGAAATCGCAAATAGAAGTTAACATTATTGATTTCAAATTCAACTTATCTATTCTTTGAGGTTTAGACTTGGTTAGCAAACGATGCTTAATATTATTAATCCAAATACACCTATGTTACAAATTTGATTAAATATTTATTTCAAAGTTTGGCTTCCAGGTCAAACGTGGTAAGGCACTAGGCCTTCTTGGGTATAGGATCATCCACCACTGCCTAAACAAAGCCTTACAAAGAAAACCAATATTTAATCTCCTTATAGTAACCCTAGGTTTAACCATTAAGAACAATCGAATCACAAGATCAAAAAAAAAGAAACATAAATTTGATAGCCTAGAATCACTAGCCTCTTGTGTTTGGTATTTCAAGATCTAAAGAAAAAGAAAACTAGTTATGATGCGGAAACTAATAACTAGTTATACCTTTTATAGCTTATAGACCTCATGGTCTTCTGTCGTATTCTCTTCTTATCTCGGACGTCGTGTGGGCGACGATCTACCGAGATGAGAATCCACCCAAGCCTCCTTCTTCTCCTTGCAAGTTTCGGCCACCAAGAATCTCCTAGAGATGAAGGTCTTCGGCCACCAACCAAGCTCCAAGGGATGCAAAGAAACAAAGCCTCCTTTCTCTACTTCTTCTCTAAGAAAAATCCGGCCACCAAGAGTCTCCTAGAGAGTTGATGCCGCCGGCCAAAGAAGAGGAAAAGGACGAGAGGATGAGGGCCAGCCACACCAAGGAAGAGAGGAGAGG
The DNA here is from genome assembly GCF_018446385.1 of Zingiber officinale. Taxonomy (NCBI): domain Eukaryota; kingdom Viridiplantae; phylum Streptophyta; class Magnoliopsida; order Zingiberales; family Zingiberaceae; genus Zingiber; species Zingiber officinale. The sequence continues at coordinate 47,330,164 of NC_055986.1, forward strand.
AAATAATAGATGTGTTGTTGTGAGGTGAGGCACCTCTACCCTCTCTTTTATATTCCTTGGTCTTGGCAAAGAAGGAAAGTTTATAATTAAAACTTCCTTTTATTCTTTGCCAATGTATCAAAAGGAAAATTTAATTAAAAATTTCCTTTTAATCCTCTAATGGTCGGCCACCTCATTGTCCTTCAAACAAGGAAATTTTAAACAAAAATTAAAACTTCCTAATTTGTTTCCAGAAATTTTTAAAATAAAAATTTCTCTTTTAAAAATTCCCTTCATGGTTGGTTATAAAAGAAACTTTTATAAATTAAAATCTCTTTATTAAAACATGTGGATGATTACTAAAGGGAAAGTTTTCTCTAAAATTAAAATCTTCCTTTTAACTACAAATAAGGAAAGATATCAAACCTTTCTCTTAATCCTTTCTAGACACTTATAAAAGGAAAGATTTAATTTTAAAACTCTTTTTTAAATCATGGCTTCCACATAAGAAATGATTTTAAAAAATAAAATCCCTTTTATTTAATTGTGGTCGGCCGCCTAAGCTTGGGTTCAAGCTAGGGCCGGCCACCAACTCACCTTGGTTTGGCCGACCCTAGCTTGGGCTCGAAGCTAGGCTTGGCCGGCAACCTTAAGGTGGGTAAGAAGGTGGGTATGGGTGGGTATAAGACTTTATAAATAAGAGGCTACGACAGGGACTGAGAGGAGGATTTGGTTTTAGTCTCGCGATAAACTTGAGCTTCCCGTGTTCGCCCCGAACACCCAACTCGAGTTTATCAATAATAATTCATACCACTAAAGAGTTATTATTGAACTACCGCACAAATCCCATATATGGGCTCCTTCTTATCATAAGTGTGCTAGTCTCCCTGTGTTTAAGATATCAAATGTCCACTAATTAAATGAGTTACTAACAACTCACTTAATTAATATCTAAGTCCAAGAGTAGTACCACTCAACCTTATTGTCATGTCAGACTAAGTCCACCTGCAGGGTTTACACGACAATTCTTATGAGCTCCTCTTGGGGACATTATTAACCTAGATTGCTAGGACACAATTTCCTTTTATAATCAACAACACACACTATAAATAATACCATTTCTCAACTTATCGGGCCTATTGATTTATCGAACTAAATCGCACCCTTTGATAAATTAAAGAAATAAATATTAAGTATATGTGCTTGTTATTATATTAGGATTAAGAGCACACACTTTCTTAATAACAGAGGTCTTATTCTTTTATTTAGTCAGTATAAAAAGAAACTACCTCAAATGGTCTTGCTCAATACACTCAGAGTGTACTAGTGTAATTTTATAGTCAAGATAAACTAATACCAAATTACACTACAACTATTCCAATGGTTTGTTCCTATCCATCTTAGTCATGAGCTGCTGTTTATAATTTATAAGGAACTGATAACATGATCTTTTGTGTGTTACACCACATACCATATTATCTATAATATAAATTAATTGAACAACTATACTTAGTACATAAATGTAGATATTTGACCAATGTGATACTTTATTTCAAAAATAATGTTTATAAAAAGCTAGGCTTTTAGTATACATTCTAACATCTCCCACTTATACTAAAAGACTATGTTGTCATAAACGCTGTCATATATCTGATTCCCATTCCTTCAATATTTCGATCAAAAGCTTTCGCCAGAAGAGCCTTAGTGAAATGATCTACCAGGTTATCTGCTGATGCAATCATGGCGACAACAACTTCTCCTCACTTTACGATGTCTCGTATCAGGTGGTACTTATGCTCTATGTGTTTACTCGCCTTATGGGCTCGTGGTTCCTTCGAGTTTGCTACTGCACCGCTATTATCACAATAAATTGTGATGATTTTTGGCAAACCAGGAATCACATCTAAGTCCATCAAGAAGTTCTTAAGCCACACAGCTTCTTTGGCTGCCTCAGAGGCTGCTACATACTCAGCTTCCATGGTTGAGTCTGAAACGCATTTTTGCCTAACACTCCTCCATGAAATGGCTCCACCTCCTAAAGTAAATACATAGTCTGATGTAGACTTACTATTGTCCCTATCTGATTAGAAGTCAGAATCCGTGTAACCCACAGGGAGCAAATCATCTGACTGGTAAATTAGCATGTAATCTCTAGTTCTTCCCAGGTACTTTAATATATGCTTTACAGCAGTCCAATGTCCTTATCCAGGGTCACGTTGATATTTACTAACCATGCCTACGATAAAACAGATATCTGGTCTCGTACACTGCATTGCATACATTAGGCTTCCAACAGCCGAAGCATAAGGAACTGCCTTCATGTTCTCTATCTCCTTTGATATCTTCGGAGACATCTCTTTAGATAAAGCTACTCCATGCCTGAAAGGTAGAAAACCTTTCTTGGAATCTTGCATGCTAAAACGAGCTAGGATTGTATCGATATATAAATCTTGGGATAAGCACAACATTATTTTCTTGCGATCCCTTATTACTTTGATCCCGAGAATATGTGTGCATTCTCCTAAGTCCTTCATATCGAATTGCTTGGAAAACCATACCTTACTTCTGACAACACTTTAATATTGTTTCCAACTAACAAAATGTCATCTACGTATAGTACAAGAAATACCACCACGTTTCCATCACACTTCTTGTATACACATGACTCATCCGGACACTGAATAAATCAATATGACTGGATTACTTCATTAAACCAGATGTTTCAAGACCTTGAAGCTTGCTTCAGTCTATAAATAGACCGATTGAGCGTACACACTAGATGCTCTTTGCCCTTTGCAATAAACCCCTCTGGTTACTTCATATGGATGTTTTCTTTAAGACTTGCGTTAAGGAAAGCTGTCTTGACATCCATTTGCCGAACCTCATAATCCATATGAGCGACAATAGATAAGAGTATCCGGATAGACTTAAGCATGACTACCAGAGAAAAGTTTCCTAATAATTGATTCTCTCTTTCTGAGTGTACCCTTTCGCAACAAGCCTTACTTTGAAGGTTTCCACCTTCCCATCTGTCCCTCTTTTCCTTTTGTAGATCCACTTACATCCAATAGCTTTTACACTATTTACTGCTTCTACTAGCTCCTAGACTTTGTTAGAATACATAAATTATATTTCTGAATTCATTGCTCTTTGCCAAGATGCTGCATCTTTATCTTAGAGTGCTTCGTCATATGTATGGTGATCAGGTTCATGCTTAACTGGGATCAAGTCCGAAGACTCTCCCAAAAACATGAATCTTTCAGGTTGCCTCACAACCCTCCCACTACGATGAGGCACTGTCTGTGGTTGTGTATTATTTGTGATACGTGTTGCAGTTTCTTGTGATATTTCATCTTGTACTGTTGGTACTAGATTAGACGTATCCTCTCTAATTTCTTCTAGAACAATTTCACTCAGGGGCTTGTGGTTCATTACATAATCTTCCTCTAAAAATCGAGCATTGGTGCTGATAATGATCTTCAGATTTTAAGGATTATAAAACAAACCACCTTTCGTTCCTTTAGGATATCCCACAAACAGACAAACTTCTGTACGTGATTCCAACTTGTCAGTATTTCCCTTCAGCACATGTGCTAGAGTACCCCATATTCGAATATGACTCAGACTAAGCTTACGCCCATTCCATAATTCCATGGGAGTAGAGGGTACTGATTTAGAAGGTACCATATTCAAAATGTACACTACTATTTCCAGGGCATATCCCCAAAACGAATTTGGTAATTCTGAATAACTCATCATCTATCTAACCATTTCCATAAGAGTCATATTCCTTCATTCTGCCACACCATTCTATTGGGGTGTACCAGGTGCAGACAATTGGGATTGAATCTCAGCCTCTGATAAGTAATTTCTAAACTCTCCAAAGAGGTATTTTCCACCACGATCAGACCGTAGTGTCTTGATACTTTTACCATGATGTTTCTCCACATCAGCCTTATACTATTTGAACTTATCAAAGCATTCATACTTATAGCACATCAAGTAAATGTACTCATATCTCGAATAGTCGTCTATGAAAGAGATAAAATATTCAAAACCACCTATTTCCCGGATAGACATAGGACCACACAAATCAAAATGAACTAATTCTAACACATCTTTGGCTTTATACCCCTTGGCCTTAAAATGTCTCTTGGTCATTTTACCTTCCAAGCTAGATTCACAAGTTGGAATGTTTTCCAACACTAATGAACCCAAGAGTCCATCGGCTATTAGCCTTTGAATCCTACTTAAGTTAATATAACCAAGCCTTAGATGCCAAAGATATGTTTGGTTCATTTCCAATGGTTCCTTTCTCTTATTAAAATTAGAAGATGTGTTATTAATTTTCATTTGTAGCTTTGTGGGAGAAATTGGATTTAAAGTATACAAATTGCCTACTAATGTACTAGAACAGGTAATAACCCTATTCTTCTTGATAACTACTTTGTCATCAAAAGAAACAAAATATCCATCCATAAACAATTTAGAAACTCAAATTAAATTCTTTCTAAAAGTTGGTACATAAAGATAATTTCTTAAAACCAAAGTTTTATTCCTATCAAATGATAAGTAGACGTCTCCCACTGCAATAGCCGCCACTTTTGTAGCATTGCCCTTATAGACGGTTATCTCTCCCTCATATAGTCACCAAATTTCCTAGAACCCCTGCAATATATTGCAGACATGATCAGTGGCTCCTGTATCTAAACACCAGGTGTTGGTAGATAACACCGCTAAACATGTTTCAACCACTAGAAAATAAGATATACCTTTATTGTTCTCTCTTCTATGAGGACGGTCAGCCTTCCAATGTCCCGACTGCTTGCAAATGAAGCACTTGGCCTTCGGCTTCTTCATTCCTGCTTTAAGTCCAGTACCTAGAGATTGTTTCACTTTCTTTGCCGAGCCAGCTTGTTTCTTGTTCTTCTTCTTGCCTTTTGACTTAGAAGTAGAAACATTTTAAGCAAAGTGAACCTTATAATTATGACGAAATAACCCTTCTACTGCCTGAAATTCTATCAGTAGTTCTGCTAATGAATACATTCTTTTATTCATATTATAGTCCAGGCGAAACTGCTCAAAACTTCTGGGTAGCGTTTGGAGAATAATATCGACCTGGGTTTCCCCATCGATTTCAGCTCTAAGGATTTGTATCTCGTTCAATTAAGCCATCATCTTCAGGATATCATCTCTTACGGGTGTCCCTTCTGACATGGTGGCTGTCATCAATTTTCTCATTGCCTAGCTGCTCGATTCTGGTGTCCGAAGAGTTCCTTGAGACTGTTCATCATATCATAAGTAGTTGGTAAGTCATTATGCTAATATTGCAGCACATTTGACATTGAAGCCAAAATGTAACACCGCATCATCTCATCTGCCATTACCCATTTCCTATGTTACTCAATCTCCTCTTCACTAGAATCACTATTAGGCACATTAGGGACCTCTAATAGTACAAACTTATAGCCTTCAGCTATTAGGATAATGTCCAGGTTTTCTTTCAGTATAATGGCCAGTGGGTTGAAAGTCATCCCATGAATCACAAAATAAAATTTTGGTCAAGACTCTAAATTTAGAATAATATTGATTCCTCAAAAAATACTATTTAAATTTACCAACACCTCAAAACACCGTGAATTTTGCATGACACGTTAGTGTGGGCGTATACAAATTCAACATTTGTAAGAGGAGGTTTTACCCATTAATTTTGTTATCTTGTCATCGTAACTTTATGACAAATAAAATTAATAGTTGGTTTTCCTTTGGTCATGCAAAAAATAGCAGTGACTCCGTTGGGGAGGATACTATTAGATGCGCCTAAGTGTATACCATTACTTGATACTTAGTCCATTAAATATGATTGTGCCCCTTCAGTTGGAGAAGATCGCATGCTCCTAAATAATTTCCTATAACCATCCATAAAGGAAGTTTGATCTAGTGATCTGCAAACAAACTCATCCGTTGTGGAGGGAGGCACTCAGAGCCAACACGCAAGTTTGTTTCATCACTTACAAACTAGTAATGGAGACCGTGGAATTTATTTAAAATCCCTCTCCCACTTAGTTATTTAGGGTGAGGAATTTTTTCATGCAAGCACACATCACATGCACACACACATCACAGTAAATAAAAGCAATAAATATGGAAATTAATTTTCCAACTATTATGGCTTCTTCCATCACTGTCCTCCGTGTGCTGTCAGCCCTAGGGTTCATGTCATCGGGTCCATCGAGCTTCCTTTTCTACTGCGCCTTTGGTCCTCTAATAGTTCCATGCCTCGCAAGGATACGATCCGCGACAAATATAGAATTTTACATATATTGATCCTATATTCCACAAGGGAATGTACATGAAGTATAGATCAATTCAAATGTAAAATCCTAGGGCCAATACAGCTCCTACTGTATTTAATAAATACAATCATGCACACACATAAAATGCCCATGACATGTCCAAGAGTCCAATCACACACAATCACATTAAGCCATAATAGTTGGAGCCTGCAACTACAGAGTAAGCATATCCTACTATTATCTTGCCTAAATTATGTATGACATGTGCATAATTAAACTGAAAACCAAACACACAGAGGCAAACCCTAGCTCTGATACCATTTGTTGGTTGCTATTCGGAATATCATACCGGTTCCCCTGTACAAAAATTTTGTACAAGTCCTGAACCTTTCCTAACAACCTATTGTGTTCTTTAGAAATTAAATTTGGAATCGGAAATAGAACTTAACATTATTGATTCCAAATTCAACTTATCTATTCTTAGAGGTTTAGACTTGGTTCACAAACGATGCTTAACATTATTAATCCAAATACACCTATGTTACAAATTTGATTAAATATTTATTTCAAAGTTTGGCTTCCAAGTCAAACGTGGCAAGGCACTAGGCCTTCTTGGGTATAGGATCATCCACCACTGCCAAGACAAAGTCCAAGAGTAGTGCCACTCAACCTTATTGTCATGTCGGACTAAGTCCACCTGCAGGGTTTACAAGATAAATTTTATGAGCTCCTCTTGGGGACATTATAACCCTAGATTTCTAGGACACAGTTTCCTTTTATATTCAACAACACACACTATAAATAATACCATTTCTTAACTTATCGGGCCTATTGATTTATCGAACTAAATCACACCCTTTGATAAATTAAAGAAATAAATATTAAGTATATGTACTTTTTATTATATTAGGATTAAGAGCACACACTTTCATAATAACAGAGGTCTTATTCTTTTATTTAGTCAGTATAAAAAGAAACTACCTCAAATGGTCTTGCTCAATACACTCAGAGTGTACTAGTGTAATTTTATAGTCAAGATAAACTAATACCGAATTACACTACAACTTTTCCAATGGTTTGTTCAATCCATCTTAGTCATGAGCTGTTGTTTATAATTTATAAGGAAGTGATAACATGATCTTCTGTGTGTTACACCACATACCATATTATCTACAATATAAATTAATTGAACAACTATACTTAGCACATAAATGTAGACATTTGACCAATGTGATACTTTATTTCAAAAATAATGTTTACAAAAAGCTAGGCTTTTAGTATACATTCTAACATCTCCCACTTATACTAAAAGACTATGTTGTCATAAACGCTGTCATATATCTGATTCCCATTCCTTCAACATTTCGATCAAAAGCTTTCGCCAGAAGGGCCTTAGTGAAAGGATCTATCAGGTTATCTGCTGATGCAATCTTGGCGACAACAACTTCTCCTCGCTTTACGATGTCTCGTATCAGGTGGTACTTGCGCTCTATGTGTTTACTCGCCTTATGGGCTCGTGGTTCCTTCGAGTTTGCTACTGCACCGCTATTATCACAATAAATTGTGATGATTTTGGGTAAACCAGGAATCACATCTAAGTCCATCAAGAAGTTCCTAAGCCACACAGCTTCTTTGGCTGCCTTAGAGGCTGCCACATACTCAGCTTCAATGGTTGAGTTTGAAACGCATTTCTGCTTAACACTCCTCCATGCAATGGCTCAACCTCCTAAAGTAAATACATAGCCTGATATAGACTTACTATTGTCCCTATCTGATTAGAAGTCAGAATCCGTGTAACCCACAGGGAGAAAATCATCTGACTGGTAAATTAGCATATAATCTCTAATCTTTCCCAAGTACTTTAATATGTGCTTTACAACAGTCCAATGTCCTTGTCCAGGGTACCTTGATATCTACTTGTTGGATCGAGACGCGCTAGAGGGGGGGTGAATAGCGCTCGTGGCTATTTTGTTCAATTATCGGAATCATAAGAATTATCGGAGTAATTAAGCAGCGGAATAAAACAAAATAAGCACAAAGAGACAGGAGGATTTTTACTTCGTTCGGACCCTTGATCGACTCCTACTCGAAGGCCTTCGATCCTTGATCGCTTCCGGTGGGCAACAACTATAAGCTCGATAAAATGATTACAAGATGAAGTACAAGTAAATGGAAAAACTAGTTATACCGAAGACAACAGTAGAATTTTGAAGCTTCGGGTCGTCGGAGACTTGTGGCAGCACTTCCGGGCGTCTTTCAGAGCAGCACGTTGAAGAGAGATGACTTGGAATGCGTTGTTCTGAAGTGCTGGTCGAAACCCCCTTATAAAGGGTGTTCAAGGCGCCTTGAAGGCTGTTCAAGGCGCCTCCATGCTGCCTGGTCTTCCGCGTGGATCAAAACTAACCTGGTCGAATTTCATCCATTCAAGGCGCCTCCAGTGGTGCTCCGAAGCCAACTCAGCTTTTGCACCCGAGGTGCCTCCAAGCTCCATGGAGGCGCCTCGGACACTGTTCATCCGAGGCTTTAGGTTGCTCTTTTGCACCTGCAAGATACGTTAGTCCCAAACACTATCCTGCAGCACATAGTTAGCACAATAAACATGATAAATGAAGTATAGACAGTCTCCGGACTGTCTGAGTCTGACTTCAGATTTCCATCCGGAAACCCTAGGTCGACCCGACGCCTACTGTTCCCTCTATGGGGAACGCGTCCTCACCTACTCCACTCAGGAGGTTTACATGTTGCCAGTCGATCCTCCAGATCGACTGGACTTTTGCTCAACACTCGATGCTTCCGGACTTTCTGCTGGACATCCGCTTCCCCGGCTAGTCTAGTCTTTCACCTGGTTCGCGACACCAGGACTTTTCACCTAGGGTTACCACCCCTAGGACTTTTACCTTAAGCCATCGACCTGCCAAGACTTTTCGCATAGGGTTACCACCCCCTATGACCTAGGGTTACCGCCCCCTAGGGTTTTTCCTTTGCATAACCGCAGCTAGGACTTTCCTGAAATCCTCATGTAGACTTGTTAGACTACAAAACATCTTAACTTTGAATTCTTTTCCGTTATCAAAACACGAGTTCGATCGTCGGATGCTTCCCGCACCAACAATCTCCCCCTTTTTGATTATGGCAACTCAAATTCAAAGTTAAGTAAACAAATGAATAGATAGACATTTATAACACAGGCAAATTTGCTAAGTATAGATGAACAAGGTAACTTAAGCAAATTTGCCCTATATGCTCCCCCTTTACTTTGGCTCCCCCTTAACTTTTGCTTCCCCTTAATTTTTAACTTGAATTTTATGTTTATGTTTACATTTTTGCTACTCTCCCCCTTTGCCATAACTCAAAAATGGGCAATAATAGGTCTTTGAATGAGTTGTACATGATTTTATTAAGGTTAGTAATGTTCAACAAGGTTTGAAAGTTAAGGTCAATTGGAATAATATTTTAAGTTTTTAGGACAAGATTATTCATTTAAGTTCAGTTGGTCCTTAAGTCCAAGCACAAGTCATGTTCACTAGATTGATATATTAGGTATCAGAGCCATAGAGAACAAAATATTCTTAACTAAAAAATTGAGTATCTTTTGCCAACTGTCTAACCTTTAGTTACTTGCTGATTATCTACAGGACAATAGCTTTTACTAGGTTAGTCAAGTTAAGTTATTTTGGTCCAGATAGATTGACTAGAGTTGGAGAACTTAACTTGATTAATGTTTATTGCATATTTAATGTCCAGACTCATATTGATGCACAGATATAAGCATTCTTGAGTCCAGGCTATACCCTATACATCTCACGCCGTTCTATCTTCTTCAACCACAATCAAGGTAAACCTAGGTGTTTGTGAGATGCTCTGACTTAATTCTAGGGGAACATGATATCTAGGGGGAAAGCTTAGGCTAATTCCAAAATTTTGAACAATCTAACAAAAATTGGAGTTTTGAAAACTGGTTTTCCTAGAATTTAAAAAACAATAAAACCTATGCTCATAAAATATAACACATAAAACTGAGTAATAACATGTCTAATCAATTTAAAACATCCAAGATATACATCAAAAGCTGAGTAAGAGAAAGATCCCAGATGTTAATAATATGTTAAGGCAAGTGAAAAGATAGAATCAAGCAGGTGGATCGTTGGCTGGAGGATCGGCTAGGTGCTGCTCAGGTGGCGGCTGAGGCTGTCCCTGACGCGGAAGCTCACCTCGAAGAGATGCGAATCTAGCAGCAATCTCAGATCGCATAGTCCGAAGAAAATGATGACTGTCTAATACAGCTCGTCGCGTCTGTGTGGACTGGATCTCAAGTCGAGTGAGTCTATCCTCGACAGAGAGTGGTGCTGAAGATGACGGCCCGGCTGAAGAGGAGGATCCGGAAGAGGTGGAAGGATCTGCGAAGAAGTCCTCTGCCAGAAAATCTGGCCACTCCTCATCTGCATCAGGTGCGCCCTCGGCCTCTGGAGCACCAGGGGCAGCAGCTGGTGGTGGTCGGCCCTTCCAGGCCAGAATCCCCTCGGCAGTGACATCTGCCCCTGCTAATCTAAGGCTACACTGACCGACCTCATCATAAAGGGTAAGTGGGATGAGAACCCCTCTAGTAATGTCTATCCTAGAGCTGGAGAATATCTGGGTTAGGATATGACAATAAGGCATATGAACTACTCCAGATGTAACTGTGCTAGATGCAAGGATAATGCTATGAAACATATGGAGGGCTATGTCTATGTCCAGGCGCTGGGTGAGGGCGTACAAGAAAAACGAGTGGGACGGTCGCATCGTCGAGACATCTCGAGATGATAAGGGTAGAATACAAGCTGTCAGGACTCTGTACATAGCATAATCCTGAACTCGAAGAAGAGTGGATCTGAACTTAGTCAGGCCTAAGGGTCTCTCCTCCCCAAAGAAATGCATGTAAATGTCATCTAATGTAATGTGGGAATAGGGGGCACCAAAGGGTAGGGTCCTACTCGGATAACATAAAAATGTACACTCAGACTCCCTAATCTCTAGGCTGGTGCGAAGTAGTGATGGAGTGAACTGAAGGTCAGTACCTCCTACTCTGGTGGTATAAGTTTGATCATCAACCTTTTCAAGGTTGTGATAGAAATGGGCACACAGGTCTTGATTGACAGTAGTGGTGCAATCAACCAGTTTATCTAAATGATAGTGAGTTATCATTTGGATAGTGGGTTGACAATATTGGGACAAGCACTCCCTACCAATATATCTAGGTTTGATTGACTCAAAGGTAAACCTAGAGAAATCTATCCTATGCTGTTCCGAGAGGAATCTCGGGTCCGTGGAAGGGGCCCTTGCTGGTGTGGTATCCACAATACGACGTTTCTTATTTTTGACATTATGCAAGAAAAATTGCAAAACTAGCAAAGAATATAGGATTTAAGCAATTAAAGAAGGGTTTAGATTGTACCTAGGAGGCATAGCTAGAAATTAAAGGGAAGGAAATAGGTAGAAGGCGCCTTGGTTTGGAAAAATCCGAAGAAATCGGCGGCTTGCGGTGAAACACGAACAGAAGCAAAAATGGTTCTGTTCGTGACAAAAGAGAGGTTTTAAGGCACCTTAAGATCCCTTTAGGGCGCCTTTGGAGGCGCCTTTGGAGGCGCCTTAAGTGGGCGGCGGGAAATTTCCCGCCGCTGCTTGAGGGCGCCTCCTCTTAGATGGATGCGCCTTCGGATGCTACGTGTCTTTTTTTTTTTAATCGACACATTCTTTAAGGTTTAGTTTTGATAAAAGCAATATGGTTTTAGAAATAATTTTTTAAATTAAGTTTTTAAAATAATTTTGAAATTTAAGGTTTTTAAAATAATTTTGAAATTTAGGCTTTTAAAATAATTTTGAAATTTAAGGTTTTTAAATTAATTTTGAAATTTAAGTTTTTAAAATAATTTTGAAATTTAAGTTTTTTTTTTAAAATCATTTTGTAATTTAGGTTTCAAAAAAAATTTGAAATTTAAGTTTTTAAAATAATTTTGAAATTTAAGTTTTTAAAATAATTTTGAAATTTAGGTTTTTTAAAATAATTTAAGGTTTTTAAAATAATTTAAGATTTTAAAAATAATTTTGAAATTTAGGTTTTTTAAAATAATTTAAGGTTTTTAAAATAATTTTGAAATTTAGGTTTTTAAAATAATTTAAGGTTTTTAAAATAATTTAAGGTTTTAAAAATAATTTTGAAATTTAAGTTTTTTTTTTTAAATCATTTTGTAATTTAGGTTTTAAAATAATTTTGAAATTTAAGTTTTTTTTTTTAAAATCATTTTGTAATTTAGGTTTTAAAATAATTTTGAAATTTAAGGTTTTTTTTTTTAAATAATTTTGAAATTTAGGTTTTTTTTAAAATCATTTTGAAATTTAAGTTTTTAAAATAATTTTGAAATTTAAGTTTTTAAAATAATTTTGAAATTAAAGTTTTTAAAATAATTTTGAAATTTAGGTTTTTAAAATAATTTTGAAATTTAAGTTTTTAAAATAATTTTGAAATTTAAGTTTTTAAAATACTTTTGAAATTTAAGTTTTTTAAAATAATTTTGAAATTTAAGTTTTTTAAAATAATTTTGAAATTTATGTTTTTAAAATAATTTTGAAATTTAAGTTTTAAAATAATTTTGAAATTTAAGTTTTAAAATAATTTTGAAATTTAAGTTTTTAAAATAATTTTGAAATTTAAGTTTTGAAATTTAAGTTTTTAAAATAATTTTGAAATTTAGTTTTAAAATAATTTTGAAATTTAAGTTTTAAAATAATTTTGAAATTTAAGTTTTTAAAATAATTTTGAAATTTAAGTTTTAAAATAATTTTGAAATTTAAGTTTTTAAAATAATTTTGAAATTTAAGTTTTAAAATAATTTTGAAATTTAAAATAATTTTGAAATTTAAGTTTTTAAAATAATTTTGAAATTTAAGTTTAAAATAATTTTGAAATTTAAGTTTTTAAAATAATTTTGAAATTTAAGTTTAAAATAATTTTGAAATTTAAAATAATTTTGAAATTTAAGTTTTTTTTAAAATAATTTTGAAATTTAGGTTCTTAAAATAATTTTGAAATTTAGGTTTTTAAAATAATTTTGAAATTTAGGTTCTTAAAATATTTTTTTTAATTGAATTTGAATTAATTATCAGTTTGATTTTAATTACTTAGTCATCTCACCCGATCTAAATTTTCAATCATGTAATCCTATAATTTTTGTGAGATGAATTATGGTTGAATTTTTAGGGTAAGGTTTAACTTTGTGTTAGATTTAGATTTAGCTTTGGGTTCAACAAGTAGGCATTCTTTGGATAAACTTTTGGGATATTGTGAGTCACAAGGAACTCATTAAAGTAACCATGCCTTCGAGGTCTTCCAAATAGTCCTACCCATTGAACTTAATACTAATCCTTGGTCTAACTAGTTAGGATCCATTTAAGGGTAGCTTCGGTCAGTTCCACTTGGCCAAATGCACCAGGTCGAAGCCATATCTTCCTAGACATGCGATGCCCAAGCTTCCCTAACGTACTATCATCCAAAAACTTCACCAGTACTGTGGTTCAAGTTAAACTTATCCCGTTTTAATATAACCTTAATTACTCTGCCGAGTAATCTACTCTTGTTTTACCCATTTCAGGTAGATTAGGTTCAGTTTCCCTGTCGGGTAGAACAGTTGGAGGTGCCAGCTAGTTTGGATCCTCCATCTATTTTTCAATTTTGAATTTATAATTTAAAATTTAATTTTGAGTTTTTAATTTAATTTCGAATTTTGAATTTTGAATTTATAATTTATAATTTTTTAATTTAATTTCGAATTTTGAATTTAGATTTTGTAATTTAATTTTGATTTTTAATTTAATTTCGAATTTTGAATTTTGAATTTATAATTTAATTTTGAATTTTGAATTTAATTTCAAATTTTTAATTTAATTTCGAATTTTGAATTTAGAATTTGTAATTTAATTTTGAATTTTTAATTTAATTTCGAATTTTGAATTTAGAATTTTAAGATCGTTTTCATTTTAGCTTTCCCTGGTTCATGGTCTCGATATGGTCTGTCGAGGTAGTATATTTGATCCTTCGAAACCCAGTATTGGCCAAGTCTAACTTGATTGATCAATTTTGACTTGGGGACCCATGCTTGGACTGATTTACTACTTTGTTTGTTTATTAGGGATAAATAAGATTTATATTTCTTTTTACTTTTATATCCTAGCCCAGTTCTATTGTAGACGGCTCTTTGTGTCCCAAGAATTAGGTCCAGATTCTTGGAGCCCAAAGAAAACCGTTCTAAGGTATTTTTTAAGTCTTTTACCTGATTTTTTAAACTTGAATTTTCTTCCTCAAGTTGTTGAACTTGAGTTGAATCTTCAGTTTGAACTTGATCAGGTAAGTATTTTGAGTTAGTTGCTCCTTTAAGAATAGCTACTTCTTTTAGAAGTGACTTTATTTTCAGATTTGATTTGGCTAATTTGCGAAGTAAATAATTGACTAAATTATTAAGCCTAGGAATACTTACAGCGGAGTCTGGTCCTTCGGAAATGGATGCGGATCTGTGGCTTTACTCGGAGTCGGCTTCTGATTCGCTCTCGGATTCGATGATCTAGTCCCGGGCCATCAATGCGAGTAAACTCGTTTGGTCGAGTTCGTCGTCTTCGTCCTCTGAAGAAGATTCGTCCCAGGTTGCCTTTAGGGCCTTCTTTCTTCTTTGCTTCTTGTCTTCCTTTTGGTTGGGGCAGTTGGCTTTTATATGCCCCTTCTGGTTGCACCCGTAGCAAGTGACTTCGAATTTTACCTTTGAGTTCTGTTGGGCTTCCTTAGTTTGAACTGCCTTCTTCAGATCTTTCTTGTTGAAGCCCTTCTTCTTCTTGTAGAGATTCTTTACAAGATTCACAAGTTCGCTGGTCAGTTCATCTTCTGAATCTTCTGAATCGGGTTCGTCTTCTGATTCCGATTCAATTTTTCGCCGTCCACTTGATTCCCGTGTTCGACTTGTTCCTGCAATCAAAGCAATACCTTTCTCGGATGGTTGTGCATTAGTTTGTTCATGGAGTTCAAATTCACTAAATAACTCGTCTAATTTTAATGACGACAAATCCTTAGAGACTTTGTAGGCATCTACCATTGATGCCCACAATGTACTTCTAGGAAATGAGTTAAGTGCATACCTTATTATATCTCTATTTTCTACCTTCTGCCCGATTCCATGAAGGGAATTCAGGATATCTTGAATTCGAGCATGTAAAGAACTTGTCGTCTCGCCTTCCTGCATTTTCAAATTGTATAGTTTATTAAGTAACAAATCACGCTTACTTACCTTGGTTTCCGAGGTGCCCTCGTGAAGTTCGATCAGTTTCTCCCATAGTTCCTTTGTGGAGGAGAATGGACCGACTCTGTTGAGCTCTTCTTTGGTAAGACCGCACTAGATGGTGCAGGTGGCTTTGGCATCGGTTTCCACCTTTTTGATAAGCTCCCAGTTCTCACAGGATGTAGGCTTACCGTCGGTACCAGTTGGTAGTTGCAGTCCTGTTTTAACTATCATCCAGGTGTCGAACTGGATTTTCAGATATATCTCCATTCGCCCCTTCCAATATCCGAAGTCTTCTCCGGAAAATAGTGGGGGATGAACTGTAACGCCCGCCCTCCCTGCTAACCCTAAGGGATGGGGCTACGATACTCTATGTACAAATTTTTCTTTTTAAAACAGCGGAAGACTTAAAATAATTTTCTTAGTTTAATAAAAACTTTTCTTTTGTTTTCCTTTTCATCAAATCCGAACTACACTATCATGGCCTCAATAACATGATATCAAAATTAGTAGAAACATAACATCAAGTCACACATACGGTACTACAATTCATGATACTAAAGCGTAGTTCTTTAAAAGTTTTTAAAGCAGGTTCTTATTTGGTTGCCTAGCCAATGCCACACACATCTCCTTGCCTCTCCTGCTGCTCCTCTAGCTCATCCAGCTTTTTCCTTTATCTGTGGTACAAGGACAGTAAGCTGTGAGCACTCATGGCTCAGTAAGTTCCTTTCCTACTCACTAAAACCGAAAATCATAGTATAATCAAAGAATGTCTCGACATGGCATCATTTCAACTAGTCATGACATAATGTAACATACTCTTTTAAGCATAACATGCAACATGAAGAAATCATAACTAGTCATGGCATATCATAGCGTAAAGCATAGCATGAAGCATAGCATAATCGTATCTAATCATGGCATATCGTCATAAGGAGTCATGGCATATCCTACACATGGACATATCATGGAACATAAGATAATCATATCTAACCATGGCATATCATAAATCATCATAAGGTATATGCAATATGATTTTGAAAAACATGTATCCGAAAAACATTTGTATGTCTCATGATCTTTAAAACCATTTCTTCTTACATATATAATTGAACATAATCTCAACTTAAAGGGGATCCCGGCTATGTACCACTTACATATTGCGCGCAACCTATGTAGGTCCAAGGTAGCAAGTCTTGAACCCTACAAGGCAACATACTAGGCCCGAGTCTTACTCCATCGACCTAGGGGCACTTAGGAGCCCATCCCTAACGAGGCCCGAGTCTTATTCCATCGACCCCGGGGCGCTTATGGAGCCCACCCTTGGTACAAGCCATATAAAGTAAAGTACATGTCATACTTATACATATCATACATCATAAAAGCATGCATCACTTAGGCACACATCATATCATAAAAGTATGCATCACTTAGGCATACATCATGTCATAAAAGTATGCATCACTTAGGCATACATCATATCATAAAGGTATGCATCACTTAGGCATACATCATGTCATAAAGGTATGCATCACTTAGGCATACATCATACCATAAAAGTATGCATCACTTAGGCATACATCATATCATAACAATATGCATCACTTAGGCATAGATCATAAAAACATGCATATCTTAAGCATAAAGCATATCATCAAGCATGCATAATTTAACCACATAGCATATCATGAAAGCATGCATATTTTAAGCACTAAACATAGCATCAAAGCATGCATAATTTAACCACATAGCATATCATGAAAGCATGCATATTTTAAGCACTAAACATAGCATCAAAGCATGCATAATTTAACCACATATCATAACATAAGCATGCATATTTTCAGCTCATATCATATCATCAAAGCATGTAAAATTTACCCACATATCATAACATAAAGCATGCATATTTTGAACTCATAACATATCGTAGAAATTCTCATCTTGTATAGCTTACAAGCATACATGTCTAAGCATACAAGTGTATCATGTGCTCATCCAATCATAAGGAACAATGTAACATGATTAATTTGGGTACTAAGCTTCCTAGTCCTTTGGGCTCTTATCTTGGCCGAAACCCTCTTAGGTGCCAATTTAGGTTTTAAACAACATCCAAGCATGTAGAACCTAATTCATCCACATATCATTTTCATAGGAAGTATTATAAACAAGATTTACTTGGACTCTAAGTTCTCCAAGTCCTTAAACCTTATTTGGCCGAACCTTAACAAGTGTGAAACAAGGTTCTAAATGACATAAAGCATGGAAACCTTAACCTTATTTATAGCATTTGTTTCAAGGATTATGGTAAGCACAATTGAGTTAGTTCCTAAATCCTTTAAGCCCTTAAACTTATGTCATGGCCGAAACTTACAAGTACTCATTTAGGTTTTCAAGCAAGCATACAAGCATGTGAACTTATTCTAACATCATGTATAAATTTATAAATGGCATCATACAAGTGGTCATGGCCGAAACTTCCCCTTAGCATCAATTTAGGTCACTAACAACATATAGCATGTGAATTTTTAGCTTTCTACATTTCATACTTCATGGAGAGTGACATGAGCATGTTCAATGTAATTTCTAGGGTTTCCAAGGTATGTATCCCTTCATGGCCGAGACTTTAAGGTGTCCATTTGAACCATAGTTAAATGTATAAGCATGTGAACACAATCAACATGTTATCTCAATTTCATAAGAAGCATCTTTAACACATGAGGTCTAAATTTTAAGGTTTCTAGGTCTTTAAACCCTACATGGCTGAACCTCATCAAGCATGGAATTTGTTCAAATGGCATAAAAGCATAGAAAGTCATAACACATTTCATAACATGTATAAAAGTCAAGCTCTATAAGCATACATTTAAATTGTGTCTTAGGTTTCCTAGGTTTTTCCTTTCTTTATCTCATAGCATATGTTTGGCCGAAACCTTCCAAGTCTTTAAACTAGGTTTTAGGTGGCCTAAAGTATGGAAAACCTAAACAAGTTTTATTGCAAAAATATCAAAGAACCTATACATATAAGTTTGGTTCACAAACAAGCTAGGACCCTTGTGGTCATAATTATCATATATCATGCAATCAATTTTCCTATACTCTAATTAAGCATGGGAGCATCAAACAACTTTCATATCTTATTGTCATGGAGGTTTTGAGTATGTTAAAAATCTGTTTAAGCTATTCTACCATCCACCTTACCATGGCCGAAACATTAAAAGTGATGTTCATGAGTTTCTATCAACATACAAGCATGCAACTCCTTAAGAAACTCTATATTCTATCATATAAACATGGTGAGTTTAAATTCAAAGTCTTCCTAACCCTAAACCCTTCCTTGGCCGAAACTTGTGAGTGGGATACTTTTGGTTCCAAGTAACCTTCAAGTATAAAAACAATAATGGATCCTTAACCATTTATTTAGAGGGTTTTGTGCAAGTTAGGTAAACAAATATATTCCCTAGCCCTTATAAAACCTTTTTGGCCGAAACTCTTGGGTTAGGTACATCTCTAATCCAGCATCACATATATATAAAAATATGAGAGAAAACCTTCTTACAAAGCATAGAAAAATTATCATGAATCAAGGCTTATTTTAAACATTCCTAGGATCAACAAGTCCTTTCTTTAGCCGAATTTTCACAACTTTGTTTCTAGGTTTTAAAATCTTCATAAAATCCAAAAACACATTAAAACCACTTGTACCACAGGTGAGGGGATACTTACATCCTTTTCGCTTGTGGTTCTAAAGTGTGGTGATGGAAGAAAGGGTCTCTTCTTCTTGTTCTCCTCCTTTGATTTCCCTTGGTAGCCTTCCTTGTATCTTAGGAGGAACCTTGTTTTGGGGCCGAAAATGGAGGAGAGGGGGCTGAGGCTCTCGGTGGTGGAGAGGAGAGAATGAGGGAAATGAGAGAAAAATAAAATCTTCTCTTTACATGCTCCCTTTTATGTTAAGGGGGAAGAGGTAGCAAAATTGGTTTTTGCTTTCCTTCTCCCTTAGCCCCTTTTTTTTAATTTTATTTATTTATTTGTTCTCATCATTCATGATGAAATAAGGGGGAATGAATCCCCTTAATAGTCCTCTTTAAGTCGCGGCAAAAGGAGAGGAAGAGGGAGTGAAAAGAAGGAAGGCAAGTTGCCTTTCTCTTGCTCTTTTCTTGCTTTCTTTTGGCTAGCTTTTACTCTCATCCTTATCATGAGTTTCCCTCCTTTGCTATCAATATATTATTCCTATCCCAACTGGTTATTACCCATTAATCCTATCATTTACATCATGAGAGGTTCAAGGTTCAATCCTTGATCACTCCCTATTTTTATTTCTTTTTATTTCTTTTTGGCTCAACATTCTACTAATATTTTTCTAAGGCAAATTCATCATTCTCATATTTATCTTAAAAGCTTAGTGAGTGTTACACGAACGGTGCTATATCCTTCTTGTTGGGCCATTTAGATCTAAAAAAACAGAAACAACAAGATCTATTCCAAGACTAAGTCTTGGATTAGTACTGCGGGAGGAAGGAAGAAAAAAAAATAACAAGCTCAAGTGGTATTGACAAACTTTGAGCAGAAAATCGATTCATGAAAAGAAATTAGAATATAGCTATGAGGCTAGATTCTAATCGACCAAAAAAAATGAAAATACCACGTGAAAATTGTTTTGAATAGTGGTTACACTGATTCAAAACGACCCCGCTCTGATACCAATTGTTGGATCGAGACGCGCTAGAGGAGGGGTGAATAGCGCTCGTGGCTATTTTGTTCGATTATCGGAATCGTAAGAATTATCGGAGTAATTAAGCAGCGGAATAAAACAAAACAAGCACAAAGAGACAGGAGGATTTTTACTTCGTTCGGAGCCTTGATCGACTCCTACTCGAAGGTCCGCGATCCTTGATCGCTTCCGGTGGGCAACAACTATAAGCTCGATAAAATGATTACAAGATGAAGTACAAGTAAATGGAAAAACTAGTTATACCGACGACAACAGTAGAATTTTGAAGCTTCGGGTCGTCGGAGACTTGTGGCAGCACTTCCGGGCGTCTTTCGGAGCAGCACGTTGAAGAGAGAAGACTTGGAATGCGTTGTTCTGAAGTGCTGGTCGAAACCCCCTTATAAAGGGTGTTCAAGGCGCCTTGAAGGCTATTCAAGGCGCCTCCATGCTGCCTGGTCTTCCGCATGGATCAAAACTGACCTGGTCGAATTTCATCCATTCAAGGCGCCTTATATCCCTCTCATGGCGCCTTCCAAGGCGCCTTCTGCCTGCTTCAAGGCACCTCCAGTGGTGCAGCGCCTCCAAGCTCCATGGAGGCGCCTCGGACACTGTTCATCAGAGGATTTAGGTTGCTCTTTTGCACCTGCAAGATACGTTAGTCCCAAACACTATCCTGCAGCACAAAGTTAGCACAATAAACATGATAAATGAAGTATAGACAGTCTCTGGACTGCCCGAGTCTGACTTCGGATTTCCATCCGGAAACCCTAGGTCGACCCGACGCCTACTGTTCCCTCTACAGGGAACGCTTCCTCACCTACTCCACTCAGGAGATTTACCTGTTGTCAGTCGATCCTCTAGATCGACTGGACTTTTGCTCAGCACTCGATGGTTCCAGACTTTCTGCTGGACATCCGCTTCCCCGGCTAGTCCAGTCTTTCACCTGGTTCGCGACAGCAGGACTTTTCACCTAGGGTTACCACCCCCTAGGACTTTTTCCTGAAGCCATCGACCTGCCAAGACTTTCCACATAGGGTTACCACCACCTATGACCTAGGGTTACCGCCCCCTAGGGTTTTCCCTTTGCCTAACCGCAGCTAGGACTTTCCTGAAATCCTCAAGTAGACTTGTTAGACTACAAAACATCTTAACTTTGAATTCTTTGCCGTTATCAAAACACGAGTTCGATCGTCGGATGCTTCCCGCACCAACACTACTAACCATGCCTACGGTAAAATAGATATCTGGTCTCATACACAGCATTGTATGCATTAGGCTTCCAATAGCCGAAACATAAGGAACTGCCTTCATGTTCTCTATCTCCTTTGATGTCTTCGGAGACATCTCTTTAGATAAATCTACTCCATGCCTGAAATGTAGAAAACCTTTCTTGGAATCTTGCATGCTAAAATGAGCTAGGATTGTATCGATATATAAATCTTGGGATAAGCACAACATTCTTTTCTTGCGATCCCTTATTACTTTGATCCCGAGAATATGTGTGCATTCTCCTAAGTCCTTCATATCGAATTACTTGGAAAACCATACCCTTACTTCTGAAAAAACTTTGATATTGTTTCCAACTAACAAAATGTCATCTACGTATAGTACAAGAAATACCACCACGTTTCCATCACACTTCTTGTATACACAAGACTCATCTGAACTCTGAATAAATCAATATGAATGGATTACTTCATTAAATCGGATGTTCCAAGACCTTGAAGCTTGCTTCAGTCCATAAATAGACCGATTGAGCTTACACACTAAATGCTCTTTGCCCTTTACAATAAACCCCTCTGGTTACTTCATATGGATGTTTTCTTCAAGACTTGCGTTAAGGAAAGCTGTCTTGACATCCATTTGCCAAACCTCATAATCCATATCAGTGACAATAGATAAGAGTATCCGGATATACTTAAGCATGACTACCAGAGAAAAAGTTTCCTCATAATTGATTCTCTCTGTTTGAGTGTACCCTTTCGCAACAAGCCTTACTTTGAAGGTTTCCACCTTCCCATCTGTCCCTCTTTTGCTTTTGTAGATCCACCTACATCCAATAGCTTTTACACTATTTGCTAGTTCTACTAGCTCCTAGACTTTGTTAGAATACATAAATTCTATTTCTGAATTCATTGCTCTTTGCCAAGATGCTGCATCTTTATCTTGGAGTGCTTCGTCATATGTACAGGGATCAAGTTCATGTTTACTTGGGTTCAAGTCCGAAGACTCTCCCAAAAACATGAATCTTTCAGGTTGCCTCACAACCCTCCCACTAAGATGAGGCATTGTCTGTGGTTGTGTATCATTTGTGATACGTATTGCAGCTTCATATGATATTTTATCTTGTCCTGTTGGTACTAGACTAGACGTATCCTCTCTAATTTCTTCTAGAACAATTTCACTCAGGGGCTTGTGGTTCATTACATAATCTTCCTCTAAAAATTAAGCATTGGTGCTGATAATGATCTTCTGATTTTTAGGATTATAAAACAAACCACCTTTCTTTCCTTTAGGATATCCCACAAATAGACAAACTTCTGTACGTGATTCCAATTTGTCAGTATCTCCCTTCAGCTCATGTGCTAGACTACCCCATATCCGAATATGACTCAGACGAAGCTTACGCCCATTCCATAATTCCATGGGAGTAGAGGGTACTGATTTAGAAGGTACCATATTCAGAATGTACACTACTAGTTCCAGAGCATATCCCCAAAACGAATTTGGTAATTCTGAATAACTCATCATCGATCTAACCATTTCCATAAGAGTCCTATTCCTTCATTCTGCCACACAATTCTATTAGGGTGTACTAGGTGCAGACAATTGAGATTGAATCCCAGCCTCTGATAAGTAATTCATAAACTCTCCAAAGAGGTATTTTCCACCACGATCTGACCGTAGTGTCTTGATACTTTTACCAAGATGTTTCTCCACATCAGCCTTATACTATTTGAACTTATCAAAGCATTCATACTTACAGCACATCAAGTAAATGTACTCATATCTCGAATAGTCGTCTATGAAAGAGCTAAAATATTCAAAACCACCTATTTCCTGGATAGACATAGGACCACACAAATCAAAATGAACCAATTCTAACACATCTTTGGCTTTATACCCCTTGGCCTTAAAAGGTCTCTTGGTCATTTTACCTTCCAGGCAAGATTCACAAGTTGGAAAGTTTTCCAACACTAATGAACCCAAGAGTCCATCGGCTATTAGCCTTTGAATCCTACTTAAGTTAATATAACCAAGCCTTAGATGCCAAAGATATGTTTGGTTCATTTCTGATAGGTTCCTTTCTCTTATTAAAATTAGAAGATGTGTTATTAATTTTCATTTGTTGCTTTGTCGGAGAAATTGGATTTAAAGTATACAAATTGCCTACTAATGTACCAGAACTGGTAATAACCCTATTCTTCTTGATAACTAATTTGTCATCAAAAGAAACAGAATATCCATCCATAAACAATTTAGAAACTAAAATTAAATTCTTTATAAAAGTTGGTACATAAAGACAATTTCTTAAAACCAAAGTTCTATTCCTATCAAATGATAAGTAGACGTCTCCCACTGCAACAGCCGCCACTTTTATAGTATTGCCCATATAGACGGTTATCTCTCCCTCATATAGCCACCAAATTTCCTGGAACCCCTACAATATATTGCAGACATGATTAGTGGCTCTTGTATCTACACACCAGGTGCAGTTAGATAACACCGCTAAACATGTTTCAACTACTAGAGAATAAGATATACCTTTATTGTTCTCTCTTCTACGAGGATAGTCAGCCTTCCAATGTCCCGACTGCTTGCAAATGAAGCACATGCCCTTCGGCTTCTTCATTCCTGCTTTAAGTCCAGTACCTAGAGATTGTTTCACTTTCTTTGCCGAGCCAGCTTGTTTCTTGTTCTTCTTCTTGCCTTTCGACTTAGAAGTAGAAACATTTTTAGCAAAGTGAACCTGAGAATTATGATGAAATAACTCTTCTACTGCCTGAAGTTCTATCAGTAGTTCTGCTAATGAATATATTCTTTTATTCATATTATAGTCCAGGCGAAACTGCTCAAAACTTCTGGGTAGTGTTTGGAGAATAATATCGACCTGGGTTTCCCCATCGATTTCAGCTCCAAGGATTTGTGTCTCGTTCAATTAAGCCATCATCTTCAGGATATGATCTCTTACGGGTGTCCTTTCTGACATGGTGGCTGTTAGTTAGAGCCCTAGAGCTAATCATTTGATGGTTGTATTATGGACTTTGTTGTATCATATTCTTATATAAATAAAGTCATTTGTTTTGGTTATTATACTTACTTGTATTGGTGCCAAATAAACTAAGTATAATAGCGTCCTTGAGTAGAAGGTTCTCACCTATATCAATCGGTTAGTTGAACCGATAGTGAGACGATATAGGGAACACTACTCTTAATCATTCCTGGTCAAGTATTAACATTCAGGGACAATGTTAATGCAATAAGACTAGCATGTTGGTCAACTCGATGACTTGATCTCACAAGTCATGGATATAGAGATATCATGTTGACACATGGGTATGCATTGGAGAATGTATACTGAATGACCCGCCATGAGAAAGTATCATGGATCATTATATGAGTGTCATATACTTTCTCATGTGGCTATTAGTATGACTACTAGTCCTTGGACCTGAAGTCACCATGGATCCCTACATAAAGAGTTATGTACTTTAGTTTCATCAAACGTCACCCGTAACTGGTTGGACTATAAAGGCGATTACAGGGTATGTAACGAATTATGCAGAGGGATGTGAGTGATGTAGATGAGATCTATCCCTCCTATATGACGGGAGAGACATCGATATTCTTGATAGAGTGAGACCACGAAGTGCATGACCATGCCCAAATGAGTCAATATGAGATATTGAGCTCATTTGATTTAGTGAGTCTACTTGGAGTTCAAGATTTAGATTGGTCAGAGGATGACACGATCTATGCCTCACATTAATCAATCTAGATGTCTAGGATAGAAGGACACTTGTCATATATTGTGAGGAGTCACAATTAGTAGTCACAAGGTGATGTTGGATCTCAACATTCTTGTAACTTGGGTAGTAATGATGTGTTGCTAGATACCGCTCATTACTTATGCTCCTAAATGGATTTAGGGGTATTGCCAACGTTACAAGAACCTATAGGGTGACATACTAAGGACAATTAGATGGAGATTAGGTTCATATGATGAACCAAGAGAATTATATTCATGTGATGAATCAAATTGGATTAAGAGTAATCCTAATTGTGCTAATTGAGTTGGACTCAAGTTGATTCATGTGTTCAATGAGTCTAATTTAGATTATGACTCATTGAATCAATTTAATTAAATGAATTAGATTCATTATATTAAATTAGCTTGAATTAAATGGTTGGATTAGATCAACCATGAGAGAGATTAAGTCAAGTTTGACTTAACTTGAGAGGAAGAGGAAGAGTCAAGTTTGACTTGACTTTATGCCACCTCATTGGTGAGTTGGCATTAAGTAGACCAATGATGGTGCTCCACATCATCATGGTTACTTAAGTGAAGTGCCACCTCATGGGAGTTACCAAGAGTTGTAACTCTTGGTATCCCATGGAGGTTACAAACCACATAAGTGTGGTCGGCCTCTTTATTGGAGTGTATGAGTTTCATTTTTGTAAGTGTAACTCTCATCTTCTTCCTCCTAGAGCTCTCTCTTCTTGCTCTCCCTCTTCTCTTGGCCGAACACCCTAGGTGCTAGCACACCTTTGTTTGGTCCCCTCCACCGAATTTTGTTCGTGTGGATACTTCTAGAGGGTTGTCTACTTTGACAATCTTGAGATCCCGCAAACCGTTGGACTAGCGGTATAGCGAAGGGCATCGCATCGAGGGTAACGCTCTTATCTAGTGTAGATCTAGACTTTAGAAACTCGTACTCATATTTTTGTTTTATTTTTCTTCTCACGGATCCGGTGGCGGGGGTTTCCGCGACGCGAAAAAGCGGTTTTCGCAGCCCGAAAAACCCAACAGTGGTATCAGAGCCACGTGCTAAGACTTGTATGAGTTTAGTTTGATTTTTTATGAAAAAATATAGCTTCTGTGATTTTCTGTAAATTTAAGTTTTTATGGTTTTTATGAGTAATTTTCTCGTAGAAGCGAAGACAAGTGTTTATACGCTTGTAGGCTTCGACTACCGAGAAGATTTTTCCGAAACGGCAGGGTTTCGACCCAAAATTTTTTTAGACAGCTGACTAAGGCGCTGTAGGATCGCTTAGGGACACTCGCGATGGTTAGATCGCGGGTAGGGGCGCTGCCCCTGGCCCCGCAAGGGGATTCGTTCCGCGATTGCGCCCGAAAACCGCTAAACGGGACCGCCGGGAATTTTTACTCGTAAAAAATTGGTATTAAAATTACAGAAAATTATGAAAATTACATAATTTAGAATTATGTATAATTTGTGTTAGTCATGGCCCAAAAGGACCCAATCTGATTGGATTTGTGTTGTAATTCATATTACGGCCTGCGCGCCGTCATTTGTGTTGTGCGTGTTGTACATTTGATTCGCGACCTGCGCGTCGTGTCTTTCTCTATTTTGTATTCTTGTTGTAAATTAGTTTAGACTCGAATGTAACTCATGTTTCAAAATTGTAATGTACAAAATTGGAGCGGTGGAAGGTCCACTCGAGACGGAGTTATGAGGAAGGCGCGAGCAACACAAGATGGTAAAAGGGAGGAGCTTGAGAAGCTGTTGACCTTAGGTTGACCATCCGATCTTCTCATTGGCTTGAGAAGATCGTAGTAGAGCCATGACTAATCACAAATTAATTTAATTAATTGCTTGTGTGTATGTGATGCATGATTAGTAATTAATTAGTGCCTAATGATTAGATTAGATCTAAATCGTGTACAAGATGCACCCTTTCGATTAGATTAGATCTATCGTGTATTTGATACACATCGACGATTAGATTAGATCTAAATCGTGTCAACTCTAATGCCTACCGTGCCGTGATATCTATCACTACCTCGATCACATGTGTTGTTGAATCTGCCAAAGCAGAGCAATACATATTATCTTGGTAGGGTACGGAGGGACAATCTTTGTCCCGCTTATCAACGCATGGGCAAATGCAAACTTAATTAGATTGAGTATTCCTAGTTAACTCGGTTGGATCGAGTACAACTATAGGCATTCTTCCAATGGTTGGAAAGATAGGACATACATCACATTTATATTAATTCTTGGGCGTATTAGCCAAAGCTAACTCAAGTTTTAATATAACTACGGATAATGATCCTATAAACAAGAGTTGCATAGAGATGTAATTGGTAAATCGTTACCTACCGATCATACTAAATCTTGGGCGTATTAGCCAAAGATAACTCAAGGGTTAGTATGATGTGGATCTTGTCCCACATGAATTATAGAATTCAGTGAGAGCATCATTTAGTTAAAGGCCTAATTAAATGATTTAAAAGAATATGATATTTATTTTCTGTATTTTTCGATTGTAGATAACCATGACGTCGAATACGAACACCTTCTCTCTGCGTTTTGTCCTTGAGAAGGACAAGCTCAACTGAGCAAATTTCCTGGACTAGTACAGGAACTTGAGAATAGTTCTCACCCAGGAACGTAAACTATGCGTTCTGGAGCAGCCCATTCCGGAGGCTCCTCCTGCTAATGCCCCGCGAGCAGACAAAGATGCTTACAAGAAGCATCAAGATGACGCATTAGATGTGTCCTGTCTAATGCTCACAACCATGAACTCTGAGCTTCAGAAGCAACACGAGTTGATGGGCGCTTACGATATGGTTGAACATCTTCATCAACTATATCAAGGACAAGCGTGGAATGAGAGATTTGAGATCTCAAGAGCACTATTTCAGTGCAAGATGTCAGATGGGGCTCCCGTAGGCCCATATGTACTCAAAATGATTGGGTACATAGAAAACCTACAGAGGTTGGGATTCCCGCTTGGCCAAGAGCTGGCCACTGACCTGATCTTACAATCCTTGCCGGATAGCTATAGTCAGTTCGTTCTAAACTACAATATGAACGAAATTGACAAGCCACTGCCCGAGCTGCTTAGCATGTTAAGAACTGCTGAGCTGAACCTTAAGAAGGCAAAGCCCCACTCTGTTCTGATGGTTCAGAAACACAAGGGCAAGGGCAAGCCCAAAGGCAAAGGAAAGTCCCAAGCCAAGGGCAAAGGCAAGGCACAGAAGCCTAAAGGAGGGGTCGCCAAGGATGCTACCTGCTTCCACTTTGGTCAGACCGGGCACTGGAAGAGGAACTGCAAGGTGTACCTGGAAGATCTTAAGAAGAAACGAAGTGAGACTTCCACTTCAGGTATATATGTTATAGAAGTCAATCTATCTATTTCTTCATCATGGGTATTAGATACCGGATGTGCATCTCACATTTGTACTAAAGTGCAGGCGCTGAGAAATAGCAGGGCATTGGCGAAGGGCGAGGTGGACCTACGCGTAGGCAATAGAGCACGAGTTGCTGCTGTTGCTGTAGGGACATATTTTCTATCTTTGTCCTCTGGCCTTGTATTAGAGTTGGATGATTGTTGTTATGTGCCTGCATTAACTAAGAACATAATTTTGGTTTCTTGTTTGGACAAGAAAGGTTTCTCTTTTATAATTAAGGACAAATGTTGTTCTGTTTATTTAAAAGATATGTTCTATTGTAGTGCACCTCTGATGAACAGACTCTACATTCTAGACCTTGAAAGCCCTATCTATAACATAAATACCAAGAGGTTCAAGTCAAATGACTTAAATCAAACCTATCTCTCGCACTGTCGCTTAGGTCATATAAATGACAAGCGCTTATCCCAGCTCCATAAGGATGGTTTGCTGGACTAATTTGATTTTGAATCTTATGAGACGTGCGAGTCATGCCTACTAGGAAAGATGACCAAGACTCCCTTTAGTGGGCACAGCGAAAGAGCGACTGATTTGTTAGGACTTATACATAGTGATGTATGTGGCCCTTTCAATGTCACTGCTAGAGGCGGTTATAGGTACTTCATCACATTTAATGATAACTTCAGTAGATATGGTTATGTGTACTTGATGACACATAAGTCTGAATCCTTTGAAAAGTTCAAAGAATTCAAGAATGAAGTACAGAACCAGCTTGACAAGAATATTAAGATACTTCGATCAGATCGAGGTCGAGAATACCTTAGCCATGAGTTTCGTGATTATCTAGCTGAGTGTTGGATTCTATCCCAACTCACTCCTCCTGGAACACCACAGTGGAATGGTGTATCCGAAAGGAGGAATCGTACCCCATTAGATATGGTACGAACCATGATGAGTCACATAGATCTTCCGACATTCCTTTGGGGCTATGCTCTAGACACGGCAGCTTTTATAGTCAATTGAGTTCCATCCAAGGCCGTGATAAAGACACTATATTGGATAAGGACTGGGAGATATGCCCAGGTGTCTTTTATGAGGATTTGGGGTTGTGAGGCTTATGTTAGACATCAAGTCTCAGACAAATTAGGACCCAAATCCGACAAGTGCTACTTTATTGGATATCCCAAGGAAACTAAGGGATATTACTTCTATATTCCTAGTCAGCACAAGGTAGTTGTGGCAAAGACTCGGGTCTTTCTAGAAAGTGACTTTGTTTCTAGAAAGACTAGTGGGAGCACGTTCGATCTTGAAGAAGTTCAAGATGCGAACAATAGCACTGAAGCCTCGATGGAAGTTGAACTGGAACCACAAAGTGTTGTGGATGATGTTGTTCCACAAAGAGTTGAGGAACAACAACCAGTTCAAGTAGACATACCTCTTCACAGGTCTGATAGGGTACGTCGTCAGCCTGAGAGATACTCATTTCTCTTGTCTGACCATGATGACGTTGTGCTCATAGATGATGAGCCTACCACCTATCAGGAAGCTGTGATGAGACCAGATTCTGAGAAATGGCTAGAGGCCATGAGATCTAAGATGGAATCCATGTACACCAACCAAGTATGGACTTTGGTTGATCCACCTGAAGGGGTAAAACCCATTGAGTATAAGTGGGTCTTTAAGAGAAAGACTGACATGGATGGACTTATCTATAAGGGTTGCTTGGTAGCTAAAGGTTTCAAGCAGATTCATGGTATTGACTATGATGAAACCATTTCTCCAGTAGCGATGTTTAAGTCCATTCGGATCATGCTTGCCATTGCAGCATACCATGACTATGAGATATGGCAGATGGATGTCAAAACCGCGTTTCTGAATGGAAGCCTGCTCGAGGATGTGTACATGACACAACCTGAGGGTTTTGTAGATCCACAGCATACACTACAACAAAACTGCAAACGACAACACCCCTACGACAATAGTTTTAAGAGAAAGCGTTGCGTATTTGCTCAAAGACAACGGTTTTTGCCAAAACCGTTGTCTTTTAACTCCCCATTAAATATAAAAGACAACGGTTTTGGCAAACTGTTGTCATTGAGTGACTTTTTTTTAAAACGACAACACTTTTTACAACGGTTTTATAAACCGTTGTCTTTATCCGCGTTTTTAGCGGCTACGACAACAGTTTTGAAAAAACCGTTGTAATTGAATTTGGTCATTTCCCCCCTTCGCTATTTTCCTTTCCCTCGCTGTTTTCGTTTCGGCGCCGTGTTTTCGCGTTCCCAAACCTAAGCCATTTATCTTTCCCTCTCCTCATACGACGTTGCTCCCTCTCCTCATACGGCATTGCGCTCCTTCTAGTTTCCTAGTGAGCAGAGGCGTTCTTCAATGGGCTGCCGAAGATCCAGACGCACGGGAGGGAGAAACCGAAGAACGGGATCTGCCATGACGACAGCGCGCCGCCGGTGAAGGCGAAGACCATCGACGAACTGCACTCCCTGCAGAAGAAGAGGTCGGCGCTGAGCACCACCACTACTTGACGCCGATCATCAGCATCAACGACAGCGCCCTCATGTTTACCCATGTCCTCTACAACCTCTCCCCGGCCGATATCTGCTCTCATCTCCTCTTCATCACTCAAATCATCACATTTCATTCTCATTGAAAGAATCACGAATTCCTTGTAGAACTCTACGAGCAAGCCATAAAACATGAACATGGATCATTCATAACATCGACCGGAGCCTTGGCTACCTTGTCCGGCGCAAAGATTGGCCGTTCGCTGAGGGACAAGCGCGTTGTCAAGGATGAAACCACTGCCAATGAGCTTTGGTGGGGAAAGTAAGTCCACACAACTAATTCATGATCCTTCCATTGATGGTTCCTTCTCAAAATGTATGTGCACTATTCACGCAGAGGCTCACCGAACATAGAGATGGATGAGCACACCTTCCTAGTGAACAGGGAGAGGGCTGTCGATTACCTCAACTCTTTGGATAAGGTACACATGCACATCAAGTGTTTGATGTAATTCCTCATAGATCCTAATATGCCATCTGAATGATACAAGGTATTTGTGAATTACCAATTCCTCAACTGGTATTTTAATTTTATATTATTTAAAATTAAAATTTTAGGATTTATGTAATCTAAACCTATACTGTGCACTTTAAGTGTTTCTCTCGATCTATTGTTTCTATTAAGATGAAATTAGCTCATTTAATTTCTTGGTATTATTGCTCAAACACTATATGCAGGCTACTCTTAGAGAAATCCATGCCTCTCTTCTCCAAAAGCATCTACATGAACATGAAGATGCAAAAGCAGAAAAGGAAGAGTTGCAGGATCCAGAGGGTAAATAACTTGGGAATTTAATTAACTTAGTTATCTGAACTTGTTTGAGTCCTATACTTATGCTGTAAGTTTATTATTATTATTAATATTATTATTATTATTTTTTTCTAGATTACAAGCATTATTCTCGTGAGAATGTAATTGAGGAAGCTGATGAACCCAAAGAACGGAAGAAGCAGGTTCATTCTCACCTCAACTCTTGCAAGGTGATGAAGACAATGATGCAATTGATCTTGAAGAAGACTGGGCTAAACTGGTAATGTGCCTCTCCTGCTGTTGCGCAACTTCTACTGTACATGCCATGGAATAAGCCTAGAATTCATCTCAACTTTTTGTTTTTATTCTTGATATTCCATGTTGAATCGTGTTGAGTTGGGCACTCCCGGCTTTTTGATTAATTCGTGTTTGGTTTGGCTGAATTGGAAGGACGAATTGCACATATCACCCAGTCAAATGGGATCAGTGATGGATTTTTGCTTATTCTGACAACCAATTTATTTGACTTTCTCCTTGTTGCATTACTTTCTGAATTGGGAGGCTTTTCAGAGTATGCTTAACTCATATTTCTGAATTGGGAGGCACATCAAGTGTTTAAATTTGGAACTGGCAAGTGCCCTATCAAACTCGACATGCACTTTGAACTGGAACCATTCATATTTTTTTGTCCTAATGTTTGCAAATTTCTTGCAGTGTTGGAAAATGTCGTTTTCGATGAACACACTAGGGAAGTAGACTACTCTGATAACTCTATTACAGGTGATTAACAAGATGAAACAAACTTCTTGAGTGAATTGGTATTGTGTGAAAGGGAATCTGGTTCAATGGAATTGTTGATGTTGCAGAGAACACTCGAGCTTCATATCCAATTGAGTATATTCCTAATGTTCGATTCATTTAATCATCACAATCGTTATGAGGACTGAAAATATATAGTGGATATGTGAGTACATATTTATTTTTTAATTAATCATTTAATTTAATTTATTAATCATACATCAACTCTTGTTGTACAAAGGAGCTTGAAATTGTTCAATTCGAATAAGCAAAGGAAAGGGAAAAAGAAGCCTATGTGGGAAGTCGTAAAAGTTTGCATATTATATATACACACATATGTTTACTTGTGATTAATTTAAAAATATTTAACTGTGCATTATTCGTTGATATTTTTTTGTTAACATAGGGTCCTTGACAACCTGATGCTAAACAATGTGGGTTTTATGTGATGAAATTTATGAGAGAAATTATTGAAGGAAATGCTACCGGTGAGAAGGATTCACTTAGCTCAATGGTAATATTTGACATATTCTCAATTTTCTCAAATAATTTCTTTTATTTGACTTTGCTTCTTCATTACTGATTTTTTTTACTAATATAATCTGGTTTGTTAACAGTTCATGAAAACAATTTACTCCAACGAAGAAATTGACGAAGTGCGATCCGAATGGGCGGATTGCGTACTATACTATATTCATTACTAGGTATAAATTACTAGACTTCAAAATATGGTTGAACACTTTGTTTGTGACTCCATGACTTATTGATTTTGATTCCTTAGTGCTAATAATTTGTTTGTTCACAGCTAGCTATCTCCTTTGCTCAATACTTCATTCTTGCATTTCTACCATGAGCAGAATTAGCTGACATTTCCCTTATTTATTGCCTCTCTTTGTGGTCCAAAATTAATAATGGATGGGTTGTGTGAGTAGCTTATTTAGTTGTTTCCGAATTATGCAAGGACTGACAATGTGGAAATTATCTCTTTGTGAATTGTTAGATGATGACCTTTTTGTATCTTATGAGTTGCTCTACAAATTTCTTGTTTGTACTCTCCTTATGATTTTCGTCTATATGCCATGACTTAATCTTGTTTTTCCTCCTATAATTTATTATTTTTTCTTGTTTGTACTCTCCTTATGTCAATTTGCAGCTCCTGGCAACTTGTTACTTGCAAAATGGAAAAGCATATTATGCCTACCAGGTCTCAAAGGTAATGCAGTCTGGAAAATGGCACAGAAAATTGCATGAATATTTTGTTTCAAGATGTTAATGGATGTAATGCGCTTTGCATGGATTCTATTGATCTTGGATGATAGTTCACTTAAATAATGTTAGCTGCATGTAGTGCTAATTATTTAATAAACTATGCTAAGCTAGGTATCACTGCTCCTAGTAGATTCCATGTACTGTTATTCTCTAATAAACATCTCTTTTTGTTTCCTTCATTTGGTTTGTTTTTGCCTTCTATGCACTACAGATTGGTTAATTACATTCTCCTTTTGGAATTCTGGAATTTGATAAGTTTTGTTAAATTTTCTCTTGCAGGTCGGGCAATTCGTGAGCCTTGAGTTTTTTTGATGCAAGAAGTGAGTTTTGTTAGGATGTAGCTTGCCTTGCTAATTTGTAAATTAAAAGCTATATGGAGAACAGCAAATGGAAAACATGCATGTGATTTAATGTATATGGAGAGTAATGGAAAACATGTGTATTTTGATGAGTAACAACTCATTTTGTATATTTTTGTATATGTGGCTACAAGATGAATTATATATGGATGTTTATTTTGGATTTAATGTAGTAAATATTTAGTTTTGCATTGGTGGTTTGCTTATAGTAAAATAAGATTGGTTGTTTGGTATTAATGAGCATTAAAGACAACAGTTAAAAATATTGTAAAAACTAGGTAAACCACAATGAATTTTTTTTTGTAAAAAGTGATAAAAGACAACGATTTTATCCGTTGTAAAATATATTAAAACTGTTGTTAAAAAAACAAAACGTGTCAAATATTATCTACCACAACAGTTTATATCTGTTGTAAAAAATGTCTACCACAACGGTTTATTTCTGTTGTTAAAATTATCTACCACAACGGTTTTAAAAAGTTGTCATATCCTTCGCAGCTAAATTTTGGGCATATATACAACAACAGATAAAAACCGTTGTCAAATATCTACAAAGACAACGGATTCAAAACCGTTGTCGTAGGGCAATACATTCTACAACACCCTCACTTACAACGGTTTTTTTACCCTACGACAACGGATAATATCCGTTGTTGTTTGCAGTTTTTGTTGTAGTGATACTAGCAGAGTATGCAAGCTGCATAGGTCCATTTATGGACTAAAGCAAGATTCTCGGAGCTGGAATCTTCGATTTGATGATGTAATCAAACAGTTTGGTTTCATCAAAAATGAAGATGAGCCTTGTGTCTACAAGAAGGTTGTAGGGGATATAGTTGTCTTCCTCATATTGTATGTAGATGACATACTACTCATTGGGAAGGACATCCCTTTGCTTCAGTCTGTCAAGACCTGGCTAGGGAGTTATTTCTCAATGAAGGACTTAGGTGAGGCATCCCGCATTCTAGGGATACAGATCTACAGAGATAGATCTAAGAGATTGCTTGGCCTAAGTCAGAGTACATATATTGACAAGGTACTCCTTCGGTTTGCCATGCAGAACTCTAAGAAGGGATTTCTGCCGATGTCACATGGCGTGAGTCTTTCAAAGACTCAAGGTCCCTCTTCTAGAGAGGAGAGAGACCGCATGGATCAGATCCCTTATGCCTCAGCCATAGGATCTATCATGTACGCCATGCTATGTACTCGACCTGATGTCTCGTATGCTTTGAGCATGACGAGCAGATACCAGTCAAATCCAGGTGAAAGTCATTGGATAGCGGTTAAGAATATTCTTAAGTACTTAAGAAGGACTAAAGAATATTTCTTGATATATGGAGGCAATTATGAGCTAGCTGTAAAGGGTTACAGTGATGCCAGCTTTCAGACCAATCAGGATGATTATCGATCGTAGTTAGGGTTCGTATTTTGCATAAATGGTGGTGCTGAGAGATGGAAGAGTTCGAAGCAGGACACAGTAGATGATTCTACGACAGAGGCCGAGTACATTGCTGCATCAGAGGCAGCAAAGGTGGCAGTTTGGATCCGCAAGTTCATCACTGAACTTGGGGTGGTTCCTAGTATCGCTGACCCTATTGAGCTCTATTGTGACAACAATGGAGCTATAACACAGGCTAAGGAACCTCGCTCACACCAGCGGACCAAACACATACTACGGCGCTTCCATCTCATTCGAGAAATTATCGAGAGAGGAGATGTGAAGATATGCAGAGTACCTACAGAGGCTAACATCGCAGATCCCTTGACCAAAGCTTTGGCACAGAGGAAGCATGATGGTCACACTAGGTCATTGAGGCTTAGAGCCTATACTGATTGGCACTAGTGCTAGTGGGAGATTGTTAGTTAAAGCCCTAGAGCCAATCATTTGATGGTTGTATTATGGACTTGTTGTATCATATTCTTATATAAATAAAGGCATTTGTTTTGGTTATTATACTTACTTTTATTGGGGCCAAATAAACTAAGTATAATAGCGTCCTTGAGTAGAAGGTTCTCACCTATATCAATCGGTTAGTTGAATCGATAGTGAGATGGTATAGGGAACACTACTCTTAATCATTTCTAGTCGACTATTAACATTCAGGGACAATGTTAATGTAATAAGACTAGGATGTATGTCAACTCGATGACTTGATCTCACAAGTCATGGATATAGAGATATCAAGTTGACACATGGGTATGCATTGGAGAATGTATACAAAATGACCCGCCATGAGAAAGTATCATGGATCGTTATATGAGTGTCATATACTTTCTCATGTGGCTATTAGTATGACTACTAGTCCTTGGACCTGAAGTCACCATGGATCCCTACATAAGGAGTTATATACTTTGGTTTCGTCAAACATCACCCGTAACTGGGTGGAATATAAAGGCGATTACTGGGTATGTAACGAATTATGCAGAGGGATGTGAGTGATGTAGATGGGATCTATTTCTCCTATATGACAGGAGCGACATCGATATTCTTGATAGAGTGAGACCACGAAGTGCATGGCCATGCCAAATGAGTCAATATGAGATATTGAGCTCATTTGATTTAGTGAGTCTACTTGGAGTTCAAGATTTAGATTGGTCAGAGGATGACACGGTCTATGCCTCACATTGATCAATCTAGATGTCTAAGATAGAAGGACGCTTGTCATATATTGTGAGGAGTCACAATTAGTAGTCACAAGGTGATGTTGGATCTCAACATTCTTGTAACTTGGGTAGTAATGATGTGTTGCTGGATACCGCTCATTACTTATGCTCCTAAATGGGTTTAGGGGCATTGCCAACGTTACAAGAACCTATAGGGTCACAAACTAAGAACAATTAGATGGAGATTAGGTTTATATGATGAACCAAGAGAATTAGATTCATGTGATGAATCAAATTGGATTAAGAGTAATCCTAATTGTGCTAATTGAGTTGGACTCAAGTTGATTCATGTGTTCAATGAGTCTAATTTAGATTATGACTCATTGAATCAATTTAATTAAATGAATTAGATTCATTATATTAAATTGGCTTGAATTAAATGGTTGAATTAGATCAACCATGAGAGAGATTAAGTCAAGTTTGACTTGACTTGAGAGGAAGAGGAAGAGTCAAGTTTGACTTGACTTTATACCACCTCATTGGTGAGTTGGCATTAAGTGGACCAATGATGATGCTCCACATCATCATGGTTACTTAAGTGAAGTGCCACCTCAAGGGAGTTACCAAGAGTTGTGACTCTTGGTATCCCATGGAGGTTACAAACCACATAAGTGTGGCCGGCCACTTTATTGGAGTGTATGAGTTTCATTTTTGCAAGTGTAACTCTCATCTTCTTCCTCCTAGAGCTCTCTCTTCTTGCTCTCCCTCTTCTCTTGGTCGAACACCCTAGGTGCTAGCACACCTGTGTTTGGTCCCCTCCACCTAATTTTGTTCGTGTGGATACTTCTAGAGGGTTGTCTACTTTGACAATCTTGAGATCCGACAAACCGTTGGACTAGCGGGATAGCGAAGGGCATCGCATCAAGGGTAACACTCTTATCTAGTGTAGTTCTAGACTTTAGAAACTCGTACTCATATTTTTGTTTTATTTTTCTTCGCATGGATCCGGTGGCAGGGGTTTCGGGGTTTCCGCGACGCGAAAAAGCGATTTTCGCAGCCCAAAAAACCCAACATGTTTCACTTTCTTTGCTGAGCCAGCTTGTTTCTTATTTTTCTTATTGCCTTTCGACTTAGAAGTAGAAACATTTTAAGCAATGTGAACCTGAGAATTATGACGAAATAACCCTTCTACTGCCTGAAGTTCTATCAGTAGTTTTGCCAATGAATACATTCTTTTATTCATATTATAGTCCAGGTGAAACTGCTCAAAACTTCTGGGTAGCATTTGGAGAATAATATCGACCTGGGTTGCCCCATCGATTTCAACTCCAAGGATTTGTATCTCGTTCAATTAAGCCATCATCTTCAGGATATGATCTCTTACGGGTGTCCCTTCTAACTTGTTGGCTGTCATCAATTTTCTCATGTCCTAGCAGCTCGATTCTGGTGTCCGAAGAGTTCCTTGAGACTGTTCATCATATCATAAGTAGTTAGTAAGTCCTGATACTGATATTGCAGCACATTTGACATTGAAGCCAAAATTTAACACCGCACCATCTCATCTGCCATTACCCATTTCCTATGTTACTCAATCTCCTCTTCACTAGAATCACTATTAGGCACATTAGGGAAGGCCTCTAATAGTACAAACTTATAGCCTTCAGCAGTTAGGATAATGTCCAGGTTTCTTTTCCAATCTATATAATTGGGACCAGTAAGTTTGTTCTCTTTCAGTATAATGGCCAGTGGGTTGAAAGTCATCCCATGAATCACAAAATAAACTTTTGGTCAAGACTCTAAATTTAGAATAATATTGATTCCTCATATAATACTATTTAAATTTACCAACACCTCAAAACACCGTGAATTTTGCATGCCACGTTAGCGTGGGCGTATACAAATTTAACATTTGTAAGAGGAGGTTTTACCCATTAATTTTATTATCTTGTCATCCTAACTTTATGACAAATAAAATTAATAGTTGATTTTCCTTTGGTCACGCAAAAAATAGCAGTGACTCCGTTGGGGAGGATACTAATAGATGCGCCTAAGTGTATACCATTACTTGATACTTAGTCCATTAAATAGGATTGTGCCGCTTCAGTTGGGGAAGATCACATGCTCCTAAATAATTTCCTATAACCATCCATAAAGGAAGTTTGATCTAGTGATCCGCAAACAAACTCATCTGTTGTGGAGGGAGACACTTAGAGCCAACACGCAAGTTTGTTTCATCACTTACAAACTAGTAATGGAGACCATGGAATTTATTTAAAATCCCTCTCCCACTTAGTTATTTAAGGTGAGAAATTTTTTCATGAAAGCACACATCACATGCATACACACATCACAGTAAATAAAAGCAATAAATATGGAAATTAATTTTCCAACTATTATGGTTTCTTCCATCACTGTCCTCCGTGTGCTGTCAGCCTTAGGGTTCATGTCGTCGGGTCCATCGAGCTTCCTTTTCTGCTGCACCTTTGGTCCTCTAATAGTCCCACGCCTCGCAAGGATACGATCCGCGACAAAAATAGAATTTTACATATATTGATCCTATATTCCACAAGGGAATGTACATGAAGTATAGATCAAACAAAAATGTAAAATCCTAGGGCTAATACAGCTCCTACTGTATTTAATAAATACAATCATGCACACACAAAAAATGCCCTTGTCAAGTCCAAGGGTCCAATCACACACAATCACATTAAGCCATAATAGTTGGAGCCTGCAACTACAGAGTTAGCATATCCTACTATTATCCTCCCTAAATTATGTATGACATGTGCATAATTATACTGAAAACCAAACACACAGAGGCAAACCCTAGCTCTGATACCATTTTTTGGTTGCTATTCGGAATATCGTACCGGTTCCCCTGTACAAAAATTTTGTACAAGTCCTGAACCTTTCCTAACAACCTATTGTGTTCTTTAGAAATTAAATTTGGAATCAAAAATAGAACTTAACATTATTGATTCCAAATTCAACTTATCTATTCTTAGAGGTTTAGACTTGGTTCGCAAACGATGCTTAACATTATTAATCCAAATACACCTATGTTACAAATTTGATTAAATATTTATTTCAAAGTTTGGCTTCCAAGTCAACCGTGGCAAGACACTAGGCCTTCTTGGGTATAGGATCATCCACCACTGTCAAGACAAAGCCTTACAAAGAAACCAATATTTAATCTCCTTATAGTAACCCTAGGTTTAACCATTAAGAACAATTGAATCACAAGATCGTAAAAAAAGAAACAAAATCGAAACATAAATTTGATAGCCTAGAATCACTAGCCTCTTGTGTTTGGTATTTCAAGATCTAAACAAAAAGATAAACTAGTTATGATGCGAAAACTAATAACTAGTTATACCTTTTATAGCTTATAGACCTCACGATCTTCTATCGTATTCCTCTTCTTATCTCGAACGTCGTGTGGGCGACGATCTACCGAGACAAGAATCCACCCAAGCCTCCTTATTCTCCTTGCAAGTTTCGTCCACCAAGAATCTCCTAGAGATGAAGGTCTTCGTCTACCAACCAAGCTCCAAGGGATGCAAAGAAACAAAACCTCTTTTCTCTACTTCTTCTCTAAGAAAAATCTAGCCACCAAGAGTCTCCTAGAGAGTTGATGCCGCCGGCCAAAGAAAAAGAAAATGAGGAGTGGATGAGGGCCGACCACACCAAGGAAGAGAGGAGAGGAAATAATAGATGTGTTGTTGTGAGGTGAGGCACCTCTACCCTCTCTTTTATATTCCTTGGTCTTTGCAAATAAGGAATGTTTTATAATTAAAACTTCCTTATATTCATTGCCAATGTATCAAAAGGAAAATTTAATTAAAAATTTCCTTTTAATCCTCTATTGGCGGGCCACCTCATTGTCTTCCAAACAAGGAAAGTTTTAAACAAAAATTAAAACTTCCTAATTTGTTTCCAAAAATTTTTAAAATAAAAATTTCTCTTTAAAAAATTCCCTTAATGGTTGGTTATAAAAAGAAACTTTTATAAATTAAAATCTCTTTATTAAAACATGTGGATGATTACAAAAAGGAAAGTTTTCTCTAAAATTAAAATCTTCCTTTTAACTTCAAATAAGAAAAGATATCAAACCTTTTCTTAATCCTTTGTAGATACTTATAAAAGGAAAGATTTAATTTTAAAACTCTCTTTTAAATCATGACTTCCACATAAGAAATGATTTTAAAAAATAATATCCCTTTTATTTAATTGTTGTCGGCCACCTAAGCTTGGGTTCAAGCTTGGGCCGGCCACCAACTAACCTTGGTTTGGCTGGCCCTAGCTTGGGCTCCAAGCTAGGCTTGGTCGACCGCCTTAAGGTGGGTAAAAGGTGAGTATGGGTGAGTATAAGACTTTATAAATAAGAGTCTACGATAGGGACCGAGAGGAGAAATTAGTTTTGGTCTCCCGATGAACTTGAGCTTCTCGTGTTCGCCCGAACACCCAACTCGAGTTCATCAATAAAAACTCATACCAATAAATAGTTATTATTGAAATGCTACACCAATCCCATATTACTATATGGGCTCCTTCTCATCATGAGTGTGTTAGTCTCCCTATGTTTAAGATATCGAATGTACACTAATTAAATGAGTTACTGACAACTCACTTAATTAATATCTAAGTCCAAGAGTAGTACCACTCATCCTTATTGTCATGTCGGACTAATTCCACATGCAGGATTTACATGACGATCCTTATGAGCTCCTCTTGGGGGCTTTATCAACCTAGATTGCTAGGACACAGTTTCCTTCTATAATCAACAACACACACTATAAATAATATAATTTCCCAACTTATCGGGCCTATTGATTTATCGAACTAAATCACACCCTTTGATAAATTAAAGAAATAAATATTAAGTATATGTGCTTGTTATTATATTAGGATTAAGAGCACACACTTCCATAATAACAGAGGTCTTGTTCTTTTATTTAATCAGTATAAAAAGAAACTACCTCAAATGGTCCTGCTCAATACACTCAGAGTGTAGTAGTGTAATTTTATAGTCAAGATAAACTAATACCAAATTACACAACAACTATTCCAATTGTTTGTTCCTATCCATCTTAGTCGTGAGCTGCTGTTTATAATATATAAGGAGCTGATAACATAATCTTCTGTGTGTGACACCATACACCATATTATCTACAATATAAATTAATTGAACAACTACACTTAGTACATAAATGTAGACATTTGACCAATATGATTCTTTATTTCAAAAATAATGTTTACAAAAAGCTAAGCTTTTAGTATGCACTCTAACACATTGACCTGCTAGATGTCCGGTCCTCCAAAACCATCTATACTTCCTGCCTTATGACTTTAATTTGCCAAGCCTTCTACCTAGTATCTAATCCAATTGACCTGCTAGACTTTTCCTTTTCCAAAATTCACTAGGGCTTTTCCTTTATCAAGTATCACTTGGACATTCTAGTTGACTACCTGCACACTCAGTAAACTTTCATTAAATAAAAATAAGCCTTAATTTTGAACCTTTTCCAATTATCAAAAATCCAGTTCCTTCAACACCAATAGAATCATCATCGGAGGAGTCAAAAGAGGAAGAGTAAGCTCAATCCAACCTCCTAACACAACTGGCAATAGAGCAAGCTGCTATGACCGAATTTGAACTCGAGTTTGAGTCTAAATTTGAACCAAAGTTTGAGATAAGCTATAGATCTATATATACTTTCCTGACAAGCCTAATAATGAGGTAGTCTCTCCCTTAGTTAATAAGTTATATACTGTCATTTGTAATTTGGTTTGAAATTAGCCAAATCCAATATCTAGGTCAAGTCACTCTAAAAGAAGGTAGAATTCCTTAAGGATAAGAAGACTACCCTAAGCACTTTAAATGAATAAGTTCAAAATGGAACTTCAACACAAGTCCAACAACTTGAGTAATAAAATTCCTTTGAAAATTGATGTTGAAGAACTAAAAGGATCATTAAAATGGTTAACTTCGATCTCCAAGTCCCTTAATATATTACTCGAAACACAAAGGATCATATATAATTGATCTTCACTCGCTTATAAGCCTAAGAAACCTTTCAATATCATATCTATTATTAATTAATGAACTGCTAGAAATCAAGTCTAACCATGGGTCCCTAAATTAATCATGAATATTTAAGTTGGACAAAATCAATATTGAATCCACAATTGTTATATTCATTACCTAGATAAATCATATCAAAGTTATGATTTAGAGAGAACCAATAGAAAAAATAATTTTATTGTAAGATAAAATTGCATGATTGTTTCATTTGTTACTTTTATTATGCATCCTTAGTTTATTTTTTACTTAACTTAGCATGGCTAGTTAACAAATAGTTAATTTGATACTTAACAACCTAGTGTTAGGATGTGGTGAGACGATAGTTTATTAGGGAGGCTAAGAATAAGTGTATCCAAGTTGGGTATGGATTATCCTATTTGGTGCACTTGGTTGAGAGAAATTAACTGAAGCTACCTCGCCACATCCTAAACTAGTTAGACCTAAATTTTTCAATAAGTAGGTTAAAAATATAATTTCTTAAAAAGGCTTTATTTAAGGAGGTGGTTGTTTCTCCAATATCAAAAAAGGTCATTATGCCTTACCACAACTTGTCAGTCAAATTTTGAAATGTGTATTTAACTGATTAATGGCCAAACCAAAATCTAATACAAGGTCAAATT
Organism: Zingiber officinale; assembly: GCF_018446385.1. NCBI lineage: Eukaryota > Viridiplantae > Streptophyta > Magnoliopsida > Zingiberales > Zingiberaceae > Zingiber > Zingiber officinale. The sequence continues at coordinate 47,373,894 of NC_055986.1, forward strand.
AGATTTAAATTTCAAACTAATTCTCTTCAAGTAAAATAGAAAACCTTTTCACCAAACCTATAGGTTAACTCGATTAATAATCAAGAAAAGGGTGAAATGGAGACTAAGGTAAAATTGATCAAAACATTATAAATTAAATTCTATTCAAGAACCATTGTAAGTGCAAAAATAGAAAATTTTCAAAATTAAGTTAATTTTTTGAAATAAAAAGATTATCGATACGAGTACCTGGAATAGGTCCAGGTGTCGAATCCATTTTGAAGTTTTAAAGTTTTTAAAATTTAGGCACCCGTACCCTATTCCAGGAAGCCCACAAAATCCCATCCAAAAAGCCTACCCAAAATGTCGTCGTTTGAGATGAAGGCGCCACAACATCTTCCATGTTCCCAGAAATGTTGCCACCCAGAAACCTGACAAAGGTGGTTCAAGCACATGGAACACCTTTGGGTGAACAGATATGATTTTAGAAGGGGGGCCTCGTGGCTTCAGCTCCAGGCACCTCCAAAGCTTATTTCTGAGCTGTTTCTTCCCCATTTTTGATTTCGGTCTAGTCTTTCATAGCCTAGGTAATTTGTTCCTATTTTAGTTGTCCAAAAAATGTTTTGGTTACAACCTAAACTCAACTTGTCATTATTATGGTAAAAATAAATCATTTATTTATGTTGGTAGGATTAAGAGAAGAGCCACAGAGCCTGATTCCTCTAGCATCCCTAGCACTGACATTAGGTTCCGTGCAGAGGAACTTAGGGTGTTCACAAGGTGTCTAGAAAGGAGAAAATAAAAAGTATGATTAGGGTTCATCCACCTAAGAGTTTTAGGTCATGGAGTTGGGACTTGTGTATCAAATCATGTTAATATATTGTATTGTTCCTGTAACACCCATAAATTTCCTTTATTTTTACAAGCGCAAAAAGAAATAGAAGAAGAGAAATGAAATAAAAATATAAGCATAATGGCCCGTGCTTGGATTTGAACCTGAGACCTCTTCCTTGCGATTTGTTTAAGTAGCCATTAGGTGGTGGTAAAGCATAACATGAGCAATATGAAACAATTCCTTATATGTGGATTATGTGCGAAGAGATGCTCCAACTTCCACTTAGTATAAAAAGGGTTGGATGAGATTAAAACCTAATCTTTCACCTCCTCTTTCCTTTCTAGCTGAATCCCCTTCTCCCTCCTTTCAAGTTTCGGCCAAGGAAACCTAGGGCTCCAAGTCTTAAAGCTTTCAAAGGAGGGAATCTAAGGGGAGGGTCTGTAAAGCCCGAAAAATTCCCGAATTTATTTTAGAATTATTCTATGATTTTTGTGGAATTTTTAGATATTTTTTCGTAATTTTCCGAGTAGCGGAAGTGGCAAAAATAATTGGAACCGTAAAATAGCTTAGGCGGGAATCGAACCCGAGACTTATGGTTTACGGATAAGTTTAGTAACCGGTGAACCCAGCAGGGCCATGCTGAAAGAAAGGAGAACCAAATATATTTATATTAGAGTTGGGTTCATTAAACCACTTAATATAAATAATAAACTTAAGATGGAGTTGGGTTATTTTATTTTGGTTCAGCAAATCCCTCTTCACCGAGACCATTCACGCCGCCCCCTCCTTTTCTTCCTCCTTCTCTCGGCGCCACATCAAGGAAAGGCTAGGGCTTTCTTCCTAGGGTCCCAAGGTTACCATCCGGCAACGATTTCAACACAAGGAAGTTCTTCTCCGCGAGAGGAACGCGAGGACGTAAGCGGTTCGTCGAACGGAGCGGTTTTCCGGAAAACCTAGCGGATAGAATCGTAAGAAAACCTTGCGATAGAGGTAAGAAACCCCTCACCTGCAGTATAATTGCTCTCGCTTGTTAGTTTTGGCGTTAGTTTAGTAGTTTTACAGTATTCAGTTATAGGGTGTGCTCTCAGTGCACACCAAGCCTTCGGCAAAATGCCTAGTTCAGAAGGATGCACCAGTAGGCATCCTAACAGCATGTAAAACGTATTAGAAACATTTTACTCAGTTTATTATCAGTTATTACAGATATATGGATCAGATATCCATTAGGTGGGCTCCCACAGTAGCCTCTAGGTTCAGATAACCTAGCTCTAGGTGCAGATAACCTAGAACAACAAATTAAAATAAAACAGTATTCAGTATTTTACTTTTATTCAGTTGGCACTGTATTTGGATCAGATATCCATGGGCTGGACTCCCATAGTCGTCCCTAGGTTCAGATAACCTAGTAACACTGCTGGATTCGGAACTTGCAATCCCGAGTTTCGTAGGGATGCGCGCACAGTAAGTACAGTTGCCAGGGCCCCAGCAGCATGTTTAGTATTTTCATCTATTATATGTATAGTTTTCAAATTTGAAACTAGTGATGAGAACACTAATTTAGCTTTCAGTTCAGTTCAGGTTCAGTTTACATGATTTGAGTTCATGTACAGATTTAGATATATGCATGACTAGTTCAGTTTCATACTCAGTCTATAAGTATGCCATGTTCAGTTTAAAGCATGTACAATTTATGTGCTATGCCATGTCTCAGTTCCAGTTTATACTTTTATATGCCATGCCATGTTGCCATGCTCAGTTTAGTTTTCAAATAGCATGTTTTAAAAACATAATCGCATCGTTGCATGTTTTTGTGAGGTAGATGGTTTCTTACTAAGCTTTTTAGCTTACAGATGCTACTTTTCTTATACTGCAGATACCGGTAAGAGAAAAGTGGACTAGCGGAGGCTGGAGGGCGATGCTACGATGATGTGTGTGTGCAAGGGGTCTGGAATAAAGATCCTTGGGATCTATACGCTTTCATTTCAGTTTTGGTACTTAACATGACTAGTTTTATGACTTAGTCTTGTTACTAGGTGTTATAGCTTAGTGAACTATGTCTTGTTTAGTTTATTATGTTTAGAATGTTAATATTTACATGCTAGAGTGTTTTCATGTATTTAGAGCTTGTGTATGTGATTGTGGCACGAATCAGTGCTGGAAATCAGAAATTCGGATTTCGTTTTCAGACTATCAGCACCTGGATCGGTCAGCAGACCGATCCAGTGCCATTCCTCCTCCTGGATCGGTCAGCCGACCGATCCAGATGGATACAGTAGCCTACTGTATCTCCCTGGATCGGTCAGCCGACCGATCCGTCCGCGAACAGAGAGTTCGGGATGAAACCAGCAGTCACTGATCGGTCAGCCGACCGATCAGTGAGCCACTGATCGGTCTCCCGACCGATCAGTGAGCAGCTGGATCGGTCGGCAGACCGATCCAGCCAGCGTTCCCGTGCGCGCCAGTGGATCGTTCCACGGACCGATCCAAAGCTTCAGTTTCACCTCCCCGGTATAGCTATGAATATCTAGAGGGTAGTTGAATATGAAATCTCACTCTCACAGTGTTAACAGAGGCAACTACAATAGTTTAGTAAAATTTTATTTTACCCAGTTTCCGCATAGTACAGCACAGTAGTTTCAGTAGTTAATGTAGCGATCCGGCTCACAGCTTAGTACCTAGGAGTTTGGTCGTTACAGAGTGGTATCAGAGCAGTGTTCCATACTTCCTACACACACATCAGCATTGTGCCTACAGCTTCCAAGTAAGAACATCTCTCACTCAGTTTTGTTTTCAGCTTTCATATCAGTTATATGTGCTTCATGTTTACTCTCATGTTGGTAGTTAATTAATTCATGTTTACAGTAATAGTATTTAACATGTTACCAGTAGTTAACTATAACATGATAGTCTAGTTATATATATGTGTTCCCTGCTATTTAGAAAATGGTACGAGGACGTCCAGCTAAGAAAGCATCAACGGCTGAGCCCCAGCATGAGGCAGGCAGTTCAGTGCCTCAGCTACAACAGCAGTTAGCTGAACAGCAGCAGGAGATAGCCTCCTTAAAGGCTAACCAGCAGACTACTCCCCCAGTCACTCCAGTACCGAACCTCACGACTCCAGTAATCACAGAGGTTGTACCAGCTCAGCTTGCAGTACCAGTCCCAGTAGCCCCAGTAGCAGGGGCTAAGAGAGAAGCTTACCTTATCCAGTGGCAGAGAATTAAGCCCGAGAACTTCTCAGGCACCAGCGAACCATGGAATGCTCAGGCATGGTTTAAAACACTAGAAAGCACGATGGAGCTTCTAGACTGGCCAGAGCATGAAAAGGTGAAGTGTGCCTCCTTCTGTTTAAACAGGAGACTCACGTATGTGGTGGGAGCGGATTAAATCGAAGTGGCCAGTAAATCAGATGACATGGGCCAACTTCGAGAAAGAATTCTTTGAGGAATTCTTTCACATGCAAGTCACGAATCGACACTATGACGAGTTTACAGAATTTCGTCAGGGCAACCTATCAGTTCAGGAGGCCGTGAAGAAATTCAACCGGTTGGCCCGTCTGTGTCCAGAACTAGTCAGCACAGAAAAGGAACGAGTCCGGTTGATTCTCAAGATGCTGAGGCCGGAAATAGCAATGAACGTGGCTGGCGGCATTCACAGGCCGCAAACCACTGAGGAACTAGTTAGCAGCGCTCGATCACCGAGCACAGCATCACCCAGCAGAAGCAGGTTTTCACAGAGCCCAAGGGACAAGCTGGCTCAGGTACTCAGTAGAAACAACAGGGACATAGCTCCAACTGGAAGGGGAAACGTAAGGCAAGTAGTGACCCAAAAGGAGGACCAGCTAGAAAACATTCCAGACATCCCAAGTGTGCTACTTGTGGGAAACATCATCCAGGAGTTTGTCGCAAGGGTACGCGAGGTTGTTTTGAATGTGGACAGGAAGGGCACATGGCTAAGCAGTGCCCGAACAAGAACAGTCTTCCTCAGCCTCAGCCGATACAGTATGGAGCTCAGCCAACACAGCTACACCAGATGTATGCTGCCTTAGATGGTCCACAGATCAGTCAGGGCAGATTAGAAGCCCCCACAGCTATCCCGAATGCCAGGATTTTCTCACTGACTAGAGAGGACGTAGCAAATGCCTCGACAGTTGTCACAGGTCAGATCAGTATTTTACAGCATAATGTAACTGTCTTATTTGATACTGGGGCAACCCACTCTTATGTATCTAGGGCATTTGCCGAGAAATTAGCAACACCTCCAGAGGTACTCAATAGCTAGTTTCTGACAACACTACCCTCAGGAGACATTATGGCATCTACGCACTGGCTCAGAGCAGTGCCAGTCATTATAGCAGACAGAGAACTTTTTGGTGATCTGATAGTGCTAGAAATGACTGACTACAATGTCATCTTTGGAATGGATTTTCTGATCAGATACGGCGCTTCTATAGAGTGCCATAAACAGAAGGTCATATTCCAACCTGAAGCAGGAATACAGTTTGAATACATGGGAAAACCAAAGAGAAAAGCCAGGAAGTTTCTCTCAGCACTGAAAGCACAGTAGCTAATGGATTCAGGATGCATGGGATTTTTAGCAAATGTAGTCAACACCAGCCAGGACAAGAACCAACAGCTATCAGAGGTTCGAGTCGTTTGTGACTACCCCGCAGTCTTCCCGGAAGAGCTACCAGGCTTAGCACCAGACAGGGAGATTGAATTTGAGATAGAGCTCATTCCCGGCACAAATCCAATTTCCAAGGCACCGTACCGCATGGCTCCAGCAGAACTGAAGGAACTTCAGGAGCAATTACAGGAGCTTCTTGACAAGGGTTTCATACGCCCTAGTCACTCACCATGGGGAGCACCTGTGTTGTTCGTGAAGAAGAAGGATGGAAGCATGCGCCTATGCATAGACTACCGTGCCTTGAACCAGGTCACAATTAAAAACAGGTACCCTCTCCCCAGGATAGATGACCTGTTTGACCAGCTAAAGGGAGCCACAGTGTTCTCTAAAATTGACCTCAGATCAGGATATCACCAGGTTAGAGTCAAGAAAGGTGATATACCTAAAACAGCCTTCAGGACCAGATACGGACATTATGAGTTCGTAGTCATGCCTTTCGGTGTGACAAATGCTCCAGCTACTTTCATGGACCTCATGAACAGAGTATTCAGAGAATACTTAGACAAGTTTGTCATCGTGTTCATCGATGACATTCTTATCTATTCGAGCACTCAGGAGGACCATGCAGAGCATCCAGACCCTTCAGCAGAACCAGTTGTACGCCAAATTCACGAAATGTGAATTTTGGCTGGACCAGTAGCCTTTTAGGCCACATCATCTCCAAGGATGGTGTTATGGTAGATCCCAAGATAGAAGCGGTAAATCTGGAAGAGACCGAGCGCCAGGTGAAATCGAAGCTTTACGGGATTAGCGAGGCTACACAGAAATTCGTGAGGACTTCTCGGGATAGCCTCCCCAGCGCTCTCACCAGGAAGAACAAGAAATTTCGGTGGACAGAGGTTCAGCAAACTAAAATGGAGATTGACCAGTGCTCCTATTTTAGCTATACCAGAAAACACAGACAGCTTCGACATCTACAGTGACGCCTCTAAATTGGGATTAGGATGCAAAATGGCAAGGTGATCGCCTATGCCTCCAGACAACTCAAGGATTATGAGAGGAACTATCCTACTCACGACCTTGAGCTTGCAGCAGTGGTGTTCGCTCTCAAGATTTGGAGACATTATTTGTACGGAGCTCAGTGCAGAGTGTATACAGATCATCAAAGTCTGAAGTATTTCTTTACTCAAAAGGATCTGAATATGCGACAGCACAGATGGTTAGAGCTAGTCAAGGATTATGACATAGATATCCTCTACCATCCAGGGAAAGCTAATAAGGTAGCAGACGCACTCAGCAGGAAGTCCAACGCTACCTTATTATCTTTAGCAGCTATGTCACCACCCCTAAGGAAGGAGATTACAAATTTTAGTCTCGAGCTTATAGTCGGGCAGCTTTCCACTATGTCCTTAGCATCTACCTTGCTTGATGATATCCAGACAGCTCAGGAGCAGGATCCTGGAATCCAGAAAATCAAGCAAGGGTTAGTAGAATCAGAAAGTGGAGAGTTCAGAGTGTCCGCCAGTGGGGTAGTGTACTGTGGTGACAGACTTTGTGTTCCAAATCAGGAGGAACTACGAAAACAGATTCTAGACGAGGCTCATAGGACTCCCTATGCGATGAATCCTGGTTCCACCAAAATGTATCAGGATCTAAAGAAACGATTTTGGTGGCCTGGGATGAAGCGAGATATCGCCAGATACGTCAGCATTTGTCTAACCTGTCAGAGGGTTAAGGCAGAACATCAGCGACCAGGAGGGGTTCTGCAGCCGATTCAGATTCCAGAATGGAAGTGGGAGGATATCTCTATGGACTTCATAGTGGGATTACCCAGAACCACGAATGGTTTTGATGCCATCTGGGTAATAGTCGATAGGTTGACTAAATCAGCCCACTTTTTAGCTATCAGAATATCCTATTCCATGGAGCAGCTAGCTCAGTTGTATCTCAAGGAGATTGTCAGGCTGCATGGAGTCCCACGAACCATTATATCAGACAGAGACAGCAGATTTACATCACACTTCTGGAAGTGTGTACAGTCAGCTATGGGCACCTAGTTAAAATTCAGCACAGCCTTTCATCCTCAGACAGATGGTCAGACGGAGCGAGTAAATCAGGTACTCGAGGATATGCTCCGGGCTTGTGCCCTAGATTTCAAGGGAAGTTGGTGCAAATATCTGAGTCTAGCAGAATTTGCATACAACAACAGTTATCAGGCCACAATCGGCATGACACCTTATGAGGCACTCTATGGGCGGAGGTGCAGATCACCAATCTGCTGGTATGAGAGTGGTGAACAGAAGGAACTAGAGCTTCAGACAGATCTAGTAGCAGATACCACAGCAGCCATACAGCAGATTCGCCAGAGGATAGAGACAGCACAGAGCCGTCAGAAGAGCTATGCTGATACACGACGCAGACCCCTAGAGTTTTCAGTTGGGGATACAGTTTTCCTCAGAGTAGCTCCCATGAAGGGAGTCATGCATTTTGGGAAGAAGGGCAAGCTAGCTCCCAGATATGTAGGACCATACCTTATCACGAAGAGAGTGGGCAAGGTAGCATATGAGTTAGAGCTACCTCAGGAGATGTCAGCCGTCCACAACTTATTTCATGTCTCCATGCTGAAGAAGCATATTCCAGACGCCACGCAGGTGATTGAGCCCCAGTTGGTACAGGTCCGTGATGATCTCAGCTATGACAGTCGGCCTATTCAGATAATAGACCGAGCAGTAAAGAAATTACGGAACAAGGAAGTACCATTAGTCAAAGTCAGCTGGCAAAATCACACAGCAGCAGAGGCGACTTGGGAGACAGATGCCAGCATGAGACAGAAGTACCCAGAATTGTTTTAAGTTCGGGGATGAACTTTTTATAAGGTATGGGGGATTGTAAAGCTCAAAAAATTCCCGAATTTATTTTAGAATTATTCTATGATTTTTGTGGAATTTTTAGATATTTTTCCGGAATTTTCCGAGTAGCGGAAGTGGCAAAAATAATTGGAACCGTAAAATAGCTTAGGCGGGAATCGAACCCGAGACCTATGGTTTACGGATAAGTTTAGTAACCGGTGAACCCAGCAGGGCAGTGCTGAAAGAAAGGAGAACCAAATATATTTATATTAGAGTTGGGTTCATTAAACCACTTAATATAAATAATAAACTTAAGATGGAGTTGGGTTATTTTATTTTGGTTCGGCAAATCCCTCGTCACCAAAACCATTCACGCCGCCCCCTCCTTTTCTTCCTCCTTCTCTCGGCGCCACATCAAGGAAAGGCTAGGGCTTTCTTCCTAGGGTCCCAAGGTTGCCATCCGGCAACGATTTCAACACAAGGAAGTTCTTCTCCACGAGAGGAACGCGAGGACGTAAGCGGTTCGTCGAACGGAGCAGTTTTTCGGAAAACCTAGCGGATAGAATCGTAAGAAAACCTTGCGATTGAGGTAAGAAACCCCTCACCTGCAGTATAATTGCTCTCGCTTGTTAGTTTTGGCGTTAGTTTAGTAGTTTTACAGTTTTCAGTTATAGGGTGTGCTCTCAGTGCACACCAAGCATTCGGCAAAATGCCTAGTTCAGAAGGATGCACCAGTAGGCGTCCTAACAGCATGTAAAACGTATTAGAAACATTTTACTCAGTTTATTATCAGTTATTACAGCTATATGGATCAGATATCCATTGGGTGGGCTCCCACAGTAGCCTCTAGGTTCAGATAACCTAGCTCTAAGTGCAGATAACCTAGAACAACAAAGTAAAATAAAACAGTATTCAGTATTTTACTTTTATTCAGTTGGCACTGTATTTGGATCAGATATCCATGGGCTGGACTCCCACAGTCGTCCTTAGGTTCAGATACTAGTAACCCTGCTGGATTCGGAACTTGCAATCCCGGGTCTCATAGGGATACGCGCACAGTAAGTACAGTTGTCAGGGCCCCAGCAGCATGTTTAGTATTTTCATCTATTATATGTATAGTTTTCAAATTTGAAACTAGTGATGATAACACTAATTTAGCTTTAAGTTCATTTCAGGTTCAGTTTACATGATTTGAGTTCATGTACAGATTTAGATATATGCATGACTAGTTCAGTTTCATACTCAGTCTATAAGTATGCCATGTTCAGTTTAAAGCATGTACAATTTATGTGCTATGCCATGTCTCAGTTCCAGTTTATACTTTTATATGCCATGCCATGTTGCCATGCTCAGTTTAGTTTTCAAATAGCATGTTTTAAAAACATAATCGCATCGTTGCATGTTTTTGTGAGGTAGATGGTTTCTTACTAAGTTTTTTAGCTTACAGATGCTACTTTTCTTATACTGCAGATACCGGTAAGAGAAAAGTGGACTAGCGGAGGCTGGAGGGCGATGCTACGATGATGTGTGTGCGCAAGGGGTCTGGAATAAAGATCCTTGGGATCTATACGCTTTCATTTCAGTTTTGGTACTTAACATGACTAGTTTTATGACTTAGTCTTGTTACTAGGTGTTATAGCTTAGTGAACTATGTCTTGTTTAGTTTATTATGTTTAGAATGTTAATATTTACATGCTAGAGTGTTTTCATGTATTTAGAGCTTGTGTATGTGATTGTGGCACGAATAAGTGCTGGAAATCAGAAATTCGGATTTCGTTTTCAGACTATCAGCACCTGGATCGGTCAGCAGACCGATCCAATGCCATTCCTCCTCCTGGATCGGTCAGCCGACCGATCCAGATGGATACAGTAGCCTACTGTATCTCCCTGGATCGGTCAGCCGACCGATCCGTCCGCGAACAGAGAGTTCGGGATGAAACCAGCAGTCACTGATCGGTCAGCCGGCCGATCAGTGAGCCACTGATCGGTCTCCCGACCGATCAGTGAGCAGCTGGATCGGTCGGCAGACCGATCCAGCCAGCGTTCCCGTGCGCGCCAGTGGATCGTTCCACGGACCGATCCAAAGCATCAGTTTCACCTCCCCGGTATAGCTATGAATATCTAGAGGGTAGTTGAATATGAAATCTCACTCTCACAGTGTTAACAGAGGCAACTACAATAGTTTAGTAAAATTTTATTTTACCCAGTTTCCGCACAGTACAGCACAGTAGTTTCAGTAGTTAATGTAGCGATCCGGCTCACAGCTTAGTACCCAGGAGTTGGGTCATTACAGGGTCTCTCCCAAGGAGGTAGTATGCAAAAGAAGGACGAATCGGAGATTAAGGCATACGAGGGCGGATTTTGGGGTCTTCCTTGCACCTTATAATCGTAAGATCTAGCGAAAGGATGTAAGTATCTCTCACCTACAGTATGAGTAGCTTCGTTAATACATGTTACGATATGTTTTAAACGTGTTGCATGTTAAGGAGATAGATGCTATGATATGTAAGATACCTTGTAAAGTTTTGGGATTAAGAGCATGCTTAGATCATCTTGGTTTGCTTCCCATTAAGTTTTGGGACTAAGAAGTATAATCAAGTGCCCAAAGTGCTTCCCTATAAGTACGGGGCAATTAAGCGCACATAAGATGTTTTGTTAAATGCCAAGGAAGTGCAAGTACAAGAAATTAATAGTAAAAAGGAAGTATTTTACTTTAGAAATGCATGTACTGGACATAAGGTCCTTGGGTGGGCTCCTAGATCACCCCAAGGCTCCTAGACCGCCTAGTAGTACCTTAATGGGTTCGGGATTAGCTACCTCGGATCTTATTAAGGATGCGTGCAAAATGGTACAATGGTGGGCCCAAGCAAGTGAGTATTATTTTCACTATTATGTAATATAAAGTTTTAAACTTCATGGTTTGTCTTAGTGGAAGTTTCCTAAGTTGAGAATTGAGTTATGTAGTGCAGCAATGATAAACTCAATAATATGCCAAGATGCCTGTTTGTTTTTTATTTCGTTACTAGCATGGTTTTTAGTTGTTGGTTTGCATGTTAAACTGGTTTGAAAATACAAGTCATGCACATATTTCCGAAATACGGTTTTAGCATGAACAACTCGAAAAGCATGTTTACAATGTTGTATTTTTTCTTCAAGCAGTATGAAAAGCATGTCCTCTGTTAATGTATGGTTTTGTGAGTAGATGGTACATACTAAGCATCTACTTATAGGTTTACATTTCCTTATACTACAGAAAAAGGTAAAGGAAAGCTCGAGTAGGAGGAGGCAGCAGGAGCGGTGCTTGGGGGTGTGTGTGTGGCGAACAATGGAAAGAGATCAGAGAATTTGTTACTATGGGGAACATGTAGAACCTTCATTTTGTTTTCTTCTCTCCGCTTTACCTAAGATACTGACACTAATTGGTTTAGAATAGTCAACATTAGGATATATGAACAATATGTAACAAATAAATTCAATAAAATTTGCATGGAATATTTAAATGGTGTTTACTTACTTGCAAGGCATATAGTTGTAAACAAAAGAAATACACAAAGAATTGAAACTCGAGACATTATGTAGTACTAATAAACTTTTGAGTTTTTTGTATTTTATATTTATTGTGTAATTGTAATAGTGGTGCAAGATCAGTATATATATTGTTCCGTGAAGTGAAAATAGGAGAATACAATTAAAAGAAAATATAACAAATAACATAATCGATCCTATAATTAGTAGCAAAGTGGTCATACACTTTTAGAAAGCTTACTATTTTTATCTACTTTTCAATTATGTATTGTCCTATATATAGAAAGAATGTAATATTTATCGAGTATATAATTTTGTTATGTATATCAGTTATTTAATTATAGGAAACATATTATATATACTATACACTTTTAGAAATAATACTATATACAAAATTGTTAACAAACATTTTGCTACAGAACATTGCAAACAGTCCTCGTAGTGAGTCTGTATAACTTTTTTTTTTAAAATACAACTTTTTCAAATCCACGTCATTGTTTCTTTCTCTTTTTTTTTTTTATAAAATCAACATTTCCTCTCTTCATTCTCCTTGCCATAGACTTACTATTTTAACTGGGAAAAACTTATTACTTTAGCCCTTAGAAATTATAAATTTTATATTTTGACTTACTACTTTATGACAAAAATATTACGAAGTAAAATGTTACTTAAAATTAGAAGTGATGCTTGTATTTTTTAACCAACATAGTCTAAAATGATATTTACTTCATCAATTTTATAACCCAAATAATTATCATATATTACTTCATAATTAAGAAGTGAGACTACTTTCCTTATACTGTAGATAAAGGTAAAGGAAAGCTCGAGTAAGGAGGGGCAGCAGGAGCAATGTTTGCTGGTGTGTGTGACGGAACAGTGGGAAGTGATCTTGGAATATACTAGTGCATGCAATATGTTAGATTTTGGTACTGATGGACCTATTTTCTTATCCTGCTTTGTATAAAAATACTATTAAAAATTGTGTATGATGAAATTGACGGTTTGTTAGTAATTAGCATGTCAAAGACTCTTCCTAAAGAAATGGGAGAGAACGGTAAGCTAAGAGGGAGTACAATGGGGAGAACCCACCTCCTTTGTAGTGTTGTGTGTGACCCCCTGCACGGCCTGTGACATGGTCGTGTGGGTTCACACGACCATCACCTGCTCCCTCTCGGCCAAGGTGACATGGCCGTGTGGATTCACACGGCCATCACCTACTCCCTCTCGGCAGGATGCTATGGCCGTGTGGTTTCACACGGTCGTGCACCTCTTCTTGTCGGCCAGAGTGACACAGCCGTGTTGCTTTACACGGCCATGCATTCCTCATGGTCTCGGTCAAGGTGACACGGTCGTGTGAAGCACATGGCCGTGCACCTCTTCTTCTCGGGTAAAATTGCACAGCCGTGTAGTTTCACATGGTCGTACACCCCTTCGTCACAGCTGAGGTGACATGGTCGTGTGAGCCACACGGCCGTGCCCCACTTCCTCACTGCCCAGGTGACATGGTCGTGTGGAAGCCACACGGTCGTGCCCTACTCCAGTAGGGGAGGCCTTACACGGCCGTGGGGCACACACGGTCGTGCCCAAACTTGGGACTAGTAAGGCCACACGGCCGGTCATCACCACACAGCCATAACATGCCTCTTCACAGATAGGGCCACAGGGCTGGTTAGGGTCACACGACCCAGACCCCTCAGCAACTATAGAGTTCCTCTCAGCTCTGCTTCGATCCAAACTATGGCTTAACAGTCGAAACAAGTTCAGACTAGATTTCTGAATCGAGCGAAGTGCAAATAACAATGTCCTTAGAAGGTATATATAGAAAAAAAAAAGTAACGCCTGTGCTCTAAGTTAGGGTTTCAGTCAGGCGGTCGTTACATTTTCTGCTGCGTTTACTTTTAGCCATGTGGGCTCTTATTATACTGCATGGTTGTGTATTTACTTTCAGCCGTGTGGGCTTGAATCGAGCGAAGTGCAAATAACAATGTCCTTAGAAGGTATATATAAAAAAAAAAGTAACGCCTGTGCTCTAAGTTAGGGTTTCAGTCAGGCGGTCGTTTCATTTTCTGCTGCGTTTACTTTTAGCCTTGTGGGCTCTTATTATACTGCATGGTTGTGTATTTACTTTTAGCCGTGTGGGCTTATTATACTACATGGATGTGCATATATCCAGCCGTGTGGGTTGTTGAAAATGTTATATGTTGTGTGTGTATGTTAATAATTGTCGAAGTAAACAATGGTAAAGTCTATCAAAAAAATACACATAGTGAAAATATCATAAGAGGATGAAGATATGAGTGCTAAGGGCTACGCTTGTTGTTGGAAGAGGGTAACAGGTGATGATACATTTCTTGCTTATGTGAGAAGATAAAGGAAAAGAAAAGAGAGCTTTTGAGTTTGAGGAAAAACTCTAGGTTTATTGCCATTGGTGAAGAGAATAAGGAGGAAATGTAAAAGAAGATGAAGGGAAAATAAAAGAGAGGGATAGTCGAAGGCACAACAGTGGTGTATAACATAGCAGCAGCTGTAGAGTATGTGGGGAGGAAAGGGAGAAAAAAAAGGAAAGAGAAGGTTTCTTCAAGAAAATACCATAATTCATTTTAAACCGATCGAATTTGTTTTATCCTTAATCATACTTAATCTACTACAAATCTATTCGAAGTTGAACTAACTAACGCGGGGCAGGATAGTAATTATCATTTGGGCTAATGAGAAGATAGAATTAAGGAGGTGGCCAAAAGAGAAACCACTAAAGGGAACCTTTTATTATGAATAGAGCATTAATTCCTCAAACAATTAATTAGATTTTTATATAGACTCTAAATTCTAATACCCATAAAAAAGGGAAGAAATTCTAATGTACAAACTCCAATTTCTATCTTCTAAACACAGAAAAAAGATATAAAAATGAAAATTTAATTAACAGACTCATAATCTAAAATTCTTAAACAGACTCAAAATATATAATTATAGAAAGATAGATATTTTGAAAATACTTAAAATATCAAAACTACCTAAAATAAAATAAAACCCAAAAAATTAAAAATAAAAATTATTAAAAAAACATTTATAGAAACCTTTGAATCCTCTTATATCAGCCACCTTGGTTTGGAAAAAGTCATCCTATTTGGATTTCCTGCTCGGCGTCTAATCTTCCGATGTCTAGTGCTTCCTCAAATGTCATGTCCTCTAGCCCCTCCTCAAATGTCATGTCCTCTAGCCCCATTGACCTGCTAGACGTTCGGTCCTCCAAACCCATCTACACTTCCTGACTTGTGACTTTAATTTGCCAAGCCTTCTACCTAGTATCTGATCCAACTGAACTGCTAGGCTTTTCCTTTTCCTAATATTCACAAGGGCTTTTCCTTTATCAAGTATCACTTGGACATTCTAGTTGACCTACCTGCACACTCAGTAAACTTTCATTAAATAAAAATAAGCCTTAATTTTGAACTTTTTCCAATTATCAAAAATCTAGTTCCTTCAACACCAATAAAATGATCATCAGAGGAGTCAAAAGAGGAAGAATAAGCTCAATCCAACCTCCTAACACAACCGGCAATAGAACAAGTGGCTAAGACCGAATATGAACTCAAGTTTGAGTAAAAATTTGAATCAAAGTTTGAGATAAGCCATAGATCTAAATATACTTTCCTGACAAGCCCAATAATGAGGTAATCTCTCCCTTAGTTAATAAGTTATATACTATCATTTGTAATTTGTTTTGAAATTAGCCAAATCCAATATCTAGGTCAAGTCACTCTAAAAGAAGGTAGAAGTCCTTAAGTATAAGACTACCCTTAGCACTTCAAATGAATAAGTTCAAAATGGAACTTCAACACAAGTCCAACAACTTGAGTAATAAAATTCCTTTGAAAATTAGAGTTGAAGAACTAAAAGGATCATTAAAATGTTTAACTTCGATCTCCAAGTCCCTTAATATATTACTCGAAACACAAAGGATCATATACAATTGATCTTCACACGCTTATCAGTCTAAGAAACCTTTCAAAATCATATCTATTATTAGTTAATGAACTGCTAGAAATCAAGTTTAACCATGGGTCCCTAAATCAATCATGAGTATTTAAGTTGGACTAAATCAATATTGAATCCACAATAGTTATATTCATTACCTAGATAAACCATATCAAAGTTATGATTCAGAGAGAACTAATAGAAAAAAATAATTTTAATGTAAGATAAAATTGCACGATTGTTTCATTTGTTACTTTTATTATTCATCCTTAGTTTATTTTTTACTTAACTTAGCATGGCTATGTAAGAAAATAGTTAATTTGATACTTAACAACCTAGTCTTAGGATGTGGTGAGACGATATTATATTAGGATGCAAAGAATAAGTGTATCCAAGTTGGGTATGGATTATCCTATTTGGTGCACTTAGTTGAGAGAAATTAACTGAAACTACCTCGTCACATCCTAAACTAGTTAGACCCTAATTTTTCAATAAGTAGGTTAAAAATATAATTTCTTAAAAAGACTTTATTTAAGGAGGTGGTTGCTTCTCCAATATCAAAAAAGGTCATTATGCCTTACCACAACTTGTAATTCAATTTTTGAAATGTGTATTTAACTAATTAATGGCCAAACCTAAATCTAATACAAGGTTAAATTAGATTTAAAATTCAAACTAATTCTCTTCAAGTAAAATAGAAAACCATTTCACCAAACCTATATGTTAACTCGATTAATAATCTAGAAATGGGTGAAATGGAGACTAAGGTAAAATTGATCAAAACATTATAAATTAAATTCTATTCAAGAACCATTGTAAGTGCAAAAATATAGAATTTTCAAAATTAAGTTAATTTTTTGAAATAAAAAGATTATCGATATAAGCACCTGGAATAGATCCATGTGTCGAAACCATTTTGAAGTTTCAAATTTTTTAAAATTTAGGCACCCGCACGCTAGTCCAGGAAGCCCACAAAATCCCGCCCAAAAAGCCTACCTAAAACTTCGTCGTTTGGGATGAAGGCGCCTCAACATCCTCAAAGTTCCCAGAAATGTTGCCACACAGAAACCTGACAAAGATGATTCAAGCTCATGGAACACCTTTGGGTGCATAGATATGATTTTATAAGGGGGACCCGAGGCTTCAACTCAAGATTTCGGTTTAGTCTTTTATAGCCTTGGTAATTAGTTCCTATTTTAGTTGTCCAAAAAATGTTTTGGTACACTCTAAACTTAACTTGTCATTATTATGGTAAAAATAAATCATTTATTTATGTAGGTAGGATTAAGAGAAGAGCCACTGAGCTAGATTCCTCTAGCACCCCTAGCACTGACATTAGGTTTCGTTCAGAGGAACTTAGGTTGTCCACAAGGTGTCTAGAAAGAAGAAAATAAAAAGTATCATCAGAGTTCATCCACCGAAGAGTTATAGGTCGTGGGGTTGGAACTTGTGTATCAAATCATGTTAATATGTTGTTTTGTTCCTTTCATTTGTACACTACTTATTTTATTTATATATATTTAAATTGTTCAAACTCTTCATATGTTAAATAGTCAATGAAAATGTAAATGACAATTCATCCCTCTAGCGATGATAATTCTACATATATATAACATTTTCTTCAATATATACATTATTTTTATAATATGTATACAATTTAAATAAATAAAAATACATGTAGTATCAAATTTTATTTCACCAATCAAGATGGATGATATAATTTATTCTCCATCTTTACGCTATGATTAACAATAACAATGACAAACTTGTTGTCCATTTCGTACTTTGCATTCCCCTCCTCTACATGAATTTGAACACCAAGTGTTGCACGCACTAGTATCACTAGCACCTCTACAACTTGTTTGTTGTCTATCACCCCATTTTTTATATTCCGAACAACAATTGGCAGCATCAGAGCGATCTATAATTTTAACCAAAAAAGAATAGTCAACATTAGGATATATGAACAATATGTAACAAATAAATTCAATAAAATTTGCATGGAATATTTAAATGGTGTTTACTTACTTGCAAGGCATATAGTTGTAAACAAAAGAAATACACAAAGAATTGAAACTCGAGACATTATGTAGTACTAATTAACTTTTGAGCTTTTTATATTTTATATTTATTGTGTAATTGTAATAGTGGTGCAAGATCAGTATATATATTGTTCCGTGATGTGAAAATAGGAGAATACAATTAAAAGGAAATATAACCAATAACATAACCGATCCTATAATTAGTAGCAAAGTGGTCATACACTTTTAGAAAGCTTACTATTTTTATCTACTTTTCAATTAGGTATTGTCCTATATATAGAAAGAATGTAATATTTATCGAGTATATAATTTTGTTATGTATATCAGTTATATAATTATAGGAAACATATTATATATAATATACACTTTTAGAAATAATACTATATACAAAATTGTTAATGAATATTTTCTTACAGAACTTTACAGAAAGTCCTTGTAGTGAGTCGGCATAACTTTTTTTTTAAAAAAATACAACTTTTTCAAATCCACTTCATTCTTTCTTTTTCTTTTATTTTTATAAAATCAACATTTCCTCTCGTCATTCTCCTCGCCATAGACTTAGTATTTCAACTGGATCAAACTTATTACTTTAACACTTAGAGATTATATATTTTATTTTGTGACTTACTACTTTATGACAAAAATATTATGAAGTAAATTGTTACTTAAAATTAGAAGTGATGCTTGTATTTTTTAACCTACATAGTCTAAAATGATATTTACTTCATCAATTTTATAACCCAAATAATTAT
This sequence comes from Zingiber officinale, assembly GCF_018446385.1. Lineage (NCBI taxonomy): Eukaryota > Viridiplantae > Streptophyta > Magnoliopsida > Zingiberales > Zingiberaceae > Zingiber > Zingiber officinale. The sequence continues at coordinate 47,392,480 of NC_055986.1, forward strand.
CATATATTACTTCATAATTAATAATTGTTGAAGTAAACAATGGCTAAGTCTATCAAAAAATACACATAGTGAAAATATGAGAAGCGGATGAAGATACGAGGGCTGAGGGCTAAGCTTGCTTTTGGAAGAGGGCAATAGGTGATGTTACATTTCTTGCTTGTGTGAGAAGATAAAGGAGAAGAAAAGAGAGCTTTTTTGCTTGAGAAAAAAAACTCTAGGTTTATTCCCATTGGTGAATAGAATAAGGAGGAAATGGAAAAGAAGATGAAGGGAAAATAAAAGAGAGGGATAGGTGAAGGCACAACAGTGGTGCCACGCCCCAGGTAGTCCCTGTCAGAAGAAATTTCGACAACATCTCCCCTGTACGGGTGAAAATATGAATCCAGAATACATATATCTATACCTCGGTCACACACGGCCGGAACAATACATTACAAATAAGAAACAAACCACGCAGTTTATATCAACATTCCACACAGTTCAACATATAAGCAATCCACGCAGTTTAATATAGAAAGACGATAAAGAATCCTCAAAGATATATGTAAACATCCTACTCCACTACAACGAAGAAAACAAAATCCACGAAGAAATGAGAAAATCCGCAGTGAAAAACAAAGTAGCAAACCCGAATGTTCAATGTCCACAATACAAACCCACAATACAAGTATATAAGATGCAAAAGCAAAATATAATCCGACAAAGAAAATCCTCGCGATAATGGGGCTAGCGACTGGAATATTGATGTGCGTAGATTATATACTCTTTTATGCATGTTTTTACGCACATTTACATATTTTGATCATGCTTGATCTATGCATTTTTATACTTCCAGCTTTCCTTTTAGCATATTTACTCTTTTAGTTCGGAGATTTGCTTTTTGTGCATTTTCTGTACACAGGAGTCGATTTGGTGAAGAATCTACATCTTTGGGCAAGCCTTGGAGGAAACGAAGGGAGAAAGCACCGGGCCGTGTATATCACACGGCCCTGCACTGGTATGGAGCTTGGGCCGTGTGGAGTTTGGCACCAACAGAAGAGGAAGATGACATGGCCGTGTGAATCTCGCACGGCCGTGTCAAGATTTAAAGCCAACCAGAGCAGAAGCCTTACATGGCCGTGTGGATCTACACGGCCGTGTGAGGTTTCCAGAGACCAAGCAGGATGTGGCCATGTGCACCACACGGCCGTGTAGTATTTCCAGTGAGCAGAAGGGTTTTGGCCGTGTGGAGTCACACGGCCGTACAACTTTGGCAGAGAAGGAACTGGACATGGCCGTGTGAATCTCACACGGCCGTGTCACGGGGTCGTGTGGCGCCCGATTCCCTTCTCTATTTAAACCCTCCTTCATGAATTGAAAAGGGGATCTCTCCCCCTTTGGGAGAAGGCAAGATTTGGTGGTTTCCTCCCAATCTTGGGAGGATTTATGGGCGATTCAAGGGGAGCTCTTGACGATTTCGGCTCCGGAGCGAGGATTGGATCCGAAGACGAAGCTTCTTCGTAGATAAGATTTCTCTTTCCCCCTTTTCTTGGTTTCTTGGATTGGGGATTTAAGAAATGCTTGTATTCTTAATTTCTTCGGGTTTTCTTCCTCGATTCATGGAGTAGATCTTGTATTCTAGGATGAAGGGAGTATTTGTATGATGGATTGATGTAATCTCTTATGGATTTGCCATTTTCTTGTTTCAATGACATTATCTTGCTTGTATCGATTAGATCTTGAATGATTAATGGTGATTCGTGCTTGATTCTCATTCTTGAATAATTGTTTAGATTTCTTATGGACTTTGTAAAGATAAACTCTCACTCGATCATCCGAGGGATCCACGTGACAGGTGCAAGCCCGTGTAAGGACGTTTGAGAGACAATCTTGAAGAGGAAATAGGAATATTCAAGTGAGTAGGATGGATTTTGTGATTAGTTTCTTGTATCTTGGTAGATTAATAAGTCGTGGGCTTCTACGTTGATATCCGAGGAAGGCATAGTAATAGGTGCACTTCTGTGTAAGGACAACATAGGTTCATGTCTAATTAATCCTATTTAGATACATTTCTCAGTCCTTTGCCGGTTGTCTATTGCAAGAGAGAACCGGTAACTTTCTACATGTTTGGCAATTGAGGGATAAGAATTGGTGAACCATTTACATTCGAGATATCCTACAAAGAAACCGAAACTCCTAGAATCTCCCTTTATCATAACCAAAAACACTAAATTCTTGTTTGTTGATCTTTAAGATTAGATTTGTTTACCTTTCCTTTGCTTTTGAAACGATTGGATAATTGTTTAGCTAATTCGCATTGAGACATTTCTAGTGCATATTCCAGTCCTTGTGGATACAATAATCTTTTATATTACTTGCGATATTTCCGTACACTTGCGGAGAGCGAACAAGTTTTTGGCGCCGTTGCCGGGGACTGCGCTATAACATTAGGAATTATCAATTGAGTTAGACTAAACATAACATCTGTTTTCCTTTCATATTGCATAGTTGTAACTAATCATTAGATTTTTGTTTTTACTTTCTTGTATAACTTTCACTTCTTGTTAATTCTTTTTGTACAAATTCAATTCTGCATTTTTGATTCTTCTATTTTTCTTTTTCTGTCGAATTGCTATCTGCTATCTTGTTCTTGTGTATGCGAAGATCTAACTTTGCAGGGGAATTCTTTCCTTTTGACCCTGAGATTGATTGAACTTTCCATAAAAGAAGAATTCTGCAAAGGCAAATTGAAGAACAGGAACATTTGAACATGGCAAATAGACCACTTAAGGATTATGCAGCACCCTATGCAAGAGGCTTTCGATCTAGTATTTCAAGACCTTCAGTGGAAGCTAATAACTTTGAGATCAAACCTGCAATCATATCTATGGTGCAGCAGAACCAATTTGGTGGAGGACCTCATGAAGACCCTAATCAACACTTAGAGGTCTTTTATGAAATATGTGGTACCATGAAAATGAATGGAGTTCCTTCAGATGCAGTTAGATTATTGTTATTTGGGTTTTCTCTAAGAGATAGGGCAAAGCAATGGCTGAATTCTTTGGCCCCTAATAGCATCACCACTTGGGAGCAGTGTGAGCAACAGTTTCTTGATAAGTTCTATCCACCAAGAAAAACAGCTCATATGAGGAATTTAATTGCAAGCTTCAAGCAAACTGACTTAGAATCTCTTTTTGAAGCATGGGATAGATATAATAGTATGCTCAGACAATGCCCACATCATGGGTTGGAAAGATGGTTAGTGTTGCATACTTTTTATAATGGTATCAATTATCATACCAAAGTGTCCCTTGATTCAGCTGCTGGAGGGGCACTTATGAACAAAAGCTTAGATGAAGCCGAAGAAATCATTGAAAGTGTAGCACAAAATCATCATCAATGGGCAAAATGAAAGAAGTGGTGGCTATTCTTCTGTAAACCCAACGATTAAAGCATCAGGGAAGTTTGATGTAGATGCAGTCACTCTTTTATCTGCAAAATTGGACGCTCTTACAAAGAAATTTGAGAATATGGGGGCTAGTGCTAATATGGTCAATGCTATTAGTACATCTTGTGAAGTATGTGGGAGTTCAGAGCATTCAAATGACTCATGTCCATTGGGAGCTATCACTGCACAAATCAATCAACTTGAACAATGCGATGCAATCATGAGTTACAATCAAAGGCAGAACAACCCATACTCAAATACTTATAACCCTGGATGGAAGAGTCATCCAAATTTTTCCTACAGAAATAATCAAGATCAAGGACCATCTATGGGGGCTAGACCAAATTTCCAAGCTGGACAACAAAATTTTCAACATCTATCTTCTCAAGGCTTACCAAAGTCAAATGTTGAAAAGATGCTTGAAGAAATTATCTCAAGTCAGAATGAAATGAAGCAAGATTTAGCAAGGCTCATTCAGAGGATGGATAATTCTGAAAAGCATCAAAAGATCCAGGATAGTCAAATTGCCCAACTAGCTTCCTCTTCATCCAGAGTGCCAGGACAACTTCCAAGAAAACCTGATGTGAATCCTATGGAGCATTGCAATAGAATTGAGCTTAGGAGCGGACAGACCTTGGGAGACTCCCAAGCGACTGCTTCAAAAGGGATACAAAAAGAAGAAGAGCTCTCTCCTCCTATACCAAATCAGATTCAAGCTAATGAGGAGAGTACCATTGAGGTTGAAGAAACTCTTCCACTGAACCATCAGAGCAAAGCTGTCCCTTTTCCTCAAAGACTTACAATGCTCAAGAAAGATGAAGAATTTGGCAAGTTTCTAGAAAAAGTTAAGAAAATTTGTGTAGAGGTACCTCTTATCGATGCTATTCTACAAATGCCTAGATTTGCCAAATTCCTGAAGGATCTCATGTCAAATAAGAGAAGAAGAGGAGAGGTCGAGACCATTGCGCTTAGTGAGGAATGTAGTGCTATTTTTGAGAAGAACACTTCTCCAAAACTGAAGGACCCAGGGAGCTTTTATATCCCTTGCAACATAGGAAAAGAATTTTTTGAAAAAGCTTTCTGTGATTTGGGGGCAAGTGTTAGCCTCATTCCTTATTCAATTTGTAATAAATTAGGTCTCAAAAACATTAAACTTACTACTATGGCACTTCAACTTGCCGATCATTCCTGCAGGTACCCTTTGGGTATTATAGAAGATGTGCTAGTAGAGGTGGATGGGAATGTTATTCCCACAGATTTTGTCGTGTTGGACATGGAAGAGGACCCTAGGATTCCTATCATATTAGGAAGACCTTTCCTTGCTACAGCTGGAGCTATAATTGATGTCAAAAATCATAAGCTTTCTTTGGTAATTGGTAAGGAAAAGTTGGAATATTATTTATCTAATATCTCTAACCATGTCTCGTCTCTTTTAAATGCTTGTAGCAGGACAAGCATTTATAAACACGAGGAATGGAATTTCCATCCTCATGGAAGGCCACCAAATGAAGGAGACAATATGGTGGAAGATGTTGGGAGAAGATCTCCCAACAAAAATGAAAAGTATATCTGTCCTCCAAGGGCGAGGAAAAGAAGCGAATGATAAAGTTTGGTCGAGCTAAAGACCTTAAACAAGCACTTCTTGGGAGGCAACCCAAGGGTTCTTTTAGTTAGTTTTGATCTGCATCTAAATTCCTTTTAGCTTAATGCATTCTTTTGATTTTGTTTTCAGGTTAGGTGCAAAACGGAGCTCGGTCGTGTGCTATACACGGCCAGGCAAAAGTTGCAGAGAACGGAAGTGCTTAGGCCGTGTCATCCAGACACGGCCGTGTAGCATCTTCCAAGGAGAAAAGGATCTAGGCCGTGTCTCAAACACGGCCGTGTAAAGAGTCCCGAGAGGAAGGATGGAGAGGCCATATCCCAGACACGGCCGTGCGAGGAATCCAGAGAAGGAAGAGGGGGAGGCCGTGTGGATCTACACGGCCCGTGTAAAGAATCCCGAGAGGAAAGATGGGCAGGCCGTGTAGATCTACACGTCCGGTGTAGGAGAACTATTAATGTCTTCTTCCTACCTCACACGGCCAGATCTTGGCCGTGTTCCGCACACCCCCAACTCTCCAAAACATATCTCTCTCTCCCAATTTCTTAAAAACTCCTCTCTAATCTCTCAAGATCTCTTAGATCCGATTCTCCTCCTCTCTAAGACTTGGACTTTTTGTTCTCTTAACCTAAGATCTTTTGTTCTTTGAAGTTTTGTTCTTTGAGTTCCACAACTCTAGATAATTCTTCCCCTATCTAAACTCATCAAGATGTCCAATATTTTGAAGAGACTTCGCAAAGGAGGTGGTGGATCTAGTGGAGACAAAGAGAAGGAGCCATCAAGGGACAAAGGAAAACAACCAGTGAAGGGCAAAGGCAAAAGGACTTCACGCAACGAAGGTAATGACAATGAATTCAATATTGTGTTTAGAAATGATGATCAAGTAACTAGATTTGCAATTCTTGTCAATAGAAAGATAGTGTGTACTAGATATATGGACCCAACTATTCTTGATATGCTTGGAATTAGGGAAGATGTAGATTTGATGATTGGGTTTTTGGATTGGGGTGATATTATGTACACACATTTGCCTACATATCCTCGTCTTGTTTTGGAATTTTTAAGTTCATTGGATGTCCATTTTACTAATGAAGATGATTATTCTGGAAAAATCTCTTTTAAATTATTGAATCAAGAATTTCTATGGGCATTTAGTGACTTTAATTCTTGTTTTGGAATAACCACCGGTAGCCCTCGTAGGTTTGATCCAAGGTTTAATTGGAATCATTTTTTGAATGCAATAACTGGGTTAGATCAACCTTATGAGCCTTCAAAAGCTAAGGCCTCCCATATGCAAAACCCCATCTTTAGGTATCTACATAGAGTCATGAGTAAAACTATTTTTGGTAGGGGAGAGAGTGATGGGGTGGTTAAAAAAATAGAGCTTTATGCTTTATGGGCTATGCTTTATAAGGTTGAATTTGACTCTGGTTTTCATTTTGTTCAAACCTTATTGAGATCGGCTAGGGCATCATCGGGATCGATTATTTTTGGTGGTTTGATTACCCGAATAGCTTATAATTTAAATCTTGATATTGATGGGTTGGAAATAATTCATGGTAATGACATGATTGACATTGATACATGTCTTGCTATGAAAATGATCGTTCGGGATGGGAGTGGTTTCGCGTTCCCTAGGAGGAGTGGTTCTCCTTTACCCCTTCTTTTTCCTGAACGAACTACTATTCGTAACCCGGCTAATTGGGTAATTTCTGAGTTAGATTTTGAGGATAACCCTTCTATACCTGGAGACACTGAGCCACATCATGAGCCCTCGTCATCTGGACACACGCAGCCTTCTAGTTTCATGGAGCCTGCTAGGCATTCTTTTGCATATGGCACGGGATCTTCTAGGTTTGATTTTTCAGATTTTCGTACGTCTCTAGAATCACTTCATGAGAAGCAAGATTCCCAACGAAAAATATTGGAGGGGCGCTTCTCTTTATCTGATGATCAGTTTAGGGAGGTACAAAATCATTTTCAGTTTACGAGGAATTTTCAGGGTCAAGTGGCTGAGTTTGTGCAGGATTATGATACTGATCAGGCTAGGATGAGAGATTTTATGCAGAGTATGACACTTACTAGCCAACAAGTAGATGCTTTATATGAGTATCATAGATCCTTGGGTGAGATTCCAGGTTTTCCTAGTTTTCCTATTGGCCAACCACGTCGTAGACCTCCTTTCCCTCGTCCACCTCCACCTCCTCCATCATACTGATTTCATCGGGACGATGAAAAGTCTAAGTCTGGGGGGGTGTCATGTATTGTTTAGTTTGGTTTTCAGTTTTTAGTTTTTGTTAGTTTTTCATGTTGGTTCTTATTTTCATTGCTTGTTGCTTTATTTTACTGATTTCATCGGGACGATGAAAAGTCTAAGTCTGGGGGGGTGTCATGTATTGTTTAGTTTGGTTTTCAATTTTTAGTTTTTGTTAGTTTTTCATGTTGGTTCTTATTTTCATTGCTTGTTGCTTTATTTTGCTTGTTTTTGAAATAATCATGGCAAAAAAATTTTTTGAGAACATCAAATCTTCACATATATGCTTTCTTGGATTCAAGTGAAATGTTAGCTCGATTATTGTCTTGATCCATGATGTTCGAATGATGCTAGTAGTAAACTTTGTGTAGTTCTTTTTTCTATCTTGGGAAGCATTAATAAGCTAAGAATCTTATGGTGATGAGTTTTAGTTTTGGTTCAACCTTAAGGATTTTATCTTCACTACACTTGTGCTTGATGCTTGAATAGTTGATGTCATTGAAATAGTCATGATTCATCTTGTTTGCTTAGTACTTGGTTTCCATGGTGATTTCTCAACTTTCATTTTGGTTACTGGATGAGGCTCAAATCATTAAAGCTCATTTGGAAAAATCAAAATATCCCAACATGTGTGCTAAAAGTACATTTGTAAATAAGTTTTGCACAATGCAAACACGTATCAAAAAAAAAAAAAAAAGGATATAAAAAATAATTGTCATGAGTGGAATCTAGCAAGTCACCCCTTTGAGACCGAGTTAGGTTACTGGGGAAATGACTGCTTAGCTTCTCTTGAGATTGAGCACACCTTTGAGACCTTGGGTAAGTTGAGAAATATGAACCAAGTGAATGGTGAGTAAGTGCCTATCACTGGTTATTTGTCTTTCACTGGAAACATTAGGAATTCAAATTTGATGACGACTTGACTAGGACATGGATTGAAACTTGAAGGGTGTTGAGTTACTTTTACACTGGGCACAAGATTCTTATGCTTGAACCATACTTTACTTGTTTCCATGATCATGCTTGTTAATGAAACTTTTTGATAGAGTTAGGGAAGTGCACTGGGTTTTATGAATGTGTTGTAGAACATATGAATTTAGACTGCAGCATTTTGCTTGAGAACAAGCAAAGGTTTAAGTCTGGAGGTGTGATGTGCGTAGATTATATACTTTTTTATGCATGTTTTTACGCACATTTACATATTTTGAGCATGCTTGATCTATGCATTTTTATACTTCCATCTTTCCTTTTAGCATATTTACTCTTTTGGTTCGGAGATCTGCTTTTTGTGCATTTTCTTTACACAGGAGTCGATTTGGTGAAGAATCTACATCTTTGGGCAAGCCTTGGAGGAAACGAAGGGAGAAAGCACCGAGTCGTGTATATCACACGGCCCTGCACTGGTATGGAGCTCGGGCCGTGTGGAGTTTAGCACCAACAGAAGAGGAAGATGACATGGTCGTGTGAATCTCACACGGCCGTGTCAAGATTTGAAGCCAACCAGAGCAGAAGCCTTACATGGCCGTGTGGATCTACACGGCCGTGTGAGGTTTCCAGAGACCAAGCAGGCTGTGGCCGTGTGCACCACACGGCCGTGTAGTATTTGGCCGTGTGCACCACACGGCCGTGCAGCATTGGCAGAGAAGGAACTGGACATGGCCGTGTGAATCTCACACGGCCGTGTCACGGGGCCGTGTGGCGCTCGATTCCCTTCTCTATTTAAACCCTCCTTGAGGCAAGATTTGGTGGTTTCCTCGCAATCTTGGGAGGATTTCTGGGTGATTCAAGGGTAGCTCTTGACGATTTCGGCTCCGGAGCGAGGATTGGATCCGAAGACGAAGCTTCTTCGTAGATAAGTTTTCTCTTTCCCCCTTTTCTTGGTTTCTTGGATTGGGGATTTAAGAAATGCTTGTATTCTTAATTTCTTCGGGTTTTCTTCCTCGATTCATGGAGTAGATCTTGTATTCTAGGATGAAAGGAGTATTTGTATGATGGATTGATGTAATCTCTTATGGATTTGCCATTTTCTAGTTTCAATGACATTATCTTGCTTGTATCGATTAGATCTTGAATGATTAATAGTGATTCGTGCTTAATTCTCATTCTTGATTAATTGTTTAGATTTCTTATGGACTTTGTAAAGATAAACTCTCACTCGATCATCCGAGGGATCCACGTGACAGGTGCAAGCCCGTGTAAGGACGTTTGAGAGACAATCTTGAAGAGGAAATAGGAATATTCAAGAGAGTAGGATGGATTTTGTGATTAGTTTCTTGTATCTTGGGAGATTAATAAGTCGTGGGCTTCTACGTTGATATCCGAGGAAGGCATAGTAATAGGTGCACTTCTGTGTAAGGACAACATAGGTTCATGTCTAAATAATCCTATTTAGATACATTTCTCAGTCCTTTGCCGGTTGTCTATTGCAAGAGAGAACCGACAACCTTCTACATGTTTGGCAATTGAGGGATAAGAATTGGTGAACCATTTACATTCGAGAAATCCTACAAAGAAACCGAAACTCCTAGAATCTCCCTTTATCATAACCCAAAACACTAAATTCTTGTTTGTTGATCTTTAAGATTAGATTTATTTACCTTTACTTTGCTTTTGAAATGATTGGATAGTTGTTTAGCTAATTCGCATTGAGACATTTCTAGTGCTTATTCCAGTCCCTGTGGATACGATAATCTTTTATATTACTTGCGACATTTCCTACACTTGCGGAGAGCGAACAAATATCTCTCGACGGCCTCAACCTGAAAAATAGTAACAATGGGGTGAGTTCAAAGAACTCAGCAGGTAATCCAATAGATATGTACAGCAACATATAACCACCAGTAACATCCTATGGTACAGTACACTAAACCATAGAGTCTACAGTACAGTTTCCTAACAGTACAACCTACGGTACAGTCTCCTAACAGTATAACAGATATGCATTGCTAAAATAAACTGTAATAACCAGAAATAGGCATAAAGTACAGTCTATAGCAAGAATAATAAGAAAATGCATAACTGAAATAAACTGTACTCACCTGCGAGGCTTGTGCAACTGACTGTGAACATACACAAATAAAAAGAGTCAGAGCAAAAGCATGTATCCTGTATGCATATCAATCATATGCAATCACCAAAATGCATCAATCATAATGAATGCAATCCGTGCATATGATGCAATATGACACGGTCACCCCTGACGCCAATCAGCCGTCTCACACGCGATGGCGAGACCGAGTTTTAGGGTTGTGACACCGTGCACTCTACCGTCACTACCCCTGATGAGCGACCGAGTGGACGGGATGCTGTCGGAGTACACCTATTTTCCTACCTCAGACATAGTGAGGGAGCGCAATGCTCTCATCTCCCTGTACGCGATGACGGGGAGGGATCCCGGCTGCAACCCCGCTGTATCGTGCTTCCCATGAGCACCTCGACGGTGCACTACCGAGCAACCTGCCATACACACCCTGAGTGCTGTGCCACTACCCATGCAGTGGTCACGCTGTGTGCAGGCCCTCATGTAGCCGGCCGACAAGCTCAACAATAATGGAGTCGTCAATCGCCCAACATGTAATCATGCGATATGGTGCGTGCGGCAACAATATGTCATACCTGGACATAACCTCCTCCATATGCGTAGGTGCCAATAAAACAAACGCATGTGTATAACAATGATATAAGCAACGCAAATCCAACCACATATAACAAGTATCCCCAGCGATAAATCAAGTGTAGATAAGCATTATTAATATCCATCTCTATGAACCTATATACACATGGCAAAAGATAAAGGCATCCATTTCTAAAGTAAAGTAACTAACAGAAGAAGCATGTGATAGATATCAACTAAGCTAAGACCAGGGAAAAGATAAATCTACCATCTACCCCTAGTAATTATATATAAACTATACATATCATAAGACAGTATCAAAAGATAAGTCAAAGGGTACCCGCCTCCAATAGCAGGTAGTATCATACCAAATCCAACATCGAGACGCATGTCTCAAATCAAAGTCCTATGTCAAACAAACAATATATATATATTTTATTTAGCTAAATCCAAAATAATAGCTAAATAAAATCCCTAAAACTAAATTAAGGCAAAACCCCAATCACACAACCTTATCCTATCTAATTAAATCTAACTGTCAATTAGGATTAGTTATCAAATCCCTAATCTCCCATTAGATTAGAAATCCAACGGTTGACTAGGGTTAATTACCTTAACCCTAATTATTCCATTAGATTAATATAACCAAATAAATCTAAATTTAATCACTAATCATCTAGTAATCATGTAATCCAAATCATCCTTAATTCCTACATCTTGTATAACCATCTAGAAATCAAATCACACCATGATCTACAACTAATATCGAAAATCCAATACCTTACCTAAATTCCTAGCACTGTTCTGTTGATCCACACAAAGAAATGGTGCTGCCAGGAAAGGTAGCTGCTGTTGGAGAGTTGCCGAAACTAGAAACGCTGCTGTAAACCACCTCAATGACCACAATTCCAGCATCACAGCAACACAACCTCGCTGCCAAAATCTTTCCTACTGATCGGATGAAGATAACATCTCAGGCGATCAAGAAATCAACACCATAGAAATGGAACAGAACCTCACCTTGCTGCTATCAATCGGATCATGCAGGAATCCAGCAGGAAGACTACTGATCAAGCACAACCATCCTTCTAGCCTCTGCCCGGCAACTCAAGAACACCTCCCTGATACCAACATCGCCAAATCTATGACCTAATTCAACCGAAAAGAAGATGAGGATAGGTAACAGAGAAGAAGACCTAACCTTACCTCAATCGGTTGTCTCCAGAAGGTATCACCCAATCCCATCCACCTTGAGGAGCCACGGATCATTTTGTGAACAACTTAAGAAGGAGGAAACGAAGGGTTAATCGATCGGAGACAATGCAAACCAAGCCCTCCACCATGCCCTAGCCACCGAGCCATCATCGTTTATACACAAGAACCGGCCAGTGAAGCAATCTCTCCACCAAAAAGCTTGGGCAGCGTCACCAACGTCAAGAATCCGACGATGGTACTCAGGCGCCGTAAGAGGACGAGATCATTGGAAACAGCACTCTATCAGCGTTGGGGTGTTGGATCGTTTGCGTGAGAGAATAGAGAGATCGGAGCGAGAGAGAGAAAGGGCTTCGGCTAGATCGGAAGGGGTCTCGGCCGACGGTTGGACAACCGGCGCAGGCGGCTGTGATCGGTGACGAGCGGAGGCGATCGGGAATAAGAGAGGAAGAAGGGAGAAGGAAAAGCTCGGCGTCATGGGAGAAAATAAGCTCGGGATCGGCGATGAGGGAAAATAAAAAGGAAATATATTTATAAAACATTTCCTCACTTAAATGGGTATCCCAAAACAAGCTTTATATCCGAACCCGCAATTGATCCTCTCAAAACTCGTCACATGAACTCCGAAAATTTTTCATAAAATTCCAAAAATTCCGAAAAAAATTTATAAGGATATTTCTCAAATAACCCTATTTATTAAATTTTTCCGATATCTTACATCCTCCCCTACTAATAAAAATTTGGTCCCCAAATTTTGCTATAACCAGCAGCAAACACTAAAATATAACCAAACCGTATAAATGCTGAAAGGAACTCTAACCACAATACCTCAAGTAAACAGATGTGGATATCGAGCTCGGATCGTATCCTCTAGCTCCCAAGTAGCCTCCTCGTCAGAATGATACTGCCATCCGACTTTGACCAGTCGAACAGTCTTGTTCCGCAGCTGACGCTCCCTATGGTCTAGAATCTGTACCTGAACCTCCTCGTAAGTAACGTCAGGCTGAATGGGAACTGATATATCTGATAGTACATGTGCTAGATCGGATACGTATCTCCTCAGCATAGATACATGGAATACATCGTGAATGCCCACTAGAGATGGTGGTAGCGCCAGACGGTAAGTTACTGCTCCAATCCTCTCCAAGATCTGGAATGGCCCAATATATCGTGGACCAAACTTACCTTGAAGACCAAATCTTTTCACCCCTTTCGTGGGTGAAACTCTCAAAAACACATGATCACCAGTAGAGAACTCCAGGGTTCTCCATCTTCGATCAGCATAACTCTTCTGACGGTCCTGAACCTCTGACATCCTCCGTCTAATAGTACAAACCAACTCTGTCTCCTGCTGAGCTCTCTGAGTTCCTAGCAGTTGAGCCTCACCAACCTTCTCCCAAAGGGTGGGTGTCAGACAAGGTCTACCATACAACACCTCAAACGGTGCCATCTGGATATCTGAATGATAGCTGTTGTTGTAGGCGAACTCCACCAAGGGCAAGTGGTCCTCCCAACTGCCTCGGAAGTCCATAACACAAGACCTCAGTAAGTCTTCCAAAGTCTGAATGGTCCTCTCTGACTGTCCATCTGTCTGCGGATGGAATGTCGTACTGAAACGAAACTGTGTGCCCAAGGCCTGCTGCAGACTCTGCCAGAATCGGGACGTGAACCGTAGGTCTCTATCAGATATAATGCTTTAAAGTAACACCATGCAACCTGATAATCTCTCCACAGTATAACTCTGCTAATCGATTCAGAGAATCAGTCTTCCGGATCGCTAAAAAGTGTGCGGATTTGGTTAATCGGTCAACAATTACCCAAATCGCATCATGACCTCGTCGTGTCCTAGGTAATCCTACCACAAAATCCATAGTAATATGCTCCTACTTCCACTCCGGAATAGGGATCCTCTGAAGTAAACCAGCAGGTCTCTGGTGCACAGCCTTCACCTGCTGACAGACAAGACATCTAGCTACAAAATCTGCGATGTCTTTCTTCATACCGTTCCACCAATAGGAACGCCTCATATCACGATACATACAGGTCCCACCTGGTTGGATAGCAAATCTAGAATGATGAGCCTCCTAAAGTAACTCCTCCATGACCGGGTGAGACTGAGGTACACATAACCTGCCTTAGAAATAAACAATCCTCTCATCATCTCGTGTAAACTCGGTCTGCTGTCCGGAAGCTATTTGACTGCCAATGAACTGTAAATGCTGATATCCGGCATGGGCCTCTCGAATCCTTATCTTAATCGACGACTGAGCAACCATAGTAACAAGAATACCCTGCTCTGTCCGTCCCTGCTCCTCAAGGCCCAACTCTGAGAATCCCTGAATCAAGTCCATGACTAAAACTCGGTGACAAGCTAAAGTCCCTCTGGACTTCATGCTAAGTGCATCAGCAACCACATTAGCTTTACCCGAATGGTAGCTAATAGTACAATCATAATCCTTCAGGAACTCCATCCACCTCCTCTGTCAGAGATTGAATTCCTTCTGTGTGAAAATATATTTGAGACTCTTATGATCAGTAAAAATCTCAAAAGTAATACCATAAAGATGATGTCGCCAAATCTTCAAAGCAAAGATAATAGCGGCTAGCTCTAAATCATGTACTGGGTAGTTCTTCTCATGCTCCTTCAACTGACGAGAAGCATAAGAGACAAGCCTACCATGCTGCATCAAAACAGCGCCCAATCCCTGAAGAGATGCGTCTGTGTAAAGTACGAATCCGTCATCACCACAAGGTAAAACCAAAACTGGTGCTGATACTAATCTCCGCTTCAGCTCCTGGAAGCTGGTCTCGCAAGCCTCTGACCACGTGAACTTCACGCCTTTCCTAGTCAGACGTGTCAACAGCATAACAATACTGGAGAAACCCTCAACGAATTGTCTATAATATCCAGCTAATCCTAAGAAACTGCGGATCTCCTGGACTGATTTCGGCTGCTCCCAGGTAGTGATAGCCTCTATCTTTTGAGGATCTACTGAAATACCTCGGCTTGACACCACGTGTCCTAGAAAACCAACTAAAGATAGCCAAAATGCACACTTGCTGAACTTCGCATACAGATGATGTCGTCGTAGAGTCTCCAAGACTATGCAAAGATGTTGTGCATGTTCCTCCTCGGAACGCGAATAGATCAATATGTCATCGATAAACACAATCACAAACTGATCTAGATACTCAGAAAGATACGGTTCATCAGATCCATGAATACTGCAGGAGCATTGGTAAGCCCAAATGGCATTACCAAAAACTCGTAATGTCCGTATTTGGTGCGAAAATGCTGTCTTCTCAATATCAGAATCTTTGACTCTCAGTTGATGATATCCAGACCGCAGATCAATCTTAGAATACACTGATGTATCTCTGAGCTGATTAAATAAATCCTCAATCCGTGGCAAGGGGTACTTATTTCTGATAGTCACTGCATTCAGCTGCCTATAATCGATGCACAACCTCAGAGTACCATCCTTCTTCTTGACGAATAGTACAGGAGAACACTAAGGAGGAATACCGTGGGGTTCTCCACAAGGACACTAGAATGCTCCTGCCCGTGCATGTCCTATGCAGCTGCTGCAGGGGGAGCTGTCCTCTGCTGATCATGCGAAGATTGGGCTCTCGGTCCGCCTCGCTGAGTCCCGGACTGACCAAACTGTCCTCCCGGAACAGAAATCCTAGAAGCTACATGCTGAGCCTTCAGTGAACAGTTTTGACTCATGTGCCCAAACAGTTTGCAATAATAGCAAACTAGCTGTCCCAGGGGTGCACGCAGAGGTGATGTGGTCTCGGGATCCGCATCGGATACAGTGAGGATCACTGACGGACTATTTCTGATTCTGCTAAGAAGACCTGGAACATCCTGATGAAGATCATCCTGACTTCTGGGGTCGGCCAGATGACCCAGAAGTACCCTGACCCATCTGAGTACGACTACTCTGCTGCTGTCCCATAGTCTGTGGCTGCTGGATCTGTCCAGAAGTCCGATCAGTCTGCTTCCTATTCTTGTCCACATTCACTCTCGGATGAGCAGACTCAATCATAAGAGCTCTATCCAGTGCCTCTGTGTATGATGCAATACCAAAACCGGCAATCTTCACCTGAAGATGCCCGTCCAGTCCCTAGACAAACTAGAGCATACGAGATCTGCCCTCGACAACCAACTCAGGACAGAATCTAGCCAACCAATTAAATTCGACATTATACTCCTTCACTGAGCGGTTATTCTGTCGAAGACTCAGAAAATCCTGCCGACGTGTCATCTGATACGCTCGAGAAAAATACTGACTCTCGAATGCCTCCCTAAATCTCGCCTAAGTAATATGCTGCTCGCCTATAATCGAGCGCTGAGTGTCCCACTAGATCTCTGCCCCATCTCGTAACTGGTAAGCAACCAGCTCAGCCTTCTCCCACTCGGAGTAGCCATGTAAAAGAATGTTCGCTCCATATACTCTATCCAAGATTGAGCCACGCTCGGATAAGTCTCCTCGCGAAATAGCATAAATCAATCTTTTCACCGACTTCGCTAAGGCCGGGATCCGTGCCAGTGCCGTAACCATATCCGTAGATATCGCTACGGAACTGGACAGAACCACTGGAGCTGATCCTATGGGTGGTACTACTGGATAAGTCGGAGTAGGTACTACTGGTGCTGCCGCATAAACTGGGGTGGGTACTGCTGTTGGAACTACAAGGTAGACATAAGTATTAAAAGTACGGTGGGCAGTACCGGGTAAGAAGTAACCGGTACTACCAGTGTGGGTGCCTAGTATATAATAACCGACACAGGTATATGTAGTAATACCGAGTACGTAGTAACAGGCATGGCTAGAGAGGGTGCCGAGTATACCGCGAGTACTACTGATGGGGGAGGTGCCTGAATATGCCGACGATGGTACCACTGGTGGTATAGTCGAGGAAGGTACCTCTGAAGTCAGAACTATCGGGGTCTGATAAGCAGACGTACCGACAATGACATGAGGAGTCTGCCCCTGACGGACAGGCTCAACCCTAGCAGACCTCTCTGAAGACTCTATCTCAGGAGAATCTATCGGCCTCTTACGTGGTCGCCCACGTCTCGGTACCGGAACACGTGTAGGTGTCATATCTGTAAAAAAAATGTTACCCAGATATCACTGCAGGTATAAAAACTATAAAATTACCTAATTTACCTATTTGCCGTCTGGAGATGTCCTGCCGCTGCTTAGCCCCCAAATAGATCCAATAGAACCTCGTCAAAATACGTCGAAATTCTGAAACGAGAAAATCGACGGAAATCCGTAAAATCCGAACATATCCGTAAAATCCGAAATAAATTGGTATCAGATAAACTCAAAAATCCATAACTCAGAAGCAGGTATCATAAACCTGCTCTGATACCAAATAAATTGGTATCAGATAAAATCCCAAAAATCCTGAATGCCTAGCAAGTATCGTAACCTACTCTGATACCAAATAAATTGGTATCAGATAAAATCCCGAAAATCCAAAATGTCTAGCAAGTATCGTAACTTGCCCTGATACCAAATAAATTGGTATCAGATAAACTCCAAAAATCTAGAACCCGAAACACATGTATCACAAAGCTAGCTCTGATACCAAATAAATTGTCATGCCCCAGTTAGTCCCTATCAGAAGAAATTTTTACAGCATCTCCCCTGTACGGGTGATAATATGAATCCAGAATACATATATCTATACCCAGGCCATACACGGCCGGAACAATACAATACAAATAAGAAACAAACCACGCAGTTTATATCAACATTCCACAGAGTTCAACATATAATTAATCCACGCAGTTTAATATAGAAAGACGATAAAGAATCCTCAAAGATATATGTAAACATCCTACTCCACTACAACGAAGAAAATAAAATCCACGAAGAAATGAGAAAATCCGCAGTGAAAAACAAGGTAGCAAATCCGAATGTTCAATGTCCACAATACAAACCCACAATACAAGTATATAAGATGCAAAAGCAAAATATAATCCAACAAAGAAAATCCTCGCGATAATGGGGCTAGCGATTGGAATATCTCCCGATGGCCTCAACCTGAAAAATAGTAACAACGGGGTGAGTTCAAAGAACTCAGCAGGTAATCCAATAGATATGTACAGCAACATATAACCACAAGTAACATCCTATGGTACAGTACACTAAACCATAGAGCCTACAGTACAGTTTCCTAACAGTACAACCTACGGTACAGTCTCTTAACAGTATAACAGATATGGATAGCTAAAATAAACTGTAATAACCAGCAATAGGCATAAATTACAGTCTATAGCAAGAATAATAAGAAAATGCATAACTGAAATAAACTGCACTCACCTGCGAGGCTTGTGCAACTGACTGTGAACATACACAGATAAAAATAGTCAGAGCAAAAGCATGTATCCTGTATGCATGTCAATCATATGCAATCACCAAAATGCATCAATCATAAAGAATGCAATCCGTGCATATGATACAATATGACATGGTCACCCCTGACGCCAATCAGCCGTCTCACACGCGATAGCGACACCGAGTGGGTAGGGCTGTGACACCGTGCACTCTACCGTCACTACCCCTGATGAGTGACCGAGTGGACGGGATGCTGTCGGAGTACACCTATCCTCCTACCTCAGACATAGTGAGGGAGCGCAATGCTCTCATCTCCCGATACGCGATGACGGGGAGGGATCCCGGCTGCAACCCCGCTGTATCGTGCTACCCATGAGCACCCAGGCGGTGCACCACCGAGAAACCTGCCATACACACCCTGAGTGCTGTGCCACTACCCATGCAGTGGTCACACTGTGTGTAGGCCCTCATGTAGCCGGCCGATGAGCTCAACAACAATGGAGTCGTCAATCGCCCACCATTCAATAATGCGATATGGTGCGTGCGGCTACAATATGTCATACCTAGACATAACCTCCTCCATATGCGTAGGTGCCAATAAAACAAACGCATGTGTATAACAATGATATAAGCAACGTAAATCCAACCACATATAACAAGTATCCCCAGCAACTAATCAAGTGTAGATAAGCATTATTAATATCCATCTCTATGAACCTATATACACATTGCAAAAGATAAAGGCATCCAGTTCTAAAGTAAAGCAACTAACAGAAGAAGCATGTGATAGGTATCAACTAAGCTAAGACCAGGGAAGAGATAAATCTACCATCTACCCCTAGTAATTATATATAAACTATACATATCATAAGATAGTATCAAAAGATAAGTCAAAGGGTACCCACCTCAAATAGCAGGTAGTATCACGCCAAATCCAACATCGAGACGCCTGTCTCAAATCAAAGTCCTGTGTTAAACAAACAATATATATTTTATTTAGCTAAATCCAAAATAATAGCTAAATAAAATCCCTAAAACTAAATTAGGGCAAAACCCCAATCACATAACCTTATCCTATCTAATTAAATCTAACAGTCAATTATGATTAGTTATCAAATCCCTAATCTCCCATTAGATTAGAAATCCAACGGTTAACTAGGGTTAATTACATTAACCCTAATTATTCCATTAGATTAATATAACCAAATAAATCTAAACATAATCACTAACTATCTAGTAATCATGTAATCCAATTCATCCTTAATTCCTACATCTTGCATAACCATCTAGAAATCAAATCACACCATGATCTACAACTAATATCGAAAATCCAATTCCTTACCTAAATTCCTAGCACTGTTCTGTTGATCCACACAAAGAAATGGTGCTGCCAGGAAAGGTAGCTGCTATTGGAGAGTTGCCGGAACTAGAAACGCTGCTGTAAACCACCTCAATGACCACAATTCCAGCATCACAGCAACACAACCTTGCTGCTAAAATCCTTCCTACTGATCGGATGAAGATAACATCTCAAGCGATCAAGAAATCAACACCATAGAAATGGAACAAAACCTCACCTTGCTGCTATCAATCGGATCAAGCAAGAATACTACTAATCAAGCACAACCATCCTTCTAGCCTCTGCCCGGCAACTCAAGAACACCTCCCTGATACCAACATCTCCAAATCTGTGACCTAATTCAACCAAAAAGAAGATGAGGATCGGTAACAGAGAAGAAGACCTAACCTTACCTCAATCGGTTGTCTCCAGAAGGTATCACCCAATCCGATCCACCTTGAGAAGCCACGGATCATTTTGTGAACAACTAAAGGAGGAAACGAAGGGTTAATCGATCAGAGACAATGCAAACCAAGCCCTCCACCATGCCCTAGCCACCGATCCGTCATCGTTTATACACGAGAACCGGCCAGTGAAGCAATCGCTCCACCAGAAAGCTTGGACAAAGTCACCAACATCAAGAATCTGGCCATGGTACTCAGGCGGCGTAAGAGGACGAGATCGTCGAAAATAGCCCTCTGTCGGCGTTGGGGTGTCGGATCGTTTGCGTGAGAGAACAGAGAGATCGGAGCGAGAGAGAGAAAGGGCTTCGGCTAGATCGGAAGGTGTCTCGGCCGACAGTTGGACAACCGGCGCAGGCGGCTGTGATCGGTCACGAGTGGAGGCGATCGGGAATAAGAGAGGAAGAAGGGAGAAGGATGTTAGAGTGTATACTAAAAGCCTAGCTTTTGGTATAAACATTTATCTAGAAATAAGAATCACATTGGTCAAATGTCTACATTTATGATAGATGTAGTTGCTCAATTAATTTATATTGTAGATAACATGGTGTGTGGTGTCACACACAGAAGATCATGTTATCGGTTCCTTATAAATTATAAAGAGTAGCTCACGACCAAGATGGAAAGGAACAAACCATTGGAAGGTCGTAGTGTAATTAGATATTAGTTTATCTTAACTATATAATTACACTAGTACACTTAGAGTGTATTGAGTAGGATCATTTGAGGTCGTTCCTTTTATACTAACTTTATAAAGGAACAAAGACCTTAGTTATTATGGAAGTGTGTGCTCTTAATCCTAATATAATAACAAGCACATATATTTGATATTTATTTCTTTAATTTATCAATGGGTGAGATTTAGTTCGATAAATCAATAAGCCCGATAAGTTGGGAAATGATATCACTTATAGTGTGTGTTGTTGATTATAGAAGGAAACTGTGTCCTAGTGATCTAGGTTGAGAATGTCCCCAAGAGGAGCTCATAAGGATTGTCATGTTAAACCCTGCAGGTGGACTTAGTCCGACATGACGATGAAGTTGAGTGGTACTACTCTTGGAGCTAGATATTAATTAAGTGAGTTGTCAGTAACTTACTTAATTAGTGGACATTTGTTATCTTAAACACAGGGAGACTAACACACTCATAATAAGAAGGAGCCCAAAATGTAATTTGGGATTGATGCGGTAGTTCAATAATAGTTCTTTAGTGGAATGAATTATTATTGATGAAATTAAGTTGTGTGTTCGGGGCGAACACGGGATGCTTAATTTCATCAGGAGACCAAAACCAATTCCTCCTCTCGGTCCCTATCGTAGCCTCTAGTATATAGAGATTTATACCCACCGCATACCCACCTTCTTACCCATCCAATGGGGCCGGCCAAGCTAGCTTGGAACCCAAGCTAGGGCCGGCCAAGACCAAGTGGATGAGACATGTAGGTGGCCGGCCAAAGCTTGGGTCCCAAGCTTAGGTGGCCGACCACTAGAATATTTAAAAGGTTTTTTATTAAAATTATTTCTTATGTGGATATCATGATTTTAAAAGATAGTTTAAAAATTAAAAATTTTCTTTTATAGCTTTCTACAAAAGATTAAGAGAAGAGATTAATCTCTTTCCTTATTTGTAGTTTAAAAGGATGGTTTTAATTTTTGGTAAAAACTTTCCTTATTTGTAAATCATCTACATGTTTAAAAGAGAGTTTAAAATTTGAAATCTTTCCTTATTTGTTGATTAAAGGAGGATTTTAAATTTTAAGAAAACTTTCTTTTTTAACCATGTTCATGATTTAAAAGAAAGTTTAAAAATTAATAATTCTCTTTTATTAGTTTCTACAAAAGATTGAGAAAAGATTTGATATCTTTCCTTATTTGTAGATTAAAAGAGATTTTAATTTTTAGAGATAACTTTCTTTTTATCCACATGTTTAAAAGAAAGATTTTAATTTATTAAATTTCCTTTTTATAAACCAATCATGATGGGATAAAAATTATTGAGAAATTTTTATAAATTTTCGGAAGCAAATAAGGAAGTTTTAATTGGTGTTTAAAATTTTATTTGCTTGGAGATTTCTTGGTATGGCCGGCCATTGCAAAATTGAAAAGAAAAATTGTTTTTAATTAAATAAATTTTACTTTTCAATGGCAAAAGAATTAAGGAAGTTTTTATTAAATTTTCCTTATTTGCCAAGACCAAGGATTATAAAAGAGGGGGTAGAGGAGGCTTCAAGGTGAACAACTCTATTATTTTTCTCCCTCTTTTCTTCCTTGGGTGTGACCGGCCCTTTCTTTCCTCTCCTCTCCTTTGTGTGGCCGAAACCTTCTCATGGTGGAGATAGCTTTGGTGGCCGGAACTAAGAAGGAGAAGAAGGAGAGAAAAGAAGCCTCTTTTCTAGCATCCCTTGGAGCATGGTGGTGGTGGCCGAACCTCTTCATCCTAGGAGAAGTTTTGATGGCCGAAACTTGTAAAGAAGAAGAAGGTGCTAGGTGGTTCTCATCTCGGAAGATCGTTGCCCACACAACGTCCGAGGTTAGAAGAGGAATACGGTAGAAGATCAAGAGGTTTTTCTAAAAGGTATAACTAGTATTTTTTCTTTCCGCATCATACTAGTTATTTTTGGAAATAATACTAAATACAAGAGACATATGATTCTAGAGTTTCGAATTTGTTTTCGATATAGTGTTCTTTTATTTTTCTTTTCCTTATGATTTGATTGTTCTTTTCGGTTAACCTAAAGTTATTTTAGGAAATTAAATATTAGCTTTCCATAAAAGGTTTTGTCTAGTCGGTGGTGGTTGCTCCCATATCCAAGAAGGCCATGTGCCTCGCCACGTCAGTACTGGGAACCAATTATGGAAATTAATATTTAATGGAATTAATAACTTAAGGTGACTTGGGTCGAACGTGTTAAGTTCCGCAGGAGATCCAAGTCAAAACCTAAAAGAACAAATAGATTAAGTTTTAGATCAAACGTGTTAAGTTCCGCAGGCGATCCAAAATTTAATTTAAAAGAACACATGGTAGCTAGGAAATGGTTCAGACCTTTGTACAAAATTTTTGTACAGTGGAACCTCTAGGTTTTCCTAGTAGCAACCAACAAAGGAAAAGCTCGGCGTCAGGGGAGGAAATAAGGTCGGGATTGGCGATGAGGGAAAAGAAAAAGGAAATATATTTATAAAACATTTCCTCACTTAAATGGGTATCCCAAAATAGGCTTTATATCCGAGCCGGCAATTGATCTCCTCAAAACTCGTCATACGAACTTCGAAAAATTCCCAGAAAATTCCTAAAATTTTGAAAAAAATTTATAAGGCTATTTCTCAAATAACCCTATTTATTAAATTTTTTTGATATCATACAGGTGGTGTATAACATAGCAATGGCTGTAGTGTTTGTGGGGAGGAAAGGGAGAAAAAAAAAGGAAAGAGAAGGTTTCTTCAAGAAAATACTATAATTCATTTTAAACTTATCGATCTGTTTTATCCTTAATCAACTCCAAATCTATCCGAGGTTGAACTAACTAATGCGGGGCATGATAGTAATTATCAATTGGGCTAATGAGAAGGCAAAATTAAGGAGACGGCCAAAAAAGAAACCATTAAAGGGAAACTTTTATTATGAATAGAGCATTAATTCCTCAAACAACTAATTATATGTTTATATAGACTCTAAATTCTAATACTCATAAAAAAGGAAAGAAATTCTAATGTACAAACTCCAATTTCTATATGCTAAACACAGAAAAAAGATATAAAAAAGAAAATATTATAAACAGACTCATAATCTTAAATTCCTAAACGGACTCAAAATATATAATTATAGAAAGATAGATATTTAGAAAATACTTAAAATATCGAAACTACCTAAAAGAAAATAAACCCCAAAAATTACCAAAAAAATAAAAAAAAATTATTAAAAACATTTATAAAAATCTTTGAATCCTCTTATATCAGCCACTTTGGGTTGGAAAAAGTCATCCTGTTTAGATTTCCTGCTCGGCATCCAATCTTCTGACATCTAGTGCTTCCTCAAATGTCATGTCCTCTAGCCCCATTGACCTGCTAGATATCCGGTCCTCCAAACCCATCTATACTTCCTACCTTGTGACTTTAATTTGCCAAGTCTTCTACCTAGTATCTGATCCAGCTGACCTGCTAGGCTTTTCCTTTTCCTAATATTCACTAGGGCTTTTCCTTTATCAAGTATCACTTGGACATTCTAGTTGACCTACCTGCACACTCAGTAAACTTTCATTAAATAAAAATATGCCTTAATTTTGAACCTTTTCCAATTATAAAAAATCTAGTTCCTTCAACACCAATAAAATGATCATCAGAGGAGTCAAAAGAGGAAGAATAAGCTCAATCCTTCCTCCTAACACAACCGGCAATAGAACAAGCATCTAAGACCGAATATGAACTCAAGTTTGAGTCAAAATTTGAATCAAAGTTTGAGATAAGCCATAGATCTAAATATACTTTCCTGACAAGCCCAATAATGAGGTAGTCTCTCCCTTAGTTAATAAGTTATATACTATCATTTGTAATTTGTTTTGAAATTAGCCAAATCCAATATCTAGGTCAAGTCACTCTAAAAGAAAGTAGAAGTCCTTAAGGATAAGACTACCCTAAGCACTTCAAATGAATAAGTTCAAAATGGAACTTCAACACAAGTCCAACAACTTGAGTAATAAAATTCCTTTGAAAATTGAAGTTGAAGAACTAAAAGGATCATTAAAATGGTTAACTTCGATCTCCAAGTCCCTTAATATATTACTCAAAACACAAAGGTTCATATACAATTGATCGTCACACGCTTATAAGCCTAAGAAATGATTCAAAATCATATCTATTATTAGTTAATGAACTGCTAGAAATCAAGTCTAACCATGGGTCCCTAAATCAATCATGAGTATTTAAGTTGGACTAAATCAATATTGAATCCACAATAGTTATATTCATTACATAGATAAACCATATCAAAGTTATGATTTAGAGAGAACCAATAGAAAAAATAATTTTATTGTAAGATAAAAATGCACGATTGTTTCATTTGTTACTTTTATTATTCATCCTTAGTTTATTTTTTACTTAACTTAGCATGGCTATGTAAGAAAATAGTTAATTTGATACTTAACAACCTAGTGTTAGGATGTGGTGAGATGATATTATATTAGGATGCAAAGAATAAGTGTATCCAAGTTGGGTATGGATTATCCTATTTGGTGCATTTAGTTGAGAGAAATTAACTGAAGCTACCTTGCCACATCCTAAACTAGTTTGACCTAAATTTTTCAATAAGTAGGTTAAAAATATAATTTCTTAAAAAGGTTTTATTTAAGGAGGTGGTTGTTTCTCCAATATCAAAAAAGGCCATTATGCCTTACGACAACTTGTAAGTCAATTTTTGAAATGTGTATTTAACTAATTAATGGCCAAACCTAAATCTAATACAAGGTCAAATTAGATTTAAAATTCAAACTAATTCTCTTCTAGTAAAATAGAAAACCATTTCACCAAACCTATAGGTTAACTCGATTAATAATCTAGAAATGGGTGAAATGGAGACTAAGGTAAAATTGATCAAAACATTATAAATTAAATTCTATTCAAGAACAATTGTAAGTGCAAAAATATTGAATTTTCAAAATTAAGTTAATTTTTTGAAATAAAAAGATTATCGATATAAGCACCTGGAATAGATCCAGGTGCCGAAACCATTTTGAAGTTTCAAATTTTTTAAAATTTAGGCGCCTGTACACTATTCCAGGAAGCCCACAAAATCCCGCCTAAAAAGCCTACCTAAAACGTCGTCGTTTGGGATGAAGGCGCCTCTACAACCTCAAAGTTCCCAGAAATGTTGCCACACAGAAACCTGACAAAGATGGTTCAAGCTCATGGAACACCTTTGGGTGCATAGATATGATTTTAGAAGGGGGACCCGAGGTTTCAGCTCCAGGCACCTGCAAATCTTGTTTCCGAGCTGTTTCATCCCCATTTTTTATTTCGGTATAGTCTTGCATAGCCTAGGTAATTAGTTCCAATTTTGGTTTTCCAAAAATGTTTTGGTAACACTCTAAACTCAACTTGTCATTATTATGGTAAAAATAAATCATTTATTTATGTAAAATACCAAAAATGGGCGAATAATAATAAGGGAATTTTCTAGAATTTTTAGAAATTTTTCAGGAATTTTTTCGGAGCTCGTATGGCTTAGGTTGCGGGGATAAAAATTGGACCCCGGGAAAGCTTGTTTTTCGCTATCCCATTTTACCGAGGAAAAGTTTTGTTTTCTTATTATTCTTTTTCTTTTTCTATTTCCGTTTCTTTTCCTCATTTTTGCTGTTTCTTCCCCCGACCCGCGCCCTTGCTCCATTGCCTTTCCTTTCTTTCCCAAACCGCCGCCGCCGCTGCGTCGATTCCGCTCCTCCCCTCGCCTACAAAATGGCTAGCCAAAGGATGCTTCGAGGTCTTTCCTCCTTCCGATCCCTCTCCCTCACCCTTTGCCCTCATGGTGAATTTGCCCTAGCGACGCCACTGCCACCAGCGTCGCCAAGTGCCTCTGCACAGCGTCGCCGCCGCACGGAAGTATAGTCGGCCTCCCCGGTGCACTAGTGTCGCTGCCTCCCTTGCCCTCTTGCGTCGCCCTCGGTTGCCATAGCTGACGCCGCTTCTCCCCAACGGCGCCACAACCCGCACAGTGTCTCTGCCCTAGCCTCCAGCCACGTTGTGCCCTGGTTCCATTTCCTCGACTCCGATCAGTCATCGTGACGACACATCTTTGCCCTAGCCGGATCTGGAAGGTCACGGGATTGGAGAAGAAGAGTGAGGTTCTATTCTGTGGATTCTTCCTGTTGCCGATCACTGCTTTCTCCTTTCTTGAAGCTGTGGAGGTCTTGGAGTAAGGTAGGCTCTAGGTATATTGCTTGATTTGTGATTCACTACTTGATCTCTTCTCTTGATCCCATCCAGTGAGGATTTGTTAAAGGTGATCTTGGTTCCAGTGGTGTTTCTTGGTTCCGGCAGAAATTCCAACTAGTAGCACCCCTGTCCAACAATCAATAGGGCTGTGGGTTTGAGGTATGTTGTAGGAAATTTGGCTACGTGTTGTAGTTAGATAATTGATACTTGTGTAGATTGATTAGGTTTATATTGGTAGAGTTCAAGTTGATTTAAGTTTAGTCTTAAATCAAATTGTGTAGTGGGTTGACTAGGGTTAAGGAAACTAACCCTAGTTGACCAATTGATTTTATGTGTGTAGGGTTTTACCCTAAATTAGTCCTAGGGATTTTATTTAGCTGTTCTTATGAATTTAGCTAAATAAAATATTTGTATATTGTTTGCCGCAGGACTCTTATTCGAGACAGGCGTCTCTACTTTGGATTTGACTACATTATACCTTCTATTGGAGGCGGGTACCTTGACCTATCTATTTTGATACGTCTTGTTGATATGTTTAGTAGATGTTAACAAGTAGTAATAATTATGATTATATCTGTATTGGCATGTCACTATTTACTTCCGAGAATGTATTGTTTGTTATCTGTTTATTACCTTTATGTTATAGAGGTAGTGGCATGCTATGCTCTATGATATACTGGACTGGTTAGATACCCTACTTGACATGTGTACCCAGATCATACTATTTGATCCTCATATTTTGGTACACAATGTTGGAGAGGGATAGGATTAGGTTATTTCCTGGCATAGTGACATGCACCATCTTGCATGATTGCATGATGAGCGGTTGATAACTCTATTATTGTTGAGCGCATTGCTAGTTATATGGATCTGCACACACAACCACTCACGGGTTAGTGGTTTTTATTCAGGCAGGGTTTGTGCAGCAGGTTGCTCTGTTTGGCTCCGTTGGTCCGCTCATGGGTAGTGTGACGTAGCGTGGTAGCTGGCAGGGATCCCTCCCCGTCATCGCGTACCGGGAGATGAGAGTATTGTGCTCCCTAACTATGTTTGAGGTAGGAGGATAGGTGTACTATGACAGCATCCCGTCCACTCGGTCACTCATAAGGAGGAGTGACGACAGAGTGCACGGTTGTCACAACCCTACCCACTCGGTCTCACCATCATGTGTGAGATGGTTGATTGGCAGTAGGGGTGTCCAGGACATGTTATTGGCATCATATGCATTATTTGCATTTATTGCTTGTGGTTGTTTCACTTTATATGTTGCATATTAGATGGATGCATTGTTTGACATGCATATAGGTTTTATGATACTTTGGGTTTGACGACCTTGATACCCTTATACCTAGGTTCGGGTTAGTACAGTTACTCCTTATCTTTCGGTTCTGCATTTTCTAAATGTTATATCAGGAGACTATACGCATAGTTATGGCTACTTGTTATAGTTTACTATGCATGTCAACTAGGTATTCGCTGAGTGTTGGACTCACACCCCGTTATTATTCTTTTCAGGTTGAGGTTGTCCGGAGGAGTTCCAGTTGCTAGTCCCCCACCATTGCGTGTCGCGACGAGTTCGTATAGTTTGGGTTTTACTTATTGTGTTAGACTTTGCTTTTCAGACTTATAGCTTGACATTTGGATCTTGTATGTTTTGTTATCGATGGATTTATATTTGGATGATATCGGTTTTGTGCTTTATGAGTGTAGTTGAGTAGGATATCGGTTTTGTGCTTTATGGGTGTAGTTGAGTAGGAGTTTTTGCGATGTTGTTCGTATCTATGC
The DNA here is from genome assembly GCF_018446385.1 of Zingiber officinale. Taxonomy (NCBI): domain Eukaryota; kingdom Viridiplantae; phylum Streptophyta; class Magnoliopsida; order Zingiberales; family Zingiberaceae; genus Zingiber; species Zingiber officinale. The sequence goes on from NC_055986.1 coordinate 47,421,451, forward strand.
TTATTTGTAGTTTTCATTATAAACTGCGTGGATGTTTGTTATATTTATACTTATATTGTTCTAGCCGTGTTGGCCGATGAATATGTGGCCCTGAGGGCATTGTAGGAAATTTAAGATTGTCACTCGTACAGGGGAGATGCTGCCGAAATTTTCTCTAGCGGGGACTACCTAGGGGCGTGACAATTTTTGGTATCAGAGCCAGGTTTGAGAGTCAAACTGGTTATTTTCGAATTTTTACGGATTTTGGTTATGTTCATGTTTAGGAATTCCGTTTCGGATTTGTACGGATTTCCGATGATTTTCTCGTTCGGAGTTTCGAGGTCATAAAAGGGGGATTGGACAACGACGGAACATCTCTAGACAGCAAATAGGTATGATGTTTAATTTTATAGTTGATACTTGTAGTAATATCTGTGTTATAATTCAACATATATGAGGTGAGGTGCACGTGCTTCTGTGCCAAGATGTGGTGCTGGATGGCCACGTAAGAGGACTTTGGAATCTCTGGCAGCGGACTCTCCAGAGATCCCTACTGGGTTTGAGCCTGTCGGTCAGGGACAAACTCAAGGTGATGCGGGTGCGCTGATGGCTCCTTTAGAGGTACCTACCTCGGTTGCCCCCACTATACCTACCCCTATCGTAATTATAGTGCCACCAGCGGCACCTGCCCCAGCTTATGCAGTAGCACCGGGGATACCAACCCCGGTCTATCCAGCGGTACCACCTGTAGTGTCAGCTCCCGTGATTTTGTCAGTTTTCGCGTCGGTCCCTACTCCCCTCACTGATATAGTCACGACACGAGCTAGGATCCCAGCATTGGCACAATCGATGAAGGGTCGATTCACACTCTTCCGAGGAGAGCTTGATCCAAGTGTGGCTCAGTCCTGGATAGAGACCATGGAGCGGACCTTCTTCTACTTTGCTTGCTTCGAGTAGGAGAAAGCAGGGCTGGCTGCTTTCCATTTACGAGATGAGGCCGACACTTGGTTGGTTACGCAACGATCCATCATTGGCGAGCAGAACATCACCTGGGCCAGATTTAGATACTCTTTTGAGAGCCGTTACTTCTCACGTTCATATCAAATGGCTCGTCGGTAGGATTTTTTGAGTCTGCGACAGAACAACCATTCAGAGACAGAGTATAATGCTGAGTTTAACCGGGTGGCTAAATTCTGTCCAGAATTATTGGCTGAGGACAGTTCCCGTATGCATCAGTTTATTCAGGGACTAGATGGACATCTGCAAGTAAAACTTGCCGGTTTTGGGAGTTCATCCTACATTGAGACACTAGATAGAGCCCTGATGAGAGAGTCAGCTCAGCAGAGAGCGTTTCCAGACAGGAAAAGGAAGCAGATGGGTCAGACATCAGGACAGATCCAGCAGGCACAGGCGACCGGACGGTAGTAGAGTGGTCGCAGTCAGCCAGGTCAGGGTACTTCTGGGGCTTCTAGTCAGCCTCAGAAGTCAGGGCGATCTTCATCAGAACGTTCCCGGTCTTCTCAACAGAACCGGAAACAACCCACCAGCGACATCCACTGCACCAGATGAGGATCCAGAGACCACGTCACCACCGCTTGCTCCCTGGTACAGTCAGTTTGCTATTATTGCAAACTGCCCGGGCACCTGAGCCGATATTGTTCGCTGAAGGCTCAGCATATGGCTTCCGGAGTGTCTGGTCATGGAGTTCAGCTTAGTCAAACAGGGACTCTGCGAGGCAGGCACAGAGCCCAAACTTTGCATCGTCAGCAGAGGACAGCTCCCCCAGCAGTAGCTGCATTTGGCATGCTCGGACAGGAGTACCCCAGTACCCACACAGCACCACAGAGTTATGTTTCGGGACCACAGTATCTGACTCAGGGGCAGTATCAGATGCAGCCACAGCCACTGGTCCAGTACCAGTCACAGCCCCAACCGCCGGTCCAGTATCAATCTCAGTCTACCTATCCATCTCTGGCTCAGTACCCGACACCGTCACAGTGGCAGGCTCAGACTCAGGCACCGTAGCCTTTGGCAGCACTACCACCTCCTCCACCGCCAGAGACTGGACATATTCATGCGGTAACCAGAGAGGATGCACAGCGGGCCGACGGATCCATTTTCCGCGGTATGGTTTTACTTTATGCATTATCCGCTGATATGCTGATAGATACTGGTAGCTCGTATTCTTTAATTTCCCGCGCTTTTATGAAGGACATAGGTAGACTACCTACTCTTAGACCACAACGACTGACCGTCTCCCTGTTAGCTAGAGCCCTAGAGCCAATCATTTGATGATTGTATTTTGGACTTATTTTATCATATTCTATATAAATAAAGGCATTTGGATTTTGGTTATTATACTTACTTGTATTGGTGCCAAATAAACTAAGTATAATAATGTCCTTGAGTAGACGGTTCTCACCTATATCAATCGGTTAGTTGAACCGATAGTGAGATGATATAGGGAACACTACTCTTAATCATTCCTAGTCGAGTATTAACATTCAGGGACAATGTTAATGCAATAAGACTAGCATGTAGGTCAACTCGATGACTTAATCTCACAAGTCATGGATATAGAGATATCAAGTTGACACATGGGTATACATTAGAGAATGTATACTTAATGACCCGCCATGAGAAAGTATCATGGATCGTTATATGACTGTCATATACTTTCTCATGCGGCTATTAGTATGACTACTAGTCCTTAGACCTGAAGTCACCATATAGCCCTACATAAGGAGTTATGCACTTTGGTTTCGTCAAACATCACCCGTAACTGGGTGGACTATAAAGGCGATTACTGGGTATATAACAAATTATGCAGAGGGATGTGAGTGATGTAGATGGGATCTATCCCTCCTATATGACGGGAGAGACATCGGTATTCTTGATAGAGTGAGACCACGAAGTGCATGGCCATGCCCAAATGAGTCAATATAGGATATTGAGCTCATTTGATTTAGTGAGTCTACTTGGAGTTCAAGATTTAGATTGGTCAGAGGATGACACGGTCTATGCCTCACATTGATCAATCTAGATGTCTAGGATAGAAGGACACTTGTCATATTTTGTGAGGAGTCACAATTAGTAGTCACAAGGTGATGTCGGATCTCGACATTCTTGTAACTTGGGTAGTAATGATGTGTTGCTAGATACCGCTCATTACTTATGCTCCTAAATGGGTTTAGGGCATTGCCAACATTACAAGAACCTATAGGGTCACACACTAAGGACAATTAGATGGAGATTAGGTTCATATGATGAACCAAGAGGATTAGATTCATTTGATGAATTAAATTGGATTAAGAGTAATCCTAATTGGGCTAACTTGAGTTGGACTCAAGTTGATTCATGTGTTCAATGAGTCTAATTTAGATTATGACTCATTGAATCAATTTAATTTAATGAATTAGATTCATTATATATTAAATTGGCTTGAATCAAATGGTTAGATTAGATCAACCATGAAAGAGATTTGGTCAAGTTTGACTTGACTTGAGAGGAAGATTAAAAGTCAAGTTTGACTTGACTTTATGCCACCTCATTGGTGAGTTGGCATTGATGTGGACCAATGATGTTACTCCACATCATCATGGGTGCCACCTCATGGAAGTTACAAAGCCATTCTCTTTAATGGCTTCACATTAATTGCAATTAATGCAATTAATTTGGGGTAATGGCTTCACATTAATTGCAATTAATGCAATTAATTTGGGGTTACACATGGAGAAGTGGTCGGCCAAATTTTTGAATGAAAGGGATTCATTTTTCATTCAATTGGAATTATTCCATCTTCTTCCTCTCAAGCTCTCCCTCTCCTCCTTCCTTGGCCGAACTACATAGGTGGTAGCACACCTAGGTTTTTGGTCACCTCCACCTAGTGTGTTCGTGTGGATACGTGAGATCCGGTGTACCGAGGACGGGCGGGATACGCAAAAAGGCACGCAACAAGGGTAAAGATCTTCATCATGTAGATCTAGAAGTTTTGTAACTCGTACTCGTATGTTTTCGAATTTTTCTTCGCACGAGATCCATTGGCTAGGGTGATTCGGGGTTTCCGCGACTCGAAAAAGTGGTTTTCGCGGCCCGAAAAACCCAACACTCCCTACCGTCCGGTGATACATTGGGCATCACTCAGGAGGTCAGAGGTTGCCCTTTAGATTTTGGCAAAATGATACTTATGGTTGATTTATTAGTTGTAATACCCACTAAGCTTGTAAGATAAATATATGAAGGTGGGATTTTGCCTTAGAAAAATAATAGGAAGTGAGTTGAGGCAAAAAGGAATAAAATGAAATAAAAAGAAGTGAAGGTTAAGGATTGAACCTTGAACCTCTTATAATATATTTCATAGAATTAATGGGTAATAACCAGTTGGGATAGAGAGAAGATATTGATAGCAAAGGAGGGAAACTCATGATAAAGGTAAGAGTAAAAGCTAGCCAAAAGAAAACAAGAAAGGAGCAAGAGAAAGGCAACTTGCCTTCCTCCCTTTCTCTCTTTCTTCCTCTTTGGTTTTGCCGAAAACTTAAAGAGGGATTAAGGGGATTCATTGCCCCTTATTTCAGCATGAATGATGAGGATAAATAAATAAATAAAAATAAAAATAAAATAGAAAAAAAGGCTAAGGGAGAAGAAAAGCAAAAACTAAGTTTGCTACCTCTTCCCCCTTAACATAAAAGAGAATATGTAAAGGGAAAATTCTATTTTCTCTCATTTTTCTCATTCTCTCCTCTCCCTCACCGAAACCTCAGTTCCCCCTCTCCTCCATTTTCGGCCCCAAGCTAAGGTTTTCTCCTAAGAAAACCTATGATACAAGGAAGACTTAGCAAGGGAATCAAGGGAAAGGAACTAGAAGAAAAGGCTACTTCTTCTTCACCATACCTTAGATCCACAAGCGAAAAGGATGTAAGCTTCCCCTCACCTGTGGTACAAGGCTTTTAGGTGCTTTTCGGATTTTATGAAGATTTTAAAACCTAGAAACATGTTTGAGAAAATTCGGCCAAGAAGAGCTTTCAAAATCTAATGGTGTTTAAACTAGTCTTCACTACATGATAGATTTTTCTATGCTATGTAAAGGGGTTCTTCTTCATGCTTTTATACCTATATGATGCTTGATCAGAGGAGTATTGAACCCTAGAATTTCAGCCAAAAATATTCATAGGAGGCTAGAGAAATTTATTGTTTTACCCAACTAGTACAAGGTTCTCCCTATGAAATATTAAGGATCATGTATTAGTTTTTCTTCCTTAGAAGATATTTGAAACTAAGAGAAAACCCACTCATATGATTCGGTCAAGAAAGGGTTTAGGGTTAGGAAGACCTTGAAATTTAAATAACCATGCTCATGTGATAGAATACAAAGATCTTAAAGGATTTGTATGCTTGAATATTGCTAGAATTTCATGAACTCCTTCTTAGGGTTTTTCGGCCATGATGAGATGGATAGCTTAGAAAAGCTTAAACAAAATTTTAATATGCTCAAGACCTCTGTGCTATTTAGATATGAAAGTTGTTTAATGCCCTCATGCTTAATTAGGGTGTAGAAAAATTAGTTGCATGACATATAATATGTATGACCACAAGGGGTCCTAGCTTATTCATGAACCAATTTGTATATATGTTTCTTAGTAACTTTTGCCATGAAACTTACATAGGTTTTTCATGCTTTAGGCCACTTAAAAACCTAGCTAAGGAATGGTAGGTTTCGGCCACTAGAAAAAAAAAATAAAAGAAAAAGAGAAAAAGAAACCTAGAAAGCCTAAGACACAATTCATATGTATACTCATTATGCTTTTCCTTATACATGCTATGAAACTTGTATAAATTCTCATGATTTTAGGCTATTTGAAGCAAGTTTATATTCTGTGAGTTTCGGCCAAGTAGGGTTTAAAAGACCTAGAGGCCTTAGAAATGAAACCAAATGTGTTAAAAGTACTTCTTATGAAAATAGGATAATGTGTTGATTGTTTCACATGCTTGTATAATTTTTCCATGACCTAAATGAACCCTTGAATGTTTTGGTCATGAAGGAATAGATGCCGTAGAGACCCTAGGACTTAAATTAAATATTCTCATGTCACTCTACATGAAATATGATAAGTAGAAAGCCAAGGTTCAATTGCTATATGTTGTTTTATGACCTAAAATGATGCTAGGGTATGTTTCAGCCATAACTATTGTATGATGCCTTGTATGAATTTATACATAATGTTAGTCCAAGTTCACATGCTTGTATGCTTGTTTGTAGCCCTAATGAGAACTTGTTAAATTTCGGCCATGACATATGTTAAGGGCTTAAAGAACTTAGGAACTAATTCAAATGTGTCAAATGTGTTTACCTTGTTCCTTGGTAAAAATGTTATAAATATGATTTAAAGTTGTCCATGCTTTTATGTCATATGGAAGCTTGTTTCACACCTTAAGGTTTCGGCCATATGAAATTAGGGACTTAAAGAACTTAGAAACTAAGTTAATCATGTTTATAATGCTTCCTATGAAAATGTTATGATGATAATTTAGGTGTCACATGCTTGGATCTTGTGTTTAACCTAAATTGAGCTCTAAAGGGTTTCGGCCACAAGGGTTTAAGAAGCTTAAAACCAAGATAAATATGATATCATGTTTCCTATGATAGGATAATCACAAGATACACCCTTATGCTCAATATGTATGCTTGTGATTTATGACTTATGATATGATATGCATGCTTTTATGATATGATATGCTTTGTGCTAAAAATATGCATACTTATGTTATGATATGTGGTTAAATTATGCATGCTTTAATGCTATGTTTAGTGCTTAAACTATGCATGCTTCCATGATATACTATGTGGTTAAATCATGCATGCTTGATGATATGCTTTATGCTTAAGATATGCATGTTTTTATGATCTATGCCTAAGTGATGCATATTGTTATGACATGATGTATGCCTAAGTGATGCATACCTTTATGATATGATGTATGCCTAAGTGATGCATACCTTTATGAGATGATGTATGCCTAAGTGATGCATACCTTTATGACATGATGTATGCCTAAGTGATGCATACTTTTATGATATGATGTGTGCCTAAGTGATGCATGCTTTTATGATACATGATATGTATGACATGTACTTTACTTTATGTGTAAGTGGCTTGTACCATGGGTAGGCTCCATAAGCGCCCCGGGGACTAAAGACCTCGTTAGGGATGGGCTCCTAAGTGCCCCTAGGACTAAGGGCCTAGTATGTTTGCCTCATAGGGTTCAAGACTTGCTACCATGGACCTACAAGGTTGCGCGCAATATGTAAGTGGTACATAGCTGGGATCCCCCTTATGTTGAGATTACTTTCAAGTATATATGTAAAAGAAAATGGTTTTAAAGATCATGAGACATACACATGTTTTTCGGATACATGTTTTCCAAAATCATATTGCATACACCTTATGATTATGCTATGTTTCATGTTATGCTCTTGATTATGATATGCCATGATAAGGTATGATTATGTTATGTTCATGCTATACCTTATAGACATGTTTTGGCCATGGATTTGTTGATGCCTGATATATAGATTTTGGCCATAGATATGATGATGCCTTGATGTACATGTTTCGGCCATAGTATGATGCTTTGATAAACATGTTTCGGCCATGCTTTGATATACCATGATACTTGTTTGTTATGCCATGTCTAGCTATGTTTTATGCAATGCACTATGTATATGTTTCGGCCATGGTGATGCTTGATATGCTATGACTAGTTGTGATTATATTATGATGCATGATATGCTTGAATAGAATGCTATGTTATGCCATGATTAGTTGAGATTATGACTTGTTGATGCATTCTTGATTATGTGCTGATTTTTGGCTTTAGTGAGTAGGAAAGGAACTTACTGAGCCATGAGTGCTCACAGCTTACTTTCCTTGTACCACAGACAAAGGGAAAAGCTGGATGAGCTAAAGGAGCAGCATGAGGGGCAACGAAGATGTGTGTGGCGGTGGCTAGGCAACTAATTAAGAACCTGCTTAAAGTTTCTTTAAAGAACTATGCATTGGTATTTTATGACTTGTGATACCTAAACATGTGTGGCTTGACATTATGGTTCCAATAGATTTGATGTTATGATTTTGATGCCATGTGATAGTATAGTTCAAAAGAAATTTAAAAGAAAAGTTTTTTTATTAAAACTATGAAAATTATTTTAAGTCTTCCGCTGTTTTAAAAAGAAAAATTTATACGTAGAGTATCTTAGCCCCGTCCCTTAGGGTAGCAGGGAGGGCGGGCGTTACAGGTTGGTATCAGAGCGAGGTTTATTGCCAGCTCACTACACACACATCAAGCCTCCTACCTGCCGCTCCAAGTAAGAATGTTTATGCTTAATTTACTTGTTATATGCTTATGTTTAAATTTTCTTGTTACATGCGTATGTTTAGTTTCATGTTATATAACCTATGCTTTATTTTCTTTACTACATTGCTTATGCTTTATTTCCTTATGTTACATTATTTGTCATTATATTCCTTATTTTTCCATATGTTGTTTATGCTTTAGTTCATGTTTTACTTGCTTATGTTTGATGCTTTATTCTATGCTTTTAGTTATAAATTAGATTAGGATTACATATTGGTAGGTTAAGAATAATACCATAACAAATAGATAGAAACAAACCAGTACGTTAGATTGGCTAAAATCGATAACAACTTACACTAGTCTATTTCTTTTAGATAAACATGGTTAGGACACGCAATGCCCGAACCGGAGGGACAGTGACTCCACCAGATCTGACGCAGGTAGTCGCAGACCTCCAGCATCAGATCGCAGAACAACAACAGCTGATCACTACCTTAATGGGTCAGCAAGGCAACCCAGTTACCCCACCGGTGAATCCACTACCTGTTATACCTACAGCCGCACCAGTGCCCCCGGCAGCCCCTACTCCGATGGTCCGACAAGAGGCCTATCTGATTTAGTGGCAAAGGCTTATGCCGGAAGCATTCTCGGGAAACTGCGAACCATGGGATGCGCAAGCCTGGCTCAAAACCGTGGAGAACATAATGGAACTACTGGATTGGCCTGAACACGAGAAGGTCAAATGCGCGTCGTTCTGTCTTACCGGAGATGCCCGGATGTGGTGGGACAGAGTAAAGGCGAAAAGGCAAATAAACCAAATGCAGTGGACAGATTTTGAGACAGAGTTCTTAGAGGAATTCTTCCATATGCGAGTGACCAACAAGCACTATGACGAGTTCACTGAGTTCCGACAAGGTGATCTGTCAGTTAATGAAGCCGTCAAGAGGTTCAACCGCCTAGCCCGACTGTGCCCAGAACTGGTCCGAACTGAAAAAGAAAGGGTCCGGTTGATGTTAAAGATGCTCCGACCCGAGATAGCTCTGAACGTAGCCGGCGGAGTTAATAGACCGCAGACTGCAGAGGAGCTGGTCAGCAGCGCCCTGATTACCGAGCACTATCAGGAAGCAATGAATAAGGGCAAGAACCAAGCACTGACCGGAGGACAAAAATCGCACAGTACCAGAACTGACTGGAAAGGAAACTCAAGTGGAAAGAGGAAACAGTGGAATTAAACAAAAGGTGGTCCAGCCAATAAGCAGACTAAGTACCCTCAGTGTGCCACATGTGGGAAGACGCATTCTGGAGTATGTCTTCTGAGCACCAAAAAGTGCTACAACTGCGGAAGGGAAGGTCATTTGGCAAGAAATTGCCCTACTCAGCCTCAGGCACTACCTTCGCAGAACTTCCAGAACAGGAGTGCCCCCGCACAGCTTCACCAGATGCATACCGCCATAGAAGGGACTTCAATCAGCCAAGGAAGATTGGAGGCCCCTCCTACTATGACCGATGCCAGAGTCTACTCTCTTACCAAGGAGGATGTGGCGAATGCCTCTACCGTTGTCACAGGTCAGCTACTTATTTACAATCAGTATGCTGTAGTATTATTTGATACCAGGGCAACACACTCGTTTGTCTCAACACCTTTTATGAAGAAGCTAGACATACCACTCCGAACTCTAGAGGACACCATCTTAACAACCTTACCATCGGGGGAGATTATGCCATCGGACCATATGCTGCAAGCAGTACTTATTCAGATCGCAAACAGAGAACTCTACTACAATCTGATAGTACTTGATATGCAGGATTATGACATTATTTTGGGCATGGATTTCCTTAGCAAGTACGGCGCTTCAATCGAGTGCCGCAGAAGAAATGTGATTTTCTGACCCGAGAACGAACCAGAGTTTGAATTTCACGGAGAATCAAAAGGAACGGAGAAGTTATTGTCATCTATTAAAGCACAAAAGATGTTAGATAAAGGATGTATGGGGTTTCTAGCACAAGTGGTTGATACCAATCAAATCAAAGATCCAAAGTTAGAAAATGTCAGAGTAGTATGCAACTATCCAAAGGTATTTCCAGATGAAATACCAGGGTTGGCCCCTGACAGAGAGATAGAATTCGGAATCGAATTGATTCCTGGTACTCAGCCGATTTCAAAAGCACCTTATCGTATGGCTCCGGTTGAATTAAAGGAACTTTAGGAACAGTTATCCGAATTACTCGACAAGGGACTTATTCGTCCTAGTCACTCTCCATGGGGAGCTCCAGTGTTATTCGTAAAGAAGAAGGATGGGTCTATGCGTATGTGTATAGACTACCGAGCGCTGAATAATGTGACGATCAAGAACCGGTACCCACTCCCACGAATCGATGACCTGTTCGATCAACTGAAGGGTGCGACCGTTTTCTCAAAAATAGATCTACGATCCGGTTATCATCAAGTGAAGGTGAAACCAGATGATATACCGAAAACAGCATTTCGAACTCGGTATGGACATTATGAGTTCATAGTTATGCCTTTCGGAGTAACCAACGCTCCTGCAGTATTTATGGACCTGATGAATCGAGTATTTACGGCATATCTTGATAAATTTGTAATTGTCTTCATTGATGATATACTTATCTACTCAAGAACCCCAGAAGAACATGTTGAACACCTGAATACTGTACTACAAATCCTTCAAGAGAAACAACTATATGCAAAATTCTCCAAATGCGAGTTTTGCCTTGACCGGGTAATATTTCTAGGTCATGTCATCTCCAAAGATGGAGTTATGGTGGATCCAAGTAAAATCGAAGCTGTAAATAACTGGAACCGATCAAAGAATGCCAGCGAAGTAAGGAGTTTTCTCGGACTAGTAGGTTATTACAGGAAATTTGTAGAGAGTTTCTCCAAAATCGCAGCCCCTATGACAACCCTTACCAAGAAAAGTACCAAGTATGAATGGACAGAAGCTTGCGAGAAGAGTTTCACGGAATTAAAAAGGAGACTGACCAGTGCTCTGATTCTTACTCTTCCGGAAACCAACAATGGCTTCGATATGTACAGCGACGCTTCCATCACAGGGCTTGGAGCTGTACTCATGCAAGATGGCAAAGTCATTGCTTACGCTTCAAGACAACTTAAAGAGCATGAGAAGAATTATCCCATTCATGACTTAGAACTAGCAGCCGTGGTCTTCACTCTCAAAATATGGAGACATTATTTATATGGAGCTCAGTGTAAGATTTATACCGACCATTAGAGTCTGAAATATTTCTTCACGTAAAAAGACCTGAATATGAGGCAACGCCGATGGCTCGAATTAGTTAAAGATTATGACTGCGAGATTCTTTATCACCCCGGAAAGGCGAACAAAGTGGTCGATGCACTCAGCCGAAAGTTCAGTGCCACCTGATGCAACTATTTTAAAGTTCGAGGATGAACTTTTTATGAGGTACGGGGTACTGTAATACCCACTAAGCTTGTAAGATAAATATATGAAGGTGGGATTTTGCCTTAGAAAAATAATAGGAAGTGAGTTGAGGCAAAAAGGAATAAAATGAAATAAAAAGAAGTGAAGGTCAATGATTGAACCTTGAACCTCTTATATTATATTTCATAGAATTAATGGGTAATAATCAGTTGGGATAGAGAGAAGATATTGATAGAAAAGGAGGAAAACTCATGATAAAGGTAAGAGTAAAAGCTAGCCAAAAGAAAACAAGAAAGGAGCAAGAGAAAGGCAACTTGCCTTCCTCCCTTTCTCTCTTTCTTCCTCTTTGGTTTTGCCTAAAACTTAAAGAGGGATTAAGGGGATTCATTCCCCCTTATTTCACCATGAATGATGAGGATAAATAAATAAATAAAAATAAAATAGAAAAAAAGGCTAAGGGAGAAGGAAAGCAAAAACTAAGTTTGCAACCTCTTCCCCCTTAACATAAACGAGAATATGTAAAGGGAAAATTCTATTTTCTCTCATTTTTCTCATTCTCTCCTCTCCCTCACCGAAACCTCAGTTCCCCCTCTCCTCCATTTTCGGCCCCAAGCCAAGGTTTTCTCCTAAGAAAACCTAAGATACAAGGAGGACTTAGCAAGGGAATCAAGGGAAAGGAACTACAAGAAGAGGCTACTTCTTCTTCACCATACTTTAGATCCACAAGCGAAAAGGATGTAAGCTTCCCCTCACCTGTGGTACAAGGCTTTTAGGTGCTTTTCGGATTTTATGAAGATTTTAAAACCTAGAAACAAGTTTGAGAAAATTCGGCCAAGAAGAGCTTTCAAAATCTAATGGTGTTTAAACTAGTCTTCACTAAATGATAGATTTTTCTATGCTATGTAAAGGGGTTCTTCTTCATGATTTTATACCTATATGATGCTTGATCAGAGGAGTATTGAACCCTAGAATTTCGGCCAAAAATATTCTTAGGAGGATAGAGAAATTTATTGTTTTACCCAACTAGTACAAGGTTCTCCCTATGAAATATTAAGGATCATGTATTAGTTTTTCTTCCTTAGAAGATATTTGAAACTAAGAGAAAACTCACTCATATGATTCGGTCAAGAAAGGGTTTAGGGTTAGGAAGACCTTGAAATTTAAATAACCATTCTCATGTGATAGAATACAAAGATCTTAAAGGATTTGTATGCTTGAATATTGCTAGAATTTCATGAACTCCTTCTTAGGGTTTTTCGGCCATGATGAGATGGATATCTTAGAAAATCTTAATCAAAATTTTAATATTCTCAAGACCTCTATGCTATTTAGATATGAAATTTGTTTAATGCCCTCATGCTTAATTAGGGTGTAGAAAAATTAGTTGCATGACATATAATATGTATGACCACAAGGGGTCCTAGCTTATTCATGAACCAATTTGTATATATGTTTCTTAGTAACTTTTGCCATGAAACTTACATAGGTTTTTCATGCTTTAGGCCACTTAAAAACCTAGCTAAGGAATGGTAGGTTTCGGCCATGAGAAAAAAAAATAAAAGAAAAAGAGAAAAAGAAACCTAGAAAGCCTAAGACACAATTCATATGTATACTCATTATGCTTGTCCTTATACATGCTATAAAATTTGTATAAATTCTCATGCTTTTAGGATATTTAAAGCTAGTTTATATTCTATGAGTTTCGGCCAAGTAGGGTTTAAAAGACCTAGAGGCCTTAGAAATGAAACCAAATGTGTTAAAAGTACTTCTTATGAAAATAGGATAATGTGTTGATTGTTTCACATGCTTGTATAATTTTTCCATGACCTAAATGAACCCTTGAATGTTTCAGTCATGAAGGAATAGATGCCCTAGAAACCCTAGGACTTAAATTAAATATGCTCATGTCACTCTACATGAAATATGATAAGTAGAAAGCCAAGGTTCAATTGCTATATGTTGTTTTATGACCTAAAATGATGCTAGGGCATGTTTCGGCCATAACTATTGTATGATGCCTTGTATGAATTTATACATAATATTAGTCCAAGTTCACATGCTTGTTTGCTTGTTTGTAGCCCTAATGAGAACTTGTTAAATTTCGGCCATGACATATGTTAAGGGCTTAAAGAACTTAGGAACTAATTCAAATGTGTCAAATGTGTTTACCTTGTTCCTTGGTAAAAATGTTATAAATATGATTTAAAGTTGTCCATGCTTTTATGTCATATGGAACCTTGTTTCACACCTTAAGGTTTCGGCCATATGAAATTAGGGACTTGAGGGACTTAGAAAATAAGTTAATCATGTTTATAATGCTTCCTATGAAAATGTTATGATGATAATTTAGGTGTCACATGCTTGGATGTTGTGTTTAACCTAAATTGAGCTCTGAAGGGTTTCGGCCACAAGGGTTTAGGAAGCTTAAAACCAAGATAAATATGATATCATGTTTCCTATGATAGGATAATCACAAGATACACCCTTATGCTCAATATGTATGCTTGTGATTTATGACTTATGATATGATATGCATGCTTTTATGATATGATATGCTTTGTGCTAAAAATATGCATGCTTATGTTATGATATGTGGTTAAATTATGCATGCTTTAATGCTATGTTTAGTGCTTAAAATATGCATGCTTCCATGATATACTATGTGGTTAAATCATGCATGCTTGATGATATGCTTTATGCTTAAGATATGCATGTTTTTATGATCTATGCCTAAGTGATGCATATTGTTATGACATGATGTATGCCTAAGTGATGCATACCTTTATGATATGATGTATGCCTAAGTGATGCATACCTTTATGATATGATGTATGCCTAAGTGATGCATACTTTTATGACATGATGTATGCCTAAGTGATGCATACTTTTATGATATGATGTGTGCCTAAGTGATGCATGCTTTTATGATACATGATATGTATGACATGTACTTTACTTTATGTGTAAGTGGCTTGTACCAAGGGTGGGCTTCATAAGCGCCCCGGGGACTAAGGACCTCGTTAGAGATGGGCTCCTAAGTGCCCCTAGGACTAAGGGCCTAGTATGTTTGCCTCGTAGGTTTCAAGACTTGCTACCTTTGACCTACAAGGTTGCGCGCAATATGTAAGTGGTACATAGCCGGGATCCCCCTTATGTTGAGATTACTTTCAAGTATATATGTAAAAGAAAATGGTTTTAAAGATCATGAGACATACCCATGTTTTTCGGATACATGTTTTCCAAAATCATATTGCATACACCTTATGATTATGCTATGTTTCATGTTATGCTCTTGATTATGATATGCCATGATAAGGTATGATTATGTTATGTTCATGCTATACCTTATAGACATGTTTTGTGTAACACCCCTAGAAAGCCTAGATAAAGTAAGGGCAATGAGAGTACGAATGTAATGAAAAGAATGTGTAGATAGTCTACGTTGAATGTTACGATGGGAAGGATTTAGATGATTAAAAACTTTATGAAAGAAAATAAAGTTGAGAATATAAAGTTCTAGACATGATTTATAATGCAAGGAATTAATGTAAACAAAAGAAATATGAGATATTATATATGCATGTATTAAATATTTATGCATAATGCATATACATGAATTATTTTGTACAAAAATATGTTAGGAGAAGGATTTGATCCTTGGTTCTCTTGTGGATGCATGCATGTGTTAACCAAGTGTGATAGGAGTGAATATTGTAAGAGGAGAGATGGGAATTATAATTAAAGGAGAGAAATTAAGAGAAAGAAAAGAGAGAAACTCAAGAAGCATTTCTCTAGCATATTCTTTCTCATAAAGAGGAGAAGTAAATGAGGAGGATGAATCAAGTCAAGTTTTCCTCCCCTCACTTTAGTATAAATAGGCATGGAGGGGGGGGGCTTCATCCTCAACTCACTCTCCTCCTCTCCTCCATTTGGGCCGAGCACTCTCCCTCCCTCTTTCCTCTTGTTGCCGAGAGCAACAACTCTCCCCCTTCTTTCTTTCTTTTTGTTGCCGAGCAACACAAGAGGAAGAAGCCTCCTCTTCTTCCTCCTCCTCTCCACCAAAAGACCTAGCCACTTCTTCCTCCATTGGTGCCGAGCAAAGCAAGCAAGGAAGAAAGGTCCACAAGCAAGTTCTCAACTCTAGGAAACTTAAGCAAAGAAGGTAAGCTTCCCCTCACCTGTGGTACAAGGCTTTCATGTGATTTTCGGATTCTTTTTCTATGCCTTGAAAGAAAGTTTTCCCCTATGTTTTTATACATATATGATGCATGATCAGAGGGGTATGTAACCCTAGAATTTCAATCAAAAATATTGTAAATAGGTTAGGAAAATTATTGTCTAACCAAACTAGTGCAAGGTTCCCTCTATGAAATGCTAAGGACCTTCCTATGGTTTTCTTGCTTGGAAGTTGATTGGACCAAAAGAACCCCACTCTCATGTTTCAGCCAAGAAAGAATTTAGGGTTAGGAGGACCTTGAATTTAAAATAACTATGCTTATATGACATGATATAAAGTTCTTAAGAGTTGTATGCTTGTATGTTGAAAGAAACTCATGAACCTTACTCTTAATATTTCGGCCATGGTAAGGTGATGGTTTAGAGAAGCTTAAACAAAATTCTAATATGCTCAATGACCTCTGTGATATTATGTTATGAAAGATGATTAATGCCCTCATGTTTAATTGGAATGTAGAAAATTAGTTACATGATTTATGACATGTAATATCACAAGAGTCCTAGCTTGTTTATGATCCAACTTTGTGTATGATGTTCTTAGTAAATCTTGCTATGAAATTTACTTAGGTTTCCCATGCTTTAGGCCACTTAAAGGAAGTTTATATTCTATGAATTTCGGCCAAGTAAGGTTTAAAGGACCTAGAGGCCTTGGAAATGAAACCTAAGGGGTTAAAAGTACTTCTTATGAAAACTTGATAATGTGTGAATGTGATACATGTTTGTATGACCTAAATGAATCATTATGTGTTCGGCCATGAAGGGATAGATGCCCTAGAAACCCTAGAACAAAAATTAAATATGTCTATGCCATGCTGTATGAAAATGATATGATAATAAGTTAGAATGCATGATTGCTTTAGTTACGAAATGATATGCATAATGAAGTTATATTATGAAATATGCCATGATGTGTTATAGCATAGAAAATGCTATACATAATGAAAAGAAATGAAGTTATGTTATGATATGTGATAGCATAGAAAATGCTATACATAATGAAAAGAAATGAAAAGAATAAATGCATGAAAGATTGTTAAGGACATGATATGATAGTTATGCATGATAAGTTATTTTTATGGTTTGTACCAAGGGTGGTCTCCGTAAACGCCCCGGGGTCGATGGAGTAAGACTCGGACCTCGTCAGTAATGGGCCTTTGAGTGCCCTAGGTCGATGGAGTAAGACTCGGGCCTAGTATGTATGCATGGTAGGGCTCAAGACTTGCTACCTTGGACCTACGCATTATGTATGTGGTACAAACCGGGATCCCAAATGATGATGATATTAATTTCAAGTACTATACATAATGAAAAGAAATGAAAAGAATAAATGCATGAAAGATTGTTAAGGACATGATATGATAGTTATGCATGATAAGTTATTTTTATGGTTTGTACCAAGGGTGGGCTCCGTAAACGCCCCGGGGTCGATGGAGTAAGACTCGGGCCTCGTCAGTAATGGGCCTTTGAGTGCCCTAGGTCGATGAAGTAAGACTCGGGCCTAGTATGTATGCATGGTAGGGCTCAAGACTTGCTACCTTGGACCTACGCATTATGTATGTGGTACAAACCGAGATCCCAAATGATGATGATATTAATATCAAGTACTATTAAGTATAAGTTTTCAAATTCACGATGCATTGCCTACATTCATATGTGCTTGAATTATATGATGATATGATATAATGTCATGTGATATTATGATATGAATATGATGCCCTTGTATGTCTTATGCTTGTGATTTATTTGTTTTATGATATGATATTCATGCTTCTATGAAATGATATGTGAATAAGAAATATGCATGATATGTTTGAATAGAATGATATGTTATGTTATGATTAGTTGAGACGATGATATGTTGATCCATTCTTGATATACGATGATTCTCGATTTTAGTGAGTAGGAAAGGAACTTACTGAGCCATGAGTGCTCATAGCTTACTTTCCTTGTACCGCAGATAAAAGAGAAAGCTGGATGAACAACGGAGCAGCAGGAGGAGCAGATAGTGATGTGTGTGGTGGTGGCTCGGCTAGGACGATTCAGACAAATTAATATTTTTTATAAGTTCAATATATGCACATTTGAACAAATCAGAATATGTGATATTATGCTTAATAAATTAAATTCTTTAAAATTTTTATTTTTCCGTTGTTATAGTAAAACATGTACGTAAGTAGTATAAGAACGTAGCGCCGCCTTTGGTTGGGTAAGAAGGGCGGGCGTTACATTTTGGCCATGGATTTGTTGATGTCTGATATATATAGATTTTGGCCATAGATATGATGATGCCTTGATGTACATGTTTCGGCCATAGTATGATGCTTTGATATACATGTTTTGGCCATGCTTTGATATACCATGATACTTGTTTTTTATTCCATGTCTAGCTATGTTTTATGCAATGCACTATGTATATGTTTCGGCCATGGTGATGCTTGATATGCTATGACTAGTTGTGATTATATTATGATGCATGATATGCTTGAATAGAATGCTATGTTATGCCATGATTAGTTGAGATTATGACTTGATGATGCATTCTTGATTATGTGCTGATTTTTGGCTTTAGTGAGTAGGAAAGGAACTTACTGAGCCATGAGTGCTCACAGCTTACTTTCCTTGTACCACAGACAAAGGGAAAAGCTGGATGAGCTAAAGGAGCAGCAGGAGGGGCAACGAAGATGTGCGTGGCGGTGGCTAGGCAACTAATTAAGAACCTGCTTAAAGTTTCTTTAAAGAACTATGCATTGGTATTTTATGACTTGTGATACCTAAACATGTGTGGCTTGACATTATGGTTCCACTAGATTTGATGTTATGATTTTGATGCCATGTGATAGTATAGTTCAAAAGAAATTTAAAAGAAAAGTTTTTTTATTAAAACTATGAAAATTATTTTAAGTCTTCCGCTGTTTTAAAAAGAAAAATTTATACGTAGAGTATCGTAGCCCCGTCCCTTAGGGTAGCAGGGAGGGCGGGCGTTACATTAGTGCTGGAAATGGTCGAGTTCGACATTATCCTTGGTATGGATTGGTTGTCTGCATATAATGCCACTGTTGATTTCCAGACGAGGGTGGTCACTTTTCGACCTCCGAACCAACCCTCGTGGGATTTCACTAGCATCAGGGACGATGGCATATCGATCATTTCGGCGATTCAGGCTCAGAAGCTGCTGTCACATGGCTGTCAGGTATTTCTTGTGTCTATGATTAATACTGATGACAACAGTAGTTCCCAGCTCTCAGATGTTCCGGTGGTCCGAGAGTATCTCGATGTATTTCCAAATGAGCTACCGGCCTTGCCTCCCCGAAGGCAAGTAGAGTTTGCTATTGAGCTGATTCCGGGGAATGCGCCAGCATCGAAGGCTCTATATCGTATGGCACTGAAAGAGTTGGATGAGCTAAAGCTCCAACTCCAGGGGTTATTGGATAGGGGATTCATTCGCCCTTGTGGTTCTCCGTGGGGTTCTCCGGTATTATTTGTCAAGAAAAATGATGGTACTCTGAGATTGTGCATCGATTACAGGCAGCTGAACGCAGTGACCATCAGAAATAAGTACCCTTTACCAAGGATCGAGGATTTGTTTGATCAGCTCAAAGGTACATCAGTGTATTCTAAGATTGATCTGTGATCCGGGAGTCATAAGTTGAGAGTCAGAGAATCTGATATTCAGAAGACAACTTTCCGTACTAGGTACGGTCATTATGAGTTTTTGGTAATGCCATTTGGACTTACCAATGCGCCAGCGGTATTTATGGATCTGATAAACCGCGTCTTTCTAGAGTATCTTGATCAGTTTGTTATCATTTTCATCAATGACATATTTCTCTACTCGCATTCCGAGGAGGAACATGTACCACATATTCGCATAGTTTTGGAGACTCTTCGACAACATCAGCTGTACGCGAAGTTCAGAAAGTGTGCATTCTGGCTATCCTCAGTCAGTTTTCTGGGACATGTGGTCTCTAGCATAGGTATTTCAGTAGACCCTTAGAAGATCGAGGCTGTCACCAGTTGGGAGCAGCCGAAATCAGTATAGAAGATCCGTAGTTTTCTAAGACTAGCAGGATATTACAGACGATTCGTCGAGGGTTTCTCTTGGATTGCTATGCCTTTGACACGCCTGACCAGGAAAGGCGTGAAGTTCACGTGGACAGAGGATTGCTAGATCAGCTTCCAGGAGCTGAAGCGGAGATTAGTATCGGCTCTAATTTTTGTTTTACCTTCTGGAGAGGATGGATTCGTGCTCTACACGGACGCGTCTTGTAACGACCCAATTTTTCCTATTTCGAGTTCTAAATGTCTTTAAAAACATTAGAAATACTTTTAAAATATTCTAGAGATTTTTAGAAATTTTTAGAGTATTTTTACGTAATTTTTGGAGGTCATTTAGTAAGTTTACGAAAAGAAAGAAGTTTTGACCAAAAAAATATTGAAGTTGAGACTCGAACCCAAGACCTCCGGCCGAACCGGACTTAACCGAACACAGCCAACCAACTAGGCTATGCATGTTTTGTTAATCAAGTATGAAGCGAGATGTATTTAAGTTATAGTAAGGATCAAAAATAAAACCTAGGTTATAAAGGGTTAATTTCTTTCCCCGAACCCTAATTCTCTTCTTCCTCTTCGTGCGTGCGCGATTTCTGCCGAACGAAGGAACCTAAGCCCTAGTTTCCTCCCTTCGACGGTCGGTGAAGGTTTCTCTCCGGCGAACCTTGGGGATCCGTGCTTCCCTCGTCAAGGAGGGTCTGTGGGCGCAAGGGAGGTTGAAGATCCGAGCTAACCGAAACCCTAGAGTTTTTCCCCTTCGGTTCTAAGTCCAAGAAAGCATTGTAAGTACTACTCACCTGTGGTAGGAGTTGCTCCGATCTTTCAGTTTCGTTTCCTTGTTTCTTGTGTTTCTTGAATACGAAGCATGCTATGAGATTGGGGGTTTTTGATGTTGCTGCCGTGTATTTCAAAGAAGAGAAATAGGGTTAGTTTGCTTGTTTAGCATGTGGTTGGTTGCTTAGAATTTTGTAGTTAGAAATTTGGAATTTGGAGTCTTCAGATTTCGAAATCTGCTGGAATTTATAGATTTTGGAATAAGAACAGCCTCTAAGGTTTACTATGTATTAGAATTGGTACAGCTCCAGTTCACTCCTTTAGATAGGCAGTTTTAAATCCTTTGTGGCCAAGTAAACAGAAATGAACAGCTAGGAGTGTTTGTTGGATAAGTATAATTGCTTGGTTTCTGTTTGGTTTAAAGCATGCTAAAAGGTTTCCTTTACTCTATAATAACTTAAGCTGTGAATAAGTTTGTATAGGCCTTTTTGTGCTTTGCATTGGGCAAGAACGGCCCTATAATCAGCATTCCTGTTACACCCTTCTTTTGTGCTAAGTAGTGGGCACGAACAGCCTTAGATCCAGGAACATGGTGTTAGCTTTCTTGCTATTTAATAAACATGATTAGTCTTGTTTAGTAGCATTGGAAATTTAGTTTTCTTGCTATTAGAATATCATGTGCAGAATTTTAGTGTAGTTGGATCTCTTTGTATGCAGAATTTTTTATTGTAGCTTAGTTCATCTTTGCTAATTCCATGCACATGATTAGTTTTAAGTTTAGTATCTTAGCCTTGGATTTCCATGTTTCTGAACATGAATAACCTTTGTTATTTAAGCATGCAGTTAGCATTTTCCTTGCTACTCAAAAAGGCAAGAACAACTTTTATTTAAGTATGTAGTGTTAGCTTCTTGGTTTTCTTGATCATGAGGTTTTAAGTGTTGCACCATGTTATTTTTAGGCACTTCAGTTTAGTATGGCATGCAGATTTCTTATAGCTTAAATGCAGATTTTTATTAGTCATATGTGCAGATTTTTATTAGTCATATATGCAGATTTTTTTTAGTTTTCATTTGCTATTTTAACAAGCATGAACAACCATGTATTCTAGTGGAAAAATAAGAATCCTATTAAATACTTTTAGAAGTATTAACAAGTAAAAGAAAGAAAAAGAAAAGAAAGAGAAAGGCCAAGGCCTTAAGTAGATCCCAAAGTCAAGACTTTAGGGATTTTGGCACACAAGGTGCCTATTAAAATGCCAAGGCATTTAAAGAAGAAGTAATTAAGATTATAAGTATTTTACTTTTAAGAAGAGGCTAGTACCCGACTTCCGAGGTTGCCGTTAAACAAATCCAGGTGTCCAATTCCGAGGTCTTGGCCCTGGTAGACCGAGGTTTGCTCTTTTAGGATTGGTGGCTCGCTACCCCAACCTATTAGGGAACGCGCATAAGATAGTACTACGCCTGGGCCCAAGAGAAGTTGATTATTATTTTGAAGTATTATAAGTATAAGTTTTTGAACAAGTAAAACGAGTTTTACATAATCATAAAGTATTAAAGATTAAGTTTAGAACAAATGAAATAAGTTTCATATAGTTCTAAAAATCAGTAAGTTTAGTTCTTTATTCTACCATGTTTATCTAGTAGATGAGTAGTTTTTCATGTTTACCTATTAGATGAGTAGCATGATTAGCTATTAGAATTACATGAGTAGATTCCTTAGTTTTTCTTTGCTATCAGTTTAACATGAGCCGTATTGATTCCTATTTTTAGTCCTTTACTACTAGATACACATGAGCAGTTTCCATTAGTATTATTTCCAGTGTTCAGTTTTATTTCTGTACACCATGAGTACTTTGCTATTAGATGAGTACATGCATCTTTTCTTTTAGCATTTCAGTTTTAGTATTGTTGCATTATTTCTATGCACTTCAAGTTTTTATGAGATAGATTAGTACTTACTAAGCGTTTCGCTTATAGATTTCTTTTTCCTCCTACTGCAGATAAAGGAAAAGCTAAAGTATGAAAGGAAGGCGACAATGTGGTGGTGATGAAGGTGTGTGATGGCTGGACTATGGAGAGATCAAGAGTTTGCTAAGAAGTTGTCAAAACTTACCTGTTTAGAGTTTCCTTTTCTTTTCTCCTTAATGCTATGATGAAGTTGAGATTGTAATTGAGTCTATTCCGCACTTGTAGCTTGTTATATCTGATCGTTAGAGTTCTATCTGTTTACTATTGCTAGAATAGTTTCCTTTTAGTTATTGTGAAGTATATATACCAGCCGCATGTGGCTGATGGTTTATTATTTGTTTGTATTGCTGATTTGGTCACTGGTACAGGGGAGACTTTGCCAAAAATTTTCGGTAGGAATTCCTCTAGGGCCGTGATAAATCTAAGTGTCGCTAATAATAGCATAAGTGACACTAGTGAGTAGAGTAGTAGTTAAGTAACGGTCATCCTTAGAGAGTAGTAGTAAGAAGGGTGGTCGTTACACGTCTCTTCAGGGTTTGGGCGCTGTTTTGATGCAGCACGGCAGGGTAGTCTCCTATGCTTCTCGACAGTTGAAGGAGCATGAGAAGAACTACCCAGTACATGATTTGGAGTTAGCCGCCATCATCTTTGCTTTGAAGATTTGGCGACATCATCTGTACGACATTACCTTTGAGATTCTTACATATCATAAGAGTCTCAAATATATTTTCACTTAGAAGGAACTTAATCTCCGACAAAGGAGATGGATGGAGTTCCTGAAGGATTATTTTTGTACCATTAGCTATCACCCAGGGAAAGCTAATGTGGTTGCCGATGCACTCAGTAGGAAGTCCAGAGGGACTTTGGCTTGCCACCGAGTTTCAATCACAGACTTGGTTCAGGGTTTCTCCGAGTTGGGCCTTTAGGAGCAGGGACAGACAGAGCAGGGTATTCTGGTTACCATGGTTGCTCAGTCGTCGATCAGGACGAGGATCTGAGAGGCCAAGGCCGGTGATCAGCATTGCAGTTTATTGGCAGCCAGATAGCTTTCGGGCAGCAGACCGAGTTCACACGAGATGAAGAGGGTATTATATACTTCTGAGGCAGATTATGCGTACCTCAGTCTCACTCGGTCTTACAGGAGCTACTTCAGGAGGCTCATCGCTCTCAATTTGCGATCCATCCATGTGGGACCCGCATGTATCGATATATGAGACATTCCTACTGGTGGAACGGTATGAAGAAAGACATCGCGAAATTTGTAGCTAGATGTCTTGTTTGTCAGCAGGTGAAGGCTGAGCATAGAGACCTGCCAGATTGCTTCAGCGGATTCCTATTCCTGAGTGGAAATGGGAACATATTACCATGGACTTTGTGGTGGGTTTGCCTAGGACACGACGAGGCCATGACGCGATTTGGGTAGTTGTTGATCGATTAACCAAATCCGCGCACTTCTTAGCGATCCGGAAGACTGATTCCCTGGATCGATTGGCAGATCTGTATTGCCGGGAGATCATCAGATTACTTGGTGTCCCTTTGACTATTATTTCGGATAGAGACACCCAGCTCACATCTCGATTCTGGCAAAGTCTGCAGCAGGCTTTGGGCACTCAGCTCCGTTTCAGTACAGTTTTCCATCCACAGACAGATGGACAGTCAGAGCGGACCATTCAGACTCTAGAGGATTTGTTGAGGTCTTGTGTATTGGATTTCGGAGGCAATTGGGAGGACCATTTGCCATTGGTAGAGTTCGCCTACAACAACAACTTTCATTCAACTATCCAGATGGCACCGTTTGAAGTGTTGTATGGTAGGCCTTGTCAGACACCCACCCTCTGGGATGAGGTTGGGGAGGCCCAGCTGTTGGGACCTCATAGAGCTCAGCAGGAGGCAGAGTTGGTCCGTACTATCAGACGGAGGATGTCAGAGGCACAGGACCACCAGAAGAGTTATGCTGATCGGAGATGCAGACCCCCTGGAATTCTCTACTGGCGACTATGTATTTCTGCGAGTTTCACTCACAAAAGGGGTGATGAGATTTCGCCTCAGAGGTAAGCTAGCTCCGCGATACATTGGCCCTTTCCAGATCCTGGAGAGGATTGAAGCAGTAGTCTATCGTCTGACACTACCACCGTCCCTGGCAAGCGTCCACGACGTATTCCACGTATATTTACTGAGGAGATACGTACCCGACCCGACACATGTGCTGACAGATATCCCTGTTCCCCTTCAACCTGACGCCACCTACGAGGAGGTTCCAATACGGATTCTGGATCAGAAAGAGCGTCAGCTGCGGAACAAGACTATCCGACTGGTGAAAGTCCGATGGCAGCATCATTTTGACGAGGAGGCTACCTGGGAGCTCGAGGAAACGATCTGAGCTCGATACCCCCATCTTTTCCCTTGACGTATGTGATTTAATTTACCGTTCGACATTTATACTCTTTTACCTATTATTAGTGTTTGCTGATGGTAGATAACGAAATTTGGGCACCAAATTTTTGTTAGTGGGGGAGAATGTAAAATATCGAAAATGGGCGAATAATAATAAGGGAATTTTCTAGAATTTTTAGAATTTTTTCGGAAATTTTTTTAGAGCTCGTATGGCTTAGGTTGCGGGGATAAAAACTGGACCCCGGGAAAGTTTGTTTTGGCTACCCCATTTTACCGAGGAAAAGTTTTGTTTTCTAATTATTCTTTTTATTTTTCTATTTCCATTTCTTTTCCTCATTTTCGTTGTTACTTCCCCCGACCCGCGCCCCTGCTCTGCTGCCATTTCCTTTCTTTCCCAAACCGCCGCCGCCGCTGTGTCGAATCCGCTCCTCCCCTCGCCTACAAAACGGCCAGCCAAAGGAAGCTTCGAGTTCTTTCCTCCTTCCGATCCCTCTCCCTCACCCTCTGCCCTCACGACGAATTTACCCTAGCGACGCCACTGCCGCCAGCGACGCCAAGCGCCTCTACACAGCATCGCCGCCGCACGGAAGTGCCGTCGGCCTCCCCTGTGCCCTAGCGCCGCTGCCTCCCATTCCCTCTCGCGTCGCCCTTGGTTGCCACAGCCGACACCGCTTCTCCCCAACGGCGCCGCAACCCGCACAGCGTCTCTGCCCTAGCCTCTAGCCACGTTGTGCCCTGGTTCCATTTCCTCGGCTCCGATCAGTCATCGCGACGACACATCTTTGCCCTAGCCGGATCTGGAAGGTCACGGGAATGGAGAAGAAGAGTGAGGTTCTATTATGTGGATTCTTCCTGTTGCCGATCACTGCTTTCTCCTTTCTTGAAGCTGTGGAGGTCTTGGAGTAAGGTAGGCTCTAGGTATATTGCTTGATTTGTGATTCACTACTTGATCTCTTCTCTTGACCCCATCCAGTGAGGATATGTTAAAGGTGATCTTGGTTCCAGTGGTGTTTCTTGGTTCAGGTAGAAATTCCAACTAGCAGCACCCCTGTTCCAACAATCAATAGGGCTGTGGGTTTGAGGTATGTTGTAGAAAATTTGGCTACGTGTTGTAGTTTGATAATTGATACTTGTGTAGATTGATTAGGTTTATATTGGGAGAGTTCAAGTTGATTTAAGTTTAGTCTTAAATCAAATTGTATAGTGGGTTGACTAGGGTTAAGGAAACGAACCCTAGTTGACCAATTGATTTTATGTGTGTAGGGTTTTACCCTAAATTAGTCCTAGGAATTTTATTTAGCTGTTCTTATGAATTTAGATAAATAAAATATTTGTATATTGTTTGGCGCAGGACTCTGATTCGAGACGGGCGTCTCGACTTTGGATTTGACTAGATTGGACCTTCTATTGGAGGCGGGTACCTTGACCTATCTATTTTGATACATCTTGTTGATATGTTTAGTAGATCTTAACAAGTAGTAATAATTATGATTATATCTGCATTGGCATGTCACTATTTACTTCCGAGCATGTATTGTTTATTATCTGTTTATTACTTTTATGTTATAGAGGTAGTGACATGCCATGCTCTATGATATACTGGACTGGTTAGATACCCTACTTGACATGTGTACCCAAATCATACTATTTGATCCTCATATTTTGGTACACATTGTTGGAGAGGGATAGGATTGGGATATTTCCTGGCTTAGTGACATGCACCATCTTGCATGATTGCATGCTGAGCGGTTGACAGCTCCATTATTGTTGAGCGCATCGCCAGTTACATGGATCTGCACACACAACCACTCATGGGTTAGTGGTTTTTATTCAGGCAGGGTGTGTGTAGCAGGTTGCTCTGTTTGGCTCCGTTGGTCCGCTCATGGGTAGTGTGACGCAGCGTGGTAGCCGGCAGGGATCCCTCCCCGTCATCGCGTACCGGGAGATGAGAGCATTGCGCTCCCTCACTATGTTTGAGGTAGGAGGATAGGTGTACTCCGACAGCATCCCGTCCACTCGGTCACTCATCAGGAGCAGTGACGACAGAGTGCACGGTTGTCACAACCCTACCCACTCGGTCTCACCATCGTGTGTGAGATGGCTGACTGGCAGTAGGGGTGTCCAGGACATGTTATTGGCATCATATGCATTATTTGCATTTATTGCTTGTGGTTGTTGCACTTTATATGTTTCATATTGGATGGATGCATTGTTTGACATGCATATAGGTTTTATGATACTTTGGGTTTGACGGCCTTGATACCCTTATACCCAGGTTCGGGTTAGTACAGTTACTCCTTATCTTTCGATTATGCATTTTCTATATGTTATATCAGGAGACTGTACGCATAGTTATGGCTATTTGTTATAGTTTACTATGCATGTCAACTAGGTATTCGCTGAGTGTTGGACTCACACCCCGTTATTATTCTTTTCAAGTTGAGGCTGTCCGGAGGAGTTCCAATTGCTAGTCCCCCACCATTGCGCGTCACGACGAGTTCGCACAGTTTGAGTTTTACTTATTGTGTTAGACTTTGCTTTTCAGACTTATAGCTTGACATTTGTATCTTGTATGTTTTGTTATCGATGGATTTATATTTGGATGATATCGATTTTGTGCTTTATGAGTGTAGTTGAGTAGGATATCGATTTTGTGCTTTCTGGGTGTAGTTGAGTAGGAGTTTTTGCGATGTTTTTCTTATCTGTGCTTATGTGTAGTTTTCATTATAAATTGCGTGGATGTTTGTTATATTTATACTGTTATTGTTCCGACCGTGTTGGCCGATGAATATGTGGCCCTGAGGGCATTGTAGGAAATTTCAGATTGTCACTCATACAGGGAAGATGCAACCAAAATTTTCTCTGGCAGGGACTACCTAGGAACGTGACAATTTATGTTGGAAGGATTAAGAGAAGAGCCACTGAGCCTGATTCCTCTAGCACCCCTTGTTGGTGCGGGAAGCATCTGACTATTTAACTCAAGTTTTTATAATGGCAAAGGCATTCAAAGTTAAGATTAATTGTTATCTAACATGTGTGAATGAGGCTTTTCAGGAAAGTCCTAACAATGGTTAGGTAGATGGAAAACCCTAGGGGGTGGTAACCCAAGGTGGAGGAAAACCCTAAGGGGAGGAAACCTTAGGTCTTAGGGGGTGGTAACCCTACGTTATGGAAAATCCTAAGTGGGGCATCCTTAGGTCCTAGGGGTGGTAACCCTAGGTGGCAGAAAACACTAGGGGGTGGTATTCCTAGGTCGTAGGGGGCGGTAACCCTAGGCGGAAAGTCTAGTCGGTCTGGAGGACCAGACTGGCGTCAGGTATGCTCTCCTGAGTGAAGTAGGTGAGGACGCGTTCTCCGGAAGAGGGAACAGTAGGCGTCGGTTCGACCTAGTGTTTTCGATCAAAAATCCGAAGTTAGAACCAAACAGTCCAGAGACTGTCAAAATATTTTATTATCATGTTTATTATGTGCTAACTTTGTTTTACAGGATATATGGTTGTTATATGGACTAATATATTTTGCAAGGACAAAAGAGTACATTATGCCTCAGATGAACAATACCCGAGGCACCCTCATGGAGCTTCGAGGCGCCTCGGGTGCAATGGAGAAGATGTGCACGCAGCAAGGCTGGAGGCGCCCTCATGGAAGCTTGAGGTACCTCGAACAGGCTTAAAGGCTCCTCCAAGGGGTTTGGAGGTGCCTTTAAGAGGATCAGCGATGACTTCTTCAGCGCTCATCCGTGCGGCGGACTCGGCTAGTTTACACTTTATAATGATATTAATTTAAAACATGTTATACGCCTAAATAACTCTCCTTAAATTTTCTTGTCTTTAGCCTGGGCTTAGTCAAATTCAGTCCCTCTCCCTTTATTATGCCTAGTAAACTACGTTTCCTTTCAAAACTTCCTGGTTTGTGATTGGCCCTTCCTTTGGTAAGAGAATGTTGGAAGCGTACAACAAGGTGCTACCAACCCCAGCGTGATCCGGTCTATCACATCTACTATAAATGTTTCTTTTATGGTTATGTGACACATACTTTCTCTCTCTGCCATGTCATGTAAGCCTTTGCCCTTTTTTCTGTAATCCTCAGCGTCTACTGAGATAAAAATGTTTTGATCTGATGACGGCTATGTATTTTTCGAACCCTAAACCCTTTGTCTTCTTCTCAACTTTGTCCTTGCTTTTCTTACCTTAGCGTTCTTTTCTTGCTGTAGTTTTTGACCAAACCTCGTGCTCACCATTTCTCGGCGATCTCCTTTCTTGCTTTCAGTAAGTAATTTGTTATTCTGCTAGCCTCTACTCTTGTCTATGGCTGAGGAAGCAATTGCTCCTTGGTATGTTCAAATGTCTTCTTCCTTTGATAAAAGTGCTAGGCTCACTATCCGTCATCAATATGAAATTCCCCAGGAGTATATCATCTTTATCCCGAAACCAAATGATCGTCCTCATCGTCCCCCTGCTAATTGCGTGACTTTTTCATGGATCAATTGATAGGAGGTTTAAGGTTTCCCATTCCTCCTTTCTTGATCGAAATAAGCCAGTATTTTGATATTCCTTTGCAACAGCTTGCCCCTAACGCATTTCGTTATCTATGTGGTGCTTACATGATGTTTCGTTTACTAGATATTCCTCCTACTCCTCAAAATTTCTTCATGTTTTCTTACCCCAAATGTTCAGAACCTGGTGTTTTCTTGTTCCAGTCACGAACTAAAATGGTTCTTTTTGAGGATATGCCCTCGTCTCTTAAAGCTTGGAAATCCCGCTTCTTCTTCATAAAGTTTCCCGGACCAATTCCTTGGTCTTATGCTTTGAAATGCTCCTTACCCTCTTTGCCGAATGTCAGAGAGTTCCATCTCCATCCTTCTTTTCCTATTTATTGTGAAAAGTTGTTAAATCGTCGACTTTCTATTCCCAAGTGGCTGAGAGTCGATCTTCTATACTTGTTCGGCCTAAGCCCCGTCAAACCTGATACACAAGGCTCTTTAGGTAAAATCCTGTTTCTTTCTTGTTGATTTTAACTAATTAAACTATTTTTCTTTTCTATGTAGTGGAGAGCTTTTATGATGCTTTGATCGATGAAGAACTGCGTCTGGCGGAGGACGTAATTCGTGCCAAAGAAAAAGAGCTTCTGGCTACTATTACTCCGCCACCTTCAATCGAAGAACCGACTCCTTTAGCTGAGGTACCCAGCTCTTCGGGAGTTCTTGAGGCTCCTGAAGGTCTTCCCGCAGAAATCCCTGTTGCTTCTTTGTCCGTTGTGGCGTCTCCAGTGGCTACTGCTACCTCATCAGCCACCCCTCTCCCGGTTATTGAACTTACATCTCCTGGGAGTTCTGGTAAATCAATAGCTGAAGTTGCTATCGGCAAACGCCCTGGGCGCAAACTCACCCGGGCTCCTCCTCCCAAAAGGAGACTTATCCTTCCAGCTGACGAACTTATCTCGGAAGGTTTTGTTCCTGCCGACCTTCCTTCCCATGAACCTACTTTGGCTGAGCTCTATCCTTCTCTCACTTTCTCTGCCTCACCCACTTCCAGCACTAGCGCTCCTGGTGATGTTTCTTTTACCTTTCCATTGTCTATTTCCGAACTCGGATCCTTACCTTCCTCACCTTCTTCTTATTTAGTTTTTGCTCCTCCTTCTATTCCTACTTCCTCCTTTTTCGCGGGTTCTTCCACCATTCCCGTCCTCCCCATATTGCTAGGAGGTTCTTTTGCTAATGCTTGGGATAACGTTCGTCCTATTTTTGAAGAACTTACCACCCCAGAAACAATTGATCATTTTTCTCATAACGAGAATCAGGTATGTTTGTTAACATTTACCTTTCATTTCCCAGTGATTATGTTATAACCCTTTATCATATTTCTAGCGATGGATAGAAAATATGGGCTTGTCTCGGCTGATGCATAATTTATATAATGAGAACAAAAAGCTGAGACTTGAGAACGACAAGCTGAAACGGCAAGTTACTGAGTTATCTTCTGCCCCATTTTCTGTCACTTCCCAGAAACAACTTGAAGCCCAAATTGAAAGTCTTTAGACACAGTTCAAATCAGCCATGGATCTTAACCAAGAATTAACTTCCAAGATTGGCAAATTAAAGGCTGATTATGAATCGGAGTTGGCTGAAAAGCTTAAAGCCTTACAGCTGAAGGATGATGAAATAACTTCTTTGAACACCTCCTTAAATTCAACTAAAATCGAGGTCTCTATCAAAGAAGATGAACTGAAGACTTCCCAAACAGCTTTGGTGGTCTACAAGGCGAACGAAGATACTCGCTACAAAGAAAGGGCCACCACCATGATTGAATCCATTGAATTCAATAGGCCGATCGTGAAGTCAATCTTAGCAGCCTTTACTGCGGGAGCTAAAGGGGCGGTTCAACAATTACGAGAGGAAAACTACTTATCTCGTGATCCCCCTCCTAACTTCCTAAATCGTTGCAAACTTATTGAGGAGAGGCCTCCAGATCTATTCCCTCAGCTGACCTTAGTATGACTTTCTTTTCTTACCTAAATTCGAATCCCTGTAAAGGGGACCGGGACTCTGTGATGACAGTCTGATGGACTCATGTACTGTTGATTATCCCTTCTTATTGTTAAACTTGCTCTTTCTTATGACGCTCATCTGTTTTGTTTGAATATATTGAATGTCACTTGGCTGGTCATCATAAAACCTCACCCAACATATTATCATGTTTATCTGTTTAGATCGTTCCATCATGACCGGGCGGTATATATCAATGCTGACAAATACCGTCCAACACTTTATAGGTTAATTGTGTCCCGTTCGATCTAGTACAGTTCTATTGCAATATTCTCAATATCGGTCGATTTGTTCTACTCGATTGATTTACACTCATATTTATGTATGTCATCTTATGTATTAACTAAATTTCATATGGTTTTATTATAGTGTATGTCATTTGACTTACCATGATAAGCCTTTGGTCGACATATTTGAATAGCATTTATCTCGGCCGATCTATTATGACCGACCGATTCATATTCACATTTATGAATCTCGTCCGGTATCCTCTAACCAAGTCCTGTCTATCGACTAATGCCTCCTATATAACTCTTGCCCGGTCTATTATGCTCATTTGGGTTTGTTATTTTATTAGACAAATGATCCGAACTTATAGTACCTGACCGATTTTTCTTATATTCCTCGGACTCTCTTAAGGATTAAAATTATACCTAGGGTAACTTTTCGCTTTTTTCGAGGAAGATTACTTAACTCAACCTATTTTTTCTTGGGATTCATTCCCCTTTTTTAGGATTTGATTTTATCCTTTAATGTCATCGCCCATTTATGACGATTGGAATTCCAAGTATTTTTTCTTTTCTTGTTTCTTCTGCTATCATTATTTGGGGGTTTTAGAGCAGGACCGAAAGGAAAACAAGGGTTTTCAGAAGTTCTCTCTCGCTTTCCCACTTTTCTCTTCATCTCCCTCGATTCATCTTCCTTCTACTGTGTCATCATGGCAACTTCCCCTCCTACATGGTTCCTTTCGTGTGCTTCTGATCTTACGGAGACAAAAGAGGTGGATTTGAAGGCGACTTATGGTTTTCCTTCTTATATAGCCCTCCCTACTCTGCTAGATAGTCCACATCTACCTCCTTTAGGGTGTATATTCATCTTCCGGGACCAAGTTCTACAAGGTTTTCGATTCCCTCTCCATTCCTTTTTTTCTGATGTTAGTGCATACTTCAACATTCCCCTCAACCAGCTTATCCCTTAGTCTTTTTCTATTCTCATGGGTTTCATTAGAGTATCTAAGCTGCTAGGCTTTCCTTTATCCCCTCGTCTTTTTCATCACTTCTTCATTCTGCGCCATATAGATATGGGTGTTTTCAAGTTTCAATCTCGCCCTAAGGCTATTTTGTTTAACCGCATTCCCCCTCAAGGGGAATGGCGCCATAAATTTTTTCGTATACGTCTTCCTTCTCCTCCTCCTTTTCCTATCCAATGGATATGTGATTTACCCCCAGTTCCTAGTACCCATAATATCCTTAATGATCCCTCTGTTGCCTTTGCTTTATCTAAATTGAGGGGAGCAAAATTTAGCTTGCCGCATTTAATTGTGTAGGGTTTGATGTTTCCTTTTGGGATAGGCAATATTGACACTCTCTTGGATGGCTCTTTTGGTACGTATAAACATTTCACTCTACATTTACTGATTAGTATTTCTCTTTTATAATGGTGTTTAATTCCTGTGTTTCAGCTGATGCTTTTCTTCCAAATTTTATGTACAAGAATACTACTATGACTAAGTTCTTTGTTAATAATCTTGCAAAAGAGTGGTTGCGAGCTCGCCGGGCTAATCCTAATTCCTCCACCTTGGGCTTGCTATTGAAGAAGAGTGACAAGCAGAGGTTGTCACAGTCATGGAAGAGGAAGAAGAAGAACCATTTATTGCCTTAATCAAAAAGCCAAGGCTTACCGAGAATGTACCCTTTGGTGATCTTTTTGGTACTTTCGTGCAAACTCCTCTCGTTCCGGCGCCTGTTTCTCTTGAGAGAGGTAAGGCACCAATGCCCCCAACCCATATTATCTCTAATCCTACTCTTAGGATGATGAGACCTAGTCTACTCATCCCCTCTTCTTGTGCTATTATTTCAGCTCCTTCTGCTTCTGCATCTACTTCTGAGATGGCCATTGTCCCTTCTATGTCTTCTCCACCTCTTGCATTGGCCTTGCCCCCTTTGGCTCGTGGGCCACGGGCAAAACGAACACATTGTCGGAGATCTTCTCCTAGTGCCGGGCCCTCGGCGATTCATGTTTCCACAACTGAGTCAGTATCCCTTGCATTGCCACCTTCCATCCCATCTAGTTCTTCTTCTGCGGCTCTTGTTTCCACTACTTCTTTCCCTTCTATTGCGTCTTCTTCATCCCTACCTCCTTCTCCTTCAATCTCCTCACCTTTATTCAGACAAGCTTTGGGTCTGAGACAAGAAGATCAACAATTAGGGGTATTGAGACAGGAATTACAGGAATCACAACAATTATTGAAAGACAAAGAGCTTGCAAGGAGAACTTTGGAGCTATAGGTGGATCGATTACACTCTAGTCTTCGACTGGAAATTGCTTTAAAGGAGAAAGCTCTCTTAGACGCTTCTCATAAAAGTCTTATTTTAGAGAAAGTAGAGAAGCTTCATAATGTCTGTCTTTCTGAACATGCTCAAGACCTAGCCTCTCATGATTTCGCTATCCTACAGGAACAAGAGCAAAGAAAGGCTCAAGATGTTGAGTTGTCACTACTCCAAAAGGAATTGGAACAACTCAAATTAGAGAAGGATGCTTTAAAAGATCAAAACACTAAACTGCAAGCTAATTTTCAGAGTTATAAGGAGCAAGAGAAGAACCGATGGGAGGAGTGGTGCCTGGCTTATCTAAAGTCTCCGGCGTTTGCCAAAGAATTTGTCCGTAGAATAGTGGGTGCTCTAAATCATTCAGTGTCGGGAATCCTCCAATAATTGAGAGAGGGCGGTTATCTACCCAAGGAACCCCCCCTCTTCCTTCATAAGCCGTCGCAGACTTAACAAAGAACTACCCGCAGATTTAACAAGTTTTTTAATTAATCATGTCTATGCATCCAAAAAGATTGGCAATGAAAAAACTTGTAATGGAAAAACTGGTAATGAAATGAACTGTAATAAAATATTTTGTAATTAAGTGATCATGATATATGGGAAAGTTTTGATACTTACTCATTTCTCTTTTGTGTTATTTTGAGAATGCATCCTTTGAAATGCTCTCGAGTATTGTGTAAAAGTTTTGTTCAAGAATTCCTTGCTTACTCTTTGAAGTTAAGCCCTATTTTAGTAAACTCCTTTGCCGATAATATCTTTCACAACCACATGGCTTTAAGCAGTAGAATTTTCCGCAATCTTTCTATGCTTCACTTGAATAAAATGTGGCTAGTATGCTTCATATTTCAAAAGAATGAATAATCCTAAGCGGTTTTATATAAGGGCCTGTATAAAACTCCTGAGTTCCGAGCTGAGTATAATACTCCGGGCGATTTTAAATAAAGACTTCCATGTGAATGGACCTCCAGATAGAAAATGTGACATATGCATAGATTCCTCCTTGAACGCTAACTTCTGATTTAGTATAAAATGTCAGCCGATTTTTGTGAATAAATCCATATAACTTTGCATTTACCATGCCATTATAATCCTAGTCAATTAGGCTTTGTGATAGTTTAAAGCCTCCGATGAAGACCCGTCCGAGTTACTTCATGAGATTTCTCGATCGACTAGGTTCTATGATAGTTTAAAGTCTCCGGTTCCTCCCATGAAGACCCGTCCGAGTTACTTTATGAGATTTCCCGATCGACTATGTTCTGTGATAGTTTAAAATCTCCGATTCCTCCCATGAAGACCCGTCCGAGTTACTTCATGAGATTTCCCGATCGGCTATGTTCTGTGATAGTTTAAAGTCTCCGGTTCCTCCCATGAAGACACGTCCGAGTTACTTCATGAGATTTCCCGATCGACTAGGTTCTGTGATAGTTTAAATTCTCCGGTTCCTCCCATGAAGACCCGTCCGAGTTACTTCATGAGATTTCTCGATCGACTAGGTTCTGTGATAGTTTAAAGTCTCTGATCCTCCCATGAAGACCCGTCCGAGTTACTTCATGAGATTTCTCGGTCGACTATGTTCTGTGATAGTTGAAAGTCTCCGGTTCCTCTCATGAAGATCCGTCCGAGTTACTTCATGAGATTTCCCGATCGACTATGTTCTGTGATAGTTTAAAGTCTCCGGTTCCTCCCATGAAGACCCGTCCAAGTTACTTCATGAGATTTCCCGATCGACTAGGTTTTGTGATAGTTTAAAGTCTCCGGTTCCTCCCATGAAGACCCGTCTGAGTTACTTCATGAGATTTCCCGATCGACTATGTTCTGTGATATTTTAAAGTCTCCGGTTCCTCCCATGAAGACCCGTCCGAGTTACTTCATGAGATTTCCCGATTGACTAGGTTCTGTGATAGTTTAAAGTCTCTGGTTCCTCCCATGAAGACCCGTCTGAGTTACTTCATGAGATTTCCCGATTAACTAGGTTCTGTGATAGTTTAAAGTCTCTGGTTCCTCCCATGAAGACCTGTCCGAGTTACTTCATAAGATTTCCCGATCGACTAGATTCTGTGATAGTTTAAAGTTTCCGGTTCCTCCCATGAAGACTCGTCCGAGTTACTACATGAGATTTCCCGATCGACTATGTTCTTATGTAAAATTATAATGTTTGCACTGACCTTGTAATGGTATTAAAACTTCTGGGTTTTTCTTAGGGTAGTTGAATAAGTCTTTAATATTCCCCACTATCGATCGTTCAGATTTATAAAAGTTTTGCAGATACTTCTCAATCTGTGTGAACCATATTTATTTCTTTGGTGGTATTGGTCTTGCATTTTATTTATTGAAAGAAGTAGAGTACATAAACTGTAAGTATACTTGTCCTCAGTTTGCTGGGAACTTACTTCAAATAATTACGATTTGTTCCTTCAGATGTATTTTTGAGTGATATGATCTTGTCAGGTTCGGTAAGGTTGTAAATGATTTGCACTCCAAGGACGTTTAAGAATTCTTCCTTCAGTATCCTGGAGATAATATGAACCTGATGCGAGCTTTTCCACCACTTTGTAAGGTCCTCCCCATTGTGGTGCCAACTTATTGACATCCCTGACAGGTTTGACACGCTTCCATACTAGATCTCCTACTTGGAAAAATCTAGGGATAACTCTTTTGTTATAATTTTGCCTCATTCGTTGTCGATATGATGCGAGACGAGTAGCAGCTTTATCTCTAATTTCCTCTATCACTAGCTCCATGAGTCGTCGACCCTCATTGTCTTCATCATATAATTGTCTTCTATCAGATTCTACTCCCACCTCAATGGGAATTATTGCTTCTCCTCCATAAACTAATTGAAAGGGAGTGATTCCTGTAGCATCTCGAGGTGTAGTATGGTATGCCCAAAGAACGTTGGGCAATTCATCTACCCAGCTACCTCTGACATGATCCAGTTTGGTTTTTAAACCCCTTATAATTTCACTATTGGTTACTTCTGCTTGACCATTACTTTGCGGATAAGCTACAGAGGTGAAGGCCTGAATAATACCATAACTTTTGCACCAGTCTAAGATTTTATCCCCTTCAAATTGCCTTCCATTATCAAAGACTAATTTATGAGGAATGCCAAATCTGCATATGATATTTTTCCATAGAAATTTAATAACTGCATCTTCGATAATCCAGGCAAGCGGTTCTACTTCTACCCATTTAGAAAAATAATCCACTGCTACCCATAAAAAACCTTTTTTGTGCAGCTGCCATAGGAAACGGGACAACTAGGTCCATACCCCATTAATCGAAGGGACATGAGACTATAGAGGTCCTCAATAACTGTGTAGGATGATGTAAGATATTTTGATGTTTTTGACAAGAAATATAAGTTCTTACCAACTTGTTGGCATCCTCGTGTAGCGTAGGCCAGAAATATCCTGCTAGTAAGATTTTGCGGGCCAAGGATCTTCCTCCTATATGACTACCACATGAGCCTTGATGAACCTCCTGTAAAATAAATTATATATCTTCTGTGCCAATACAATTGAGCAGAGGTATAGAAAAAGCTCTTTTATATAATTGTTCTCTTATCATAGTGTATTGAGCAACTCTTTTCTTAAATATCCTTGCTTGCTCGGCATTACTCGGAAGAATACCCTGTTGTAGATACAATATGATTTGGGCCCTCCAGTCGCCGTGTATTTCAGCATCAGCTTGTCTCTCGATACAAGATATTAACAAATCTTGCTCCACGGGCCGATCCAAATTCCATGGTGTTATAGCGGAGGCTTGCTTAGCTAATTCATCTGCTACTTGATTTTCAGATCGAGAAACTTTTTGTATATTTACTTCTTAAAACTGGGACTTTAACTTATCAAATGCCTCAGCATATAACTTGAGCCTATCATTATTAATTTCAAAATTACCTGATAGTTGTTGGGCTGCTAATTGAGAGTCAGAATAAATGATGACCCAAGCTGCTCCTATGTGCCGAGCGGCTTGCAATCCAGCTATCAATGCCTCATATTCTGCCTCATTGTTAGTGGCTCTATAATTCAACCTGATAGAAAGTTGGAGTCTATCTTCCCTTGGAGATATGAGAAGAACACCAATTCCGCTACCTTGCCTGGTTGAGGAACCATCCACATAAACTTTCCAGATATTTTCTTCCTTAGGGCCTTGAACTTCTATAATGAAGTTTACTAGAGCTTGTGCCTTGATGGCCGAGCGGGGTTGATATTGTATGCCATATTCACCAAGTTCAATTGTCCATTTGATTAGCCGACCTGATGCCTCTGGGTTGAGCAACACCCGTCCAAGGGTATTGTTGGTCAATACAACAATTTCATGTGATAAGAAATATGGACGTAACCTCCTAGCAGTCAACACTAATGCATAAGCCAACTTTTCTAGTGTAGTATATCTACACTCAGCTCCTTTTAATAGGTGGCTAGAGAAATATACAGGTTGTTATTCCTTTCCCTCCTGCCTAACTAATACAGAGCCTACAACGTTTTCATTAGCTGACAAATATACCCAGAGGGTCTCTCCTACTATAGGCTTAGCTAATACAGGAAGAGTAGATAAGTAATCCTTTAATTCTTGAAAGGCCTTATCACATTCCTCATTCCACTGAAATTTGTTTGCCTTTTGGAGTATCTTAAAGAAATGGAAGCTACGATCGGTCGACCGGGAAATGAACCTGGACAAGGCTGTAATCCGGCCAGTAAGTCTTTGAGCTTCTCTCATGTTGCGTGGAGGCTCCATGTTCTGAAGTGCCTTGACTTTGCTCGGGTTGGCCTCTATTCCTCGCTCGGACACCATATATCCC
Organism: Zingiber officinale; assembly: GCF_018446385.1. Taxonomy (NCBI): domain Eukaryota; kingdom Viridiplantae; phylum Streptophyta; class Magnoliopsida; order Zingiberales; family Zingiberaceae; genus Zingiber; species Zingiber officinale. The sequence continues at coordinate 47,460,525 of NC_055986.1, forward strand.
AGGAATTTTCGCCCTTTTGCTCCAAAAAACATTTGCTTGTGTTCAGCTTGAGCCCATATTGCCTCAATGTCTTGCAAGTCTTCTCTACATCCCTGCACAGATCAACAGCTTGAAGGGACTTAATTAAAATATCATAAATATATACTTCCATATTTCTTCCAATCTGCTTATGGAAGACCTTGTTCATAAGTCTCTAATAAGTTGCTCCTGCATTTTTCAATCCGAAGGGCATAACATTATAACAATAAGTACCCTCAGATGCTATAAAACTGACCTTTTCTTGATCCTCTTTAGCTAGGGGGACTTGATGATAGCCTTGATAAGCATCCAGAATAGAGATGTACTCACACCTAGCAGTGGACTCTACCAGTTGATCGATCCTGGGTAATGGATAATAATCTTTTGGGCAAGACTTGTTGAGATCCCGGAAATCAATGCATACTCTCCTTTTGTTCCCTAGCTTGGAGACTAGAACCACATTAGCTAACCAGCTAGGAAATTGTACCTCCCTGATGTAACCAGCCTCCATGAGCTTAGTTATTTCTTCTTTGATGATTTGGTTTTGTTCCGCGCTAAAATTCCTTTTTCTTTGCATGACCGGCTGGGCATCTGGGAAGACATGCAAAGAATCCTCCATGACTGTAGAAGAAACGCCCGAGACTTCTTTGGGCGTCCACGCAAAAACATCACTATTCTTCTTCAAGCATTGCACCAATTAAGCTTTCAGAATAGGCTCAAGATCAGCAGCAACATAAGTAGTTGCCTAAGGTCGTCCAGTCTGAATTTGGACTTCTTCCTTCTCTTCATAAACCAGAACAGGCTGCTTCTCCTGAATGACATTGACCTCCATTCGTTGAATCTTTCGGGAAGCATTAGCTTCAGCCCAAACTATTTCTACATAACATTTTCGGGTTGTCTTCTGATCACCTCATACTTCTCCGACTTGATCATCAACAGGAAATTTAATTGTTTGACAAAAAGTAGAAACGACCGCCCTAAACTCGTTTAAGGCCGGTCGACCCAGTATCACATTATAAGAGGACGGGATTCGCTTATTTTATTTGTAGCGAACAAAAATAAATATTTAATTCAAAAATAAATTTTTAATTCATCGTAATCGTAATTAAAAGAAACAATATATATATTATTTTCCTTGTTGACATAAGTTCTCCTTGTAGATAGATAGAGTTTTCGGATAATTATATTTTTTTCTTTTGTTTTTTATTTATAATTATTTATTTAATTTAATATATTAAAATAATATTAATTATTATTTTAACTTATATTATAATATTCATTATTATATTACTTATTATTTAAATATATATATATATTCTAAATATTATAGTTCTACCACCATGAAATAAGATCTCCTTATTCTCATCAGAGGCTCCTCTCCTAGAGATATGACTAACTTTATTTGGCCCAACGGTTGTACTTCGTTGCCCGTGAACCCATATAGGGGAGTGACCATTTGTTGAAGTTCACTCGGGTCAATCTGTAATTGATCAAAAGCCTTCTTGAATATAATATTGACAGAACTGCCCGTGTCTATGAAGGTACAAGAAATAGCATAGTAGGCTATCACGGCTTTGATAATCAGGGCATCATCATGGAGTATTTCTACCCCTTCAAGATCTCTAGGCCCAAACTTATCTCGGGACCAACTGCTCGCTCCATGCTACATCCCATGGCATGAATTTCCAGTCTTCGGGCATGTGCTTTCCTGGCCCTATTAGAATCCCCATTGGTGGGCCCGCCCGTGATCATATTGATATTACCCCGGACGACATTACTCCTATTTTCTTCTTGTCGGATTGTCATGGCTTCAGAAGGAGCCTTTTCCAACACCTGGCTTGTACCGGCCGGGGTAGGCAATGTCTCTTGCCGAGGTTCGACCGGGCGATATTCCAATTTAAGCGGCCTTTGCTGCCTGGAGTACTACTGCCGATAATAATTTTGCCTCTGGTAGCGCTCCTTGTTTGCTCTTTTATTTCTTAAAACAAAACAATCTTCAGTATGATGACTACTAGTTTTGTGATAAGTGCACCATCTTCTTGGTGCCTCTGGCTGTATCTCCACATGCTGCACTGCTTGCGGGCGGTATTCTGGATGGCGATGAGGTGGATGAACCACTCAAGGTCCCCTAGGTGGTGGGACAGGAGTAGGAGCCTTTTCCTTAATCGGAGTAGGAGAAGAGGTGGTGCTCTCTTTTCTGCGGGCGGCTTGAGCTTCCTCAACATTAATAAATTTAGTGGCTCGTTCAATTAAGGAGTCAAAATTGGAAGGAGGATTTCTTACCAGATCTTTAAAGAAATCATTATCATTTAAACCCTGAGAGAAAGCACTCACTAAGATTTCAGTAGTAGCATTAGGTACATCGATAGCTACCTGATTGAACCTTTTGATGTAGGCTCGGATGGACTCTTTGGATGCTTGCTTAATTGAAAATAGACTCCAAGGAGTCTTATGATACCTCTTGTTACTGGAAAAATGATGCAAAAAAACTTTCTTGAAGTCTTTGAATTTTCGGATGGACTTTTCTGGCAATCTCTTGAACCAACGTTGTGCAGCTCCTCCAAGGGTAGTAAGAAACATCCGACATTTCACCCCATCAGAGAATTATTGTAATAATGCTACGTTCTCAAATTTCAATAGATGATCTTTTAGATCTGTTGTTCCAGTGTACTCGTCGATCTGAAGATTTTGATACCGCTTAGGAAGAGGATCATCCAGTACACTTTGAGAGAATGGGGAGATGACTTTTTCTGGTGAGCTATCACTGGTTATCATTTTAATCTTACGCTTTTCTTTGTCCGGTGCTTCACCAGAAGATTCTTGGAACACGAGCCTTCGACCCCCTTGCTCCATGGGAGAAGGAAGAAATCGCTGGATTATGAGATGTTGGCAGAGTAGCTCCAGTATGAGCTTGAAGTTGTTGTTGTTACAAGGCTTTCTGGACATGAGAATTAATGAGGAAATCCAGATCTTCACGACTAATGGTAAGTAGGTTTGATTTTCCAGCCTCTTCCATCTTGTAGTCTTAGATTCAGGTAAAGTTCCCACAGACGGCGCTAAATTTGATCTTGTCTGAGAAGCTTGACAAGATGGAGATCTGAGAGAAAAAACCTACCGCTGGTGAAGAATAATACCTGTAGAACAACGATCCAAGAAACCCAAAGAGGATCGGAAAGAACAGCCGCCGAATGCTCCCCTTGAACGAAGATCCGATGACGAGAAAGAAATCCAATCAAAGAGAAACCAAACTCGAAGCTTCCAGGACTTCCTGCGCACAAGAAATCAGCCAACACTATCGTCAGTGACCTAAGACCAAGGTGGGAATCCCTGGCTAGGCCCTCCGATGCTCAAGTTGGTGATCTCTCTTGGTGTTGAAGAAGGAAGAAGAAGACGAACAGTGGTAAAAAATTAAGGTTATGAATGTGCGCAATGATGTGTACTTATGTTGCCAACGGAGAGGATTTCCCTTTTTATACCACTTCATATAACCTCCGTAGTGATGAAGTGGGCCCCGATTTGTTAGAGTTTGTTATAAGATGATGTAAGCTGCGTACTTGCGGTAAATGACTTTTAAGGAATCATTTTTGTACCCCAGATGTACCTTCTTTGTCGTCTAGTACCTGTAAAATAGTCTAAAAACATATTTCCCGCAAAAACATATAATACCAGTCATACAATCACATATTGCAAATATCTTCCTGCACCGCTTTATTTGAAATATTACTTCTCCTTTGTTTCACAAGTTCTTTTAAATTATTTCTACCTTTCCTACTCGTCCCTCCTATTTTTACTATATCATAGATAACTTAATATACTACTGTTTCCTGTATTGATCGAGGCTGAGCTTAATTAGGATTGATCAATTATTATTACCTCTCATGAGGCTCCTGGGGCAGTGCTCGTCCGGGCTCCTTTATGTTTATTATTCTAGCTAGCCCTAGGCTATATTTTATCAAGTATCTTTTCAAGGTATTAGTCAACCCGGTTGATATTGGCTTTCCTTCTTAAAGGCATGTCTTAGTCGATATTAGTCTACTCACTCGGAAGTGTATCTCGACTGATATTGGCCTTCCTTCTTAAAGGAATGTCTCGGTCGATACTGGCCTACTCACTCGGAAGTATATCCCTGCTGATATTGGCCTTCCTTCTTAAAGGAATGTCTCGGTCGATACTGTCCTACTCACTCGGAAGTATATCCCGGCCGATATTGGCCTTCTTTCTTAAAGGCATGTCTTGGTCGATATTGACCTGCCTCCTTGGAGGCACATACCCTAACCGATATTGACCTACTTCTTTGAAGTATATGCCAGCCGATATTGTCCTACCTTCTTAAAGGCATGTCTCGGTCGATATTGATATACCTCCTTTGAGGTATATGCTGATTGATATGGGTCTTCCTCCTTGGAGGCATATCCCGGCCGATATTGGCCTACCTCTCTTGAGGTATATGTCGGCCGATATTGGCCTAGCTTCTTAAAGGCATGTCTCGGTCGATATTGGTCTACCTCTCCTGAGGTATATCTCGGCCGATATTTACCTATCTTCTCTGTTTGGTCATCTCCTTTCCCTTCCTTATCGGGGACCCATGAAATCTACCCCATATTAGAAATCATCCACATATTTTAATAGAGAAATTTTAATTTATAAAATTTCCTTTTATAACCAACCATGAAGGGAAAATTAATAGAGAAATTTTTATTTTAAAAATTTCCAGAAACAAATAAGGAAGTTTTAATTTTATGTTTAAAACTTGCCTTATTTGGAGCATGTGATGTGGCCGGCCATAGTATGGGTTAAAAGGAATTTTTAATTAAATTTTCCTTATTAACCTATGGAAAGGAATATAATGAGATTTTAATTATAATTAAATTTTCTTATTTACCAAGACCAAGGAATATACAATAGAAGGTAGGGGTGCCTTCATGAAACCACTCTCTTCTATTTTCCTCTTTTTTTCTTCCTTGGTGGTGGCTGGCCCTATCATCTCTTCCTCTCTTCTTCTAGTGGCCGAACCTATCATCCTCTTGGAGCTTGTTTTGGTGGCTAGATTTGATTGGTAAAGAAGGAGAGAAAGAAGGTTTTGTTTCCTTGTTTTCCTTGGATCTTGGTTGGTGGCCAAGACTTGTTATCTCTTGGAGAAGGTTGCTTGGCCGAAACTTGGAAGAAAGAAGAAGGATTCTTGGTGGATTCTCATCTCGGTAGATCATTGCCCACACAACATCCGATATAAGAAGAGAAATACAATAGAAGATCAAGAGGTTGTTGCTTACAAAGAAAGGTATAACTAGTAATTGTTTTCCGCATCATACTAGTTTTCTTTGTATGAATTCCAAACACAAGAGGCATATGATTCTAGATTTCAAATTTGTGATTCGAGTTTGTGTTTTTTTTTGTTTTTTGAATTTGTGATTCGATTGTTCTATTTGATTAAACCTAGGGTTATATAAGGAAATTAAATATTAAATTTCTTTAAAAGGCTTTATCTAGGCGGTGGAGGATGATCTCATACCCAAGAAGGCCTAGTACCTCGCCTTGCAGTCTTGGAAGCCAATTTTAGAAATTAATATTTAATTGAATTTATTACATGGGTGGATTTGGATCAATAATGTTAAGTTCCGTTTGTAATTCCTAATTTAATTTCTAAAGAACACAATAGGTTGTTAGTAAAAGTTCAGGACATGTACAAAATTTTTATACAGGGGAACCAACAACTATAAGGAAATTAAATATTAAATTTCATTGAAAGATTTTGTCTAGGAAGTGGTGGATGCTCCCATACCCAAGAAGGACTAGTGTCTCGCCATGTTTAACCTGGAACCCAATCTCTAAAATTAATATTTAATTAAATTTGTAACATGGGTAAATTTTGATGAATAATGTTAAGTATCGTTTGAGATCCAAGTCTAAACCTCTAAGAACAGATGAGTTAAATTTGGAATCAATAATGTTAAGTTCTGTTTGCAATTCCTAATTTAATTTCTAAATAACACAATAGGTTTTTAGGAATGGTTCAGGACTTCTATAAAATTTTTGTATAGGGGAACCGGTATGATATTCCCAGTAGCAACCAACAATATGCCCCTCTTGACCACACGTATAAAAGGCACTAGTGCCCTTGCGACAGATTCTCGGATGCATCTTCCCACACGTGAGACACGTAGCATACTTAGGCTGCTTGCTTACGGATACTCCCTATTTATTACTCCACTGCTTCCTCTTGGAGCTCCCCTTCTAGGTTGGACCTTGGCCCTGGGGTTTCTTAGTGGCAGAACTCCCTTGACTTTTATTCTCAATCAGTACTGGCTTCTGCTGCTCGATGCTATTCAGGTAATCCTCCGTGATCAGGGCACTACTAATAAGCTCCTCTGTAGTCTACGGTCTATTAATTCCGCCAGCTACATCCAGAGCTATATCTAGCCTCAGCATCTTTAGCATTAGCCTTACCCTTTCTCGTTCTGTATTGACTAACTCAGGGCATAGACGAGCCAGCCTATTGAATTTCTTCACAGCTTCATCCATTGATAAACTTCCTTGTCAGAATTCTGTGAACTCATCGTAATATTTGTTCGTGAGTCGCATATGAAAGAACTCTTCGAAGAACTCAGTCTCGAAGTCAGACTAGGTCATTTGATTCACTATTCTTTTTGCCTTCACCCATTCCCACCATATTCTTGAATCACCAGTGAGGCAGAAGGAAGCGCACTTTATCTTTTCTACCTCCGGCCAGTCCAGTAACTCCATTATGCTCTCTAGGGTTTTGAATCATGTCTGATCATCCCATGGTTCATTGGTGCCAGAGAAATTCTCTTCTTTCAGCTTCTGCCACTGGATAAGGTATGCTTCCTGCCTCACTACCCTTGTAGGGGCTACAGGTGGAACTGATGGAGCCTCGGCCGCAATTGGTGCCACCACATTAGCTTCCGTTGGGACTACAGGAGAAGCTTGTTGGGTTAGCAGTCAGGGTGGCTATGACCTGCTGTTGTTTTGCCAATTGTCTCTGTAATTGAGTTACTACTTCTTAAAGGTTGGCTGGTGGTGCAGACTCATTTGTCTCAGGCTGAGCTTTATTAACTCTCGGCTGTCTAGTCGGCTATCCTCTAGCCATCTACATATTCATAACCCAACCAGTGAGACATACATCAGCCCATCATCATTCTTACTTGCTATTATTAGCACTTTCATGTATAAGCATGCTCTCATTCTTACTTGCAATCATTAGCACTTATTAGCACTTTCATGTATAAGCATGATTAATCTTAACAACAGTTCTTACTAATCATAACAGAAATAAAATGCATAAAAGTTGTGAGAGGGTGCTTTCTTACTTTGAAACTACTAGATCAATGCTTCATGTGTGTGTAGCGGAAGGATGGAACTTGCTCTAATACTAAACTGTAACGCCCCCATCCTTAAATAGTACTTACCTTATAGGGCAAACGTTACTCTTTCATTATTTTTTTTTTCAATTTTATACTTATATTATATACTGTACGGTTTAGAGACCTACCCTAAATTTGTTTCGACTGATAGGACGTAACTTGGAGCCAAGCAAAGCTGGAAGAGAGTCTAGAGCTTCTAATGGGTCTGGGCCGTGTGGCCCTGACCGACCGTGTAGCCTTACTCGAGAAGGAGTGCTACCTGGCCGTGTGGCAATGACCAGCGGTGTCACCTTGGTAGTGCACGACCGTGTGAATCTACACAACCATGTCACCTTGGCCAAGAGGAAGAGGTGGATAGCCGTGTGAATCCACACGGCCGTGTAACCATGGCCGAGAGGGAGAGAGGCACGCCCGTGTGAATCCACACGGCCGTGTCTCCTTGGCCGAGAGGGAGAGGTGCTCGGCCGTGTGAATCCACACGACCATGTCACCTTGGCCGAGAAGGAGAGATGCACGATCATGTGAATCCACACAGCCATGTCTCCTTGGCTGAGAGGGAGAGGTTCTTGGGCGTGTGAATCCACAAGGCCGTGTCACGAGCCGTGTGGGGGGTCACACCCTGCTCTACAACAAGGGGTTGTTCTCCCCTTTATACTCGTCTTTGGGTTACGATTCTCTTTCATTGCTTGAAGAGGGGTCCTCCCCATTGGGGAGACCCTAGATCTTTCCTCTTTGCCACTCACATTATTGCCAAACTGATAATATCAAGTTTAAACATGATTTAGCATCAAGTTCTAACATATTCCAAACTGATAATAACAAGTTCCCAGTTCCTTCCACTGTTCCGTCACACACCCACAAAACATCGCTCCTGCTGCCTCCTCCTACTCGAGCTTTCCTTTACCTTTATCTACAATATAAGGAAATGGAAATCTATAAGTGAATGCTTAGTAAGTACCATCTACTCATAAAACAAGCATAAAAAGAAGGAACATACTTTCAAAATTCCTTGGGAAAACACAAAACTCACACTTGACAGTAATTTGGAAATCTGTACATGGCATGCATTTTTAAATAGGTTTATCATGCAAAACATCAACTTAAAATCATGCTAGTGATGTAATGAAAACAGGAATCTTGGCATATTATAGAGTTCATCAATGCTGCACTTAATAACTCAGGTTCTCAACCTTAGGAAAACTTCCACTAAGACAAACAACAAAGTTTGAAAACTTTGTATTACATAAGTAGTGAAAAGAATAATAAACTTGCTTGGGCCCTACATTGTACCACTTTATGTGCATCCTTAATAAGATTCGAGGTAGCTAATTCTGAACCTATTAAGGTACTACTAGGTGATCTAGGGGCCCAGGGGCGATCTAGGAGCCCACCCTTGGACCTTGTGTCTAATGCATGCCACTTTAAAGTAAAATACTTTCTTTTATATATCACTTTCTTATAGTTGCACTTACTTGTCATTTAAACAAGCACCTTATGTGCGCTTAATCCTCTACACTGATAGGGAATCACTTTAGGGCACTTTGAATATGCTTCTTGGCCCCAAAACTATATGGGAAGCAATTCAAGATACTCCAAACATGCTATTAATCCCAGAACTTCAGAGGACATCTTATATATCATAACATATATCTTCTTTAAGATGCATAAACATAACACAACATGTATCTTCTTTACATGCATAAAAACATATCACAATATGCAACATTGAAACAACTTATACTGCAGGTGAGCAGTACTTACCTCCATTCGCTAGATCTTACAATTATAGGGTGTTGGGGAAAACAATCCTCTCTTGTAACCTTAATCTCCAAGACACCCATTCCGTGCGTCCTAATCCTTGTCAAAACCCTCCTCTTAGATTCTCCCCTTGAAGAACTTAGAACCTTGGGAACCCAAGGGTTCTTGGCCAAAAACTGCAAGAGGGGGAAGAGGAGGTTAGGCTAGAGAGGAGAAGAGAAGATGCAAAGTTAGGTTTTCTTCTCTTCCCTTCCCCTTTTATACAAAGTGGAAGTTGAAGCATCCCTTCACCCATAATCAACATATAATAAATAGTTTTCTATTTCGAATGTGATGCTTTACCTCCACCTAATGGCTACTTAAACCAATCTTAAATCAAGGGTCTAGGGTTCAAATCCTAGCCCGGGTCATTTACATATATATTTTTATTTATTTTCTCTTCTTCTATTTCTTTTTGCTCTTTTGGAGGAAACGGAATTTATGGGTGTTACAGGACTAAATCAATATTGAATCCACAATAGTTAAATTCATTACCTAGATAAACCATATCAAAGTTATGATTTAGAGAGAACCAATAGAAAAAATAATTTTATTGTAAGATAAAATTGCAAGATTGTTTCATTTGTTACTTTTATTATGCATCTGTAGTTTATTTTTTACTTAACTTAGCATGGCTAGGTAAGAAAATAGTTAATTTGATACTTAACAACCTAGTGTTAGGATGTGGTGAGACGATATTATATTAGGATGCAAAGAATAAGTGTATCCAAGTTGGGTATGGATTATCCTATTTGGTGCACTTAGTTGAGAGAAATTAACTTAAACTACCTCGCCACATCCTAAACTAGTTAGACCCTAAATTTTTCAATAAGTAGGTTAAAAATATAATTTCTTAAAAAGACTTTATTTAAGGAGGTGGTTGCTTCTCCAATATCAAAAAAGGTCATTATGCCTTACCACAACTTGTAAGTCAATTTTTGAAATGTGTATTTAACTAATTAATGGCCAAACCTAAATCTAATACAAGGTCAAATTAGATTTAAAATTCAAACTAATTCACTTCAAGTAAAATAGAAAACCATTTCACCAAACCAATAGGTTAACTCGATTAATAATCTAGAAATGGGTGAAATAGAGACTAAGGTAAAATTGATCAAAACATTATAAATTAAATTCTATTAAAGAACCATTGTAAGTGCGAAAATATAGAATTTTCAAAATTAAGTTAATTTTTTGAAATAAAAAGATTATCGATATAAGTGCCTGGAATAGATCCATGTGCCGAAACCATTTTGAAGTTTCAAATTTTTTAAAATTTAGGCACCCGCACCCTAGTCCAGGAAGCCCACAAAATCCCGCCCAAAAAGCCTACCTAAAACGTCGTCGTTTGGGATAAAGGCGCCTCAACATCCTCAAAGTTCCTAGAAATGTTGCCACACAGAAACCTGACAAAGATGGTTCAAGCTCATGGAACACCTTTGGGTGCATAGATATGATTTTAGAAGGGGGACCCGAGGCTTCAACTCCAGGCACCTCCAAAGCCTGTTTCCGAGCTGTTTCATCCCCATTTTTTATTTCGGTCTAGTCTTGCATAGCCTTGGTAATTAGTTCCTATTTTAGTTGTCCAAAAAATGTTTTGGTACACTCTAAACTTAACTTGTCATTATTATGGTAAAAATAAATCATTTATTTATGTTGGTAGGATTAAGAGAAAAGCCACTGAGCTTGATTCCTCTAGCACCCCTAGCACTGACATTAGGTTCCGTGCAGAGGAACTTAGGTTGTCCACAAGGTGTCTAGAAAGGAGAAAATAAAAAGTATCATCAGAGTTCATCCACCGAAGAGTTATAGGTCATGGAATTGGAACTTGTGTATCAAATCATGTTAATATGTTGTTTTGTTCCTTTCATTTGTACACTAATTATTTTATTTATATATATTTAAATTGTTCAAACTCTTCATGTGTTAAATAGTCAATGAAAATGTAAATGGCAATTCATCCCTCTAGCGATGATAATTCTACATATATATAACATTTTCTTCAATATATACATTATTTTTATAATATGTATACAATTTAAATAAATAAAAATACATGTAGTATCAAATTTTATTTCACCAATCAAGATGGATGATATAATTTATTCTCCATCTTTACGCTATGATTAACAATAACAATGACAAACTTGTTGTCCATTTCGTACTTTGCATTCCCCTCCTCTACATGAATTTGAACACCAAGTGTTGCACGCACTAGTATCACTAGAACCTCTACAACTTGTTTGTTGTCTATCACCCCATTTTTTATATTCCGAACAACAATTGGCAGCATCAGAGCGATCTATAATTTTAACCAAAAAAGAATAGTCAACATTAGGATATATGAACAATATGTAACAAATAAATTCAATAAAATTTGCATGGAATATTTAAATGGTGTTTACTTACTTGCAAGGCATATAGTTGTAAACAAAAGAAATACACAAAGAATTGAAACTCGAGACATTATGTAGTACTAATAAACTTTCGAGTTTTTTGTATTTTATATTTATTGTGTAATTGTAATAGTGGTGCAAGATCAGTATATATATTGTTCCGTGAAGTGAAAATAGGAGAATACAATTAAAAGGAAATATATCCAATAACATAATCGATCCTATAATTAGTAGCAAAGTGGTCATACACTTTTAGAAAGCTTACTATTTTTATCTACTTTTAAATTATGTATTGTCCTATATATAGAAAGAATGTAATATTTATCGAGTATATAATTTTGTTATGTATATCAGTTATTTAATTATAGGAAATATATTATATATACTATACACTTTTAGAAATAATACTATATACAAAATTGTTAACAAACATTTTGCTACAGAACATTGCAAACAGTCCTCGTAGTGAGTCTGCATAACGTTTTTTTTTTAAAATACAACTTTTTCAAATCCACGTCATTGTTTCTTTCTCTTTTTTTTTATAAAATCAACATTTCCTCTCTTCATTCTCCTTGCCATAGACTTACTATTTTAATTGGGTCAAACTTATTACTTTAGCACTTAGAAATTATAAATTTTATTTTTTTACTTACTACTTTATGACAAAAATATTACGAAGTAAAATGTTACTTAAAATTAGAAGTGAGGCTTGTATTTTTTAACCAACATAGTCTAAAATGATATTTACTTCATCAATTTTATAACCCAAATAATTATCATATATTACTTCATAATTAAGAAGTGAGACTACTTTCCTTATACTGTAGATAAAGGTAAAGGAAAGCTCGAGTAAGGAGGGGCAGCAGGAGCAATGTTTGCTGGTGTGTGTGACGGAACAGTGGGAAGTGATCTTGGAACATACTAGTGCATGGAATATGTTAGATTTTGGTACTGATGGACCTATTTTCTTATCCTGCTTTGTATAAAAATACTATTAAGAATTGTGTATGATGAAATTGACAATTTGTTAGTAATTAGCATGTCAAAGACTCTTCCTAAAGAAATGGGAGAGAACGGTAAGCTAAGAGGGAGTACAATGGGGAGAACCCACCTCCTTTGTAGTGTTGTGTGTGACCCCCTGCACGGCCTGTTACATGGTCGTGTGGGTTCACACGACCATCACCTGCTCCCTCTCGGCCAGGGTGACATGGTCGTGTGGATTCATGTAACGCCCGCCCTCCCTGCTAACCCTAAGGGACGGGGCTACGATACTCTATGTACAAATTTTTCTTTTTAAAACAGCGGAAGACTTAAAATAATTCCCTTAGTTTAATAAAAACTTTTCTTTTGTTTTCCCTTTCATCAAATCCGAACTACACTATCATGGCCTCAATAACATGATATCAAAATTAGTAGAAACATAACATCAAGTCACACATACGCTACTACAATTCATGATACCAAAGCATAGTTCTTTAAAAGTTTTTAAAGCAGGTTCTTATTTGGTTGCCTAGCCACTGCCACACACATCTCCTTGCCTCTCCTGCTGCTCCTCTAGCTCATCCAGCTTTTTCCTTTATCTGTGGTACAAGGACAGTAAGCTGTGAGCACTCATGGCTCAGTAAGTTCCTTTCCTACTCACTAAAACCGAAAATCATAGTATAATCAAAGAATGTCTCAACATGGCATCATTTCAACTAGTCATGACATAATGTAACATACTCTTTTAAGCATATCATGCAACATGAAGAAATCATAACTAGTCATGGCATATCATAGCGTAAAGCATAGCATGAAGCATAACATAATCGTATCTAATCATGGCATATCGTCATAAGGAGTCATGGCATATCCTACACATGGACATATCATGGAACATAACATAATCATATCTAACCATGGCATATCATAAATCATCATAAGGTATATGCAATATGATTTTGAAAAACATGTATCCGAAAAATATGTGTATGTCTCATGATCTTTAAAATCATTTCTTCTTACATATATACTTGAACATAATCTCAACTTAAAGGGGATCCCGGCTAAGTACCACTTACATATTGCGTGAAACCTATGTAGGTCCAAGGTAGCAAGTCTTGAACCCTACAAGGCAACATACTAGGCCCGAGTCTTACTCCATCGACCTAGGGGCACTTAGGAGCCCATCCCTAACGAGGCCCGAGTCTTATTCCATCGACCCCGGGGCGCTTATGGAGCCCACCCTTGGTACAAGCCATATAAAGTAAAGTACATGTCATACTTATACATATCATACATCATAAAAGCGTGCATCACTTAGACACTCATCCTATCATAAAAGTATGCATCACTTAGGCATACATCATGTCATAAAAGTATGCATCACTTAGGCATACATCATATCATAAAGGTATGCATCACTTAGGCATACATCATACCATAAAAGTATGCATCACTTAGGCATACATCATATCATAACAATATGCATCACTTAAGCATAGATCATAAAAACATGCATATCTTAAGCATAAAGCATATCATCAAGCATGAATAGTTTAACCACATAGCATATCATGAAAGCATGCATATTTTAAGCACTAAACATAGCATCAAAGCATGCATAATTTAACCACATATCATAACATAAGCATGCATATTTTCAGCTCATATCATATCATCAAAGCATGTAAAATTTACCCACATATCATAACATAAAGCATGCAAATTTTGAACTCATAACATATCGTAGAAATTCTCATCTTGTATAGCTCACAAGCATACATGTCTAAGCATAAAAGTGTATCATGTGCTCATCAAATCATAAGGAACAATGTAACATGATTAATTTGGGTACTAAGCTTCCTAATCCTTTGGGTTCTTATCTTGGCCGAAACCCTCTTAGGTGCCAATTTAGGTTTTAAACAACATCCAAGCATGTAGAACCTAATTCATCCACATATCATTTTCATAGAAAGTATTATAAACAAGATTTACTTGGACTCTAAGTTCTCCAAGTCCTTAAACCTCATTTGGTCGAACCTTAACAAGTGTGAAACAAGGTTCTAAATGACATAAAGTATGGAAACCTTAACCATATTTATAGCATTTGTTTCAAGGAATATGGTAAGCACAATTGAGTTAGTTCCTAAATCCTTTAAGCCCTTAAAATTATGTCATGGCCGAAACTTACAAGTACTCATTTAGGTTTTCAAGCAAGCATACAAGCATGTGAACTTACTCTAACATCATGTATAAATTTATAAATGGCATCATACAAGTGGTCATGGCCTAAACTTCCCTTAGCATCAATTTAGGTCACTAACAACATATAGCATGTGAATTTTTAGCTTTCTACATTTCATATTTCATGGAGAGTGACATGAGCATGTTCAATGTAAGTTCTAGGGTTTCTAAGGCATGTATCCCTTCATGGCCGAGACTTTAAGGTGTCCATTTGAATCATAGTTAAATGTATAAGCATGTGAACACAATCAACATGTTATCTCAATTTCATAAGAAGCATCTTTAACACATGAGGTCTAAATTTTAAGGTTTCTAGGTCTTTAAACCCTACATGGCTGAACCTCATCAATCATGGAATTTGTTCAAATGGCATAAAAGCATAGAAAGTCATAACACATTTCATAACATGTATAAAAGTCAAGCACTATAAGCATACATTTAAATTGTGTCTTAGGTTTCCTAGGTTTTTCCTTCCTTTATCTCATAGCATATGTTTAGCCGAAACCTTCCAAGTCTTTAAACTAGGTTTTAGGTGGCCTAAAGTATGGAAAACCTAAACAAGTTTTATGGCAAAAATATCAAAGAAACTATACATATAAGTTTGGTTCACAAACAAGCTAGGACCCTCGTGGTCATAATTATCATATATCATGCAACCAATTTTCCTATACTCTAATTAAGCATGGGAGCATCAAACAACTTTCATATCTTATTGTCATGGAGGTTTTGAGCATGTTAAAAAAAATCTGTTTAAGCTATTCTAAACCATCCACCTTACCATGGCCGAAACATTAAAAGTGATGTTCATGAGTTTCTATCAACATACAAGCATGCAACTCTTTAAGAAACTCTATATTCTATCATATAAACATGGTGAGTTTAAATTCAAAGTCTTCCTAACCCTAAACCCTTCCTTGGCCGAAACTTGTGAGTGGGGTACTTTTGGTTCCAAGTAACCTTCAAGTATGAAAACAATAATGGATCCTTAACCATTTATTTAGAAGGTTTTGTGCAAGTTAGGTAAACAAATAAATTCCCTAGCCCTTATAAAACATTTTTGGCCGAAACTCTAGGGTTAGGTACATCTCTAATCCAGCATCACATATATATAAAAATATGAGAGAAAACCTTCTTACAAAGCATAGAAAAATTATCATGAATCAAGGCTTATATTAAACATTCCTAGGATCAACAAGTCCTTTCTTTGGCCGAATTTTCACAACTTGTTTCTAGGTTTTAAAATCCTCATAAAATCCAAAAACACATTAAAACCACTTGTACCACAGGTGAGGGGATACTTACTTCCTTTTCACTTGTGGTTCTAAAGTGTGGTGATGGAAGAAAGGGTCTCTTCTTCTTGTTCTCCTCCTTTGATTTCCCTTGGTAGCCTTCCTTGTATCCTAGGAGGAACCTTGTTTTGGGGGCCGAAAATGGAGGAGAGGGGGCTGAGGCTCTCGGTGGTGGAGAGGAGAGAATGAGAGAAATGAGAGAGAAATAAAATCTTCTCTTTACATGCTCCCTTTTATGTTAAGGGGAAAGAGGTAGCAAAATTGGTTTTTGCTTTCCTTCTCCCTTAGCCCCTTTTTTTTTATTTTTTTTTTATTTATTTATTTGTTCTCATCATTCATGATGAAACAAGGGGGAATGAATCCCCTTAATTGTCCTCTTTAAGTCACAGCAAGGGGAGAGGAAGAGGGAGAGAAAAGAAGGAAGGCAAGTTGCCTTTCTCTTGCTCTTTTCTTGCTTTTCTTTTGGCTAGCTTTTACTCTCATCCTTATCATGAGTTTCCCTCCTTTGCTATCAATATATCATTCCTATCCCAACTGGTTATTACCCATTAATTCTATCATTTACATCATGAGAGGTTCAAGGTTCAATCCTTGACCACTCCCTATTTTTATTTCTTTTTATTTCTTTTTGGTTCAACATTCTACTAATATTTTTCTAAGGAAAATTCATCATTCTCATATTTATCTTAAAAGCTTAGTGGGTGTTACAATTCACACGACCATCACCTACTCCCTCTCGGCCAGGGTGCTATGGCTGTGTGGTTTCACACGGCCGTGCACCTCTTCTTGTCGGCCAGAGTGACACAGCCGTGTTGCTTTACACGGCCATGCATTCCTCATGGTCTCGGTCAAGGTGACACGGCCGTGTGAAGCACATGGTCGTGCAGCTCTTCTTCTCGGGTAAAATGGCACAGCTGTGTAGTTTCACATGGTCGTACACCCCTTCGTCACAGCCGAGGTGACATGGCCGTGTGAGCCACACGACCGTGCCCCACTTCCTCACTGCCTAGGTGACATGGTCGTGTGGAAGCCACACGGTCGTGCCCTACTCCAGTAGGGGAGGCCTTACACGGCCGTGTGGCACACACGGTCGTGCCCAAACTTGGGACTGGTAAGGCCACACGACCGGTCATCACCACACGGCCATAACATGCCTCTTCATAGGTTGGGCCACAGGGCTGGTTAGGGTCACACGACCCAGACCCCTCAGCAACTATAGAGTTCCTCTCAGCTCTGCTTCGATCCAAACTATGGCTTAATAGTCGAAACAAGTTCAGACTAGATTTCTGAATCGAGCAAAGTGCAAATAACAATGTCCTTAGAAGGTATATATAGAAAAAAAAAGTAACGCCTGTGCTCTAAGTTAGGGTTTCAGTCAGGCGGTCGTTACATTTTCTGCTGCGTTTACTTTTAGCCATGTGGGCTCTTATTATACTGCATGGTTGTGTATTTACTTTCAGCCGTGTGGGCTTGAATCGAGCGAAGTGCAAATAACAATGTCCTTAGAAGGTATATATAGAAAAAAAAAAAAGTAACGCCTGTGCTCTAAGTTAGGGTTTCAGTCAGGCGGTCGTTACATTTTCTGCTGCGTTTACTTTTAGCCGTGTGGGCTCTTATTATACTGCATGGTTGTGTATTTACTTTCAGCCGTGTGGGCTTATTATACTACATGGTTGTGCTTATATCCAGCCGTGTGGGCTGTTGAATATGTTATATGTTGTGTGTGTATGTTAATAATTGTCGAAGTAAACAATGGTAAAGTCTATCAAAAAAATACACATAGTGAAAATATCAGAAGCGGATGAAGATATGAGTGCTAAGGGCTACGCTTGTTGTTGGAAGAGGGTAACAGGTGATGTTACATTTCTTGCTTATGTGAGAAGATAAAGGAGAAGAAAAGAGAGCTTTTGAGCTTGAGGAAAAAATCTAGGTTTATTGCCATTGGTGAAGAGAATAAGGAGGAAATGTAAAAGAAGATGAAGGAAAAATAAAAGAGAGGGATAGGCGAAGGCACAACAGTGGTGTATAAAATAGCAGCGGCTGTAGAGTATGTGGGGAGGAAAGGGAGAAAAAAAAGGAAAGAGAAGGTTTCTTCAAGAAAATACCATAATTCATTTTAAACCGATCGAATCTGTTTTATCCTTAATCATCCTTAATCCACTGCAAATCTATCCGAAGTTGAACTAACTAACACGGGGCAGGATAGTAATTATCATTTGGGCTAATGAGAAGACAGAATTAAGGATGCTGCCAAAAAAGAAACCACTAAAGGGAACCTTTTATTATGAATAGAGCATTAATTCCTCAAACAATTAATTAGATTTTTATATAGACTCTAAATTCTAATACCCATAAAAAAGGGAAGAAATTCTAATGTAGAAACTCTAATTTCTATCTTCTAAACATAGAAAAAAGATATAAAAATGAAAATTTAATTAACAGACTCATAATCTAAAATTCTTAAACAGACTCAAAATATATAATTATAGAAAGATAGATATTTTGAAAATACTTAAAATATCAAAACTACCTCAAATAAAATAAAACCCAAAAAATTAAAAATAAAAATTATTAAAAAAACATTTATAGAAACCTTTGAATCCTCTTATATCAGCCACCTTGGTTTGGAAAAAGTCATCCTATTTGGATTTCCTGCTCAGCATCTAATCTTCCGATGTCTAGTGCTTCCTCAAATGTCATGTCCTCTAGCCCCTCCTCAAATGTCATGTCCTCTAGCCCCATTGACCTACTAGACGTTCGGTCCTCCAAACGCATCTATACTTCCTGACTTGTGACTTTAATTTGCCAAGCCTTCTACCTAGTATCTGATCCAACTGAACTGCTAGGCTTTTACTTTTCCTAATATTCACAAGGGCTTTTCCTTTATCAAGTATCACTTGGACATTCTAGTTGACCTACCTGCACACTCAGTAAACTTTCATTAAATAAAAATAAGCCTTAATTTTGAACTTTTTCCAATTATCAAAAATCTAGTTCCTTCAACACCAATAAAATGATCATCAGAGGAGTCAAAAGAGGAAGAATAAGCTCAATCCAACCTCCTAACACAACCGGCAATAGAACAAGTGGCTAAGACCGAATATGAACTCAAGTTTGAGTAAAAATTTGAATCAAAGTTTGAGATAATCCATAGATCTAAATATACTTTCCCGACAAGCCCAATAATGAGGTAATCTCTCCCTTAGTTAATAAGTTATATACTGTCATTTGTAATTTGTTTGAAATTAGCCAAATCCAATATCTAGGTCAAGTCACTCTAAAAGAAGGTAGAGTTGAAATGAATAAGTTCAAAATGGAACTTCAACACAAGTCCAACAACTTGAGTAATAAAATTCCTTTGAAAATTAGAGTTGAAGAACTAAAAGGATCATTAAAATGTTTAACTTCGATCTCCAAGTCCCTTAATATATTACTCGAAACACAAAGGATCATATACAATTGATCTTCACACGCTTATCAGTCTAAGAAACCTTTCAAAATCATATCTATTATTAGTTAATGAACTGCTAGAAATCAAGTCTAACCATGGGTCCCTAAATCAATCATGAGTATTTAAGTTGGACTAAATCAATATTGAATCCACAATAGTTATATTCATTACCTAGATAAACCATATCAAAGTTATGATTCAGAGAGAACTAATAGAAAAAATAATTTTAATGTAAGATAAAATTGCACGATTGTTTCATTTGTTACTTTCATTATTCATCCTTAGTATATTTTTTACTTAACTTAGCATGGCTATGTAAGAAAATAGTTAATTTGATACTTAACAACCTAGTGTTAGGATGTGGTGAGACGATATTATATTAGGATGCAAAGAATAAGTGTATCCAAGTTGGGTATGGATTATCCTATTTGGTGCACTTAGTTGAGAAATTAACTGAAACTACCTCGTCACATCCTAAACTAGTTAGACCCTAATTTTTCAATAAGTAGGTTAAAAATATAATTTCTTAAAAAGACTTTATTTAAGGAGGTGGTTGCTTCTCCAATATCAAAAAAGGTCATTATGCCTTACCACAACTTGTAATTCAATTTTTGAAATGTGTATTTAACTAATTAATGGCCAAACCTAAATCTAATACAAGGTCAAATTAGATTTAAAATTCAAACTAATTCTCTTCAAGTAAAATAGAAAACCATTTCACCAAACCTATAGGTTAACTCGATTAATAATCTAGAAATGGGTGAAATGGAGACTAAGGTAAAATTGATCAAAACATTATAAATTAAATTCTATTCAAGAACCATTATAAGTGCGAAAATATAGAATTTTCAAAATTAAGTTAATTTTTTGAAATAAAAAGATTATCGATATAAGCACCTGGAATAGATCCATGTGCTGAAACCATTTTGAAGTTTCAAATTTTTTAAAATTTAGGCACCCGCACCCTAGTCCAGGAAGCCCACAAAATCCCGCCCAAAAAGCCTACCTAAAACGTCGTCGTTTGGGATGAAGGCGCCTCAACATTCTCAAAGTTCCCACAAATGTTGCCACACAGAAACCTGAAAAAGATGATTCAAGCTCGTGGAACACCTTTGGGTGCATAGATATGATTTTAGAAGGGGGACCCGAGGCTTCAACTCCAGGCACCTCCAAAGCCTGTTTCCGAGCTATTTCATCCCCATTTTTGATTTCGGTCTAGTCTTGCATAGCCTTGGTAATTAGTTCCTATTTTAGTTGTCCAAAAAATGTTTTGGTACACTCTAAACTTAACTTGTCATTATTATGGTAAAAATAAATCATTTATTTATGTTGGTAGGATTAAGAGAAGAGCCACTGAGCTAGATTCCTCTAGCACCCCTAGCACTGATATTAGGTTTCGTGCAGAGGAACTTAGGTTGTCCACAAGGTGTCTAGAAAGGAGAAAATAAAAAGTATCATCAGAGTTCATCCACCGAAGAGTTATAGGTCGTGGGGTTGGAACTTGTGTATCAAATCATGTTAATATGTTGTTTTGTTCCTTTCATTTGTACACTACTTATTTTATTTATATATATTTAAATTGTTCAAACTCTTCATGTGTTAAATAGTCAATGAAAATGTAAATGACAATTCATCCCTCTAGCGATGATAATTCTACATATATATAACATTTTCTTCAATATATACATTATTTTTATAATATGTATACAATTTAAATAAATAAAAATACATGTAGTATCAAATTTTATTTCACCAATCAAGATGGATGATATAATTTATTCTCCATCTTTACGCTATGATTAACAATAACAATGACAAACTTGTTGTCCATTTCGTACTTTGCATTCCCCTCCTCTACATGAATTTGAACACCAAGTGTTGCACGCACTAGTATCACTAGCACCTCTACAACTTGTTTGTTGTCTATCACCCCATTTTTTATATTCCGAACAACAATTGGTAGCATCAGAGCGATCTATAATTTTAACCAAAAAAGAATAGTCAACATTAGGATATATGAACAATATGTAACAAATAAATTCAATAAAATTTGCATGGAATATTTAAATGGTGTTTACTTACTTGCAAGGCATATAGTTGTAAACAAAAGAAATACACAAAGAATTGAAACTCGAGACATTATGTAGTACTAATTAACTTTTGAGTTTTTTGTATTTTATATTTATTGTGTAATTGTAATAGTGGTGCAAGATCAGTATATATATTGTTCCGTGAAGTGAAAATAGGAGAATACAATTAAAAGGAAATATAACCAATAACATAACCGATCCTATAATTAGTAGCAAAGTGGTCATACACTTTTAGAAAGCTTACTATTTTTATCTACTTTTCAATTATGTATTGTCCTATATATAGAAAGAATGTAATATTTATCGAGTATATAATTTTGTTATGTATATCAGTTATATAATTATAGGAAACATATTATATATAATATACACTTTTAGAAATAATACTATATACAAAATTGTTAATGAATATTTTCTTACAGAACATTGCTGAAAGTCCTTGTAGTGAGTCGGCATAACTTTTTTTAAAAAAAAAATAAAACTTTTTCAAATCCACTTCATTCTTTCTTTCTCTTTTATTTTTATAAAATCAACATTTCCTCTCGTCATTCTCCTCGCCATAGACTTAGTATTTCAACTGGTTCAAACTTATTACTTTAACACTTAGAGATTATATATTTTATTTTGTGACTTACTACTTTATGACAAAAATATTATGAAGTAAATTGTTACTTAAAATTAGAAGTGATGCTTGTATTTTTTAACCTACATAGTCTAAAATGATATTTACTTCATCAATTTTATAACCCAAATAATTATCATATATTACTTCGTAATTAATAATTGTTGAAGTAAACAATGGCTAAGTCTATCAAAAAAATACACATAGTGAAAATATGAGAAGCGGATGAAGATACGAGGGCTGAGGGCTAAGCTTGCTTTTGGAAGAGGGCAATAGGTGATGTTACATTTCTTGCTTGTGTGAGAAGATAAAGGAGAAGAAAAGAGAGCTTTTTTGCTTGAGAAAAAAACTCTAGGTTTATTGCTATTGGTGAATAGAATAAGGAGGAAATGGAAAAGAAGATGAAGGGAAAATAAAAGAGAGGGATAGGTGAAGGCACAACAGTGGTGTCACGCCCCAGGTAGTCCCTGTCAGAAGAAATTTCGACAGCATCTCCCCTGTACGGGTGACAATATGAATCCAGAATATATATATCTATACCTCGGTCACACACGGCCGGAACAATACAATACAAATAAGAAACAAACCACGCAGTTTATATCAACATTCCACACAGTTCAACATATAAGCAATCCACACAGTTTAATATAGAAAGACGATAAAGAATCCTCAAAGATATATGTAAACATCCTACTCCACTACAACGAAGAAAACAAAATCCACGAAGAAATGAGAAAATCCGCAGCGAAAAACAAAGTAGCAAACCCGAATGTTCAATGTCCACAATACAAACCCACAATACAAGTATATAAGATGCAAAAGCAAAATATAATCCGACAAAGAAAATCCTCACGATAATGGGGCTAGCGACTGGAATATCTCCCGACGGCCTCAACCTGAAAAATAGTAACAATGGGGTGAGTTCAAAGAACTCAGCAGGTAATCCAATAGATATGTACAGCAACATATAACCACCAGTAACATCCTATGGTACAGTACACTAAACCATAGAGCCTACAGTACAGTTTCCTAACAGTACAACCTACGGTACAGTCTCCTAACAGTATAACAGATATGCATAGCTAAAATAAACTGTAATAACCAGCAATAGGCATAAAGTACAGTCTATAGCAAGAATAATAAGAAAATGCATAACTGAAATAAACTGTACTCACCTGCGAGGCTTGTGCAACTGACTGTGAACATACACAAATAAAAATAGTCAGAGCAAAAGCATGTATCATGTATGCATGTCAATCATATGCAATCACCAAAATGCATCAATCATAATGAACGCAATCCGTGCATATGATGCAATATGACATGGTCACCCCTGATGCCAATCAGCCGTCTCACACGCGATGGCGAGACCGAGTGGGTATGGTTGTGACACCGTGCACTCTACCATCACTACCCCTGATGAGTGGTCGAGTGGACGGGATGCTGTTGGAGTACACCTATCCTCCTACCTCAGACATAGTGAGGGAGCGCAATGCTCTCATCTCCCGGTACGCGATGACGGGGAGGGATCCCGACTGCAACCCCGCTGTATCGTGCTTCCCATGAGCACCCCGGCGGTGCACCACCGAGCAACCTGCCATACACACCCTGAGTGTTGTGCCACTACCCATGCAGTGGTCACGCTGTGTGCAGGCCCTCATGTAGCCGGCCGACGAGCTCAACAATAATGGAGTCGTCAATCGCCCAACATGCAATCATGCGATATGGTGCGTTCGACAACAATATTTCATACCTGGACATAACCTCATCCATATTCGTAGGTGCCAATAAAACAAACGCATGTGTATAACAATGATATAAGCAACGCAAATCCAACCACATATAACAAGTATCCCCAGCGGCTAATCAAGTGTAGATAATTATTATTAATATCCATCTCTATGAACCTATATACACATGGCAAAAGATAAAGGCATCCATTTCTAAAGTAAAGCAACTAACAGAAGAAGCATGTGATAGGTATCAACTAAGCTAAGACCAGGGAAGAGATAAATCTACCATCTACCCCTAGTAATTATATATAAACTATACATATCATAAGACAGTATCAAAAGATAAGTCAAAGGGTACCCGCCTCAAATAGCAGGTAGTATCACACCAAATCCAACATCGAGACGCCTGTCTAAAATCAAACTCCTGTGTCAAACAAACAATATATATATTTTTTATTTAGCTAAATCCAAAATAATAGCTAAATAAAATCCCTAAAACTAAATTAGGGCAAAATCCCAATCACACAATCTTATCCTATCTAATTAAATCTAACAGTCAATTAGGATTAGTTATCAAATCCCTAATCTCCCATTAGATTAGAAATTCAACGGTTGACTAGGGTTAATTACCTTAACCCTAATTATTCCATTAGATTAATATAACCAAATAAATCTAAACATAATCACTAACCATCTAGTAATCATGTAATCCAAATCATCCTTAATTCCTACATCTTGCATAACCATCTAGAAATCAAATCACACCATGATCTACAACTAATATCAAAAATCCAATACCTTACCTAAATTCCTAGCACTGTTCTGTTGATCCACACAAAGAAATGGTGCTGCCAGGAAAGGTTGCTGCTGTTGGTAAGTTGCCGAAACTAGAAACGCTGCTGTAAACCACCTCAATGACCACAATTCCAGCATCACAGCAACACAACCTCGCTGCCAAAATCCTTCGTACTGATCGGATGAAGATAACATCTCAGGCGATCATGAAATCAACACCATAGAAATGGAACAGAACCTCACCTTGCTGCTATCAATCGGATCATGCAGGAATCCAGCAGGAAGACTACTGATCAAGCACAACCATCCTTCTAGCCTCTGCCCGGCAACTCAAGAACACCTCCCTGATACCAACATCTCCAAATCTGTGACCTAATTCAACCGAAAAGAAGATGAGGATCGGTAACAGAGACGAAGACCTAACCTTACCTCTATCGGTTATCTCCAGAAGGTATCACCCAATCCGATCCACCTTGAGGAGCCACGGATCATTTTGTGAACAACTTAAGAAGGAGGAAACGAAGGTTTAATCGATCAGAGACAATGCAAACCAAGCCCTCCACCATGCCCTAGCCACCGAGCCATCATCGTTTATACACAAGAACCGGCCAGTGAAGCAATCGCTCCACCAAAAAGCTTGGCCAGCGTCACCAACGTCAAGAATCCGGCGATGGTACTCAGGCGGCGTAAGAGGACGAGATCATTGGAAACAGCACTCTATCGGCGTTGGGGTGTTGGATCGTTTGCGTGAGAGAATAGAGAGATCGGAGCGAGAGAGAGAAAGGGCTTCGGCTAGATCGGAAGGGGTCTCGGTCGACGGTTGGACAACCGGCGCAGGCGGCTGTGATCGGTGACCAGCGGAGGCGATCGGGAATAAGAGAGGAAGAAGGGAGAAGGAAAAGCTCGGCGTCATGGGAGAAAATAAGGTCGGGATCGGCGATGAGGGAAAATAAAAAGGAAATATATTTATAAAACATTTCCTCACTTAAATGGGTATCCCAAAACAAGCTTTATATCCGAACCCGCAATTGATCCCCTCAAAACTTGTCGCACGAACTCCGAAAAATTTCCAGAAAATTCCAAAAATTCCGAAAAATAAGTATATTTCTCAAATAACCTTATTTATTAAATTTTTCCGATATCTTACATCCTCCCCTACTAATAAAAATTTGGTCCCCAAATTTTGCTATAACCAGCAGCAAACACTAAAATATAACCAAACCGTATAAATGCTGAAAGGAACTCTAACCACAATACCTCAAGTAAACAGATGTGGATATCGAGCTCGGATCGTATCCTTCAGCTCCCAAGTAGCCTCCTCGTCAGAATGATACTGCCATCCGACTTTGACCAGTCGAACAGTCTTGTTCCGCAGCTGACGCTCCCTATGGTCCAGAATCTGTACCTGAACCTCCTCGTAAGTAACGTCAGGCTGAATGGGAACTGATATATCTGATAGTACATGTGCTGGATCAAATACGTATCTCCTCAGCATAGATACATGGAATACATCGTGAATGCCCACTAGAGATGGTGGTAGCACCAGACGGTAAGTTACTGCTCCAATCCTCTCCAAGATCTGGAATGACCCAATATATCGTGGACCAAACATACCTTGAAGACCAAATCTCTTCACCCTTTCGTGGGTGAAACTCTCAAAAACACATGATCACCAGTAGAGAACTCTAGGGGTCTCCGTCTCCGATCAGCATAACTCTTCTGACAGTCCTGAACCTCTGACATCCTCCGTCTGATAGTACAAACCAACTCTATCTCCTACTGAGCTCTCTGAGTTCCTAGCAGTTGAGCCACACCAACCTTCTCCCAAAGGGTGGGTGTCCGACAAGGTCTACCATACAACACCTCCAACGGTGCCATCTGGATAGCCGAATGATAGCTGTTGTTGTAGGCGAACTCCACCAAGGGCAAGTGGTCCTCCCAACTGCCTCGGAAGTCCATAACACAAGACCTCAGTAAGTCCTCCAAAGTCTGAATGGTCCTCTCTGACTGTCCATCTGTCTGCGGATGGAATGTCGTACTGAAACGAAACTGTGTGCCCAAGGCCTGCTGCAGACTCTGCCAGAATCGGGACGTGAACCGTAGGTCTCTATCAGATATAATGCTCAAAGGAACACTATGCAACCTGATAATCTCTCCACAGTATAACTCTGTTAATCGATTCAGAGAATCAGTCTTCCGGATCGCTAAAAAGTGTGCGGATTTGGTTAATCGATCAACGATTACCCAAATCGCATCATGACCTCGTCGAGTCCTAGGTAATCCTACCACAAAATCCATAGTAATATGCTCCCGCTTCCACTCCGGAATAGGGATCCTCTGAAGTAAACCAGCAGGTCTCTGGTGCTCAGCCTTCACCTGCTGACAGACAAGACATCTAGCTACAAAGTCTGCGATGTCTTTCTTCATACCGTTCCACCAATAGGAACACCTCTATCACGATACATACAGGTCCCACCTGGTTGGATAGCAAATCTAGAATGATGAGCCTCCTAAAGTAACTCCTCCATGACCGGGTGAGACTGAGGTACACATAACCTGCCTCAGAAATAAACATTCCTCTCATCATCTCGTGTAAACTCGGTCTGCTGTCCGGAAGCTATTTGACTGCCAATGAACTGTAAATGCTGATCTCCGGCATGGACCTCTCGAATCCTTATCTTAATCGACGACTGAGTAACCATGGTAACAAGAATACCCTGCTCTGTCTGTCCCTGCTCCTCAAGGCCCAACTCGGAGAATTCCTGAATCAAGTCCATGACTAAAACTCGGTGACAAGCTAAAGTCCCTCTGGACTTCCTGCTAAGTGCATCAGCAACCACATTATCTTTACCCGGATGGTAGCTAATAGTACAATCATAATCCTTCAGGAACTCCATCCATCTCCTCTGTCGGAGATTGAATTCCTTCTGTGTGAAAATATATTTGAGACTCTTATGATTAGTAAAAATCTCAAAAGTAATACCATAAAGATGATGTCGCCAAATCTTCAAAGCAAAGAAAATAGCGGCTAGCTCTAAATCATGTACTGGGTAGTTCTTCTCATGCTCCTTCAACTGACGAGAAGCATAAGAGACTATCCTACCATGCTGCATCAAAACAGCGCCCAAGCCCTGAAGAGATGCGTCTGTGTAAAGTACGAATCCGTCATCACCAGAAGGTAAAACCAAAACTGGTGCTGATACTAATCTCCGCTTCAGCTCCTGGAAGCTGGTCTCGCAAGCCTCTGACCACGTGAACTTCACGCCTTTCCTAGTCAGACGTGCCAATAGCATAGCAATACTGGAGAAACCCTCAACGAATCGTCTGTAATATCCAGCTAATCCTAAGAAACTGCGGATCTCCTGGACTGACTTCGCCTGATCCCAGCTAGTGATAGCCTCTATCTTTTGAGGATCTACTGAAATACCTCGGCTTGACACCACGTGTCCTAGAAAACCAACTAAAGATAGCCAAAATGCACACTTGCTGAACTTCGCATACAGATGATGTCGTCGCAGAGTCTCCAAGACTATGCGAAGATGTTGTGCATGTTCCTCCTCAGAACGTGAATAGATCAATATGTCATCGATAAACACAATCACAAACTGATCTAGATACTCCAGAAAGATACGATACATCAGATCCATGAATACTGCGGGAGCATTGGTAAGCCCAAGTGGCATTACCAAAAACTCGTAATGTCCGTATTTGGTGCGAAAATGTTGTCTTCTGAATATCAGAATCTTTGAATCTCAGCTGATGATATCCAGACCGCAGATCAATCTTAGAATACACTGATGTATCTCTGAGCTGATTAAATAAATCCTCAATCCGTGGCAAGGGGTACTTATTTCTGATACTCACTGCATTCAGCTGCCTATAATCGATGCACAACCTCAGAGTACCATCCTTCTTCTTGACGAATAGTACAGGAGAACACTAAGGCGGAATACCGTGGGGTTCTCCACAAGGACACTAGAATGCTCCTGCCCGTGCATGTCGTATGCAGCTGCTGCAGGGGGAGCTGTCCTCTGCTGATGATGCGAAGATTGGGCTCTCGGCCCGCCTCGCTGAGTCCCGGACTGACCAAACTGTCCTCCCGGAACAGAAATCCTAGAAGCTACATGCTGAGCCTTCAGTGAACAGTTTCGACTCATGTGCCCAGGCAGTTTGCAATAATAGCAAACTAGCTGTCCCAGGGGTGCACGCAGAGGTGATGTGGTCTCGGGATTCGCATCGGATACAGTGAGGATCACTGACGGACTATTTCCGATTCTGCTAAGAAGACCTGGAACATCCTGATGAAGATCATCCTGACTTCTGGGGTCGGCCAGATGACCCAGAAGTACCCTGACCCATCTAAGTACGACTGCTCTGCTGCTGTCCCGTAATCTGTGGCTGCTGGATCTGTCCGGAAGTCCGATCAGTCTGCTTCCTATTCTTGTCCACATTCACTCTCGGATGAGCAGACTCAATCATAAGAGCTCTATCCAGTGCCTCTGTGTATGATGCAATACCAAAACCGGCAATCTTCACTTGAAGATGCCCGTCCAGTCCCTGGACAAACTAGAGCATACGAGATCTGCCATCGACAACCAACTCAGGACAGAATCTACGCAACCAATTAAATTCGACATTATATGTAACACCCATAGGGTCCTTAGCAAAATTCTAGAATATTTTATCATGAATAAAGAAAAAAATATATATGCTTTAGTTAAATTTTGCTCCTAGCCGAACACTTAAACAAATAAAATATAAATAAAAATATACAAGGTCTAGGACTTGAACTCTAGATCTCTCATTAGATGCCTGAATAAGATAACCACTAGACCAAGAGAAATTATTGTTAGAAAAGAGAGGGAAACCATAATTAAATGTAAGAAGAAAAGGCTCTTCTCTTAGAAGGAGAAGTGAGAGTTGTCTTCTTCCTCTCTAATGAAGAGATGCTCTAGAATATTCTTTTCTTACTCACCAAGAAGGGATGTACCTAGAATTTTCTCTTAATTATGAAGAGAGTAAAGGAAAGGAGGAAGAAAAATATATTTTTCCTTCCTCCTCTCATGATGAATAAAAGGAGGAAATTAAAATGAGTTGGCATTTTTCCTCACTCACCTTCCTACTCCCTCCTCCTCTACCGTGACCTCTTCTTCACCATTTCCTCTTCTTGCCGAGACCAAGGAGCAAGGAAGCTTCCCCTCTCTAGGAAGGATCCATAACAATGGTTAAATCTCTAAGGAAAACAAGCGCAAGGAAGTGAGTATCCCCTCACTGCAGTACAAGTAGCTTCGGTTTAAAATGTTTTTCGAAACTCTAAAAATTTTCTTGCAAGAATGTGGTCAAGATAAAGAATAGGTAGTCACTTAGGGTTAACAAGTGATAAGAGATGCTTCATGTTATAGAAAAAGAAAAAGAGAAATTTAGAGCCTTATTGCATGTTTCGGCCAAGGATGGAAGAGAGGACCTAGAACAAGTTTTCTTTGATCACATGCTTAATTTTTCTACTCTATGATATATGAATTTCACATGTTGTTAGTTAAGTCTTCATTCTTCATGTTGTGAAAAAAAAAGAGATACCTATCTATATGGTTCGGCCAAAATTGATTATAAGGCCTTAGGTCAAGAATTTTAGATAGAAACCATACTAGTTGTACCTCTTTGTGATGTATGAATTTTTACATGTTTATAACCAAGGTTTTTATGCTTCTTATGGAATAAAATGGTATGAAACCCTACTGATATGTTTGGACAAATTGAAATAAATGGGTTAGGGTTAAAGTTTTGAACTCAAATATGCTTAGATCATGAAGTACAATACCTTGTATGCACTTAGATTAAATGGGCTTGTTATATGTTTAAGTTTTATGCTCCTTATGGAATAAAATGATATGAAACCCTACTGATATGTTTCCGCCAAATGAAAATAAATGGGTTAGGGTTAGAGTTTTGAACTCAAATAGGCTTATTCATGAATGATAGTGCCTTGTAGGTACTTGTACAATGCTCTATAGGTACTTAGATTAAATGTGCATGTTACATGTTTAAGTCTTATGCTTCTTATGGAATAAAAAGACATGAAACCCTACTGATATGTTTCGGCCAAATGAAAATAAATGGGTTAGGGTTAGAGTTTTGAACTCAAATAGGCTTATTCATGAAGTATAGTGCCTTGTAGGTACTTGTACAATGCTCTATAGGTACTTAGATTAAATGTGCATGTTACATGTTTAAGTCTTATTCTTCTTATGGAATAAAAAGACATGAAACCCTACTGATATGTTTCGGCCAAATGAAAATAAATGGGTTAGGGTTAGAGTTTTGAACTCAAATTGGCTTGTTCATGAAGTATAGTGCCTTGTAGGTACATGTACAATGCTCTATAGGTACTTAGATTAAATGTGCATGTTACATGTTTAAGTCTTATGCTTCTTATGGAATAAAAAGACATGAAACCCTACTGATATGTTTCGGCCAAATAAAAATAAATGGGTTAGGGTTAGAGTTTTGAACTCAAATAAGCTTATTCATGAAGTATAATGCCTTGTAGGTACTTGTACAATGCTCTATAGGTACTTAGACTAAATGTGCATGTTACATGTTTAAGTCTTATGCTTCTTATGGAATAAAATGATATGAAACCCTACTGATATCTTTTGGCCAAATTGAAATAAATGGGTTAGGGTTAGAGTTTTGAACTCAAACATGCTTATTCATGAAGTATAATGCCTTGTATGTGCTTAGATCAAGTTTACATGTTATGTGGATAAGTTCTATGCTTCATATGGAACCAAATGATATAAGAACCCTACTGATATGTTTCGGCCAAATTGAAATAAATGGGTTAGGGTTAGAGTTTTGAACTCAAACATGCTTATTCATTAAGTATAATGCCTTGTATGTGCTTAGATAAAGTTTACATGTTATGTGGATAAGTTCTATGCTTCATATGGAACCAAATGATATAAGAACCCTACTGATATGTTTCGGCCAAATTGAAATAAATGGGTTAGGGTTAGAGTTTTGAACTCAAACATGCTTATTCATGAAGTATAATGCCTTGTATGTGCTTAGATCAAGTTTACATGTTATGTGGATAAGTTCTATGCTTCATATGGAACCAAATGATATAAGAACCCTACTGATATGTTTTGTCCAAATTGAGATAAATGGGTTAAGGTTAGAGTTTTGAGCTCAAACATGCTTATTCATGAAGTATAATGCCTTGTATGTGCTTAGATCAAGTTTACATGTTATGTGGATAAGTTCTATGCTTCATATGGAATAAAATGAGGTTGAAACCTACTGATATGGTTCGGCCAAGATGGATTAATTGGGTTAGGAAAGAGTTTAAACCTAACCAAACATGCTTATGTATTTTCATGATATGTAGCCTTGATATATAAGTAGATAAAGCTTTCATGCTTTATGATGTGATGAAAATATGCTTTACGATATGTTGCATTTCTATGTCTTATGATAAGATGTGCCATGTTTATGATATGATATGATAGACTTATGACATGATAGGCTATGGTCATGATATGATATGCTAGACGCATGATATGATATGCCATGTTCATGATATGTTATGCTAAGTTCATGAGATGATATGCCAAGTTTGATGATAAGAAAATAACATGTTATACTTTATGTTATGATAAGAACATGTTATATAATGCATGTGTGAATGGCTTATGTAAGAAGAAAAGCCTAGAGAGTTGCTTCCCTTAAGTTGGGACCAAGAGCATTCTTCATGTTATGAAAAAGAGTTGCTTCCCTTAAGTTGGGACCAAGAGCACTCTTCATGTTATGAAAAAGAGTTGCTTCCCTTAAGTTGGGATCAAGAGCATTCTTCATGTTATGAAAAAGAGTTGCCTCCCTTAAGTTGGGACCAAGAGCACTCTTCATGTTATGAAAAAGAGTTGCTTCCCTTAAGTTGGGATCAAGAGCACTCTTCATGCTATGGTAAAGAGATGCTTCCCTTAAGTTGGGGATCAAGAGCTCTCTTCATGATATGACAAGAATTATGACATGTATGATATGATGAGATATGATATGCATGATATTTTACTTTGTATGGCTTGTACCAAGGGTGGGCTCCATAAGCGCCCCGGGGTCGACGGACTATGAACGGACCTCGTTAAGGGATGGGCTCCTCAGTACGCCCCTAGGTCGACGGACTATGAACGGACCTAGATCCCTAGTAGGTTCGGGGCTAGCTACCCTGTCCTAGGGATTGCGCACATTTATGTTTACATGTGGTACAAGCCGGGGCCCTTCTCATGATGATGATATGATATTCAAGTATGTATACTATATGTTTTGAAAGAAGCATGATGCATATGTGCATTCCATGATACATGTTTTAAAAATATACATATTACATCTACATGCACATATTATGAAATTATGTTTATGCACCTATATGAACAGGTATGAGTTATGATACATGTTTACATGATATGATAGGCTTCATGATATGTGCTTATAGAATGTGATATGAATCATGATATACACTCACATGCTATACTCTGATATGTTATGCTCCTTATGTGATATGATATATTATGTTCTGTTTTCCCTCATGTTATGTTATAAGATGTTATGGTTTTTACATGATAAGATATGTTCTATGTTATGATTCTCCATGCTATGTTATGCTATGCTATGGTTTCTACATGTTATGTTATGTTATGTGTTTTTCGGATTTATGGGTAGGCGAGGATCTCACTAAGCCTTTGGCTTATAGCTACACATTTTCCTTGTACTGCAGATAAAGGCAAGGAATGGATTGTTTAAGGGGAGCAGAGCAGGAAAGGCAATGAGGATGTGTGTGGAAGTGCTGGTGGATAGATCTATTTAAGTTTTTGAATTATCTAAGTTATGCATGTGAACAATGTTGGACCTATGCTTATGATAATGGTCAGCTAGTATGATATCCTACTCATGTTATGTTGGTACGTTTGACTTCACATGCCATGTTAAGTGAACTAGATGCATATGGTATATGCTATGATATGAAAAAAAAACAATTATATATATATGTCTTCCGCTGCCATGAATCCATATGCATTAGTATAATTGATGTCCATGTTTTAGTGACGTCCGTCCCTCTGGGGTGGCCTTAGTGTTACCTGGAAGGGCGGGCGTTACATTATACTCCATCACTGAGCGGTTATTCTGTCGAAGACTCAGAAAATCCTGCCGACGTGTCATCTGATACGCTCGAGAAAAATACTGACTCTCGAATGCCTCCCTAAATCTCGCCTAAGTAATATGCTGCTCGCCTATAATCGAGCACTGAGTGTCCCACTAGATCTCTGCCCCATCTCGTAACTGGTAAGCAACCAGCTCAGCCTTCTCCCACTCGGAGCAGCCATGTAAAAGAATGTCCGCTCCATAGACTCTATCCAAGATTGAGCCACACTCGGATCAGTCTCCTCGCGAAATACCGTAAATCAATCTTTTCACCGACTTCGCTAAGGCCGGGATCCGTGCCAGTGCCGTAACCATATCCTTAGATATCGCTACGGAACTGGACAGAACCACTGGAGCTGATCCTATGGGTGGTACTACTGGATAAGTCGGAGTAGGTACTACTGGTGCTGCCGCATAAACTGGGGTGGGTTATGCTATTGGAACTACAGGGTAGACATAAGTATTAAAAGTACGGTGGGCAGTACCGGGTAAGAAGTAACCGGTACTACCAGTGTGGGTGCCTAGTATATAATAACCGACACAGGTATCTGTAGTAATACCGAGTACGCAGTAACAGGCATGGCTAGAGAGGGTGCCGAGTATACCGCGAGTACTACTGATGGGGGAGGTGCCTGAATATGCCGACGATGGTACCACTGGTGGTATAGTCGAGGTAGGTACCTCTGAAGTAGGAACTATCGGGGTTTGATAAGCAGACGTACCCACAATGACCTGAGGAGTCTGCCCCTGACGGACAGGCTCAACCCTAGCAGACCTCTCTGAAGACTCTATCTCAGGAGAATCTATCGGCCTCTTACGTGGTCGCCCACGTCTCGGTACCGGAACACGTGTAGGTGTCATATCTGTAAAAAAAATGTTACCCAGATATCACTGCAGGTATAAAAACTATAAAATTACCTAATTTACCTATTTGCCGTCTGGAGATGTCCTGCCGCTGCTTAGCCCCCAAATAGATCCAATAGAACCTCGTCAAAATACGTCGAAATTCCGAAACGAGAAAATCGACGGAAATCCGTAAAATCCGAACATATCTAGATAAGCACGTAAAACTCATAAGAACATACCGGTATCGCAAACGATGCTCTGATACCAAATAAATTGGTATCAGATAAACTCAAAAATCCATAACTTAGAAGCAGGTGTCATAAACCTGCTCTGATACCAAATAAATTGGTATCAGATAAAATCCCAAAAATCCTGAATGCCTAGCAAGTATCGTAACCTGCTCTGATACTAAATAAATTGGTATCAGATAAAATCCTGAAAATCCAAAATGTATAGCAAGTATCGTAACTTGCTCTGATACCAAATAAATTGATATCAGATAAACTCCAAAAATCTAGAACCCGAAACACATGTATCACAAACCTAGCTCAGATACCAAATAAATTGTCACGCCCCAGGTAGACCCTATCAGAAGAAATTTTGACAGCATCTCCCCTGTACGGGTGACAATATGAATCCAGAATACATATATTTATACCCAGGCCACACACGGCCTGAACAATACAATACAAATAAGAAACAAACCACGCAGTTTATATCAACATTCCACAGAGTTCAACATATAATCAATCCACGCAGTTTAATATAGAAAGACGATAAAGAATCCTCAAAGATATATGTAAACATCCTACTCCACTACAACGAAGAAAATAAAATCCACGAAGAAATGAGAAAATCCGCAGCGAAAAACAAAGTAGCAAATCCGAATGTTCAATGTCCACAATACAAACCCACAATACAAGTATATAAGATGCAAAAGCAAAATATAATCCGACAAAGAAAATCCTCGCGATAATGGGGCTAGTGACTGGAATATCTCCCGATGGCCTCAACCTGAAAAATAGTAACAACGGGGTGAGTTCAAAGAACTCAGCAGGTAATCCAATAGATATGTACAGCAACATATAACCACCAGTAACATCCTATGGTACAGTACACTAAACCATAGAGCCTACAGTACAGTTTCCTAACAGTACAACCTACGGTACAGTCTCTTAACAGTATAACAGATATGCATAGCTAAAATAAACTGTAATAACCAGCAATAGGTATAAAGTACAGTCTATAGCAAGAATAATAAGAAAATGCATAACTGAAATAAACTGTACTCACCTGCGAGGCTTGTGCAACTGACTATGAACATACACAAATAAAAATAGTCAGAGCAAAAGCATGTATCCTGTATGCATGTCAATCATATGCAATCACCAAAATGCATCAATCATAAAGAATGCAATCCGTGCATATGATGCAATATGACATGGTCACCCCTGACGCCAGTCAGCCGTCTCACACGCGATGGCGACACCGAGTGGGTAGGGCTGTGACACCATGCACTCTACCGTCACTACCCCTGATGAGTGACCGAGTGGACGGGATGCTGTCGGAGTACACCTATCCTCCTACCTCAGACATAGTGAGGGAGCGCAATGCTCTCATCTCCCGGTACGCGATGACGGGGAGGGATCCCGGCTGCAACCCCGCTGTATCGTGCTACCCATGAGCACCCCGGCGGTGCACCACCGAGCAACCTGCCATACACACCCTGAGTGCTGTGCCACTACCCATGCAGTGGTCACACTGTGTGCAGGCCCTCATGTAGCCGGCCGATGAGCTCAACAACAATGGAGTCGTCAATCGCCCAGCATGCAATAATGCGATATGGTGCGTGCGGCTACAATATGTCATACCTAGACATAACCTCCTCCATATGCGTAGGTGCCAATAAAACAAACGCATGTGTATAACAATGATATAAGCAACGCAAATCCAACCACATATAACAAGTATCCCCAGCAACTAATCAAGTGTAGATAAGCATTATTAATATCCATCTCTATGAACCTATATACACATGGCAAAAGATAAAGGCATCCAGTTCTAAAGTAAAGCAACTAACAGAAGAAGCATGTGATAGGTATCAACTAAGCTAAGACCAGGGAAGAGATAAATCTACCATCTACCCCTAGTAATTATATATAAACTATACATATCATAAGACAGTATCAAAAGATAAGTCAAAGGGTACCCGCCTCAAATAGCAGGTAGTATCACGCCAAATCCAACATCGAGACACCTGTCTCAAATCAAAGTCCTGTGTCAAACAAACAATATATATATTTTTTATTTAGCTAAATCTAAAATAATAGCTAAATAAAATCCCTAAAACTAAATTAGGGCAAAACCCCAATCACATAACCTTATCCTATCTAATTAAATCTAACGGTCAATTAGGATTAGTTATCAAATCCCTAATCTCCCATTAGATTAGAAATCCAACGGTTGACTAGGGTTAATTACCTTAACCCTAATTATTCCATTAGATTAATATAACCAAATAAATCTAAACATAATCACTAACTATCTAGTAATCATGTAATCCAATTCATCCTTAATTCCTACATCTTGAATAACCATCTAGAAATCAAATCACACCATGATCTACAACTAATATCGAAAATCCAATTCCTTACCTAAATTCCTAGCACTGTTCTATTGATCCACACAAAGAAATGGTGCTGTCAGGAAAGGTAGCTGCTGTTGGAGAGTTGCCGGAACTAGAAACGCTGCTGTAAACCACCTCAATGACCACAATTCCAGCATCACAGCAACACAACCTTGCTGCTAAAATCCTTCCTACTGATCGGATGAGGATAACATCTCAAGCGATCAAGAAATCAACTCCATAGAAATGGAACAAAACCTCACCTTGCTGCTATCAATCGGATCAAGCAAGAATACTACTGATCAAGCACAACCATCCTTCTAGCCTCTGCCCAGCAACTCAAGAACACCTCCCTGATACCAACATCTCCAAATCTGTGACCTAATTCAACCGAAAAGAAGATGAGGATCGGTAACAGAGAAGAAGACCTAACCTTACCTCAATCGGTTGTCTCCAAAAGGTATCACCCAATCCGATCCACCTTGAGGAGCCACGGATCGTTTTGAGAACAACTAAAGAAGGAGGAAACGAAGGGTTAATCGATCGGAGACAATGCAAACCAAGCCCTCCACCATGCCCTAGCCACCGAGCCGTCATCGTTTATACACGAGAACCGGCCAATGAAGCAATCGCTCCACCAGAAAGCTTGGACAGCGTCACCAACGTCAAGAATCTGGTGATGGTACTCAGGCGGCGTAAGAGGACGAGATCGTCGGAAACAGCCCTCTGTCGGCATTGGGGTTTCAGATCGTTTGCGTGAGAGAACAGAGAGATTGGAGCGAGAGAGAGAAAGGGCTTCGGCTAGATCGGAAGGTGTCTCGGCCGACGGTTGGACAACCGGCGCAGGCGGCTGTGATCGGTCACGAGCGGAGGCGATCGGGAATAAGAGAGGAAGAAGGGAGAAGGAAAAGCTCGGCGTTAGGGGAGGAAATAAGGTCGGGATTGGCGATGAGGGAAAAGAAAAAGGAAATATATTTATAAAACATTTCCTCACTTAAATGGGTATCCCAAAACAGGCTTTATATCCGAACCCGCAATTGATCTCCTCAAAACTTGTCATACGAACTCCGAAAAATTCCCAGAAAATTCCTAAAATTTTGAGAAAATTTTATAAGGCTATTTCTAAAATAACCCTAATTATTAAATTTTTTTGATATCTTACAGGTGGTGTATAACATAGCAGTGGCTGTAGTGTTTGTGGGGAGGAAAGGGAGAAAAAAAAAAGAAAGAGAAGGTTTCTTCAATAAAATACTAAAATTCATTTTAAATTGATTGATCTATTTTATCCTTAATCAACTCCAAATCTATCCGAGGTTGAACTAACTAATGCGGGGCATGATAGTAATTATCAATTGGGCTAATGAGAAGGCAAAATTAAGGAGACGGCCAAAAAAGAAACCATTAAAGGGAAACTTTTATTATGAATAGAGCATTAATTCCTCAAACAACTAATTAGATGTTTATATAGAATCTAAATTCTAATACTCATAAAAAGGAAACAAATTCTAATGTACAAACTCCAATTTCTATATGCTAAACACAGAAAAAAGATATAAAAAAGAAAATATTATAAACAGACTCATAATCTTAAATTCCTAAACGGACTCAAAATATATAATTATAGAAAGATAGATATTTAGAAAATACTTAAAATATCGAAACTACCTAAAAGAAAATAAACCCCAAAAATTACCAAAAAAATAAAAATAAAAATTATTAAAAACATTTATAAAAATCTTTGAATCCTCTTATATCAGCCACCTTGGGTTGGAAAAAGTCATCCTGTTTGGATTTCCTACTCGACATCCAAGC
Source organism: Zingiber officinale (assembly GCF_018446385.1). Taxonomy (NCBI): domain Eukaryota; kingdom Viridiplantae; phylum Streptophyta; class Magnoliopsida; order Zingiberales; family Zingiberaceae; genus Zingiber; species Zingiber officinale. The sequence continues at coordinate 47,499,802 of NC_055986.1, forward strand.
TTCTGACATCTAGTGCTTCCTCAAATGTCATGTCCTCTAGCCCCATTGACCTGCTAGATATCCGGTCCTCCAAACCCATCTATACTTCCTACCTTGTGACTTTAATTTGCCAAGTCTTCTACCTAGTATCTGATCCAGCTGACCTGCTAGGCTTTTCCTTTTCCTAATATTCACTAGGGCTTTTCCTTTATCAAGTATCACTTGGACATTCTAGTTGACCTACCTGCACACTCAGTAAACTTTCATTAAATAAAAATATGCCTTAATTTTGAACCTTTTCCAATTATAAAAAATCTAGTTCCTTCAACACCAATAAAATGATCATCAGAGGAGTCAAAAGAGGAAGAATAAGCTCAATCCTTCCTCCTAACACAACCGGCAATAGAACAAGCATCTAAGACCGAATATGAACTCAAGTTTGAGTCAAAATTTGAATCAAAGTTTGAGATAAGCCATAGATCTAAATATACTTTCCTGACAAGCCCAATAATGAGGTAGTCTCTCCCTTAGTTAATAAGTTATATACTATCATTTGTAATTTGTTTTGAAATTAGCCAAATCAAATATCTAGGTCAAGTCACTCTAAAAGAAAGTAGAAGTCCTTAAGGATAAGACTACCCTAAGCACTTCAAATGAATAAGTTCAAAATGGAACTTCAACACAAGTCCAACAACTTGAGTAATAAAATTCCTTTGAAAATTGAAGTTGAAGAACTAAAAGGATCATTAAAATGGTTAACTTCGATCTCCAAGTCCCTTAATATATTACTCAAAACACAAAGGTTCATATACAATTGATCGTCACACGCTTATAAGCCTAAGAAATGATTCAAAATCATATCTATTATTAGTTAATGAACTGCTAGAAATCAAGTCTAACCATGGGTCCCTATTTGGTGCATTTAGTTGAGAGAAATTAACTGAAGCTACCTTGCCACATCCTAAACTAGTTTGACCTAAATTTTTCAATAAGTAGGTTAAAAATATAATTTTAGTTCCCCGAAGTTTCCGAGCTCACCAAAGTTCGCCACGTTTTCTAAGAACAGTTGGAACATGGAGGAAAAGAAGAGTTATCGAGATAGCCTCGATCTCTCTCTTATAACCTCTCGATATCCTCACCAACCCGTGAACCCGCAAAAAAAGAACAACACGGTTCGAAGAACTCAGCCGTTGTCATCACAATGGTTAGTCCGGACCGATCAGCCCAACTGACCGTCCACACTATCCATGACGGGCCACCCAGCTATGTCCTCGATTTGGTTCAGAGGAGTCCGATTCCGTCCCTCAGACGATACGGCCTTTCTCCTTCTTCTCTCTTGTTGCTTCACGATCGGTATTCGTGATCGAGATAATCCTGAAGCATTCTGTTTGATTACCGACGGTCGCCACCGATCACAGTATCCACGGATCGGTCCCAGATCGATCCAGAGCTTGGTTTTTGCCCAAACCAAGTCCCAAACCTTCCAAACCAACATCCGGTCAACCTTGACCTGTTGGTACATCATGCTTAGCATCCGGTCACTTCCTTGACCTGCTAAGATTCCCTACCAAGTGTTCGGTCAATCCCTTTGACCCACTTGGACTTTTCTCTTCGTGTCAAGTATCCGGTCACTCCCTTGACCTACTTGACCTTCTCAACACCAGATGTCCGATCACCCTTGATCCATCTGGATTTTCCCTTGCCCGGCTTCACTCACCAGGACTTTCACCTAGCTTCACTCACTAGGGTTTTCACCTGGCTTCACTCACCAGGATTTCCAATCTGCCCGGCTTCACTCACCGGGACTTTCCCACTGCCTGGCTTCACTCACCAGGACTTTCCAACTGCCTGGCTTCACTCACCAGGACTTTCCAACTGCCTGGCTTCACTCACCAGGACTTTCCACATCCGGTCCAGAGAACGAGCTACCGAGCCCTCTCTGACCACAGTTCGGAGAACGAGCTACCGAGCCCTCTCCGACTTCCATCCGGTCCAGAGAACGAGCTCCCGAGCCCTCTCTGACCACAGTCCGGAGAACGAGCTACCGAGCCCTCTCTGACTTCCCATGTGCCAAGCTTCCATACTTGGACTTCTCCGTGCCAAGTCTCCATACTTGGACTTTTCCCGTGCCAAGCTCCCTGCTTGGACTTTTCACCATGCCAAACTCCCTGCTTGGACTTTTCCCGTGCCAAGCTCCCTGCTTGGACTTTTCCGAGTCAGGTCAACTCACCTCGGGTCAACCAGGTCAACCTTGACCACGGGTTGCACCCACCATCTTCCAAGCTTGCTCTCGTCAAACATCAAACTACAACTCGAGTCTGGTCAACCAGGTCAACCTTGACCTAAGGTTGCACCAACAATCTCCCATCATGTTCTCGTCAAACATCAAAATATAACTCGAGTCAGGTCAACTTGAGTCGGGTCAACCAGGTCAACCTTGACCTAAGGTTGCACCAACAGTTATGTCCAGGTATGACATATTGTTGCCGCACGTACCATATCGCATGATTGCATGTTGGGCTATTGACGACTCCATTATTGTTGAGCTCATCGGCCGGCTACATGAGGGCCTGCACGCAGCGTGACCACTGCATGGGTAGTGGCACAGCACTCACGGTGTGTATGGCAGGTTGCTCGGTGCAACGCCGGGTGCTCGTGCGAAGCACATCACGGGGTTGCGCCGGATCCCTCCCCGCCATCGTCCGGAGATGAGAGTATCAGCCCTCACTGTACGTTCTGAGGTAGGAGGATGTGTACTCCAAAGATCCCGCCCACTCGGCCACTCATCGGGGTAGTGACGGAGAGTGCAGGTGTCACAACCCTACCCACTCGGTTGGCCATCGATCGAGATGACTTATCGGGCAGTATGTAATATTGCATCATATGCACGGATTGCATTCATTATGATTGATACATTTTGGTGATTGCATATGATCGACATCCATACAGGATACATGTTTTTGCTCTGACTATTTTTATTTGTGTTTGTTCACAGTCAGTTGCACAAGCCTTGTAGGTGAGTACAGTTTATTTCAATTTTGTATTTTCTTATTATTCTGGCTATAGACTGTACATTATGCCTATTGCTGGTTATTACAGTTTATTTTAGCTATGCATATCTGTTATACTGTTAGGAGACTGTACCGTAGGTTGTACTGTTAGGAAACTGTACTGTAGGCTCTATGGTTTAGTGTACTGTACCATAGGATGTTACTGGTGGTTATATGTTGCTGTACATATCTATTGGATTACCTGCTGAGTTCTTTGAACTCACCCCATTGTTACTATTTTTCAGGTTGAGGCCGTCGGGAGATATTCCAGTCGCTAGCCCCATTATCGCGAGGATTTTCTTTGTCGGATTATATTTTGCTTTTGCATCTTATATACTTGTATTGTGGGTTTGTATTGTGGACATTGAACATTCGGGTTTGCTACTTTATTTTTCGCTGCGGATTTTCTCATTTCTTCGTGGATTTTGTTTTCTTCGTTGTAGTGGAGTAGGATGTTTACATATATCTTTGAGGATTCTTTATCGTCTTTCTATATTAAACTGCGTGGATTGCTTATATGTTGAACTGTGTGGAATGTTGATATAAACTGCGTGGTTTGTTTCTTATTTGTATTGTATTGTTCCGGCCGTGTGTGACCGAGGTATAGATATATGTATTCTGGATTCATATTGTCACCCGTACAGGGGAGATGTTGTAGAAATTTCTTCTGACAGGGACTACCTGGGGCGTGACACCACCGTTGTGCCTTCACCTATCCCTCTCTTTTATTTTCCCTTCATCTTCTTTTCCATTTCCTCCTTATTCTATTCACCAATGGCAATAAACCTAGAGTTTTTTTCTCAAGCAAAAAAGCTCTCTTTTCTTCTCCTTTATCTTCTCACACAAGCAAGAAATGTAACATCACCTATTGCCCTCTTCCAAAAGCAAGCTTAGCCCTCAGCCCTCGTATCTTCATCCGCTTCTCATATTTTCACTATGTGTATTTTTTTGATAGACTTAGCCATTGTTTACTTCAACAATTATTAATTACGAAGTAATATATGATAATTATTTGGGTTATAAAATTGATGAAGTAAATATCATTTTAGACTATGTAGGTTAAAAAATACAAGCATCACTTCTAATTTTAAGTAACAATTTACTTCATAATATTTTTGTCATAAAGTAGTAAGTCACAAAATAAAATATATAATCTCTAAGTGTTAAAGTAATAAGTTTGAACCAGTTGAAATACTAAGTCTATGGCGAGGAGAATGACGAGAGGAAATGTTGATTTTATAAAAATAAAAGAGAAAGAAAGAATGAAGTGGATTTGAAAAAGTTGTATTTTTTTTAAAAAAAAGTTATGCCGACTCACTACAAGGACTTTCTGTAAAGTTCTGTAAGAAAATATTCATTAACAATTTTGTATATAGTATTATTTCTAAAAGTGTATATTATATATAATATGTTTCCTATAATTATATAACTGATATACATAACAAAATTATATACTCGATAAATATTACATTCTTTCTATATATAGGACAATACATAATTGAAAAGTAGATAAAAATAGTAAGCTTTCTAAAAGTGTATGACCACTTTGCTACTAATTATAGGATCGGTTATGTTATTGGTTATATTTCCTTTTAATTGTATTCTCCTATTTTCACTTCACGGAACAATATATATACTGATCTTGCACCACTATTACAATTACACAATAAATATAAAATACAAAAAACTCAAAAGTTAATTAGTACTACATAATGTCTCGAGTTTCAATTCTTTGTGTATTTCTTTTGTTTACAACTATATGCCTTGCAAGTAAGTAAACACCATTTAAATATTCCATGCAAATTTTATTGAATTTATTTGTTACATATTGTTCATATATCCTAATGTTGACTATTCTTTTTTGGTTAAAATTATAGATCGCTCTGATGCTGCCAATTGTTGTTCGGAATATAAAAAATGGGGTGATAGACAACAAACAAGTTGTAGAGGTGCTAGTGATACTAGTGCGTGCAACACTTGGTGTTCAAATTCATGTAGAGGAGGGGAATGCAAAGTACGAAATGGACAACAAGTTTGTCATTGTTATTGTTAATCATAGCGTAAAGATGGAGAATAAATTATATCATCCATCTTGATTGGTGAAATAAAATTTGATACTACATGTATTTTTATTTATTTAAATTGTATACATATTATAAAAATAATGTATATATTGAAGAAAATGTTATATATATGTAGAATTATCATCGCTAGAGGGATGAATTGTCATTTACATTTTCATTGACTATTTAACACATGAAGAGTTTGAACAATTTAAATATATATAAATAAAATAAGTAGTGTACAAATGAAAGGAACAAAACAACATATTAACATGATTTGATACACAAGTTCCAACCCCATGACCTATAACTCTTCGGTGGATGAACTCTGATGATACTTTTTATTTTCTCCTTTCTAGACACCTTGTGGACAACCTAAGTTCCTCTGCATGAATCCTAATGTCAGTGCTAGGGGTGCTAGAGGAATCTAGCTCAATGGCTCTTCTCTTAATCCTACCAACATAAATAAATGATTTATTTTACCATAATAATGACAAGTTAAGTTTAGAGTGTACCAAAACATTTTTTAGACAACTAAAATAGGAACTAATTACCAAGGCTATGCAAGACTAGACCGAAATCAAAAATGGGGATGAAACAGCTCGGAAACAGGCTTTGGAGGTGCCTGGAGTTGAAGCCTCGGGTCCCCCTTCTAAAATCATATCTATGCACCCAAAGGTGTTCCATGAGCTTGAATCATCTTTGTCAGGTTTCTGTGTGGCAACATTTCTGGGAACTTTGAGGATGTTGAGGCGCCTTCATTCCAAACGACGACGTTTTAGGTAGGCTTTTTGGGCGGGATTTTGTGGGCTTCCTGGACTAGGGTGCGGGTGCCTAAATTTTAAAAAATTTGAAATTTCAAAATGGTTTCGGCACATGGATCTATTACAGGTGCTTATATCGATAATCTTTTTATTTCAAAAAATTAACTTAATTTTGAAAATTCTATATTTTCGCACTTACAATGGTTCTTGAATAGAATTTAATTTATAATGTTTTGATCAATTTTACCTTAGTCTCCATTTCACCCATTTCTAGATTATTAATCGAGTTAACCTATAGGTTTGGTGAAATGGTTTTCTATTTTACTTGAAGAGAATTAGTTTGAATTTTAAATCTAATTTGACCTTGTATTAGATTTAGGTTTGGCCATTAATTAGTTAAATACACATTTCAAAAATTGAATTACAAGTTGTGGTAAGGCATAATGACCTTTTTTGATATTGGAGAAGCAACCACCTCCTTAAATAAAGTCTTTTTAAGAAATTATATTTTTAACCTACTTATTGAAAAATTAGGGTCTAACTAGTTTAGGATGTGACGAGGTAGTTTCAGTTAATTTCTCTCAACTAAGTGCACCAAATAGGATAATCCATACCCAACTTGGATACACTTATTCTTTGCATCCTAATATAATATCGTCTCACCACATCCTAACACTAGGTTGTTAAGTATCAAATTAACTATTTTCTTACATAGCCATGCTAAGTTAAGTAAAAAATAAACTAAGGATGAATAATAAAAGTAACAAATGAAACAATCGTGCAATTTTATCTTACATTAAAATTATTTTTTCTATTAGTTCTCTCTGAATCATAACTTTGATATGGTTTATCTAGGTAATGAATATAACTATTGTGGATTCAATATTGATTTAGTCCAACTTAAATACTCATGATTGATTTAGGGACCCATGGTTAGACTTGATTTCTAGCAGTTCATTAACTAATAATAGATATGATTTTGAAAGGTTTCTTAGACTGATAAGCGTGTGAAGATCAATTGTATATGATCCTTTGTGTTTCGAGTAATATATTAAGGGACTTGGAGATCGAAGTTAAACATTTTAATGATCCTTTTAGTTCTTCAACTCTAATTTTCAAAGGAATTTTATTACTCAAGTTGTTGGACTTGTGTTGAAGTTCCATTTTGAACTTATTCATTTGAAGTGCTAAGGGTAGTCTTATACTTAAGGACTTCTACCTTCTTTTAGAGTGACTTGACCTAGATATTGGATTTGGCTAATTTCAAAACAAATTACAAATGATAGTATATAACTTATTAACTAAGGGAGAGATTACCTCATTATTGGGCTTGTCAGGAAAGTATATTTAGATCTATGGCTTATCTCAAACTTTGATTCAAATTTTTACTCAAACTTGAGTTCATATTCGGTCTTAGCCACTTGTTCTATTGCCGGTTGTGTTAGGAGGTTGGATTGAGCTTATTCTTCCTCTTTTGACTCCTCTGATGATCATTTTATTGGTGTTGAAGGAACTAGATTTTTGATAATTGGAAAAAGTTCAAAATTAAGGCTTATTTTTATTTAATGAAAGTTTACTGAGTGTGCAGGTAGGTCAACTAGAATGTCCAAGTGATACTTGATAAAGGAAAAGCCCTTGTGAATATTAGGAAAAGGAAAAGCCTAGCAGTTCAGTTGGATCAGATACTAGGTAGAAGGCTTGGCAAATTAAAGTCACAAGTCAGGAAGTATAGATGGGTTTGGAGGACCGAACGTCTAGTAGGTCAATGGGGCTAGAGGACATGACATTTGAGGAAGCACTAGACATCGGAAGATTAGATGCTGAGCAGGAAATCCAAATAGGATGACTTTTTCCAAACCAAGGTGGCTGATATAAGAGGATTCAAAGGTTTCTATAAATGTTTTTTTCATAATTTTGATTTTTTTTAATTTTTGGGTTTTATTTTATTTTAGGTAGTTTTGATATTTTAAGTATTTTCAAAATATCTATCTTTCTATAATTATATATTTTGAGTCTGTTTAAGAATTTTAGATTATGAGTCTGTTAATTAAATTTTCATTTTTATATCTTTTTTCTGTGTTTAGAAGATAGAAATTGGAGTTTGTACATTAGAATTTCTTCCCTTTTTTATGGGTATTAGAATTTAGAGTCTATATAAAAATCTAATTAATTGTTTGAGGAATTAATGCTCTATTCATAATAAAAGGTTCCCTTTAGTGGTTTCTTTTTTGGCCGCATCCTTAATTCTGTCTTCTCATTAGCCCAAATGATAATTACTATCCTGCCCCGCGTTAGTTAGTTCAACTTCGGATAGATTTGCAGTGGATTAAGGATGATTAAGGATAAAACAGATTCGATCGGTTTAAAATGAATTATGGTATTTTCTTGAAGAAACCTTCTCTTTCCTTTTTTTTCTCCCTTTCCTCCCCACATACTCTACAGCCGCTGCTATGTTATACACCACTGTTGTGCCTTCGCCTATCCCTCTCTTTTATTTTCCCTTCATCTTCTTTTACATTTCCTCCTTATTCTCTTCACCAATGGCAATAAACCTAGAGTTTTTCCACAAGCTCAAAAGCTCTCTTTTCTTCTCCTTTATCTTCTCACATAAGCAATAAATGTAACATCACCTGTTACCCTCTTCCAACAACAAGCGTAGCCCTTAGCACTCGTATCTTCATCCGCTTCGGATATTTTCACTATGTGTATTTTTTTGATAGACTTTACCATTGTTTACTTCGACAATTATTAACATACACACACAACATATAACATATTCAACAGCCCACACGGGTGGATATAAGCACAACCATGTAGTATAATAAGCTCACACGGCTAAAAGTAAATACACAACCATGCAGTATAATAAGAGCCCACACGGCTAAAAGTAAACGCAGCAGAAAATGTAACGACCGCCTGACTGAAACCCTAACTTAGAGCACAAGCGTTACTTTTTTTTCTATATATACCTTCTAAGGACATTGTTATTTGCACTTCGCTCGATTCAAGCCCACACGGCTGAAAGTAAATACACAACCATGCAGTATAATAAGAGCCCACATGGCTAAAAGTAAACGCAGCAGAAAATGTAACGACCGCCTGACTGAAACACTAACTTAGAGCACAGGCGTTACTTTTTTTTTCTATATATACCTTCTAAGGACATTGTTATTTGCACTTCGCTCGATTCAGAAATCTAGTCTGAACTTGTTTCGACTGTTAAGCCATAGTTTTGATCGAAGCAGAGCTGAGAGGAACTCTATAGTTGCTGAGGGGTCTAGGTCGTGTGACCCTAACCAGCCCTGTGGCCCTACCCGTGAAGAGGCATGTTATGGCCGTGTAGTGATGACCGGCCGTGTGGCCTTACCAGTCCCAAGTTTGGGCACGGCCGTGTGTGCCACACGGCCGTGTAAGGCCTCCCCTACTGGAGTAGGGCACGACCGTGTGGCTTCCACACGACCATGTCACCTGGGCAGTGAGGAAGTGGGGCACGGCCGTGTGGCTCACACGGCCATGTCACCTCGGCTGTGACGAAGGGGTGTACGACCATGTGAAACCACACGGCTGTGCCATTTTACCCGAGAAGAAGAGGTGCGCGGCCATGTGCTTCACACGACCGTGTCACCTTGACCGAGACCATGAGGAATGCATGGCCGTGTAAAGCAACATGGCTGTGTCACTCTGGCCGACAAGAAGAGGTGCACGACCGTGTGAAACCACACGGCCATAGCACCCTGGCCGAGAGGGAGTAGGTGATGGTCGTGTGAATCCACACGGCCATGTCACCCTGGCCGAGAGGGAGCAGGTGATGGTCGTGTGAACCCACACGACCATGTCACAGGCCGTGCAGGGGGTCACACACAGCACTACAAAGGAGGTGGGTTCTCCCCATTGTACTCCCTCTTGGCTTACCGTTCTCTCCCATTTCTTTAGGAAGAGTCTTTGACATGCTAATTACTAACAAACTGTCAATTTCATCATACACAATTCTTAATAGTATTTTTATACAAAGCAGGATAAGAAAATAGGTCCATCAGTACCAAAATCTAACATATTCCATGCACTAGTATGTTCCATGATCACTTCCCACTGTTCCATCACACACACCAGCAAACATTGCTCCTGCTGCCCTCCTTACTCGAGCTTTCCTTTACCTTTATCTACAGTATAAGGAAAGTAGTCTCACTTCTTAATTATGAAGTAATATATGATAATTATTTGGGTTATAAAATTGATGAAGTAAATATCATTTTAGACTATGTTGGTTAAAAAATACAAGTCTCACTTCTAATTTTAAGTAACATTTTACTTCATAATATTTTTGTCATAAAGTAGTAAGTCAAAAAATAAAATTTATAATTTCTAAGTGCTAAAGTAATAAGTTTGACCCAGTTAAAATAGTAAGTCTATGGCAAGGAGAATGAAGAGAGGAAATGTTGATTTTATAAAAATAAAAGAGAAAGAAACAATGACGTGGATTTGAAAAAGTTGTATTTAAAAAAAAAAAGTTATGCAGACTCACTACGAGGACTGTTTGCAATGTTCTGTAGCAAAATGTTTGTTAACAATTTTGTATATAGTATTATTTCTAAAAGTGTATAGTATATATAATATGTTTCCTATAATTAAATAATTGATATACATAACAAAATTATATACTCGATAAATATTACATTCTTTCTATATATAGGACAATACATAATTGAAAAGTAGATAAAAATAGTAAGCTTTCTAAAATTGTATGACCACTTTGCTACTAATTATAGGATTGATTATGTTATTTGTTATATTTTCTTTTAATTGTATTCTCCTATTTTCACTTCACGGAACAATATATATACTGATCTTGCACCACTATTACAATTACACAATAAATATAAAATACAAAAAACTCAAAAGTTAATTAGTACTACATAATGTCTCGAGTTTAAATTCTTTGTGTATTTCTTTTGTTTACAACTATATGCCTTGCAAGTAAGTAAACACCCTTTAAATATTCCATGCAAATTTTATTGAATTTATTTGTTACATATTGTTCATATATCCTAATGTTGACTATTCTTTTTTGGTTAAAATTATAGATCGCTCTGATGCTACCAATTGTTGTTCGGAATATAAAAAATGGGGTGATAGACAACAAACAAGTTGTAGAGGTGCTACTGATACTAGTGCGTGCAACACTTGGTGTTCAAATTCATGTAGAGGAGGGGAATGTAAAGTACGAAATGGACAACAAGTTTGTCATTGTTATTGTTAATCATAGTGTAAAGATGGAGAATAAATTATATCATCCATCTTGATTGGTGAAATAAAATTTGATACTACATATATTTTTATTTATTTAAATTGTATACATATTATAAAAATAATGTATATATTGAAGAAAATGTTATATATATGTAGAATTATCATCGCTAGAGGGATGAATTGTCATTTACATTTTCATTGACTATTTAACACATGAAGAGTTTGAACAATTTAAATATATATAAATAAAATAAGTAGTGTACAAATGAAAGGAACAAAACAACATATTAACATGATTTGATACACAAGTTCCAACTCCACGACCTATAACTCTTCGGTGGATGAACTCTGATGATACTTTTTATTTTCTCCTTTCTAGACACCTTGTGGACAACCTAAGTTCCTCTGCACGGAACCTAATGTCAGTGCTAGGGGTGCTAGAGGAATCAAGCTCAGTGGCTTTTCTCTTAATCCTACCAACATAAATAAATGATTTATTTTTACCATAATAATGACAAGTTAAGTTTAGAGTGTACCAAAACATTTTTTGGACAACTAAAATAGGAACTAATTACCAAGGCTATGCAAGACTAGACCGAAATAAAAAATGGGGATGAAACAGCTCGGAAACAGGCTTTGGAGGTGCCTGGAGTTGAAGCCTCGGGTCCCCCTTCTAAAATCATATCTATGCACCCAAAGGTGTTCCATGAGCTTGAACCATCTTTGTCAGGTTTCTGTGTGGCAACATTTCTAGGAACTTTGAGGATGTTGAGGCGCCTTTATCCCAAACGACGACGTTTTAGGTAGGCTTTTTGGGCAAGATTTTGTGGGCTTCCTGGACTAGGGTGCGGGTGCCTAAATTTTAAAAAATTTGAAACTTCAAAATGGTTTCGGCACATGGATCTATTCCTGGCACTTATATCGATAATCTTTTTTTTTCAAAAAATTAACTTAATTTTGAAAATTCTATATTTTCGCACTTACAATGGTTCTTGAATAGAATTTAATTTATAATGTTTTGATCAATTTTACCTTAGTCTCTATTTCACCCATTTCTAGATTATTAATCGAGTTAACCCATTGGTTTGGTGAAATGGTTTTCTATTTTACTTGAAGAGAATTAGTTTGAATTTTAAATCTAATTTGACCTTGTATTAGATTTAGGTTTGGCTATTAATTAGTTAAATACACATTTCAAAAATTGACTTACAAGTTGTGGTAAGGCATAATGACCTTTTTTGATATTGGAGAAGCAACCACCTCCTTAAATAAAGTCTTTTTAAGAAATTATATTTTTAACCTACTTATTGAAAAATTTAGGGTCTAACTAGTTTAGGATGTGGCAAGGTAGTTTCAGTTAATTTCTCTCAACTAAGTGCACCAAATAGGATAATCCATACCCAACTTGGATACACTTATTCTTTGCATCCTAATATAATATCGTCTCACCACATCCTAACACTAGGTTGTTAAGTATCAAATTAACTATTTTCTTACCTAGCCATGCTAAGTTAAGTAAAAAATAAACTACAGATGCATAATAAAAGTAACAAATGAAACAATCTTGCAATTTTATCTTACAATAAAATTATTTTTTCTATTGGTTCTCTCTAAATCATAACTTTGATATGGTTTATCTAGGTAATGAATTTAACTATTGTGGATTCAATATTGATTTAGTCCTGTAACACCCATAAATTCCGTTTCCTCCAAAAGAGCAAAAAGAAATAGAAGAAGAGAAAATAAATAAAAATATATATGTAAATGACCCGGGCTAGGATTTGAACCCTAGACCCTTGATTTAAGATTGGTTTAAGTAGCCATTAGGTGGAGGTAAAGCATCACATTCGAAATAGAAAACTATTTATTATATGTTGATTATGGGTGAAGGGATGCTTCAACTTCCACTTTGTATAAAAGGGGAAGGGAAGAGAAGAAAACCTAACTTTGCATCTTCTCTTCTCCTCTCTAGCCTAACCTCCTCTTCCCCCTCTTGTAGTTTTTGGCCAAGAACCCTTGGGTTCCCAAGGTTCTAAGTTCTTCAAGGGGAGAATCTAAGAGGAGGGTTTTGACAAGGATTAGGACGCACGGAATGGGTGTCTTGGAGATTAAGGTTACAAGAGAGGATTGTTTTCCCCAACACCCTATAATTGTAAGATCTAGCGAATGGAGGTAAGTACTGCTCACCTGCAGTATAAGTTGTTTCAATGTTGCATATTGTGATATGTTTTTATGCATGTAAAGAAGATACATGTTGTGTTATGTTTATGCATCTTAAAGAAGATATATGTTATGATATATAAGATGTCCTCTGAAGTTCTGGGATTAATAGCATGTTTGGAGTATCTTGAATTGCTTCCCATATAGTTTTGGGGCCAAGAAGCATATTCAAAGTGCCCTAAAGTGATTCCCTATCAGTGTAGAGGATTAAGCGCACATAAGGTGCTTGTTTAAATGACAAGTAAGTGCAACTATAAGAAAGTGATATATAAAAGAAAGTATTTTACTTTAAAGTGGCATGCATTAGACACAAGGTCCAAGGGTGGGCTCCTAGATCGCCCCTGGGCCCCTAGATCACCTAGTAGTACCTTAATAGGTTCAGAATTAGCTACCTCGAATCTTATTAAGGATGCACATAAAGTGGTACAATGTAGGGCCCAAGCAAGTTTATTATTCTTTTCACTACTTATGTAATACAAAGTTTACAAACTTTGTTGTTTGTCTTAGTGGAAGTTTTCCTAAGGTTGAGAACCTGAGTTATTAAGTGCAGCATTGATGAACTCTATAATATGCCAAGATTCCTGTTTTCATTACATTACTAGCATGATTTTAAGTTGATGTTTTGCATGATAAACCTATTTAAAAATGCATGCCATGTACAGATTTCCAAATTACTGTCAAGTGTGAGTTTTATGTTTTCCCAAGGAATTTTGAAAGTATGTTCCTTCTTTTTATGCTTGTTTTATGAGTAGATGGTACTTACTAAGCATTCGCTTATAGATTTCCATTTCCTTATACTGTAGATAAAGGTAAAGGAAAGCTCGAGTAGGAGGAGGCAGCAGGAGCAATGTTTTGTGGGTGTGTGACGGAATAGTGGAAGGAACTGGGAACTTGTTATTATCAGTTTGGAATATGTTAGAACTTGATGCTAAATCATGTTTGAACTTTCTATTATCAGTTTGGCAATAATGTGAGTGGCAAAGAGGAAAGATCTAGGGTCTCCCCAATGGGGAGGATCCCTTTTCAAGCAATGAAAGAGAATCGTAACCCAAAGACGAGTATAAAGGGGAGAACAACCCCTTGTTGTAGAGCAGGGTGTGACCCCCCACACGGCCCGTGACACGGCCGTGTGGATTCACACGCCCAAGCACCTCTCCCTCTCAGCCAAGGAGACATGACTGTGTGGATTCACATGATCGTGCATCTCTCCTTCTCGGCCAAGGTGACACGGTTGTGTGGATTCACACGGTCGAGCACCTCTCCCTCTCGGCCAAGGAGACACGGCCGTGTGGATTCACACGGGCGTGCCTCTCTCCCTCTCGGCCATGGTTACACGGCCGTGTGGATTCACACGGCTATCCACCTCTTCCTCTTGGCCAAGGTGACATGGTTGTGTAGATTCACACGGTCGTGCACTACCAAGGTGACACCGCCGGTCATTGCCACACGGCCAGGTAGCACTCCTTCTCGAGTAAGGCTACACGGTCGGTCAGGGCCACACGGCCCAGACCCATTAAAAGCTCTAGACTCTCTTCCAGCTCTGCTTGGCTCCAAGTTACGTCCTATCAGTCGAAACAAATTTAGGGTAGGTCTCTAAACCGTACAGTATATAATATAAGTATAAAATTAAAAAAATAATAATTAAAGAGTAATGTTTGCCCTATAAGGTAAGTACTATTTAAGGATGGGGCCGTTACAGTTTAGTATCAGAGCAAGTTCCATCCTTCCGCAACACACACATGAAGCATTGATCTAGTAGTTTCAAAGTAAGAAAGCACCCTCTCACAACTTTTATGCATTTTATTTCTATTATGATTAGTAAGAACTGTTGTTAAGATTAAGCATGCTTATACATGAAAGTGCTAATAAGTGCTAATGATTGCAAGTAAGAATGAGAGCATGCTTATACATGAAAGTGCTAATAATAGCAAGTAAGAATGATGATGGGCTGATGTATGTCTCACTGGTTGGGTTATGAATATGTAGATGGCTAGAGGATAGCCAACTAGACAGCCGAGAGTTAATAAAGCTCAGCCTGAGACAAATGAGTCTGCACCACCAGCCAACTTTTAAGAAGTAGTAACTCAATTACAGAGACAATTGGCAAAACAACAGCAGGTCATAGCCACCCTGACTGTTAACCCAGCAAGCTTCTCCTGTAGTCCCACCGGAAGCTAATGTGGTGGCATCAATTGCGGCCGAGGCTCCATCAGTTCCACCTGCAGCCCCTACAAGGGTAGTGAGGCAGGAAGCATACCTTATCCAGTGGCAGAAGCTGAAAGAAGAGAATTTCTCTGGCACCAATGAACCATGGGATGATCAGGCATGGTTCAAAACCCTAGAGAGCATAATGGAGTTACTGGACTGGCCGGAGGTAGATAAGATAAAGTGCGCTTCCTTCTGCCTCACTGGTGATTCAAGAATATGGTGGGAATGGGTGAAGGCAAAAAGAATAGTGAATCAAATGACCTAGTCTGACTTCGAGATTGAGTTCTTCGAAGAGTTCTTTCATATGCGACTCACGAACAAATATTACGATGAGTTCACAGAATTCTGACAAGGAAGTTTATCAGTGGATGAAGCTGTGAAGAAATTCAATAGGCTGGCTCGTCTATGCCCTGAGTTAGTCAGTACAGAACGAGAAAGGGTAAGGCTAATGCTAAAGATGCTGAGGCTAGATATAGCTCTGAATGTAGCTGGCGGAATTAATAGACCGCAGACTACAGAGGAGCTTATTAATAGTGCCCTGATCACGGAGGATTACCTGAATAGCATCAAGTAGCAGAAGCCAGTACTGATTGAGAATAAAAGTCAAGGGAGTTCTGCCACTCAGAAACCCCAGGGCCAAGGTCCAACCTAGAAGGGGAGCTCCAAGAGGAAGCAGTGGAGTAATAAATAAGGAGTATTCGTAAGCAAGCAGCCTAAGTATGCTACGTGTCTCACGTGTGGGAAGATGCATCCGAGAATCTGTCGCAAGGGCACTAGTGCCTTTTATACGTGTGGTCAAGAGGGGCATATTGTTGGTTGCTACTGGGAATATCATACCGGTTCCCCTATACAAAAATTTTATACAAGTCCTGAACCATTCCTAAAAACCTATTGTGTTATTTAGAAATTAAATTAGGAATTACAAACAGAACTTAACATTATTGATTCCAAATTTAACTCATCTGTTCTTAGAGGTTTAGACTTGGATCTCAAACGATACTTAACATTATTGATCAAAATTTACCCATGTTACAAATTCAATTAAATATTAATTTTAGAGATTGGCTTCCAGGTTAAACATGGCGAGACACTAGGCCTTCTTGGGTATGGGAGCATCCACCACTTCCTAGACAAAATCTTTCAATGAAATTTAATATTTAATTTCCTTATAGTTGTTGGTTGCTATGCGGAATATCATACTGGTTCCCCTGTATAAACATTTTGTACATGTCCTGAACCTTTACTAACAACCTATTGTGTTCTTTAGAAATTAAATTAGGAATTACAAACGGAACTTAACATTATTGATCCAAATCGACCCATGTAATAAATTCAATTAAATATTAATTTCTAAAATTGGCTTCCAAGACTGCAAGGCGAGGTACTAGGCCTTCTTGGGTATGGGATCATCCTCCCCCGCCTAGATAAAGCCTTTTAAAGAAATTTAATATTTAATTTCCTTATATAACCCTAGGTTTAACCAAATAGAACAATCGAATCACAAATTCAAAAAACAAAAAAAAACACAAACTCGAATCACAAATTTGAAATCTAGAATCATATGCCTCTTGTGTTTGGAATTCATACAAAGAAAACTAGTATGATGCGGAAAACAATTACTAGTTATACCTTTCTTTGTAAGCAACAACCTCTTGATCTTCTATTGTATTCCTCTTCTTATCTCGGATGTTGTGTGGGCAATGATCTACCGAGATGAGAATCCACCAAGCATCCTTCTTCTTTCTTCTAAGTTTCGGCCAAGCAACCTTCTCCAAGAGATAGCAAGTCTTGGCCACCAACCAAGATCCAAGGAAAACAAGGAAACAAAACCTTCTTTCTCTCCTTCTTTACCAATCAAATCCGGCCACCAAAACAAGCTCCAAGAGGATGATAGGTTCGGCCACTAGAAGAAGAGAGGAAGAGATGATAGGGCCGGCCACCACCAAGGAAGAAAAAAAGAGGAAAATAGAAGAGAGTGGTTTCATGAAGGCACCCCTACCTTCTATTGTATATTCCTTGGTCTTGGTAAATTAGAAAATTTAATTATAATTAAAATATCATTATATTCCTTTCCATAGGTTAATAAGGAAAATTTAATTAAAAATTCCTTTTAACCCATACTATGGCCGGCCACATCACATGCTCCAAATAAGGCAAGTTTTAAACACAAAATTAAAACTTCCTTATTTGTTTATGGAAATTTTTAAAATAAAAATTTCTCTATTAATTTTCCCTTCATGGTTGGTTATAAAAGGAAATTTTATAAATTAAAATTTCTCTATTAAAATATGTGGATGATTTCTAATATGGGGTAGATTTCATGGGTCCCCGATAAGGAAGGGAAAGGAGATGACCAAACAGAGAAGATAGGTAAATATCGGCCGGGATATACCTCAGGAGAGGTAGACCAATATCGACCGAGACATGCCTTTAAGAAGCTAGGCCAATATCGGCCGACATATACCTCAAGAGAGGTAGGCCAATATCGGCCGGGATATGCCTCCAAGGAGGAAGACCCATATCAATCAGCATATACCTCAAAGGAGGTATATCAATATCGACCGAGACATGCCTTTAAGAAGGTAGGACAATATCGGTCGGCATATACTTCAAAGGAAGTAGGTCAATATCGGTTAGGGTATGTGCCTCCAAGGAGGCAGGTCAATATCGACCAAGACATGCCTTTAAGAAGGAAGGCCAATATCGGCCGGGATATACTTCCGAGTGAGTAGGACAGTATCGACCGAGACATTCCTTTAAGAAGGAAGGCCAATATCAGCAGGGATATACTTCCGAGTGAGTAGGCCAGTATCGACCGAGACATTCCTTTAAGAAGGAAGGCCAATATCGGTCGAGATACACTTCCGAGTGAGTAGACAAATATCGACTAAGACATGCCTTTAAGAAGGAAAGCCAATATCAACCGGGTTGACTAATACCTTGAAAAGATACTTGATAAAATATAACCCAGGGCTAGCTAGAATAATAAACATAAAGGAGCCCGGACGAGCACTGCCCCAGGAGCCTCATGAGAGGTAATAATAATTGATCAAACCTAATTAAGCTCAGCTTCGATCAATACAGGAAACATTAGTATATTAAGTTATCTATGATGTAGTAAAAACAGGAGGGACGAGTAGGAAAGGTAGAAATAATTTAAAAGAACTTGTGAAACAAAGGAGAAGTAATATTTCAAATAAAGCGGTGCAGGAAGATATTTGCAATATGTGATTGTATGACTGGTATTATATGTTTTTGCGGGAAATGTGTTTTTAGACTATTTTGCAGGTACTAGACGACAAAGAAGGTACATCTGGGGTACATAAAAGATTCCTTAAAAGTCATTTACCGCAAGTACGCAGCTTAAGTCATCTTATAAAAAACTCTAACAAATCGGGGCCCACTTCATCACTACGGAGGTTATATGAAGTGGTATAAAAAGGGGAATCCTCTCCGTTGGCAACGTAAGTACACATCAATGTGCACATTCATAACCCTAATTTTTTACCACTGCTCGTCTTCTTCTTCCTTCTTCCACAGCAAGAGAGATCACTAACTTGAGCGTCGGAGGGCCTAGCCAGGGATTCCCACCTCGGTCTTAGGTCACTAACGATAGTGTTGGCTGATTTCTTGTGCGCAGGAAGTCCTGGAAGCTTCGAGTTTGGTTTCTCTTTGATTGGATTTCTTTCTCGTCATCGGATCTTCGTTCAAGGGGAGCATTTGGTGGATGTTCTTTCCGATCCGCTTTGGGTTTCTTGGATCGTTGTTCTACAGGTATTATTCTTCACCAGCGGTAGGTTTTTTCTCTCAGATCTCCATCTTGTCAAGCTTCTCAGACAAGATCAAATTTAGCGCCGTCTGTGGGAACTTTACCTGAATCTAAGACTACAAGATGGAAGAGGCTGGAAAATCAAACCTACTTACCATTAGTCGTGAAGATCTGGATTTCCTCATTAATTCTCATGTCCAGAAAGCCTTGTAACAACAACAACTTCAAGCTCATACTGGAGCTACTCTGCCAACAGCTCATAATCCAGCGATTTCAACTACTAAGCATCGAAAAGGAAAGGAGCCGGAAGAGGAGGAACATGCATATTTCCCTCCAGCTGCAGTTTCTCCGACGCGACGTTCGCGAGCCTTTCTTCCTTCTCCCATGGAGCAAGGGGGTCGAAGGCTCGTGTTCCAAGAATCTTCTGGTGAAGCACCGGACAAAGAAAAGCGTAAGATTAAAATGATAACCAGTGATAGCTCACCAGAAAAAGTCATCTCCCCATTCTCTCAAAGTGTACTGGATGGTCCTCTTCCTAAGCGGTATCAAAATCTTCAGATCGACGAGTACACTGGAACAACAGATCTAGAAGATCATCTATTGAAATTTGAGAACGTAGCATTATTACAATAATTCTCTGATGGGGTGAAATGTCGGATGTTTCTTACTACCCTTGGAGGAGCTGCACAACGTTGGTTCAAGAGACTGCCAGAAAAGTCCATCCGAAAATTCAAAGACTTCAAGAAAGTTTTTTTGCATCATTTTTCCAGTAACAAGAGGTATCATAAGACTCCTTGGAGTCTATTTTCAATTAAGCAAGCATCCAAAGAGTCCATCCGAGCCTACATCAAAAGGTTCAATCAGGTAGCTATCGATGTACCTAATGCTACTACTGAAATCTTAGTGAGTGCTTTCTCTCAGGGTTTAAATGATAATGATTTCTTTAAAGATCTGGTAAGAAATCCTCCTTCCAATTTTGACTCCTTAATTGAACGAGCCACTAAATTTATTAATGTTGAGGAAGCTCAAGCCGCCCGCAGAAAAGAGAGCACCACCTCTTCTCCTACTCCGATTAAGGAAAAGGCTCCTACTCCTGTCCCACCACCTAGGGGACCTTGAGTGGTTCATCCACCTCATCGCCATCCAGAATACCGCCCGCAAGCAGTGCAGCATGTGGAGATACAGCCAGAGACACCAAGAAGATGGTGCACTTATCACAAAACTAGTAGTCATCATACTGAAGATTGTTTTGTTTTAAGAAATAAAAGAGCAAACAAGGAGCGCTACCAGAGGCAAAATTATTATCGGCAGTAGTACTCCAGGCAGCAAAGGCCGCTTAAATTGGAATATCGCCTGGTCGAACCTCGGCAAGAGACATTGCCTACCCCGGCCGGTACAAGCCAGGTGTTGGAAAAGGCTCCTTTTGAAGCCATGACAATCCGACAAGAAGAAAATAGGAGTAATGTCGTCCGGGGTAATATCAATATGATCACGGGCGGGCCCACCAATGGGGATTCTAATAGGGCCAGGAAAGCACATGCCCGAAGACTGGAAATTCATGCCATGGGATGTAGCATGGAGCGAGCAGCTGGTCCCGAGATAAGTTTGGGCCTAGAGATCTTGAAGGGGTAGAAATACCCCATGATGATGCCCTGATTATCAAAGTCGTGATAGCCAACTATGCTATTTCTTGTACCTTCATAGACACGGGCAGTTCTGTCAATATTATATTCAAGAAGGCTTTTGATCAATTACAGATTGACCCGAGTGAACTTCAACAAATAGTCACTCCCCTATATGGGTTCACGGGCAACGAAGTACAACCGTTGGGCCAAATAAAGTTAGCCATATCTCTAGGAGAGGAGCCTCTGATGAGAACAAGGAGATCTTATTTCATGGTGGTAGAACTATAATATTTAGAATATATATATATATATATATTTAAATAATAAGTAATATAATAATGAATATTATAATATAAGTTAAAATAATAATTAATATTATTTTAATATATTAAATTAAATAAATAATTATAAATAAAAAACAAAAGAAAAAATATAATTATCCGAAAACTCTATCTATCTACAAGGAGAACTTATGTCAACAAGGAAAACAATATATATATTGTTTCTTTTAATTACGATTACGATGAATTAAATATTTATTTTTGAATTAAATATTTATTTTTGTTCGCTACAAATAAAATAAGCGAATCCCGTCCTCTTATAATGTGATACTGGGTCGACCGGCCTTAAACGAGTTTTGGGCGGTCGTTTCTACTTTTTGTCAAACAATTAAATTTCCTGTTGATGATCAAGTCGGAGAAGTATGAGGTGATCAGAAGACAGCCCGAAAATGTTATGTAGAAATAGTTCGGGCTGAAGCTAATGCTTCCCGAAAGATTCAAAGAATGGAGGTCAATGCCATTCAGGAGAAGCAGCCTGTTCTGGTTTATGAAGAGAAGGAAGAAGTCCAAATTCAGACTGGACGACCTTAGGCAACTACTTATGTTGCTGCTGATCTTGAGCCTATTCTGAAAGCTTAATTGGTGCAATGCTTGAAGAAGAATAGTGATGTGTTTGCCTGGACGCCCAAAGAAGTCTCGGGCGTTTCTTCTACAGTCATGGAGGATTCTTTGCATGTCTTCCCAGATGCCCAGCCGGTCATGCAAAGAAAAAGGAATTTTAGCGCGGAACAAAACCAAATCATCAAAGAAGAAATAACTAAGCTCATGGAGGCTGGTTACATCAGGGAGGTACAATTTCCTAGCTGGTTAGCTAATGTGGTTCTAGTCTCCAAGCTAGGGAACAAATGGAGAGTATGCATTGATTTCCGGGATCTCAACAAGTCTTGCCCAAAAGATTATTATCCATTACCCAGGATCGATCAACTGGTAGACTCCACTGCTGGGTGTGAGTACATCTCTATTCTGGATGCTTATCAAGGCTATCATCAAGTCCCCCTAGCTAAAGAGGATCAAGAAAAGGTCAGTTTTATAGCATCTGAGGGTACTTATTGTTATAATGTTATGCCCTTCGGATTAAAAAATGCAGGAGCAACTTATTAGAGACTTATGAACAAGGTCTTCCATAAGCAGATTGGAAGAAATATGGAAGTATATGTTGATGTTATTTTAATTAAGTCCCTTCAAGTTGTTGATCTGTGCAGGGATGTAGAGAAGACTTGCAAGACATTGAGGCAATATGGGCTCAAGCTGAACGCAAGCAAATGTTTATTTGGAGCAAAAGGGGGAAAATTCCTGGGTATATGGTGTCCGAGCGAGGAATAGAGGCCAACCCGAGCAAAGTCAAGGCACTTCAGAACATGGAGCCTCCACGCAACATGAGAGAAGCTCAAAGACTTACTGGCCGGATTACAGCCTTGTCCAGGTTCATTTCCCGGTCGGCCGATCGTAGCTTCCATTTCTTTAAGATACTCCAAAAGGCAAACAAATTTCAGTGGAATGAGGAATGTGATAAGGCCTTTCAAGAATTAAAGGATTACTTATCTACTCTTCCTGTATTAGCTAAGCCTATAGTAGGAGAGACCCTCTGGGTATATTTGTCAGCTAATGAAAACGCTGTAGGCTCTGTATTAGTTAGGCAGGAGGGAAAGGAATAACAACCTGTATATTTCTCTACCCACCTATTAAAAGGAGCTGAGTGTAGATATACTACACTAGAAAAGTTGGCTTATGCATTAGTGTTGACTGCTCGGAGATTACGTCCATATTTCTTATCACATGAAATTGTTGTATTGACCAACAGTACCCTTGGACGGGTGTTGCTCAACCCAGAGGCATCAGGTCGGCTAATCAAATGGACAATTGAACTTGGTGAATATGACATACAATATCAACCCCGCTCAGCCATCAAGGCACAAGCTCTAGTAAACTTCATTATAGAAGTTCAAGGCCCTATGGAAGAAAATATCTGTAAAGTTTATGTTGATGGTTCCTCAACCAGGCAAGGTAGCGGAATTGGTGTTCTTCTCATATCTCCAAGGGAAGACAGACTCCAACTTTCTATCAGGTTGAATTATAGAGCCACTAACAATGAGGCAGAATATGAGGCATTGATAGCTGGATTGCAAGCCGCTCGGCACATAGGAGCAGCACGGGTAATCATTTATTCTGACTCTCAATTAGCAGCCCAACAACTATCAGGTAATTTTGAAATTAATAATGATAGGCTCAAGTTATATGTTGCTTCCTCCATTGGTGCCGAGCAAAGCAAGCAAGGAAGAAAGGTCCACAAGCAAGCTCTCAACTCTAGGAAACTTAAGCAAAGAAGGTAAGCTTCCCCTCACCTGTGGTACAAGGCTTCTTATGTATTTTCAGATTTTTTTTATGAGGATTTTTAAAGCTAGAAACAAATTTAAGAAATGAAATTATGTTATGTAATATGCCATGATATGTTATAGCATAGGAAATGCTATACATAATGAGAAGAAATGAAATTATGTTATGTAATATGCTATGATATGTTATAGCATAGGAAATGCTATACATAATGAGAAGAAATGAAATTATGTTATGCTATCATTGAATATGTAATAGCCATGAATGGAGCTACATAATGAGAAGAAATGAAATTATGTTATGTAATATGCTATGATATGTTATAGCATAGGAAATGCTATACATAATGAGAAGAAATGAAATTATGTTATGTAATATGCCATGGTATGTTATAGCATAGGTAATTCTTTAATGAGAGCAAGCAAGGATATTTAAGAAAAGAGCTGCTCAATACACTATGATAGGAGAACAATTATATAAAAGAGCTTTTTCTAGACCTCTGCTCAAGTGTATTGGCACAGAAGATATACAATTTATTTTACAGGAGGTTCATCAAGGCTCATGTGGTAGTCATATAGGAGGAAGATCCTTGGCCCGCAAAATCTTACTAGCAGGATATTTCTGACCTACGCTACACGAGGATGCCAACAAGTTGGTAAGTACTTATATTTCTTATCAGAAACATCAAAATATCTTACATCATCCTACACAGTTATTGTGGACCTCTATAGTCTCATGTCCCTTCGATTAATGGGGTATGGACCTAGTTGTCCCGTTTCCTATGGCAGCTGCACAAAAAGGTTTTTATGGGTAGCAGTGGATTATTTTTCTAAATGGGTAGAAGCAGAACCGCTTGCCTGGATTATCGAAGATGCAGTTATTAAATTTCTATGGAAAAATATCATATGCAGATTTGACATTCCTCATAAATTAGTCTCTGATAATGGAAGGCAATTTAAAGGGGATAAAATCTTAGACTGGTGCAAAAGTTATGGTATTATTCAGGCCTTCACCTCTGTAGCTTATCCGCAAAGTAATGATCAAGCGGAAGTAACCAATAGTGAAATTATAAGGGGTTTAAAAACCAAACTGGATCATGTCAGAGGTAGCTGGGTAGATGAATTGCTCAACGTTCTTTGGGCATACCATACTACACCTCGAGATGCTACAGGAATCACTCCCTTTCAATTAGTTTATGGAGGAGAAGCAATAATTTCCATTGAGGTGGGAGTAGAATCTGATAGAAGACAATTATATGATGAAGACAATGAGGGTCGACGACTCATGGAGCTAGACTTGATAGAGGAAATTAGAGATAAAGTTGCTACTCGTCTCGCATCATATCGACAACGAATGAGGCAAAATTATAACAAAAGAGTCATCCCTAGATTTTTCCAAGTAGGAGATCTAGTATGGAAGCGTGTCAAACCTGTCGGGGATGTCAATAAGTTGACACCACAATGGGGAGGACCTTACAAAGTGGTGGAAAAACTCGGATCAGGTTCATATTATCTCCAGGATACTGAAGGAAGAATTCTTGAACGTCCTTGGAGTGCAAATCATTTACAACCTTACCGAACCTGACAAGATCATATCACTCAAAAATACATCTGAAGGAACAAATCGTAATTATTTGAAGTAAGTTCCCAGCAAACTGAGGACAAGTATGCTTACAGTTTATGTACTCTACTTATTTCAATAAATACAATGCGAGACCAACACCACCAAAGAAATAAATATGGTTCACACAGATTGAGAAGTATCTGCAAAACTTTTATAAATCTGAACGATCGATAGTGGGGAATACTAAAGACTTATTCAACTACCCTAAGAAAAACCCAGAAGTTTTAAAACCATTACAAGGTCAGTGCAAACATTATAATTTTACATAAGAACATAGTCGATCGGGAAATCTCATGAAGTAACTCGGACGAGTCTTCATGGGAGGAACCGGAAACTTTAAACTATCACAGAACCTAGTCGATCAGGAAATCTTATGAAGTAACTCGGACGGATCTTCATGGGAGGAACCAGAGACTTTAAACTATCACAGAACCTAGTTGATCGGGAAATCTCATGAAGTAACTCGGACGGGTCTTCATGGGAGGAACCGGAGACTTTAAAATATCACAGAACATAGTCGATCAGGAAATCTCATGAAGTAACTTGGACGGGTCTTCATGGGAGGAACCGGAGACTTTAAACTATTACAGAACCTAGTCGATCGGGAAATCTCATGAAGTAACTTGGACGGGTCTTCATGGGAGGAACCGGAGACTTTAAACTATCACAGAACATAGTCGATCGGGAAATCTCATGAAGTAACTCGGACGGGTCTTCATGAGAGGAACCAGAGACATTAAACTATCATAGAACATAGTCGATCGAGAAATCTCATGAAGTAACTCGGACGGGTCTTCATGGGAGGATCAGAGACTTTAAACTATCACAGAACCTAGTCGATCGAGAAATCTCATGAAGTAACTCGGACGGGTCTTCATGGGAGGAACCGAAGACTTTAAACTATCACAGAACCTAGTCGATCGGGAAATCTCATGAAGTAACTCGGACGTGTCTTCATGGGAGGAACCGGAGACTTTAAACTATCACAGAACATAGTCGATCGGGAAATCTCATGAAGTAACTCGGACGGGTCTTCATGGGAGGAACCGGAGACTTTAAACTATCACAGAACATAGTCGATCGGGAAATCTCATAAAGTAACTCGGACGGGTCTTCATGGGAGGAACCGGAGACTTTAAACTATCACAGAACCTAGTCGATCGAGAAATCTCATGAAGTAACTCGGACGGGTCTTCATCGGAGGCTTTAAACTATCACAAAGCCTAATCGACTAGGATTATAATGGCATGGTAAATGCAAAGTTATATGGATTTATTCACAAAAATCGGCTGACATTTTATACTAAATCAGAAGTTAGCGTTCAAGGAGGAATCTATGCATATGTCACATTTTCTATCTGGAGGCCCATTCACATGGAAGTCTTTATTTAAAATCGCCCGGAGTATTATACTCAGCTCGGAACTCAGGAGTTTTATACAGGGCCTTATATAAAACCGCTTAGGATTATTCATTCTTTTGAAATATGAAGCATACTAGCCACATTTTATTCGAGTGAAGCATAGAAAGATTGCGGAAAATTCTACTGCTTAAAGCCATGTGGTTGTGAAAGATATTATCGGCAAAGGAGTTTACTAAAATAGGGTTTAACTTCAAAGAGTAAGCAAGGAATTCTTGAACAAAACTTATACACAATACTCGGGAGCATTTCAAAGGATGCATTCTCAAAATAACACAAAAGAGAAATGAGTAAGTATCAAAACTTTCCCATATATCATGATCACTTAATTACAAAATATTTTATTACAGTTCATTTCATTACCAGTTTTTCCATTACAAGTTTTTTCATTGCCAATCTTTTTGGATGCATAGACATGATTAATTAAAAGAACTTGTTAAATCTGCGGGTAGTTCTTTGTTAAGTCTGCGACGGCTTATGAAGGAAGAGGGGGGTTCCTTGGGTAGATAACCGCCCTCTCTCAATTATTGGAGGATTCCCGACACTGAATGATTTAGAGCACCCACCATTCTACGGACAAATTCTTTGGCAAACGCCGGAGACTTTAGATAAGCCAGGCGCCACTCCTCCCATCGGTTCTTCTCTTGCTCCTTATAACTCTGAAAATTAGCTTGCAGTTTAGTGTTTTGATCTTTTAAAGCATCCTTCTCTAATTTGAGTTGTTCCAATTCCTTTTGGAGCAGTGACAACTCAACATCTTGAGCCTTTCTTTGCTCTTCTTCCTGTAGGATAGCGAAATCATGAGAGGCTAGGTCTTGAGCTTGTTCAGAAAGACAGACATTATGAAGCTTCTCTACTTTCTCTAAAATAAGACTTTTATGAGAAGCGTCTAAGAGAGCTTTCTCCTTTAAAGCAATTTCCAGTCGAAGACCAGAGTGTAATCGATCCACCTATAGCTCCAAAGTTCTCCTTGCAAGCTCTTTGTCTTTCAATAATTGTTGTGATTCCTGTAATTCCTGTCTCAATACCCCTAATTGTTGATCTTGCAAGGCCACTTTCTCTTGCAACTGAGCCAGGTCATTATTAGAAGGAGGTAAAGTAGCCTTCAATGTCTCTAGTTGAGCTTTTAACTTAGTGTTCTCCTGGTCCCGAGCCATAAGTAGCTGATCTATGTGAAGACTTGAGGCAAGGAACTGAATAAAATAATGATACAGTTATAGATAGTGAGAAGAAGTAAATAGTATGTGACTAAGAATACTTACAGCGGCTGCCTGACGACTGTGATTGTCTGCCCAATCGGAAATATTGATGCCCCTCAATTGCTCTTGGCTATGTAGCCAAGATTCAGCCAACAATCCTTGTAACTGAAGAGAACCGTAGCTAGGGGGATTAGAAGTTGCCCCATTTAAGAAGGCAGACCCAAAGCTTGTCTGAATAAAGGTGAGGAGATTGAAGGAGAAGGAGGTAGGGATGAAGAAGACGCAATAGAAGGGAAAGAAGTAGTGGAAACAAGAGCCGCAGAAGAAGAACTAGATGGGATGGAAGGTGGCAATGCAAGGGATACTGACTCAGTTGTGGAAACATGAATCGCCGAGGGCCCGGCACTAGGAGAAGATCTCCGGCAAGGTGTTCGTTTTGCCCGTGGCCCAGGAGCCAAAGGGGGCAAGGCCAATGCAAGAGGTGGAGAAGACATAGAAGGGACAATGGCCATCTCAGAAGTAGAGGCAGAAGCAGAAGGAGCTGAAATAATAGCACAAGAAGAGGGGATGAGTAGACTAGGTCTCATCATCCTAAGAGTAGGATTAGAGATAATATGGGTTGGGGGCATTGGTGCCTTACCTCTCTCAAGAGAAACAGGCGCCGGAACGAGAGGAGTTTGCATGAAAGTACCAAAAAGATCACCAAAGGGTACATTCTCGGTAAGCCTTGGCTTTTTGATTAAGGCAATAAATGGTTCTTCTTCTTCCTCTTCCATGGCTGTGACAACCTTTGCTTGTCACTCTTCTTCAATAGCAAGCCCAAGGTGGAGGAATTAGGATTAGCCCGGCGAGCTCGCAACCACTCTTCTGCAAGATTATTAACAAAGAACTTAGTCATAGTAGGATTCTTGTACATAAAAGATGGAAGAAAAGCATCAGCTGAAACACAGGAATTAAACACCATTATAAAAAAGAAATACTAATCAGTAAATGTAGAGCGAAATGTTTATACGTACCAAAAGAGCCATCCAAGGGAGTGTCAATATTGCCTATCCCAAAAGGAAACATCAAACCCTACACAATTAAATGCGGCAAGCTAAATTTTGCTCCCCTCAATTTAGATAAAGCAAAGGCAACAGAGGGATCATTAAGGATATTATGGGTACTAGGAACTGGGGGTAAATCGCATATCCATTGGATAGGAAAAGGAGGAGGAGAAGGAAGACGTATACGAAAAAATTTATGGCGCCATTCCCCTTGAGGGGGAATGCGGTTAAACAAAATAGCCTTAGGGCGAGATTGAAACTTGAAAACACCCATATCTATATGGCGCAGAATGAAGAAGTGATGAAAAAGACGAGGGGATAAAGGAGAGTCTAGCAACTTAGATACTCTAATGAAACCCATGAGAATAGAAAAAGACTGAGGGATAAGCTGGTGAGGGGAATGTTGAAGTATGCACTAACATCAGAAAAAAAGGAATGGAGAGGGAATCGGAAACCTTGTAGAACTTGGCCCCGGAATATGAATATACACCCTAAAGGAGGTAGATGTGGACTATCTAGCAGAGTAGGGAGGGCTATATAAGAAGGAAAACCATAAGTCGCCTTCAAATCCACCTCTTCTGTCTCCGTAAGATCAGAAGCACACGAAAGGAACCATGTAGGAGGGGAAGTTGCCATGATGACACAGTAGAAGGAAGATGAATCGAGGGAGATGAAGAGAAAAGTGGGAAAGCGAGAGAGAACTTCTTAAAACCCTTGTTTTCCTTTCGGTCCTGCTCTAAAACCCCCAAATAAAGATAGCAGAAGAAACAGGAAAAGAAAAAATACTTGGAATTCCAATCGTCATAAATGGGCGATGACATTAAAGGATAAAATCAAATCCTAAAAAAGGGGAATGAATCCCAAGAAAAAATAGGTTGAGTTAAGTAATCTTTCTCGAAAAAAGCGAAAAGTTTCCCTAGGTATAATTTTAATCCTTAAGAGAGTCCGAGGAATATAAGAAAAATCGGTCAGGTACTATAAGTTCGGATCATTTGTCTAATAAAACAACAAACCCAAATGAGCATAATAGACCGGGCAAGAGTTATATAGGAGGCATTAGTCGATAGACAGGACTTGGTTAGAGGATACCGGACGAGATTCATAAATGTGAATATGAATCGGTCGGTCATAATAGATCGGCCGAGATAAATGCTATTCAAATATGTCGACCAAAGGCTTATCATGGTAAGTCAAATGACATACACTATAATAAAACCATATGAAATTTAGTTAATACATAAGATGACATACATAAATATGAGTGTAAATCAATCGAGTAGAACAAATCAACCGATATTGAGAATATTGCAATAGAACTGTACTAGATCGAACGGGACACAATTAACCTATAAAGTATTGGACTGTATTTGTCAGCATTGATATATACCGCCCGGTCATGATGGAACGATCTAAACAGATAAACATAATAATATGTTGGGTGAGGTTTTATGATGACCAGCCAAGTGACATTCAATATATTCAAACAAAACATATGAGCGTCATAAGAAAGAGCAAGTTTAACAATGAGAAGGGATAATCAACTGTACATGAGTCCACCAGACTGTCATCACAGAGTCCCGGTCCCCTTTACAGGGATTCGAATTTAGGTAAGAAAAGAAAGTCATACTAAGGTCAGCTGAGGGAGTAGATCTGGAGGCCTCTCCTCAATAAGTTTGCAACGATTTAGGAAGTTGGGAGGGGGATCACGAGATAAGTAGTTTTCCTCTCGTAATTGTTGAACCGCCCCTTTAGCTCCCGCAGTAAAGGCTGCTAAGATTGACTTCACGATCGGCCTATTGAATTCAGTGGATTCAATCATGGTGGTGGCCCTTTCTTTGTAGCGAGTATCTTCGTTCGCCTTGTAGACCACCAAAGCTGTTTGGGAAGTCTTCAGTTCATCTTCTTTGATAGAGACCTCGATTTTAGTTGAATTTAAGGAGGTGTTCAAATAAGTTATTTCATCATCCTTCAGCTATAAGGCTTTAAGCTTTTCAGCCAACTCCGATTCATAATCTGCCTTTAATTTGCCAATCTTGGAAGTTAATTCTTGGTTAAGATCCGTGGCTGATTTGAACTGTGTCTAAAGACTTTCAATTTGGGCTTCAAGTTGTTTCTGGGAAGTGACAGAAAATGGGGCAGAAGATAACTCAGTAACTTGCCATTTCAGCTTGTCGTTCTCAAGTCTCAACATTTTGTTCTCATTATATAAATTATGCATCAGCCGAGACAAGCCCATATTTTCTATCCATCGCTAGAAATATGATAAAGGGTTATAACATAATCACTGGGAAATGAAAGGTAAATGTTAACAAACATACCTGATTCTCGTTATGAGAAAAATGATCAATTGTTTCTGGGGTGGTAAGTTCTTCAAAAATAGGATGAACGTTATCCCAAGCATTAGCAAAAGAACCTCCTAGCAATATGGGGAGGACGGGAATGGTGGAAGAACCCGCGAAAAAGGAGGAAGTAGGAATAGAAGGAGGAGCAAAAACTAAATAAGAAGAAGGTGAGGAAGGTAAGGATCCGAGTTCGGAAATAGACAATGGAAAGGTAAAAGAAACATCACCAGGAGCGCTAGTGCTGGAAGTGGGTGAGGCAGAGAAAGTGAGAGAAGGATAGAGCTCAGCCAAAGTAGGTTCATGGGAAGGAAGGTCGGTAGGAACAAAACCTTCCGAGATAAGTTCGTCAGCTGGAAGGATAAGTCTCCTTTTGGGAGGAGGAGGGCGGGTGAGTTTGCGCCCAGGGCGTTTGCCGATAGCAACTTCAGCTATTGATTTACCAGAACTCCCAGGAGACGTAAGTTCAATAACCGGGAGAGGGGTGGCTGATGAGGTAGTAGTAGCCACTGGAGAAGCCACAATGGACAAAGAAGCAACAGGGATTTCTACGGGAAGACCTTCAGGAGCCTCAAGAACTCCCGAAGAGCTGGGTACCTCAGCTAAAGGAGTCGGTTCTTCGATTGAAGGTGGCGGAGTAATAGCAGCCAGAAGCTCTTTTTCTTTGGCACGAATTACGTCCTCCGCCAGACGCAGTTCTTCATCGATCAAAGCATCATAAAAGCTCTCCACTACATAGAAAAGAAAAATAGTTTAGTTAGTTAAAATCAACAAGAAAGAAACAGGGTTTTACCTAAAGAGCCTTGTGTATCAGGTTTGACGGGGCTTAGGTCGAACAAGTATAGAAGATCGACTCTCAGCCACTTGGGAATAGAAAGTCGACGATTTAACAACTTTTCACAATAAATAGGAAAAGAAGGATGGAGATGGAACTCTCTAATATTGGGCAAAGAGGGTAAGGAGCATTTCCAAGCATAAGACCAAGGAATGGGTCCGGGAAACTTTATGAAGAAGAAGCGGGATTTCCAAGCTTTAAGAGACGAGGGCATATCCTCAAAAAGAACCATTTTAGTTCGTGACTGGAACAAGAAAACACCAGGTTCCGAACATTTGGGGTAAGAAAACATGAAGAAATTTTGAGGAGTAGGAGGAATATCTAGTAAACGAAACAGCATGTAAGCACCACATAGATAACGAAATGCGTTAGGGGCAAGCTGTTGCAAAGGAATATCAAAATACTGGCTTATTTCGATCAAGAAAGGAGGAATGGGAAACCTTAAACCTCCTATCAACTAATCCTTGAAAAAAGTCACGCAATTAGTAGGGGGACGATGAGGACGATCATTTGGTTTCGGGATTAAGATGATATACTCCTGGGGAATTTCATATTGATGACGGATGGTGAGCCTAGCACTTTTATCAAAGGAAGAAGACATTTGAACATACCAAGGAGCAATTGCTTCCTCAGCCATAGACAAGAGTACAGGCTAGCAGAACAACAAATTACTGTTGGACCGTTGGGCCGGCTAGAAGGGGGGGTTGAATAGCCCTTAATAAAACACAACCCTTTCTCGTACAATTAAGCTAACACTTGAAAAATAGATTAAGCAGAACATAAAGCATAAAAACGAGGCACCGGATTTGACTTGGTTACAACCGGGGAGGTTGTTAATCCAAGGAAGATGGTTGCACTAAGAACTCCTTCAGGCGGAGAAGCCTCGTTTACAGCAGTGTAGGCACAAAAAGAATGAAGCTAATCAAAGCAGTGGAAGCACACAAGTGTTGTTACAATTTTTTTAACTGATGAAAAGCTTCTGGACCAAGACTATATTTATAGCCTTGGTCGGGGCGCCTGGAAGGGCTCCGGGCGCCCTGGGGGGATAAAGTTTTATCCCCCAACATTCAGATCACGTAAATCGCGATCTTGGTCAAAATCAGGGTCCGGGCGCCCCGGAGCAAAAAGTCAACTATGGTTGACTTTTTGTCCGGGACCACTTCTCCGTTAAGTCCCCGTCTCGGTCCGGGTCTTCTGCTCCGGATCCGCTTGATTGGGTGATCTCTGACATCCGGAATAGGGCTCACCCGAACCCATCTTCCGGTCTTCTCGAGCATGCTTCCCTCCGGCTTCTCGTCCCTCGGAATTGCCGCGTGTCCCTTCTCGTCCACCAGCGTACTCATCCGCAGACTTCGTCCCTCGATCGCACCCCGTGCCGACCTTCGCGCTAGCTGCGTCTCTTGCTTCCCGAGCAATCTTCCGCTCCGGATTTCGTGCCTCGGAACCATCGCGCGCACTTCCTTCTCGTCTGTCGATGTACTCTTCCGCAGCGCCTCGTCCCTCGGACGCACAGCGTGCCGTCCTTCTCGCTAGCTGCGTCTTCCGCTCGAGTACCTGTGCTCCTAAGCTCCTGCACACTTAGACACAAGGTTAAATACAACGCAGGACCTAACTTAACTTGTTGATCACACCAAAACAACCTTGGGGTTCCAACAATCTCCCCCTTTTTGGTGTGATCAACCCAAGTTAAGCTAGGGTCAACAATAGATATGAAATTAATTGCAATAATATGCAAAAAAATTAAAATTTCAAATTTTAATTTACAATTTTTTCTACCTCCCCCTAGACTTATACTTTCCCTTCTCCCCCTTTGATCACAATAAAAATGGGGTTCCATAAAAAACAATCTAAGGGTAAAAGACTTAAAAAATATTTCAATAAATTTCTAAGTTTTTAAGAAATTTAGAAAGTTTTTCTAAGTAATTTAAGCTGAGATTTCTTGTTTAAAAAGATTCTTAACAAAAAAAATGATTTTTGAGAATAAAGAGATTCTAAGCAAGTAAATTTCTAATTGAAATAAAATGTTTTGAATAACCTTTTTCAAGCACTAATTAATGCTTCATTAGTAAGTTAATTAAACATTTATTTCAATATTTTGGCTTCCAGGTCGTGGCGAGGCACTAGGCCTTCTTGGTTATTGGAACAACAACCACTTCCTTAGACAAAGCCTCATAAAGAAATTCTTTGTTTAATTTTCTCACTTAAAGCGCAAATTTTAATTTTAAAATTAATTTAAGCATGATTTAGGAACCCAATATAGGTTCCAACTTACTGGATTAACTAAAAAGTTTTTAGGAACATATTTTCTTGAAATGTTCCTAATTTGTCCAAGGTGATATTTAAAGTACCAATTTAAATTATTAAATCTTCTGACATTGGTTTTAGATGAACATGCATGGTTTTTCAAGTTGTCTACTTGAATTTTCAAATCATCATTTTCAAGTTTCAATTTTTCATTTGCTAGTTTTAATTTATCTAATTCTTCTAAGGGACAAGACTTAGCTAGAATTACTTTTAAATTTTTATTTTCACTTTCTAATTTGCAGCAATCTTTTGTTAAAAGTTTAACAAACTTAAACATTTTATCGGGAGGAAGAGATCGTACCTGACTTACCTTGTCGATCTCGTTGTCCGTTTCTCCCCCTGAGCTGCTGCTTTCTTCCGACGTGTCTCCCCCTTCATCGATGCTCTCGATGCTCATTTCGGAAGAACTTGAATCGCAGTCGTCGTCTTGATGACTCGCCATCAGTGCGAGTCCGGAGAATGCTTCGACTTCCGATTTGGACGACGTATCGTCCCACGTCGCCTTCAGGGCCTTTCGTTTTTGGATAGGCTTCTTACCCTTTTCCTTGTCTTTGTTCTTCAGCTTGGGGCAGTTGTCCTTGACATGCCCTTCTTCGTCGCAATGGTAGCAGCGGATCGTTCTTTTCTTTCTGCCCTGTGGATGGTTAGTTTTTCTAGAATTATATAACTTCTTAAATCGTCTTACCATCATTACCATTTCCTCGTCGTCGAGAGAAGATTCCGATTCAGGTTCGTCTCTCGAAGCTTTGAGGGCGACGTTGTTCTTTGGCTCTCTCATTCCTGCACATCTTGACTCATGCACTTCAAATGTTGAAAAAATTCTTCTAATGAAATTTTTTCTCAGTCCTTCGAAATGTAAAAGGCATCTACTAATGATGCCCATTTTGAATTTCTAGGGAAGGAATTTAAAGCGTACCTGAGCGAATCTCGGTTACTTACCTCTTCTCCGAGATTCAAAAGTCCGGTGATGAGCTCCTGTATCCTCGAGTGTAGATGTGCAATTGTTTCACCTTCTTCAAGACGGAGGTTGGTGAGATGGTTGCGAAGTAAGTCCCGTCTCGCAAGCTTGGCCTCGGATGTTCCTTCGTGTAATTCAAGGAACTTCTCCCAAAGCTCCTTTGCTGAATTGTAGGTGCCGACACGGTTGACTTCTTGTGGAGGAAGTACGGTTAGCAGATGGAATTCTGCTTTCTTGTTTGCCACGTACTCGGCCTGCTCTTTCTTTGTCCATTGACTTTTTGTTTTGCCCTCGGGAGCTTCAAAACCGAGTTCCATTATTAATAATAAATCAAAATCGGTACCGAAAAATACCTCCATGTGCTTCTTCCAGCTTGCAAAGTCCCCCTCGAATTTTGGCGGGTGGATGTTAGATCCGGCCATCTCGTTGCTTCGTTCGGCGGTTAGTCCTCCTGATGCGTCTCGGCTCTGATACCACTTGTTGGACCATTGGGCCGGCTAGAAGGGGGGGGTTGAATAGCCCTGAATAAAACACAACCCTTTCTCATACAATTAAGCTAACACTTGAAAAATAGATTAAGCAGAAAATAAAGCATAAAAACGAGGCACCGGATTTGACTTGGTTACAACCGGGGAGGTTGTTAATCCAAGGAAGATGGTTGCACTAAGAACTCCTTCAGGCGGAGAAGCCTCGTTTACAGCAGTGTAGGCACAAAAAGAATGAAGCTAATCAAAGTAGTGGAAGCACACAAGTGTTGTTACAATTTTTTTAACTGATGAAAAGCTTCTGGACCAAGGCTATATTTATAGCCTTGGTCGGGGCGCCTGGAAGGGCTCCGGGCGCCCTGGGGGGATAAAGTTTTATCCCCCAACGTTCAGATCGCGTAAATCGTGATCTTGGTCAAAATCAGGGTCCGGGCGCCCCGGAGCAAAAAGACAACTACGGTTGACTTTTTGTCCGGGACCACTTCTCCGTTAAGTCCCCGTCTCGGTCCGGGTCTTCTGCTCCGGATCCGCTTGATTGGGTGATCTCTGACATCCGGAATAGGGCTCACCCGAACCCATCTTCCGATCTTCTCGAGCATGCTTCCCTCCGGCTTCTCGTCCCTCGGAATTGCCGCGTGTCCCTTCTCGTCCACCAGCGTACTCATCCGCAGACTTCGTCCCTCGATCGCACCCCGTGTCGACCTTCGCGCTAGCTGCGTCTCTTGCTCCCCGAGCAATCTTCTGCTCCGGCTTTCGTGCCTCGGAACCATCGCGCGCACTTCCTTCTCGTCTGCCGGTGTACTCTTCCGCAGCGCCTCGTCCCTCGGACGCACCGCGTGCCGTCCTTCTCGCTAGCTGCGTCTTCCGCTCGAGTACCTGTGCTCCTAAGCTCCTGCACACTTAGACACAAGGTTAAATACAACGCAGGACCTAACTTAACTTGTTGATCACACCAAAACAACCTTGGGCTTCCAACAATTACTTACTGAAAGCAAGAAAGGAGATCGCCGAGAAATGGTGAGCACGAGGTTTGGTCGAAAACTGCAGCAAGAAAAGAACGCTAAGGTAAGAAAAGCAAGGACAAAGTTGAGAAGAAGACAAAGGGTTTAGGGTTCGAAAAACACATAGCCGTCATCAGATCAAAACATTTTTATCTCAGTAGATGCCGAGGATTACAGAAAAAAGGGCAAAGGCTTACATGACGTGGTAGAGAGAGAAAGTATGTGTCACATAACCATAAAAGAAACATTTATAGTAGATGCGATAGACCGGATCACGCTGGGGTTGGTAGCACCTTGTTGTACGCTTCCAACATTCTCTTACCAAAGGAAGGGCCAATCACAAACCAGGAAGTTTTGAAAGGAAACGTAGTTTACTAGGCATAATAAAGGGAGAGGGACTGAATTTGACTAAGCCCAGGCTAAAGACAAGAAAATTTAAGGAGAGTTATTTAGGCGTATAACATGTTTTAAATTAATATCATTATAAAGTGTAAACTAGCCGAGTCCGCCGCACGGATGAGCGCTGAAGAAGTCATCGCTGATCCTCTTAAAGGCGCCTCCATACCCCTTAGAGGAGCCTTTAAGCCTGTTCGAGGTACCTCAAGATTCCATGAGGGCGCCTCCAGCCTTGCTGCATGCACATCTTCTCCATTGCACCCGAGGCGCCTCAAAGCTCCATGAGGGTGCCTCGGGTATTGTTCATCTGAGGCATAATGTACTCTTTTGTCCCTGTAAAATATATTAGTCCATATAACAACCATATATCCTGTAAAACAAAGTTAGCACATAATAAACATGATAATAAAATATTTTGACAGTCTCTGGACTGTTTGGTTCTAACTTCGGATTTTTGATCGAAAACACTAGGTCGAACTGACGCCTACTGTTCCCTCTTCCGGAGAACGCGTTCTCACCTACTTCACTCAAGAGAGCATACCTGACGCCAGTCTGGTCCTCCAGACCGACTAGACTTTCCGCCTTGGGTTACCGCCCCCTAGGACCTAGGAATACCACCCCCTAGTGTTTTCTGCCACCTAGGGTTACCACCCCCTAGGACCTAAGGTTGCCCCCCTTAGGATTTTCCATAACGTAGGGTTACCACCCCCTAAGACCTAAGGTTTCCTCCCCTTAGGGTTTTCCTCCACCTAGGGTTACCACCCCCTAGGGTTTTCCATCTGCCTAACCATTGTTAGGACTTTCCTGAAAAGCCTCATTCACACATGTTAGATAACAATTAACCTTAACTTTGAATGCCTTTGCCATTATAAAAACTTGAGTTCGATAGTCAGATGCTTCCCGCACCAACAAGGGGTGCTAGAGGAATCAGGCTCAGTGGCTCTTCTCTTAATCCTACCAACATAAATTGTCACGTCCCTAGGTAGTCCCTGCCAGAGAAAATTTCGGTAGCATCTTCCCTGTATGAGTGACAATCTGAAATTTCCTACAATGCCCTCAGGGCCACATATTCATCGGCCAACACGGTCGGAACAATAACAGTATAAATATAACAAACATCCACGCAATTTATAATGAAAATTACACATAAGCACAGATAAGAAAAACATCGCAAAAACTCCTACTCAACTACACCCATAAAGCACAAAACCGATATCCTACTCAACTACACTCATAAAGCACAAAATCGATATCATCCAAATATAAATCCATCGATAACAAAACATACAAGATCCAAATGTCAAGCTATAAGTCTGAAAAGCAAAGTCTAACACAATAAGTAAAACTCAAACTGTGCGAACTCGTCGTGACGCGCAATGGTGGGGGACTAGCAATTGGAACTCCTCCGGACAGCCTCAACTTGAAAAGAATAATAACGGGGTGTGAGTCCAACACTCAGCGAATACCTAGTTGACATGCATAGTAAACTATAACAAATAGCCATAACTATGCGTACAGTCTCCTGATAAAACATATAGAAAATGCATAATCGAAAGATAAGGAGTAACTGTACTAACCCGAACCTGGGTATAAGGGTATCAAGGCCGTCAAACCCAAAGTATCATAAAACCTATATGCATGTCAAACAATGCATCCATCAAATATGCAATATATAAAGTGCAACAACCACAAGCAATAAATACAAATAATGCATATGATGCCAATAACATGTCCTGGACACCCCTACTTCCAGTCAGCCATCTCACACACGATGGTGAGACCGAGTGGGTAGGGTTGTGACAACCGTGCACTCTGTCGTCACTGCTCCTGATGAGTGACCGAGTGGACGGGATGCTGTCGGAGTACACCTATCCTCCTACCTCAAACATAGTGAGGGAGCGCAATGCTCTCATCTCTCGGTACGCGATGACGGGGAGGGATCCCTGCCGGCTACCACGCTGCGTCACACTACCCATGAGCGGACCAATGGAGCCAAACAGAGCAACCTGCTACACACACCCTGCCTGAATAAAAACCACTAACCCATGAGTGGTTGTGTGTGCAGATCCATGTAACTGGCGATGCGCTCAACAATAATGGAGCTGTCAACCGCTCAGCATGCAATCATGCAAGATGGTGCATGTCACTAAGCCAGGAAATATCCCAATCCTATCCCTCTCCAACAATGTGTACCAAAATATGAGGATCAAATAGTATAATCTGGGTACACATGTCAAGTAGGGTATCTAACCAGTCTAGTATACCATAGAGCATGGCATGTCACTACCTCTATAACATAAAAGTAATAAACAATACATGCACGGAAGTAAATAGTGACATGCCAATGCAGATATAATCATAATTATTACTACTTGTTAAGATCTACTAAACATATCAACAAGATGTATCAAAATAGATAGGTCAAGGTACCCGCCTCCAATAGAAGGTCCAATCTAGTCAAATCCAAAGTCGAGACGCCCGTCTCGAATCAGAGTCCTGCGCCAAACAATATACAAATATTTTATTTATCTAAATTCATAAGAACAGCTAAATAAAATCCCTAGGACTAATTTAGGGTAAAACCCTACACACATAAAATCAATTGGTCAACTAGGGTTAGTTTCCTTAACCCTAGTCAACCCACTATACAATTTGATTTAAGACTAAACTTAAATCAACTTGAACTCTCCCAATATAAACCTAATCAATCTACACAAGTATCAATTATCTAACTACAACACGTAGCCAAATTTTCTACAACATACCTCAAACCCACAGCCCTATTGATTGCTGGAACAGGGGTGCTGCTAGTTGGAATTTCTGCCTGAACCAAGAAACACCACTGGAACCAAGATCACCTTTAACAGATCCGCACTGGATGGGATCAAGAGAAGAGATCAAGTAGTGAATCACAAATCAAGCAATATACCTAGAGCCTACCTTACTCCAAGACCTCCACAGCTTCAAGAAAGGAGAAAGTAGTGATCGGCAACAGGAAGAATCCACAGAATAGAACCTCACTCTTCTTCTCCATTCCCGTGACCTTCCAGATCCGGCTAGGGCAAAGATGTGTCGTCGCGATGACTGATCAGAGCCGAGGAAATGGAACCAGGGCACAACGTGGCTAGAGGCTAGGGCAGAGACGCTGTGCGGGTTGCGGCGCCGTTGGGGAGAAGCGGTGTCGGCTGTGGCAACCGAGGGCGACGCGAGAGGGAATGGGAGGCAGCGGCGCTAGGTCACAGGGGAGGCCGACGGCACTTCCGTGCGGCGGCGATGCTGTGCAGAGGCGCTTGGCGTCGCTGGCGGCAGTGGCGTCGCTAGGGTAAATTCGTCGTGAGGGCAGAGGGTGAGGGAGAGGGATCGGAAGGAGGAAAGAACTCGATGCTTCCTTTGGCTGGCCGTTTTGTAGGTGAGGGGAGGAGCGGATTCGACACAGCGGCGGCGGCGGTTTGGGAAAGAAAGGAAATGGCAGCGGAGCAGGGGCGCGGGTCAGGGGAAGAAACAGCGAAAATGAGGAAAAGAAACGGAAATAGAAAAATAAAAAGAATAATTAGAAAACAAAACTTTTCCTCGGTAAAATGGGGTAGCCAAAACAGGCTTTCCCGGGGTCCAGTTTTTATCCCCGCAACCTAAGCCATACGATTTCTAAAAAAATTTCCAAAAAAATTCTAAAAATTCTATAAAATTGCCTTATTATTATTCGCTCATTTTCGGTATTTTACATTCTCCCCCACTAACAAAAATTTGGTCCCCAAATTTCATTATCTACCATCAGCAAACACTAACAATAGGTAAAAGAGTATAAATGCCGAACGGTAAATTAAATCACATACCTCAAGGGAAAAGATGGGGGTATCGAGCTCAGATCGTATCCTCGAGCTCCCAGGTAGCCTCCTCGTCAAAATGATGCTGCCATCAGACTTTCACCAGTTGGATAGTCTTGTTCCGCAGCTGACGCTCCTTCTGATCCAGAATTCGTATATTAACCTCCTCGTAGGTGGCGTCAGTTTGAAGGGGAACAGGGATATCTGTCAGCACATGTGTCGGGTTGGGTACGTATCTCCTCAGTAAATATACGTGGAATAAGTTGTGGACGCCTGCCAGGGACGGTGGTAGTGTCAGACGATAGGCTACTGCTCCAATCCTCTCCAGGATCTGGAAAGGGCCAATGTATCGCGGAGCTAGCTTACCTCTGAGGCGAAATCTCATCAACCCTTTTGTGAGTGAAACTTGCAGAAATACATAGTCGCCAGTAGAGAACTCCAGGGGTCTGCGTCTTCGATCAGCATAACACTTCTGGTGGTCCTGTGCCTCTGACATCCTCCGTCTGATAGTACGGACCAACTCTGCCTCCTGCTGAGCTCTATGAGGTCCCAACAGCTGGGCCTCCCCAACCTCATCCCAGAGGGTGGGTGTCTGACAAGGCCTACCATACAACACTTCAAACGGTGCCATCTGGATAGCTGAATGAAAGCTGTTGTTGTAGGCAAACTCTACCAATGGCAAATGGTCCTCCCAACTGCCTCCGAAATCCAATACACAAGACCTCAGCAAATCCTCTAGAGTCTGAATGGTCCGCTCTGACTGTCCATCTGTCTGTGGATGGAAAGCTGTACTGAAACGGAGCTGAGTGCCCAAAGCCTGCTGCAGACTTTGCCAGAATCGAGATGTGAGCCGGGTGTCTCTATCCGAAATAATAGTCAAAGGGACACCAAGTAATCTGATGATCTCCCGGCAATACAGATCTGCCAATCGATCAAGGGAATCAGTCTTCCGGATCGCTAAGAAGTGCGCGGATTTGGTTAATCGATCAACAACTACCCAAATCGCGTCATGGCCTCGTCGTGTCCTAGGCAAACCCACCACAAAGTCCATGGTAATATGTTCCCATTTCCACTCAGGAATAGGAATCCGCTGAAGCAATCCGGCAGGTCTCAGTGCTCAGCCTTCACCTGATGACAAACAAGACATCTAGCTGTTAGAGTGTATACTAAACGCCTAGCTTTTGGTATAAACATTTATTTAGAAATAAGAATCACATTGGTCAAATGTCTACATTTATGATAAATGTAGTTGTTCAATTAATTTATATTGTAGATGACATGGTGTGTGGTGTCACACACAGAAGATCATGTTATCAGTACCTTATAAATTATAAACAGTAGCTCACGACCATGATGGAAAGGAACAAACCATTGGAAGGTCGTAGTGTAATTAGGTATTAGTTTATCTTGATTATATAATTACACTAGTACACTCAGAGTGTATTGAGTAGGACCATTTGAGGTCGTTTCTTTTATACTGACTTTATAAAGAAACAAAGACCTCGGTTATTATGGAAATGTGTGCTCTTAATCCTAATATAATAACAAGCACATATATTTGATATTTATTTCTTTAATTTATCAATGGGTGAGATTTAGTTCGATAAATCAATAAGCCCGATAAGTTGGGAAATGGTATCACTTATAGTGTGTGTTGTTGATTATAGAAGGAAACTGTGTCCTAGAGATACTAGGTTGATAATGTCCTCAAGAGGAGCTCATAAGGATTGTCATGTTAAACCCTGCAGGTGGACTTAGTCCGACATGATAATAAGGTTGAGTGGTACTACTCTTGGACTTAGATATTAATTAAATGAGTTGTCAGTAACTCACTTAATTAGTGGACATTCGATATCTTAAACACAGGGAGACTAACACGCTCATAATAAGAAGAAGCCCAAAAATGTAATTTGGGATTGGTGCGGTAGTTCAATAATAGTTCTCTAGTGGAATGAATTATTATTGATAAAATTAAGTTGTGTGTTCGGGGCGAACACGGGATGCTTAATTTTATCGGGAGACCAAAACCAATTCCTCCTCTCGGTCCCTATCGTAGCCTCTTATTTATAGAGTTCTATACCCACCTATACCCACCTTCTATACCCACCAATAGGGGGCCGGCCAAGCTAGCTTGGGAACCAAGCTAGGGCCGGCCTAGGTATAAAATTGGGTGGCCGGCCCTAGCTTGAACCCAAGCTAGTGGGGGCCGGCCAAATTAAATTAAAAAGGGATTTTAATTTTAATTTTTATTATGTGGAAGAAATAATTTATTAAAGAGAATTAAAATTAAAATATCTCTCTTATAAAAGATCTACAAAAGATTAAAGAAAGAGATTAGATCTCTTTCCTTATTTGTAGATTGGTGAGATATTTTATTTTCTCTTTAAAATTATCCACATATTGATAAAATTAAAATTATAGAAATTTCCTTTTATCAACCATGAAGAGATTTTAAAGAGAAATTTTATTTTTTTAAAATTTCCGGAAACAAATTAGGAAGTTTTAATTGTTGATTAAAACTTGTCTAATTTTTTCCTTCATTGATGTGGCCGGCCATTGAATTCAATTGGGGAAATTTTATTTTATTTTTCTCAATTAAATCATGTCAAGGAAATTAAGGAAATTTTATTGTAATTAAATTTCCTAATTTGCCTAGGCCAAGGAATATAAAAGAAGGGGTGAGGGTGCCTTCATGAGACACAACCTCTATTATTTTTCTCCCTCTTTTCCTTGGTGTGGTGGCCGGCCCTTCCCTTTCTCTCTTCTCCTCTTGTTGGCCGAAACCTATCTTCTTGGTGGAGCTTTTGTTTGTGGCCGGATCAAGGAAGGAGAAGAAGGAGAGAAAGCAAGTCTCATCTCTAGCATCCCTTGGAGCATTGGTGGTGGTCGAAATTCTTCATCCTTGAAGAAAATTATTGTGGCCGGCCATCCTCTTCTTTTCTTCCTCTTTTGTGGTGGCCGAAACCTATCTCTTGCTTGGAGTTCTTGTGGTGGCCGGATACTACTTGGAGAAGAAGAAGAAGAAGGAGAGAAAGCTTGTATCCCTTGGAGCTTGGTTGGTGTTTTATTCTTCGTCCTTGGTGAAGCTTCTTTCTTTGTGGCCGAACCTAGCTAGGAGGAGAAGAAGGTGGTTGGTGGTTTCTCATCTCGGAAGATCGTTGCCCACACAACGTCCGAGGTTAGAAGAGGAATACGGTAGAAGATCAAGAGGTCTTTCTAGAAGGTATAACTAGTAATTTTTCTTTCCGCATCATGCTAGTTATTTATGGAAATAATACCAAATACAAGAGGCTTACGATTCTAGAATTTCGAATATGTTTTTTCGATGTTGTGTTCTTTTGTTTTTTCTTTTCCTTGTGATTTGATTGTTCTTTTCGGTTAACCTAAAGTTATTTTAGGAAATTAAATATTAGCTTTCTATAAAAGGTTTTGTCTAGTCGGTGGTGGTTGCTCCCATATCCAAGAAGGCCATGTGCCTCGCCACGTCAGTACTGGGAACCGATTATGGAAATTAATATTTAATGGAATTAATAACTTAAGGTGATTTGGGTCGAACGTGTTAAGTTCCGCAGGAGATCCAAGTCAAAACCTAAAAGAACAAATAGATTAAGTTTTGGATCAAACGTGTTAAGTTCCGCAGGCGATCCAAAATTTAATTTAAAAGAACACATGGTAGCTAGGAAAAGGTTCAGACCTTTGTACAAAATTTTTGTACAGTGGAACCTCTAGGCTTTCCGAGTAGCAATCAACAATTGGTATCAGAGCTAGGGTTTTACCTCTGTGTATTTGGTATTAGTTTAATTATGCACATGTCATACATAATTTAGGCAGGTTAATAGTAGGATGTGCTAACTTTGTGGATGCAGGATCCAACTATTATGGCTTTTAGTTATTATGTGTGTG
This sequence comes from Zingiber officinale, assembly GCF_018446385.1. Classification (NCBI taxonomy): domain Eukaryota; kingdom Viridiplantae; phylum Streptophyta; class Magnoliopsida; order Zingiberales; family Zingiberaceae; genus Zingiber; species Zingiber officinale. The sequence continues at coordinate 47,544,732 of NC_055986.1, forward strand.
ATTGGACCCTTGGACATGTCAAGGGCATTTATATGTGTGTGCATGATTGTATTAAAATACAGCAGGAGCAGTATTTAGTTTTATTAGGATTTTATTTTTGATCTAGATACATGTACATTCCTTTTATGGAATATAGGATCAAAAATATAAAATTCTATTTATGTCGCGGATCGAATCTTGCAAAGCGTGGAACCTTCTAAGGACCAGAGGCGCAGCGAAACTAGGAGCAAGATGGATGCGACAACTAGACCCGGTGGCGGTGGCCAAATATGGCAGCAGCTTGGGATGACAACACACGGAGGGCAACTAGAGATAAAAGCCATAATAGTTGAAAATTAGATTTTCTATTTATTGCTTTTATATTGTGCTGTGTGTGCATGTTGGTTTACATATTTAGTAGGCTAGCATAGTTAAAATTCCTCATTTATAAATAACTAAGTGGGAGAGGGATTTTTAAGTAAATCCCATGGTCTCCATTATTGGTTTGTAAGTGATGCAAACAAGCTTGCGCGTTGGCTCTGAGTGCCTTCCTCCATAACGGATGAGCTTATTTGTGGATCACTAGAACAGACTTCCATTTTTGGATGACTATAGGAAGTTAATTAAGAGCGTGTGATCTTCCCCAACGGAAGGGGCATAATCTTATTAATGGACTTAGTGTCAAGTAATGGTATACACTTAGACACATTTAATAGTATCCTCTCCAACGGAGTCACTACTATCACTTGTGTGACCAAAGGGAAACCAACTATTGATTTGTCATAAAACTAGATTGGCAATATAATAAAATTAATAAACCTCTCTTACAAATGTTTGAATTTGTATACGTCCACACTAACATGGCATACAAGATTCATGGTGTTTGAGGTAATTTTATTTGTCAAAAAGTTATATTGACAAGATAGTCAATGGGTAAAACCCTCCTCTTACAAATGATGAATTTATATACGTCTACACTAACGTGGCATGCAAAATTCACGGTGTTTGAGGTGTTGGTAAATTTAAATAATATTGTTTGAGGAATCAATGTTATTTTAAATTCAAAGAGTTTGACCAAATATTTGATCAAAGATAGATCAACTATTAATTTTATTCGTCATAAAGTAAAGTTGACGAGATAATAAAATTAATGAATAAAATCTCCTCTTCGATTTTGTATACACAAAATTCATGGAGATTTTAAGGAGTTGATCTTGACCAAATATTTTTGTGATTCTTAGGATGTTTGTCAATCCCTAGTAGTCATACTATAGAAAAAGACTTAGTAGTCCCAATTGTAATGATTGGAAATAGGACTTGGACATTAAGGTAGACTGTCTTCTTAGAACTAAGAACAATTTAGGTGTATTTAATTCATTAGTTGAAACATGTCTAGTGGTGTTATCTACCAGAACGTAGAGTGTAGATACAAGATGCCATTAATCATGTCTGCAATTCATTGTAGGGTTCCAGGAAACCCGACAACTAAATGAAAGGTAAATCACCGTCCACACGGGCACTACTGTAAAAGTGGTAGCTGTTGCAGTGGGAGATGTTTTAAAAATATAATATGGATTTTAAGTAATTGTCTTTACGTACCAAGTTTAGAAAGAACCTGATTTCAGTTTCTAAACTATTATAGATATTGTGTCTATTTTGATAACAAAGTTGTTATCAAGAAAAATAGGAAAGTTATCTATTCTGGTATGATGGTTGACAATTTATAATCCAATAACTCCCACGATGCAACAAATGGAAATTAGTAACACATCTTCTAATTTTAAGAGAAAGCAACCTTCGGAAATGAACCAATTATATCTTTGGCATCTAAAGCTAGGTTATACTTGAGTAGGATTCATTGGTAGCTGATGAACTTTTGGGTTCATTGGTAGTGGAAATCTTTCCAACCTGCGAGTCTTACTTGGAAGAAAAATAACCAAGAAGCTTTTAAGTCCAAGGGGTATGGAGTCAAAGATATGATCGGTTCATTCTGATTTGTGTGATCCTATGACTATCCAGACAAGAGGTAGTATTGAATATTTTGTCTAATTTATAGACAACTATTCAAGATACAAATAAATTTACTTAATGTACCGCAAGACTAAGTACTTTGATTAGTTCAAAGAGTACAAGGTTGATGCGGAGGAATAAAGTAAAAAGTCACTATGGAAGATCGTAGTGGCAAGTACCTCTTGAGAGATTTTAGGAGTCACTTATCAGAAGTTGGATTTCAATCCTAACTAACTGCATCTGGTACACCCCAACAGAATGGTGTAGTAGAAAGAAGGTAAAGAACTCTTATGGAATAATTAGATAGATGATGAGTTATTCAGAAAATTACCAAATGTGTTTTAAGGATAAACTCTGAAAATGAAAGTGAACATAGTGCCTTCCAAGTCATAACTCTCTACTCATATAGAATTGTTGAATAGGCGTAAGCCTATTTTGAAGCATATTCGGATTCGGGTAATCCAGCACATATGTTAAAGAGAGATAATGATAAGTTGGATAGGAGTTCACTTGTTTGTAAGTTATCCTAGATAAACAAAAGTAAGTTTATAGTCTTAAAAATCAGAAGGTCATTGATAGCATCAATGACTGATTTTTAGAAAAGGACTATATAATGAACCACATGCTCATAAGTAAATTTGTTCTTAAGGAAATAATAAAAGACATGTCTAATCTAGTACCAACTGTACAAGATGAGATACCACAAGAAAACTGCAACACGTATCACAAATGATACACAATTGCAGAAAATGCCTTGTCGTAGTGGGAGGGTTGTTAAGCAACCTTAAAAGATTCATGTTTTGGGAGAGTTTTTGAACTCGATCCCTGAAGGACATGAACCTGATTTCCGGACATATGACGAAGCACTCCAAGATAAATATGAAGCATCTTGGCAAAGAGTAATGAATAATAAAATTAGAATATATGTATTCTAATTAAATCTGGAAGCTTGTAGAACCACCAAGTGGTGTAAAAGCCTTTGGGTGTAAAAGGTCTATAATAGAAAAAGAGGGATAGACAGGAAGGTAGAAACCTTCAAAGCAAGGCTTGATGAAAAAGGAAACCTTTTTCACTGGTAGCCATGCTTAAGTCTATCCAGATTCTTTTATCTATTTGGCAAGTGGATATCAAGACAACATTCCTTAATGGAAGTCTTGAAGAAAGCATCCATATAAAGCAACCAGAAGGGTTCATTGCAAAGTGCTAAGAGCCTCTTGTGTGCAAGCTCAATCAGTCTATGGACTGATACAAAGCTTCAAGGTCTTGGAACATCCAGTTTATCAAAGTAATCCAGACCTATGGATTTATTGAGTAAACGGATAAAGTCTTGTGTATACAAAAGATGTGATGGAAACGTGGTGGTATTTCTTGTACTATACGGAGATAACATTTTTGGTAGTTGGAAACAATATCAAAATGTTGTCAGAAGTAAGGGTATGGTTGTCCAAATAATTCGATATAAAGGACTTGGGAGAATGTATATATTTTTGAGATCAAAGTAATAAGGGATCGTAAGAAAAAATATATTTATCCGAAGCTTGATACATCGGAAAAATCCTTGCTCATTTTAAGCATGCAAAATTCCTAGAAAGGTTTCTTACCTTTAAAGCATGAAGTGTCTTTATCTAAAGAGATGTCTCCGATGACATCAAAGAAGATTGAGGACATGTAGGCAGTTATTTATGCTTCGGCAGTTAGACAACCTAATGTATGCTATGCACGAGATCAGAAATCTGTTTTGCCAAGGGCATAGTTAGCAGATATCAAAGTAACCCTAGACAAGGACATTGGACTGCAGTAAAGCATATATTAAAGTACCTTAGAGGCACTAAAGATTATATGCTAGTTTACAAGGTAGTTAATTTGGTTCCTATGGGTTGTATGGATTTTGACCTCCAATCGGATAGGGACAATAATAAGTCAACCTCGGGGTTTTGTGTTTATTTTAGGAGGTAAAGTCATAACTATGGAAGAGTGATAAAGGTGTTTTTCTGGACTCCACCATAGAAGCTTAGTATATGGCAAGCCTCTGAGGTAGCCATTAAAAGATGTATGACTCAATAACCTCAAGATAGACTTAGATATGATTTATGGTTTGTCCAAAGATTATTACAATTTATTGTAATAATGTTGGTGCAGTAGCAAACTCGAAGAAACCATAAGTCTATAAGGCAAGTAAACACAATAGAGCGCAAGTACCACCCAATACGAGAAATCGTATAAACGAGGAGAAGTTGTTGCCGCCTAGATTGCATCAGGTGATGACCTATTGATCCTTCCACTGAGGTCCTTAAGGCAAGAGCTTTTGATGGGCATGTTGAAGGGTTAGGAATCAGATGTATGGCAGCAGATATAGCAGCTTAGTCTTTTAGTATAAGTGGGAGATTGTTAGAGTGTATACTAAAAGCCTAGCTTTTGGTATAAACATTTATTTAGAAATAAGAATCACATTGGTCAAATGTCTACATTTATGATAAATGTAGTTGTTCAATTAATTTATATTGTAGATGACATGGTGTGTGGTGTCACACACAGAAGATCATGTTATCAGTACCTTATAAATTATAAACAGTAGCTCACGACCATGATGGAAAGGAACAAACCATTGGAAGGTCGTAGTGTAATTAGGTATTAGTTTATCTTGATTATATAATTACACTAGTACACTCAGAGTGTATTGAGTAGGACCATTTGAGGTCGTTTCTTTTATACTGACTTTATAAAGAAACAAAGACCTCGGTTATTATGGAAGTGTGTGCTCTTAATCCTAATATAATAACAAGCACATATATTTGATATTTATTTCTTTAATTTATCAATGGGTGAGATTTAGTTCGATAAATCAATAAGCCCGATAAGTTGGGAAATGGTATCACTTATAGTGTGTGTTGCTGATTATAGAAGAAAACTGTGTCCTAGAGATACTAGGTTGATAATGTCCTCAAGAGGAGCTCATAAGGATTGTCATGTTAAATCCTGCAGGTGGACTTAGTCCGACATGATAATAAGGTTGAGTGGTACTACTCTTGGACTTAGATATTAATTAAATGAGTTGTCAGTAACTCACTTAATTAGTGGACATTCGATATCTTAAACACAGGGAGACTAACACGCTCATAATAAGAAGAAGCCCAAAAATGTAATTTGGGATTGGTGCGGTAGTTCAATAATAGTTCTCTAGTGGAATGAATTATTATTGATAAAATTAAGTTGTGTGTTCGGGGCGAACACGGGATGCTTAATTTTATCGGGAGACCAAAACCAATTCCTCCTCTCGGTCCCTATCGTAGCCTCTTATTTATAGAGTTTTATACCCACCTATACCCACCTTCTATACCCACCAATAGGGGGCCGGCCAAGCTAGCTTGGGAACCAAGCTAGGGCAGGCCTAGGTATAAAATTGGGTGGCCGGCCCTAGCTTGAACCCAAGCTAGTGGGGGCCGGCCAAATTAAATTAAAAAGGGATTTTAATTTTAATTTTTATTATGTGGAAGAAATAATTTATTAAAGAGAATTAAAATTAAAATATCTCTCTTATAAAAGATCTACAAAAGATTAAAGAAAGAGATTAGATCTCTTTCCTTATTTGTAGATTGGTGAGATATTTTATTTTCTCTTTAAAATTATCCACATATTGATAAAATTAAAATTATAGAAATTTCCTTTTATCAACCATGAAGAGATTTTAAAGAGAAATTTTATTTTTTTAAAATTTCCGGAAACAAAGTAGGAAGTTTTAATTGTTGATTAAAACTTGTCTAATTTTTTCCTTCATTGATGTGGCCGGCCATTGAATTCAATTAGGGAAATTTTATTTTATTTTTCTCAATTAAATCATGTCAAGGAAATTAAGGAAATTTTATTGTAATTAAATTTCCTAATTTGCCTAGGCCAAGGAATATAAAAGAAGGGGTGAGGGTGCCTTCTTGAGACACAACCTCTATTATTTTTCTCCCTCTTTTCCTTGGTGTGGTGGCCGGCCCTTCCCTTTCTCTCTTCTCCTCTTGTTGGCCGAAACCTATCTTCTTGGTGGAGCTATTGTTTGTGGCCGGATCAAGGAAGGAGTAGAAGGAGAGAAAGCAAGTCTCATCTCTAGCATCCCTTGGAGCATTGGTGGTGGTCGAAATTCTTCATCCTTGAAGAAAATTATTGTTGCCGGCCATCCTCTCCTTTTCTTCCTCTTTTGTGGTGGCCAAAACCTATCTCTTGCTTGGAGTTCTTGTGGTGGCCGGATACTACTTGGAGAAGAAGAAGAAGAAGGAGAGAAAGCTTGTATCCCTTGGAGCTTGGTTGGTGTTTTATTCTTCGTCCTTGGTGAAGCTTCTTTCTTTGTGGCCGAACCTAGCTAGGAGGAGAAGAAGGTGGTTGGTGGTTTCTCATCTCGGAAGATCGTTGCCCACACAACGTCCGAGGTTAGAAGAGGAATACGGTAGAAGATCAAGAGGTCTTTCTAGAAGGTATAACTAGTAATTTTTCTTTCCGCATCATGCTAGTTATTTATGGAAATAATACCAAATACAAGAGGTTTACGATTCTAGAATTTCGAATATGTTTTTTCGATGTTGTGTTCTTTTGTTTTTTCTTTTCCTTGTGATTTGATTGTTCTTTTCGGTTAACCTAAAGTTATTTTAGGAAATTAAATATTAGCTTTCTATAAAAGGTTTTGTCTAGTCGGTGGTGGTTGCTCCCATATCCAAGAAGGCCATGTGCCTCGCCACGTCAGTACTGGGAACCTATTATGGAAATTAATATTTAATGGAATTAATAACTTAAGGTGATTTGGGTCGAACGTGTTAAGTTCCGCAGGAGATCCAAGTCAAAACCTAAAAGAACAAATAGATTAAAGTTTTGGATCAAACGTGTTAAGTTCCGCAGGCGATCCAAAATTTAATTTAAAAGAACACATGGTAGCTAGGAAAAGGTTCAGACCTTTGTACAAAATTTTTGTACAGTGGAACCTCTAGGCTTTCCGAGTAGCAACCAACACTAGCTACAAATTCCGCGATGTCTTTCTTCATACCGTTCCACCAGTAGGAATGTCTCAAATATCGATACATGCGGGTCCCACCTTGATGGATCGTAAATCGAGAGCGATGAGCCTCCTGAAGTAGCTCCTGTAAGACCGAGTGAGACTGAGGTACGCATAATCTGCCTCGGAAGTATATAATACCCTCTTCATCTCGTGTGAACTCGGTCTGCTACACGAAAGCTATCTGGCTGCCAATAAACTGCAATGCTGATCACCGGCCTTGGCCTCTCAGATCCTCATCCTGATCGACGACTGAGCAACCATGGTAACCAGAATACCCTTCTCTGTCTGTCCCTGCTCCTAAAGGCCCAACTCGGAGAAACCCTGAACCAAGTCTGTGATTGAAACTCGGTGGCAAGCCAAAGTCCCTCTGGACTTCCTGCTGAGTGCATCGACAACCACATTAGCTTTCCCCGGGTGATAGCTAATGGTACAAACATAATCCTTCAGGAACTCCATCCATCTCCTCTGTCGGAGATTAAGTTCCTTCTAAGTGAAAATATATTTGAGACTCTTATGATATGTAAGAATCTCAAAGGTAATGTCATACAAATGATGTCGCCAAATCTTCAAAGCAAAGATGATGGCGGCTAACTCCAAATCATGTACTGGGTAGTTCTTCTCATGCTCCTTCAACTGTCGAGAAGCATAGGAGACTACCCTGCCGTGCTGCATCAAAACAGCGCCCAAACCCTGAAGAGACGTGTAACGACCACCCTTCTTACTACTACTCTCTAAGGATGACTGTTACTTAACTACTACTCTACTCACTAGTGTCACTTATGCTATTATTAGTGACACTTAGATTTATCACGGCCCTAGAGGAATTCTTACTGAAAAATTTTGGCAAAGTCTCCCCTGTACCAGTGACCAAATCAGCAATACAAACAAATAATAAACCATCAGCCACATGCGGCTGGTATATATACTTCAAATTAACTAAAAGGAAACTATTCTAGCAATAGTAAACAGATAGAACTCTAACGATCAGACATAACAAGCTACAAGTGCGGAATAGACTCAATTACAATTTCAACTTCATCATAGCATTAAGGAGATAATAAAAGGAAACTCTAAACAGGTAAGTTTTGACAACTCCTTAGCAAACTCTTGATCTCTCCATAGTCCAGCCATCACACACCTTACTTTAGCTTTTCCTTTATCTGCAGTAGGAGGAAAAAGAAATCTATAAGCGAAACGCTTAGTAAGTACTAATCTATCTCACAAAAACTCGAAGTGCATAGAAATAATGCAACAATACTAAAACTGAAATGCTAAAAGAAAAGCTGCATGTACTCATCTAATAGCAAAGTACTCATGGTGTACAGAAATAAAACTGAACACTGGAAATAATACTAATGGAAACTGCTCATGTGTATCTAGTAGTAAAGGACTAAAAATAGGAATCAATACTGCTCATGTTAAACTGATAGCAAAGAAAAACTAAGGAATCTACTCATGTAATTCTAATAGCTAATCATGTTGCTCATCTAATAGGTAAATATGAAAAACTACTCATCTACTAGATAAACATGGTAGAATAAAGAACTAAACTTACTGATTTTTAGAACTATATGAAACTTATTTCATTTGTTCTAAACTTAATCTTTAATACTTTATGATTATGTAAAACTCGTTTTACTTGTTCAAAAACTTATACTTATAATACTTCAAAATAATAATCAACTTCTTCTTGGGCCCAGGCTTAGTACCATCTTATGCGCGTTCCCTAATAGGTTGGGGTAGCGAGCCACCAATCCTAAAAGAGCAGACCTTGGTCTACCAGGACCAAGACCTTGGAATTGGACACCTGGATTTGTTTAACGACAACCTTGTGAAGTCGGGTACTAGCCTCTTCTTAAAAGTAAAATACTTATAATCTTAATTACTTCTTCTTTAAATGCCTTGGCATTTTAATAGACACCTTGTGTGCCAAAATCCCTAAAGTCTTGACTTTGGAATTTACTTAAGGCCTTGGCCTTTCTCTTTCTTTTCTTTTTCTTTCTTTTACTTGTTAATACTTCTAAAAGTATTTAATAGGATTCTTATTTTTCCACTAGAATACATGGTTGTCCATGCTTGTTAAAATAGCAAATGAAAACTAAAAAAAATCTGCATATATGACTAATAAAAATCTGCACATATGACTAATAAAAATCTGCATTTAAGCTATAAGAAATCTGCATGCCATACTAAACTGAAGTGCCTAAAAATAACATGGTGCAACACTTAAAACCTCATGATCAAGAAAACCAAGAAGCTAACACTACATACTTAAATAAAAGTTGTTCTTGCCTTTTTGAGTAGCAAGGAAAATGCTAACTGCATGCTTAAATAACAAAGGTTATTCATGTTCAGAAACATGGAAATCCAAGGCTAAGATACTAAACTTAAAACTAATCATGTGCATGGAATTAGCAAAGATGAAATAAGCTACAATAAAAAATTCTGCATACAAAGAGATCCAACTACACTAAAATTCTGCACATGATATTCTAATAGCAAGAAAACTAAATTTCCAATGCTACTAAACAAGACTAATCATGTTTATGAAATAGCAAGAAAGCTAACACCATGTTCCTGGATCTAAGGCTGTTCGTGCCCACTACTTAGCACAAAAGAAGGGTGTAACAGGAATGCTGATTATAGGGTCGTTCTTGCCCAATGCAAAGCACAAAAAGGCCTATACAAACTTATTCACAGCTTAAGTTATTATAGAGTAAAGGAAACCTTTTAGCATGCTTTAAACCAAACTGAAACCAAGCAATTATACTTATCCAACAAACACTCCTAGTTGTTCATTTCTGTTTACTTGGCCACAAAGGATTTAAAACTGCCTATCTAAAGGAGTGAACCGGAGCTGTACCAATTCTAATACATAGTAAACCTTAGAGGCTGTTCTTATTCCAAAATCTGTAAATTCCAGCAGATTTCAAAATCTGAAGACTCCAAATTCCAAATTTCTAACTACAAAATTCTAAGCAACCAACCACATGCTAATCAAGCAAACTAACCCTATTTCCCTTCTTTGAAATACACGGCAGCAACATCAAAAACCCCCAATCTCATAGCATGCTTCGGATTCAAGAAACTCAAGAAACAAGGAAACGAAACCGAAAGATCGGAGCAACTCCTACCACAGGTGAGTAGTACTTACAATTCTTTCTTAGACTTACAACCGAAGGGGAAAAACTCTAGGGCTTCGGTTAGCTCGGATCTTCAACCTCCCTTGCGCCCACAGACCCTCCTCGACGAGGGAAGCACGGATCCCCAAGGTTCGCCGGAGAGAAACCTTCACCGGCCGTCGAAGGGAGGAAACTAGGGCTTAGGTTCCTTCGTTCGGCAGAAATCGCGCATGCACGAAGAGGAAGAAGAGAATTAGGGTTCGGGGAAAGAAATTAACCCTTTATAACCTAGGTTTTATTTTTAATCCTTACTATAACTTAAATACATCTCGCTTCATACTTGATTAACAAAACACGCGTAGCCTAGTTGGTTGGCTGTGTTCGGTTAAGTCCGGTTCGGCCGGGGGTCTTGGGTTCGAGTCTCAACTTCAACATTTTTTTGGTCAAAACTTCTTTCTTTTCGTAAACTTACTAAACAACCTCCAAAAATTACGTAAAAATACTCTAAAAATTCCTAAAAATCTCTAGAATATTTTAAAAGTATTTCTAATGTTTTTAAAGACATTTAGAACTCAAAATAGGAAAAATTGGGTCGTTACAAGACGCGTCGGTGTAGAGCACGAATCCATCCTCTCCAGAAGGTAAAACAAAAATCAGAGCCGATACTAATCTCCGCTTCAGCTCCTGGAAGCTGGTCTCGTAATCCTCTGTCCACGTGAACTTCATGCCTTTCCTGGTCAGGCGTGTCAAAGGCATAGCAATCCGGGAGAAACCCTCGACGAATCGTCTGTAATATCCTGCTAGTCCTAGAAAACTGCGGATCTTCTGTACTGATTTCGGCTGCTCCCAACTGGTGACAGCCTCGATCTTCTAAGGGTCTACTGAAATACCTATGCTAGAGACCACATGTCCCAGAAAACTGACTGAGGATAGCCAGAATGCACACTTGCTGAACTTCGCGTACAGCTGATGTTGTCGAAGAGTCTCCAAAACTATGCGAAGATGTGGTACATGTTCCTCCTCGGAATGCGAGTAGACCAATATGTCATCGATGAAAATGATAACAAACAAATCAAGATACTCTAGAAATACGCGGTTCATCAGATCCATAAATACCGCTGGCGCATTGGTAAGACCAAATGACATTACCAAAAACTCATAATGACCGTACCTGGTACGGAAAGTTGTCTTCTGAATATCAGATTCTCTGACTCTCAGCTGATGACACCCGGATCGCAGATCAATCTTAGAATACACTGATGTACCTCTGAGCTGATCAAACAAATCCTCGATCCTTGGTAAAGGGTACTTATTTCTGATGGTCACTGCGTTCAGCTGCCTGTAATCGATGCACAATCTCAGAGTACCATCCTTTTTCTTGACAAATAATACCGGAGAACCCCACGGAGAACCACTAGGGCGAATGAATCCCCTATCCAATAACTCCTGGAGTTGGACCTTTAGCTCGTCCAACTCTTTCAGTGCCATACGATATGGAGCCTTCGATGCTGGCGCGTTCCCCGGAATCAGCTCAATAGCAAACTCTACTTGCGTTCGGGGAGGCAAGCCCGGTAGCTCATTTGGAAATACATCGAGATACTCTCGGACCACCAGAACATCTGAGAGCTGGGAACTACTGTTGTCATCAGTATTAATCATAGACACAAGAAATCCCTGACAGCCATGTGACAGCAGCTTCTGAGCCTGAATCGCCGAAATGATCGATATGCCATCGTCCCTGATGCTAGTGAAATCCCACGAGGGTTGGTTCGGAGGTCGAAAAGTGACCACCCTCGTCTGGAAATCAACAGTGGCATTATATGCAGACAACCAATCCATACCAAGGATAATGTCGAACTCGACCATTTCCAGCACTAATAAATCAACCATAAGTATCATGTTGCCAAAATCTAAATGGCAACCTCTGACCTCCTGAGTGATGTCCAATGTATCACCGGACGGTAGGGAGTGTTGGGTTTTTCGGGCCGCGAAAACCGCTTTTTCGCGTCGCGGAAACCCTGAATCACCCTAGCCAACGGATCTCGTGCGAAGAAAAATTTGAAAACATACGAGTACGAGTTACAAAACTTCTAGATCTACATGATGAAGATCTTTACCCTTGTTGCGTGCGTTTTTACGTATCCCGCTCGTCCTCGGTATGCCGGATCTCGAAGTTATCAATGTAGACAACTCTTTACACGTATCCACACGAACACACTAGGTGGAGGTGACCAAAAACCAAGGTGTGCTAGCACCTATGTGGTTCGGCCAAGGAAGGAGGAGAGGGAGAGCTTGAGAGGAAGAAGATGGAATAATTCAAATTGAATGAAAAATGAATCCATTTCATTCAAAAATGTGGCCGGCCACTTCTCCATGTGTAACCCCAAATTAATTGCATTAATTGCAATTAATGTGAAGCCATTACCCCAAATTAATTGCATTAATTGCAATTAATGTGAAGCCATTAAAGAGAATGGCTTTGTAACTTCCATGAGGTGGCACCCATGATGATGTGGAGTAACATCATTGGTCCACATCAATGCCAACTCACCAATGAGGTGGCATAAAGTCAAGTCAAACTTGACTTTTAATCTTCCTCTCAAGTCAAGTCAAACTTGACCAAATCTCTTCCATGGTTGATCTAATCTAACCATTTGATTCAAGCCAATTTAATATATAATGAATCTAATTCATTAAATTAAATTTATTCAATAGTCATAATCTAAATTAGACTCATTGAACACATGAATCAACTTGAGTCCAACTCAAGTTAGCCCAATTAGGATTACTCTTAATCCAATTTGATTCATCAAATGAATCTAATCCTCTTGGTTCATCATATGAACCTAATCTCCATCTAATTGTCCTTAGTGTGTGACCCTATAGGTTCTTGTAACGTTGGCAATGCCCTAAACCCATTTAGGAGCATAAGTAATGAGCGGTATCTAGCAACACATCATTACTACCCAAGTTACAAGAATGTCGAGATCCGACATCACCTTGTGACTACTAATTGTGACTCCTCACAAAATATGACAAGTGTCCTTCTATCCTAGACATCTAGATTGATCAATGTGAGGCATAGACCGTGTCATCCTCTGACAAATCTAAATCTTGAACTCCAAGTAGACTCACTAAATCAAATGAGCTCAATATCCTATATTGACTCATTTGGGCATGGCCATGCACTTCGTGGTCTCACTCTATCAAGAATACCGATGTCTCTCCCGTCATATAGGAGGGATAGATCCCATCTACATCACCCACATCCCTCTGCATAATTTGTTATATACCCAGTAATCGCCTTTATAGTCCACCAAGTTACGGGTGACGTTTGACGAAACCAAAGTACATAACCACTTATGTAGGGATCTATGGTGACTTCAGGTCTAAGGACTAGTAGTCATACTAATAGCCACATGAGAAAGTATATGACACTCATATAATGATCCATGATACTTTCTCATGACGGGTCATTCTGTATACATTCTCTAATGTATACCCATGTGTCAACTTGATATCTCTATATCCATGACTTGTGAGATCAAGTCATCGAGTTGACCTACATGCTAGTCTTATTGTATTAACATTGTCCCTGAATGTTAATACTCGACTAGGAATGATTAAGAGTAGTGTTCCCTATATCATCTCACTATCGGTTCAACTAACCGATTGATATAGGTGAGAACCGTCTACTCAAGGACATTATTATACTTAGTTTATTTGGCACCAATATAAGTAAGTATAATAACCAAAATCCAAATGCCTTTATTTATATAGAATATGATACAATAAGTCCAAAATACAATCATCAAATGATTGGCTCTAGGGCTCTAGCTAACAATCTCCCACTAGCACTAGTGCCTATCAGTGTAGGATCTTAGCCCAAATGACCTAGTGTGACCATCATGCTTCTTCTGTGCCAAAGCCTTGGTCAAGGGATCTGCGATGTTAGCCTCTGTAGGTACTCTGCAAATCTTCACATCTCCTCTCTCGATGATCTCTCGAATGAGATGGAAGCGCCGTAGTATGTGTTTGGTCCGCTGGTGTGAGCGAGGTTCCTTTGCCTGTGCTATAGCTCCATTGTTGTCACAATAGAGCTCAATAGGGTCAGCAATGCTAGGAACCACCCAAGTTCAGTGATGAACTTGCGAATCCAAACTGGCAGCAATATACTCGGCCTCTGGCGTAGAATCTGCTACTGTGTCCTGCTTCAAACTCTTCCAGCTCACAGCACCACCATTAATGCAAAATATGAACCCCGACTGTGATCTATAGTCATCCTGGTCGGTCTGGAAGCTAGCATCACTGTAACCCTTTACAGCTAGCTCATCATTGCCTCCATATATCAAGAAATATTCTTTAGTCCTTCTTAAGTACTTAAGAATATTCTTGACCGCTATCCAGTGACTTTCACCTGGATTTGACTGGTATATGCTCATCATGCTAAAAGCATACGAGACATCAGGTCGAGTACATAGCATGACGTACATGATCGATCCTATGGCTGAGGCATAAGGAATCTGATCCATGCGGTCTCTCTCCTCTTTAGAAGAGGGACCTTGAGTCTTCGAAAGACTCACGCCATGTGACATCGGCAGAAATCCCTTCTTGGAGTTCTGCATGGCAAACCGAAGGAGTACCTTGTCAATGTATGTACTCTGACTTAGGCCAAGCAATCTCTTAGATCTATCTCTATAGATCTGTATCCCTAGAATACGGGATGCCTCACCTAAGTCCTTCATTGAGAAGCAACTCCCTAGCCAGGTCTTGACAGACTGAAGCATAGGGATGTCCTTCCCAATGAGTAGTATGTCATCCACATACAATATGAGGAAGACAACTATATCCCCTACAACCTTCTTGTAGACACAAGGCTCATCTTCGTTCTTGATGAAACCAAACTGTTTGATTGCATCATCGAATCGAAGATTCCAGCTCCAAGAAGCTTGCTTTAGTCCATAAATGGACCTATACAGCTTGCATACTCTGCTAGTATGCTGTGGATCTACAAAACCCTCAGGTTGTGTCATGTACACATCCTCGAGCAGGTTTCCATTCAGAAACGCGGTTTTGACATCCATCTGCCATATCTCATAGTCATGGTAGGCTGCAATAGCAAGCATGATCCGAATGGACTTAAACATCGCTACTGGAGAAAAGGTCTCATCATAGTCAATACCATGAATCTACTTGAAACCTTTAGCTACCAAGCGACCCTTATAAATAAGTCCATCCATGTCAGTCTTTCTCTTAAAGACCCACTTGCACCCTATGGGTTTTACCCCTTCAGGTGGATCATCCAAAGTCCAAACTTGGTTGGTGTACATGGATTCCATCTCGGATCTCATGGCCTCTAGCCATTTCTCGGAATCTGGTCTCATCACAGCTTCCTGATAGGTGGTAGGCTCATCCTCTATGAGCACAATGTCATCATGGTCAGACAAGAGAAATGAGTATCTCTCAGGCTGACGACGTACCCTATCAGACCTGCGAAGAGGTATGTCTACATGAACTGGTTGTTGTTCCTCAACTCCTTGTGGAACAACATCATCCACAACACTTTGTGGTTCCAGTTCAATTTCCATCGAGGCATCAGTGCTATTGTTTGCATCTTGAACTTCTTCCAGATCGAACGCGCTCCTACTAGTCTTTCTAGAAACAAAGTCCCTTTCTAGAAAGACCCCAGTCTTTGCCACGTGCTGACTGGGAATGTAGAAGTAATATCCCTTAGTTTCCTTGGGATATCCAATAAAATAGCACTTGTCGGATTTGGGTCCTAACTTGTCTGAGACTTGACGTCGAACGTAAGCCTCACAACCCCAAATCCTCATGAAAGACACCTGGGCATCTCTCCCAGTCCATATCCTATATGGTGTCTTTATCACGGCGTTGGATGGAACTCGGTTGAGTATAAAAGCTGTCGTGTCTAGAGCATAGCCCCAAAGGAATGTCGAAAGATCTGTGTGACTCATCATAGACCGTACCATATCTAATAAGGTACGATTCCTCCTTTCGGACACACCATTCCACTGTGGTGTTCCAGGAGGAGTGAGTTGGGATAGAATCCCACACTCAGCTAGGTAGTCACAAAACTCATGGCTAAGGTATTCTCCACCTCGATCTGATCGAAGTATCTTAATACTCTTGCCAAGCTGGTTCTATACTTCAATCTTGAATTCTTTGAACCTTTCAAAAGATTCTGACTTATGTGTCATCAAGTACACATAACCATATCTACTGAAATCATCAGTAAATGTGATGAAGTACCTATAACCGCCTCTAGCAGCGACATTGAAAGGGCCACATACATCACTATGTATGAGTCCTAACAAATCAGTCCCTCTCTCGCTGTGCCCACTGAAGGGAGTCTTGGTCATCTTGCCTCGTAGGCATGACTCGCATACCTCATATGATTCTAAATCAAATGAGTCCAGCAAACCATCCTTATGGAGCTGGGATAAGCGCTTGTCATTTATATGACCTAAGCGACAGTGCCAGAGATAGGTTTGGTTCAGGTCATTTGACTTGAACCTCGTTGTATTTATGTTATAGATAGGGCTCTCAAGGTCTAGAAAATAGAGTCCGTTTATCAGAGGTGGACTACAATAGAACATATCGTTTAAATAGACGGAACAACATTTGTTCTTTATTATAAACGAGAATCCTTTCTTGTCTAAACAAGAAACTGAAATTATGTTCTTAGTCAAGGTAGGCACATAACAACAATCATCTAATTCTAGTACAAGCCCAGAGGGAAGAGATATATGATAAGTTCCTACAGCAATAGCAGCAACTCGTGCTCCATTGCCTACTCGTAGGTCTATCTCACCCTTCGTCAATGCCCTGCTATTCCTCAGCGCTTATACATTAGTACAAATGTGCGAAGCACATCCGGTATCTAATACCCACGATGAAGAAATAGAGAGGTTGACTTCTATAACATGTATACCTGAAGTAGAAATCTTATTTCTCTTCTTCTTAAGATCTTCCAGGTATTCTTTGGAGTTCCTCTTCCAGTGCCTTGCTTATCATTGATATAGGTGACGAAGATGTTCAACCATATCGTAAGCACCCATCAACTCATGTTGCTTCTGAAGCTCAGAGTTCATGGTCGCGAGCATAAGACAGGACACATCTAATGCGTCATCTTGATGCTTCTTGTAAGCATCTCGGTCTGCTCGCGTGGCAGTGGTAGGAGGAGCCTCCGGAATGGGCTGCTACAGAACGTACAATTTACGTTCTTGGGTGAGAACTATTCTCAGGTTCCTGTACCAGTCCAGGAAATTTGCTCCGTTGAGCTTGTCCTTCTCGAGGACAGATCGCAGGGAGAATGTGTTCGTATTCAACGTCATGGAAATTCTACAGCAGAAATAAGTATCATATTCTTAATCATTTAATTAGGCCTTTAACTAAATGATGCTTCCACTGAATTCTATAATTCATGTGGGACAAGATCCACATCATACTAACCCTTGAGTTAGCTTTGGCTAATACGCCCAAGACTTAGTATGATCGGTAGGTAACGATTACCAATTACATCTCTATGCAACTCTTGTTTATAGAATCAAAATCCGCATTTATATTAAAACTCGAGTTAGCTTTGGCTAATACGCCCGAGAGTTAATATATATGTGATTTTGACCTAACTTTCCAACCGTTGGAAGAATGTCTATAGTTATACTCGATCCAACCGAGTTAACTAGGAATACTCAATCTAATTGAGTTGTACTCACCCATGAGTTGATAGGCGGGACCAAGATTGTCCCTCCGTACCCTACCAAGATAGTATGTGTTGCTCTGCTTTGGCAGATTCAACAACTACATGCGATCGAGGTAGTGGTAGGTATCACGGCATGGTAGGCATTACGAGTTAACGTGATTTAGATCTAATCTAAATGATGATGCGTATCAAATACTTGATTTAGATCTAATCTAATCGTGGGGTGCATCATGTGCACGATTTAGATCTAATCTAATCGCTAGGCACTAATTAATTACTTAATTAAACATGCATCACATACACAAGTAATTAATTAAATTTTGTGATTATGTCATGGCCCCTACTACGAACTTCTCAAGCCAATGAGAAGATCGGATGGTCAACCTAAGGTCAACTTCTCAAGCGCCTTCCTTTTGACCACCTTGTGCTGCTCGCGCCTTCCTCGTAACTCCGTCTTGAGTGGACCTTCCACCGCTCCAATTTTGTACATTACAATTTTGAAACTCGAGTTACATTCGAGTCTAAATCTAATTTACAACAAGAATATAATCAAGGAAGGCACGACGCGCAGGTCGCGAATAAAAATAAAAAAAAATAAAATACAGCACACACATCCTATAACGGCACGCAGGCCGTATTATGAATTACAACACATTTCCAAATCTAATTTGGGTCGTTTGGGCCATGACTATCACAAAATAAATATATAATTCAAAATTATATATTTCTGTAATTTTTCTGTAATTTTTCATAATTTTACAGATTTTATGAGTAAATTTTTCCCGGCGATCCCGATTAGCAATTTCGGGCGCAATCGCGGAGCAAATCCCCTTGCGGGGTTAGGGGCAGTACCTGTTAGTTAGAGCCCTAGAGCCAATCATTTGATGATTGTATGGACTCATGTATATCATATTTTTGTATATTAATAAAGGCATTTGTTTGGTTATTATACTTATTTGTATTAGTGCCAAATAGACTAAGTATAATAGCGCCCTTGAGTAGAGGGTTCATACCTATATCAATCGATTAGTTGAATCGATAGTGAGATGATATAGGGAACACTACTCTAAAACATTCCTAGTCGAGTATTAGCATTCAGGGACAATGTTAATACAATAAGACTAGCATGTAGGTCAGCTCGATGACTTGATCTCACAAGTCATGGATATAGAGATATCAAGCTGACACATGGGTATGCATTAGAGAATGTATACTGAATGACCCGCCATGAGAAAGTATCATGGATCGTTATATGAGTGTCATATACTTTCTCATGTGGCTATTAGTGTATGACTAATAGTCCTTAGACCTGAAGTCACCATGGATCCCTACATAAGGAGTTATGTACTTTAGTTTCGTCAAACGTCACCCGTAATTGGGTGGACTATAAAGGCGATTACTGGGTATATAACGAATTATGTAGAGGGATGTGAGTGATGTAGATGGAATCTATCCCTCCCATATGACGGGAGCGACATCGGTATTCTTGATAGAGTAAGACCACTAAGTGCATGGCCATGCCCAAATGAGTCAACATTAGATGTTGAGCTCATTTGATCGAGTGAGTCTACTTGGAGTTCAAGATTTAGATTGATTAGAGGATGACACGGTCTATGCCTCATATTGATCAATCTAGATGTCTAGGATAGAAGGACACTTGTCATTATTTTGTGAGTAGTCACAATTGGTAGTCACAAAGTGATGTCGGATCTCGACATTCTTGTAACTTGGGTAGTAATGATGTGTTGCTAGATACCGCTCATTACTTATGCTCCTAAATGGGTTTAGGGCATTGCCAACGTTACAAGAACCTATAGGGTCACACACTTAGGACAATTAGGTGGAGATTAGGTTCATATGATGAACCAAGAGGATTAGATTCATTTGATGAATCAAATTGGATTAAGAGTAATCCTAATTGGGCTAACTTGAGTTCGACTCAAGTTGATTCATGTGTTAAATGAGTCTAATTTAGATTTTGACTCATTGAATCAATTTAATTTAATGAATTAGATTCATTATATTAAGTTGGCTCGAATCAAATGGTTGGATTAGATCCACCATGGTAGAGATTGAGTCAAGTTTGACTTGACTTGAGAAGGAAGACCAAAGGTCAATTTTGACTTGACCTTTTGCCACCTCATTGGTGAGTTGGCATTAGGTGGACCAATAATGATGTTCCACATCATCATGGGTGCCACCTCATGGAAGTTACAAAGCCACTCTCTTAATGGTTTCATATTAATTGCAATTAATGCAATTAATGTGATTTTTGAAAGTGGCCGGCCACTTGGTTTTTGAGTGAGAAATTCATTTTTCATTCACTTGTGTGCATCTTCTTCCTTCTCCCTCTCAAGCTCTCCCTCTCCCTCTCCTCCCTTGGCCGAACCACATAGATGCTAGCACACCTTGGTTTTTGGTCATCTCCATCTAGTGTGTCCGTGTGGATACTTCTAGAGGACCGGCGCTTGACGGTCTTGAGATCCGGCATCATTTGGACGAGCGGGACCGCGAAGGGCATCGCATCAAAGGTATAAAGTGTTTTTCTTTTGTAGATCTACTGTAGATCGTAAAGTTTTCAAACTCGTACTCATATTTTCGTTCGGTTTTACCTTGCACGAGATCCGTGGCTTGGGCGATTCGGGGTTTCCGCGACGCGAAAAGCGGTTTTCGCGGGCCGAAGAACCCAACAGTGGTATCAGAGCCACGTGCAAGGCTTGTACGAGTTTGTTTTTATTTTTATGAAAAATAAAACCTTCTGTGATTTTCTGTAAAAATTAGTTTTTTTTATGATTTTATGGGTAATTTTTCCGTAGAAGCGAAGCACAAGTGTCTCGGCACTTGTAGGCTTCGGCTACCGGAAAGATCTTTCAAAACCGGCTTCGTTTTGCCCCAAATCTATTTGGGACAGCGGGCTTGGGTGCCATTTGATCGCAAAGGAGCAACTCACGATGGTTAGATCGTGGGTAGGGGTACTCCCCCTAACCCCGCAAGGGGATTTGCTCCGCGATCGCACCCGAAATCGCTAAAAACAAACCCGCCGGGAAGATTTTTCCGAAACGGCAATGTCTCGACCCAAATCGTTTTGGGACAGCGGGTTTGGCGCTGTTCGATCGCAAAGGAACCCTCGCGATGGTTAGATTGCGGGTAGGGGCGATGCCCCTGGGCCCCGCAAGGGGATCCGTTCCGCGATTGCGCCCGAAACCACTAAACGGGACCGCCGGGAAATTTTATTCGTAAAAATTGTAAAAATTAATTTTAAAATTATAGAAAATTATGAAAAATATATAATTTTGAATTATATATTAATTTGTGATAGTCATGGCCCAAAGCCCAATATGATTGGTTGTGTTGTAATTCATAATACGGCCTGCGTGCCGTTGTGTGTTTGCGAGTGTTGTATTATATTCGCGACCTGCGCGTCGTGCCTTATCTTATTTTCTTGTTGTAAATTAGATCTAGACTCGAATGTAACTCGAGTTTCAAATTGTAATGTACAAATTGGAGCGGTGGAGGGTCCACACGAGACGGAGTTCCGAGGCGGGCACGAGCAACACAAGGTGGTCAAAGGGAGTAGCTTGAAGAAGCTGTTGACCCTAGGTTGACCAATTGATCTTCTCATTGGCTTAAGAAGATCGTAGTAGGGCCATGACTAAATCACAAATAGATTAATTAATTGCTTGTGTATGTGATGCATATTTAATAAGTAGTTAATTAATTAGTGCCTTATGATTAGATTAGATCTAAGTCGTGCACATGATGCACCCTTGCGATTAGATTAGATCTAAATCGTGCACAAGATGCATCCCTTCTCGATTAGATTAGATCTCAATCGACTCAACTCTAATGCCTAACCGTGCCGTGATACCTATCACTACCTCGATCATATGTATTGTTGAATCTGCCAAAGCAGAGCAATACATATTATCTTGGTAGGATACGGAGGGACAATCTTGGTCCCGTCTATCAACGCATGGGTGAATACAAACTCAATTAGATTGAGTATTCATAGTTACTCGGTTGGATCGAGTCAACTATAGGCATTCTTCCAATAGTTGGAAAGATAGATCAATATCACATCTATATTAACTCTCGGGCGTATTAGCCAAAGCTAACTCGAGTTTTAATATAAATGCGGATATTGATTCTATAAACAAGAGTTGCATAGAGATGTAATTGGTAATCGTTACCTACCGATCATACTAAGCCTTGGGCGTATTAGCCAAAGCTAACTCAAGGGTTAGTATGATGTGGATCTTGTTCCACAAGAATTATAGAATTCAGTGGGAGCATCATTTAATTAAAAGGCCTAATTAAATGATTTTTAAAGAATATGATATTTATTTCTGCAAATTTTTCTGTTGTAGATAACCATGACGTCGAACACGAATTCCTTCTCCCTGCGATCTGTCCTTGAGAAGGACAAGCTCAACGGAGCGAATTTCCTGGACTGGTACAGGAACTTGAGAATAGTTCTCACCCAGGAGCGTAAGCTGTACGTTCTGGAGCAGCCCATTCCGGAGGCTCCTCCTGCCAATGCCCCGCGAGCCGACAAAGATGCTTACAAGAAGCATCAAGACGACGCATTAGATGTGTCCTGTCTAATGCTCGCGACCATGAACTCAGAGCTTCAGAAGCAACATGAGTTGATGGGCGCTTTTGATATGGTTGAGCATCTTCGCCAACTATATCAGGGACAAGCGAGGCATGAGAGATTTGAGATCTCGAAGGCACTGTTTCAGTGCAAGATGTCAGACGGGGCTCCTGTAGGTCCTTATGTACTCAAGATGATTGGGTACATAGAGAACCTACAAAGACTGGGTTCCCACTGGCCACTGACTTGATCTTGCAGTCCTTGCCGGATAGCTATAGTCAATTCGTTCTCAACTATAACATGAACGAGATTGACAAGCCACTGCCCGAGCTACTTAGTATGTTACGAACTACTGAGATTAACCTTAAGAAGGTTAAGCCCATTCTGATGGTCCAGAAGCACAAGGGCAAGGGCAAGCCCAAAGGTAAGGGAAAGTCCCAAACCAAGGGCAAAGGCAAGGCACTGAAGCCTAAAGGAGGGGTCGCCAAGGATGCTACCTGCTTCCACTGCGGTCAGACCGGGCACTGGAAGAGGAACTGCAAGGTATACTTGGAGGATCTTAAGAAGAAGCGAAGTGAGACTTCCACTTCAGGTATATATTTTATAGAAGTCAATCTATCTATTTCTACATCATGGGTATTAGATACTGGATGTGCTTCTCACATTTGTACTGATGTGCAGGCGCTGAGAAATAGCAGAGCATTGGCAAAGGGCGAGGTGGACCTACGAGTAGGCAATGGAGCACGGGTTGCTGCTGTTGCTGTAGGAACTTATCAACTATCTCTGCCCTCTGGGCTTGTACTAGATTTAGATGATTGTTGTTATGTGCCTGCTCTTACTAAGAACATAGTTTCAGTTTCTTGTTTAGACAAGAAAGGATACTCTTTTATAATAAAAGACAAATGTTGTTCTGTTTATTTGAAAGATATGTTCTATTGTAGTGCACCACTAATAAACGGACTCTATATTCTAGATCTTGAGAGCCCTATCTATAACATTAGTACCAAGAGATTCAAGTCAAATGACATGAACCAAACATACCTCTGGCACTGTCGCTTAGGTCATATAAATGACAAGGGCTTATCCCAGCTCCATAAGGATAGTTTGCTGGACTCATTTGATTTAAAATCATATGAGATATGCGAGTCATGCCTACGAGGCAAGATGACCATGACCCCCTTTAGTGGGCATAGCGAGAGAGCAACTGATTTGTTAGGACTCATACATAGTGATGTATGTGGCCCTTTCAATGTTGCTGCTAGAGGCGGTTATAGGTACTTTATCACATTTCCTGATGATTTCAGTAGATACGGTTCTGTGTACTTGATGACACATAAGTCTGAATCCTTTGAAAAGTTCAAAGAATTCAAGAATGAAGTACAGAACCAGCTTGGCAAGAGTATTAAGGTACTTCGATCAGATCGAGGTGGTGAATACTTAAGCCATGAGTTTCGTGACTACTTAGCTGAGTGTGGGATTTTATCTCAACTCACTCCTCCTGGAACACCACAGTGGAATGGTGTATCCGAAAGGAGGAATCGTACCTTATTAGATATGGTGCGATCTATGATGAGTCACACAGATCTTCCGACATATCTATGGGGATATGCTCTAGACACGGCAGCTTTCATACTCAACCGAGTTCCATCAAAGGCCGTGATAAAGACACCATATAGGATATGGACTGGGAGAGATGCCCAGGTGTCTTTCATGAGGATTTGGGGTTGTGAGGCTTACGTTCGACGTCAAGTCTCAGACAAGTTAGGACCCAAATCCGACAAGTGCTACTTTATTGGATATCCCAAGGAAACTAAGGGATATTACTTCTACATTCCCAGTCAGCACAAGGTAGTTGTGGCAAAGACTGGGGTCTTTCTAGAAAGGGACTTCGTTTCTAGAAAGACTAGTGGGAATACGTTCGATCTTGAAGAAGTTCAAGATGCGAACAATAGCACTGAAGCCTCGATGGAAGTTGAACTGGAACCACAAAGTGTTGTGGATGATGTTGTTCCACAAGGAGTTGAGAAACAACAACCAATTCAAGTAGACATACCTCTTCGCAGGTCTGATAGGGTACGTCGTCAGCCTGAGAGATACTCATTTCTCTTGTCTGACCATGATGACATTGTGCTCATAGAGGATGAGCCTACCACCTATCAAGAAGCTGTGATGAGACCAGATTCTGAGAAATGGTTAGAAGCCATGAGATCCGAGATAGAATCCATGTACACCAACCAAGTATGGACTTTGGTTGATCCACCTGAAGGGGTAAAACCCATTGGGTGCAAGTGGGTCTTTAAGAGAAAGACTGACATGGATGGACTTATCTATAAGGGTCGCTTGGTAGCTAAAGGTTTCAAGCAGATTCATGGTATTGACTATGATGAAACCTTTTCTCCAGTGGCGATGTTTAAGTCCATTCGGATCATGCTTGCTATTGCAGCATACCATGACTATGAGATATGGCAGATGGATGTCAAAACCGCGTTTCTGAATGGAAACCTACTCGAGGATGTGTACATGACACAACCTGAGGGTTTTGTAGATCCACAGCATACTAGTAGAGTATGCAAGCTGCATAGGTCCATTTATGGACTAAAGCAAGCTTCTCGGAGCTGGAATCTTCGATTCGATGATGCGATCAAACAGTTTGGTTTCATCAAGAACGAAGATGAGCCTTGTGTCTACAAGAAGGTTGTAGGGGACATAGTTGTCTTCCTCATACTGTATGTGGATGACATACTACTCATTGGGAAGGACATCCCTATGCTTCAATCTGTCAAGACATGGCTAGGGAGTTGCTTCTCAATGAAGGACTTAGGTGAGGCATCTCGCATTCTTGGGATACAGATCTATAGAGATAGATCTAAGAGATTGCTTGGCCTAAGTCAGAGTACATATATTGACAAGGTACTCCTTCGGTTTGCCATGCAGAACTCCAAGAAGGGATTTCTGCCGATGTCACATGGCGTGAGTCTTTCGAAGACTCAAGGTCCCTCTTCTAGAGAGGAGAGAGACCACATGGATCAGATCCCTTATGCCTCAGCCATAGGATCGATCATGTACGCCATGCTATGTACTCGACCTGATGTCTCGTATGCTTTGAGCATGACGAGCAGATACCAGTCAGATCCAGGTGAAAGTCACTGGATAGCGGTCAAGAATATTCTTAAGTACTTACGAAGGACTAAAGAATATTTCTTGATATATGGAGGCAATGATGAGCTAACTGTAAAGGGTTACAGTGATGCTAGCTTCCAGACCGATCAGGATGATTACCGATCGCAGTCAGGGTTCGTATTTTGCATTAATGGTGGTGCTGTCAGCTGGAAGAGTTCGAAGCAGGATACAATAGCTGATTCTACAACAGAAGCCGAGTATATTGCTGCATCAGAGGCAGCAAAGGAGGCAGTTTGGATCCGCAAGTTCATCACTGAACTTGGGGTGGTTCCTAGCATCGCTGACCCAGTTGAGCTCTATTGTGATAACAATGGAGCTATAGCACAGGCGAAGGAACCTCGCTCACACCAGCGGACCAAGCACATACTACGGCGCTTCCATCTCATTCGAGAGATTATCGATAGAGGAGATGTGAAGATTTGCAGAGTACCTACAGAGGCTAACATCGCAGATCCCTTGACCAAGGCTTTGGCACAGAGGAAGCATGATGGTCACACTAGGTCTTTAGGCCTTAGAGCCTATACTGATTGGCACTAGTGCTAGTGGGAGATTGTTAGTTAGAGCCCTAGAGCCAATCATTTGATGATTGTATGGACTCATGTATATCATATTCTTGTATATTAATAAAGGCATTTGTTTGGTTATTATACTTATTTGTATTAGTGCCAAATAGACTAAGTATAATAGCGTCCTTGAGTAGAGGGTTCATACCTATATCAATCGATTAGTTGAATCGATAGTGAGATGATATAGGGAACACTACTCTAAATCATTCCTAGTCGAGTATTAGCATTCAGGGACAATGTTAATACAATAAGACTAGCATGTAGGTCAGCTCGATGACTTGATCTCACAGGTCATGGATATAGAGATATCAAGCTGACACATGGGTATGCATTAGAGAATGTATACTGAATGACCCGCCATGAGAAAGTATCATGGATCGTTATATGAGTGTCATATACTTTCTCATGTGGCTATTAGTATGACTATTAGTCCTTAGACCTGAAGTCACCATGGATCCCTACATAAGGAGTTATGTACTTTAGTTTCGTCAAACGTCACCCGTAACTGGGTGGACTATAAAGGCGATTACTGGGTATATAACGAATTATGTAGAGGGATGTGAGTGATGTAGATGGAATCTATTCCTCCCATATGACGGGAGCGACATCGGTATTCTTGATAGAGTAAGACCACTAAGTGCATGGCCATGCCCAAATGAGTCAACATTAGATGTTGAGCTCATTTGATCAAGTGAGTCTACTTGGAGTTCAAGATTTAGATTGATTAGAGGATGACACGGTCTATGCCTCATATTGATCAATCTAGATGTCTAGGATAGAAGGACACTTGTCATTATTTTGTGAGTAGTCACAATTGGTAGTCACAAGGTGATGTCGGATCTCGACATTCTTGTAACTTGGGTAGTAATGATGTGTTTCTAGATACCGCTCATTACTTATGCTCCTAAATGGGTTTAGGGCATTGCCAACGTTACAAGAACCTATAGGGTCACACACTTAGGACAATTAGGTGGAGATTAGGTTCATATGATGAACCAAGAGGATTAGATTCATTTGATGAATCAAATTGGATTAAGAGTAATCCTAATTGGGCTAACTTGAGTTCGACTCAAGTTGATTCATGTGTTAAATGAGTCTAATTTAGATTTTGACTCATTGAATCAATTTAATTTAATGAATTAGATTCATTATATTAAGTTGGCTCGAATCAAATGGTTGGATTAGATCCACCATGGTAGAGATTGAGTCAAGTTTGACTTGACTTGAGAAGGAAGACCAAAGGTCAATTTTGACTTGACCTTTTGCCACCTCATTGGTGAGTTGGCATTAGGTGGACCAATAATGATGTTCCACATCATCATGGGTGCCACCTCATGGAAGTTACAAAGCCACTCTCTTAATGGTTTCATATTAATTGCAATTAATGCAATTAATGTGATTTTTGAAAGTGGCCGGCCACTTGGTTTTTGAGTGAGAAATTCATTTTTCATTCACTTGTGTGCATCTTCTTCCTTCTCCCTCTCAAGCTCTCCCTCTCCCTCTCCTCCCTTGGCCGAACCACATAGATGCTAGCACACCTTGGTTTTTGGTCATCTCCATCTAGTGTGTCCGTGTGGATACTTCTAGAGGACCGGCGCTTGACGGTCTTGAGATCCGGCATCATTTGGACGAGCGGGAACGCGAAGGGCATCGCATCAAAGGTATAAAGTGTTTTTCTTTTGTAGATCTACTATACATCGTAAAGTTTTCAAACTCGTACTCGTATTTTCGTTCGGTTTTACCCTGCACGAGATTCGTGGCTTGGGCGATTCGGGGTTTTCGCAACGCGAAAAGCGGTTTTCGCGGCCCGAAGAACCCAACAATACCCCTACCCGCCATCTAACCATCGCGAGTTGCTCCTAAGAGATCCAAGAGCGCCTTATCCTGCTGTCCCAAAAAGATTTGGGTCGAAACGATGCCATTTCGGAAAAAACTTCTCGGTAGTCGAAGCCTACAAGTGTATAAACACTTGTGCTTCGCTTCTACGAGAAAAATTACTCTTAAAACTATAAAAACCATAAATTTACAGAAATGTACAGAAGCTTTAATTTTTCATAAAAATCAAATTAAACTCGTACAAGCTTCGCACGTGGCTCTGATACCGCTGTAGGGTTTTTCGGGCCGCGAAAACCGCTTTTTCGCGTCGCGGAAACCCCAAATCACCCTAGCCAACGGATCTCGTGCGAAGAAAAATTTGAAAACATACGAGTACGAGTTACAAAACTTCTAGATCTACATGATGAAGATCTTTACCCTTGTTGCGTGCCTTTTTGCGTATCCCGCTCGTCCTTGGTACGCCGGATCTCGAAGTTATCAATGTAGACAACTCTCTACACGTATCCACACGAACACACTAGGTGGAGGTGACCAAAAACCAAGGTGTGCTAGCACCTATGTGGTTCGGCCAAGGAAGGAGGAGAGGGAGAGCTTGAGAGGAAGAAGATGGAATAATTCCAATTGAATGAAAAATGAATCCATTTCATTCAAAAATGTGGCCGGCCACTTCTCCATGTGTAACCCCAAATTAATTGCATTAATTGCAATTAATGTGAAGCCATTAACCCAAATTAATTGCATTAATTGCAATTAATGTGAAGTCATTAAAGAGAATGGCTTTGTAACTTCCATGAGGTGGCACCCATGATGATGTGGAGTAACATCATTGGTCCACATCAATGCCAACTCACCAATGAGGTGGCATAAAGTCAAGTCAAACTTGACTTTTAATCTTCCTCTCAAGTCAAGTCAAACTTGACCAAATCTCTTCCATGGTTGATCTAATCTAACCATTTGATTCAAGCCAATTTAATATATAATGAATCTAATTCATTAAATTAAATTTATTCAATAGTCATAATCTAAATTAGACTCATTGAACACATGAATCAACTTGAGTCCAACTCAAGTTAGCCCAATTAGGATTACTCTTAATCCAATTTGATTCATCAAATGAATCTAATCCTCTTGGTTCATCATATGAACCTAATCTCCATCTAATTGTCCTTAGTGTGTGACCCTATAGGTTCTTGTAATGTTGGCAATGCCCTAAACCCATTTAGGAGCATAAGTAATGAGTAGTATCTAGCAACACATCATTACTACCCAAGTTACAAGAATGTCGAGATCCGACATCACCTTGTGACTACTAATTGTGACTCCTCACAAAATATGACAAGTGTCCTTCTATCCTAGACATCTAGATTGAACAATGTGAGGCATAGACCGTGTCATCCTCTAAACAATCTAAATCTTGAACTCCAAGTAGACTCACTAAATCAAATGAGCTCAATATCCTATATTGACTCATTTGGGCATGGCCATGCACTTCGTGGTCTCACTCTATCAAGAATACCGATGTCTCTCCCGTCATATAGGAGGGATAGATCCCATCTACATCACTCACATCCCTCTGCATAATTTGTTATATACCCAGTAATCGCCTTTATAGTCCACCCAGTTACGAGTGACGTTTGACGAAACCAAAGTACATAACTCCTTTTGTAGGGATCTATGGTGACTTCAGGTCTAAGGACCAGTAGTCATACTAATAGCCACATGAGAAAGTATATGACACTCATATAACGATCCATGATACTTTCTCATAGTGGGTCATTCAGTATACATTCTCTAATGTATACCATGTGTCAACTTGATATCTCTATATCCATGACTTGTGAGATCAAGTCATCGAGTTGACCTACATGCTAGTCTTATTGCATTAACATTATCCCTGAATGTTAATACTCGACTAGGATTGATTAAGAGTAGTGTTCCCTATATCATCTCACTATCGGTTCAACTAACCGATTGATATAAGTGAGAACCGTCTACTCAAGGACATTATTATATTTAGTTTATTTGGCACCAATACATGTAAGTATAATAACCAAAATCCAAATGCCTTTATTTATATAGAATATGATACAATAAGTCCAAAATACAATCATCAAATGATTGACTCTAGGGCTCTAGCTAACAGGGAGATGGTCAGTCGTTGTGGTCTAAGAGTAGGTAGTCTACCTATGTCCTTCATAAAAGCACGGGAAATAAAAGAATACGAGCTACCAGTATCTATCAGCATATCAGCGGATAATGCATAAAGTAAAACCATACCGCGGAAAATGGATCCGTCGGCCCGCTGTGCATCCTCTCTGGTTACCGCATGAATATGTCCAGTCTCTGGCGATGGAGGAGGTGGTAGTGCTGCCAAAGGTTATGGTGCCTGAGTCTGAGCCTGCCACTGTGACGGTGTCGGGTACTGAGCCAGAGATGGATAGGTAGACTGAGATTGATACTGGACCGGCGGCTGGGGCTGTGACTGGTACTGGACCAGTGGCTGTGGCTGCATCTGATACTACCCCTGAGTCAGATACTGTGGTCCCGAAACATAACTCTGTGGTGCTGTGTGGGTACTGGGGTACTCCTGTCAGAGCATGCCAAATGCAGCTACTGCTGGGGGAGCTGTCCTTTGCTGACGATGCAAAGTTTGGGCTTTGTGCCCGCCTCGCAGAGTCCCTGTTTGACTAAGCTCAACTCCATGACTAGACACTCCGGAAGCCATATGCTGAGCCTTCAGCGAACAATCTCGGCTCAGGTGCCCGGGCAGTTTGCAATAATAGCAAACTGACTGTCCCAGGGAGCAAGCGGTGGTGACGTGGTCTATAGATCCTCATCTGGTGCAGTGGATGTCGCTGGTGGGTTGTTTCCGGTTCTGTTGAGAAGACCGGGAACGTCTTGATGAAGATCGCCCTGACTTCTGAGGCTGACTAGAAGCCCCAGAAGTACCCTGACCTGGCTGACTGTGACCACTCTACTGCCGTCCGGTCGCCTGTGCCTGCTGGATCTGTCCTGATGTCTGACCCATCTGCTTCCTTTTCCTTTCTGGAAACGCTCTCTGCTGAGCTGATTCTATCATCAGGGCTCTATCTAGTGTCTTAATGTAGGATGAACTCCCAAAACCGGCAAGCTTTACTTGCAGATGTCCATCTAGTCCCTGAATAAACTGATGCATACGGGAACTGTCCTCAGCCACTAATTCTGGACAGAATTTGGCCAACCGGTTAAACTCAGCATTATACTCTGTCACCGAATGGTTGTTCTGTCGCAGACTCAGAAAATCCTACCGACGAGCCATTTGATATGAACGTGAGAAGTAACGGCTCTCAAAAGAGTATCTGAATCTGGCCCAGGTGATGTTCTGCTCGCCAATGATGGATCGTTGCGTAACCCACCAAGTGTCGGCCTCATCTCGTAAATGGAAAGCAGCCAGCCCTGCTTTCTCCTACTCGAAGCAAGCAAAGTAGAAGTAGGTCCGCTCCATGGTCTCTATCCAGGACTGAGCCACACTTGGATCAAGCTCTCCTCGGAAGAGTGTGAATCGACTCTTCATCGATTGTGCCAATGCTGGGATCCTAGCTCGTGTCGTGACTATATCAGTGAGGGGAGTAGGGACCGACGCGAAAACTGGTGAAACCACGGGAGCTGACACTACAGGTGGTACCGCTGGATAGACCGGGGTTGGTATCCCCGGTGCTGCCGCATAAGCTGGGGCAGGTGCCGCTGGTGACACTATAATTACGATAGGGGTAGGTATAGTGGGGGCAACCGAGGTAGGTACCTCTAAAGGAGCCATCAGTGCACCCGCATCACCTTGAGTCTGTCCCTAACCGACAAGCTCAAACCCAGTAGGGATCTCTGGAGAGTCCGCTGCCAGAGATTCCAAAGTCCTCTTACGTGGCCATCCCCACATCTCGGCACAGAAGAACGTGCACCTCGCCTCATATATGTTAAATTATAACACAAATATTACTACAAGTATCAACTATAAAATTAAACATCATACCTATTTGCTGTCTAGAGATATTCCGTCGCTGTCCAATCCCCCTTTTATGACCTCGAAACTCCGAACGAGAAAATCATCGGAAATCCGTACAAATCCGAAATGGAATTCCTAAACATGAAGATAACCAAAATCCGTAAAAATTCAAAAATACCCAGTTTGACTCGCAAACCTGGCTCTGATACCAAAAATTGTCATGCCCCTAGGTAGTCCCCGCCAGAGAAAATTTTGGCAGCATCTCCCCTGTACGAGTGACAATATGAAATTTCCTACAATGCCCTCAGGGCCACATATTCATCGGCCAACACTACCAGAACAATAACAGTATAAATATAACAAACATCCACACAGTTTATAATGAAAACTACAAATAAGCAGAGATACGAAAAACATCGCAAAAACTCCTACTCAACTACACCCATAAAGCACAAAACCGATATCCTACTCAACTACACTCATAAAGCACAAAACCGATATCATCCAAATATAAATCCATCGATAACAAAACATAAAAGATCCAAATGTCAAGCTATAAGTCTGAAAAGCAAAGTCTAACACAATAAGTAAAACCCAAACTATACGAACTCGTCGCGACACGCAATGGTGGGGGACTAGCAACTGGAACTCCTCCGGACAGCCTCAACCTGAAAAGAATAATAACGGGGTGTGAGTCCAACACTCAGCGAATACCTAGTTGACATGCATAGTAAACTATAACAAGTAGCCCTAACTATGCGTATAGTCTCCTGATATAACATTTAGAAAATGCAGAACCGAAAGATAAGGAGTAACTGTACTAACCCGAACCTAGGTATAAGGGTATCAAGGCCGTCAAACCCAATGTATCATAAAACCTATATGCATGTCAAACAATGCATCCATCCAATATGCAACATATAAAGTGCAATAACCACAAGCAATAAATGCAAATAATGCATATGATGCCAATAACATGTCCTGGACACCCCTACTGCCAGTCAGCCATCTCACACACGATGGTGAGACCGAGTGGGTAGGGCTGTGACAACCGTGCACTCTGTCGTCACGGCTCCTGATGAGTGACCGAGTGGACGGGATGCTGTCGGAGTACACCTATCCTCCTACCTCAAACATAGTGAGGGAGCACAATACTCTCATCTCCCGGTACGCGATGACGGGGAGGGATCCCTGCCGGCTACCACGCTACGTCACACTACCCATGAGCGGACCAACGGAGCCAAACAGAGCAACCTGCTGCACACACCCTGCCTGAATAAAAACCACTAACCCGTGAGTGGTTGTGTGTGCAGATCCATATAACTAGCGATGCGCTCAACAATAATAGAGTTGTCAACCGCTCAGCATGCAATCATGCAAGATGGTGCATGTCACTATGCCAGGAAATAACCTAATCCTATCCCTCTCTAACATTGTGTACCAAAATATGAGGATCAAATAGTATGATCTGGGTACACATGTCAAGTAGGGTATCTAACCAGTCCAGTATATCATAGAGCATGGCATGTCACTACCTCTATAACATAAAGGTAATAAACAGATAACAAACAATACATGCTCGGAAGTAAATAGTGACATGCCAATGCAGATATAATCATAATTATTACTATTTGTTAAGATCTACTAAACATATCAACAAGACGTATCAAAATAGATAGGTCAAGGTACCCGCCTCCAATAGAAGGTATAATCCAGTCAAATCCAAAGTCGAGACGCCTGTCTCGAATTAGAGTCCTGCGGCAAACAATATACAAATATTTTATTTAGCTAAATTCATAAGAACAGCTAAATAAAATCCCTAGGACTAATTTAGGGTAAAACCCTACACACATAAAATCAATTGGTCAACTAGGGTTAGTTTCCTTAACCCTAGTCAACCCACTACACAATTTGATTTAAGACTAAACTTAAATCAACTTGAACTCTACCAATATAAACCTAATCAATCTACACAAGTATCAATTATCTAACTACAACACGTAGCCAAATTTCCTACAACATACCTCAAACCCACAGCCCTATTGATTGCTGGACAGGGGTGCTGCTAGTTGGAATTTCTGCCGGAACCAAGAAACACCACTGGAACCAAGATCACCTTTAAAAAATCCTCACTGGATGGGATCAAGAGAAGAGATCAAGTAGTGAATCACAAATCAAGCAATATACCTAGAGCCTACCTTACTCCAAGACCTCCACAACTTCAAGAAAGGAGAAAGCAGTGATCGGCAACAGGAAGAATCCACAGAATAGAACCTCACTCTTCTTCTCCAATCCCGTGACCTTCCAGATCCGGCTAGGGCAAAGATGTGTCGTCACGATGACTGATCGGAGTCGAGGAAATGGAACCAGGGCACAACGTGGCTGGAGGCTAGGGCAGAGACACTGTGCGGGTTGTGGCGCCGTTGGGGAGAAGCGGCGTCGGCTGTGGCAACCGAGGGCGACGCAAGAGGGCAAGGGAGGCAGCGACGCTAGTGCACCGGGGAGGCCGACGATACTTCCGTGCGGCGGTGACGCTGTGCAGAGGCTCTTGGCGATGCTGGTGGCAGTGGCATCGCTAGGGCAAATTCACCATGAGGGCAAAGGGTGAGGGAGAGGGATCGGAAGGAGGAAAGACCTCGAAGCTTCCTTTGGCTAGCCATTTTGTAGGCGAGGGGAGGAGCGGAATCGACGCAGCGGCGGCGGCGGTTTGGGAAAGAAAGGAAACGACAACGGAGCAAGGGCGCGGGTCGGGGGAAGAAACAGCAAAAATGAGGAAAAGAAACGGAAATAGAAAAAGAAAAAGAATAATAAGAAAACAAAACTTTTCCTCGGTAAAATGGGGTAGCCAAAAGCAGGCTTTCCCGGGGTCCAATTTTTATCCCTGCAACCTAAGCCATACGATCTCCGAAAAAATTCCCGAAAAATTTCTAAAAATTCTAGAAAATTCCCTTATTATTATTCGCCCATTTTTGGTATTTTACATAAATAAATTATTTATTTTTACCATAATAATGACAAGTTGAGTTTAGAGTGTTACCAAAACATTTTTGGAAAACCAAAATTGGAACTAATTACCTAGGCTATGCAAGACTAGACCGAAATAAAAAATGGGGATGAAACAGCTCGGAAACAAGCTTTGGAGGTGCCTGGAGCTGAAACCTCGGGTCCCCTTTCTAAAATCATATCTATGCACCCAAAGGTGTTCCATGAGCTTGAACCATCTTTGTCAGGTTTCTGTGTGGCAACATTTCTGGGAACTTTGAGGTTGTAGAGGCGCCTTCATCCCAAACGACGACGTTTTAGGTAGGCTTTTTAGGCGGGGTTTTGTGGGCTTCCTGGACTAGTGTACGGGCGCCTAAATTTTAAAAAATTTGAAACTTCAAAATGGTTTCGGCACCTGAATCTATTCCAGGTGCTTATATCGATAATCTTTTTATTTCAAAAAATTAACTTAATTTTGAAAATTCAATATTTTTGCACTTACAATTGTTCTTGAATAGAATTTAATTTATAATGTTTTGATCAATTTTACCTTAGTCTCCATTTCACCCATTTCTAGATTATTAATCGAGTTAACCTATAGGTTTGGTGAAATGGTTTTCTATTTTACTAGAAGAGAATTAGTTTGAATTTTAAATCTAATTTGACCTTGTATTAGATTTAGGTTTGGCCATTAATTAGTTAAATACACATTTCAAAAATTGACTTACAAGTTGTCGTAAGGCATAATGGTCTTTTTTGATATTGGAGAAACAACCACCTCCTTAAATAAAACCTTTTTAAGAAATTATATTTTTAACCTACTTATTGAAAAATTTAGGTCAAACTAGTTTAGGATGTGGCAAGGTAGCTTCAGTTAATTTCTCTCAACTAAATGCACCAAATAGGATAATCCATACCCAACTTGGATACACTTATTCTTTGCATCCTAATACAATATCATCTCACCACATCCTAACACTAGGTTGTTAAGTATCAAATTAACTATTTTCTTACATAGCCATGCTAAGTTAAGTAAAAAATAAACTAAGGATGAATAATAAAAGTAACAAATGAAACAATCGTGCAATTTTATCTTACAATAAAATTATTTTTTCTATTGGTTCTCTCAAAATCATAACTTTGATATGGTTTATCTAGGTAATGAATATAACTATTGTGGATTCAATATTGATTTAGTCCAACTTAAATACTCATGATTGATTTAGGGACTCATGGTTAGACTTGATTTCTAGCAGTTCATTAACTAATAATAGATATGATTTTGAATCATTTCTTAGGCTTATAAGCGTGTGACGATCAATTGTATATGAACCTTTGTGTTTTGAGTAATATATTAAGGGACTTGGAGATCGAAGTTAACCATTTTAATGATCCTTTTAGTTCTTCAACTTCAATTTTCAAAGGAATTTTATTACTCAAGTTGTTGGACTTGTGTTGAAGTTCCATTTTGAACTTATTCATTTGAAGTGCTTAGGGTAGTCTTATCCTTAAGGACTTCTACTTTCTTTTAGAGTGACTTGACCTAGATATTTGATTTGGCTAATTTCAAAACAAATTACAAATGATAGTATATAACTTATTAACTAAGGGAGAGACTACCTCATTATTGGGCTTGTCAGGAAAGTATATTTAGATCTATGGCTTATCTCAAACTTTGATTCAAATTTTGACTCAAACTTGAGTTCATATTCGGTCTTAGATGCTTGTTCTATTGCCGGTTGTGTTAGGAGGAAGGATTGAGCTTATTCTTCCTCTTTTGACTCCTCTGATGATCATTTTATTGGTGTTGAAGGAACTAGATTTTTTATAATTGGAAAAGGTTCAAAATTAAGGCATATTTTTATTTAATGAAAGTTTACTGAGTGTGCAGGTAGGTCAACTAGAATGTCCAAGTGATACTTGATAAAGGAAAAGCCCTAGTGAATATTAGGAAAAGGAAAAGCCTAGCAGGTCAGCTGGATCAGATACTAGGTAGAAGACTTGGCAAATTAAAGTCACAAGGTAGGAAGTATAGATGGGTTTGGAGGACCGGATATCTAGCAGGTCAATGGGGCTAGAGGACATGACATTTGAGGAAGCACTAGATGTCAGAAGATTGGATGGCGAGCAGGAAATCCAAACAGGATGACTTTTTCCAACCCAAGGTGGCTGATATAAGAGGATTCAAAGATTTTTATAAATGTTTTTAATAATTTTTATTTTTATTTTTTTGGTAATTTTTGGGGTTTATTTTCTTTTAGGTAGTTTCGATATTTTAATTATTTTCTAAATATCTATCTTTCTATAATTATATATTTTGAGTCCGTTTAGGAATTTAAGATTATGATTCTGTTTATAATATTTTCTTTTTTATATCTTTTTTCTGTGTTTAGCATATAGAAATTGGAGTTTGTACATTAGAATTTCTTTCCTTTTTTATGAGTATTAGAATTTAGAGTCTATATAAACATCTAATTAGTTGTTTGAGGAATTAATGCTCTATTCATAATAAAAGTTTCCTTTTAATGGTTTCTTTTTTGGTCGTCTCCTTAATTTTGCCTTCTCATTAGCCCAATTGATAATTACTATCATGCCCCGCATTAGTTAGTTCAACCTCGGATAGATTTGGAGTTGATTAAGGATAAAACAGATCGATCAGTTTAAACTGAATTATAGTATTTTCTTGAAGAAACCTTCTCTTTCCTTTTTTTTTCTCCCTTTCCTCCCCACAAACACTACAGCCACTGCTATGTTATACACCACCTGTAAGATATCAAAAAAATTTAATAAATAGGGTTATTTGAGAAATAGCCTTATAATTTTTTTTTGAAATTTTAGGAATTTTCTAAGAATTTTTCGGAGTTCGTATGACGATTTTTGAGGAGATCAATTGCGGGTTCGGATATAAAGCCTGTTTTGGGATACCCATTTAAGTGAGGAAATGTTTTATAAATATATTTCCTTTTTCTTTTCCCTCATCGCCAATCCCGACCTTATTTCCTCCCCTGACGCCGAGCTTTTCCTTCTCCCTTCTTCCTCTCTTATTCCCGATCGCCTCCGCTCGTGACCGATCACAGCCGCCTGCGCCGGTTGTCCAACCGTCGACCGAGACACCTTCCGATCTAGCCGAAGCCCTTTCTCTCTCTCGCTCCGATCTCTCTATTCTCTCACGCAAACGATCCGACACCCCAACGCCGACAGAGGGCTGTTACCGACGATCTCGTCCTCTTACGCCGCCTGAGTACCATCGCCAGATTCTTGACGTTGGTGACGCTGTCCAAGCTTTCTGGTGGAGCGATTGCTTCACTGGCCGGTTCTCGTGTATAAACGATGACGGCTCGGTGGCTAGGGCATGGTGGAGGGCTTGGTTTGCATTGTCTCCGATCGATTAACCCTTCGTTTCCTCCCTCTTTAGTTGTTCACAAAACGATCCGTGGCTCCTCAAGGTGGATCGGATTGGGTGATACCTTCTGGAGACAACCGATTGAGGTAAGGTTAGGTCTTCTTCTCTGTTACCGATCCTCATCTTCTTTTCGGTTGAATTAGGTCATAGATTTGGAGATGTTGGTATCAGGGAGGTGTTCTTGAGTTGCCGGGCAGAGGCTAGAAGGATGGTTGTGCTTGATCAGTAGTATTCTTGCGTGATCCGATTGATAGCAGCAAGGTGAGGTTTTGTTCCATTTCTATGGTGTTGATTTCTTGATCGCTTGAGATGTTATCTTCATCCGATCAGTAGGAAGGATTTTAGCAGCAAGGTTGTGTTGCTGTGATGCTGGAATTGTGGTCATTGAGGTGGTTTACAGCAGCGTTTCTAGTTCCGGCAACTCTCTAACAGCAGCTACCTTTCCTGGCAGCACCATTTCTTTGTGTGGATCAATAGAACAGTGCTAGGAATTTAGGTAAGGAATTGGATTTTCGATATTAGTTGTAGATCATGGTGTGATTTGATTTCTAGATGGTTATGCAAGATGTAGGAATTAAGGATGAATTGGATTACATGATTACTAGATAGTTAGTGATTATGTTTAGATTTATTTGGTTATATTAATCTAATGGAATAATTAGGGTTAAGGTAATTAACCCTAGTAAACCGTTGGATTTCTAATCTAATGGGAGATTAGGGATTTGATAACTAATCCTAATTGACCGTTAGATTTAATTAGATAGGATAAGGTTATGTGATTGGGGTTTTGCCCTAATTTAGTTTTAGGGATTTTATTTAGCTATTATTTTAGATTTAGCTAAATAAAATATATATATATTGTTTGTTTGACACAGGAATTTGATTTGAGACAGGCGTCTCGATGTTGGATTTGGCATGATACTACCTGCTATTTGAGGCGGGTACCCTTTGACTTATCTTTTGATACTGTCTTATGATATGTATAGTTTATATATAATTACTAGGGGTAGATGGTAGATTTATCTCTTCCCTGGTCTTAGCTTAGTTGATACCTATCACATGCTTCTTCTGTTAGTTGCTTTACTTTAGAACTGGATGCCTTTATCTTTTGCCATGTGTATATAGGTTCATAGAGATGGATATTAATAATGCTTATCTACACTTGATTAGTTGCTGGGGATACTTGTTATATGTGGTTGGATTTGCGTTGCTTATATCATTGTTATACACATGCGTTTGTTTTATTGGCACCTACGCATATGGAGGAGGTTATGTCTAGGTATGACATATTGTTGTCGCACGCACCATATCGCATTATTGCATGTTGGGCGATTGACGACTCCATTGTTGTTGAGCTCATCGGCCGGCTACATGAGGGCCAGCACACAGTGTGACCACTGCATGGGTAGTGGCACAGCACTCAGGGTGTGTATGGCAAGTTGCTCGGTGGTGCACCGCCGGGGTGCTCATGGGTAGCACGATACAGCGGGGTTGCAGCTGGGATCCCTCCCCGTCATCGCGTACCGGGAGATGAGAGCATTGCGCTCCCTCACTATGTCTGAGGTAGGAGGATAGGTGTACTCCGACAGCATCCCGTCCACTCGGTCACTCATCAGGGGTAGTGACGGTAGAGTGCATGGTGTCACAACCCTACCCACTCGGTGTCGCCATCGCGTGTGAGACGGCTGACTGGCGTCAGGGGTGACCATGTCATATTGCTTCATATGCACGGATTGCATTCTTTATGATTGATGCATTTTGGTGATTGCATATGATTGACATGCATACAGGATACATGCTTTTGCTCTGACTATTTTTATCTGTGTATGTTCACAGTCAGTTGCACAAGCCTCGCAGGTGAGTACAGTTTATTTCAGTTATGCATT
Source organism: Zingiber officinale (assembly GCF_018446385.1). Classification (NCBI taxonomy): domain Eukaryota; kingdom Viridiplantae; phylum Streptophyta; class Magnoliopsida; order Zingiberales; family Zingiberaceae; genus Zingiber; species Zingiber officinale. Next base: position 47,585,024 of record NC_055986.1, read on the forward strand.
TTCTTATTATTCTTGCTATAGACTGTACTTTATGCCTATTGCTGGTTATTACAGTTTATTTTAGCTATGCATATCTGTTATACTGTTAAGAGATTGTACCGTAGGTTGTACTGTTAGGAAACTGTACTGTAGGCTCTATGGTTTAGTGTACTGTACCATAGGATGTTACTGGTGGTTATATGTTGCTGTACATATCTATTGGATTACCTGCTGAGTTCTTTGAACTCACCCCGTTGTTACTATTTTTCAGGTTGAGGCCATCGGGAGATATTCCAGTCACTAGCCCCATTATCTCGAGGATTTTCTTTGTCGGATTATATTTTGCTTTTGCATCTTATATACTTGTATTGTGGGTTTGTATTGTGGACATTGAACATTCGGATTTGCTACTTTGTTTTTCGCTGCGAATTTTCTCATTTCTTCGTGGATTTTGTTTTCTTCGTTGTAGTGGAGAAGGATGTTTACATATATCTTTGAGGATTCTTTATCGTCTTTCTATATTAAACTGCGTGGATTGATTATATGTTGAACTCTGTGGAATGTTGATATAAACTGCGTGGTTTGTTTCTTATTTGTATTGTATTGTTCCGGCCGTGTGTGGCCTGGGTATAAATATATGTATTCTGGATTCATATTGTCACCCGTACAGGGGAGATGCTGTCAAAATTTCTTCTGATAGGGTCTACCTGGGGCGTGACAATTTATTTGGTATCAGAGCTAGGTTTGTGATACATGTGTTTCGGGTTCTAGATTTTTGGAGTTTATCTGATACCAATTTATTTGGTATCAGAGCAAGTTACGATACTTGCTAGACATTTTGGATTTTCGGGATTTTATCTGATACCAATTTATTTAGTATCGGAGTAGGTTACGATACTTGCAAGGCATTCAGGATTTTTGGGATTTTATCTGATACCAATTTATTTGGTATCAGAGCAGGTTTATGATACCTGCTTCTGAGTTATGGATTTTTGAGTTTATCTGATACCAATTTATTTGGTATCAGAGCATCGTTTGCGATACCGGTATGTTCTTATGAGTTTTACGTGCTTATCTGGATATGTTCGGATTTTACGGATTTCCGTCGATTTTCTCGTTTCAGAATTTCGACGTATTTTGACGAGGTTCTATTGGATCTATTTGGGGGCTAAGCAGCGGCAGGACATCTCCAGACGGCAAATAGGTAGATTAGGTAATTTTATAGTTTTTATACCTGCAGTGATATCTGGGTAACATTTTTTTTACAGATATGACACCTACACGTGTTCCGGTACCGAGACGTGGGCGACCACGTAAGAGGCCGATAGATTCTCCTGAGATAGAGTCTTCAGAGAGGTCTGCTAGGGTTGAGCCTGTCCGTCAGGGGCAGACTCCTCAGGTCATTGTGGGTACGTCTGCTTATCAAACCCCGATAGTTCCGACTTCAGAGGTACCTACCTCGACTATACCACCAGTGGTACCATCGTCGGCATATTCAGGCACCTCCCCCATCAGTAGTACTCGCGGTATACTCGACACCCTCTCTAGCCATGCCTGTTACTGCGTACTCGGTATTACTACAGATACCTGTGTCGGTTATTATATACTAGGCACCCACACTGGTAGTACCGGTTACTTCTTACCTGGTACTGCACACCGTACTTTTAATACTTATGTCTACCCTGTAGTTCCAACAGCAGTACCCACCCCAGTTTATGCGGCAGCACCAGTAGTACCTACTCCGACTTATCCAGTAGTACCACCCATAGGATCAGCTCCAGTGGTTCTGTCCAGTTCCGTAGCGATATCTACGGATATGGTTACGGCACTGGCACGGATCCCGGCCTTAGCGAAGTCGGTGAAAAGATTGATTTACGCTATTTCGCGAGGAGACTGATCCGAGCGTGGCTCAATATTGGATAGAGTCTATGGAGCGGACATTCTTTTACATGGCTGCTCCGAGTGGGAGAAGGCTGAGCTGGTTGCTTACTAGTTACGAGATGGGGCAGAGATCTAGTGGGACACTCAGTGCTCGATTATAGGAGAGCAGCATATTACTTAGGCGAGATTTAGGGAGGCATTCGAGAGTCAGTATTTTTCTCGAGCGTATCAGATGACACGTCGGCAGGATTTTCTGAGTCTTCGACAGAATAACCGCTCAGTGATGGAGTATAATGTAATGCCCGCCCTTCCAGGTAACACTAAGGCCACCCCAGAGGGACGGACGTCACTAAAACATGGACATTAATTATACTAATGCATATGGATTCATGGCAGCGGAAGACATATATATATAATTGTTTTTTTTTTCATATCATAACATATACCATATGCATCTAGTTATCTTAACATGGCATGTGAAGTCAAACGTACCAACATAACATGAGTAGGATATCATACTAGCTGACCATTATCATAAGCATAGGTCCAACATTGTTCACATGCATAACTTAGATAATTCAAAAACTTAAATAGATCTATCCACCAGCACTTCCACACACATCCTCATTGCCTTTCCTGCTCTGCTCCCCTTAAACAATCCATTCCTTGCCTTTATCTGCAGTACAAGGAAAACGTGTAGCTATAAGCCAAAGGCTTAGTGAGATCCTCGCCTACCCATAAATCCGAAAAACACATAACATAACATAACATGTTGAAACCATAGCATAGCATAACATAGCATGGAGAATCATAACATAGAACATATCTTATCATGTAAAAACCATAACATCTCATAACATAACATGAGGGAAAATAGAACATAATATATCATATCACATAAGGAGCATAACATATCAGAGTATAGCATGTGAGTGTATATCATGATTCATATCACATTCTGTAAGCACATATCATGAAGCCTATCATATCATGTAAACATGTATCATAACTCATACCTGTTCATAAAGGTGCATAAACATAATTTCATAATATGTGCATGTAGATGCAATATGTATATTTTTAAAACATGTATCATGGAATGCACATATGCATCATGCTTCTTTCAAAACATATAGTATACATACTTGAATATCATATCATCATCATGAGAAGGGCCCCGGCTTGTACCACATGTAGACATAAATGCGCGCAATCCCTAGGACAGGGTAGCTAGCCCCGAACTTACTAGGGATCTAGGTCCGTTCATAGTCCGTCGACCTAGGGGCGTACTGAGGAGCCCATCCCTTAACGAGGTCTGTTCATAGTCCGTCGACCCCGGGGCGCTTATGGAGCCCACCCTTGGTACAAGCCATACAAAGTAAAATATCATGCATATCATATCTCATCATATCATACATGTCATAATTCTTGTCATATCATGAATAGAGCTCTTGGTCCCAACTTAAGGGAAGCATCTCTTTACCATAGCATGAAGAGTGCTCTTGATCCCAACTTAAGGGAAGCAACTCTTTTTCATAACATGAAGAGTGCTCTTGGTCCCAACTTAAGGGAAGCAACTCTTTTTCATAACATGAAGAATGCTCTTGGTCCCAACTTAAGGGAAGCAACTCTTTAGGCTTTTCTTCTTACATAAGCCATTCACACATGCATTATATAACATGTTCTTATCATAACATAAAGTATAACATGTTATTTTCTTATCATCAAACTTGGCATATCATCTCATGAACTTAGCATAACATATCATGAACATGGCATATCATATCATGCGTCTAGCATATCATATCATGACCATAGCCTATCATGTCATAAGTCTATCATATCATATCATAAACATGGCACATCTTATCATAAGACATAGAAATGCAACATATCGTAAAGCATATTTTCATCACATCATAAAGCATGAAAGCTTAATCTACTTATATATCAAGGCTACATATCATGAAAATACATAAGCATGTTTGGTTAGGTTTAAACTCTTTCCTAACCCAATTAATCCATCTTGGCCGAACCATATCAGTAGGTTTCAACCTCATTTTATTCCATATGAAGCATAGAACTTATCCACATAACATGTAAACTTGATCTAAGCACATACAAGGCATTATACTTTATGAATAAGCATGTTTGAGCTCAAAACTCTAACCTTAACCCATTAATCTCAATTTGGCCGAAACATATCAGTAGGGTTCTTATATCATTTGGTTCCATATGAAGCATAGAACTTATCCACATAACATGTAAACCTGATCCAAGCACATACAAGGAATTATACTTAATGAATAAGCATGTTTGAGTTCAAAACTCTAACCCTAACCCATTTATTTTAATTTGGCCGAAACATATCAGTAGGGTTCATATATCATTTGGTTCCATATGAAGCATAGAACTTATCCACATAACATGTAAACTTGATCTAAGCACATACAAGGCATTATACTTCATGAATAAGCATGTTTGAGTTCAAAACTCTAACCATAACCCATTTATTTCAATTTGGCCGAAACATATCAGTAGGGTTTCATATCATTTTATTCCATAAGAAGCATAAGACTTAAACATGTAACATGCACATTTAGTCTAAGTACCTATAGAGCATTGTACAAGTACCTACAAGGCACTATACTTCATGAATAAGCCTATTTGAGTTCAAAACTCTAACCCTAACCCATTTATTTTCATTTGGCCGAAACATATCAGTAGGGTTTCATGTCTTTTTATTCCATAAGAAGCATAAGACTTAAACATGTAACATGCACATTTAATCTAAGTACCTATAGAGCATTGTACAAGTACCTACAAGGCACTATACTTCATGAATAAGCCTATTTGAGTTCAAAACTCTAACCCTAACCCATTTATTTTCATTTGGCCGAAACATATCAGTAGGGTTTCATATCATTTTATTCCATAAGGAGCATAAAACTTAAACATATAGCAAGCCCATTTAATCTAAGTGCATACAAGGTATTGTACTTCATGATCTAAGCATATTTGAGTTCAAAATTTTAACCCTAACCCATTTATTTCAATTTGGCCAAACATATCAGTAGGGTTTCATATCATTTTATTCCATAAGAAGCATAAAAACCTTGGTTATAAACATGTAAAAATTCATACATCACAAAGAGGTACAACTAGTATGGTTTCTATCTAAAATTCTTGACCTAAGGCCTTATAATCAATTTTGGCCGAACCATATAGATAGTGTTAGTTAGAGCCCTAGAGCCAATCATTTGATGATTGTATGGACTCATGTATATCATATTCTTGTATATTAATAAAGGCATTTGTTTGGTTATTATACTTATTTGTATTAGTGCCAAATAGACTAAGTATAATAGCGTCCTTGAGTAGAGGGTTCATACCTATATCAATCGATTAGTTGAATCGATAGTGAGATGATATAGGGAACACTACTCTAAATCATTCCTAGTCGAGTATTAACATTCAGGGACAATGTTAATGCAATAAGACTAGCATGTAGGTCAGTTCGATGACTTGATCTCACAAGTCATGGATATAGAGATATCAAGCTGACACATGGGTATACATTGGAGAATGTATACTGAATGACCCGCCATGAGAAAGTATCATGGATCATTATATGAGTGTCATATACTTTCTCATGTGGCTATTAGTATGACTATTAGTCCTTAGACCTGAAGTCACCATGGATCCCTACATAAGGAGTTATGTACTTTAGTTTCGTCAAACGTCACCCGTAACTGGGTGGACTATAAAGGCGATTACTGGGTATGTAACGAATTATGCAGAGGGATTTGAGTGATGTAGATGGGATCTATCCCTCCCATATGACGGGAGCGACATCGCTATTCTTGATAGAGTGAGACCACTAAGTGCATGGCCATGCCCAAATGAGTCAACATTAGATGTTGAGCTCATTTGATCGAGTGAGTCTACTTGGAGTTCAAGATTTAGATTGATTAGAGGATGACACGGTCTATGCCTCACATTGATCAATCTAGATGTCTAGGCTAGAAGGACAATGTCACATATTGTGAGAAGTCACAATTAGTAGTCACAAGGTGATGTCGGATCTCGACATTCTTGTAACTTGGGTAGTAATGATGTGTTGCTAGATACCGCTCATTACTTATGCTCCTAAATGGGTTTAGGGCATTGCCAACGTTACAAGAACCTATAGGGTCACACACTTAGGACAATTAGATGGAGATTAGGTTCATATGATGAACCAAGAGGATTAGATTCATTTGATGAATCAAATTGGATTAAGAGTAATCCTAATTGGGTTAACTTGAGTTCGACTCAAGTTGATTCATGTATTTAATGAGTCTAATTTTGATTATGACTTATTAAATCAATTTAATTTAATGAATTAGATTCATTGTATTAAGTTGGCTCGAATCAAATGGTTGGATTAGATCAACCATGGTAGAGATTGGGTCATGTTGGACTTGACTAGAGAAGGAAGACCAAAGGTCAATTTTGACTTGACCTTTTGCCACCTCATTGGTGAGTTGGCATTAGGTGGACCAATGATGATGTTCCACATCATCATGGTGTGCCACCTCATGGAAGTTACAAAGCCATTTTCTTATTAACTCCACATTAATTGCATTTAATGGGGAGTTACTCTTGTGGAGAAAGTGGCCGGCCACTTTGTGAATGGATGTGAATTCATTTTCATTCAAGTGTGGTGCATCTTCTTCCTTCTTCCTCTCAAGCTCTCCCTCTCCCTCTCCTCCTTGCTTGGCCGAATCTCACCAAGGTGCTAGCACACCTTTGTGTGAGGTTTTCTCCACCTACGTGTCCGTGTGGATACTTCTAGAGGACCGGCGCTTGACGGTCTAGAGATCCGGCAACTCCTTGGACGAGCGGGATAAGCGAAAGGCACGCTTCGAAGGTATAACCCTTATCTAGTGTAGATCTAAAGGTTTTACAAACTCGTACAAGAAAAGGTTTTTCGAAAAGTTTTGTTTACGAATCTTTGCACGGATCTACGGCTTTGGGTGACTCGGGGTTTCCGCGACGCGAAAAAGCGGTTTTCGCGGCCCGACGAACCCAACAGTGGTATCAGAGCCACGTGCAAAGACTTGTACGAGTTCGTTTATATTTTTATGAAAAATAAACCTTCTGTAATTTTCTGTAAAAATTGAGTTTTTAGAGTTTTTATGAGTAATTTTTCCGTAGAAGCGAAGCACAAGTGTCTCGGCACTTGTAGGCTTCGGCTACCGGAAAGTTTTCTTTTAAACGGCTTCGTTTTGCCCCAAATCCATTTGGGACAGCGGGGTCGGGTGCCATTAGATCGTAAAGGAGCAACTCACGATGGTTAGATCGTGGGTAGGGGCATAGCCCCTAACCCCGCAAGGGAATTTGCTTCGCGATTGCACCCGAAATCGCTAAAAACGAACCCGCCGGGAAGATTTTTCCGAAACGGCAATGTCTCGACCCAAATCTTTTTGGGACAGCGGGTTTAGGCGCTGTTGGATCACAATGGAACCCTCGCGATGGTTAGATCGTGGGTAGGGGCGCTGCCCCTGAGCCCCGCAAGGGGATCCGTTCCGCGATTGCGCCCGAAACCGCTAAACGGGACCGCCGGGAAATTTTATTCATAAAAATTGTAAAAAATTATTTTAAAATTATTGAAAATTATGAAAAATATATAATTTTGAATTATATATTAATTTGTGATAGTCATGGCCCAAAGCCCAATATGATTGGTTGTGTTGTAATTCATAATACGGCCTGCGTGCAATTATGTGTTTGTGATTGTTGTATTATATTCGCGACCTCCGCGTCGTGCCTTCTCTTATTTTCTTGTTGTAAATTAGATTTAGACTCGAAAATAACTCGAGTTTCAAATTGTAATGTACAAATTGGAGCGGTGGAGGGTCCACACGAGACGGAGTTCCGAGCAACACAAGGTGGTCAAAGGGAGGAGCTTGAAGAAGCTGTTGACCCTAGGTTGACCAATCGATCTTCTCATTGGCTAGAGAAGATCGTAGTAGGGCCATGACTAAATCACAAATAGATTAATTAATTGCTTGTGTATGTGATGCATATTTAATAAGTAGTTAATTAATTAGTGCCTTACGATTAGATTAGATCTAAGTCGTGCACATGATGCACCCTTGCGATTAGATTAGATCTAAGTCGTGCACAAGATGCATCCCTTTCGATTAGATTAGATCTCAATCGACTCAACTCTAATGCCTAACCGTGCCGTGATACCTATCACTACCTCGATCACATGTATTGTTGAATATGCCAAAGCAGAGCAATACATATTATCTTGGTAGGGTACGGAGGGACAATCTTGGTCCCGTCTATCAACGCATGGGTGAATACAAACTCAATTAGATTGAGTATTCATAGTTACTCGGTTGGATCGAGTCAACTATAGGCATTCTTCCAATAGTTGGAAAGATAGGTCAATATCACATCTATATTAACTCTCGGGCGTATTAGCCAAAGCTAACTCGAGTTTTAATATAAATGCGGATATTGATTCTATAAACAAGAGTTGCATAGAGATGTAATTGGTAATCGTTACCTACCGATCATACTAAGCCTTGGGCGTATTAGCCAAAGCTAACTCAAAGGTTAGTATGATGTGGATCTTGTCCCACAAGAATTATAGAATTCAGTGGGAGCATCATTTAATTAAAAGGCCTAATTAAATGATTTTTAAAGAATATGATATTTATTTCTGCAAATTTTCTGTTGTAGATAACCATGACGTCGAACACGAAATCCTTCTCCCTGCGATCTGTCCTTGAGAAGGACAAGCTCAACGGAGCGAATTTCCTGGACTGGTACAGGAACTTGAGAATAGTTCTCACTCAGGAGCGTAAGCTGTACGTTCTAGAGCAGCCCATTCCGGAGGCTCCTCCTACCAATGCCCCGCGAGCTGATAAAGATGCTTACAAGAAGCATCAAGATGACGCATTAGATGTGTCCTGTCTAATGCTCGCGACCATGAACTCAGAGCTTCAGAAGCAACATGAGTTGATGGGCGCTTTTGATATGGTTGAGCATCTTCGCCAACTATATCAGGGATAAGCGAGGCATGAGAGATTTGAGATCTCGAAGGCACTGTTTCAGTGCAAGATGTCAGACGGGGCTCCTGTAGGTCCTTATGTACTCAAGATGATTGGGTACATAGAGAACCTACAAAGACTGGGGTTCCCACTTGGCCAAGAGCTGGCCACTGACTTGATCTTGCAGTCCTTGCCAGATAGCTATAGTCAATTCGTTCTCAACTATAACATGAACGAGATTGACAAGCCACTGCCCGAGTTACTTAGTATGTTACGAACTGCTGAGATTAACCTTAAGAAGGTTAAGCCCATTCTGATGGTCCAGAAGCACAAGGGCAAGGGCAAGCCCAAAGGTAAGGGAAAGTCCCAAACCAAGGGAAAAGGCAAGGCACTGAAGCCTAAAGGAGGGGTCGCCAAGGATGCTACCTGCTTCCACTGCGGTCAGACCGGGCACTGGAAGAGGAACTGCAAGGTATACTTGGAGGATCTTAAGAAGAAGCGAAGTGAGACTTCCACTTCAGGTATATATGTTATAGAAGTCAATCTATTTATTTCTACATCATGGGTATTAGATACTGGATGTGCTTCTCACATTTTTACTGATGTGCAGGCACTGAGAAATAGCAGAGCATTGGCAAAGGGCGAGGTGGACCTACGAGTAGGCAATGGAGCACGGGTTGCTGCTGTTGCTGTAGGAACTTATCAGCTATCTCTGCCCTCTGGGCTTGTACCAGATTTAGATGATTGTTGTTATGTGCTTGCTCTTACTAAGAACATAGTTTCAGTTTCTTGTTTAAACAAGAAAGGATACTCTTTTATAATAAAAGACAAATATTGTTCTGTTTATTTGAAAGATATGTTCTATTGTAGTGCACCACTAATAAACGGACTCTATATTCTAGACCTTGAGAGCCCTATCTATAACATTAGTACCAAGAGGTTCAAGTCAAATGACATGAACCAAACATACCTCTGGCACTATCGCTTAGGTCATATAAATGACAAGCGCTTATCCCAGCTCCATAAGGATGGTTTGCTGGACTCATTTGATTTTGAATCATATGAGATATGCGAGTCATGCCTACGAGGCAAGATGACCAAGATGCCCTTTAGTGGGCATAGCGAGAGAGCAACTGATTTGTTAGGACTCATACATAGTGATGTATGTGGCCCTTTCAATGTTGCTGCTAGAGGCGGTTATAGGTACTTCATCACATTTACTGATGATTTCAGTAGATACGGTTATGTGTACTTGATGACACATAAGTCTGAATCCTTTGAAAAGTTCAAAGAATTCAAGAATGAAGTACAGAACCAGCTTGACAAGAGTATTAAGGTACTTCGATCAGATCGAGGTGGTGAATACTTAAGCCTTGAGTTTCGTGACTACTTAGCTGAGTGTGGGATTTTATCTCAACTCACTCCTCCTGGAACACCACAATGGAATGGTGTATCCGAAAGGAGGAATCGTACCTTATTAGATATGGTACGATCTATGATGAGTCACATAGATCTTCCGACATATCTATGGGGATATGCTCTAGACACAGCAGCTTTCATACTCAACCGAGTTCCATCAAAGGCCGTGATAAAGACACCATATAGGATATGGACTGGGAGAGATGCCCAGGTGTCTTTCATGAGGATTTGGGGTTGTGAGGCTTACGTACGAAGTCATGTCTCAGACAAATTAGGACCCAAATCCGACAAGTGTTATTTCATCGGATATCCCAAGGAAACTAAGGGATATTACTTCTACATTTCCAGTCAGCACAAGGTAGTTGTGGCAAAGACTGGGGTCTTTCTAGAAAGAGACTTTGTTTCTAGAAAGACTAGTGGGAGCGCGTTCGATCTTGAAGAAGTTCAAGATGCGAACAATAGCACTAATGCCACGATGGAAATTGAACTGGAACCACAAAGTGTTGTGGATGATGTTGTTCCACAAGGAGTAGAGGAACAACAACCGGTTCATGTAGACATACCTCTTCGCAGGTCTGATAGGGTACGTCGTCAGCCTGAGAGATACTCATTTCTCTTGTCTGACCATGATGACATTGTGCTCATAGAGGATAAGCCTACCACCTATCAAGAAGCTGTGATGAGACTAGATTCTGAGAAATGGCTAGAAGCCATGAGATCCGAGATAGAATCCATGTACACCAACCAAGTATGGACTTTGGTTGATCCACTTGATGGGGTAAAACCCATTGGGTGCAAGTGGGTCTTTAAGAGAAAGACTGACATGGATGGACTTATCTATAAGGGCCGCTTGGTAGCTAAAGGTTTCAAGCAGATTCATGGTATTGACTATGATGAAACCTTTTCTCCAGTGGCGATGTTTAAGTCTATTCGGATCATGCTTGCTATTGCAGCCTACCATGACTATGAGATATGGCAGATGGATGTCAAAACCGCGTTTCTGGATGGAAATCTACTCGAGGATGTGTACATGACACAACCTGAGGGTTTTGTAGATCCACAGCATACTAGCAGAGTATGCAAGCTGCATAGGTCCATTTATGGACTAAAGCAAGCTTCTCGGAGCTGGAATCTTCGATTTGATGATGCGATCAAACAGTTTAGTTTCATCAAGAACGAAGATGAGCCTTGTGTCTACAAGAAGGTTGTAGGGGACATAGTTGTCTTCCTCATATTATATGTGGATGACATACTACTCATTGGGAAGGACATCCCTATGCTTCAGTCTGTCAAGACCTGGCTAGGGAGTTGCTTCTCAATGAAGGACTTAGGTGAGGCATCCCGCATTCTAGGGATACAGATCTATAGAGATAGATCTAAGAGATTGCTTGGCCTAAGTCAGAGTACATATATTGACAAGGTACTCCTTCGGTTTGCCATGCAGAACTCCAAGAAGGGATTTCTGCCGATGTCACATGGCGTGAGTCTTTCGAAGACTCAAGGTCCCTCTTCTAGAGAGGAGAGAGACCGCATGGATCAGATCCCTTATGCCTCAGCCATAGGATCGATCATGTACGCCATGCTGTGTACTCGACCTGATGTCTCGTATGCTTTGAGCATGACGAGCAGATACCAGTCAGATCCAGGTGAAAGTCACTGGATAGCGGTCAAGAATATTCTTAAGTACTTATGAAGGACTAAAGAATATTTCTTGATATATGGAGGCAATGATGAGCTAACTGTAAAGGGTTACAGTGATGCCAGCTTTCAGACCGATCAGGATGATTACCGATCGCAGTCAGGGTTCGTATTTTGCATTAATGGTGGTGCTGTCAGCTGGAAGAGTTCGAAGCAGGATACAGTAGTTGATTCTACAACAGAAGCCGAGTATATTACTGCATCAGAGGCAATAAAGGAGGCAGTTTGGATCCGCAAGTTCATCACTGAACTTGGGGTGGTTCCTAGCATCGCTGACCCAGTTGAGCTCTATTGTGACAACAATGGAGCTATAGCACAGGCGAAGGAACCTCGCTCACACCAGCGGACCAAGCACATACTACGGCGCTTCCATCTCATTCGAGAGATTATCGATAGAGGAGATATGAAGATTTGCAGAGTACCTACAGAGGCTAACATTGCAGATCCCTTGACCAAGGCTTTGGTACAGAGGAAGCATGATGGTCACACTAGGTCATTACGCCTTAGAGCCTATACTGATTGGCACTAGTACTAGTGGAGATTGTTAGTTAGAGCCCTAGAGCCAATCATTTGATGATTGTATGGACTCATGTATATCATATTCTTGTATATTAATAAAGATATTTGTTTGGTTATTATACTTATTTGTATTAGTGCCAAATAGACTAAGTATAATAGCATCCTTGAGTAGAGGGTTCATACCTATATCAATCGATTAGTTGAATCGATAGTGAGATGATATAGGAAATACTACTCTAAATCATTCCTAGTCGAGTATTAACATTCAGGGACAATGTTAATGCAATAAGACTAGCATGTAGGTCAGTTCGATGACTTGATCTCACAAGTCATGGATATAGAGATATCAAGCTGACACATGGGTATACATTGGAGAATGTATACTGAATGACCCGCCATGAGAAAGTATCATGGATCGTTATATGAGTGTCATATACTTTCTCATGTGGCTATTAGTATGACTATTAGTCCTTAGACCTGAAGTCACCATTGATCCCTACATAAGGAGTTATGTACTTTAGTTTTGTCAAACGTCACCCGTAACTGGGTGGACTATAAAGGCGATTATTGGGTATGTAACGAATTATGCAGAGGGATGTGAGTGATGTAGATGGGATCTATCCCTCCCATATGACGGGAGCGACATCGCTATTCTTGATAGAGTGAGACCACTAAGTGCATGGCCATGCCCAAATGAGTCAACATTAGATGTTGAGCTCATTTGATCGAGTGAGTCTACTTGGAGTTCAAGATTTAGATTGATTAGAGGATGACACGGTCTATGCCTCACATTGATCAATCTAGATGTCTAGGCTAGAAGGACAATGTCACATATTGTGAGGAGTCACAATTAGTAGTCACAAGGTGATGTCGGATCTCGACATTCTTGTAACTTGGGTAGTAATGATGTGTTGCTAGATACCGCTCATTACTTATGCTCCTAAATGGGTTTAGGGCATTGCCAGCGTTACAAGAACCTATAGGGTCACACACTTAGGACAATTAGATGGAGATTAGGTTCATATGATGAACCAAGAGGATTAGATTCATTTGATGAATAAAATTGGATTAAGAGTAATCCTAATTGGGCTAACTTGAGTTCGACTCAAGTTGATTCATGTATTTAATGAGTCTAATTTAGATTATGACTTATTAAATCAATTTAATTTAATGAATTAGATTCATTATATTAAGTTGGCTCGAATCAAATGGTTGGATTAGATCAACCATGGTAGAGATTGGGTCAAGTTGGACTTGACTAGAGAAGGAAGACCAAAGGTCAATTTTGACTTGACCTTTTGCCACCTCATTGGTGAGTTGGCATTAGGTGGACCAATGATGATGTTCCACATCATCATGGTGTGCCACCTCATGGAAGTTACAAAGCCATTTTCTTATTAACTCCACATTAATTGCATTTAATGGGGAGTTACTCTTGTGGAGAAAGTGGCCGGCCACTTTGTGAATGGATGTGAATTCATTTTCATTCAAGTGTGGTGCATCTTCTTCCTTCTTCCTCTCAAGCTCTCCCTCTCCCTCTCCTCCTTGCTTGGCCGAATCTCACCAAGGTGCTAGCACACCTTTGTGTGAGGTTTTCTCCACCTACGTGTCCGTGTGGATACTTCTAGAGGACCGGCGCTTGACGGTCTAGAGATCCGGCAACTCCTTGGACGAGCGGGATAAGCGAAAGGCACGCTTCGAAGGTATAACCCTTATCTAGTGTAGATCTAAAGGTTTTACAAACTCGTACAAGAAAAGGTTTTTCGAAAAGTTTTGTTTACGAATCTTTGCACGGATCTACGGCTTTGGGTGACTCGGGGTTTCCGCGAGGCGAAAAAGCGGTTTTCGCGGCCCGACGAACCCAACAGATAGGTATCTCTTTTTTTTTCACAACATGAAGAATGAAGACTTAACTAACAACATGTGAAATTCATATATCATAGAGTAGAAAAATTAAGCATGTGATCAAAGAAAACTTGTTCTAGGTCCTCTCTTCCATCCTTGGCCGAAACATGCAATAAGGCTCTAAATTTCTCTTTTTTTCTTTTTCTATAACATGAAGCATCTCTTATCACTTGTTAACCCTAAGTGACTACCTATTCTTTATCTTGACCACATTCTTGCAAGATAATTTTTAGAGTTTCGAAAAACATTTTAAACCGAAGCTACTTGTACTACAGGAGGGGATACTCACTTCCTTGCGCTTGTTTTCCTTAGAGATTTAACCTTTGTTGTGGATACTTCCTAGAGAGGGGAAGCTTCCTTGCTCCTTGGTCTCGGCAAGAAGAGGAAATGGTGAAGAAGAGGTCACGGTGGAGGAGGAGGGAGTAGGAAGGTGAGTGAGGAAAAATGCCAACTCATTTTAATTTCCTCCTTTATTTCATCATGAGAGGAGGAAGGAAAAATATATTTTTCTTCCTCCTTTCCTTTACTCTCTTCATAATTAAGAGAAAAGTCTAGATACATCCCTTCTTGGTGAGTAAGAAAAGAATATTCTAGAGCATCTCTTCATTAGAGAGGAAGAAGACAACTCTCACTTCTCCTTCTAAGAGAAGAGCCTTTTCTTCTTACATTTAATTATGGTTTCACTCTCTTTTCTAACAATAATTTCTCTTGGTCTAGTGGTTATCTTATTCAGGCATCTAATGAGAGATCTAGAGTTCAAGTCCTAGATCTTATATATTTTTATTTCTATTTTATTTGTTTAAGTGTTCGGCTAGGAGCAAAATTTAACTAAAGCATATATATTTTTTCTTTATTCATGATAAAATATTCTAGAATTTTGCTAAGGACCCTATGGGTGTTACAGTCTCCCATACCTCATAAAAGTTCATCCTCGAACTTTAAAATAGCTCGGGGTACTTCTGTCTCATATCGTCTTCGCGTTCCCAAGTAGCTTCTTCGAACCGTTGATTTTGTCACAGAACCTTTACTAAAGGTATTTCCTTGTTCCTTAGCCTTTTAATATCTCGATCTAATATCTGAATCGGTCGGCTCTCGTAGCTCAGGTCCTCTTGAACTTGAACTGTCTGTGGTTCGATCACTTGATCTGTGCCACCCATGTACTTCTTGAGCATTGAGACATGGAACACATTGTGAATAGCCGACATCTCTGGTGGTAGCTCTAGTTCATAAGCCACCTTGCCAACTCTCTTCAGAATTTGATATGGTCCTACATATCGAGGACTTAGTTTTCCCTTCTTTCCGAATCTCATCACTCCTTTCATAGGAGCTACTTTGAGGAATACTGAATCCCCGACGCTGAATTCCAGCGGCCTACGTCACTTATCTGCATAATTCTTCTGCCGACTTTGAGAAGTCTCTATTCTTTGGCGGATCTTCTGTATTGCACGGGTGGTGCTGTCGATAAGATCGGTTTGAAATCCCATTTCCTTCTTTTCACCGCCTTCATACCAGCATATAGGGGATCTACATTTTCTCCCATACAATGCCTCGTACGGTGCCATACCAATGGTAGCTTGATAGCTATTGTTATAGGCGAATTCCGCGAAGCATAGATAATGGCACCAACTCCCTTTGAAGTCCAGGGCGCAAGCTCGTAACATATCTTCCAATACTTGATTCACCCTTTCTGTTTACCCGTCAGTCTGAGGGTGAAAGGCAGTGCTGAACAATAATTTCGTACCCAGGGCTTTCTGAACTCATTCCCAAAAATGTGAAACAAAACGGCCATCTCTATCAGAGATGATGGTCTTAGGGATCCCATGCAGTCTGATAATCTCTTTGACATATAATTGGGCTAGCTGTTCGATCGAGTAGGTCATCTTGATTGCCATAAAATGGGCCGATTTTGTCAACCTGTCCACGATTACCCATATAGCATCGTAGCCATTCGTCGTTTTGGGAAGTCCCGAAATGAAGTCCATGGAAATATCCTCCCATTTCCATTCTGGAATCTGAATTGGCTGCAGTATACCTCCAGGTCTCTGGTGTTCTGCTTTAACTCTTTGGCAGGTCAGGCAAGTACTGACGTGCTGAGCCACATCCCTCTTCATACCAAACCACCAGAATTTCTTCTTCAGGTCTTGGTACATTTTGGTGAATCCAGGATGCATTGCGTATGGTGTCGCATGCGCCTCCTCTAATATCTTTTTCCGCATCTCTGAATTGTCGGGAATACATAGGCGATCCTTGAAGTACAGTATTCCACTGTCAGCGATACGAAATCCGTTATCCTTCCCTTCTAAGACTTCTTGCTTGATCCTTTGGATGCTGGGGTCACGGGTTTGTTTCTCCGATATATTATCGAATAATGTTGTTGCTATGGTCAGGGTAGAGAGTTGCCTGGTCACATTTTCGATCCTCTGACCGGTAATGTTTCTCGCCTTCCCGATAAATTCATACTTCGATTCGCATTTAGGATTCGATAACATATTTGTATAATGACTAATAATAGGTATCTGACCTGTAATGACTGTCGAAGCACTCGTCCCATCTTCTTTGGCGAGGGAGTGGATCCTGGCATTCGTCATAGCTGGCGGGGCTTCCAGTCTCCCTTGGCCAATCTGAGGGCCTTCTAGTGCAGCTTGCATTAGGTGTAGCTGTGAGGGGGCACCTTTGTTCTAGATATTCTGCTGCTGAGGTGTCTGCATTTGAGTAGGACAATTTCTGGCCAAGTGTCCTTCCAATCCGCAGCTGTAGCACTTATTCGTGCCCACACGACATTTTCCCGGATGCTTCTTTCCGCAGGTGGTGCACTGAGGAAACATAGGTTGCTTGTTCGCTGAACCACCCTGAGAACTGTTCCATTGTTTTCTTTTACCGTTGGAGTTTCCCTTCCAGTTGGTTCTGATATGTTGAGGTTTCTGAGCTTGACTCTTACCCTCATTCATCGCCTTCTGATAGTGTGCAGTGATCAGAGCACTGCTAATTAATTCCTCGGTGGTCTGTGGTCTATTAACGCCGCTGGCCACATTTAGGGCTATTTCGGGTCTGAGCATCTTCAGCATAAGTCTGACCCTTTCTCTTTCTATACTGACCAGCTCTGGACATAGGCGTGCTAATCGGTTAAATTTCTTCACGGCCTCATTCACTGATAGGTCACCTTGCCGGAACTCGGTGAACTCGTCATAGTGTTTATTGGTCACCCGCATATGGAAGAACTCTTCAAGGAATTCAGTCTCAAAGTCTGTCCATCTCATCTGATTCCCCTGTCTCCTTGCTTTGACTCGGTCCCACCACATTCTGGCATCGCCTGTAAGGCAAAATGATGCACACTTAACCTTCTCGTGTTCGGGCCAATCTAAAAGCTCCACGATGCTTTCCACAGTCTTAAGCCACGCCTGAGCATCCCATGGCTCACAGTTTCCGGAGAAGGCTTCTGGCTTCAGCCTCTGCCACTGAATCAGGTATGCCTCTTGTCGGACCACTGGAATAGGAACTACCGGTGGTACCGGTGCCGGAGGTACTGGTACAGCCGCAGGTATAATAGGTATCGCATTTGGGTTCCCTGGTGGGGTAACAGGATTCCCTTGCTGATTCATCAATGCAGTGATCGTTTGTTGCTGTTCCGTGACCTGACGCTGGAGCTCGGTAATCACATGCATCAGATCGGGTGGAGGTACCGTCTCATCTGCTCGGGTATTTCGTGTTCTAACCATGCTTTATCTTCATAAATCACAATAAACTAATATAAGTTATCGTTATTCATGACCAGGCTACCCTAAGGTTGTTATCGTTCCTAATCTACCATCATATATATCTAAGCTAAAAATGTGATAACTAAATAAATAAGATAATAAGCATGCATATTATCAAACATCATAAAGAAATAGATCAAGCATAAATATCACATCAAAATAAAATTTAAGCATAAAATTCTTACTTGGAGCGGCAGGATAAAGGCTTGATGTGTGTGTAGTGGAAGGTAGACCTGCTCTGATACCAAACTGTAACGCCCGCCCTTCCAGGTAACACTAAGGCCACCCCAGAGGGACGGACGTCACTAAAACATGGACATCAATTATACTAATGCATATGGATTCATGGCAGCGGAAGACATATATATATAATTGTTTTTTTTTTCATATCATAACATATACCATATGCATCTAGTTCACTTTACATGGCATGTGAAGTCAAACGTACCAACATAACATGAGTAGGATATCATACTAGCTGACCATTATCATAAGCATAGGTCCAACATTGTTCACATGCATAACTTAGATAATTCAAAAACTTAAATAGATCTATCCACCAGCACTTCCACACACATCCTCATTGCCTTTCCTGCTCTGCTCCCCTTAAACAATCCATTCCTTGCCTTTATCTGCAGTACAAGGAAAACGTGTAACTATAAGCCAAAGGCTTAGTGAGATCCTCGCCTACCCATAAATCCAAAAAACACATAACATAACATAACATGTAGAAACCATAGCATAGCATAACATAGCATGGAGAATCATAACATAGAACATATCTTATCATGTAAAAACCATAACATCTCATAACATAACATGAGGGAAAACAGAACATAATATATCATATCACATAAGGAGCATAATATATCAGAGTATAGCATGTGAGTGTATATCATGATTCATATCACATTCTGTAAGCACATATCATGAAGCCTATCATATCATGTAAACATGTATCATAACTCATACCTGTTCATAAAGGTGCATAAACATAATTTCATAATATGTGCATGTAGATGCAATATGTATATTTTTAAAACATGTATCATGGAATGCACATATGTATCATGCTTCTTTCAAAACATATAGTATACATACTTGAATATCATATCATCATCATGAGAAGGGCCTCGGCTTGTACCACATGTAAACATAAATGCGCGCAATCCCTAGGAAAGGGTAGCTAGCCCCGAACTTACTAGGGATCTAGGTCCGTTCATAGTCCGTCGACCTAGGGGCATACTGAGGAGCCCATCCCTTAACGAGGTCTGTTCATATTCCGTCGACCCCGGGGCGCTTATGGAGCCCACCCTTGGTACAAGCCATACAAAGTAAAATATCATGCATATCATATCTCATCATATCATACATGTCATAATTCTTGTCATATCATGAAGAGAGCTCTTGATCCCCAACTTAAGGGAAGCATCTCTTTACCATAGCATGAAGAGTGCTCTTGATCCCAACTTAAGGGAAGCAACTCTTTTTCATAACATGAAGAGTGCTCTTGGTCCCAACTTAAGGGAAGCAACTCTTTTTCATAACATGAAGAATGCTCTTGGTCCCAACTTAAGGGAAGCAACTCTTTAGGCTTTTCTTCTTACATAAGCCATTCACACATGCATTATATAACATGTTCTTATCATAACATAAAGTATAACATGTTATTTTCTTATCATCAAACTTGGCATATCATCTCATGAACTTAGCATAACATATCATGAACATGGCATATCATATCATACGTCTAGCATATCATATCATGACCATAGCCTATCATGTCATAAGTCTATCATATCATATCATAAACATGGCACATCTTATCATAAGACATAGAAATGCAACATATCGTAAAGCATATTTTCATCACATCATAAAGCATGAAAGCTTAATCTACTTATATATCAAGGCTACATATCAAGAAAATACATAAGCATGTTTGGTAAGGTTTAAACTCTTTCCTAACCCAATTAATCCATCTTGGCCGAACCATATCAGTAGGTTTCAACCTCATTTTATTCCATATGAAGCATAGAACTTATCCACATAACATGTAAACTTGATCTAAGCACATACAAGGCATTATATTTCATGAATAAGCATGTTTGAGCTCAAAACTCAAACCTTAACCCATTTATCTCAATTTGGCCGAAACATATCAGTAGGGTTCTTATATCATTTGGTTCCATATGAAGCATAGAACTTATCCACATAACATGTAAACTTGATCTAAGCACATACAAGGCATTATACTTCATGAATAAGCATGTTTGAGTTCAAAACTCTAACCCTAACCCATTTATTTCAATTTGGCCGAAACATATCAGTAGGGTTCTTATATCATTTGGTTCCATATGAAGCATAGAACTTATCCACATAACATGTAAACTTGATCTAAGCACATACAAGGCATTATACTTCATGAATAAGCATGTTTGAGTTCAAAACTCTAACCCTAACCCATTTATTTCAATTTGGCTGAAACATATCAGTAGGGTTTCATATCATTTTATTCCATAAGAAGCATAAGACTTAAACATGTAACATGCACATTTAGTCTAAGTACCTATAGAGCATTGTACAAGAACCTACAAGGCACTATACTTCATGAATAAGCCTATTTGAGTTCAAAACTCTAACCCTAACCCATTTATTTTCATTTGGCCGAAACATATCAGTATGGTTTCATGTCTTTTTATTCCATAAGAAGCATAAGACTTAAACATGTAACATGCACATTTAATCTAAGTACCTATAGAGCATTGTACAAGTACCTACAAGGCACTATACTTCATGAATAAGCCTATTTGAGTTCAAAACTCTAACCCTAACCCATTTATTTTCATTTGGCCGAAACATATCAGTAGGGTTTCATGCCTTTTTATTCCATAAGAAGCATAAGACTTAAACATGTAACATGCACATTTAATCTAAGTACCTATAGAGCATTGTACAAGTACCTACAAGGCACTATACTTCATGAATAAGCCTATTTGAGTTCAAAACTCTAACCCTAACCCATTTATTTTCATTTGGCCGAAACATATCAGTAGGGTTTCATGTCTTTTTATTCCATAAGAAGCATAAGACTTAAACATGTAACATGCACATTTAATCTAAGTACCTATAGAGCATTGTACAAGTACCTACAAGGCACTATACTTCATGAATAAGCCTATTTGAGTTTAAAACTCTAACCCTAACCCATTTATTTTCATTTGGCCGAAACATATCAGTAGGGTTTCATATCATTTTATTCCATAAGGAGCATAAAACTTAAACATATAACAAGCCCATTTAATCTAAGTGCATACAAGGTATTGTACTTCATGATCTAAGCATATTTGAGTTCAAAACTTTAACCCTAACCCATTTATTTCAATTTGGCCAAACATATCAGTAGGGTTTCATACCATTTTATTCCATAAGAAGCATAAAAACCTTGGTTATAAACATTTAAAAATTCATACATCACAAAGAGGTGCAACTAGTATGGTTTCTATCTAAAATTCTTGACCTAAGGCCTTATAATCAATTTCGGCCGAACCATATAGATAGGTATCTCTTTTTTTTTCACAACATGAATAATGAAGACTTAACTAACAACATGTGAAATTCATATATCATATAGTAGAAAAATTAAGCATGTGATTAAAGAAAACTTGTTCTAGGTCCTCTCTTCCATCCTTGGCCGAAACATGCAATAAGGCTCTAAATTTCTCTTTTTTTCTTTTTCTATAACATGAAGCATCTCTTATCACTTGTTAACCCTAAGTGACTACCTATTCTTTATCTTGACCACATTCTTGCAAGATAATTTTTAGAGTTTCGAAAAACATTTTAAACCGAAGCTACTTGTACTGTAGTGAGGGGATACTCACTTCCTTGCGCTTGTTTTCCTTAGAGATTTAACCTTTGTTGTGGATCCTTCCTAGAGAGGGGAAGCTTCCTTGCTCCTTGGTCTCGGCAAGAAGAGGAAATGGTGAAGAAGAGGTCACGGTGGAGGAGGAGGGAGTAGGAAGGTGAGTGAGGAAAAATGCCAACTCATTTTAATTTCCTCCTTTTATTCATCATGAGAGGAGGAAGGAAAAAAATATTTTTCTTCCTCCTTTCCTTTACTCTCTTCATAATTAAGAGAAAAGTCTAGATACATCCCTTCTTGGTGAGTAAGAAAAGAATATTCTAGAGCATCTCTTCATTAGAGAGGAAGAAGACAACTCTCACTTCTCCTTCTAAGAGAAGAGCCTTTTCTTCTTACATTTAATTATGGTTTCCCTCTCTTTTCTAACAATAATTTCTCTTGGTCTAGTGGTTATCTTATTCAGGCATCTAATGAGAGATCTAGAGTTCATGTCCTAGACCTTATATATTTTTATTTCTATTTTATTTGTTTAAGTGTTCGGCTAGGAGCAAAATTTAACTAAAGCATATATATTTTTTCTTTATTCATGATAAAATATTCTAGAATTTTGCTAAGGACCCTATGGGTGTTACATATAATGTCGAATTTAATTGGTCACCTAGATTCTGTCCTGAGTTGGTTGTCGAGGGCAGATCTCGTATGCTCTAGTTTGTCCAGGGATTGGACGGGCATCTTCAGGTGAAGATTGCCAGTTTTGGTATTGCATCATACACAGAGGCACTGGATAGAGCTCTTATGATTGAGTCTGCTCATCCGAGAGTGAATGTGGACAAGAATAGGAAGCAGACTGATCGGACATCCGGACAGATCCAGCAGCCACAGACTACGGGACAGCAGCAGAGCAGTCGTTCTCAGATGGGTCAGGGCACTTCTGGGTCATTTGGCCAACCCCAGAAATTAGGATGATCTTCATCAGGATGTTCCAGGTCTTCTTAGCAGAATCGGAAATAGTCCGTCAGTGATCCTCACTGCATCCGATGCGAATCCCGAGACCACATCACCTCTGTGTGCACCCCTGGGACAGCTTGTTTGCTATTATTGCAAACTTCCTGGGCACATGAGTCAAAATTGTTCACTGAAGGCTCAGCATGTAGCTTCTAGGATTTCTATTCCGGGAGGACAGTTTGGTCAGTCCGGGACTCAGCGAGGCGGGCCGAGAGCCCAATCTTCGCATCATCAGCAGAGGACAGCTCCCCCTGCAGCAGCTACATACGACATGCACGGGCAGGAGCATTCTAGTGTCCTTGTGGAGAACCCCATGGTATTCCGCCTTAGTGTTCTCCTGTACTATTCGTCAAGAAGAAGGATGGTACTCTGAGGTTGTGCATCGATTATAGGCAGCTGAATGCAGTGACTATCAGAAATAAGTACCCCTTGCCACGGATTGAGGATTTATTTGATCAGCTCAGAGATACATCAGTGTATTCTAAGATTGATCTGTGGTCTAGATATCATCAGCTGAGAGTCAAAGATTCTGATATTCAGAAGACAGCATTTTCGCACCAAATACGGACATTACGAGTTTTTGGTAATGCCATTTGGGCTTACCAATGCTCCCACAGTATTCATGGATCTGATGAACCGTATCTTTCTGGAGTATCTAGATCAGTATGTGATTGTGTTTATCGATGACATATTGATCTATTCGCGTTCTGAGGAGGAACATGCACAACATCTTCGCATAGTCTTGGAGACTCTGCGACGACATCATCTGTATGCGAAGTTCAGCAAGTGTGCATTTTGGCTATCTTTAGTTGGTTTTCTAGGACACGTGGTGTCAAGCCGAGGTATTTCAGTAGATCCTCAAAAGATAGAGGCTATCACTAGCTGGGAGTAGCCGAAGTCAGTTCAGGAGATCCGCAGTTTCTTAGGATTAGCTGGATATTATAGACGATTCGTTGAGGGTTTCTCCAGTATTGCTATGCTGTTGGAATGTCTGACTAGGAAAGGCGTGAAGTTCACGTGGTCAGAGGCTTGCGAGACCAGCTTCCAGGAGCTGAAGCGGAGATTAGTATCAGCACCAGTTTTGGTTTTACCTTCTGGTGATGACGGATTCGTACTTTACACAGACGCATCTCTTCAGGGCTTGGGCGCTGTTTTGATGCAGCATGGTAGGCTAGTCTCTTATGCTTCTCGTCAGTTGAAGGAGCATGAGAAGAACTACCCAGTACATGATTTAGAGCTAGCCGCTATTATCTTTGCTTTGAAGATTTAGCGACATCATCTTTATGGTATTACTTTTGAGATTTTTACTGATTATAAGAGTCTCAAATATATTTTCACACAGAAGGAATTCAATCTCCGACAGAGGAGATGGATGGAGTTCCTGAAGGATTATGATTGTACTATTAGCTACCATCCGGGTAAAGCTAATGTGGTTGCTGATGCACTTAGCAGGAAGTCCAGAGGGACTTTAGCTTGTCACCGAGTTTTAGTCGTGGACTTGATTCAGGGATTCTCCGAGTTGGGCCTTGAGGAGCAGGGACGGACAGAGAAGGGTATTCTTGTTACCATGGTTGCTCAGTCGTCGATTAAGATAAGGATTCGAGAGGCCCATGCCGGAGATCAGCATTTACAGTTCATTGGCAGTCAAATAGCTTCCGGACAGCAGACCGAGTTTACACGAGATGATGAGAGGATTGTTTATTTTTGAGGCAGGTTATGTGTACCTCAGTCTCACCCGGTCATGGAGGAGTTACTTTAGGAGGCTCATCATTCTAGATTTGCTATCCAACCAGGTGGG
Organism: Zingiber officinale; assembly: GCF_018446385.1. Classification (NCBI taxonomy): domain Eukaryota; kingdom Viridiplantae; phylum Streptophyta; class Magnoliopsida; order Zingiberales; family Zingiberaceae; genus Zingiber; species Zingiber officinale. The sequence continues at coordinate 47,609,897 of NC_055986.1, forward strand.
ACCTGTATGTATCGTGATATGAGGTGTTCCTATTGGTGGAACGGTATGAAGAAAGACATCGCAGATTTTGTAGCTAGATGTCTTGTCTGTCAGCAGGTGAAGGCTGAGCACCAGAGACCTGCTGGTTTACTTCAGAGGATCCCTATTCCGGAGTGGAAGTGGGAGCATATTACTATGGATTTTGTGGTAGGATTACCTAGGACTCGACGAGGTCATGATGCGATTTGGGTAATCGTTGACCGATTAACCAAATTCGCACTCTTTTTAGCGATCCGGAAGACTGATTCTCTGAATCGATTAGCAGAGTTATACTGTGGAGAGATTATCAGGTTGCATGGTGTTCCTTTGAGCATTATATCTGATAGAGACCTACGGTTCACGTCCCGATTCTGGCAGAGTCTGCAGCAGGCCTTGGGCACACAGTTTCGTTTCAGTACGACATTCCATCCGCAGACAGATGGACAGTCAGAGAGGACCATTCAGACTTTGGAGGACTTACTGAGGTCTTGTGTTATGGACTTCCGAGGCAGTTGGGAGGACCACTTGCCCTTGGTGGAGTTCGCCTACAACAACAGCTATCATTCGGCTATCTAGATGGCACCGTTTGAGGTGTTGTATGGTAGACCTTGTCGGACACCCACCCTTTGGGAGAAGGTTGGTGAGGCTCAACTTCTAGGAACTCAGAGAGCTCAGCAGGAGACAGAGTTGGTTTGTACTATCAGACGGAGGATGTCAGAGGTTCAGGACCGTCAGAAGAGTTATGCTGATCGGAGACGGAGACCCCTGGAGTTCTCTACTGGTGATCATGTGTTTTTGAGAGTTTCACCCACGAAAGGGGTGAAGAGATTTGGTCTTCAAGGTAAGTTTGGTCCACGATATATTGGGACATTCCAGATCTTGGAGAGGATTGGAGCAGTAACTTACCGTCTGGCGCTACCACCATCTCTAGTGGGCATTCACGATGTATTCCATGTATCTATGCTGAGGAGATACGTATCTGATCCAGCACATGTACTATCAGATATATCAGTTCCCATTCAGCTTGACGTTACTTACGAGGATGTTCAGGTACAGATTCTGGACCATAGGGAGTGTCAGCTGCGGAACAAGACTGTTCGACTGGTCAAAGTCGGATGGCAGTATCATTCTGACGAGGAGGCTACTTGGGAGCTGGAGGATACGATCCGAGCTCGATATCCACATCTGTTTACTTGAGGTATTGTGGTTAGAGTTCCTTTCAGCATTTATACGGTTTGGTTATATTTTAGTGTTTGCTGCTGGTTATAACAAAATTTGGGGACCAAATTTTTATTAGTAGGGGAGGATGTAAGATATCGAAAAAATTTAATAAATAGGGTTATTTGAGAAATATCCTTATAAATTTTTTTCAGAATTTTTGGAATTTTCTGGAAATTTTTCGGAGTTCGTGTGACGAGTTTTGAGGGGATCAATTGAGGGTTCGGATATAAAGCTTGTTTTGGGATACCCATTTAAGTGAGGAAATGTTTTTTAAATATATTTCCTTTTTATTTTCCCTCATCGCCTATCCTGACCTTATTTTCTCCCATGACGCCGAGCTTTTCCTTCTCCCTTCTTCCTCTCTTATTCCCGATCGCCTCCGCTCGTCACCGATCACAGCCGCCTGCGCCGGTTGTCCAACCGTCGACCGAGACCCCTTCCGATCTAGCCGAAGCCCTTTCTCTCTCTCGCTCTGATCTCTCTATTCTCTCACGCAAACGATCCAACACCCCAACGCCGATAGAGTGCTGTTTCCAATGATCTCGTCCTCTTACGCCGCCTGAGTACCATCGTCGGATTCTTGACGTTGGTGACGCTGCCCAAGCTTTTTGGTGGAGCGATTGCTTCACTGGCCGGTTCTTGTGTATAAACGATGATGGCTCGGTGGCTAGGGCATGGTGGAGGGCTTGGTTTGCATTGTCTCCGATCGATTAACCCTTCGTTTCCTCCTTCTTAAGTTGTTCACAAAATGATCCGTGGCTCCTCAAGGTGGATCGGATTGGGTGATACCTTCTGGAGACAACCGATTGAGGTAAGGTTAGGTCTTCTTCTCTGTCACCGATCCTCATCTTCTTTTCGGTTGAATTAGGTCACAGATTTGGAGATGTTGGTATCAGGGAGGTGTTCTTGAGTTGTCGGGCAGAGGCTAGAAGGATGGTTGTGCTTGATCAGTAGTCTTCCTGCTGGATTCCTGCATTATCCGATTGATAGCAGCAAGGTGAGGTTCTGTTCCATTTCTATGGTGTTGATTTCTTGATCGCCTGAGATGTTATCTTCATCCGATCAGTAGGAAGGATTTTGGCAGCGAGGTTGTGTTGCTGTGATGCTGGAATTGTGGTCATTGAGGTGGTTTACAGCAGAGTTTCTAGTTTTGGCAACTCTCCAACAGCAGCTACCTTTCCTGGCAGCACCATTTCTTTGTGTGGATCAATAGAACAGTGCTAGGAATTTAGGTAAGGTATTGGATTTTCGATATTAGTTTTAGATCATGGTGTGATTTGATTTCTAGATGGTTATGCAAGATGTAGGAATTAAGGATGATTTGGATTACATGATTACTAGATGGTTAGTGATTATGTTTAGATTTATTTGGTTATATTAATCTAATGGAATAATTAGGGTTAAGGTAATTAACCCTAGTCAACCGTTGAATTTCTAATCTAATGGGAGATTAGGGATTTGATAACTAATCCTAATTGACCGTTAGATTTAATTAGATAGGATAAGGTTGTGTGATTGGGGTTTTGCCCTAATTTAGTTTTAGGGATTTTATTTAGCTATTATTTTGGATTTAGCTAAATAAAATATATATATATTGTTTGTTTGACACAGGACTTTGATTTGAGACAGGCGTCTCGATGTTGGATTTGGTGTGATACTACCTGCTATTTGAGGCGGGTACCCTTTGACTTATCATTTGATACTGTCTTATGATATGTATAGTTTATATATAATTACTAGGGGTAGATGGTAGATTTATCTCTTCCCTGGTCTTAGCTTAGTTGATACCTATCACATGCTTCTTCTGTTAGTTGCTTTACTTTAGAAATGGATGCCTTTATCTTTTGCCATGTGTATATAGGTTCATAGAGATGGATATTAATAATAATTATCTACACTTGATTAGTCGCTGGGGATACTTGTTATATGTGGTTGGATTTGCATTGCTTATATCATTGTTATACACATGCGTTTGTTTTATTGGCACCTACGCATATGGAGGAGGTTATATCTAGGTATGACATATTGTTGTCGCACGCACCATATCACATGATTGCATGTTGGGCGATTGACGACTCCATTATTGTTGAGCTCGTCGGTCGGATACATGAGGGCCTGCACACAGCGTGACCACTGCATGGGTAGTGCCACAGCACTCAGGGTGTGTATGGAAGGTTGCTCGGTGGTGCACCGCCGGGGTGCTCATGGGAAGCACGATACAGTGGGGTTGCAGTCAGGATCCCTCCCCGTCATCGCGTACTGGGAGATGAGAGCATTGCGCTCCCTCACTATGTCTGAGATAGGAGGATAGGTGTACTCCGACAGCATCCCGTCCACTCGGTCACTCATCAGGGGTAGTGATGGTAGAGTGCACGATGTAACAACCCTACCCACTCGGTCTCGCCATCGCGTGTGAGACGGCTGATTGGCGTCAGGGGTGACCATGTCATATTGCAACATATGCACGGATTGCGTTCATTATGATTGATGCATTTTGGTGATTGCATATGATTGACATGCATACAGGATACATGCTTTTGCTCTGACTATTTTTATCTGTGTATGCTCACAGTTAGTTGCACAAGCCTCGCAGGTGAGTACAGTTTATTTCAGTTATGCATTTTCTTATTATTCTTGCTATAGACTGTACTTTATGCCTATTGCTGGTTATTACAGTTTATTTCATCTATACATATCTGTTATACTGTTAGGAGACTGTACCGTAGGTTGTACTATTAGGAAACTGTACTGTAGGCTCTATGGTTTAGTGTACTGTACCATAGGATGTTATTGTGGTTATATGTTGCTGTACATATCTATTGGATTACCTGCTGAGTTCTTTAAACTCACCCCGTTGTTACTATTTTTCAGGTTGAGGCCGTCGGGAGATATTCCAGTCGCTAGCCCCATTATCGCGAGGATTTTCTTTGTCGGATTATATTTTGCTTTTGCATCTTATATACTTGTATTGTGGGTTTGTATTGTGGACATTGAACATTCGGGTTTGCTACTTTATTTTTCGCTGCGGATTTTCTCATTTCTTCGTGGATTTTGTTTTCTTCGTTGTAGTGGAGTAGGATGTTTACATATATCTTTGAGGATTCTTTATCGTCTTTCTATATTAAAGTGTGTGGATTGCTTATATGTTGAACTGTGTGGAATGTTGATATAAACTGCGTGGTTTGTTTCTTATTTGTATTATATTGTTCCGGCCGTGTGTGACCGAGATATAGATATATGTATTCTGGATTCATATTGTCACCCGTACAGGGGAGATGCTGTAGAAATTTCTTCTGACAGGGACTACCTGGGGCGTGACACCACCGTTGTGCCTTCACCTATCCCTCTCTTTTATTTTCCCTTCATCTTCTTTTCCATTTCCTCCTTATTCTATTCACCAATGGCAATAAACCTAGAGTTTTTTTCTCAAGCAAAAAAGCTCTCTTTTCTTCTCCTTTATCTTCTCACACAAGCAAGAAATGTAACATCACCTATTGCCCTCTTCCAAAAGCAAGCTTAGCCCTCAGCCCTCGTATCTTCATACGCTTCTCATATTTTCACTATGTGTATTTTTTTGATAGACTTAGCCATTGTTTACTTCAACAATTATTAATTACGAAGTAATATATGATAATTATTTGGGTTATAAAATTGATGAAGTAAATATCATTTTAGACTATGTAGGTTAAAAAATACAAGCATCACTTCTAATTTTAAGTAACAATTTACTTCATAATATTTTTGTCATAAAGTAGTAAGTCACAAAATAAAATATATAATCTCTAAGTGTTAAAGTAATAAGTTTGAACCAGTTGAAATACTAAGTCTATGGCGAGGAGAATAACGAGAGGAAATGTTGATTTTATAAAAATAAAAGAGAAAGAAAGAATGAAGTGGATTTGAAAAAGTTGTATTTTTTTAAAAAAAAAAAGTTATGCTGACTCACTACAAGGACTTTCTGCAATGTTCTGTAAGAAAATATTCATTAACAATTTTGTATATAGTATTATTTCTAAAAGTGTATATTATATATAATATGTTTCCTATAATTATATAACTGATATACATAACAAAATTATATACTCGATAAATATTACATTCTTTCTATATATAGGACAATACATAATTGAAAAGTAGATAAAAATAGTAAGCTTTCTAAAAGTGTATGACCACTTTGCTACTAATTATAGGATCGGTTATGTTATTGGTTATATTTCCTTTTAATTGTATTCTCCTATTTTCACTTCACGGAACAATATATATACTGATCTTGCACCACTATTACAATTACACAATAAATATAAAATACAAAAAACTCAAAAGTTAATTAGTACTACATAATGTCTCGAGTTTCAATTCTTTGTGTATTTCTTTTGTTTACAACTATATGCCTTGCAAGTAAGTAAACACCATTTAAATATTCCATGCAAATTTTATTGAATTTATTTGTTACATATTGTTCATATATCCTAATGTTGACTATTCTTTTTTGGTTAAAATTATAGATCGCTCTGATGCTGCCAATTGTTGTTCGGAATATAAAAAATGGGGTGATAGACAACAAACAAGTTGTAGAGGTGCTAGTGATACTAGTGCGTGCAACACTTGGTGTTCAAATTCATGTAGAGGAGGGGAATGCAAAGTACGAAATGGACAACAAGTTTGTCATTGTTATTGTTAATCATAGCGTAAAGATGGAGAATAAATTATATCATCCATCTTGATTGGTGAAATAAAATTTGATACTACATGTATTTTTATTTATTTAAATTGTATACATATTATAAAAATAATGTATATATTGAAGAAAATGTTATATATATGTAGAATTATCATCGCTAGAGGGATGAATTGTCATTTACATTTTCATTGACTATTTAACACATGAAGAGTTTGAACAATTTAAATATATATAAATAAAATAAGTAGTGTACAAATGAAAGGAACAAAACAACATATTAACATGATTTGATACACAAGTTCCAACCCCACGACCTATAACTCTTCGGTGGATGAACTCTGATGATACTTTTTATTTTCTCCTTTCTAGACACCTTGTGGACAACCTAAGTTCCTCTGCACGAAACCTAATATCAGTGCTAGGGGTGCTAGAGGAATCTAGCTCAGTGGCTCTTCTCTTAATCCTACCAACATAAATAAATGATTTATTTTTACCATAATAATGACAAGTTAAGTTTAGAGTGTACCAAAACATTTTTTGGACAACTAAAATAGGAACTAATTACCAAGGCTATGCAAGACTAGACCGAAATCAAAAATGGGGATGAAATAGCTCGGAAACAGGCTTTGGAGGTGCCTGGAGTTGAAGCCTCGGGTCCCCCTTCTAAAATCATATCTATGCACCCAAAGGTGTTCCACGAGCTTGAATCATCTTTGTCAGGTTTCTGTGTGGCAACATTTATGAGAACTTTGAGGATGTTGAGGCGCCTTCATCCCAAACGACGACGTTTTAGGTAGGCTTTTTGGGCGGGATTTTGTGGGCTTCCTGGACTAGGGTGCGGGTGCCTAAATTTTAAAAAATTTGAAACTTCAAAATGGTTTCAGCACATGGATCTATTCCAGGTGCTTATATCGATAATCTTTTTATTTCAAAAAATTAACTTAATTTTGAAAATTCTATATTTTCGCACTTATAATGGTTCTTGAATAGAATTTAATTTATAATGTTTTGATCAATTTTACCTTAGTCTCCATTTCACCCATTTCTAGATTATTAATCGAGTTAACCTATAGGTTTGGTGAAATGGTTTTCTATTTTACTTGAAGAGAATTAGTTTGAATTTTAAATCTAATTTGACCTTGTATTAGATTTAGGTTTGGCCATTAATTAGTTAAATACACATTTCAAAAATTGAATTACAAGTTGTGGTAAGGCATAATGACCTTTTTTGATATTGGAGAAGCAACCACCTCCTTAAATAAAGTCTTTTTAAGAAATTATATTTTTAACCTACTTATTGAAAAATTAGGGTCTAACTAGTTTAGGATGTGACGAGGTAGTTTCAGTTAATTTCTCTCAACTAAGTGCACCAAATAGGATAATCCATACCCAACTTGGATACACTTATTCTTTGCATCCTAATATAATATCGTCTCACCACATCCTAACACTAGGTTGTTAAGTATCAAATTAACTATTTTCTTACATAGCCATGCTAAGTTAAGTAAAAAATAAACTAAGGATGAATAATAAAAGTAACAAATGAAACAATCGTGCAATTTTATCTTACATTAAAATTATTTTTTCTATTAGTTCTCTCTGAATCATAACTTTGATATGGTTTATCTAGGTAATGAATATAACTATTGTGGATTCAATATTGATTTAGTCCAACTTAAATACTCATGATTGATTTAGGGACCCATGGTTAGACTTGATTTCTAGCAGTTCATTAACTAATAATAGATATGATTTTGAAAGGTTTCTTAGACTGATAAGCGTGTGAAGATCAATTGTATATGATCCTTTGTGTTTCGAGTAATATATTAAGGGACTTGGAGATCGAAGTTAACCATTTTAATGATCCTTTTAGTTCTTCAACTTCAATTTTCAAAGGAATTTTATTACTCAAGTTGTTGGACTTGTGTTGAAGTTCCATTTTGAACTTATTCATTTGAAGTGCTTAGGGTAGTCTTATCCTTAAGGACTTCTACTTTCTTTTAGAGTGACTTGACCTAGATATTTGATTTGGCTAATTTCAAAACAAATTACAAATGATAGTATATAACTTATTAACTAAGGGAGAGACTACCTCATTATTGGGCTTGTCAGGAAAGTATATTTAGATCTATGGCTTATCTCAAACTTTGATTCAAATTTTGACTCAAACTTGAGTTCATATTCGGTCTTAGATGCTTGTTCTATTGCCGGTTGTGTTAGGAGGAAGGATTGAGCTTATTCTTCCTCTTTTGACTCCTCTGATGATCATTTTATTGGTGTTGAAGGAACTAGATTTTTTATAATTGGAAAAGGTTCAAAATTAAGGCATATTTTTATTTAATGAAAGTTTACTGAGTGTGCAGGTAGGTCAACTAGAATGTCCAAGTGATACTTGATAAAGGAAAAGCCCTTGTGAATATTAGGAAAAGGAAAAGCCTAGCAGTTCAGTTGGATCAGATACTAGGTAGAAGGCTTGGCAAATTAAAGTCACAAGTTAGGAAGTATAGATGGGTTTGGAGGACCGAACGTCTAGCAGGTCAATGGGGCTAGAGGACATGACATTTGAGGAGGGGCTAGAGGACATGACATTTGAGGAAGCACTAGACATCGGAAGATTAGATGCTGAGTAGGAAATCCAAATAGGATGACTTTTTCCAAACCAAGGTGGCTGATATAAGAGGATTCAAAGGTTTCTATAAATGTTTTTTTAATAATTTTTATTTTTAATTTTTTGGGTTTTATTTTATTTTAGGTAGTTTTGATATTTTAAGTATTTTCAAAATATCTATCTTTCTATAATTATATATTTTGAGTCTGTTTAAGAATTTTAGATTATGAGTCTGTTAATTAAATTTTCATTTTTATATCTTTTTTCTGTGTTTAGAAGATAGAAATTGGAGTTTGTACATTAGAATTTCTTCCCTTTTTTATGGGTATTAGAATTTAGAGTCTATATAAAAATCTAATTAATTGTTTGAGGAATTAATGCTCTATTCATAATAAAAGGTTCCCTTTAGTGGTTTCTTTTTTGGCCGCATCCTTAATTCTGTCTTCTCATTAGCCCAAATGATAATTACTATCCTGCCCCGCGTTAGTTAGTTCAACTTCGGATAGATTTGCAGTGGATTAAGGATGATTAAGGATAAAACAGATTCGATCGGTTTAAAATGAATTATGGTATTTTCTTGAAGAAACCTTCTCTTTCCTTTTTTTTCTCCCTTTCCTCCCCACATACTCTACAGCCGCTGCTATGTTATACACCACTGTTGTGCCTTCGCCTATCCCTCTCTTTTATTTTCCCTTCATCTTCTTTTACATTTCCTCCTTATTCTCTTCACCAATGGCAATAAACCTAGAGTTTTTCCTCAAGCTCAAAAGCTCTCTTTTCTTCTCCTTTATCTTCTCACATAAGCAAGAAATGTAACATCACCTGTTACCCTCTTCCAACAACAAGCGTAGCCCTTAGCACTCATATCTTCATCCGCTTCTGATATTTTCACTATGTGTATTTTTTTGATAGACTTTACCATTGTTTACTTCGACAATTATTAACATACACACACAACATATAACATATTCAACAGCCCACACGGCTGGATATAAGCACAACCATGTAGTATAATAAGCCCACACGGCTGAAAGTAAATACACAACCATGCAGTATAATAAGAGCCCACACGGCTAAAAGTAAACGCAGCAGAAAATGTAACGACCGCCTGACTGAAACCCTAACTTAGAGCACAGGCGTTACTTTTTTTTTCTATATATACCTTCTAAGGACATTGTTATTTGCACTTCGCTCGATTCAAGCCCACACGGCTGAAAGTAAATACACAAACATGTAGTATAATAAGAGCCCACATGGATAAAAGTAAACGCAGCAGAAAATGTAACGACCGCCTGACTGAAACCCTAACTTAGAGCACAGGCGTTACTTTTTTTTTCTATATATACCTTCTAAGGACATTGTTATTTGCACTTCGCTCGATTCAGAAATCTAGTCTGAACTTGTTTCGACTATTAAGCCATAGTTTGGATCGAAGCAGAGCTGAGAGGAACTCTATAGTTGCTGAGGGGTCTGGGTCGTGTGACCCTAACCAGCCCTGTGGCCCTACCTGTGAAGAGGCATGTTATGGCCGTGTGGTGATGACCGGCCGTGTGGCCTTACCAGTCCCAAGTTTGGGCACAGCCGTGTGTGCCACACGGCCGTGTAAGGCCTCCCCTACTGGAGTAGGGCACGACCGTGTGGCTTCCACACGACCATGTCACCTGGGCAGTGAGGAAGTGGGGCACGACCGTGTGGCTCACACGGCCATGTCACCTCGGCTGTGACGAAGGGGTGTACGAACATGTGAAACTACACGGCTGTGCCATTTTACCCGAGAAGAAGAGGTGCACAACCATGTGCTTCACACGGCCGTGTCACCTTGACCGAGACCATGAGGAATGCATGGTCGTGTAAAGCAACACGGCTGTGTCACTCTGGCCGACAAGAAGAGGTGCACGGCCGTGTGAAACCACACGGCCATAGCACCCTGGCCGAGAGGGAGTAGGTGATGGTCGTGTGAATTGTAACACCCACTAAGCTTTTAAGATAAATATGAGAATGATGAATTTGCCTTAGAAAAATATTAGTAGAATGTTGAATCAAAAAGAAATAAAAATAGGGAGTGGTCAAGGATTGAACCTTGAACCTCTCATGATGTAAATGATAGGATTAATGGGTAATAACCAGTTGGGATAGGAATGATATATTGATAGCAAAGGAGGGAAACTCATGATAAGGATGAGAGTAAAAGCTAGCCAAAAGAAAGCAAGAAAAGAGCAAGAGAAAGGCAACTTGCCTTCCTTCTTTTCTCTCCCTCTTCCTCTCCCTTTGCCGTGACTTAAGGAGGACAATTAAGGGGATTCATTCCCCCTTGTTTCATCATGAATGATGAGAACAAATAAATAAATAAAATAAAAAGAAAAAAAAAAGGGGCTAAGGGAGAAGGAAAGCAAAAACCAATTTTGCTACCTCTTTCCCCTTAACATAAAAGGGAGCATGTAAAGAGAAGATTTTATTTCTCTCTCATTTCTCTCATTCTCTCCTCTCCACCACCGAGAGCCTCAGCCCCCTCTCCTCCATTTTCGGCCCCCAAAACAAGGTTCCTCCTAGGATACAAGGAAGGCTACCAAGGGAAATCAAAGGAGGAGAACAAGAAGAAGAGACCCTTTCTTCCATCACCACACTTTAGAACCACAAGTGAAAAGGAAGTAAGTATCCCCTCACCTGTGGTACAAGTGGTTTTAATGTGTTTTTGGATTTTATGAGGATTTTAAAACCTAGAAACAAGTTGTGAAAATTCGGCCAAAGAAAGGACTTGTTGATCCTAGGAATGTTTAATATAAGCCTTGATTCATGATAATTTTTCTATGCTTTGTAAGAAGGTTTTCTCTCATATTTTTATATATATGTGATGCTGGATTAGAGATGTACCTAACCCTAGAGTTTCGGCCAAAAAGGTTTTATAAGGGCTAGGGAATTTATTTGTTTACCTAACTTGCACAAAACCCTTTAAATAAATGGTTAAGGATCCATTATTGTTTTCATACTTGAAGGTTACTTGGAACCAAAAGTACCCCACTCACAAGTTTCGGCCAAGGAAGGGTTTAGGGTTAGGAAGACTTTGAATTTAAACTCACCATGTTTATATGATAGAATATAGAGTTTCTTAAAGAGTTGCATGCTTGTATGTTGATAGAAACTCATGAACATCACTTTTAATGTTTCGGCCATGGTAAGGTGGATGGTTTAGAATAGCTTAAACAGATTTTTTTTAACATGCTCAAAACCTCCATGACAATAAGATATGAAAGTTGTTTGATGCTCCCATGCTTAATTAGAGTATAGGAAAATTGGTTGCATGATATATGATAATTATGACCACGAGGGTCCTAGCTTGTTTGTGAACCAAACTTATATGTATAGTTTCTTTGATATTTTTTTCATAAAACTTGTTTAGGTTTTCCATACTTTAGGACACCTAAAACCTAGTTTAAAGACTTGGAAGGTTTCGGCCAAACATATGCTATGAGATAAAGGAAGGAAAAACCTAGGAAACCTAAGACACAATTTAAATGTATGCTTATAGTGCTTGACTTTTATACATGTTATGAAATGTGTTATGACTTTCTATGCTTTTATGCCATTTGAACAAATTCCATGCTTGATGAGGTTCGGCCATGTAGGGTTTAAAGACCTAGAAACCTTAAAATTTAGACCTCATGTGTTAAAGATGCTTCTTATGAAATTGAGATAACATGTTGATTGTGTTCACATGCTTATACATTTAACTATGATTCAAATGGACACCTTAAAGTCTCAGCCATGAAGGGATACATGCCTTAGAAACCCTAGAACTTACATTGAACATGCTCATGTCACTCTCCATGAAATATGAAATGTAGAAAGCTAAAAATTCACATGCTATATGTTGTTAGTGACCTAAATTGATGCTAAGGGAAGTTTAGGCCATGACCACTTGTATGATGCCATTTATAAATTTATACATGATGTTAGAGTAAGTTCACATGCTTGTATGCTTGCTTGAAAACCTAAATGAGTACTTGTAAGTTTCGGCCATGACATAATTTTAAGGGCTTAAAGGATTTAGGAACTAACTCAATTGTGCTTACCATATTCCTTGAAACAAATGCTATAAATATGGTTAAGGTTTCCATGCTTTATGTCATTTAGAACCTTGTTTCACACTTGTTAAGGTTCGGCCAAATGAGGTTTAAGGACTTGGAGAACTTAGAGTCCAAGTAAATCTTGTTTATAATACTTCCTATGAAAATGATATGTGGATGAATTAGGTTCTACATGCTTGGATGTTGTTTAAAACCTAAATTGGCACCTAAGAGGGTTTCGGCCAAGATAAGAACCCAAAGGATTAGGAAGCTTAGTACCCAAATTAATCATGTTACATTGTTCCTTATGATTGGATGAGCACATGATACACTTTTATGCTTAGACATGTATGCTTGTGAGCTATACAAGATGAGAATTTCTACGATATGTTATGAGTTCAAAATATGCATGCTTTATGTTATGATATGTGGGTAAATTTTACATGCTTTGATGATATGATATGAGCTGAAAATATGCATGCTTATGTTATGATATGTGGTTAAATTATGCATGCTTTGATGCTATGTTTAGTGCTTAAAATATGCATGCTTTCATGATATGCTATGTGGTTAAATTATGCATGCTTGATGATATGCTTTATGCTTAAGATATGCATGTTTTTATGATCTATGCCTAAGTGATGCATATTGTTATGATATGATGTATGCCTAAGTGATGCATACTTTTATGGTATGATGTATGCCTAAGTGATGCATACCTTTATGATATGATGTATGCCTAAGTGATGCATACCTTTATGATATGATGTATGCCTAAGTGATGCATACTTTTATGACATGATGTATGCCTAAGTGATGCATACTTTTATGATAGGATGTGTGCCTAAGTGATGCATGCTTTTATGATGTATGATATGTATAAGTATGACATGTACTTTACTTTATATGGCTTGTACCAAGGGTGGGCTCCATAAGCGCCCCGGGGTCGATGGAATAAGACTCGGGCCTCGTTAGGGATGGGCTCCTAAGTGCCCCTAGGTCGATGGAGTAAGACTCGGGCCTAGTATGTTGCCTTGTAGGGTTCAAGACTTGCTACCTTGGACCTACATAGGTTGCGCACAATATGTAAGTGGTACATAGCCGGGATCCCCTTTAAGTTGAGATTATGTTCAAGTATATATGTAAGAAGAAATGGTTTTAAAGATCATGAGACATACACATGTTTTTCGGATATATGTTTTTCAAAATCATATTGCATATACCTTATGATGATTTATGATATGCCATGGTTAGATATGATTATGTTATGTTCCATGATATGTCCATGTGTAGGATATGCCATGACTCCTTATGACGATATGCCATGATTAGATACGATTATGTTATGCTTCATGCTATGCTTTACGCTATGATATGCCATGACTAGTTATGATTTCTTCATGTTGCATGATATGCTTAAAAGAGTATGTTACATTATGTCATGACTAGTTGAAATGATGCCATGTTGAGACATTCTTTGATTATACTATGATTTTCGGTTTTAGTGAGTAGGAAAGGAACTTACTGAGCCATGAGTGCTCACAGCTTACTGTCCTTGTACCACAGATAAAGGAAAAAGCTGGATGAGCTAGAGGAGCAGCAGGAGAGGCAAGGAGATGTGTGTGGCAGTGGCTAGGCAACCAAATAAGAACCTTCTTTAAAAACTTTTAAAGAACTATGCTTTGGTATCATGAATTGTAGTAGCGTATGTGTGACTTGATGTTATGTTTCTACTAATTTTGATATCATGTTATTGAGGCCATGATAGTGTAGTTCGGATTTGATGAAAGGGAAAACAAAAGAAAAGTTTTTATTAAACTAAGGGAATTATTTTAAGTCTTCCGCTGTTTTAAAAAGAAAAATTTGTACATAGAGTATCGTAGCCCCGTCCCTTAGGGTTAGCAGGGAGGGCGGGCGTTACATGAATCCACACGGCCATGTCACCCTGGCCGAGAGGGAGCAGGTGATGGTCATGTGAACCCACACGACCATGTCACAGGCCGTGCAGGGGGTCACGCACAACACTACAAAGGAGGTGGGTTCTCCCCATTGTACTCCCTCTTAGCTTACCGTTCTCTCCCATTTCTTTAGGAAGAGTCTTTGACATGCTAATTACTAACAAACTGTCAATTTAATCATACACAATTCTTAATAGTATTTTTATACAAAGCAGGATAAGAAAATAGGTCCATCAGTACCAAAATCTAACATATTCCATGCACTAGTATGTTCCAAGATCACTTCCCACTATTCCGTCACACACACCAGCAAACATTGCTCCTGCTGCCCCTCCTTACTCGAGCTTTCCTTTACATTTATCTACAGTATAAGGAAAGTAGTCTCACTTCTTAATTATGAAGTAATATATGATAATTATTTGGGTTATAAAATTGATGAAGTTAATATCATTTTAGACTATGTTGGTTAAAAAATACAAGCCTCACTTCTAATTTTAAGTAACATTTAACTTCGTAATATTTTTTTCATAAAGTAGTAAGTCAAAAAATAAAATTCATAATTTCTAAGTGCTAAAGTAATAAGTTTGACCCAGTTAAAATAGTAAGTCTATGGCAAGGAGAATGAAGAGAGGAAATGTTGATTTTATAAAAAAAAAGAGAAAGAAACAATGACGTGGATTTGAAAAAGTTGTATTTAAAAAAAAAAAGTTATGCAGACTCACTACGAGGACTGTTTGCAATGTTCTGTAGCAAAATGTTTGTTAACAATTTTGTATATAGTATTATTTCTAAAAGTGTATAGTATATATAATATGTTTCCTATAATTAAATAACTGATATACATAACAAAATTATATACTCGATAAATATTACATTCTTTCTATATATAGGACAATACATAATTGAAAAGTAGATAAAAATAGTAAGCTTTCTAAAAGTGTATGACCACTTTGCTACTAATTATAGGATCGATTATGTTATTTGTTATATTTTCTTTTAATTGTATTCTCCTATTTTCACTTCACGGAACAATATATATACTGATCTTGCACCACTATTACAATTACACAATAAATATAAAATACAAAAAACTCAAAAGTTTATTAGTACTACATAATGTCTCGAGTTTCAATTCTTTGTGTATTTCTTTTGTTTACAACTATATGCCTTGCAAGTAAGTAAACACCATTTAAATATTCCATGCAAATTTTATTGAATTTATTTGTTACATATTGTTCATATATCCTAATGTTGACTATTCTTTTTTGGTTAAAATTATAGATCGCTCTGATGCTGCCAATTGTTGTTCGGAATATAAAAAATGGGGTGATAGACAACAAACAAGTTGTAGAGGTGCTAGTGATACTAGTGCGTGCAACACTTGGTGTTCAAATTCATGTAGAGGAGGGGAATGCAAAGTACGAAATGGACAACAAGTTTGTCATTGTTATTGTTAATCATAGCGTAAAGATGGAGAATAAATTATATTATCCATCTTGATTGGTGAAATAAAATTTGATACTACATGTATTTTTATTTATTTAAATTGTATACATATTATAAAAATAATGTATATATTGAAGAAAATGTTATATATATGTAAAATTATCATCGCTAGAGGGATGAATTGTCATTTACATTTTCATTGACTATTTAACACATGAAGAGTTTGAACAATTTAAATATATATAAATAAAATAAGTAGTGTACAAATGAAAGGAACAAAACAACATATTAACATGATTTGATACACAAGTTCCAACTCCATGACCTATAACTCTTCGGTGGATGAACTCTGATGTTACTTTTTATTTTCTCCTTTCTAGACACCTTGTGGGCAACCTAAGTTCCTCTGCACGGAACCTAATGTCAGTGCTAGGGGTGCTAGAGGAATCAAGCTCAGTGGCTTTTCTCTTAATCCTACCAACATAAATAAATGATTTATTTTTACCATAATAATGACAAGTTAAGTTTAGAGTGTACCAAAACATTTTTTGGACAACTAAAATAGGAACTAATTACCAAGGCTATGCAAGACTAGACCGAAATAAAAAATGGGGATGAAACAGCTCGGAAACAGGCTTTGGAGGTGCCTGGAGTTGAAGCCTCGGGTCCCCCTTCTAAAATCATATCTATGCACCCAAAGGTGTTCCATGAGCTTGAACCATCTTTGTCAGGTTTCTGTGTGGCAACATTTCTAGGAACTTTGAGGATGTTGAGGCGCCTTTATCCCAAACGACGACGTTTTAGGTAGGCTTTTTGGGCGGGATTTTGTGGGCTTCCTGGACTAGGGTGCGGGTGCCTAAATTTTAAAAAATTTGAAACTTCAAAATGGTTTCGGCACATGGATCTATTCCAGGCACTTATATCGATAATCTTTTTATTTCAAAAAATTAACTTAATTTTGAAAATTCTATATTTTCGCACTTATAATGGTTCTTGAATAGAATTTAATTTATAATGTTTTGATCAATTTTACCTTAGTCTCTATTTCACCCATTTCTAGATTATTAATCGAGTTAACCTATTGGTTTGGTGAAATGGTTTTCTATTTTACTTGAAGAGAATTAGTTTGAATTTTAAATCTAATTTGACCTTGTATTAGATTTAGGTTTGGCCATTAATTAGTTAAATACACATTTCAAAAATTGACTTACAAGTTGTGGTAAGGCATAATGACCTTTTTTGATATTGGAGAAGCAACCACCTCCTTAAATAAAGTCTTTTTAAGAAATTATATTTTTAACCTACTTATTGAAAAATTTAGGGTCTAACTAGTTTAGGATGTGGCGAGGTAGTTTCAGTTAATTTCTCTCAACTAAGTGCACCAAATAGGATAATCCATACCCAACTTGGATACACTTATTCTTTGCATCCTAATATAATATCGTCTCACCACATCCTAACACTAGGTTGTTAAGTATCAAATTAACTATTTTCTTACCTAGCCATGCTAAGTTAAGTAAAAAATAAACTACAGATGCATAATAAAAGTAACAAATGAAACAATCTTGCAATTTTATCTTACAATAAAATTATTTTTTCTATTGGTTCTCTCTAAATCATAACTTTGATATGGTTTATCTAGGTAATGAATTTAACTATTGTGGATTCAATATTGATTTAGTCCTGTAACACCCATAAATTCCGTTTCCTCCAAAAGAGCAAAAAGAAATAGAAGAAGAGAAAATAAATAAAAATATATATGTAAATGACCCGGGCTAGGATTTGAACCCTAGACCCTTGATTTAAGATTGGTTTAAGTAACCATTAAGTGGAGGTAAAGCATCACATTCGAAATAGAAAACTATTTATTATATGTTGATTATGGGTGAAGGGATGCTTCAACTTCCACTTTGTATAAAAGGGGAAGGGAAGAGAAGAAAACCTAACTTTGCATCTTCTCTTCTCCTCTCTAGCCTAACCTCCTCTTCCCCCTCTTGCAGTTTTTGGCCAAGAACCCTTGGGTTCCCAAGGTTCTAAGTTCTTCAAGGGGAGAATCTAAGAGGAGGGTTTTGACAAGTATTAGGACGCACGGAATGGGTGTCTTGGAGATTAAGGTTACAAGAGAGGATTGTTTTCCCCAACACCCTATAATTGTAAGATCTAGCGAATGGAGGTAAGTACTGCTCACCTGCAGTATAAGTTGTTTCAATGTTGCATATTGTGATATGTTTTTATGCATGTAAAGAAGATACATGTTGTGTTATGTTTATGCATCTTAAAGAAGATATATGTTATGATATATAAGATGTCCTCTGAAGTTCTGGGATTAATAGCATGTTTGGAGTATCTTGAATTGCTTCCCATATAGTTTTGGGGCCAAGAAGCATATTCAAAGTGCCCTAAAGTGATTCCCTATCAGTGTAGAGGATTAAGCGCACATAAGGTGCTTGTTTAAATGACAAGTAAGTGCAACTATAAGAAAGTGATATATAAAAGAAAGTATTTTACTTTAAAGTGGCATGCATTAGACACAAGGTCCAAGGGTGGGCTCCTAGATCGCCCCTGGGCCCCTAGATCACCTAGTAGTACCTTAATAGGTTCAGAATTAGCTACCTCGAATCTTATTAAGGATGCACATAAAGTGGTACAATGTAGGGCCCAAGCAAGTTTATTATTCTTTTCACTACTTATGTAATACAAAGTTTTCAAACTTTGTTGTTTGTCTTAGTGGAAGTTTTCCTAAGGTTGAGAACCTGAGTTATTAAGTGCAGCATTGATGAACTCTATAATATGCCAAGATTCCTGTTTTCATTACATTACTAGCATGATTTTAAGTTGATGTTTTGCATGATAAACCTATTTAAAAATGCATGCCATGTACAGATTTCCAAATTACTGTCAAGTGTGAGTTTTGTGTTTTCCCAAGGAATTTTGAAAGTATGTTCCTTCTTTTTATGCTTGTTTTATGAGTAGATGGTACTTACTAAGCATTCGCTTATAGATTTCCATTTCCTTATACTGTAGATAAAGGTAAAGGAAAGCTCGAGTAGGAGGAGGCAGCAGGAGCGATGTTTTGTGGGTGTGTGACGGAACAGTGGAAGGAACTGGGAACTTGTTATTATCAGTTTGGAATATGTTAGAACTTGATGCTAAATCATGTTTAAACTTGATATTATCAGTTTGGCAATAATGTGAGTGGCAAAGAGGAAAGATCTAGGGTCTCCCCAATGGGGAGGACCCCTCTTCAAGCAATGAAAGAGAATCGTAACCCAAAGACGAGTATAAAGGGGAGAACAACCCCTTGTTGTAGAGCAGGGTGTGACCCCCCACACGGCCCGTGACACGGCCGTGTGGATTCACACGCCCAAGCACCTCTCCCTCTCAGCCAAGGAGACATGGCTGTGTGGATTCACATGATCGTGCATCTCTCCTTCTCGGCCAAGGTGACACGGTCGTGTGGATTCACACGGCCGAGCACCTCTCCCTCTCGGCCAAGGAGACACGGCCGTGTGGATTCACACGGGCGTGCCTCTCTCCCTCTCGGCCATGGTTACACGGCCGTGTGGATTCACACGGCTATCCACCTCTTCCTCTTGGCCAAGGTGACATGGTTGTGTAGATTCACACGGTCGTGCACTACCAAGGTGACACCGCTGGTCATTGCCACACGGCCAGGTAGCACTCCTTCTCGAGTAAGGCTACACGGTCGGTCAGGGCCACACGGCCCAGACCCATTAGAAGCTCTAGACTCTCTTCCAGCTTTGCTTGGCTCCAAGTTACGTCCTATCAGTCGAAACAAATTTAGGGTAGGTCTCTAAACCGTACAGTATATAATATAAGTATAAAATTGAAAAAAAAAAATAATGACAGAGTAACGTTTGCCCTATAAGGTAAGTACTATTTAAGGATGGGGGCGTTACAGTTTAGTATTAGAGCAAGTTCCATCCTTCCGCTACACACACATGAAGCATTGATCTAGTAGTTTCAAAGTAAGAAAGCACCCTCTCACAACTTTTATGCATTTTATTTCTGTTATGATTAGTAAGAACTGTTGTTAAGATTAATCATGCTTATACATGAAAGTGCTAATAAGTGCTAATGATTGCAAGTAAGAATGAGAGCATGCTTATACATGAAAGTGCTAATAATAGCAAGTAAGAATGATGATGGGCTGATGTATGTCTCACTGGTTGGGTTATGAATATGTAGATGGCTAGAGGATAGCCGACTAGACAGCCGAGAGTTAATAAAGCTCAGCCTGAGACAAATGAGTCTGCACCACCAGCCAACCTTTAAGAAGTAGTAACTCAATTACAGAGACAACTGGCAAAACAACAGCAGGTCATAGCCACCCTGGCTGCTAACCCAGCAAGCTTCTCCTGTAGTCCCAACGGAAGCTAATGTGGTGGCACCAATTGCGGCCGAGGCTCCATCAGTTCCACCTGTAGCCCCTACAAGGGTAGTGAGGCAGGAAGCATACCTTATCCAGTGGCAGAAGCTGAAAGAAGAGAATTTCTCTGGCACCAATGAACCATGGGATGATCAGGCATGGTTCAAAACCCTAGAGAGCATAATGGAGTTACTGGACTGGCCGGTGGTAGAAAAGATAAAGTGCGCTTCCTTCTACCTCACTGGTGATTCAAGAATATGGTGGGAATGGGTGAAGGCAAAAAGAATAGTGAATCAAATGACCTAGCCTGACTTCGAGATTGAGTTCTTCGAAGAGTTCTTTCATATGCGACTCACGAACAAATATTACGATGAGTTCACAGAATTCTGACAAGGAAGTTTATCAGTGGATGAAGCTGTGAAGAAATTCAATAGGCTGGCTCGTCTATGCCCTGAGTTTGTCAGTACAGAACGAGAAAGGGTAAGGCTAATGCTAAAGATGCTGAGGCTAGATATAGCTCTGAATGTAGCTGGCGGAATTAATAGACCACAGACTACAGAGGAGCTTATTAGTAGTGCCCTGATCACGGAGGATTACCTGAATAGCATCAAGCAGCAGAAGCCAGTACTAATTGAGAATAAAAGTCAAGGGAGTTCTGCCACTCAGAAACCCCAGGGCCAAGGTCCAACCTAGAAGGGGAGCTCCAAGAGGAAGCAGTGGAGTAATAAATAGGGAGTATCCGTAAGCAAGCAGCCTAAGTATGCTACGTGTCTCACGTGTGGGAAGATGCATCCGAGAATCTGTCGCAAGGGCACTAGTGCCTTTTATACGTGTGGTCAAGAGGGGCATATTGTTGGTTGCTACTGGGAATATCGTACCGGTTCCCCTATACAAAAATTTTATACAAGTCCTGAACCATTCCTAAAAACCTATTGTGTTATTTAGAAATTAAATTAGGAATTGCAAACAGAACTTAACATTATTGATTCCAAATTTAACTCATCTGTTCTTAGAGGTTTAGACTTGGATCTCAAACGATACTTAACATTATTGATCAAAATTTACCCATGTTACAAATTTAATTAAATATTAATTTTAGAGATTGGGTTCCAGGTTAAACATGGCGAGACACTAGGCCTTCTTGGGTATGGGAGCATCCACCACTTCCTAGACAAAATCTTTCAATGAAATTTAATATTTAATTTCCTTATAGTTGTTGGTTGCTATGCGGAATATCATACCGGTTCCCCTGTATAAAAATTTTGTACATGTCCTGAACCTTTACTAACAACCTATTGTGTTCTTTAGAAATTAAATTAGGAATTGCAAACGGAACTTAACATTATTGATCCAAATCCACCCATGTAATAAATTCAATTAAATATTAATTTCTAAAATTGGCTTCCAAGACTGCAAGGCGAGGTACTAGGCCTTCTTGGGTATGAGATCATCCTCCACCGCCTAGATAAAGCCTTTTAAAGAAATTTAATATTTAATTTCCTTATATAATCCTAGGTTTAATCAAATAGAACAATCGAATCACAAATTCAAAAAACAAAAAAAAAACACAAACTCGAATCACAAATTTGAAATCTAGAATCATATGCCTCTTGTGTTTGGAATTCATACAAAGAAAACTAGTATGATGCGGAAAACAATTACTAGTTATACCTTTCTTTGTAAGCAACAACCTCTTGATCTTCTATTGTATTCCTCTTCTTATCTCGGATGTTGTGTGGGCAATGATCTACCGAGATGAGAATCCACCAAGCATCCTTCTTCTTTCTTCTAAGTTTCGGCCAAGCAACCTTCTCCAAGAGATAGCAAGTCTTGGCCACCAACCAAGATCCAAGGAAAACAAGGAAACAAAACCTTCTTTCTCTCCTTCTTTACCAATCAAATCCGGCCACCAAAACAAGCTCCAAGAGGATGATAGGTTCGGCCACTAGAAGAAGAGAGGAAGAGATGATAGGGCCGACCACCACCAAGGAAGAAAAAAAGAGGAAAATAGAAGAGAGTGGTTTCATGAAGGCACCCCTACCTTCTATTGTATATTCCTTGGTCTTGGTAAATAAGAAAATTTAATTATAATTAAAATCTCATTATATTCCTTTCCATAGGTTAATAAGGAAAATTTAATTAAAAATTCCTTTTAACCCATACTATGGCCGGCCACATCACATGCTCCAAATAAGGCAAGTTTTAAACATAAAATTAAAACTTCCTTATTTGTTTCTCGAAATTTTTAAAATAAAAATTTCTCTATTAATTTTCCCTTAATGGTTGGTTATAAAAGGAAATTTTATAAATTAAAATATCTCTATTAAAATATGTGGATGATTTCTAATATGGGGTAGATTTCATGGGTCCCCGATAAGGAAGGGAAAGGAGATGACCAAACAGAGAAGATAGGTAAATATCGGCCGAGATATACCTCAGGAGAGGTAGACCAATATCGCCGAGACATGCCTTTAAGAAGCTAGGCCAATATCGGCCGACATATACCTCAAGAGAGGTAGGCCAATATCGGCCAGGATATGCCTCCAAGGAGAAAGACCCATATCAATCAGCATATACCTCAAAGGAGGTATATCAATATCGACCGAGACATGCCTTTAAGAAGGTAGGACAATATCGGCCGGCATATACTTCAAAGGAAGTAGGTCAATATCGGTTAGGGTATGTGCCTCCAAGGAGGCAGGTCAATATCGACCAAGACATGCCTTTAAGAAGGAAGGCCAATATCGGTCGGGATATACTTCCGAGTGAGTAGGACAGTATCGACCGAGACATTCCTTTAAGAAGGAAGGCCAATATCAGCAGGGATATACTTCCGAGTGAGTAGGCCAGTATCGACCGAGACATTCCTTTAAGAAGGAAGGCCAATATCTGTCGAGATACACTTCCGAGTGAGTAGACTAATATCGACTAAGACATGCCTTTAAGAAGGAAAGCCAATATCAACCGGGTTAACTAATACCTTGAAAAGATACTTGATAAAATATAGCCCAGGGCTAGCTAGAATAATAAACATAAAGGAGCCCGGACGAGCACTGCCCTAGGAGCCTCATGAGAGGTAATAATAATTGATCAAACCTAATTAAGCTCAGCCTCGATCAATACAGGAAACATTAGTATATTAAGTTATCTATGATGTTGTAAAAATAGGAGGGACGAGTAGGAAAGGTAGAAATAATTTAAAAGAACTTGTGAAACAAAGGAGAAGTAATATTTCAAATAAAGCGGTGCAGGAAGATATTTGCAATATGTGATTGTATGACTGGTATTATATGTTTTTGCGGGAAATGTATTTTTAGACTATTTTGCAGGTACTAGACGACAAAGAAGGTACATCTGGGGTACAAAAAAGATTCCTTAAAAGTCATTTACCGCAAGTACGCAGCTTACGTCATCTTATAACAAACTCTAACAAATCGGGGCCCACTTCATTACTACGGAGGTTATATGAAGTGGTATAAAAAGGGGAATCCTCTCCGTTGGCAACGTAAGTACACATCATTGCGCACATTCATAACCCTAATTTTTTACCACTGTTCGTCTTCTTCTTCCTTCTTCCACACCAAGAGAGATCACTAACTTGAGCATCGGAGGGCCTAGCCAGGGATTCCCACCTCGGTCTTAGGTCACTGACGATAGTGTTGGCTGATTTCTTGTGCGCAGGAAGTCCTGGAAGCTTCGAGTTTGGTTTCTCTTTGATTGGATTTCTTTCTCGTCATCGGATCTTCGTTCAAGGGGAGCATTCGGTGGCTGTTCTTTCCGATCCGCTTTGGGTTTCTTGGATCGTTGTTCTACAGGTATTATTCTTCACCAGCGGTAGGTTTTTTCTCTCAGATCTCCATCTTGTCAAGCTTCTCAGACAAGATCAAATTTAGCGCCGTCTGTGGGAACTTTACCTGAATCTAAGACTACAAGATGGAAGAGGCTGGAAAATCAAACCTACTTACCATTAGTCGTGAAGATCTGGATTTCCTCATTAATTCTCATGTCCAGAAAGCCTTGTAACAACAACAACTTCAAGCTCATACTGGAGCTACTCTGCCAACAGCTCATAATCCAGCGATTTCAACTACTGAGCATCGAAAAGGAAAGGAGCCGGAAGAGGAGGAACATGCATATTTCCCTCCAGCTGCAGTTTCTCCGACGCGACGTTCGCGAGCCTTTCTTCCTTCTCCCATGGAGCAAGGGGGTCGAAGGCTCGTGTTCCAAGAATCTTCTGGTGAAGCACCGGACAAAGAAAAGCGTAAGATTAAAATGATAACCAGTGATAGCTCACCAGAAAAAGTCATCTCCCCATTCTCTCAAAGTGTACTGGATGATCCTCTTCCTAAGCGGTATCAAAATCTTCAGATCGACGAGTACACTGGAACAACAGATCTAGAAGATCATCTATTGAAATTTGAGAACGTAGCATTATTACAACAATTCTCTGATGGGGTGAAATGTCGAATGTTTCTTACTACCCTTGGAGGAGCTGCACAACGTTGGTTCAAGAGACTGCCAGAAAAGTCCATCCGAAAATTCAAAGACTTCAAGAAAGTTTTTTTGCATCATTTTTCCAGTAACAAGAGGTATCATAAGACTCCTTGGAGTCTATTTTCAATTAAGCAAGCATCCAAAGAGTCCATCCGAGCCTACATCAAAAGGTTCAATCAGGTAGCTATCGATGTACCTAATGCTACTACTGAAATCTTAGTGAGTGCTTTCTCTCAGGGTTTAAATGATAATGATTTCTTTAAAAATCTGGTAAGAAATCCTCCTTCCAATTTTGACTCCTTAATTGAACGAGCCACTAAATTTATTAATGTTGAGGAAGCTCAAGCCGCCCGCAGAAAAGAGAGCACCACCTCTTCTCCTACTCTGATTAAGGAAAAGGCTCCTACTCCTGTCCCACCACCTAGGGGACCTTGAGTGGTTCATCCACCTCATCGCCATCCAGAATACCGCCCGCAAGCAGTGCAGCATGTGGAGATACAGCCAGAGGCACCAAGAAGATGGTGCACTTATCACAAAACTAGTAGTCATCATAATGAAGATTGTTTTGTTTTAAGAAATAAAAGAGCAAACAAGGAGAGCTACCAGAGGCAAAATTATTATCGGCAGTAGTACTCCAGGCAGCAAAGGCCGCTTAAATTGGAATATCGCCCGGTCGAACCTCGGCAAGAGACATTGCCTACCCCGGCCGGTACAAGCCAGGTGTTGTAAAAGGCTCCTTCTGAAGCCATGACAATCCGACAAGAAGAAAATAGGAGTAATGTCGTCCGGGGTAATATCAATATGATCACGGGTGGGCCCACCAATGGGGATTCTAATAGGGCCAGGAAAGCACATGCCCGAAGACTGGAAATTCATGCCATGGGATGTAGCATGGAGCGAGCAGCTGGTCCCGAGATAAGTTTGGGCCTAGAGATCTTGAAGGGGTAGAAATACCCCATGATGATGCCCTGATTATCAAAGCAGTGATAGCCAACTATGCTATTTCTTGTACCTTCATAGCCACGGGCAGTTCTTTCAATATTATATTCAAGAAGGCTTTTGATCAATTACAGATTGACCCGAGTGAACTTCAACAAATGGTCACTCCCCTATATGGGTTCACGGGCAACGAAGTACAACCGTTGGGCCAAATAAAGTTAGCCATATCTCTAGGAGAGGAGCCTCTGATGAGAACAAGGAGATCTTATTTCATGGTGGTAGAACTATAATATTTAGAATATATATATATATATATTTAAATAATAAGTAATATAATAATGAATATTATAATATAAGTTAAAATAATAATTAATATTATTTTAATATATTAAATTAAATAAATAATTATAAATAAAAAACAAAAGAAAAAATATAATTATCCGAAAACTCTATCTATCTACAAGGAGAACTTATGTCAACAAGGAAAACAATATATATATTGTTTCTTTTAATTACGATTACGATGAATTAAATATTTATTTTTGAATTAAATATTTATTTTTGTTCGCTACAAATAAAATAAGCGAATCCCGTCCTCTTATAATGTGATACTGGGTCGACCGGCCTTAAACGAGTTTAGGGCGGTCGTTTCTACTTTTTGTCAAACAATTAAATTTCCTGTTGATGATCAAGTCGGAGAAGTATGAGGTGATCAGAAGACTGCCCGAAAATGTTATGTAGAAATAGTTCGGGCTGAAGCTAATGCTTCCCGAAAGATTCAAAGAATGGAGGTCAATGCCATTCAGGAGAAGCAGCCTGTTCTGGTTTATGAAGAGAAGGAAGAAGTCCAAATTCAGACTGGACGACCTTAGCCAACTACTTATGTTGCTGCTGATCTTGAGCCTATTCTGAAAGCTTAATTGGTGCAATGCTTGAAGAAGAATAGTGATGTGTTTGCCTGGACGTCCAAAGAAGTCTCGGGCATTTCTCCTACAGTCATGGAGGATTCTTTGCATGTCTTCCCTGATGCCCAGCCGGTCATGCAAAGAAAAAGGAATTTTAGCGCGGAACAAAACCAAATCATCAAAGAAGAAATAACTAAGCTCATGGAGGCTGGTTACATCAGGGAGGTACAATTTCCTAGCTGGTTAGCTAATGTGGTTCTAGTCTCCAAGCTAGGGAACAAATGGAGAGTATGTATTGATTTCCGGGATCTCAACAAGTCTTGCCGAAAAGAATATTATCCATTACCTAGGATCGATCAACTGGTAGACTCCACTGCTAGGTGTGAGTACATCTCTATTCTGGATGCTTATCAAGGCTATCATCAAGTCCCCCTAGCTAAAGAGGATCAAGAAAAGGTCAGTTTTATAGCTTCTGAGGGTACTTATCGTTATAATGTTATGCCCTTCGGATTGAAAAATGCAGGAGCAACTTATTAGAGACTTATGAACAAGGTCTTCCATAAGTAGATTGGAAGAAATATGGAAGTATATGTTGATGATATTTTAATTAAGTCCCTTCAAGCTGTTGATCTGTGCAGGGATGTAGAGAAGACTTGCAAGACATTTAGGAAATATGGGCTCAAGCTGAACGCAAGCAAATGTTTATTTGGAGCAAAAGGGGGAAAATTCCAGGGGTATATGGTGTCCGAGCGAGGAATAGAGGCCAACCCGAGCAAAGTCAAGGCACTTCAGAACATGGAGCCTCCACGCAACATGAGAGAAGCTCAAAGACTTACTGGCCGGATTACAACCTTGTCCAGGTTCATTTCCCGATCGGCCGATCGTAGTTTCCATTTCTTTAAGATACTCCAAAAGGCAAACAAATTTCAGTGGAATGAGGAATGTGATAAGGCCTTTCAAGAATTAAAGGATTACTTATCTACTCTTCCTGTATTAGCTAAGCCTATAGTAGGAGAGACCCTCTGGGTATATTTGTCAGCTAATGAAAACGCTGTAGGCTCTGTATTAGTTAGGTAGGAGGGAAAGGAATAACAACCTGTATATTTCTCTAGCCACCTATTAAAAGGAACTGAGTGTAGATATACTACACTAGAAAAGTTGGCTTATGCATTAGTGTTGACTGCTCGGAGGTTACGTCCATATTTCTTATCACATGAAATTGTTGTATTGACCAACAGTACCCTTGGACGGGTGTTGCTCAACCCAGAGGCATCAGGTCGGCTAATCAAATGGATAATTGAAGTTGGTGAATATGACATACAATATCAACCCCGCTCGGCCATCAAGGCACAAGCTCTAGTAAACTTCATTATAGAAGTTCAAGGCCCTAAGGAAGAAAATATCTGGAAAGTTTATGTGGATGGTTCCTCAACCAGGCAAGGTAGCGGAATTGGTGTTCTTCTCATATCTCCAAGGGAAGACAGACTCCAACTTTCTATCAGGTTGAATTATAGAGCCACTAACAATGAGGCAGAATATGAGGTATTGATAGCTGGATTGCAAGCCGCTCGGCACATAGGAGCAGCTTGGGTCATCATTTATTCTGACTCTCAATTAGCAGCCCAACAACTATCAGGTAATTTTGAAATTAATAATGATAGGCTCAAGTTATATGCTGAGGCATTTGATAAGTTGAAGTCCCAGTTTTAAGAAGTAAATATACAAAAAGTTTCTCGATCTGAAAATCAAGTAGCAGATGAATTAGCTAAGCAAGCCTCCGCTATAACACCATGGAATTTGGATCGGCCCGTGGAGCAAGCTTTGTTAATATCTTGTATCGAGAGACAAGCTGATGCTGAAATACACGGCGACTGGAGGGCCCAAATCATATTGTATCTACAACAGGGTATTCTTCCGAGTAATGCCGAGCAAGCAAGGATATTTAAGAAAAGAGTTGCTCAATACACTATGATAGGAGAACAATTATATAAAAGAGCTTTTTCTAGACCTCTGCTCAATTGTATTGGCACAGAAGATATACAATTTATTTTATAGGAGGTTCATCAAGGCTCATGTGGTAGTCATATAGGAGGAAGATCCTTGGCCCGCAAAATCTTACTAGCAGGATATTTCTGGCCTACGCTACACGAGGATGCCAACAAGTTGGTAAGAACTTATATTTCTTGTCAAAAACATCAAAATATCTTACATCATCCTACACAGTTATTGAGGACCTCTATAGTCTCATGTCCCTTCGATTAATGGGGTATGGACCTAGTTGTCCCGTTTCCTATGGCAGCTGCACAAAAAAGGTTTTTATGGGTAGCAGTGGATTATTTTTCTAAATGGGTAGAAGTAGAACCGCTTGCCTGGATTATCGAAGATGCAGTTATTAAATTTCTATGGAAAAATATCATATGCAGATTTGGCATTCCTCATAAATTAGTCTCTGATAATGGAAGGCAATTTGAAGGGGATAAAATCTTAGACTGGTGCAAAAGTTATGGTATTATTCAGGCCTTCACCTCTGTAGCTTATCCGCAAAGTAATGGTCAAGCGGAAGTAACCAATAGTGAAATTATAAGGGGTTTAAAAACCAAACTGGATCATGTCAGAGGTAGCTGGGTAGATGAATTGCCCAACGTTCTTTGGGCATACCATACTACACCTCGAGATGCTACAGGAATCACTCCCTTTCAATTAGTTTATGGAGGAGAAGCAATAATTCCCATTGAGGTGGGAGTAGAATCTGATAGAAGACAATTATATGATGAAGACAATGAGGGTCGACGACTCATGGAGCTAGACTTGATAGAGGAAATTAGAGATAAAGCTGCTACTCATCTCGCATCATATCGACAACGAATGAGGCAAAATTATAACAAAAGAGTCATCCCTAGATTTTTCCAAGTAGGAGATCTAGTATGGAAGCGTGTCAAACCTGTCGGGGATGTCAATAAGTTGGCACCACAATGGGGAGGACATTACAAAGTGGTGGAAAAGCTCGCATCAGGTTCATATTATCTCTAGGATACTGAAGGAAGAATTCTTGAACGTCCTTGGAGTGCAAATCATTTACAACCTTACCGAACCTGACAAGATCATATCACACAAAAATACATCTGAAGGAACAAATCGTAATTATTTGAAGTAAGTGTTGGAGCAATCCCGATGGTCCACGGGACCATGTGTTTTGGTGTTTGGGCAAAGGGTTTAAGTTAGGTTCACCCTTGTATTTGATATGTGTATTTGAGTTGTGCAGGTTTGCAGGATACACATGTGACTCAGGTTGATGGCTTCGGGTCTGGTGAAGGATGGAGCATCTGAGGGACCATGGACAAGGCAGCGAGGACAAGGGCCGAGGGAAGCGACTTCGAGGCATACGCGAAGGATGGCATTGGGGACGAGCCGCGGGCTTGAATGCATCCGAGGGACGAGAGCCAAAGGAAGTAGGCTTGAAGGCAAAAGGTCAAAGCTGCAAAGGAAGAATCAAGTGAGTCATAAGGGTGAGGGTACGAGTGCACGAGAGATTGTACTCGGAGTAAAATCCTAGTTTTTAGGGTTTTACTGTAGCAGTACTGTAGCGTTACTGTAGCAGTACTGTAGCGCTACTGTAGCAGTACTGTAGCAGTCGACTGCATGTTTTAGCAGTCGACTGGTGCAGTCGACTGGGGCAGTCGACTGGTGCAGTCGACTGGGGCAGTCGACTGGCAGCGAACAGAGGCAGTCGACTGCATGTTTTAGCAGTCGACTGGTAGGCGGGGTTTTCCAACCCGTGGCCTATAAAACCAAAGCTTGGGAGCTTGGTTTGAGTTGACGAAATTAGTGGTGGGTAACCTCTAATTAGTAGTCAACTAGTGCCCTAGCAATCCAAGTGTTCTTGATCGAGTTGTGGCGAGGTTTCTCCACCGACAAGGAGGATTGTGCTAGCCGGAGTTTGCCGGGGAGTAATCCACCGAAGGATCGGGATCGTCCACCTTACGGACAGCCGTGGAGTAGGAGCCCTAATCTCCGAACCACGTTAAACGAACGTGTATTGGTTTGCATTTCATTTCTTGTCTTCGTTTTAGTTTAGCTTGTTTGTTTTGTTTGTATTTCCGCTGCGCAAGCTAATAATAGTGTAGGAAGCAAGGATTTGGGAGTGCCGTCTATCCAACCCCCCTTCAAGCCGGCCGTCCGATCCCCAACAAGTGGTATCAGAGCGAGGCCGCTCTCCATTGGACTAACCGCCAAGGAAGCAAAGATGACCGGCTTGATTGAACCGCCAAAGCTTGAAGGTAGAAGCTTATGGGACATCACATATTGGATGATGAAGATGGAGGTCTTCTTCAACACGGATTGGAACACCATGATGGTGGTCAAAGAGCCGTTTGAAGTCCCGAAGGACAAGAAAGGGAAGAAGCTCCGACCACGACATTGGACGGAGGAGCAAACCTCTCGGTCAAAGGCAAACGACAAGGTAATATCTATATTAATTGATATTTTGCCTTATGACGTAATGAGCCTTGTAGGTAAATACGAGAATGCTCACGATTTATGGAGCAAGATAAAGAAGGCTCAATGGGAAGAACCTATGCATACACAAGAAGAAGAAAAATCCGAAGAAACGGATGAAGAAGCTCAAGTAGAGGAGGAGCAATCGGAAGGTGAAGAGCACTCAACTTCCGAGGAGAAAGAGGAGAAGGATGAAGAAATGTCATCCACTAGTGTGGATGAGGAGACATCCTCAAAGGTTGAAGAACAATCCAAGACAAGCGAAGAAGAAGAAGAAGTCTTGGAAATCAACCTAGCAAGCACCTCCACCGAAGTGAAGTCAAAAGACCATATAATATGCTTCGGGTGCAATGAGAAGGGACACTACAAGAATAGATGTCCTATGGGTAAGAAGAAGGTAAATCCTAAACCCGTTCAAGTTAATTTAAACACTAACAAGGGTTGTAGGAATAAAGAAACCCAAGGAAAAAGGATGCGTATCATATGCTTCACGTGTGGGGAGAAGGGACATTACCACACAAAATGCCCCAAGAAGAGGGAGATCAAGAAGCTTGCGCAATTAAAGAAATGGGAGAAAGAGAAGAAGAAGAAAAGCTCAAGTCAAGGGGGAGCTTCAAGGGTAAGGGAGGTATACCCTAATTTGAAGTGTAATTCAAATTCAAATTCTTATGTTCCCATGCATGTTAGGAAAAATAATGTTAATCATTATATGCCCATGCAAAATTTTGGATTTAGATATCATGATCGGAATAGGGTAAATGTGGATCATAACCCTAGGAAATCTATGCATGATAAATTTAGAAATGGTAGACCTAAGGAGACCCAAGGCATTAATCCCAAGAAGGGGAGACATATGCCTAGAAAGGGTAGGTCTAGGAATGTCCAAGGTGGACATGTTGACTCTAGGGTTAGGAACCTAGAAAGGGAGAATCAAGCTTTGAAGGCAAAGCTTGATGGTTTAGAGAAATTCCTTAAGAGATTCACTATTGGATCTAAGGGATTAAGTATGGTGTTGGGTAGCCAAAAACCCAATAATGATAGATCGGGCTTGGGATACCGATCTAGTCCCTCCAAGGCCAATGAGAGTTCATATGCTAGGGTGGCAAATGATCATGGCAAGGGAGAGGTCTCCAAGGCTAAGGGAAAGTCTTATGCTAGGGTTGCATATGACTATAGCAAGGAGAAGTCAATTAATGGCAAGGGAAAGTCATTTAATGGTAAGAAGAAATTAACCAAGGACAAGGTGTCCAAGGTTAAGAAAGTTACGTTTGTAGGCCAAGTGTCACCGGGGGTGGATCGATGTGGCCTAGCCATTGTGGAAGAGTCACCTAGGGAGGTGGCTAAGGCTAAGAGCTCTAGGGGGAGCTCAAAGAGTCAATTTGGGACCCATGGCCAATGGATCTCAGGTGGGTTCTACTTGGGGGTCTAGAGGAGCCATGGAGTGTGCCAAGTGGTTTAGAGACGGACTTGAGTCTCAAACCTAGGGAATTGGCACACATGGTTTATGTTTCATGCAAGAAATATGACAATTGGGGTCATATTGCATGATAATTGGTTTTGGAAGTATAGATGCCATATAAACCAATGCTAGGGATGCATTGTGGGTTGGTATGGGCAAATACATCAAGAGGAAGCCAAAACTAGGACTTTAGGTCAAGGTTCAATTGAACTTTTTAGCTAGTTTTGTGTTTTGTGTCAATCTTGGGATTGGTAATAGATATATTTTTATATATATTTTTTCCAAGTAGATATTGATATAATAGACCTCTCCACAAAATTTGGGGATTTTTGGAGGTCTGTGGAATTTCTGGCGCATTTCTGAAGTTGGCCAGAAAAGGCTGATTTTTTCATGAATAGTGTACCAGTCGACTGGTACAGTTACCAGTCGACTGGTAACACTGTTCACGAGCACAGAATGTCTCTGTAAGCTCATTTTCATGGGGGCAGTCGACTGGTACTTCTTGCAGTCGACTGATACCAGTCTGAAAGTGTTTTCAGCACTAGATTTTGACCGGGTCAGCTCATATAGATGTATGGGATCCATGGGTGATACATACATGAGTTTAGGGTCATTTGGATGACAAGTTTTCAATAATTGGGATATTGTTGGAGAACTTTTTGGATGTTAGGCAAAGGGGGAGAAGTAAGGTTTAGTTAGGAAAACCTGAAAGTACTTTTGTGTAGGGGGAGCCTTGGGATAGGTTCTTAAAAAGCCCGTTGTAAAAATCCTAGCTCAATGGAGAGCTTAGGTAAAGGGGGAGCCTTGGGATAGGTCCTTCAAAAGCCTTATGTGGAAAATCCTAGCTCAATGGGAGCTTAGGTGTAGGGGGAGCCTTGGGATAGGTTCTTAAAAAGCCCTGTGCATTGTCTCGGCGGTTGCCAAGTGTGTAACCTTGGCAACGTAAGTCCATTCAGCGTTGTAAGTCCAAGTGAGTAGCCTTGGCATCGTAACACCATTCGGCGGTTACCAAGTGTGTAGCCTTGGCAACGTAAGTCCATTCGGCGGAGTAAGTCCAAGTGTGTAGCCTTGGCATCGTAAGACCATTCGGCAGTGTAAGTCCAAGAGTGTAGCCTTGGCAACGTAAGTCCATTCGACGGTGTAAGTCCAAGTGTGTAACCTTGGCAACGTAAGTCCATTTGTTTTAGCATGTTTATTTGCTATTTGTTTTCCCTAACTTAAACGTATTGCCAAACACCAAAAAGGGGGAGATTGTTGGAGCAATCCCGATGGTCCACGGGACCATGTGTTTTGGTGTTTGGGCAAAGGGTTTAAGTTAGGTTCACCCTTGTATTTGATATGTGTATTTGAGTTGTGCAGGTTTGCAGGATACACATGTGACTCAGGTTGATGGCTTCGGGTCTGGTGAAGGATGGAGCATCTGAGGGACCATGGACAAGGCAGCGAGGACAAGGGCCGAGGGAAGCGACTTCGAGGCATACGCGAAGGATGGCATTGGGGACGAGCCGCGGGCTTGAATGCATCCGAGGGACGAGAGCCAAAGGAAGTAGGCTTGAAGGCAAAAGGTCAAAGCTGCAAAGGAAGAATCAAGTGAGTCATAAGGGTGAGGGTACGAGTGCACGAGAGATTGTACTCGGAGTAAAATCCTAGTTTTTAGGGTTTTACTGTAGCAGTACTGTAGCAGTCGACTGCATGTTTTAGCAGTCGACTGGTGCAGTCGACTGGGGCAGTCGACTGGGGCAGTCGACTGGCAGCGAACAGAATGTGTGGAATCGAGCCGTTGGGATGTAACGGTCGAATTTCCACAGAGGGCAGTCGACTGCATGTTTTAGCAGTCGACTGGTAGGCGGGGTTTTCCAACCCGTGGCCTATAAAACCAAAGCTTGGGAGCTTGGTTTGAGTTGACGAAATTAGTGGTGGGTAACCTCTAATTAGTAGTCAACTAGTGCCCTAGCAATCCAAGTGTTCTTGATCGAGTTGTGGCGAGGTTTCTCCACCGACAAGGAGGATTGTGCTAGCCGGAGTTTGCCGGGGAGTAATCCACCGAAGGATCGGGATCGTCCACCTTACGGACAGCCGTGGAGTAGGAGCCCTAATCTCCGAACCACGTTAAACGAACGTGTATTGGTTTGCATTTCATTTCTTGTCTTCGTTTTAGTTTAGCTTGTTTGTTTTGTTTGTATTTCCGCTGCGCAAGCTAATAATAGTGTAGGAAGCAAGGATTTGGGGGTGCCGTCTATCCAACCCCCCTTCAAGCCGGCCGTCCGATCCCCAACAGTAAGTTCCCAGCAAACTGAGGACAAGTATGCTTACAGTTTATGTACTCTACTTCTTTCAATAAATACAATGCGAGACCAACACCACCAAAGAAATAAATATGGTTCACACAGATTGAGAAGTATTTGCAAAACTTTTATAAATCTGAACGATCGATAGTGGGGAATACTAAAAACTTATTCAACTACCCTAAGAAAAACCCAGAAGTTTTAAAACCATTACAAGGTCAGTGCAAACATTATAATTTTACATAAGAACATAGTCGATCGGGAAATCTCATTAAGTAACTCGAACGAGTCTTCATGGGAGGAACCGGAAACTTTAAACTATCACAGAACCTAGTCGATCGGGAAATCTTATGAAGTAACTCGGATGGGTCTTCATGGGAGGAACCAGAGACTTTAAACTATCATAGAACCTAGTTGATCAGGAAATCTCATGAAGTAACTCGGACGGGTCTTCATGGGAGGAACCAGAGACTTTAAACTATCACAGAACCTAGTCAATCGGGAAATCTCATGATGTAACTCGGACGGGTCTTCATGGGAGGAACCGGAGACTTTAAAATATCACAGAACATAGTCGATCGGGAAATCTCATGAAGTAACTCAGACGGGTCTTCATGGGAGGAACCGGAGACTTTAAACTATCACAGAACCTAGTCGATCGGGAAATCTCATGAAGTAACTTGGACGGGTCTTCATGGGAGGAACCGGAGACTTTAAACTATCACAGAACATAGTCGATCGGGAAATCTCATGAAGTAACTCGGACGGATCTTCATGAGAGGAACCGGAGACTTTAAACTATCACAGAACATAGTCGATCGAGAAATCTCATGAAGTAACTCGGACGGGTCTTCATGAGAGGATCAGAGACTTTAAACTATCACAGAACCTAGTCGATCGAGAAATCTCATGAAGTAACTCGGACGGGTCTTCATGGGAGGAACCAGAGACTTTAAACTATCACAGAACCTAGTCGATCGGGAAATCTCATGAAGTAACTCGGACGTGTCTTCATGGGAGGACCGGAGACTTTAAACTATCACAGAACATAGTCGATCGAGAAATCTCATAAAGTAACTCGGACGGGTCTTCATGGGAGGAACCGGAGACTTTAAACTATCACAGAACCTAGTCGATTGAGAAATCTCATGAAGTAACTCGGACGGGTCTTCATCGGAGGCTTTAAACTATCACAAAGCCTAATTGACTAGGATTATAATGGCATGGTAAATGCAAAGTTATATGGATTTATTCACAAAAATCGGCTGACATTTTATACTAAATCAGAAGTTAGCGTTCAAGGAGGAATCTATGCATATGTCACATTTTCTATCTGGAGGCCCATTCACATGGAAGTCTTTATTTAAAATCGCTCGGAGTATTATACTCAGCTCGGAACTCAGGAGTTTTATATAGGGCCTTATATAAAACCGCTTAGGATTATTCATTCTTTTGAAATATGAAGCATACTAGCCACATTTTATTCGAGTGAAGCATAGAAAGATTGCGGAAAATTCTACTGCTTAAAGCCATGTGGTTGTGAAAGATATTATCGACAAAGGAGTTTACTAAAATAGGGTTTAACTTCAAAGAGTAAGCAAGGAATTCTTGAACAAAACTTATGCACAATACTCGGGAGCATTTCAAAGGATGCATTCTCAAAATAACACAAAAGAGAAATGAGTAAGTATCAAAACTTTCCCATATATCATGATCACTTAATTACAAAATATTTTATTACAGTTCATTTCATTACCAGTTTTTCCATTACAAGTTTTTTCATTGCCAATCTTTTTGGATGCATAGACATGATTAATAAAAAGAACTTGTTAAATCTGCGGGTAGTTCTTTGTTAAGTCTGCGACGGCTTATGAAGGAAGAGGGGGGTTGTAACGCCCGCCCTCCCTGCTAACCCTAAGGGCCGGGGCTACGATACTCTATGTACATATTACAGCGGAAGACTTGAAATAATTTTTTTTTATATGCTTCTTAGTTTAATAAAACTTCTCTTTTGTTTTCAAATCCGAACTACATTAATATGGTTTCCATAACATGATAACAAGATAAATAGAAACATAACATCAAGTTACCCATATAGTACTACAATTTACGAAACCAAAGCGTAATTCTTAAAAGTTCTTAAAGCAGATTCTTAGTTGGTTGCCTAGCCACCGCCACACACATCTCCTTGCCTCTCCTGCTGCTCCTTTAGCTCATCCAGCTTTTTCCTTTATCTGTGGTACAAGGAAAGTAAGCTATGAGCACTCATAGCTCAGTAAGTTCCTTTCCTACTCACAAAAACTGAAAATCATCACATGATCAAAGAATATCTCAACATAACATGATCTCAACTAGTCATGGCATAACATATCATACTCTTTAAGCATATCATGCTACATAACAAAATCATAACTAGTCATGGCATATCATCTTTTAAAGCATAGCATGATACATAACATAATCATATCTAATCATGGCATATCATAGCATCATCATAAGGTAGCATGGCATATCAAGCTTAGCATGAAACATAACATAATCATATCTAATCATGGCATATCATAAATCATAGCATCATCACAACATGATCATAAGGTATATGCAATATGATTTTGAAAACATGTATCCGAAAAACATGTGTATGTCTCATGATCTTTAAAACCATTTCTTCTTACATATATACTTGAACATAATATCAACTTAAAGGGGATCCTAGCTATGTACCACTTACATATTGCGCGCAACCTATGTAGGTCCAAGGTAGCAAGTCTTGAACCCTACAAGGCAAACATACTAGGCCCGAGTCTTACTCCATCGACCTAGGGGCACTTAGGAGCCCATCCCTAACGAGGCCCGAGTCTTATTCCATCGACCCCGGGGCGCTTATGGAGCCCACCCTTGGTACAAGCCATATAAAGTAAAGTACATGTCATACTTATACATATCACACATCATAAGAGCATGAATCACTTAGGCACACATCATATCATAAAAGTATGCATCACTTAGGCATACATCATATCATAAAGGTATGCATCAATTAGGCATACATCATGTCATAAAAGTATGCATCACTTAGGCATACATCATATCATAAAGGTATGCGTCACTTAGGCAAACATCATGTCATAAAAGCATGCATATTTTCACCACATAGCATATCATAAAAGCATGCATATTTTCACCACATAGCATATCATAAAAGCATGCATATTTTCACCACATAGCATATCATAAAAGCATGCATATTTCTATCCACATAGCATATCATAAAAGCATGCATATTTCTAGCACATGTCATATCATGGAAAGTATGAATCACAAGCATACATATTTAAGCATAAGGGTGTATCATGTGATTATACTATCGTAAGGAACATGGTAACATAGTTAACTTGGATTCTAAGCTTCCTAATCCCTTGGGTTCTTATCATGGCCGAACCCCCTTAGATCTCAATTTAGGTAAAAATAACCTCCAAGCATGTGGAACCTAAATTATCATCATATCAATTTCATAGGAAGCATTATAAGCATGATTAACTTGGTTTCTAAGTTCTCCAAGTCCCTAAACTTCATGTGGCTGAACCTTATCAGGTGTGAA
Source organism: Zingiber officinale (assembly GCF_018446385.1). Classification (NCBI taxonomy): domain Eukaryota; kingdom Viridiplantae; phylum Streptophyta; class Magnoliopsida; order Zingiberales; family Zingiberaceae; genus Zingiber; species Zingiber officinale. The sequence continues at coordinate 47,648,460 of NC_055986.1, forward strand.
ACAAGGTCCCAAATGTCATGAAAGCATGGAAACCTTAAACCATATTTATAGCATTTTTCTTCCAAGTAACATAGTAATCATATTTGAGCTAATTCCTAAGTTCCTCAAGCCCTTAACATATGTCATGGCCAAAATTTCACAAGTATTCATTAGGGCTAAAAACAAGCATACAAGCATGTGAACTTTAACTAACATCATGTATAAATTCATAATAAGGTATCATACAAAGGGTATGGCCGAAACTTACCCTAGCCTCATTTTAGGTCATTAAGCAACATATAGCATGAGAACTTTGGCTTTCTACTTATCATATTTCATGTAGAGTGACATGAGCATATTTAAATTTTGTTCTAGGGTTGCTAGGGCATCTATCCCTTCATGGCCGAGACCTACAATGGTCCATTTAGGTCATGGAAAAATTATACAAGCATGTGAGACAATCAACACATTATCATATTTCCAAAAGAAGCATTTTTAACACAATTGGTTTCAATTCTAAGGCCTCTAGGTCATTTAAACCCTACTTGGCCGAGACCCATCAGTGGTTAACTTTGCTTCAAATAGCCTAAAAGCATAGGAAGTCATACAAGTTTCATAGCATGTATAAAGACAAGCATAATAAACATACATGTGCATTGTGTCTTAGGCTTCCTAGGTTTCTTTTCCTTTTTCTTTTATTTTTCCTCCTGGCCGAAACCTACCATTCTCTAAACTAGGTTTTAAGTGGCCTAAAGCATGGAAAACCTAAGCAAGTTTCATGGCAAAAATTACTAAGAACATCATATACAAATTTGGTTCAATAACAAGCTAGGACCCTTGTGACCTTACATGTCATATATCATGTAACTAAATTCTCTATACCCTAATTAAGCATGAGAGCATTAAACCACTTTCATATCTTAATATCACAGAGGTCTTGAGAATGTTAAAATTTTGTTTAAGCTTTCCTAAGCTATCCATCTTAACATGGCCGAAAAATCCTAATGAAGATTTCATGAATTTCTAGCAATATTCAACATGCAATTCTTTAAGAGAACTCTATATTCTATCATATAAACATGGTTACTTAAATTTAAAGGTCTTCCTAACCCTAAGTTCTTTTCTTGGCCGAAACATGTGAGGGGATTTCCTTTGGTTCCAAGTAACTTTCAAGCAAGAAAACCAATAAAAGATCTTTAGTAATTCATGGAGGGAATCTTGTACTCGTTTGGTTAAACAATGATTTCCGTAACCTCTTTAAAATATTTTTGCCCGAAATTCTAGGGTTAGGTACTCCTCTGACCAAGCATCATATAGGTATAAAAACATGAAGGAAAACCTTCCTACATAGCATAGAAAAAATATCACGAAATGATGACTTGTTTAAACCTTCCTAGATTTGAAACTCTTCTTTGGACGAATTTTCTTAAATTCTATTCTAGGTTTTATAATCCTCATAAAATCCGAAAATCACATAAAAATCCTTGTACCACAGGTGAGGGTAAGCTTACATCCTTTTCGCTTGTGGATCTAAGGTGTGGTGATGGAAGAAGTAGCCTCTTCTTCTAGTTCCCTTTCCTTGATTCCCTTGCTAAGTCCTCCTTGTATCTTAGGCTTTCTTAGGAGAAAACCTTGGCTTGGGGCCGAAGATGGAGGAGAGGGGACTGAGGTTCTCGGTGATGGAGAGGGGAGAATGAGAGAAATGAGCGAAAAATTAGAATTCTTCTCTTTACTTGCTCCCTTTTATGTTAATGAGGAAGAAGTAGCAAAATTAGTTTTTGCTTTCCTTCTCCCTTAGCCTTTTTTTTTCTATTTTATTTTTCTTTTTATTTATTTATTTATCCTCATCATTCATGGTGAAATAAGGGGGAATGAATCCCCTTAATTAGCCTCTTTTATTTTCGGCAAGAGAAGAGAGAAAGAGGAAGAGAAGGAAGGAAGGCAAGTTGCCTTTCTCTTGCTCTTTTCTTGTTTTCTTTTGGCTAACTTTTACTCTCACCCTTATCATGAGTTTCCCTCCTTTGCTATGAATATCTTCTCTCTATCCCAATTGGTTTCTACTAATTAATTCTATAAATTATAGTATAAGAGGTTCAAGGTTCAATCCTTGACCATTCCATATTTTTATTTCTTTTTATTTATTTTTGGTTCAACATTCCACTAATATTTTTCTAAGGCAAATTCATCATTCTCATATTTATCTTAAAAGCTTAGTGGGTGTTACAGTACCCCGTACCTCATAAAAAGTTCGTCCTCGAACTTTAAAATAGCTCCGGGTACTTTTGTTTCATATCGTCCTCGCGTTCCCAGGTGGCTTCTTCAAATCGTTGATTCCGCCATAGGACCTTTACTAAGGGTATTTCTTTGTTCCTTAACCTCTTGACTTCTCGGTCCAAGATCTGAATAGGTCTACTTTCGTAACTTAGGTCCTCTTGAACCTGTACCGACTGTGGCTCAATCACTTGATCTGTGCTGGGAGTACACTTCTTGAGCATCGATACATGGAACACATTGTGAATGGCTGCCATGTCTGGAGGTAGTTCTAGTCTGTATGCGACTTGGCCCACTCTTTCTAAAATCCGATATGGTCCTACGTATCGTGGGCTTAACTTGCTCCTCTTTCCGAATCTCATTATTCCTTTCATGGGGGATACCTTAAGGAATACCAAATCTCCGATGTTGAATTCTAGCGGCCTGCGCCGTTTATCGGCATAATTCTTCTGCCGACTCTGAGCAGTTTCTATTCGTTGGCGGATCTTCTGTATAGCTCGGGTGGTGTCATCAATAAGTTCCGTTCGGAACCCCATTTCCTTCTTTTCACCACTTTCATACCAGTATATAGGGGATCTACATTTCCTCCCATAAAGAGCTTCGTAAGGTGCCATTTTAATAGTAGCTTGGTAACTATTATTGTAGGCGAATTCTGCCAGGTATAAATATCGGCACCAGCTTCCCTTGAAGTCCAGGGCGCAAGCTCTTAACATATCTTCTAATATTTGGTTCACTCTTTCAGTTTGCCCATCGGTCTGAGGGTGGAAAGCTGTACTAAATAACAACTTCGTGCCGAGGGCCTTCTGAACGCACTCCCAAAAGTGTGAAACAAAACGTCCGTCTCTATCAGAAATAATGGTCTTAGGGATACCATGTAATCTGATGATTTCCTTAACATATATCTGAGCTAGTTGTTCAGTTGAATAAGTCATCTTGATCGCCAAAAAGTGTGCAGACTCCGTCAATCTGTCCACGACCACCCATATAGCATCATATCCGTTTGTCGTCCTGGGTAGACCTGAAATGAAATCCATGGAGATTTCTTCCCATTTCCATTCTGGAATTTGGACATGTTGTAGTAATCCACCGGGTCTCTGGTGTTCAGCTTTTACCCTTTGGCAGGTCAGACAAGTGCTGACATACTGAGCCACTTCTCTTTTCATACCGGACCACCAAAATTTCTTTTTTAGGTCCTGGTACATCTTAGTGGAACCCAGGTGCATTGCATAAGGCGTTGTATGGGCTTCTTCCAGTATTTTCTTTCGCAACTCTGGATCCTCTGGAATGCATAACCGATCCCTGAGGTATAATATCCCGTTGTCCGTGATACGGAACCCGTCATTCTTTAACTCCAAAGTCTCTTGTTTGATTCTCTGGAGGTTTTGGTCACTGGTTTGCTTTTCCAGTATACTCTCAAATAATGTCGGTGTCATGGTGAGGGTAGAAAGTCGCCCGGACATAGTTTCGACCCAAGGACACGAAACATGTCTCGGTTCCTCGATGGATTCCCCTATTGGTTCGTTTCCAACATTAAATAAAATTTTATCATATTGATTGAAATTAGATGGCTGACCTGAGATGATGGCAGAGGCGTTCGCCACGTCATCCTGAGCGAGAGAGTAGACTCTGGCATTGGTCATAGTGGGAGGGGCCTCCAATTTTCCTTGGCTGATTGAAGTCCCTTCCATGGCAGTATGCATCTGGTGAAGCTGTGCGGGGGCACTCCTGTTCTGAAAGTTCTGCGGAGGTGGTGCCTGAGGTTGAGTTGGGCAATTTCGCGCTAGATGGCCTTCCTTTCCGCAGTTATAGCAATTTCTGGTACTTAGGAGACATACTCCAGAATGCATCTTCCCACATGTGGCACACTGAGGGTACTTGGTCTGCTTATTGGCCGGACCACCTTTTGTTTTATTCCACTGTTTCCTCTTTCCACTTGATTTTCCTTTCCAGTCGGTTCTGGTATTGTGCGATTTTTGTCCTCCGGTCAGTGCTTGGTTCATGCCCTTGTTCATTGCTTTCTGGTAGTGCTCGGTAATTAGGGCACTGCTGACTAGCTCCTCTGCAGTCTGCGGTCTATTAACTCCGCCGGCTACGTTCAGGGCTATCTCGGGTTGGAGCATCTTTAACATTAATCGGACCCTTTCTTTTTCAGTACAGATCAGTTCTGGGCACAGTCGTGCTAGGCGGTTGAACCTCTTGACGGCTTCGTTAACTGACAGATCACCTTGCCGGAACTCAGTGAACTCATCATAGTGCTTGTTGGTCACTTGCATGTGGAAGAATTCCTCTAAGAACTCTGTCTCAAAATCCGTCCACTGCATTTGGTTTATTTGTCTTTTCGCCTTTACTCGGTCCCACCACATCCGGGCATCTCCGGTAAGGCAGAACGACGCGCATTTGACCTTCTCGTGTTCAGGCCAGTCCAGTAGTTCCATTATGCTCTCCACGGTCTTGAGCCAGGCTTGTGCATCCCATGGTTCGCAGTTTCCCGAGAATGCTTCCGGCTTAAGCCTTTGCCACTGAACCAGATAGGTCTCTTGTCGGACCATCGGAATAGGGCTGCCGGCTGATTTGCCGGTGGGGTAACTGGGTTGCCTTGCTGACCCATTAAGGTAGTAATCAGCTGTTGTTGTTCTGCGATTTGATGCTGGAGATCAGCGACTACCTGCGTCAGGTCTGGTGGAGTCGCTGTCCCTCCGGTTCGGGCATTGCGTGTCCTAACCATGTTTATTTAAATAAGGACAACCAGACTCGTGTAAGTGGTTATCGTTTTTAGCCCATCTAATGTACTGTTTTGTTTCTATATATTTGTTCTGATATTATTCCTAAGCTACCAATACGTAATCCTAATCTAAATTATAACTAAAAGCATGGAATAAAGCATCCAACATAACTAAGCAAAACATGAAACTAAAGCATAAGAAACATAAGGAAAAATAAAGAATAGAGTGACAAGCAATATAACATAAAGAAATAAAGCATGAGCAATATAGCAAAGAAAATAAAGCATAGGCAATATAACAAGAAAGAAAAATAAAGCATAAGTCATATAAAATGAAACTAAGCATAAGCATATAAGAAATTCAAAGAATAAATCAAGCAAATAGTATAACACAAGAAAATAAGCATGAGAATATAAAATTAAACATAAACATTCTTACTTGGAGCCGCAGGTCGGAGGCTTGATGTGTGTGTAGTGAGCTGGCAAAAACTTTGGCTCAGATACCAACCTATAATGCCCGCCCTCCCTGTTAACCCTAAGGGACGGGGCTACGATACTCTATGTACATATTATAGCGGAAGACTTAAAATAAATTTTTTTTATATGCTTCTTAGTTTAATAAAACTTCTCTTTTGTTTTCAAATCCGAACTACACTAATATGGTTTCCATAACATGATAACAAGATAAATAGAAACATAACATCAAGTTACCCATATAGTACTACAATTTACGAAACCAAAGCGTAATTCTTAAAAGTTCTTAAAGCAAGTTCTTAGTTGGTTGCCTAGCCACCGCCACACACATCTCCTTGCCTCTCCTGCTGCTCCTTTAGCTCATCCAGCTTTTTCCTTTATCTGTGGTACAAGGAAAGTAAGCTATGAGCACTCATGGCTCAGTAAGTTCCTTTCCTACTCACTAAAACCGAAAATCATCACATGATCAAAGAATATCTCAACATAACATGATCTCAGCTAGTCATGGCATAACATATCATACTCTTTAAGCATATCATGTTACATAACAAAATCATAACTAGTCATGGCATATCATCTCTTAAAGCATAGCATGATACATAACATAATCATATCTAATCATGGCATATCATAGCATCATCATAAGGTAGCATGGCATATCAAGCATAGCATGAAACATAACATAATCATATCTAATCATGGCATATCATAAATCATAGCATCATCACAACATGATCATAAGGTATATGCAATATGATTTTGAAAACATGTATCCGAAAAACATGTGTATGTCTCATGATCTTTAAAACCATTTCTTCTTACATATATACTTGAACATATTATCAACTTAAAGGTGATCCCGGCTATGTACCACTTACATATTACGCGCAACCTATGTAGGTCCAAGGTAGCAAGTCTTGAACCCTACAAGGCAAACATACTAGGCCCGAGTCTTACTCCATCGACCTAGGGGCACTTAGGAGCCCATCCTTAACGAGGCCCGAGTCTTATTCCATCGACCCCGGGGTGCTTATGGAGCCCACCCTTGGTACAAGCCATATAAAGTAAAGTACATGTCATACTTATACATATCACACATCATAAGAGCATGCATCACTTAGGCACACATCATATCATAAAAGTATGCATCACTTAGGCATACATCATATCATAAAAGTATGCATCACTTAGGCATACATCATATCATAAAGGTATGCATCACTTAGGCATACATCATGTCATAAAAGTATGCATCACTTAGGCATACATCATATCATAAAGGTATGCGTCACTTAGGCATACATCATGTCATAAAAGCATGCATATTTTCACCACATAGCATATCATAAAAGCATGCATATTTTCACCACATAGCATATCATAAAAGCATGCATATTTCTATCCACATAGCATATCATAAAAGCATGCATATTTCTAGCACATGTCATATCATGGAAAGTATGAATCACAAGCATACATATTTAAGCATAAGGGTGTATCATGTGATTATACTATCGTAAGGAACATGGTAACATAGTTAACTTGGATTCTAAGCTTCCTAATCCCTTGGGTTCTTATCATGGCCGAACCCCCTTAGATCTCAATTTAGGTAAAAATAACCTCCAAGCATGTGGAACCTAAATTATCATCATATCAATTTCATAGGAAGCATTATAAGCATGATTAACTTGGTTTCTAAGTTCTCCAAGTCCCTAAACTTCATGTGGCTGAACCTTATCAGGTGTGAAACAAGGTCCCAAATGTCATGAAAGCATGGAAACCTTAAACCATATTTATAGCATTTTTCTTCCAAGTAACATAGTAATCATATTTGAGCTAATTCCTAAGTTCCTCAAGCCCTTAACATATGTCATGGCCAAAATTTCACAAGTATTCATTAGGGCTAAAAACAAGCATACAAGCATGTGAACTTGAACTAACATCATGTATAAATTCATAATAAGGTATCATACAAAGGGTATGGCCGAAACTTACCCTAGCCTCATTTTAGGTCATTAAGCCACATATAGCATGAGAACTTTGGCTTTCTACTTATCATATTTCATGTAGAGTGACATGAGCATATTTAAATTTTGTTCTAGGGTTTCTAGGGCATCTATCCCTTCATGGCCGAGACCTACAATGGTCCATTTAGGTCATGGAAAAATTATACAAGCATGTGACACAATCAACACATTATCATATTTCCATAAGAAGCATTTTTAACACAATTGGTTTCAATTCTAAGGCCTCTAGGTCATTTAAACCCTACTTGGCCGAGACCCATCAGTGGTTAACTTTGCTTCAAATAGCCTAAAAGCATAGGAAGTCATACAAGTTTCATAGCATGTATAAAGACAAGCATAATAAACATACATGTGCATTGTGTCTTAGGCTTCCAAGGTTTCTTTTCCTTTTTCTTTTATTTTTCCTCATGGCCGAAACCTACCATTCTCTAAACTAGGTTTTAAGTGGCCTAAAGCATGGAAAACCTAAGCAAGTTTCATGGCAAAAATTACTAAGAACATCATATACAAATTTGGTTCATAAACAAGCTAGGACCCTTGTGACCTTACAAGTCATATATCATGTAACTAGATTCTCTATACCCTAATTAAGCATGAGAGCATTAAACCACTTTCATATCTTAATATCACAGAGGTCTTGAGCATGTTAAAATTTTGTTTAAGCTTTCCTAAGCTATCCATCTTAACATGGCCGAAAAATCCTAATGAAGAGTTCATGAATTTCTAGCAATATTCAACATGCAATTCTTTAAGAGAACTCTATATTCTATCATATAAACATGGTTACTTAAATTTAAAGGTCTTCCTAACCCTAAATTCTTTTCTTGGCTGAAACATGTGAGGGGATTTCCTTTGGTTCCAAGTAACTTTCAAGCAAGAAAACCAATAAAAGATCTTTAGTAATTCATGGAGGGAATCTTGTACTAGTTTGGTTAAACAATGATTTCCCTAATCTCGTTAAAACATTTTTGGCTGAAATTCTAGGGTTAGGTACTACTCTGACCAAACATCATATAGGTATAAAAACATGAAGGAAAACCTTCCTACATAGCATAGAAAAAATATCACGAAATGATGACTTGTTTAAACCTTCCTTGATTTGAAACTCTTCTTTGGCCGAATTTTCTTAAATTCTATTCTAGGTTTTCTAATCCTCATAAAATCCGAAAATCACATAAAAATCCTTGTACCACAGGTGAGGGGAAGCTTACATCCTTTTCACTTGTGGATCTAAGGTGTGGTGATGGAAGAGGTAGCCTCTTCTTCTAGTTCCCTTTCCTTGATTCCCTTGCTAAGTCCTCCTTGTATCTTAGGCTTTCTTAGGAGAAAACCTTGGCTTGGGGCCGAAGATGGAGGAGAGGGGACTGAGGTTCTCGGTGATGGAGAGGGGAGAATGAGAGAAATGAGAGAAAAATTAGAATTCTTCACTTTACTTGCTCCCTTTTATGTTAAGGAGGAAGAAGTAGCAAAATTAGTTTTTGCTTTCCTTCTCCCTTAGCCTTTTTCTTTCTATTTTCTTTTTCTTTTTATTTATTTATTTATCCTCATCATTCATGGTGAAATAAGGGGGAATGAATCCCCTTAATTAGCCTCTTTTATTTTCGGCAAGAGAAGAGAGAAAGAGGAAGAGAAGGAAGGAAGGCAAGTTGCCTTTCTCTTGCTCTTTTCTTGTTTTCTTTTGGCTAACTTTTACTCTCACCCTTATCATGAGTTTCCCTCCTTTGCTATGAATATCTTCTCTCTATCCCAATTGGTTTCTACTAATTAATTCTATAAATTATAGTATAAGAGGTTCAAGGTTCAATCCTTGACCATTCCCTATTTTTATTTCTTTTTATTTATTTTTGGTTCAACATTCCACTAATATTTTTCTAAGGCAAATTCATCATTCTCATATTTATCTTAAAAGCTTAGTGGGTGTTACAGGGGTTCCTTGGGTAGATAACCGCCCTCTCTCAATTATTGGAGGATTCCCGACACTGAATGATTTAGAGCACCCACCATTCTACGGACAAATTCTTTGGCAAACGCCGGAGACTTTAGATAAGCCAGGCGCCACTCCTCCCATCTGTTCTTCTCTTGCTCCTTATAACTCTGAAAATGAGCTTGTAGTTTAGTATTTTGATCTTTTAAAGCATCCTTCTCTAATTTGAGTTGTTCCAATTCCTTTTGGAGCAGTTATAACTCAACATCTTGATCCTTTCTTTGCTCTTGTTCCTGTAGGATAGTGAAATCATGAGAGGCTAGGTCTTGAGCTTGTTCAGAAAGACAGACATTATGAAGCTTCTCTACTTTCTCTAAAATAAGACTTTTATGAGAAGCGTCTAAGAGAACTTTCTCCTTTAAAGCAATTTCCAGTCGAAGACAAGAGTGTAATCGATCCACCTATAGCTCCAAAGTTCTCCTTGTAAGCTCTTTGTCTTTCAATAATTGTTGTGATTCCTGTAATTCCTGTCTCAATACCCCTAATTGTTGATCTTGCAAGGCCACTTTCTCTTGCAATTGAGCCAGGTCATTATTAGAAGGAGGTAAAGTAGCCTTCAATGTCTCTAGTTGAGCTTTTAACTTAGTGTTCTCCTGGTCCCGAGCCATAAGTAGCTGATCTATGTGAAGACTTGAGGCAAGGAACTGAATAAAATAATGATACAGTTATAGATAGTGAGAAGAAGTAAATAGTATGTGACTAAGAATACTTACAGCGGCTGCCTGACGACTGTGATTGTCTACCCAATCGGAAATATTGATGCCCCTCAATTGCTCTTGTCTATGTAGCCAAGATTCAACCAACAATCCTTGTAACTGAAGAGAACCGTAGCTAGGGGGATTAGAAGTTGCCCCATTTAAGAAGGCAGACCCAAAGCTTGTCTGAATAAAGGTGAGGAGATTGAAGGAGAAGGAGGTAGGGATGAAGAAGACGCAATAGAAGGGAAAGAAGTAGTGGAAACAAGAGCCGCAGAAGAAGAACTAGATGGGATGGAAGGTGGCAATGCAAGGGATACTGACTCAGTTGTGGAAACATGAATCGCCGAGGGCCCGGCACTAGGAGAAGATCTCCGGCAAGGTGTTCGTTTTGCCCGTGGCCTAGGAGCCAAAGGGGGCAAGGCCAATGCAAGAGGTGGAGAAGACATAGAAGGGACAATGGCCATCTCAGAAGTAGAGGCAGAAGCAGAAGGAGCTGAAATAATAGCACAAGAAGAGGGGATGAGTAGACTAGGTCTCATCATCCTAAGAGTAGGATTAGAGATAATATGGGTTGGGGGCATTGGTGCCTTACCTCTCTCAAGAGAAACAGGCGCCGGAACGAGAGGAGTTTGCACGAAAGTACCAAAAAGATCACCAAAGGGTACATTCTAGGTAAGCCTTGGCTTTTTGATTAAGGCAATAAATGGTTCTTCTTCTTCCTCTTCCATGGCTGTGACAACCTCTGCTTGTCACTCTTCTTCAATAGCAAGCCCAAGGTGGAGGAATTAGGATTAGCCCGGCGAGCTCGCAACCACTCTTCTGCAAGATTATTAACAAAGAACTTAGTCATAGTAGGATTCTTGTACATAAAAGATGGAAGAAAAGCATCAGCTGAAACACAGGAATTAAACACCATTATAAAAGAGAAATACTAATCAGTAAATGTAGAGCGAAATGTTTATACGTACCAAAAGAGCCATCCAAGGGAGTGTCAATATTGCCTATCCCAAAAGGAAACATCAAACCCTACACAATTAAATGCGGCAAGCTAAATTTTGCTCCCCTCAATTTAGATAAAGCAAAGGCAACAGAGGGATCATTAAGGATATTATGGGTACTAGGAACTGGGGGTAAATCGCATATCCATTGGATAGGAAAAGGAGGAGGAGAAGGAAGACGTATACGAAAAAATTTATGGCGCCATTCCCCTTGAGGGGGAATGCGGTTAAACAAAATAGCCTTAGGGCGAGACTGAAACTTGAAAACACCCATATCTATATGGCGCAGAACGTAGAAGTGATGAAAAAGACGAGGGGATAAAGGAAAGTCTAGCAGCTTAGATACTCTAATGAAACCCATGAGAATAGAAAAAGACTGAGGGATAAGCTGGTTGAGGGGAATGTTGAAGTATGCACTAACATCAGAAAAAAAGGAATGGAGAGGGAATCGGAAACCTTGTAGAACTTGGTCCCGGAAGATGAATATACACCCTAAAGGAAGTAGATGTGGACTATCTAGCAGAGTAGGGAGGGCTATATAAGAAGGAAAACCATAAGTCACATTCAAATCAACCTCTTCTATCTCTGTAAGATCAGAAGCACACGAAAGGAACCATGTAGGAGGGGAAGTTGCCATGATGACATAGTAGAAGGAAGATGAATCGAGGGAGATGAAGAGAAAAGTGGGAAAACGAGAGAGAACTTCTTAAAACCCTTGTTTTCCTTTCGGTCCTGCTCTAAAACCCCCAAATAAAGATAGCAGAAGAAACAGGAAAAGAAAAAATACTTGGAATTCCAATCGTCATAAATGGGCGATGACATTAAAGGATAAAATCAAATCCTTAAAAAGGGGAATGAATCCCAAGAAAAAATAGGTTGAGTTAAGTAATCTTCCTCGAAAAAAGTGAAAAGTTACCCTATGTATAATTTTAATCCTTAAGAGAGTCCGAGGAATATAAGAAAAATCGGTCAGGTACTATAAGTACGGATCATTTGTCTAATAAAATAACAAACCCAAATTAGCATAATAGACCGGGCAAGAGTTATATAGGAGGCATTAGTCGATAGACAGGACTTGGTTAGAGGATACCGGACGAGATTCATAAATGTGAATATGAATCGGTCGGTCATAATAGATCGGCCGAGATAAATGCTATTCAAATATGTCGACCAAAGGCTTATCATGGTAAGTCAAATGACATACACTATAATAAAACCATATGAAATTTAGTTAATACATAAGATGACATACATAAATATGAGTGTAAATCAATCGAGTAGAACAAATCGACCGATATTGAGAATATTGCAATAGAACTGTACTAGATCGAACGGGACACAATTAACCTATAAAGTATTGGACGGTATTTGTCAGCATTGATATATACCGCCTGGTCATGATGGAACGATCTAAACAGATAAACATAATAATATGTTGGGTGAGGTTTTATGATGACCAGCCAAGTGACATTCAATATATTCAAAAAAAACAGATGAGCGTCATAAGAAAGAGCAAGTTTAACAATGAGAAGGGATAATCAACTGTACATGAGTCCATCAGACTGCCATCACAGAGTCCCGGTCCCCTTTACAGGGATTCGAATTTAGGTAAGAAAAGAAAGTCATACTAAGGTCAGCTGAGGGAATAGATCTGGAGGCCTCTCCTCAATAAGTTTGCAACGATTTAGGAAGTTGGGAGGGGGATCACGAGATAAGTAGTTTTCCTATCGTAATTGTTGAACCGCCCCTTTAGCTCCCGCAGTAAAGGCTGCTAAGATTGACTTCACGATCGGCCTATTGAATTCAGTGGATTCAATCATGGTGGTGGCCCTTTCTTTGTAGCGAGTATCTTCGTTCGCCTTGTAGACCACCAAAGCTGTTTGGGAAGTCTTCAGTTCATCTTCTTTGATAGAGACCTCGATTTTAGTTGAATTTAAGGAGGTGTTCAAAGAAGTTATTTCATCATCCTTCAGCTGTAAGGCTTTAAGCTTTTCAGCCAACTCCGATTCATAATCTGCCTTTAATTTTCCAATCTTGGAAGTTAATTCTTGGTTAAGATCCGTGGCTGATTTGAACTGTGTCTAAAGACTTTCAATTTGGGCTTCAAGTTGTTTCTGGGAAGTGACAGAAAATGGGGCAGAAGATAACTCAGTAACTTGCTGTTTCAGTTTGTCGTTCTCAAGTCTCAGCTTTTTGTTCTCATTATATAAATTATGCATCATCCGAGACAAGCCCATATTTTCTATCCATCGCTAGAAATATGATAAAGGGTTATAACATAATCACTGGGAAATGAAAGGTAAATGTTAACAAACATACCTGATTCTCGTTATGAGAAAAATGATCAATTGTTTCTGGGGTGGTAAGTTCTTCAAAAACAGGACGAACGTTATCCCAAGCATTAGCAAAAGAACCTCCTAGCAATATGGGGAGGACGGGAATGGTGGAAGAACCCGCGAAAAAGGAGGAAGTAGGAATAGAAGGAGGAGCAAAAACTAAATAAGAAGAAGGTGAGGAAGGTAAGGATCCGAGTTCGGAAATAGACAATGGAAAGGTAAAAGAAACATCACCAGGAGCGCTAGTGCTGGAAGTGGGTGAGGCAGAGAAAGTGAGAGAAGGATAGAGCTCAGCCAAAGTAGGTTCATGGGAAGGAAGGTCGGCAGGAACAAAACCTTCCGAGATAAGTTCGTCAGCTGGAAGGATAAGTCTCCTTTTGGGAGGAGGAGCCCGGGTGAGTTTGCGCCCAGGGCGTTTGCCGATAGCAACTTCAGCTATTGATTTACCAGAACTCCCAGGAGATGTAAGTTCAATAACCGGGAGAGGGGTGGCTGATGAGGTAGCAGTAGCCACTGGAGAAGCCACAACGGACAAAGAAGCAACAGGGATTTCTGCGGGAAGACCTTCAGGAGCCTCAAGAACTCCCGAAGAGCTGGGTACCTCAGCTAAAGGAGTCGGTTCTTCGATTGAAGGTGGCGGAGTAATAGTAGCCAGAAGCTCTTTTTCTTTGGCACGAATTACGTCCTCCGCCAGACGCAGTTCTTCATCGATCAAAGCATCATAAAAGCTCTCCACTACATAGAAAAGAAAAATAGTTTAGTTAGTTAAAATCAACAAGAAAGAAACAGGGTTTTACCTAAAGAGCCTTGTGTATCAGGTTTGACGGGGCTTAGGCCGAACAAGTATAGAAGATCGACTCTCAGCCACTTGGGAATAGAAAGTCGATGATTTAACAACTTTTCACAATAAATAGGAAAAGAAGGATGGAGATGGAACTCTCTGACATTGGGCAAAGAGGGTAAGAAGCATTTCCAAGCATAAGACCAAGGAATGGGTCCGGGAAACTTTATGAAGAAGAAGCGGGATTTCCAAGCTTTAAGAGACGAGGGAATATCCTCAAAAAGAACCATTTTAGTTCGTGACTGGAACAAGAAAACACCAGGTTTCAAACATTTGGGGTAAGAAAACATTAAGAAATTTTGAGGAGTAGGAGGAATATCTAGTAAACGAAACAGCATGTAAGCACCACATAGATAACGAAATGCGTTAGGGGCAAGCTGTTGCAAAGGAATATCAAAATACTGGCTTATTTCGATCAAGAAAGGAGGAATGGGAAACCTTAAACCTCCTATCAACTGATCCTTGAAAAAAGTCACGCAATTAGCAGGGGGACGATGAGGACGATCATTTCGTTTCGGGATTAAGATGATATACTCTTGGGGAATTTCATATTGATGACGGATGGTGAGCCTAGCACTTTTATCAAAGGAAGAAGACATTTGAACATACCAAGGAGCAATTGCTTCCTCAGCCATAAACAAGAGTAGAGGCTAGCAGAACAACAAATTACTTACTGAAAGCAAGAAAGGAGATCGTCGAGAAATGGTGAGCACGAGGTTTGGTCGAAAACTGCAGCAAGAAAAGAACGCTAAGGTAAGAAAAGCAAGGACAAAGTTGAGAAGAAGACAAAGGGTTTAGGGTTCGAAAAACACATAGTCGTCATCAGATCAAAACATTTTTATCTCAGTAGACGCTGAGGATTACAGAAAAAAGGGCAAAGGCTTACATGATGTGGCAGAGAGAGAAAGTATGTGTCACATAACCATAAAAGAAACATTTATAGTAGATGCGATAGACCGGATCACGCTGGGGTTGGTAGCACCTTGTTGTACGCTTCCAACATTCTCTTACCAAAGGAAGGGCCAATCACAAACCAGGAAGTTTTGAAAGGAAACGTAGTTTACTAGGCATAATAAAGGGAGAGGGACTGAATTTGACTAAGCCCAGGCTAAAGACAAGAAAATTTAAAAAGAGTTATTTAGGCGTATAACATGTTTTAAATTAATATCATTATAAAGTGTAAACTAGCCGAGTCCGCCGCACGGATGAGCGCTGAAGAAGTCATCGCTGATCCTCTTAAAGGCGCCTCCATACCCCTTGGAGGAGACTTTAAGCCTGTTCGAGGTACCTCAATCTTCCATGAGGGCGCCTCCAGCCTTGCTGTGTGCACATCTTCTGCATTACACCCGAGGCACCTCGAAGCTCCATGAGGGTGCCTCGGGTATTGTTCATCTGAGGCATAATGTACTCTTTTGTCTCTGCAAAATATATTAGTCCATATAACAACCATATATCATGTAAAACAAAGTTAGCACATAATAAACATGATAATAAAATATTTTGACAGTCTCTGGACTGTTTGGTTCTAACTTCGGATTTTTGATCGAAAACACTAGGTCGAACCGACGCCTACTGTTCCCTCTTCCGGAGAACGCGTCCTCACCTATTTCACTCAGGAGAGCATACCTAACGCCAGTCTGGTCCTCCAGACCGACTAGACTTTCCGCCTAGGGTTACCGCCCCCTAGGACCTAGGAATACCACCCCCTAGTGTTTTCTGCCACCTAGGGTTACCACCCCCTAGGACCTAAGGTTGCCCCCCTTAGGATTTTCCATAACGTAGGGTTACCACCCCCTAAGACCTAAGGTTTCCTCCCCTTAGGGTTTTCCTCCACCTAGGGTTACCACCCCCTAGGGTTTTCCATCTGCCTAACCATTGTTAGGACTTTCCTGAAAAGCCTCATTCACACATGTTAGATAACAATTAACCTTAACTTTGAATGCCTTTGCCATTATAAAAACTTGAGTTCGATAGTCAGATGCTTCCCGCACCAACAAGGGGTGTTAGAGGAATCAGGCTCAGTGGCTCTTCTCTTAATCCTACCAACATAAATTGTCACGTCCCTAGGTAGTCCCTGCCAGAGAAAATTTCGGTAGCATCTTCCCTGTATGAGTGATAATCTGAAATTTCCTACAATGCCCTCAGGGCCACATATTCATCGGCCAACACGGTCGGAACAATAACAGTATAAATATAACAAACATCCACGCAATTTATAATGAAAACTACACATAAGCATAGATAAGAAAAACATCGCAAAAACTCCTACTCAACTACACCCATAAAGCACAAAATCAATATCCTACTCAACTACACTCATAAAGCACAAAATCGATATCATCCAAATATAAATCCATCGATAACAAAACATACAAGATCCAAATGTCAAGCTATAAGTCTGAAAAGCAAAGTCTAACACAAAAAGTAAAACTCAAACTGTGCGAACTCGTCGTGATGCGCAATGGTGGGGCACTAGCAATTGGAACTCCTCCGGACAGCCTCAACTTGAAAAGAATAATAACGGGGTGTGAGTCCAACACTCAGCGAATACCTAGTTGACATGCATAGTAAACTATAACAAATAGCCATAACTATGCGTACAGTCTCCTTATATAACATATAGAAAATGCATAATCGAAAGATAAGGAGTAACTCTACTAACCCGAACCTGGGTATAAGGGTATCAAGGCCGTCAAACCCAAAGTATCATAAAACCTATATGTATGTCAAACAATGCATCCATCCAATATGCAACATATAAAGTGCAACAACCACAAGCAATAAATGCAAATAATGCATATGATGCCAATAACATGTCTTGGACACCCCTACTGCCAGTCAGCCATCTCACACACGATGGTGAGACCGAGTGGGTAGGGTTGTGACAACCGTGCACTCAGTCGTCACTGCTCCTGATGAGTGACCGAGTGGACGGGATGCTGTCGGAGTACACCTATCCTCCTACCTCAAACATAGTGAGGGAGCGCAATGCTCTCATCTCCCGGTACGCGATGACGGGGAGGGATCCCTGCCGGCTACCACGCTGCGTCACACTACCCATGAGCGGACCAACGGAGCCAAACAGAGCAACCTGCTACACACACCCTGCCTGAATAAAAACCACTAACCCATGACTGGTTGTGTGTGCAGATCCATGTAACTGGCGATGCGCTCAACAATAATGGAGCTGTCAACCGCTCAGCATGCAATCATGCAAGATGGTGCATGTCACTAAGCCAGGAAATATCCCAATCCTATCCCTCTCCAATAATGTGTACCAAAATATGAGGATCAAATGGTATGATTTGGGTACACATGTCAAGTAGGGTATCTAACCAGTCCAGTATATCATAGAGCATGGCATGTCACTACCTCTATAACATAAAAGTAATAAACAAATAATAAACAATACATGCTCGGAAGTAAATAGTGACATGCCAATGCAGATATAATCATAATTATTACTACTTGTTAAGATCTACTAAACATATCAACAAGACGTATCAAAATAGATAGGTCAAGGTACCCGCCTCCAATAGAAGGTCCAATCTAGTCAAATCCAAAGTCGAGACGCCCGTCTCGAATCAGAGTCCTGCGCCAAACAATATACAAATATTTTATTTATCTAAATTCATAAGAACAGCTAAATAAAACCCCTAGGACTAATTTAGGGTAAAACCCTACACACATAAAATCAATTGGTCAACTAGGGTTAGTTTCCTTAACCCTAGTCAACCCACTATACAATTTGATTTAAGACTAAACTTAAATCAACTTGAACTCTCCCAATATAAACCTAATCAATCTACACAAGTATCAATTATCTAACTACAACACGTAGCCAAATTTTCTACAACATACCTCAAACCCACAGCCCTATTGATTGCTGGAATAGGGGTGCTGCTAGTTGGAATTTCTACCTGAACCAAGAAACACCACTGGAACCAAGATCACCTTTAACAGATCCTCACTGGATGGGATCAAGAGAAGAGATCAAGTAGTGAATCACAAATCAAGCAATATACCTAGAGCCTACCTTACTCCAAGACCTCCACAGCTTCAAGAAAGGAGAAAGCAGTGATCGGCAACAGGAAGAATCCACAGAATAGAACCTCACTCTTCTTCTCCATTCCCGTGACCTTCCAGATCCGGCTAGGGCAAAGATGTGTCGTCGCGATGACTGATCGGAGCCGAGGAAATGGAACCAGGGCACAACGTGGCTAGAGGCTAGGGCAGAGACGCTGTGCGGGTTGCGGCGCCGTTGGGGAGAAGCGGTGTCGGCTGTGGCAACCGAGGGCGACGCGAGAGGGAATGGGAGGCAGCGGCGCTAGGGCACAGGGGAGGCCGACGGCACTTCCGTGCGGCGGCGATGCTGTGCAGAGGCGCTTGGCGTCGCTGGCGGCAGTGGCGTCGCTAGGGTAAATTCGTCGTGAGGGCAGAGGGTGAGGGAGAGGGATCGGAAGGAGGAAAGAACTCGAAGCTTCCTTTGGCTGGCCGTTTTGTAGGCGAGGGGAGGAGCGGATTCGACGCAGCGGCGGCGGCGGTTTGGGAAAGAAAGGAAATGGCAGCGGAGCAGGGGCGCGGGTCGGGGGAAGAAACAACGAAAATGAGGAAAAGAAATGGAAATAGAAAAATAAAAAGAATAATTAGAAAACAAAACTTTTCCTTGATAAAATGGGGTAGCCAAAACAGGCTTTCCCGGGGTCCAGTTTTTATCCCCACAACCTAAGCCATACGAGCTCTAAAAAAATTTCTAAAAAAATTCTAAAAATTCTAGAAAATTCCCTTATTATTATTCGCCCATTTTCGGTATTTGACATTCTCCCCCACTAACAAAAATTTGGTGCCCAAATTTCGTTATCTACCATCAGCAAACACTAACAATAGGTAAAAGAGTATAAATGTCGAACGGTAAATTAAATCACAAACCTCAAGGGAAAAGATGGGGGTATCGAGCTCAGATCGTATCCTCGAGCTCCCAGGTAGCCTCCTCGTCAAAATGATGCTGCCATCGGACTTTCACCAGTCGGATAGTCTTGTCCGCAGCTGACGCTCCTTCTGATCCAGAATCCGTATTGGAACCTCCTCGTAGGTGGCGTCAGGTTGAAGGGGAACAGGGATATCTGTCAACACATGTGTCAGGTCGGGTACGTTTCTCCTCAGTAAATATACGTGGAATACGTCGTGGACGCTTGCCAGGGACAGTGGTAGTGTCAGACGATAAGCTACTGCTCCAATCCTCTCTAGGATCTGGAAAGGGCCAATGTATCGCGGAGCTAGCTTACCTCTGAGGCGAAATCTCATCACCCCTTTTGTGAGTGAAACTCGCAGAAATACATAGTCGCCAGTAGAGAACTCCAGGGGTCTGCGTCTCCGATCAGCATAACTCTTCTGGTGGTCCTGTGCCTCTGACATCCTCCGTCTGATAGTACGGACCAACTCTGCCTCCTGCTGAGCTCTATGAGGTCCCAACAGCTGGGCCTCCCCAACCTCATCCCAGAGGGTGGGTGTCTGACAAGGCCTACCATACAACACTTCAAACGGTGCCATCTGGATAGCTGAATGAAAGCCGTTGTTGTAGGCGAACTCTACCAATGGCAAATGGTCCTCCCAACTGCCTCCGAAATCCAATACACAAGACCTCAGCAAATCCTCTAGAGTCTGAATGGTCCGCTCTGACTGTCCATCTGTCTGTGGATGGAAAGCTGTACTGAAACGGAGTTGAGTGCCCAAAGCCTGCTGCAGACTTTGCCAGAATCGAGATGTGAGTCGGGTGTCTCTATCCGAAATAATAGTCAAAGGGACACCAAGTAATCTGATGATCTCCCGGCAATACAGATCTGCCAATCGATCCAGGGAATCAGTCTTCCGGATCGCTAAGAAGTGCGCGGATTTGGTTAATCGATCAACAACTACCCAAATCGTGTCATGGCCTCGTCGTGTCCTAGGCAAACCCACCACAAAGTCCATGGTAATATGTTCCCATTTCCACTCAGGAATAGGAATCCGCTGAAGCAATCGGGCAGGTCTCTGTGCTCAGCCTTCACCTGCTGACAAACAAGACATCTAGCTACAAATTCCGGGATGTCTTTCTTCATACCGTTCCACCAGTAGGAATGTCTCAAATATCGATACATGCGGGTCCCACCTGGATGGATCGCAAATCGAGAGCGATGAGCCTCCTGAAGTAGCTCCTGTAAGACCGAGTGAGACTGAGGTACGCATAATCTGCCTCGGAAGTATATAATACCCTCCTCATCTCGTGTGAACTCGGTCTGCTGCCCGAAAGCTATCTGGCTGCCAATAAACTGCAATGCTGATCACCGGCCTTGGCCTCTCAGATCCTCGTCCTGATCGACGACTGAGCAACCATGGTAACCAAAATACCCTGCTCTGTCTGTCCCTACTCCTAAAGGCCCAACTCGGAGAAACCCTGAACCAAGTTTGTGATTGAAACTCGGTGGCAAGCCAAAGTCCCTCTGGACTTCCTGCTGAGTGCATCGGCAACCACATTAGCTTTCCCCGAGTGATAGCTAATGGTACAAACATAATCCTTCAGGGACTCCATCCATCTCCTCTGTCGGAGATTAAGTTCCTTCTAAGTGAAAATATATTTGAGACTCTTATGATATGTAAGAATCTCAAAGGTAATACCGTACAGATGATGTCGCCAAATCTTCAAAACAAATATGATGGCGGCTAACTGCAAATCATGTACTGGGTAGTTCTTCTCATGCTCATTCAACTGTCGAGAAGCATAGGAGACTACCCTGCCGTGCTGCATCAAAACAGCGCCCAAACCCTGAAGAGACGTGTAACGACCACCCTTCTTACTACTACTCTCTAAGGATGACCGTTACTTAACTACTACTCTACTCACTAGTGTCACTTATGCTATTATTAGCGACACTTAGATTTATCACGGCCCTAGAGGAATTCCTACCAAAAAATTTTGGCAAAGTCTCCCCTGTACCAGTGACCAAATCAGCAATACAAACAAATAATAAACCATCAGCCACATGCGGCTGGTATATATACTTCACAATAACTAAAAGGAAACTATTATAGCAATAGTAAACAGATAGAACTCTAACGATCAGACATAACAAGCTACAAGTGCGGAATAGACTCAATTACAATCTCAACTTCATCATAGCATTAAGGAGAAAAGAAAAGGAAACTCTAAACAGGTAAGTTTTGACAACTCCTTAGCAAACTCTTGATCTCTCCATAGTCCAGCCATCACACACCTTCATCACCACCACCTTGTCGCCTTCCTTTCATACTTTAGCTTTTCCTTTATCTGCAGTAGGAGGAAAAAGAAATCTATAAGCGAAACGCTTAGTAAGTACTAATCTATCTCACAAAAACTCGAAGTGCATAGAAATAATGCAACAATACTAAAATTGAAATGCTAAAAGAAAAGCTACATGTACTCATCTAATAGCAAAGTACTCATGGTGTACAGAAATAAAACTGAACACTGGAAATAATACTAAAGGAAACTGCTCATGTGTATCTAGTAGTAAAGGACTAAAAATAGGAATCAATACAGCTCATGTTAAACTGATAGCAAAGAAAAACTAAGGAATCTACTCATGTAATTCTAATAGCTAATCATGCTGCTCATCTAATAGGTAAACATGAAAAACTACTCATCTACTAGATAAACATGGTAGAATAAAGAACTAAACTTACTGATTTTTAGAACTATATGAAACTTATTTCATTTGTTCTAAACTTAATCTTTAATACTTTATGATTATGTAAAACTCGTTTTACTTGTTCATAAACTTATACTTATAATACTTCAAAATAATAATCAACTTTTTCTTGGGCCCAGGCTTAGTATCATCTTATGCGCGTTCCCTAATAGGTTGGGGTAGCGAGCCACCAATCCTAAAAGAGCAGACCTTGGTCTACCAGGACCAAGACCTTGGAATTGGACACCTGGATTTGTTTAACGACAACCTTGTGAAGTCGGGTACTAGCCTCTTCTTAAAAGTAAAATACTTATAATCTTAATTACTTCTTCTTTAAATGCCTTGGCATTTTAATAGACACCTTGTGTGCCAAAATCCCTAAAGTCTTGACTTTGAAATTTACTTAAGGCCTTGGCCTTTCTCTTTCTTTTCTTTTTCTTTCTTTTACTTGTTAATACTTCTAAAAGTAATTAATAGGATTCTTATTTTTCCACTAGAGAATACATGGTTGTTCATGCTTGTTAAAATAGCAAATGAAAACTAAAAAAAATCTGCATATATGACTAATAAAAATCTGCACATATGACTAATAAAAATCTGCATTTAAGCTATAAGAAATCTGCATGCCATACTAAACTTAAGTGCCTAAAAATAACATGGTGCAACACTTAAAACCTCATGATCAAGAAAACCAAGAAGCTAACACTACATACTTAAATAAAAGTTGTTCTTGCCTTTTTGAGTAGCAAGGAAAATGCTAACTGCATGCTTAAATAACAAAGGTTATTCATGTTCAGAAACATGGAAATCCAAGGCTAAGATACTAAACTTAAAACTAATCATGTGCATGGAATTAGCAAAGATGAACTAAGCTACAATAAAAAATTCTGCATACAAAGAGATCCAACTACACTAAAATTCTGCACATGATATTCTAATAGCAAGAAAACTAAATTTCCAATGCTACTAAACAAGACTAATCATGTTTATTAAATAGCAAGAAAGCTAACACCATGTTCCTGGATCTAAGGCTGTTCGTGCCCACTACTTAGCACAAAAGAAGGGTGTAACAGGAATGCTGATTATAGGGCCGTTCTTGCCCAATGCAAAGCACAAAAAGGCCTATACAAACTTATTCACAGCTTAAGTTATTATAGAGTAAAGGAAACCTTTTAGCATGCTTTAAACCAAACTGAAACCAAGCAATTATACTTATCCAACAAACACTCCTAGCTGTTCATTTCTGTTTACTTGGCCACAAAGGATTTAAAACTGCCTATCTAAAGGAGTGAACCGGAGCTGTACCAATTCTAATACATAGTAAACCTTAGAGGCTGTTCTTATTCCAAAATCTGTAAATTCCAGCAGATTTCAAAATCTGAAGACTCCAAATTCCAAATTTCTAACTACAAAATTCTAAGCAACCAACCACATGCTAATCAAGCAAACTAACCCTATTTCCCTTCTTTGAAATACACGGCAGCAACATCAAAAACCCCCAATCTCATAACATGCTTCGGATTCAAGAAACTCAAGAAACAAGGAAACGAAACCGAAAGATCGGAGCAACTCCTACCACAGGTGAGTAGTACTTACAATGCTTTCTTGGACTTACAACCGAAGGGCAAAAACTCTAGGGCTTCGGTTAGCTCGGATCTTCAACCTCCCTTGCGCCCACAGACCCTCCTCGACGAGGGAAGCACGGATCCCCAAGGTTCGCCGGAGAGAAACCTTCACCGGCCGTCGAAGGGAGGAAACTAGGGCTTAGGTTCCTTCGTTCGGCAGAAATCGCGCACGCACGAAGAGGAAGAAGAGAATTAGGGTTCGGGGAAAGAAATTAACCCTTTATAACCTAGGTTTTATTTTTGATCCTTACAATAACTTAAATACATCTCGCTTCATACTTGATTAACAAAACACGCGTAGCCTAGTTGGTTGGCTGTGTTCGGTTAAGTCCGGTTCGGCCGGAGGTCTTGGGTTCGAGTCTCAACTTCAACATTTTTTTGGTCAAAACTTCTTTCTTTTCGTAAACTTACTAAACGACCTCCAAAAATTACGTAAAAATACTCTAAAAATTCCTAAAAATCTCTAGAATATTTTAAAAGTATTTCTAATGTTTTTGAAGACATTTAGAACTCGAAATAGGAAAAATTGGGTCGTTACAAGATGCGTCAGTGTAGAGCACGAATCCGTCCTCTCCAGAAGGTAAAACAAAAATCAGAGCCGATACTAATCTCCGCTTCAGCTCCTGGAAGCTGGTCTCGCAATCCTCTGTCCACGTGAACTTCACGCCTTTCCTGGTCAGGCGTGTCAAAGGCATAGCAATCCGGGAGAAACCCTCGACGAATCGTCTGTAATATCCTGCTAGTCCTAGAAAACTACGGATCTTCTGTACTGATTTCGGCTGCTCCCAACTGGTGACAGCCTCGATCTTCTAAGGGTCTACTGAAATACCTATGCTAGAGACCACATGTCCCAGAAAACTGACTGAGGATAGCCAGAATGCACACTTGCTGAACTTCGCGTACAACTGATGTTGTCGAAGAGTCTCCAAAACTATGCGAAGATGTGGTACATGTTCCTCCTCGGAATGCGAGTAGACCAATATGTCATCGATGAAAATGATAACAAACTGATCAAGATACTCTAGAAAGACGCGGTTCATCAGATCCATAAATACCGCTGGCGTATTGGTAAGCCCAAATGGCATTACCAAAAACTCATAATGACCGTACCTGGTACGAAAAGTTGTCTTCTGAATATCAGATTCTCTGACTCTCAGCTGATGACACCCGGATCGCAGATCAATCTTAGAATACACTGATGTACCTCTGAGCTGATCAAACAAATCCTCGATCCTTGGTAAAGGGTACTTATTTCTGATGGTCACTGCGTTCAGCTGCCTGTAATCGATGCACAATCTCAAAGTACCATCCTTTTTCTTGACAAATAATACCGGAGAACCCCACGGAGAACCACTAGGGCGAATGAATCCCCTATCCAATAACTCCTGGAGTTGAACCTTTAGCTCGTCCAACTCTTTCAGTGCCATACGATATGGAGCCTTCGATGCTGGCGCGTTCCCCGGAATCAGCTCAATAGCAAACTCTACTTGCCTTCGGGGAGGCAAACCCGGTAGCTCATTTGGAAATACATCGGGATACTCTCGGACCACCGGAACATCTGAGAGCTGGGAACTACTGTTGTCATTAGTATTAATCATAGACACAAGAAATCCCTGACAGCCATGTGACAGCAGCTTCTGAGCTTGAATCGCCGAAATGATCGATATGCCATCGTCCCTGATGCTAGTGAAATCCCACGAGGGTTGGTTCGGAGGTCGAAAAGTGACCACCCTCGTCTGGAAATCAACAGTGGCATTATATGAAAACGACCAATCCATACCAAGGATAAAGTCGAACTCGACCATTTCCAGCACTAATAAATCAACCATAAGTATCATGTTGCCAAAATCTAAAGGGCAACCTCTGACCTCCTGAGTGATGTCCAATGTATCACCGGACGGTAGGGAGTGTTGGGTTTTTCGGGCCGCGAAAACCGCTTTTTCGCGTCGCGGAAACCCCGAATCACCCTAGCCAACAGATCTCGTGCGAAGAAAAATTTGAAAACATACGAGTACGAGTTACAAAACTTCTAGATCAACATGATGAAGATCTTTACCCTTGTTGCGTGCCTTTTTGCGTATCCCGCTCGTCCTCGGTATGCCGGATCTCGAAGTTATCAATGTAGACAACTCTCTACACGTATCCACACGAACACACTAGGTGGAGGTGACCAAAAACCAAGGTGTGCTAGCACCTATGTGGTTCGGCCAAGGAAGGAGGAGAGGGAGAGCTTGAGAGGAAGAAGATGGAATAATTCCAATTGAATGAAAAATGAATCCATTTCATTCAAAAATGTGGCCGGCCACTTCTTCATGTGTAACCCCAAATTAATTGCATTAATTGCAATTAATGTGAAGCCATTACCCCAAATTAATTGCATTAATTGCAATTAATGTGAAGCCATTAAAAAGAATGGCTTTGTAACTTCCATGAGGTGGCACCCATGATGATGTGGAGTAACATCATTGGTCCACATCAATGCCAACTCACCAATGAGGTGGCATAAAGTCAAGTCAAACTTGACTTTTAATCTTCCTCTCAAGTCAAGTCAAACTTGACCAAATCTCTTCCATGGTTGATCTAATCTAACCATTTGATTCAAGCCAATTTAATATATAATGAATCTAATTCATTAAATTAAATTGATTCAATGAGTCATAATCTAAATTAGACTCATTGAACACATGAATAAACTTGAGTCCAGCTCAAGTTAGCCCAATTAGGATTACTCTTAATCTAATTTGATTCATCAAATGAATCTAATCCTCTTGGTTCATCATATGAACCTAATCTCCATCCAATTGTCCTTAGTGTGTGACCCTATAGGTTCTTGTAACGTTGGCAATGCCCTAAACCCATTTAGGAGCATAAGTAATGAGTGATATCTAGCAACACATCATTACTACCCAAGTTACAAGAATGTCGAGATCCGACATCACCTTGTGACTACTAATTGTGACTCCTCACAAAATATGACAAGTGTCCTTCTATCCTAGACATCTAGATTGATCAATGTGAGGCATAGACCGTGTCATCCTCTGACCAATCTAAATCTTGAACTCCAAGTAGACTCACTAAATCAAATGAGCTCAATATACTATATTGACTCATTTGGGCATGGCCATGCACTTCGTGGTCTCACTCTATCAAGAATACCGATGTCTCTCTCGTCATATAGGAGGGATAGATCCCATCTACATCACTCACATCCCTCTGCATAATTTGTTATATACCCAGTAATCGCCTTTATAGTCCACCCAGTTACGGGTGGCGTTTGACGAAACCAAAGTACATAACTCCTTATGTAGGGATCTATTGTGACTTCAGGTCTAAGGACTAGTAGTCATACTAATAGCCACATGAGAAAGTATATGACACTCATATAACGATCCATGATACTTTCTCATGGCGGGTCATTAAGTATACATTCTCTAATGTATACCCATGTGTCAACTTGATATCTCTATATCCATGACTTGTGAGATCAAGTCATCGAGTTGACCTACATGCTAGTCTTATTGCATTAACATTGTCCCTGAATGTTAATACTCGACTAGGAATGATTAAGAGTAGTGTTCCCTATATCATCTCACTATCGGTTCAACTAACCGATTGATATAGGTGAGAACCGTCTACTCAAGGACATTATTATACTTAGTTTATTTGGCACCAATACAAGTAAGTATAATAACCAAAATCCAAATGCCTTTATTTATATAGAATATGATACAATAAGTCCAAAATACAATCATCAAATAATTGGCTCTAGGGCTCTAGCTAACAATCTCTCACTAGCACTAGTGCCAATCAGTGTAGGATCTAAGCCCAAATGACCTAGTGTGACCATCATGCTTCTTCTGTGCCAAAGCCTTGGTCAAGGGATCTGCGATGTTAGCCTCTGTAGGTACTCTGCAAATCTTCACATCTCCTCTCTCGATGATCTCTCGAATGAGATGGAAGCGCCGTAGTATGTGTTTGGTCCGCTGGTGTGAGCGAGGTTCCTTTGCCTGTGCTATAGCTCCATTGTTTTCACAATAGAGCTCAATAGGGTCAGCAATGCTAGGAACCACCCAAGTTCAGTGATGAACTTGCGAATCCAAACTTCCTCCTTTGCTGCCTCTGATGCAGCAATATACTCGGCCTCTGTCGTAGAATCTGCTACTGTGTCTTGCTTCGAACTCTTCTAGCTCACAGTACCACCATTAATGCAAAATACGAACCCCGACTGTGATCTATAGTCATCCTGGTCGGTCTGGAAGCTAGCATCACTGTAACCCTTTACAGCTAGCTCATCATTGCCTCCATATATCAAGAAATATTCTTTAGTCCTTCTTAAGTACTTAAGAATATTCTTGACCGCTATCCAGTGACTTTCACCTGGATCTGACTGGTATCTGCTCGTCATGCTAAAAGCATACGAGACATCAGGTAGAGTACATAGCATGACGTACATAATCGATCCTATGGCTGAGGCATAAGGAATCTGATCCATGCGGTCTCTCTCCTCTTTAGAAGAGGGACCTTGAGTCTTCGAAAGACTCACGCCATGTGACATCGGCAGAAATCCCTTCTTGGAGTTCTGCATGGCAAACCGAAGGAGTACCTTGTCAATGTATGTACTCTGACATAGGCCAAGCAATCTCTTAGATCTATCTCTATAGATCTATATCCCTAGAATACGGGATGCCTCACCTAAGTCCTTCATTGAGAAGCAACTCCCTAGCCAGGTCTTGACAGACTGAAGCATAGGGATGCCCTTCCCAATGAGTAGTATGTCATCCACATACAATATGAGGAAGACAACTATATCCCCTACAACCTTCTTGTAGACACAAGGCTCATCTTCGTTCTTGATGAAACCAAACTGTTTGATTGCATCATCGAATCGAAGATTCCAGCTCCAAGAAGCTTGCTTTAGTCCATAAATGGACCTATGCAGCTTGCATACTCTGCTAGTATGCTGTGGATCTACAAAACCCTCAGGTTGTGTCATGTACACATCCTCGAGCAGGTTTCCATTCAGAAACGCGGTTTTGACATCCATCTGCCATATCTCATAGTCATGGTAGGCTGCAATAGCAAGCATGATCCGAATGGACTTAAACATCGCTACTGGAGAAAAGGTCTCATCATAGTCAATACCATGAATCTGCTTGAAACCTTTAGCTACCAAGTGACCCTTATAAATAAGTCCATCCATGTCAGTCTTTCTCTTAAAGACCCACTTGCACCCTATGGGTTTTACCCCTTCAGGTGGATCAACCAAAGTCCAAACTTGGTTGGTGTACATGGATTCCATCTCGGATCTCATGGCCTCTAGCCATTTCTCGGAATCTGGTCTCATCACAGCTTCCTGATAGGTGGTAGTCTCATCCTCTATGAGCACAATGTCATCATGGTCAGACAAGAGAAATGAGTATCTCTCAGGCCGACGACGTACCCTATCAAACCTGCGAAGAGGTATGTCTACATGAACTGGTTGTTGTTCCTCAACTCCTTGTGGAACAACATCATCCACAACACTTTGTGGTTCCAGTTCAATTTCCATCGAGGCATCAGTGCTATTGTTCGCATCTTGAACTTCTTCAAGATCGAACGCGCTCCCACTAGTCTTTCTAGAAACAAAGTCCCTTTCTAGAAAGACCCCAGTCTTTGCCACAACTACCTTGTGCTGACTGGAAATATAGAAGTAATATCCCTTAGTTTCCTTGGGATATCCAATAAAATAGCACTTGTCGGATTTGGGTCCTAACTTGTCTGAGACTTGACGTCGAACGTAAGCCTCACAACCCCAAATCCTCATGAAAGACACCTGGGCATCTCTCCCAGTCCATATCCTATATGGTGTCTTTATCATGGCCTTGGATGGAACTTGGTTGAGTATAAAAGCTACCATGTCTAGAGCATAGCCCCAAAGGAATGTCGAAAGATCTGTGTGACAGATCATAGACCGTACCATATCTAATAAGGTACGATTCCTCCTTTCGGACACACCATTCCACTGTGGTGTTCCAGGAGGAGTGAGTTGGGATAGAATCCCACACTCAGCTAGGTAGTCACGAAACTCATGGCTAAGGTATTCTCCACCTCGATCTGATCGAAGTATCTTAATACTCTTGCCAAGCTGGTTCTGTACTTCATTCTTGAATTCTTTGAACCTTTCAAAGGATTCTGACTTATATGTCATCAAGTACACATAACCATATCTACTGAAATCATCAGTAAATGTGATGAAGTACCTATAACCGCCTCTAGCAGCGACATTGAAAGGGGCACATACATCACTATGTATGAGTCCTAACAAATCAGTCGCTCTCTCGCTATGCCCACTGAAGGGAGTCTTGGTCATCTTGCCTCGTAGGCATGACTTGCATACCTCATATGATTCTAAATCAAATTAGTCCAGCAAACCATCCTTATGGAGCTGGGATAAGCACTTGTCATTTATATGACCTAAGCGACAGTGCCAGAGATAGGTTTGGTTCAGGTCATTTGACTTGAACCTCGTGGTATTTATGTTATAGATAGGGCTCTCAAAGTCTAGAAAATAGAGTCCGTTTATCAGAGGTGCACTACAATAGAACATATCGTTTAAATAGACGGAACAACATTTGTTCTTTATTATAAACGAGAATCCTTTCTTGTCTAAACAAGAAACTGAAATTATGTTCTTAGTCAAGGTAGGCACATAACAACAATCATCTAATTCTAGTACAAGCCCAGAGGGAAGAGATAGATGATAAGTTCCTACAGCAATAGCAGCAACTCGTGCTCCATTGCCTACTCGTAGGTCTATCTCACCCTTCGTCAATGCCCTGCTATTCGTCAGCGCTTGTACATTAGTACAAATGTGCGAAGCACATCCGGTATCTAATACCCACGATGAAGAAATAGAGAGGTTGACTTCTATAACATGTATACCTGAAGTAGAAATCTTATTTCTCTTCTTCTTAAGATCTTCCAGGTATTCTTTGGAGTTCCTCTTCCAGTGCCTTGCTTGTCCTTGATATAGGTGACAAAGATGTTCAACCATATCGTAAGCACCCATCAACTCATGTTGCTTCTGAAGCTCAGAGTTCATGGTCGCGAGCATAAGACAAGACACATCTAATGCGTCATCTTGATGCTTCTTCTAAGCATCTTGGTCTGCTCGCGTGGCAGTGGTAGGAGGAGCCTCCGGAATGGGCTGCTCCAGAACGTACAATTTACGTTCTTGGGTGAGAACTATTCTCAGGTTCCTGTACCAGTCCAGGAAATTTGCTCCATTGAGCTTTTCCTTCTCGAGGACAGATCGCAGGGAGAATGTATTCGTATTCGACGTCATGGAAATTCTACAACAGAAATAAATGCAGAAATAAGTATCATATTCATAATCATTTAATTAGGCCTTTAACTAAATGATGCTCCCACTGAATTCTATAATTCATGTGGGACAAGATCCACATCATACTAACCCTTGAGTTAGCTTTGGCTAATACGCCCAAGACTTAGTATGATCGGTAGGTAACGATTACCAATTACATCTCTATGCAACTCTTGTTTATAGAATCAAAATCCGTATTTATATTAAAACTCGAGTTAGCTTTGGCTAATACGCCCGAGAGTTAATATATATGTGATTTTGACCTAACTTTCCAACCGTTGGAAGAATGTCTATAGTTATACTCGATCCAACCGAGTTAACTAGGAATACTCAATCTAATTGAGTTGTACTCACCCATGAGTTGATAGGCGGGACCAAGATTGTCCCTCCGTACCCTACCAAGATAGTATGTGTTGCTCTGCTTTGGCATATTCAACAACTACATGCGATCGAGGTAGTGGTAGGTATCACGGCATGGTTGGCATTACGAGTTGACGTGATTTAGATCTAATCTAAATGATGATGCGTATCAAATACTTGATTTAGATCTAATCTAATCGTGGGGTGCATCATGTGCACGATTTAGATCTAATCTAATCGCTATGTACTAATTAATTACTTAATTAAACATGCATCACATACACAAGTAATTAATTAAATTTTGTGATTATGTCATGGCCCCTACTACGATCTTCTCAAGCCAATGAGAAGATCGGATGGTCAACCTAAGGTCAACTTCTCAAGCGCCTTCCTTTTGACCACCTTGTGCTGCTCGCGCCTTCCTCGTAACTCCGTCTTGAGTGGACCTTCCACCGCTCCAATTTTGTACATTACAATTTTGAAACTCGAGTTACATTCGAGTCTAAATCTAATTTACAACAAGAATATAATCAAGGAAGGCACGATGCGCAGGTCGCGAATAAAAATAAAATAAAATAAAATACAGCACACACATCACATAACGACACGCAGGTCGTATTATGAATTACAACACATTTCCAAATCTAATTTGGGTCGTTTGGGCCATGACTATCACAAAATTAATATATAATTCAAAATTATATATTTCTGTAATTTTTCATAATTTTACAGATTTTATGAGTAAATTTTTCCCGGCGATCCCGATTAGCGATTTCGGACGCAATCGCGGAGCAAATCCCCTTGCGGGGTTAGGGGCAGTACCCCTACCCGCGATCTAACCATCGCGAGTTGCTCCTAAACGATCCAAGAGCGCCTTATCCCGCTGTCCCAAAAAGATTTGGGTCGAAACGATGCCATTTCGGAAAAAACTTCTCGGTAGTCGAAGCCTACAAGTGTATAAACACTTGTGCTTCGCTTCTACGAGAAAAATTACTCTTAAAACTATAAAAACCATAAATTTACATAAATGTACAGAAGCTTTAATTTTTCATAAAAATCAAATTAAACTCGTACAAGCTTCGCACGTGGCTCTGATACCGCTGTAGGGTTTTTCGGGCCGCGAAAACCGCTTTTTCGCGTCGCGGAAACCCCGAATCACCCTAACCAACGGATCTCGTGCAAAGAAAAATTCGAAAACATACGAGTACGAGTTACAAAACTTCTAGATCTACATGATGATGATCTTTACCCTTGTTGCGTGCCTTTTTGCGTATCCTACTCGTCCTCGGTACGCCGGATCTCGAAGTTGTCAATCTAGACAACTCTCTACACGTATCCACACGAACACACTAGGTGGAGGTGACCAAAAACCAAGGTGTTCTAGCACCTATGTGGTTCGGCCAAGGAAGGAGGAGAAGGAGAGCTTGAGAGGAAGAAGATGGAATAATTGCAATTGAATGAAAAATGAATTCATTTCATTCAAAAATGTGGCCGGCCACTTCTCCATGTGTAACCCCAAATTAATTGCATTAATTGCAATTAATGTGAAGCCATTAACCCAAATTAATTGCATTAATTGCAATTAATGTGAAGCCATTAAAGAGAATGGCTTTGTAACTTCCATGAGGTGGCACCCATGATGATGTGGAGTAATATCATTGGTCCACATCAATGTCAACTCACCAATGAGGTGGCATAAAGTCAAGTCAAACTTGACTTTTAATCTTCCTCTCAAGTCAAATCAAACTTGACCAAATCTCTTCCATGGTTGATCTAATCTAACCATTTGATTCAAGCCAATTTAATATATAATGAATCTAATTCATTAAATTAAATTGATTCAATGAGTCATAATCTAAATTAGACTCATTGAACACATGAATCAACTTGAGTCCAACTCAAGTTAGCCCAATTAGGATTACTCATAATCCAATTTGATTCATCAAATGAATCTAATCCTCTTGGTTCATCATATGAACCTAATCTCCATCTAATTGTCCTTAGTGTGTGACCCTATAGGTTCTCGTAA
The DNA here is from genome assembly GCF_018446385.1 of Zingiber officinale. Classification (NCBI taxonomy): domain Eukaryota; kingdom Viridiplantae; phylum Streptophyta; class Magnoliopsida; order Zingiberales; family Zingiberaceae; genus Zingiber; species Zingiber officinale. Next base: position 47,681,870 of record NC_055986.1, read on the forward strand.
TGTTGGCAATGCCCTAAACCCATTTAGGAGCATAAGTAATGTGCGGTATCTAGCAACACATCATTACTACCCAAGTTACAAGAATGTCGAGATCCGACATCACCTTGTGACTACTAATTATGACTCCTCACAAAATATGACAAGTGTCCTTCTATCCTAGACATCTAGATTGATCAATGTGAGGCATAGACCGTGTCATCCTCTGACCAATCTAAATCTTGAACTCCAAGTAGACTCACTAAATCAAATGAGCTCAATATCCTATATTGACTCATTTGGGCATGGCCATTCACTTCGTGGTCTCACTCTATCAAGAATACCGATGTCTCTCCCGTCATATAGGAGGGATAGATCACATCTACATCACTCACATCTCTCTGCATAATTTGTTATATACCCAGTAATCGCCTTTATAGTCCACCCAGTTACGGGTGACGTTTGACGAAACCAAAGTACATAACTCCTTATATAGGGATCTATGGTGACATCAGGTCTAAGGACTAGTAGTCATACTTATAGCCACATGAGAAAGTATATGACACTCATATAACGATCCATGATACTTTCTCATGGCGGGTCATTCAGTATACATTCTCTAATTTATACCCATGTGTCAACTTGATATCTCTATATCCATGACTTGTGAGATCAAGTCATCGAGTTGATCTACATGCTAGTCTTATTGCATTAACATTGTCCCTGAATGTTAATACTCGACTAGGAATGATTAAGAGTAGTGTTCCCTATATCATCTCACTATCGGTTCAACTAACCGATTGATATAGGTGAGAACCGTCTACTCAAGGACATTATTATACTTAGTTTATTTGGCACCAATACAAGTTAGTATAATAACCAAAATCCAAATGCCTTTATTTATATAGAATATGATACAATAAGTCCAAAATACAATCATCAAATGATTGGCTCTAGGGCTCTAGCTAACAGGGAGACGGTCAGTCGTTGTGGTCTAAGAGTAGGTAGTCTACCTATGTCCTTCATAAAAGCACGGGAAATAAAAGAATACGAGCTACCAATATCTATCAGCATATCAGCGGATAATGCATAAAGTAAAACCATACCGCGGAAAATGGATCCGTCGGCCCGCTGTGCATCCTCTCTGGTTACCGCATGAATATGTCCAGTCTCTGGCGGTGGAGGAGGTGGTAGTGCTGCCAAAGGCTACGGTGCCTGAGTCTGAGCCTGCCACTGTGACGGTGTCGGGTACTGAGCCAGAGATGGATAGGTAGACTGAGATTGATACTGGACCGGCGGCTGGGGCTGTGACTGGTACTGGACCAGTGGCTGTGGCTGCATCTGATACTGCCCCTGAGTCAGATACTGTGGTCCCGAAACATAACTCTGTGGTGCTGTGTGGGTACTAGGGTACTCCTGTCCGAGCATGCCAAATGCAGCTGCTGCTGGGGGAGCTGTCCTCTGCTGACGATGCAAAGTTTGGGCTCTGTGCCCGCCTCGCAGAGTCCCTGTTTGACTAAGCTGAACTCCATGACCAGACACTCCGGAAGCCATATGCTGAGCCTTCAGCGAACAATCTCGGCTCAGGTGCCCGGGCAATTTGCAATAATAGCAAACTGACTGTCCCAGGGAGCAAGCGGTGGTGACGTGGTCTCTGGATCCTCATCTGGTGCAGTGGATGTCGCTGGTGGGTTGTTTCCGGTTCTGTTGAGAAGACCGGGAATGTCTTGATGAAGATCGCCCTGACTTCTGAGGCTGACTAGAAGCCCCAGAAGTACCCTGACCTGGCTGACTGCGACCACTCTACTGCCGTCCGGTCGCCTGTGCCTGCTGGATCTGTCCTGATGTCTGACCCATCTGCTTCCTTTTCCTGTCTGGAAACGCTCTCTACTGAGCTGATTCTATCATCAGGGCTCTATCTAGTGTCTCAATGTAGGATGAACTCCCAAAACCAGCAAGCTTTACTTGCAGATGTCCATCTAGTCCCTAAATAAACTGATGCATACGGGAACTGTCCTCAGCCACTAATTCTGGACAGAATTTGGCCAACCGGTTAAACTCAGCATTATACTCTGTCACCGAATGGTTGTTCTGTCGCAGACTCAGAAAATCCTACCGACGAGCCATTTGATATGAACGTGAGAAGTAACGGCTCTCAAAAGAGTATCTGAATCTGGCCCAGGTGATGTTCTGCTCGCCAATGATGGATCGTTGCATAACCCACCAAGTGTCGGCCTCATCTCGTAAATGGAAAGCAGCCAGCCCTGCTTTCTCCTACTCGAAGCAAGCAAAGTAGAAGAAGGTCCGCTCCATGGTCTCTATCCAGGACTGAGCCACACTTGGATCAAGCTCTCCTCGGAAGAGTGTGAATCGACTCTTCATCGATTGTGCCAATGCTGGGATCCTAGCTCGTGTCGTGACTATATCAGTGAGGGGAGTAGGGACCGACGCGAAAACTGGCAAAACCACGGGAGCTGACACTACAGGTGGTACCGCTAGATAGACCGGGGTTGGTATCCCAGGTGCTGCCGCATAAGCTGGGGCAGGTGCCGCTGGTGGCACTATAATTACGATAGGGGTAGGTATAGTGGGGGCAACCGAGGTAGGTACCTCTAAAGGAGCCATCAGCGCACCCGCATCACCTTGAGTCTGTCCCTGACCGACAAGCTCAAACCCAGTAGGGATCTCTGGAGAGTCCGCTGCCAGAGATTCCAAAGTCCTCTTACGTGGCCATCCAGCACCATATCTCGGCACAAAAGCACGTGCACCTCGCCTCATATATGTTGAATTATAACACAGATATTACTACAAGTATCAACTATAAAATTAAACATCATACCTATTTGCTGTCTAGAGATGTTCCGTCGCTGTCCAATCCCCCTTTTATGACCTCGAAACTCCGAACGAGAAAATCATCAGAAATCCGTACAAATCCGAAACGGAATTCCTAAACATGAACATAACCAAAATCCGTAAAAATTTGAAAATACCCAGTTTGACTCGTAAACCTGGCTCTGATACCAAAAATTGTCATGCCCCTAGGTAGTCCCCGCCAGAGAAAATTTCGGCAGCATCTCCCCTGTACGAGTGACAATCTGAAATTTCCTACAATGCCCTCAGGGCCACATATTCTGTTGGTTGCTACTCGGAAAGCCTAGAGGTTCCACTGTACAAAAATTTTGTACAAAGGTCTGAACCTTTTCCTAGCTACCATGTGTTCTTTTAAATTAAATTTTGGATCGCCTGCAGAACTTAACACGTTTGATCCAAAACTTAATCTATTTGTTCTTTTAGGTTTTGACTTGGATCTCCTGCGGAACTTAACACGTTCGACCCAAATCACCTTAAGTTATTAATTTCATTAAATATTAATTTCCATAATTGGTTCCCAGTACTGACGTGGCGAGGCACATGGCCTTCTTGGATATGGGAGCAACCACCACCGACTAGACAAAACCTTTTATAGAAATCTAATATTTAATTTCCTAAAATAACTTTAGGTTAACCGAAAAGAACAATCAAATCACAAGGAAAAATAAAACAAAAGAACACAACTTCGAAAAACATATTCGAAATACTAGAATCGTAAGCCTCTTGTATTTGGTATTATTTCCAAAAATAACTAGTATGATGCGGAAAGGAAAAAAAAATACTAGTTATACCTTTTAGAAAGACCTCTTGATCTTCTACCGTATTCCTCTTCTAACCTCGGACGTTGTGTGGGCAACGATCTTCCGAGATGAGAATCCACCAAAGCACCTTCTTCTCCTTTCTTCAAGTTTCGGCCAAGCACAAAGCTTCCAAAAGATGAAGATCTTTTTCCACCAACCAAGCTCCAAGGGATACAAGCTTTGTCTCCTTCTTCTTCTTCTTCTCCAAGTAGTATCCGGCCACCACAAGAGCTCCAAGCCAATAGAGAAGGTTCGGCCACCACCAAGAGGAAGAGAGGAAGAGAGGTTGGCCGGCCACAACACCAAGGAAAAGAGAAAGAAAAATAGAATAGAGTCGTTCGCTTTGAAGTCTCCTCTACCCCCTCTTTTATAATCCTTGATCCTGGCGAATAAGGAAAATTTAATAAAAATTTCCTTAATTCTTTTTCCATTGAAAAGGAAAAATTATTTAATTAAAAACAATTTTCTTTCTCAATTCTATTTGGCCGGCCACACCAAAGCTACAAACAAGGAGAGTTTTAATTAATTAAAACTTCCTAATTTGTCTCCAGAAATTTATAAAATTTCTCCAATAATTTAATCCCTTCATGATTGGTTTAAAAAGGAAATTTAATAAATTAAAATCTTTCTTTTAAACATGTGGATAAAAAGAAAATTATCTCTAAAAATTAAAATCTCTTTTAATCTACAAATAAGGAAAGATATCAAATCTTTTCTCAATCTTTTGTAGAAACTAATAAAAGAGAATTATTAATTTTTAAACTTTCTTTTAAATCATAAACATGGTTAAAAGGAAAGTTTTCTTAAAATTTAAAATCCTCCTTTAATCAACAAATAAGGAAAGATTTCAAATTTTAAACTCTCTTTTAAACATGTAGATGATTTACAAATAAGGAAAGTTTTTACCAAAAATTAAAACAATCCTTTTAATCTACAAATAAGGAAAGAGATTAATCTCTTCTCTTAATCTTTTGTAGAAAGTTATAAAAGGAAATTTTTAATTTTTAAACTCTCTTTTAAAATCATGATATCCACATAAGAAATAATTTTAATAAAAATCCTTTTTAATATTCTAGTGGCCGGCCACCTAAGCTTGGGACCCAAGCTTTGGCCGGCCACCTACATGACTCATCCACTTGATCTTGGCCGACCCTAGCTTGGGTTCCAAGCTAGCTTGGCCGCCCCCATTGGATGGGTAAGAAGGTGGGTATGCGGTGGGTATAAATCTCTATATACTAGAGGCTACGATAGGGACCGAGAGGAGGAATTGGTTTTGGTCTCCCGATGAAATTAAGCATCCCGTGTTCGCCCCGAACACACAACTTAATTTCATCAATAATAATTCATTCCACTAAAGAACTATTATTGAACTACCGCACCAATCCCAAATTACATTTGGGCTCCTTCTTATTATGAGCGTGTTAGTCTCCCCGTGTTTAAGATATCGAATGTCCACTAATTAAGTGAGTTCGACAACTCATTTAATTAATATTTAAGTCCAAGAGTAGTACCACTCAACCTTATTATCATGTCGGACTAAGTCCACCTGCAGGGTTTAACATGACAATCCTTATGAGCTCCTCTTGAGGACATTATCAACCTAGTATCTCTAGGACACAGTTTCCTTCTATAATCAACAACACACACTATAAGTGATATCATTTCCCAACTTATCGGGTTTATTGATTTATCGAACTAAATCTCACCCATTGATAAATTAAAGAAATAAATATCAAATATATGTGCTTGTTATTATATTAGGATTAAGAGCACACACTTCCATAATAACTGAGGTATTTATTCTTTTATAAAGTCAGTATAAAAGGAACGACCTCAAATGGTTCTACTCAATACACTCTAAGTGTACTAGTGTAATCATATAGTTAAGATAAACTAATACCTAATTACACTACGACCTTCCAATGGTTTGTTCCTTTCCATCTTGGTCGTGAGCTACTGTTTATAATTTATAAGGAACCGATAACATGATCTTCTGTATGTGACACCACACACCATGTTATCTACAATATAAATTAATTGAGCAACTACATTTATCATAAATGTAGACATTTGACCAATGCGATTCTTATTTCTAGATTAATGTTTATACCAAAAGCTAGGCTTTTAGTATACACTCTAACAATCTCCCACTTATACTAAAAGACTAAGCTGCCATATCTGCTGCCATACATCTGATTCCCAACCCTTCAACATGTCCATCAAAAGCTCTTGCCTTAAGGACCTTAGTGAAAAGATCTATAGGTCATCACCTGATGCAATCTAGGCAGCAACAACTTCTCCTCGTTTATACGATTTCTCGTATTGGGTGGTACTTGCGCTCTATTGTGTTTACTTGCCTTATAGACTTATGGTTTCTTCGAGTTTGATACTGCACCAACATTATTACATTAAATTGTAACAATCTTTGGACAAACCAGAAATCATATCTAAGTCTATCTTGAGGTTATTGAGTCATTCAGCTTTTATGGCTACCTCAGAGGCTTGCCATATACTAAGCTTCTATGGTGGAGTCCAGAAAAACACCTATGCTTATCACTCTTCCATAGTTATGACTATACCTCCTAAAGTAATCACAAAACCCCGAGGTTGACTTATTATTATCCCTATCCGATTGGAAGCCAAAATCCATGCAACCCACTAGGACCAAATTAACTGCCTTGTAAGCTAGCATATAATCTCTAGCGCCTCTAAGGTACTTTAATATATGCTTTACTGCAGTCCAATGTCCTTGTCAAGGGTTACTTTGATATCTGCTAACTATGCCCTTGGCAAAACAAATTTCAGATCTCGTGCATAGCATACATTAGGTTGTCTAACTGCCGAAGCATAAAGAACTGCCTACATGTCCTCAATCTCCTTTAATGTCATTGGAGACATCTCTTTAGATAAAGACACTCCATGCTTAAAAGGTAAGAAACCTTTTGAGGAGTTTTGCATGCTTAAAACGAGCAAGGATTTTTCCGATGTATCAAGCTTGGAATAAATATATATTTTTTCTTGTGATCCCTTATTACTTTGATCTTAAAAATATATACATTCTCCCAAGTCCTTTATATCGAATTATTTGGACAACCATACCCCTACTTCTGACAACATTTTGATATTGTTTCCAACTACCAAAAATGTTATCTACGTATAGTACAAGAAATACCACCACGTTTCCATCACATCTTTTGTATACACAAAACTTTATCCGTTTACTCAATAAATCCATAGGTGTGGATTACTTTGATAAACTGGATGTTCCAAGACCTTGAAGCTTTGTATCAGTCCATAGACTGATTGAGCTTGCACACAAGATGCTCTTAGCACTTTGCAATGAACCCTTCTGGTTGCTTTATATGGATGCTTTCTTCAAGACTTCCATTAAGGAGTGCTGTCTTGACATCCACTTGCCAAATAGATAAAAGAATCCGGATAGACTTAAGCATGACTACCAGTGAAAAAGGTTTCCTTTTTCATTAAGCCTTGCTTTGAAGGTTTCTACCTTCCTGTCTATCCTTCTTTTTCTATTATAGACCTTTTACACCCAAAGGCTTTTACACCACTTGGTGGTTCTACAAGCTTCCAGATTTTATTAGAATACATATATTCTAATTCTATTATTCATTACTCTTTGCCAAGATGCTTCATATTTATCTTGGAGTGCTTCATATGTCCGGAGATCAGGTTCATGTCCTTCAGGGATCGAGTTCAAAAACTCTCCCAAAACATGAATCTTTTAAGGTTGCTTAACAACCCTCCCACTACGACAAGGCATTTTCTGCAATTGTGTATCATTTGTGATACGTGTTGCAGTTTTCTTGTGGTATCTCATCTTGTACTGTTGGTACTAGATTAGACATGTCTTTTATTATTTTCTTAAGAACAAATTTACTTATGAGCACGTGGTTCATTATATAGTCCTTTTCTAAAAATCAGTCATTGATGTTATCAATGACCTTCTGATTTTTAAGACTATAAACCTACTTTTGTTTATCTAGGATAACTTACAAACAAGTGAACTCCTATCCAACTTATCATTATCTCTCTTTAACATATATGCTGGATTACCTGAATCCGAATATGCTTCAAAATAGGCTTACGCCTATTCAGCAATTCTATATGAGTAGAGAGTTATGACTTGGAAGGCACTATGTTCACTTTCATTTTCAGAGTTTATCCTTAAAACAAATTTGGTAATTTTCTTAATAACTCATCATCTATCTAATTATTCCATAAGAGTTCTTTTCCTTCTTTCTACTACACCATTCTGTTGGGATGTACCAGATGCAGTTAGTTAGGATTGAAATCCAACTTCTGATAAGTGACTCCTAAAATCTCTCAAGAGGTACTTGCCACTACGATCTTCCATAGTGACTTTGTACTTTATTCCTCCGCATCAACCTTGTACTCTTTGAACTAATCAAAGTACTTAGTCTTGCGGTACATTAAGTAAATTTATTTGTACCTTGAATAGTTGTCTATAAATTAGACAAAATATTCAATACTACCTCTTGTCTGGATAATCATAGGATCACACAAATCAGAATGAGCCGATTTCAACATATCTTTGACTCTATACCCCTTGGACTTAAAAGCTTCTTGGTTATTTTCCTTCCAAGTAAGACTCGCAGGTTGGAAAGATTTCCACTACCAATGAACCCAAAAGTTCATCAGCTACCAATGAATCCTACTCAAGTATAACCTAGCTTTAGATGCCAAAGATATAATTGGTTCAATTCCGAAGGTTGCTTTCTCTTAAAATTAGAAGATGTGTTACTAATTTCCATTTGTTGCATCGTGGGAGTTATTGGATTATAAATTGTCAACCATCATACCAGAATAGATAACTTCCCTATTTTTCTTGATAACAACTTTGTTATCAAAATAGACACAATATCTATAATAGTTTAGAAACTGAAATCATGTTCTTTCTAAACTTGGTACGTAAAGACAATTACTTAAAATCCATATTTTATTCTTATCAAAGGATAAACATCTCCCACTGCAACAGCTACCACTTTTACAGTAGTACCCATGTGGACGGTGATTTACCATTCATTTAGTTGTTGGGTTTCCTGGAACCCTGCAATGAATTGCAGACATGATTAATGTCATCTTGTATCTACACTCCAGGTTCTGGTAGATAACACCACTAGACATGTTTCAACTAATGAATTAAATACACCTAAATTGTTCTTAGTTCTTTAGAAGACAGTCTACCTTAATGTCCAAGTCCTATTTCCAATCATTACAATTGGGACTACTAAGTCTTTTCTATAGTATGACTACTGGGGATTGACAAACATCATAAATCCTAAGAATCACAAAAATATTTGGTCAAGATCAATTCTTTAAAATCCCCATGAATTTTGTATGCCACGATAGTGTGGACGTATACAAAATCAAAGAGGAGATTTTATCCATTAATTTTATTATCTCATCAACTTTACTTTATGACGAATAAAATTAATAGTTGATCTGTCTTTGATCAAATATTTGGTCAAAAACTTTTTGAATTTAAAATAAAATATTGATTCCTCAAACAATATTATTTAAATTCACCAACACCTCAAACACCGTGAATTTTGCATGCCACGTTAGTGTGGACGTTTACAAATTCAACATTTGTAAAAGGAGGGTTTTACCCATTAACTATCTTGTCAACGTATCTTTATGACAAATAAAATTATCTCAAACACCGTTAATTTTGTATGTCACGTTAGTGTGGACGTATACAAAATCAATCATTTGTAAGAGGGGTTTTAACCCTTTAATTTTATTATCTTGTCAACCTAGTTTTATGACAAATTAATAGTTGGTTTCATTTGGTCACACAAATAATAGCAGTGACTCCGATGGGGAGGATACTATTAGATATGTCTAAGTGTATACCATTACTTGACACTAAGTCCATTAATAAGATTATGCCCCTTCCGTTGGGGAAGATCACACGCTCTTAATTAACTTCCTATAGTCATCCAAAAATGGAAGTCTGTTCTAGTGATCCACAAACAAGCTCATCCGTTATGGAGGAAGGCACTCAGAGCCAACGCGCAAGCTTGTTTGCATCACTTACAAACCAGTAATGGAGACCATGGGATTTATTTAAAAATCCCTCTCCCACTTAGTTATTTATAAACGAGGAATTTTAACTATGCTAGCCTACTAGTCATGTATACTAACATGCACACACAACACAATATAAAAGCAATAAATAGAAAATCTAATTTTCAACTATTATGGCTTTTATCTCTAGTTGTCCTCCGTGTGTTGTCATCCCAAGCTGCTGCCATATTTGGTCACCGCCACCGGGTCTAGCTGTCGCATCCATCTTGCTCCTAGTTCCGCTGCGCCTCCGGTCCTTAGAAGGTTCCACGCTTTGCAAGATTCGATCCGCGACATAAATAGAATTTTACATTTTGATCCTATATTCCATAAAAGGAATGTACATGTATCTAGATCAAAAATAAAATCCTAATAAAACTAAATACAGCTCCTGCCGTATTTTAATACAATCATGCACACACAGATAAATGCCCTTGACATGTCCAATGGTCCAATCACACACATAATAACTAAAAGTCATAATAGTTGGATCCTGCATCCACAAAGTTAGCACATCCTACTATTAACCTGCCTAAATTATGTATGACATGTGCATAATTAAACTAATACCAAATACACAGAGGCAAAACCCTAGCTCTGATACCAATTGTTGGTTGCTACTCGGAAAGCCTAGAGGTTCCACTGTACAAAAATTTTGTACAAAGGTCTGAACCTTTTCCTAGCTACCATGTGTTCTTTTAAATTAAATTTTGGATCGCCTGCGGAACTTAACACGTTTGATCCAAAACTTAATCTATTTGTTCTTTTAGGTTTTGACTTGGATCTCCTGCGGAACTTAACACGTTCGACCCAAATCACCTTAAGTTATTAATTTCATTAAATATTAATTTCCATAATTGGTTCCCAGTACTGACGTGGCGAGGCACATGGCCTTCTTGGATATGGGAGCAACCACCACCGACTAGACAAAACCTTTTATAGAAATCTAATATTTAATTTCCTAAAATAACTTTAGGTTAACCGAAAAGAACAATCAAATCACAAGGAAAAATAAAACAAAAGAACACAACTTCGAAAAACATATTCGAAATACTAGAATCGTAAGCCTCTTGTATTTGGTATTATTTCCAAAAATAACTAGTATGATGCGGAAAGAAAAAATACTAGTTATACCTTTTAGAAAGACCTCTTGATCTTCTACCGTATTCCTCTTCTAACCTCGGACGTTGTGTGGGCAACGATCTTCCGAGATGAGAATCCACCAAAGCACCTTCTTCTCCTTTCTTCAAGTTTCGGCCAAGCACAAAGCTTCCAAAAGATGAAGATCTTTTTCCACCAACCAAGCTCCAAGGGATACAAGCTTTGTCTCCTTCTTCTTCTTCTTCTCCAAGTAGTATCCGGCCACCACAAGAGCTCCAAGCCAATAGAGAAGGTTCGGCCACCACCAAGAGGAAGAGAGGAAGAGAGGTTGGCCGGCCACAACACCAAGGAAAAGAGAAAGAAAAATAGAATAGAGTCGTTCGCTTTGAAGCCTCCTCTACCCCCTCTTTTATAATCCTTGATCCTGGCGAATAAGGAAAATTTAATAAAAATTTCCTTAATTCTTTTTCCATTGAAAAGGAAAAATTATTTAATTAAAAACAATTTTCTTTCTCAATTCTATTTGGCCGGCCACACCAAAGCTACAAACAAGGAGAGTTTTAATTAATTAAAACTTCCTAATTTGTCTCCAGAAATTTATAAAATTTCTCCAATAATTTAATCCCTTCATGATTGGTTTAAAAAGGAAATTTAATAAATTAAAATCTTTCTTTTAAACATGTGGATAAAAAGAAAATTATCTCTAAAAATTAAAATCTCTTTTAATCTACAAATAAGGAAAGATATCAAATCTTTTCTCAATTTTTTGTAGAAACTAATAAAAGAGAATTATTAATTTTTAAACTTTCTTTTAAATCATAAACATGGTTAAAAGAAAAGTTTTCTTAAAATTTAAAATCCTCCTTTAATCAACAAATAAGGAAAGATTTCAAATTTTAAACTCTCTTTTAAACATGTAGATGATTTACAAATACGGAAAGTTTTTACCAAAAATTAAAACAATCCTTTTAATCTACAAATAAGGAAAGAAATTAATCTCTTCTCTTAATCTTTTGTAGAAAGTTATAAAAGGAAATTTTTAATTTTTAAACTCTCTTTTAAAATCATGATATCCACATAAGAAATAATTTTAATAAAAATCCTTTTTTAATATTCTAGTGGCCGGCCACCTAAGCTTGGGACCCAAGCTTTGGCCGGCCACCTACATGACTCATCCACTTGATCTTGGCCGGCCCTAGCTTGGGTTCCAAGCTAGCTTGGCCGGCCCCATTGGATGGGTGAGAAGGTGGGTATGCGGTGGGTATAAATCTCTATATACTAGAGGCTACGATAGGGACCGAGAGGAGGAATTGGTTTTGGTCTCCCGATGAAATTAAGCATCCCGTGTTCGCCCCGAACACACAACTTAATTTCATCAATAATAATTCATTCCACTAAAGAACTATTATTGAACTACCGCACCAATCCCAAATTACATTTTGGGCTCCTTCTTATTATGAGCGTGTTAGTCTCCCTGTGTTTAAGATATCGAATGTCCACTAATTAAGTGAGTTACTGACAACTCATTTAATTAATATCTAAGTCCAAGAGTAGTACCACTCAACCTTATTATCATGTCGGACTAAGTCCACCTGCAGGGTTTAACATGACAATCCTTATGAGCTCCTCTTGAGGACATTATCAACCTAGTATCTCTAGGACACAGTTTCCTTCTATAATCAACAACACACACTATAAGTGATATCATTTCCCAACTTATCGGGTTTATTGATTTATCGAACTAAATCTCACCCATTGATAAATTAAAGAAATAAATATCAAATATATGTGCTTGTTATTATATTAGGATTAAGAGCACACACTTCCATAATAACTGAGGTCTTTATTCTTTTATAAAGTCAGTATAAAAGGAACGACCTCAAATGGTCCTACTCAATACACTCTAAGTGTACTAGTGTAATCATATAGTTAAGATAAACTAATACCTAATTACACTACGACCTTCCAATGGTTTGTTCCTTTCCATCTTGGTCGTGAGCTACTGTTTATAATTTATAAGGAACCGATAACATGATCTTCTATATGTGACACCACACACCATGTTATCTACAATATAAATTAATTGAGCAACTACATTTATCATAAATGTAGACATTTGACCAATGCGATTCTTATTTCTAGATTAATGTTTATACCAAAAGCTAGGCTTTTAGTATACACTCTAACATATTCATCGGACAACACGGCCAGAACAATAACAGTATAAATATAACAAACATCCACGCAGTTTATAATGAAAACTACAAATAAGCACAGATACGAAAAACATCGCAAAAACTCCTAATCAATTACACCCATAAAGTACAAAACCGATATCCTACTCAACTACACTCATAAAGCACAAAACCGATATCATCCAAATATAAATCCATCGATAACAAAACATACAAGATCCAAATGTCAAGCTATAAGTCTGAAAAGCAAAGTCTAACACAATAAGTAAAACCCAAACTATACGAACTCGTCGCGACACGCAATGGTGGGGGACTAGCAACGGGAACTCCTCTGGACAGCCTCAACCTGAAAAGAATAATAACGGGGTGTGAGTCCAACACTCTGCGAATACCTAGTTGACATGCATAGTAAACTATAACAAGTAGCCATAACTATGCGTATAGTCTCCTGATATAACATTTAGAAAATGCAGAACCGAAAGATAAGGAGTAACTGTACTAACCCGAACCTAGGTATAAGGGTATCAAGGCCGTCAAACCCAAAGTATCATAAAACCTATATGCATGTCAAACAATGCATCCATCCAATATGCAACATATAAAGTGCAACAACCACAAGCAATAAATTCAAATAATGCATATGATGCCAATAACATGTCCTGGACACCCCTACTGCCAGTCAGCCATCTCACACACGATGGTGAGACCGAGTGGGTAGGGCTGTGACAACCGTGCACTCTGTCGTCACTGCTCCTGATGAGTGACCGAGTGGACGGGATGTTGTCGGAGTACACCTATCCTCCTACCTCAAACATAGTGAGGGAGCACAATACTCTCATCTCCCGGTACGCGATGACGGGGAGGGATCCCTGCCGGCTACCACGCTACGTCACACTACCCATGAGTGGACCAACGGAGCCAAACAGAGCAACCTGCTGCACACACCCTGCCTGAATAAAAACCACTAACCCGTGAGTGGTTGTGTGTGCAGATCCATATAACTAGCGATGCGCTCAACAATAATAGAGTTGTCAACCGCTCAGCATGCAATCATGCAAGATGGTGCATGTCACTATGCCAGGAAATAACCTAATCCTATCCCTCTCCAACATTGTGTACCAAAATATGAGGATCAAATAGTATGATCTGGGTACACATGTCAAGTAGGGTATCTAACCAGTCCAGTGTATCATAGAGCATGGCATGTCACTACCTCTATAACATAAAGGTAATAAAAAGATAACAAACAATACATGCTCGGAAGTAAATAGTGACATGCCAATGCACATATAATCATAATTATTACTACTTGTTAAGATCTACTAAACATATCAACAAGACGTATCAAAATAGATAGGTCAAGGTACCCGCCTCCAATAGAAGGCATAATCCAGTCAAATCCAAAGTCGAGACGCCTGTCTCGAATTAGAGTCCTGCGGCAAACAATATACAAATATTTTATTTAGCTAAATTCATAAGAACAGCTAAATAAAATCCCTATGACTAATTTAGGGTAAAACCCTACACACATAAAATCAATTGGTCAACTAGGGTTAGTTTCCTTAACCCTAGTCAACCCGCTACACAATTTGATTTAAGACTAAACTAAAATCAACTTGAACTCTACCAATATAAACCTAATCAATCTACACAAGTATCAATTATCTAACTACAACACGTAGCCAAATTTCCTACAACATACCTCAAACCCACAGCCCTATTGATTGCTGGACAGGGGTGCTGCTAGTTGGAATTTCTGCCGGAACCAAGAAACACCACTGGAACCAAGATCACCTTTAACAAATCCTCATTGGATGGGATCAAGAGAAGAGATCAAGTAGTGAATCACAAATCAAGCAATATACCTAGAGCCTACCTTACTCCAAGACCTCGACAGCTTCAAGAAAGGAGAAAGCAGTGATCGGCAACAGGAAGAATCCACAGAATAGAACCTCACTCTTCTTCTCCAATCCCGTGACCTTCCAGATCTGGCTAGGGCAAAGATGTGTCGTCACGATGACTGATCGGAGTCGAGGAAATGGAACCAGGGCACAACGTGGCTGGAGGCGAGGGCAGAGACATTGTGCGGGATGTGGTGCCGTTGGGGAGAAGCGGCGTCGGCTGTGGCAACCGAGGGCGACGCAAGAGGGCAAGGGAGGCAGCGACGCTAGTGCACCGGGGAGGCCGACGATACTTCTGTGCGGCGGCGACACTGTGCAGAGGCGCTTGGCGACGCTGGTGGTAGTGGCGTCGCTAGGGCAAATTCACCTTGAGGGCAAAGGGTGAGGGAGAGGGATCGGAAGGAGGAAAGACCTCGAACCTTCCTTTGGCTAGCCATTTTGTAGGCGAGGGGAGGAGCGGAATCGACCCAGCGGCGGCGGCGGTTTGGGAAAGAAAGGAAATGACAACGGAGCAAGGGCGCGGGTCGGGGGAAGAAACAGCAAAAATGAGGAAAAGAAACGGAAATAGAAAAAGAAAAAGAATAATAAGAAAACAAAACTTTTCCTCGGTAAAATGGGGTAGCCAAAAACAGGCTTTCCCGGGGTCCAATTTTTATCCCCGCAACCTAAGCCATACGATCTCCGAAAAATTTCTAAAAATTCTAGAAAATTCCCTTGTTATTATTCGCCCATTTTTGGTATTTTACATACATAAATGATTTATTTTTACCATAATAATGACAAGTTGAGTTTAGAGTGTTACCAAAACATTTTTGGAAAACCAAAATTGGAACTAATTACCTAGGCTATGTAAGACTAGACCAAAATAAAAAATGGGGATGAAACAGCTCGGAAACAAGCTTTAGAGGTGCCTGGAGCTGAAACCTCGGGCCCCCCTTCTAAAATCATATCTATGCACCCAAAGGTGTTCCATGAGCTTGAACCATCTTTGTCAGGTTTTTGTGTGGCAACATTTCTGGGAACTTTGAGGTTGTAGAGGCGCCTTCATCCCAAACGACGACGTTTTAGGTAGGCTTTTTAGGCGGGATTTTGTGGGCTTCTTGGACTAGTGTACAGGCGCCTAAATTTTAAAAAATTTGAAACTTCAAAATGGTTTCGGGACCTGGATCTATTCCAGGCGCTTATATCGATAATCTTTTTATTTCAAAAAATTAACTTAATTTTGAAAATTCAATATTTTTGCACTTACAATTGTTCTTGAATAAAATTTAATTTATAATGTTTTGATCAATTTTACCTTAGTCTCCATTTCACCCATTTCTAGATTATTAATCGAGTTAACCTATAGGTTTGGTGAAATGGTTTTCTATTTTACTAGAAGAGAATTAGTTTGAATTTTAAATCTAATTTGACCTTGTATTAGATTTAGGTTTGGCCATTAATTAGTTAAATACACATTTCAAAAATTGACTTACAAGTTGTCGTAAGGCATAATGGCCTTTTTTGATATTGGAGAAACAACCACCTCCTTAAATAAAACCTTTTTAAGAAATTATATTTTTAACCTACTTATTGAAAAATTTAGGTCAAACTAGTTTAGGATGTGGCAAGGTAGCTTCAGTTAATTTCTCTCAACTAAATGCACCAAATAGGATAATCCATGCCCAACTTGGATACACTTATTCTTTGCATCCTAATATAATATCATCTCACCACATCCTAACACTAGGTTGTTAAGTATCAAATTAACTATTTTCTTACATAGCCATGCTAAGTTAAGTAAAAAATAAACTAAGGATGAATAATAAAAGTAACAAATGAAACAATCGTGCAATTTTATCTTACAATAAAATTATTTTTTCTATTGGTTCTCTCTAAATCATAACTTTGATATGGTTTATCTAGGTAATGAATATAACTATTGTGGATTCAATATTGATTTAGTCCAACTTAAATACTAATGATTGATTTAGGGACCCATGGTTAGACTTGATTTCTAGCAGTTCATTAACTAATAATAGATATGATTTTGAATCATTTCTTAGGCTTATAAGCGTGTGACGATCAATTGTATATGAACCTTTGTGTTTTGAGTAATATATTAAGGGACTTGGAGATCGAAGTTAACCATTTTAATGATCCTTTTAGTTCTTCAACTTCAATTTTCAAAGGAATTTTATTACTCAAGTTGTTGGACTTGTGTTGAAGTTCCATTTTGAACTTATTCATTTGAAGTGCTTAGGGTAGTCTTATCCTTAAGGACTTCTACTTTCTTTTAGAGTGACTTGACCTAGATATTTGATTTGGCTAATTTCAAAACAAATTACAAATGATAGTATATAACTTATTAACTAAGGGAGAGACTACCTCATTATTGGGCTTGTCAGGAAAGTATATTTAGATCTATGGCTTATCTCAAACTTTGATTCAAATTTTGACTCAAACTTGAGTTCATATTCTGTCTTAGATGCTTGTTCTATTGCCGGTTGTATTAGGAGGAAGGATTGAGCTTATTCTTCCTCTTTTGACTCCTCTGATGATCATTTTATTGGTGTTGAATGAACTAGATTTTTTATAATTGGAAAAGGTTCAAAATTAAGGCATATTTTTATTTAATGAAAGTTTACTGAGTGTGCAGGTAGGTCAACTAGAATGTCCAAGTGATACTTGATAAAGGAAAAGCCCTAGTGAATATTAGGAAAAGGAAAAGCCTAGCAGGTCAGCTGGATCAGATACTAGGTAGAAGACTTGGCAAATTAAAGTCACAAGGTAGGAAGTATAGATGGGTTTGGAGGACCGGATATCTAGCAGGTCAATGGAGCTAGAGGACATGACATTTGAGGAAGCATTAGATGTCAGAAGATTGGATGGCGAGCAGGAAATCCAAACAGGATGACTTTTTCCAACCCAAGGTGGCTGATATAAGAGGATTCAAAGATTTTTATAAATGTTTTTAATAATTTTTATTTTTATTTTTTTGGTAATTTTTGGGGTTTATTTTCTTTTAGGTAGTTTCGATATTTTAAGTATTTTCTAAATATCTATCTTTCTATAATTATATATTTTGAGTCAGTTTAGGAATTTAAGATTATGAGTCTATTTATAATATTTTCTTTTTTATATCTTTTTTCTGTGTTTAGCATATAGAAATTGGAGTTTGTACATTAGAATTTCTTTCATTTTTTATGAGTATTAGAATTTAGAGTCTATAATTAGTTGTTTGAGGAATTAATGCTCTATTCATAATAAAAGTTTCCCTTTAATGGTTTCTTTTTTGGCCGTCTCCTTAATTTTGCCTTCTCATTAGCCCAATTGATAATTACTATCATGCCCCGCATTAGTTAGTTCAACCTCGGATAGATTTGGAGTTGATTAAGGATAAAATAGATCGATCAATTTAAAATGAATTTTAGTATTTTATTGAAGAAACCTTCTCTTTCTTTTTTTTTTCTCCCTTTCCTCCCCACAAACACTACAGCCACTGCTATGTTATACACCACCTGTAAGATATCAAAAAAATTTAATAAATAGGGTTATTTGAGAAATAGCCTTATAAAATTTTTTCAAAATTTTAGGAATTTTCTGGGAATTTTTCGGAGTTCGTATGACGAGTTTTGAGGAGATCAATTGCGGGTTCGGATATAAAGCCTGTTTTGGGATACCCATTTAAGTGAGGAAATGTTTTATAAATATATTTCCTTTTTCTTTTCCCTCATCGCCAATCCCGACCTTATTTCCTCCCCTAACGCCGAGCTTTTCCTTCTCCCTTCTTCCTCTCTTATTCCAGATCGCCTCCGCTCGTGACCGATCACAGCCGCCTGCGCCGGTTGTCCAACCGTCGGCCGAGACACCTTCCGATCTAGACGAAGCCCTTTCTCTCTCTCGCTCCGATCTCTCTGTTCTCTCACGCAAACGATCCGAAACCCCAACGCCGACAGAGGGCTGTTTCCGACGATCTCGTCCTCTTACGCCGCCTGAGTACCATCGCCAGATTCTTGACGTTGGTGACGCTGTCCAAGCTTTCTGGTGGAGCGATTGCTTCACTGGCCGGTTCTCGTGTATAAACGATGATGGCTCGGTGGCTAGGGCATGGTGGAGGGCTTGGTTTGCATTGTCTCCGATCGATTAACCCTTCGTTTCCTCCTTCTTTAGTTGTTCACAAAACGATCCGTGGCTCCTCAAGGTGGATCGGATTGGGTGATACCTTCTGGAGACAACCGATTGTGGTAAGGTTAGGTCTTCTTCTCTGTTACCGATCCTCATCTTCTTTTCGGTTGAATTAGGTCACAGATTTGAAGATGTTGGTATCAAGGAGGTGTTCTTGAGTTGCCGGGCAGAGGCTAGAAGGATGGTTGTGCTTGATCAGTAGTATTCTTGCTTGATCCGATTGATAGCAGCAAGGTGATGTTTTGTTCCATTTCTATGGTGTTGATTTCTTGATCGCTTGAGATGTTATCCTCATCCGATCAGTAGGAAGGATTTTAGCAGCAAGGTTGTGTTGCTGTGATGCTGGAATTGTGGTCATTGAGGTGGTTTACAGCAGCGTTTCTAGTTCCGGCAACTCTCCAACAGCAGCTACCTTTCCTGGCAGCACCATTTCTTTGTGTGGATCAATAGAACAATGCTAGGAATTTAGAAAAGGAATTGGATTTTCGATATTAGTTGTAGATCATGGTGTGATTTGATTTCTAGATGGTTATGCAAGATGTAGGAATTAAGGATGAATTGGATTACATGATTACTAGATAGTTAGTGATTATGTTTAGATTTATTTGGTTATATTAATCTAATGGAATAATTAGGGTTAAGGTAATTAACCCTTGTCAACCGTTGGATTTCTAATCTAATGGGAGATTAGGGATTTGATAACTAATCCTAATCGACCGTTAGATTTAATTAGATAGGATAAGGTTATGTGATTGGGGTTTTGCCCTAATTTAGTTTTAGGGATTTTATTTAGCT
This sequence comes from Zingiber officinale, assembly GCF_018446385.1. Taxonomy (NCBI): domain Eukaryota; kingdom Viridiplantae; phylum Streptophyta; class Magnoliopsida; order Zingiberales; family Zingiberaceae; genus Zingiber; species Zingiber officinale. The sequence continues at coordinate 47,701,787 of NC_055986.1, forward strand.
ATTATTTTAGATTTAGCTAAATAAAATATATATATATTGTTTGTTTGACACAGGACTTTGATTTGAGACAGGTGTCTCGATGTTGGATTTGGCGTGATACTACCTACTATTTGAGGCGGGTATCCTTTGACTTATCTTTTGATACTGTCTTATGATATGTATAGTTTATATATAATTACTAGGGGTAGATGGTAGATTTATCTCTTCCCTGGTCTTAGCTTTGTTGATACCTATCACATGCTTTTTCTGTTAGTTGCTTTACTTTAGAACTGGATGCCTTTATCTTTTGCTATGTGTATATAGGTTCATAGAGATGGATATTAATAATGCTTATCTACACTTGATTAGTTGCTGGGGATACTTGTTATATGTGGTTGGATTTGCGTTGCTTATATCATTGTTATACACATGCGTTTGTTTTATTGGCACCTACGCATATGGAGTAGGTTATGTCTAGGTATGACATATTGTAGCCGCACGCACCATATCCCATTATTGCATGCTGGGCGATTGACGACTCCATTGTTGTTGAGCTCATCGGCCGGCTACATGAGGGCCTGCACACAGTGTGACCACTGCATGGGTAGTGGCACAGCACTCAGGGTGTGTATGGCAGGTTGCTCGGTGATGCACCGTCGGGGTGCTCATGGGTAGCACGATACAGTGGGGTTGCAGCCGGGATCCCTCCCCGTCATCGCGTACCGGGAGATGAGAGCATTGCGCTCCCTCACTATGTCTAAGGTAGGAGGATAGGTGTACTCCGATAGCATCCCGTCCACTTGGTCACTCATCAGGGGTAGTGACGGTAGAGTGCACGGTGTCACAGCCCTACCCACTCGGTGTCGCCATCGCGTGTGAGACGGCTGACTGGCGTCAGGGGTGACCATGTCATATTGCATCATATGCACGGATTGCATTCTTTATGATTGATGCATTTTGGTGATTGCATATGATTAACATGCATACAGGATACATGCTTTTGCTCTGTAACACCCCTAGAAAGCCTAGATAAGAAAGTAAGGATAATGAGAGTTTGAAGGTAGTGAAAAGAAGGTGTAAATATTCTATGTTGAATATTAAGATGGGAAGGATTTAGATGATTAAAACTTTATGAAAGAAAATAAAGTTGAGAATATAAATCATCTATATTTATAATACATGGAATTAATGTAAACAAAAGGAAGGAATATGAGATAATATATATGTGTATGAAATATTTATGCATAATGCATAATATGGTGATATATGAATTATTATGTACAAAAGAATATCAATAATATGTTAGAAGAGAAATAGGATTGAACCTTGGACCTCTTGTAAGGAACATGTATAGGATATCAAAGGGGATAGGAGAATTATTGATAAGGAGAAAAAGGACTAAGTAGTTAAGAATAAGAAAGGATTCTTTTTACTTAAAAGGAAAAGGAAGTAAAAAGAAGTAAAAATATACATAACCAAGTTTTGATCCTTGGTTCTCTTGTGGATGCATGCATATGTTAACCAAGTGTGATAGGAGAGGATATTGTAAGAGGAGAGATAGGAATTTTAATTAAAGGAAAGAAAAGAGAGAAATTAAAGGAAAGAAAAGAGAGAACTCAAGAAGCATTTCTCTAGAATATTCTTATCATTAAAGAGGAGAAATAAATAAGGAGGATGAATCAAGTCAAGTTTTCCTCCCCTCATTTTAGTATAAATAGGCATGGAGGGGTGGCTTCATCCTCAACTCACTCTCCTCCTCTTCTCCTAGAGGTGCCGAGACACTCCCTCTTTTCTTTCTTTCTTTTGTTGCCGAGCAACACAAGAGGAAGAAGCCTCCTCTTCTTCCTCCTCCTCTCCACCAAAAGACCTAGCCACTTCTTCCTCCATTGGTGCCGAGCAAAGCAAGCAAGGAAGAAAGGTCCACAAGCAAGTTCTCAACTCTAGGAAACTTAAGCAAAGAAGGTAAGCTTCCCCTCACCTGTGGTACAAGGCTTCTTATGTATTTTCAGATTTTTTTTATGAGGATTTTTAAAGCTAGAAACAAATTTAAGAAATGAAATTATGTTATGTAATATGCCATGATATGTTATAGCATAGGAAATGCTATACATAATGAGAAGAAATGAAATTATGTTATGTAATATGCTATGATATGTTATAGCATAGGAAATGCTTTACATAATGAGAAGAAATAAAATTATGTTACGTAACATGCCATGATATGTTATAGCATAGGAAATGCTATACATAATGAGAAGAAATGAAATTATGTTACGTAACATGCCATGATATGTTATAGCATAGGAAATGCTATACATAATGAGAAGAAATGAAATTATGTTATGTAATATGCCATGATATGTTATAGCATAGGAAATGCTATACATAATGAGAAGAAATGAAATTATGTTATGTAATATGCTATGATATGTTATAGCATAGGAAATGCTTTACATAATGAGAAGAAATGAAATTATGTTACGTAACATGCCATGATATGTTATAGCATAGGAAATGCTATACATAATGAGAAGAAATGAAATTATGTTACGTAACATGCCATGATATGTTATAGCATAGGAAATGCTATACATAATGAGAAGAAATGAAATTATGTTATGTAATATGCCATGATATGTTATAGCATAGGAAATGCTATATATAATGAGAAGAAATGAAATTATGTTACGTAACATGCCATGATATGTTATAGCATAGGAAATGCTATACATAATGAGAAGAAATGAAATTATGTTACGTAACATGCCATGATATGTTATAGCATAGGAAATGCTATACATAATGAGAAGAAATGAAATTATATTATGTAATATGCCATGATATGTTATAGCATAGGAAATGCTATACATAATGAAAAGAAATGAAAAAGGAAATGCATGAAAGATTGTTAGGGACATGATATGATAGTTATGCATGATAAGTTATTTTTGTATGGTTTGTACCAAGGGTGGGCTCCGTAAACGCCCCGGGGTCGATGGAGTAAGACTCGGGCCTCGTCAGTAATGGCCCTCTGAGTGCCCTAGGTCGATGGAGTAAGACTCGGGCCTCGTCAATAATGGGCCTCTAAATGCCCTAGGTCGATGGAGTAAGACTCGGGCCTAGTATGTATGCATGGTAGGGTTCAAGACTTGCTACCTTGGACCTACCTATGAAGCGCGCGCATTATGTATGTGGTACAAACCGGGATCCCCTCTAATGATGATATTAATTTCAAGTACTTATAAGTATAAGTTTTCAAATTCATGATGCATTGCCTACATATGTGCTTGAATTATCTGATGATTAGATATAATGTCATGTGATATTATGATATGAATATGAATATGATACCCTTGTATGTCGTATGCTTATGATACCTCGCATGATATTGATATACAATGATATGAATTCGGTTTTAGTGAGTAGGAAAGGAACTTACTGAGCCATGAGTGCTCATAGCTTACTTTCCTTGTACCGCAGATATGGGGGACGGATATTCGGAACGACGGAGCAGCAGGAGGAGCAGATAGTGATGTGTGTGGTGGTGGCTCGGCAAGAACGATTCGGACAAATTAATATTTTTAGTTATATGATCAATATATGCACATTCGAACTAATCAGAATATGCGATATCATGCTTATTTAAGAAAAAGGAATGATTTAAAATTTTCCGCTGTTATAGTATAACTAAAGCATGTACGTAAGTAGTATAAGATCGTAGCACCGCCCTTGGGTAAGAAGGGTGGGTGTTACATGCTCTGACTATTTTTATCTATGTATGTTCACAGTTAGTTGCACAAGCCTCGCAGGTGAGTACAGTTTATTTCAGTTATGCATTTTCTTATTATTCTTGCTATAGACTGTACTTTATGCCTATTGCTGGTTATTACAGTTTATTTTAGCTATGCATATCTGTTATACTGTTAAGAGACTATACCGTAGGTTGTACTTGTTAGTTAGAGCCCTAGAGCCAATCATTTGATGATTGTATGGACTCATGTATATCATATTCTTGTATATTAATAAAGGCTTTTGTTTGGTTATTATACTTATTCATATTAGTGCCAAATAGACTAAGTATAATAGCATCCTTGAGTAGAAGGTCCATACCTATATCAATCGATTAGTTGAATCGATAGTGAGATGATATAGGGAACACTACTCTAAATCATTCCTAGTCGAGTATTAGCATTCAGGGACAATGTTAATATAATAAGACTAGCATGTAGGTCAGCTCGATGACTTGATCTCACAAGTCATGGATATAGAGATATCAAGCTGACACATGGGTATGCATTAGAGAATGTATACTGAATGACCCGCCATGAGAAAGTATCATGGATCGTTATATGAGTGTCATATACTTTCTCATGTGGCTATTAGTATGACTATTAGTCCTTAGACCTAAAGTCACCATGGATCCCTACATAAGGAGTTATGTACTTTAGTTTCTTCAAACGTCACCCGTAATCGGGTGGACTATAAAGGCGATTACTGGGTATATAACGAATTATGTAGAGGGATGTGTGTGATGTAGATGGGATCTATCCCTCCCATATGACGGGAGCGACATCGGTATTCTTGATAGAGTGAGACCACTAAGTGCATGGCCATGCCCAAATGAGTCAACATTAGATGTTGATCTCATTTGATCGAGTGAGTCTACTTGGAGTTCAAGATTTAGATTGATTAGAGGATGACACGGTCTATGCCTCACATTGATCAATCTCGATGTCTAGGATAGAAGGACACATGTCATTATTTGTTGAGTAGTCACAATTGGTAGTCACAAGGTGATGTCGGATCTCGACATTCTTGTAACTTGGGTAGTAATGATGTGTTGCTAGATACCGCTCATTACTTATGCTCCTAAATGGGTTTAGGGCATTGCCAACGTTACAAGAACCTATAGGGTCACACACTTAGGACAATTAGGTGGAGATTAGGTTCATTTGATGAACCAAGAGGATTAGATTCATTTGATGAATCAAATTGGATTAAGAGTAATCCTAATTGGGCTAACTTGAGTTCGACTCAAGTTGATTCATGTGTTAAATGAGTCTAATTTAGATTTTGACTCATTGAATCAATTCAATTTAATGAATTAGATTCATTATATTAAGTTGGCTCGAATCAAATGGTTGGATTAGATCCACCATGGTAGAGATTGAGTCAAGTTTGACTTGACTTGAGAAGGAAGACCAAAGGTCAATTTTGACTTGACCTTTTGCCACCTCATTGGTGAGTTGGCATTAGGTGGACCAATAATGATGTTCCACATCATCATGGGTGCCACCTTATGGAAGTTACAAAGCCACTCTCTTAATGGTTTCATATTAATTGCAATTAATGCAATTAATTGGTAATGATTTCATATTAATTGCAATTAATGCAATTAATTGGTGAGTTTTTGAAAGTGGCCGGCCACTTGGTTTTTGGGTGTGAATTTCATTTTTCCCATTCAAGTGGTGTAACTTCTTCTTCTTCCTTGTGTTCTTCCTCTCAAGCTCTCCCTCTCCCTCTCCTCCTCCCTTGGCCGAACCACATAGGTGCTAGCACACCTTGGTTTTTGGTCATCTCCATCTAGTGTGTCCGTGTGGATACTTCTAGAGGACCGGCGCTTGATGGTCTTGAGATCCGGCATCATTTGGACGAGCGGGAACGCGAAGGGCATCGCTACAAGGGTAAACATTTTTCTCGTAGATCTAAGGAGTAGATCAGTTTTTGAACTCGTACAAGAAATAGTTTTTCGAATTTTGTATACGAATCTTTGCACGGATCTATGGCTTTGGGTCCTTCGGGGTTTCCGCGACGCGAAAAAGCGGTTTTCGTGGCCTGAAGAACCCAACAGTACTGTTAGGAAACTGTACTGTAGGCTCTATGGTTTAGTGTACTGTACCATAGGATGTTACTGGTGGTTATATGTTGCTGTACATATCTATTGGATTACCTGCTGAGTTCTTTGAACTCACCCCGTTGTTACTATTTTTCAGGTTGAGGCCATCGGGAGATATTCCAGTCACTAGCCCCATTATCGCGAGGATTTTCTTTGTCGGATTATATTTTTCTTTTGCATCTTATATACTTGTATTGTGGGTTTGTATTGTGGACATTGAACATTCGGATTTGCTACTTTATTTTTCGCTGCGGATTTTCTCATTTCTTCGTGGATTTTATTTTCTTCGTTGTAGTGGAGTAGGATGTTTACATATATCTTTGAGGATTCTTTATCGTCTTTCTATATTAAACTGCGTGGATTGATTATATGTTGAACTCTGTGGAATGTTGATATAAACTGCGTGGTTTGTTTCTTATTTGTATTGTATTGTTCAGGCCGTGTGTGGCCTGGGTATAAATATATGTATTCTGGATTCATATTGTCACCCGTACAGGGGAGATGCTGTCAAAATTTCTTCTGATAGGGTCTACCTGGGGCGTGAGAATTTATTTGGTATCTGAGCTAGGTTTGTGATACATTTGTTTCGGGTTCTAGATTTTTGGAGTTTATCTGATACCAATTTATTTGGTATCAGAGCAAGTTACGATACTTGCTATACATTTTGGATTTTCAGGATTTTATCTGATACCAATTTATTTAGTATCAGAGCAGGTTACGATACTTGCTAGGCATTCAGGATTTTTGGGATTTTATCTGATACCAATTTATTTGGTATCAGAGTAGGTTTATGATACCTGCTTCTGAGTTATGGATTTTTGAGTTTATCTGATACCAATTTATTTGGTATCAGAGCATCGTTTGCGATACCGGTATGTTCTTATGAGTTTTACGTGCTTATCTGGATATGTTCGGATTTTACAGATTTCCGTCGATTTTCTCGTTTCGGAATTTCGACGTATTTTGACGAGGTTCTATTGGATCTATTTGGGGGCTAAGCAGCGGCAGGACATCTCCAGACGGCAAATAGGTAAATTAGGTAATTTTATAGTTTTTATACCTGCAGTGATATCTGGGTAACATTTTTTTTACAGATATGACACCTACACGTGTTCCGGTACCGAGACGTGGGCGACCACGTAAGAGGCCGATAGATTCTCCTGAGATAGAGTCTTCAGAGAGGTCTGCTAGGGTTGAGCCTGTCCGTCAGGGGCAGACTCCTCAGGTCATTGTGGGTACGTCTGCTTATCAAACCCCGATAGTTTTTACTTCAGAGCTACCTACCTCGACTATACCACCAGTGGTACCATCGTCGGCATATTCAGGCACCTCCCCCATCAGTAGTACTCGCGGTATACTCGGCACCCTCTCTAGCCATGCCTGTTACTGCGTACTCGGTATTACTACAGATACCTGTGTCAGTTATTATATACTAGGCACCCACACTGGTAGTACCGGTTACTTCTTACCCGGTACTGCCCACCGTACTTTTAATACTTATGTCTACCCTATAGTTCCAACAGCAGAACCCACCCCAGTTTATGCGGCAGCACCAGTAGTTCCTACTCCGACTTATCCAGTAGTACCACCCATAGGATCAGCTTCAGTGGTTCTGTCCAGTTCCGTAGCGATATCTACGGATATGGTTACGGCACTAGCACGGATCCCGACCTTAGAGAAGTCGGTGAAAAGATTGATTTACGCTATTTCGCGAGGAGACTGATCCGAGCGTGGCTCAATCTTGGATAGAGTCTATGGAGCGGACATTCTTTTACATGGCTACTCCGAGTGGGAGAAGGCTGAGCTGGTTGCTTACCAGTTACGAGATGGGGCAGAGATCTAGTGGGACACTCAGTGCTCGATTATAGGCGAGCAGCATATTACTTAGGCGAGATTTAGGGAGGCATTCGAGAGTCAGTATTTTTCTCGAGCGTATCAGATGACACGTCGGCAGGATTTTCTGAGTCTTCGACAGAATAACCGCTCAGTGATGGAGTATAATGTAACGCCCGCCCTTCCAGGTAACACTAAGGCCACCCCAGAGGGACGGACGTCACTAAAACATGGACATCAATTATACTAATGCATATGGATTCATGGCAGCGGAAGACATATATATATAATTGTTTTTTTTTTCATATCATAACATATACCATATGCATCTAGTTCTCTTAACATGGCATGTGAAGTCAAACGTACCAACATAACATGAGTAGGATATCATACTAGCTGAACATTATCATAAGCATAGGTCCAACATTGTTCACATGCATAACTTAGATAATTCAAAAACTTAAATAGATCTATCCACCAGCACTTCCACACACATCCTCATTGCCTTTCCTGCTCTGCTCCCCTTAAACAATCCATTCCTTGCCTTTATCTGCAGTACAAGGAAAACGTGTAGCTATAAGCCAAAGGCTTAGTGAGATCCTTGCCTACCCATAAATCCGAAAAACACATAACATAACATAACATGTAGAAACCATAGCATAGCATAACATAGCATGGAGAATCATAACATAGAACATATCTTATCATGTAAAAACCATAACATCTCATAACATAACATGAGGGAAAACAGAACATAATATATCATATCACATAAGGAGCATAACATATCAGAGTATAGCATGTGAGTGTATATCATGATTCATATCACATTCTGTAAGCACATATCATGAAGCCTATCATATCATGTAAACATGTATCATAACTCATACCTGTTCATAAAGGTGCATAAACATAATTTCATAATATGTGCATGTAGATGCAATATGTATATTTTTAAAACATGTATCATGGAATGCACATATGTATCATGCTTCTTTCAAAACATATAGTATACATACTTGAATATCATATCATCATCATGAGAAGGGCCCCGGCTTGTACCACATGTAAACATAAATGCGCGCAATCCCTAGGACAGGGTAGCTAGCCCCGAACTTACTAGGGATCTAGGTCCGTTCATAGTCCGTCGACCTAGGGGCGTACTGAGGAGCCCATCCCTTAACGAGGTCTGTTCATAGTCCGTCGACCCCGGGGCGCTTATGGAGCCCACCCTTGGTACAAGCCATACAAAGTAAAATATCATGCATATCATATCTCATCATATCATACATGTCATAATTCTTGTCATATCATGAAGAGAGCTCTTGATCCCCAACTTAAGGGAAGCATCTCTTTACCATAGCATGAAGAGTGCTCTTGATCCCAACTTAAGGGAAGCAACTCTTTTTCATAACATGAAGAGTGCTCTTGGTCCCAACTTAAGGGAAGCAACTCTTTTTCATAACATGAAGAATGCTCTTGGTCCCAACTTAAGGGAAGCAACTCTTTAGGCTTTTCTTCTTACATAAGCCATTCACACATGCATTATATAACATGTTCTTATCATAACATAAAGTATAACATGTTATTTTCTTATCATCAAACTTGGCATATCATCTCATGAACTTAGCATAACATATCATGAACATGGCATATCATATCATGCGTCTAGCATATCATATCATGACCATAGCCTATCATGTCATAAGTCTATCATATCATATCATAAACATGGCACATCTTATCATAAGACATAGAAATGCAACATATCGTAAAGCATATTTTCATCACATCATAAAGCATGAGAGCTTAATCTACTTATATATCAAGGCTACATATCAAGAAAATACATAAGCATGTTTGGTAAGGTTTAAACTCTTTCCTAACCCAATTAATCCATCTTGGCCGAACCATATCAGTAGGTTTCAACCTCATTTTATTCCATATGAAGCATAGAACTTATCCACATAACATGTAAACTTGATCTAAGCACATACAAGGCATTATATTTCATGAATAAGCATGTTTGAGCTCAAAACTCAAACCTTAACCCAATTATCTCAATTTGGCCGAAACATATCAGTAGGGTTCTTATATCATTTGGTTCCATATGAAGCATAGAACTTATCCACATAACATGTAAACTTGATCTAAGCACATACAAGGCATTATACTTCATGAATAAGCATGTTTGAGTTCAAAACTCTAACCCTAACCCATTTATTTCAATTTGGCCAAAACATATCAGTAGGGTTCTTATATCAATTGGTTCCATATGAAGCATAGAACTTATCCACATAACATGTAAACTTGATCTAAGCACATACAAGGCATTATACTTCATGAATAAGCATGTTTGAGTTCAAAACTCTAACCCTAACCCATTTATTTCAATTTGGCTGAAACATATCAGTAGGGTTTCATATCATTTTATTCCATAAGAAGCATAAGACTTAAACATGTATAATGCACATTTAGTCTAAGTACCTATACAGCATTGTACAAGAACCTACAAGGCACTATACTTCATGAATAAGCCTATTTGAGTTCAAAACTCTAACCCTAACCCATTTATTTTCATTTGGCCGAAATATATCAGTATGGTTTCATGTCTTTTTATTCCATAAGAAGCATAAGACTTAAACATGTAACATGCACATTTAATCTAAGTACCTATAGAGCATTGTACAAGTACCTACAAGGCACTATACTTCATGAATAAACCTATTTGAGTTCAAAACTCTAACCCTAACCCATTTATTTTCATTTGGCCGAAACATATCAGTAGGGTTTCATGCCTTTTTATTCCATAAGTAGCATAAGACTTAAACATGTAACATGCACATTTAATCTAAGTACCTATAGAGCATTGTACAAGTACTTACAAGGCACTATACTTCATGAATAAGCCTATTTGAGTTCAAAACTCTAACCCTAACCCATTTATTTTCATTTGGCCGAAACATATCAGTAGGGTTTCATGTCTTTTTGTTCCATAAGAAGCATAAGACCTAAACATGTAACATGCACATTTAATCTAAGTACCTATAGAGCATTGTACAAGTACCTACAAGGCACTATACTTCATGAATAAGCCTATTTGAGTTTAAAACTCTAACCCTAACCCATTTATTTTCATTTGGCCGAAACATATCAGTAGGGTTTCATATCATTTTATTCCATAAGGAGCATAAAACTTAAACATATAACAAGCCCATTTAATCTAAGTGCATACAAGGTATTGTACTTCATGATCTAAGCATATTTGAGTTCAAAACTTTAACCCTAACCCATTTATTTCAATTTGGCCAAACATATCAGTAGGGTTTCATACCATTTTATTCCATAAGAAGCATAAAAACCTTGGTTATAAACATGTAAAAATTCATACATCACAAAGAGGTGCAACTAGTATGGTTTCTATCTAAAATTCTTGACCTAAGGCCTTATAATCAATTTTGGCCGAACCATATAGATAGGTATCTCTTTTTTTTTCACAACATGAATAATGAAGACTTAACTAACAACATGTGAAATTCATATATCATAGAGTAGAAAAATTAAGCATGTGATTAAAGAAAACTTGTTCTAGGTCCTCTCTTCCATCCTTGGCCGAAACATGCAATAAGGCTCTAAATTTCTCTTTTTTTCTTTTTCTATAACATGAAGCATCTCTTATCACTACTTAACCCTAAGTGACTACCTATTCTTTATCTTGTCCACATTCTTGCAAGATAATTTTTAGAGTTTCGAAAAACATTTTAAACCGAAGCTACTTGTACTGTAGTGAGGGGATACTCACTTCCTTGCGCTTGTTTTCCTTAGAGATTTAACCTTTGTTGTGGATCCTTCCTAGAGAGGGGAAGCTTCCTTGCTCCTTGGTCTCGGCAAGAAGAGGAAATGGTGAAGAAGAGGTCACGGTGGAGGAGGAGGGAGTAGGAAGGTGAGTGAGGAAAAATGCCAACTCATTTTAATTTCCTCCTTTTATTCATCATGAGAGGAGGAAGGAAAAAAATATTTTTCTTCCTCCTTTCCTTTACTCTCTTCATAATTAAGAGAAAAGTCTAGATACATCCCTTCTTGGTGAGTAAGAAAAGAATATTCTAGAGCATCTCTTCATTAGAGAGGAAGAAGACAACTCTCACTTCTCCTTCTAAGAGAAGAGCCTTTTCTTCTTACATTTAATTATGGTTTCCCTCTCTTTTCTAACAATAATTTCTCTTAGTCTAGTGGTTATCTTATTCAGGCATCTAATGAGAGATCTAGAGTTCATGTCCTAGACCTTATATATTTTTATTTCTATTTTATTTGTTTAAGTGTTCGGCTAGGAGCAAAATTTAACTAAAGCATATATATTTTTTCTTTATTCATGATAAAATATTCTAGAATTTTGCTAAGGACCCTATGGGTGTTACATATAATGTCGAATTTAATTGGTCACCTAGATTCTGTCCTGAGTTGGTTGTCGAGGGCAGATCTCGTATGCTCTAGTTTGTCCAGGGATTGGACGGGCATCTTCAGGTGAAGATTGCCGGTTTTGGTATTGCATCATACACAGAGGCACTGGATAGAGCTCTTATGATTGAATATGCTCATCCGAGAGTGAATGTGGACAAGAATAGGAAGCAGACTGATCGGACTTCCGGACAGATCCAGCAGCCACAGACTACGGGACAGCAGCAGAGCAGTCGTACTCAGATGGGTCAGGGCACTTCTGGGTCATCTGGCCAACCCCAGAAATTAGGATGATCTTCATCAGGATGTTCCAGGTCTTCTTAGCAGAATCGGAAATAGTCCGTCAGTGATCCTCACTGTATCCGATGCGAATCCCGAGACCACATCACCTCTGTGTGCACCCCTGGGACAGCTAGTTTGCTATTATTGCAAACTGCCTGGGCACATGAGTCGAAACTGTTCACTGAAGGCTCAGCATGTAGCTTCTAGGATTTCTATTCCGGGAGGACAGTTTGGTCAGTCCGGGACTCAGCGAGGCGGGCCGAGAGCCCAATCTTCGCATCATCAGCAGAGGACAGCTCCCCCTGCAGCAGCTGCATACGGCATGCACGGGCAGGAGCATTCTAGTGTCCTTGTGGAGAACCCCACGGTATTCCGCCTTAGTGTTCTCCTGTACTATTCGTCAAGAAGAAGGATGGTACTCTGAGGTTGTGCATCGATTATAGGCAGCTGAATGCAGTGACTATCAGAAATAAGTACCCATTGCCACGGATTGAGGATTTATTTGATCAGCTCAGAGATACATCAGTGTATTCTAAGATTGATCTGCGGTCTGGATATCATCAGCTGAGAGTCAAAGATTCTGATATTCAGAAGACAGCATTTTCGCACCAAATACGGACATTACGAGTTTTTGGTAATGCCATTTGGGCTTACCAATGCTCCCACAGTATTCATGGATCTGATGAACCGTATCTTTCTAGAGTATCTAGATCAGTATGTGATTGTGTTTATCGATGACATATTGATCTATTCGCGTTCTGAGGAGGAACATGCACAACATCTTCGCATAGTCTTGGAGACTCTGCGACGACATCATCTGTATGCGAAGTTCAGCAAGTGTGCATTTTGGCTATCTTTAGTTGGTTTTCTAGGACACGTGGTGTCAAGCCGAGGTATTTCAGTAGATCCTCAAAAGATAGAGGCTATCACTAGCTGGGAGTAGCCGAAGTCAGTCCAAGAGATCCGCAGTTTCTTAGGATTAGCTGGATATTATAGACGATTCGTTGAGGGTTTCTCCAGTATTGCTATGCTGTTGGCACGTCTGACTATGAAAGGCGTGAAGTTCACGTGGTCAGAGGCTTGCGAGACCAGCTTCCAGGAGCTGAAGCGGAGATTAGTATCAGCACCAGTTTTGGTTTTACCTTCTGGTGATGACGGATTCGTACTTTACACAGACGCATCTCTTCAGGGCTTGGGCGCTGTTTTGATGCAGCATGGTAGGCTAGTCTCTTATGCTTCTCGTCAGTTGAAGGAGCATGAGAAGAACTACCCAGTACATGATTTAGAGCTAGCCGCTATTATCTTTGCTTTGAAGATTTGGCGACATCATCTTTATGGTATTACTTTTGAGATTTTTACTAATCATAAGAGTCTCAAATATATTTTCACACAGAAGGAATTCAATCTCCGACAGAGGAGATGGATGGAGTTCCTGAAGGATTATGATTGTACTATTAGCTACCATCCGGGTAAAGCTAATGTGGTTGCTGATGCACTTAGCAGGAAGTCCAGAGGGACTTTAGCTTGTCACCGAGTTTTAGTCGTGGACTTGATTCAGGGATTCTCCGAGTTGGGCCTTGAGGAGCAGGGACGGACAGAGCAGGGTATTCTTGTTACCATGGTTGCTCAGTCGTCGATTAAGATAAGGATTCGAGAGGCCCATGCCGGAGATCAGCATTTACAGTTCATTGGCAGTCAAATAGCTTCCGGACAGCAGACCGAGTTTACACGAGATGATGAGAGGATTGTTTATTTTTGAGGCAGGTTATGTGTACCTCAGTCTCACCCGGTCATGGAGGAGTTACTTTAGGAGGCTCATCATTCTAGATTTGCTATCCAACCAGGTGGGACTTGTATGTATCGTGATATGAGGTGTTCCTATTGGTGGAACGGTATGAAGAAAGACATCGCAGATTTTGTAGCTAGATGTCTTGTCTGTCAGTAGGTGAAGGCTGAGCACCAGAGACATGCTGGTTTACTTCAGAGGATCCCTATTCCGGAGTGGAAGTGGGAGCATATTACTATGGATTTTGTGGTAGGATTACCTAGGACTCGACGAGGTCATGATGCGATTTGGGTAATCGTTGACCGATTAACCAAATTCGCACTCTTTTTAGCGATCCGGAAGACTGATTCTCTGAATCGATTAGCAGAGTTATACTGTGGAGAGATTATCAGGTTGCATGGTGTTCCTTTGAGCATTATATCTGATAGAGACCTACGGTTCACGTCCCGATTCTGGCAGAGTCTGCAGCAGGCCTTGTGCACACAGTTTCGTTTCAGTACGACATTCCATCCGCAGATAGATGGACAGTCAGAGAGGACCATTCAGACTTTGGAGGACTTACTGAGGTCTTGTGTTATGGACTTCCGAGGCAGTTGGGAGGACCACTTGCCCTTGGTGGAGTTCGCCTACAACAACAGCTATCATTCGGCTATCCAGATGGCACCGTTTGAGGTGTTGTATGGTAGACCTTGTCGGACACCCACCCTTTGGGAGAAGGTTGGTGAGGCTCAACTGCTAGGAACTCAGAGAGCTCAGCAGGAGACAGAGTTGGTTTGTACTATCAGACGGAGGATGTCAGAGGTTCAGGACCGTCAGAAGAGTTATGCTGATCGGAGACGGAGACCCCTGGAGTTCTCTACTGGTGATCATGTGTTTTTGAGAGTTTCACCCACGAAAGGGGTGAAGAGATTTGGTCTTCATGGTAAGTTTGGTCCACGATATATTGGGACATTCCAGATCTTGGAGAGGATTGGAGCAGTTACTTACCGTCTGGCGCTACCACCATCTCTAGTGGGCATTCACGATGTATTCCATGTATCTATGCTGAGGAGATACGTATCTGATCCAGCACATGTACTATCAGATATATCAGTTCCCATTTAGCCTGACGTTACTTACGAGGATGTTCAGGTACATATTATAGACCATAGGGAGCGTCAGCTGCGGAACAAGACTGTTCGACTGGTTAAAGTCGGATGGCAGTGTCATTCTGACGAGGAGGCTACTTGGGAGCTGGAGGATATGATCCGAGCTCGATATCCACATCTGTTTACTTGAGGTATTGTGGTTAGAGTTCCTTTCAGCATTTATACGGTTTGGTTATATTTTAGTGTTTGCTGCTGGTTATAACAAAATTTGGGGACCAAATTTTTATTAGTAGGGGAGGATGTAAGATATCGAAAAAAATTAATAAATAGGGTTATTTGAGAAATATCCTTATAAAATTTTTTCATAATTTTTAGAATTTTCTGGAAATTTTTCGGAGTTCGTGTGACGAGTTTTGAGGGGATCAATTGCGGGTTCGGATATAAAGCTTGTTTTGGGATACCCATTTAAGTGAGGAAATGTTTTATAAATATATTTCCTTTTTATTTTCCCTCATCGCCGATCCCGACCTTATTTTCTCCCATGACGCCGAGCTTTTCCTTCTCCCTTCTTCCTCTCTTATTCCCGATCGCCTCCGCTCGTCACCGATCACAGCCGCCTGCGTCGGTTGTCCAACCGTCGACCGAGACCCCATCTGATCTAGCCGAAGCCCTTTCTCTCTCTCGCTCTGATCTCTCTATTCTCTCACGCAAACGATCCAACACCCCAACGCCGATAGAGTGCTGTTTCCAATGATCTCGTCCTCTTACGCCGCCTGAGTACCATCGCCGGATTCTTGACGTTGGTGACGCTGCCCAAGCTTTTTGGTGGAGTGATTGCTTCACTGGCCGGTTCTTGTGTATAAACGATGATGTCTCGGTGGCTAGGGCATGGTGGAGGGCTTGGTTTGCATTGTCTCCGATCGATTAACCCTTCGTTTCCTCCTTCTTAAGTTGTTCACAAAATGATCCGTGGCTCCTCAAGGTGGATCGGATTGGGTGATACCTTCTGGAGACAACCGATTGAGGTAAGGTTAGGTCTTCTTCTCTGTTACCGATCCTCATCTTCTTTTCGGTTGAATTAGGTCACAGATTTGGAGATGTTGGTATCAGGGAGGTGTTCTTGAGTTGTCGGGCAGAGGCTAGAAGGATGGTTGTGCTTGATCAGTAGTCTTCCTGCTGGATTCCTGCATTATCCGATTGATAGCAGCAAGGTGAGGTTCTGTTCCATTTCTATGGTGTTGATTTCTTGATCGCCTGAGATGTTATCTTCATCCGATCAGTAGGAAGGATTTTGGCAGCGAGGTTGTGTTGCTGTGATGCTGGAATTGTGGTCATTGAGGTGGCTTACACCAGCGTTTCTAGTTTCGGCAACTCTCCAACAGCAGCTACCTTTCCTGGCAGCACCATTTCTTTGTGTGGATCAACAGAACAGTGCTAGGAATTTAGGTAAGGTATTGGATTTTCGATATTAGTTGTAGATCATGGTGTGATTTGATTTCTAGATGGTTATGCAAGATGTAGGAATTAAGGATGATTTGGATTACATGATTACTAGATGGTTAGTGATTATGTTTAGATTTATTTGGTTATATTAATCTAATGGAATAATTAGGGTTAAGGTAATTAACCCTAGTCAACCGTTGAATTTCTAATCTAATGGGAGATTAGGGATTTGATAACTAATCCTAATTGACCGTTAGATTTAATTAGATAGGATAAGGTTGTGTGATTGGGGTTTTGCCCTAATTTAGTTTTAGGGATTTTATTTAGCTATTATTTTGGATTTAGCTAAATAAAATATATATATATTGTTTGTTTGACACAGGACTTTGATTTGAGACAGACGTCTCGATGTTGGATTTGGTGTGATACTACCTGCTATTTGAGGCGGGTACCCTTTGACATATCTTTTGATACTGTCTTATGATATGTATAGTTTATATATAATTACTAGGGGTAGATGGTAGATTTATCTCTTCCCTGGTCTTAGCTTAGTTGATACCTATCACATGCTTCTTCTGTTAGTTGCTTTACTTTAGAAATGGATGCCTTTATCTTTTGCCATGTGTATATAGGTTCATAGAGATGGATATTAATAATAATTATCTACACTTGATTAGTCGCTGGGGATACTTGTTATATGTGGTTGGATTTGCGTTGCTTATATCATTGTTATACACATGCGTTTGTTTTATTGGCACCTACGCATATGGAGGAGGTTATGTCCAGGTATGACATATTGTTGCCGCACGCACCATATCGCATGATTGCATGTTGGGCGATTGACGACTCCATTATTGTTGAGCTCGTCGGCCGGCTACATGAGGGCCTGCACACAGCGTGACCACTGCATGGGTAGTGGCACAACACTCAGGGTGTGTATGGCAGGTTGCTCGGTGGTGCACCGCCGGGGTGCTCATGGGAAGCACGATACAGTGGGGTTGCAGTCAGGATCCCTCCCCGTCATCGCGTACCGGGAGATGAGAGCATTGCGCTCCCTCACTATGTTTGAGATAGGAGGATAGGTGTACTCCGACAGCATCCCGTCCACTCGGTCACTCATCAGGGGTAGTGATGGTAGAGTGCACGGTGTCACAACCCTACCCACTCGGTCTCGCCATCGCGTGTGAGACGGCTGATTGGCGTCAGGGGTGACCATGTCATATTGCAACATATGCACGGATTGCGTTCATTATGATTGATGCATTTTGGTGATTGCATATGATTGACATGCATACAGGATACATGCTTTTGCTCTGACTATTTTTATTTGTGTATGTTCACAGTCAGTTGCACAAGCCTCGCAGGTGAGTACAGTTTATTTCAGTATTGCATTTTCTTATTATTCTTGTTATAGACTGTACTTTATGCCTATTGCTGGTTATTACAGTTTATTTTAGCTATGCATATCTGTTATACTGTTAGGAGACTGTACCGTAGGTTGTACTGTTAGGAAACTGTACTGTAGGCTCTATGGTTCAGTGTACTGTACCATAGGATGTTACTGGAGGTTATATGTTACTGTACATATCTATTGGATTACCTGCTGAGTTCTTTGAACTCACCCCATTGTTACTATTTTTCAGGTTGAGGCCGTCGGGAGATATTCCAGTCGCTAGCCCCATTATCGCGTGGATTTTCTTTGTCGGATTATATTTTGCTTTTGCATCTTATATACTTGTATTGTGGGTTTGTATTGTGGACATTGAACATTCGGGTTTGCTACTTTATTTTTCGCTGTGGATTTTCTCATTTCTTCGTGGATTTTGTTTTCTTCGTTGTAGTGGAGTAGGATGTTTACATATATCTTTGAGGATTCTTTATCGTCTTTCTATATTAAATTGTGTGGATTGCTTATATGTTGAACTGTGTGGAATGTTGATATAATCTGCATGGTTTGTTTCTTATTTGTATTGTATTGTTCCGGCCGTGTGTGACCGAGATATAGATATATGTATTCTGGATTCATATTGTCACCCGTACAGGGGAGATGCTGTAGAAATTTCTTCTGACAGGGACTACCTGGGGCGTGACACCACCGTTGTGCCTTCACCTATCCCTCTCTTTTATTTTCCCTTCATCTTCTTTTCCATTTCCTCCTTATTCTATTCACCAATGGCAATAAACCTAGAGTTTTTTTCTCAAGCAAAAAAGCTCTCTTTTCTTCTCCTTTATCTTCTCACACAAGCAAGAAATGTAACATCACCTATTGCCCTCTTCCAAAAGCAAGCTTAGCCCTCAGCCCTCGTATCTTCATCCGCTTCTCATATTTTCACTATGTGTATTTTTTTGATAGACTTAGCCATTGTTTACTTCAACAATTATTAATTACGAAGTAATATATGATAATTATTTGGGTTATAAAATTGATGAAGTAAATATCATTTTAGACTATGTAGGTTAAAAAATACAAGCATCACTTCTAATTTTAAGTAACAATTTACTTCATAATATTTTTGTCATAAAGTAGTAAGTCACAAAATAAAATATATAATCTCTAAGTGTTAAAGTAATAAGTTTGAACCAGTTGAAATACTAAGTCTATGGCGAGGAGAATGACGAGAGAAAATGTTGATTTTATAAAAATAAAAGAGAAAGAAAGAATGAAGTGGATTTGAAAAAGTTGTATTTTTTTAAAAAAAAAAGTTATCCTGACTCACTACAAGGACTTTCTGCAATGTTCTGTAAGAAAATATTCATTAACAATTTTGTACATAGTATTATTTCTAAAAGTGTATATTATATATAATATGTTTCCTATAATTATATAACTGATATACATAACAAAATTATATACTCGATAAATATTACATTCTTTCTATATATAGGACAATACATAATTGAAAAGTAGATAAAAATAGTAAGCTTTCTAAAAGTGTATGACCACTTTGCTACTAATTATAGGATCGGTTATGTTATTGGTTATATTTCCTTTTAATTGTATTCTCCTATTTTCACTTCACGGAACAATATATATACTGATCTTGCACCACTATTACAATTACACAATAAATATAAAATACAAAAAACTCAAAAGTTAATTAGTACTACATAATGTCTCGAGTTTCAATTCTTTGTGTATTTCTTTTGTTTACAACTATATGCCTTGCAAGTAAGTAAACACCATTTAAATATTCCATGCAAATTTTATTGAATTTATTTGTTACATATTGTTCATATATCCTAATGTTGACTATTCTTTTTTGGTTAAAATTATAGATCGCTCTGATGCTGCCAATTGTTGTTCGGAATATAAAAAATGGGGTGATAGACAACAAACAAGTTGTAGAGGTGCTAGTGATACTAGTGCGTGCAACACTTGGTGTTCAAATTCATGTAGAGGAGGGGAATGCAAAGTACGAAATGGACAACAAGTTTGTCATTGTTATTGTTAATCATAGCGTAAAGATGGAGAATAAATTATATCATCCATCTTGATTGGTGAAATAAAATTTGATACTACATGTATTTTTATTTATTTAAATTGTATACATATTATAAAAATAATGTATATATTGAAGAAAATGTTATATATATGTAGAATTATCATCGCTAGAGGGATGAATTGTCATTTACATTTTCATTGACTATTTAACACATGAAGAGTTTGAACAATTTAAATATATATAAATAAAATAAGTAGTGTACAAATGAAAGGAACAAAACAACATATTAACATGATTTGATACACAAGTTCCAACCCCACGACCTATAACTCTTCGGTGGATGAACTCTGATGATACTTTTTATTTTCTCCTTTCTAGACACCTTGTGGACAACCTAAGTTCCTCTGCACGAAACCTAATATCAGTGCTAGGGGTGCTAGAGGAATCTAGCTCAGTGGCTCTTCTCTTAATCCTACCAACATAAATAAATGATTTATTTTTACCATAATAATGACAAGTTAAGTTTAGAGTGTACCAAAACATTTTTTGGACAACTAAAATAGGAACTAATTACCAAGGCTATGCAAGACTAGACCGAAATCAAAAATGGGGATGAAATAGCTCGGAAACAGGCTTTGGAGGTGCCTGGAGTTGAAGCCTCGGGTCCCCCTTCTAAAATCATATCTATGCACCCAAAGGTGTTCCACGAGCTTGAATCATCTTTGTCAGGTTTCTGTGTGGCAACATTTCTGGGAACTTTGAGGATGTTGAGGCGCCTTCATCCCAAACGACGACGTTTTAGGTAGGCTTTTTGGGCGGGATTTTGTGGGCTTCCTGGACTAGGGTGCGGGTGCCTAAATTTTAAAAAATTTGAAACTTCAAAATGGTTTCAGCACATGGATCTATTCCAGGTGCTTATATCGATAATCTTTTTATTTCAAAAAATTAACTTAATTTTGAAAATTCTATATTTTCGCACTTATAATGGTTCTTGAATAGAATTTAATTTATAATGTTTTGATCAATTTTACCTTAGTCTCCATTTCACCCATTTCTAGATTATTAATCGAGTTAACCTATAGGTTTGGTGAAATGGTTTTCTATTTTACTTGAAGAGAATTAGTTTGAATTTTAAATCTAATTTGACCTTGTATTAGATTTAGGTTTGGCCATTAATTAGTTAAATACACATTTCAAAAATTGAATTACAAGTTGTGGTAAGGCATAATGACCTTTTTTGATATTGGAGAAGCAACCACCTCCTTAAATAAAGTCTTTTTAAGAAATTATATTTTTAACCTACTTATTGAAAAATTAGGGTCTAACTAGTTTAGGATGTGACGAGGTAGTTTCAGTTAATTTCTCTCAACTAAGTGCACCAAATAGGATAATCCATACCCAACTTGGATACACTTATTCTTTGCATCCTAATATAATATCGTCTCACCACATCCTAACACTAGGTTGTTAAGTATCAAATTAACTATTTTCTTACATAGCCATGCTAAGTTAAGTAAAAAATAAACTAAGGATGAATAATAAAAGTAACAAATGAAACAATCGTGCAATTTTATCTTACATTAAAATTATTTTTTCTATTAGTTCTCTCTGAATCATAACTTTGATATGGTTTATCTAGGTAATGAATATAACTATTGTGGATTCAATATTGATTTAGTCCAACTTAAATACTCATGATTGATTTAGGGACCCATGGTTAGACTTGATTTCTAGCAGTTCATTAACTAATAATAGATATGATTTTGAAAGGTTTCTTAGACTGATAAGCGTGTGAAGATAAATTGTATATGATCCTTTGTGTTTCGAGTAATATATTAAGGGACTTGGAGATCAAAGTTAACCATTTTACTGATCCTTTTAGATCTTCAACTTCAATTTTCAAAGGAATTTTATTACTCAAGTTGTTGGACTTGTGTTGAAGTTCCATTTTGAACTTATTCATTTGAAGTGCTTAGGGTAGTCTTATCCTTAAGGACTTCTACTTTCTTTTAGAGTGACTTGACCTAGATATTTGATTTGGCTAATTTCAAAACAAATTACAAATGATAGTATATAACTTATTAACTAAGGGAGAGACTACCTCATTATTGGGCTTGTCAGGAAAGTATATTTAGATCTATGGCTTATCTCAAACTTTGATTCAAATTTTGACTCAAACTTGAGTTCATATTCGGTCTTAGATGCTTGTTCTATTGCCGGTTGTGTTAGGAGGAAGGATTGAGCTTATTCTTCCTCTTTTGACTCCTCTGATGATCATTTTATTGGTGTTGAAGGAACTAGATTTTTTATAATTGGAAAAGGTTCAAAATTAAGGCATATTTTTATTTAATGAAAGTTTACTGAGTGTGCAGGTAGGTCAACTAGAATGTCCAAGTGATACTTGATAAAGGAAAAGCCCTTGTGAATATTAGGAAAAGGAAAAGCCTAGCAGTTCAGTTGGATCAGATACTAGGTAGAAGGCTTGGCAAATTAAAGTCACAAGTTAGGAAGTATAGATGGGTTTGGAGGACCGAACGTCTAGCAGGTCAATGGGGCTAGAGGACATGACATTTGAGGAGGGGCTAGAGGACATGACATTTGAGGAAGCACTAGACATCGGAAGATTTGATGCTGAGTAGGAAATCCAAATAGGATGACTTTTTCCAAACCAAGGTGGTTGATATAAGAGGATTCAAAGGTTTCTATAAATGTTTTTTTAATAATTTTTATTTTTAATTTTTTGGGTTTTATTTTATTTTAGGTAGTTTTGATATTTTAAGTATTTTCAAAATATCTATCTTTCTATAATTATATATTTTGAGTCTGTTTAAGAATTTTAGATTATGAGTCTGTTAATTAAATTTTCATTTTTATATCTTTTTTCTGTGTTTAGAAGATAGAAATTGGAGTTTGTACATTAGAATTTCTTCCCTTTTTTATGGGTATTAGAATTTAGAGTCTATATAAAAATCTAATTAATTGTTTGAGGAATTAATGCTCTATTCATAATAAAAGGTTCCCTTTAGTGGTTTCTTTTTTGGCCGCATCCTTAATTCTGTCTTCTCATTAGCCCAAATGATAATTACTATCCTGCCCCGCGTTAGTTAGTTCAACTTCGGATAGATTTGCAGTGGATTAAGGATGATTAAGGATAAAACAGATTCGATCGGTTTAAAATGAATTATGGTATTTTCTTGAAGAAACCTTCTCTTTCCTTTTTTTTCTCCCTTTCCTCCCCACATACTCTACAGCCGCTGCTATGTTATACACCACCGTTGTGCCTTCGCCTATCCCTCTCTTTTATTTTCCCTTCATCTTCTTTTACATTTCCTCCTTATTCTCTTCACCAATGGCAATAAACCTAGAGTTTTTCCTCAAGCTCAAAAGCTCTCTTTTCTTCTCCTTTATCTTCTCACATAAGCAAGAAATGTAACATCACCTGTTACCCTCTTCCAACAACAAGCGTAGCCCTTAGCACTCATATCTTCATCCGCTTCTGATATTTTCACTATGTGTATTTTTTTGATAGACTTTACCATTGTTTACTTCGACAATTATTAACATACACACACAACATATAACATATTCAACAGCCCACACGGCTGGATATAAGCACAACCATGTAGTATAATAAGCCCACACAGCTGAAAGTAAATACACAACCATGCAGTATAATAAGAGCCCACACGGCTAAAAGTAAACGCAGCAGAAAATGTAACGACCGCCTGACTGAAACCCTAACTTAGAGCACAGGCGTTACTTTTTTTTTCTATATATACCTTCTAAGGACATTGTTATTTGCACTTCGCTCGATTCAAGCCCACACGGCTGAAAGTAAATACACAAACATGCAGTATAATAAGAGCCCACATGGCTAAAAGTAAACGCAGCAGAAAATGTAACGACCGCCTGACTGAAACCCTAACTTAGAGCACAGGCGTTACTTTTTTTTTCTATATATACCTTCTAAGGACATTGTTATTTGCACTTCGCTCGATTCAGAAATCTAGTCTGAACTTGTTTCGACTATTAAGCCATAGTTTGGATCGAAGCAGAGCTGAGAGGAACTCTATAGTTGCTGATGGGTCTGGGTCGTGTGACCCTAACCAGCCCTGTGGCCCTACCTGTGAAGAGGCATGTTATGGCCGTGTGGTGATGACCGGCCGTGTGGCCTTACCAGTCCCAAGTTTGGGCACAGCCGTGTGTGCCACACGGCCGTGTAAGGCCTCCCCTACTGGAGTAGGGCACGACCGTGTGGCTTCCACACGACCATGTCACCTGGGCAGTGAGGAAGTGGGGCAGGACCGTGTGGCTCACACGGCCATGTCACCTCGGCTGTGACGAAGGGGTGTACGAACATGTGAAACTACACGGCTGTGCCATTTTACCCGAGAAGAAGAGGTGCACGGCCATGTGCTTCACTCGGCCGTGTCACCTTGACCGAGACCATGAGGAATGCATGGTCGTGTAAAGCAACACGGCTGTGTCACTCTGGCCGACAAGAAGAGGTGCACGGCCGTGTGAAACCACACGGCCATAGCACCCTGGCCGAGAGGGAGTAGGTGATGGTCGTGTGAATTGTAACACCCACTAAGCTTTTAAGATAAATATGAGAATGATGAATTTGCCTTAGAAAAATATTAGTAGAATGTTGAACCAAAAAGAAATAAAAATAGGGAGTGGTCAAGGATTGAACCTTGAACCTCTCATGTTGTAAATGATAGGATTAATGGGTAATAACCAGTTGGGATAGAAATGATATATTGATAGCAAAGGAGGGAAACTCATGATATGGATGAGAGTAAAAGCTAGCCAAAAGAAAGCAAGAAAAGAGCAAGAGAAAGGCAACTTGCCTTCCTTCTTTTCTCTCCCTCTTCCTCTCCCTTTGCCGTGACTTAAAGAGGACAATTAAGGGGATTCATTCCCCCTTGTTTCATCATGAATGATGAGAACAAATAAATAAATAAAATAAAAAGAAAAAAAAAAAGGGGCTAAGGGAGAAGGAAAGCAAAAACCAATTTTGCTACCTCTTTCCCCTTAACATAAAAGGGAGCATGTAAAGAGAAGATTTTATTTCTCTCTCATTTCTCTCATTCTCTCCTCTCCACCACCGAGAGCCTCAGCCCCCTCTCCTCCATTTTCGGCCCCCAAAACAAGGTTCCTCCTAGGATACAAGGAAGGCTACCAAGGGAAATCAAAGGAGGAGAACAAGAAGAAGAGACCCTTTCTTCCATCACCACACTTTAGAACCACAAGTGAAAAGGAAGTAAGTATCCCCTCACCTGTGGTACAAGTGGTTTTAATGTGTTTTTGGATTTTATGAGGATTTTAAAACCTAGAAACAAGTTGTGAAAATTCGGCCAAAGAAAGGACTTGTTGATCCTAGGAATGTTTAATATAAGCCTTGATTCATGATAATTTTTCTATGCTTTGTAAGAAGGTTTTCTCTCATATTTTTATATATATGTGATGCTGGATTAGAGATGTACCTAACCCTAGAGTTTCGGCCAAAAAGGTTTTATAAGGGCTAGGGAATTTATTTGTTTACCTAACTTGCACAAAACCCTTTAAATAAATGGTTAAGGATCCATTATTGTTTTCACACTTGAAGGTTACTTGGAACCAAAAGTACCCCACTCACAAGTTTCGGCTAAGGAAGGGTTTAGGGTTAGGAAGACTTTGAATTTAAACTCACCATGTTTATATGATAGAATATAGAGTTTCTTAAAGAGTTGCATGCTTGTATGTTGATAGAAACTCATGAACATCACTTTTAATGTTTCGGCCATGGTAAGGTGGATGGTTTAGAATAGCTTAAACAGATTTTTTTTAACATGCTCAAAACCTCCATGACAATAAGATATGAAAGTTGTTTGATGCTCCCATGCTTAATTAGAGTATAGGAAAATTGGTTGCATGATATATGATAATTATGACCACGAGGGTCCTAGCTTGTTTGTGAACCAAACTTATATGTATAGTTTCTTTGATATTTTTGCCATAAAACTTGTTTAGGTTTTCCATACTTTAGGCCACCTAAAACCTAGTTTAAAGACTTGGAAGGTTTCGGCCAAACATATGCTATGAGATAAAGGAAGGAAAAACCTAGGAAACCTAAGACACAATTTAAATGTATGCTTATAGTGCTTGACTTTTATACATGTTATGAAATGTGTTATGACTTTCTATGCTTTTATGCCATTTGAACAAATTCCATGCTTGATGAGGTTCGGCCATGTAGGGTTTAAAGACCTAGAAACCTTAAAATTTAGACCTCATGTGTTAAAGATGCTTCTTATGAAATAGAGATAACATGTTGATTGTGTTCACATGCTTATACATTTAACTATGATTCAAATGGACACCTTAAAGTCTCAGCCATGAAGGGATACATGCCTTAGAAACCCTAGAACTTACATTGAACATGCTCATGTCACTCTCCATGAAATATGAAATGTAGAAAGCTAAAAATTCACATGCTATATGTTGTTAGTGACCTAAATTGATGCTAAGGGAAGTTTAGGCCATGACCACTTGTATGATGCCATTTATAAATTTATACATGATGTTAGAGTAAGTTCACATGCTTGTATGCTTGCTTGAAAACCTAAATGAGTACTTGTAAGTTTCGGCCATGACATAATTTTAAGGGCTTAAAGGATTTAGGAACTAACTCAATTGTGCTTATCATATTCCTTGA
This sequence comes from Zingiber officinale, assembly GCF_018446385.1. Taxonomy (NCBI): domain Eukaryota; kingdom Viridiplantae; phylum Streptophyta; class Magnoliopsida; order Zingiberales; family Zingiberaceae; genus Zingiber; species Zingiber officinale. Next base: position 47,728,692 of record NC_055986.1, read on the forward strand.
AACAAATGCTATAAATATGGTTAAGGTTTCCATGCTTTATGTCATTTAGAACCTTGTTTCACACTTGTTAAGGTTTGGCCAAATGAGGTTTAAGGACTTGGAGAACTTAGAGTCTAAGTAAATCTTGTTTATAATACTTCCTATGAAAATGATATGTGGATGAATTAGGTTCTACATGCTTGGATGTTGTTTAAAACCTAAATTGGCACCTAAGAGGGTTTCGGCCAAGATAAGAATTCAAAGGATTAGGAAGCTTAGTACCCAAATTAATCATGTTACATTGTTCCTTATGATTGGATGAGCACATGATACACTTTTATGCTTAGACATGTATGCTTGTGAGCTATACAAGATGAGAATTTCTACGATATGTTATGAGTTCAAAATATGCATGCTTTATGTTATGATATGTGGGTAAATTTTACATGCTTTGATGATATGATATGAGCTGAAAATATGCATGCTTATGTTATGATATGTGGTTAAATTATGCATGCTTTGATGCTATGTTTAGTGCTTAAAATATGCATGCTTTCATGATATGCTATGTGGTTAAATTATGCATGCTTGATGATATGCTTTATGCTTAAGATATGCATGTTTTTATGATCTATGCCTAAGTGATGCATATTGTTATGATATGATGTATGCCTAAGTGATGCATACTTTTATGGTATGATGTATGCCTAAGTGATGCATACCTTTATGACATGATGTATGCCTAAGTGATGCATACCTTTATGATATGATGTATGCCTAAGTGATGCATACTTTTATGACATGATGTATGCCTAAGTGATGCATACTTTTATGATAGGATGTGTGCCTAAGTGATGCATGCTTTTATGATGTATGATATGTATAAGTATGACATGTACTTTACTTTATATGGCTTGTACCAAGGGTGGGCTCCATAAGCACCCCGGGGTCGATGGAATAAGACTCGGGCCTCGTTAGCGATGGACTCCTAAGTGCCCCTAGGTCGATGGAGTAAGACTCGGGCCTAGTATGTTGCCTTGTAGGGTTCAAGACTTGCTACCTTGGACCTACATAGGTTGCGCGCAATATGTAAGTGGTACATAGCCGGGATCCCCTTTAAGTTGAGATTATGTTCAAGTATATATGTAAGAAGAAATGGTTTTAAAGATCATGAGACATACACATGTTTTTCGGATATATGTTTTTCAAAATCATATTGCATATACCTTATGATGATTTATGATATGCCATGGTTAGATATGATTATGTTATGTTCCATGATATGTCCATGTGTAGGATATGCCATGACTCCTTATGACGATATGCCATGATTAGATACGATTATGTTATGCTTCATGCTATGCTTTACGCTATGATATGCCATGACTAGTTATGATTTCTTCATGTTGCATGATATGCTTAAAAGAGTATGTTACATTATGTCATGACTAGTTGAAATGATGCCATGTTGAGACATTCTTTGATTATACTATGATTTTCGGTTTTAGTGAGTAGGAAAGGAACTTACTGAGCCATGAGTGCTCACAGCTTACTGTCCTTGTACCACAGATAAAGGAAAAAGCTGGATGAGCTAGAGGAGCAGCAGGAGAGGCAAGGAGATGTGTGTGGCAGTGGCTAGGCAACCAAATAAGAACCTGCTTTAAAAACTTTTAAAGAACTATGCTTTGGTATCATGAATTGTAGTACCGTATGTGTGACTTGATGTTATGTTTCTACTAATTTTGATATCATGTTATTGAGGCCATGATAGTGTAGTTCGGATTTGATGAAAGGGAAAACAAAAGAAAAGTTTTTATTAAACTAAGGGAATTATTTTAAGTCTTCCGCTGTTTTAAAAAGAAAAATTTGTACATAGAGTATCGTAGCCCCGTCCCTTAGGGTTAGCAGGGAGGGCGGGCGTTACATGAATCCACACGGCCATGTCACCCTGGCCGAGAGGGAGCAGGTGATGGTCGTGTGAACCCACACGACCATGTCACAGGCCGTGCAGGGGGTCACACACAACACTACAAAGGAGGTGGGTTCTCCCCATTGTACTCCCTCTTAGCTTACCGTTCTCTCCCATTTCTTTAGGAAGAGTCTTTGACATGCTAATTACTAACAAATTGTCAATTTCATCATACACAATTCTTAATAGTATTTTTATACAAAGCAGGATAAGAAAATAGGTCCATCAGTACCAAAATCTAACATATTCCATGCACTAGTATGTTCCAAGATCACTTCCCACTATTCCGTCACACACACCAGCAAACATTGCTCCTGCTGCCCCTCCTTACTCGAGCTTTCCTTTACCTTTATCTACAGTATAAGGAAAGTAGTCTCACTTCTTAATTATGAAGTAATATATGATAATTATTTGGGTTATAAAATTGATGAAGTAAATATCATTTTAGACTATGTTGGTTAAAAAATACAAGCCTCACTTCTAATTTTAAGTAACATTTTACTTCGTAATATTTTTTTCATAAAGTAGTAAGTCAAAAAATAAAATTCATAATTTCTAAGTGCTAAAGTAATAAGTTTGACCCAGTTAAAATAGTAAGTCTATGGCAAGGAGAATGAAGAGAGGAAATGTTGATTTTATAAAAAAAAAGAGAAAGAAACAATGACGTGGATTTGAAAAAGTTGTATTTTAAAAAAAAAAGTTATGCAGACTCACTACGAGGACTGTTTGCAATGTTCTGTAGCAAAATGTTTGTTAACAATTTTGTATATAGTATTATTTCTAAAAGTGTATAGTATATATAATATGTTTCCTATAATTAAATAACTGATATACATAACAAAATTATATACTCGATAAATATTACATTCTTTCTATATATAGGACAATACATAATTGAAAAGTAGATAAAAATAGTAAGCTTTCTAAAAGTGTATGACCACTTTGCTACTAATTATAGGATCGATTATGTTATTTGTTATATTTTCTTTTAATTGTATTCTCCTATTTTCACTTCACGGAACAATATATATACTGATCTTGCACCACTATTACAATTACACAATAAATATAAAATACAAAAAACTCAAAAGTTTATTAGTACTACATAATGTCTCGAGTTTCAATTCTTTGTGTATTTCTTTTGTTTACAACTATATGCCTTGCAAGTAAGTAAACACCATTTAAATATTCCATGCAAATTTTATTGAATTTATTTGTTACATATTGTTCATATATCCTAATGTTGACTATTCTTTTTTGGTTAAAATTATAGATCGCTCTGATGCTGCCAATTGTTGTTCGGAATATAAAAAATGGGGTGATAGACAACAAACAAGTTGTAGAGGTGCTAGTGATACTAGTGCGTGCAACACTTGGTGTTCAAATTCATGTAGAGGAGGGGAATGCAAAGTACGAAATGGACAACAAGTTTGTCATTGTTATTGTTAATCATAGCGTAAAGATGGAGAATAAATTATATCATCCATCTTGATTGGTGAAATAAAATTTGATACTACATGTATTTTTATTTATTTAAATTGTATACATATTATAAAAATAATGTATATATTGAAGAAAATGTTATATATATGTAGAATTATCATCGCTAGAGGGATGAATTGTCATTTACATTTTCATTGACTATTTAACACATGAAGAGTTTGAACAATTTAAATATATATAAATAAAATAAGTAGTGTACAAATGAAAGGAACAAAACAACATATTAACATGATTTGATACACAAGTTCCAATTCCATGACCTATAACTCTTCGGTGGATGAACTCTGATGATACTTTTTATTTTCTCCTTTCTAGACACCTTGTGGACAACCTAAGTTCCTCTGCACGGAACCTAATGTCAGTGCTAGGGGTGCTAGAGGAATCAAGCTCAGTGGCTTTTCTCTTAATCCTACCAACATAAATAAATGATTTATTTTTACCATAATAATGACAAGTTAAGTTTAGAGTGTACCAAAACATTTTTTGGACAACTAAAATAGGAACTAATTACCAAGGCTATGCAAGACTAGACCGAAATAAAAAATGGGGATGAAACAGCTCGGAAACAGGCTTTGGAGGTGCCTGGAGTTGAAGCCTCGGGTCCCCCTTCTAAAATCATATCTATGCACCCAAAGGTGTTCCATGAGCTTGAACCATCTTTGTCAGGTTTCTGTGTGGCAACATTTCTAGGAACTTTGAGGATGTTGAGGCGCCTTTATCCCAAACGACGACGTTTTAGGTAGGCTTTTTGGGCGGGATTTTGTGGGCTTCCTGGACTAGGGTGCGGGTGCCTAAATTTTAAAAAATTTGAAACTTCAAAATGGTTTCGGCACATGGATCTATTCCAGGCACTTATATCGATAATCTTTTTATTTCAAAAAATTAACTTAATTTTGAAAATTCTATATTTTCGCACTTATAATGGTTCTTGAATAGAATTTAATTTATAATGTTTTGATCAATTTTACCTTAGTCTCTATTTCACCCATTTCTAGATTATTAATCGAGTTAACCTATTGGTTTGGTGAAATGGTTTTCTATTTTACTTGAAGAGAATTAGTTTGAATTTTAAATCTAATTTGACCTTGTATTAGATTTAGGTTTGGCCATTAATTAGTTAAATACACATTTCAAAAATTGACTTACAAGTTGTGGTAAGGCATAATGACCTTTTTTGATATTGGAGAAGCAACCACCTCCTTAAATAAAGTCTTTTTAAGAAATTATATTTTTAACCTACTTATTGAAAAATTTAGGGTCTAACTAGTTTAGGATGTGGCGAGGTAGTTTCAGTTAATTTCTCTCAACTAAGTGCACCAAATAGGATAATCCATACCCAACTTGGATACACTTATTCTTTGCATCCTAATATAATATCGTCTCACCACATCCTAACACTAGGTTGTTAAGTATCAAATTAACTATTTTCTTACCTAGCCATGCTAAGTTAAGTAAAAAATAAACTACAGATGCATAATAAAAGTAACAAATGAAACAATCTTGCAATTTTATCTTACAATAAAATTATTTTTTCTATTGGTTCTCTCTAAATCATAACTTTGATATGGTTTATCTAGGTAATGAATTTAACTATTGTGGATTCAATATTGATTTAGTCCTGTAACACCCATAAATTCCGTTTCCTCCAAAAGAGCAAAAAGAAATAGAAGAAGAGAAAATAAATAAAAATATATATGTAAATGACCCGGGCTAGGATTTGAACCCTAGACCCTTGATTTAAGATTGGTTTAAGTAGCCATTAGGTGGAGGTAAAGCATCACATTCGAAATAGAAAACTATTTATTATATGTTGATTATGGGTGAAGGGATGCTTCAACTTCCACTTTGTATAAAAGGGGAAGGGAAGAGAAGAAAACCTAACTTTGCATCTTCTCTTCTCCTCTCTAGCCTAACCTCCTCTTCCCCCTCTTGCAGTTTTTGGCCAAGAACCCTTGGGTTCCCAAGGTTCTAAGTTCTTCAAGGGGAGAATCTAAGAGGAGGGGTTTGACAAGGATTAGGACGCACGGAATGGGTGTCTTGGAGATTAAGGTTACAAGAGAGGATTGTTTTCCCCAACACCCTATAATTGTAAGATCTAGCGAATGGAGGTAAGTACTGCTCACCTGCAGTATAAGTTGTTTCAATGTTGCATATTGTGATATGTTTTTATGCATGTAAAGAAGATACATGTTGTGTTATGTTTATGCATCTTAAAGAAGATATATGTTATGATATATAAGATGTCCTCTGAAGTTCTGGGATTAATAGCATGTTTGGAGTATCTTGAATTGCTTCCCATATAGTTTTGGGGCCAAAAAGCATATTCAAAGTGCCCTAAAGTGATTCCCTATCAGTGTAGAGGATTAAGCGCACATAAGGTGCTTGTTTAAATGACAAGTAAGTGCAACTATAAGAAAGTGATATATAAAAGAAAGTATTTTACTTTAAAGTGGCATGCATTAGACACAAGGTCCAAGGGTGGGCTCCTAGATCGCCCCTGGGCCCCTAGATCACCTAGTAGTACCTTAATAGGTTCAGAATTAGCTACCATGAATCTTATTAAGGATGCACATAAAGTGGTACAATGTAGGGCCCAAGCAAGTTTATTATTCTTTTCACTACTTATGTAATACAAAGTTTTCAAACTTTGTTGTTTGTCTTAGTGGAAGTTTTCCTAAGGTTGAGAACCTGAGTTATTAAGTGCAGCATTGATGAACTCTATAATATGCCAAGATTCCTATTTTCATTACATCACTAGCATGATTTTAAGTTGATGTTTTGCATGATAAACCTATTTAAAAATGCATGCCATGTAAAGATTTCCAAATTACTGTCAAGTGTGAGTTTTGTGTTTTCCCAAGGAATTTTGAAAGTATGTTCCTTCTTTTTATGCTTGTTTTATGAGTAGATGGTACTTACTAAGCATTCACTTATAGATTTCCATTTCCTTATACTGTAGATAAAGGTAAAGGAAAGCTCGAGTAGGAGGAGGCAGCAGGAGCAATGTTTTGTGGGTGTGTGACGGAACAATGGAAGGAACTGGGAACTTGTTATTATCAGTTTGGAATATGTTAGAACTTGATGCTAAATCATGTTTAAACTTGATATTATCAGTTTGGCAATAATGTGAGTGGCAAAGGGGAAAGATCTAGGGTCTCCCCAATGGGGAGGACCCCTCTTCAAGCAATGAAAGAGAATCGTAACCCAAAGACGAGTATAAAGGGGAGAACAACCCCTTGTTGTAGAGCAGGGTGTGACCCCCCACACGGCTCGTGACACGACCTTGTGGATTCACACGCCCAAGCACCTCTCCCTCTCAGCCAAGGAGACATGGCTGTGTGGATTCACATGATCGTGCATCTCTCCTTCTCGGCCAAGGTGACACGGTCGTGTGGATTCACACGGCCGAGCACCTCTCCCTCTCGGCCAAGGAGACACGGCGTGTGGATTCACACGGGCGTGCCTCTCTCCCTCTCGGCCATGGTTACACGGCCGTGTGGATTCACACGGCTATCCACCTCTTCCTCTTGGCCAAGGTGACATGGTTGTGTAGATTCACACGGTTGTGCACTACCAAGGTGACACCGCTGGTCATTGCCACACGGCCAGGTAGCACTCCTTCTCGAGTAAGGCTACACGGTCGGTCAGGGCCACACGGCCCAGACCCATTAGAAGCTCTAGACTCTCTTCCAGCATTGCTTGGCTCCAAGTTACGTCCTATCAGTCGAAACAAATTTAGGGTAGGTCTCTAAACCGTACAGTATATAATATAAGTATAAAATTGAAAAAAAAATAATGAAAGAGTAACGTTTGCCCTATAAGGTAAGTACTATTTAAGGATGGGGGCGTTACAGTTTAGTATTAGAGCAAGTTCCATCCTTCCGCTACACACACATGAAGCATTGATCTAGTAGTTTCAAAGTAAGAAAGCACCCTCTCACAACTTTTATGCATTTTATTTCTGTTATGATTAGTAAGAACTGTTGTTAAGATTAATCATGCTTATACATGAAAGTGCTAATAAGTGCTAATGATTGCAAGTAAGAATGAGAGCATGCTTATACATGAAAGTGCTAATAATGGCAAGTAAGAATGATGATGGGCTGATGTATGTCTCACTGGTTGGGTTATGAATATGTAGATGGCTAGAGGATAGCCGACTAGACAGCCGAGAGTTAATAAAGCTCAGCCTGAGACAAATGAGTCTGCACCACCAGCCAACCTTTAAGAAGTAGTAACTCAATTACAGAGACAATTGGCAAAACAACAGCAGGTCATAGCCACCCTGACTGCTAACCCAGCAAGCTTCTCCTGTAGTCCCAACGGAAGCTAATGTGGTGGCACCAATTGCGGCCGAGGCTCCATCAGTTCCACCTGTAGCCCCTACAAGGGTAGTGAGGCAGGAAGCATACCTTATCCAGTGGCAGAAGCTGAAAGAAGAGAATTTCTCTGGCACCAATGAACCATGGGATGATCAGGCATGGTTCAAAACCCTAGAGAGCATAATGGAGTTACTGGACTGGCCGGAGGTAGAAAAGATAAAGTGCGCTTCCTTCTACCTCACTGGTGATTCAAGAATATGGTGGGAATGGGTGAAGGCAAAAAGAATAGTGAATCAAATGACCTAGTCTGACTTCGAGACTGAGTTCTTCGAAGAGTTCTTTCATATGCGACTCACGAACAAATATTACGATGAGTTCACAGAATTCTGACAAGGAAGTTTATCAGTGGATGAAGCTGTGAAGAAATTCAATAGGCTGGCTCGTCTATGCCCTGAGTTAGTCAGTACAGAACGAGAAAGGGTAAGGCTAATGCTAAAGATGTTGAGGCTAGATATAGCTCTGAATGTAGCTGGCGGAATTAATAGACCACAGACTACAGAGGAGCTTATTAGTAGTGCCCTGATCACGGAGGATTACCTGAATAGCATCAAGCAGCAGAAGCCAGTACTGATTGAGAATAAAAGTCAAGGGAGTTCTGCCACTCAGAAACCCCAGGGCCAAGGTCCAACCTAGAAGGGGAGCTCCAAGAGGAAGCAGTGGAGTAATAAATAGGGAGTATCCGTAAGCAAGCAGCCTAAGTATGCTACGTGTCTCACGTGTGGGAAGATGCATCCGAGAATCTGTCGCAAGGGCACTAGTGCCTTTTATACGTGTGGTCAAGAGGGGCATATTGTTGGTTGCTATTGGGAATATCGTACCGGTTCCCCTATACAAAAATTTTATACAAGTCCTGAACTATTCCTAAAAACCTATTATGTTATTTAGAAATTAAATTAGAAATTGCAAACAGAACTTAACATTATTGATTCCAAATTTAACTCATCTGTTCTTAGAGGTTTAGACTTGGATCTCAAACGATACTTAACATTATTGATCAAAATTTACCCATGTTACAAATTTAATTAAATATTAATTTTAGAGATTAGGTTCCAGGTTAAACATGGCGAGACACTAGGCCTTCTTGGGTATGGGAGCATCCACCACTTCCTAGACAAAATATTTCAATGAAATTTAATATTTAATTTCCTTATAGTTGTTGGTTGCTATGCGGAATATCATACCGGTTCCCCTGTATAAAAATTTTGTACATGTCCTGAACCTTTACTAACAACCTATTGTGTTCTTTAGAAATTAAATTAGGAATTGCAAACGGAACTTAACATTATTGATCCAAATCCACCCATGTAATAAATTCAATTAAATATTAATTTCTAAAATTGGCTTCCAAGACTGCAAGGCGAGGTACTAGGCCTTCTTGGGTATGAGATCATCCTCCACCGCCTAGATAAAGCCTTTTAAAGAAATTTAATATTTAATTTCCTTATATAATCCTAGGTTTAATCAAATAGAACAATCGAATCACAAATTCAAAAAACAAAAAAAAAACACAAACTCGAATCACAAATTCGAAATCTAGAATCATATGTCTCTTGTGTTTGGAATTCATACAAAGAAAACTAGTATGATGCGGAAAATAATTACTAGTTATACCTTTCTTTGTAAGCAACAACCTCTTGATCTTCTATTGTATTCCTCTTCTTATCTCGGATGTTGTGTGGGCAATGATCTACCGAGATGAGAATCCACCAAGCATCCTTCTTCTTTCTTTTAAGTTTCGGCCAAGCAACCTTCTCCAAGAGATAGCAAGTCTTGGCCACCAACCAAGATCCAAGGAAAACAAGGAAACAAAACCTTCTTTCTCTCCTTCTTTACCAATCAAATCCGGCCACCAAAACAAGCTCCAAGAGGATGATAGGTTCGGCCACTAGAAGAAGAGAGGAAGAGATGATAGGGCCGACCACCACCAAGGAAGAAAAAAAGAGAAAAATAGAAGAGAGTGGTTTCATGAAGGCACCCATACCTTCTATTGTATATTCCTTGGTCTTGGTAAATAAGAAAATTTAATTATAATTAAAATCTCATTATATTCCTTTCCATAGGTTAATAAGGAAAATTTAATTAAAAATTCCTTTTAACCCATACTATGGCCGGCCACATCACATGCTCCAAATAAGGCAAGTTTTAAACATAAAATTAAAACATCCTTATTTGTTTCTGGAAATTTTTAAAATAAAAATTTCTCTATTAATTTTCGCTTAATGGTTGGTTATAAAAGGAAATTTTAAAAATTAAAATTTCTCTATTAAAATATATGGATGATTTCTAATATGGGGTAGATTTCATGGGTCCCCGATAAGGAAGGGAAAGGAGATGACCAAACAGAGAAGATAGATAAATATCGGCCGAGATATACCTCAGGAGAGTTAGACCAATATCGCCGAGACATGCCTTTAAGAAGCTAGGCCAATATCGGCTGACATATACCTCAAGAGAGGTAGGCCAATATCGGCTAGGATATGCCTCCAAGGAGAAAGACCCATATCAATCAGCATATACCTCAAAGGAGGTATATCAATATCGACCGAGACATGCCTTTAAGAAGGTAGGACAATATCGGCCGGCATATACTTCAAAGGAAGTAGGTCAATATCGGTTAGGGTATGTGCCTCCAAGGAGGCAGGTCAATATCGACCAAGACATGCCTTTAAGAAGGAAGGCCAATATCGGTCGGGATTTACTTCCGAGTGAGTAGGACAGTATCGACCGAGACATTCCTTTAAGAAGGAAGGCCAATATCAGCAGGGATATACTTCCGAGTGAGTAGGCCAGTATCGACCGAGACATTCCTTTAAGAAGGAAGGCCAATATCGGTCGAGATACACTTCCGAGTGAGTAGACTAATATCGACTAAGACATGCCTTTAAGAAGGAAAGCCAATATCAACCGGGTTGACTAATACCTTGAAAAGATACTTGATAAAATATAGCCCAGGGCTAGCTAGAATAATAAACATAAAGGAGCCCGGACGAGCACTGCCCCAGGAGCCTCATGAGAGGTAATAATAATTGATCAAACCTAATTAAGCTCAGCCTCGATCAATACAGGAAACATTAGTATATTAAGTTATCTATGATGTTGTAAAAATAGGAGGGACGAGTAGGAAAGGTAGAAATAATTTAAAAGAACTTGTGAAACAAAGGAGAAGTAATATTTCAAATAAAGCGGTGTAGGAAGATATTTGCAATATGTGATTGTATGACTGGTATTATATGTTTTTGCGGGAAATGTGTTTTTAGACTATTTTGCAGGTACTAGACGACAAAGAAGGTACATCTGGGGTACAAAAAAGATTCCTTAAAAGTCATTTACCGCAAGTACGCAGCTTACGTCATCTTATAACAAACTCTAACAAATCGGGGCCCACTTCATTACTACGGAGGTTATATGAAGTGGTATAAAAAGGGGAATCCTCTCCGTTGGCAACGTAAGTACACATCATTGCGCATATTCATAACCCTAATTTTTTACCACTGTTCGTCTTCTTCTTCCTTCTTCCACACCAAGAGAGATCACTAACTTGAGCGTCGGAGGGCCTAGCCAGGGATTCCCACCTCGGTCTTAGGTCACTGACGATAGTGTTGGCTGATTTCTTGTGCGCAGGAAGTCCTGGAAGCTTCGAGTTTGGTTTCTCTTTGATTGGATTTCTTTCTCGTCATCGGATCTTCGTTCAAGGGGAGCATTCGGCGGCTGTTCTTTCCGATCCGCTTTGGGTTTCTTGGATCGTTGTTCTACAGGTATTATTCTTCACCAGCGGTAGGTTTTTTCTCTCAGATCTCCATCTTGTCAAGCTTCTCAGACAAGATCAAATTTAGCGCCGTCTGTGGGAACTTTACCTGAATCTAAGACTACAAGATGGAAGAGGCTGGAAAATCAAACCTACTTACCATTAGTCGTGAAGATCTGGATTTCCTCATTAATTCTCATGTCCAGAAAGCCTTGTAACAACAACAACTTCAAGCTCATACTGGAGCTACTCTGCCAACAGCTCATAATCCAGCGATTTCAACTACTGAGCATCGAAAAGGAAAGGAGCCGGAAGAGGAGGAACATGCATATTTCCCTCCAGCTGCAGTTTCTCCGACGCGACGTTCGCGAGCCTTTCTTCCTTCTCCCATGGAGCAAGGGGGTCGAAGGCTCGTGTTCCAAGAATCTTCTGGTGAAGCACCGGACAAAGAAAAGCGTAAGATTAAAATGATAACCAGTGATAGCTCACCAGAAAAAGTCATCTCCCCATTCTCTCAAAGTGTACTGGATGATCCTCTTCCTAAGCGGTATCAAAATCTTCAGATCGACGAGTACACTGGAACAACAGATCTAGAAGATCATCTATTGAAATTTGAGAACGTAGCATTATTACAACAATTCTCTGATGGGGTGAAATGTCGAATGTTTCTTACTACCCTTGGAGGAGCTGCACAACGTTGGTTCAAGAGACTGCCAGAAAAGTCCATCCGAAAATTCAAAGACTTCAAGAAAGTTTTTTTGCATCATTTTTCCAGTAACAAGAGGTATCATAAGACTCCTTGGAGTCTATTTTCAATTAAGCAAGCATCCAAAGAGTCCATCCGAGCCTACATCAAAAGGTTCAATCAGGTAGCTATCGATGTACCTAATGCTACTACTGAAATCTTAGTGAGTGCTTTCTCTCAGGGTTTAAATGATAATGATTTCTTTAAAAATCTGGTAAGAAATCCTCCTTCCAATTTTGACTCCTTAATTGAACGAGCCACTAAATTTATTAATGTTGAGGAAGCTCAAGCCGCCCGCAGAAAAGAGAGCACCACCTCTTCTCCTACTCCGATTAAGGAAAAGGCTCCTACTCCTGTCCTGTTAGAGTGTATACTAAAAGCCTAGCTTTTGGTATAAACATTAATCTAGAAATAAGAATCGCATTGGTCAAATGTCTACATTTATGATAAATGTAGTTACTCAATTAATTTATATTGTAGATAACATGGTGTGTGGTGTCACATACAGAAGATCATGTTATCGGTTCCTTATAAATTATAAACAGTAGCTCACGACCAAGATGGAAAGGAACAAACCATTGGAAGGTCGTAGTGTAATTAGGTATTAGTTTATCTTAACTATATGATTACACTAGTACACTTAGAGTGTATTGAGTAGGACCATTTGAGGTCGTTCCTTTTATACTGACTTTATAAAAGAATAAAGACCTCAGTTATTATGGAAGTGTGTGCTCTTAATCCTAATATAATAACAAGCACATATATTTGATATTTATTTCTTTAATTTATCAATGGGTGAGATTTAGTTCGATAAATCAATAAACCCGATAAGTTGGGAAATGGTATCACTTATAGTGTGTGTTGTTGATTATAGAAGGAAACTGTGTCCTTGAGATACTAGGTTGATAATGTCCTCAAGAGGAGCTCATAAGGATTGTCATGTTAAACCCTGCAGGTAGACTTAGTCCGACATGATAATAAGGTTGAGTGGTACTACTCTTGGACTTAGATATTAATTAAATGAGTTGTCAGCAACTCACTTAATTAGTGGACATTCGATATCTTAAACACAGGGAGACTAACAAACTCATAATAAGAAGGAGCCCAAAATGTAATTTGGGATTGGTGCGGAGTTCAATAATAGTTCTTTAGTGGAATGAATTATTATTGATGAAATTTAGTTGTGTGTTCGGGGCGAACACGGGATGCTTAATTTCATCGGGAGACCAAAACCAATTCCTCCTCTCGGTCCCTATCGTAGCCTCTAGTATATAGAGATTTATACCCACCGCATACCCACCTTCTTACCCATCCAATGGGGCCGGCCAAGCTAGCTTGGAACCCAAGCTAGGGCCGGCCAAGACCAAGTGGATGAGCCATGTAGGTGGCCGGCCAAAGCTTGGGTCCCAAGCTTAGGTGGCCGATCACTAGAATATTAAAAGGATTTTTATTAAAATTATTTCTTATGTGGATATCATGATTTTAAAAGAGAGTTTAAAAATTAAAAATTTCCTTTTATAACTTTCTACAAAAGATTAAGAGAAGAGATTAATCTCTTTCCTTATTTGTAGATTAAAAGGATGGTTTTAATTTTTGGTAAAAACTTTCCTTATTTATAAATCATCTACATGTTTAAAAGAGAGTTTAAAATTTGAAATATTTCCTTATTTGTTGATTAAAGGAGGATTTTAAATTTTAAGAAAACTTTCCTTTTTAACCATGTTCATGATTTAAAAGAAAGTTTAAAAATTAATAATTCTCTTTTATTAGTTTCTACAAAAGATTGAGAAAAGATTTGATATCTTTCCTTATTTGTAGATTAAAAGAGATTTTAATTTTTAGAGATAACTTTCTTTTTATCCACATGTTTAAAAGAAAGATTTTAATTTATTAAATTTCCTTTTTATAAACCAATCATGAAGGGATTAAATTATTGGAGAAATTTTATAAATTTCTGGAGACAAATTAGGAAGTTTTAATTAATTAAAACTCTCCTTGTTTATAGCTTAATGGTGGCCGGCCATGTAAATTAAGAAAAGGAAAATTGTTTTTAATTAAATAAATTTTTCCTTTTCATGGCAAAAGAATTAAGGAAGTTTTTAATTAAATTTCCTTATTTGCCAAGACCAAGGATTATAAAAGAGGGGGTAGAGAAGGCTTCATGGTGAACAACCTCTATTATTTCTCTCCCTCTTTTCCTTGGTGTTGTGGTCGGCCAACCTCTCTTCCTTTCTTCCTCTTGGTGGTGGCCGAACCTTCTCTATTGGCTTGGAGCTCTTGTGGTGGCCGGATACTACTTGGAGAAGAAGAAGAAGAAGGAGAGAAATCTTGTATCCCTTGGAGCTTTGTTGGTGTTTTGTTCTTCGTCCTTGGTGAAGCTTCTTTGTGTTGGCCGAACCTAGCTAGGAGGAGAAGAAGGTGCTTGGTGGTTTCTCATCTCGGAAGATCGTTGCCCACACAACGTCCGAGGTTAGAAGAGGAATACGGTAGAAGATCAAGAGGTCTTTCTAAAAGGTATAACTAGTAATTTTTCTTTCCGCATCATGCTAGTTATTTATGGAAATAATACCAAATACAAGAGGCTTACGATTCTAGTATTTCGAATATGTTTTTCGAAGTTGTGTTCTTTTGTTTTATTTTTCCTTGTGATTTGATTGTTCTTTTCGGTTAACCTAAAGTTATTTTAGGAAATTAAATATTAGATTTCTATAAAAGGTTTTGTCTAGTCGGTGGTGGTTGCTCCCATATCCAAGAAGGTCATGTGCCTCGCCACGTCAGTACTGGGAACCAATTATGGAAATTAATATTTAATGGAATTAATAACTTAAGGTGATTTGGGTCGAACGTGTTAAGTTCCGCAGGAGATCCAAGTCAAAACCTAAAAGAACAAATAGATTAAGTTTTGGATCAAACATGTTAAGTTCCGCAGGCGATCCAAAATTTAATTTAAAAAAACACATGGTAGCTAGGAAAAGGTTCAGACCTTTGTACAAAATTTTTGTACAGTGGAACCTCTAGGCTTTCCGAGTAGTAACCAACATGTCCCACCACCTAGGGGACCTTGAGTGGTTCATCCACCTCATCGCCATCCAGAATACCGCCCGCAAGCAGTGCAGCATGTGGAGATACAGCCAGAGGCACCAAGAAGATGGTGCACTTATCACAAAACTAGTAGTCATCATAATGAAGATTGTTTTGTTTTAAGAAATAAAAGAGCAAACAAGGAGCGCTACCAGAGGCAAAATTATTATCGGCAGTAGTACTCCAGGCAGCAAAGGCCGCTTAAATTGGAATATTGCCCGGTCGAACCTCGGCAAGAGACATTGCCTACCCCGTCCGGTACAAGCCAGGTGTTGGAAAAGGCTCCTTCTGAAGCCATGACAATCCGACAAGAAGAAAATAGGAGTAATGTCGTCCGGGGTAATATCAATATGATCACGGGCGGGCCCACCAATGGGGATTCTAATAGGGCCAGGAAAGCACATGCCCAAAGACTGGAAATTCATGCCATGGGATGTAGCATGGAGCGAGCAGCTGGTCCCGAGATAAGTTTGGGCCTAGAGATCTTGAAGGGGTAGAAATACCCCATGATGATGCCCTGATTATCAAAGCCGTGAAAGCCAACTATGCTATTTCTTGTACCTTCATAGACACGGGCAGTTCTTTCAATATTATATTCAAGAAGGCTTTTGATCAATTACAGATTGACCCGAGTGAACTTCAACAAATGGTCACTCCCCTATATGGGTTCACAGGCAACGAAGTACAATCGTTGGGCCAAATAAAGTTAGCCATATCTCTAGGAGAGGAGCCTCTGATGAGAACAAGGAGATCTTATTTCATGGTGGTAGAACTATAATATTTAGAATATATATATATATATTTAAATAATAAGTAATATAATAATGAATATTATAATATAAGTTAAAATAATAATTAATATTATTTTAATATATTAAATTAAATAAATAATTATAAATAAAAAACAAAAGAAAAAATATAATTATCCGAAAACTCTATCTATCTACAAGGAGAACTTATGTCAACAAGGAAAACAATATATATATTGTTTCTTTTAATTACGATTACGATGAATTAAATATTTATTTTTGAATTAAATATTTATTTTTGTTCGCTACAAATAAAATAAGCGAATCCCGTCCTCTTATAATGTGATACTGGGTCGACCGGCCTTAAACGAGTTTAGGGCGGTCGTTTCTACTTTTTGTCAAACAATTATATTTCCTGTTGATGATCAAGTCGGAGAAGTATGAGGTGATCAGAAGACTGCCCGAAAATGTTATGTAGAAATAGTTCGGGCTGAAGCTAATGCTTCCCGAAAGATTCAAAGAATGGAGGTCAATGCCATTCAGGAGAAGCAGCCTGTTCTGGTTTATGAAGAGAAGGAAGAAGTCCAAATTCAGACTGGATGACCTTAGCCAACTACTTATGTTGCTGCTGATCTTGAGCCTATTCTGAAAGCTTAATTAGTGCAATGCTTGAAGAAGAATAGTGATGTGTTTGCCTGGACGTCCAAAGAAGTCTCGGGCGTTTCTTCTACAGTCATGGAGGATTCTTTGCATGTCTTCCCAGATGCCCAGCCGGTCATGCAAAGAAAAAGGAATTTTAGCGCGGAACAAAACCAAATCATCAAAGAAGAAATAACTAAGCTCATGGAGGCTGGTTACATCAGGGAGGTACAATTTCCTAGCTGGTTAGCTAATGTGGTTCTAGTCTCCAAGCTAGGGAACAAATGGAGAGTATGCATTGATTTCCGGGATCTCAACAAGTCTTGCCGAAAAGATTATTATCCATTACCCAGGATCGATCAACTGGTAGACTCCACTGCTAGGTGTGAGTACATCTCTATTCTGGATGCTTATCAAGGCTATCATCAAGTCCCCCTAGCTAAAGAGGATCAAGAAAAGGTCAGTTTTATAGCTTCTGAGGGTACTTATTGTTATAATGTTATGCCCTTCGGATTGAAAAATGCAGGAGCAACTTATTAGAGACTTATGAACAAGGTCTTCCATAAGTAGATTGGAAGAAATATGGAAGTATATGTTGATGATATTTTAATTAAGTCCCTTCAAGCTGTTGATCTGTGCAGGGATGTAGAGAAGACTTGCAAGACATTTAGGCAATATGGGCTCAAGCTGAACGCAAGCAAATGTTTATTTGGAGCAAAAGGGGGAAAATTCCTGGGGTATATGGTGTCCGAGCGAGGAATAGAGGCCAACCCGAGCAAAGTCAAGGCACTTCAGAACATGGAGCCTCCACGCAACATGAGAGAAGCTCAAAGACTTACTGGCCGGATTACAGCCTTGTCCAGGTTCATTTCCCGATCGGCCGATCGTAGTTTCCATTTCTTTAAGATACTCCAAAAGGCAAACAAATTTCAGTCGAATGAGGAATGTGATAAGGCCTTTCAAGAATTAAAGGATTACTTATCTACTCTTCCTGTATTAGCTAAGCCTATAGTAGGAGAGACCCTCTGGGTATATTTGTCAGCTAATGAAAACGCTGTAGGCTCTATATTAGTTAGGTAGGAGGGAAAGGAATAACAACCTGTATATTTCTCTAGCCACCTATTAAAAGGAACTGAGTGTAGATATACTACACTAGAAAAGTTGGCTTATGCATTAGTGTTGACTGCTCGGAGGTTACATCCATATTTCTTATCACATGAAATTGTTGTATTGACCAACAATACCCTTGGACGGGTGTCGCTCAACCCAGAGGCATTAGGTCGGCTAATCAAATGGACAATTGAACTTGGTGAATATGACATACAATATCAACCCCGCTCGGCCATCAAGGCACAAGCTCTAGTAAACTTCATTTTAGAAATTCAAGGCCCTACGGAAGAAAATATCTGGAAAGTTTATGTGGATGGTTTCTCAACCAGGCAAGGTAGCGGAATTGGTGTTCTTCTCATATCTCCAAGGGAAGACAGACTCCAACTTTCTATCAGGTTGAATTATAGAGCCACTAACAATGAGGCAGAATATGAGGTATTGATAGCTGGATTGCAAGCCGCTCGGCATATAGGAGCAGCTTGAGTCATCATTTATTCTGACTCTCAATTAGCAGCCCAAAAACTATCAGGTAATTTTGAAATTAATAATGATAGGCTCAAGTTATATGCTGAGACATTTGATAAGTTGAAGTCCCAGTTTTAAGAAGTAAATATACAAAAAGTTTCTCGATCTGAAAATCAAGTAGCAGTTGAATTAGCTAAGCAGGCCTCCGCTATAACACCATGGAATTTGGATCGTCCCGTGGAGCAAGCTTTGTTAATATCTTGTATCGAGAGACAAGCTGATGATGAAATACACGGCGACTGGAGGGCCCAAATCATATTGTATCTACAACAGGGTATTCTTCCGAGTAATGCCGAGCAAGCAAGGATATTTAAGAAAAGAGCTGCTCAATACACTATGATAGGAGAACAATTATATAAAAGAGCTTTTTCTAGACCTCTGCTCAATTGTATTGGCACAGAAGATATACAATTTATTTTATAGGAGGTTCATCAAGGCTCATGTGGTAGTCATATAGGAGGAAGATCCTTGGCCCGCAAAATCTTACTAACAGGATATTTCTGGCCTACGCTACACGAGGATGCCAACAAGTTGGTAAGAACTTATATTTCTTGTCAAAAACATCAAAATATCTTACATCATCCTACACAGTTATTGAGGACCTCTATAGTTTCATGTCCCTTCGATTAATGGGGTATGGACCTAGTTGTCCCGTTTCCTATGGCAGCTGCACAAAAAAGGTTTTTATGGGTAGCAGTGGATTATTTTTCTAAATGGGTAGAAGTAAAACCGCTTGCCTGGATTATCGAAGATGCAGTTATTAAATTTCTATGGAAAAATATCATATGCAGATTTGGCATTCCTCATAAATTAGTCTCTGATAATGGAAGGCAATTTGAAGGGGATAAAATCTTAGACTGGTGCAAAAGTTATGGTATTATTCAGGCCTTCACCTCTGTAGCTTATCCGCAAAGTAATGGTCAAGCGGAAGTAACCAATAGTGAAATTATAAGGGGTTTAAAAACCAAACTGGATCATGTCAGAGGTAGCTGGGTAGATGAATTGCCCAACGTTCTTTGGGCATACCATACTACACCTCGAGATGCTACAGGAATCACTCCCTTTCAATTAGTTTATGGAGGAGAAGCAATAATTCCCATTGAGGTGGGAGTAGAATCTGATAGAAGACAATTATATGATGAAGACAATGAGGGTCGACGACTCATGGAGCTAGACTTGATAGAGGAAATTAGAGATAAAGCTGCTACTCATCTCGCATCATATCGACAACGAATGAGGCAAAATTATAACAAAAGAGTCATCCCTAGATTTTTCCAAGTAGGAGATCTAGTATGGAAGCGTGTCAAACCTGTCGGGGATGTCAATAAGTTGGCACCACAATGGGGAGGACCTTACAAAGTGGTGGAAAAGCTCGCATCAGGTTCATATTATCTCCAGGATACTGAAGGAAGAATTCTTGAACGTCCTTGGAGTGCAAATCATTTACAACCTTACCGAACCTGACAAGATCATATCACTCAAAAATACATCTGAAGGAACAAATCGTAATTATTTGAAGTAAGTTCCCAGCAAACTGAGGACAAGTATGCTTACAGTTTATGTACTCTACTTCTTTCAATAAATACAATGCGAGACCAACACCACCAAAGAAATAAATATGGTTCACACAGATTGAGAAGTATTTGCAAAACTTTTATAAATCTGAACGATCGATAGTGGGGAATACTAAAAACTTATTCAACTACCCTAAGAAAAACCCAGAAGTTTTAAAACCATTACAAGGTCAGTGCAAACATTATAATTTTACATAAGAACATAGTCGATCGGGAAATCTCATTAAGTAACTCGAACGAGTCTTCATGGGAGGAACCGGAAACTTTAAACTATCACAGAACCTAGTCGATCGGGAAATCTTATGAAGTAACTCGGACGGGTCTTCATGGGAGGAACCAGAGACTTTAAACTATCACAGAACCTAGTTGATCAGGAAATCTCATGAAGTAACTCGGACGGGTCTTCATGGGAGGAACCAGAGACTTTAAACTATCACAGAACCTAGTCAATCGGGAAATCTCATGAAGTAACTCGGACGGGTCTTCATGGGAGGAACCGGAGACTTTAAAATATCACAGAACATAGTCGATCGGGAAATCTCATGAAGTAACTCGGACGGGTCTTCATGGGAGGAA
This sequence comes from Zingiber officinale, assembly GCF_018446385.1. Classification (NCBI taxonomy): domain Eukaryota; kingdom Viridiplantae; phylum Streptophyta; class Magnoliopsida; order Zingiberales; family Zingiberaceae; genus Zingiber; species Zingiber officinale. The sequence goes on from NC_055986.1 coordinate 47,749,269, forward strand.
CCGGAGACTTTAAACTATCACAGAACCTAGTCGATCGGGAAATCTCATGAAGTAACTTGGACGGGTCTTCATGGGAGGAACCGGAGACTTTAAACTATCACAGAACATAGTCGATCGGGAAATCTCATGAAGTAACTCGGACGGATCTTCATGAGAGGAACCGGAGACTTTAAACTATCACAGAACATAGTCGATCGAGAAATCTCATGAAGTAACTCGGACGGGTCTTCATGAGAGGATCAGAGACTTTAAACTATCACAGAACCTAGTCGATCGAGAAATCTCATGAAGTAACTCGGACGGGTCTTCATGGGAGGAACCGGAGACTTTAAACTATCACAGAACCTAGTCGATCGGGAAATCTCATGAAGTAACTCGGACGTGTCTTCATGGGAGGAACCGGAGACTTTAAACTATCACAGAACATAGTCGATCGGGAAATCTCATAAAATAACTCGGACGGGTCTTCATGGGAGGAACCGGAGACTTTAAACTATCACAGAACCTAGTCGATTGAGAAATCTCATGAAGTAACTCGGACGGGTCTTCATCGGAGGCTTTAAACTATCACAAAGCCTAATTGACTAGGATTATAATGGCATGGTAAATGCAAAGTTATATGGATTTATTCACAAAAATCGGTTGACATTTTATACTAAATCAGAAGTTAGCGTTCAAGGAGGAATCTATGCATATGTCACATTTTCTATCTGGAAGCCCATTCACATGGAAGTCTTTATTTAAAATCACTCGGAGTATTATACTCAGCTCGGAACTCAGGAGTTTTATATAGGGCCTTATATAAAACCGCTTAGGATTATTCATTCTTTTGAAATATGAAGCATACTAGCCACATTTTATTCGAGTGAAGCATAGAAAGATTGCGGAAAATTCTACTGCTTAAAGCCATGTGGTTGTGAAAGATATTATCGACAAAGGAGTTTATTAAAATAGGGTTTAACTTCAAAGAGTAAGCAAGGAATTCTTGAACAAAACTTATGCACAATACTCGGGAGCATTTCAAAGGATGCATTCTCAAAATAACACAAAAGAGAAATGAGTAAGTATCAAAACTTTCCCATATATCATGATCACTTAATTACAAAATATTTTATTACAGTTCATTTCATTACCAGTTTTTCCATTACAAGTTTTTTCATTGCCAATCTTTTTGGATGCATAGACATGATTAATAAAAAGAACTTGTTAAATCTGTGGGTAGTTCTTTGTTAAGTCTGCGACGGCTTATGAAGGAAGAGGGGGGTTGTAACGCCCGCCCTCCCTGCTAACCCTAAGGGCCGGGGCTACGATACTCTATGTACATATTACAGCGGAAGACTTGAAATAATTTTTTTTTATATGCTTCTTAGTTTAATAAAACTTCTCTTTTGTTTTCAAATCCGAACTACATTAATATGGTTTCCATAACATGATAACAAGATAAATAGAAACATAACATCAAGTTACCCATATAGTACTACAATTTACGAAACCAAAGCGTAATTCTTAAAAGTTCTTAAAGCAGGTTCTTAGTTGGTTGCCTAGCCACCGCCACACACATCTCCTTGCCTCTCCTGCTGCTCCTTTAGCTCATCCAGCTTTTTCCTTTATCTGTGGTACAAGGAAAGTAAGCTATGAGCACTCATGGCTCAGTAAGTTCCTTTCCTACTCACAAAAACCGAAAATCATCACATGATCAAAGAATATCTCAACATAACATGATCTCAACTAGTCATGGCATAACATATCATACTCTTTAAGCATATCATGCTACATAACAAAATCATAACTAGTCATGGCATATCATCTCTTAAAGCATAGCATGATACATAACATAATCATATCTAATCATGGCATATCATAGCATCATCATAAGGTAGCATGGCATATCAAGCATAGCATGAAACATAACATAATCATATCTAATCATGGCATATCATAAATCATAGCATCATCACAACATGATCATAAGGTATATGCAATATGATTTTGAAAACATGTATCCGAAAAACATGTGTATGTCTCATGATCTTTAAAACCATTTTTTCTTACATATATACTTGAACATAATATCAACTTAAAGGGGATCCTGGCTATGTACCACTTACATATTGCGCGCAACCTATGTAGGTCCAAGGTAGCAAGTCTTGAACCCTACAAGGCAAACATACTAGGCTCGAGTCTTACTCCATCGACCTAGGGGCACTTAGGAGCCCATCCCTAACGAGGCCCGAGTCTTATTCCATCGACCCCGGGGCGCTTATGGAGCCCACCCTTGGTACAAGCCATATAAAGTAAAGTACATGTCATACTTATACATGTCACACATCATAAGAGCATGAATCACTTAGGCACACATCATATCATAAAAGTATGCATCACTTAGGCATACATCATATCATAAAAGTATGCATCACTTAGGCATACATCATATCATAAAGGTATGCATCACTTAGGCATACATCATGTCATAAAAGTATGCATCACTTAGGCATACATCATATCATAAAGGTATGCGTCACTTAGGCATACATCATGTCATAAAAGCATGCATATTTTCACCACATAGCATATCATAAAAGCATGCATATTTTCACCACATAGCATATCATAAAAGCATGCATATTTTCACCACATAGCATATCATAAAAGCATGCATATTTTCACCACATAGCATATCATAAAAGTATGCATATTTCTATCAACATAGCATATCATAAAAGCATGCATATTTCTAGCACATGTCATATCATGGAAAGTATGAATCACAAGCATACATATTTAAGCATAAGGGTGTATCATGTGATTATACTATCGTAAGGAACATGGTAACATAGTTAACTTGGATTCTAAGCTTCCTAATCCCTTGGGTTCTTATCATGGCCGAACCCCCTTAGATCTCAATTTAGGTAAAAATAACCTCCAAGCATGTGGAACCTAAATTATCATCACATCAATTTCATAGGAAGCATTATAAGCATGATTAACTTGGTTTCTAAGTTCTCCAAGTCCCTAAACTTCATGTGGCCGAACCTTATCAGGTGTGAAACAAGGTCCCAAATGTCATGAAAGCATGGAAACCTTAAACCATATTTATAGCATTTTTCTTCCAAGTAACATAGTAATCATATTTGAGCTAATTCCTAAGTTCCTCAAGCCCTTAACATATGTCATGGCCAAAATTTCACAAGTATTCATTAGGGCTAAAAACAAGCATACAAGCATGTGAACTTGAACTAACATCATGTATAAATTCATAATAAGGTATCATACAAAGGGTATGGCCGAAACTTACCCTAGCCTCATTTTAGGTCATTAAGGCACATATAGCATGAGAACTTTCGCTTTCTACTTATCATATTTCATGTAGAGTGACATGAGCAAATTTAAATTTTATTCTAGGGTTTCTAGGGCATCTATCCCTTCATGGCCGAGACCTACAATGGTCCATTTAGGTCATGGAAAAATTATACAAGCATGTGACACAATCAACACATTATCATATTTCCATAAGAAGCATTTTTAACACAATTGGTTTCAATTCTAAGGCCTCTAGGTCATTTAAACCCTACTTGGCCGAGACCCATCAGTGGTTAACTTTGCTTCAAATAGCCTAAAAGCATAGGAAGTCATACAAGTTTCATAGCATGTATAAAGACAAGCATAATAAACATACATGTGCATTGTGTCTTAGGCTTCCAAGGTTTCTTTTCCTTTTTCTTTTATTTTTCCTCATGGCCGAAACCTACCATTCTCTAAACTAGGTTTTAAGTGGCCTAAAGCATGGAAAACCTAAGCAAGTTTCATGGCAAAAATTACTAAGAACATCATATACAAATTTGGTTCATAAACAAGCTAGGACCCTTGTGACCTTACAACTCATATATCATGTAACTAAATTCTCTATACCCTAATTAAGCATGAGAGCATTAAACCACTTTCATATCTTAATATCACAGAGGTCTTGAGCATGTTAAAATTTTGTTTAAGCTTTCCTAAGCTATCCATCTTAACATGGCCGAAAAATCCTAATGAAGAGTTCATGAATTTCTAGCAATATTCAACATGCAATTCTTTAAGAGAACTCTATATTCTATCATATAAACATGGTTACTTAAATTTAAAGGTCTTCCTAACCCTAAGTTCTTTTCTTGGCCGAAACATGTGAGGGGATTTCCTTTGGTTCCAAGTAACTTTCAAGCAAGAAAACCAATAAAAGATCTTTAGTAATTCATGGAGGGAATCTTGTACTAGTTTGGTTAAACAATGATTTCCCTAATCTCTTTAAAACATTTTTGGCCGAAATTCTAGGGTTAGGTACTCCTCTGACCAAACATCATAAAGGTATAAAAACATGAAGGAAAACCTTCCTACATAGCATAGAAAAAATATCACGAAATGATGACTTGTTTAAACCTTCCTAGATTTGAAACTCTTCTTTGGCCGAATTTTCTTAAATTCTATTCTACGTTTTCTAATCCTCATAAAATCCGAAAATCACATAAAAAGCCTTGTACCACAGGTGAGGGGAAGCTTACATCCTTTTCGCTTGTGGATCTAAGGTGTGGTGATGGAAGAAGTAGCCTCTTCTTCTAGTTCCCTTTCCTTGATTCCCTTGCTAAGTCCTCCTTGTATCTTAGGCTTTCTTAGGAGAAAACCTTGGCTTGGGGCCGAAGATGGAGGAGAGGGGACTGAGGTTCTCGGTGATGGAGAGGGGAGAATGAGAGAAATGAGAGAAAAATTAGAATTCTTCACTTTACTTGCTCCCTTTTATGTTAAGGAGGAAGAAGTAGCAAAATTAGTTTTTGCTTTCCTTCTCCCTTAGCCTTTTTTTTTCTATTTTCTTTTTATTTTTATTTATTTATTTATCCTCATCATTCATGGTGAAATAAGGGGGAATGAATCCCCTTAATTAGCCTCTTTTATTTTCGGCAAGAGAAGAGAGAAAGAGGAAGAGAAGGAAGGAAGGCAAGTTGCCTTTCTCTTGCTCTTTTCTTGTTTTCTTTTGGCTAACTTTTACTCTCACCCTTATCATGAGTTTCCCTCCTTTGCTATGAATATCTTCTCTCTATCCCAATTGGTTTCTACTAATTAATTCTATAAATTATAGTATAAGAGGTTCAAGGTTCAATCCTTGACCATTCCCTATTTTTATTTCTTTTTATTTATTTTTGGTTCAACATTCCACTAATATTTTTCTAAGGCAAATTCATCATTCTCATATTTATCTTAAAAGCTTAGTGGGTGTTACAGTACCCCGTACCTCATAAAAAGTTCGTCCTCGAACTTTAAAATAGCTCCGGGTACTTTTGTTTCATATCGTCCTCGCGTTCCCAGGTGGCTTCTTCAAATCGTTGATTCCGCCATAGGACCTTTACTAAGGGTATTTCTTTGTTCCTTAACCTCTTGACTTCTCGGTCCAAGATCTGAATAGGTCTACTTTCGTAACTTAGGTCCTCTTGAACCTGTACCGACTGTGGCTCAATCACTTGATCTGTGCTGGGAGTACACTTCTTGAGCATCGATACATGGAACACATTGTGAATGGCTGCCATGTCTGGAGGTAGTTCTAGTCTGTATGTGACTTGGCCCACTCTTTCTAAAATCCGATATGGTCCTACGTATCGTGGGCTTAACTTGCTCCTCTTTCCGAATCTCATTATTCCTTTCATGGGGGATACCTTAAGGAATACCAAATCTCCGATGTTGAATTCTAGCGGCCTGCGTCGTTTATCGGCATAATTCTTCTGCCGACTCTGAGCAGTTTCTATTCGTTGGCGGATCTTCTGTATAGCTCGGGTGGTGTCTTGATAGTGGCCCAATTTTGTCGCGAATTGGGCATCAAATGATGAATACCAAACCCCTCCTACACTAATGTAGCATAGGAATGACTCGGGTCGTCCGCCAACGAAAGTAACGATAGGATGGTAATCTAGGATCGTATGTTATTTCTATTTTTTGGATTTTCAATATGGAAATGAGGGTTTGGGTTTTGATTTTAAATTTAACAAATAAAAAGTAAAACAAGTAAGAAATTACTCTAATGCAGAATGAAATCTAACTAAGTGCAAATAATTAATCCACAACGCATTGTCACTCTACGCTATGGGTTAATTATCAACACGATTAATCTAGGGAATGAAATAGCGAAGCATCAAATAAAATCTAACCTAAATAATGAAAGACAATACAAGTAATGAAACTATGTCTACCCTAACTAACCATTGAAGATTTTCCTACATCGCATTGTCACACTACGATACAAGATTATCCATCAATGAGCATAACATGAAATAAAGCATTAAAGAAACTAAGAATATAATGAAGCCTAAAGCATGAAACAAAACCTAAACTAATCTATCCTAATTGCATTCTATCAAAATTAGAACTTAACTAAATTGAAAGAACAAGACAAAACAAGAATTAAACAAACCAAAATGCATCAAATTAAACCTAACTCTTGGTTGAAGCAATTCATCGAACACATTGTAGGCGTGAAACTAATTAAGCGTAATTAATGCAATTTAAACATGAAGATCAAATTAGCTACAAGCATTCAATGAAATAACTTCAACACAAACAAATTGACAAAATTAACAGAATTAAACTCTAAACTAATCCAACCACAATTCACATATTCACTTCCAATTACCAACAACTATCTTCGTCGTCACACGAAGACCCCGCTCCGGAACCCCCAAGAACCAGTGAACAGTAGTACTCTGATGGACTTGCTGCTAGCTTCGACACCGACGAGGATGAACGGATCTTCCAACAGAGAACCCTCGGCTGGAAATGGCTGGAAACGGTGGAATACCTGCTGCCGCCTCCTCCTTGCTCCACCGCTTGAACCCCAAGAAGCGGAGCTGCCAAAAGAAGGTCGGACAGTGGAGATCACACCGGAGAACCCCTCCGGTGAGGTGAAGATGATCGGAGTCGCTGTCGAAAACTACTGCCGCCACTTGTGCTCTGCCGTCGCCGCTGGAAACTGAGAAGGAGAAGTGGACTGTGGTTGGCCGGCCGGCGGCAGTGCAAGCAAAGGAATAGAGGCCGCCGGCCGGAGAGAAGGAAAAGAAAACCGGCGGTGGGGAGGGAGTGTCGCACGTGCCCTAGCCCGCGGAGAAGAAAATGCGAGAAAAGAGGGGTTTCTTAACGGGTTCGGATCCGGGTTGGATTAAGGAAATGGTATCCAATGGAGCTTAGATCCGATCCGTTAATGGTAGAGTTCAAATTGGGCTTTTATAATTGGGCTTTGGATAAGGCTTAGAAGTGTAGGCTTTAGGAATGGGTTTGAGAATTGGGTTGAGTTTGAATTGGAGCTTGACTTCTTTGGATGAAGAAGATCTCGATCAATGGTCCAGATCTCTTCAAATGAGGATGAAGGGCTGGATCACTTGATATGATCGAAGGGGCAGGATCTCACTGGATCTTGATCGACGGTCCACATTAATTCAGCTTGATCTTCCTCATTTGACCTCCAAATCAGTCCAAATTCGATCCGGCTCGACCCTAATCCATTCCTCTTTGAATTTCCTACAAAACCAAAATAAAAACATGCGATTAAATTCCATAATTGTAGGAAATTTACATTTAAGTCCAAAATAAATCCTACTCACAAAATATAATATAAGCACAAAAATAAGCATATGAGAAGGTAAAAACGTTAAGTATAAGAGCCAAAATAATACACAAAAATACCCATTATCAACTCCCCCACACTTATTCTTGCTCGTCTCGAGCATGTAAATAAAACAAGAAAATAACTAAGATGCATTCCCTAGCAATTCTCAACCATATATAGAAAATAGTGAAAGAAAATTACCTAGGACTGTCCAATTCAAATGACCAAAGCATTCATAAATTCAATTCATACATTGATTAACAAACATGATAATTTTAATCCACAATTAATAAATTGAGAATGATAACAAAAATAACCTCACAAGGTAAGTGATGGTGGCTCTCCTCTCATAAACATGCAATAGTGGAGCTCACTCAAGCTACTCATGATAAATGCACTACCATAAACTTGATTTTCTTCTACTCTCCACCACTATATACATAAGAGTGCACAATAAAATAATGAAGACATTATTTGAAAGGTAAGGGAAACATGAATCAAGCAAATGATAATCTAAAAGAAAAGAGATGAAGAAGATAAAGGAAGTTATTGGTGGAAGATATGGACATAATGGAATATTACATAGATGAGTACAAGTAACAATGCCCAAAAAGTAGTACATCCAAACTCCCAAGCTAGCTCTAAAACTCAATAAAAATGTGAACAATCTTTACGATAGCTTTTCAATAAACAATCATTCATGATCTACAATAAAATCCAAATTTTGCTACCATAAAGATTGTTACTCACAAAAAATTCTACCATCTTTCACCAATACAATAAAAATGTGAACAACTCTTACTCTAGCATTTCACACTAAAAATCTATACATGATATGCAATAATATCTCAATATTGCTAAAGTAAAAATTGTCACTCACAAAAATTCTACTACAAATGAATAAAAATGACACTTGTCAACATTTTTCACAACTCCAATAAACATGTAGACAACCTCTACTATAGCTTTCCAATAAAAATCACTACTCATGATATACAATAAAATCTAAATATTGCTACAATAAAGATCGTCTCTCTAAAAAGTTCTACCACACACAAATACAAAAGGGCACAACATGTTAAAGCTTTTTTTTTTCAATTTTATTTTTCTTTTCATTTTTTTTTTCATTTCTGTTTTTTTTATTTGCTTTTTTTTTTCTGATTTTCTTTTTTTTTCTTTTTTTTTTTCTAATTTTTTTTTTCAACATGTTGTGCAACATTATACAACATCATCAATAGCTCAATAAAAAGATGCAAAGCATGGTTTACCTATGGTGATCAAGCATGGTTCACCTATGCTTCACCTAAATTACACTAAGCTATTTCTCTCCCCCACACTTAAACTTTTGACCGTCTCGGGCAAAATACTCATCATGTACATCCAAAAATATCCACATCCATAAGAAGGTAATAGAAGGAAATAAATGGAAGAGAGAAAGAATGAAATGACAAATGGAAGAGAAAAGCATGTGATAATAAAAGGGATGAATAAAAACGAGTGAGATATTCATAAAAATCATGCAAACCTATGATAATGTGGTCTCGAAAGAATTAAGCAAGTTCTAGAGTAGCATTAATCACAAGTGCATCACACATCAATAGGAATAATAGGCTTAAAAATACCCTCACTAGGTAAATAAAAAATTATCATCTCAATCTACCAACATGAAATCCATCATCAAGTTGTAATCACATGCAATCCAAGAATCCAATCATGACAATAAATCATCAAATTAGACAATCAAATTTAACTGGCTTTCACAATTTCTAAGATGATAAAAAGAATGTATAGGAATTTATTATGAAAACACGAAATAAACTATCAAGCATAAGAAAATAAAGCAAAGCAATATGTACAATCAAAAAGACAAAGAAAAAGTGAAATGGAACCAACTCCCTTGAAATTCTGGCGGTCGGAGTCGATTCAGTTCCAGAAGCCATTCTGGAAGTGGAATGAATGTAGGTGAAGTGAAGACCGCTCCCTCCACCTTCGTCTCCTTAAAAATTTTCTCTGGTGGACGAAGACGGTTCAGTTGGAGTGTCCACTCCAGGAGCTTCATTATTGTATAAAATGTTAGGGCTTTCTTGAATCGGTACAATGCATCCTTGCGTGATTGACTGCAAATGAAATATCTAAAAAATTCCTGCACACTAAAAAGAAAAGGATGCATTCCCTGCACGCATGTTGTGTGAGAAATACTAGAAATATTAATAAAATCAACAGAGCATGAATAACTAGATGTATCACATCCACTACAATCAAAATGAACTACCTCCATGGAATTTCCTAAAGATTCAGAAGAAATATCAACCTTACCATCCTGAAAGATACCTGGAGGTTCTAGTATAGTTAATGTGGCATCATCTTGATCAGATAAAGGATCTGACTCTGAATCAGATAGTCGTACGATCGAAGGAAGTGATTCTTGAGTCGCCCCTACACTTCCATCGTCACTAAGTAAAATAGCAGACTCCACTGGCTCAAATGGTGGTAGAATAGTCGAAGGAAGTGATTCTTGAGTTTCCCCTACACTTCCATCATCATCTCTTATACCTGCAACATCAAGAATATTTGGAACAACAATATCATCGACAACAACATTATCAGGATCAACTACAATATCACAATATAAAAAATTAGAAGAGTCATGTAGAGAAGCAGAATTAAAGTCAGGAATATCACAAACTCTACAATCCATCTCCTCAGAATTTGATGCAGTAGATTGATCTGATTGCAACTGTAACTGTATTAATGAATGTGTTCTTTCTTGGAATTGTGTTTCTTGATGTTGTACAAGTTTTTGTGACTGCTCCCTAAAATGTTGCTCAGGCTGATGCTGAAGATATGACTGATAATATTGGGACCAATCAGAATTCCCTTGTTGTGTGTTCCCATACCCGAATCCTGCAACGAAATTATACATGTCCTGTTGATGGATCTGATAAGACTGAGGATCAGGCTGAACATACTGGATCCTGGTAGGGAGTACACTGATAAAGGAATGAACATCCTTGGTAATCGTCGGTCTAGTCCCATATTGCTGATAATTTGTAGCCATAATCTCGATAAGTTCTTTAGCCTGAGTAGTGTCTTGTTAACTAGAGCCCCTCCACTAGCTGCATCAACCATACTCCTGTCCATGGGAAGCAATCCCTCATAGAAGTATACAATTAGTAGCTGATCGCTTATCTGGTGCTGAGGGCAACTAGCAACAAGTCTTTTAAATCTTTCCCAATATTGTTGAAACGGTTCTCCTGTGAATTGTTGAATTCCACAAATACTCCTCCGAATAGCTGCAATCCTAGAAGCAGGAAAGAACCTCGCCAGAAATAATTTCTTCATCTCGGTCCAACTGAAAATTGAATTGGGTGGGAGACAGTACAACCAATCTTTTGCTGAATTTGCTACTGAAAATAGAAATGCTCTAAGTCTGACATCTTCATCTGATATGCCACGTGGATTCCATGAAGAACAAATCATCTCCAAATCATGCAGATGTCTGTTGGGATCATCACCAGAAAGTCCATGAAACTTCGGTAATAAATGTGCAATATCCCATAACTCGAAGTCTACATCTAAATCAGAATATCTGTTGCAAAATGAATCAGCTGATAAATCTAGTGCCCAAAGTTCTCTGAGAGTCTTTTCAGTGTTCTTCTCCATGTTGCTCATCAAGTCTGAAGGTTTGAGCACACTGAATCTCTAAGGCTGCTGATAACACACAGATTTCCTAGTCTATCCTGAAACACTCATGTAAATATCATCAAAAGACACAGGAAAATATACAAGATAACACACATGCATACAAGAGATGAAATAATTAAGCCTCTAACAATGCTTTTGAATTTTTGCAAACACAAAAAATAGAAACAAGAAAAGAGATAAAAGAATCCTAAGATTATCAAATACCGTTACTTATCCCCGGTAACAGCGCCAATTTGATAGTGGCCCAATTTTGTCGCGAATTGGGCATCAAATGATGAATACCAAACCCCTCCTACACTAAAGTAGCATAGGAATGACTCGGGTCGTCCGCCAACGAAAGTAACGATAGGATGGTAATCTAGGATCGTATGTTATTTCTATTTTTTGGATTTTCAATATGGAAATGAGGGTTTGGGTTTTGATTTTAAATTTAACAAATAAAAAGTAAAACAAGTAAGAAATTACTCTAATGCGGAATGAAATCTAACTAAGTGCAAATAATTAATCCACAACGCATTGTCACTCTACGCTATGGGTTAATTATCAACACGATTAATCTAGGGAATGAAATAGCGAAGCATCAAATAAAATCTAACCTAAATAATGAAAGACAATACAAGTAATGAAACTATGTCTACCCTAACTAACCATTGAAGATTTTCCTACATCGCATTGTCACACTACGATACAAGATTATCCATCAATGAGCATAACATGAAATAAAGCATTAAAGAAACTAAGAATATAATGAAGCCTAAAGCATGAAACAAAACCTAAACTAATCTATCCTAATTGCATTCAATCAAAATTAGAACTTAACTAAATTGAAAGAACAAGACAAAACAAGAATTAAACAAACTAAAATGCATCAAATTAAACCTAACTCTTGGTTGAAGCAATTCATCGAACACATTGAAGGCGTGAAACTAATTAAGCGTAATTAATGCAATTTAAACATGAAGATCAAATTAGCTACAAGCATTCAATGAAATAACTTCAACACAAACAAATTGACAAAATTAACAGAATTAAACTCTAAACTAATCCAACCACAATTCACATATTCACTTCCGATTACCAACAACTATCTTCGTCGTCACACGAAGACCCGGCTCCGGAACCCCCAAGAACCAGTGAACAGTAGTACTCTAATGGACTTGCTGCTAGCTTCGACACCGACGAGGATGAACGGTTCTTCCAACAGAGAACCCTCGGCTGGAAATGGCTAGAAACGGTGGAATACCTACTGCCGCCTCCTCCTTGCTCCACCGCTTGAACCCCAAGAAGCGGAGCTGCCAAAAGAAGGTCGGACAGTGGAGATCACACCGGAGAACCCCTCGGTGAGGTGAAGATGATCGGAGTCGCTGTCGAAAACTGCTGCCGCCACTTGTGCTCTTCCGTCGCCGCTGGAAACTGAGAAGGAGAAGTGGACTGTGGTTGGCCGGCCGGCGGCAGTGCAAGCAAAGGAATTGAGGCCGCTGGCCGGAGAGAAGGAAAAGAAAACCGGCGGTGGGGAGGGAGTGTCGCGCGTGCCCTAGCCCGCGGAGAAGAAAATGCGAATCGAGAAGAGAAGGGACTCGGCACTGTGCCGTGCGGGTGAGATAAGAGGGGTTTCTTAACGGGTTCGGATCCGGGTTGGATTAAGGAAATGGTATCCAATGGAGCTTAGATCCGATCCGTTAATGGTAGAGTTCAAATTGGGCTTTTATAATTGGGCTTTGGATAAGGCTTAGAAGTGTAGGCTTTAGGAATGGGTTTGAGAATTGGGTTGAGTTTGAATTGGAGCTTGACTTCTTTGGATGAAGAAGATCTCGATCAATGGTCCAGATCTCTTCAAATGAGGATGAAGGGCTGGATCACTTGATATGATCGAAGGGGCAGGATCTCACTGGATCTTGATCGACGGTCCACATTAATTCAGCTTGATCTTCCTCATTTGACCTCCAAATCAGTCCAAATTTGATCCGGCTCGACCCTAATCCATGCCTCTTTGAATTTCCTACAAAACCAAAATAAAAACATGCGATTAAATTCCATAATTGTAGGAAATTTACATTTAAGTCCAAAATAAATCCTACTCACAAAATATAATATAAGCACAAAAATAAGCATATGAGAAGGTAAAAACGTTAAGTATAAGAGCCAAAATAATACACAAAAATACCCATTATCAGTGTCATCAATAAGTTCCGTTTGGAACCCCATTTCCTTCTTTTCACCACTTTTATACCAGTATATAGGGGATCTACATTTCCTCCCATAAAGAGCTTCGTAAGGTGCCATTTTAATAGTAGCTTGGTAACTATTATTGTAGGCGAATTCTGCCAGGTATAAATATCGGCACCAGCTTCCCTTGAAGTCCAGGGCGCAAGCTCTTAACATATCTTCTAATATTTGGTTCACTCTTTCAGTTTGCCCATCGGTCTGAGGGTGGAAAGCTGTACTAAATAACAACTTCGTGCCGAGGGCCTTCTGAACGCACTCCCAAAAGTGTGAAACAAAACGTCCGTCTCTATCAGAAATAATGGTCTTAGGGATACCATGTAATCTGACGATTTCCTTAACATATATCTGAGCTAGTTGTTCAGTTGAATAAGTCATCTTGATCGCCAAAAAGTGTGCAGACTCCGTCAATCTGTCCACGACCACCCATATAGCATCATATCCGTTTGTCGTCCTGGGTAGACCTGAAATGAAATCCATGGAGATTTCTTCCCATTTCCATTCTGGAATTTGGACATGTTGTAGTAATCCGCCGGGTCTCTGGTGTTCAGCTTTTACCCTTTGGCAGGTCAGACAAGTGCTGACATACTGAGCCACTTCTCTTTTCATACCGGACCACCAAAATTTCTTTTTCAGGTCCTGGTACATCTTAGTGGAACCCGGGTGCATTGCATAAGGCGTTGTATGGGCTTCTTCCAGTATTTTCTTTCGCAACTCTGGATCCTCTGGAATGCATAACCGATCCCTGAGGTATAATATCCCGTTGTCCGTGATACGGAACCCGTCATTCTTTCCCTCCAAAGTCTCTTGTTTGATTCTCTGGAGGTTTTGGTCACTGGTTTGCTTTTCCAGTATACTCTCAAATAATGTCGGTGTTATGGTGAGGGTAGAAAGTCGCCCGGACATAGTTTCGACCCAAGGACACGAAACATGTCTCGGTTCCTCGATGGATTCCCCTATTGGTTCGTTTCCAACATTAAATAAAATTTTATCATATTGATTGAAATTAGATGGCTGACCTGAGATGATGGCAGAGGCGTTCGCCACGTCATCCTGAGCGAGAGAGTAGACTCTGGCATTGGTCATAGTGGGAGGGGCCTCCAATCTTCCTTGGCTGATTGAAGTCCCTTCCATGACAGTATGCATCTGGTGAAGCTGTGCGGGGGCACTCCTATTCTGAAAGTTCTGCGGAGGTGGTGCCTGAGGTTGAGTTGGGCAATTTCTCGCTAGATGGCCTTCCTTTCTGCAGTTATAGCAATTTCTGGTACTTAGGAGACATACTCCAGAATGCATCTTACCACATGTGGCACACTGAGGGTACTTGGTCTGCTTATTGGCCGGACCACCTTTTGTTTTATTCCACTGTTTCCTCTTTCCACTTGATTTTCCTTCCAGTCGGTTCTGGTATTGTGCGATTTTTGTCCTCCGGTCAGTGCTTGGTTCATGCCCTTGTTCATTGCTTTCTGGTAGTGCTCGGTAATTAGGGCACTGCTGACTAGCTCCTCTGCAGTCTGCGGTCTATTAACTCCGCCGGCTACGTTCAGGGCTATCTCGGGTTGGAGCATCTTTAACATTAATCGGACCCTTTCTTTTTCAGTACGGATCAGTTCTGGGCACAGTCGTGCTAGGCGGTTGAACCTCTTGACGACTTCGTTAACTGACAGATCACCTTGCCGGAACTCAGTGAACTCATCATAGTGCTTGTTGGTCACTTGCATGTGGAAGAATTCCTCTAAGAACTCTGTCTCAAAATCCGTCCACTGCATTTGGTTTATTTGTCTTTTCGCCTTTACTCGGTCCCACCACATCCGGGCATCTCCGGTAAGGCAGAACGACGCGCATTTGACCTTCTCGTGTTCAGGCCAGTCCAGTAGTTCCATTATGCTCTCCACGGTCTTGAGCCAGGCTTGTGCATCCCATGGTTCGCAGTTTCCCGAGAATGCTTCCGGCTTAAGCCTTTGCCACTGAATCAGATAGGTCTCTTGTCGGACCATCGGAATAGGGCTGCCGGGGGTACTGGCGCGGCTGTAGGTATAACCGGTAGTGTATTCTGATTTGCCGGTGGGGTAACTGGGTTGCCTTGCTGACCCATTAAGGTAGTAATCAGCTGTTGTTGTTCTGCGATTTGATGCTGGAGATCAGCGACTACCTGCGTCAGGTCTGGTGGAGTCGCTGTCCCTCCGGTTCGGGCATTGCGTGTCCTAACCATGTTTATTTAAATAAGGACAACCAGACTAGTGTAAGTGGTTATCGTTTTTAGCCCATCTAATGTACTGTTTTGTTTCTATCTATTTGTTCTGATATTATTCCTAAGCTAACAATACGTAATCCTAATCTAAATTATAACTAAAAGCATGGAATAAAGCATCCAACATAAGTAAGCAAAACATGAAACTAAAGCATAAGCAACATAAGGAAAAATAAAGAATAGAGTGACAAGCAATATAACATAAAGAAATAAAGCATGAGCAATATAGCAAAGAAAATAAAGCATAGGCAATATAACAAGAAAGAAAAATAAAGCATAAGTCATATAAAATGAAACTAAGCATAAGCATATAAGAAATTCAAAGAATAAATCAAGCAAATAGTATAACACAAGAAAATAAGCATGAGCATATAAAATTAAACATAAACATTCTTACTTGGAGCCGCAGGTCGGAGGCTTGATGTGTGTGTAGTGAGCTGGCAAAAACTTTGGCTCTGATACCAACCTGTAATGCCCGCCCTCCCTGCTAACCCTAAGGGACGGGGCTACGATACTCTATGTACATATTACAGCGGAAGACTTGAAATAATTTTTTTTTATATGCTTCTTAGTTTAATAAAACTTCTCTTTTATTTTCAAATCCGAACTACACTAATATGGTTTCCATAACATGATAACAAGATAAATAGAAACATAACATCAAGTTACCCATATAGTACTACAATTTACGAAACCAAAGCGTAATTCTTAAAAGTTCTTAAAGCGGGTTCTTAGTTGGTTGCCTAGCCACCGCCACACACATCTCCTTGCCTCTCCTGCTGCTCCTTTAGCTCATCCAGCTTTTTCCTTTATCTGTGGTACAAGGAAAGTAAGCTATGAGCAATCATGGCTAAGTAAGTTCCTTTCCTACTCACTAAAACCGAAAATCATCACATGATCAAAGAATATCTCAACATAACATGATCTCAACTAGTCATGGCATAACATATCATACTCTTTAAGCATATCATGCTACATAACAAAATCATAACTAGTCATGGCATATCATCTCTTAAAGCATAGCATGATACATAACATAATCATATCTAATCATGGCATATCATAGCATCATCATAAGGTAGCATGGCATATCAAGCATAGCATGAAACATAACATAATCATATCTAATCATGGCATATCATAAATCATAGCATCATCACAACATGATCATAAGGTATATGCAATATGATTTTGAAAACATGTATCCGAAAAACATGTGTATGTCTCATGATCTTTAAAACCATTTCTTCTTACATATATACTTGAACATATTATCAACTTAAAGGGGATCCCGGCTATGTACCACTTACATATTGCGCGCAACCTATATAGGTCAAAGGTAGCAAGTCTTGAATTCTACAAGGCAAACATACTAGGCCCGAGTCTTACTCCATCGACCTAGGGGCACTTAGGATCCCATCCATAACGAGGCCCGAGTCTTATTCCATCGACCCCGGGGCGCTTATGGAGCCCACCCTTGGTACAAGCCATATAAAGTAAAGTACATGTCATACTTATACATATCACACATCATAAGAGCATGCATCACTTAGGCACACATCATATCATAAAAGTATGCATCACTTAGGCATACATCATATCATAAAAGTATGCTTCACTTAGGCATACATCATATCATAAAGGTATGCATCACTTAGGCATACATCATGTCATAAAAGTATGCATCACTTAGGCATACATCATATCATAAAGGTATGCGTCACTTAGGCATACATCATGTCATAAAAGCATGCATATTTTCACCACATAGCATATCATAAAAGCATGCATATTTTCACCACATAGCATATCATAAAGCATGCATATTTTCACAACATAGCATATCATAAAAGCATGCAAATTTCTATCCACATAGCATATCATAATAGCATGCATATTTCTAGCACATGTCATATCATGGAAAGTATGAATCACAAGCATACATATTTAAGCATAAGGGTGTATCATGTGATTATACTATCGTAAGGAACATGGTAACATAGTTAACTTGGATTCTAAGCTTCCTAATCCCTTGGGTTCTTATCATGGCCGAACCCCCTTAGATCTCAATTTAGGTAAAAATAACCTCCAAGCATGTGGAACCTAAATTATCATCACATCAATTTCATAGGAAGCATTATAAGCATGATTAACTTGGTTTCTAAGTTCTCCAAGTCCCTAAACTTCATGTGGCCGAACCTTATCAGGTGTGAAACAAGGTCCCAAATGTCATGAAAGCATGGAAACCTTAAACCATATTTATATCATTTTTCTTCCAAGTAACATAGTAATCATATTTGAGCTAATTCCTAAGTTCCTCAAGCCCTTAACATATGTCATGGCCAAAATTTCACAAGTATTCATTAGGGCTAAAAACAAGCATACAAGCATGTGAACTTGAACTAACATCATGTATAAATTCATAATAAGGTATCATACAAAGGGTATGGCCGAAACTTACCCTAGCCTCATTTTAGGTCATTAAGCCACATATAGCATGAGAACTTTGGCTTTCTACTTATCATATTTCATGTAGAGTGACATGAGCATATTTAAATTTTGTTCTAGGGTTTCTAGGGCATCTATCCCTTCATGGCCGAGACCTACAATGGTCCATTTAGGTCATGGAAAAATTATACAAGCATGTGACACAATCAACACATTATCATATTTCCATAAGAAGCATTTTTAACACAATTGGTTTCAATTCTAAGGCCTCTAGGTCATTTAAACCCTACTTGGCCGAGACCCATCAGTGGTTAACTTTGCTTCAAATAGCCTAAAAGCATAGGAAGTCATACAAGTTTCATAGCATGTATAAAGACAAGCATAATAAACAAACATGTGCATTGTGTCTTAGGCTTCCAATGTTTATTTTCCTTTTTCTTTTATTTTTCTTCATGGCCGAAACCTACCATTCTCTAAACTAGGTTTTAAGTGGCCTAAAGCATGGAAAACCTAAGCAAGTTTCATGGCAAAAATTACTAAGAACATCATATACAAATTTGGTTCATAAACAAGCTAGGACCCTTGTGACCTTACAAGTCATATATCATGTAACTAAATTCTCTATACCCTAATTAAGCATGAGAGCATTAAACCACTTTCATATCTTAATATCACAGAGGTCTTGAGCATGTTAAAATTTTGTTTAAGCTTTCCTAAGCTATCCATCTTAACATGGCCGAAAAATCCTAATGAAGAGTTCATGAATTTCTAGCAATATTCAACATGCAATTCTTTAAGAGAACTCTATATTCTATCATATAAACATGGTTACTTAAATTTAAAGGTCTTCCTAACCCTAAGTTCTTTTCTTGGCCGAAACATGTGAGGGGATTTCCTTTGGTTCCAAGTAACTTTCAAGCAAGAAAACCAATAAAAGATCTTTAGTAATTCATGGAGGGAATCTTGTACTAGTTTGGTTAAACAATGATTTCCCTAATCTCTTTAAAACATTTTTGGCCGAAATTCTAGGGTTAGGTACTCCTCTGACCAAACATCATATAGGTATAAAAACATGAAGGAAAACCTTCCTACATAGCATAGAAAAAATATCACGAAATGATGACTTGTTTAAACCTTCCTAGATTTGAAACTCTTCTTTGGCCGAATTTTCTTAAATTCTATTCTAGGTTTTCTAATCCTCATAAAATCTGAAAATCACATAAAAAGCCTTGTACCACAGGTGAGGGGAAGCTTACATCCTTTTCGCTTGTGGATCTAAGGTGTGGTGATGGAAGAAGTAGCCTCTTCTTCTAGTTCCCTTTCCTTGATTCCCTTGCTAAGTCCTCCTTGTATCTTAGGCTTTCTTAGGAGAAAACCTTGGCTTGGGGCCGAAGATGGAGGAGAGGGGACTGAGGTTCTCGGTGATGGAGAGGGGAGAATGAGAGAAATGAGAGAAAAATTAGAATTCTTCACTTTACTTGCTCCCTTTTATGTTAAGGAGGAAGAAGTAGCAAAATTAGTTTTTGCTTTCCTTCTCCCTTAGCCTTTTTTTTCTATTTTCTTTTTATTTTTATTTATTTATTTATCCTCATCATTCATGGTGAAATAAGGGGGAAAGAATCCCCTTAATTAGCCTCTTTTATTTTCGGCAAGAGAAGAGAGAAAGAGGAAGAGAAGGAAGGAAGGCAAGTTGCCTTTCTCTTGCTCTTTTCTTGTTTTCTTTTGGCTAACTTTTACTCTCACCCTTATCATGAGTTTCCCTCCTTTGCTATGAATATCTTCTCTCTATCCCAATTGGTTTCTACTAATTAATTCTATAAATTATAGTATAAGAGGTTCAAGGTTCAATCCTTGACCATTCCCTATTTTTATTTCTTTTTATTTATTTTTGGTTCAACATTCCACTAATATTTTTCTAAGGCAAATTCATCATTCTCATATTTATCTTAAAAGCTTAGTGGGTGTTACAGGGGTTCCTTGGGTAGATAACCGCCCTCTCTCAATTATTGGAGGATTCCCGACACTGAATGATTTAGAGCACCCACCATTCTACGGACAAATTCTTTGGCAAACGCCGGAGACTTTAGATAAGCCAGGCGCCACTCCTCCCATCGGTTCTTCTCTTGCTCCTTATAACTCTGAAAATTAGCTTGTAGTTTAGTGTTTTGATATTTTAAAGCATCCTTCTCTAATTTGAGTTGTTCCAATTCCTTTTGGAGCAGTGATAACTCAACATCTTGAGCCTTTCTTTGCTCTTGTTCCTGTAGGATAGCGAAATCATGAGAGGCTAGGTCTTGAGCTTGTTCAGAAAGACAGACATTATGAAGCTTCTCTACTTTCTCTAAAATAAGACTTTTATGAGAAGCGTCTAAGAGAACTTTCTCCTTTAAAGTAATTTCCAGTCGAAGACCAGAGTGTAATCGATCCACCTATAGCTCCAAAGTTCTCCTTGCAAGCTCTTTGTCTTTCAATAATTGTTGTGATTCCTGTAATTCCTGTCTCAATACCCCTAATTGTTGATCTTGCAAGGCCACTTTCTCTTGCAACTGAGCCAGGTCATTATTAGAAGGAGGTAAAGTAGCCTTCAATGTCTCTAGTTGAGCTTTTAACTTAGTGTTCTCCTGGTCCCGAGCCATAAGTAGCTGATCTATGTGAAGACTTGAGGCAAGGAACTGAATAAAATAATGATACAGTTATAGATAGTGAGAAGAAGTAAATAGTATGTGACTAAGAATACTTACAGCGGCTGCCTGACGACTGTGATTGTCTGCCCAATCGGAAATATTGATGCCCCTCAATTGCTCTTGTCTATGTAGCCAAGATTCAGTCAACAATCCTTGTAACTGAAGAGAACCGTAGCTAGGGGGATTAGAAGTTGCCCCATTTAAGAAGGCAGACCCAAAGCTTGTCTGAATAAAGGTGAGGAGATTGAAGGAGAAGGAGGTAGGGATGAAGAAGACGCAATAGAAGGGAAAGAAGTAGTGGAAACAAGAGCCGCAGAAGAAGAACTAGATGGGATGGAAGGTGGCAATGCAAGGGATACTGACTCAGTTGTGGAAACATGAATCGCCGAGGGCTCGGCATTAGGAGAAGATCTCCGGCAAGGTGTTCGTTTTGCCCGTGGCCTAGGAGCCAAAGGGGGCAAGGCCAATGCAAGAGGTGGAGAAGACATAGAAGGGACAATGTCCATCTCAGAAGTAGAGGCAGAAGCAGAAGGAGCTGAAATAATAGCACAAGAAGAGGGGATGAGTAGACTAGGTCTCATCATCCTAAGAGTAGGATTAGAGATAATATGGGTTGGGGGCATTGGTGCCTTACCTCTCTCAAGAGAAACAGGCGCCGGAACGAGAGGAGTTTGCACGAAAGTACCAAAAAGATCACCAAAGGGTACATTCTAGGTAAGCCTTGGCTTTTTGATTAAGGCAATAAATGGTTCTTCTTCTTCCTCTTCCATGGCTGTGACAACCTCTGCTTGTCACTCTTCTTCAATAGCAAGCCCAAGGTGGAGGAATTAGGATTAGCCCGGCGAGCTCGCAACCACTCTTCTGCAAGATTATTAACAAAGAACTTAGTCATAGTAGGATTCTTGGTCATAAAAGATGGAAGAAAAGCATCAGCTGAAACACAGGAATTAAACACCATTATAAAAGAGAAATACTAATCAGTAAATGTAGAGCGAAATGTTTATACGAACCAAAAGAGCCATCCAAGGGAGTGTCAATATTGCCTATCCCAAAAGGAAACATCAAACCCTACACAATTAAATGCGGCAAGCTAAATTTTGCTCCCCTCAATTTAGATAAAGCAAAGGCAACAGAGGGATTATTAAGGATATTATGGGTACTAGGAACTGGGGGTAAATCGCATATCCATTGGATAGGAAAAGGAGGAGGAGAAGGAAGACGTATACGAAAAAATTTATGGCGCCATTCCCCTTGAGGGGGAATGCGGTTAAACAAAATAGCCTTATGGCGAGACTGAAACTTGAAAACACCCATATCTATATGGCGCAGAACGAAGAAGTGATGAAAAAGACGAGGGGATAAAGGAAAGTCTAGCAGCTTAGATACTCTAATGAAACCCATGAGAATAGAAAAAGACTGAGGGATAAGCTGGTTGAGGGGAATGTTGAAGTATGCGCTAACATCAGAAAAAAAGGAATGGAGAGGGAATCGGAAACCTTGTAGAACTTGGTCCCGGAAGATGAATATACACCCTAAAGGAGGTAGATGTAGACTATCTAGCAGAGTAGGGAGGGCTATATAAGAAGGAAAACCATAAGTTGCCTTCAAATCAACCTCTTCTGTCTCCGTAAGATCAGAAGCACACGAAAGGAACCATGTAGGAGGGGAAGTTGCCATGATGACACAGTAGAAGGAAGATGAATCGAGGGAGATGAAGAGAAAAGTGGGAAAACGAGAGAGAACTTCTTAAAACCCTTGTTTTCCTTTCGGTCCTGCTCTAAAACCCCCAAATAAAGATAGCAGAAGAAATAGGAAAAGAAAAAATACTTGGAATTCCAATCGTCATAAATGAGCGATGACATTAAAGGATAAAATCAAATCCTAAAAAAGGGGAATGAATCCCAAGAAAAAATAGGTTGAGTTAAGTAATCTTCCTCGAAAAAAGCGAAAAGTTACCCTAGGTATAATTTTAATCCTTAAGAGAGTCCGAGGAATATAAGAAAAATCGGTCGGGTACTATAAGTTCGGATCATTTGTCTAATAAAATAACAAACCCAAATGAGCAGAATAGACCGGGCAAGAGTTATATAGGAGGCATTAGTCGATAGACAGGACTTGGTTAGAGGATACCGGACGAGATTCATAAATGTGAATATGAATCGGTCGGTCATAATAGATCGGCCGAGATAAATGCTATTCAAATATGTCGACCAAAGGCTTATCATGGTAAGTCAAATGACATACACTATAATAAAACCATATGAAATTTAGTTAATACATAAGATGACATACATAAATATGAGTGTAAATCAATCGAGTAGAACAAATCGACCGATATTGAGAATATTGCAATAGAACTGTACTAGATCGAACGGGACACAATTAACCTATAAAGTATTGGACGGTATTTGTCAGCATTGATATATACCGCCCGGTCATGATGGAACGATCTAAACAGATAAACATAATAATATGTTGGGTGAGGTTTTATGATGACCAGCCAAGTGACATTCAATATATTCAAACAAAACAGATGAGCGTCATAAGAAAGAGCAAGTTTAACAATGAGAAGGGATAATCAACTGTACATGAGTCCATCAGACTGTCATCACAGAGTCCCGGTCCCCTTTACAGGGATTCGAATTTAGGTAAGAAAAGAAAGTCATACTAAGGTCAGCTGAGGGAATAGATCTGGAGGCCTCTCCTCAATAAGTTTGCAACGATTTAGGAAGTTGGGAGGGGGATCACGAGATAAGTAGTTTTCCTATCGTAATTGTTGAACCGCCCCTTTAGCTCCCGCAGTAAAGGCTGCTAAGATTGACTTCACGATCGGCCTATTGAAGTCAGTGGATTCAATCATGGTGGTGGCCCTTTCTTTGTAGCGAGTATCTTCGTTCGCCTTGTAGACCACCAAAGCTGTTTGGGAAGTCTTCAGTTCATCTTCTTTGATAGAGACCTCGATTTTAGTTGAATTTAAGGAGGTGTTCAAAGAAGTTATTTCATCATCCTTCAGCTGTAAGGCTTTATGCTTTTCAGCCAACTCCGATTCATAATCTGCCTTTAATTTTCCAATCTTGGAAGTTAATTCTTGGTTAAGATCCGTGGCTGATTTGAACTGTGTCTAAAGACTTTCAATTTGGGCTTCAAGTTGTTTCTGGGAAGTGACAGAAAATGGGGCAGAAGATAACTCAGTAACTTGCTGTTTCAGTTTGTCGTTCTCAAGTCTCAGCTTTTTGTTCTCATTATATAAATTATGCATCATCCGAGACAAGCCCATATTTTCTATCCATCGCTAGAAATATGATAAAGGGTTATAACATAATCACTGGGAAATGAAAGGTAAATGTTAACAAACATACCTGATTCTCGTTATGAGAAAAATGATCAATTGTTTCTGGGGTGGTAAGTTCTTCAAAAACAGGACGAACGTTATCCCAAGCATTAGCAAAAGAACCTCCTAGCAATATGGGGAGGACGGGAATGGTGGAAGAACCCGCGAAAAAGGAGGAAGTAGGAATAGAAGGAGGAGCAAAAACTAAATAAGAAGAAGGTGAGGAAGGTAAGGATCCGAGTTCGGAAATAGACAATGGAAAGGTAAAAGAAACATCACCAGGAGTGCTAGTGCTGGAAGTGGGTGAGGCAGAGAAAGTGAGAGAAGGATAGAGCTCAGCCAAAGTAGGTTCATGGGAAGGAAGGTCGGCAGGAACAAAACCTTCCGAGATAAGTTCGTCAGCTGGAAGGATAAGTCTCCTTTTGGGAGGAGGAGCCCGGGTGAGTTTGCGCCCAGGGCGTTTGCCGATAGCAACTTCAGCTATTGATTTACCAGAACTCCCAGGAGATGTAAGTTCAATAACCGGGAGAGGGGTGGCTGATGAGGTAGCAGTAGCCACTGGAGAAGCCACAACGGACAAAGAAGCAACAGGGATTTCTGCGGGAAGACCTTCAGGAGCCTCAAGAACTCCCGAAGAGCTGGGTACCTCAGCTAAAGGAGTCGGTTCTTCGATTGAAGGTGGCGGAGTAATAGTAGCCAGAAGCTCTTTTTCTTTGGCACGAATTACGTCCTCCGCCAGACGCAGTTCTTCATCGATCAAAGCATCATAAAAGCTCTCCACTACATAGAAAATAAAAATAGTTTAGTTAGTTAAAATCAACAAGAAAGAAACAGGGTTTTACCTAAAGAGCCTTGTGTATCAGGTTTGACAGGGCTTAGGCCGAACAAGTATAGAAGATCGACTCTCAGCCACTTGGGAATAGAAAGTCGATGATTTAACAACTTTTCACAATAAATAGGAAAAGAAGGATGGAGATGGAACTCTCTGACATTGGGCAAAGAGGGTAAGAAGCATTTCAAAGCATAAGACCAAGGAATGGGTCCGGGAAACTTTATGAAGAAGAAGCGGGATTTCCAAGCTTTAAGAGACGAGGGAATATCCTCAAAAAGAACCATTTTAGTTCGTGACTGGAACAAGAAAACACCAGGTTCCGAACATTTGGGGTAAGAAAACATGAAGAAATTTTGAGGAGTAGGAGGAATATCTAGTAAACGAAACAGCATGTAAGCACCACATAGATAACGAAATGCGTTAGGGGCAAGCTGTTGCAAAGGAATATCAAAATACTGGCTTATTTCGATCAAGAAAGGAGGAATGGGAAACCTTAAACCTCCTATCAACTGATCCTTGAAAAAAGTCACGCAATTAGCAGGGGGACGATGAGGACGATCATTTGGTTTCGGGATTAAGATGATATACTCCTGGGGAATTTCATATTGATGACGGATGGTGAGCCTAGCACTTTTATCAAAGGAAGAAGACATTTGAACATACCAAGGAGCAATTGCTTCCTCAGCCATAGACAAGAGTAGAGGCTAGCAGAACAACAAATTACTTACTGAAAGCAAGAAAGGAGATCGCCGAGAAATGGTGAGCACGAGGTTTGGTCGAAAACTGCAGCAAGAAAAGAACGCTAAGGTAAGAAAAGCAAGGACAAAGTTGAGAAGAAGACAAAGGGTTTAGGGTTCGAAAAACACATAGCCGTCATCAGATCAAAACATTTTTATCTCAGTAGACGCTGAGGATTACAGAAAAAAGGGCAAAGGCTTACATGACGTGGCAGAGAGAGAAAGTATGTGTCACATAACTATAAAAGAAACATTTATAGTAGATGCGATAGACTGGATCACGCTGGGGTTGGTAGCACCTTGTTGTACGCTTCCAACATTCTCTTACCAAAGGAAGAGCCAATCACAAACCAGGAAGTTTTGAAAGGAAACGTAGTTTACTAGGCATAATAAAGGGAGAGAGACTGAATTTGACTAAGCCCAGGCTAAAGACAAGAAAATTTAAAGAGAGTTATTTAGGCGTATAACATGTTTTAAATTAATATCATTATAAAGTGTAAACTAGCCGAGTCCGCCGCACGGATGAGCGCTGAAAAAGTCATCGCTGATCCTCTTAAAGGCGCCTCCATACCCCTTGGAGGAGACTTTAAGCCTGTTCGAGGTACCTCAATCTTCCATGAGGGCGCCTCCAGCCTTGCTGCGTGCACATCTTCTCCATTGCACCCGAGGCACCTCGAAGCTCCATGAGGGTGCCTCGGGTATTGTTCATCTGAGGCATAATGTACTCTTTTGTCTCTGCAAAATATATTAGTCCATATAACAACCATATATCCTGTAAAACAAAGTTAGCACATAATAAACATGATAATAAAATATTTTGACAGTCTCTGGACTGTTTGGTTCTAACTTCGGATTTTTGATCGAAAACACTAGGTCGAACCGACGCCTACTGTTCCCTCTTCCGGAGAACGCGTCCTCACCTATTTCACTCAGGAGAGCATACCTGACGCCAGTCTGGTCCTCCAGACCGACTAGACTTTCCGCCTAGGGTTACCGCCCCCTAGGACCTAGGAATACCACCCCCTAGTGTTTTCTGCCACCTAGGGTTACCACCCCCTAGGACCTAAGGTTGCCCCCCTTAGGATTTTCCATAACGTAGGGTTACCACCCCCTAAGACCTAAGGTTTCCTCCCCTTAGGGTGTTCCTCCACCTAGGGTTACCACCCCCTAGGGTTTTCCATCTGCCTAACCATTGTTAGGACTTTCCTGAAAAGCCTCATTCACACATGTTAGATAACAATTAACCTTAACTTTGAATGCCTTTGCCATTATAAAAACTTGAGTTCGATAGTCAGATGCTTCCCGCACCAACAAGGGGTGCTAGAGGAATCAGGCTCAGTGGCTCTTCTCTTAATCCTACCAACATAAATTGTCACGTTCCTAGGTAGTCCCTGCCAGAGAAAATTTTGGTAGCATCTTCCCTGTATGAGTGACAATCTGAAATTTCCTACAATGCCCTCAGGGCCACATATTCATCGGCCAACACGGTCGGAACAATAACAGTATAAATATAACAAACATCCACGCAATTTATAATGAAAACTACACATAAGCACAGATAAGAAAAACATCGCAAAAACTCCTACTCAACTACACCCATAAAGCACAAAATCGATATCCTACTCAACTACACTCATAAAGCACAAAATCGATATCATCCAAATATAAATCCATCGATAACAAAACATACAAGATCCAAATGTCAAGCTATAAGTCTGAAAAGCAAAGTCTAACACAATAAGTAAAACTCAAACTGTGCGAACTCGTCGTGATGCGCAATGGTGGGGGACTAGCAATTGGAACTCCTCCGGACAGCCTCAACTTGAAAAGAATAATAACGGGGTGTGAGTCCAACACTCAGCGAATACCTAGTTGACATGCATAGTAAACTATAACAAATAGCCATAACTATGCGTACAGTCTCCTGATATAACATATAGAAAATGCATAATCGAAAGATAAGGAGTAACTGTACTAACCCGAACCTGGGTATAAGGGTATCAAGGCCGTCAAACCCAAAGTATCATAAAACCTATATGTATGTCAAACAATGCATCCATCCAATATGCAACATATAAAGTGCAACAACCACAAGCAATAAATGCAAATAATGCATATGATGCCAATAACATGTCCTGGACACCCCTACTGCCAGTCAGCCATCTCACACACGATGGTGAGACCGAGTGGGTAGGGTTGTGACAACCGTGCACTCTGTCGTCACTGCTCCTGATGAGTGACCGAGTGGACGGGATGCTGTCGGAGTACACCTATCCTCCTACCTCAAACATAGTGAGGGAGCGCAATGCTCTCATCTCCCGGTACGCGATGACGGGGAGGGATCCCTGCCGGCTACCACGCTGCGTCACACTACCCATGAGCGGACCAACGGAGCCAAACAGAGCAACCTGCTACACACACCCTGCCTGAATAAAAACCACTAACCCATGAGTGGTTGTGTGTGCAGATCCATGTAACTGGCGATGCGCTCAACAATAATGGAGCTGTCAACCGCTCAGCATGCAATCATGCAAGATGGTGCATGTCACTAAGCCAGGAAATATCCCAATCCTATCCCTCTCCAATAATGTGTACCAAAATATGAGGATCAAATAGTATGATTTGGGTACACATGTCAAGTAGGGTATCTAACCAGTCCAGTATATCATAGAGCATGGCATGTCACTACCTCTATAACATAAAAGTAATAAACAGATAATAAACAATACATGCTCGGAAGTAAATAGTGACATGCCAATGCAGATATAATCATAATTATTACTACTTGTTAAGATCTACTAAACATATCAACAAGACGTATCAAAATAGATAGGTCAAGGTACCCGCCTCCAATAGAAGGTCCAATCTAGTCAAATCCAAAGTCGAGACGCCCGTCTCGAATCAGAGTCCTGCGCCAAACAATATACAAATATTTTATTTATCTAAATTCATAAGAACAGCTAAATAAAACCCCTAGGACTAATTTAGGGTAAAACCCTACACACATAAAATCAATTGGTCAACTAGGGTTAGTTTCCTTAACCCTAGTCAACCCACTATACAATTTGATTTAAGACTAAACTTAAATCAACTTGAACTCTCCCAATATAAACCTAATCAATCTACACAAGTATCAATTATCTAACTACAACACGTAGCCAAATTTTCTACAACATACCTCAAACCCACAACCCTATTGATTGCTGGAACAGGGGTGCTGCTAGTTGGAATTTTTACCTGAACCAAGAAACACCACTGGAACCAAGATCACCTTTAACAGATCCTCACTGGATGGGATCAAGAGAAGAGATCAAGTAGTGAATCACAAATCAAGCAATATACCTAGAGCCTACCTTACTCCAAGACCTCCACAGCTTCAAGAAAGGAGAAAGCAGTGATCGGCAACAGGAAGAATCCACAGAATAGAACCTCACTCTTCTTCTCCATTCCCGTGACCTTCCATATCCGGCTAGGGCAAAGATGTGTCGTCGCGATGACTGATCGAAGCCGAGGAAATGCAACCAGGGCACAACGTGGATAGAGGCTAGGGCAGAGACGCTGTGCGGGTTGCGGCGCCATTGGGGAGAAGCAGTGTCGGCTGTGGCAACCGAGGGCGACGCGAGAGGGAATTGGAGGCAGCGGCGCTAGGGCACAGGGGAGGCCGACGGCACTTCCGTGCGGCGGCGATGCTGTGCAGAGGCGCTTGGCGTCGCTGGCGGCAGTGGCGTCGCTAGGGTAAATTCGTCGTGAGGGCAGAGGGTGAGGGAGAGGGATTGGAAGGAGGAAAGAACTCGAAGCTTCCTTTGGCTGGCCGTTTTGTAGGCGAGGGGAGGAGCGGATTCGACGCAGCGGCGGCGGCGGTTTGGGAAAGAAAGGAAATGGCAGCGGAGCAGGGGCGCGGGTCGGGGGAAGAAACAGCGAAAATGAGGAAAAGAAATGGAAATAGAAAAATAAAAAGAATAATTAGAAAACAAAACTTTTCCTTGATAAAATGGGGTAGCCAAAACAGGCTTTCCCGGGGTCCAGTTTTTATCCCCGCAACCTAAGCCATACGAGCTCTAAAAAAATTTCTGAAAAAATTCTAAAAATTCTAGAAAATTCCCTTATTATTATTCGCCCATTTTCGGTATTTGACATTCTCCCCCACTAACAAAAATTTGGTCCCCAAATTTCGTTATCTACCATCAGCAAACACTAACAATAGGTAAAAGAGTATAAATGCCGAACAGTAAATTAAATCACAAACCTCAAGGGAAAAGATGGGGGTATCGAGCTCAGATCGTATCCTCGAGCTCCCAGGTAGCCTCCTCGTCAAAATGATGCTGCCATCGGACTTTCACCAGTCGGATAGTCTTGTCCGCAGCTGACGCTCCTTCTGATCCAGAATCCGTATTGGAACCTCCTCGTAGGTGGCGTCAGGTTGAAGGGGAACAGGGATATCTGTCAGCACATGTGTCAGGTCGGGTACGTTTCTCCTCAGTAAATATACGTGGAATACGTCGTGGACGCCTGCCAGGGACAGTGGTAGTGTCAGACGATAGGCTACTGCTCCAATCCTCTCCAGGATCTGGAAAGGGCCAATGTATCGCGGAGCTAGCTTACCTCTGAGGCGAAATCTCATCACCCCTTTTGTGAGTGAAACTCGCAGAAATACATAGTCGCCAGTAGAGAACTCCAGGGGTCTGCGTCTCCGATCAGCATAACTCTTCTGGTGGTCCTGTGCCTCTGACATCCTCCGTCTGATAGTACGGACCAACTCTGCCTCCTGCTGAGCTCTATGAGGTCCCAACAGCTGGGCCTCCCCAACCTCATCCCAGAGGGTGGGTGTCTGACAAGGCCTACCATACAACACTTCAAACGGTGCCATCTGGATAGCTGAATGAAAGCCGTTGTTGTAGGCGAACTCTACCAATGGCAAATGGTCCTCCCAACTGCCTCCGAAATCCAATACACAAGACCTCAGCAAATCCTCTAGAGTCTGAATGGTCCGCTCTGACTGTCCATCTGTCTGTGGATGGAAAGCTGTACTGAAACGGAGCTGAGTGCCCAAAGCCTGCTGCAGACTTTGCCAGAATCGAGATGTGAGTCGGGTGTCTCTATCCGAAATAATAGTCAAAGGGACACCAAGTAATCTGATGATCTCCCGGCAATACAGATCTGCCAATCGATCCAGGGAATCAGTCTTCCGGATCGCTAAGAAGTGCGCGGATTTGGTTAATCGATCAACAACTACCCAAATCGTGTCATGGCCTCGTCGTGTCCTAGGCAAACCCACCACAAAGTCCATGGTAATATGTTCCCATTTCCACTCAGGAATAGGAATCCGCTGAAGCAATCGGGCAGGTCTCTGTGCTCAGCCTTCACCTGCTGACAAACAAGACATCTAGCTACAAATTCCGGGATGTCTTTCTTCATACCGTTCCACCAGTAGGAATGTCTCAAATATCGATACATGCGGGTCCCACCTGGATGGATCGTAAATCGAGAGCGATGAGCCTCCTGAAGTAGCTCCTGTAAGACCGAGTGAGACTGAGGTACGCATAATCTCCCTCGGAAGTATATAAAATACCCTCCTCATCTCGTGTGAACTCGATCTGCTGCCTGAAAGCTATCTGGCTACCAATAAACTGCAATGCTGATCACCGGCCTTGGCCTCTCAGATCCTCGTCCTGATCGACGACTGAGCAACCATGGTAACCAGAATACCCTGCTCTGTCTGTCCCTGCTCCTAAAGGCCCAACTCGGAGAAACCCTGAACCAAGTCTGTGATTGAAACTCGGTGGCAAGCCAAAGTCCCTCTAGACTTCCTGCTGAGTGCATCGGCAACCACATTAGCTTTCCCCGGGTGATAGCTAATGGTACAAACATAATCCTTCAGGAACTCCATCCATCTCCTCTGTCGGAGATTAAGTTCCTTCTAAGTGAAAATATATTTGAGACTCTTATGATATGTAAGAATCTCAAAGGTAATGTCGTACAGATGATGTCGCCAAATCTTCAAAGCAAAGATGATGGCGGCTAACTCCAAATCATGTACTGGGTAGTTCTTCTCATGCTCATTCAACTGTCGAGAAGCATAGGAGACTACCCTGCCGTGCTGCATCAAAACAGCGCCCAAACCCTGAAGAGACGTGTAACGACCACCCTTCTTACTACTACTCTCTAAGGATGACCGTTACTTAACTACTACTCTACTCACTAGTGTCACTTATGCTATTATTAGCGACACTTAGATTTATCACGGCCCTAGAGGAATTCCTACCGAAAATTTTTGGCAAAGTCTCCCCTGTACCAGTGACCAAATCAGCAATACAAACAAATAATAAACCATCAGCCACATGCGGCTGGTATATATACTTCACAATAACTAAAAGGAAACTATTATAGCAATAGTAAACAGATAGAACTCTAACGATCAGACATAACAAGCTACAAGTGCGGAATAGACTCAATTACAATCTCAACTTCATCATAGCATTAAGGAGAAAAGAAAAGGAAACTCTAAACAGGTAAGTTTTGACAACTCCTTAGCAAACTCTTGATCTCTCCATAGTCCAGCCATCACACACCTTCATCACCACCACCTTGTCGCCTTCCTTTCATACTTTAGCTTTTCCTTTATCTGCAGTAGGAGGAAAAAGAAATCTATAAGCGAAACGCTTATTAAGTACTAATCTATCTCACAAAAACTCGAAGTGCATAGAAATAATGCAACAATACTAAAATTGAAATGCTAAAAGAAAAGCTACATGTACTCATCTAATAGCAAAGTACTCATGGTGTACAGAAATAAAACTGAACACTGGAAATAATACTAAAGGAAACTGCTCATGTGTATCTAGTAGTAAAGGACTAAAAATAGGAATCAATACAGCTCATGTTAAACTGATAGCAAAGAAAAACAAAGGAATCTACTCATGTAATTCTAATAGCTAATCATGCTGCTCATCTAATAGGTAAACATGAAAAACTACTCATCTACTAGATAAACATGGTAGAATAAAGAACTAAACTTACTTATTTTTAGAACTATATGAAACTTATTTCATTTGTTCTAAACTTAATCTTTAATACTTTATGATTATCTAAAACTCGTTTTACTTGTTCATAAACTTATACTTATAATACTTTAAAATAATAATCAACTTTTTCTTGGGCCCAGGCTTAGTACCATCTTATGCACGTTCCCTAATAGGTTGGGGTAGCGAGCCACCAATCCTAAAAGAGTAGACCTTGGTCTACCAGGACCAAGACCTTGGAATTGGACACCTGCATTTGTTTAACGACAACCTTGTGAAGTCGGGTACTAGCCCCTTCTTAAAAGTAAAATACTTATAATCTTAATTACTTCTTCTTTAAATGCCTTGGCATTTTAATAGACACCTTGTGTGCCAAAATCCCTAAAGTCTTGACTTTGAAATTTACTTAAGGCCTTGGCCTTTCTCTTTCTTTTCTTTTTCTTTCTTTTACTTGTTAATACTTCTAAAAGTATTTAATAGGATTCTTATTTTTCCACTAGAATACATGGTTGTTCATGCTTGTTAAAATAGCAAATGAAAACTAAAAAAAATCTGCATATATGACTAATAAAAATCTGCACATATGACTAATAAAAATATGCATTTAAGCTATAAGAAATCTGCATGCCATACTAAACTTAAGTGCCTAAAAATAACATGGTGCAACACTTAAAACCTCATGATCAAGAAAACCAAGAAGCTAACACTACATACTTAAATAAAAGTTGTTCTTGCCTTTTTGAGTAGCAAGGAAAATGCTAACTGCATGCTTAAATAACAAAGGTTATTCATGTTCAGAAACATGGAAATCCAAGGCTAAGATACTAAACTTAAAACTAATCATGTGCATGGAATTAGCAAAGATGAACTAAGCTACAATAAAAAATTCTGCATACAAAGAGATCCAACTACACTAAAATTCTGCACATGATATTCTAATAGCAAGAAAACTAAATTTCCAATGCTACTAAACAAGACTAATCATGTTTATTAAATAGCAAGAAAGCTAACACCATGTTCCTGGATCTAAGGCTGTTCGTGCCCACTACTTAGCACAAAAGAAGGGTGTAACAGGAATGCTGATTATAGGGCCGTTCTTGCCCAATGCAAAGCACAAAAAGGCCTATACAAACTTATTCACAGCTTAAGTTATTATAGAGTAAAGGAAACCTTTTAGCATGCTTTAAACCAAACTGAAACCAAGCAATTATACTTATCCAACAAACACTCCTAGCTGTTCATTTCTGTTTACTTGGCCACAAAGGATTTAAAACTGCCTATCTAAAGGAGTGAACCGGAGCTGTACCAATTCTAATACATAGTAAACCTTAGAGGCTGTTCTTATTCCAAAATCTGTAAATTCCAGCAGATTTCAAAATCTGAAGACTCCAAATTCCAAATTTCTAACTACAAAATTCTAAGCAACCAACCACATGCTAATCAAGCAAACTAACCCTATTTCCCTTCTTTGAAATACACGGCAGCAACATCAAAAACCCCCAATCTCATAACATGCTTCGGATTCAAGAAACTCAAGAAACAAGGAAACGAAACCGAAAGATCGGAGCAACTCCTACCACAGGTGAGTAGTACTTACAATGCTTTCTTGGACTTACAACCGAAGGGGAAAAACTCTAGGGCTTCGGTTAGCTCGGATCTTCAACCTCCCTTGCGCCCACAGACCCTCCTCGACGAGGGAAGCACGGATCCCCAAGGTTCGCCGGAGAGAAACCTTCACCGGCCGTCGAAGGGAGGAAACTAGGGCTTAGGTTCCTTCGTTCGGCAGAAATCGCGCACGCACGAAGAGGAAGAAGAGAATTAGGGTTCGGGGAAAGAAATTAACCCTTTATAACCTAGGTTTTATTTTTGATCCTTACAATAACTTAAATACATCTCGCTTCATACTTGATTAACAAAACACGCGTAGCCTAGTTGGTTGGCTGTGTTCGGTTAAGTCCGGTTCGGCCGGAGGTCTTGGGTTCGAGTCTCAACTTCAACATTTTTTTGGTCAAAACTTCTTTCTTTTCGTAAACTTACTAAACGACCTCCAAAAATTACGTAAAAATACTCTAAAAATTCCTAAAAATCTCTAGAATATTTTAAAAGTATTTCTAATGTTTTTGAAGACATTTAGAACTCGAAATAGGAAAAATTGGGTCGTTACAAGATGCGTCGGTGTAGAGCACGAATCCGTCCTCTCCAGAAGGTAAAACAAAAATCAGAGCCGATACTAATCTCCGCTTCAGCTCCTGGAAGCTGGTCTCGCAATCCTCTGTCCACGTGAACTTCACGCCTTTCCTGGTCAGGCGTGTCAAAGGCATAGCAATCCGGGAGAAACCCTCGACGAATCGTCTGTAATATCCTGCTAGTCCTAGAAAACTACGGATCTTCTGTACTGATTTCGGCTGCTCCCAACTGGTGACAGCCTCGATCTTCTAAGGGTCTACTGAAATACCTATGCTAGAGACCACATGTCCAAGAAAACTGACTGAGGATAGCCAGAATGCACACTTGCTGAACTTCGCGTACAACTGATGTTGTCGAAGAGTCTCCAAAACTATGCGAAGATGTGGTACATGTTCCTCCTCGGAATGCGAGTAGACCAATATGTCATCGATGAAAATGATAACAAACTGATCAAGATACTCTAGAAAGACGCGGTTCATCAGATCCATAAATACCGCTGGCGTATTGGTAAGCCCAAATGGCATTACCAAAAACTCATAATGACCGTACCTGGTACGAAAAGTTGTCTTCTGAATATCAGATTCTCTGACTCTCAGCTGATGACACCCGGATCGCAGATCAATCTTAGAATACACTGATGTACCTCTGAGCTGATCAAACAAATCCTCGATCCTTGGTAAAGGGTACTTATTTCTGATGGTCACTGCGTTCAGCTGCCTGTAATCGATGCACAATCTCAAAGTACCATCCTTTTTCTTGACAAATAATACCGGAGAACCCCACGGAGAACCACTAGGGCGAATGAATCCCCTATCCAATAACTCCTGGAGTTGAACCTTTAGCTCGTCCAACTCTTTCAGTGCCATACGATATGGAGCCTTCGATGCTGGCGCGTTCCCCGGAATCAGCTCAATAGCAAACTCTACTTGCCTTCGGGGAGGCAAACCCGGTAGCTCATTTGGAAATACATCGGGATACTCTCGGACCACCGGAACATCTGAGAGCTGGGAACTACTGTTGTCATTAGTATTAATCATAGACACAAGAAATCCCTGACAGCCATGTGACAGCAGCTTCTGAGCTTGAATCGCCGAAATGATCGATATGCCATCGTCCCTGATGCTAGTGAAATCCCACGAGGGTTGGTTCGGAGGTCGAAAAGTGACCACCCTCGTCTGGAAATCAACAGTGGCATTATATGAAGACGACCAATCCATACCAAGGATAAAGTCGAACTCGACCATTTCCAGCACTAATAAATCAACCATAAGTATCATGTTGCCAAAATCTAAAGGGCAACCTCTGACCTCCTGAGTGATGTCCAATGTATCACCGGACGGTAGGGAGTGTTGGGTTTTTCGGGCCGCGAAAACCGCTTTTTCGCGTCGCGAAAACCCCGAATCACCCTAGCCAACAGATCTCGTGCGAAGAAAAATTCGAAAACATACGAGTACGAGTTACAAAACTTCTAGATCTACATGATGAAGATCTTTACCCTTGTGGCGTGCCTTTTTGCGTATCCCGCTCGTCCTCGGTATGCCGGATCTCAAAGTTATCAATGTAGACAACTCTCTACACGTATCCACACGAACACACTAGGTGGAGGTGTCCAAAAACCAAGGTGTGCTAGCACCTATGTGGTTCGGCCAAGGAAGGAGGAGAGGGAGAGCTTGAGAGGAAGAAGATGGAATAATTCCAATTGAATGAAAAATGAATCCATTTCATTCAAAAATGTGGCCGGCCACTTCTTCATGTGTAACCCCAAATTAATTACATTAATTGCAATTAATGTGAAGCCATTACCCCAAATTAATTACATTAATTGCAATTAATGTGAAGCCATTAAAAAGAATGGCTTTGTAACTTCCATGAGGTGGCACCCATGATGATGTGGAGTAACATCATTGGTCCACATCAATGCCAACTCACCAATGAGGTGGCATAAAGTCAAGTCAAACTTGACTTTTAATCTTCCTCTCAAGTCAAGTCAAACTTGACCAAATCTCTTCCATGGTTGATCTAATCTAACCATTTGATTCAAGCCAATTTAAAATATAATGAATCTAATTCATTAAATTAAATTGATTCAATGAGTCATAATCTAAATTAGACTCATTGAACACATGAATCAACTTGAGTCCAGCTCAAGTTAGCCCAATTAGGATTACTCTTAATCTAATTTGATTCATCAAATGAATCTAATCCTCTTGGTTCATCATATGAACCTAATCTCCATCCAATTGTCCTTAGTGTGTGACCCTATAGGTTCTTGTAACGTTGGCAATGCCCTAAACCCATTTAGGAGCATAAGTAATGAGCGGTATCTAGCAACACATCATTACTACCCAAGTTACAAGAATGTCGAGATCCGACATCACCTTGTGACTACTAATTGTGACTCCTCACAAAATATGACAAGTGTCCTTCTATCCTAGACATCTAGATTGATCAATGTGAGGCATAGACCGTGTCATCCTCTGACCAATCTAAATCTTGAACTCCAAGTAGACTCACTAAATCAAATGAGCTCAATATACTATATTGACTCATTTGGGCATGGTCATGCACTTCGTGGTCTCACTCTATCAAGAATACCGATGTCTCTCTCGTCATATAGGAGGGATAGATCCCATCTACATCACTCACATCCCTCTGCATAATTTGTTATTTACCCAGTAATCGCCTTTATAGTCCACCCAGTTACGGGTGGCGTTTGACGAAACCAAAGTACATAACTCCTTATGTAGGGATCTATTGTGACTTCAGGTCTAAGGACTAGTAGTCATACTAATAGCCACATGAGAAAGTATATGACACTCATATAACGATCCATGATACTTTCTCATGGCGGGTCATTAAGTATACATTCTCTAATGTATACCCATGTGTCAACTTGATATCTCTATATCCATGACTTGTGAGATCAAGTCATCGAGTTGACCTACATGCTAGTCTTATTGCATTAACATTGTCCCTGAATGTTAATACTCGACTAGGAATGATTAAGAGTAGTGTTTCCTATATCATCTAACTATCGGTTCAACTAACCGATTGATATAGGTGAGAACCGTCTACTCAAGGACATTATTATACTTAGTTTATTTGGCACCAATACAAGTAAGTATAATAACCAAAATCCAAATGCCTTTATTTATATAGAATATGATACAATAAGTCCAAAATACAATCATCAAATGATTGGCTCTAGGGCTCTAGCTAACAATCTCCCACTAGCACTAGTGCCAATCAGTGTAGGATCTAAGCCCAAATGACCTAGTGTGACCATCATGCTTCTTCTGTGCCAAAGCCTTGGTCAAGGGATCTGCGATGTTAGCCTCTGTAGGTACTCTGCAAATCTTCACATCTCCTCTCTCGATGATCTCTCGAATGAGATGGAAGCACCGTAGTATGTGTTTGGTCCGCTGGTGTGAGCGAGGTTCCTTCGCCTGTGCTATAGCTCCATTGTTTTCACAATAGAGCTCAATAGGGTCAGCAATGCTAGGAACCACCCAAGTTCAGTGATGAACTTGTGAATCCAAACTTCCTCCTTTGCTGCCTCTGATGCAGCAATATACTCGGCCTCTGTCGTAGAATCTGCTACTATGTCTTGCTTCGAACTCTTCCAGCTCACAGTACCACCATTAATGCAAAATACGAACCCCGACTGTGATCTATAGTCATCCTGGTCGGTCTGGAAGCTAGCATCACTGTAACCCTTTACAGCTAGCTCATCATTGCCTCCATATATCAAGAAATATTCTTTAGTCCTTCTTAAGTACTTAAGAATATTCTTGACCGCTATCCAGTGACTTTCACCTGGATCTGACTGGTATCTGCTCGTCATGCTAAAAGCATACGAGACATCAGGTAGAGTACATAGCATGACGTACATGATCGATCCTATGGCTGAGGCATAAGGAATCTGATCCATGCGGTCTCTCTCCTCTTTAGAAGAGGGACCTTGAGTCTTCGAAAGACTCACGCCATGTGACATCGGCAGAAATCCCTTCTTGGAGTTCTGCATGGCAAACCGAAGGAGTACCTTGTCAATGTATGTACTCTGACATAGGCCAAGCAATCTCTTAGATCTTTCTCTATAGATCTATATCCCTAGAATACGGGATGCCTCACCTAAGTCCTTCATTGAGAAGCAACTCCCTAGCCAGGTCTTGACAGACTGAAGCATAGGGATGCCCTTCCCAATGAGTAGTATGTCATCCACATACAATATGAGGAAGACAACTATATCCCCTACAACCTTCTTGTAGACACAAGGCTCATCTTCGTTCTTGATGAAACCAAACTGTTTGATTGCATCATCGAATCGAAGATTCCAGCTCCAAGAAGCTTGCTTTAGTCCATAAATGGACCTATGCAGCTTGCATACTCTGCTAGTATGCTGTGGATCTACAAAACCCTCAGGTTGTGTCATGTACACATCCTCGAGCAGGTTTCCATTCAGAAACGCGGTTTTGACATCCATCTGCCATATCTCATAGTCATGGTAGGCTGCAATAGCAAGCATGATCCGAATGGACTTAAACATCGCTACTGGAGAAAAGGTCTCATCATAGTCAATACCATGAATCTGCTTGAAACCTTTAGCTACCAAGTGACCCTTATAAATAAGTCCATCCATGTCTTTCTCTTAAAGACCCACTTGCACCCTATGGGTTTTACCCCTTCAGGTGGATCAACCAAAGTCCAAACTTGGTTGGTGTACATGGATTCCATCTCGGATCTCATGGCCTCTAGCCATTTCTCAGAATCTGGTCTCATCACAGCTTCCTGATAGGTGGTAGTCTCATCCTCTATGAGCACAATGTCATCATGGTCAGACAAGAGAAATGAGTATCTCTCAGGCCGACGACGTACCCTATCAAACCTGCGAAGAGGTATGTCTACATGAACTGGTTGTTGTTCCTCAACTCCTTGTGGAACAACATCATCCACAACACTTTGTGGTTCCAGTTCAATTTCCATCGAGGCATCAGTGCTATTGTTCGCATCTTGAACTTCTTCAAGATCGAACGCGCTCCCACTAGTCTTTCTAGAAACAAAGTCCCTTTCTAGAAAGACCCCAGTCTTTGCCACAACTACCTTGTGCTGACTGGGAATATAGAAGTAATATCCCTTAGTTTCCTTGGGATATCCAATAAAATAGCACTTGTCGGATTTGGGTCCTAACTTGTCTGAGACTTGACGTCGAACGTAAGCCTCACAACCCCAAATCCTCATGAAAGACACCTGAGCATCTCTCCCAGTCCATATCCTATATGGTGTCTTTATCACGGCCTTGGATGGAACTTGGTTGAGTATAAAAGCTGCCACGTCTAGAGCATAGCCCCAAAGGAATGTCGAAAGATCTGTGTGACAGATCATAGACCGTACCATATCTAATAAGGTACGATTCCTCCTTTCGGACACACCATTCCACTGTGGTGTTCCAGGAGGAGTGAGTTGGGATAGAATCCCACACTCAGCTAGGTAGTCACGAAACTCATGGCTAAGGTATTCTCCACCTCGATCTGATCGAAGTATCTTAATACTCTTGCCAAGCTGGTTCTGTACTTCATTCTTGAATTCTTTGAACCTTTCAAAGGATTCTGACTTATATGTCATCAAGAAAACATAACCATATCTACTGAAATCATCAGTAAATGTGATGAAGTACCTATAACCGCCTCTAGCAGCGACATTGAAAGGGCCACATACATCACTATGTATGAGTCCTAACAAATCAGTCGCTCTCTCGCTGTGCCCACTGAAGGGAGTCTTGGTCATCTTGCCTCGTAGGCATGACTCGCATACCTCATATGATTCTAAATCAAATTAGTCCAGCAAACCATCCTTATGGAGCTGGGATAAGCGCTTGTCATTTATATGACCTAAGCGACAGTGCCAGAGATAGGTTTGGTTCAGGTCATTTGACTTGAACCTCGTGGTATTTATGTTATAGATAGGGCTCTCAAAGTCTAGAAAATAGAGTCCGTTTATCAGAGGTGCACTACAATAGAACATATCGTTTAAATAGACGGAACAACATTTGTTCTTTATTATAAACGAGAATCCTTTCTTGTCTAAACAAGAAACTGAAATTATGTTCTTAGTCAAGGTAGGCACATAACAACAATCATCTAATTCTAGTACAAGCCCAGAGGGAAGAGATAGATGATAAGTTCCTACAGCAATAGCAGCAACTCGTGCTCCATTGCCTACTCGTAGGTCTATCTCACCCTTCGTCAATGCCCTGCTATTCGTCATTAGTACAAATGTGTGAAGCACATCCGGTATCTAATACCCACGATGAAGAAATAGAGAGGTTGACTTCTATAACATGTATACCTGAAGTAGAAATCTTATTTCTCTTCTTCTTAAGATCTTCCAGGTATTCTTTGGAGTTCCTCTTCCAGTGCCTTGCTTGTCCTTGATATAGGTGACAAAGATGTTCAACCATATCGTAAGCACCCATCAACTCATGTTGCTTCTGAAGCTCAGAGTTCATGGTCGCGAGCATAAGACAGGACACATCTAATGCGTCATCTTGATGCTTCTTCTAAGCATCTTGGTCTGCTCGCGTGGCAGTGGTAGGAGGAGCCTCCGGAATGGGCTGCTCCAGAACGTACAATTTACGTTCTTGGGTGAGAACTATTCTCAGGTTCCTGTACCAGTCCAGGAAATTTGCTCCGTTGAGCTTTTCCTTCTCGAGGACAGATCGCAGGGAGAATGTGTTCGTATTCGACGTCATGGAAATTCTACAACAGAAATAAATGCAGAAATAAGTATCATATTCTTAATCATTTAATTAGGCCTTTAACTAAATGATGCTCCCACTGAATTCTATAATTCATGTGGGACAAGATCCACATCATACTAACCCTTGAGTTAGCTTTGGCTAATACGCCCAAGACTTAGTATGATCGGTAGGTAACGATTACCAATTACATCTCTATGCAACTCTTGTTTATAGAATCAAAATCCGTATTTATATTAAAACTCGAGTTAGCTTTGGCTAATACGCCCGAGAGTTAATATATATGTGATTTTGACCTAACTTTCCAACCGTTGGAAGAATGTCTATAGTTATACTCGATCCAACCGAGTTAACTAGGAATACTCAATCTAATTGAGTTGTACTCACCCATGAGTTGATAGGCGGGACCAAGATTGTCCCTCCGTACCCTACCAAGATAGTATGTGTTGCTCTGCTTTGGCATATTCAACAACTACATGCGATCGAGGTAGTGGTAGGTATCACGGCATGGTTGGCATTACGAGTTAACGTGATTTAGATCTAATCTAAATGATGATGCGTATCAAATACTTGATTTAGATCTAATCTAATCGTGGGGTGCATCATGTGCACGATTTAGATCTAATCTAATCGCTATGCACTAATTAATTACTTAATTAAACATGCATCACATACACAAGTAATTAATTAAATTTTGTGATTATGTCATGGCCCCTACTACGATCTTCTCAAGCCAATGAGAAGATCGGATGGTCAACCTAAGGTCAACTTCTCAAGCGCCTTCCTTTTGACCACCTTGTGCTGCTCGCGCCTTCCTCGTAACTCCGTCTTGAGTGGACCTTCCACCGCTCCAATTTTGTACATTACAATTTTGAAACTCGAGTTACATTCGAGTCTAAATCTAATTTACAACAAGAATATAATCAAGGAAGGCACGATGCGCAGGTCGCGAATAAAAATAAAATAAAATAAAATACAGCACACACATCACATAACGGCACGCAGGTCGTATTATGAATTACAACACATTTCCAAATCTAATTTGGGTCGTTTGGGCCATGACTATCACAAAATTAATATATAATTCAAAATTATATATTTCTGTAATTTTTCTGTAATTTTTCATAATTTTACAGATTTTATGAGTAAATTTTTCCCGGCGATCCCGATTAGCGATTTCGGACACAATCGCGGAGCAAATCCCCTTGCGGGGTTAGGGGCAGTACCCCTACCCGCGATCTAACCATCGCGAGTTGCTCCTAAACGATCCAAGAGCGCCTTATCCCGCTGTCCCAAAAAGATTTGGGTCGAAACGATGCCATTTCGGAAAAAACTTCTCGGTAGTCGAAGCCTACAAGTGTATAAACACTTGTGCTTCGCTTCTACGAGAAAAATTACTCTTAAAACTATAAAAACCATAAATTTACATAAATGTACAGAAGCTTTAATTTTTCATAAAAATCAAATTAAACTCGTACAAGCTTCGCACGTGGCTCTGATACCGCTGTAGGGTTT
This sequence comes from Zingiber officinale, assembly GCF_018446385.1. Taxonomy (NCBI): domain Eukaryota; kingdom Viridiplantae; phylum Streptophyta; class Magnoliopsida; order Zingiberales; family Zingiberaceae; genus Zingiber; species Zingiber officinale. The sequence continues at coordinate 47,792,573 of NC_055986.1, forward strand.
TTCGGGCCGCGAAAACCGCTTTTTCGCGTCGCGGAAACCCCGAATCACCCTAGCCAACGGATCTCGTGCGAAGAAAAATTCGAAAACATACGAGTACGAGTTACAAAACTTCTAGATCTACATGATGAAGATCTTTACCCTTGTTGCGTGCCTTTTTGCGTATCCCGCTCGTCCTCGGTACGCCGGATCTCGAAGTTGTCAATGTAGACAACTCTCTACACGTATCCACACGAACACACTAGGTGGAGGTGACCAAAAACCAAGGTGTGCTAGCACCTATGTGGTTCGGCCAAGGAAGGAGGAGAAGGAGAGCTTGAGAGGAAGAAGATGGAATAATTCCAATTGAATGAAAAATGAATCCATTTCATTCAAAAATGTGGCCGGCCACTTCTCCATGTGTAACCCCAAATTAATTGCATTAATTGCAATTAATGTGAAGCCATTAACCCAAATTAATTGCATTAATTGCAATTAATGTGAAGCCATTAAAGAGAATGGCTTTGTAACTTCCATGAGGTGGCACCCATGATGATGTGGAGTAACATCATTGGTCCACATCAATGCCAACTCACCAATGAGGTGGCATAAAGTCAAGTCAAACTTGACTTTTAATCTTCCTCTCAAGTCAAGTCAAACTTGACCAAATCTCTTCCATGGTTGATCTAATCTAACCATTTGATTCAAGCCAATTTAATATATAATGAATCTAATTCATTAAATTAAATTGATTCAATGAGTCATAATCTAAATTAGACTCATTGAACACATGAATCAACTTGAGTCCAACTCAAGTTAGCCCAATTAGGATTACTCTTAATCCAATTTGATTCATCAAATGAATCTAATCCTCTTGGTTCATCATATGAACCTAATCTCCATCTAATTGTCCTTAGTGTGTGACCCTATAGGTTCTTGTAATGTTGGCAATGCCCTAAACCCATTTAGGAGCATAAGTAATGTGCGGTATCTAGCAACACATCATTACTACCCAAGTTACAAGAATGTCGAGATCCGACATCACCTTGTGACTACTAATTATGACTCCTCACAAAATATGACAAGTGTCCTTCTATCCTAGACATCTAGATTGATCAATGTGAGGCATAGACCGTGTCATCCTCTGACCAATCTAAATCTTGAACTCCAAGTAGACTCACTAAATCAAATGAGCTCAATATCCTATATTGACTCATTTGGGCATGGCCATTCACTTCGTGGTCTCACTCTATCAAGAATACCGATGTCTCTCCCGTCATATAGGAGGGATAGATCCCATCTACATCACTCACATCCCTCTGCATAATTTGTTATATACCCAGTAATCGCCTTTATAGTCCACCCAGTTACGGGTGACGTTTGACGAAACCAAAGTACATAACTCCTTATATAGGGATCTATGGTGACATCAGGTCTAAGGACTAGTAGTCATACTAATAGCCACATGAGAAAGTATATGACACTCATATAACGATCCATGATACTTTCTCATGGCGGGTCATTCAGTATACATTCTCTAATTTATACCCATGTGTCAACTTGATATCTCTATATCCATGACTTGTGAGATCAAGTCATCGAGTTGACCTACATGCTAGTCTTATTGCATTAACATTGTCCCTGAATGTTAATACATGACTAGGAATGATTAAGAGTAGTGTTCCCTATATCATCTCACTATCGGTTCAACTAACCGATTGATATAGGTGAGAACCGTCTACTCAAGGACATTATTATACTTAGTTTATTTGGCACCAATACAAGTTAGTATAATAACCAAAATCCAAATGCCTTTATTTATATAGAATATGATACAATAAGTCTAAAATACAATCATCAAATGATTGGCTCTAGGGCTCTAGCTAACAGGGAGACGGTCAGTCGTTGTGGTCTAAGAGTAGGTAGTCTACCTATGTCCTTCATAAAAGCACGGGAAATAAAAGAATACGAGCTACCAATATCTATCAGCATATCAGCGGATAATGCATAAAGTAAAACCATACCGCGGAAAATGGATCCGTCGGCCCGCTGTGCATCCTCTCTGGTTACCGCATGAATATGTCCAGTCTCTGGCGGTGGAGGAGGTGGTAGTGCTGCCAAAGGCTACGGTGCCTGAGTATGAGCCTGCCACTGTAACGGTGTCAGGTACTGAGCCAGAGATGGATAGGTAGACTGAGATTGATACTGGACCGGCGGCTGGGGCTGTGACTGGTACTGGACCAGTGGCTGTGGCTGCATCTGATACTGCCCCTGAGTCAGATACTGTGGTCCCGAAACATAACTCTGTGGTGCTGTGTGGGTACTAGGGTACTCCTGTCCGAGCATGCCAAATGCAGCTGCTGCTGGGGGAGCTGTCCTCTGCTGACGATGCAAAGTTTGGGCTCTGTGCCTGCCTCGCAGAGTCCCTGTTTGACTAAGCTGAACTCCATGACCAGACACTCCGGAAGCCATATGCTGAGCCTTCAGCGAACAATCTCGGCTCAGGTGCCCGGGCAATTTGCAATAATAGCAAACTGACTGTCCCAGGGAGCAAGCGGTGGTGACGTGGTCTCTGGATCCTCATCTGGTGCAGTGGATGTCGCTGGTGGGTTGTTTCCGGTTCTGTTGAGAAGACCGGGAATGTCTTGATGAAGATCGCCCTGACTTCTGAGGCTGACTAGAAGCCCCAGAAATACCCTGACCTGGCTGACTGTGACCACTCTACTGCCGTCCGGTCGCCTGTGCCTGCTGGATCTGTCCTGATGTCTGACCCATCTGCTTCCTTTTCCTGTCTGGAAACGCTCTCTGCTGAGCTGATTCTATCATCAGGGCTCTATCTAGTGTCTCAATGTAGGATGAACTCCCAAAACCGGCAAGCTTTACTTGCAGATGTCCATCTAGTCCCTGAATAAACTGATGCATACGGGAACTGTCCTCAGCCACTAATTCTGGACAGAATTTGGCCAACCGGTTAAACTCAGCATTATACTCTGTCACCGAATGGTTGTTCTGTCGCAGACTCAGAAAATCCTACCGACGAGCCATTTGATATGAACGTGAGAAGTAACGGCTCTCAAAAGAGTATCTGAATCTGGCCCAGGTGATGTTCTGCTCGCCAATGATGGATCGTTGCATAACCCACCAAGTGTCGGCCTCATCTCATAAATGGAAAGCAGTCAGCCCTGCTTTCTCCTACTCGAAGCAAGCAAAGTAGAAGAAGGTCCGCTCCATGGTCTCTATCCAGGACTGAGCCACACTTGGATCAAGCTCTCCTCGGAAGAGTGTGAATCGACTCTTCATCGATTGTGCCAATGCTGGGATCCTAGCTCGTGTCGTGACTATATCAGTGAGGGGAGTAGGGACCGACGCGAAAACTGGCGAAACCACGGGAGCTGACACTACAGGTGGTACCGCTGGATAGACCGGGGTTGGTATCCCCGGTGCTGCCGCAGAAGCTGGGGCAGGTGCCGCTGGTGGCACTATAATTACGATAGGGGTAGGTATAGTGGGGGCAACCGAGGTAGGTACCTCTAAAGGAGCCATCAGCGCACCCGCATCACCTTGAGTCTGTCCCTGACCGACAAGCTCAAACCCAGTAGGGATCTCTGGAGAGTCCGCTGCCAGAGATTCCAAAGTCCTCTTACGTGGCCATCCAGCACCATATCTCGGCACAAAAGCACGTGCACCTCGCCTCATATATGTTGAATTATAACACAGATATTACTACAAGTATCAACTATAAAATTAAACATCATACCTATTTGCTGTCTAGAGATGTTCCGTTGCTGTCCAATCCCCCTTTTATGACCTCGAAACTCTGAACGAGAAAATCATCAGAAATCCGTACAAATCCGAAACGGAATTCCTAAACATGAACATAACCAAAATCCGTAAAAATTCGAAAATACCCAGTTTGACTCGTAAACCTGGCTCTGATACCAAAAATTTTCATGCCCCTAGGTAGTCCCCGCCAGAGAAAATTTCGGCAGCATCTCCCTTGTACGAGTGACAATCTGAAATTTCCTACAATGCCCTCAGGGCCACATATTCATCAGACAACACGGCCAGAACAATAACAGTATAAATATAACAAACATCCACACAGTTTATAATGAAAACTACAAATAAGCACAGATACGAAAAACATCGCAAAAACTCCTACTCAATTACACCCATAAAGTACAAAACCGATATCCTACTCAACTACACTCATAAAGCACAAAACCGATATCATCCAAATATAAATCCATCGATAACAAAACATACAAGATCCAAATGTCAAGCTATAAGTCTGAAAAGCAAAGTCTAACACAATAAGTAAAACCCAAACTATACGAACTCGTCGCGACACGCAATGGTGGGGGACTAGCAACGGGAACTCCTCCGGACAGCCTCAACCTGAAAAGAATAATAACGGGGTGTGAGTCCAACACTCTGCGAATACCTAGTTGACATGCATAGTAAACTATAACAAGTAGCCATAACTATGCGTATAGTCTCCTGATATAACATTTAGAAAATGCAGAACCGAAAGATAAGGAGTAACTGTACTAACCCGAACCTAGGTATAAGGGTATCAAGGCCGTCAAACCCAAAGTATCATAAAACCTATATGCATGTCAAACAATGCATCCATCCAATATGCAACATATAAAGTGCAACAACCACAAGCAATAAATGCAAATAATGCATATGATGCCAATAACATGTCCTGGACACCCCTACTGCCAGTCAGCCATCTCACACACGATGGTGAGACCGAGTGGGTAGGGCTGTGACAACCGTGCACTCTGTCGTCACTGCTCCTGATGAGTGACCGAGTGGACGGGATGTTGTCGGAGTACACCTATCCTCCTACCTCAAACATAGTGAGGGAGCACAATACTCTCATCTCCCGGTACGCGATGACGGGGAGGGATCCCTGCCGGCTACCACGCTACGTCACACTACCCATGAGTGGACCAACGGAGCCAAACAGAGCAACCTGCTGCACACACCCTGCCTGAATAAAAACCACTAACCCGTGAGTGGTTGTGTGTGCAGATCCATATAACTAGCGATGCGCTCAACAATAATAGAGTTGTCAACCGCTCAGCATGCAATCATGCAAGATGGTGCATGTCACTATGCCAGGAAATAACCTAATCCTATCCCTCTCCAACATTGTGTACCAAAATATGAGGATCAAATAGTATGATCTGGGTACACATGTCAAGTAGGGTATCTAACCAGTCCAGTATATCATAGAGCATGGCATGTCACTACCTCTATAACATAAAGGTAATAAACAGATAACAAACAATACATGCTCGGAAGTAAATAGTGACATGCCAATGCAGATATAATCATAATTATTACTACTTGTTAAGATCTACTAAACATATCAACAAGACGTATCAAAATAGATAGGTCAAGGTACCCGCCTCCAATAGAAGGTATAATCCAGTCAAATCCAAAGTCGAGACGCCTGTCTCGAATTAGAGTCCTGCGGCAAACAATATACAAATATTTTATTTAGCTAAATTCATAAGAACAGCTAAATAAAATCCCTAGGACTAATTTAGGGTAAAACCCTACACACATAAAATCAATTGGTCAACTAGGGTTAGTTTCCTTAACCCTAGTCAACCCACTACACAATTTGATTTAAGACTAAACTTAAATCAACTTGAACTCTACCAATATAAACCTAATCAATCTACACAAGTATCAATTATCTAACTACAACACGTAGCCAAATTTCCTACAACATACCTCAAACCCACAGCCCTATTGATTGCTGGACAGGGGTGCTGCTAGTTGGAATTTCTGCCGGAACCAAGAAACACCACTGGAACCAAGATCACCTTTAACAAATCCTCACTGGATGGGATCAAGAGAAGAGATCAAGTAGTGAATCACAAATCAAGCAATATACCTAGAGCCTACCTTACTCCAAGACCTCCACAGCTTCAAGAAAGGAGAAAGCAGTGATCGGCAACAGGAAGAATCCACAGAATAGAACCTCACTCTTCTTCTCCAATCCCGTGACCTTCCAGATCTGGCTAGGGCAAAGATGTGTCGTCACGATGACTGATCGGAGTCGAGGAAATGGAACCAGGGCACAACGTGGCTGGAGGCTAGGGCAGAGACATTGTGCGGGTTGTGGCGCCGTTGGGGAGAAGCGGCGTCGGCTGTGGCAACCGAGGGCGACGCAAGAGGGCAAGGGAGGCAGCGACGCTAGTGCACCGGGGAGGCCGACGATACTTCCGTGCGGCGGCGACACTGTGCAGAGGCGCTTGGCGACGCTGGTGGCAGTGGCGTCGCTAGGGCAAATTCACCATGAGGGCAAAGGGTGAGGGAGAGGGATCGGAAGGAGGAAAGACCTCGAAGCTTCCTTTGGCTAGCCATTTTGTAGGCGAGGGGAGGAGCGGAATCGACGCAGCGGCGGCGGCGGTTTGGGAAAGAAAGGAAATGACAACGGAGCAAGGGCGCGGGTCGGGGGAAGAAACAGCAAAAATGAGGAAAAGAAACGGAAATAGAAAAAGAAAAAGAATAATAAGAAAACAAAACTTTTCCTCGGTAAAATGGGGTAGCCAAAAACAGGCTTTCCCGGGGTCCAATTTTTATCCCCGCAACCTAAGCCATACGATCTCCGAAAAAATTCCCGAAAAATTTCTAAAAATTCTAGAAAATTCCCTTATTATTATTCGCCCATTTTTGGTATTTTACATAAATAAATGATTTATTTTTACCATAATAATGACAAGTTGAGTTTAGAGTGTTACCAAAACATTTTTGGAAAACCAAAATTGGAACTAATTACCTAGGCTATGCAAGACTAGACCAAAATCAAAAATGGGGATGAAACAGCTCGGAAACAAGCTTTGGAGGTGCCTGGAGCTGAAACCTCGGGTCCCCCTTCTAAAATCATATCTATGCACCCAAAGGTGTTCCATGAGCTTGAACCATCTTTGTCAGGTTTTTGTGTGGCAACATTTCCGGGAACTTTGAGGTTGTAGAGGCGCCTTCATCCCAAACGACGACGTTTTAGGTAGGCTTTTTAGGCGGGATTTTGTGGGCTTCCTGGACTAGTGTACAGGCGCCTAAATTTTAAAAAATTTGAAACTTCAAAATGGTTTCGGCACCTGGATCTATTCCAGGTGCTTATATCGATAATCTTTTTATTTCAAAAAATTAACTTAATTTTGAAAATTCAATATTTTTGCACTTACAAATGTTCTTGAATAGAATTTAATTTATAATGTTTTGATCAATTTTACCTTAGTCTCCATTTCACCCATTTCTAGATTATTAATCGAGTTAACCTATAGGTTTGGTGAAATGGTTTTCTATTTTACTAGAAGAGAATTAGTTTGAATTTTAAATCTAATTTGACCTTGTATTAGATTTAGGTTTGGCCATTAATTAGTTAAATACACATTTCAAAAATTGACTTACAAGTTGTCGTAAGGCATAATGGCCTTTTTTGATATTGGAGAAACAACCACCTCCTTAAATAAAACCTTTTTAAGAAATTATATTTTTAACCTACTTATTGAAAAATTTAGGTCAAACTAGTTTAGGATGTGGCAAGGTAGCTTCAGTTAATTTCTCTCAACTAAATGCACCAAATAGGATAATCCATACCCAACTTGGATACACTTATTCTTTGCATCCTAATATAATATCATCTCACCACATCCTAACACTAGGTTGTTAAGTATCAAATTAACTATTTTCTTACATAGCCATGCTAAGTTAAGTAAAAAATAAACTAAGGATGAATAATAAAAGTAACAAATGAAACAATCGTGCAATTTTATCTTACAATAAAATTATTTTTTCTATTGGTTCTCTCTAAATCATAACTTTGATATGGTTTATCTAGGTAATGAATATAACTATTGTGGATTCAATATTGATTTAGTCCAACTTAAATACTCATGATTGATTTAGGGACCCATGGTTAGACTTGATTTCTAGCAGTTCATTAACTAATAATAGATATGATTTTGAATCATTTCTTAGGCTTATAAGCGTGTGACGATCAATTGTATATGAACCTTTGTGTTTTGAGTAATATATTAAGGGACTTGGAGATCGAAGTTAACCATTTTAATGATCCTTTTAGTTCTTCAACTTCAATTTTCAAAGGAATTTTATTACTCAAGTTGTTGGACTTGTGTTGAAGTTCCATTTTGAACTTATTCATTTGAAGTGCTTAGGGTAGTCTTATCCTTAAGGACTTCTACTTTCTTTTAGAGTGACTTGACCTAGATATTTGATTTGGCTAATTTCAAAACAAATTACAAATGATAGTATATAACTTATTAACTAAGGGAGAGACTACCTCATTATTGGGCTTGTCAGGAAAGTATATTTAGATCTATGGCTTATCTCAAACTTTGATTCAAATTTTGACTCAAACTTGAGTTCATATTCGGTCTTAGATGCTTGTTCTATTGCCGGTTGTGTTAGGAGGAAGGATTGAGCTTATTCTTCCTCTTTTGACTCCTCTGATGATCATTTTATTGGTGTTGAAGGAACTAGATTTTTTATAATTGGAAAAGGTTCAAAATTAAGGCATATTTTTATTTAATGAAAGTTTACTGAGTGTGCAGGTAGGTCAACTAGAATGTCCAAGTGATACTTGATAAAGGAAAAGCCCTAGTGAATATTAGGAAAAGGAAAAGCCTAGCAGGTCAGCTGGATCAGATACTAGGTAGAAGACTTGGCAAATTAAAGTCACAAGGTAGGAAGTATAGATGGGTTTGGAGGACCGGATATCTAGCAGGTCAATGGGGCTAGAGGACATGACATTTGAGGAAGCACTAGATGTCAGAAGATTGGATGGCGAGCAGGAAATCCAAACAGGATGACTTTTTCCAACCCAAGGTGGCTGATATAAGAGGATTCAAAGATTTTTATAAATGTTTTTAATAATTTTTATTTTTATTTTTTTGGTAATTTTTGGGGTTTATTTTCTTTTAGGTAGTTTCGATATTTTAAGTATTTTCTAAATATCTATCTTTCTATAATTATATATTTTGAGTCCGTTTAGGAATTTAAGATTATGAGTCTGTTTATAATATTTTCTTTTTTATATCTTTTTTCTGTGTTTAGCATATAGAAATTGGAGTTTGTACATTAGAATTTCTTTCATTTTTTATGAGTATTAGAATTTAGAGGAATTAATGCTCTATTCATAATAAAAGTTTCCCTTTAATGGTTTCTTTTTTGGCCGTCTCCTTAATTTTGCCTTCTCATTAGCCCAATTGATAATTACTATCATGCCCCGCATTAGTTAGTTCAATCTCGGATAGATTTGGAGTTGATTAAGGATAAAATAGATCGATCAGTTTAAAATGAATTATAGTATTTTCTTGAAGAAAGCTTCTCTTTCCTTTTTTTTTTCTCCCTTTCCTCCCCACAAACACTACAACCACTGCTATGTTATACACCACCTGTAAGATATCAAAAAAATTTAATAAATAGGGTTATTTGAGAAATAGCCTTATAAAATTTTATCGAAATTTTAGGAATTTTCTGAGAATTTTTCGGAGTTCGTATGACGAGTTTTGAGGAGATCAATTGCGGGTTCGGATATAAAGCCTGTTTTGGGATACCCATTTAAGTGAGGAAATGTTTTATAAATATATTTCCTTTTTCTTTTCCCTCATCGCCAATCCCGACCTTATTTCCTCCCCTGACGCCGAGCTTTTCCTTCTCCCTTCTTCCTCTCTTATTCCCGATCGCCTCCGCTCGTGACCGATCACAGCCGCCTGCGCCGGTTGTCCAACCGTCGACCGAGACACCTTCCGATCTAGCCGAAGCCCTTTCTCTCTCTCGCTCCGATCTCTCTGTTCTCTCACGCAAACGATCCGACACCCCAACGCCGACAGAGGGCTGTTTCCGACGATCTCGTCCTCTTACGCCGCCTGAGTACCATCGCCAGATTCTTGACGTTGGTGACGCTGTCCAAGCTTTCTGGTGGAGCGATTGCTTCACTGGCCGGTTCTCGTGTATAAACGATGATGGCTCGGTGGCTAGGGCATGGTGGAGGGCTTGGTTTGCATTGTCTCCGATCGATTAACCCTTCGTTTCCTCCTTCTTTAGTTGTTCACAAAACGATCCGTGGCTCCTCAAGGTGGATCGGAATGGGTGATACCTTCTGGAGACAACCGATTGAGGTAAGGTTAGGTCTTCTTCTCTGTTACCGATCCTCATCTTCTTTTCGGTTGAATTAGGTCACAGATTTGGAGATGTTGGTATCAGGGAGGTGTTCTTGAGTTGCCGGGCAGAGGCTAGAAGGATGGTTGTGCTTGATCAGTAGTATTCTTGCTTGATCCGATTGATAGCAGCAAGGTGAGGTTTTGTTCCATTTCTATGGTGTTGATTTCTTGATCGCTTGAGATGTTATCTTCATCCGATCAGTAGGAAGGATTTTAGCAGCAAGGTTGTGTTGCTGTGATGCTGGAATTGTGGTCATTGAGGTGGTTTACAGCAGCGTTTCTAGTTCCGGCAACTCTCCAACAGCAGCTACCTTTCCTGGCAGCACCATTTCTTTGTGTGGATCAATAGAACAGTGCTAGGAATTTAGGTAAGGAATTGGATTTTCGATATTAGTTGTAGATCATGGTGTGATTTGATTTCTAGATAGTTATGCAAGATGTAGGAATTAAGGATGAATTGGATTACATGATTACTAGATAGTTAGTGATTATGTTTAGATTTATTTGGTTATATTAATCTAATGGAATAATTAGGGTCAAGGTAATTAACCCTAGTCAACCGTTGGATTTCTAATCTAATGGGAGATTAGGGATTTGATAACTAATCCTAATTGACCGTTAGATTTAATTAGATAGGATAAGGTTATGTGATTGGGGTTTAGCCCTAATTTAGTTTTAGGGATTTTATTTAGCTATTATTTTAGATTTAGCTAAATAATATATATATATATTGTTTGTTTGACACAGGAATTTGATTTGAGACAGGCGTCTCGATGTTGGATTTGGCGTGATACTACCTACTATTTGAGGCAGGTACCCTTTGACTTATCTTTTGATACTATCTTATGATATGTATAGTTTATATATAATTACTAGGGGTAGATGGTAGATTTATCTCTTCTCTGGTCTTAGCTTAGTTGATACCTATCACATGCTTCTTCTGTTAGTTGCTTTACTTTAGAACTGGATGCCTTTATCTTTTGCCATGTGTATATAGGTTCATAGAGATGGATATTAATAATGCTTATCTACACTTGATTAGTTGCTGGGGATACTTGTTATATGTGGTTGGATTTGCGTTGCTTATATCATTGTTATACATATGCATTTGTTTTATTGGCACCTACGCATATGGAGTAGGTTATGTCTAGGTATGACATATTGTAGCCGCACGCACCATATCGCATTATTGCATGCTGGGCGATTGACGACTCCATTGTTGTTGAGCTCATCGGCCGGCTACATGAGGGCCTGCACACAGTGTGACCACTGCATGGGTAGTGGCACAACACTCAGGGTGTGTATGGCAGGTTGCTCGGTGGTGCACCGCCGGGGTGCTCATGGGTAGCACGATACAGCGGGGTTGCAGCCGGGATCCCTCCCCGTCATCGCGTACCGGGAGATGAGAGCATTGCGCTCCCTCACTATGTCTGAGGTAGGAGGATAGGTGTACTCCGACAGCATCCCGTCCACTTGGTCACTCATCAGGGGTAGTGACGGTAGAGTGCACGGTGTCACAGCCCTACCCACTCGGTGTCGCCATCGCGTGTGAGACGGCTGACTGGCGTCAGGGGTGACCATGTCATATTGCATCATATGCACGGATTGCATTCTTTATGATTGATGCATTTTGGTGATTGCATATGATTAACATGCATACAGGATACATGCTTTTGCTCTGACTATTTTTATCTGTGTATGTTCACAGTTAGTTGCACAAGCCTCGCAGGTGAGTACAGTTTATTTCAGTTATGCATTTTCTTATTATTCTTGCTATAGACTGTACTTTATGCCTATTGCTGGTTATTACAGTTTATTTTAGCTATGCATATCTGTTATACTGTTAAGAGACTGTACCGTAGGTTGTACTGTTAGGAAACTGTACTGTAGGCTCTATGGTTTAGTGTACTGTACCATAGGATGTTACTGGTGGTTATATGTTGCTGTACATATCTATTGGATTACCTGCTGAGTTCTTTGAACTCACCCCGTTGTTACTATTTTTTAGGTTGAGGCCATCGGGAGATATTCCAGTCACTAGCCCCATTATCGCGAGGATTTTCTTTGTCGGATTATATTTTGCTTTTGCATCTTATATACTTGTATTGTGGGTTTGTATTGTGGACATTGAACATTCGGATTTGCCACTTTGTTTTTCGCTGCGGATTTTCTCATATCTTCGTGGATTTTATTTTCTTCGTTGTAGTGGAGTAGGATGTTTACATATATCTTTGAGGATTCTTTATCGTCTTTCTATATTAAACTGCGTGGATTGATTATATGTTGAACTCTGTGGAATGTTGATATAAACTGCGTGGTTTGTTTCTTATTTGTATTGTATTGTTCAGGCCGTGTGTGGCCTGGGTATAAATATATGTATTCTGGATTCATATTGTCACCCGTACAGGGGAGATGCTGTCAAAATTTCTTCTGATAGGGTCTACCTGGGGCGTGACAATTTATTTGGTATCTGAGCTAGGTTTGTGATACATGTGTTTCGGGTTCTAGATTTTTGGAGTTTATCTGATACCAATTTATTTGGTATCAGAGCAAGTTACGATACTTGCTATACATTTTGGATTTTCAGGATTTTATCTGATACCAATTTATTTAGTATTAGAGCAGGTTACGATACTTGCTAGGCATTCAGGATTTTTGGGATTTTATCTGATACCAATTTATTTGGTATCAGAGCAGGTTTATGATACCTGCTTCTGAGTTATGGATTTTTGAGTTTATCTGATACCAATTTATTTGGTATCAGAGCATCGTTTGCGATACCGGTATGTTCCTATGAGTTTTACGTGCTTATCTGGATATGTTCGGATTTTACGGATTTCCGTCGATTTTCTCGTTTCGGAATTTCGACGTATTTTGACGAGGTTCTATTGTATCTATTTGGGGGCTAAGCAGCGGCAGGACATCTCCAGACGGCAAATAGGTAAATTAGGTAATTTTATAGTTTTTATACCTGCAGTGATATCTGGGTAACATTTTTTTTACAGATATGACACCTACACGTGTTCCGATACTGAGACGTGGGCGACCACGTAAGAGGCCGATAGATTCTCCTGAGATAGAGTCTTCAGAGAGGTCTGCTAGGGTTGAGCCTGTCCGTCAGGGGTAGACTCATCAGGTCATTGTGGGTACGTCTGCTTATCAAACCCCGATAGTTCCTACTTCAGAGGTACCTACCTCGACTATACCACCAGTGGTACCATCGTCGGCATATTCAGGCACCTCCCCCATCATTAGTACTCGCGGTATACTCGGCACCCTCTCTAGCCATGCCTGTTACTGCGTACTCGGTATTACTACAGATACCTGTGTCAGTTATTATATACTAGGCACCCACACTGGTAGTACCGGTTACTTCTTACCCGGTACTGCCCACCGTACTTTTAATACTTATGTCTACCCTATAGTTCCAACAGCAGAACCCACCCCAGTTTATGCAGCAGCACCAGTAGTACCTACTCCGACTTATCCAGTAGTACCACCCATAGGATCAGCTCCAGTGGTTCTGTCCAGTTCCGTAGCGATATCTACGGATATGGTTACGGCACTGGCACGGATCCCGGCCTTAGCGAAGTCGGTGAAAAGATTGATTTACGCTATTTCGCGAGGAGACTGATCCGAGCGTGGCTCAATCTTGGATAGAGTCTATGGAGCGGACATTCTTTTACATGGCTGCTCCGAGTGGGAGAAGGCTGAGCTGGTTGCTTACCAGTTACGAGATGGGGCAGAGATCTAGTGGGACACTCAGTGCTCGATTATAGGCGAGCAACATATTACTTAGGCGAGATTTAGGGAGGCATTCGAGAGTCAGTATTTTTCTCGAGCTTATCAGATGACACGTCGGTAGGATTTTCTGAGTCTTCGACAGAATAACCCCTCAGTGATGGAGTATAATGTAACGCCCGCCCTTCTAGGTAACACTAAGGCCACCCCAGAGGGACGGACGTCACTAAAACATGGACATCAATTATACTAATGCATATGGATTCATGGCAGCGGAAGACATATATATATAATTGTTTTTTTTTTCATATCATAACATATACCATATGCATCTAGTTCTCTTAACATGGCATGTGAAGTCAAACGTACCAACATAACATGAGTAGGATATCATACTAGCTGAACATTATCATAAGCATAGGTCCAACATTGTTCACATGCATAACTTAGATAATTCAAAAACTTAAATAGATCTATCCACCAGCACTTCCACACACATCCTCATTGCCTTTCCTGCTCTGCTCCCCTTAAACAATCCATTCCTTGCCTTTATCTGCAGTACAAGGAAAATGTGTAGCTATAAGCCAAAGGCTTAGTGAGATCCTCGCCTACCCATAAATCCGAAAAACACATAACATAACATAACATGTAGAAACCATAGCATAGCATAACATAGCATGGAGAATCATAACATAAAACATATCTTATCATGTAAAAACCATAACATCTCATAACATAACATGAGGGAAAACAGAACATAATATATCATATCACATAAGGAGCATAACATATCAGAGTATAGCATGTGAGTGTATATCATGATTCATATCACATTCTGTAAGCACATATCATGAAGCCTATCATATCATGTAAACATGTATCATAACTCATACCTGTTCATAAAGGTGCATAAACATAATTTCATAATATGTGCATGTAGATGCAATATGTATATTTTTAAAACATGTATCATGGAATGCACATATGCATCATGCTACATATCATAAAGCATGAAAGCTTTATCTACTTATATATCAAGGCTACATATCATGAAAATACATAAGCATGTTTGGTTAGGTTTAAACTCTTTCCTAACCCAATTAATCCATCTTGGCCGAACCATATCAGTAGGTTTCAACCTCATTTTATTCCATATGAAGCATAGAACTTATCCACATAACATGTAAACTTGATCTAAGCACATACAAGGCATTATACTTCATGAATAAGCATGTTTGAGCTCAAAACTCAAACCTTAACCCATTTATCTCAATTTGGCCGAAACATATCAGTAGGGTTCTTATATCATTTGGTTCCATATGAAGCATAGAACTTATCCACATAACATGTAAACTTGATCTAAGCACATACAAGGCATTATACTTCATGAATAAGCATGTTTGAGTTCAAAACTCTAACCCTAACCCATTTATATCAATTTGGCCGAAACATATCAGTAGGGTTCTTATATCATTTGGTTCCATATGAAGCATATAACTTATCCACATAACATGTAAACTAGATCTAAGCACATACAAGGCATTATACTTCATGAATAAGCATGTTTGAGTTTAAAACTCTAATCCTAACCCATTTATTTCAATTTGGCCGAAACATATCAGTAGGGTTTCATATCATTTTATTCCATAAGAAGCATAAGACTTAAACATGTAACATGCACATTTAGTCTAAGTACCTATAGAGCATTGTACAAGTACCTACAAGGCACTATACTTCATGAATAAGCCTATTTGAGTTCAAAACTCTAACCCTAACCCATTTATTTTCATTTGGCCGAAACATATCAGTAGGGTTTCATGTCTTTTTATTCCATAAGAAGCATAAGACTTAAACATGTAACATGCACATTTAATCTAAGTACCTATAGAGCATTGTACAAGTACCTACAAGGCACTATACTTCATGAATAAGCCTATTTGAGTTCAAAACTCTAACCCTAACCCATTTATTTTCATTTGGCCGAAACATATCAGTAGGGTTTCATGTCTTTTTATTCCATAAGAAGCATAAGACTTAAACATGTAACATGCACATTTAATCTAAGTACCTATAGAGCATTGTACAAGTACCTACAAGGCACTATACTTCATGAATAAGCCTATTTGACTTCAAAACTCTAACCCTAACCCATTTATTTTCATTTGGCCGAAACATATCAGTAGGGTTTCATATCATTTTATTCCATAAGGAGCATAAAACTTAAACATATAACAAGCCCATTTAATCTAAGTGCATACAAGGTATTGTACTTCATGATCTAAGCATATTTGAGTTCAAAACTTTAACCCTAACCCATTTATTTCAATTTGGCCAAACATATCAGTAGGATTTCATACCATTTTATTCCATAAGAAGCATAAAAACCTTGGTTATAAACATGTAAAAATTCATACATCACAAAGAGGTACAACTAGTATGGTTTCTATCTAAAATTCTTGACCTAAGGCCTTATAATCAATTTTGGCCGAACCATATAGATAGGTATCTCTTTTTTTTTCACAACATGAAGAATGAAGACTTAACTAACAACATGTGAAATTCATATATCATAGAGTAGAAAAATTAAGCATGTGATCAAAGAAAACTTGTTCTAGGTCCTCTCTTCCATCCTTGGCCGAAACATGCAATAAGGCTCTAAATTTCTCTTTTTTTATTTTTCTATAACATGAAGCATCTCCTATCACTTGTTAACCCTAAGTGACTACCTATTCTTTATCTTGACCACATTCTTGCAAGAAAATTTTTAGAGTTTCGAAAAACATTTTAAACCGAAGCTACTTGTACTGCAGTGAGGGGATACTCACTTCCTTGCGCTTGTTTTCCTTAGAGATTTAACCTTTGTTGTGGATCCTTCCTAGAGAGGGGAAGCTTCCTTGCTCCTTGGTCTCGGCAAGAAGAGGAAATGGTGAAGAAGAGGTCACGGTAGAGGAGGAGGGAGTAGGAAGGTGAGTGAGGAAAAATGCCAACTCATTTTAATTTCCTCCTTTTATTCATCATGAGAGGAGGAAGGAAAAATATATTTTTCTTCCTCCTTTCCTTTACTCTCTTCATAATTAAGAGAAAAGTCTAGGTACATCCCTTCTTGGTGAGTAAGAAAAGAATATTCTAGAGCATCTCTTCATTAGAGAGGAAGAAGACAACTCTCACTTCTCCTTCTAAGAGAAGAGCCTTTTCTTCTTACATTTAATTATGGTTTCCCTCTCTTTTCTAACAATAATTTCTCTTGGTCTAGTGGTTATCTTATTCAGGCATCTAATGAGAGATCTAGAGTTCAAGTCCTAGACCTTGTATATTTTTATTTCTATTTTATTTGTTTAAGTGTTCGGCTAGGAGCAAAATTTAACTAAAGCATATATATTTTTTCTTTATTCATGATAAAATATTCTAGAATTTTGCTAAGGACCCTATGGGTGTTACATATAATGTCGAATTTAATTGGTTGCGTAGATTCTGTCCTGAGTTGGTTGTCGAGGGCAGATCTCGTATGCTCTAGTTTGTCCAGGGACTGGACGAGCATCTTCAGGTGAAGATTGTCGGTTTTGGTATTGCATCATACACAGAGGCATTGGATAGAGCTCTTATTATTGAGTCTGCTCATCCGAGAGTGAATGTGGACAAGAATAGGAAGCAGACTGATCAGACTTCCGGATAGATCCAGCAGCCACAGACTACGGGATAACAGCAGAGCAGTCGTACTTAGATGGGTCAGGGTACTTCTGGGTCATCTGTCCGACCCCAGAAGTCAGGATGATCTTCATCAGGATGTTCCAGTTCTTCTTAGCAGAATCGGAAATAGTCCGTCAGTGATCCTCACTGTATCCGATGCGAATCCCGAGACCACATCACCTCTGCGTGCACCCCTTGGACAGCTAGTTTGCTATTATTGCAAACTTCCTGGGCACATGAGTCGAAACTGTTCACTGAAGGCTCAGCATGTAGCTTCTAAGATTTCTGTTCCGGGAGGACAGTTTGGTCAGTCCGGGACTCAGCGAGGCGGGCCGAGAGCCCAATCTTCGCATCATCAGCAGAGGACAGCTCCCCCTGCAGCAGCTGCCTACGACATGCACGGGCAGGAGCATTCTAGTGTCCTTGTGGAGAACCCCACGGTATTCCACCTTATTGTTCTCCTGTACTATTCGTCAAGAAGAAGGATGGTACTCTGAGGTTGTGCATCGATTATAGGCAGCTAAATGCAGTGAGTATCAGAAATAAGTACCTCTTGCCACGGATTGAGGATTTATTTAATCAGCTCAGAGATACATCAGTGTATTCTAAGATTGATCTGCGGTCTGAATATCATCAGCTGAGATTCAAAGATTCTGATATTCAGAAGACAGCATTTTCGCACCAAATACGGACATTACGAGTTTTTGGTAATGCCACTTGGGCTTACCAATGCTCCCGCAGTATTCATGGATCTGATGTATCGTATCTTTCTGGAGTATCTAGATCAGTTTGTGATTGTGTTTATCGATGACATATTGATCTATTCACGTTCTGAGGAGGAACATGCACAACATCTTCGCATAGTCTTGGAGACTCTGCGACGACATCATCTGTATGCGAAGTTCAGCAAGTGTGCATTTTGGCTATCTTTAGTTGGTTTTCTAGGACACGTGGTGTCATGCCGAGGTATTTCAGTAGATCCTCAAAAGATAGAGGCTATCACTAGCTGGGAGCAGCCGAAGTCAGTCCAGGAGATCCGCAGTTTCTTAGGATTAGCTGGATATTATAGACGATTCGTTGAGGGTTTCTCCAGTATTGCTATGCTGTTGGCACGTCTGACTAGGAAAGGCGTGAAGTTCACGTGGTCAGAGGCTTGCGAAACCAGCTTCCAGGAGCTGAAGCGGAGATTAGTATCAGCACCAGTTTTGGTTTTACCTTCTGGTGATGACGGATTCGTACTTTACACAGACGCATCTCTTCAGGGCTTGGGCGCTGTTTTGATGCAGCATGGTAGGATAGTCTCTTATGCTTCTCGTCAGTTGAAGGAGCATGAGAAGAACTACCCAGTACATGAATTAGAGCTAGCAGCTATTATCTTTGCTTTGAAGATTTGGCGACATCATCTTTATGGTATTACTTTTGAGATTTTTACTGATCATAAGAGTCTCAAATATATTTTCACACAGAAGGAATTCAATCTCCGACAGAGGAGATGGATGGAGTTCCTAAAGGATTATGATTGTACTATTAGCTACCATCCGGGTAAAGCTAATGTGGTTGCTGATGCACTTAGCAGGAAGTCCAGAGGGACTTTAGCTTGTCACCGAGTTTTAGTCATGGACTTGATTCAGGGATTCTCCGAGTTGGGCCTTGAGGAGCAGGGACGGACAGAGCAGGGTATTCTTGTTACCATGGTTACTCAGTCGTCGATTAAGATAAGGATTCGAGAGGCCCATGCCGGAGATCAGCATTTACAGTTCATTGGCAGTCAAATAGCTTCCGGACAGCAGACCGAGTTTACACGAGATGATGAGAGGATTGTTTATTTCTGAGGCAGGTTATGTGTACCTCAGTCTCACCCGGTCATGGAGGAGTTACTTTAGGAGGCTCATCATTCTAGATTTTCTATCCAACCAGGTGGGACCTGTATGTATCGTGATATGAGGCGTTCCTATTGGTGGAACGGTATGAAGAAAGACATCGCAGACTTTGTAGCTAGATGTCTTATCTGTCAGCAGGTGAAGGCTGAGCACCAGAGACCTGCTGGTTTACTTCAGAGGATCCTTATTCCGGAGTGGAAGTGGAAGCATATTACTATGGATTTTGTGATAGGATTACCTAGGACTCGACGAGGTCATGATGCGATTTGGGTAATCGTTGACCGATTAACCAAATCCGCACACTTTTTAGCGATCCGGAAGACTGATTCTCTGAATCGATTAGCAGAGTTATACTGTGGAGAGATTATCAGGTTGCATGGTGTTCCTTTGAGCATTATATCTGATAGAGACCTACGGTTCACACCCCAATTCTGGCAGAGTCTGCAGTAGGCCTTGGGCACACAGTTTCGTTTTAGTACGACATTCCATCCGCAGACAGATGGACAGTCAGAGAGGACCATTCAGACTTTGGAGGACTTACTGAGGTCTTGTGTTATGGACTTCCGAGGCAGTTGGGAGGACCACTTTCCCTTGGTGGAGTTCGCCTACAATAACAGCTATCATTCGGCTATCTAGATGGCACCGTTTGAGGTGTTGTATGGTAGACCTTGTCGGACACCCACCCTTTGGGAAAAGGTTGGTGAGGCTCAACTGCTAGGAACTCAGAGAGCTCACCAGGAGACAGAGTTGGTTTGTACTATCAGACGGAGGATGTCAGAGGGTTAGGACCGTCAGAAGAGTTATGCTGATCGGAGACGGAGACCCCTGGAGTTCTCTACTGGTGATCATGTGTTTTTGAGAGTTTCACCCACGAAAGGGTTGAAGAGATTTGGTGTTCAAGGTATGTTTGGTCCACGATATATTGGGCCACTCCTGCATGATCCGATTGATAGCAGCAAGGTGAGGTTCTGTTCCATTTCTATGGTGTTGATTTCTTGATCGCCTGAGATGTTATCTTCATCCGATCAGTAGGAAGGATTTTGGCAGCGAGGTTGTGTTGCTGTGATGCTGGAATTGTGGTCATTGAGGTGGTTTACAGCAGTGTTTCTAGTTTTGGCAACTTACCAACAGCATCTACCTTTCCTGGCAGCACCATTTCTTTGTGTGGATCAACAGAACAGTGCTAGGAATTTAGGTAAGGTATTGGATTTTTGATATTAGTTGTAGATCATGGTGTGATTTGATTTCTAGATGGTTATGCAAGATGTAGGAATTAAGGATGATTTGGATTACATGATTACTAGATAGTTAGTGATTATGTTTAGATTTATTTGGTTATATTAATCTAATGGAATAATTAGGGTTAAGGTAATTAACCCTAGTCAACCGTTGAATTTCTAATCTAATGGGAGATTAGGGATTTGATAACTAATCCTAATTGACCGTTAGATTTAATTAGATAGGATAAGATTGTGTGATTGGGGTTTTGCCCTAATTTAGTTTTAGGGATTTTATTTAGCGATTATTTTGGATTTAGCTAAATAAAAAATATATATATATTGTTTGTTTGACACAGGACTTTGATTTGAGACAGGCGTCTCGATGTTGGATTTGGTGTGATACTACCTGATATTTGAGGCGGGTACCCTTTGACATATCTTTTGATACTGTCTTATGATATGTATAGTTTATATATAATTACTAGGGGTAGATGGTAGATTTATCTCTTCCCTGGTCTTAGCTTAGTTGATACCTATCACATGCTTCTTCTGTTAGTTGCTTTACTTTAGAAATGGATGCCTTTATCTTTTGCCATGTGTATAAAGGTTCATAGAGATGGATATTAATAATAATTATCTACACTTGATTAGTCACTGGGGATACTTGTTATATGTGGTTGGATTTGCGTTGTTTATATCATTGTTATACACATGCGTTTGTTTTATTGGCACCTACGCATATGGAGGAGGTTATGTCCAGGTATGACATATTGTTGCCGCACGCACCATATCGCATGATTGCATATTGGGCGATTGACGACTCCATTATTGTTGAGCTCGTCGGCCGGCTACATGAGGGCCTGCACACAGCGTGACCATTGCATGGGTAGTGGCACAGCACTCAGGGTGTGTATGGCAGGTTGCTCGGTGGTGCACCGCCGGGGTGCTCATGGGAAGCACGATACAGCGGGGTTGCAGTCGGGATCCCTCCCCGTCATCGCGTACCGGGAGATGAGAGCATTGCGCTCCCTCACTATGTCTGAGGATAGGTGTACTCCGACAGCATCCCGTCCACTCGGCCACTCATCAGGGGTAGTGATGGTAGAGTGCACGGTGTCACAACCCTACCCACTCGGTCTCGCCATCGCGTGTGAGACGGCTGATTGGCGTAAGGGGTGACCATGTCATATTGCATCATATGCACGGATTGCGTTCATTATGATTGATGCATTTTGATGATTGCATATGATTGACATGCATACAGGATACATGCTTTTGCTCTGAATATTTTTATTTGTGTATGTTCACAGTCAGTTGCACAAGCCTCGCAGGTGAGTACAGTTTATTTCAGTTATGCATTTTCTTATTATTCTTGCTATAGACTGTACTTTATGCCTATTGCTGGTTATTACAGTTTATTTTAGCTATGCATATCTGTTATACTATTAGGAGACTATACCGTAGGTTGTACTATTAGGAAACTGTACTGTAGGCTCTATGGTTTAGTGTACTGTACCATAGGATGTTACTGGTGGTTATATGTTGCTGTACATATCTATTGGATTACTTGCTAAGTTCTTTGAACTCACCCCATTGTTACTATTTTTCAGGTTGAGGCCGTCGGGAGATATTCCAGTCGCTAGCCCCATTATCGCGAGGATTTTCTTTGTCGGATTATATTTTGCTTTTGCATCTTATATACTTGTATTGTGGGTTTGTATTGTGGACATTGAACATTCGGGGTTGCTACTTTGTTTTTCGCTGCGGATTTTCTCATTTCTTCGTGGATTTTGTTTTCTTCGTTGTAGTGGAGTAGGATGTTTACATATATCTTTGAGGATTCTTTATCGTCTTTCTATATTAAACTGTGTGGATTGCTTATATGTTGAACTGTGTGGAATGTTGATATATACTCCGTGGTTTGTTTCTTATTTGTATTGTATTGTTCCGGCCGTGTGTGACCGAGGTATAGATATATGTATTCTGGATTCATATTGTCACCCGTACAGGGGAGATGCTGTCGAAATTTCTTCTGACAGGGACTACCTGGGGCGTGACACCACCGTTGTGCCTTCACCTATCCCTCTCTTTTATTTTCCCTTCATCTTCTTTTCCATTTCCTCCTTATTCTATTCACCAATGGCAATAAACCTAGAGTTTTTTTCTCAAGCAAAAAAGCTCTCTTTTCTTCTCCTTTATCTTCTCACACAAGCAAGAAATGTAACCTCACCTATTGCCCTCTTCCAAAAGCAAGCTTAGCCCTCAGCCCTCGTATCTTCATCCGCTTCTCATATTTTCACTATGTGTATTTTTTTGATAGACTTAGCCATTGTTTACTTCAATAATTATTAATTACGAAGTAATATATGATAATTATTTGGGTTATAAAATTGATGAAGTAAATATCATTTTAGACTATGTAGGTTAAAAAATACAAGCATCACTTCTAATTTTAAGTAACAATTTACTTCATAATATTTTTGTCATAAAGTAGTAAGTCACAAAATAAAATATATAATCTCTAAGTGTTAAAGTAATAAGTTTGAACCAGTTGAAATATTAAGTCTATGGCGAGGAGAATGACGAGAGGAAATGTTGATTTTATAAAAATAAAAGAGAAAGAAAGAATGAAGTGGATTTGAAAAAGTTGTATTTTTTTTTAAAAAAAAGTTATGCTGACTCACTACAAGGACTTTCTGAAATGTTCTGTAAATATTCATTAACAATTTTGTATATAGTATTATTTCTAAAAGTGTATATTATATATAATATGTTTCCTATAATTATATAACTGATATACATAACAAAATTATATACTCGATAAATATTACATTCTTTCTATATATAGGACAATACATAATTGAAAAGTAGATAAAAATAGTAAGCTTTCTAAAAGTGTATGACCACTTTGCTACTAATTATAGGATCGGTTATGTTATTGGTTATATTTCCTTTTAATTGTATTCTCCTATTTTCACTTCACGGAACAATATATATACTGATCTTGCACCACTATTACAATTACACAATAAATATAAAATACAAAAAACTCAAAAGTTAATTAGTACTACATAATGTCTCGAGTTTCAATTCTTTGTGTATTTCTTTTGTTTACAACTATATGCCTTGCAAGTAAGTAAACACCATTTAAATATTCCATGCAAATTTTATTGAATTTATTTGTTACATATTGTTCATATATCCTAATGTTGACTATTCTTTTTTGGTTAAAATTATAGATCGCTCTGATGCTGCCAATTGTTGTTCGGAATATAAAAAATGGGGTGATAGACAACAAACAAGTTGTAGAGGTGCTAGTGATACTAGTGCGTGCAACACTTGGTGTTCAAATTCATGTAGAGGAGGGGAATGCAAAGTACGAAATGGACAACAAGTTTGTCATTGTTATTGTTAATCATAGCGTAAAGATGGAGAATAAATTATATCATCCATCTTGATTGGTGAAATAAAATTTGATACTACATGTATTTTTATTTATTTAAATTGTATACATATTATAAAAATAATGTATATATTGAAGAAAATGTTATATATATGTAGAATTATCATCGCTAGAGGGATGAATTGTCATTTACATTTTCATTGACTATTTAACACATGAAGAGATTGAACAATTTAAATATATATAAACAAAATAAGTAGTGTACAAATGAAAGGAACAAAACAACATATTAACATGATTTGATACACAAGTTCCAACCCCACGACCTATAACTCTTCGGTGGATGAACTCTAATGATACTTTTTATTTTCTCCTTTCTAGACACCTTGTGGACAACCTAAGTTCCTCTGCACGAAACCTAATATCAGTGCTAGGGGTGCTAGAGGAATCTAGCTCAGTGGCTCTTCTCTTAATCCTACCAACAAAAATAAATGATTTATTTTTACCATAATAATGACAAGTTAAGTTAAGAGTGTACCAAAACATTTTTTGGACAACTAAAATAGGAACTAATTACCAAGGCTATGCAAGACTAGACCGAAATCAAAAATGGGGATGAAATAGCTCGGAAACAGGCTTTGGAGGTGCCTGGAGTTGAAGCCTCGGGTCCCCCTTCTAAAATCATATCTATGCACCCAAAGGAGTTCCACGAGCTTGAATCATCTTTGTCAGGTTTCTGTGTGGCAACATTTCTGGGAACTTTGAGGATGTTGAGGCGCCTTCATCCCAAACGACGACGTTTTATGTAGGCTTTTTGGGCGGGATTTTGTGGGCTTCCTGGACTAAGGTGCGGGTGCCTAAATTTTAAAAAATTTGAAACTTCAAAATGGTTTCAGCACATGGATCTATTCCAGGTGCTTATATCGATAATCTTTTTATTTCAAAAAATTAACTTAATTTTGAAAATTCTATATTTTCGCACTTATAATGGTTCTTGAATAGAATTTAATTTATAATGTTTTGATCAATTTTACCTTAGTCTCCATTTCACCCATTTCTAGATTATTAATCGAGTTAACCTATAGGTTTGGTGAAATGGTTTTCTATTTTACTTGAAGAGAATTAGTTTGAATTTTAAATCTAATTTGACCTTGTATTAGATTTAGGTTTGGCCATTAATTAGTTAAATACACATTTCAAAAATTGAATTACAAGTTGTGGTAAGGCATAATGACCTTTTTTGATATTGGAGAAGCAACCACCTCCTTAAATAAAGTCTTTTTAAGAAATTATATTTTTAACCTACTTATTGAAAAATTAGGGTCTAACTAGTTTAGGATGTGACGAGGTAGTTTCAGTTAATTTCTCTCAACTAAGTGCACCAAATAGGATAATCCATACCCAACTTGGATACACTTATTCTTTGCATCCTAATATAATATCGTCTCACCACATCCTAACACTAGGTTGTTAAGTATCAAATTAACTATTTTCTTACATAGCCATGCTAAGTTAAGTAAAAAATAAACTAAGGATGAATAATGAAAGTAACAAATGAAACAATCGTGCAATTTTATCATACATTAAAATTATTTTTTCTATTAGTTCTCTCTGAATCATAACTTTGATATGGTTTATCTAGGTAATGAATATAACTATTGTGGATTAAATATTGATTTAGTCCAACTTAAATACTCATGATTGATTTAGGGATCCATGGTTAGACTTGATTTCTAGCAGTTCATTAACTAATAATAGATATCATTTTGAAAGGTTTCTTAGACAGATAAGCGTGTGAAGATCAATTGTATATGATTCTTTGTGTTTCGAGTAATATATTAAGGGACTTGGAGATCGAAGTTAAACATTTTAATGATCCTTTTAGTTCTTCAACTCTAATTTTCAAAGGAATTTTATTACTCAAGTTGTTGGACTTGTGTTGAAGTTCCATTTTGAAATTATTCATTTGAAGTGCTAAGGGTAGTCTTATACTTAAGGACTTCTACCTTCTTTTAGAGTGACTTGACCTAGATATTGGATTTGGCTAATTTCAAAAAATTACAAAGGACAGTATATAACTTATTAACTAAGGGAGAGATTACCTCATTATTGGGCTTGTCGGGAAAGTATATTTAGATCTATGGCTTATCTCAAACTTTGATTCAAATTTTTACTCAAACTTGAGTTCATATTCGGTCTTAGCCACTTGTTCTATTGCCGGTTGTGTTAGGAGGTTGGATTGAGCTTATTCTTCCTCTTTTGACTCCTCTGATGATCATTTTATTGGTGTTGAAGGAACTAGATTTTTGATAATTTGAAAAAGTTCAAAATTAAGGCTTATTTTTATTTAATGAAAATTTACTGAGTGTGCAGGTAGGTCAACTAGAATGTCCAAGTGATACTTGATAAAGGAAAAGCCCTTGTGAATATTAGGAAAAGGAAAAGCCTAGCAGTTCAGTTGGATCAGATACTAGGTAGAAGGCTTGGCAAATTAAAGTCACAAGTCAGGAAGTATAGATGGGTTTGGAGGACCGAACGTCTAGTAGGTCAATGGGGCTAGAGGACATGACATTTGAGGAGGGGCTAGAGGACATGACATTTGAGGAAGCACTAGACATCGGAAGATTAGATGCTGAGCAGGAAATCCAAATAGGATGACTTTTTCCAAACCAAGGTGGCTGATATAAGAGGATTCAAAGGTTTCTATAAATGTTTTTTTAATAATTTTTATTTTTAATTTTTTGGGTTTTATTTTATTTTAGGTAGTTTTGATATTTTAAGTATTTTCAAAATATCTATCTTTCTATAATTATATATTTTGAGTCTGTTTAAGAATTTTAGATTATGAGTCTGTTAATTAAATTTTCATTTTTATATCTTTTTTCTGTGTTTAGAAGATAGAAATTGGAGTTTGTACATTAGAATTTCTTCCCTTTTTTATGGGTATTAGAATTTAGAGTCTATATAAAAATCTAATTAATTGTTTGAGGAATTAATGCTCTATTCATAATAAAAGGTTCCCTTTAGTGGTTTCTTTTTTGGCCGCATCCTTAATTCTGTCTTCTCATTAGCCCAAATGATAATTACTATCCTGCCCCGCGTTAGTTAGTTCAACTTCGGATAGATTTGCAGTGGATTAAGGATGATTAAGGATAAAACAGATTCGATCGGTTTAAAATGAATTATGGTATTTTCTTGAAGAAACCTTCTCTTTCCTTTTTTTTCTCCCTTTCCTCCCCACATACTCTACAGCCGCTGCTATTTTATACACCACTGTTGTGCCTTCGCCTATCCCTCTCTTTTATTTTTCCTTCATCTTCTTTTACATTTCCTCCTTATTCGCTTCACCAATGGCAATAAACCTAGATTTTTTCCTCAAGCTCAAAAGCTCTCTTTTCTTCTCCTTTATCTTCTCACATAAGCAAGAAATGTAACATCACCTGTTACCCTCTTCCAACAATAAGCGTAGCCCTTAGCCCTCATATCTTCATCCGCTTCTGATATTTTCACTATGTGTATTTTTTTGATAGACTTTACCATTGTTTACTTCGACAATTATTAACATACACACACAACATATAACATATTCAACAGCCCACACGGCTGGATATAAGCACAACCATGTAGTATAATAAGCCCACACTGCTGAAAGTAAATACACAACCATGCAGTATAAATAACAGCCCACACGGCTAAAAGTAAACACAGCAGAAAATGTAACGACCGCCTGACTGAAACCCTAACTTAGAGCACAGGCGTTACTTTTTTTTTTCTATATATACCTTCTAAGGACATTGTTATTTGCACTTCGCTCGATTCAAGCCCACACGGCTGAAAGTAAATACACAACCATGCAGTATAATAAGAGCCCACATGGCTAAAAGTAAACGCAGCAGAAAATGTAACGACCGCCTGACTGAAACCCTAACTTAGAGCACAGGCGTTACTTTTTTTTTCTATATATACCTTCTAAGGACATTGTTATTTGCACTTTGCTCAATTCAGAAATCTAGTCTGAACTTGTTTCGACTATTAAGCCATAGTTTGGATCGAAGCAGAGCTGAGAGGAACTCTATAGTTGCTGAGGGGTCTGGGTCGTGTGACCCTAACCAGCCCTGTGGCCCAACCTGTGAAGAGGCATGTTATGGCCGTGTGGTGATGACCGGTCGTGTGGCCTTACCAGTCCCAAGTTTGGGTTAAAAGCAAGAAAAGAGAAAGGCAACTTGCCTTCCTTCTTTTCTCTCCCTCTTCCTCTCCCTTTGCCGTGACTTAAAGACGACAATTAAGGGGATTCATTCCCCCTTGTTTCATCATGAATGATGAGAACAAATAAATAAATAAAATAAAAAGAAAAAAAAAAAGGGGCTAAGGGAGAAGGAAAGCAAAAACCAATTTTGCTACCTCTTTCCCCTTAACATAAAAGGGAGCATGTAAAGAGAAGATTTTATTTCTCTCTCATTTCTCTCATTCTCTCCTCTCCACCACCGAGAGCCTCAGCCCCCTCTCCTCCATTTTCGGCCCCCAAAACAAGGTTCCTCCTAGGATACAAGGAAGGCTACCAAGGGAAATCAAAGGAGGAGAACAAGAAGAAGAGACCCTTTCTTCCATCACCACACTTTAGAACCACAAGTGAAAAGGAAGTAAGTATCCCCTCACCTGTGGTACAAGTGGTTTTAATGTGTTTTTGGATTTTATGAGGATTTTAAAACCTAGAAACAAGTTGTGAAAATTCGGCCAAAGAAAGGACTTGTTGATCCTAGGAATGTTTAATATAAGCCTTGATTCATGATAATTTTTCTATACTTTGTAAGAAGGTTTTCTCTCATATTTTTATATATATGTGATGCTGGATTAGAGATGTACCTAACCCTAGAGTTTCGGCCAAAAAGGTTTTGTAAGGGCTAGGGAATTTATTTGTTTACCTAACTTGCACAAAACCCTCTAAATAAATGGTTAAGGATCCATTATTTTTTTCATACTTGAAGGTTACTTGGAACCAAAAGTACCCCACTCACAAGTTTCGGCCAAGGAAGGGTTTAGGGTTAGGAAGACTTTGAATTTAAACTCACCATGTTTATATGATAGAATATAGAGTTTCTTAAAGAGTTGCATGCTTGTATGTTGATAGAAACTCATGAACATCACTTTTAATGTTTCGGCCATGGTAAGGTGTTTTAGAATAGCTTAAACAGATTTTTTTAACATGCTCAAAACCTCCATGACAATAAGATATGAAAGTTGTTTGATGCTCCATGCTTAATTAGAGTATAGGAAAATTGGTTGCATGATATATGATAATACCACGAGGGTCCTAGCTTGTTTGTGAACCAAACTTATATGTATAGTTTCTTTGATATTTTTGCCATAAAACTTGTTTAGGTTTTCCATAATTTAGGCCCTAAAACCTAGTTTAAAGACTTGGAAGGTTTCGCCAAACATATGCTATGAGATAAAGGAAGGAAAACCTAGGAAACCTAAGACACAATTTAAATGTATGGGTCATGGAGGAGTTACTTTAGGAGGCTCATCATTCTAGATTTGCTATCCAACAAGGTGGGACCTGTATGTATCGTGATATGAGGCGTTCCTATTGGTGGGGTAGTGAAAGAACCTTAGGACTTTGTAGCTATTTGTCTTATCTGTGATGAGTGAAGCGAGCACCGAGACCTCTTGGTTTTATGGAGGATCCCTATTCGGAGTGGAAGGGAGCATATTACTATGGATTTTGTGGTAGGATTACCCAGGACTCGACGGGTCATGATCCGATTTGGGTATCGTTGGCCAAATTAGTCGCACTCTTTTAGTGATCCGGGCGATTCTCTGAATCGATTAGCAGAGTTATACTGTGGAGAGATTATCAGGTTGCATGGTGTTCCTTTGAGCATTATATCAGATAGAGACCTACGGTTCACGTCCCGATTCTGGCAGAGTCTGCAGCAGGCCTTGGGAACACAGTTTCGTTTCAATACGACATTCCATCCGCAGACAGATGGACAGTCAGAGAGGACCATTCAGACTTTGGAGGACATACTGAGGTCTTGTGTTATGGACTATCCAGATGGCACCGTTTGAGGTGTTGTATGGTAGACCTTGTCGGACACCCACCCTTTGGGAGAAGGTTGGTGAGGCTCAACTGCTAGGAACTCAGAGAGCTCAGCAGGAGACAGAGTTGGTTTGTACTATCAGACGGAGGATGTCAGAGGTTCAGGACCGTCAGAAGAGTTATGCTGATCGGAGACGGAGACCCCTGGAGTTCTCTACTGGTGATCATGTGTTTTTGAGAGTTTCACCCACGAAAGGGGTGAAGAGATTTGGTCTTCAAGGTAAGTTTGGTCCACGATATATTGGGCCATTCCTGCATGATCCGATTGATAGCAGCAAGGTGAGGTTCTGTTCCATTTCTATGGTGTTGATTTCTTGATCGCCTGAGATGTTATCTTCATCCGATCAGTAGGAAGGATTTTGGCAGCGAGGTTGTGTTGCTGTGATGCTGGAATTGTGGTCATTGAGGTGGTTTACAACAGTGTTTCTAGTTTTGGCAACTTACCAACAGCAGCTACCTTTCCTGGCAGCACCATTTCTTTGTGTGGATCAACAGAACAGTGCTAGGAATTTAGGTAAGGTATTGGATTTTTGATATTAGTTGTAGATCATGGTGTGATTTGATTTCTAGATGGTTATGCAAGATGTAGGAATTAAGGATGATTTGGATTACATGATTACTAGATAGTTAGTGATTATGTTTAGATTTATTTGGTTATATTAATCTAATGGAATAATTAGGGTTAAGGTAATTAACCCTAGTCAACCGTTGAATTTCTAATCTAATGGGAGATTAGGGATTTGATAACTAATCCTAATTGACCGTTAGATTTAATTAGATAGGATAAGATTGTGTGATTGGGGTTTTGCCCTAATTTAGTTTTAGGGATTTTATTTAGCGATTATTTTGGATTTAGCAAAATAAAATATATATATATTGTTTGTTTGACACAGGACTTTGATTTGAGACAGGCGTGTCGATGTTGGATTCGGTGTGATACTACCTGCTATTTGAGGCGGGTACCCTTTGACATATCTTTTGATACTGTCTTATGATATGTATAGTTTATATATAATTACTAGGGGTAGATGGTAGATTTATCTCTTCCCTGGTCTTAGCTTAGTTGATACCTATCACATGCTTCTACTGTTAGTTGCTTTACTTTAGAAATGGATGCCTTTATCTTTTGCCATGTGTATAAAGGTTCATAGAGATGGATATTAATAATAATTATCTACACTTGATTAGTCACTGGGGATACTTGTTATATGTGGTTGGATTTGCGTTGTTTATATCATTGTTATACACATGCGTTTGTTTTATTGGCACCTACGCATATGGAGGAGGTTATGTCTAGGTATGACATATTGTTGCCGCACGCACCATATCGCATGATTGCATATTGGGCGATTGACGACTCCATTATTGTTGAGCTCGTCGACCGGCTACATGAGGGCCTGCACACAGCGTGACCATTGCATGGGTAGTGGCACAGCACTCAGGGTGTGTATGGCAGGTTGCTCGGTGGTGCACCGCCGGGGTGCTCATGGGAAGCACGATACAGCGGGGTTGCAGTCGGGATCCCTCCCCGTCATCGCGTACCGGGAGATGAGAGCATTGCGCTCCCTCACTATGTCTGAGGATAGGTGTACTCCGACAGCATCCCGTCCACTCATCAGGGATAGTGATGGTAGAGTGCACGGTGTCACAACCCTACCCACTCGGTCTCGCCATCGCGTGTGAGACGGCTGATTGGCGTCAGGGGTGACCATGTCATATTGCATCATATGCACGGATTGCGTTCATTATGATTGATGCATTTTGATGATTGCATATGATTGACATGCATACAGGATACATGCTTTTGCTCTGAATATTTTTATTTGTGTATGTTCACAGTCAGTTGCACAAGCCTCGCAGGTGAGTACAGTTTATTTCAGTTATGCATTTTCTTATTATTCTTGCTATAGACTGTACTTTATGCCTATTGCTGGTTATTACAGTTTATTTTAGCTATGCATATCTGTTATACTGTTAGGAGACTATACCGTAGGTTGTACTATTAGGAAACTGTACTGTAGGCTCTATGGTTTAGTGTACTGTACCATAGGATGTTACTGGTGGTTATATGTTGCTGTACATATCTATTGGATTACCTGCTGAGTTCTTTGAACTCACCCCATTGTTACTATTTTTCAGGTTGAGGCCGTCGGGAGATATTCCAGTCGCTAGCCCCATTATCGCGAGGATTTTCTTTGTCGGATTAAATTTTGCTTTTGCATCTTATATACTTGTATTGTGGGTTTGTATTGTGGACATTGAACATTCAGGTTTACTACTTTGTTTTTCGCTGCGGATTTTCTCATTTCTTCGTGGATTTTGTTTTCTTCGTTGTAGTGGAGTAGGATGTTTACATATATCTTTGAGGATTCTTTATCGTCTTTCTATATTAAACTGTGTGGATTGCTTATATGTTGAACTGTGTGGAATGTTGATATAAACAGCGTGGTTTGTTTCTTATTTGTATTGTATTGTTCCGGCCGTGTGTGACCGAGGTATAGATATATGAATTCTGGATTCATATTGTCACCCGTACAGGGGAGATGCTGTTTGTAACACCCCTAGAAAGCCTAGATAAAGTAAGGGTAATGAGAGTACGAATGTAATGAAAAGAATGTGTAGATAGTCTACGTTGAATGTTACGATGGGAAGGATTTAGATGATTAAAAACTTTATGAAAGAAAATAAAGTTGAGAATATAAAGTTCTATACATGATTTATAATGCAAGGAATTAATGTAAACAAAAGAAATATGAGATATTATATATGCATGTATGAAATATTTATGCATAATGCATATACATGAATTATTTTGTACAAAAATATGTTAGGAGAAGGATTTGATCCTTGGTTCTCTTGTGGATGCATGCATGTGTTAACCAAGTGTGATAGGAGTGAATATTGTAAGAGGAGAGATGGGAATTATAATTAAAGGAAAGAAAGGAGAGAAATTAAGAGAAAGAAAAGAGAGAAACTCAAGAAGCATTTCCCTAGCATATTCTTTCTCATTAAGAGGAGAAGTAAATGAGGAGGATGAATCAAGTCAAGTTTTCCTCCCCTCACTTTAGTATAAATAGGCATGGAGGGGCTACCTCCTCAACTCACTCTCCTCCTCTCCTCCATTTGTGCCGAGCACTCTCCCTCCCTCTTTCCTCTTGTTGCCGAGAGCAACAACTCTCCCCCTTCTTTCTTTCTTTTTGTTGCCGAGCAACACAAGAGGAAGAAGCCTCCTCTTCTTCCTCCTCCTCTCCACCAAAAGACCTAGCCACTTCTTCCTCCATTGGTGCCGAGCAAAGCAAGCAAGGAAGAAAGGTCCACAAGCAAGTTCTCAACTCTAGGAAACTTAAGCAAAGAAGGTAAGCTTCCCCTCACCTGCGGTACAAGGCTTTCATGTGATTTTCGGATTCTTTTTCTATGCCTTGAAACAAAGTTTTCCCCTATGTTTTTATACATATATGATGCATGATAAGAGGTGTATGTAACCCTAGAATTTCAA
This sequence comes from Zingiber officinale, assembly GCF_018446385.1. Classification (NCBI taxonomy): domain Eukaryota; kingdom Viridiplantae; phylum Streptophyta; class Magnoliopsida; order Zingiberales; family Zingiberaceae; genus Zingiber; species Zingiber officinale. The sequence goes on from NC_055986.1 coordinate 47,826,293, forward strand.
TCAAAAATATTGTAAATAGGTTAGGAAAATTATTGTCTAACCAAACTAGTGCAAGGTTCCCTCTATGAAATGCTAAGGACCTTCCTATGGTTTTCTTGCTTGGAAGTTGAATGGAACCAAAAAGAACCCCACTCTCATGTTTCGGCCAAGAAAGAATTTAGGGTTAGGAGGACCTTGAATTTAAAATAACTATGCTTATAGGAAATGATATAAAGTTCTTAAGAGTTGTATGCTTGTATGATGAAAGAAACTCATGAACCTTACTCTTAATATTTCGGCCATGGTAAGGTGATGGTTTAGAGAAGCTTAAGCAAAATTCTAATATGCTCAATGACCTCTGTGATATTATGTTATGAAAGATGATTAATGCTCTCATGTTTAATTGGAATGTAGAAAATTAGTTACATGATTTATGACATGTAAGATCACAAGAGTCCTAGCTTATTTATGATCCAACCTTGTGTATGATGTTCTTGGTAAATCTTGCTATGAAATTTACTTAGGTTTCCCATGCTTTAGGCCACTTAAAGGAAGTTTATATTCTATGAATTTCGGCCAAGTAAGGTTTAAAGGACCTAGAGGCCTTGGAAATGAAACCTAAGGGGTTAAAAGTACTTCTTATGAAAACTTGATAATGTCTACATGTTTGTATGACCTAAATGAATCATTATGTGTTCGGCCATGAAGGGATAGATGCCCTAGAAACCCTAGAACAAAAATTAAATATGTCTATGCCATGCAGTATGAAAATGATATGATAATAAGTTAGAATGCATGATTGCTTTAGTTACGAAATGATATGCATAATGAAGTTATATTATGAAATATGCCATGATGTGTTATAGCATAGAAAATGCCATACATAATGAAAAGAAATGAAGTTATGTTATGATATGTGATAGCATAGAAAATGCTATACATAATGAAATGAAATGAAAAGAATAAATACATGAAAGATTGTTAAGGACATGATATGATAGTTATGCATGATAAGTTATTTTTATGGTTTGTACCAAGGGTGGGCTCCGTAAACGCCCCGGGGTCGATGGAGTAAGACTCGGGCCTCGTCAGTAATGGGCCTTTGAGTGCCCTAGGTCGATGGAGTAAGACTCGGGCCTAGTATGTATTCATGGTAGGGCTCAAGACTTACTACCTTGGACCTACGCATTATGTATGTGGTACAAACCGGGATCCCAAATGATGATGATATTAATTTCAAGTACTATACATAATGAAAAGAAATGAAAAGAATAAATGCATGAAAGAGTGTTAAGGACATGATATGATAGTTATGCATGATAAGTTATTTTTATGGTTTGTACCAAGGGTGGGCTCCGTAAACGCCCCGGGGTCGATGGAGTAAGACTCGGGCCTTGTCAGTAATGGGCCTTTTAGTGCCCTAGGTCGATGGAGTAAGACTCGGGCCTAGTATGTATGCATGGTAGGGCTCAAGACTTGCTACCTTGGACCTACGCATTATGTATGTGGTACAAACCGGGATCCCAAATGATGATGATATTAATTTCAAGTACTAGTAAGTATAAGTTTTCAAATTCACGATGCATTGCCTACATTCATTTGTGCTTGAATTATATGATGATATGATATAATTTCATGTGATATTATGATATGAATATGATGCCCTTGTATGTCTTATGCTTGTGATTTATTTGTTTTATGATATGATATTTATGCTTCTATGAAATGATATGTGAATAAGAAATATGCATGATATGTTTCAATAGAATGATATGTTATGTTATGATTAGTTGAGACGATGATATGTTGATCCATTCTTGATATACGATGATTCTCGGTTTTAGTGAGTAGGAAAGGAACTTACTGAGCCATGAGTGCTCATAGCTTACTTTCCTTGTACCGCAGATAACAGAGAAAGCTGGATGAACAACGGAGCAGCAGGAGGAGCAGATAGTGATGTGTGTGGTGGTGGCTCGGCTAGGACGATTCGGACAAATTAATATTTTTAGTTATAAGTTCAATATATGCACATTTGAACAAATCAGAATATGTGATATTATGCTTAATAAATTAAATTCTTTAAATTTTTTATTCTTCCGCTGTTATAGTAAAACATGTACGTAAGTAGTATAAGAACGTAGCGCCGCCTTTGGTTGGGTAAGAAGGGCGGGCGCTACACTGTTGAAATTTCTTCTGATAGGGACTACATAGGGCGTGACACCACCGTTGTGCCTTCACCTATCCCTCTCTTTTATTTTCCCTTCATCTTCTTTTCCATTTCCTCCTTATTCTATTCACCAATGGCAATAAACCTAGAGTTTTTTTCTCAAGAAAAAAAGCTCTCTTTTCTTCTCCTTTATCTTCTCACACAAGCAAGAAATGTAACATCACCTATTGCCCTCTTCCAAAAGCAAGCTTAGCCCTCAGCCCTCGTATCTTCATCCGCTTCTCATATTTTCACTATGTGTATTTTTTTGATAGACTTATCCATTGTTTACTTCAACAATTATTAATTACGAAGTAATATATGATAATTATTTGGGTTATAAAATTGATGAAGTAAATATCATTTTAGACTATGTAGGTTAAAAAATACAAGCATCACTTCTAATTTTAAGTAACAATTTACTTCATAATATTTTTGTCATAAACTAGTAAGTCACAAAATAAAATATATAATCTCTAAGTGTTAAAGTAATAAGTTTGAACCAGTTGAAATACTAAGTCTATGGCGAGGAGAATGACGAGAGGAAATGTTGATTTTATAAAAATAAAAGAGAAAGAAAGAATGAAGTGGATTTGAAAAAGTTGTATTTTTTTTTAAAAAAAAAGTTATGCTGACTCACTACAAGGACTTTCTGCAATGTTCTGTAAGAAAATATTCATTAACAATTTTGTATATAGTATTATTTCTAAAAGTGTATATTATATATAATATGTTTCCTATAATTATATAACTGATATACATAACAAAATTATATACTCGATAAATATTACATTCTTTCTATATATAGGACAATACATAATTGAAAAGTAGATAAAAATAGTAAGCTTTCTAAAAGTGTATGACCACTTTGCTACTAATTATAGGATCGGTTATGTTATTGGTTATATTTCCTTTTAATTGTATTCTCCTATTTTCACTTCACGGAACAATATATATACTGATCTTGCACCACTATTACAATTACACAATAAATATAAAATACAAAAAACTCAAAAGTTAATTAGTACTACATAATGTCTCGAGTTTCAATTCTTTGTGTATTTCTTTTGTTTACAACTGTATGCCTTGCAAGTAAGTAAACACCATTTAAATATTCCATGCAAATTTTATTGAATTTATTTGTTACATATTGTTCATATATCCTAATGTTGACTATTCTTTTTTGGTTAAAATTATAGATCGCTCTGATGCTGCCAATTGTTGTTCGGAATATAAAAAATGGGGTGATAGACAACAAACAAGTTGTAGAGGTGCTAGTGATACTAGTGCGTGCAACACTTGGTGTTCAAATTCATGTAGAGGAGGGGAATGCAAAGTACGAAATGGACAACAAGTTTGTCATTGTTATTGTTAATCATAGCGTAAAGATGGAGAATAAATTATATCATCCATCTTGATTGGTGAAATAAAATTTGATACTACATGTATTTTTATTTATTTAAATTGTATACATATTATAAAAATAATGTATATATTGAAGAAAATGTTATATATATGTAGAATTATCATCGCTAGAGGGATGAATTGTCATTTACATTTTCATTGACTATTTAACACATGAAGAGTTTGAACAATTTAAATATATATAAATAAAATAAGTAGTGTACAAATGAAAGGAACAAAACAACATATTAACATGATTTGATACACAAGTTCCAACCCCACGACCTATAACTCTTCGGTGGATGAACTCTGATGATACTTTTTATTTTCTCCTTTCTAGACACCTTGTGGACAACCTAAGTTCCTCTGCACGAAACCTAATATCAGTGCTAGGGGTGCTAGAGGAATCTAGCTCAGTGGCTCTTCTCTTAATCCTACCAACAAAAATAAATGATTTATTTTTACCATAATAATGACAAGTTAAGTTTAGAGTGTACCAAAACATTTTTTGGACAACTAAAATAGGAACTAATTACCAAGGCTATGCAAGACTAGACCGAAATCAAAAATGGGGATGAAATAGCTCGGAAACAGGCTTTGGAGGTGCCTGGAGTTGAAGCCTCGGGTCCCCCTTCTAAAATCATATCTATGCACCCAAAGGTGTTCCACGAGCTTGAATCATCTTTGTCAGGTTTCTGTGTGGCAACATTTATGAGAACTTTGAGGATGTTGAGGCGCCTTCATCCCAAACGACGACGTTTTAGGTAGGCTTTTTGGGCGGGATTTTGTGGGCTTCCTGGACTAGGGTGCGGGTGCCTAAATTTTAAAAAATTTGAAACTTCAAAATGGTTTCAGCACATGGATCTATTCCAGGTGCTTATATCGATAATCTTTTTATTTCAAAAAATTAACTTAATTTTGAAAATTCTATATTTTCGCACTTATAATGGTTCTTGAATAGAATTTAATTTATAATGTTTTGATCAATTTTACCTTAGTCTCCATTTCACCCATTTCTAGATTATTAATCGAGTTAACCTATAGGTTTGGTGAAATGGTTTTCTATTTTACTTGAAGAGAATTAGTTTGAATTTTAAATCTAATTTGACCTTGTATTAGATTTAGGTTTGGCCATTAATTAGTTAAATACACATTTCAAAAATTGAATTACAAGTTGTGGTAAGGCATAATGACCTTTTTTGATATTGGAGAAGCAACCACCTCCTTAAATAAAGTCTTTTTAAGAAATTATATTTTTAACCTACTTATTGAAAAATTAGGGTCTAACTAGTTTAGGATGTGACGAGGTAGTTTCAGTTAATTTCTCTCAACTAAGTGCACCAAATAGGATAATCCATACCCAACTTGGATACACTTATTCTTTGCATCCTAATATAATATCGTCTCACCACATCCTAACACTAGGTTGTTAAGTATCAAATTAACTATTTTCTTACATAGCCATGCTAAGTTAAGTAAAAAATAAACTAAGGATGAATAATAAAAGTAACAAATGAAACAATCGTGCAATTTTATCTTACATTAAAATTATTTTTTCTATTAGTTCTCTCTGAATCATAACTTTGATATGGTTTATCTAGGTAATGAATATAACTATTGTGGATTCAATATTGATTTAGTCCAACTTAAATACTCATGATTGATTTAGGGACCCATGGTTAGACTTGATTTCTAGCAGTTCATTAACTAATAATAGATATGATTTTGAAAGGTTTCTTAGACTGATAAGCGTGTGAAGATCAATTGTATATGATCCTTTGTGTTTCGAGTAATATATTAAGGGACTTGGAGATCGAAGTTAAACATTTTAATGATCCTTTTAGTTCTTCAACTCTAATTTTCAAAGGAATTTTATTACTCAAGTTGTTGGACTTGTGTTGAAGTTCCATTTTGAACTTATTCATTTGAAGTGCTAAGGGTAGTCTTATACTTAAGGACTTCTACCTTCTTTTAGAGTGACTTGACCTAGATATTGGATTTGGCTAATTTCAAACAAATTACAAAGGACAGTATATAACTTATTAACTAAGGGAGAGATTACCTCATTATTGGGCTTGTCGGGAAAGTATATTTAGATCTATGGCTTATCTCAAACTTTGATTCAAATTTTTACTCAAACTTGAGTTCATATTCGGTCTTAGCCACTTGTTCTATTGCCGGTTGTGTTAGGAGGTTGGATTGAGCTTATTCTTCCTCTTTTGACTCCTCTGATGATCATTTTATTGGTGTTGAAGGAACCAGATTTTTGATAATTGGAAAAAGTTCAAAATTAAGGCTTATTTTTATTTAATGAAAGTTTACTGAGTGTGCAGGTAGGTCAACTAGAATGTCCAAGTGATACTTGATAAAGGAAAAGCCCTTGTGAATATTAGGAAAAGGAAAAGCCTAGCAGTTCAGTTGGATCAGATACTAGGTAGAAGGCTTGGCAAATTAAAGTCACAAGTCAGGAAGTATAGATGGGTTTGGAGGACCGAACGTCTAGTAGGTCAATGGGGCTAGAGGACATGACATTTGAGGAGGGGCTAGAGGACATGACATTTGAGGAAGCACTAGACATCGGAAGATTAGATGCTGAGCAGGAAATCCAAATAGGATGACTTTTTCCAAACCAAGGTGGCTGATATAAGAGGATTCAAAGGTTTCTATAAATGTTTTTTTAATAATTTTTATTTTTAATTTTTTGGGTTTTATTTTATTTTAGGTAGTTTTGATATTTTAAGTATTTTCAAAATATCTATCTTTCTATAATTATATATTTTGAGTCTGTTTAAGAATTTTAGATTATGAGTCTGTTAATTAAATTTTCATTTTTATATCTTTTTTCTGTGTTTAGAAGATAGAAATTGGAGTTTGTACATTAGAATTTCTTCCCTTTTTTATGGGTATTAGAATTTAGAGTCTATATAAAAATCTAATTAATTGTTTGAGGAATTAATGCTCTATTCATAATAAAAGGTTCCCTTTAGTGGTTTCTTTTTTGGCCGCATCCTTAATTCTGTCTTCTCATTAGCCCAAATGATAATTACTATCCTGCCCCGCGTTAGTTAGTTCAACTTCGGATAGATTTGCAGTGGATTAAGGATGATTAAGGATAAAACAGATTCGATCGGTTTAAAATGAATTATGGTATTTTCTTGAAGAAACCTTCTCTTTCCTTTTTTTTCTCCCTTTCCTCCCCACATACTCTACAGCCGCTGCTATGTTATACACCACTGTTGTGCCTTCGCCTATCCCTCTCTTTTATTTTCCCTTCATCTTCTTTTACATTTCCTCCTTATTCTCTTCACCAATGGCAATAAACCTAGAGTTTTTCCTCAAGCTCAAAAGCTCTCTTTTCTTCTCCTTTATCTTCTCACATAAGCAAGAAATGTAACATCACCTGTTACCCTCTTCCAACAACAAGCGTAGCCCTTAGCACTCATATCTTCATCCGCTTCTGATATTTTCACTATGTGTATTTTTTTGATAGACTTTACCATTGTTTACTTCGACAATTATTAACATACACACACAACATATAACATATTCAACAGCCCACACGGCTGGATATAAGCACAACCATGTAGTATAATAAGCCCACACGGCTGAAAGTAAATACACAACCATGCAGTATAATAAGAGCCCACACGGCTAAAAGTAAACGCAGCAGAAAATGTAACGACCGCTTGACTGAAACCCTAACTTAGAGCACAGGCGTTACTTTTTTTTTTCTATATATACCTTCTAAGGACATTGTTATTTGCACTTCACTCGATTCAAGCCCACACGGCTGAAAGTAAATACACAACCATGCAGTATAATAAGAGCCCACATGGCTAAAAGTAAACGCAGCAGAAAATGTAACGACCGCCTGACTGAAACCCTAACTTAGAGCACAGGCGTTACTTTTTTTTTTCTATATATACCTTCTAAGGACATTGTTATTTTCACTTTGCTCGATTCAGAAATCTAGTCTGAACTTGTTTCACTATTAAGCCATAGTTTGGATCGAAGCAGAGCTGAGAGGAACTCTATAGTTGCTGAGGGGTCTGGGTCATGTGACCCTAACCAGCCCTGTGGCCCAACCTGTGAAGAGGCATGTTATGGCCGTGTGGTGATGACCGGTCGTGTGGCCTTACCAGTCCCAAGTTTGGGCAAGGCCGTGTGTGCCACACGGCCGTGTAAGGCCTCCCCTACTGGAGTAGGGCACGACCGTGTGGCTTCCACATGACCATGTCACCTGGGCAGTGAGGAAGTGGGGCACGGCCGTGTGGCTCACACGGCCATGTCACCTCGGCTGTGACGAAGGGGTGTACGACCATGTGAAACTACACGGCTGTGCCATTTTACCCGAGAAGAAGAGGTGCACGACCATGTGCTTCACACGGCCGTGTCACCTTGACCGAGACCATGAGGAATGCATGGCCGTGTAAAGCAACACGGCTGTGTCACTCTGGCCGACAAGAATAGGTGCACGGCCGTGTGAAACCACACGGCCATAGCACCCTGGCCGAGAGGGAGTAGGTGATGGTCGTGTGAATTGTAACACCCACTAAGCTTTTAAGATAAATATGAGAATGATGAATTTTCCTTAGAAAAATATTAGTAGAATGTTGAACCAAAAAGAAATAAAAAGAAATAAAAATAGGGAGTGGTCAAGGATTGAACCTTGAACCTCTCATGATGTAAATGATAGGATTAATGGGTAATAACCAGTTGGGATAGGAATGATATATTGATAACAAAGGAGGGAAACTCATGATAAGGATGAGAGTAAAAGCTAGCCAAAAGAAAGCAAGAAAAGAGCAAGAGAAAGGCAACTTGCCTTCCTTCTTTTCTCTCCCTCTTCCTCTCCCTTTGCCGTGACTTAAAGAGGACAATTAAGGGGATTCATTCCCCCTTGTTTCATCATGAATGATGAGAACAAATAAATAAATAAAATAAAAAAAAAAAGGGGGCTAAGGGAGAAGGAAAGCAAAAACCAATTTTGCTACCTCTTTCCCCTTAACATAAAAGGGAGCATGTAAAGAGAAGATTTTATTTCTCTCTCATTTATCTCATTCTCTCCTCTCCACCACCGAGAGTCTCAGCCCCCTCTCCTCCATTTTCGGCCCCCAAAACAAGGTTCCTCCTAGGATACAAGGAAGGCTACCAAGGGAAATCAAAGGAAGAGAACAAGAAGAAGAGACCCTTTCTTCCATCACCACACTTTAGAACCACAAGTGAAAAGGAAGTAAGTATCCCCTCACCTGTGGTACAAGTGGTTTTAATGTGTTTTTGGATTTTATGAGGATTTTAAAACCTAGAAACAAGTTGTGAAAATTCGTCCAAAGAAAGGACTTGTTGATCCTAGGAATGTTTAATATAAGCCTTGATTCATGATAATTTTTCTATGCTTTGTAAGAAGGTTTTCTCTCATATTTTTATATATATGTGATGCTAGATTAGAGATGTACCTAACCCTAGAGTTTTGGCCAAAAAGGTTTTATAAGGGCTAGGGAATTTATTTGTTTACCTAACTTGCACAAAACCCTCTAAATAAATGGTTAAGAATCCATTATTGTTTTCATACTTGAAGGTTACTTGGAACCAAAAGTACCCCACTCACAAGTTTCGGCCAAGGAAGGGTTTAGGGTTAGGAAGACTTTGAATTTAAACTCACCATGTTTATATGATAGAATATAGAGTTTCTTAAAGAGTTGCATGCTTGTATGTTGATAGAAACTCATGAACATCACTTTTAATGTTTCTGCCATGGTAAGGTGGATGGTTTAGAATAGCTTAAACAGATTTTTTTTAACATGCTCAAAACCTCCATGACAATAAGATATGAAAGTTGTTTGATGCTCCCATGCTTAATTAGAGTATAGGAAAATTGGTTGCATGATATATGATAATTATGACCACGAGGGTCCTTGCTTGTTTGTGAACCAAACTTATATGTATAGTTTCTTTGATATTTTTGCCATAAAACTTGTTTAGGTTTTCCATACTTTAGGCCACCTAAAACCTAGTTTAAAGACTTGGAAGGTTTCGGCCAAACATATGCTATGAGATAAAGGAAGGAAAAACCTAGGAAACCTAAGACACAATTTAAATGTATGCTTATAGTGCTTGACTTTTATACATGTTATGAAATGTGTTATGACTTTCTATGCTTTTATGCCATTTGAACAAATTCCATGCTTGATGAGGTTCGGCCATGTAGGGTTTAAAGACCTAGAAACCTTAAAATTTAGACCTCATGTGTTAAAGATGCTTCTTATGAAATTGAGATAACATGTTGATTGTGTTCACATGCTTATAAATTTAACTATGATTCAAATGGATACCTTAAAGTCTCGGCCATGAAGGGATACATGCCTTAGAAACCCTAGAACTTACATTGAACATGCTCATGTCACTCTCCTTGAAATATGAAATGTAGAAAGCTAAAAATTCACATGCTATATGTTGTTAGTGACCTAAATTGATGCTAAGGGAAGTTTAGGCCATGACCACTTGTATGATGCCATTTATAAATTTATACATGATGTTAGAGTAAGTTCACACGCTTGTATGCTTGCTTGAAAACCTAAATGAGTACTTGTAAGTTTAGGCCATGACATAATTTTAAGGGCTTAAAGGATTTAGGAACTAACTCAATTGTGCTTACCATATTCCTTGAAACAAATGCTATAAATATGGTTAAGGTTTCCATGCTTTATGTCATTTAGAACCTTGTTTCACACTTGTTAAGGTTCGGCCAAATGAGGTTTAAGGACTTGGAGAACTTAGAGTCCAAGTAAATCATGTTTATAATACTTCCTATGAAAATGATATGTGGATGAATTAGGTTCTACATGCTTGGATGTTGTTTAAAACCTAAATTGGCACCTAAGAGGGTTTCGGCCAAGATAAGAACCCAAAGGATTAGGAAGCTTAGTACCCAAACTAATCATGTTACATTGTTCCTTATGATTGGATGAGCACATGATATACTTTTATGCTTAGACATGTATGCTTGTGAGCTATACAAGATGAGAATTTCTACGATATGTTATGAGTTCAAAATATGCATGCTTTATGTTATGATATGTGGGTAAATTTTACATGCTTTGATGATATGATATGAGCTGAAAATATGCATGCTTATGTTATGATATGTGGTTAAATTATGCATGCTTTGATGCTATGTTTAGTGCTTAAAATATGCATGCTTTCATGATATGCTATGTGGTTAAATTATGCATGCTTGATGATATGCTTTATGCTTAAGATATGCATGTTTTTATGATCTATGCCTAAGTGATGCATATTGTTATGATATGATGTATGCCTAAGTGATGTATACTTTTATGGTATGATGTATGCCTAAGTGATGCATACCTTTATAACATGATGTATGCCTAAGTGATGCATACCTTTATGATATGATGTATGCCTAAGTGATGTATACTTTTATGACATGATGTATGCCTAAGTGATGCATACTTTTATGATAGGATGTGTGCCTAAGTGATGCATGCTTTTATGATGTATGATATGTATAAGTATGACATGTACTTTACTTTATATGGCTTGTACCAAGGGTGGGCTCCATAAGCGCCCCGGGGTCGATGGAATAAGACTCGGGCCTCGTTAGGGATGGGCTCCTAAGTTCCCCTAGGTCGATGGAGTAAGACTCGGGCCTAGTATGTTGCCTTGTAGGGTTCAAGACTTGCTACCTTGGACCTACATAGGTTTCACGCAATATGTAAGTGGTACATAGTTGGGATCCCCTTTAAGTTGAGATTATGTTCAAGTATATATGTAAGAAGAAATGGTTTTAAAGATCATGAGACATACACATGTTTTTCGGATACATGTTTTTCAAAATCATATTGCATATACCTTATGATGATTTATGATATGCCATGGTTAGATATGATTATGTTATGTTCCATGATATGTCCATGTGTAGGATATGCCATGACTCCTTATGACGATATGCCATGATTAGATACGATTATGTTATGCTTCATGCTATACTTTACGCTATGATATGCCATGACTAGTTATGATTTCTTCATGTTGCATGATATGCTTAAAAGAGTATGTTACATTATGTCATGACTAGTTGAAATGATGCCATGTTGAGACATTCTTTGATTATACTATGATTTCCGGTTTTAGTGAGTAGGAAAGGAACTTACTGAGCCATGAGTGCTCACAGCTTACTGTCCTTGTACCACAGATAAAGGAAAAAGCTGGATGAGCTAGAGGAGCAGCAGGAGAGGCAAGGAGATGTGTGTGGCAGTGGCTAGGCAACCAAATAAGAACCTGCTTTAAAAACTTTTAAAGAACTATGCTTTGGTATCATGAATTGTAGTACCGTATGTGTGACTTGATGTTATGTTTCTACTAATTTTGATATCATGTTATTGAGGCCATGATAGTGTAGTTCGGATTTGATGAAAGGGAAAACAAAAGAAAAGTTTTTATTAAACTAAGAGAATTATTTTAAGTCTTCCGCTGTTTTAAAAAGAAAAATTTGTACATAGAGTATCGTAGCCCCGTCCCTTAGGGTTAGCTGGGAGGGCGGGCGTTACATGAATCCACACGGCCATGTCACCCTGGCCGAGAGGGAGCAGGTGATGGTCGTGTGAACCCACACGACCATGTCACAGGCCGTGCAGGGGGTCACACACAACTCTACAAAGGAGGTGGGTTCTCCCCATTGTACTCCCTCTTAGTTTACCGTTTTCTCCCATTTCTTTAGGAAGAGTCTTTGACATGCTAATTACTAACAAATTGTCAATTTCATCATACACAATTCTTAATAGTATTTTTATACAAAGCAGGATAAGAAAATAGGTCCATCAGTACCAAAATCTAACATATTCCATGCACTAGTATGTTCCAAGATCACTTCCCACTGTTCCGTCACACACACCAGCAAACATTGCTCCTGCTGCCCCTCCTTACTCGAGCTTTCCTTTACCTTTATCTACAGTATAAGGAAAGTAGTCTCACTTCTTAATTATGAAGTAATATATGATAATTATTTGGGTTATAAAATTGATGAAGTAAATATCATTTTAGACTATGTTGGTTAAAAAATACAAGCCACACTTCTAATTTTAAGTAACATTTTACTTCGTAATATTTTTGTCATAAAGTAGTAAGTCAAAAAATAAAATTTATAATTTCTAAGTGCTAAAGTAATAAGTTTGACCCAGTTAAAATAGTAAGTCTATGGCAAGGAGAATGAAGAGAGGAAATGTTGATTTTATAAAAAAAAAAAGAGAAAGAAACAATGACGTGGATTTGAAAAAGTTGTATTATAAAAAAAAAAGTTATGCAGACTCACTACGAGGACTGTTTGTAATGTTCTGTAGCAAAATGTTTGTTAACAATTTTGTATATAGTATTATTTCTAAAAGTATATAGTATATATAATATGTTTCCTATAATTAAATAACTAATATACATAACAAAATTATATACTCGATAAATATTACATTCTTTCTATATATAGGACAATACATAATTGAAAAGTAGATAAAAATAGTAAGCTTTCTAAAAGTGTATGACCACTTTGCTACTAATTATAGGATCGATTATGTTATTTGTTATATTTTCTTTTAATTGTATTCTCCTATTTTCACTTCACGGAACAATATATATACTGATCTTGCACCACTATTACAATTACACAATAAATATAAAATACAAAAAACTCAAAAGTTTATTAGTACTACATAATGTCTCGAGTTTCAATTCTTTGTGTATTTCTTTTGTTTACAACTATATGCCTTGCAAGTAAGTAAACACCATTTAAATATTCCATGCAAATTTTATTGAATTTATTTGTTACATATTGTTCATATATCCTAATGTTGACTATTCTTTTTTGGTTAAAATTATAGATCGCTCTGATGCTTCCAATTGTTGTTCGGAATATAAAAAATGGGGTGATAGACAACAAACAAGTTGTAGAGGTGCTAGTGATACTAGTGCGTGCAACACTTGGTGTTCAAATTCATGTAGAGGAGGGGAATGCAAAGTACGAAATGGACAACAAGTTTGTCATTGTTATTGTTAATCATAGCGTAAAGATGGAGAATAAATTATATCATCCATCTTGATTGGTGAAATAAAATTTGATACTACATGTATTTTTATTTATTTAAATTGTATACATATTATAAAAATAATGTATATATTGAAGAAAATGTTATATATATGTAGAATTATCATCGCTAGAGGGATGAATTGTCATTTACATTTTCATTGACTATTTAACACATAAAGAGTGTGAACAATTTAAATATATTTAAATAAAATAAGTAGTGTACAAATGAAAGGAACAAAACAACATATTAACATGATTTGATACACAAGTTCCAATTCCATGACCTATAACTCTTCGGTGGATGAACTCTGATGATACTTTTTATTTTCTCCTTTCTAGACACCTTGTGGACAACCTAAGTTCCTCTGCACGGAACCTAATGTCAGTGCTAGGGGTGCTAGAGGAATCAAGCTCAGTGGCTTTTCTCTTAATCCTACCAACATAAATAAATGATTTATTTTTACCATAATAATGACAAGTTAAGTTTAGAGTGTACCAAAACATTTTTTGGACAACTAAAATAGGAACTAATTACCAAGGCTATGCAAGACTAGACCAAAATAAAAAATGGGGATGAAACAGCTCGGAAACAGGCTTTGGAGGTGCCTAGAGTTCAAGCCTCGGGTCCCCCTTCTAAAATCATATCTATGCACCCAAAGGTGTTCCATGAGCTTGAACCATCTTTGTCAGGTTTCTGTGTGGCAACATTTCTAGGAACTTTGAGGATGTTGAGGCGCCTTTATCCCAAACGACGACGTTTTAGGTAGGCTTTTTGGGCGGGATTTTGTGGGCTTCCTGGACTAGGGTGCGGGTGCCTAAATTTTAAAAAATTTGAAACTTCAAAATGGTTTCGGCACATGGATCTATTCCAGGCACTTATATCGATAATCTTTTTATTTCAAAAAATTAACTTAATTTTGAAAATTCTATATTTTCGCACTTACAATGGTTCTTTAATAGAATTTAATTTATAATGTTTTGATCAATTTTACCTTAGTCTCTATTTCACCCATTTCTAGATTATTAATCGAGTTAACCTATTGGTTTGGTGAAATGGTTTTCTATTTTACTTGAAGAGAATTAGTTTGAATTTTAAATCTAATTTGACCTTGTATTAGATTTAGGTTTGGCCATTAATTAGTTAAATACACATTTCAAAAATTGACTTACAAGTTGTGGTAAGGCATAATGACCTTTTTTGATATTGGAGAAGCAACCACCTCCTTAAATAAAGTCTTTTTAAGAAATTATATTTTTAACCTACTTATTGAAAAATTTAGGGTCTAACTAGTTTAGGATGTGGCGAGGTAGTTTCAGTTAATTTCTCTCAACTAAGTGCACCAAATAGGATAATCCATACCCAACTTGGATACACTTATTCTTTGCATCCTAATATAATATCGTCTCACCACATCCTAACACTAGGTTGTTAAGTATCAAATTAACTATTTTCTTACCTAGCCATGCTAAGTTAAGTAAAAAATAAACTACAGATGCATAATAAAAGTAACAAATGAAACAATCTTGCAATTTTATCTTACAATAAAATTATTTTTTCTATTGGTTCTCTCTAAATCATAACTTTGATATGGTTTATCTAGGTAATGAATTTAACTATTGTGGATTCAATATTGATTTAGTCCTGTAACACCCATAAATTCCGTTTCCTCCAAAAGAGCAAAAAGAAATAGAAGAAGAGAAAATAAATAAAAATATATATGTAAATGACCCGGGCTAGGATTTGAACCCTAGACCCTTGATTTAAGATTGGTTTAAGTAGCCATTAGGTGGAGGTAAAGCATCACATTCGAAATAGAAAACTATTTATTATATGTTGATTATGGGTGAAGGGATGCTTCAACTTCCACTTTGTATAAAAGGGGAAGGGAAGAGAAGAAAACCTAACTTTGCATCTTCTCTTCTCCTCTCTAGCCTAACCTCCTCTTCCCCCTCTTGCAGTTTTTGGCCAAGAACCCTTGGGTTCCCAAGGTTCTAAGTTCTTCAAGGGGAGAATCTAAGAGGAGGGTTTTGACAAGGATTAGGACGCACGGAATGGGTGTCTTGGAGATTAAGGTTACAAGAGAGGATTGTTTTCCCCAACACCCTATAATTGTAAGATCTAGCGAATGGAGGTAAGTACTGCTCACCTGCAGTATAAGTTGTTTCAATGTTGCATATTGTGATATGTTTTTATGCATGTAAAGAAGATACATGTTGTGTTATGTTTATGCATCTTAAAGAAGATATATGTTATGATATATAAGATGTCCTCTGAAGTTCTGGGATTAATAGCATGTTTGGAGTATCTTGAATTGCTTCCCATATAGTTTTGGGGCCAAGAAGCATATTCAAAGTGCCCTAAAGTGATTCCCTATCAGTGTAGAGGATTAAGCGCACATAAGGTGCTTGTTTAAATGACAAGTAAGTGCAACTATAAGAAAGTGATATATAAAAGAAAGTATTTTACTTTAAAGTGGCATGCATTAGACACAAGGTCCAAGGGTGGGCTCCTAGATCGCCCCTGGGCCCCTAGATCACCTAGTAGTACCTTAATAGGTTCAGAATTAGCTACCTCGAATCTTATTAAGGATGCACATAAAGTGGTACAATGTAGGGCCCAAGCAAGTTTATTATTCTTTTCACTACTTATGTAATACAAAGTTTTCAAACTTTGTTGTTTGTCTTAGTGGAAGTTTTCCTAAGGTTGAGAACCTGAGTTATTAAGTGCAGCATTGATGAACTCTATAATATGCCAAGATTCCTATTTTCATTACATTACTAGCATGATTTTAAGTTGATGTTTTGCATGATAAACCTATTTAAAAATGCATGCCATATACAGATTTCCAAATTACTGTCAAGTGTGAGTTTTGTGTTTTCCCAAGGAATTTTGAAAGTATGTTCCTTCTTTTTATGCTTGTTTTATGAGTAGATGGTACTTACTAAGCATTCGCTTATAGATTTCCATTTCCTTATACTGTAGATAAAGGTAAAGGAAAGCTCGAATAGGAGGAGGCAGCAGGAGCGATGTTTTGTGGGTGTGTGACGGAACAGTGGAAGGAACTGGGAACTTGTTATTATCAGTATGGAATATGTTAGAACTTGATGCTAAATCATGTTTAAACTTGATATTATCAGTTTGGCAATAATGTGAGTGGCAAAGAGGAAAGATCTAGGGTCTCCCCAATGGGGAGGACCCCTCTTCAAGCAATGAAAGAGAATCGTAACCCAAAGACGAGTATAAAGGGGAGAACAACCCCTTGTTGTAGAGCAGGGTGTGACCCCCCACATGGCCCGTGACACGGCCGTGTGGATTCACACGCCCAAGCACCTCTCCCTCTTATCCAAGGAGACATGGCTGTGTGGATTCACATGATCGTGCATCTCTCCTTCTCGGCCAAGGTGACACGGTCATGTGGATTCACACGGCCGAGCACCTCTCCCTCTCGGCCAAGGAGACACGGCCGTGTGGATTCACACGGGCGTGCCTCTCTCCCTCTCGGCCATGGTTACACGGCCGTGTGGATTCACACGGCTATCCACCTCTTCCTCTTGGCCAAGGTGACATGGTTGTGTAGATTCACACGGTCGTGCACTACCAAGGTGACACCGCTCGTCATTGCCACACGGCCAGGTAGCACTCCTTCTCGAGTAAGGCTACACGGTCGGTCAGGGCCACACGGCCAGACCTATTAGAAGCTCTAGACTCTCTTCCAGCTTTGCTTGGCTCCAAGTTACATCCTATCAGTCGAAACAAATTTAGAGTAGGTCTCTAAACCGTACAGTATATAATATAAGTATAAAATTGAAAAAAAAAATAATGAAAGAGTAACGTTTGCCCTATAAGGTAAGTACTATTTAAGGATGGGGGCGTTACAGTTTAGTATTAGAGCAAGTTCCATCCTTCCGCTACACACACATGAAGCATTGATCTAGTAGTTTCAAAGTAAGAAAGCACCCTCTCACAACTTTTATGCATTTTATTTCTGTTATGATTAGTAAGAACTGTTGTTAAGATTAATCATGCTTATACATGAAAGTGCTAATAAGTGCTAATGATTGCAAGTAAGAATGAGAGCATGCTTATACATGAAAGTGCTAATAATAGCAAGTAAGAATGATGATGGGCTGATGTATGTCTCACTGGTTGGGTTATGAATATGTAGATGGCTAGAGGATAGCCGACTAGACAGCCGAGAGTTAATAAAGCTCAGCCTGAGACAAATGAGTCTGCACCACCAGCCAACCTTTAAGAAGTAGTAACTCAATTACAGAGACAACTGGCAAAACAACAGCAGGTCATAGCCACCCTGACTGCTAACCCAGCAAGCTTCTCCTGTAGTCCCAACGGAAGCTAATGTGGTGGCACCAATTGCGGCCGAGGCTCCATCAGTTCCACCTGTAGCCCCTACAAGGGTAGTGAGGCAGGAAGCATACCTTATCCAGTGGCAGAAGCTGAAAGAAGAGAATTTCTCTGGCACCAATGAACCATGGGATGATCAGGCATGGTTTAAAACCCTAGAGAGCATAATGGAGTTACTGGACTGGCCGGAGGTAGAAAAGATAAAGTGCGCTTCCTTCTACCTCACTGGTGATTCAAGAATATGGTGGGAATGGGTGAAGGCAAAAAGAATAGTGAATCAAATGACCTAGTCTGACTTCGAGACTGAGTTCTTCGAAGAGTTCTTTCATATGCGACTCACGAACAAATATTACGATGAGTTCACAGAATTCTGACAAGGAAGTTTATCAGTGGATGAAGCTGTGAAGAAATTCAATAGGCTGGCTCGTCTATGCCCTGAGTTAGTCAGTACAGAACGAGAAAGGGTAAGGCTAATGCTAAAGATGCTGAGGCTAGATATAGCTCTGAATGTAGCTGGCGGAATTAATAGACCACAGACTACAGAGGAGCTTATTAGTAGTGCCCTGATCATGGAGGATTACCTGAATAGCATCAAGCAGCAGAAGCCAATACTGATTGAGAATAAAAGTCAAGGGAGTTCTGCCACTCAGAAACCCCAGGGCCAAGGTCCAACCTAGAAGGGGAGCTCCAAGAGGAAGCAGTGGAGTAATAAATAGGGAGTATCCGTAAGCAAGCAGCCTAAGTATGCTACGTGTCTCACGTGTGGGAAGATGCATCCGAGAATCCGAGGGGCATATTGTTGGTTGCTACAGGGAATATCGTACCGGTTCCCCTATACAAAAATTTTATACAAGTCTTGAACCATTCCTAAAAACCTATTGTGTTATTTAGAAATTAAATTAGGAATTGCAAACAGAACTTAACATTATTGATTCCAAATTTAACTCATCTGTTCTTAGAGGTTTAGACTTGGATCTCAAACGATACTTAACATTATTGATCAAAATTTACCCATGTTACAAATTTAATTAAATATTAATTTTAGAGATTGGGTTCCAGGTTAAACATGGCGAGACACTAGGCCTTCTTGGGTATGGGAGCATCCACCACTTCCTAGACAAAATCTTTCAATGAAATTTAATATTTAATTTCCTTATAGTTGTTGGTTGCTATGTGGAATATCATATCGGTTCCCCTGTATAAAATTTTTGTACATGTCCTGAACCTTTACTAACAACCTATTGTGTTCTTTAGAAATTAAATTAGGAATTGCAAACGGAACTTAACATTATTGATCCAAATCCACCCATGTAATAAATTCAATTAAATATTAATTTCTAAAATTGGCTTCCAAGACTGCAAGGCGAGGTACTAGACCTTCTTGGGTATGAGATCATCCTCCACCGCCAAGATAAAGCCTCTTAAAGAAATTTAATATTTAATTTTCTTATATAATCCTAGGTTTAATCAAATAGAACAATAGAATCACAAATTCAAAAAACAAAAAAAAACACAAACTCGAATCACAAATTTGAAATCTATAATCATATGCCTCTTGTGTTTGGAATTCATACAAAGAAAACTAGTATGATGCGGAAAACAATTACTAGTTATACCTTTCTTTGTAAGCAACAACCTCTTGATCTTCTATTGTATTCCTCTTCTTATCTCGGATGTTGTGTGGGCAATGATCTACCGAGATGAGAATCCACCAAGCATCCTTCTTCTTTCTTCCAAGTTTCGGCCAAGCAACCTTCTCCAAGAGATAGCAAGTCTTGGCCACCAACCAAGATCCAAGGAAAACAAGGAAACAAAACCTTCTTTATCTCCTTCTTTACCAATCAAATCCGGCCACCAAAACAAGCTCCAAGAGGATGATAGGTTCGGCCACTAGAAGAAGAGAGGAAGAGATGATAGGGCCGGCCACCACCAAGGAAGAAAAAAAGAGGAAAATAGAAGAGAGTGGTTTCATGAAGGCACCCCTACTTTCTATTGTATATTCCTTGGTCTTGGTAAATAAGAAAATTTAATTATAATTAAAATCTCATTATATTCCTTTCCATAGGTTAATAAGGAAAATTTAATTAAAAATTCCTTTTAACCCATACTATGGCCGACCACATCACATGCTCCAAATAAGGCAAGTTTTAAACATAAAATTGAAACTTCCTTATTTGTTTCTGGAAAATTTTAAAATAAAAATTTCTCTATTAATTTTCCCTTCATGGTTGGTTATAAAAGGAAATTTTATAAATTAAAATTTCTCTATTAAAATATGTGGATGATTTCTAATATGGGGTAGATTTCATGGGTCCCCGATAAGGAAGGGAAAGGAGATGACCAAACAGAGAAGATAGGTAAATATCGGCCGGGATATACCTCAGGAGAGGTAGACCAATATCGACCGAGACATGCCTTTAAGAAGCTAGGCCAATATCGGCCGACATATACCTCAAGAGAGGTAGGCCAATATCGGCCGGGATATGCCTCCAAGGAGGAAGATCTATATACCTCAAAGGAGGTAGTGTAACGCCCGCCCTCCCTGCTAACCCTAAGGGACGGGGCTACGATACTCTACGTACATATTACAGCGGAAGACTTAAAATAATTTTTTTCTTAGATTAATAAAAACTTTTCTTTTGTTTGCATATCCGAACTACACTAATATGGTTTCCATAACATGATAACAAGATAAATTGAAACATAACATCAAGTCACCCATTTAGTACTACAATTTATGAAACCAAAGCGTAATTCTTGAAAGTTCTTAAAGCAGGTTCTTATTGGGTTGCCTAGCCACAGCCACACACATCTCCTTGCCTCTCCTGCTGCTCCTTTAGCACATCCAGCTTTTTCCTTTATCTGCGGTACAAGGAAAGTAAGCTGTGAGCACTCATGGCTCAGTAAATTCCTTTCCTACTCACTAAAATCAAAAATCATTACATAATCAAAGAATATATCAACATAACATGATCTCAACTAGTCATGGCATAACATATCATATTCTTTAATCATATCATGCAACATAACAAAATCATAATTAGTCATGGCATATCATCTCTTAAAGCATAGCATGAAATATAACATAATCATATCTAATCATGGCATCTCATCCCTTAAAGCATAGCATGGAACATATCATAGTCATATCTAATCATGGCATATCATAAATCATAGCATTGTCACAACATGATCATAAAGTATATGCAATATGATTTTGAAAACATGTATCCGAAAAACATGTGTATGTCTCATGATCTTTAAAACTATTTCTTCTTACATATATACTTGAACATAATATCAACATATTGGGGATCCCGGCTTAGTACCACATACATACATAATGCGCGCATCCTAAGTAGATCCAAGGTAGCTAGTCTTGATCCTACTAGGAAACTAGGCCCGTAGCTCGACCTAGGGGCACGTAAGGAGCCCACCCTTTACTAGGCCCGTAATTCGACCTAGGGGCACATAAGGAGCCCACCCTTTTGGTACAAGCCATTAAAAGTAAAATACATGTCATACTTATACATATCATACATCATACAAGCATGCATCACTTAGGCATACATCATATAAAAGTATGCATCACTTAGGCATACATCATGTCATAAAGGTATGCATCACTTAGGCATACATCATATAAAAGTATGCATCACTTAGGCATACATCATGTCATAAAAGTATGCATCACTTAGGCATACATCATGTCATAAAAGTATGCATCACTTAGGCATACATCATATTAACATGCATATCATAAAAGCTTACATATTTTAAGCACATAGCATATCATCGAAGTATGCATATTTCCTTCCACATAGCATATCATAAAAAACATGCATATTCTAAGCATATAGCATATCATCAAGCATGCATATTCTAAGCACATAACATATCATCAAAGCATGCATATTTCTAAACACATATCATATCATAAAAACATGCATATTCTAAGCACATAACATATCATCAAAGCATGCATATTTCTAAACACATATCATATCATAAAAACATGCATATTCTAAGCATATAACATATCATCAAGCATGCATATTCTAAGCACATAACATATCATTAAAACATGCATATCTCTATCCACATATCATATCATAAAAAGGTATAAATCACAAGCATACATGGCTAAGCATAAGGGTGTATCATGTGATTATACTATCATAAGAAACATGGTAACATAGTTAACTTGGGTTCTAAGCTTCCTAAACCCTTGGGTTCCTATCATGGACGAACCCCCTTAGGTCTCAATTTAGGTAAAAACAACCTCCAAGCATGTGAAACCTAAATTATCATTACATGAATTTCATAGGAAGCATTATAAGTATGATTTACTTGGTTTCTAAGTTCTCCAAGTCCTTAAACTCATGTGGCCAAACTCTATCAGTATATAAACAAGGTCCCAAATGTCATGAAAGCATGGAAACCTTAAACCATATTTATAGCATTTTTTTTTCAAGTAACATAGTAAGCATATTGAGCTAGTTCCTAAGTCCTTCAAGCCCTTAACATATGTCATAGTCAAACTTTTAACAAGTGTCCATGAGGGCTAAAAACAAACATACAAGCATGTGAACTTGAACTAACATCATGTATAAATTCATAACAAAACATTATACAACATGTATGACCGAAACTTACCCTAGCCTCAATTAGGTCATTAAACAACATATAGCATGGGAACTTTGTCTTTCTACTTATCATATTCCATGTCAAGTGACATAAGCATATTTAATTCTTGTTCTAGGGTTTCTAGGGCATCTATTCCTTCACGACTGAAACATACAATAGTTCATTTAAGTCATGGAAAAATTATACAAGCATGTGACACAATCAACACATTATCCTATTTTCATAAGAGGCACTTTTAACACATTTGGTTTCATTTCTAAGGCCTCTAGGTCTTTTAAACCCTACTTGGCCGAAACTCAACAGTATATAAACTTGCTTCAAATAGCCTAAGAGCATAAGAAATCATACAAGTTTCATAGCATGTATAAAGACAAGCATAATAAACATACATGTGAATTGTGTCTTAGGCTTCCTAAGTTTCTTTCCCTTTTTCTTTTATTTTTCCTCATGGCCGAAACCTACCATTCTTTAAACTAGGTTTTAAGTGGCCTAAAGCATGGAAAACCTAAGTAAGTTTCATGGCAAAAATTACTAAGAACATCATATACAAAGTTGGTTCATAAACAAGCTAGGACCCTTGTGATCTTACATGTCATATATCATGTAACTAATTTTCCTATACTCAATTTAAACATAAGAACATTAAACAACTTTCATATCATAATATCACAGAGGTCTTGAGCATATTAGAATTTTGTTTAAGCTTTTCTAAACTATCCATCCTGTCATGGCCGAAAATCTAAAATAAGAGTTCATGAATTTCTAGCAATGTTCAACATGCAATTCTTTAAGAAAACTCTATATTCTATCATACAAACATGGCTACTTAAAATTTAAAGGTCTTCCTAACCCTAAGCCCTTTTCTTGGCCAAAACATATAAATGGATTTCTTTTGGTTCCAAGTAACTTTTAAGCAAGAAAACCAATAAAAGATCCTTAATAGTTCATGGAGAGAATCTTGCATTAGTTTGGTTACACAATATTTTCCCTAACCTCTTTAAAATATTTTTAGCCAAAATTCTAGGGTTAGGTACTCCTCTGATCAAGCATCATTTAGGTATAAAAATATGAAGAAAATCCTTCCTACATAGCATAGAAAAATATCATGAAATAAGGACTTGTTTAAACCTTCCTAGATTTGAAAACCCTTTCTTTGGCCGAATTTTTCTTAAATTCCTTCCTAGGTTTTCTAATCCTTATAAAATCCGAAAATCACATAAAAAGCCTTGTACCACAGGTGAGAGGAAGCTTACTTCCTTTTCTCTTGTGGATCTAAGGTATGGTGAAGGAAGAAGTAGCCTCTTCTTCTAGTTCCTTTCCCTTGATTCCCTTGCTTAGTCCTCCTTGTATCTTAGGCTTTCTTAGGAGAAAACCTTGGATTTGGGGCCGAAGATGGAGGAGAGGGGACTGATGGTTTCGGTGAGGGGGAGGAAGAATGAGAGAAAATGAGAGAAAAATAACCTTCTCTTTTCTTGCTCCCTTTTATGTTAAGGGGGAAGAGGTAGCAAAATTGATTTTTGCTTTCCTTCTCCCTTAGCCTTTTTTTTTCCTATTTCCTATTTATTTTATTTATTCATTTATTCTTACCATTCATGATGAAATAAGGGGGATTGAATCCTCTTAATTCCCTCTTTAAATTTTCGGCAAAAACAAAGAGGAACAATGAGAGAAAGGGAGGAAGACAAGTTGCCTTTCTCTTGCTCCTTTCTTATTTTCTTTTGGCTAGCTTTTACTCTTACCTTTATCATGAGTTTCCCTCCTTTGTTATCAACATCTTCTCTCTATCCCAATTGGTTTCTACTAATTAATTCTATGAAATATAATATAAGAGGTTCATGGTTCAATCCTTGACCTCCTCTTCTTTTTATTTCATTTTATTTCTTTTTGCTTCAACTCACTTCCTATTATTTTTCTAAGGAAAAATCCCACATTCATATATTTATCTTACAGGCTTAGTGGGTATTACAGTAAGCCTGTAAGATGTGTATCAGAGCCTTGTAAAATATTTTGGCTCTGATAGTTATTTTGGCCGAACTTCAGGAACAGTTATCCGAATTACTCGACAAGGGACTTATTCGTCCTAGTCACTCTCCATGGGGAGCTCCAGTGCTGTTTGTAAAGAAGAAGGATGGGTCTATGCGAATGTGTATAGACTACCGAGCACTGAATAATGTGACGATCAAGAATCGGTACCCACTCCCACGGATCGATGACCTGTTCGACCAACTGAAGGGTGCGACCGTTTTCTCAAAGATAGATCTACGATCCGGTTATCATCAAGTGAAGGTGAAACCAGATGATATACCAAAAACAGCATTTCGAACCCGATATGGACACTATGAGTTCATAGTTATGCCTTTCGGAGTAACCAACGCTCCTGCAGTATTTATGGTGTTAGGATGTATACTAAAAGTCTAGCTTCTGGTATAAACATTTATCTAGAAATAAGAATCACATTGGTCAAATGTCTAGCTACATTTATGATAAATGTAGTTGCTCAATTAATTTATATTGTAGATAACATGGTGTGTGGTGTCACACACAGAAGATCATGTTATCGGTTCCTTATAAATTATAAACAGTAGCTCACGACCAAGATGGAAAGGAACAAACCATTGGAAGGTCGTAGTGTAATTAAGTATTAGTTTATCTTAACTATATAATTACACTAGTACACTTAGAGTGTATTGAGTAGGACCATTTGAGGTTGTTCCTTTTATACTGACTTTATAAAGGAATAAAAATCTCAATTATTATGGAAGTATGTGCTCTTAATCCTAATATAATAACAAACACATATAATTGATATTTATTTCTTTAATTTATCAATGAGTGAGATTTAGTTCGATAAATCAATAAGCCCGATAAGTTGGGAAATGATATCACTTATAGTGTGTGTTGTTGATTATAGAAGAAACTGTGTCCTAGAGATACTAGGTTGATAATGTCCCCAAGAGGAGCTCATAAGGATTGTCATGTTAAACCCTGCAGGTGGACTTAGTCTGACATGACGATAAGGTTGAGTGGTACTACTCTTGGACTAAGATATTAATTAAATGAGTTGTCAGTAACTCGCTTAATTAGTGGACATTCGATATCTTAAACACAGGGAGACTAACACACTCATAATAAGAAGGAGCCCAAAAATGTAATTTGGGATTGGTGCGGTAGTTCAATGATAGTTCTCTAGTGAAATGAATTATCATTGATAAAATTAAGTTGTGTGTTCGGGGCGAACACGGGATGCTTAATTTTATCGGGAGACCAAAACCAATTCCTCCTCTCGGTCCCTATCGTAGCCTCTATATAAAATCTTATATCCATCTAAGCCCATCTTCTAATTCATGTAGTTGATGTTGTTATCTAAGTAAGCTTCACATTGTTGAAATCAACGTGAACAGAACATCAACTTATGTTGGTGTTGCTTATCAACATGAGAAGCAATTCACGTTTTTATGCTTGGCAATTAAGTCAACATGAATTACTTAAAACGTGAGAAAGCTTTGTTCACGGTTTTGCTTGGCAATTATGTCAAACGTGATAAGTTCTGTTCACGTTTGGTTTGCAAATTTAAATCAACATGAGAAGTTTGATGATGTGTCAACATGGAATTAAGAGGAGAATAAGTTTTAATTAAAATCTTTCTTGTCATGGAGATTTATTTTTAAGGAAAGATTTTAAGTTTTCCTTGTTTATAAATATCCATATGTTTAAAGAGAGATTTTAATTTATAAGTTTCCTTTTTTACAAATCACCATGAAGGGATAATTGTTAGAGAAATTTTATTTTTAAAATTTCTGGAAACAAATTAGGAAGGTTTTAATTCTTGATTGAATTAAATTTCATTTGCTTAGATTATTGTGGCCGGCCATGTTGATTAATAAAAGAGAAATTGATTTTATATCAATTAAATTTATTTTTCATGGCAAAGGAATTAAGGAAGTTTTTATTAAAATTTCCTTATTTACCAAGACCAAGGATTATAAAAGAGGGGGTAGAGGTGCCTTCATGAGAAGAACCTCTATTATTTTCTCTCCCTCTTTTGTTCCTTGGAGTGGCCGGCCATCCTTTCCCTCTCTTCCTCTTGTGGTGGCCGAACCCCTCTCTTTCCTTGGAGCTCTTGTGGTGGCCGGATACTACTTGGAGAAGAAGAAGAAGGAGAGGAAGCGAGCATCTCTTGGAGCTTGGTTAGTGTTTTGATTTTCTTCCTTGGTGAAGCTTCTTTCTTTGTGGCCGAACCTAGCTAGGAGGAGAAGAAGGTGGTTGGTGGTTTCTCATCTCGGAAGATCGTTGCCCACACAACGTCCGAGGTTAGAAGAGGAATACGATAGAAGATCAAGAGGTCTTTCTAGAAGGTATAACTAGTAGTTTTTCCTTTTCCGCATCATACTAGTTATTTATGGAAATAATACCAAATACAAGAGGCATACGATTTTAGTGTTTCGAATTTGTTTTCGATATAGTGTTCTTTTGTTTTTCTTTTCCTTGTGATTTGATTGTTTTTTCGGTTAACCTAAAGTTATTTTAGGAAATTAAATATTAGATTTCTATAAAAGGTTTTGTCTAGTCGGTGGTGGTTGCTCCCATATCCAAGAAGGCCATGTGCCTCGCCACGTTAGTACTGGAACCAATTATGGAAATTAATATTTAATGGAATTAATAACTTAAGGTGATTTGGGTCGAACGTGTTAAGTTCCGCAGGAGATCCAAGTCAAAACCTAAAAGAACAAATAGATTAAGTTTTGGATCAAACGTGTTAAGTTCCGCAGGCGATCCAAAATTTAATTTAAAAGAACACATGGTAGCTAGGAAAAGGTTCAGATCTTTGTACAAAATTTTTGTACAGTGGAACCTCTAAGCTTTCCGAGTAGCAACCAACAATTGGTATCAGAGCGAGGTTTTGCCTCTGTGTATTTGGTATTAGTTTAATTATGCACATGTCATACATAATTTAGGCAGGTTAATAGTAGGATGTGCTAACTTTGTGGATGCAGGATCCAACTATTATGGCTTTTAATTATTATGTGTGTGATTGGACCCTTGGACATGTCAAGGGCATTTTTATGTGTGTGCATGATTGTATTAAAATACAGCAGGAGCTGTATTTAGTTTTATTAGGATTTTATTTTTGATCTAGATACATGTACATTCCTTTTATGGAATATAGGATCAAAATGTAAAATTCTATTAATGTCGCGGATCGAATCTTGCAAAGCGTGGAACTTTCTAAGGACCAGAGGCGCAGCGGAACTAGGAGCAAGATGGAGGCGACAGCTAGACCCGGTGGCGGTGGCCAAATATGGCAGCAGCTTGGGATGACAACACACGGAGGATAACTAGAGATAAAAGCCATAATAGTTGAAAATTAGATTTTCTATTTATTGCTTTTATATTGTGCTGTGTGTGCATGTTAGTTTACAAGTTTAGTAGGCTAGCATAGTTAAAAATTCCTCATTTATAAATAACTAAGTGGGAGAGAGATTTTTAAGTAAATCCCATGGTCTCCATTACTGGTTTGTAAGTGATGCAAACAAGCTTGCGCGTTGGCTCTGAGTGCCTTCCTCCATAACGGATGAGCTTGTTTGCAGATCACTAGAACAGACTCCCATTTTTGGATGACTATAGGAAGTTAATTAAGAGCGTGTGATCTTCCCCAACGGAAGGGGCATAATCTTATTAATGGACTTAGTGTCAAGTAATGGTATACACTTAGACACATCTAATAGTATCATCTCCATCGGAGTCACTGCTATTATTTGTGTGACCAAATGAAACCAACTATTAATTTGTCATAAAACTAGGTTGACAAGATAATAAAATTAAAGGGTTAAAACCCCTCTTACAAATGATTGATTTTGTATACGTCCGCACTAACGTGGCATACAAAATTAACGGTGTTTGAGATAATTTTATTTGTCATAAAGTTATGTTGACAAGATAGTTAATAGGTAAAACCCTCCTCTTACAAATGTTGATTTTGTATACGTCCACACTAACGTGGCATGCAAAATTTACGGTGTTTTGAGGTGTTGGTAAATTTAAATAGTATTGTTAGAGGAAACAATATTATTTTAAATTTAGAGTCTTGACCAAATATTTGATTAAAGATAGACCAACTATTAATTTTATTCGTCATAAAGTAAGGTTGACGAGATAATAAAATCAAATGATAAAATTTCCTCTTTGAATTTGTATACGTCCACACTAACGTGGCATACAAAATTCATGGGGATTTTTAAGGAGTTGGTCTTAACCAAATATTTTTGTGATTCTTAGGATGATGGTCAATCCCTAGCTGATATACTTTAGGATAGACTTAGTGGTCCCAATTATAATTGATTAGAAATAGGATTTGGACATTAAGGTAGACTGTCCTCTTAGAACTAAGAACAATATAGGTGTATTTTATTCATTAGTTAATACATGTTTAGTGGAGTTATCTACCGGTACCTGGTGTGTAGATATGGGAGCCACTGATCATGTCTGCAATTCATTGCAGGGTTCCAGGAAACCCGACAACTAAATGAAAATAAAAAACACCGTCCACATGGGCACTACTGCAAAAGTAGCAGCTGTTGCAGTGGGAGATGTTTATCTTTTGATAAGAATAAAACATGGATTTTTGAGTAATTGTCTTTACGCACCAAGTTTAGAAAGAACTAGTTTTCAATTTCTAAACTATTCAAAGAACTTGATATTCTGCCTCTTTTAATAACAAAGTTGTTATTAAGAAAAAGAGGAAAGTTATCTGTTCTGGTACGTTGGTTGGCAATTTATAAATCCAATAACTCTCACGATGCAAAAAATGGAAATTAGTAACACATCTTCTAACTTTAAGAGAAAGTAACCTTCGAAAATGAACCAATTATATCTTTGGCTTCTAAGGCTAGGTTATATTAACTTGAGTAGGATTCATTGGTAGCTGATGAACTTTTGGGTTCATTAGTAGTGGAAATCTTTCCAACCTACGAGTCTTACTTGGAAGGAAAAATAACCAAGAAGCTTTTAAGTCTAAGGGGTATGGAGCCAAAAATATATGTTGGAATTGGTTCATTCTGATTTGTGTGATTCTATGACTATCCAAGCAAGAGGTTATTTCAAATATTTCGTCTATTTTATAGACAACTATTCGAGATACAGATACATTTACTTGATGTGACGCGAGTCTAAGTTCTTTGATTAGTTCAAAGAGTACAAGGCTGATGTGGAGAAACGTCAAAGTAAAAGTATCAAGACACTACGGTAAGATTGTAGTGGCAAATACCTCTTGGGAGAATATAGGAGTCACTTATCAGAAGTAGGGATTCAATCCCAACTAACTGCACCTGGTACACCCCAACAGAATGGTGTAGAAAAAGGAAGGTATAGGACTCTTATGGAAATAAGTAGATTGATGATGAGTTATTTAGAAAATTACCAAATCATTTTAAGGATATACTCTGGAAACAGAAGTGAATATAGTACCTTCCAAAGTCAGAACTCTCTACTCATATAGAATTGCTGAATAGGCGTAAGTCTATTTTGAAGCATATTCGGATTCGGGTAGTCCAGCACATATGCTAAAGAGAGATAATGATAAGTTGGACAGGAATTCACTTGTTTGTGGGTTATCCTAGAGAAATGAAAGTAAGTTTATAGTCTTAAAAATCAGAAGGTCATTGTTAGCATCAATGACCGATTTTTAGAAAAGGACTATGTAATAAACCACGTGCCCATAAGTATATTTGTTCTTAAGGAAATAATAAAGGACATGTCTAATCTAGTACCAACTGTACAAGATGAGATACCACAATGAAACTGCAACACGTATCACAAATGATACACAATTGCAGAAACTGCCTCGTCGTAGTGGGAGGGTTGTTAGGCAACCTAAAAAAAATTCATGTTTTGGGAGAGTTTTTGGACTCGATCCCTGGAGGACATGAACCTAATCTCCGGACATATGACGAAGCACTCCAAGATAAAGATGCAGCATCTTGGCAAAGAGTAATGAATAATAGAATTAGAATATATGTATTCTAATAAAATTTGGAAGCTTGTAGAACCACCAAATGGTGTAAAAGCCTTTGGGAGTAAAAAGGTCTATAATAGGAAAAGAGGGATAGACAGGAAGGTAGAAACTTTCAACGCAATGCTTGATGAAAAAGGAAACTTTTTCACTGGTAGCCATGCTTAAGTCTATCCGGATTCTTTTATCTATTTGGCAAGTGGATGTCAAGACAGCATTCCTTAATGGAAGTCTTGAAGAAAGCATCCATATAAAGCAACCAGAAGGGTTCATTGCAAAGGGCTAAGAGCATCTTGTGTGAAAGCTCAATCAGTCTATGGACTGAGGCAAAGCTTCAAGGTCTTGGAACATCCGGTTTGTCAAAGTAACCCAGACCTATGGATTTATTTAGTAACCGGATAACTCTTGTGTATACAAAAGGTGTGATGGAAACGTGGTGGTATTTCTTGTACTATACGTAGATAACATTTTTGGTAGTTGGAAACAATATCAAAATGTTGTCAGAAGTAAGGGTATGGTTGTCCAAACAATTTGATATAAAGGACTTGGGAGAATGTATATATTCTTGAGATCAAAGTAATAAGGGATCGCAAGAAAAGAATATTTTTACTTATCCCAAGCTTCATATATCGGAAAAATCCTTGCTCGTTTTAAGCATGCAGAACTCTAAGAAAGTTTTCTTACCTTTTAGGCATGGAGTAGCTTAATCTAAAGAGATGTCTCCGAAGACATTAAAAGAGATAAATGACATGAAGGCAGTTCCTTATGCTTCGGCTCTGGGAAGCCTAATGTATGCAATGCTGTGTACGAGACAGGATATCTGTTTTGCCGTGGACACGGTTAGCAGATATCAAAGTAACCCTAGACAAGGACATTAGTCTGCAGTAAAGCATATATTGAAGTACCTTAGAGGCACTAGAGATTATATGCTGGTTTACAAGGCAACTATTTTGGTCCCTGTGGGTTGCATGGATTTTGACTTCCAATCGGATAAGGACAATAATAAGTCAACCTCGGGGTTTTGTGTTTACTTTAGGAGGTAAAGTCATAACTATGGAAGAGTGATAAACATAGGTGTTTTTCTGGACTCCACCATAGAAGCTTAGTATATGGCAAGCCTCTGAGGTAGCCATAAAAGCTGAATGACTCAATAACCTCAAGATAGACTTAGACATAATTTCTAGTTTGTCCAAAGATTATTACAAATTATTGTAATAATATTGGTGCAGTAGCAAACTCGAAGAAACCATAAGTCTATAAGGCAAGTAAACACAATAGAGCGCAAGTACCACCCAATACGAGAAATCGTATAAACGAGGAGAAGTTGTTGCCGCCTAGATTGCATCAGGTGATGACCTATAGATCCTTTCACTAAGGTCCTTAAGGCAAGAGCTTTTGATGGGCATGTTGAAGGGTTGGGAATCAGATGTATGGTAGCAAGTATGGCAGCTTAGTCTTTTAGTATAAGTGGGAGATTGTTAGGATGTATACTAAAAGTCTAGCTTCTGGTATAAACATTTATCTAGAAATAAGAATCACATTGGTCAAATGTCTAGCTACATTTATGATAAATGTAGTTGCTCAATTAATTTATATTGTAGATAACATGGTGTGTGGTGTCACACACAGAAGATCATGTTATCGGTTCCTTATAAATTATAAACAGTAGCTCACGACCAAGATGGAAAGGAACAAACCATTGGAAGGTCGTAGTGTAATTAAGTATTAGTTTATCTTAACTATATAATTACACTAGTACACTTAGAGTGTATTGAGTAGGACCATTTGAGGTTGTTCCTTTTATACTGACTTTATAAAGGAACAAAAATCTCAGTTATTATGGAAGTATGTGCTCTTAATCCTAATATAATAACAAGCACATATAATTGATATTTATTTCTTTAATTTATCAATGGGTGAGATTTAGTTCGATAAATCAATAAGCCCGATAAGTTGGGAAATGATATCACTTATAGTGTGTGTTGTTGATTATAGAAGAAAACTGTGTCCTAGAGATACTAGGTTGATAATGTCCCCAAGAGGAGCTCATAAGGATTGTCATGTTAAACCCTGCAGGTGGACTTAGTCCGACATGACGATAAGGTTGAGTGGTACTACTCTTGGACTAAGATATTAATTAAATGAGTTGTCAGTAACTCGCTTAATTAGTGGACATTCGATATCTTAAACACAGGGAGACTAACACACTCATAATAAGAAGGAGCCCAAAAATGTAATTTGGGATTGGTGCGATAGTTCAATGATAGTTCTCTAGTGGAATGAATTATCATTGATAAAATTAAGTTGTGTGTTCGGGGCGAACACGGGATGCTTAATTTTATCGGGAGACCAAAACCAATTCCTCCTCTCGGTCCCTATCGTAGCCTCTATATAAAATCTTATATCCATCTAAGCCCATCTTCTAATTCATGTAGTTGATGTTGTTATCTAAGTAAGCTTCACATTGTTGAAATCAACGTGAACAGAACATCAACTTATGTTGGTGTTGCTTATCAACATGAGAAGCAATTCACGTTTTTATGCTTGGCAATTAAGTCAACATGAATTACTTAAAACGTGAGAAAGCTTTGTTCACGGTTTTGCTTGGCAATTAAGTCAAACGTGATAAGTTCTGTTCACGTTTGGTTTGCAAATTTAAATCAACATGAGAAGTTTGATGATGTGTCAACATGGAATTAAGAGGAGAATAAGTTTTAATTAAAATCTTTCTTGTCATGGAGATTTATTTTTAAGGAAAGATTTTAAGTTTTCCTTGTTTATAAATATCCATATGTTTAAAGAGAGATTTTAATTTATAAGTTTCCTTTTTTACAAATCACCATGAAGGGATAATTGTTAGAGAAATTTTATTTTTAAAATTTCCGGAAACAAATTAGGAAGGTTTTAATTCTTGATTGAATTAAATTTCCTGTGCTTAGATTATTATGGCCGGCCATGTTGATTAATAAAAGAGAAATTGATTTTATATCAATTAAATTTATTTTTCATGGCAAAGGAATTAAGGAAGTTTTTATTAAAATTTCCTTATTTACCAAGACCAAGGATTATAAAAGAGGGGATAGAGGTGCCTTCATGAGAAGAACCTCTATTATTTTCTCTCCCTCTTTTGTTCCTTGGAGTGGCCGGCCATCCTTTCCCTCTCTTCCTCTTGTGGTGGCCGAACCCCTCTCTTTCCTTGGAGCTCTTGTGGTGGCCGGATACTACTTGGAGAAGAAGAAGAAGAAGGAGAGGAAGCGAGCATCTCTTGGAGCTTGGTTAGTGTTTTGATTTTCTTCCTTGGTGAAGCTTCTTTCTTTGTGGCCGAACCTAGCTAGGAGGAGAAGAAGGTGGTTGGTGGTTTCTCATCTCGGAAGATCGTTGCCCACACAACGTCCGAGGTTAGAAGAGGAATACGATAGAAGATCAAGAGGTCTTTCTAGAAGGTATAACTAGTAGTTTTTCCTTTTCCGCATCATACTAGTTATTTATGGAAATAATACCAAATACAAGAGGCATACGATTTTAGTGTTTCGAATTTGTTTTCGATATAGTGTTCTTTTGTTTTTCTTTTCCTTGTGATTTGATTGTTTTTTTCGGTTAACCTAAAGTTATTTTAGGAAATTAAATATTAGCTTTCTATAAAAGGTTTTGTCTAGTCGGTGGTGGTTGCTCCCATATCCAAGAAGGCCATGTGCCTCGCCACGTCAGTACTGGGAACCGATTATGGAAATTAATATTTAATGGAATTAATAACTTAAGGTGATTTGGGACGAACGTGTTAAGTTCCGCAGGAGATCCAAGTCAAAACCTAAAAGAACAAATAGATTAAATTTTGGATCAAACGTGTTAAGTTCCGCAGGCGATCCAAAATTTAATTTAAAAGAACACATGGTAGCTAGGAAAAGGTTCAGACCTTTGTACAAAATTTTTGTACAGTGGAACCTCTAGGTTTTCCGAGTAACAACGAACATATGGACCTAATGAATCGGGCATTTACGGCATATCTTGATAAGTTTGTAATCGTCTTTATTGACGATATACTTATCTACTCGAGAACCCCAGAAGAACATGCTGAACACCTGAATACTGTACTACAGATCCTTCAAGAGAAACAACTATATGCAAAATTCTCCAAATGCGAGTTTTGGCTTGACCGGGTAATATTTCTAGGTCATGTCATCTCCAAAGATGGAGTTATGGTGGATCCAAGTAAAATCGAAGCTGTAAATAACTGGAACCGACCAAAGAATGCCAGCGAAGTCAGGAGTTTTCTCGGACTAGCAGGTTATTACAGGAAATTTGTAGAGAATTTCTCCAAAATCGCAGCCCCTATGACAGCTCTCACCATGAAAAAATACAAAGTATGAATGGACAGAAGCTTGCGAGAAGAGTTTCACAGAATTAAGAAGGAGACTGATCAGTGCTCCGATTCTTACTCTTCCGGAAACCAACAGAGGCTTCGATATGTACAGCGATGCTTCCATCACAGGACTTGGAGCTGTACTCATGCAAGATGGCAAAGTCATTGCCTACGCTTCTAGACAACTTAAAGAACATGAGAAGAATTATCCCATTCACGACTTAGAACTAGCAGCCGTGGTCTTCGCTCTAAAAATATGGAGACATTATTTATATGGAGCTCAGTGTAAGATTTATACCGACCATCAGAGTCTGAAATATTTCTTCACACAAAAAGACCTAAATATGAGGCAACGCCGATGGCTCGAGTTAGTTAAAGATTACGACTGCGAGATTCTTTATCACCCAGGGAAGGTGAACAAAGTGGCCGATGCACTCAGCCGGAAGTTCAGTGCCACCTGATGTAACTATTTTAAAGTTCAAGGACGAGCTTTTTATGAGGTACGGGGTACTGTAATACCCACTAAGCTTTTAAGATAAATATATGAATGTGGGATTTGCCTTAGAAAAATAATAGGAAGTGAGTTGAAGCAAAAAGAAATAAAATGAAATAAAAAGAAGTGAAGGTCTAGGATTGAACCTTGAACCTCTTATATTATAATTCATAGAATTAATTAGTAGAAACCAATTGGGATAGAGAAAATATATTGATAGCAAAGGAGGGAAACTCATGATAAAGGTAAGAGTAAAAGCTAGCCAAAAGAAAACAAGAAAAGAGCAAGAGAAAGGCAACTTGCCTTCCTCCCTTTCTCTCCCTCTTCCTCTTTGATTTTGCCGAAAACTTAAAGAGGAATTAAGGGGATTCATTCCCCATTATTTTATCATGAATGGTGAGAATAAATAGAAAATAAAATAAATGTAAAAAAAATAGAAAATGGGTTAAGGGAGAAGGAAAGCAAAAATCAATTTTGCTACCTCTTCCCCCTTAACATAAAAGAGAGCAAGAAAAGAGAAAATTATTTTTCTCTCATTTTCTCTCATTCATCCTCTCCCTCACCGAGAACACCACAGTCCCCTCTCCTCCATCTTCGGCCCCAAAGCCAAGTTCTTCCCTAAGAAAGCCTAAGATACAAGGAGGACTTAGCAAAGGAATCAAAGGAAAGGAACTAGAAGAAGAGGCTACTTCTTCTTCACCATACCTTAGATCCACAAGCGAAAAGGATGTACGCTTCCCCTCACCTGTGGTACAAGGCTTTTATGTGATTTTTGGATTCTATAAGGATTAGAAAACCTAGGAAAGAATTTAAGAAAATTCGGCTAAAGATAGGGTTTTCAAATCTAGGATGATTTAAACAAGTCCTTATTTCATGATATTTTTCTATGCTATGTAGGAAGGATTTTCTTCATGTTTTTATACTTAAATGATGCTTGATCAGAGGAGTACCTAACCCTAGAATTTCGGCCAAAAATATGTTAAGGAGGTTAGGGAAAAATATTGTTTAACTAAACTAGTACAAAATTTCTCCCATGAAATACTAAGGGTTTTTATTGGTTTTCTTGCTTGAAAGTTACTTGAAACCAAAGAAATCCATTTATATGTTTCGGAAAAGAAAAGGGCTTATGGTTAGGAAGACCTTTAAATTTAAATAACCATGTTTGTATAATAGAATATAGAGTTCTTTTAAAGAATTGCATGTTGTACATTGCTAGAAATTCATGAACTCTTATTTTAGATTTTCGGCCATGATAAGATGGATAGTTTAGAAAAACTTAAACAAAATTCTAATATGCTCAAGACCTCTGTGATATTATGATATGAAAGTTGTTTAATGCTCTTAGGTTTAAATTGAGTATAGAAAATTAGTTACATGATATATGACATGTAAGATCACTAGGGTCCTAGCTTCTTTATGAACAAACTTTGTATATGATATTCTTAGTAATCTTTGCCATGAAACTTACTTAGGTGTTCCATGCTTTAGGCCACTTAAAACTTAGTTTCGAGATTGGTAGGTTTCGGCCATAAGGAGAAATAAAAGAAAAAGGGAAAGAAACCTAGGAAGCCTAAAACACAATTCACATGTATGTTTATTATGCTTGTCCTTACACATGCTATGAAACTTGTATAATTTCTCATGCTTTTAGGCTATTTGAAGCAAGTTTATATTCTGTGAGTTTCAGCCAAGTAGGGTTTAAAAGACCTAGAGGCCTTAGAAATGAAACCTAATGTGTTAAAAGTGCTTCTTATGGAAATAGGATAATGTGTTGATTGTGTCACATGCTTGTATAATTTTCCCATGACCTAAATGGACCATTGTATGTTTCAGCCATGAAGGAATAGATGCCCTAGAAACCCTAGAACAAGAATTAATTATGCTTATGTCACTTTACATGGAATATGATAAGTAGAAAGACAAAGTTCCCATGCTATATGTTGTTTAATGACCTAATTGAGGCTAGGGTAAGTTTCGGCCATACATGTTGTATAATATTTTGTTATGAATTTATACATGATGTTAGTTCAATTTCACATGCTTGTATGTTTGTTTTTAGCCCTAATGAACACTTGTTAAAAGTTTGACCAAGACATACCTTAAGGGCTTGAAGGACTTAGGAACTAGCTCAATATGCTTACTATGCTATTTGGAAAAAATGCTATAAATATGGTTTAAGGTTTCCATGCTTTCATGACATTTGGGACCTTGTTTATATACTGATAGGGTTCAGCCACATGAGTTTAAGGACTTGGATAACTTAGAAACCAAGTTAATCATGCTTATAATGCTTCCTATGAAATTTATGTGATGATGATTTAGGTTTCACATGCTTGGAGGTTGTTTTTACCTAAATTGAGACCTAAGGGGGGTTCGGCCATGATAGGAACCCAAGGGTTTAGGAAGCTTAGAACCCAAGTTAACTATGTTACCATGTTTCTTATGATAGTATAATCACATGATACACCCTTATGCTTAAACATGTATGCTTGTGATTGATACTTTCTATGATATGATGTGTGTTTAGAATATGCATGTTTTTATGATATATGTGGTTAGAGATATGCATGCTTTGATGATATGCTATGTGCTTAAAATATGCATTCTTTCATGATATTCTATGTGGATAGAAATATGCATAATATTATGATATGATGTATGCCTAAGTGATGCATACTTTATTAAGACATGATGTATGCCTAAGTGATGCATACTTTTTATGATATGATGTATGCCTAAGTGATGCATACTTTCTCAAGACATGATGTATGCCTAAGTGATGCATACTTTTTATGATATGATGTATGCCTAAGTGATGCATACTTTTATGACATAATGTATGCCTAAGTGATGCATACTTTTATGTTATGCTATGTGACTAAATGTTGCATTTTTATACATGCTATTTTACTTTGTAAGGGCTTGTACCAAGGGTGGACTCCTAATCAGTCTCTAAGCCTTGCTTTGTGATCTAGGCTAAGCCTTGCTTTGTGATCTAGGCTAATAAGGGATGGGCTCCTTAGTACACCCCTAGGCCTTGCTTTGTGATCTAGGCTAAGCCTTGCTTTGTGATCTAGGCTAATAAGGGATGGACTCTTCAAATACGCCCCTAGGCCATGCTTTGTGATCTTGACCTAGTTCCTAGTATGATTCAAGACTTGCTACCTTGGATATACTTAGGATGCGCGCATTATGTATGTATGTGGTACTAAGCCGGGGCCCTAAATATGTTGATATTATGTTCAAGTATATATATGTAAGAAGAAAATGGTTTTAAAAGATCATGAGACATACACATGTTTTTTGGATACATGTTTTTAAAATCATGATGCATATGATCTATGATTATGTTGTGTTGAGGCTATGATTTAAGATATGCCATGATATGATTATGTTATGTTTCATGCTATGTTTTAAGAGATGATATGCCATGATATGATTATGTTATGCTTCATGCTATATTTTAAGAGATGATATGCCATGATATAATTATGTTATGTTTCATGCTATGTTTTAAGAGATGATATGCCATGATATGATTATGTTATGTTTCATGCTATGTTTTAAGAGATAATATGCCATGATATGATTATGTTATGTTTCATGCTATGCTTTAAGAGATGATATGCCATGACTAGTTACAATGTTAGTTATGTTGCATGATAAGCTTAAAGAGTATGATATGTTATGTCATGACTAGTTGAGATCATGTTAAGTTGAGACATTATTTGATTATGTATTGATTGTTGGTTTTAGTGAGTAGGAAAGGAACTTACTGAGCCATGAGTGCTCATAGCTTACTTTCCTTGTACCACAGATAAATGAAAAAGTTGGATGAGTTAAGGGAGCAGCAGGAGGGGCAACGAAGATGTGTGTGGCGGTGGCTAGGCAACTAATTAAGAACCTGCTTTAAAACCTTTAAGAACTATGCTTTGGTTTTGTGAAATGTAATACAATATGGGTGACTTGATGTTGAGTTTTTATTTATTTTGTTATCATGTTATGAAACCATGTTAGTGTAGTTCGGTTTTAATTAAGTTAAGAAAAATAATTTTAAGTCTTCCGCTGTAATACGTACGTAGAGTATCGTAGCCCCGTCCCTTGTTGACAGCAGGGAGGGCGGGCGTTACAGGTTGGTATCAGAGCCAAGTATTTTACAAGGCTGTAACGCCCGCCCTCCCTTAGGGTCACCAGCTTCCCTTGAAGTCCAGGGCGCAAGCTCTTAACATATCTTCTAATATTTGGTTCACTCTTTCAGTTTGCCCATCAGTCTGTGGGTGGAAGGTTGTGCTAAACAACAACTTTGTGCCGAGGGCCTTCTGAACGCACTCCCAAAAGTGCGAGACAAAACGTCCGTCTCTATCAGAAATAATGGTCTTAGGGATACCATGTAATCTGACGATTTCCTTAACATATAGCTGAGCTAGTTGTTCAGTTGAATAAGTCATCTTGATCGCCAAAAAGTGTGCAGACTTCGTCAATCTGTCCACGATCACCCATATAGCATCATATCCGTTTGTCGTCTTGGGTAAACCTGAAATGAAATCCATGGAGATTTCTTCCCATTTCCATTCTGGAATTTGGACAGGTTGTAATAATCCGCCGGGTCTCTGGTGTTCAGCTTTTACCCTTTGGCACGTCAGACAAGTACTGACGTACCGAGCCACTTCACTTTTCATACCGGACCACCAAAATTTCTTTTTCAGGTCCTGGTACATCTTAGTGGAACCCGGGTGCATTGCATAAGGCGTTGTATGGGCTTCTTCCAGTATCTTCTTTCGCAACTCTGGATCCTCTGGAATACATAATCGATCCCTGAGGTATAATATTCCATCGTCTGCGATACGGAACCCGTCATTCTTTCCTTCTGCGGTCTCTTGCTTAATTCTTTGAAGGCTCGGGTCACTGGTTTGCTTCTCTAACATGTCTCTTGCGTTACAGGTTCTTAATAAGAGTTCATGAATTTCTAGCAATGTTAAACATGCAATTCTTTAAGAAAACTCTATATTCTATCATACAAACATGGTTACTTAAATTTAAAGGTCTTCCTAACCCTAAACCCTTTTCTTGGCCGAAATATATATAGGGATTTCTTTTGGTTCCAAGTAACCTTTAAGCAAGAAAACCAATAAAAGATCCTTAATAGTTCATGGAGAGAATCTTGCACTAGTTTGGTTACACAATATTTTCCCTAACCTCCTTAAAATATTTTTGGCCGAAATTCTAGGGTTAGGTACTCCTCTGATCAAGCATCATTTAGGTATAAAAACATGAAGAAAATCCTTCCTACATAGCATAGAAAAATATCAT
Source organism: Zingiber officinale (assembly GCF_018446385.1). NCBI lineage: Eukaryota > Viridiplantae > Streptophyta > Magnoliopsida > Zingiberales > Zingiberaceae > Zingiber > Zingiber officinale. Next base: position 47,867,159 of record NC_055986.1, read on the forward strand.
GAAATAAGGACTTGTTTACACCTTCCTAGATTTGAAAACCCTTTCTTTGGCCGAATTTTTCTTAAATTCTTTCCTAGGTTTTCTAATCCTTATAAAATCCGAAAATCACATAAAAAGCCTTGTACCACAGGTGAGGGGAAGCTTACATCCTTTTCACTTGTGGATCTAAGGTATGGTGAAGAAGAAGTAGCCTCTTCTTCTAGTTCCTTTCCTTTGATTCCTTTGCTAAGTCCTCCTTGTATCTTAGGCTTTCTTAGGGAAGAACTTGGCTTTGGGGCCGAAGATGGAGGAGAGGGGACTGTGGTGTTCTCGGTGAGGGAGAGGATGAATGAGAGAAAATGAGAGAAAAATAATTTTCTCTTTTCTTGCTCTCTTTTATGTTAAGGGGGAAGAGGTAGCAAAATTGATTTTTGCTTTCCTTCTCCCTTAACCCATTTTCTATTTTTTTCTTACATTTATTTTATTTTCTATTTATTCTCACCATTCATGATAAAATAAGGGGGAATGAATCCCCTTAATTCCTCTTTAAGTTTTCGGCAAAATCAAAGAGGAAGAGGGAGAGAAAGGGAGGAAGGCAAGTTGCCTTTCTCTTGCTCTTTTCTTGTTATCTTTTGGCTAGCTTTTACTCTTACCTTTATCATGTGTTTCCCTCCTTTGCTATCAATATCTTTTCTCTATCTCAATTGGTTTATACTAATTAATTCTATGAATTATAATATAAGAGGTTCAAGGTTCAATCCTTGACCTTCACTTCTTTTTATTTCATTTTATTTATATTTTTGCTTCAACTCACTTCCTATTATTTTTCTAAGGCAAATCCCACATTCATATATTTATCTTAAAAGCTTAGTGGGTATTACAGTACCTACATAGAATAGAAAGAATATCAGGAAGAACTATGTTAAAGGAGTAGGGGCTGCCGGGGGCACTGGTGCGGCTGTAGGTACAACAGGTAGTGGATTCACCGGTGGGGTGACTGGGTTGCCTTGCTGACCCATTAAGGTAGTGATCAGCTGCTGTTGCTCTGCGATCTGATGCTGGAGGTCTGCGACTACCTGTGTCAAATCTGGTGGAGTCACTGTTCCTCCGGTTCGGGCATTGCGTGTCCTAACCATGTTTATCTAAATAAGGACAAACAGACTAGTGTAAGTGGTTATCGTTTTTAGCCAATCTAACCTATTGTTTTGTTTCTATCTATTTGTTCTGGTATTATTCCTAACCTACCAATATGTAATCCTAATCTAATTTATAACTAAAAGTATAGAATAAAGTATAAGCAAGTAGAACATGAAACTAAAGCATAAACAACATAAGGAAAAATAAGGATTATAATGACAAACAATGTAACATAAGGAAATAAAGCATAAGCAATAAGTAAAGAAAATAAAGCATGGGCAATATAACAAGAAAGAAAATAAAGCATAAGTTATATAATCATGAAAATTAAGCATAAGCATATGACAAGAAAATCAAACATAAACATATAACAAGAAAATTAAACATAAGCATATAACAAGTAAATTTAGCATAAACATTCTTACTTGGAGCGGCAGGTAGGAGGCTTGATGTGTGTGTAGTGAGCTGGCAATAACCTTGGCTCTGATACCAAAAGAAAACAAGAAAGGAGCAAGAGAAAGGCAAAGAATAACCTGTCCAAATTTCAGAATGGAAATGGGAAGAAATCTCCATGGATTTCATTTCAGGTCTACCCAAGACGACAAACGGGTATGATGCTATATGGGTGATCGTGGACAGACTGACGAAGTCTGCGCACTTTTTGGCGATCAAAATGACTTATTCAACTGAACAACGAGCTCAGCTATATGTTAAGGAAATCGTCAGATTACATGGTATTCCTAAGACCATTATTTCTGATAGAGACGGACGTTTTATCTCGCACTTTTGGGAGTGCGTTCAGAAGGCCCTCGGCACGAAGTTGTTGTTTAGCACAGCCTTCCACCCACAGACTGATGGGCAGACTGAAAGAGTAAATCAAATATTGGAAGATATGTTAAGAGCTTGTGCCCTGGACTTCAAGGGGAGCTGGTGCCGATATTTATACCTGGCAGAATTTGCCTACAATAATAGCTACCAAGCTACTATTGGAATGGCACCATACGAAGCTCTATATGGGAGAAAGTGCAGATCTCCTATATGCTGGTATGAAAGTGGTGAAAAGAAGGAAATGGGGTTCCGAACGGAACTTATTGATGACACCACCCGAGCTATACAAAAGATCCGTCAACGAATAGAAACTGCTCAGAGTCGGCAGAAGAATTACGCCGATAAACGGCGTAGGCCGCTAGAATTCAACATCGGAGACTTGGTATTCCTTAAAGTATCCCCCATGAAAGGGATAATGAGGTTCGGAAAAAGGAGCAAGTTAAGCCCACGATACGTAGGACCGTATCGAATTTTAGAAAGAGTGGGCCAAGTTGCATACCGACTAGAACTACCTTCAGACATGACCGCCATTCACAACGTGTTCCATGCATCGATGCTCAAGAAATGTACTCCCAGCACAGATCAAGTGATTGAGCCTCAGTCGGTACAGGTGCAGGAAGACCTGAGTTACGAAAGTAAACCCATCCAAATTCTGGACCGAGAAATAAAGAGGTTAAGGAACAAAGAAATACCCTTAGTAAAGGTCTTGTGGCGGAATCAACGATTCGAAGAAGCCACCTGGGAACGCGAGGACGATATGAAACAAAAGTACTCGGAGCTATTTTAAAGTTCGAGGACGAACTTTTTATGAGGTACGGGGTACTGTAATACCCACTAAGCTTGTAAGATAAATATATGAATGTAGGATTTTGCCTTAGAAAAATAATAGGAAGTGAGTTGAAGCAAAAAGGAATAAAATGAAATAAAAAGAAGTGAAGGTCAAGGATTGAACCTTGAACCTCTTATATTATAATTCATAGAATTAATTAGTAGAAACCAATTGGGATAGAGAGAAGATATTGATAGCAAAGGAGGGAAACTCATGATAAAGGTAAGAGTAAAAGCTAGCCAAAAGGAAACAAGAAAGGAGCAAGAGAAAGGCAACTTGCCTTCCTCCCTTTCTCTCCTTCTTCCTCTTTGGTTTTGCCGAAAAATTTAAAGAGGAATTAAGGGGATTCATTCCCCCTTATTTCAGCATGAATGATGAGGATAAATAAATAAATAAAAATAAAAATAAAATAGAAAAAAAGGCTAAGGGAGAAGGAAAGCAAAAACCAAGTTTGCTACCTCTTCCCCCTTAACATAAAAGTGAATATGTAAAGGGAAAATTCTATTTTCTCTCATTCTTCCTCTCCCTCACCGAAACCATCAGTCCCCTCTCCTTCATCTTCGGCCCCAAATCCAAGGTTTTCTCCTAAGAAAGCCTAAGATACAAGGAGGACAAAGTAAGGGAATCAAGGGAAAGGAACTAGAAGAAGAGGCTACTTCTTCCATCACCATACCTTAGATCCACAAGCGAAAAGGATGTAAGCTTCCCCTCACCTGTGGTACAAGGATTTTATGTGATTTTAGGATTTTATGAGGATTAGAAAACCTAGGAAAGAATTTAAGAAAATTCGGCTAAAGAAAGGGTTTTCAAATCTAGGAAGGTTTAAACAAGTCTTTGTTTTATGATATGTTTTCTATGCTATGTAGGAAGGATTTTCTTCATGTTTTTACACCTAAATGATGCTTGAACAGAGGAGTACTTAACCCTAGAATTTCGGCCAAAAATATTTTAAGGAGGTTAGGGAAAATATTGTGTAACCAAACTAGTGTAAGATTTTCTCCATGAACTATGAAGGATCTTTTATTGGTTTTCTTGCTTAGAAGTTACTTGGAACCAAAAGAAATCCATTTATATATTTCATCCAAGAAAATGGCTTAGGGTTAGGAAGACCTTTAAATTTAAGTAACCATGTTTGAATGATAGGATATAGAGTTCTCTTGAAGAATTTCATGTTGAACATTGCTAGAAATCCATGAATTTTTATTGTAGATTTTCGGCCATGATAAGATGGATAGTTTAGAAAAGCTTTAAAAAAATTCTAATATGCTCAAGACCTCTGTGATAATATGATATGAAAGTTGTTTAATGCTCTCATGTTCAATTGGAGTATAGAAAATTAGTTACATGATATATGACATGTAAGATCACAAGGGTCTTAGCTTGTTTATGAACCAACTTTGTATATGATATTCTTAGTAATTTTTGCCATGAAACTTACTTAGGTTTTCCATGCTTTAGGCCACTTAAAACCTAGTTTAAAGAATGGTAGGTTTCGGCCATGAGGAAAAAAATAAAGGAAAAAGGGAAAGAAACCTAGGAAGCCTAAGACACAATTCACATGTATGTTTATTATGCTTGTCTTTATACATGCTATGAAACTTGTATGATTTCTTATGATTTTAGGCTATTTGAAGCAAGTTTATATACTGTTGAGTTTCGGCCAAGTAGGGTTTAAAAGACCTAGAGGCCTTAGAAATGAAACCAAATGTGTTAAAAGTGCTTCTTATGAAAATAGGATAATGTGTTGATTGTGTCACATGCTTGTATAATTTTTCCATGACCTAAATGGACCATTGTATGTTTCGGCCATGAAGGAATAGATGCCCTATAAACCCTAGAACAAGAATTAAATATGCTTATGTCACTTTACATGGATATGATAAGTAAAAAGACAAAGTTCCCATGTTATATGTTGTTTAATGACCTAATTGAGGCTAGGGTAAGTTTCGGCCATACATGTTGTATAATGCCTTGTTATGAATTTATACATGAGGGTAGTTCAAGTTCACATGCTTGTATGTTTGTTTTTAGCCCTAATGAACACTTGTTAAAAGTTTGACTATGACATATGTTAAGGGCTTGAAGGACTTAGGAACAAGCTCAATATGCTTACTATGTTACTTGAAAAAAATGCTATAAATATGGTTTAAGGTTTCCATGCTTTCATGACATTTGGGACCTTGTTTATATACTGATAGGGTTTGGTCACATGAGTTTAAGGACTTGGAGAACTTAGAAACCAAGTAAATCATACTTATAATGCTTCCTATGAAATTCATGTAATGATAATTTAGGTTTCACATGCTTGGAAGTTGTTTTTACCTAGATTGAGACCTAAGGGGGTTCGGCCATGATAAGAACCCAAGGGATTAGGAAGCTTAGAACCCAAGTTATTTATGTTACCATGTTTCTTATGTTAGTATAATCACATGATACACCCTTATGCTTAAACATGTATGCTTGTGATTTATACTTTCCATGATATGATATGTGCTTAGAATATGCGTGCTTTGATGATACTTTATGTGCTTAGAATATGCATGTTCTTATGATATGCTATGTGGATAGAAATATGCATGCTTTGATGATATGCTATGTGCTTAGAATATGCATGCTTTTATGATATGCTATGTGGTGAAAATATGCATGTTTTTCTTTATGACATGATGTATGCCTAAGTGATGCATACCTTTATGATATGATGTATGCCTAAGTGATGCATACTTTTATGACATGATGTATGCCTAAGTGATGCATACTTTTATGACATGATGTATGCCTAAGTGATGCATACTTTTATGACATGATGTATGCCTAAGTGATGCATGCTTTTATGATGTATGATATGTATAAGTATGACATGTACTTTACTTTATGTGGCTTGTACCAAGGGTGGGCTCCATAAGCGCCCCGGGGTCGATGGAATAAGACTCGGGCCTCGTTAGGGATGGGCTCCTAAGTGCCCCTAGGTCGATGGAGTAAGACTCGGGCCTAGTATGTTTGCCTTGTAGGGTTCAAGACTTGCTACCTTGGGCCTACATAGGTTGCGCGCAATATGTAAGTGGTACATAGCCGGGATCCCCTTTAAGTTGAGATTATGTTCAAGTATATATGTAAGAAGAAATGGTTTTAAAGATCATGAGACGTACACATGTTTTTCGGATACATGTTTTCAAAAATCATATTGCACATACTTTATAATCATGTTGTGATGATGCTATGATTTATGATATGCCATGATATGATTATGTTATGTTTCATGCTATGCTTTAAGAGATGATATGCCATGATATGATTATGTTATGTTTCATGCTATGCTTTAAGAGGTGATATGCCATGATATGATTATGTTATGTTTCATGCTATGCTTAAAGAGATTATATGCCATGATATGATTATGTTATGTGTCATGCTATGATTTAGGAGATGATATGCCATGACTAGTTATGATGTTTGTTATGCTGCACGATATGCTTAAAGAATAGGATATGTTATACCATGACTAGTTGAGATTATGTTAAGTTGACACATTCTTTGATTATATGTTGATTTTGGTTTTAGTGAGTAGGAAAGGAACTTACTGAGCCATGAGTACTCACAGCTTACTTTCCTTGTACTACAGATAAAGGGAAAAGCTGGATGAGCTAAAGGAGCAGCAGGAGAGGCAAGGAGATGTGTGTGGCGGTGGCTAGGCAATCAAATAAGAACCTGCTTTAAGAACCTTTAAGAATTACGCTTTGGTTTCATAAATTGTAGTACTAAATGGATGACTTGATATTATGTTTTTATTTATCTTGTTATTATGTTATGGAAACCATATTAGTGTAGTTCAGTTTTTATTAAACGAAGAAAATAATTTTAAGTCTTCCGCTGTAATATGTACGTAGAGTATCGTAACCCCGTCCCTTAGGGTTAGCAGGGAGGGCGGGCGTTACAGGTTAGTATCAGAGCTAGTTATTCTTTGCCTTTCTCTTGCTCCTTTTTTGTTTTCTTTTGGCTAGCTTTTACTCTTACCTTTATCATGAGTTTCCCTCCTTTGTTATCAACATCTTCTCTCTATCCCAATTGGTTTCTACTAATTAATTCTATGAAATATAATATAAGAGGTTCATGGTTCAATCCTTGACCTCCTCTTCTTTTTATTTCATTTTATTTCTTTTTGCTTCAACTCACTTCCTATTATTTTTCTAAGGAAAAATCCCACATTCATATATTTATCTTACAGGCTTAGTGGGTATTACAAAGGAGGTATATCAATATCGACCGAGACATGCCTTTAAGAAGGTAGGACAATATCGGCCGGCATATACTTCAAAGAAGTAGGTCAATATCGGTTAGGGTATGTGCCTCCAAGGAGGCAGGTGAATATCGACCAAGACATGCCTTTAAGAAAGAAGGCCAATATCGACCGGGATATACTTCCGAGTGAGTAGGACAGTATCGACCGAGACATTCCTTTAAGAAGGAAGGCCAATATCAGCAGGGATATACTTCCGAGTGAGTAGGCCAGTATCGACCGAGACATTCCTTTAAGAAGGAAGGCCAATATCGGTCGAGATACACTTCCGAGTGAGTAGGCTAATATCGACTAAGACATGCCTTTAAGAAGGAAAGCCAATATCAACCGGGTTGACTAATACCTTGAAAAGATACTTGATAAAATATAGCCCAGGGCTAGCTAGAATAATAAACATAAAGGAGCCCGGACGAGCACTGCCCCAGGAGCCTCATGAGAGGTAATAATAATTGATCAAACCTAATTAAGCTCAGCCTCGATCAATACAGGAAACATTAGTATATTAAGTTATCTATGATGTAGTAAAAACAGGAGGGACGAGTAGGAAAGGTAGAAATAATTTAAAAGAACTTGTGAAACAAAGGAGAAGTAATATTTCAAATAAAGCGGTGCAGGAAGATATTTGCAATATGTGATTGTATGACTGGTATTATATGTTTTTGTGGGAAATGTGTTTTTAGACTATTTTGCAGGTACTAGACGACAAAGAAGGTACATCTGGGGTACAAAAAAGATTCCTTAAAAGTCATTTACCGCAAGTACGCAGCTTACGTCATCTTATAACAAACTCTAACAAATCGGGGCCCACTTCATCACTACGGAGGTTATATGAAGTGGTATAAAAAGGGAAATCCTCTCCGTTGGCAATGTAAGTACACATCATTGCGCACATTCATAACCCTAATTTTTTACCACTGTTCGTCTTCTTCTTCCTTCTTCCACACCAAGAGAGATCACTAACTTGAGCGTCGGAGGGCCTAGCCAGGGATTCCCACCTCGGTCTTAGGTCACTGACAATAGTGTTGGCTGATTTCTTGTGCGCAGGAAGTCCTGGAAGCTTCGAGTTTGGTTTCTCTTTGATTGGATTTCTTTCTCGTCATCGGATCTTCGTTCAAGGGGAGCATTTGGTGGATGTTCTTTCCGATCCGCTTTGGGTTTCTTGGATCGTTGTTCTACAGGTATTATTCTTCACCAGCGGTAGGTTTTTTCTCTCAGATCTCCATCTTGTCAAGCTTCTCAGACAAGATCAAATTTAGCGCCGTCTGTGGGAACTTTACCTGAATCTAAGACTACAAGATGGAAGAGGCTGGAAAATCAAACCTACTTACCATTAGTCGTGAAGATCTGGATTTCCTCATTAATTCTCATGTCCAGAAAGCCTTGTAACAACAACAACTTCAAGCTCATACTGGAGCTACTCTGCCAACAGCTCATAATCCAGCGATTTCAACTACTGAGCATCGAAAAGGAAAGGAGCCGGAAGAGGAGGAACATGCATATTTCCCTCCAGCTGCAGTTTCTCCGACGCGACGTTCGCGAGCCTTTCTTCCTTCTCCCATGGAGCAAGGGGGTCGAAGGCTCGTGTTCCAAGAATCTTCTGGTGAAGCACCGGACAAAGAAAAGCGTAAGATTAAAATGATAACCAGTGATAGCTCACCAGAAAAAGTCATCTCCCCATTCTCTCAAAGTGTACTGGATGATCCTCTTCCTAAGCGGTATCAAAATCTTCAGATCGACGAGTACACTGGAACAACAGATCTAAAAGATCATCTATTGAAATTTGAGAACGTAGCATTATTACAATAATTCTCTGATGGGGTGAAATGTCGGATGTTTCTTACTACCCTTGGAGGAGCTGCACAACGTTGGTTCAAGAGATTGCCAGAAAAGTCCATCCGAAAATTCAAAGACTTCAAGAAAGTTTTTTTGCATCATTTTTCCAGTAACAAGAGGTATCATAAGACTCCTTGGAGTCTATTTTCAATTAAGCAAGCATCCAAAGAGTCCATCCGAGCCTACATCAAAAGGTTCAATCAGGTAGCTATCGATGTACCTAATGCTACTACTGAAATCTTAGTGAGTGCTTTCTCTCAGGGTTTAAATGATAATGATTTCTTTAAAGATCTGGTAAGAAATTCTCCTTCCAATTTTGACTCCTTAATTGAACGAGCCACTAAATTTATTAATGTTGAGGAAGCTCAAGCCGCCCGCAGAAAAGAGAGCACCACCTCTTCTCCTACTCCGATTAAGGAAAAGGCTCCTACTCCTGTCCCACCACCTAGGGGACCTTGAGTGGTTCATCCACCTCATCGCCATCCAGAATACCGCCCGCAAGCAGTGCAGCATGTGGAGATATAGCCAGAGGCACCAAGAAGATGGTGCACTTATCACAAAACTAGTAGTCATCATACTGAAGATTGTTTTGTTTTAAGAAATAAAAGAGCAAACAAGGAGCGCTACCAGAGGCAAAATTATTATCGGCAGTAGTACTCCAGGCAGCAAAGGCCGCTTAAATTGGAATATCGCCCGGTCGAACCTCGGCAAGAGACATTGCCTACCCCGGCCGGTACAAGCCAGGTGTTGGAAAAGGCTCCTTCTGAAGCCATGACAATCCGACAAGAAGAAAATAGGAGTAATGTCGTCCGGGGTAATATCAATATGATCACGGGCGGGCCCACCAATGGGGATTCTAATAGGGCCAGGAAAGCACATGCCCGAAGACTGGAAATTCATGCCATGGGATGTAGCATGGAGCGAGCAGCTGGTCCCGAGATAAGTTTGGGCCTAGAGATCTTGAAGGGGTAGAAATACTCCATGATGATGCCCTGATTATCAAAGCTGTGATAGCCAACTATGCTATTTCTTGTACCTTCATAGACACGGGCAGTTCTGTCAATATTATATTCAAGAAGGCTTTTGATCAATTACAGATTGACCCGAGTGAACTTCAACAAATGGTCACTCCCCTATATGGGTTCACAGGCAACGAAGTACAATCGTTGGGCCAAATAAAGTTAGCTATATCTCTAGGAGAGAAGCCTCTGATGAGAACAAGGAGATCTTATTTCGTGGTGGTAGAACTATAATATTTAGAATATATATATATATATATTTAAATAATAAGTAATATAATAATGAATATTATAATATAAGTTAAAATAATAATTAATATTATTTTAATATATTAAATTAAATAAATAATTATAAATAAAAAACAAAAGAAAAAATATAATTATCCGAAAACTCTATCTATCTACAAGGAGAACTTATGTCAACAAGGAAAACAATATATATATTGTTTCTTTTAATTACGATTACGATGAATTAAATATTTATTTTTGAATTAAATATTTATTTTTGTTCGCTACAAATAAAATAAGCGAATCCCGTCCTCTTATAATGTGATACTGGGTCGACCGGCCTTAAACGAGTTTAGGGCGGTCGTTTCTACTTTTTGTCAAACAATTAAATTTCCTGTTGATGATAAAGTCGGAGAAGTATGAGGTGATCAGAAGACAGCCCGAAAAAGTTATGTAGAAATAGTTCGGGCTGAAGCTAATGCTTCCCGAAAGATTCAAAGAATGGAGGTCAATGTCATTCAGGAGAAGCAGCCTGTTCTGGTTTATGAAGAGAATGAAGAAGTCCAAATTCAGACTGGACGACCTTAGGCAACTACTTATGTTGCTGCTGATCTTGAGCCTATTCTGAAAGCTTAATTGGTGCAATGCTTGAAGAAGAATAGTGATGTGTTTGCCTGGACGCCCAAAGAAGTCTCGGGCGTTTCTTCTACAGTCATGGAGGATTCTTTGCATGTCTTCCCAGATGCCCAGCCGGTCATGCAAAGAAAAAGGAATTTTAGCGCGGAACAAAACCAAATCATCAAAGAAGAAATAACTAAGCTCATGGAGGCTGGTTACATCAGGGAGGTACAATTTCCTAGCTGGTTAGCTAATGTGGTTCTAGTCTCCAAGCTAGGGAACAAATGGAGAGTATGCATTGATTTCCGGGATCTCAACAAGTCTTGCCAAAAAGATTATTATCCATTACCTAGGATCGATCAACTAGTTGACTCCACTGCTAGGTGTGAGTACATCTCTATTCTGGATGCTTATCAAGGCTATCATCAAGTCCCCCTAGCTAAAGAGGATCAAGAAAAGGTCAGTTTTATAGCTTCTGAGGGTACTTATTGTTATAATGTTATGCCCTTCGGATTGAAAAATGCAGGAGCAACTTATTAGAGACTTATGAACAAGGTCTTCCATAAGTAGATTGGAAGAAATATGGAAGTATATGTTGATGATATTTTAATTAAGTCCCTTCAAGCTGTTGATCTGTGCAGGGATGTAGAGAAGACTTGCAAGACATTGAGGCAATATGGGCTCAAGCTGAACACAAGCAAATGTTTATTTGGAGCAAAAGGGGGAAAATTCCTGGGATATATGGTGTCCGAGCGAGGAATAGAGGCCAACCCGAGCAAAGTCAAGGCACTTCAGAACATGGAGCCTCCACGCAACATGAGAGAAGCTCAAAGACTTACTGGCCGGATTACAGCCTTGTCCAGGTTCATTTCCCGGTCGACCGATCGTAGCTTCCATTTCTTTAAGATACTCCAAAAGGCAAACAAATTTCAGTGGAATGAGGAATGTGATAAGGCCTTTCAAGAATTAAAGGATTACTTATCTACTCTTCCTGTATTAGCTAAGCCTATAGTAGGAGAGACCCTCTGGGTATATTTGTCAGCTAATGAAAACGCTGTAGGCTCTGTATTAGTTAGGCAGGAGGGAAAGGAATAACAACCTGTATATTTCTCTAGCCACCTATTAAAAGGAGCTGAGTGTAGATATACTACACTAGAAAAGTTGGCTTATGCATTAGTGTTGACTACTAGGAGGTTACGTCCATATTTCTTATCACATGAAATTGTTGTATTGACCAACAATACCCTTGGACGGGTGTTGCTCAACCCAGAGGCATCAGGTCGGCTAATCAAATGGACAATTGAACTTGGTGAATATGGCATACAATATCAACCCCGCTCGGCCATCAAGGCACAAGCTCTAGTAAACTTCATTATAGAAGTTCAAGGCCCTAAGGAAGAAAATATCTGGAAAGTTTATGTGGATGGTTCCTCAACCAGGCAAGGTAGCGGAATTGGTGTTCTTCTCATATCTCCAAGGGAAGATAGACTCCAACTTTCTATCAGGTTGAATTATAGAGCCACTAACAATGAGGCAGAATATGAGGCATTGATAGCTGGATTGCAAGCCGCTCGGCACATAGGAGTAGCTCGGGTCATCATTTATTCTGACTCTCAATTAGCAGCCCAACAACTATCAGGTAATTTTGAAATTAATAATGATAGGCTCAAGTTATATGCTGAGGCATTTGATAAGTTGAAGTCCCAGTTTTAAGAAGTAAATATACAAAAAGTTTCTCGATCTGAAAATCAAGTAGCAGATGAATTAGCTAAGCAGGCCTTCGCTATAACACCATGGAATTTGGATCGGCTCGTGGAGCAAGCTTTGTTAATATCTTGTATCGAGAGACAAGCTGATGCTGAAATACACGGCGACTGGAGGGCCCAAATCATATTGTATCTACAACAGGGTATTCTTCCGAGTAATGCCGAGCAAGCAAGGATATTTAAGAAAAGAGCTGCTCAATACACTATGATAGGAGAACAATTATATAAAAGAGCTTTTTCTAGACCTCTGCTCAAGTGTATTGGCACAAAAGATGTACAATTTATTTTACAGGAGGTTCATCAAGGCTCATGTGGTAGTCATATAGGAGGAAGATCCTTGGCCCGCAAAATCTTACTAGCAGGATATTTCTGGCCTACGCTACACGAGGATGCCAACAAGTTGGTAAGAACTTATATTTCTTGTCAGAAACATCAAAATATCTTACATCATCCTACACAGTTATTGAGGACCTCTATAGTCTCATGTCCCTTCGATTAATGGGGTATGGACCTAGTTGTCCCGTTTCCTATGGCAGCTGCACAAAAAGGTTTTTATGGGTAGCAGTGGATTATTTTTCTAAATGGGTAGAAGCAGAACCGCTTGCCTGGATTATCGAAGATGCAGTTATTAAATTTCTATGGAAAAATATCATATGCAGATTTGGCATTCCTCGTAAATTAGTCTCTGATAATGGAAGGCAATTTGAAGGGGATAAAATCTTAGACTGGTGCAAAAGTTATGGTATTATTCAGGCCTTCACCTCTGTAGCTTATCCGCAAAGTAATGGTCAAGCGGAAGTAACCAATAGTGAAATTATAAGGGGTTTAAAAACCAAACTGGATCATGTCAGAGGTAGCTGGGTAGATGAATTGCCCAACGTTCTTTGGGCATACCATACTACACCTCGAGATGCTACAGGAATCACTCCCTTTCAATTAGTTTATGGAGGAGAAGCAATAATTCCCATTGAGGTGGGAGTAGAATCTGATAGAAGACAATTATATGATGAAGACAATGAGGGTCGACGACTCATGGAGCTAGACTTGATAGAGGAAATTAGAGATAAAGCTGCTACTCGTCTCGCATCATATCGACAACGAATGAGGCAAAATTATAACAAAAGAGTTATCCCTAGATTTTTCCAAGTAGGAGATCTAGTATGGAAGCGTGTCAAACCTGTCGGGGATATCAATAAGTTGGCACCACAATGGGGAGGACCTTACAAAGTGGTGGAAAAGCTCGCATGAGGTTCATATTATCTCTAGGATACTGAAGGAAGAATTCTTGAACGTCCTTGGAGTGCAAATCATTTACAACCTTACCGAACCTGACAAGATCATATCACTCAAAAATACATCTGAAGGAACAAATCGTAATTATTTGAAGTAAGTTCCCAGCAAACTGAGGACAAGTATGCTTACAGTTTATGTACTCTACTTCTTTCAATAAATAAAATGCAAGACCAACACCACCAAAGAAATAAATATGGTTCACACAGATTGAGAAGTATCTGCAAAACTTTTATAAATCTGAACGATCGATAGTGGGGAATACTAAAGACTTATTCAACTACCCTAAGAAAAACCTAGAAGTTTTAAAACCATTACAAGGTCAGTGCAAACATTATAATTTTACATAAGAACATAGTCGATCGGGAAATCTCATGTAGTAACTCGGACGAGTCTTCATGGGAGGAACCAGAAACTTTAAACTATCACAGAACCTAGTCGATCAGGAAATCTTATGAAGTAACTCGGACGGGTCTTCATGGGAGGAACCAGAGACTTTAAACTATCACAGAACCTAGTTGATCGGGAAATCTCATGAAGTAACTCGGACGGGTCTTCATGGGAGGAACCAGAGACTTTAAACTATCACAGAACCTAGTCAATCGGGAAATCTCATGAAGTAACTCGGACGGGTCTTAATGGGAGGAACCGGAGACTTTAAAATATCACAGAACATAGTCGATCGGGAAATCTCATGAAGTAACTCAGACGGGTCTTCATGGGAGGAACCGGAGACTTTAAACTATCACAAAACCTAGTCGATCGGGAAATCTCATGAAGTAACTTGGACGGGTCTTCATGGGAGGAACCGGAGACTTTAAATTATCACAGAACATAGTCGATCGGGAAATCTCATGAAGTAACTCGGACGGATCTTCATGAGAGGAACCAGAGACTTTAAACTATCACAGAACATAGTCGACCGAGAAATCTCATGAAGTAACTCGGACGGGTCTTCATGGGAGGATCAGAGACTTTAAACTATCACAGAACCTAGTCGATCAAGAAATCTCATGAAGTAACTCGGACGGGTCTTCATGGTAGGAACCGGAGACTTTAAACTATCACAGAACCTAGTCGATCGGGAAATCTCATGAAGTAACTCGGACATGTCTTCATGGGAGGAACCGGAGACTTTAAACTATCACAGAACATAGTCGATCGGGAAATCTCATGAAGTAACTCGGACGGGTCTTCATGGGAGGAATCGGAGATTTTAAACTATCACAGAACATAGTCGATCGGGAAATCTCATAAAGTAACTCGGACGGGTCTTCATGGGAGGAACCGGAGACTTTAAACTATCACAGAACCTAGTCGATTGAGAAATCTCATGAAGTAACTCGGACGGGTCTTCATCGGAGGCTTTAAACTATCACAAAGCCTAATCGACTAGGATTATAATGGCATGGTAAATGCAAAGTTATATGGATTTATTCACAAAAATCGGCTGACATTTTATACTAAATCAGAAGTTAGCGTTCAAGGAGGAATCTATGCATATGTCACATTTTCTATCTGGAGGCCCATTCACATGGAAACCTTTATTTAAAATCGCCCGGGGTATTATACTCAGCTCGGAACTCAGGAGTTTTATACAGGTCCTTATATAAAACCGCTTAGGATTATTCATTCTTTTGAAATATGAAGCATACTAGCCACATTTTATTCGAGTGAAGCATAGAAAGATTGCGGAAAATTCTACTGCTTAAAGCCATGTGGTTGTGAAAGATATTATCGGCAAAGGAGTTTACTAAAATAGGGTTTAACTTCAAAGAGTAAGCAAGGAATTCTTGATCAAAACTTATACACAATACTCGGGAGCATTTCAAAGGATGCATTCTCAAAATAACACAAAAGAGAAATGAGTAAGTATCAAAACTTTCCCATATATCATGATCACTTAATTACAAAATATTTTATTACAGTTCATTTCATTACCAGTTTTTCCATTACAAGTTTTTTCATTGCCAATCTTTTTGGATGCATAGACATGATTAATTAAAAGAACTTGTTAAATCTGCGGGTAGTTCTTTGTTAAGTCTGCGACGGCTTATGAAGGAAGAGGGGGGTTCCTTGGGTAGATAACCGCCCTCTCTCAATTATTGGAGGATTCCCGACACTGAATGATTTAGAGCACCCACCATTCTACGGACAAATTCTTTGGCAAACGCCGGAGACTTTAGATAAGCCAGGCGCCACTCCTCCCATCGGTTCTTCTCTTGCTCCTTATAACTCTGAAAATTAGCTTGCAGTTTAGTGTTTTGATCTTTTAAAGCATCCTTCTCTAATTTGAGTTGTTCCAATTCCTTTTGGAGTAGTGACAACTCAACATCTTGAGCCTTTCTTTGCTCTTGTTCCTGTAGGATAGCGAAATCATGAGAGGCTAGGTCTTGAGCTTGTTCAGAAAGACAGACATTATGAAGCTTCTCTACTTTCTCTAAAATAAGACTTTTATGAGAAGCGTCTAAGAGAGCTTTCTCCTTTAAAGCAATTTCCAGTCGAAGACCAGAGTGTAATCGATCCACCTATAGCTCCAAAGTTCTCCTTGCAAGCTCTTTGTCTTTCAATAATTGTTGTGATTCCTGTAATTCCTGTCTCAATACCCCTAATTGTTGATCTTGCAAGGCCACTTTCTCTTGCAACTGAGCCAGGTCATTATTAGAAGGAGGTAAAGTAGCCTTCAATGTCTCTAGTTGAGCCTTTAACTTAGTGTTCTCCTGGTCCCGAGCCATAAGTAGCTGATCTATGTGAAGACTTGAGGCAAGGAACTGAATAAAATAATGATACAGTTATAGATAGTGAGAAGAAGTAAATAGTATGTGACTAAGAATACTTACAGCGGCTGCCTGACGACTGTGATTGTCTGCCCAATCGGAAATATTGATGCCCCTCAATTGCTCTTGGCTATGTAGCCAAGATTCAGCCAACAATCCTTGTAACTGAAGAGAACCGTAGCTAGGGGGATTAGAAGTTGCCCCATTTAAGAAGGTAGACCCAAAGCTTGTCTGAATAAAGGTGACGAGATTGAAGGAGAAGGAGGTAGGGATGAAGAAGACGCAATAGAAGGGAAAGAAGTAGTGGAAACAAGAGCCGCAGAAGAAGAACTAGATGGGATGGAAGGTGGCAATGCAAGGGATACTGACTCAGTTGTGGAAACATGAATCGCCGAGGGCCCGGCACTAGGAGAAGATCTCCGGCAAGGTGTTCGTTTTGCCCGTGGCCCACGAGCCAAAGGGGGCAAGGCCAATGCAAGAGGTGGAGAAGACATAGAAGGGACAATGGCCATCTCAGAAGTAGAGGCAGAAGCAGAAGGAGCTGAAATAATCGCACAAGAAGAGGGGATAGAGACCTCGATTTTAGTTGAATTTAAGGAGGTGTTCAAAGAAGTTATTTCATCATCCTTCAGCTGTAAGGCTTTAAGCTTTTCAGCCAACTCCGATTCATAATCTGCCTTTAATTTGCCAATCTTGGAAGTTAATTCTTGGTTAAGATCCGTGGCTGATTTGAACTGTGTCTAAAGACTTTCAATTTGGGCTTCAAGTTGTTTCTGGGAAGTGACAGAAAATGGGGCAGAAGATAACTCAGTAACTTGCCGTTTCAGCTTGTCGTTCTCAAGTCTCAGCTTTTTGTTCTCATTATATAAATTATGCATCAGCCGAGACAAGCCCATATTTTCTATCCATCGCTAGAAATATGATAAAGGGTTATAACATAATCACTGGGAAATGAAAGGTAAATGTTAACAAACATACCTGATTCTCGTTATGAGAAAAATGATCAATTGTTTCTGGGGTGGTAAGTTCTTCAAAAATAGGACGAACGTTATCCCAAGCATTAGCAAAAGAACCTCCTAGCAATATGGGGAGGACGGGAATGGTGGAAGAACCCGCGAAAAAGGAGGAAGTAGGAATAGAAGGAGGAGCAAAAACTAAATAAGAAGAAGGTGAGGAAGGTAAGGATCCGAGTTCGGAAATAGACAATGGAAAGGTAAAAGAAACATCACCAGGAGCGCTAGTGCTGGAAGTGGGTGAGGCAGAGAAAGTGAGAGAAGGATAGAGCTCAGCCAAAGTAGGTTCATGGGAAGGAAGGTCGGCAGGAACAAAACCTTCCGAGATAAGTTCGTCAGCTGGAAGGATAAGTCTCCTTTTGGGAGGAGGAGCCCGGGTGAGTTTGCGCCCAGGGCGTTTGCCGATAGCAACTTCAGCTATTGATTTACCAGAACTCCCAGGAGATGTAAGTTCAATAACCGGGAGAGGGGTGGCTGATGAGGTAGCAGTAGCCACTGGAGAAGCCACAACGGACAAAGAAGCAACAGGGATTTCTGCGGGAAGACCTTCAGGAGCCTCAAGAACTCCCGAAGAGCTGGGTACCTCAGCTAAAGGAGTCGGTTCTTCGATTGAAGGTGGCGGAGTAATAGTAGCCAGAAGCTCTTTTTCTTTGGCATGAATTACGTCCTCCGCCAGACGCAGTTCTTCATCGATCAAAGCATCATAAAAGCTCTCCACTACATAGAAAAGAAAAATAGTTTAGTTAGTTAAAATCAACAAGAAAGAAACAGGGTTTTACCTAAAGAGCCTTGTGTATCAGGTTTGACGGGGCTTAGGCCGAACAAGTATAGAAGATCGACTCTCAGCCACTTGGGAATAGAAAGTCGAAGATTTAACAACTTTTCACAATAAATAGGAAAAGAAGGATGGAGATGGAACTCTCTGACATTGGGCAAAGAGGGTAAGGAGCATTTCCAAGCATAAGACCAAGGAATGGGTCCGGGAAACTTTATGAAGAAGAAGCGGGATTTCCAAGCTTTAAGAGACGAGGGCATATCCTCAAAAAGAACCATTTTAGTTCGTGACTGGAACAAGAAAACTCCAGGTTCCGAACATTTGGGGTAAGAAAATATGAAGAAATTTTGAGGAGTAGGAGGAATATCTAGTAAACGAAACATGATGTAAGCACCACATAGATAACGAAATGCGTTAGGGGCAAGCTGTTGCAAAGGAATATCAAAATACTGGCTTATTTCGATCAAGAAAGGAGGAATGGGAAACCTTAAACCTCCTATCAACTGATCCATGAAAAAAGTCACGCAATTAGCAGGGGGACGATGAGGACGATCATTTGGTTTCGGGATTAAGATGATATACTCCAGGGGAATTTCATATTGATGACGGATAGTGAGCCTAGCACTTTTATCAAAGGAAGAAGACATTTGAACATACCAAGGAGCAATTGCTTCCTCAGCCATAGACAAGAGTAGAGGCTAGCAGAACAACAAATTACTTACTGAAAGCAAGAAAGGAGATCGCCGAGAAATGGTGAGCACGAGGTTTGGTCGAAAACTGCAGCAAGAAAAGAACGCTAAGGTATGAAAAGCAAGGACAAAGTTGAGAAGAAGACAAAGGGTTTAGGGTTCAAAAAACACATAGCCGTCATCAGATCAAAACATTTTTATCTCAGTAGACGCTGAGGATTACAGAAAAAAGGGCAAAGGCTTACATGACGTGGCAGAGAGAGAAAGTATGTGTCACATAACCATAAAAGAAACATTTGTAGTAGATACGATAGACCGGATCACGCTGGGGTTGGTAGCACCTTGTTGTACGCTTCCAACATTCTCTTACCAAAGGAAGGGCCAATCACAAACCAGGAAGTTTTGAAAGGAAACGTAGTTTACTAGGCATAATAAAGGGAGAGGGACTGAATTTGACTAAGCCCAGGCTAAAGACAAGAAAATTTAAGGAGAGTTATTTAGGCGTATAACATGTTTTAAATTAATATCATTATAAAGTGTAAACTAGCCGAGTCCGCCGCACGGATGAGCGCTGAAGAAGTCATCGCTGATCCTCTTACAGGCGCCTCCATACCCCTTGGAGGAGCCTTTAAGCCTGTTCGAGGTACCTCAAGCTTCCATGAGGGCGCCTCCAGCCTTGCTGCGTGCACATCTTCTCCATTGCACCCGAGGCGCCTCGAAGCTCCATGAGGGTGCCTCGGGTATTGTTCATCTGAGGCATAATGTACTCTTTTGTCCCTGCAAAATATATTAGTCCATATAACAACCATATATCCTGTAAAACAAAGTTAGCACATAATAAACATGATAATAAAATATTTTGACAGTCTCTGGATTGTTTGGTTCTAACTTCGGATTTTTGATCGAAAATACTAGGTCGAACCGACGCCTACTGTTCCCTCTTCCGGAGAACGTGTCCTCACCTACTTCACTCAGGAGAGCATACCTGATGCCAGTCTGGTCCTCCAGACCGACTAGACTTTCCGCCTAGGGTTACCGCCCCCTACGACCTAGGAATACCACCCCCTAGTGTTTTCTGCCACCTAGGGTTACCACCCCCTAGGACCTAAGGTTGCCCCCCTTAGGATTTTCCATAACGTAGGGTTACCACCCCCTAAGACCTAAGGTTTCCTCCCCTTATGGTTTTCCTCCACCTAGGGTTACCACCCCCTAGGGTTTTCCATCTACCTAACCATTGTTAGGACTTTCCTGAAAAGCCTCATTCACACATGTTAGATAACAATTAACCTTAACTTTGAATGCCTTTGCCATTATAAAAACTTGAGTTCAATAGTCAGATGCTTCCCGCACCAACAAGGGGTGCTAGAGGAATCAGGCTCAGTGGCTCTTCTCTTAATCCTACCAACATAAATTGTCACGTTCCTAGGTAGTCCCTGCCAGAGAAAATTTTGGTAGCATCTTCCCTGTATGAGTGACAATCTGAAATTTCCTACAATGCCCTCAGGGCCACATATTCATCGGCCAACACGGTCGGAACAATAACAGTATAAATATAACAAACATCCACGCAATTTATAATGAAAACTACACATAAGCACAGATAAAAAAAACATCGCAAAAACTCCTACTCAACTACACCCATAAAGCACAAAATCGATATCCTACTCAACTACACTCATAAAGCACAAAATCGATATCATCCAAATATAAATCCATCGATAACAAAACATACAAGATCCAAATGTCAAGCTATAAGTCTGAAAAGCAAAGTCTAACACAATAAGTAAAACTCAAACTGTGCGAACTCGTCGCGACGCGCAATGGTGGGGGACTAGCAATTGGAACTCCTCCGGACAGCCTCAACTTGAAAAGAATAATAACGGGGTGTGAGTCCAACACTCAGCGAATACCTAGTTGACATGCATAGTAAACTATAACAAATAGCCATAACTATGCGTACAGTCTCCTGATATAACATATAGAAAATGCATAATCGAAAGATAAGGAGTAACTGTACTAACCCGAACCTGGGTATAAGGGTATCAAGGCCGTCAAACCCAAAGTATCATAAAACCTATATGCATGTCAAACAATGCATCCATCCAATATGCAACATATAAAGTGAAACAACCACAAGCAATAAATGCAAATAATGCATATGATGCCAATAACATGTCCTAGACACCCCTACTGCCAGTCAGCCATCTCACACACGATGGTGAGATCGAGTGGGTAGGGTTGTGACAACCGTGCACTCTGTCGTCACTGCTCCTGATGAGTGACCGAGTGGACGGGATGCTGTCGGAGTACACCTATCCTCCTACCTCAAACATAGTGAGGGAGCGCAATGCTCTCATCTCCCGGTACGCGATGACGGGGAGGGATCCCTGCCGGCTACCACGCTGCGTCACACTACCCATGAGCGGACCAACGGAGCCAAACAGAGCAACCTGCTACACACACCCAGCCTGAATAAAAACCACTAACCCATGAGTGGTTGTGTGTGCAGATCCATGTAACTGGCGATGCGCTCAACAATAATGGAGCTGTCAACCGCTCAGCATGCAATCATGCAAGATGGTGCATGTCACTAAGCCAGGAAATATCCCAATCCTATCCCTCTCCAACAATGTGTACCAAAATATGAGGATCAAATAGTATGATTTGGGTACACATGTCAAGTAGGGTATCTAACCAGTCCAGTATATCATAGAGCATGGCATGTCACTACCTCTATAACATAAAAGTAATAAACAGATAATAAACAATACATGCTCGGAAGTAAATAGTGACATGCCAATGCAGATATAATCATAATTATTACTACTTGTTAAGATCTACTAAACATATAAACAAGACGTATCAAAATAGATAGGTCAAGGTACCCGCCTCCAATAGAAGGTCCAATCTAGTCAAATCCAAAGTCGAAACGTCCGTCTCGAATCAGAGTCCTGCGCCAAACAATATACAAATATTTTATTTATCTAAATTCATAAGAACAGCTAAATAAAATTCCTAGGACTAATTTAGGGTAAAACCCTACACACATAAAATCAATTGGTCAACTAGGGTTAGTTTCCTTAACCCTAGTCAACCCACTATACAATTTGATTTAAGACTAAACTTAAATCAACTTGAACTCTCCCAATATAAACCTAATCAATCTACACAAGTATCAATTATCTAACTACAACACGTAGCCAAATTTTCTACAACATACCTCAAACCCACAGCCCTATTGATTGCTGGAACAGGGGTGCTTCTAGTTGGAATTTCTACCTGAACCAAGAAACACCACTAGAACCAAGATCACCTTTAACAGATCCTCACTGGATGGGATCAAGAGAAGAGATCAAGTAGTGAATCACAAATCAAGCAATATACCTAGAGCCTACCTTACTCCAAGACCTCCACAGCTTCAAGAAAGGAGAAAGCAGTGATCGGCAACAGGAAGAATCCACAGAATAGAACCTCACTCTTCTTCTCCATTCCCGTGACCTTCCAGATCCGGCTAGGGCAAAGATGTGTCGTCGCGATGACTGATCGGAGCCGAGGAAATGGAACCAGGGCACAACGTGGCTAGAGGCGCTTGGCGTCGCTGGCGGCAGTGGTGTCGCTAGGGTAAATTCGTCGTGAGGGCAGAGGGTGAGGGAGAGGGATCGGAAGGAGGAAAGAACTCGAAGCTTCCTTTGGCTAGCCGTTTTGTAGGCGAGGGGAGGAGCGGATTCGACGCAGCGGCGGCGGCGGTTTGGGAAAGAAAGGAAATGGCAGCGGAGAAGGGGCGCGGGTCGGGGGAAGAAACAACGAAAATGAGGAAAAGAAATGGAAATAGAAAAATAAAAATAATAATTAGAAAACAAAACTTTTCCTCGGTAAAATGGGGTAGCCAAAAGAAGCTTTCCCGGGGTCCAGTTTTTATCCCCGCAACCTAAGCCATACGAGCTCTAAAAAAATTTCCGAAAAAATTCTAAAAATTCTAGAAAATTTCCTTATTATTATTCGCCCATTTTCGATATTTTACATTCTCCCCCACTAACAAAAATTTGGTCCCCAAATTTCGTTATCTACCATCAGCAAACACTAACAATAGGTAAAAGAGTATAAATGCCGAACGGTAAATTAAATCACATACCTCAAGGGAAAAGATGGGGGTATCGAGCTCAGATCGTATCCTCGAGCTCCCAGGTAGCCTCCTCGTCAAAATGATGCTGCCATCGGACTTTCACCAGTCGGATAGTCTTGTTCCGCAGCTGACGCTCCTTCTGATCCAGAATCCGTATTGGAACCTCCTCGTAGGTGGCGTCAGGTTGAAGGGGAACAGGGATATCTGTCAGCACATGTGTCGGGTCGGGTACATATCTCCTCAGTAAATATACGTGGAATACGTCGTGGACGCCTGCCAGGGACGGTGGTAGTGTCAGACGATAGGCTACTGCTCCAATCCTCTCCAGGATCTGGAAAGGGCCAATGTATCGCGGAGCTAGCTTACCTCTGAGGCGAAATCTCATCACCCCTTTTGTGAGTGAAACTCGCAGAAATACATAGTCGCCAGTAGAGAACTCCAGGGGTCTGCGTCTCCGATCAGCATAACTCTTCTGGTGGTCCTGTGCCTCTGACATCCTCCGTCTGATAGTACGGACCAACTCTGCCTCCTGCTGAGCTCTATGAGGTCCCAACAGCTGGGCCTCCCCAACCTCATCCCAGAGGGTGGGTGTCTGACAAGGCCTACCATACAACACTTCAAACGGTGCCATCTGGATAGCTGAATGAAAGCTGTTGTTGTAGGCGAACTCTACCAATGGCAAATGGTCCTCCCAACTGCCTCCGAAATCCAATACACAAGACCTCAACAAATCCTCTAGAGTCTGAATGGTCCGCTCTGACTGTCCATCTGTCTGTGGATGGAAAGCTGTACTGAAACGGAGCTGAGTGCCCAAAGCCTGCTGCAGACTTTGTCAGAATCGAGATGTGAGCCGGGTGTCTCTATCCGAAATAATAGTCAAAGGGACACCAAGTAATCTGATGATCTCCCGGCAATACAGATCTGCCAATCAATCCAGGGAATCAGTCTTCCGGATCGCTAAGAAGTGGGCGGATTTGGTTAATCGATCAACAACTACCCAAATCGCGTCATGGCCTCGTCGTGTCCTAGGCAAACCCACCACAAAGTCCATGGTAATATGTTCCCATTTCCACTCAGGAATAGGAATCCGCTGAAGCAATCCGGCAGGTCTCTGTGCTCAGCCTTCACCTGCTGACAAACAAGACATCTAGCTACAAATTCCGCGATGTCTTTCTTCATACCGTTCCACCAATAAGAACACCTCAAATCTCGATATATGCGGGTCCCACCTGGATGGATCGTAAATCGAGAACAATGAGCCTCCTGAAGTAGCTCCTGTAAGACCGGGTGAGACTGAGGTACGCATAATCTGCCTCGGAAGTATATAATACCCTCCTCATCTCGTGTGAACTCGGTTTGCTGCCCGGAAGCTATCTGGCTGCCAATAAACTGCAAATGATGATCACCGACCTGGGCCTCTCAGATCCTCGTCTTGATCGACAACTGAGCAACCATGGTAACCAGAATACCCTGCTCTGTCTGTCCCTGCTCCTAAAGGCCCAACTCGGAGAAACCCTGAACCAAGTCTGTGACTGAAACTCGGTGGCAAGACAAAGTCCCTATAGACTTCCTGCTGAGTGCATCGGCAACCACATTAGCTTTCCCCGGATGGTAGCTAATGGTACAATCATAATCCTTCAGGAACCCCATCCATCTCCTCTGTCGGAGATTAAGTTCCTTCTAAGTGAAAATATATTTGAGACTCTTATGATATGTAAGAATCTCAAAGGTAATGTCGTACAGATGATGTCGCCAAATCTTCAAAGCAAAGATGATGGCGGCTAATTCCAAATCATGTACTGGGTAGTTCTTCTCATGCTCCTTCAACTGTCGAGAAGCATAGGAGACTACCCTGCCGTGCTGCATCAAAACAGCGCCCAAACCCTGAAGAGACGTGTAACGACCACCCTTCTTACTACTACTCTCTAAGGATGATCGTTACTTAACTACTACTCTACTCACTAGTGTCACTTATGCTATTATTAGCGACACTTAGATTTATCACGGCCCTAGAGGAATTCCTACCGAAAATTTTTGGCAAAGTCTCCCTTGTACCAGTGACCAAATCAGCAATACAAACAAATAATAAACTATCAGCCACATGCGGCTGGTATATATACTTCACAATAACTAAAAGGAAACTATTCTAGCAATAGTAAACAGATAGAACTCTAACGATCAGGCATAACAAGCTACAAGTGCGGAATAGACTCAATTACAATCTCAACTTCATCATAGCATTAAGGAGAAAATAAAAGGAAACTCTAAACAGGTAAGTTTTGACAACTCCTTAGCAAACTCTTGATCTCTCCATAGTCCAGCCATCACACACCTTCATCACCACCACCTTGTCGCCTTCCTTTCATACTTTAGCTTTTCCTTTATCTGCAGTAGGAGGAAAAAGAAATCTATAAGCGAAACGCTTAGTAAGTACTAATCTATCTCACAAAAACTCGAAGTGCATAGAAATAATGCAACAATACTAAAACTGAAATGCTAAAAGAAAAGCTGCATGTACTCATCTAATAGCAAAGTACTCATGGTGTACAGAAATAAAACTGAACACTGGAAATAATACTAATGGAAACTGCTCATGTGTATCTAGTAGTAAAGGACTAAAAATAGGAATCAATACTGCTCATGTTAAACTGATAGCAAAGAAAAACTAAGGAATCTACTCATGTAATTCTAATAGCTAATCATGCTGCTCATCTAATAGGTAAACATGAAAAACTACTCATCTACTAGATAAACATGGTAGAATAAAGAACTAAACTTACTGATTTTTAGAACTATATGAAACTTATTTCATTTGTTCTAAACTTAATCTTTAATACTTTATGATTATGTAAAACTCGTTTTACTTGTTCAAAAACTTATACTTATAATACTTCAAAATAATAATCAACCTCTTCTTGGGCCCAGACTTAGTACCATCTTATGCGCGTTCCCTAATAGGTTGGGGTAGCGAGCCACCAATCCTAAAAGAGCAGACCTTGGTCTACTAGGGCCAAGACCTTGGAATTGGACACATGGATTTGTTTAACGACAACCTTGTAAAGTTGGGTACTAGCCTCTTCTTAAAAGTAAAATACTTATAATCTTAATTACTTCTTCTTTAAATGCCTTGGCATTTTAATAGACACCTTGTGTGCCAAAATTCCTAAAGTCTTAACTTTGGAATTTACTTAAGGCCTTGGCCTTTCTCTTTCTTTTCTTTTTCTTTCTTTTACTTGTTAATACTTCTAAAAGTATTTAATAGGATTCTTATTTTTCCACTAGAATACATGGTTGTTCATGCTTGTTAAAATAGCAAATGAAAACTAAAAAAAATCTACATATATGACTAATAAAAATCTGCACATATGACTAATAAAAATCTGCATTTAAGCTATAAGAAATCTGCATGTCATACTAAACTGAAGTGCCTAAAAATAACATGGTGCAACACTTAAAACCTCATGATCAAGAAAACCAAGAAGCTAACACTACATACTTAAATAAAAGTTGTTCTTGCCTTTTTGAGTAGCAAGGAAAATGCTAACTGCATGCTTAAATAACAAAGGTTATTCATGTTCAGAAACATGGAAATCCAAGGCTAAGATACTAAACTTAAAACTAATCATGTGCATGGAATTAGCAAAGATGAACTAAGCTACAATAAAAAATTCTGCATACAAAGAGATCCAACTACACTAAAATTCTGCACATGATATTCTAATAGCAAGAAAACTAAATTTCCAATGCTACTAAACAAGACTAATCATGTTTATTAAATAGCAAGAAAGCTAACACCATGTTCCTGGATCTAAGGCTGTTCGTGCCCACTACTTAGCACAAAAGAAGGGTGTAACAGGAATGCTGATTATAGGGCCGTTCTTGCCCAATGCAAAGCACAAAAAGGCCTATACAAACTTATTCACAGCTTAAGTTATTATAGAGTAAAGGAAACCTTTTAGCATGCTTTAAACCAAACTGAAACCAAGCAATTATACTTATCCAACAAACACTCCTAGCTGTTCATTTCTGTTTACTTGGCCACAAAGGATTTAAAACTGCCTATCTAAAGGAGTGAACCGGAGCTGTACCAATTCTAATACATAGTAAACCTTAGAGGCTGTTCTTATTCCAAAATCTGTAAATTCCAGCAGATTTCAAAATCTGAAGACTCCAAATTCCAAATTTCTAACTACAAAATTCTAAGCAACCAACCACATGCTAATCAAGCAAACTAACCCTATTTCCCTTCTTTGAAATACACGGCAGCAACATCAAAAACCCCCAATCTCATAGCATGCTTCGGATTCAAGAAACTCAAGAAACAAGGAAACGAAACCAAAAGATCGGAGCAACTCCTACCACAGGTGAGTAGTACTTACAATTCTTTCTTGGACTTACAACCGAAGGGGAAAAACTCTAGGGCTTCGGTTAGCTCGGATCTTTAACCTACCTTGCGCCCACAGACCCTCCTCGACGAGGGAAGCACGGATCCCCAAGGTTCGCCGGAGAGAAACCTTCACCGGCCGTCGAAGTGAGGAAACTAGGGCTTAGGTTCCTTCATTCGGCAGAAATCGCGCACGCACGAAGAGGAAGAAGAGAATTAGGGTTCGGGGAAAGAAATTAACCCTTTATAACCTAGGTTTTATTTTTAATCCTTACTATAACTTAAATACATCTCGCTTCATACTTGATTAACAAAACACGCGTAGCCTAGTTGGTTGGCTGTGTTCGGTTAAGTCCGGTTCGGCCGGAGGTCTTGGGTTCGAGTCTCAACTTCAACATTTTTTTGGTCAAAACTTCTTTCTTTTCGTAAACTTACTAAACGACCTCCAAAAATTACGTAAAAATACTCTAAAAATTCCTAAAAATCTCTAGAATATTTTAAAAGTATTTCTAATGTTTTTGAAGACATTTAGAACTCAAAATAGGAAAAATTGGGTCGTTACAAGACGCGTCGGTGTAGAGCACGAATCCATCCTCTCCAGAAGGTAAAACAAAAATCAGAGCCGATACTAATCTCCGCTTCAGCTCCTGGAAGCTGGTCTCTCAATCCTCTGTCCACGTGAACTTCATGCCTTTCCTGGTCAGGCGTGTCAAAGGCATAGCAATCCGGGAGAAACCCTCGACGAATCGTCTGTAATATCCTGCTAGTCCTAGAAAACTGCGGATCTTCTGTACTGATTTCGGCTGCTCCCAACTGGTGACAGCCTCGATCTTCTAAGGGTCTACTGAAATACCTATGCTAGAGACCACATGTCCCAGAAAACTGACTGAGGATAGCCAGAATGCACACTTGCTGAACTTCGCGTACAGCTGATGTTGTCGAAGAGTCTCCAAAACTATGCGAAGATGTGGTACATGTTCCTCCTCGGAATGCGAGTAGACCAATATGTCATCGATGAAAATGATAACAAACTGATCAAGATACTCTAGAAAGACGCGGTTTATCAGATCCATAAATACCGCTGGCGCATTGGTAAGCCCAAATGGCATTACCAAAAACTCATAATGACCGTACCTGGTACGGAAAGTTGTCTTCTGAATATCAGATTCTCTGACTCTCAGCTGATGACACCTGGATCGCAGATCAATCTTAGAATACACTGATGTACCTCTGAGCTGATCAAACAAATCGTCGATTCTTGGTAAAGGGTACTTATTTCTGATGGTCACTGCGTTAAGCTGCCTGTAATCGATGCACAATCTCAGAGTACCATCCTTTTTCTTGACAAATAATACCGGAGAACCCCACGGAGAACCACTAGGGCGAATGAATCCCCTATCCAATAACTCGTGGAGTTGGACCTTTAGCTCGTCCAACTCTTTCAGTGCCATACGATATGGAGCCTTCGATGCTGGCGCGTTCCCCGGAATCAGCTCAATAGCAAACTTTACTTGCCTTCGGGGAGGCAAGCCCGGTAGCTCATTTGGAAATACATCGAGATACTCTCGGACCACCGGAACATCTGAGAGCTGGGAACTACTATTGTCATCAGTATTAATCATAGACACAAGAAATCCCTGACAGCAGCTTCTGAGCCTGAATCACCGAAATGATCGATATGCCATCGTCCCTGATACTAGTGAAATCCCACGAGGGTTGGTTCAGAGGTCGAAAAGTGACCACCCTCGTCTGGAAATCAACAGTGGCATTATATGCAGACAACCAATCCATACCAAGGATAATGTCGAACTCGACCATTTCCAGCACTAATAAATCAACCATAAGTATCATGTTGCCAAAATCTAAAGGGCAACCTCTGACCTCCTAAGTGATGCCCAATGTATCACCGGACGGTAGGGAGTGTTGGGTTTTTCGGGCCGCGAAAACCGCTTTTTCGCGTCGCGGAAACCCCGAATCACCCTAGCCAACGGATCTCGTGCGAAGAAAAATTTGAAAACATACGAGTACGAGTTACAAAACTTCTAGATCTACATGATGAAGATCTTTACCCTTGTTGCGTGCCTTTTTGCGTATCCCGCTCGTCCTCGGTACGCCGGATCTCGAAGTTATCAATGTAGACAACTCTCTACACGTATCCACACGAACACACTAGGTGGAGGTGACCAAAAACCAAGGTGTGCTAGCACCTATGTGGTTCGGCCAAGGAAGGAGGAGAGGGAGAGCTTGAGAGGAAGAAGATGGAATAATTCCAATTGAATGAAAAATGAATCCCTTTCATTCAAAAATTTGGCCGGCCACTTCTCCATGTGTAACCCCAAATTAATTGCATTAATTGCAATTAATGTGAAGCCATTACCCCAAATTAATTGCATTAATTGCAATTAATGTGAAGCCATTAAAGAGAATGGCTTTGTAACTTCCATGAGATGGCACCCATGATGATGTGGAGTAACATCATTGGTCCACATCAATGCCAACTCACCAATGAGGTGGCATAAAGTCAAGTCAAACTTGACTTTTAATCTTCCTCTCAAGTCAAGTCAAACTTGACCAAATCTCTTCCATGGTTGATCTAATCTAACCATTTGATTCAAGCCAATTTAATATATAATGAATCTAATTCATTAAATAAAATTTATTCAATGAGTCATAATCTAAATTAGACTCAATGAATACATGAATCAACTTGAGTCCAACTCAAGTTAGCCCAATTAGGATTACTCTTAATCCAATTTGATTCATCAAATGAATCTAATCCTCTTGGTTCATCATATGAACCTAATCTCCATCTAATTATCCTTAGTGTGTGACCCTATAGGTTCTTGTAACGTTGGCAATGCCCTAAACTCATTTAGGAGCATAAGTAATGAGCGGTATCTAGCAACACATCATTACTACCCAAGTTACAAGAATGTCGAGATCCGACATCACCTTGTGACTACTAATTGTGACTCCTCACAAAATATGACAAGTGTCCTTCTATCCTAGACATCTAGATTGATCAATGTGAGGTATAGACCGTGTCATCCTCTGACCAATCTAAATCTTGAACTCCAAGTAGACTCACTAAATCAAATGAGCTCAATATCCTATATTGACTCATTTGGGCATGGCCATGTACTTCGTGGTCTCACTCTATCAAGATTACTGATGTCTCTCCCGTCATATAGGAGGGATAGATCCCATCTACATCACTCACATCCCTTTGCATAATTTGTTATATACCCAGTAATCGCCTTTATAGTCCACCCAGTTACGGGTGACGTTTGACGAAACCAAAGTACATAACTCCTTATGTAGGGATCTATGGTGACTTCAGGTCTAAGGACTAGTAGTCATACTAATAGCCACATGAGAAAGTATATGACACTCATATAACGATCCATGATACTTTCTCATGGCGGGTCATTAAGTATACATTCTCTAATGTATACCCATGTGTCAACTTGATATCTCTATATCCATGACTTGTGAGATCAAGTCATCGAGTTGACCTACATGCTAGTCTTATTGCATTAACATTGTCCCTGAATGTTAATACTCGACTAGGAATGATTAAGAGTAGTGTTCCCTATATCATCTCACTATCGGTTCAACTAACCGATTGATATAGGTGAGAACCGTCTACTCAAGGACATTATTATACTTAGTTTATTTGGCACCAATACAAGTAAGTATAATAACCAAAATCCAAATGCCTTTATTTATATAGAATATGATACAATAAGTCCAAAATACAATTATCAAATGATTGGCTCTAGGGCTCTAGCTAACAGCGAGACGGTCAATCGTTGTGGTATAAGAGTAGGTAGTCTACCTATGTCCTTCATAAAAGCGCGGGAAATAAAAGAATACGAGCTACCAGTATCTATCAGCATATCAGTGGATAATGCATAAAGTAAAACCATACCGCGGAAAATGGATCCGTCGGCCCACTGTGCATCCTCTCTGGTTACCGCATGAATATGTCCAGTCTCTGGCGGTGGAGGAGGTGGTAGTGCTGCCAAAGGCTACGGTGCCTGAGTCTGAGCCTGCCACTGTGACGGTGTCGGGTACTGAGCCAGAGATGGATAGGTAGACTGAGATTGATACTGGACCGGCGGTTGGGGCTGTGACTGGTACTGGACCAGTGGCTGTGGCTGCATCTGATACTGCCCCTGAGTCAGATACTGTGGTCCCGAAACATAACTCTGTGGTGCTATGTGGGTACTGGGGTACTCCTGTCCGAGCATGCCAAATGCAGCTACTGCTGGGGGAGCTGTCCCTTGCTGACGATGCAAAGTTTGGGCATGACCAAACACTCCGGAAGCCATATGCTGAGCCTTCAGCGAACAATCTTGGCTCAGGTGCCCGGGCAGATTGCAATAATAGCAAACTAACTGTCCCAGGGAGCAAGCGGTGGTGACGTGGTCTCTGGATCCTCATCTAGTGAAGTGGATGTCGCTGGTGGGTTGTTTCCGGTTGTGTTGAGAAGACCGGGAACGTCCTGATGAAGATCGCCCTGACTTCTGAGGCTGACTAGAAGCCCCAGAAGTACCCTGACCTGGCTGACTGCGACCACTCTACTGCCGTCCGGTCGCCTGTGCCTGCTGGATCTGTCCTGATGTCTGACCCATCTGCTTCCTTTTCCTGTCTGGAAACGCTCTCTGCTGAGCTGATTCTATCATCAGGGCTCTATCTAGTGTCTCAATGTAGGATGAACTCCCAAAACCGGCAAGCTTTACTTGCAGATGTCCATCTAGTCCCTGAATAAACTGATGCATACGGGAACTGTCCTCAGCCACTAATTCTGGACAGAATTTGGCCAACCGGTTAAACTCAGCATTATACTCTGTCACCGAATGGTTGTTCTGTCGCAGACTCAGAAAATCCTACCGACGAGCCATTTGATATGAACGTGAGAAGTAACGGCTCTCAAAAGAGTATCTGAATCTGGCCCAGGTGATGTTCTGCTCGCCAATGATGGATCGTTGCGTAACCCACCAAGTGTCGGCCTCATCTCGTAAATGGAAAGCAGCCAGCCCTGCTTTCTCCTACTCGAAGCAAGCAAAGTAGAAGAAGGTCCGCTCCATGGTCTCTATCCAGGAATGAGCCACACTTGGATCAAGCTCTCCTCGGAAGAGTGTGAAACGACTCTTCATCGATTGTGCCAATGCTGGGATCCTAGCTTGTGTCGTGACTATATCAGTGAGGGGAGTAGGGATCGACGCGAAAACTGGTGAAACCACGGGAGCTGACACTACAGGTGGTACCGCTGGATAGACCGGGGTTGGTATCCCTGGTGCTGCCGCATAAGCTGGGGCAGGTGCCGCTGGTGGCACTATAATTACGATAGGGGTAGGTATAGTGGGGGCAACCGAGGTAGGTACCTCTAAAGGAGCCATCAGCGCACCCGCATCACCTTGAGTCTGTCCCTAACCGACAAGCTCAAACCCAGTAGGGATCTCTGGAGAGTCCGCTGCCAGAGATTCCAAAGTCCTCTTACGTGGCCATCCCCACATCTCAGCATAGAAGAACGTGCACCTCGCCTCATATATGTTGAATTATAACACAAATATTACTACAAGTATCAACTATAAAATTAAACATCATACCTATTTGCTGTCTAGAGATGTTCCGTCGCTGTCCAATCCCCCTTTTATGACCTCGAAAATCCGAACGAGAAAATCATCGAAAATCCGTACAAATCCGAAACGGAATTCCTAAACATGAACATAACCAAAATCCGTAAAAATTCGAAAATACCCAGTTTGACTTGTAAACCTGGCTCTGATACCAAAAATTGTCATGGCCCTAGGTAGTCCCCGCGAGAGAAAATTTCGGCAGCATCTCCCCTGTACGAGTGACAATCTGAAATTTCCTACAATGCCCTCAGGGCCACATATTCATCGGCCAACACGGCCAGAACAATAACAGTATAAATATAACAAACATCCACACAGTTTATAATGAAGACTACAAATAATCACAGATACGAAAAACATCGCAAAAACTCCTACTCAATTACACCCATAAAGCACAAAACCGATATCCTACTCAACTACACTCATAAAGCACAAAACCGATATCATCCAAATATAAATCCATCAATAACAAAACATACAAGATCCAAATGTCAAGCTATAAGTCTGAAAAGCAAAGTCTAACACAATAAGTAAAACCCAAACTATACGAACTCGTCGCGACACGCAATGGTGGGGGACTAGCAACTGGAACTCCTCCGGACAGCCTCAACCTGAAAAGAATAATAACGGGGTGTGAGTCCAACACTCAGCGAATACCTAGTTGACATGCATAGTAAACTATAACAAGTAGCCATAGCTATGCGTATAGTCTCCTGATATAACATTTAGAAAATGCAGAACCGAAAGATAAGGAGTAACTGTACTAACCCGAACCTAGGTATAAGGGTATCAAGGCCGTCAAACCCAAAGTATCATAAAACCTATATGCATGTCAAACAATGCATCCATCCAATATGCAACATATAAAGTGCAACAACCACAAGCAATAAATGCAAATAATGCATATGATGCCAATAACATGTCCTGGACACCCCTACTGCCAGTCAGCCATCTCACACACGATGGTGAGACCGAGTGGGTAGGGCTGTGACAACCGTGCACTCTGTCGTCAATCCTCCTGATGAGTGACCGAGTGGACGGGATGTTGTCGGAGTACACCTATCCTCCTACCTCAAACATAGTGAGGGAGCACAATACTCTCATTTCCCGGTACGCGATGACGGGGAGGGATCCCTGCCAGCTACCACGCTACGTCACACTACCCATGAGCGGACCAACGGAGCCAAACAGAGCAACCTGCTGCACACACCCTGACTGAATAAAAACCACTAACCCGTGAGTGGTTGTGTGTGCAGATCCATATAACTAGCGATGCGCTCAACAATAATAGAGTTGTCAACCGCTCAGCATGCAATCATGCAAGATGGTGCATGTCACTATGCTAGGAAATAACCTATTCCTATCCCTCTCCAACATTGTGTACCAAAATATGAGGATCAAATAGTATGATCTGGGTACACATGTCAAGTAGGGTATCTAACCAGTCCAGTATATCATAGAGCATGGCATGCCACTACCTCTATAACATAAAGGTAATAAACAGATAACAAACAATACATGCTCGGAAGTAAATAGTGACATGCCAATGCAGATATAATCATAATTATTACTACTTGTTAAGATCTACTAAACATATCAACAAGACGTATCAAAATAGATAGGTCAAGGTACCCGCCTCCAATAGAAGGTATAATCCAGTCAAATCCAAAGTCGAGACGCCTGTCTCGAATTAGAGTCCTGCGGCAAACAATATACAAATATTTTATTTAGCTAAATTCATAAGAACAGCTAAATAAAATCCCTAGGACTAATTTAGGGTAAAACCCTACACACATAAAATCAATTGGTCAACTAGGGTTAGTTTCCTTAACCCTAGTCAACCCACTACACAATTTGATTTAAGACTAAACTTAAATCAACTTGAACTCTACCAATATAAACCTAATCAATCTACACAAGTATCAATTATCTAACTACAACACGTAGCCAAATTTCCTACAACATACCTCAAACCCACAGCCCTATTGATTGCTGGACAGGGGTGCTGCTAGTTGGAATTTCTGCCGGAACCAAGAAACACCACTGGAACCAAGATCACCTTTAACAAATCCTCACTGGATGGGATCAAGAGAAGAGATCAAGTAGTGAATCACAAATCAAGCAATATACCTAGAGCCTACCTTACTCCAAGACCTCCACAGCTTCAAGAAAGGAGAAAGCAGTGATCGGCAACAGGAAGAATCCACAGAATAGAACCTCACTCTTCTTCTCCAATCCCGTGACCTTCCAGATCCGGCTAGGGCAAAGATGTGTCGTCACGATGACTGATCGGAGTCGAGGAAATGGAACCAGGGCACAACGTGGCTGGAGGCTAGGGCAGAGACACTGTGCGGGTTGTGGCGCCGTTGGGGAGAAGCGGCGTCGGCTGTGGCAACCGAGGGCGACGCAAGAGGGCAAGGGAGGCAGCGACGCTAGTGCACCGGGGAGGCCGACGATACTTCCGTGCGGCGTCGACGCTATGCAGAGGCGCTTGGCGATGCTGGTGGCAGTGGCGTCGCTAGGGCAAATTCACCATGAGGGCAAAGGGTGAGGGAGAGGGATCGGAAGGAGGAAAGACCTCGAAGCTTCCTTTGGCTAGCCATTTTGTAGGCGAGGGGAGGAGCGGAATTGACGCAGCGGCGACGACGGTTTGGGAAAGAAAGGAAACGGCAACGGAGCAAGGGCACGGGTCGGGGGAAGAAACAGCAAAAATGAGGAAAAGAAACGGAAATAAAAAAAGAAAAAGAATAATAAGAAAACAAAACTTTTCCTCGGTAAAATGGGGTAGCCAAAAACAGGCTTTCCCGGGTCCAATTTTTATCCCCGCAACCTAAGCCATACGAGCTCCGAAAAAATTCCCGAAAAATTTCTAAAAATTCTAGAAAATTCCCTTATTATTATTCGCCCATTTTTGGTATTTTACATAAATAAATGATTTATTTTTACCATAATAATGACAAGTTGAGTTTAGAGTGTTACCAAAACATTTTTGGAAAACCAAAATTGGAACTAATTACCTAGGCTATGCAAGACTAGACCAAAATCAAAAATGGGGATGAAACAGCTCGGAAACAAGCTTTGGAGGTGCCTGGAGCTGAAACCTCGGGTCCCCCTTCTAAAATCATATCTATGCACCCAAAGGTGTTCCATGAGCTTGAACCATCTTTGTCAGGTTTCTGTGTGGCAACATTTCTGGGAACTTTGAGGTTGTAGAGGCGCCTTCATCCCAAACGACGACGTTTTAGGTAGGCTTTTTAGGCGGGATTTTGTGGGCTTCCTGGACTAGTGTACGGGCGCCTAAATTTTAAAAAATTTGAAACTTCAAAATGGTTTCGGCACCTGGATCTATTCCAGGTGCTTATATCGATAATCTTTTTATTTCAAAAAATTAACTTAATTTTGAAAATTCAATATTTTTGCACTTACAATTGTTCTTGAATAGAATTTAATTTATAATGTTTTGATCAATTTTACCTTAGTCTCCATTTCACCCATTTCTAGATTATTAATCGAGTTAACCTATAGGTTTGGTGAAATGGTTTTCTATTTTACTAGAAGAGAATTAGTTTGAATTTTAAATCTAATTTGACCTTGTATTAGATTTAGGTTTGGCCATTAATTAGTTAAATACACATTTCAAAAATTGACTTACAAGTTGTCGTAAGGCATAATGGCCTTTTTTGATATTGGAGAAACAACCACCTCCTTAAATAAAACCTTTTTAAGAAATTATATTTTTAACCTACTTATTGAAAAATTTAGGTCAAACTAGTTTAGGATGTGGCAAGGTAGCTTCAGTTAATTTCTCTCAACTAAATGCACCAAATAGGATAATCCATACCCAACTTGGATACACTTATTCTTTGCATCCTAATATAATATCATCTCACCACATCCTAACACTAGGTTGTTAAGTATCAAATTAACTATTTTCTTACATAGCCATGCTAAGTTAAGTAAAAAATAAACTAAGGATGAATAATAAAAGTAACAAATGAAACAATCGTGCAATTTTATCTTACAATAAAATTATTTTTTCTATTGGTTCTCTCTAAATCATAACTTTGATATGGTTTATCTAGGTAATGAATATAACTATTGTGGATTCAATATTGATTTAGTCCAACTTAAATACTCATGATTGATTTAGGGACCCATGGTTAGACTTGATTTCTAGCAGTTCATTAACTAATAATAGATATGATTTTGAATCATTTCTTAGGCTTATAAGCGTGTGACGATCAATTGTATATGAACCTTTGTGTTTTGAGTAATATATTAAGGGACTTGGAGATCGAAGTTAACCATTTTAATGATCCTTTTAGTTCTTCAACTTCAATTTTCAAAGGAATTTTATTACTCAAGTTGTTGGACTTGTGTTGAAGTTCCATTTTGAACTTATTCATTTGAAGTGCTTAGGGTAGTCTTATCCTTAAGGACTTCTACTTTCTTTTAGAGTGACTTGACCTAGATATTGGATTTGGCTAATTTCAAAACAAATTACAAATGATAGTATATAACTTATTAACTAAGGGAGAGACTACCTCATTATTGGGCTTGTCAGGAAAGTATATTTAGATCTATGGCTTATCTCAAACTTTGATTCAAATTTTGACTCAAACTTGAGTTCATATTCGGTCTTAGATGCTTGTTCTATTGCCGGTTGTGTTAGGAGGAAGGATTGAGCTTATTCTTCCTCTTTTGACTCCTCTGATGATCATTTTATTGGTGTTGAAGGAACTAGATTTTTTATAATTGGAAAAGGTTCAAAATTAAGGCATATTTTTATTTAATGAAAGTTTACTGAGTGTGCAGGTAGGTCAACTAGAATGTCCAAGTGATACTTGATAAAGGAAAAGCCCTAGTGAATATTAGGAAAAGGAAAAGCCTAGCAGGTCAGCTGGATCAGATACTAGGTAGAAGACTTGGCAAATTAAAGTCACAAGGTAGGAAGTATAGATGGGTTTGGAGGACCGGATATCTAGCAGGTCAATGGGGCTAGAGGACATGACATTTGAGGAAGCACTAGATGTCAGAAGATTGGATGGCGAGCAGGAAATCCAAACAGGATGACTTTTTCCAACCCAAGGTGGCTGATATAAGAGGATTCAAAGATTTTTATAAATGTTTTTAATAATTTTTTTTTTTTTTGATAATTTTTGGGGTTTATTTTATTTTAGGTAGTTTTGATATTTTAAGTATTTTCTAAATATCTATCTTTTTATAATTATATATTTTGAGTCCGTTTAGGAATTTAAGATTATGAGTCTGTTTATAATATTTTCTTTTTTATATCTTTTTTCTGTGTTTAGCATATAGAAATTGGAGTTTGTACATTAGAATTTCTTTCCTTTTTTATGAGTATTAGAATTTAGAGTCTATATAAACATCTAATTAGTTGTTTGAGGAATTAATGTTCTATTCATAATAAAAGTTTCCCTTTAATGGTTTCTTTTTTGGCCGTCTCCTTAATTTTGCCTTCTCATTAGCCCAATTGATAATTACTATCATGCCCCGCATTAGTTAGTTCAACCTCGGATAGATTTGGAGTTGATTAAGGATAAAACAGATCGATAAGTTTAAAATGAATTATAGTATTTTCTTGAAGAAACCTTCTCTTTCCTTTTTTTTTTCTCCCTTTCCTCCCCACAAACACTACAACCATTGCTATGTTATACACCACCTGTATGATATCAAAAAAATTTAATAAACAGGGTTATTTGAGAAATAGCCTTATAATTTTTTTTTCAAAATTTTAGGAATTTTCTGGGAATTTTTCGGAATTCGTATGACGAGTTTTAAGGAGATCAATTGCGGGTTCGGATATAAAGCCTGTTTTGGGATACCCATTTAAGTGAGGAAATGTTTTATAAATATATTTCCTTTTTCTTTTCCCTCATCGCCAATCCCGACCTTATTTCTTCCCCTGACGTCGAGCTTTTCCTTCTCCCTTCTTCCTCTCTTATTCCCGATCGCCTCCACTCGTGACCGATCACAGCCGCCTGCGCCGGTTGTCCAACCGTCGGCCGAGACACCTTCCGATCTAGCCAAAGCCCTTTCTCTCTCTCGCTCCGATCTCTCTGTTCACTCACGCAAACGATCCGACTCCCCAACGCCGACAGAGGGCTGTTTTCGACGATCTCGTCCTCTTACGCCGCCTGAGTACCATCGCCAGATTCTTGACGTTGGTGACGCTGTCCAAGCTTTCTGGTGGAGCGATTGCTTCACTGGCCGGTTCTCGTGTATAAACGATGATGGTTTGGTGGCTAGGGCATGGTGGAGGGCTTGGTTTGCATTGTCTCTGATCGATTAACCCTTCGTTTCCTCCTTCTTTAGTTGTTCACAAAACGATCCGTGGCTTCTCAAGGTGGATCGGATTGGGTGATACCTTCTGGAGACAACTGATTGAGGTAAGGTTAGGTCTTCTTCTCTGTTACCGATCCTCATCTTCTTTTCGGTTGAATTAGGTCACAGATTTGTAGATGTTGGTATCAGGGAGGTGTTCTTGAGTTGCTGGGCAGAGGCTAGAAGGATGGTTGTGCTTGATCAGTAGTATTCTTGCTTGATCCGATTGATAGCAGCAAGGTGAGGTTTTGTTCCATTTCTATGGTGTTGATTTCTTGATCGCTTGAGATGTTATCTTCATCCGATCAGTAGGAAGGATTTTAGCAGGAAGGTTGTGTTGCTGTGATGCTGGAATTGTGGTCATTGAGGTGGTTTACAGCAGCGTTTCTAGTTCCGGCAACTCTCCAACAGCAGCTACCTTTCCTGGCAGCACCATTTCTTTGTGTGGATCAACAGAATAGTGCTAGGAATTTAGGTAAGGAATTGGATTTTCGATATTAGTTGTAGATCATGGTGTGATTTGATTTCTATATGGTTATGCAAGATGTAGGAATTAAGGATGAATTGGATTACATGATTACTAGATAGTTAGTGA
The DNA here is from genome assembly GCF_018446385.1 of Zingiber officinale. Taxonomy (NCBI): domain Eukaryota; kingdom Viridiplantae; phylum Streptophyta; class Magnoliopsida; order Zingiberales; family Zingiberaceae; genus Zingiber; species Zingiber officinale. The sequence continues at coordinate 47,907,329 of NC_055986.1, forward strand.
TTATGTTTAGATTTATTTGGATATATTAATCTAATTGAATTATTAGGGTTAAGGTAATTAACCCTAGTCAACCGTTGGATTTCTAATCTAATGGGAGATTAGGGATTTGATAACTAATCCTAATTGACTGTTAGATTTAATTAGATAGGATAAGGTTATGTGATTGGGGTTTTGCCCTAATTTAGTTTTAGGGATTTTATTTAGCTATTATTTTGGATTTAGCTAAATAAAATATATATATATTATTTGTTTGACACAGGACTTTGATTTGAGACAGGCGTCTCGATGTTGGATTTGGCGTGATACTACCTACTATTTGAGGCGGGTACCCTTTGACTTATCTTTTGATACTGTCTTATGATATGTATAGTTTATATATAATTACTAGGGGTAGATGGTAGATTTATTTCTTCCCTGGTCTTAGCTTAGTTGATACCTATCACATGCTTCTTCTGTTAGTTGCTTTACTTTAGAACTGGATGCCTTTATCTTTTGCCTTGTGTATATAGGTTCATAGAGATGGATATTAATAATGCTTATCTACACTTGATTAGTTGCTGGGGATACTTGTTATATGTGGTTGGATTTGCGTTGCTTATATCATTGTTATACACATGCGTTTGTTTTATTGGCACCTACGCATATGGAGGAGGTTATGTCTAGGTATGACATATTGTAGCCGCACGCACCATATCGCATTATTGCATGCTGGGCGATTGGCGACTCCATTGTTGTTGAGCTCATCGGTTGGCTACATGAGGGCCTGCACACAGTGTGACCACTGCATGGGTAGTGGCACAGCACTCAGGGTGTGTATGGCAAGTTGCTCGGTGGTGCACCGCCGGGGTGCTCATGGGTAGCACGATACAGCGGGGTTGCAGCCGGGATCCCTCCCTGTCATCGCGTACCGGGAGATGAGAGCATTGCGCTCCCTTACTATGTCTGAGGTAGGAGGATAGGTGTACTCCGACAGCATCCCGTCCACTCGGTCACTCATCAGGGGTAGTGACGGTAGAGTGCACGCTGTCACAGCCCTACCCACTCGGTGTCGCCATCGCGTGTGAGACGGCTGACTTGCGTCAGGGGTGAACATGTCATATTGCATCATATGCACGGATTGCATTCTTTATGATTGATGCATTTTGGTGATTGCATATGATTGACATGCATACAGGATACATGCTTTTGCTCTGACTATTTTTATCTGTGTATGTTCACAATCAGTTACACAAGCCTCGCAGGTGAGTACAGTTTATTTCAGTTATGCATTTTCTTATTATTCTTGCTATAGACTGTACTTTATGCCTATTGCTGGTTATTACAGTTTATTTTAGCTATGCATATCTGTTATACTGTTACGAGACTGTACTGTTAGGAAACTGTACTGTAGGCTCTATGGTTTAGTGTACTGTACCATAGGATGTTACTGGTGGTTATATGTTGCTGTACATATCTATTGGATTACCTGCCGAGTTCTTTGAACTCACCCCGTTGTTACTATTTTTCAGGATGAGGCCATCGGGAGATACTCCAGTCGCTAGCCCCATTATCGCGAGGATTTTCTTTGTTGGATTATATTTTGCTTTTGTATCTTATATACTTGTATTGTGGGTTTGTATTGTGGACATTGAACATTCGGATTTGCTACTTTGTTTTTCGCTGCGGATTTTCTGATTTCTTCGTGGATTTTATTTTCTTCGTTGTAGTGGAGTAGGATGTTTACATATATCTTTGAGGATTCTTTATCGTCTTTCTATATTAAACTGCATGGATTGATTATATGTTGAACTCTGTGGAATGTTGCTATAAACTGCGTGGTTTGTTTCTTATTTGTATTGTATTGTTCCGGCCGTGTATGGCCTGGGTATAGATATATGTATTCTGGATTCATATTGTCACCCGTACAGGGGAGATGCTGTCAAAATTTCTTCTGATAGGGACTAACTGGGGCGTGACAATTTCTTTGGTATCAGAGCTAGGTTTGTGATACATGTGTTTCGAGTTCTAGATTTTTGGAGTTTATCTGATACCAATTTATTTGGTATCAGAGCAAGTTACGATACTTGCTAGACATTTTGGATTTTCGGGATTTTATCTGATACCAATTTATTTGGTATCAGAGTGGGTTACGAAACTTGCTAGGCATTCAGGATTTTTGGGATTTTATCTAATACCAATTTATTTGGTATCAGCGCAGGTTTATGATACCTGCTTCTGAGTTATGGATTTTTTAGTTTATCTGATACCAATTTATTTGGTATCAGAGCATCGTTTGCGATACCGGTATGTTCTTATGAGTTTTACGTGTTTATCTGGATATGTTCGGATTTTACGGATTTCCGTCGATTTTCTCGTTTCGGAATTTCGACGTATTTTGACGAGGTTCTATTTGATCTATTTGGGGGCTAAGCAGCGGCAGGACATCTCCAGACGGCAAATAGGTAAATTAGGTAATTTTATAGTTTTTATACCTGCAATGATATCTGGGTAATATTTTTTTTACAGATATGACACCTACACGTGTTCCGGTACCGAGACGTGGGCGACCACGTAAGAGGCCGATAGATTCTCCTGAGATAGAGTCTTCAGAGAGGTCTGCTAGGGTTAAGCCTGTCAGTCAGGGGCAGACTCCTCAGGTCATTGTGGGTACGTCTGCTTATCAGACCCCGATAGTTTTGACTTCAGAGGTACCTACCTCGACTATACCACCAGTGGTACCATCGTCGGCATATTCAGGCACCTCCCCCATCAGTAGTACTCGCGGTATACTCGGCACCCTCTCTAGCCATGCCTGTTACTGCGTACTCGGTATTACTACAGATACCTGTGTCGGTTATTATATACTAGGCACCCACACTGGTAGTACCGGTTACTTCTTACCCGGTACTACCCACCGTACTTTTAATACTTATGTCTACCTTGTAGTTCCAATAGCAGTACCCACCCCAGTTTATGCGGCAGCACCAGTAGTACCTACTCCGACTTATCCAGTAGTACCAGCCATAGGATCAACTCCAGTGGTTCTGTCCAGTTCCGTAGCGATATCTACGGATATGGTTACGGCACTGGCACGGATCCTGGCCTTAGCGAAGTCGGTGAAAAGATTGATTTAGGCTATTTCGCGAGGAGACTAATCCGAGCGTGGCTCAATCTTGGATAGAGTCTATGGAGCGGACATTCTTTTACATGGCTACTCCGAGTGGGAGAAGGCTGAGCTGGCTGCTTACCACTTACGAGACGGGGCAGAGATCTGGTGGGACACACAGCGCTCGATTATAGGCGAGCAGCATGTTATATATACGAGATTTAGGGAGGCACTCGAGAGTCAGTACTTTCCCCGGGCGTATCAGATGACACGTCGGTAGGATTTTCTGAGTCTTCGACAGAATAACTACTCAGTGCCGAATTTAATCGGTTGGCTAGATTCTGTCCTGAGTTAGTTACCGATGACAGATCTCGTATGCTTCAGTTTGTCCAGGGACTGGACGGGCATCTTCAGGTGAAGATTGCCAGTTTTGGTATTGCATCATACACAGAGGCACTGGATAGAGCTCTTATGATTGAGTCTGCTCATCCGAGAGTGAATGTGGACAAGAATAGGAAGCAGACTGATCGGACTTCTGGACAGATCCAGCAACCACAGACTACGGGACAGCAGCAGAGTAGTCGTACTCAGATGGGTCAAGGTACTTCTGGGTCATCTGGTCGACCCCAGAAGTCAGGATGATCTTCATCAAGATGTTCCAGGTCTTCTTAGCAGAATCAGAAATAGTCTGTCAGTGATCCTCACTGTATCCGATGCGGATCCCGAGACCACATCACCTCTGCGTGCACCCCTGGGACAGCTAGTTTGCTATTATTGCAAACTGTCTGGGCACATGAGTCGAAACTGTTCACTAAAGGCTCAGCATGTAGCTTCTAGGATTTCTTTCCCGGGAGGACAGTTTGGTCAGTCCGGGACTCAGCGAGGCGGGCCGAGAGCCCAATCTTCGCATCATCAGCAGAGGACAGCTCCCCCTGCAGCAGCTGCATACGGCATGCACGGGCAGGAGCATTCTAGTGTCCTTGTGGAGAACCCCACGGTATTCCGCCTTAGTGTTCTCCTGTACTATTCGTCAAGAAGAAGGATGGTACTCTGAGGTTGTGCATCGATTATAGGCAGCTGAATGCAGTGACTATCAGAAATAAGTACCCCTTGCCACGGATTGAGGATTTATTTGATCAGCTCAGAGATACATCAGTGTATTCTAAGATTGATCTGCGGTCTGGATATCATCAGCTGAGAGTCAAAGATTCTGATATTCAGAAGACAGCATTTTCGCACCAAATACGGATATTACGAGTTTTTGGTAATGCCATTTGGGCTTACCAATGCTCCCGCAGTATTCATGGATCTGATGAACCGTATCTTTCTGGAGTATCTAGATCAGTTTGTGATTGTGTTTATCGATGACATATTGATCTATTCGCGTTCCGAGGAGGAACATGCACAACATCTTTGCATAGTCTTGGAGACTCTGCGACGACATCATCTGTATGCGAAGTTCAGCAAGTGTGCATTTTGGCTATCTTTAGTTGGTTTTCTAGGACACGTGGTGTCAAGCCGAGGTATTTCAGTAGATCCTCAAAAGATAGAGGCTATCACTACCTGGGAGCAGCCGAAATCAGTCCAGGAGATCCGCAGTTTCTTAGGATTAGCTGGATATTACAGACGATTCGTTGAGGGTTTCTCCAGTATTGCTATGCTGTTGGCACGTCTGACTAGGAAAGGCGTGAAGTTCACGTGGTCAGAGGCTTGCGAGACCAGCTTCCAGGAGCTGAAGCGGAGATTAGTATCAGCACCAGTTTTGGTTTTACCTTCTGGTGATGACAGATTCGTACTTTACACAGACGCATCTCTTCAGGGCTTGGGCGCTGTTTTGATGCAGCATGGTAGGCTAGTCTCTTATGCTTCTCGTCAGTTGAAGGAGCATGAGAAGAACTACCCAGTACATGATTTAGAGCTAGCCGCTATTATCTTTGCTTTGAAGATTTGGCGACATCATCTTTATGGTATTACTTTTGAGATTTTTACTGATCATAAAAGTCTCAAATATATTTTCACACAGAAGGAATTCAATCTCCGACAGAGGAGATGGATGGAGTTCCAGAAGGATTATGATTGTACTATTAGCTACCATCCGGGTAAAGCTAATGTGGTTGCTGATGCACTTAGCAGGAAGTCCAGAGGGACTTTAGCTTGTCACCGAGTTTTAGTCATGGACTTGATTCAGGGATTCTCCGAGTTGGGCCTTGAGGAGCAGGGACGGACAGAGCAGGGTATTCTTGTTACCATGGTTGCTCAGTCGTCGATTAAGATAAGGATTCGAGAGGCCCATGCCGGATATCAGCATTTACAGTTCATTGGCAGTCAAATAGCTTCCGGACAGCAGACCGAGTTTACACGAGATGATGAGAGGATTGTTTATTTCTGAGGCAGGTTATGTGTACCTCAGTCTCACCCGGTCATGGAGGAGTTACTTTAGGAGGCTCATCATTCTAGATTTGCTATCCAACCAGGTGGGACCTGTATGTATCGTGATATGAGGCGTTCCTATTGGTGGAACGGTATGAAGAAAGACATCGCATATTTTGTAGCTAGATGTCTTGTCTGTCAACAGGTGAAGGCTGAGCACCAGAGACCTGCTGGTTTACTTCAGAGGATCCCTATTCCGGAGTGGAAGTGGGAGCATATTACTATGGATTTTGTGGTAGGATTACCTAGGACTCGACGAGGTCATGATGCGATTTGGGTAATCGTTGACCGACGGAAGACTGATTCTCTGAATCGATTAGCAGAGTTATACTGTGGAGAGATTATCAGGTTACATGGTGTTCCTTTAAAGCATTATATCTGATAGAGACCTACGGTTCACGTCCCGATTCTGGCAGAGTCTGCAGCAGGCCTTGGGCACACAGTTTCGTTTCAGTACGACATTCCATCCGCAGACAGATGGACAGTCAGAGAGGACCATTCAGACTTTGGAGGACTTACTGAGGTCTTGTGTTATGGACTTCCGAGGCAGTTGGGAGGACCACTTGCCCTTGGTGGAGTTCGCCTACAACAACAGCTATCATTCCGCTATCCAGATGGCACCGTTTGAGGTGTTGTATGGTAGACCTTGTCTGACACCCACCCTTTGGGAGAAGGTTGGTGAGGCTCAACTGCTAGGAACTCAGAGAGCTCAGCAGGAGACAGAGTTGGTTTGTACTATCAGACGGAGGATGTCAGAGGTTCAGGACCGTCAGAAGAGTTATGCTGATCGGAGATGGAGACCCCTGGAGTTCTCTACTGGTGATCATGTGTTTTTGAGAGTTTCACCCACGAAAGGGGTGAAGAGATTTGGTCTTCAAGGTAAGTTTGGTCCACGATATATTGGGCCATTCCAGATCTTGGAGAGGATTGGAGCAGTAACTTACCGTCTGGCGCTACCACCATCTCTAGTGGGCATTCACGATGTATTCCATGTATCTATGCTGAGGAGATACGTATCCGATCTAGCACATGTACTATCAGATATATCAGTTCCCATTCAGCCTGACGTTACTTACGAGGAGGTTCAGGTACAGATTCTGGACCATAGGGAGCGTCAGCTGCGGAACAAGACTGTTCGACTGGTCAAAGTCGGATGGCAGTATCATTCTGACGAGGAGGATACTTGGGAGCTGGAGGATACGATCCGAGCTCGATATCCACATCTGTTTACTTGAGGTATTGTGGTTAGAGTTCCTTTCAGCATTTATACGGTTTGGTTATATTGTAGTTTTTGTTGCTGGTTATAGCAAAATTTGGGGACCAAATTTTTATTAGTAGGGGAGGATGTAAGATATCGGAAAAGTTTAATAAATAGGGTTATTTGAGAAATATCCTTATAAATTTTTTTCAGAATTTTTGGAATTTTCTAGAAATTTTTCGGAGTTCGTGTGACGAGTTTTGAGGGGATCAATTGCGGGTTCGGATATAAAGCTTGTTTTGGGATACCCATTTAAGTGAGGAAATGTTTTATAAATATATTTCCTTTTTATTTTCCCTCATCGCCGATCCCGAGCTTATTTTCTCCGATGACGCCTAGCTTTTCCTTCTCCCTTCATCCTCTCTTATTCCCGATCGCCTCCGCTCGTCACCGATCACAGCCGCCTGCGCCGGTTGTCCAACCGTCGGTCGAGACCCCTTCCGATCTAGCTGAAGCCCTTTCTCTCTCTCGCTTCGATCTCTCTATTCTCTCACGCAAACGATCCAACACCCCAATGCCGATAGAGTGCTGTTTCCAATGATCTCGTCCTCTTACAGCACCTGAGTACCATCGTCGGATTCTTGACGTTGGTGACGCTGCCCAAGCTTTTTGGTGGAGAGATTGCTTCACTGGCCGGTTCTTGTGTATAAACGATGATGGCTCGGTGGCTAGGGCATGGTGGAGGGCTTGGTTTGCATTGTCTCCGATCGATTAACCCTTCGTTTCCTCCTTCTTAAGTTGTTCACAAAATGATCCGTGGCTCCTCAAGGTGGATCGGATTGGGTGATACCTTCTGGAGACAACCGATTGAGGTAAGGTTAGGTCTTCTTCTCTGTTACCGATCCTCATCTTCTTTTCGGTTGAATTAGGTCACAGATTTGGAGATGTTGGTATCAGGGAGGTGTTCTTGAGTTGCCGGGCAAAGGCTAGAAGGATGGTTGTGCTTGATCAGTAGTCTTCCTGCTGGATTCCTGCATGATCCGATTGATAGCAGCAAGGTGAGGTTCTGTTCCATTTCTATGGTGTTGATTTCTTGATCGCCTGAGATGTTATCTTCATCCGATCAGTAGGAAGGATTTTGGCAGCGAGGTTGTGTTGCTGTGATGCTGGAATTGTGGTCATTGAGGTGGTTTACAGCAGCGTTTCTAGTTTCGGCAACTCTCCAACAGCAGCTACCTTTCCTGGCAGCACCATTTCTTTGTGTGGATCAACAGAACAGTGCTAGGAATTTAGGTAAGGTATTGGATTTTCGATATTAGTTGTAGATCATGGTGTGATTTGATTTCTAGATGGTTATGCAAGATGTAGGAATTAAGGATGATTTGGATTACATGATTACTAGATGGTTAGTGATTATGTTTAGATTTATTTGGTTATATTAATCTAATGGAATAATTAGGGTTAAGGTAATTAACCCTAGTCAACCGTTGGATTTCTAATCTAATGGGAGATTAGGGATTTGATAACTAATCCTAATTGACCGTTAGATTTAATTAGATAGATAAGGTTGTGTGATTGGGGTTTTGCCCTAATTTAGTTTTAGAGATTTTATTTAGCTATTATTTTGGATTTAGCTAAATAAAATATATATATATTGTTTGTTTGACACAGGACTTTGATTTGAGACAGGCGTCTCGATGTTGGATTTGGTGTGATACTACCTGCTATTTGAGGCGGGTACCCTTTGACTTATCTTTTGATACTGTCTTATGATATGTATAGTTTATATATAATTACTAGGGGTAGATGGTAGATTTATCTTTTCCCTGGTCTTAGCTTAGTTGATACCTATCACATGCTTCTTCTGTTAGTTGCTTTACTTTAGAAATGGATGCCTTTATCTTTTGCCATGTGTATATAGGTTCATAGAGATGGATATTAATAATGCTTATCTACACTTGATTTGTCGCTGGGGATACTTGTTATATGTGGTTGGATTTGCGTTGCTTATATCATTGTTATACACATGCGTTTGTTTTATTGGCACCTACGCATATGGAGGAGGTTATGTCCAGGTATGACATATTATTGCCGCACGCACCATATCGCATGATTGCATGTTGGGCGATTGACGACTCCATTATTGTTGAGCTCGTCGGCCGGCTACATGAGGGCCTGCACACAGCGTGACCACTGCATGGGTAGTGGCACAACACTCAGGGTGTGTATGGCAGGTTGCTCGGTGGTGCACCGCCGGGGTGCTCATGGGAAGCACGATACAGCGGGGTTGCAGCCGGGATCCCTCCCCGTCATCGCGTACCGGGAGACGAGAGCATTGCGCTCCCTCACTATGTCTGAGGTAGGAGGATAGGTGTACTCCGACAGCATCCCGTCCACTCGGTCACTCATCAGGGGTAGTGACGGTAGAGTGCACGGTGTCACAACCCTACCCACTCGGTCTCGCCATCGCGTGTGAGACGGCTGATTGGCATCAGGGGTGACCATGTCATATTGCATCATATGCACGGATTGCATTCATTATGATTGATGCATTTTGGTGATTGCATATGATTGACATGCATACAGGATACATGCTTTTGCTCTGACTATTTTTATTTGTGTATGTTCATAGTCAGTTGCACAAGTCTCGCAGGTGAGTACAGTTTATTTTAGTTATGCATTTTCTTATTATTCTTGCTATACACTGTACTTTATGCCTATTGCTGGTTATTATAGTTTATTTTAGCTATGCATATCTGTTATACTGTTAGGAGATTGTACCGTAGGTTGTACTATTAGGAAACTGTACTGTAGGCTCTATGGTTTAGTGTATTGTAGCATAGGATGTTACTGGTGGTTATATGTTGCTGTACATATCTATTGGATTACCTACTGAGTTCTTTGAACTCACCCCATTGTTACTATTTTTCAGGTTGAGGTCGTCGGGAAATATTCCAGTCGCTAGCCCCATTATCGCGAGGATTTTCTTTGTCGGATTATATTTTGCTTTTGCATCTTATATACTTGTATTGTGGGTTTGTATTGTGGGCATTGAACATTCGGGTTTGCTACTTTGTTTTTCACTGCGGATTTTCTCATTTCTTCGTGGATTTTGTTTTCTTCGTTGTAGTGGAGTAGGATGTTTACATATATCTTAGACGATTCTTTATCGTCTTTCTATATTAAACAGCGTGGATTGCTTATATGTTGAACTGTGTGGAATGTTGATATAAACTGCGTGGTTTGTTTCTTATTTGTATTGTATTGTTCCGGCCGTGTGTGACCGAGGTATAGATATATGTATTCTGGATTCATATTGTCACCCGTACAGAGGAGATGCTGTCGAAATTTCTTCTGACGGGGACTACCTGGGGCGTGACACCACCGTTGTGCCTTCACCTATCCCTCTCTTTTATTTTCCCTTCATCTTCTTTTCCATTTCCTCCTTATTCTATTCACCAATGGCAATAAACCTAGAGTTTTTTTTCTCAAGCAAAAAAGCTCTCTTTTCTTCTCCTTTATCTTCTCACACAAGCAAGAAATGTAACATCACCTATTGCCCTCTTCCAAAAGCAAGCTTAGCCCTCAGCCCTCGTATCTTCATCCGCTTCTCATATTTTCACTATGTGTATTTTTTTGATAGAATTAGCCATTGTTTACTTCAACAATTATTAATTATGAAGTAATATATGATAATTATTTGGGTTATAAAATTGATGAAGTAAATATCATTTTTGACTATGTAGGTTAAAAAATACAAGCATCACTTCTAATTTTAAGTAACAATTTACTTCATAATATTTTTGTCATAAAGTAGTAAGTCACAAAAAAAAATATATAATCTCTAAGTGTTAAAGTAATAAGTTTGAACCAGTTGAAATACTAAGTCTATGGCGAGGAGAATGACGAGAGGAAATGTTGATTTTATTTTTAAAAAAAAGTTATGCCGACTCACTACAAGGACTTTCTGAATGTTCAAGAAGAAAATATTCATTAACAATTTTGTATATAGTATTATTTCTAAAAGTGTATATTATATATAATATGTGGTATCAGGGAGGTGTTCTTGAGTTGCCGGGCAAAGGCTAGAAGGATGGTTGTGCTTGATCAGTAGTCTTCCTGCTGGATTCCTGCATGATCCGATTGATAGCAGCAAGGTGAGGTTCTGTTCCATTTCTATGGTGTTGATTTCTTGATCGCCTGAGATGTTATCTTCATCCGATCAGTAGGAAGGATTTTGGCAGCGAGGTTGTGTTGCTGTGATGCTGGAATTGTGGTCATTGAGGTGGTTTACAGCAGCGTTTCTAGTTTCGGCAACTCTCCAACAGCAGCTACCTTTCCTGGCAGCACCATTTCTTTGTGTGGATCAACAGAACAGTGCTAGGAATTTAGGTAAGGTATTGGATTTTCGATATTAGTTGTAGATCATGGTGTGATTTGATTTCTAGATGGTTATGCAAGATGTAGGAATTAAGGATGATTTGGATTACATGATTACTAGATGGTTAGTGATTATGTTTAGATTTATTTGGTTATATTAATCTAATGGAATAATTAGGGTTAAGGTAATTAACCCTAGTCAACTGTTGAATTTCTAATCTAATGGGAGATTAGGGATTTGATAACTAATCCTAATTGACCGTTAGATTTAATTAGATAGGATAAGGTTGTGTGATTGGGGTTTTGCCCTAATTTAGTTTTAGGGATTTTATTTAGCTATTATTTTAGATTTAGCTAAATAAAATATATATATATATTGTTTGTTTTACACAGGACTTTGATTTGAGACAGGCGTCTCGATGTTGGATTTGGTGTGATACTACCTGCTATTTGAGGCGAGTACCCTTTGACTTATCTTTTGATACTGTCTTATGATATGTATAATTTATATATAATTACTAGGGGTAGATGGTAGATTTATCTCTTCCCTGGTCTTAGCTTTGTTGATACCTATCACATGCTTCTTCTGTTAGTTGCTTTACTTTAGAAATGGATGCCTTTATCTTTTGCCATGTGTATATAGGTTCATAGAGATGGATATTAATAATGCTTATCTACACTTGATTAGTCGCTGGGGATACTTGTTATATGTGGTGGGATTTGCGTTGCTTATATCATTGTTATACACATGCGTTTGTTTTATTGGCACCTACGCATATGGAGGAGGTTATTGTTAGGATCGATGATCGCGGCTAGAGAGGGGGGGGGGGTGTGAATAGCCGCCCCAAATTCTTCGTTTCTTCCTACGATTAGGGTTAGCGCAGCGGAAATAACTAAATAGAAACGTAAAAAGGAAAGATCAAACCTCAAACTCGAACTCGACGATGTAACGAGGTTCGGAGATGAAACTCCTACTCCTCGGTGCGTCCGTAAGGTGGACGAAGCCTATCAATCCGTCGGTGGATGAGTCCCCGGAAAACCGGCTAATGTAACACTCCTTCTGGGTGGAGAAACCTCACCACAATGTTTTGCAAAAGCAATACAGGAGATACAAAGAAGAGCAAGAACAAAATACACAATGAATGTACAAATAGTCGCTTGCCTTCTCGTCGACTGAAGTCCCGGATGAAGCACCAACTTCACGGACGAATGCCAACAAGCAACTTAGTCAAAGAAGCTCCCCCGAAGCTTCGGAGCTCAGCAAAGCTCAAGCACAGCTTTCAGAAGAACAGCAGCTCGATGAGGAAGAAGAAGAGTTATCGAGAGAGCCCTCGATCTCTTCTTATAACCTCTGATATCCTGAGCCAACCTGCGAACCTGCAAGCAAAAAGAACAGAACACAGAAGCCCGAAATAACCTAGCCGTTGTCACTCACAACGGCTAGTCCTGGACCGATGAGGCTCCAACCTGATCGGTCCACACTATCCCTGATCGGTCTTGGGGACCAATCAGGCTAAGCCTGGACCGATCAGGCTATGTCCTGATCGGTCCAGGAGGAGTCTGATCGGTCCCTTGGACCGATCAGCCTTTCTCCTTCTTCTCTTCTGTTTTCTTCCTGATCGGTCTTCAGACTGATCAGATAATCCACAGAAGCATTCTGTTTGATTACTGATCGGTCACCAGACCGATCAGCCGTATCACTAGATCGGTCCCCAGATCGATCCAGAGCTTGGTTTTTGCCCAAACCAAGTCCCAAATCTTCCAAACCAACATCCGGTCAACCTTGACCTGTTGGTACATCATGCTTAGCATCCGGTCACTCCCTTGACCTGCTAAGACTCCCCACCAAGTGTCCGGTCAATCCCTATGACCCACTTGGACTTTTCTCTTCGTGTCAAGTATCCGGTCACTCCCTTGACCTACTTGACCTTCTCAACACCAGATGTCCGATCACCCTTGATCCATCTGGATTTTTCCTTGCCCGGCTTCACTCACCAGGACTTTCACCTAGCTTCACTCACTAGGGTTTTCACCTGGCTTCACTCACCAGGATTTCCAATATGCCCGGCTTCACTCACCGGGACTTTCCCACTGCCTGGCTTCACTCACCAGGACTTTCAAACTGCCTGGCTTCACTCACCAGGACTTTTCCGTCTACCTGGCTTCACTCACCAGGACTTTCCACATCCGGTCCAGAGAACAAGCTCCCGAGCCCTCTCTGACCACAGTCCGGAGAATGAGCTACCGATCCCTCTCCGACTTCCATCCGGTCCAGAGAACGAGCTCCCGAGCCCTCTCTGACCACAGTCCGGAGAACGAGCTACCGAGCCCTCTCCGACTTCCCATGTGCCAAGCTTCCATACTTGGACTTCTCCGTGCCAAGTCTCCAGACTTGGACTTTTCCCGTGCCAAGCTCCCTGCTTGTACTTTTCACCATGCCAAACTCCCTGCTTGGACTTTTCCCGTGCCAAGCTCCCTGCTTGGACTTTTCCGAGTTAGGTCAACTCACCTCGGGTCAACCAGGTCACCTTGACCACGGGTTGCACCCACAATCTCCCAAGCTTGTTCTCGTCAAACATCAAAATACAACTCGAGTCAAGTCAACTCGAGTTTGGTCAACCAGGTCAACCTTGACCTAAGGTTGCACCAACAATCTCCCATCATGTTCTCGTCAAACATCAAAATACAACTCGAGTCAGGTCAACTCGAGTCGGGTCAACCAGGTCAACCTTGACCTAAGGTTGCACCAACAATCTCCCCCTTTTTGATGTTTGACAAAACCCATAATCAAACTCATAATCAAGTTAGGTTAACCCGATAACCTAACTTAGGTTTTCCAATGTTCTTCCCTGAACATTCTCTAGACATTCTCCATTCTCCTCAAACCTACACTCTCCCCCTTTTTGACACACATCAAAAAGAGTGAATCAAGGTCAAGAGTTTCTTCCTAATGAAAGTCTCATACCTTTCATTGAAACCCTTAATTTCCCCCTTGACACTATAGTCAACAATTAACTTAGTGATAATCCCATATCACTTAAGTCTTTTGGAGTAAAAACTCCCCCTAAAAGTCAACTCCCCCTTGACTAATAGGTAAAACTCCTCCTAAAGGTCAACTCCCCCTTGACCATTGCACTAACAATGTCTTGGAGAGTTTCAAACCTTTAGAACTCTAAAACACTACTTCCATAGCTGCAATTTCAGACAAACAGTCGAAATTCAGCAGGTTGGCACGCCCTGATCGGTCACCAGACCGATCAGGATCCCTCTGGATCGGTCACAGTGACCGATCCAGCCTTCCCTGGATCAGTCCAGGGACCGATCTAGGTACTGATAGGTTCTGATTTCTGATTTTCCTTCAGCGAAATTCAGAAACCCCTAATAAATTACAGAAAATTCCAAAAATTATGAAAATTTGAGGATACATTCCTCATAACATATACTATCATGGAAAAATAGTTTTCTATGAAAATAAGTTCCATTTTCAAATCTTGATACAAAGTTCAAAAGTCTTTAAAATAGCTCAAAGTTAACTCATCTTTCTATCACTTTGCTCAATGATGAATGCTATCACTAGAAAAGATTCATCAAGGTTTTTCAAATCAATTTTGAAATGATTTTAAACCATTTAATTTAGGACCACAATCTTTGGGCTAAATGTACATGACTTGTACAAAAGCTTTCCCTATGATCCCCAATTTCGATTTAGGCTCATCTAGGTACAAGAACTATGCACCTTGATCCTAACTCATGATCCTAATATCTCACACACATCTAAGGTCTATCAAACACATCCAAGTCAATTTTGATGTGAGATATGGGTTTAGGTTAGCTTATTCTAAGTTCTCATGCATTTTTCTAAACAACAATTTGATCTCCATATCAAATTGTGTTTCTTATCCTTAAATCAAGTTAATTGATCATTAATGCACAAGATGATGACATGGCATATAATTGTATCATAAATGGAAACATGTGCCAATGTCATGATGTCATGGCATAAACTATGAAACTTAAATAAAGCATGACATTTAACTAACCTAAGCATTATCATGACATTTTAAATTATCATAAAATAAATATGATGTCATGACATGGCATATGACAAACAATATATGGCAAATAGCACATAAAGGTATAGAAAATACCTAATTCTAGCCTTAGTTGCCATTTTTGATAATTTCGATCATTTTGCCATAAATTCTATATTCCTAAGTGTAGTAGACCTAAAATCATATCCTCAAGACTTTTAGATCACTATGTGCCAACTAGATTGACTCTAGAAAATTCCTCAAATGTGGTTGGCACATCCTAATTATCTTAGGAATAATTTTCCATTTCATTTTCAAGGCTTGATTACACCTTGAAAATTCCCAAAGTGCCACCTTTTGCCATGATTAGGTTAACTACCTATTCAAGTAAGGTTGGCACACTCTAATCCATCTAGCGTGATGGAATCATGCTCTTAGGAACCCAATACCTATTTGAGCTCATTAGGTTCACTAAGTATTCACTAGGGATGACTTCCCTAGCAACCCTTCTAATGACCCTCCTAGGCTTTGAAGCCTTGGTCATTTGGGACTCATCAAGATCAACTCTAGGGGTGACTCCCCTTGTGACCTTGGTGATGGTCTTCCTAGCCCTAGATTTTGTTCCATAATCGAATGGAACATTGTGATAAGTGGGCTTGACCATTTGGGACTTAGGTTTGTGACCCAAACCTTTCTTGTCCTTGGACATTGGTTTTTGACCCTTAAACCCTAGAGATGACTTCTCCAAGTTCTTAAGAGCCTTTTCCAAAGTATCAAGTCTTGACCTCAAGACTTGATTCTCCTTCTCTAATACCTCAATTTTAAAATTTTCATTTTTCTTTGAGGTATTCCTAGGCATGTGTCTAGTTGTTTTGGGATTCCTACCTAGGTTTTTCTTAGCCTTAGATGAGTTAATCCTAGGGTTGACTTTCCTAGTGTTATCCTTATCTAGGCTCACATGTTTGGCACCTAAGCATGTGTATCGATTTCTATAATTATCATGCTTATCATTATTGTCAATTGCAATCAAACTACTAGCATGCATCTTACTAGTATTGCAATAATGAGCCTTAGAGATTACCTTAGGGTTTGCCTTAGCTCCCCCTATTGACGTGCTCGGTCTCTTGTCCTTGTGAGGTTGCCTCCCCCTCGGACATTGACTCTGATAATGTCACCTTCGCTTGCATTGGAAGCACACCACGTGCTCCTTGCTCTTGCGTATCGGGACTTCGGCTTCCTTGATCTTTGGCGCCGGTGGAGTCTTCCTAACTCTCTTTGGACATTTACTCTTGTAATGTCCAAATTCCCTACACTCAAAGCACATTATGTGTAATTTGTTTGAAATTAAATGGCTTGAGTTACCTAGGGTTGAGGATGGATGAACGCTCTCTCCTTCATCCCTTCCGGAGGTAGAAGCTTCTTCTTCTTGCTCCGAACTTGAAGAAGAACTCTCCTCCTCTTCTTCTTTAGATGTTGAGTGGCCCTCAACTTCTAAATCCATTCCTCCATGAAGTGAACTCCTTGGCTCACTTGACTCCTCTTCATGGCTTGAAGTGGAGTTCCCCTCATGGAACTTAGCCAAGTTGTTCCACAACTCCTTGGCACTGTTATATCCACCTATCCTACACAAAACATCATTAGGTAAAGAAAATTCAAAAATTTTCAATACCTCATCGTTGACTAGGGATTGGTGGACTTGTTCCTTGGTCCACTCCTTCTTCTCTAGGGTTTCTCCTTTCTTGTCCATCGGAGGCTTGAACCCTAATTGAACACAACTCCAATTTTCAAGGTTAGTCATAAGAAAGTACTTCATTCTTACCTTCCAAAACGCGAAGTCGTCGCGATCGTAGAAGGGTGGAATCGTGACATCTTCTCCAAATAGATCTATTCTCTAGCTCGGGCTCCCCCGGGTGTTGATCCAACGAAGAGCGACCTCGCTCTGATACCACTTGTTAGGATCGATGATCGCGGCTAGAGAGGGGGGGTGTGAATAGCTGCCCCAAATTCTTCGTTTCTTCCTACGATTAGGGTTAGCGCAGCGAAAATAACTAAATAGAAATGTTAAAAGGAAAGATCAAACCTCAAACTCGAACTCGACGATGTAACGAGGTTCGGAGATGAAACTCCTACTCCTCGGCGTGTCCGTAAGGTGGACGAAGCCTATCAATCCGTCGGTGGATGAGTCCTCGGAAAACCGGCTAATGTAACACTCCTTCTGGGTGGAGAAACTTCGCCACAATGTTTTGCAAAAGCAATACAGGAGATACAAAGAAGAGCAAGAACAAAATACACAATGAATGTACAAATACTCGCTTGCTTCTCGTCGACTGAAGTCCCGGATGAAGCACCAACTTCACGGACGAATGCCAACAAGCAACTCAGTCAAAGAAGCTCCCCCGAAGCTTCGGAGCTCACCAAAGCTCAAGCACAGCTTTCAGAAGAACAGCAGCTCGAGGAGGAAGAAGAAGAGTTATCGAGAGAGCCCTCGATCTCTTCTTATAACCTCTGATATCCTGAGCCAACCTGTGAACCTGCAAGCAAAAAGAACAGAACACAGAAGCCCGAAATAACCTAGCCGTTGTCACTCACAGCGGCTAGTCCTGGACCGATTAGGCTCCAACCTGATCGGTCCATACTATCCCTGATCGGTCTTGGGGACCGATCAGGCTAAGCCTGGACCGATCAGGCTATGTCCTGATCAGTCCAGGAGGAGTCTGATCGGTCCCTTGGACCGATCAACCTTTCTCCTTCTTCTCTTCTGTTTGCTTCCTGATCGGTCTTCAGACCGATCAGATAATCCACAGAAGCATTCTGTTTGATTACTGATCGGTCACCAGACCGATCAGCCGTATGACTGGATCGGTCCCCAGATCGATCCAGAGCTTGGTTTTTGCCCAAACCAAGTCCCAAACCTTCCAAACCAACATCCGGTCAACCTTGACCTGTTGTTACATCATGCTTAGCATCCGGTCACTCCCTTGACCTGCTAAGACTCCCCACCAAGTGTCCGGTCAATCCCTTTGACCCACTTGGACTTTTCTCTTCGTGTCAAGTATCTGGTGACTCCCTTGACCTACTTGACCTTCTCAACACCAGATGTCCGATCACCCTTGATCCATCTGGATTTTTCCTTGCCCGGCTTCACTCACCAGGACTTTCACCTAGCTTCACTCACTAGGGTTTTCACCTGGCTTCACTCACCAGGA
This sequence comes from Zingiber officinale, assembly GCF_018446385.1. Taxonomy (NCBI): domain Eukaryota; kingdom Viridiplantae; phylum Streptophyta; class Magnoliopsida; order Zingiberales; family Zingiberaceae; genus Zingiber; species Zingiber officinale. The sequence goes on from NC_055986.1 coordinate 47,925,659, forward strand.
TTTCCAATATGCCCGGCTTCACTCACCGGGACTTTCCCACTGCCTGGCTTCACTCACCAGGACTTTCCAACTGCCTGGCTTCACTCACAAGAACTTTTCCGTCTGCCTGGCTTCACTCACCAGGACTTTCCACATCCGGTCCAAAGAACGAGCTCCCGAGCCCTCTCTGATCACAGTCCGGAGAACGAGCTACCGAGCCCTCTCCGACTTCCATCCGGTCCAGAGAACGAGCTCCCGAGCCCTTTGTGACCACAGTCCGGAGAACGAGCTACAGAGCCCTCTCCGACTTCCCATGTGCCAAGCTTCCATACTTGGACTTTTCCATGCCAAGTCTCCATACTTGGACTTTTCCCGTGCCAAGCTCCCTGCTTGGACTATTCACCATGCCAAACTCCCTGCTTTGACTTTTCCCGTGCCAAGCTCCCTGCTTGGACTTTTCCGAGTCAGGTCAACTCACCTTGGGTCAACCAGGTCAACCATGACCACGGGTTGCACCCACAATCTCCCAAGCTTGTTTTCGTCAAACATCAAAATACAACTCGAGTCAAGTCAACTCCAGTCTGGTCAACCAGGTCAACCTTGACCTAAGGTTGCACCAACAATCTCCCATCATGTTCTCGTCAAACATCAGAATACAACTCGAGTCAGGTCAACTCGAGTCGGGTCAACCAGGTCAACCTTGACCTAAGGTTGCACCAACAGTTATGTCCAGGTATGACATATTGTTGCCGCACGCACCATATCGCATGATTGCATATTGGGCGATTGACGACTCCATTATTGTTGAGCTCGTCGGCCGGCTACATGAGGGCCTGCACACAGCGTGTTCACTGTATGGGTAGTGGCACAGCACTCACGGTGTGTATGGCAGGTTGCTCGGTGGTGCACCGCCGGGGTGCTCATGGGAAGCATGATACAGTGGGGTTGCAGTCGGGATCCCTCCCCGTCATCGCGTACCGGGAGATGAGAGCATTGCGCTCCCTCACTATGTCTGAGGTAGGAGGATAGGTGTACTCCGACAGCATCCCGTCCACTCAGTCACTCATCAGGGGTAGTGACGGTAGAGTGCACGGTGTCACAACCCTACCCACTCGGTCTCGCCATCGCGTGTGAGACGGCTGATTGGCGTCAGGGGTGACCATGTCATATTGCATCATATGCACAGATTGCATTCATTATGATTGATGCATTTTGGTGATTGCATATGATTGACATGCATACAGGATACATGTTTTTGCTCTGACTATTTTTATTTGTGTATGTTCACAGTCAGTTGCACAAGCCTCGTAGGTGAGTACAGTTTATTTCAGTTTTGTATTTTCTTATTATTCTGGCTATAGACTGTACATTATGCCTATTGCTGGTTATTACAGTTTATTTTAGCTATGCATATTTGTTATACTGTTAGGAGACTGTACCATAGGTTGTACTGTTAGGAAACTGTACTGTAGGCTCTATGGTTTAGTGTACTGTACCATAGGATGTTACTGGTGGTTATATGTTGCTGTACATATCTATTGGATTACCTGCTGAGTTCTTTGAACTCACCCCATTGTTACTATTTTTCAGGTTGAGGCCGTCGGGAGATATTCCAGTCGCTAGCCCCATTATCGTGAGGATTTTCTTTGTCGGATTATATTTTGCTTTTGCATCTTATATACTTGTATTGTGAGTTTGTATTGTGAACATTGAACATTCGGGTTTGCTACTTTATTTTTTGCTGCGGATTTTCTCATTTCTTCGTGGATTTTGTTTTCTTCATTGTAGTGGAGTAGGATGTTTACATATATCTTTGAGGATTCTTTATCGTCTTTCTATATTAAACTGCGTGGATTGCTTATATGTTGAACTGTGTGGAATGTTGATATAAACTGCGTGGTTTGTTTCTTATTTGTATTGTATTGTTCCGGCCGTGTGTGACCGAGGTATAGATATATGTATTCTGGATTCATATTGTCACCCGTACAGGGGAGATGCTGTTGAAATTTCTTCTGACAGGGACTACCTGGGGCGTGACACCACCGTTGTGCCTTCACCTATCCCTCTCTTTTATTTTCCCTTCATCTTCTTTTCCATTTCCTCCTTATTCTATTCACCAATGGCAATAAACCTAGAGTTTTTTTCTCAAGCAAAAAAGCTCTCTTTTCTTCTCCTTTATCTTCTCACACAAGCAAGAAATGTAACATCACCTATTGCCCTCTTCCAAAAGCAAGCTTAGCCCTCAGCCCTCGTATCTTCATCCGCTTCTCATATTTTCACTATGTGTATTTTTTTGATAGACTTAGCCATTGTTTACTTCAACAATTATTAATTACGAAGTAATATATGATAATTATTTGGGTTATAAAATTGATGAAGTAAATATCATTTTAGACTATGTAGGTTAAAAAATACAAGCATCACTTCTAATTTTAAGTAACAATTTACTTCATAATATTTTTGTCATAAAGTAGTAAGTCACAAAATAAAATATATAATCTCTAAGTGTTAAAGTAATAAGTTTGAACCAGTTGAAATACTAAGTCTATGGCGAGGAGAATGACGAGAGGAAATGTTGATTTTATAAAAATAAAAGAGAAAGAAAGAATGAAGTGGATTTGAAAAAGTTGTATTTTTTTTAAAAAAAAGTTATGCCGACTCACTACAAGGACTTTCTGTAAAGTTCTGTAAGAAAATATTCATTAACAATTTTGTATATAGTATTATTTCTAAAAGTGTATATTATATATAATATGTTTCCTATAATTATATAACTGATATACATAACAAAATTATATACTCGATAAATATTACATTCTTTCTATATATAGGACAATACATAATTGAAAAGTAGATAAAAATAGTAAGCTTTCTAAAAGTGTATGACCACTTTGCTACTAATTATAGGATCGGTTATGTTATTGGTTATATTTCCTTTTAATTGTATTCTCCTATTTTCACTTCACGGAACAATATATATACTGATCTTGCACCACTATTACAATTACACAATAAATATAAAATACAAAAAACTCAAAAGTTAATTAGTACTACATAATGTCTCGAGTTTCAATTCTTTGTGTATTTCTTTTGTTTACAACTATATGCCTTGCAAGTAAGTAAACACCATTTAAATATTCCATGCAAATTTTATTGAATTTATTTGTTACATATTGTTCATATATCCTAATGTTGACTATTCTTTTTTGGTTAAAATTATAGATCGCTCTGATGTTGCCAATTGTTGTTCGGAATATAAAAAATGGGGTGATAGACAACAAACAAGTTGTAGAGGTGCTAGTGATACTAGTGCGTGCAACACTTGGTGTTCAAATTCATGTAGAGGAGGGGAATGCAAAGTACGAAATGGACAACAAGTTTGTCATTGTTATTGTTAATCATAGCGTAAAGATGGAGAATAAATTATATCATTCATCTTGATTGGTGAAATAAAATTTGATACTACATGTATTTTTATTTATTTAAATTGTATACATATTATAAAAATAATGTATATATTGAAGAAAATGTTATATATATGTAGAATTATCATCGCTAGAGGGATGAATTGTCATTTACATTTTCATTGACTATTTAACACATGAAGAGTTTGAACAATTTAAATATATATAAATAAAATAAGTAGTGTACAAATGAAAGGAACAAAACAACATATTAACATGATTTGATACACAAGTTCCAACCCCACGACCTATAACTCTTCGGTGGATGAACTCTGATGATACTTTTTATTTTCTCCTTTCTAGACACCATGTGGACAACCTATGTTCCTCTACACGAAACCTAATGTCAGTGCTAGGGGTGCTAGAGGAATCTAGCTCAGTGGCTCTTCTCTTAATCCTACCAACATAAATAAATGATTTATTTTTACCATAATAATGACAAGTTAAGTTTAGAGTGTACCAAAACATTTTTTGGACAACTAAAATAGGAACTAATTACCAAGGCTATGCAACACTAGACCGAAATAAAAAATGGGGATGAAATAGCTCGGAAACAGGCTTTGGAGGTGCTTGGAGTTGAAGCCTCGGGTCCCCCGTCTAAAATCATATCTATGCACCAAAAGGTGTTCCATGAGCTTGAATCATCTTTGTAAGGTTTCTTTATGGCAACATTACTGGGAACTTTGAGGATGTTGAGGTGCCTTCATCCCAAACGACGACGTTTTAGGTAGGCTTTTTGGGCGGGATTTTGTGGGCTTCCTGGACTAGGGTGCGGGTGCCTAAATTTTAAAAAATTTGAAACTTCAAAATGGTTTCGGCACATGGATCTATTCCAGGTGCTTATATCGATAATCTTTTTATTTCAAAAAATTAACTTAATTTTGAAAATTCTATATTTTCGCACTTACAATGGTTCTTGAATAGAATTTAATTTATAATGTTTTGATCAATTTTACCTTAGTCTCCATTTCACCCATTTCTAGATTATTAATCGAGTTAACCTATAGGTTTGGTGAAATGGTTTTCTATTTTACTTGAAGAGAATTAGTTTGAATTTTAAATCTAATTTGACCTTGTATTAGATTTAGGTTTGGCCATTAATTAGTTAAATACACATTTCAAAAATTGAATTACAAGTTGTGGTAAGGCATAATGACCTTTTTTGATATTGGAGAAGCAACCACCTCCTTAAATAAAGTCTTTTTAAGAAATTATATTTTTAACCTACTTATTGAAAAATTAGGGTCTAACTAGTTTAGGATGTGACGAGGTAGTTTCAGTTAATTTCTCTCAACTAAGTGCACCAAATAGGATAATCCATACCCAACTTGGATACACTTATTCTTTGCATCCTAATATAATATCGTCTCACCACATCCTAACACTAGGTTGTTAAGTATCAAATTAACTATTTTCTTACATAGCCATGCTAAGTTAAGTAAAAAATAAACTAAGGATGAATAATAAAAGTAACAAATGAAACAATCGTGCAATTTTATCTTACATTAAAATTATTTTTTCTATTAGTTCTCTCTGAATCATAACTTTGATATGGTTTATCTAGGTAATGAATATAACTATTGTGGATTCAATATTGATTTAGTCCAACTTAAATACTCATGATTGATTTAGGGACCCATGGTTAGACTTGATTTCTAGCAGTTCATTAACTAATAATAGATATGATTTTGAAAGGTTTCTTAGACTGATAAGCGTGTGAAGATCAATTGTATATGATCCTTTGTGTTTCGAGTAATATATTAAGGGACTTGGAGATCGAAGTTAAACATTTTAATGATCCTTTTAGTTCTTCAACTCTAATTTTCAAAGGAATTTTATTACTCAAGTTGTTGGACTTGTGTTGAAGTTCCATTTTGAACTTATTCATTTGAAGTGCTAAGGGTAGTCTTATACTTAAGGACTTCTACCTTCTTTTAGAGTGACTTGACCTAGATATTGGATTTGGCTAATTTCAAAACAAATTACAAATGATAGTATATAACTTATTAACTAAGGGAGAGATTACCTCATTATTGGGCTTGTCAGGAAAGTATATTTAGATCTATGGCTTATCTCAAACTTTGATTCAAATTTTTACTCAAACTTGAGTTCATATTCGGTCTTAGCCACTTGTTCTATTGCCGGTTGTGTTAGGAGGTTGGATTGAGCTTATTCTTCCTCTTTTGACTCCTCTGATGATCATTTTATTGGTGTTGAAGGAACTAGATTTTTGATAATTGGAAAAAGTTCAAAATTAAGGCTTATTTTTATTTAATGAAAGTTTACTGAGTGTGCAGGTAGGTCAACTAGAATGTCCAAGTGATACTTGATAAAGGAAAAGCCCTTGTGAATATTAGGAAAAGGAAAAGCCTAGCAGTTCAGTTGGATCAGATACTAGGTAGAAGGCTTGGCAAATTAAAGTCACAAGTCAGGAAGTATAGATGGGTTTGGAGGACCGAACGTCTAGCAGGTCAATGGGGCTAGAGGACATGACATTTGAGGAAGCACTAGACATCGGAAGATTAGATGCCGAGCAGGAAATCCAAATAGGATGACTTTTTCCAAACCAAGGTGGCTGATATAAGAGGATTCAAAGGTTTCTATAAATGTTTTTTAATAATTTTTATTTTGAATTTTTTGGGTTTTATTTTATTTTAGGTAGTTTTGATATTTTAAGTATTTTCAAAATATCTATCTTTCTATAATTATATATTTTGAGTCTGTTTAAGAATTTTAGATTATGAGTCTGTTAATTAAATTTTCATTTTTATATCTTTTTTCTGTGTTTAGAAGATAGAAATTGGAGTTTGTACATTAGAATTTCTTCCCTTTTTTATGGGTATTAGAATTTAGAGTCTATATAAAAATCTAATTAATTGTTTGAGGAATTAATGCTCTATTCATAATAAAAGGTTCCCTTTAGTGGTTTCTTTTTTGGCCGCATCCTTAATTCTGTCTTCTCATTAGCCCAAATGATAATTACTATCCTGCCCCGCGTTAGTTAGTTCGACTTCGGATAGATTTGTAGTGGATTAAGGATGATTATGGATAAAACAGATTCGATCGGTTTAAAATGAATTATGGTATTTTCTTGAAGAAACCTTCTCTTTCCTTTTTTTTCTCCCTTTCCTCCCCACATACTCTACAGCCGCTGCTATGTTATACACCGCTGTTGTGCCTTCGCCTATCCCTCTCTTTTATTTTCCCTTCATCTTCTTTTACATTTCCTCCTTATTCTCTTCACCAATGGCAATAAACCTAGAGTTTTTCCTCAAGCTCAAAAGCTCTCTTTTCTTCTCCTTTATCTTCTCACATAAGCAATTAATGTAACATCACCTGTTACCCTCTTCCAACAACAAGCGTAGCCCTTAGCACTCGTATCTTCATCCGCTTCTGATATTTTCACTATGTGTATTTTTTTGATAGACTTTACCATTGTTTACTTCGACAATTATTAACATACACACACAACATATAACATATTCAACAGCCCACACGGGTGGATATAAGCACAACCATGTAGTATAATAAGCCCACACGGCTGAAAGTAAATACACAACCATGCAGTATAATAAGAGCCCACACGGCTAAAAGTAAATGCAGCAGAAAATGTAACGACCGCCTGACGGAAACCCTAACTTAGAGCACAGGCGTTACTTTTTTTTTCTATATATACCTTCTAAGGACATTGTTATTTGCACTTCGCTCGATTCAAGCCCACACGGCTGAAAGTAAATACACAACCATGCAGTATAATAAGAGCCCACATGGCTAAAAGTAAACGCAGCAGAAAATGTAACGACCGCCTGACTGAAACACTAACTTAGAGCACAAGCGTTACTTTTTTTTTCTAGATATACCTTCTAAGGACATTGTTATTAGCACTTCGCTCGATTCAGAAATCTAGTCTGAACTTGTTTCGACTGTTAAGCCATAGTTTTGATCGAAGCTGAGCTGAGAGGAACTCTATAGTTGCTGAGGGGTCTAGGTCGTGTGATCCTAACCAGCCCTGTGGCCCTACCCGTGAAGAGGCATGTTATCACCGTGTAGTGATGACCGGCCGTGTGGCCTTACCAGTCCCAAGTTTGGGCACGGCTGTGTGTGCCACACGGCTGTGTAAGGCCTCCCCTACTGGAGTAGGGCACGACCGTGTGGCTTCCACACGACCATGTCACCTGGGCAGTGAGGAAGTGGGGCACGACCGTGTGGCTTACACGGCCATGTCACCTCGGCTGTGACGAAGGGGTGTACGACCATGTGAAACCACAAGGCTGTGCCATTTTACCCGAGAAGAAGAGGTGCGCGGCCATGTGCTTCACACGGCCGTGTCACCTTGACCGAGACCATGAGGAATGCATGGCCGTGTAAAGCAACATGGCTGTGTCACTCTGGCCGACAAGAAGAGGTGCATGGCCATGTGAAACCACACGGCCATAGCACCCTGGCCGAGAGGGAGTAGGTGATGGCCGTGTGAATCCACACGGCCATGTCACCCTGGCCGAGAGGGAGTAGGTGATGGTCGTGTGAACCCACACGACCATGTCACAGGCCGTGCAGGGGGTCACACACAGCACTACAAAGGAGTTGGGTTCTCCCCATTGTACTCCCTCTTGGCTTACCGTTCTCTCCCATTTCTTTAGGAAGAGTCTTTGACATGCTAATTACTAACAAACTGTCAATTTCATCATACACAATTCTTAATAGTATTTTTATAGAAAGCAGGATAAGAAAATAGGTCCATCAGTACCAAAATCTAACATATTCCATGCACTAGTATGTTCCATGATCACTTCCCACTGTTCCATCACACACACCAGCAAACATTGCTCCTGCTGCCCCTCCTTACTCGAGCTTTCCTTTACCTTTATCTACAGTATAAGGAAAGTAGTCTCACTTCTTAATTATGAAGTAATATATGATAATTATTTGGGTTATAAAATTGATGAAGTAAATATCATTTTAGACTATGTTGGTTAAAAAATACAAGCCTCACTTCTAATTTTAAGTAACATTTTACTTCGTAATATTTTTGTCATAAAGTAGTAAGTCAAAAAATAAAATTTATAATTTCTAAGTGCTAAAGTAATAAGTTTGACCCAGTTAAAATAGTAAGTCTATGGCAAGGAGAATGAAGAGAGGAAATGTTGATTTTATAAAAATAAAAGAGAAAGAAACAATGACGTGGATTTGAAAAAGTTGTATTTTAAAAAAAAAAGTTATGCAGACTCACTACGAGGACTGTTTGCAATGTTCTGTAGCAAAATGTTTGTTAACAATTTTGTATATAGTATTATTTCTAAAAGTGTATAGTATATATAATATGTTTCCTATAATTAAATAACTGATATACATAACAAAATTATATACTCGATAAATATTACATTCTTTCTATATATAGGACAATACATAATTGAAAAGTAGATAAAAATAGTAAGCTTTCTAAAAGTGTATGACCACTTTGCTACTAATTATAGGATCGATTATGTTATTTGTTATATTTTCTTTTAATTGTATTCTCCTATTTTCACTTCACGGAACAATATATATACTGATCTTGCACCACTATTACAATTACACAATAAATATAAAATACAAAAAACTCAAAAGTTAATTAGTACTACATAATGTCTCGAGTTTCAATTCTTTGTGTATTTCTTTTGTTTACAACTATATGCCTTGCAAGTAAGTAAACACCATTTAAATATTCCATGCAAATTTTATTGAATTTATTTGTTACATATTGTTCATATATCCTAATGTTGACTATTCTTTTTTGGTTAAAATTATAGATCGCTCTGATGCTACCAATTGTTGTTCAGAATATAAAAAATGGGGTGATAGACAACAAACAAGTTGTAGAGGTGCTAGTGATACTAGTGCGTGCAACACTTGGTGTTCAAATTCATGTAGAGGAGGGGAATGTAAAGTACGAAATGGACAACAAGTTTGTCATTGTTATTGTTAATCATAGTGTAAAGATGGAGAATAAATTATATCATCCATCTTGATTGGTGAAATAAAATTTGATACTACATATATTTTTATTTATTTAAATTGTATACATATTATAAAAATAATGTATATATTGAAGAAAATGTTATATATATGTAGAATTATCATCGCTAGAGGGATGAATTGTCATTTACATTTTCATTGACTATTTAACACATGAAGAGTTTGAACAATTTAAATATATATAAATAAAATAAGTAGTGTACAAATGAAAGGAACAAAACAACATATTAACATGATTTGATACACAAATTCCAACTCCACGACCTATAACTCTTCGGTGGATGAACTCTGATGATACTTTATATTTTCTCCTTTCTAGACACCTTGTGGACAACCTAAGTTTCTTTGCACGGAACCTAATGTCAGTGCTAGGGGTGCTAGAGGAATCAAGCTCAGTGGCTTTTCTCTTAATCCTACCAACATAAATAAATGATTTATTTTTACCATAATAATGACAAGTTAAGTTTAGAGTGTACCAAAACATTTTTTGGACAACTAAAATAGGAACTAATTACCAAGGCTATGCAAGACTAGACCGAAATAAAAAATGGGGATGAAACAGCTCGGAAACAGGCTTTGGAGGTGCCTTGAGTTGAAGCCTCGGGTCCCCCTTCTAAAATCATATCTATGCACCCAAAGGTGTTCCATGAGCTTGAATCATCTTTGTAAGGTTTCTGTGTGGCAACATTACTAGGAACTTTGAGGATGTTGAGGCGCCTTCATCCCAAACGACGAAGTTTTAGGTAGGCTTTTTGGGCGGGATTTTGTGGGCTTCCTGGACTAGGGTGCGGGTGCCTAAATTTTAAAAAATTTGAAACTTCAAAATGGTTTCGGCACATGGATCTATTCCAGGCACTTATATCGATAATCTTTTTTTTTTCAAAAAATTAAATTAATTTTGAAAATTCTATATTTTCGCACTTACAATGGTTCTTGAATAGAATTTATTTTATAATGTTTTGATCAATTTTACCTTAGTCTCTATTTCACCCATTTCTAGATTATTAATCGAGTTAACCTATTGGTTTGGTGAAATGGTTTTCTATTTTACTTGAAGAGAATTAGTTTGAATTTTAAATCTAATTTGACCTTGTATTAGATTTAGGTTTGGCTATTAATTAGTTAAATACACATTTCAAAAATTGACTTACAAGTTGTGGTAAGGCATAATGACCTTTTTTGATATTGGAGAAGCAACCACCTCCTTAAATAAAGTCTTTTTAAGAAATTATATTTTTAACCTACTTATTGAAAAATTTAGGGTCTAACTAGTTTAGGATGTGGCAAGGTAGTTTCAGTTAATTTCTCTCAACTAAGTGCACCAAATAGGATAATCCATACTCAACTTGGATACACTTATTCTTTGCATCCTAATATAATATCATCTCACCACATCCTAACACTAGGTTGTTAAGTATCAAATTAACTATTTTCTTACCTAGCCATGCTAAGTTAAGAAAAAAATAAACTACAGATGCATAATAAAAGTAACAAATGAAACAATCTTGCAATTTTATCGTACAATAAAATTATTTTTTCTATTGGTTCTCTCTAAATCATAACTTTGATATGGTTTATCTAGGTAATGAATTTAACTATTGTGGATTCAATATTGATTTAGTCCTGTAACACCCATAAATTCCGTTTCCTCCAAAAGAGCAAAAAGAAATAGAAGAAGAGAAAATAAATAAAAATATATATGTAAATGACCCGGGCTAGGATTTGAACCCTAGACCCTTGATTTAAGATTGGTTTAAGTAGCCATTAGGTGGAGGTAAAGCATCACATTCGAAATAGAAAACTATTTATTATATGTTGATTATGGGTGAAGGGATGCTTCAACTTCCACTTTGTATAAAAGGGGAAGGGAAGAGAAGAAAACCTAACTTTGCATCTTCTCTTCTCCTCTCTAGCCTAACCTCCTCTTCCCCCTCTTGTAGTTTTTGGCCAAGAACCCTTGGGTTCCCAAGGTTCTAAGTTCTTCAAGGGGAGAATCTAAGAGGAGGGTTTTGACAAGGATTAGGACGCACGGAATGGGTGTCTTGGAGATTAAGGTTACAAGAGAGGATTGTTTTCCCCAACACCCTATAATTGTAAGATCTAGCGAATGGAGGTAAGTACTGCTCACCTGCAGTATAAGTTGTTTCAATGTTGCATATTGTGATATGTTTTTATGCATGTAAAGAAGATACATGTTGTGTTATGTTTATGCATCTTAAAGAAGATATATGTTATGATATATAAGATGTCCTCTGAAGTTCTGGGATTAATAGCATGTTTGGAGTATCTTGAATTGCTTCCCATATAGTTTTGGGGCCAAGAAGCATATTCAAAGTGCCCTAAAGTGATTCCCTATAAGTGTAGAGGATTAAGCGCACATAAGGTGCTTGTTTAAATGACAAGTAAGTGCAACTATAAGAAAGTGATATATAAAAAGAAAGTATTTTACTTTAAAGTGGCATGCATTAGACACAAGGTCCAAGGGTGGGCTCCTAGATCGCCCCTGGGCCCCTAGATCGCCCCTGGGCCCCTATATCACCTAGTAGTACCTTAATAGGTTCAGAATTAGCTACCTCGAATCTTATTAAGGATGCACATAAAGTGGTACAATGTAGGGCCCAAGCAAGTTTATTATTCTTTTCAATACTTATGTAATACAAAGTTTTCAAACTTTGTTGTTTGTCTTAGTGGAAGTTTTCCTAAGGTTGAGAACCTGAGTTATTAAGTGTAGCATTGATGAACTCTATAATATGCCAAGATTCCTATTTTCATTACATTACTAGCATGATTTTAAGTTGATGTTTTGCATGATAAACCTATTTAAAAATGCATGCCATGTACAGATTTCCAAATTACTGTCAAGTGTGAGTTTTGTGTTTTCCCAAGGAATTTTGAAAGTATGTTCCTTCTTTTTATGCTTGTTTTATGAGTAGATGGTACTTACTAAGCATTCGCTTATAGATTTCCATTTCCTTATACTGTAGATAAAGGTAAAGGAGAGCTCGAGTAGGAGGAGGCAGCAGGAGCGATGTTTTGTGGGTGTGTGACGGAACAGTGGAAGGAACTGGGAACTTGTTATTATCAGTTTGGAATATGTTAGAACTTGATGCTAAATCATGTTTGAACTTGCTATTATCAGTTTGGCAATAATGTGAGTGGCAAAGAGGAATGATCTAGGGTCTCCCCAATGGGGAGGACCCCTCTTCAAGCAATGAAAGAGAATCGTAACCCAAAGACGAGTATAAAGGGGAGAACAACCCCTTGTTGTAGAGCAGGGTGTGACCCCCCACACGGCCCGTGACACGGCCGTGTGGATTCACACGCCCAAGCACCTCTCCCTCTCAGCCACGGAGACATGGCTGTGTGGATTCACATGATCGTGCATCTCTCCTTCTCGGCCAAGGTGACACGGTCGTGTGGATTCACACGGTCGAGCACCTCTCCCTCTCGGCCAAGGAGACACGGTCGTGTGGATTCACACGGGGCGTGCCTCTCTCCCTCTCGGCCATGGTTACACGGCTGTGTGGATTCACACGGCTATCCACCTCTTCCTCTTGGCCAAGGTGACATGGTTGTGTAGATTCACATGGTCGTGCACTACCAAGGTGACACCGCCGGTCATTGCCACACGGCCAGGTAGCACTCCTTCTCGAGTTAGGCTACACAGTCGGTCAGGGCCACACGGCCCAGACCCATTAAAAGCTCTAGACTCTCTTCCAGCTCTGCTTGGCTCCAAGTTACGTCCTATCAGTCAAAACAAATTTAGGGTAGGTCTCTAAACCGTACAGTATATAATATAAGTATAAAATTAAAAAAAAAATAATTAAAGAGTAATGTTTGCCCTATAAGGTAAGTACTATTTAATAATTAAAGAGTAATGTTTGCCCTATAAGGTAAGTACTATTTAAGGATGGGGGCGTTACAGTTTAGTATCAGAGCAAGTTCCATCCTTCCGCGACATACACATGAAGCATTGATCTAGTAGTTTCAAAGTAAGAAAGCACCCTCTCACAACTTTTATGCATTTTATTTCTGTTATGATTAGTAAGAACTGTTGTTAAGATTAAGCATGCTTATACATGAAAGTGCTAATGATTGCAAGTAAGAATGAGAGCATGCTTATACATGAAAGTGCTAATAATAGCAAGTAAGAATGATGATGGGATGATGTATGTCTCACTGGTTGGGTTATGAATATGTAGATGGCTAGAGGATAGCCAACTAGACAGCCGAGAGTTAATAAAGCTCAGCCTGAGACAAATGAGTCTACACCACCAGCCAACTTTTAAGAAGTAGTAACTCAATTACAGAGACAATTGGCAAAACAACAGCAGGTCATAGCCACCCTGACTGCTAACCCAGCAAGCTTCTCCTGTAGTGCCACCGGAAGCTAATGTGGTGGCACCAATTGCGGCCGAGGCTCCATCAGTTCCACCTGCAGCCCCTACAAGGGTAGTGAGGCAGGAAGCATACCTTATCCAGTGGCAGAAGCTGAAAGAAGAGAATTTCTCTGGCACCAATGAACCATGGGATGATCAGGCATGGTTCAAAACCCTAAAGAGCATAATGGAGTTACTGGACTGGCTGGAGGTAGAAAAGATAAAGTGCGCTTCCTTCTGCCTCACTGGTGATTCAAGAATATGGTGGGAATGGGTGAAGGCAAAAAGAATAGTGAATCAAATGACCTAGTCTGACTTCGAGACTGAGTTCTTCGAAGAGTTCTTTCATATGCGACTCACGAACAAATATTACGATGAGTTCACAGAATTCTGACAAGGAAGTTTATCAGTGGATGAAGCTGTGAAGAAATTCAATAGGCTGGCTCGTCTATGCCCTGAGTTAGTCAGTACAGAACGAGAAAGGGTAAGGCTAATGCTGAAGATGCTGAGGCTAGATATAGCTCTGAATGTAGCTGGCGGAATTAATAGACCGCAGACTACAGAGGAGCTTATTAATAGTGCCCTGATCACGGAGGATTACCTGAATAGCATCAAGCAGCAGAAGCCAGTACTGATTGAGAATAAAAGTCAAGGGAGTTCTGCCACTCAGAAACCCCAGGGCCAAGGTCCAACCTAGAAGGGGAGCTCCAAGAGGAAGCAGTGGAGTAATAAATAGGGAGTATCCGTAAGCAAGCAGCCTAAGTATGCTACGTGTCTCACGTGTGGGAAGATGCATCCGAGAATCTGTCGCAAGGGCACTAGTGCCTTTTATACGTGTGGTCAAGAGGGGCATATTGTTGGTTGCTACTGGGAATATCGTACCGGTTCCCCTATACAAAAATTTTATACAAGTCCTGAACCATTCCTAAAAACCTATTGTGTTATTTAGAAATTAAATTAGGAATTGCAAACAGAACTTAACATTATTGATTCCAAATTTAACTCATCTGTTCTTAGAGGTTTAGACTTGGATCTCAAACGATACTTAACATTATTGATCAAAATTTACCCATGTTACAAATTCAATTAAATATTAATTTTAGAGATTGGCTTCCAGGTTAAACATGGCGAGACACTAGGCCTTCTTGGGTATGGGAGCATCCACCACTTCCTAGACAAAATCTTTCAATGAAATTTAATATTTAATTTCCTTATAGTTGTTGGTTGCTATGCGGAATATCATACTGGTTCCCCTGTATAAAAATTTTGTACATGTCCTGAACCTTTACTAACAACCTATTGTGTTCTTTAGAAATTAAATTAGGAATTACAAACGGAACTTAACATTATTGATCCAAATCGACCCATGTAATAAATTCAATTAAATATTAATTTCTAAAATTGGCTTCCAAGACTGCAAGGCGAGGTACTGGGCCTTCTTGGGTATGGGATCAACCTCCCCCGCCTAGATTAAGCCTTTTAAAGAAATTTAATATTTAATTTCCTTATATAACCCTAGGTTTAACCAAATAGAACAATCGAATCACAAATTCAAAAAACAAAAAAAAACACAAACTCGAATCACAAATTTGAAATCTAGAATCATATGCCTCTTGTGTTTGGAATTCATACAAAGAAAACTAGTATGATGCGGAAAACAATTACTAGTTATACCTTTCTTTGTAAGCAACAACCTCTTGATCTTCTATTGTATTCCTCTTCTTATCTCGGATGTTGTGGACAATGATCTACCGAGATGAGAATCCACCAAGCATCCTTCTTCTTTCTTCCATGTTTCGGCCAAGCAACCTTCTCCAAGAGATAGCAAGTCTTGGCCACCAACCAAGATCCAAGGAAAACAAGGAAACAAAACCTTCTCTCTCTCCTTCTTTACCAATCAAATCTGGCCACCAAAACAAGCTCCAAGAGGATGATAGGTTCGGCCACTAGAAGAAGAGAGGAAGAGATGATAGGGTCGGCCACCACCAAGGGGGAAAAAAAGAGGAAAATAGAAGAGAGTGGTTTCATGATGGCACCCCTACCTTGTAACGCCCGCCCTTCCAAGTAGCACTAAGGCCACCCCAGACGGACGGACGTCACTAAAACATAGACATCAATTATACTAATGCATATGGATTCATGGCAGCGGAAGACATATATAATTAATTGTTTTTTTTTTCATATCATAACATATACCATATGCATCTAGTTCTCTTAACATGGCATGTGAAGTCAAACGTACCAACATAACATGAGTAGGATATCATACTAGCTGACCATTATCATAAGCATAGGTCCAACATTGTTCACATGCATAACTTAGATAATTCAAAAACTTAAATAGATCTATCCACCAGCACTTCCACACACATCCTCATTGCCTTTCCTGCTCTGCTCCCCTTAAACAATCCATTCCTTGCCTTTATCTGCAGTACAAGGAAAACGTGTAGCTATAAGCCAAAGGCTTAGTGAGATCCTTGCCTACCCATAAATCCGAAAAACACATAACATAACATAACATGTAGAAACCATAGCATAGCATAACATAGCATGGAGAATCATAACATAGAACATATCTTATCATGTGAAAACCATAACATCTCATAACATAACATGAGGGAAAATAGAATATAATATATCATATCACAAAAGGAGCATAACATATCAGAGTATAGCATGTGAGTGTATATCATGATTCATATCACATTCTGTAAGCACATATCATGAAGTCTATCATATCATGTAAACATGTATCATAACTCATACCTGTTCATAAGGGTGCATAAACATAATTTCATAAATATGTGCATGTAGATGCAATATGTATATTTTTAAAACATGTATCATGGAATGCACATATGCATCATGCTTCTTTCAAAACATATAGTATACATACTTGAATATCATATCATCATTATGAGAAGGGCCCCGGCTTGTACCACATGTAAACATAAATGCGTGCAATCCCCAGGACAGGGTAGCTAGCCCCGAACCTACTAGGGATCTAGGTCCGTTCATAGTCCGTCGACCTAGGGGCGTAATGAGGAGCTCATCCCTTAACGAGGTCCGTTCATAGTCCGTCGACCCCGGGGCGCTTATGGAGCCCACCCTTGGTACAAGCCATACAAAGTAAAATATCATGCATATCATATCTCATCATATCATACATGTCATAATTCTTGTCATATCATGAAGAGAGCTCTTGATCCCCAACTTAAGGGAAGCATCTCTTTACCATAGCATGAAGAGTGCTCTTGATCCCAACTTAAGGGAAGCAACTCTTTTTCATAACATGAAGAGTGCTCTTGGTCCCAACTTAAGGGAAGCAACTCTTTTTCATAACATGAAGAATGCTCTTGGTCCCAACTTAAGGGAAGCAACTCTTTAGGCTTTTCTTCTTACATAAGCCATTCACACATGCATTATATAACATGTTCTTATCATAACATAAAGTATAACATGTTATTTTCTTATCATCAAACTTGGCATATGATCTCATGAACTTAGCATAACATATCATGAACATGACATATCATATCATGAGTCTAGCATATCATATCATGACCATAGCCTATCATGTCATAAGTCTATCATATCATATCATAAACATGGCACATCTTATCATAAGACATAGAAATGCAACATATCGTAAAGCATATTTTCATCACATCATAAATCATGAAAGCTTAATCTACTTATATATCAAAGGCTACATATCATGAAAATGCATAAGCATGTTTGGTTAGGTTTAAACTCTTTCCTAACCCAATTAATCCATCTTGGCTGAACCATATCAGTAGGTTTCAACCTCATATCATTCCATATGAAACATAGAACTTATCCACATAACATGTAAACTTGATCTAAGCACATACAAGGCATTATACCTCATGAATAAGCATGTTTGAGTTCAAAACTCTAACCTTAAACCATTTATCTCAATTTGGCCGAAACATATCAGTAGGGTTCTTATATCATTTGGTTCCATATGAAGCATAGAACTTATCCACATAACATGTAAACTTGATCTAAGCACATACAAGGCATTATACTTCATGAATAAGCATGTTTGAGTTCAAAACTCTAACCCTAACCCATTTATTTCAATTTGGCCGAAACATATCAGTAGGGTTCTTATATCATTTGGTTCCATATGAAGCATAGAACTTATCCACATAACATGTAAACTTGATCTAAGCACATACAAGGCATTATACTTCATGAATAAGCATGTTTGAGTTCAAAACTCTAACCCTAACCCATTTATTTCAATTTGGCCGAAACATATCAGTAGGGTTTCATATCATTTTATTCCATAAGAAGCATAAGACTTAAACATGTAACATGCACATTTAGTCTAAGTACCTATAGAGCATTGTACAAGTACCTACAAGGCACTATACTTCATGAATAAGCCTATTTGAGTTCAAAACTCTAACCCTAACCCATTTATTTTCATTTGGCCGAAACATATCAGTAGGGTTTCATGTCTTTTTATTCCATAAGAAGCATAAGACTTAAACATATAACAAGCCCATTTAATCTAAGTGCATACAAGGTATTGTACTTCATGATCTAAGCATATTTGAGTTCAAAACTTTAACCCTAACCCATTTATTTCAATTTGGCCAAACATATCAGTAGGGTTTCATACCATTTTATTCCATAAGAAGCATAAAACTTAAACATATAACAAGCCCATTTAATCTAAGTGCATACAAGGTATTGTACTTCATGATCTAAGCATATTTGAGTTCAAAACTTTAACCCTAACCCATTTATTTCAATTTGGCCAAACATATCAGTAGGGTTTCATACCATTTTATTCCATAAGAAGCATAAAAACCTTGGTTATAAACATGTAAAAATTCATACATCACAAAGAGGTACAACTAGTATGGGTTCTATCTAAAATTCTTGACCTAAGGCCTTATAATCAATTTTGGCCGAACCATATAGATAGGTATCTCTTTTTTTTTCACAACATGAAGAATGAAGACTTAACTAAAAACATGTGAAATTCATATATCATAGAGTAGAAAAATTAAGCATGTGATCAAAGAAAACTTGTTCTAGGTCCTCTCTTCCATCCTTGGCCGAAACATGCAATAAGGCTCTAAATTTCTCTTTTTTCTTTTTCTACAACATGAAGCATCTCTTGTCACTTGTTAACCCTAAGTGACTACCTATTCTTTATCTTGACCACATTCTTGCAAGAAATTTTTTAGAGTTTCGAAAAACATTTTAAACCGAAGCTACTTGTACTGCAGTGAGGGGATACTCACTTCCTTGCGCTTGTTTTCCTTAGAGATTTAACCTTTGTTGTGGATCCTTCCTAGAGAGGGGAAGCTTCCTTGCTCCTTGGTCTCGGCAAGAAGAGGAAATAGTGAAGAAGAGGTCACGGTGGAGGAGGAGGGAGTAGGAATGTGAATGAGGAAAAATGCCAACTCATTTTAATTTCCTCCTTTTATTCATCATGAGAGGAGGAAGGAAAAATATATTTTTCTTCCTCCTTTCTTTTACTCTCTTCATAATTAAGAGAAAAGTCTAGATACATCCCTTCTTGGTGTGTAAGAAAAGAATATTCTAGAGCATCTCTTCATTAGAGAGGAAGAAGACAACTCTCACTTCTCCTTCTAAGAGAAGAGCCTTTTCTTCTTACATTTAATTATGGTTTCCCTCTCTTTTCTAACAATAATTTCTCTTGGTCTAGTGGTTATCTTATTCAGGCATCTAATGAGAGATCTAGAGTTCAAGTCCTAGACCTTATATATTTTTATTTCTATTTTATTTGTTTAAGTGTTCGGCTTGGAGCAAAATTTAACTAAAGCATATATATTTTTTTTTCTTTATTCATGATAAAATATTCTAGAATTTTGCTAAGGACCCTATGGGTGTTACAGTCTCCCATACCTCATAAAAGTTCATCCTCAAACTTAAAAAAAAAAGTTCCGGTAACTCAGAACTTCCTACTGAGCGCATCTGCTACCTTATTTGCTTTTCCCGGATGATAGAAGATCTCGCAGTCATAATCCTTGACTAGCTCGAGCCATCTCCGTTGTCGCATGTTTAGGTCTTTCTGTGTAAAGAAATATTTCAGACTCTGGTGATCTGTATAAATTTTACACTGGGCCCCATATAGATAATGCCTCCATATCTTGAGAGCAAAGACTACAGCGGCTAGCTCTAAGTCATGTGTGGGATAATTCTTTTCATGCTCCTTGAGTTGTCGAGAGGCATACGCAATGACTTTTCCATTCTGCATAAGTACAGCTCTGAGTCCCAATCTGGAAGCATCGCTGTACATATCGAATCCCCCGTTACTTTCTGGAAGAGTGAGAATTGGAGCACTAGTCAATTTTCTCTTCAACTCAGCGAAGCTTCTCTCACAATCCTCCGTGCATTCGTACCTCTTGTTCTTCTTGGTGAGGGCCGTCATGGGGGCTGCAATTCTGGAAAAACCCTCTACGAATTTTCGATAATAGTCGGCTAGTCCGAGGAAACTTCTGATTTCACTGGCATTCTTTGGTCTGTTCCAGTTACTCACGACTTCTATCTTGCTTGGGTTTACTATAATTCCGTCCTTAGAGATCACGTGACCCAAAAACGACACCTAGTCAAGCCAAAATTCGCACTTTGAGAATTTGGCATACAATTGTCTCTCCCGGAGAATTTGTAATGTTATGCTCAATTGCTCAGCGTGCTCTTCCTGGGTCTTCGAGTAGATAAGAATATCATCGATGAAAACTATCACAAATTTATCGAGATATTCTGAGAACACTCGATTTATCAATTCCATGAATAGGGCAGGAGCATTTGTAACTCCGAAGGGCATTACTACGAATTCATAATGTCCGTATCTCGTTCGGAAGGCCGTCTTTGGTATATCATCTTGTTTCACTTTCACTTGATGATAGACATATCTCAAATCAATCTTGGAGAAGATGGTGGCACCTTTCAATTGGTCAAATAAGTCATCAATCCGAGGTAAAGGGTACTTGTTCTTGATTGTTACCTTATTCAGTGCTCGGTAATCTATGCACATTCGCATAGATCCATCATACCTTCTATTGTATATTCCTTGGTCTTGGTAAATAAGAAAATTTAATTATAATTAAAATATCATTATATTCCTTTCCATAGGTTAATAAGGAAATTTTAATTAAAAATTCCTTTTAACCCATACTATGGCCGGCCACATCACATGCTCCAAATAAGGCAAGTTTTAAACATAAAATTAAAACATCCTTATTTGTTTCTGGAAATTTTTAAAATAAAATTTCTCTATTAATTTTCCCTTCATGGTTGGTTATAAAAGAAAATTTTATAAATTAAAATTTCTCTATTAAAATATGTGGATGATTTCTAATATGGGGTAGATTTCATGGGTCCCCGATAAGGAAGGGAAAGGAGATGACCAAACAGAGAAGATAGGTAAATATCGGCCGGGATATACCTCAGGAGAGGTAGACCAATATCGACCGAGACATGCCTTTAAGAAGCTAGGCCAATATCGACCGACATATACCTCAAGAGAGGTAGGCCAATATCGGCCGGAATATGCCTCCAAGGAGGAAGACCCATATCAATCAGCATATACCTCAAAGGAGGTATATCAATATCAACCGAGACATGCCTTTAAGAAGGTAGGACAATATCGGTCGGCATATACTTCAAAGGAAGTAGGTCAATATCGGTTAGGGTATGTGCCTCCAAGGAGGCAGGTCAATATCGACCAAGACATGCCTTTAAGAAGGAAGGCCAATATCGGCCGGGATATACTTCCGAGTGAGTAGGACAGTATCGACCGAGATATTCCTTTAAGAAGGAAGGCCAATATCAGCAGGGATATACTTCCGAGTGAGTAGGCCAGTATCGACCGAGACATTCCTTTAAGAAGGAAGGCCAATATCGGTCGAGATACACTTCCGAGTGAGTAGACAAATATCGACTAAGACATGCCTTTAAGAAGGAAAGCCAATATCAACCGGGTTGACTAATACCTTGAAAAGATACTTGATAAAATATAACCCAGGGCTAGCTAGAATAATAAACATAAAGGAGCCCGGACGAGCACTGCCCTAGGAGCCTCATGAGAGGTAATAATAATTGATCAAACCTAATTAAGCTTAGCTTCGATCAATACAGGAAACATTAGTATATTAAGTTATCTATGATGTAGTAAAAACAGGAGGGACGAGTAGGAAAGGTAGAAATAATTTAAAAGAACTTGTGAAACAAAGGAGAAGTAATATTTCAAATAAAGCGGTGCAGGAAGATATTTGCAATATGTGATTGTATGACTGGTATTATATGTTTTTGCGGGAAATGTGTTTTTAGACTATTTTGCAGGTACTAGACGACAAAGAAGGTACATCTGGGGTACATAAAAGATTCCTTAAAAGTCATTTACCGCAAGTACACAGCTTACGTCATCTTATAAAAAACTCTAACAAATCGGGGCCCACTTCATCACTACGGAGGTTATATGAAGTGGTATAAAAAGGGGAATCCTCTCCGTTGGCAACGTAAGTACACATCAATGTGCACATTCATAACCCTAATTTTTTACCACTGCTCGTCTTCTTCTTCCTTCTTCCACACCAAGAGAGATCACTAACTTGAGCGTCGAAGGGCCTAGCCAGGGATTCCCACCTCGGTCTTAGGTCACTGACGATAGTGTTGGCTGATTTCTTGTGCGCAGGAAGTCCTGGAAGCTTTGAGTTTGGTTTCTCTTTGATTGGATTTCTTTCTCGTCATCGGATCTTCGTTCAAGGGGAGCATTTGGTGGATGTTCTTTCCGATCCGCTTTGGGTTTCTTGGATCGTTGTTCTACAGGTATTATTCTTCACCAGCGGTAGGTTTTTTCTCTCAGATCTCCATCTTGTCAAGCTTCTTAGACAAGATCAAATTTAGCGCTGTCTGTGGGAACTTTACCTGAATCTAAGACTACAAGATGGAAGAGGCTGGAAAATCAAACCTACTTACCATTAGTCGTGAAGATTTGGATTTCCTCATTAATTCTCATGTCCAGAAAGCCTTGTAACAACAACAACTTGAAGCTCATACTGGAGCTACTCTGCCAACAGCTCATAATCCAGCAATTTCAACTACTAAGCATCGAAAAGGAAAGGAGCCGGAAGAGGAGGAACATGCATATTTCCCTCCAGCTGCAGTTTCTCCGACGCGACGTTCGCGAGCCTTTCTTCCTTCTCCCATGGAGCAAGGGGGTCGAAGGCTCGTGTTCCAAGAATCTTCTGGTGAAGCACCGGACAAAGAAAAGCGTAAGATTAAAATGATAACCAGTGATAGCTCACCAGAAAAAGTCATCTCCCCATTGTCTCAAAGTGTACTGGATGGTCCTCTTCCTAAGCGGTATTAAAATCTTCAGATCGACGAGTACACTGGAACAACAGATCTAGAAGATCATCTATTGAAATTTGAGAACGTAGCATTATTACAACAATTCTCTGATGGGGTGAAATGTCGGATGTTTCTTACTACCCTTGGAGGAGCTGCACAACGTTGGTTCAAGAGACTGCCAGAAAAGTCCATCCGAAAATTCAAAGACTTCAAGAAAGTTTTTTTGCATCATTTTTCCAGTAACAAGAGGTATCATAAGACTCCTTGGAGTCTATTTTCAATTAAGCAAGCATCCAAAGAGTCCATCCGAGCCTACATCAAAAGGTTCAATCAGGTAGCTATCGATGTACCTAATGCTACTACTGAAATCTTAGTGAGTGCTTTCTCTCAGGGTTTAAATGATAATGATTTCTTTAAAGATCTGGTAATAAATCCTCCTTCCAATTTTGACTCCTTAATTGAACGAGCCACTAAATTTATTAATGTTGAGGAAGCTCAAGCCGCCCGCAGAAAAGAGAGCACCACCTCTTCTCCTACTCCGATTAAGGAAAAGGCTCCTACTCCTGTCCCACCACCTAGGGGACCTTGAGTGGTTCATCCACCTCATCGCCATCCAGAATACCGCCCGCAAGCAGTGCAGCATGTGGAGATACAGCCAGAGACACCAAGAAGATGGTGCACTTATCACAAAACTAGTAGTCATCATACTGAAGATTGTTTTGTTTTAAGAAATAAAAGAGAAAACAAGGAGCGCTACCAGAGGCAAAATTATTACCGGCAGTAGTACTCCAGGCAGCAAAGGCCGCTTAAATTGGAATATCGCCCTGTCGAACCTCGGCAAGAGACATTGCCTACCCCGGCCGGTATAAGCCAGGTGTTAGAAAAGGCTCCTTTTGAAGCCATGACAATCCGACAAGAAGAAAATAGGAGTAATGTCATCCGGGGTAATATCAATATGATCACGGGCGGGCCCACCAATGGGGATTCTAATAGGGCCAGGAAAGCACATGCCCGAAGACTGGAAATTCATGCCATGGGATGTAGCATGGAGCGAGCAGCTGGTCCCGAGATAAGTTTGGGCCTAGAGATCTTGAAGGGGTAGAAATACCCCTTGATGATGCCCTGATTATCATAGCCGTGATAGCCAACTATGTAATTTCTTGTACCTTCATAGACACGGGCAGTTCTGTCAATATTATATTCAAGAAGGCTTTTGATCAATTACAGATTGACCCGAGTGAACTTCAACAAATAGTCACTCCCCTATATGGGTTCACGGGCAACGAAGTACAACCGTTGGGCCAAATAAAGTTAGTCATATCTCTAGGAGAGGGGCCTCTGATGAGAACAAGGAGATCTTATTTCATGGTGGTAGAACTATAATATTTAGAATATATATATATATATATATATATATATTTAAATAATAAGTAATATAATAATGAATATTATAATATAAGTTAAAATAATAATTAATATTATTTTAATATATTAAATTAAATAAATAATTATAAATAAAAAACAAAGAAAAAATATAATTATCCGAAAACTCTATCTATCTACAAGGAGAACTTATGTCAACAAGGAAAACAATATATATATTGTTTCTTTTAATTACGATTACGATGAATTAAATATTTATTTTTGTTCGCTACAAATAAAATAAGCAAATCCCGTCCTCTTATAATGTGATACTGGGTCGACCGACCTTAAACGAGTTTAGGGCGGTCGTTTCTACTTTTTGTCAAACAATTAAATTTTCTGTTGATGATCAAGTCGGAGAAGTATGAGGTGATCAGAAGACAGCCCGAAAATGTTATGTAGAAATAGTTCGGGCTGAAGCTAATGCTTCCCGAAAGATTCAAAGAATGGAGGTCAATGACATTCAGGAGAAGCAGCCTGTTCTGGTTTATGAAGAGAAGGAAGAAGTCCAAATTCAGACTGGACAACCTTAGGCAACTACTTATGTTGCTGCTGATCTTGAGCCTATTCTGAAAGCTTAATTGGTGCAATGCTTGAAGAAGAATAGTGATGTGTTTGCCTGGACGCCCAAAGAAGTCTTGGGCGTTTCTTCTACAGTCATGGAGGATTCTTTGCATGTCTTCCCAGATGCCCAGCCGGTCATGCAAAGAAAAAGGAATTTTAGCGCGGAACAAAACCAAAAAAGAAGAAATAACTAAGCTCATGGAGGCTGGTTACATCAGGGAGGTACAATTTCCTAGCTGGTTAGCTAATGTGGTTCTAGTCTCCAAGCTAGGGAACAAATGGAGAGTATGCATTGATTTCCGGGATCTCAACAAGTCTTGCCCAAAAGATTATTATCCATTATCTAGGATCGATCAACTGGTAGACTCCACTGCTGGGTGTGAGTACATCTCTATTCTGGATGCTTATCAAGGCTATCATCAAGTCCCCCTAGCTAAAGAGGATCAAGAAAAGGTCAGTTTTATAGCATCTGAGGGTACTTATTGTTATAATGTTATGCCCTTCGGATTAAAAAATGTAGGAGCAACTTATTAGAGACTTATGAACAAGGTCTTCCATAAGCAGATTGGAAGAAATATGGAAGTATATGTTGATGATATTTTAACTAAGTTCCTTCAAGCTGTTGATCTGTGAAGGGATGTAGAGAAGACTTGCAAGACATTGAGGCAATATGGGCTCAAGCTGAACGCAAGCAAATGTTTATTTGGAGCAAAAGGGGGGAAATTCCTGGGGTATATGGTGTCCGAGCGAGGAATAGAGGCCAACCCGAGCAAAGTCAAGGCACTTCAGAACATGGAGCCTCCACGCAACATGAGAGAAGCTCAAACACTTACTGGCCAGATTACAGCCTTGTCCAGGTTCATTTCCCGGTCGGCCGATCGTAGCTTCCATTTCTTTAAGATACTCCAAAAGGCAAACAAATTTCAGTGGAATGAGGAATGTGATAAGGCCTTTCAAGAATTAAAGGATTACTTATCTACTCTTCCTGTATTAGCTAAGCCTATAGTAGGAGAGACCCTCTGGGTATATTTGTCAGCTAATGAAAACGCTGTAGGCTCTGTATTAGTTAGGTAGGAGGGAAAGGAATAACAACCTGTATATTTCTCTAGCCACCTCTTAAAAGGAGCTGAGTGTAGATATACTACACTAGAAAAGTTGGCTTATGCATTAGTGTTGACTGCTCGGAGGTTACGTCCATATTTCTTATCACATGAAATTGTTGTATTTACCAATAGTACCCTTGGACGGGTGTTGCTCAACCCAGAGGCATCAGGTCGGCTAATCAAATGGACAATTAAACTTGGTGAATATGACATACAATATCAACCCCGCTCGGCCATCAAGGCACAAGCTCTAGTAAACTTCATTATAGAAGTTCAAGGCCCTAAGGAAGAAAATATCTGGAAAGTTTATGTGGATGGTTCCTCAACCAGGCAAGGTAGCGGAATTGGTGTTCTTCTCATATCTCCAAGGGAAGACAGACTCCAACTTTCTATCAGGTTGAATTATAGAGCCACTAACAATGAGGCAGAATATGAGGCATTGATAGCTGGATTGCAAGCCGCTCGACACATAGGAGTAGCTCGGGTCATCATTTATTCTGACTCTCAATTAGCAGCCCAACAACTATTAGGTAATTTTGAAATTAATAATGATAGGCTCAAGTTATATGCTGAGGCATTTGATAAGTTGAAGTCCCAGTTTCAAGAAGTAAATATACAAAAAGTTTCTCGATCTGAAAATCAAGTAGCAGATGAATTAGCTAAGCAGGCCTCCGCTATAACACCAAGAAATTTGGATCGGCCCGTGGAGCAAGCTTTGTTAATATCTTGTATCGAGAGACAAGCTGATGCTGAAATACACGGTGACTGGAGGGCCCAAATCATATTGTATCTACAACTGGGTATTCTTCCGAGTAATGCCGAGCAAGCAAGGATATTTAAGAAAAGAGCTGCTCAATACACTATGATAGGAGAACAATTATATAAAAGAGCTTTTTCTAGACCCCTGCTCAAGTGTATTGGCACACAGAAGATATACAATTTATTTTACAGGAGGTTCATCAAGGCTCATGTGGTAGTCATATAGGAGGAAGATCCTTGGCCCGCAAAATCTTACTAGCAGGATATTTCTGGCCTACGCTACACGAGGATGCCAACAAGTTGGTAAGAACTTATATTTCTTGTCAGAAACATCAAAATATCTTACATCATCCTACACAGTTATTGAGGACCTCTATAGTCTCATGTCCCTTCGATTAATGGGGTATGGACCTAGTTGTCCAGTTTCCTATGGCAGCTGCACAAAAAAGGTTTTTATGGGTAGCAGTGGATTATTTTTCTAAATGGGTAGAAGCAGAACCGCTTGCCTGGATTATCGAAGATGCAGTTATTAAATTTCTATGGAAAAATATCATATGCAGATTTGGCATTCCTCATAAATTAGTCTCTGATAATGGAAGGCAATTTAAAGGGGATAAAATCTTAGACTGGTGCAAAAGTTATGGTATTATTCAGGCCTTCACCTCTGTAGCTTATCCGCAAAGTAATGGTCAAGCAGAAGTAACCAATAGTGAAATTATAAGGGGTTTAAAAACCAAACTGGATCATGTCAGAGGTAGCTGGGTAGATGAATTGCCCAACGTTCTTTGGGCATACCGTACTACACCTCGAGATGCTACAGGAATCACTCCCTTTCAATTAGTTTATGGAGGAGAAGCAATAATTCCCATTGAGGTGGGAGTAGAATCTGATAGAAGACAATTATATGATGAAGACAATGAGGGTCGACGACTCATGAAGCTAGACTTGATAGAGGAAATTAGAGATAAAGCTGCTACTCGTCTCGCATCATATCGACAACGAATGAGGCAAAATTATAACAAAAGAGTCATCCCTAGATTTTTCCAAGTAGGAGATCTAGTATGGAAGCGTGTCAAACCTGTCGGGGATGTCAATAAGTTGGCACCACAATGGGGAGGACCTTACAAAGTGGTGGAAAAGCTCGGATCAGGTTCATATTATCTCCAGGATACTGAAGGAAGAATTCTTGAACGTCCTTGGAGTGCAAATCATTTACAACCTTACCGAACCTGACAAGATCATATCACTCAAAAATACATCTGAAGGAACAAATCGTAATTATTTGAAGTAAGTTCCCAGCAAACTGAGGACAAGTATGCTTACAGTTTATGTACTCTACTTCTTTCAATAAATACAATGCGAGACCAACACCACCAAAGAAATAAATATGGTTCACACAGATTGAGAAGTATCTGCAAAACTTTTATAAATCTGAACGATCGATAGTGGGGAATACTAAAGACTTATTCAACTACCCTAAGAAAAACCCAGAAGTTTTAAAACCATTACAAGGTCAGTGCAAACATTATAATTTTACATAAGAACATAGTCGATCGGGAAATCTCATGAAGTAACTCGGACGAGACTTCATGGGAGGAACCTGAAACTTTAAACTATCACAGAACCTAGTCGATCGAGAAATCTCATGAAGTAACTCGGACGGGTCTTCATGGGAGGAACCAGAGACTTTAAACTATCACAGAACCTAGTTGATCGGGAAATCTCATGAAGTAACTTGGACGGGTCTTCATGGGAGGAACCAGAGACTTTAAACTATCACAGAACCTAGTCGATCGGGAAATCTCATGAAGTAACTCGGACGGGTCTTCATGGGAGGAACCGGAGACTTTAAAATATCACAGAACATAGTCGATCAAGAAATCTCATGAAGTAACTCGAATGGGTCTTCATGGGAGGAACCGGAGACTTTAAACTATCACAGAACCTAGTCGATCGGGAAATCTCATGAAGTAACTTTGACGGGTCTTCATGGGAGGAACCGGAGACTTTAAACTATCACAGAACATAGTCGATCGGGAAATCTCATGAAGTAACTCGGACGGGTCTTCATGAGAGGAACCGGAGACTTTAAACTATCACAGAACATAGTCGATCGAGAAATCTCATGAATTAACTCGGACGGGTCTTCATGGGAGGATCAGAGACTTTAAACTATCACAGAACCTGGTCGATCGAGAAATCTCATGAAGTAACTCGGACGGGTCTTCATGGGAGGAACCGAAGACTTTAAACTATCACAGAACCTAGTCGATCGGGAAATCTCATGAAGTAACTCGGACGTGTCTTCATGGGAGGAACCGGAGACTTTAAACTATCACAGAACATAGTCGATCGGGAAATCTCATGAAGTAACTCGGACGGGTCTTCATGGGAGGAACCGGAGACTTTAAACTATCACAGAACATAGTCGATCGGGAAATCTCATAAAGTAACTCGGACGGGTCTTCATGGGAGGAACCGGAGACTTTAAACTATCACAGAACCTAGTCGATCGAGAAATCTCATGAAGTAACTCGAACTGGTCTTCATCGGAGGCTTTAAACTATCACAAAGCCTAATCGACTAGGATTATAATGGCATGATAAATGCAAAGTTATATGGATTTATTCACAAAAATCGGCTGACATTTTATACTAAATCAGAAGTTAGCGTTCAAGGAGGAATCTATGCATATGTCACATTTTCTATCTGGAGGCCCATTCACATGGAAGTCTTTATTTAAAATTGTTGGGTTCTTCGGGCCGCGAAAATCGCTTTTTCGCGTCGCGGAAACCCCGAAGGACCCAAAGCCGTAGATCCGTGCAAAGATTCGTATACAAAATTCGAAAAACTATTTCTTGTACGAGTTCAAAAGCCGATCTACTACTTAGATCTACGAGTGAAAGTGTTTACCCTTGATGCGCGCCCTTCGCGAATCCCGCTCTTCCAAGATGTTGCCGAATCTCAAGACCGTCAAGCGCCGGTCCTCTAGAAGTATCCACACGGACACACTAGATGGAGATGACCAAAAACCAAGGTGTGCTAGCACCTATGTGGTTCGGCCAAGGGAGGAGAGGGAGAGGGAGAGCTTGAGAGGGAGAGGGAGGAAGATGCACACAAGTGAATGAAAAATGAATTTCTTCACCCAAAAACCAAGTGGCCGGCCACTTTTCAAAATTCACATTAATTGCATTAATTGCAATTAATATGAAACCATAAAATCACATTAATTGCATTAATTGCAATTAATATGAAACCATTAAGAGAGTGGCTTTGTCACTTCCATGAGGTGGCACCCATTATGATGTGGAACATCATTATTGGTCCACCTAATGCCAACTTACCAATGAGGTGGCAAAAGGTCAAGTCAAAATTGACCTTTGGTCTTCCTTCTCAAGTCAAGTCAAACTTGACTCAATCTCTACCATGGTGGATCTAATCCAACCATTTGATTCGAGCCAACTTAATATAATGAATCTAATTCATTAAATTAAATTGATTCAATGAGTCAAAATCTAAATTAGACTCATTTAACACATGAATCAACTTGAGTCAAACTCAAGTTAGCCCAATTAGGATTACTCTTAATCCAATTTGATTCATCAAATGAATCTAATCCTCTTGGTTCATCAAATGAACCTAATCTCCACCTAATTGTCCTAAGTGTGTGACCCTATAGGTTCTTGTAACGTTGGCAATGCCCTAAACCCATTTAGGAGCATAAGTAATGAGCGGTATCTAGCAACACATCATTACTACCCAAGTTACAAGAATGTCAAGATCCGACATCACCTTGTGACTACCAATTGTGACTACTCACAAAATAATGACAAGTGTCCTTCTATCCTAGACATCTAGATTGATCAATGTGAGGCATAGACCGTGTCATCCTCTAATCAATCTAAATCTTGAACTCCAAGTAGACTCACTCGATCAAATGAGCTCAACATCTAATGTTGACTCATTTGGGCATGGCCATGCACTTAGTTGTCTCACTCTATCAAGAATATCGATGTCTCTCCCGTCATATGGGAGGGATAGATTCCATCTACATCACTCACATCCCTCTACATAATTCGTTATATACCCAGTAATCGCCTTTATAGTCCACCCAGTTACGGGTGACGTTTGACGAAACTAAAGTACATAACTCCTTATGTAGGGATCCATGGTGACTTCAGGTCTAAGGACTAATAGTCATACTAATAGCCACATGAGAAAGTATATGACACTCATATAACGATCCATGATACTTTCTCATGGCGGGTCATTCAGTATACATTCTCTAATGCATACCCATGTGTCAGCTTGATATCTCTATATCCATGACTTGTGAGATCAAATCATCGAGCTGACCAACATGCTAGTCTTATTGTATTAACATTGTCCCTGAATGCTAATACTCGACTAGGAATGATTTAGAGTAGTGTTCCCTATATCATCTCACTATCGATTCAACTAATCGATTGATATAGGTATGAACCTTCTACTCAAGGACGCTATTATACTTAGTCTATTTGGCACTAATATAAATAAGTATAATAACCAAACAAAAGCCTTTATTAATATACAAGAATATGATATACATGAGTCCATACAATCATCAAATGATTGGCTCTAGGGCTCTAACTAACAATCTCCCACTAGCACTAGTGCCAATCAGTATAGGTTCTAAGGCCTAAAGACCTAGTGTGACCATCATGCTTCCTCTGTGCCAAAGCCTTGGTCAAGGGATCTGCGATGTTAGCCTCTGTCGGTACTCTGCAAATCTTCACATCTCCTCTATCGATAATCTCTCGAATGAGATGGAAGCGCCGTAGTATGTGCTTGGTCCGCTGGTGTGAGCGAGGTTCCTTCGCCTGTGCTATAGCTCCATTGTTGTCACAATAGAGCTCAACTGGGCGATGCTAGGAACCACCCAAAGTTCAGTGATGAACTTGGATCCAAATCGCCTCCTTCGCCTCGATGCAGAATATACTCGCTTGCTGTAGAATCAGCTACTGTATCTTGCTTCGAACTCTTCCAGCTGACAGCACCACCATTAATGCAAAATACGAACCCCGATTGCGATCGGTAATCATCATGATCGGTCTGGAAGCTGGCATCACCGTAACCCTTTACAGCTAGCTCATCATTGCCTCCATATATCAAGAAATATTCTTTAGTCCTTCGTAAGTACTTAAGAATATTCTTGACCGCTATCCAGTGACTTTCACCTGGATCTGACTGGTATCTGCTCGTCATGCTCAAAGCATACGAGACATCAGGTCGAGTACACAGCATGGCGTACATGATCGATCCTATGGCTGAGGCATAAGGTATCTGATCCATGCGGTCTCTCTCCTCTCTAGAAGAGGGACCTTGAGTCTTCGAAAGACTCACGCCATATGACATCGGCAGAAATCCCTTCTTGGAGTTCTGCATGGCAAACCGAAGGAGTACCTTGTCAATATATGTACTCTGACTTAGGCCAAGCAATCTCTTAGATCTATCTCTATAGATCTGTATCCCTAGAATATGGGATGCCTCACCTAAGTCCTTCATTGAGAAGCAACTCTCTAGCCAGGTCTTGATAGATTGAAGCATAGGGATGTCCTTCCCAATGAGTAGTATGTCATCCACATATAATATGAGGAAGACAACTATGTCCCCTACAACCTTCTTGTAGACACAAGGCTCATCTTCGTTCTTGATGAAACCAAACTGTTTGATCGCATCATCAAATCGAAGATTCCAGCTCCGAGAAGCTTGCTTTAGTCCATAAATGGACCTATGCAGCTTGCATACTCTGCTAGTATGCTGTGGATCTACAAAACCCTCAGGTTGTGTCATGTACACATCCTCGAGTAGGTTTCCATTCAGAAACGTGGTTTTGACATCCATCTGCCATATCTCATAGTCATGGTAGGCTGCAATAGCAAGCATGATCCGAATGGACTTAAACATCGCCACTGGAGAAAAGGTTTCATCATAGTCAATACCATGAATCTGCTTGAAACCTTTAGCTACCAAGCGACCCTTATAGATAAGTCCATCCATGTCTGTCTTTCTCTTAAAAACCCACTTGCACCCAATGGGTTTTACCCCTTCAGGTGGATCAACCAAAGTCCATACTTGGTTGGTGTACATGGATTCTATTTCGGATCTCATGGCTTCTAGCCATTTCTCAGAATCTGGTCTCATCACAGCTTCTTGATAGGTGGTAGGCTCATCCTCTATGAGCACAATGTCATCATGGTCAGACAAGAGAAATGAGTATCTCTCAGGCTGACGACGTACCCTATCAGACCTGCGAAGAGGTATGTCTACATGAACCGGTTGTTGTTCCTCAACTCCTTGTGGAACAACATCATCCACAACACTTTGTGGTTCCAGTTCAATTTCCATCGTGGCATTAGTGCTATTGTTCGTATCTTGAACTTCTTCAAGATCGAATGCGCTCCCACTAGTCTTTCTAGAAACAAAGTCCCTTTCTAGAAAGACCCCAGTCTTTGCCACAACTACCTTGTGCTGACTGGGAATGTAGAAGTAATATCCCTTAGTTTCCTTGGGATATCCGATGAAATAGCACTTGTCAGATTTGGGTCCTAATTTGTCTGAGACTTGACGTCGTACGTAAGCCTCACAACCCCAAATCCTCATAAAAGACACCTGGGCATCTCTCCCAGTCCATATCCTATATGGTGTCTTTATCACGGCCTTTGATGGAACTCGGTTGAGTATGAAAGCTGCCGTGTCTAGAGCATATCCCCATAGATATGTCGGAAGATCTGTGTGACTCATCATAGATCGTACCATATCTAATAGGGTACGATTCCTCCTTTCGGATACACCATTCCATTGTGGTGTTCCAGGAGGAGTGAGTTGGGATAGAATCCCACACTCAGCTAAATAGTCTCGAAACTCATGGCTTAAGTATTCTCCACCTCGATCGGATCGAAGTATTTTAATACTTTTGCCAAGCTGGTTCTGTACTTCAATCTTGAATTCTTTGAACTTTTCAAAGGATTCAGATTTATGTGTCATCAGGTACACATAACCGTATTTACTGAAGTCATCAGTAAATGTGATGAAGTATCTATAACCGCCTCTAGCAGCGACATTGAAAGGGCCACATACATCACTATGTATGAGTCCTAACAAATCAGTCGCTCTCTCGCCGTACCCACTAAAGGGAGTCTTGGTCATCTTGCCTCGTAGGCATGACTCGCATATCTCATATGATTCAAAATCAAATGAGTCCAAAAAACAAGCGCTTGTCATTTATATGACCTAAGCGACAGTGCCAGAGGTAAGTTTGGTTCAAGTCATTCGACTTGATCCTCTTGGTATTTATGTTATAGACAGGGCTCTCTAGGTCTAGAATGTAGAGTCCGTTTATCAGAGGTGCACTACAATAGAACATATCGTTTAAAAAGACAGAACAACATTTGTTCTTTATTATAAACGAGTATCCTCTCTTGTCCAAACAAGAAACTGATATTATGTTCTTTGTCAAGGCAGGCACATAACAACAATCGTCTAATTCTAGTACTAGCCCAGAGGGCAGAGATAGATGATAAGTTCCTACAGCAATAGCAGCAACCCGTGCTCCATTGCCTACTCGTAGGTCTATCTCGTCCTTCGTCAATGCTCTGCTATTCCTCAGCGCTTTTACATTAGTACAAATGTGCGAAGCACATCCGGTATCTAATACCCACGATGAAGAAATAGAGAGGTTGACTTCTATAACATTTATACCTGAAGTAGAAATCTTATTTCTCTTCTTCTTAAGATCTTCCAGGTATTCTTTGGAGTTCCTCTTCCAGTGCCTTGCTTGTCCTTGATATAGGTGACAAAGATGTTCAACCATATCGTAAGTGCTCATAAACTCATGTTGCTTCTGAAGCTCAAAGTTCATGGTTGCGAGCATAAGACAAGACACATCTAATGCGTCATCTCGATGCTTCTTGTAAGCATCTCGGTCTGCTCGCGTGGCAGTGGCAGGAGGGGCCTCCGGAATGGGCTGCTCCAGAACGTACAGTTTACGTTCTTGGGTGAGAACTATTCTCAGATTCCTGTACCAGTCCAAGAAATTTGCTCCGTTGATCTTGTCCTTCTTAAGGACAGATCGCAGAGAGAAAATGTTCGTATTTGACGTCATGGTTATCTACAACAGAAAATTTGCAGAAATAAATATCATATTCTTTAAAAATCATTTAATTAGGCCTTTAATTAAACGATGCTCCCACTGAATTCTATAATTCTTGTGGGACAAGATCCACATCATACTATCCCTTGAGTTAGCTTTGGCTAATACGCCCAAGGCTTAGTATGATCGGTAGGTAACGATTACCAATTACATCTCTATGCAACTCTTGTTTATAGAATCAATATCCGCATTTATATTAAAAACTCGAGTTAGCTTTGGCTAATACGCCCGAGAGTTAATATAGATGTGATTTTGACCTATCTTTTCCAACCGTTGGAATAATGCCTATAGTTGACTCGATCCAACCGAGTAACTAGGAATACTCAATCTAATTGAGTTTGTATTCACCCATGCGTTGATAGGCGGGACCAAGATTGTCCCTCCGTACCCTACCAAGATAATATGTATTGCTCTGCTTTGGCAGATTCAACAATACATGTGATCAAGGTAGTGATAGGTATCACGGCACGGTTAGGCATTTAGAGTTGGTTCGATCTAGATCTAATCTAATCGAGAAGGATGCATCTTGTGCACGACTTAGATCTAATCTAATCGCAAGGGTGCATCATGTTCACGACTTAGATCTAATCTAATCGTTAAGGCACTAATTAATTAATTAACTATTAAACATGCATCAGATACATAATAATTAATTAATTAATCTATTTGTGATTTAGTCATGGCCCTACTACGATCTTCTCAAGCCAATGAGAAGATCGATTGGTCAACCTAGGGTCAACAGCTTCTCCAAGCTCCTCCCTTTGACCACCTTGTGTTGCTCGTGCCCGCCTCGGAACTCCGTCTCGTGTGGACCCTCCACCGCTCCAATTTGTACATTACAATTTGAAACTCGAGTTACATTCGAGTCTAAATCTAATTTACAACAAGAAAATAAGAGAAGGCACGACGCGCAGGTCGCGAATATAATACAACACTCGCAAACACATAACGGCACGCAGACCGTATTATGAATTACAACACAACCAATCATATTGGGCTTTGGGCCATGACTATCACAAATTAATATATAATTCAAAATTATATATTTTTCATAATTTTCTATAATTTTAAAAATAATTTTTACAATTTTTATAAGTAAAATATCCCGCCGGTCGCGGAACGGATCCCCTTGCGGGGCCCAGGGGCAGCGCCCCTACCCGCGATCTAACCATCGCGAGGGTTCCTTTGCGATCCAACAGCGCCTAAACCCGCTGTCCCAAAACGATTTGGGCCGAGACATTACCGTTTCGGAAAAATCTTCCCGACGGGTTCGTTTTTAGCGATTTCGGGTGCGATCGCGGAGCAAATCCCCTTGCAAGGTTAGGGGAAGCGCCCCTACCCACGATCTAACCATCGTGAGTTGCTCCGTTGCGATCTAAAGGCACCCGAGTCCGCTGTCCCAAAAGATTTTGGGTCGAAACGAAGCCGTTTGGAAAAATTCTTCCCGATAGCCGAAGCCTACAAGTGCCGAGACACTTGTGCTTCGCCTATAAGGAAAAATTACCCATAAAAACATAAAAATTGAATTTTTACAGAAAATTTTTCCAAAAACCAAAAACTAACTCGTACAAGTCTTTGCACGTGGCTCTGATACCACTGTTGGGTTCTTCGGGCCGCGAAAACCGCTTTTTCGCGTCGCGGAAACCCCGAAGGACCCAAAGCCGTAGATCCATGCAAAGATTCGTATACAAAATTCGAAAAACTATTTCTTGTACGAGTTCAAAAACCGATCTACTACTTAGATCTACGAGTGAAAGTGTTTACCCTTGATGCGCGCCCTTCGCGAATCCCGCTCTTCCACGATGTTGCCGGATCTCAAGACCGTCAAGCGCCGGTCCTCTAGAAGTATCCACACGGACACACTAGATGGAGATGACCAAAAAACAAGGTGTGCTAGCACCTATATGGTTCGGCCAAGGGAGGAGAGGGAGAGGGAGAGCTTGAGAGGGAGAAGGAGGAAGATGCACACTTAGAATGAAAAATGAATTTCTTCACCCAAAAACCAAGTGGCCGGCCACTTTTCAAAATTCACATTAATTGCAATTAATATGAAACCATAAAATCACATTAATTGTATTAATTGCAATTAATATGAAACCATTAAGAGAGTGGCTTTGTCACTTCCATGAGGTGGCACCCATGATGATGTGGAACATCATTATTGGTCCACCTAATGCCAACTTACCAATGAGGTGGCAAAAGGTCAAGTCAAAATTGACCTTTGATCTTCCTTCTCAAGTCAAGTCAAACTTGACTCAATCTCTACCACGGTGGATCTAATCCAACCATTTGATTCGAGCCAACTTAATATAATGAATCTAATTCATTAAATTAAATTGATTCAATGAGTTAAAATCTAAATTAGACTCATTTAACACATGAATCAACTTGAGTCGAACTCAAGTTAGCCCAATTAGGATTACTCTTAATCCAATTTGATTCATCAAATGAATCTAATCCTCTTGGTTCATCAAATGAACCTAATCTCCACCTAATTGTCCTAAGTGTGTGACCCTATAGGTTCTTGTAACGTTGGCAATGCCCTAAACCCATTTAGGAGCATAAGTAATGAGCGGTATCTAGCAACACATCATTACTACCCAAGTTACAAGAATGTCGAGATCCGACATCACCTTGTGACTACCAATTGTGACTACTCACAAAATAATGACAAGTGTCCTTCTATCCTAGACATCTAGATTGATCAATGTGAGGCATAGACCGTGTCATCCTCTAATCAATCTAAATCTTGAACTCCAAGTAGACTCACTCGATCAAATGAGCTCAACATCTAATGTTGACTCATTTGGCATGGCCATGCATTTAGTTGTCTCACTCTATCAAGAATATCGATGTCTCTCCCGTCATATGGGAGGGATAGATCTCATCTACATCACTCACATCCCTCTACATAATTCGTTATATACCCAGTAATCGCCTTTATAGTCCACCCAGTTACGGGTGACGTGTGACGAAACTAAAGTACATAACTCCTTATGTAGGGATCCATGGTGACTTCAGGTCTAAGGACTAATAGTCATACTAATAGTCACATGAGAAAGTATATGCCACTCATATAACGATCCATGATACTTTCTCATGGCGGGTCATTCATTATACATTCTCTAATGCATACCCATGTGTCAGCTTGATATCTCTATATCCATGACTTGTGAGATCAAATCATCGAGCTGACCTACATGCTAGTCTTATTGTATTAACATTGTCCCTGAATGCTAATACTCGACTAGGAATGATTTAGAGTAGTGTTCCCTATATCATCTCACTATCGATTCAACTAATCGATTGATATAGGTATGAACCTTCTACTCAAGGACGCTATTATACTTAGTCTATTTGGCACTAATATAAATAAGTATAATAACCAAACAAAAGCCTTTATTAATATACAAGAATATGATATACATGAGTCCATACAATCATCAAATGATTGGCTCTAGGGCTCTAACTAACAAAAATCGCCCGGAGTATTATACTCAGCTCGGAACTCAGGAGTTTTATACAGGGTCTTATATAAAACCGCTTAGGATTATTCATTCTTTTGAAATATGAAGCATACTAGCCACATTTTATTCGAGTGAAGCATAGAATGATTGCGGAAAATTCTACTGCTTAAAGCCATGTGGTTGTGAAAGATATTATCGGCAAAGGAGTTTACTAAAATAGGGTTTAACTTCAAAGAGTAAGCAAGGAATTCTTGAACAAAACTTATACACAATACTCGGGAGCATTTCAAAGGATGCATTCTCAAAATAACACAAAAGAGAAATGAGTAAGTATCAAAACTTTCCCATATATCATGATCACTTAATTACAAAATATTTTATTACAGTTCATTTCATTACCAGTTTTTCCATTACAAGTTTTTTCATTGCCAATCTTTTTGGATGCATAGACATGATTAATTAAAAGAACTTGTTAAATCTGCGGGTAGTTCTTTGTTAAGTCTGCGACGGCTTATGAAGGAAGAGGGGGGTTCCTTGGGTAGATAACCGCCCTCTCTCAATTATTGGAGGATTCCCGACACTGAATGATTTAGAGCACCCACCATTCTACGGACAAATTCTTTGGCAAACGCCGGAGACTTTAGATAAGCCAGGCGCCACTCCTCCCATCGGTTCTTCTCTTGCTCCTTATAACTCTGAAAATTAGCTTGCAGTTTAGTGTTTTGATCTTTTAAAGCATCCTTCTCTAATTTGAGTTGTTCCAATTCCTTTTGGAGCAGTGACAACTCAACATCTTGAGCCTTTCTTTGCTCTTCTTCCTGTAGGATAGCGAAATCATGAGAGGCTAGGTCTTGAGCTTGTTCAGAAAGACAGACATTATGAAGCTTCTCTACTTTCTCTAAAATAAGACTTTTATGAGAAGCGTCTAAGAGAGCTTTCTCCTTTAAAGCAATTTCCAGTCGAAGACCAGAGTGTAATCGATCCACCTATAGCTCCAAAGTTCTCCTTGCAAGCTCTTTGTCTTTCAATAATTGTTGTGATTCCTGTAATTCCTGTCTCAATACCCCTAATTGTTGATCTTGCAAGGCCACTTTCTCTTGCAACTGAGCCAGGTCATTATTAGAAGGAGGTAAAGTAGCCTTCAATGTCTCTAGTTGAGCTTTTAACTTAGTGTTCTCCTGGTCCCGAGCCATAAGTAGCTGATCTATGTGAAGACTTGAGGCAAGGAACTGAATAAAATAATGATACAGTTATAGATAGTGAGAAGAAGTAAATAGTATGTGACTAAGAATACTTACAGCGGCTGCCTAACGACTGTGATTGTCTGCCCAATCAGAAATATTGATGCCCCTCTGTAATGACCCAATTTTCCACATTTCAAGTTCTAAACGTCCATAAAAATATTTGGAAATGCTTTTAAAATATTCTAGTGATTTTTAGGAATTTTTAGAGTATTTTTACGTAATTTTTGGAGATCGTTTAGTAGGTTTACAAAAAGAAAGAAGTTTTGACCAAAAATCGTTGAAGGTGAGACTCGAACCCAAGACCTCCGGTCGAACCCGACCTAACTAGACGCGGCCAACCAACTGAGCTGCGCTCGTTTTGTTAACCAAGTACGAAGCGAGATGTATATAAGTTGTAGTTAATAACAGAAATGCCCTAAGTATTATAAGATGGGTTATTTCCTTCTCCCGAACCCTAACCTCTCGATCCCTCTCCTCCTCTCTCGCGAATGGCGGCGGTGACTTCACAGCTCGGGCGGAAAATAGAGACGAGGGTAGGGCATCATCTCCGGTGGCCGGCGAGGGTGTTCTATGAGGGATTCTTCACGCTGTGGTGATCCTCTTGTCGAGGAGAGATTGTGGGCACGAGGAAGAGCCGGAATCCAAGCTATCCGAACCCTAGAACCTCCTTCTCAGTTGTAAGTGCAAGAACAAGGGGTAAGTACTACTCACCTGCGGTAGGATTGTTTCGGAATTTCCTATTTGTTTTGGTTCCGAATTTTCAGAGAAGGTAGTGGAGTTAGGGTTTGCTGCCATGTTTTGCTTGTTCGGTTTCCTCCTTGTATGTTGAGATGCCTTTCTCGGATTTTGCCATTGTACAGAATCATATGCTCCAATCTGTTAAGATTTGTTGTACCGAGTTTGATAAACTAGGGTTGCTGTGCAAATTTTTATGATCCGGGTTTTGCTAAGAATATAGTAATTCAATGATCCAGTTCCTTAACTGAACTATTCTAGTGACAGCTGGAATAACCAATTTCATGATCTAGTTCCTTAACGATTTCATGATCTATGATTCTGTGTACTAGATGGTAGCTTACAGT
The DNA here is from genome assembly GCF_018446385.1 of Zingiber officinale. NCBI lineage: Eukaryota > Viridiplantae > Streptophyta > Magnoliopsida > Zingiberales > Zingiberaceae > Zingiber > Zingiber officinale. The sequence goes on from NC_055986.1 coordinate 47,966,691, forward strand.
AGTCATAGTAGCTGAATTTCTATGATCTAGTTCCTTATCAGTAGCTTTTCTTTGCTATTACTGTGTGTGTACAGTCCTACAATGCCATTATTTGAACACCAGTAACTTCTATTTGTTATCATGTGCACGAGTACAGTCTTCAATGCTATTAGTGGAACAAAGGTAGCTTTTATTTGCTATTAGTTGGACATGTACAGCTTTTTATTGAGATTAGTGGAGCAGCAGTAGCATTCACTGCCACTTAATGAACATGCACAACTTAGTATACTAGTATGTAAGGTTAGATTAGCTTCCTTTTGCTTTTATCACAGCATGTTTAGGAAGTCCAAATAAGCTCTCTTTTGCTTTATTTTATAGCATGCCTAGAAAGTCCAAGTTAGCTTTCTTTTGCTCTATTTTACAGCATGTTTAGAAAGTCCAAGTTAACTTTCTTTTGCTCTATTGTACAGCATGTTTAGAAAGTCCAAGTTAGCTATCATTTGCCCTATTTTATAGCATGATTAGCAAGTTTGAATTAGCTTTCTTTTGCTCTATTTTATAGCATGATTAGTAAGTTCAGATTTGCTTTCCTTTGCTTTATTTTATATCATGCTTAGAGAGTTCAGGTTTGCTTTCCTTTGTGTTATTTTTATATAGCATGCTTGGTTAGTTGTAATGCTATACTTGTTAGATATATCTAAGGGATTCTAATAAACTCTAATAAAGGATTATGAGGAAACTGAGTAAAAAGAAAGAGACCAAGGTCTAGTTAAAAAGAGATAACAAGTAAACTAAAGTAAGAGGCTAGTACCCGACTTCCAAGGTTGTCGTTAAACAAATCCAGGTGACCAATTCCAAGGTCTTGGCCCTGGTAAGACCAAGGTCTTTACCTCATAGGACTAGAGGCTCGCTACCTCAGTCACTATTAGAGAGCGCGCAAAACAAAAATGGTACTAAGCCTGGGCCCAAAGAAGAAAAGAAAAGAAAAGAAAAGAAGAACAAGAAGAAGAAAGTGAAAGAGAAATTAAAAGATTAATTTTTAGTATAAGTAAAGCAAGAAGAAAAGAAGAAGAAGGTAAAAGAGAAATTAAAAGATCAATTTCTGGTATAAAGATATAAGACAATGAAACAAGTTTTACGCTTAGAATCAATAAAAGTTTAGTTCTTTAATTCTAAGCTTACAGTAGTTGTTTCATTACTTTCCTGTCAGTTAGTGAGCATGTTTAGTATTCAGTTTTATTTCTGTATACCATGAGTACATGCAGCTTTGCTTTTAGCATTTCAGTTTTAGTATTGTTGCATTCTTTTTAAGCGCTTCGATGTTTTTGTGAGATAGATTAGTACTTACTAAGCGTTTTCGCTTATAGATCTTTTGTTTTTTTTCCTCCTACCGCAGATAAAGGAAAAGCTAAGATATGAAAGGAAGGCGACAGGATGGTGGTGGTGATGAAGGTGTGTGATGTCTGGACTGTGGAGAGATCCAGAAGTAGCTGGCAAAATTGTCTAGACTTTCTTTTAGTCCTCTGTTAATGTTGTATTACATTTGGGATTGTGGTTGAGTTTATTTCCGCATGTCTAGCTAGTCTCTTTTATTATTTGTGGAGTGCTGTAGTCATTGCTATTGCTAGAGTAGTTTCTTTGTTTTTATTGTGATTTTTATTACTGTGTGGTTGTGGGAAATATGTTCTAGCCGTCTGTGGCTGCGTATACTATGTTTGTATTATAGATTTGGTCACCGGTACAGGGGAGACTCTGCCGAAATTTTTCGGTAGGGTTTCCATGTGATATTTAATCATACCGGTTAAGTAGAGTTAGTAGTTAAGTAACGGTCATCTTTAGAGAGTAGTAGTAGTAAGGAGGGTGGTCGTTACACCCTCAATTGCTCTTGGCTATGTAGCCAAGATTCAGCCAACAATCCTTGTAACTGAAGAGAACTGTAGCTAGGGGGATTAGAAGTTGCCCCATTTAAGAAGGCAGACCTAAAACTTGTCTGAATAAAGGTGAGGAGATTGAAGGAGAAGGAGGTAGGGATGAAGAAGACGCAATAGAAGGGAAAGAAGTAGTGGAAACAAGAGCCGCAGAAGAAGAACTAGATGGGATGGAAGGTGGCAATGCAAGGGATACTGACTCAGTTGTGGAAACATGAATAGCCGAGGGCCCGGCACTAGGAGAAGATCTCCGGCAAGGTGTTCGTTTTGCCCGTGGCCCAAGAGCCAAAGGGGGCAAGGCCAATGCATGAGGTGGAGATGACATAGAAGGGACAATGGCTATCTCAGAAGTAGAGGCAGAAGCAGAAGGAGCTGAAATAATAGCACAAGAAGAGGGGATGAGTAGACTAGGTCTCATCATCCTAAGTGTAGGATCAGAGATAATATGGGTTGGGGGCATTGGTGCCTTACCTCTCTCAAGAGAAACAGGCGCCGGAACGAGAGGAGTTTGCATGAAAGTACCGAAAAGATCACCAAAGGGTACATTCTCGGTAAGCCTTGGCTTTTTGATTAAGGCAATAAATGGTTCTTCTTCTTCCTCTTCCATGGCTGTGACAACCTTTGCTTGTCACTCTTCTTCAATAGCAAGCCCAAGGTGGAGGAATTAGGATTAGCCCGGCGAGCTCGCAACCACTCTTCTGCAAGATTATTAACAAAGAACTTAGTCATAGTAGGATTCTTGTACATAAAAGATGGAAGAAAAGCATCAGCTGAAACACAGGAATTAAACACCATTATAAAAGAGAAATACTAATCAGTAAATGTAGAGCGAAATGTTTATACGTACCAAAAGAGCCATCCAAGGGAGTGTCAATATTGCCTATCCCAAAAGGAAACATCAAACCCTACACAATTAAATGCGGCAAGCTAAATTTTGCTCCCCTCAATTTAGATAAAGCAAAGGCAACAGAGGGATCATTAAGGATATTATGGGTACTAGGAACTGGGGGTAAATCGCATATCCATTGGATAGGAAAAGGAGGAGGAGAAGGAAGACGTATACGAAAAAATTTATGGCGCCATTCCCCTTGAGGGGGAATGCGGTTAAACAAAATAGCCTTAGGGCGAGATTGAAACTTGAAAACACCCATATCTATATGGCGCAGAACGAAGAAGTGATGAAAAAGACGAGGGGATAAAGGAAAGTCTAGCAGCTTAGATACTCTAATGAAACCCATGAGAATAGAAAAAGACTGAGGGATAAGCTGGTTGAGGGGAATGTTGAAGTATGCACTAACATCAGAAAAAAAGGAATGGAGAGGGAATCGGAAACCTTGTAGAACTTGGTCCCGGAAGATGAATATACACCCTAAAGGAGGTAGATGTGGACTATCTAGCAGAGTAGGGAGGGCTATATAAGAAGGAAAACCATAAGTCGCCTTCAAATCCACCTCTTCTGTCTCCGTAAGATCAGAAGCACACGAAAGGAACCATGTAGGAGGGGAAGTTGCCATGATGACACAGTAGAAGGAAGATGAATCGAGGGAGATGAAGAGAAAAGTGGGAAAGCGAGAGAGAACTTCTTAAAACCCTTGTTTTCCTTTCGGTCCTGCTCTAAAACCCCCAAATAAAGATAGCAGAAGAAACAGGAAAAGAAAAAATACTTGGAATTCCAATCGTCATAAATGGGCGATGACATTAAAGGATAAAATCAAATCCTAAAAAAGGGGAATGAATCCCAAGAAAAAATAGGTTGAGTTAAGTAATCTTCCTCGAAAAAAGCGAAAAGTTTCCCTAGGTATAATTTTAATCCTTAAGAAAGTCCGAGGAATATAAGAAAAATCGGTCAGGTACTATAAGTTCAGATCATTTGTCTAATAAAACAACAAACCCAAATGAGCATAATAGACCGGGCAAGAGTTATATAGGAGGCATTAGTCGATAGATAGGACTTGGTTAGAGGATACCGGACGAGATTCATAAATGTGAATATGAATCGGTCGGTCATAATAGATCGGCCGAGATAAATGCTATTCAAATATGTCGACCAAAGGCTTATCATGGTAAGTCAAATGACATACACTATAATAAAACCATATGAAATTTAGTTAATACATAAGATGACATACATAAATATGAGTGTAAATCAATCGAGTAGAACAAATCAACCGATATTGAGAATATTGCAATAGAACTGTACTAGATCGAACGGGACACAATTAACCTATAAAGTATTGGACTGTATTTGTCAGCATTGATATATACCGCCCGGTCATGATGGAACGATCTAAATAGATAAACATAATAATATGTTGGGTGAGGTTTTATGATGACCAGCCAAGTGACATTCAATATATTCAAACAAAACAGATGAGCGTCATAAGAAAGAGCAAGTTTAACAATGAGAAGGGATAATCAACTGTACATGAGTCCACCAGACTGTCATCACAGAGTCCCGGTCCCCTTTACAGGGATTCAAATTTAGGTTAGAAAAGAAAGTCATACTAAGGTCAGCTGAGGGAATAGATCTGGAGGCCTCTCCTCAATAAGTTTGCAACGATTTAGGAAGTTGGGAGGGGGATCACGAGATAAGTAGTTTTCCTCTCGTAATTGTTGAACCGCCCCTTTAGCTCCCGCAGTAAAGGCTGCTAAGATTGACTTCACGATCGGCCTATTGAATTCAGTGGATTCAATCATGGTGGTGGCCCTTTCTTTGTAGCGAGTATCTTCGTTCGCCTTGTAGACCACCAAAGCTATTTGGGAAGTCTTCAGTTCATCTTCTTTGATAGAGACCTCGATTTTAGTTGAATTTAAGGAGGTGTTCAAAGAAGTTATTTCATCATCCTTCAGCTATAAGGCTTTAAGCTTTTCAGCCAACTCCGATTCATAATCTGCCTTTAATTTGCCAATCTTGGAAGTTAATTCTTGGTTAAGATCCGTGGCTGATTTGAACTGTGTCTAAAGACTTTCAATTTGGGCTTCAAGTTGTTTCTGGGAAGTGACAGAAAATGGGGCAGAAGATAACTCAGTAACTTGCCGTTTCATCTTGTCGCTCTCAAGTCTCAACATTTTGTTCTCATTATATAAATTATGCATCAGCCGAGACAAGCCCATATTTTCTATCCATCGCTAGAAATATGATAAAGGGTTATAACATAATCACTGGGAAATGAAAGGTAAATGTTAACAAACATACCTGATTCTCGTTATGAAAAAAATGATCAATTGTTTCTGGGGTGGTAAGTTCTTCAAAAATAGGACGAACGTTATCCCAAGCATTAGCAAAAGAACCTCCTAGCAATATGGGGAGGACGGGAATGGTGGAAGAACCCGTGAAAAAGGAGGAAGTAGGAATAGAAGGAGGAGCAAAAACTAAATAAGAAGAAGGCGAGGAAGGTAAGGATCCGAGTTCGGAAATAGACAATGGAAAGGTAAAAGAAACATCACCAGGAGCGCTAGTGCTGGAAGTGGGTGAGGCAGAGAAAGTGAGAGAAGGATAGAGCTCATCCAAAGTAGGTTCATGGGAAGGAAGGTCGGTAGGAACAAAACATTCCGAGATAAGTACGTCAGCTTGAAGGATAAGTCTCCTTTTGGGAGGAGGAGCCTGGGTGAGTTTGTGCCCAGGGCGTTTGCCGATAGCAACTTCAGCTATTGATTTACCAGAACTCCCAGGAGACGTGAGTTCAATAACCGGGAGAGGGGTGGCTGATGAGGTAGTAGTAGCCACTGGAGAAGCCACAATGGACAAAGAAGCAACAGGGATTTCTACGGGAAGACCTTCAGGAGCCTCAAGAACTCCCGAAGAGCTGGGTACCTCAGCTAAAGGAGTCGGTTCTTCGATTGAAGGTGGCGGAGTAATAGCAGCCAGAAGCTCTTTTTCTTTGGCATGAATTACATCCTCCGCCAGACGCAGTTCTTCATCAATCAAAGCATCATAAAAGCTCTCCACTACATAGAAAAGAAAAATAGTTTAGTTAGTTAAAATCAACAAGAAAGAAACAGGGTTTTACCTAAAGAGCCTTGTGTATCAGGTTTGATGGGGCTTAGGTCGAACAAGTATAAAAGATCGACTCTCAGCCACTTGGGAATAGAAAGTCGACGATTTAACAACTTTTCACAATAAATAGGAAAATAAGGATGGAGATGGAACTCTCTGACATTGGGCAAAGAGGGTAAGGAGCATTTCCAAGCATAAGACCAAGGAATGGGTCCGGGAAACTTTATGAAGAAGAAGAGGGATTTCCAAGCTTTAAGAGACGAGGGCATATCCTCAAAAAGAACCATTTTAGTTCGTGACTGGAACAAGAAAACACCAGGTTCCGAACATTTGGGTTAAGAAAACATGAAGAAATTTTGAGGAGTAGGAGGAATATCTAGTAAACGAAACAGCATGTAAGCACCACATAGATAACGAAATGCGTTAGGGGCAAGCTGTTGCAAAGGAATATCAAAATACTGGCTTATTTCGATCAAGAAAGGAGGAATGGGAAACCTTAAACCTCCTATCAACTGGTCCTTGAAAAAAGTCACGCAATTAGCAGGGGGACGATGAGGACGATCATTTGGTTTCGGGATTAAGATGATATACTCCTGGGGAATTTCATATTGATGACGGATGGTGAGCCTAGCACTTTTATCAAAGGAAGAAGACATTTGAACATACCAAGGAGCAATTGCTTCCTCAGCCATAGACAAGAGTAGAGGCTAGCAGAACAACAAATTACTATTGGACCGTTGGGCCAGCTAGAAGGGGGGGGTTGAATAGCCCTGAATAAAACACAACCCTTTCTCGTACAATTAAGCTAACACTTGAAAAATAGATTAAGCATAAAATAAAGCATAAAAACGAGGCACCGGATTTGACTTGGTTACAACCGGGGAGGTTGTTAATCCAAGGAAGATGGTTGCACTAAGAACTCCTTCAGGCGGAGAAGCCTCGTTTACAGCAGTGTAGGCACAAAAAGAATGAAGCTAATCAAAGCAGTGGAAGCACACAAGTGTTGTTACAATTTTTTTAACTGATGAAAAGCTTCTGGACCAAGGCTATATTTATAGCCTTGGTCGGGGCGCCTGGAAGGGCTCCGGGCACCCTGGGGGATAAAATTTTATCCCCCGACGTTCAGATCGCGTAAATCGCGATCTTGGTCAAAATCAGGGTTCGGGCGCCCCGGACAGCTCCGGGCACCCGGATTGGTTCCGGGTGCCCCGGAGTAAAAAGTCAACTACGGTTGACTTTTTGTCCGGGACCACTTCTCCGTTAAGTCCCCGTCTCGGTCCGGGTCTTCTGCTCCAGATCCACTTGATTGGGTTATCTCTGACATCCGGAATAGGGCTCACCCGAACCCATCTTCCGGTCTTCTCGAGCATGCTTTCCTCCGGCTTCTCGTCCCTCGGAATTGCCGCGTGTCCCTTCTCGTCCACCAGCGTACTCATCCGCAGACTTCGTCCCTCGATCGCACCCCGTGCCGACCTTCGCGCTAGCTGCGTCTCTTACTCCCCGAGCAATCTTCCGCTCCGGCTTTCGTGCCTCGGAACCATCGCGCGCACTTCCTTCTCATCTGTCGGTGTACTCTTCCGCAGCGCCTCGTCCCTCGGACACACCGCGTGCCGTCCTTCTCGCTAGCTGCGTCTTCCGCTCGAGTACCTGTGCTCCTAAGCTCCTGCACACTTAGACACAAGGTTAAATACAACGCAGGACCTAACTTAACTTGTTGATCACACCAAAACAACCTTGGGGTTCCAACAATCTCCCCCTTTTTGGTGTGATCAACCCAAGTTAAGCTAGGGTCAACAATAGATATGAAATTAATTGCAATAATATGCAAAAAAATTAAAATTTACAATTTTAATTTACAATTTTTTCTACCTCCCCCTAGACTTATACTTTCCCTTCTCCCCCTTTGATTACAATAAAAATGGGGTTCCATAAAAAACAATCTAAGGGTAAAATACTTAAAAAATATTTCAATAAATTTCTAAGTTTTTAAGAAATTTAGAAAGTTTTTCTAAGTAATTTAAGCTGAGATTTCTTGTTTAAAAAGATTCTTAACAAAAAAAAATGATTTTTGAGAATAAAGAGATTCTAAGCAAGTAAATTTCTAATTGAAATAAAATGTTTTGAATAACCTTTTTAAAGCACTAATTAATGCTTCATTAGTAAGTTAATTAAACATTTATTTCAATATTTTGGCTTCCAGGTCGAGGCGAGGCACTAGGCTTTCTTGGTTATTGGAACAACAACCACTTCCTTAGACAAAGCCTCATAAAGAAATTCTTTGTTTAATTTTCTCACTTAAAGCGCAAATTTTAATTTTAAAATTAATTTAAGCATGATTTAGGAACCCAATATAGGTTCCAACTTACTGGATTAACTAAAAAATTTTTAGAAACATATTTTCTTGAAATGTTCCTAATTTGTCCAGGGTGATATTTAAAGTACCAATTTAAATTATTAAATCTTCTAACATTGGTTTTAGATGAACATGCATGGTTTTTCAAGTTGTCTACTTGAATTTTCAAATCATCATTTTCAAGTTTCAATTTTTCATTTGCTAGTTTTAATTTATCTAATTCTTCTAAGGGACAAGACTTAGCTAGAATTACTTTTAAATTTTTATTTTCACTTTCTAATTTACAGCAATCTTTTGTTAAAAGTTTAACAAACTTAAACATTTTATCGGGAGGAAGAGATCGTACCTGACTTATCTTGTCGATCTCGTTGTCCGTTTCTCCACCTGAGCTGCTGCTTTCTTCCGACGTGTCTCCCCCTTCATCGATGCTCTCGATGCTCATTTCGGAAGAGCTTGAATCGCAGTTGTCGTCTTGATGACTCGCCATCAGTGCGAGTCCGGAGAATGCTTCGACTTCCGATTCGGACGACGTATCGTCCCACGTCACCTTCAGGGCCTTTCGTTTTTGGATAGGCTTCTTACCCTTTTCCTTGTCTTTGTTCTTCAGCTTGGGGCAGTTGTCCTTGACATGCCCTTCTTCGTCGCAATGGTAACAGCGGATCGTTCTTTTCTTTCTACCCTGTGGATGGTTAGTTTTTCTAGAATTATATAACTTCTTAAATCGTTTTACCATCATTACCATTTCCTCGTCGTCGAGAGAAGATTCTGGTTCAGGTTCGTCTCTCGAAGCTTTGAGGGCGACGTTGTTCTTTGGCTCTCTCATTCCTGCATATCTTGACTCATGCACTTCAAATGTTGAAAAAAATTCTTCTAATGAAATTTTTTCTAAGTCCTTCGAAATGTAAAAGGCATCTACTAATGATGCCCATTTTAAATATCTAGGGAAGGAATTTAAAGCGTACCTGAGCGAATCTCGGTTACTTACCTCTTCTCCGAGATTCGAAAGTCCGGTGATGAGCTCCTGTATCCTCGAGTGTAGATGTGCAATTGTTTCACCTTCTTCAAGACGGAGGTTGGTGAGCTGGTTGCGAAGTAAGTCCCGTCTCGCAAGCTTGGCTTCGGATGTTCCTTCGTGTAATTCAAGGAACTTCTCCCAAAGCTCCTTTGCCGAATTGTAGGTGCCGACACGGTTGACTTCTTGTGGAGGAAGTACGGTTAGCAGATGGAATTCTGCTTTCTTGTTTGCCACGTACTCGGCCTGCTCTTTCTTTGTCCATTGACTTTTTGTTTTGCCCTCGGGAGCTTCAAAACCGAGTTCCATTATTAATAATAAATCAAAATCGGTACCGAAAAATACCTCCATGTGCTTCTTCCAGCTTGCAAAGTCCCCCTCGAATTTTGGCGGGTGGATGTTAGATCCGGCCATCTCGTTGCTTCGTTCGGCGGTTAGTCCTCCTGAAGCGTCTCGGCTCTGATACCACTTGTTGGACCGTTGGGCCGGCTAGAAGGGGGGGTTGAATAGCCCTGAATAAAACACAACCCTTTCTCGTACAATTAAGCTAACACTTGAAAAATAGATTAAGCAGAAAATAAAGCATAAAAATGAGGCACCGGATTTGACTTGGTTACAACCGAGGAGGTTGTTAATCCAAGGAAGATGGTTGCACTAAGAACTCCTTCAGGCGGAGAAGCCTCGTTTACAGCAGTGTAGGCACAAAAAGAATGAAGCTAATCAAAGCAGTGGAAGCACACAAGTGTTGTTACAATTTTTTTAACTGATGAAAAGCTTCTGGACCAAGGCTATATTTATAGCCTTGGTCGGGGCGCCTGGAAGGGCTCCGGGCGCCCTGGGGGGATAAAGTTTTATCCCCCAACGTTCAGATCGCGTAAATCGCGATCTTGGTCAAAATCAGGGTCCGGGCGCCCCGGAGCAAAAAGTCAACTGCGGTTGACTTTTTGTCCGGGACCACTTCTCCGTTAAGTCCCCGTCTCGGTCCGGGTCTTCTGCTCCGGATCCGCTTGATTGGGTGATCTCTGACATCCGGAATAGGGCTCACCCGAACCCATCTTCCGATCTTCTCGAGCATGCTTCCCTCCGGCTTCTCGTCCCTCGGAATTGCCGCGTGTCACTTCTCGTCCACCAGCGTACTCATCCGCAGACTTCGTCCCTCGATCGCACCCCATGCCGACCTTCGCGCTAGCTGCGTCTCTTGCTCCCCGAGAAATCTTCCGCTCCGGCTTTCGTGCCGCTGAACCATCGCGCGCACTTCCTTCTCGTCTGCCGGTGTACTCTTCCGCAGTGCCTCGTCCCTAGGACGCACCGCGTGCCGTCCTTCTCGCTAGCTGCGTCTTCCGCTCGAGTACCTGTGCTCCTAAGCTCCTGCACACTTAGACACAAGGTTAAATACAACGCAGGACCTAACTTAACTTGTTGATCACTCCAAAACAACCTTGGGGTTCCAACAATTACTTACTGAAAGCAAGAAAGGAGATCGCCGAGAAATGGTGAGCACGAGGTTTGGTCGAAAACTGCAGCAAGAAAAGAACACTAAGGTAAGAAAAGCAAGGACAAAGTTGAGAAGAAGACAAAGGGTTTAGGGTTCGAAAAACACATAGCCATCATCAGATCAAAACATTTTTATCTCAGTAGATGCCGAGGATTACAGAAAAAAGGGCAAAGGCTTAAATGACGTGGCAGAGAGAGAAAGTATGTGTCACATAACCATAAAAGAAACATTTATAGTAGATGCGATAGACCGGATCACGCTGGAGTTGGTAGCACCTTGTTGTACGCTTCCAACATTCTCTTACCAAAGGAAGGGCCAATCACAAACCAGGAAGTTTTGAAAGGAAACGTAGTTTACTAGGCATAATAAAGGGAGAGGGACTGAATTTGACTAAGCCCAGGCTAAAGACAAGAAAATTTAAGGAGAGTTATTTAGGCGTATAACATGTTTTAAATTAATATCATTATAAAGTGTAAACTAGCCGAGTCCGCCGCACGGATGAGCGCTGAAGAAGTCATCGCTGATCCTCTTAAAGGCGCCTCTATACCCCTTGGAGGAGCCTTTAAGCCTGTTCGAGGTACCTCAAGATTCGATGAGGGCGCCTCCAGCCTTGCTGCGTGCACATCTTCTCCATTGCACCCGAGGTGCCTCGAAGCTCCATGAGGGTGCCTCGGGTATTGTTCATCTGAGGCATAATGTACTCGTTTGTCCCTGTAAAATATATTAGTCCATATAACAACCATATATCCTGTAAAACAAAGATAGCACATAATAAACATGATAATAAAATATTTTGACAGTCTCTGGACTGTTTGGTTCTAACTTCGGATTTTTGATCGAAAACACTAGGTCGAACCGACGCTTACTGTTCCCTCTTCCGGAGAACGCGTTCTCACCTACTTCACTCAGGAGAGCATACCTGAGGCCAGTCTGGTCCTCCAGACCGACTAGACTTTCCGCCTAGGGTTACCGCCCCCTAGGACCTAGGAATACCACCCCCTAGTGTTTTCTGCCACCTAGGGTTACCACCCCCTAGGACCTAAGGTTGCTGTTGGAGTGTATACTGAAAGCTTAAGCTTTGTAAACATTCATTATGAATAAAGAATCACATTTGGTCAAATTGTCTACATATGTTTGTAGTTGTTCATATAATTTATATTGTAGATAACATAGTATGTGGTGTCACATGTAGAAGATGATGTTATCAGTACCTTATAAATTATAAACAGTAGCTCACGACTAAAATGGAAAGGAATAAACCATTAGAAGGTCGTAGTGTAATTAGGTATTAGTTTATCTTGACTATATAATTACACTAGTACACTCAGAGTGTATTGAGTAGGACCATTAGAGATCGTTTCTTTTATACTGACTCTGTAAGGAACAAAGACCTCAGTTATTATGGAAGTGTGTGCTCTTAATCCTAATATAATAACAAGCACATATGTTTGATATTTATTTCTTTAATTTATCAATGGGTGAGATTTAGTTCGATGAATCAATAAACCCGATAAATTGGGAAATGGTATCACTTATAGTGTGTGTTGTTGATTATAGAAGGAAACTGTGTCCTAGAGATACTAGGTTGATAATGTCCTCAAGAGGAGCTCATAAAGATTGTCATGTTAAACCCTGCAGGTGGACTTAGTCCGACATGATAATAAGGTTGAGTGGTACTACTCTTGGACTTAGATATTAATTAAATGAGTTGTCAGTAACTCACTTAATTAGTGGACATTCGATATCTTAAACACAGGGAGACTAACACACTCATAATAAGAAGGAGCCCAAAAATGTAATTTGGGATTGTTGCGGTAGTTCAATGATAGTTCTCTAGTGGAATGAATTATCATTGATAAAATTAAGTTGTGTGTTCGGGGCGAACACGGGATGCTTAATTTTATCGGGAGACCAAAACCAATTTCTCCTCTCGGTCCCTATCGTAGCCTCTTATTTATAGAGTTCTATACCCACCTATACCCACCTTCTATACCCACCCAATAGGGGCCGGCCAAGCTAGCTTGGGATCAAGCTAGGGCCGGCCTAGGTATAATATTGGGTGGCCGGCCCTAGCTTGAACCCAAGCTAGTGGGGGCCGGCCAAATTAAATTAAAAAAGGATTTTAATTTTAATTTTTATTATGTGGAAGAAATATTTTATTAAAGAGAATTAAAATTAAAATATCTCTCTTGTAAAAGATCTACAAAAGATTAAAGAAAGAGATTAGATCTCTTTCCTTATTTGTAGATTGGTGAAATATTTTATTTTCTCTTTAAAATTATTCACATGTTGATAAAATTAAAATTATAGAAATTTCCTTTTATCAACCATGAAGAAATTTTTAAAGAGAAATTTTATTTTTTAAAATTTACGGAAACAAATTAGGAAGTTTTAATTGTTGATTAAAACTTGTCTAATTTTTTCCTTCATTGATGTAGCCGGCCATTGGTTTTAATTTGGGAAATTTTATTTTATTTTTCTTAATTAAATCATGTCAAGAAAATTAAGGAAATTTTATTGTAATTAAATTTCCTAATTTGCCTAGGCCAAGGAATATAAAAGAAGGGGTGAGGGTGCCTTCATGAGACACAACATCTATTATTTCTCTCCCACTTTTGTTCCTTGGTGTGGCCGGCCATCCTCTCCCTCTCTTCCTCTTGTGGTGGCCGAACCCTTCTCTTCCATTGGAGCTCTTGTGGTGGCCGGATACTACTCGGTGAAGAAGAAGAAGAAGGAGAGAAAGCTAGCAACTCTTGGAGCTTGGTTAGTGTTTTGATTTTCTTCCTTGGTGAAGCTTCCTCTTTGTTGGCCGAACCTAGCTAGGAGGAGAAGAAGGTGATTGGTGGTTTCTCGTCTCGGAAGATCGTTGCCCACACAACGTCCGAGGTTAGAAGAGGAATACGGTAGAAGATCAAGAGGTTTTTCTACAAGGTATAACTAGTAATTTTTCTTTCCGCATCATGCTAGTTATTTATGGAAATAATACCAAATACAAGAGGCTTACGTTCTAGAATTTCGAATATGTTTTTCGATGTTGTGTTCCTTTATTTTTTTTCTTTTCCTTGTGATTTGATTGTTCTCTTTGGTTAACCTAAAGTTATTTTAGGAAATTAAATATTAGCTTTCTATAAAAGGTTTTGTCTAGTCGGTGGTGGTTGCTCCCATATCCAAGAAGGTCATGTGCCTCGCCACGTCAGTACTGGGAACCAATTATGGAAATTAATATTTAATGGAATTAATAACTTAAGGAGACTTGGGTCGAACGTGTTAAGTTCCGCAGGAGATCCAAGTCAAAAACCTAAAAGAACAAATAGATTAAGTTTTGGATCAAACGTGTTAAGTTCCGCAGGCGATCCAAAATTTAATTTAAAAGAACACATGGTAGCTAGGAAAAGGTTCAGACCTTTGTAAAAAAATTTTGTACAGTGGAACCTATAGGTTTTCCGAGTAGCAACCAATAGTTGCCCCCCTTAGGATTTTCCATAACGTAGGGTTACCACCCCCTAAGACCTAAGGTTTCCTCCCCTTAGGGTTTTCCTCCACCTAGGGTTACCACCCCCTAGGGTTTTCCATCTGCCTAACCATTGTTAAGACTTTCCTGAAAAGCCTCATTCACACATGTTAGATAACAATTAACCTTAACTTTGAATGCCTTTGCCATTATAAAAACTTGAGTTCGATAGTCAGATGTTTCCCGCACCAACAAGGGGTGCTAGAGGAATCAGGCTCAGTGGCTCTTCTCTTAATCCTACTAACATAAATTGTCACGTCCCTAGGTAGTCCCTGCCAGAGAAAATTTCGGTAGCATCTTCCCTGTATGAGTGACAATCTGAAATTTCCTACAATGCCCTCAAGGCCACATATTCATCGGCCAACACGGTCGGAACAATAACAGTATAAATATAACCAACATCCACGCAATTTATAATGAAAATTACACATAAGCACAGATAAGAAAAACATCACAAAAACTCCTACTCAACTACACCCATAAAGCACAAAACCGATATCCTACTCAACTACACTCATAAAGCACAAAATCGATATCATCCAAATATAAATCCATCGATAACAAAACATACAAGATCCAAATGTCAAGCTATAAGTCTGAAAAGTAAAGTCTAACACAATAAGTAAAACTCAAACTGTGCGAACTAGTCGTGACGCGCAATGGTGGGGGACTAGCAATTGGAACTCCTCCGGACAGCCTCAACTTGAAAAGAATAATAACGGGGTGTGAGTCCAACACTCAGCGAATACATAGTTGACATGCATAATAAACTATAACAAATAGCCATAACTATGCGTACAGTCTCTTGATATAACATATAGAAAATGCAAAATCGAAAGATAAGGAGTAACTGTACTAACCCGAACCTGGGTATAAGGGTATCAAGGCCGTCAAACCCAAAGTATCATAAAACCTATATGCATGTCAAACAATGCATCCATCCAATATGCAACATATAAAGTGCAACAACCACAAGCAATAAATACAAATAATGCATATGATGCCAATAACATGTCCTGGACACCCCTACTGCCAGTCAGCCATCTCACACACGATGGTGAGACCGAGTGGGTAGGGTTGTGACAACCGTGGACTCTGTCGTCACTGCTCCTGATGAGTGATCGAGTGGATGGGATGCTGTCGGAGTACACCTATCCTCCTACCTCAAACATAGTGAGGGAGCGCAATGCTCTCATCTCTCGGTACGTGATGACGGGGAGGGATCCCTGCCGGCTACCACGCTGCGTCACACTTCCCATGAGCGGACCAACGGAGCCAAACAGAGCAACCTGCTACTCACACCCTGCCTGAATAAAAACCACTAACCCATGAGTGGTTGTGTGTGCAGATCCATGTAACTAGCGATGCGCACAACAATAATGGAGCTGTCAACCGCTCAGCATGCAATCATGCAAGATGGTGCATGTCACTAAGCCAGGAAATATCCCAAACCTATCCCTCTCCAACAATGTGTACCAAAATATGAGGATCAAATAGTATGATCTGGGTACACATGTCAAGTAGGGTATCTAACCAGTCCAGTATATCATAGAGCATGGCATATCACTACCTCTATAACTTAAAAGTAAAAAACAATACATGCTCGGAAGTAAATAGTGACATGCCAATGCAGATATAATAATAATTATTACTACTTGTTAACATCTACTAAACATATCAACAAGATGTATCAAAATAGATAGGTCAAGGTACCCGCCTCCAATAGAAGGTCCAATCTAGTCAAATCCAAAGTCGAGACGCCCGTCTCGAATCAGAGTCCTGCGCCAAACAATATACAAATATTTTATTTATCTAAATTCATAAGAACAGCTAAATAAAATCCCTAGGACTAATTTAGGGTAAAACCCTACACACATAAAATCAATTGGTCAACTAGGGTTAGTTTCCTTAACCCTACTCAACCCACTATACAATTTGATTTAAGACTAAACTTAAATCAACTTTAACTCTCCCAATATAAACCTAATCAATCTACACAAGTATCAATTATCTAACTACAACACATAGCCAAATTTTCTACAACATACCTCAAACTCACAGCCCTATTGATTGCTGGAACAGGGGTGCTGCTAGTTGGAATTTCTGCCTGAACCAAGAAACACCACTGGAACCAAGATCACCTTTAACAGATCCGCACTGGATGGGATCAAGAGAAGAGATCAAGTAGTGAATCACAAATCAAGCAATATACCTAGAGCCTACCTTACTCCAAGACCTCCACAGCTTCAAGAAAGGAGAAAGTAGTGATCGGCAACAGGAAGAATCCACAGAATAGAACCTCACTCTTCTTCTCCATTCCCGTGACCTTCCAGATCCGGCTAGGGCAAAGATGTGTCGTCGCGATGACTGATCGGAGCCGAGGAAATGGAACCAGGGCACAACGTGGCTAGAGGCTAGGGCAGAGACGCTGTGCGGGTTGCGGCGCCGTTGGGGAGAAGCGGTGTCGGCTGTGGCAACCGAGGGCGACGCGAGAGGGAATGGGAGGCAGCGGCGCTAGGGCACAGGGGAGTCAGACGGCACTTCCGTGCGGCGGCGATGCTGTGCAGAGGCGCTTGGCGTCGCTGGCGGCAGTGGCGTCGCTAGGGTAAATTCGTCGTGAGGGCAGAGGGTGAGGGAGAGGGATCGGAAGGAGGAAAGAACTCGAAGCTTCCTTTGGCTGCCATTTTGTAGGCGAGGGGAGGAGCGGATTCAACGCAGCGGCAATGGCGGTTTGGGAAAGAAAGGAAATGGCAGCGGAGCAGGGGCGCGGGTCAGGTGAAGAAACAGCGAAAATGAGGAAAAGAAATGGAAATAGAAAAATAAAAAGAATAATTAGAAAACAAAACTTTTCCTCGGTAAAATGGGGTAGCCAAAACAGGCTTTCCCGGGGTCCAGTTTTTATCCCCGCAACCTAAGCCATACGAGCTCTAAAAAAATTTCCGAAAAAATTCTAAAAATTCTAGAAAATTCCCTTATTATTATTCGCTCATTTTCGGTATTTTACATTCTCCCCCACTAACAAAAATTTGGTCCCCAAATTTCATTATCTACCATTAGCAAACACTAACAATAGGTAAAAGAGTATAAATGCCGAACGGTAAATTAAATCACATACCTCAAAGGAAAAGATGGGGGTATCGAGCTCAGATTGTATCCTCGAGCTCCCAGGTAGCCTCCTCGTCAAAATGATGCTGCCATCGGACTTTCACCAGTCGGATAGTCTTGTTCCGCAGCTTACGCTCCTTCTGATCCACAATCCGTATTGGAACCTCCTCGTAGGTGGCGTCATTTTGAAGGGGAACAGGGATATCTGTCAGCACATGTGTCGGGTCTGGTACGTATCTCCTTAGTAAATATACGTGGAATACGTCGTGGACGCCTGCCAGGGACGGTGGTAGTGTCAGACGATAGGCTACTGCTCCAATCCTCTCCAGGATCTGGAAAGGGCCAATGTAACGCGGAGCTAGCTTACCTCTGAGGCGAAATCTCATCACCCCTTTTGTGAGTGAAACTCGCAGAAATACATAGTCGCCAGTAGAGAACTCCAGGGGTCTGCATCTTCGATCAGCATAACACTTCTGGTGGTCCTATGCCTCTGACATCCTCCGTCTGATAGTACGGACCAACTCTGCCTCCTGCTGAGCTCTATGAGGTCCCAACAGCTGGGCCTCCCCAACCTCATCCCAGAGGGTGGGTGTCTGACAAGGCCTACCATACAACACTTCAAACGGTGCCATTTGGATAGCTGAATGAAAGTTGTTGTTGTAGGCGAACTCTACCAATGGCAAATGGTCCTCCCAACTGCCTCTGAAATCCAATACACAAGACCTCAGCAAATCCTCTAGAGTCTGAATGGTCAGCTCTGACTGTCCATCTGTCTGTGGATGGAAAGTTGTACTGAAACGGAGCTGAGTGCCCAAAGCCTGCTGCAGACTTTGCCAGAATCGAGATGTGAGCCGGGTGTCTCTATCCGAAATAATAGTCAAAGGGACACCAAGTAATCTGATGATCTCCCGGCAATACAGATCTGCCAATCGATCCAAGGAATCAGTCTTCCGGATCGCTAAGAAGTGCGCGGATTTGGTTAATCGATCAACAACTACCCAAATCGCGTCATGGCCTCGTCGTGTCCTAGGCAAACCCACCACAAAGTCCATGGTAATATGTTCGCATTTCCACTCAGGAATAGGAATCCGCTGAAGCAATCCGGTAGGTCTCAGTGCTCAGCCTTCACCTGCTGACAAACAAGACATCTAGCTACAAATTCCGCGATGTCTTTCTTCATACCGTTCCACCAGTAGGAATGTCTCAAATATCGATACATGCGGGTCCCATCTGGATGGATCGCAAATCGAGAGCGATGAGCCTCCTGAAGTAGCTCCTGTAAGACCGAGTGAGACTGAGGTACGCATAATCTGTCTCGGAAGTATATAATACCCTCCTCATCTCGTGTGAACTCGGTCTGCTGCCCGAAAGCTATCTGGCTGCCAATAAACTGCAATGCTGATCACCGGCCTTGGCCTCTCAGATCCTCGTCCTGATCGACGACTGAGCAACCATGGTAACCAGAATACCCTTCTCTGTCTGTCCCTGCTCCTAAAGGCCCAACTCGGAGAAACCCTGAACCAAGTCTGTGATTGAAACTCGGTGGCAAGCCAAAGTCCCTCTGGACTTCCTGCTGAGTGCATCGGCAACCACATTAGCTTTCCCCGGGTGATAGCTAATGGTACAAACATAATCCTTCAGGAACTCCATCCATCTCCTCTGTCGGAGATTAAGTTCCTTCTAAGTGAAAATATATTTGAGACTCTTATGATATGTAAGAATCTCAAAGGTAATGTCGTACAGATGATGTCGCCAAATCTTCAAAGCAAAGATGATGGCGGCTAACTCCAAATCATGTACTGGGTAGTTCTTCTCATGCTCCTTCAACTGTCGAGAAGCATAGGAGACTACCCTGCCGTGCTGCATCAAAACAGCGCCCAAACCCTGAAGAGACGTGTAACGACCACCCTTCTTACTACTACTCTCTAAGGATGACTGTTACTTAACTACTACTCTACTCACTAGTGTCACTTATGCTATTATTAGTGACACTTAGATTTATCACGGCCCTAGAGGAATTCCTACCGAAATTTTTTGGCAAAGTCTCCCCTGTACTAGTGACCAAATCACCAATACAAACAAATAATAAACCATCAGCCACATGTGGCTGGGATATATACTTCACAATAACTAAAAGGAAACTATTCTAGCAATAGTAAACAGATAGAACTCTAACGATCAGACATAACAAGCTACAAGTGCGGAATAGACTCAATTACAATTTCAACTTCATCATAGCATTAAGGAGATAAGAAAAGGAAACTCTAAACAGGTAAGTTTTGACAACTCCTTAGCAAACTCTTGATCTCTCCATAGTCCAGCCATCACACACCTTACTTTAGCTTTTCCTTTATCTGCAGTAGGAGGAAAAAGAAATCTATAAGTGAAACGCTTAGTAAGTACTAATCTATCTCACAAAATCTCGAAGTGCATAGAAATAATGCAACAATACTAAAACTGAAATGCTAAAAGAAAAGCTGCATGTACTCATCTAATAGCAAAGTACTCATGGTGTACAGAAATAAAAATGAACACTGGAAATAATACTAAAGGAAACTGCTCATGTGTATCTAGTAGTAAAGGACTAAAAATAAGAATCAATACTGCTCATGTTAAACTGATAGCAAAGAAAAACTAAGGAATCTATTCATGTAATTCTAATAGCTAATCATGTTGCTCATCTAATAGGTAAACATGAAAAACTACTCATCTACTAGATAAACATGGTAGAATAAAGAACTAAACTTACTGATTTTTAGAACTATATGAAACTTATTTCATTTGTTCTAAACTTAATCTTTAATACTTTATGATTATGTAAAACTCGTTTTACTTGTTCAAAAACTTATACTTATAATACTTCAAAATAATAATCAACTTCTTCTTAGACCCAGGCTTAGTACCATCTTATGCGCGTTCCCTAATAGGTTGGGGTAGCGAGCCACCAATCCTAAAAGAGAATACCTTGGTCTACCAGGACCAAGACCTTGGAATTGGACACCTGGATTTGTTTAACGACAACCTTGTAAAGTCGGGTACTTGCCTCTTCTTAAAAGTAAAAAACTTATAATCTTAATTACTTCTTCTTTAAATGCCTTGGCATTTTAATAGACACCTTGTGTGCCAAAATCCCTAAAGTCTTGACTTTGGAATTTACTTAAGGCCTTGGCCTTTCTCTTTCTTTTCTTTTTCTTTCTTTTACTTGTTAATACTTCTAAAAGTATTTAATAGGATTCTTATTTTTCCACTAGAATACATGGTTGTTCATGTTTGTTAAAATAGCAAATGAAAACTAAAAAAAATCTGCATATATGACTAATAAAAATCTACACATATGACTAATAAAAATCTGCATTTAAGCTATAAGAAATCTGCATGCCATACTAAACTGAAGTGCCTAAAAATAACATGGTGCAACACTTAAAACCTCATGATCAAGAAAACCAAGAAGCTAACACTACATACTTAAATAAAAGTTGTTCTTGCCTTTTTGAGTAGCAAGGAAAATGCTAACTGCATGCTTAAATAACAAAGGTTATTCATGTTCAGAAACATGGAAATCCAAGGCTAAGATTCTAAACTTAAAACTAATCATGTGCATGGAATTAGCAAAGATGAACTAAGCTACAATAAAAAATTCTGCATACAAAGAGATCCAACTACACTAAAATTCTGCACATGATATTCTAATAGCAAGAAAACTAAATTTCCAATGCTACTAAACAAGACTAATCATGTTTATTAAATAGCAAGAAAGCTAACACCATGTTCCTGGATCTAAGGCTGTTCGTGCCCACTACTTAGCACAAAAGAAGGGTGTAATAGGAATGCTGATTATAGGGCCGTTCTTGACCAATGCAAAGCACAAAAAGGCCTATACAAACTTATTCACAGCTTAAGTTATTACAGAGTAAAGGAAACCTTTTAGCATGCTTTAAACCAAACTGAAACCAAGCAATTATACTTATCCAACAAACACTCCTAGCTGTTCATTTCTGTTTACTTGGCCACAAAGGATTTAAAACTGCCTATCTAAAGGAGTGAACCGGAGTTGTACCAATTCTAATACATAGTAAACCTTAGAGGCTGTTCTTATTCCAAAATCTGTAAATTCCAACAGATTTCAAAATCTGAAGACTCCAAATTCCAAATTTCTAACTACAAAATTCTAAGCAACCAACCACATGCTAATCAAGCAAACTAACCCTATTTCCCTTCTTTGAAATACACGGCAGCAACATAAAAAACCCCCAATCTCATAGCATGCTTCGGATTCAAGAAACTCAAGAAACAAGGAAACGAAACCGAAAGATCGGAGCAACTCATACCACAGGTGAGTAGTACTTACAATTCTTTCTTTGACTTACAACCGAAGGGGAAAAACTCTAGGGCTTCGGTTAGCTCGGATCTTCAAACTCCCTTGCGCCCACAGACCCTCCTCGATGAGGGAAGCACGGATCCCCAAGGTTCGCCGGAGAGAAACCTTCACCGGCCGTCGAAGGGAGGAAACTAGGGCTTAGGTTCCTTCCTTCGGCAGAAATCGCGCACGCACGAAGAGGAAGAAGAGAATTAGGGTTCGGGAAAAGAAATTAACCCTTTATAACCTAGGTTTTATTTTTTATCCTTACTATAACTTAAATACATCTCGCTTCATACTTGATTAACAAAACATGCGTAGCCTAGTTGGTTGGCTGTGTTCGGTTAAGTCCGGTTTGGCCGGAGGTCTTGGGTTCAAGTCTCAACTTCAACATTTTTTTGGTCAAAACTTCTTTCTTTTCGTAAACTTACTAAACGACCTCCAAAAATTACGTAAAAATACTCTAAAAATTCCTAAAAATCTCTATAATATTTTAAAAGTATTTCTAATGTTTTTGAAGACATTTAGAACTTGAAATAGGAAAAATTGGGTCGTTACAAGATGCGTCGGTGTAGAGCACGAATCCGTCCTCTCCAGAAGGTAAAACAAAAATCAGAGCCGATACTAATCTTCGCTTCAACTCCTGGAAGCTGGTCTCGCAATCCTCTGTCCACGTGAACTTCATGCCTTTCCTAGTCAGGCGTGTCAAAGGCATAGCAATCTGGGAGAAACCCTCGATGAATCGTCTGTAATATCCTGCTAGTCCTAGAAAACTGCGGATCTTCTGTACTGATTTCGGCTGCTCCCAACTGGTGACAGCCTCGATCTTCTAAGGGTCTACTGAAATACCTATGCTAGAGACCACATGTCCCAGAAAACTGACTGAGGATAGCCAGAATGCACACTTGCTGAACTTCGCGTACAGCTGATGTTATCGAAGAGTCTCCAAAACTATGCGAAGATGTGGTACATGTTCCTCCTCGGAATGCGAGTAGACCAATATGTCATCGATGAAAATGATAACAAACAGATCAAGATACTCTAGAAAGACGCGGCTCATCAGATCCATAAATACCGCTGGCGCATTTGTATGCCCAAATGGCATTACCAAAAACTCATAATGACCGTACCTGGTACGGAAAGTTATCTTCTGAATATCAGATTCTTTGACTCTCAGTTGATGACACCCGGATCGCAGATCAATCTTAGAATACACTGATGTACCTCTGAGCTGATCAAATAAATCCTCGATCCTTGGTAAAGGGTACTTATTTCTGATGGTCACTGCGTTCAGCTGCCTGTAATCGATGCACAATCTCAGAGTACCATCCTTTTTCTTGACAAATAATACCGGAGAACCCCATGGAGAACCACTAGGGCGAATGAATCCCCTATCCAATAACTCCTGGAGTTGGACCTTTAGCTCGTCCAACTCTTTCAGTGCCATACGATATGGAGCCTTCGATGCTGGCGCGTTCCCCGGAATCAGCTCAATAGCAAACTCTACTTGCCTTCGGGGAGGCAAGCTCGGTAGCTCATTTGGAAATACATCGGGATACTTTCGGACCACCGGAACATCTGAGAGCTGGGAACTACTGTTGTCATCAGTATTAATCATAGACACAAGAAATCCCTGACAGCCATGTGACAGCAGCTTCTGAGCTTGAATCGCCGAAATGATCGATATGCCATAGTCCCTGATGCTAGTGAAATCCCACGAGGGTTGGTTCGGAGGTCGAAAAGTGACCACCCTCGTCTGGAAATCAACAGTGGCATTATATGCAGACAACCAATCCATACCAAGGATAATGTCGAACTCGACCATTTCCAGCACTAATAAATCAACCATAAGTATCATGTTGCCAAAATCTAAATGGCAACCTCTGACCTCCTGAGTGATGTCCAATGTATCACCGGACGGTAGGGAGTGTTGGGTTTTTCGGGCCGTGAAAATCGCTTTTTCGCGTCGCGGAAACCCCAAATCACCCTAGCCAACGGATCTCGTGCGAAGAAAAATTTGAAAACATACGAGTACGAGTTACAAAACTTCTAGATCTACATGATGAAGATCTTTACCCTTGTTGCGTGCCTTTTTGCGTATCCCGCTCGTCCTCGGTATGCCGGATCTCGAAGTTATCAATGTAGACAACTCTTTACACGTATCCACACGAACACACTAGGTGGAGGTGACCAAAAACCAAGGTGTGCTAGCACCTATGTGGTTCGGCCAAGGAAGGAGGAGAGGGAGAGCTTGAGAGGAAGAAGATGGAATAATTCCAATTGAATGAAAAATGAATCCATTTCATTCAAAAATGTGGCCGGCCACTTCTCCATGTGTAACCCCAAATTAATTGCATTAATTGCAATTAATGTGAAGCCATTACCCCAAATTAATTGCATTAATTGCAATTAATGTGAAGTCATTAAAGAGAATGGCTTTGTAACTTCCATGAGGTGGCACCCATGATGATGTGGAGTAACATCATTGGTCCACATCAATGCCAACTCACCAATGAGGTGGCATAAAGTCAAGTCAAACTTTACTTTCAATCCTCCTCTCAAGTCAAGTCAAACTTGACCAAATCTCTTCCATGGTTGATCTAATCTAACCATTTGATTCAAGCCAATTTAATATATACAGAATCTAATTCATTAAATTAAATTGATTCAATGAGTCATAATCTAAATTAAACTCATTGAACACATGAATCAACTTGAGTCAAACTCAAGTTAGCCCAATTAGGATTACTCTTAATCCAATTTGATTCATCAAATGAATCTAATCCTCTTGGTTCATCATATGAACCTAATCTCCATCTAATTGTCCTTAGTGTGTGACCCTATAGGTTCTTGTAACGTTGGCAATGCTCTAAACCCATTTAGGAGCATAAGTAATGAGCGGTATCTAGCAACACATCATTACTACCCAAGTTACAAGAATGTCGAGATCCGACATCACCTTGTGACTACTAATTGTGACTCCTCACAAAATATGACAAGTGTCCTTCTAATCTAGACATCTAGATTGATCAATGTGAGGCATAGACCGTGTCATCCTCTGACAAATCTAAATCTTGAACTCAAAGTAGACTCACTAAATCAAATGAGCTCAATATCCTATATTGACTCATTTGGGCATGGCCATGCAATTCGTGGTCTCACTCTATCAAGAATACCGATGTCTCTCCCGTCCTATAGGAGGGATAGATCCCATCTACATCACTCACATCGCTCTGTATAATTTGTTATATACCCAGTAATCACCTTTATAGTCCACCCAGTTACGGGTGACGTTTGACGAAACCAAAGTACATAACTCCTTATGTAGGGATCTATGGTGACTTCAGGTCTAAGGACTAGTAGTCATACTAATAGCCACATGAGAAAGTATATGACACTCATATAACGATCCATGATACTTTCTCATGACGGGTCATTCAGTATACATTCTCTAATGTATATCCATGTGTCAACTTGATATCTCTATATCCATGACTTGTGAGATCAAGTCATCGAGTTGACCTACATGCTAGTCTTATTGCATTAACATTGTCCCTGAATGTTAATACTCGACTAGGAATGATTAAGAGTAGTGTTCCCTATATCATCTCACTATCGGTTCAACTAACCGATTGATATAGGTGAGAACCGTCTACTCAAGGACATTATTATACTTAGTTTATTTGGCACCAATACAAGTAAGTATAATAACTAAAATCTAAATGCCTTTATTTATATAGAATATGATACAATAAGTCCAAAATACAATCATCAAATGATTGGCTCTAGGGCTCTAGCTAACAATCTCCCACTAGCACTAGTGCCTATCAGTGTAGGATCTAAGCCCAAATGACCTAGTGTGACCATCATGCTTCTTCTGTGCCAAATCCTTGGTTAAGGGATCTGCGATGTTAGCCTCTGTAGGTACTCTGCAAATCTTCACATTTCCTCTCTCGATGATCTCTCGAATGAGATGGAAGCGCCGTAGTATGTGTTTGGTCCGCTGGTGTGAGCGAGGTTCCTTCGCCTGTGCTATAGTTCCATTGTTGTCACAATAGAGCTCAATAGGGTCAGCAATGCTAGGAACCACCCAAGTTCAGTGATGAACTTGCGAATCCAAACTGCCTCCTTTGCTGCCTCTGATGCAGCAATATACTCGGCCTCTGTCGTAGAATCTGCTACTGTGTCCTGCTTCGAACTCTTCCAGCTCACAGCACCACCATTAATGCAAAATACGAACCCCGACTGTGATCTATAGTCATCCTGGTCGGTCTGGAAGCTAGCATCACTGTAACCCTTTACAACTAGCTCATCATTGCCTCCATATATCAAGAAATATTCTTTAGTCCTTCTTAAGTACTTAAGAATATTCTTGACTGCTATCCAGTGACTTTCACCTGGATTTGACTGGTATCTGCTCGTCATGCTAAAAGCATACGAGACATCAGGTCGAGTACATAGCATGACGTACATGATCGATCCTATGGCTGAGGCATAAGGAATCTGATCCATGCGGTCTCTCTCCTCTTTAGAAGAGGGACCTTGAGTCTTCGAAAGACTCACGCCATGTGACATCGGCAGAAATCCCTTCTTGGAGTTCTGCATGGCAAACCGAAGGAGTACCTTGTCAATGTATTTACTCTGACTTAGGCCAAGCAATCTCTTAGATCTATCTCTATAGATCTGTATCCCTAGAATACGGGATGCCTCACCTAAGTCCTTCATTGAGAAGCAACTCCCTAGCCAGGTCTTGACAGACTGAAGCATAGGGATGCCCTTCCCAATGAGTAGTATGTCATCCACATACAATATGAGGAAGATAACTATATCCCCTACAACCTTCTTGTAGACACAAGGCTCATCTTCATTCTTGATGAAACCAAACTATTTGATTGCATCATCGAATCGAAGATTCCAACTACAAGAAGCTTGCTTTAGTCCATGAATGGACCTATGCAGCTTGCATACTCTGCTAGTATGCTGTGGATCTACAAAACCCTCAGGTTGTGTCATGTACACATCCTCGAGCAGGTTTCCATTCAGAAACGTGGTTTTGACATCCATCTGCCATATCTCATAGTCATGGTAGGCTGCAATAGCAAGCATGATCCGAATGGACTTAAACATCGCTACTAGAGAAAAGGTCTCATCATAGTCAATACCATGAATCTACTTGAAACCTTTAGCTACCAAGCGACCCTTATAAATAAGTCCATCCATGTCAGTCTTTCTCTTAAAGACCCACTTGCACCCTATGGGTTTTACCCCTTCAGGTGGATCAACCAAAGTCCAAACTTGGTTGGTGTACATGGATTCCATCTCGGATCTCAAGACCTCTAGCCATTTCTCGGAATCTGGTCTCATCACAGCTTCCTGATAGGTGGTAGGCTCATCCTCTATGAGAACAATGTCATCATGGTCAGACAAGAGAAATGAGTATCTCTCAGGCTGACGACGTACCCTATCAGACCTGCGAAGAGGTATGTCTACATGAACTGGTTGTTGTTCCTCAACTCCTTGTGGAACAACATCATCCACAACACTTTGTGGTTCAAGTTCAATTTCCATCGAGGCATCAGTGCTATTGTTCGCATCTTGAACTTCTTCAAGATCGAACGCGCTCCCACTAGTCTTTCTAGAAACAAAGTCCCTTTGTAGAAAGACCCCAGTCTTTGCCACAACTACCTTGTACTGACTGGGAATGTAGAAGTAATATCCCTTAGTTTCCTTGGGATATCCAATAAAATAGCACTTGTCGGATTTGGGTCCTAACTTGTCTGAGACTTGACGTCGAACGTAAGCCTCACAACCCCAAATCCTCATGAAAGACACCTGGGCATCTCTCCCAGTCCATATCCTATATGGTGTTTTTATCACGGCGTTGGATGGAACTCGGTTGAGTATAAAAGCTGTCGTGTCTAAAGCATAGCCCCAAAGGAATGTCGAAAGATCTGTGTGACTTATCATAGACCGTACCATATCTAATAAGGTACGATTCCTCCTTTCGGACACACCATTCCACTGTGGTGTTCCAGGAGGAGTGAGTTGGGATAGAATCCCACACTCAGCTAGGTAGTCACAAAACTCATGGCTAAGGTATTCTCCACCTCGATCTGATCGAAGTATCTTAATACTCTTGCCAAGCTAGTTCTGTACTTCATTCTTGAATTCTTTGAACCTTTCAAAAGATTCTGACTTATGTGTCATCAAGTACACATAACCATATCTACTGAAATCATCAGTAAATGTGATCAAGTACCTATAACCGCCTCTAGCAGCGACATTGAAAGGGCCACATACATCACTATGTATGAGTCCTAACAAATCAGTCGTTCTCTCGCTGTGTCCACTGAAGGGAGTCTTGGTCATCTTGCCTCGTAGGCATGACTCGCATACCTCATATGATTCTAAATCAAATGAGTCCAGCAAACTATCCTTATGGAGCTGGGATAAGCGCTTGTCATTTATATGACCTAAGCGACAGTGCCAGAGATAGGTTTGGTTCAGGTCATTTGACTTGAACCTCGTGGTATTTATGTTATAGATAGGGTTCTCAAGGTCTAGAAAATAGAGTCCGTTTATCAGAGGTGGACTACAATAGAACATATCATTTAAATAGACGGAACAACATTTGTTCTTTATTATAAACGAGAATCCTTTCTTGTCTAAATAAGAAACTGAAATTATGTTCTTAGTCAAGGTAGGCACATAACAACAATCATCTAATTCTAGTGCAAGCCCAGAGGGAAGAGATAGATGATAAGTTCCTACAGCAATAGCAGCAACTCGTACTTCATTGCCTACTCGTAGGTCTATCTCACCCTTCGTCAATGCCCTGCTATTCCTTAGCGCTTGTACATTAGTACAAATGTGCGAAGCACATCCGGTATCTAATACCCACGATGAAGAAATAGAGAGGTTGACTTCTATAACATGTATACCTGAAGTAGAAATCTTATTTCTCTTCTTCTTAAGATCTTCCAGGTATTCTTTGGAGCTCCTCTTCCAGTGCCTTGCTTATCCTTGATATAGGTGACAAAGATGTTCAACCATATCGTAAGCACCCATCAACTCATGTTGCTTCTGAAGCTCAGAGTTCATGGTCGCGAGCATAAGACAGGAAACATCTAATGCGCCATCTTGATGCTTCTTGTAAGCATCTCGGTCTGCTCGCGTGGCAGTGGTAGGAGGAGCCTCCGGAATGGGCTGCTACAGAACGTACAATTTACGTTCTTGGGTGAGAACTATTCTCAGGTTCCTGTACCAGTCCAGGAAATTTGCTCCGTTGAGCTTGTCCTTCTCGAGGACAGATCGCAGGGAGAATGTGTTCGTATTCAACGTCATGGAAATTCTACAACAGAAATAAATGCAGAAATAAGTATCATATTCTTAATCATTTAATTAGGCCTCTATATGATGCTCCCACTGAATTATATAATTCATGTGGGACAAGATCCACATCATACTAACCCTTGAGTTAGCTTTGGCTAATACGCCCAAGACTTAGTATGATCGGTAGGTAACGATTACCAATTACATCTCTATGCAACTCTTGTTTATAGAATCAAAATCCGCATTTATATTAAAACTCGAGTTAGCTTTGGCTAATACGCCCGAGAGTTAATATATATGTGATTTTGACCTAACTTTCCAACCGTTGGAAGAATGTCTATAGTTATACTCGATCCAACCGAGTTAACGAGGAATACTCAATCTAATTGAGTTGTACTCACCCATGAGTTGATAGGCGGGACTAAGATTGTCCCTCCGTACCCTACCAAGATAGTATGTGTTGCTCTGCTTTGGCAGATTCAACAACTACATGCGATCGAGGTAGTGGTAGGTATCACGGCATGGTAGGCATTACGAGTTGACGTGATTTTGATCTAATCTAAATGATGATGCGTATCAAATACTTGATTTAGATCTAATCTAATCGTGGGGTGCATCATGTGCACGATTTAGATCTAATCTAATCGCTAGGCACTAATTAATTACTTAATTAAACATGCATCACATACACAAGTAATTAATTAAATTTTGTGATTATGTCATGGCCCCTACTACGATCTTCTCAAGCCAATGAGAAGATCAGATGGTCAACCTAAGGTCAACTTCTCAAGCGTCTTCCTTTTGACCACCTTGTGCTGCTCGCGCCTTCCTCGTAACTCCGTCTTGAGTGGACCTTCCACCGCTCCAATTTTGTACATTACAATTTTGAAACTCGAGTTACATTCGAGTCTAAATCTAATTTACAACAAGAATATAATCAAGGAAGGCACGACGCGCATGTCGCAAATAAAAATAAAATAAAATACAGCACACACATCACATAACGGCACGCAGGCCGTATTATGAATTACAGCACATTTCCAAATCTAATTTGGGTCGTTTGGGCCATGACTATCACAAAATTAATATATAATTCAAAATTATATATTTCTGTAATTTTTTATAATTTTACAGATTTTATGAGTAAATTTTTCCCGGCGATCCCGATTTGCGATTTCGGGCGCAATCGCGGAGCAAATCCCCTTGCGGGGTTAGGGGCAGTACCCCTACCCGTGATCTAACCATCGCGAGTTGCTCCTAAGTGATCCAAGAGTGCCTTATCCCGCTGTCCCAAAAAGATTTGGGTCGAAACGATGCCATTTCGGAAAAAACTTCTCGGTAGTCGAAGCCTACAAGTGTATAAACACTTGTGCTTCGCTTCTACGAGAAAAATTACTCTTAAAACTATAAAAACCATAAATTTACAGAAATGTACAGAAGCTTTAATTTTTCATAAAAATCAAATTAAACTCGTACAAGCTTCGCACGTGGCTCTGATACCGCTGTAGGGTTTTTCGGGCCGCGAAAATCGCTTTTTCGCGTCGCGGAAACCCCGAATCACCCTAGCCAACGGATCTCGTGCGAAGAAAAATTTGAAAACATATGAGTACGAGTTACAAAACTTCTAGATCTACATGATGAAGATCTTTACCCTTGTTGCGTGCCTTTTTGCGTATCCCGCTCGTCCTCGGTACGCCGGATCTCGAAGTTGTCAATGTAGACAACTCTCTACACGTATCCACACGAACACACTAGGTGGAGGTGACCAAAAACCAAGGTGTGCTAGCACCTATGTGGTTCGGCCAAGGAAGGAGGAGAGGGAGAGCTTGAGAGGAAGAAGATGGAATAATTTCAATTGAATGAAAAATGAATCCATTTCATTCAAAAATGTGGCCGGCCACTTCTCCATGTGTAACCCCAAATTAATTGCATTAATTGCAATTAATGTGAAGCCATTAATCCAAATTAATTGCATTAATTGTAATTAATGTGAAGCCATTAAAGAGAATGGCTTTGTAACTTCCATGAGGTGGCACCCATGATGATGTGGAGTAACATCATTGATCCACATCAATGCCAACTCACCAATGAGGTGGCATAAAGTCAAGTCAAACTTGACTTTTAATCTTCCTCTCAAGTCAAGTCAAACTTGACCAAATCTCTTCCATGGTTGATCTAATCTAACCATTTGATTCAAGCCTATTTAATATATAATGAATCTAATTCATTAAATTAAATTTATTCAATAAGTCATAATCTAAATTAGACTCATTGAACACATGAATCAACTTGAGTCCAACTCAAGTTAGCCCAATTAGGATTACTGTTAATCCAATTTGATTCATCAAATGAATCTAATCCTCTTGGTTCATCATATGAACCTAATCTCCATCTAATTGTTCTTAGTGTGTGACCCTATAGGTTCTTGTAATGTTGGCAATGCCCTAAACCCATTTAAGAGCATAAGTAATGAGCAGTATCTAGCAACACATCATTACTACCCAAGTTACAAGAATGTCGAGATCCGACATCACCTTGTGACTACTAATTGTGACTCCTCACAAAATATGACAAGTGTCCTTCTATCCTAGACATCTAGATTGATCAATGTGAGGCATAGACCGTGTCATCCTCTGACCAATCTAAATCTTGAACTCCAAGTAGACTCACTAAATCAAATGAGCTCAATATCCTATATTGACTCATTTGGGCATGGCCATGCACTTCGTGGTCTCACTCTATCAAGAATACTGATGTCTCTCCCGTCATATAGGAGGGATAGATCCCATCTACATCACTCACATCCCTCTACATAATTTGTTATATACCCAGTAATCGCTTTTATAGTCCACCCATTTACGAGTGACGTTTGACGAAACCAAAGTACATAACTCCTTATGTAGGGATCTATGGTGACTTCAGCTCTAAGGACCAGTAGTCATACTAATAGCCACATGAGAAAGTATATGACACTCATATAATGATCCATGATACTTTCTCATGGCGGGTCATTCAGTATACATTCTCTAATGTATATCCATGTGTCAACTTGATATCTCTATATCCATGACTTGTGAGATCAAGTCATCGAGTTGACCTACATGCTAGTCTTATTGCATTAACATTGTCCCTGAATGTTAATACTCGACTAGGAATGATTAAGAGTAGTGTTCCCTATATCATCTCACTATCGGTTCAACTAACCGATTGATATAGGTGAGAACCGTCTACTCAAAGACATTATTATACTTAGTTTATTTGGCACCAATACAAGTAAGTATAATAACCAAAATCCAAATGCCTTTATTTATATAGAATATGATACAATAAGTTCAAAATACAATCATCAAATGATTGACTCTAGGGCTCTAGCTAACAGGGAGATGGTCAGTCGTTGTGGTCTAAGAGTAGGTAGTCTACCTATGTCCTTCATAAAAGCACGGGAAATAAAAGAATACGAGCTAACAGTATCTATCAGCATATCAGCGGATAATGCATAAAGTAAAACTATACCGCGGAAAATGGATCCGTCGGCCCCCTGTGCATCCTCTCTGGTTACCGCATGAATATGTCCAGTCTCTGGCGGTGGAGGAGGTGGTAGTGCTGCCAAAGGCTATGGTGCCTGAGTCTGAGCCTGCCACTGTGACGGTGTCGGGTACTGAGCCAGAGATGGATAGGTAGACTGAGATTGATACTGGACCGGTGGTTGGGGCTGTGACTGGTATTGGACAAGTGGCTGTGGCTGCATCTGATACTGCCCCTGAGTCAGATAATGTGGTCCCGAAACATAACTCTGTGGTGTCGTGTGGGTACTGGGGTACTCCTGTCAGAGCATGCCAAATGCAGCTACTGCTGGGGGAGCTGTCCTCTTCTGACGATGCAAAGTTTGGGCTTTGTGCCCGCCTCGCAGAGTCCCTGTTTGACTAAGCTGAACTCCATGACTAGACACTCCGGAAGCCATATGCTGAGCCTTCAGTGAACAATCTCGGCTCAGGTGCCCGGGCAGTTTGCAATAATAGCAAACTGACTGTCCCAGGGAGCAAGCGGTGGTGACGTGGTCTCTGGATCCTCATCTGGTGCAGTGGATGTCGCTGGTGGGTTGTTTCCGGTTCTGTTGAGAAGACCGGGAACGTCTTGATGAAGATCGCCCTGACTTCTGAGGCAGACTAGAAGCCCCAGAAGTACCCTGACCTGGCTGACTGCGACCACTCTACTGTCGTCCGGTCGCCTGTGCCTACTGGATCTGTCCTGATGTCTGACCCATCTGCTTCCTTTTCCTGTCTGGAAACGCTCTCTGCTGAGCTGATTCTATCATCAGGGCTCTATCTAGTGTCTCAATGTAGGATGAACTCCCAAAACTGGCAAGCTTTACTTGCAGATGTCCATCTAGTCCCTGAATAAAATGATGCATACGGGAACTATCCTGAGCCACTAATTCTGGACAGAATTTGGCCAACCGGTTAAACTCAGCATTATACTCTGTCACCGAATGGTTGTTCTGTCGCAGACACAGAAAATCCTACCGACGAGCCATTTGATATGAACGTGAGAAGTAACGGCTCTCAAAAGAGTATCTGAATCTGGCCCAAGTGATGTTCTGCTCGCCAATGATGGATCGTTGCGTAACCCACCAAGTGTCGGCCTCATCTCGTAAATGGAAAGCAGCCAGCCCTGCTTTCTCCTACTCGAAGCAAGCAAAGTAGAAGAAGGTCCGCTCCATGGTCTCTAT
Organism: Zingiber officinale; assembly: GCF_018446385.1. Classification (NCBI taxonomy): domain Eukaryota; kingdom Viridiplantae; phylum Streptophyta; class Magnoliopsida; order Zingiberales; family Zingiberaceae; genus Zingiber; species Zingiber officinale. The sequence continues at coordinate 48,000,489 of NC_055986.1, forward strand.
CCAGGACTGAGCCACACTTGGATCAAGCTCTCCTCGGAAGAGTGTGAATCGACTCTTCATCGATTGTGCCAATGCTGGGATCCTAGCTCGTGTCGTGACTATATCAGTGAGGGGAGTAGGGACCGACGCGAAAACTGGCGAAACCATGGGAGCTGACACTACAGGTGGTACCGCTGGATAGAACGGGGTTGGTATCCTCGGTGCTGCCGCATAAGCTGGGGCAGGTGCTGTTGGTGGCACTATAATTACGATAGGGGTAGGTATAGTGGGGGCAACCGAGGTAGGTACCTCTAAAGGAGCCATCAGCGCACCCGCATCACCTTGAATCTGTCCCTGACCGACAAGCTCAAACCCAGTAGGGATCTCTGGAGAGTCCGCTCCCAGAGATTCCAAAGTCCTCTTACGTGGCCATCCAGCACCACATCTCGGCACAGAAGAACGTGCACCTCGCCTCATATATGTTGAATTATAACACAGATATTACTACAAGTATCAACTATAAAATTAAACATCATACCTATTTGTTGTCTAGAGATATTCCATCGCTGTCCAATCCCCCTTTTATGACCTCGAAACTCCGAATGAGAAAATCATCGGAAATCCGTACAAATCCGAAACGGAATTCCTAAACATGAAGATAACCAAAATCCGTAAAAATTCGAAAATACCCAGTTTGACTCGCAAACCTGGCTCTGATACCAAAAATTGTCATGCCCCTAGGTAGTCCCCGCTAGAGAAAATTTCGGCAGCATCTCCCCTGTACGAGTGACAATCTGAAATTTCCTACAATGCCCTCAGGGCCACATATTTATCGGCCAACACGGCCAGAACAATAACAGTATAAATATTACAAATATCCACACAGTTTATAATGAAAACTACAAATAAGCACAGATACAAAAAACATCGCAAAAACTCCTACTCAACTACACCCATAAAGCACAAAACCGATATCCTACTCAACTACACTCATAAAGGACAAAACCGATATCATCCAAATATAAATCCATCGATAACAAAACATACAAGATCCAAATGTCAAGCTATAAGTCTGAAAAGCAAAGTCTAACACAATAAGTAAAACCCAAACTATACGAACTCGTCGCGACACGCAATGGTGGGGGACTAGCAACTGGAACTCCTCCGGACAGCCTCAACCTGAAAAGAATAATAACGGGGTGTGAGTCCAACACTCAGCGAATACCTAGTTGACATGCATAGTAAACTATAACAAGTAGCCATAACTATGCGAATAGTCTCCTGATATAACATTTAGAAAATGCAGAACCGAAAGATAAGGAGTAACTGTACTAACCCGAACCTAGGTATAAGGGTATCAAGGCCGTCAAACCCAAAGTATCATAAAACCTATATGCATGTCAAACAATGCATCCATCCAATATGCAACATATAAAGTGCAATAACCACAAGCAATAAATGCAAATAATGCATATGATGCCAATAACATGTCCTGGACACCCCTACTGCCAGTCAGCCATCTCACACACGATGGTGAGACCGAGTGGGTAGGGCTGTGACAACCGTGCACTCTGTCGTCACGGCTCCTGATGAGTGACCGAGTGGACGGGATGCTGTCGGAGTACACCTATCCTCCTACCTCAAACATAGTGAGGGAGCACAATACTCTCATCTCCCGGTACGCGATGATGGGGAGGGATCCCTGCCGGCTACCACGCTACGTCACACTACCCATGAGCGGACCAACGGAGCCAAACAGAGCAACCTGCTGCACACACCCTGCCTGAATAAAAACCACTAACCCGTGAGTGGTTGTGTGTGCAGATCCATATAACTAGCGATGCGCTCAACAATAATAGAGTTGTCAACCGCTCAGCATGCAATCATGCAAGATGGTGCATGTCACTATGCCAGGAAATAACCTAATCCTATCCCTCTCCAACATTGTGTACCAAAATATGAGGATCAAATAGTATGATCTGGGTACACATGTCAAGTAGGGTATCTAACCAGTCCAGTATATCATAGAGCATGGCATGTCACTACCTCTATAACATAAAGGTAATAAACAGATAACAAACAATACATGCTCGGAAGTAAATAGTGACATGCCAATGCAGATATAATCATAATTATTACTACTTGTTAAGATCTACTAAACATATCAACAAGACGTATCAAAATAGATAGGTCAAGGTACCCGCCTCCAATAGAAGGTATAATCCAGTCAAATCCAAAGTCGAGACGCCTGTCTCGAATTAGAGTCCTGCGGCAAACAATATACAAATATTTTATTTAGCTAAATTCATAAGAACAGCTAAATAAAATCCCTAGGACTAATTTAGGGTAAAACCCTACACACATAAAATCAATTGGTCAACTAGGGTTAGTTTCCTTAACCCTAGTCAACCCACTACACAATTTGATTTAAGACTAAACTTAAATCAACTTGAACTCTACCAATATAAACCTAATCAATCTACACAAGTATCAATTATCTAACTACAACACGTAGCCAAATTTCCTACAACATACCTCAAACCCACAGCCCTATTGATTGCTGGACAGGGGTGCTGCTAGTTGGAATTTCTGCCGGAACCAAGAAACACCACTGGAACCAAGATCACCTTTAACAAATCCTCACTGGATGGGATCAAGAGAAGAGATCAAGTAGTGAATCACAAATCAAGCAATATACCTAGAGCCTACCTTACTCCAAGACCTCCACAACTTCAAGAAAGGAGAAAGCAGTGATCGGCAACAGGAAGAATCCACAGAATAGAACCTCACTCTTCTTCTCCAATCCCGTGACCTTCCAGATCTGGCTAGGGCAAAGATGTGTCGTCACGATGATTGATCGGAGTCGAGGAAATGGAACCAGGGCACAACGTGGCTGGAGGCTAGGGCATTGTGCGGGTTGTGGCGCCGTTGGGGAGAAGCGGCGTCGGCTGTGGCAACCGAGGGCGACGCAAGAGGGCAAGGGAGGCAGCGACGCTAGTGCACCGGGGAGGCCGACGATACTTCCGTGCGGCGGTGACGCTGTGCAGAGGCGCTTGGCGATGCTGGTGGCAGTGGCGTCGCTAGGGCAAATTCACCATGAGGGCAAAGGGTGAGGGAGAGGGATCGGAAGGAGGAAAGACCTCGAAGCTTCCTTTGGCTAGCCATTTTGTAGGCGAGGGGAGGAGCGGAATCGATGCAGCGGCGGCGGCGGTTTGGGAAAGAAAGGAAACGACAACGGAGCAAGGGCGCGGGTCGGGGGAAGAAACAGTAAAATGAGGAAAAGAAACGGAAATAGAAAAGAAAAGAATAATATGTAGGGGATATAGTTATCTTCCTCATATTGTATGTGGATGACATACTACTCATTGGGAAGGGGCATCCCTATGCCCGATCTGTCAAGACCTGGCTGGGAGTTGCTTCTCAATGAAGGACTTAGGTGAGGCATCCGTATACAGGGATACGGATCTATAGAGATAGATCTAAAGATTGCTGGCCTAAGTCGGGTAATGGTCACATTGACGGTACTCCTTAGGTTTGCATGCAGGAACTCCAAGAAGGTTGCATGGGCGTGAGTCTTTGAAGACTCAAGGTCCCTCTTCTAAGGAGAGAGGCCGCATGGGATGATTCCTTATGCCTCAGCCATAGGATCGATCATGTCGTCATGCTATGTACTGGGCACGATGTCTCGTATGCTTTTAGCATGACGGAGATACCAGTCAAATCCAGGTGAAAGTCATGGATAGCGAGTCAAGGACTAAAGAATATTTCTTGATATATGGAGGCAATGATGAGCTAGTTGTAAAGGGTTACAGTGATACTAGCTTCCAGACCGACCAGGATGACTATAGATCGCAGTCGGGGTTCGTATTTTGCATTAATGGTGGTGCTGTCAGCTGGAAGTGTTCGAAACAGGATACAGTAGCTGATTCTACAACAGAAGCCGAGTGCATTAGCAAAGGAGGCAGTTTGGATTCGCAAGTTCATCACTGAACTTGGGGTGGTTCCTAGCATTGCTGACCCTATTGAGCTCTATTGTGACAACAATGGAACTATAGCACAGGCGAAGGAACCTTGCTCACACCAGCGGACCAAACACATACTACGACGCTTCCATCTCATTCGAGAGATCATCGAGAGAGGAGATGTGAAGATTTGCAGAGTACCTACAGAGGCTAACATCGCAGATCCCTTGACCAAGGCTTTGGCACAGAAGAAGCATGATGGTCACACTAGGTCATTTGGGCTTAGAGCCTACACTGATTGGCACTAGTGCTAGTGGGAGATTGTTAGCTAGAGCCCTAGAGCCAATCATTTGATGATTGTATTTTGGACTTATTGTATCATATTCTATATAAATAAAGGCATTTGGATTTTTGGTTATTATACTTACTTGTATTGGTGCCAAATAAACTAAGTATAATAATGTCCTTGAGTAGACGGTTCTCACCTATATCAATCGGTTAGTTGAACCGATAGTGAGATGATATAGGGAACACTACTCTTAATCATTCCTAGTCGAGTATTAACATTCAGGGACAATGTTAATGCAATAAGACTAGCATGTAGGTCAACTCGATGACTTGATCTCACAAGTCATGGATATAGAGATATCAAGTTGACACATGGGTATGCATTAGAGAATGTATATTGAATGACCCGTCATGAGAAAGTATCATGGATCGTTATATGAGTGTCATATACTTTCTCATGTGGCTATTAGTATGACTACTAGTCCTTGGACCTGAAGTCACCATAGATCCCTACATAAGGAGTTATGTACTTTGGTTTCGTCAAACGTCACCCGTAACTGGGTGGACTATAAAGGCGATTACTGGGTATATAACAAATTATGCGGAGGGATGTGAGTGATGTAGATGGGATCTATCTCCTATATGCCAGGAGAGACGCCGGTATTCTTGATGAGTGAGACCACAGTGCATGGCCCATGCCCAAATGAGTCAATATAGGATATTAGGCTGTTGATTTAGTAATCACCCAGGTTCGATTTAGATTTGTGAGAGGATGACCACGGTCTATGCCTACATTGATCAATCTGATGTCTAGATTAGAAGGACTGCAACCATATTTTGGCAGTCTGATTAGCGTCTGAGTGATATCGGATCTCATCAGTTCAGTGCCAGTCATGGTGGTTCAGTGCTATATAAATTAAGCTGGGTGGAGAAGTGGCCGGCCACATTTTTGAATGAAATGGATTCATTTTTCATTCAATTGGAATTATTCCATCTTCTTCCTCTCAAGCTCTCCCTCTCCTCCTTCCTTGGCCGAACCACATAGGTGCTAGCACACCTTGGTTTTTGGTCACCTCCACCTAGTGTGTTCATGTGGATACGTGTAGAGAGTTGTCTACATTGATAACTTCGAGATCCAGCATACCGAGGACGAGCGGGATACGCAAAAAGGCACGCAACAAGGGTAAAGATCTTCATCATGTAGATCTAGAAGTTTTGTAACTCGTACTCGTATGTTTTCAAATTTTTCTTCGCACGAGATCCGTTGGCTAGGGTGATTCAGGGTTTCCGCGACGCGAAAAAGCGGTTTTCGCGGCCCGAAAAACCCAACACTCCCTACCGTCCGGTGATACATTGGACATCACTCAGGAGGTCAGAGGTTGCCATTTAGATTTTGGCAACATGATACTTATGGTTGATTTATTAGTGCTGGAAATGGTCGAGTTCGACATTATCCTTGGTATGGATTGGTTGTCTGCATATAATGCCACTGTTGATTTCCAGACGAGGGTGGTCACTTTTCGACCTCCGAACCAACCCTCGTGGGATTTCACTAGCATCAGGGACTATGGCATATCGATCATTTCGGCGATTCAAGCTCAGAAGCTGCTGTCACATGGCTGTCAGGGATTTCTTGTGTCTATGATTAATACTGATGACAACAGTAGTTCCCAGCTCTCAGATGTTCCGGTGGTCCGAAAGTATCCCGATGTATTTCCAAATGAGCTACCGGGCTTGCCTCCCCGAAGGCAAGTAGAGTTTGCTATTGAGCTGATTCCGGGGAACGCGCCAGCATCGAAGGCTCCATATCGTATGGCACTGAAAGAGTTGGACGAGCTAAAGGTCCAACTCCAGGAGTTATTGGATAGGGGATTCATTCGCCCTAGTGGTTCTCCGTGGGGTTCTCCGGTATTATTTGTCAAGAAAAAGGATGGTACTCTGAGATTGTGCATCGATTACAGGCAGCTGAACGCAGTGACCATCAGAAATAAGTACCCTTTACCAAGGATCGAGGATTTGTTTGATCAGCTCAGAGGTACATCAGTGTATTCTAAGATTGATCTGCGATCCGGGTGTCATCAGCTGAGAGTCAGAGAATCTGATATTCAGAAGACAACTTTCTGTACCAGGTACGGTCATTATGAGTTTTTGGTAATGCCATTTGGTCTTACCAATGCGCCAGCGGTATTTATGGATCTGATGAACCGCGTCTTTCTAGAGTATCTTGATTTGTTTGTTATCATTTTCATCGATGACATATTGGTCTACTCGCATTCCGAGGAGGAACATGTACCACATCTTCGCATAGTTTTGGAGACTCTTCGACAACATCAGCTGTACGCGAAGTTCAGCAAGTGTGCATTCTGGCTATCCTCAGTCAGTTTTCTGGGACATGTGGTCTCTAGCATAGGTATTTCAGTAGACCCTTAGAAGATCGAGGCTGTCACCAGTTGGGAGCAGCCGAAATCAGTACAAAAGATCCGCAGTTTTCTAGGACTAGCAGGATATTACAGACGATTCGTCGAGGGTTTCTCCCGGATTGCTATGCCTTTGACACGCCTGACCAGGAAAGGCATGAAGTTCATGTGGACAGAGGATTGCAAGACCAGCTTCCAGGAGCTGAAGCGGAGATTAGTATCGGCTCTGATTTTTGTTTTACCTTCTGGAGAGGATGGATTCGTGCTCTACACCGACGCGTCTTGTAACGACCCAATTTTTCATATTTTGAGTTCTAAATGTCTTCAAAAACATTAGAAATACATTTAAAATATTCTAGAGATTTTTAGAGTATTTTTACGTAATTTTTGGAGGTCGTTTAGTAAGTTTACGAAAAGAAAGAAGTTTTGACCAAAAAAATGTTGAAGTTGAGACTCGAACCCAAGACCTCCGGCCGAACCGGACTTAACCGAACACAGCCAACCAACTAGGCTACGCGTGTTTTGTTAATCAAGTATGAAGCGAGATGTATTTAAGTTATTGTAAGGATCAAAAATAAAACCTAGGTTATAAAGGGTTAATTTCTTTCCCCGAACCCTAATTCTCTTCTTCCTCTTCGTGCGTGCGCGATTTCTGCCGAATGAAGGAACCTAAGTCCTAGTTTCCTCCCTTCGACGGCCGGTGAAGGTTTCTCTCCGGCGAACCTTGGGGATCCGTGCTTCCCTCGTCGAGGAGGGTCTGTGGGCGCAAGGGAGGTTGAAGATCCGAGCTAACCGAAGCCCTAGAGTTTTTCCCCTTCGGTTGTAAGTCCAAGAAAGCATTGTAAGTACTACTCACCTGTGGTAGGAGTTGCTCCGATCTTTCGGTTTCGTTTCCTTGTTTCTTTAGTTTCTTGAATCCGAAGCATGTTATGAGATTGGGGGTTTTTGATGTTGCTGCCGTGTATTTCAAAGAAGTGAAATAGGGTTAGTTTGCTTGTTTAGCATGTGGTTGGTTGCTTAGAATTTTGTAGTTAGAAATTTGGAATTTGGAGTCTTCAGATTTCGAAATCTGCTGGAATTTACAGATTTTGGAATAAGAACAGCCTCTAAGGTTTACTATGTATTAGAATTGGTACAGCTCCAGTTCACTCCTTTAGATAGGCAGTTTTAAATCCTTTGTGGCCAAGTAAACAGAAATGAATAGCTAGGAGTGTTTGTTGGATAAGTACAATTGCTTGGTTTCAGTTTGGTTTAAAGCATGCTAAAAGGTTTCCTTTACTCTATAATAACTTAAGCTGTGAATAAGTTTGTATAGGCCTTTTTGTGCTTTGCATTGGGCAAGAACGACCCTATAATCAGCATTCCTGTTACACCCTTCTTTTGTGCTAAGTAGTGGGCACGAACAGCCTTAGATCCAGGAACATGGTGTTAGCTTTCTTGCTATTTAATAAACATGATTAGTCTTGTTTAGTAGCATTGGAAATTTAGTTTTCTTGCTATTAGAATATCATGTGCAGAATTTTAGTGTAGTTGGATCTCTTTGTATGCAGAATTTTTTATTGTAGCTTAGTTCATCTTTGCTAATTCCATGCACATGATTAGTTTTAAGTTTAGTATCTTAGCCTTGGATTTCCATGTTTCTGAACATGAATAACCTTTGTTATTTAAGCATGCAGTTAGCATTTTCCTTGCTACTCAAAAAGGCAAGAACAACTTTTATTTAAGTATGTAGTGTTAGCTTCTTGGTTTTCTTGATCATGAGGTTTTAAGTGTTGCACCATGTTATTTTTAGGCACTTCAGTTTAGTATGGCATGCAGATTTCTTATAGCTTAAATGCAGATTTTTATTAGTCATATGTGCAGATTTTTATTAGTCATATATGCAGATTTTTTTTAGTTTTCATTTGCTATTTTAACAAGCATGAACAACCATGTATTCTAGTGGAAAAATAAGAATCCTATTAAATACTTTTAGAAGTATTAACAAGTAAAAGAAAGAAAAAGAAAAGAAAGAGAAAGGCCAAGGCCTTAAGTAAATTCCAAAGTCAAGACTTTAGGGATTTTGGCACACAAGGTGTCTATTAAAATGCCAAGGCATTTAAAGAAGAAGTAATTAAGATTATAAGTATTTTACTTTTAAGAAGAGGCTAGTACCCGACTTCACAAGGTTGTCGTTAAACAAATCCAGGTGTCCAATTCCAAGGTCTTGGTCCTGGTAGACCAAGGTCTGCTCTTTTAGGATTGGTGGCTCGCTACCCCAACCTATTAGGGAACGCGCATAAGATGGTACTAAGCCTGGGCCCAAGAAGAAGTTGATTATTATTTTGAAGTATTATAAGTATAAGTTTTTGAACAAGTAAAACGAGTTTTACATAATCATAAAGTATTAAAGATTAAGTTTAGAACAAATGAAATAAGTTTCATATAGTTCTAAAAATCAGTAAGTTTAGTTCTTTATTCTACCATGTTTATCTAGTAGATGAGTAGTTTTTCATGTCTACCTATTAGATGAGCAGCATGATTAGCTATTAGAATTACATGAGTAGATTCCTTAGTTTTTCTTTGCTATCAGTTTAACATGAGCAGTATTGATTCCTATTTTTAGTCCTTTACTACTAGATACACATGAGCAGTTTCCTTTAGTATTATTTCCAGTGTTCATTTTTATTTCTGTACACCATGAGTACTTTGCTATTAGATGAGTACATGCAGCTTTTCTTTTAGCATTTCAGTTTTAGTATTGTTGCATTATTTCTATGCACTTCGAGTTTTTGTGAGATAGATTAGTACTTACTAAGCGTTTCACTTATAGATTTCTTTTTCCTCCTACTGCAGATAAAGGAAAAGCTAAAGTAAGGTGTGTGATGGCTGGACTATGGAGAGATCAAGAGTTTGCTAAGGAGTTGTCAAAACTTACCTGTTTAGAGTTTCCTTTTCTTATCTCCTTAATGCTATGATGAAGTTGAGATTGTAATTGAGTCTATTCCGCACTTGTAGCTTGTTATGTCTGATCGTTAGAGTTCTATCTGTTTACTATTGCTAGAATAGTTTCCTTTTAGTTATTGTGAAGTATATATACCAGCCGCATGTGGCTGATGGTTTATTATTTGTTTGTATTGCTGATTTGGTCACTGGTACAGGGGAGACTTTGCCAAAAATTTTCGGTAGGAATTCCTCTAGGGTCGTGATAAATCTAAGTGTCACTAATAATAGCATAAGTGACACTAGTGAGTAGAGTAGTAGTTAAGTAACGGTAGCATGGCGCTGTTTTGATGCAGCACGGCAGGGTAGTCTCCTATGCTTCTCGACAGTTGAAGGAGCATGAGAAGAACTACCCAGTACATGATTTGGAGTTAGCCGCCATCATCTTTGCTTTGAAGATTTGGCGACATCATCTGTACGACATTACCTTTGAGATTCTTACATATCATAAGAGTCTCAAATATATTTTCACTTAGAAGGAACTTAATCTCCGACAGAGGAGATGGATGGAGTTCCTGAAGGATTATGTTTGTACCATTAGCTATCACCTGGGGAAAGCTAATGTGGTTGCCGATGCACTCAGTAGGAAGTCCAGAGAGACTTTGGCTTGCCACCGAGTTTCAATCACAGACTTGGTTCAGGGTTTCTCCGAGTTGGGCCTTTAGGAGCAGGGACAGACAGAGAAGGGTATTCTGGTTACCATGGTTGCTCAGTCGTCGATCAGGACGAGGATCTGAGAGGCCAAGGCCGGTGATCAGCATTGCAGTTTATTGGCAGCCAGATAGCTTTCGGGCAGCAGACCGAGTTCACACGAGATGAAGAGGGTATTATATACTTCTGAGGCAGATTATGCGTACCTCAGTCTCACTCGGTCTTACAGGAGCTACTTCAGGAGGCTCATCGCTCTCGATTTGCGATCCATCCAGGTGGGACCCGCATGTATCGATATTTGAGACATTCCTACTGGTGGAACGGTATGAAGAAAGACATCGCGGAATTTGTAGCTAGATGTCTTGTTTGTCAGCAGGTGAAGGCTGAGCACAGAGACCTGCCGGATTGCTTCAGCGGATTCCTATTCCTGAGTGGAAATGGGAACATATTACCATGGACTTTGTGGTGGGTTTGCCTAGGACACGACGAGGCCATGACGCGATTTGGGTAGTTGTTGATCGATTAACCAAATCCGCCCACTTCTTAGCGATCCGGAAGACTGATTCCCTGGATTGATTGGCAGATCTGTATTGCCGGGAGATCATCAGATTACTTGGTGTCCCTTTGACTATTATTTTCGATAGAGACCCCCGGTTCACGTCTCGTTTCTAGCAGAGTTTGCAGCAGGCCTTGGGCACTCAGCTCCGTTTCAGTACAACTTTCCATCCGCAGACAGATGGACAGTCAGAGCGGACCATTCAGACTCTAGAGGATTTGCTGAGGTCTTGTGTATTGGATTTCAGAGGCAGTTGGGAGGACCATTTGCCATTGGTAGAGTTCGCCTACAACAACAGCTTCCATTCGGCTATCCAGATGGCACCGTTTGAAGCGTTGTATGGTAGGCCTTGTCGGACACCCACCCTTTGGGATGAGGTTGGGGAGGCCTAGCTGTTAGGACCTCAGAGAGCTCAGCAGGAGGCAGAGTTGGTCCGTACTATCAGACGGAGGATGTCAGAGGCGCAGGATCACCAGAAGAGTTATGCTGATCGAAGACGGAGACCCCTGGAGTTCTCTACTGGCGACCATGTTTTTCTGAGAGTTTCACCCACGAAAGGGGTGATGAGATTTGGCCTCAGAGGTAAGCTAGCTCCACGATACATTGGACCTTTCCAGATCCTGGAGAGGATGGGAGCAGTAGCTTATCATCTGGCGCTACCACCAGCTCTGGCAGGCGTGCACGATGTATTCCACGTATATTTACTGAGGAGATATGTACCCGACCCGATACATGTGCTGACAGATATCCCTGTTCCCCTTCGACCTGACGCCACCTACGAGGAGGTTCCAATACGGATTCTGGATCAGAAGGAGCGTTAGCTGCGGAACAAGACTATCCGACTGGTGAAAGTCTGATGGCAGCATCATTTTGACGAGGAGGCTACCTGGGAGCTCGAGGATACGATCTGAGCTCGATACCCCCATCTTTTCCCTTGAGGTATGTGATTTAATTTACCGTTCGGCATTTATACTCTTTTACCTATTGTTAGTGTTTGCTGATGGTAGATAATGAAATTTGGGGACCAAATTTTTGTTAGTGGGGGAGAATGTAAAATACCGAAAATGAGCGAATAATAATAAGGGAATTTTCTAGAATTTTTAGAATTTTTTCGGAAATTTTTTTAGAGCTCGTATGGCTTAGGTTGCGGGGATAAAAACTGGACCCCGGGAAAGCCTGTTTTGGCTACCCCATTTTACCGAGGAAAAGTTTTGTTTTCTAATTATTCTTTTTATTTTTCTATTTCCGTTTCTTTTCCTCATTTTCGCTGTTTCTTCCCCCGACCCGCGCCCCTGCTCCGCTGCCATTTCCTTTCTTTCCCAAACCGCCGCCGCCGCTGCGTCGAATCCGCTCCTCCCCTCGCCTACAAAACGGCCAGCCAAAGGAAGCTTCGAGTTCTTTCCTCCTTCCGATCCCTCTCCCTCACCCTCTGCCCTCACGACGAATTTACCCTAGCGACGCCACTGCCGCCAGCGACGCCAAGCGCCTCTGCACAGCATCGCCGCCGCACGGAAGTGCCGTCGGCCTCCCCTGTGACCTAGCGCCGCTGCCTCCCACTCCCTCTCGCGTCGCCCTCGGTTGCCACAGCCGACACCGCTTCTCCCCAACGGCGCCGCAACCCGCACAGCGTCTCTGCCCTAGCCTCTAGCCACGTTGTGCCCTGGTTCCATTTCCTCGGCTCCGATCAGTCATCGCGACGACACATCTTTGCCCTAGCCGGATCTGGAAGGTCACGGGAATGGAGAAGAAGAGTGAGGTTCTATTCTGTGGATTCTTCCTGTTGCCGATCACTACTTTCTCCTTTCTTGAAGCTGTGGAGGTCTTGGAGTAAGGTAGGCTCTAGGTATATTGCTTGATTTGTGATTCACTACTTGATCTCTTCTCTTGATCCCATCCAGTGCGGATCTGTTAAAGGTGATCTTGGTTCCGGTGGTGTTTCTTGGTTAGAAATTCCAACTAGCAGCACCCCTGTTCCAGCAATCAATAGGGTTGTGGGTTTGAGGTATGTTGTAGAAAATTTGGCTACGTGTTGTAGTTAGATAATTGATACTTGTGTAGATTGATTAGGTTTATATTGGGAGAGTTCAAGTTGATTTAAGTTTAGTCTTAAATCAAATTGTATAGTGGGTTGACTAGGGTTAAGGAAACTAACCCTAGTTGACCAATTGATTTTATGTGTGTAGGGTTTTACCCTAAATTAGTCCTAGGAATTTTATTTAGCTGTTCTTATGAATTTAGATAAATAAAATATTTGTATATTGTTTGGCGCAGGACTCTGATTCGAGACAGGCGTCTTGACTTTGGATTTGACTAGATTGGACCTTCTATTGGAGGCGGGTACCTTGACCTATCTATTTTGATACGTCTTGTTGATATGTTTAGTAGATCTTAACAAGTAGTAATAATTATGATTATATCTGCATTGGCATGTCACTATTTACTTCCGAGCATGTATTGTTTATTATCTGTTTATTACTTTTATGTTATAGAGGTAGTGACATGCCATGCTCTATGATATACTGGACTGGTTAGATACCCTACTTGACATGTGTACCCAAATCATACTATTTGATCCTCATATTTTGGTACATATTATTGGAGAGGGTTAGGATTGGGATATTTCCTGGCTTAGTGACATGCACCATCTTGCATGATTGCATGCTGAGCGGTTGACAGCTCCATTATTGTTGAGCGCATCGCCAGTTACATGGATCTGCACACACAACCACTCATGGGTTAGTGGTTTTTATTCAGGCAGGGTGTGTGTAGCAGGTTGCTCTGTTTGGCTCCGTTGGTCCGCTCATGGGTAGTGTGACGCAGCGTGGTAGCAGGCAGGGATCCCTCCCCGTCATCACGTACCGGGAGATGAGAGCTTTGCGCTCCCTCACTATGTTTGAGGTAGGAGGATAGGTGTACTCCGACAGCATCCCGTCCACTCGGTCACTCATCTGGAGCAGTGACGACAGAGTGCACGGTTGTCACAACCCTACCCACTCGGTCTCACCATCGTGTGTGAGATGACTGACTGGCAGTAGGGGTGCCCAGGACATGTTATTGGCATCATATGCATTATTTGCATTTATTGCTTGTGGTTGTTGCACTTTATATGTTGCATATTGGATGGATGCATTGTTTGACATACATATAGGTTTTATGATACTTTGGGTTTGACGGCCTTGATACCCTTATACCCAGGTTCGGGTTAGTACAGTTACTCCTTATCTTTCGATTATGCATTTTCTATATGTTATATCAGGAGACTGTACGCATAGTTATGGCTATTTGTTATAGTTTACTATGCATGTCAACTAGGTATTCGCTGAGTGTTGGACTCACACCCCGTTATTATTCTTTTCAAGTTGAGGCTGTCCGGAGGAGTTCCAATTGCTAGTCCCCCACCATTGCGCGTCACGACGAGTTCGCACAGTTTGAGTTTTACTTATTGTGTTACACTTTGCTTTTCAGACTTATAGCTTGACATTTGGATCTTGTATGTTTTGTTATCGATGGATTTATATTTGGATGATATCGATTTTGTGCTTTATGAGTGTAGTTGAGTAGGATATCGGTTTTGTGCTTTATGGGTGTAGTTGAGTAGGAGTTTTTGCGATGTTTTTCTTATCTGTGCTTATGTGTAATTTTCATTATAAATCGCGTGGATGTTTGTTATATTTATACTGTTATTGTTCCGACCGTGTTGGCCGATGAATATGTTGCCTTGAGGGCATTGTAGGAAATTTCAGATTGTCACTCATACAGGGAAGATGCTACCGAAATTTTCTCTGGCAGGGACTACCTAGGGACGTGACAATTTATGTTGGTAGGATTAAGAGAAGAGCCACTGAGCCTGATTCCTCTAGCACCCCTTGTTGGTGCGGGAAGCATCTGACTATCGAACTCAAGTTTTTATAATGGCAAAGGCATTCAAAGTTAAGGTTAATTGTTATCTAACATGTGTGAATGAGGCTTTTCAGGAAAGTCCTAACAATGGTTAGGCAGATGGAAAACCCTAGGGGGTGGTAACCCTAGGTGGAGGAAAACCCTAAGGGGAGGAAACCTTAGGTCTTAGGGGGTGGTAACCCTACGTTATGGAAAATCCTAAGGGGGGCAACTGTTGGTTGCTACTCGGAAAACCTATAGGTTCCACTGTACAAAAATTTTGTACAAAGGTCTGAACCTTTTCCTAGCTACCATGTGTTCTTTTAAATTAAATTTTGGATCGCCTGCGGAAATTAACACGTTTGATCCAAAACTTAATCTATTTGTTCTTTTAGGTTTTTGACTTGGATCTCCTGCGGAACTTAACACGTTCGACCCAAGTCTCCTTAAGTTATTAATTCCATTAAATATTAATTTCCATAATTGGTTCCCAGTACTGACGTGGCGAGGCACATGGCCTTCTTGGATATGGGAGCAACCACCACCGACTAGACAAAACCTTTTATAGAAAGCTAATATTTAATTTCCTAAAATAACTTTAGGTTAACCAAAGAGAACAATCAAATCATAAGGAAAAGAAAAAAAATAAAGGAACACAACATCGAAAAACATATTCGAAATTCTAGAACGTAAGCCTCTTGTATTTGGTATTATTTCCATAAATAACTAGCATGATGCGGAAAGAAAAATTACTAGTTATACCTTGTAGAAAAACCTCTTGATCTTCTACCGTATTCCTCTTCTAACCTCGGACGTTGTGTGGGCAACGATCTTCCGAGACGAGAAACCACCAATCACCTTCTTCTCCTCCTAGCTAGGTTCGGCCAACAAAGAGGAAGCTTCACCAAGGAAGAAAATCAAAACACTACCAAGCTCCAAGAGATGCAAGCTTTCTCTCCTTCTTCTTCTTCTTCTCCGAGTAGTATCCGGCCACCACAAGAGCTCCAATGGAAGAGAAGGGTTCGGCCACCACAAGAGGAAGAGAGGGAGAGGATGGCCGGCCACACCAAGGAACAAAAGTGGGAGAGAAATAATAGATGTTGTGTCTCATGAAGGCACCCTCACCCTTCTTTTATATTCCATGGCCTAGGCAAATTAGGAAATTTAATTACAATAAAATTTCCTTAATTTTCTTGACATGATTTAATTGAGAAAAATAAAATAAAATTTCCCAAATTAAAACCAATGGCCGGCTACATCAATGAAGGAAAAAATTAGACAAGTTTTAATCAACAATTAAAACTTCCTAATTTGTTTCCGCAAATTTTAAAAAATAAAATTTCTCTTTAAAAATCTCTTCATGGTTGATAAAAGGAAATTTCTATAATTTTAATTTTATCAACATGTGAATAATTTTAAAGAAAAAATAAAATATTTCACCAATCTACAAATAAGGAAAGAGATCTAATCTCTTTCTTTAATCTTTTGTAGATCTTTTACAAGAGAGATATTTTAATTTTAATTCTCTTTAATAAATTATTTCTTCCACATAATAAAAATTAAAATTAAAATTCTTTTTTAATTTAATTTGGCCGGCCCCCACTAGCTTGGGTTCAAGCTAGGGCCGGCCACCCCAATTTATACCTAGGCCGGCCCTAGCTTGGTTCCCAAGCTAGCTTGGCCGGCCCCCTATTGGTGGGTATAGAAGGTGGGTATAGGTGGGTATAGTACTCTATAAATAAGAGGCTACGATAGGGACCGAGAGGAGGAATTGGTTTTGGTCTCCCGATAAAATTAAGCATCCCGTGTTCGCCCCGAACACACAACTTAATTTTATCAATAATAATTCATTCCACTAGAGAACTATTATTGAACTACCGCACCAATCCCAAATTACATTTTTGGGCTCCTTCTTATTATGAGTGTGTTAGTCTCCCTGTGTTTAAGATATCGAATGTCCACTAATTAAGTGAGTTACTGACAACTCATTTAATTAATATCTAAGTCCAAGAGTAGTACCACTCAACCTTATTGTCATGTCGGACTAGGTCCACCTGCAGGGTTTAACATGACAATCCTTATGAGCTCCTCTTGAGGACATTATCAACCTAGTATCTCTAGGACACAGTTTCCTTCTATAATCAACAACACACACTATAAGTGATACCATTTCCCAACTTATCGGGTTTATTGATTCATCGAACTAAATCTCACCCATTGATAAATTAAAGAAATAAATATCAAACATATGTGCTTGTTATTATATTAGGATTAAGAGCACACACTTCCATAATAACTGAGGTCTTTGTTCCTTACAGAGTAAGTATAAAAGAAACGATCTCTAATGGTCCTACTCAATACACTCTGAGTGTACTAGTGTAATTATATAGTCAAGATAAACTAATACCTAATTACACTACGACCTTCTAATGGTTTATTCCTTTCCATTTTAGTCGTGAGCTACTGTTTATAATTTATAAGGTACTGATAACATCATCTTCTGCATGTGACACCACATACTATGTTATCTACAATATAAATTATATGAACAACTACAAACATATGTAGACAATTTGACCAAATGTGATTCTTTATTCATAATGAATGTTTACAAAGCTTAGGCTTTCAGTATACACTCCAACAGCAACCTTAGGTCCTAGGGGGTGGTAACCCTAGGTGGCAGAAAACACTAGGGGGTGGTATTCCTAGGTCCTAGGGGGCGGTAACCCTAGGCGGAAAGTCTAGTCGGTCTGGAGGACCAGACTGGCGTCAGGTATGCTCTCCTGAGTGAAGTAGGTGAGAACGCGTTCTCCGGAAGAGGGAACAGTAAGCGTCGGTTCGACCTAGTGTTTTCGATCAAAAATCCGAAGTTAGAACCAAACAGTCCAGAGACTGTCAAAATATTTTATTATCATGTTTATTATGTGCTATCTTTGTTTTACAGGATATATGGTTGTTATATGGACTAATATATTTTACAGGGACAAACGAGTACATTATGCCTCAGATGAACAATACCCGAGGCACCCTCATGGAGCTTCGAGGCACCTCGGGTGCAATGGAGAAGATGTGCACGCAGCAAGGCTGGAGGCGCCCTCATGGAAGCTTGAGGTACCTCGAACAGGCTTAAAGGCTCCTCCAAGGGGTATGGAGGCGCCTTTAAGAGGATCAGCGATGACTTCTTCAGCGCTCATCCGTGCGGCGGACTCGGCTAGTTTACACTTTATAATGATATTAATTTAAAACATGTTATACGCCTAAATAACTCTCCTTAAATTTTCTTGTCTTTAGCCTGGGCTTAGTCAAATTCAGTCCCTCTCCCTTTATTATGCCTAGTAAACTACGTTTCCTTTCAAAACTTCCTGGTTTGTGATTGGCCCTTCCTTTGGTAAGAGAATGTTGGAAGCGTACAACAAGGTGCTACCAACCCCAGCGTGATCCGGTCTATCGCATCTACTATAAATGTTTCTTTTATGGTTATGTGACACATACTTTCTCTCTCTGCCACGTCATGTAAGCCTTTGCCCTTTTTTCTGTAATCCTCAGCGTCTACTGAGATAAAAATGTTTTGATCTGATGACGGCTATGTGTTTTTCGAACCCTAAACCCTTTGTCTTCTTCTCAACTTTGTCCTTGCTTTTCTTACCTTAGCGTTCTTTTCTTGCTGCAGTTTTCGACCAAACCTCGTGCTCACCATTTCTCGGCGATCTCCTTTCTTGCTTTCAGTAAGTAATTGTTGGAAGCCCAAGGTTGTTTTGGTGTGATCAACAAGTTAAGTTAGGTCCTGCGTTGTATTTAACCTTGTGTCTAAGTGTGCAGGAGCTTAGGAGCACAGGTACTCGAGCGGAAGACGCAGCTAGCGAGAAGGACGGCACGCGGTGCGTCCGAGGGACGAGGCGCTGCGGAAGAGTACACTGGCAGACGAGAAGGAAGTGCGCGCGATGGTTCCGAGGCACGAAAGCCGGAGCGGAAGATTGCTCGGGGAGCAAGAGACGCAGCTAGCGCGAAGGTCGGCACGGGGTGCGATCGAGGGACGAAGTCTGCGGATGAGTACGCTGGTGGACGAGAAGTGACACACGGCAATTCCGAGGGACGAGAAGCCGGAGGGAAGCATGCTCGAGAAGATCGGAAGATGGGTTCGGGTGAGCCCTATTCCGGATGTCAGAGATCACCCAATCAAGCGGATCCGGAACAGAAGACCCGGACCGAGACGGGGACTTAACGGAGAAGTGGTCCTAGACAAAAAGTCAACCACAGTTGACTTTTTGCTCCGGGGCTCCCGGACCCTGATTTTGACCAAGATCGCGATTTACGCGATCTGAAC
The DNA here is from genome assembly GCF_018446385.1 of Zingiber officinale. NCBI lineage: Eukaryota > Viridiplantae > Streptophyta > Magnoliopsida > Zingiberales > Zingiberaceae > Zingiber > Zingiber officinale. The sequence goes on from NC_055986.1 coordinate 48,019,527, forward strand.
GTTGGGGGATAAAACTTTATCCCCCCAGGGCGCCCGGAGCCCTTCCAGGCGCCCCGACCAAGGCTATAAATATAGCCTTGGTCCAGAAGCTTTTCATCAGTTAAAAAAATTGTAACAACACTTGTGTGCTTCCTTTGCTTTGATTAGCTTCATTCTTTTTGTGCCTACACTGCTGTAAACGAGGCTTCTCCGCCTGAAGGAGTTCTTAGTGCAACCATCTTCCTTGGATTAACAACCTCCTCGGTTGTAACCAAGTCAAATCCGGTGCCTCGTTTTTATGCTTTATTTTCTGCTTAATCTATTTTTCAAGGGTTAGCTTAATTGTACGAGAAAGGGTTGTGTTTTATTCAGGGCTATTCAACCCCCCCTTCTAGCCGGCCCAACGGTCCAACAAGTGGTATCAGAGACGAGACGCTTCAGGAGGACTAACCGCCGAACAAAGCAACGAGATGGCCGGATCTAACATCCACCCGCCAAAATTCGAGGGAGACTTTGCAAGCTGGAAGAAGCACATGGAGGTATTTTTCGGTACCGATTTTGATTTATTATTAATAATGGAACTCGGTTTTGAAGCTCCCGAGGGCAAAACAAAAAGTCAATGGACAAAGAAAGAGCAGGCCGAGTACGTGGCAAACAAGAAAGCAGAATTCCATCTGCTAACCGTACTTCCTCCACAAGAAGTCAACCGTGTCGGCACCTACAATTCGGCAAAGGAGCTTTGGGAGAAGTTCCTTGAATTACACGAAGGAACATCCGAAGCCAAGCTTGCGAGACGGGACTTACTTCGCAACCAGCTCACCAACCTCCGTCTTGAAGAAGGTGAAACAATTGCACATCTACACTCGAGGATACAGGAGCTCATCACCGGACTTTCGAATCTCGGAGAAGAGGTAAGTAACCGAGATTCGCTCAGGTACGCTTTAAATTCCTTCCCTAGAAATTCAAAATGGGCATCATTAGTAGATGCCTTTTACATTTCGAAGGACTTAGAAAAAATTTCATTAGAAGAATTTTTTTCAACATTTGAAGTGCATGAGTCAAGATGTGCAGGAATGAGAGAGCCAAAGAACAACGTCGCCCTCAAAGCTTCGAGAGACGAACCTGAATCGGAATCTTCTCTCGACGACGAGGAAATGGTAATGATGGTAAAACGATTTAAGAAGTTATATAATTCTAGAAAAACTAACCATCCACAGGGTAGAAAGAAAAGAACGATCCGCTGCTACCATTGCGACGAAGAAGGGCATGTCAAGGACAACTGCCCCAAGCTGAAGAACAAAGACAAGGAAAAGGGTAAGAAGCCTATCCAAAAACGAAAGGCCCTGAAGGCGACGTGGGACGATACGTCGTCCGAATCGGAAGTCGAAGCATTCTCCGGACTCGCACTGATGGCGAGTCATCAAGACGACAACTGCGATTCAAGCTCTTCCGAAATGAGCATCGACAGCATCGATGAAGGGGGAGACACGTCGGAAGAAAGCAGCAGCTCAGGGGGAGAAACGGACAACGAGATCGACAAGGTAAGTCAGGTACGATCTCTTCCTCCCGATAAAATGTTTAAGTTTGTTAAACTTTTAACAAAAGATTGCTGCAAATTAGAAAGTGAAAATAAAAATTTAAAAGTAATTCTAGCTAAGTCTTGTCCCTTAGAAGAATTAGATAAATTAAAACTAGCAAATGAAAAATTGAAACTTGAAAATGATGATTTGAAAATTCAAGTAGACAACTTGAAAAACCATGCATGTTCATCTAAAACCAATGTTAGAAGATTTAATAATTTAAATTGGTACTTTAAATATCACCCTGGACAAATTAGGAACATTTCAAGAAAATATGTTCCTAAAAACTTTTTAGTTAATCCAGTAAGTTGGAACCTATATTGGGTTCCTAAATCATGCTTAAATTAATTTTAAAATTAAAATTTGCGCTTTAAGTGAGAAAATTAAACAAAGAATTTCTTTATGAGACTTTGTCTAAGGAAGTGGTTGTTGTTCCAATAACCAAGAAGGCCTAGTGCCTCGCCACGACCTGGAAGCCAAAATATTGAAATAAATGTTTAATTAACATACTAATGAAGCATTAATTAGTGCTTGAAAAAGGTTATTCAAAACATTTTATTTCAATTAGAAATTTACTTGCTTAGAATCTCTTTATTCTCAAAAATCATTTTTTTTGTTAAGAATCTTTTTAAACAAGAAATCTCAGCTTAAATTACTTAGAAAAACTTTCTAAATTTCTTAAAAACTTAGAAATTTATTGAAATATTTTTTAAGTCTTTTACCCTTAGATTGTTTTTTATGGAACCCCATTTTTATTGTGATCAAAGGGGGAGAAGGGAAAGTATAAGTCTAGGGGGAGGTAGAAAAAATTGTAAATTAAAATTTGAAATTTTAATTTTTTCTATCATGTTGCATATTATTGCAATTAATTTCATATCTATTGTTGACCCTAGCTTAACTTGGGTTGATCACACCAAAAAGGGAGAGATTGTTGGAACCCCAAGGTTGTTTTGGTGTGATCAACAAGTTAAGTTAGGTCCTGCGTTGTATTTAACCTTGTGTCTAAGTGTGCAGGAGCTTAGGAGCACAGGTACTCGAGCGGAAGACGCAGCTAGCGAGAAGGACGGCACGCGGTGCGTCCGAGGGACGAGGCGCTGCGGAAGAGTACACCGACAGACGAGAAGGAAGTGCGCGCGATGGTTCCGAGGCACGAAAGCCGGAGCGGAAGATTGCTCGGGGAGCAAGAGACGCAGCTAGCGCGAAGGTCGGCACGGGGTGCGATCGAGGGACGAAGTCTGCGGATGAGTACGCTGGTGGACGAGAAGGGACACGCGGCAATTCCGAGGGACGAGAAGCCGGAGGGAAGCATGCTCGAGAAGACCGGAAGATGGGTTCGGGTGAGCCCTATTCCGGATGTCAGAGATCACCCAATCAAGCGGATCCGGAGCAGAAGACCCGAACCGAGTCGGGGACTTAACGGAGAAGTGGTCCCGGACAAAAAGTCAACCGCAGTTGACTTTTTGCTCCGGGGCGCCCGGAACCAATCCGGGCGCCCGGAGCTGTCCGGGGCGCCCGGACCCTGATTTTGACCAAGATCGCGATTTACGCGATCTGAACGTTGGGGGATAAAACTTTATCCCCCCAGGGCGCCCGGAGCCCTTCCAGGCGCCCCGACCAAGGCTATAAATATAGTCTTGGTTCAGAAGCTTTTCATCAGTTAAAAAATTGTAACAACACTTGTGTGCTTCCACTGCTTTGATTAGCTTCATTCTTTTTGTGCCTACACTGCTATAAACGAGGCTTCTCCGCCTGAAGGAGTTCTTAGTGCAACCATCTTCCTTGGATTAACAACCTCCCCGGTTGTAACCAAGTCAAATCCGGTGCCTCGTTTTTATGCTTTATTTTCTGCTTAATCTATTTTTCAAGTGTTAGCTTAATTGTACGAGAAAGGGTTGTGTTTTATTCAGGGCTATTCAACCCCCCCTTCTAGCCGGGCTTCCAACAGTAATTTGTTGTTCTGCTAGCCTCTACTCTTGTCTATGGCTGAGGAAGCAATTGCTCCTTGGTATGTTCAAATGTCTTCTTCCTTTGATAAAAGTGCTAGGCTCACCATCCGTCATCAATATGAAATTCCCCAGGAGTATATCATCTTAATCCCGAAACCAAATGATCGTCCTCATCGTCCCCCTGCTAATTGCGTGACTTTTTTCAAGGATCAGTTGATAGGAGGTTTAAGGTTTCCCATTCCTCCTTTCTTGATCGAAATAAGCCAGTATTTTGATATTCCTTTGCAACAGCTTGCCCCTAACGCATTTCGTTATCTATGTGGTGCTTACATGCTGTTTCGTTTACTAGATATTCCTCCTACTCCTCAAAATTTCTTCATGTTTTCTTACCCCAAATGTTCGGAACCTGGTGTTTTCTTGTTCCAGTCACGAACTAAAATGGTTCTTTTTGAGGATATGCCCTCGTCTCTTAAAGCTTGGAAATCCCGCTTCTTCTTCATAAAGTTTCCCGGACCCATTCCTTGGTCTTATGCTTGGAAATGCTCCTTACCCTCTTTGCCCAATGTCAGAGAGTTCCATCTCCATCCTTCTTTTCCTATTTATTGTGAAAAGTTGTTAATTCGTCGACTTTCTATTCCCAAGTGGCTGATAGTAGATCTTCTATACTTGTTCGGCCTAAGCCCCGTCAAACCTGATACACAAGGCTCTTTAGGTAAAACCCTGTTTCTTTCTTGTTGATTTTAACTAACTAAACTATTTTTCTTTTCTATGTAGTGGAGAGCTTTTATGATGCTTTGATCGATGAAGAACTGCGTCTGGTGGAGGACACAATTCGCGCCAAAGAAAAAGAGCTTCTGGCTGCTATTACTCCGCCACCTTCAATCGAAGAACCGGCTCCTTTAGCTGAGGTACCCAGCTCTTCGGGAGTTCTTGAGGCTCCTGAAGGTCTTCCCGCAAAAATCCCTGTTGCTTCTTTGTCCGTTGTGGCTTCACCAGTGGCTACTGCTACCTCATCAGCCGCCCCTCTCCCGGTTATTGAACTTACGTCTCCTGGGAGTTCTGGTAAATCAATAGCTGAAGTTGCTATCGGCAAACACCTTGGGCGCAAACTCACCCAGGCTCCTCCTCCCAAAAGGAGACTTATCCTTCCAGCCGACGAACTTATCTCGGAAGGTTTTGTTCCTACCGACCTTCCTTCCCATGAACCTACTTTGGCTGAGCTCTATCCTTCTCTCACTTTCTCTGCCTCACCCTCTTCCAGCACTAGCGCTCCTGGTGATGTTTCTTTTACCTTTCCATTGTCTATTTCCGAACTCGGATCCTTACCTTCCTCACCTTCTTCTTATTTAGTTTTTGCTCCTCCTTCTATTCCTACTTCCTCTTTTTTCGCGGGTTCTTCCACCATTCCCGTCCTCCCCATATTGCTAGGAGGTTCTTTTGCTAATGCTTGGGATAACGTTCATCCTATTTTTGAAGAACTTACCACCCCAGAAACAATTGATCATTTTTCTCATAACGAGAATTAGGTATGTTTGTTAACATTTACCTTTCATTTCCCAGTGATTATGTTATAACCCTTTATCATATTTCTAGCGATGGATAGAAAATATGGGCTTGTCTCGGATGATGCATAATTTATATAATGAGAACAAAAAGCTGAGACTTGAGAACGACAAACTGAAACAGCAAGTTACTGAGTTATCTTCTGCCCCATTTTCTGTCACTTCCCAGAAACAACTTGAAGCCCAAATTGAAAGTCTTTAGACATAGTTCAAATCAGCCACGGATCTTAACCAAGAATTAACTTCCAAGATTGGAAAATTAAAGGCAGATTATGAATCGGAGTTGGCTGAAAAGCATAAAGCCTTACAGCTGAAGGATGATGAAATAACTTCTTTGAACACCTCCTTAAATTCAACTAAAATCGAGGTCTCTATCAAAGAAGATGAACTGAAGACTTCCCAAACAGCTTTGGTGGTCTACAAGGCGAACGAAGATACTCGCTACAAAGAAAGGGCCACCACCATGATTGAATCCACTGAATTCAATAGGCCGATCGTGAAGTCAATCTTAGCAGCCTTTACTGCGGGAGCTAAAGGGGCGGTTCAACAATTACGATAGGAAAACTACTTATCTCGTGATCCCCCTCCCAACTTCCTAAATCGTTGCAAACTTATTGAGGAGAGGCCTCCAGATCTATTCCCTCAGCTGACCTTAGTATGACTTTCTTTTCTTACCTAAATTCGAATCCCTGTAAAGGGGACCGGGACTCTGTGATGACAGTCTGATGGACTCATGTACAGTTGATTATCCCTTCTCATTGTTAAACTTGCTCTTTCTTATGACGCTCATCTGTTTTGTTTGAATATATTGAATGTCACTTGGCTGGTCATCATAAAACCTCACCCAACATATTATTATGTTTATCTGTTTAGATCGTTCCATCATGACCGGGCAGTATATATCAATGCTGACAAATACCGTCCAATACTTTATAGGTTAATTGTGTCCCGTTCGATCTAGTACAGTTCTATTGCAATATTCTCAATATCGGTCGATTTGTTCTACTCGATTGATTTACACTCATATTTATGTATGTCATCTTATGTATTAACTAAATTTCATATGGTTTTATTATAGTGTATGTCATTTGACTTACCATGATAAGCCTTTGGTCGACATATTTGAATAGCATTTATCTCGGCCGATCTATTATGACCGACCGATTCATATTCACATTTATGAATCTCGTCCGGTATCCTCTAACCAAGTCCTGTCTATCGACTAATGTCTCCTATATAACTCTTGCCCGGTCTATTATGCTCATTTGGGTTTGTTGTTTTATTAGACAAATGATCCGAACTTATAGTACCTGACCGATTTTTCTTATATTCCTCAGACTTTCTTAAGGATTAAAATTATACCTAGGGAAACTTTTTGCTTTTTTCGAGGAAGATTACTTAACTCAACCTATTTTTTCTTGGGATTCATTCCCCTTTTTTAGGATTTGATTTTATCCTTTAATGTCATCGCCCATTTATGACGATTGGAATTCCAAGTATTTTTTCTTTTCCTGTTTCTTCTGCTATCTTTATTTGGGGGTTTTAGAGCAGGACCGAAAGGAAAACAAGGGTTTTAAGAAGTTCTCTCTCGCTTTCCCACTTTTCTCTTCATCTCCCTCGATTCATCTTCCTTCTACTGTGTCATCATGGCAACTTCCCCTCCTACATGGTTCCTTTCGTGTGCTTCTGATCTTACGGAGACAGAAGAGGTGGATTTGAAGGCGACTTATGGTTTTCCTTCTTATATAGCCCTCCCTACTCTGCTAGATAGTCCACATCTACCTCCTTTAGGGTGTATATTCATATTCCGGGACCAAGTTCTACAAGGTTTCCGATTCCCTCTCCATTCCTTTTTTTCTGATGTTAGTGCATACTTCAACATTCCCCTCAACCAGCTTATCCCTCAGTCTTTTTCTATTCTCATGGGTTTCATTAGAGTATCTAAGCTGCTAGACTTTCCTTTATCCCCTCGTCTTTTTCATCACTTCTTCGTTCTGCGCCATATAGATATGGGTGTTTTCAAGTTTCAATCTCGCCCTAAGGCTATTTTGTTTAACCGCATTCCCCCTCAAGGGGAATGGCGCCATAAATTTTTTCGTATACGTCTTCCTTCTCCTCCTCCTTTTCCTATCCAATGGATATGCGATTTACCCCCAGTTCCTAGTACCCATAATATCCTTAATGATCCCTCTGTTGCCTTTGCTTTATCTAAATTGAGGGGAGCAAAATTTAGCTTGCCGCATTTAATTGTGTAGGGTTTGATGTTTCCTTTTGGGATAGGCAATATTGACACTCCCTTGGATGGCTCTTTTGGTACGTATAAACATTTCGCTCTACATTTACTGATTAGTATTTCTCTTTTATAATGGTGTTTAATTCCTGTGTTTCAGCTGATGCTTTTCTTCCATCTTTTATGTACAAGAATCCTACTATGACTAAGTTCTTTGTTAATAATCTTGCAGAAGAGTGGTTGCGAGCTCGCCGGGCTAATCCTAATTCCTCCACCTTGGGCTTGCTATTGAAGAAGAGTGACAAGCAGAGGTTGTCACAGCCATGGAAGAGGAAGAAGAAGAACCATTTATTGCCTTAATCAAAAAGCCAAGGCTTACCTAGAATGTACCCTTTGGTGATCTTTTTGGTACTTTCGTGCAAACTCCTCTCGTTCCGGCGCCTGTTTCTCTTGAGAGAGGTAAGGCACCAATGCCCCCAACCCATATTATCTCTAATCCTACTCTTAGGATGATGAGACCTAGTCTACTCATCCCCTCTTCTTGTGCTATTATTTCAGCTCCTTCTGCTTCTGCCTCTACTTCTGAGATGGCCATTGTCCCTTCTATGTCTTCTCCACCTCTTGCATTGGCCTTGCCCCCTTTGGCTCCTGGGCCACGGGCAAAACGAACACCTTGCCGGAGATCTTCTCCTAGTGCCGGGCCCTCGGCTATTCATGTTTCCACAACTGAGTCAGTATCCCTTGCATTGCCACCTTCCATCCCATCTAGTTCTTCTTCTGCGGCTCTTGTTTCCACTACTTCTTTCCCTTCTATTGCGTCTTCTTCATCCCTACCTCCTTCTCCTTCAATCTCCTCACCTTTATTCAGACAAGCTTTGGGTCTGCCTTCTTAAATGGGGCAACTTCTAATCCCCCTAGCTACGGTTCTCTTCAGTTACAAGGATTGTTGGCTGAATCTTGGCTACATAGCCAAGAGCAATTGAGGGTGTAACGACCACCCTTCTTACTACTACTACTCTCTAAAGATGACCGTTACTTAACTACTAACTCTACTTAACCGGTATGATTAAATATCACATGGAAACCCTACCGAAAAATTTCGGCAGAGTCTCCCCTGTACCGGTGACCAAATCTATAATACAAACATAGTATACGCAGCCACAGACGGCTAGAACATATTTCCCACAACCACACAGTAATAAAAATCACAATAAAAACAAAGAAACTACTCTAGCAATAGCAATGACTACAGCACTCCACAAATAATAAAAGAGACTAGCTAGACATGCGGAAATAAACTCAACTACAATCCCAAATGTAATACAACATTAACAGAGGACTAAAAGAAAGTCTAGACAATTTTGCCAGCTACTTCTGGATCTCTCCACAGTCCAGACATCACACACCTTCATCACCACCACCATCCTGTCGCCTTCCTTTCATATCTTAGCTTTTCCTTTATCTGCAGTAGAAGGAAAAAAAACAAAAGATCTATAAGCGAAAACGCTTAGTAAGTACTAATCTATCTCACAAAAACATCGAAGTGCATAAAAAGAATGCAACAATACTAAAACTGAAATGCTAAAAGCAAAGCTGCATGTACTCATGGTATACAGAAATAAAACTGAATACTAAACATGCTCACTAACTGACAAGAAAGTAATGAAACAACTACTGTAAGCTTAGAATTAAAGAACTAAACTTTTATTGATTCTAAGCGTAAAACTTGTTTCATTGTCATATATCTTTATACCAGAAATTGATCTTTTAATTTCTCTTTTACCTTCTTCTTCTTTTCTTCTTGCTTTACTTATACTAGAAATTAATCTTTTAATTTCTCTTTCACTTTCTTCTTCTTGTTCTTCTTTTCTTTTCTTTTCTTTTCTTCTTTGGGCCCAGGCTTAGTACCATCTTTGTTTTGCGCGCTCTCTAATAGTGAATGAGGTAGCGAGCCTCTAGTCCTATGAGGTAAAGACCTTGGTCTTACCAGGGCCAAGACCTTGGAATTGGTCACCTGGATTTGTTTAACGACAAGCTTGGAAGTCGGGTACTAGCCTCTTACTTTAGTTTACTTGTTATCTCTTTTTAACTAGACCTTGGTCTCTTTCTTTTTACTCAGTTTCCTCATAATCCTTTATTAGAGTTTATTGGAATCCCTTAGATATATCTAACAAGTATAGCATTACAACTAACCAAGCATGCTATATAAAAATAACACAAAGGAAAGCAAACCTGAACTCTCTAAGTATGATATAAAATAAAGCAAAGGAAAGCAAATCTGAACTTACTAATCATGCTATAAAATAGAGCAAAAGAAAGCTAATTCAAACTTGCTAATCATGCTATAAAATAGGGCAAAAGATAGCTAACTTGGACTTTCTAAACATGCTGTACAATAGAGCAAAAGAAAGTTAACTTGGACTTTCTAAACATGCTGTAAAATAGAGCAAAAGAAAGCTAACTTGGACTTTCTAGGCATGCTATAAAATAAAGCAAAAGAGAGCTTATTTGGACTTCCTAAACATGCTGTGATAAAAGCAAAAGGAAGCTAATCTAACCTTACATACTAGTATACTAAGTTGTGCATGTTCATTAAGTGGCAGTGAATGCTACTGCTGCTCCACTAATCTCAATAAAAAGCTGTACATGTCCAACTAATAGCAAATAAAAGCTACCTTTGTTCCACTAATAGCATTGAAGACTGTACTCGTGCACATGATAACAAATAGAAGTTACTGGTGTTCAAATAATGGCATTGTAGGACTGTACACACACAGTAATAGCAAAGAAAAGCTACTGATAAGGAACTAGATCATAGAAATTCAGCTACTGTGACTACTGTAAGCTTCCATCTAGTACACAGAATCATAGATCATGAAATCGTTAAGGAACTAGATCATGAAATTGGTTATTCCAGCGTGAAGAATCCCTCGGAGAACACCCTCGCCGGCCACCGGAGATGATGCCCTACCCTCGTCTCTATTTTCCGCCCGAGCTGTGAAGTCGCCGCCGCCATTCGCGAGAGAGGAGGAGAGGGATCGAGAGGTTAGGGTTCGGGTGACGGAAATAACCCATCTTATAATACTTAGGGCATTTCTGTTATTAACTACAACTTATATACATCTCGCTTCGTACTTGGTTAACAAAACGAGCGCAGCTCAGTTGGTTGGCCGCGTCTAGTTAGGTCGGGTTCGACCGGAGGTCTTGGGTTCGAGTCTCACCTTCAACGATTTTTGGTCAAAACTTCTTTCTTTTTGTAAACCTACTAAATGACCTCCAAAAATTACGTAAAAATACTCTAAAAATTCCTAAAAATCTCTAGAATATTTTAAAAGCATTTCCAAATATTTTTATGGACGTTTAGAACTTGAAATGGGGAAAATTGGGTCATTACAATCCCCCATACCTTATAAAAAGTTCGTCCTCGAACTTAGAATAGTTCTGGATACTTCTGTCTCATACTGTCCTCCCGCTCCCAAGTGACTTCCTCGTACTTCTGGTTCTTCCAGATGACCTTCACTAGTGGTACTTCTTTATTTCTTAATCTCTTAACTACTCTGTCCACTATCTGTGTAAGCCTGCTCTCATAACTAAGATCCTCTTGGATCTGCACTAACTGAGGCTGAATCACTTGGCTCGGGTCATAGAGACACTTCTTTAGCATGGAGACAAGAAATACTTTGTATATTGCTGACATGTCTTGTGGCATGTCCAACTTGTAAGCTACTTTCCCAATCCTCTCTATGATCAGGTAAGGTCCTACATAGCGAGGACTTAATTTGCCCTTCTTGCCAAATCTCATCACTCCCTTCATAGGAGCGACCTTGAGGAAAGCTGAATCTCCTACTTGGAATTCCAATGGCCAACGGCGTGTGTCAGCATAACTCTTCTGTCTAATCTAGGCAGTCTCAATTCTCTGTCTGATCTTCTGAATAGCCTGAGTTGTCGCATCTATCAGCTTTGTCTGAATGCCCAGCTCTACTTCCATCTCTTTTCTCTCTCCTGCTTCTTGCCAACATATGGGTGATCTGCATTTCCTGCCATATAGTGCTTCATAAGGTGCCATCTTGATGGTGGCCTGATAGCTATTGTTGTAGGCGAATTCAGCTAAGCACAAATACTTGCACCAACTTCCTTTGAAATCTAGCGCACAAGCTCTGAGCATATCTTCTAAAATCTGATTCACTCGCTCTATCTGTCCATCAGTCTGTGGATGGACAGCTGTGCTGAACTTGAGTTTGGTGCCTAGTGCATTCTGAACGCACTCCCAAAAGTGTGAAGTGAAGCGCTTATCTCTATCAGAAATGATAGATTTAGGAACTCCATGAAGTCTGACTACCTCTTTAACATATAGCTGGGCCAACTGCTCTATAGAGTGGGACACCTTGATGGCTAGGAAGTGAGCAGACTTGGTCAATCGGTCTACTATTACCCATATCGCATCATATCCATTGGTGGTTCTTGGAAGACCTATTATGAAGTCCATGGATATGTCTTCCCATTTCCATTCTGGCATTGGAAGAGGCTGAAGAACTCCTCCCAGTCTCTGGTGTTCTACTTTGACCCTCTGGCATGTCAAGTAGGTACTGACATATTTAGCAACGTCTCTTTTGAGTCCTGACCACCAGAACATCTGTTTCACATCTTGGTACATCTTGGAAGAACCAGGATGCATGGAGTATGGTGTGCTGTGAGCTTCTTCTAAGATCTTCTTCCTCAGTTCTTCATTATTGGGCACGCAAATGTGACTCCCCTGATAAAGAATCCCGCTATCTGTTACTCGAAACTCTGATTTGTCTTCTTTCTGTATCCCTTGCTTGATCTTCTGAATGTCTAGATCTTCACTTTGCTTTCTCTGTATGTTCTCAAGCAAGGTAGACTCTAAGGTCAATGCAGAGAGTTGCCCTTCAATAATTTCAAGTCCGGAATCTGACAACTCCTTCTGTAGTGGCAGGGCTAATGATGACAGAGACATCAGGGATGCACTGGACTTTCTGCTTAGTGCATCTGCCACTTTATTAGCTTTGCCTGGGTGGTAGAGAATTTTACAATCGTAATCTTTGACCAACTCCAGCCACCTGTGCTGTCTCATGTTTAAGTCTTTTTGAGTGAAGAAGTACTTAAGACTCTGATGCTCTGTGAAGATTCTACACTGAACTCCATACAAATAATGTCGCCAGAGTTTTAGTGCAAAAACCACAGCTGTCAGCTCAAGATCATGAGTGGGGTAGTTCTTTTCATAATCTTTGAGTTGTCTGGAAGCATAAGCTATGACTTTTCCTTCTTGCATGAGTATAGCTCCTAAGCCCATCTTGGAAGCATCACTGTAGATGTCGAAACTCTTGTCGCTCTGTGGAACAGTCAGAATGGGAGCACTGATCAATCTCTTCTTTAGCTCTTGGAAACTCTGCTCACATTTATCTGACCATTCGAATCTCTTGTTCTTTCTGGTGAGAGCTGTTAGTGGAGAGGCTATCCTGGAAAAGTCCTCCACGAACTTCCTGTAGTACCCAGCTAAACCAAGGAAGCTTCTGATCTCTCTGACGTTCTTGGGTCTACTCCAGTTGTTGACCGCTTCCACTTTGGCTGGATCCACTTGAATGCCTTCTTTAGAAATTATGTGACCTAAAAACGCCACCTGATTTAACCAGAACTCGCACCTGGAGAATTTAGCATAAAGCTGCTTCTGCTGAAGAGTCTGCAGTACTATTCTCAAGTGCGTGTCATGCTCCTCTGGGGTCCTTAAATAGACCAGAATGTCATCGATGAATACAATGACAAATTTGACAAGCTATTCTCTGAACACTTTGTTCATTAAGTCTATGAAGACCGCAGGTGCATTGGTCACTCTAAAAGACATAACTACAAACTCGTAATGTCCATATCTGGTCCTGAACGCCGTTCTGGGTATATCTCTTTCTTTCACCTTCAGCTGATGGTACCCAGAGCGCAGGTCTATCTTTGAGAACACTATTGCTCCTCTTTACTGATCAAATAAATCATCGATCCTGGGAAGGGGGTACTTGTCCTTAACTGTTACTTTGCTCAGCGTTCTGAAATCTATGCACATTAGCACAGACCCGTCTTTCTTCTTAACGAACAACACAAGAACTCCCCAAGGTAAGTGACTGGGGCGAATGAAGCCTTTGTCAAGTAACTGCTGTAGTTGTTCTTGTAACTCCTTCAGCTCTGCTGGAGACATGCGATAAGGAGCTTTTCAAATTGGACCAGTTCTAGGAACCAATTCAATCTCAAATCTACCCATTTATTGGGAGGTAGTCCTGGTAGATCTGTTGGGAATACCTCGGGATACTCACAGACCACCCAAACCCCCTCTTTCTTACCTTCTCTCTGTTATTCTGCACTTACTTGCCTGGGGCTCCGGGCTCCCTACTGTCTTGTCTTCTATCTTGGCTGACTTGAACTCTATAAACTCCTCATAGTGCTTGTTGGTGATAGAACTCTTCTTAGAACTCTAACTGAAAATCTGCCCAGCTCATCTAATCGGCTGCTCTCTTGGTCTTTATCCTCTCCCACCACATACGAGCATCTCCAGACAGGCAGAAAGAGGCGCACTTGACCTTCTCAACTTCTGGCCAGTCAAGAAGCTCCATAGTGCTCTCTAGTGTTTTAAACCAAGCCTGGGCATCCCAAGGCTCAGTCGTGCCTGAGAAGCTCTCTGGTTTCATCTTCAGCCACTGTATAAGATAAGCTTCTGGTCTCTGAGGTGCTGTGACGGCTCCCTGGGTAGCTGGTGGAGTCTCAATTACCACTGGAGCCTCTGAAGTGACAGCTGGAGGAGGGGGAGGAACTGCTGGCTGGTTTTCCATCAGATTGACAATCACTTGCTGCTGTTCTACTACTTGTCTCTAGAGTTAGGCAATAACTTCAGAGAGATTGGGCTCAGTTGATCTGAGCTCTTCGTTCTCCTGATCTTGGTTCTCAGTACCAGCGGTACGAGGACGTCCTCTTCTTGACATCAAGTCAGGCAGAGGAAAAGAAAACTTAAAATTATCACTATACTTTCTAGGTATATCTTACTTATACATGATTCTTGACTTTCAACACCTATGAGTAGGTACTTCTAAACATTTCTCTATCCTTTCTAAACATACATAAATATGAATAAAGAAAAGGGAAAGTAAATCTTCTATCTTACTTTAGTACTCAAAAAAAATAAGTACTCTATACTGCAGTTAATAATAAGGAAAGTAGAATAAAGAAAGGATTTAAATACTTTCTTATTTGGAGACGGCAAGGATGATGTTGATGTGTGTGTGATGCTGGAGAATGGAAACTGCTCTGATACCACCCTTCTTACTACTACTACTCTCTAAAGATGACCGTTACTTAACTACTAACTCTACTTAACCGGTATGATTAAATATCACATGGAAACCCTACCGAAAAATTTCGGCAGAGTCTCCCCTGTACCGGTGACCAAATCTATAATACAAACATAGTATACGCAGCCACAGACGGCTAGAACATATTTCCCACAACCACACAGTAATAAAAATCACAATAAAAACAAAGAAACTACTCTAGCAATAGCAATGACTACAGCACTCCACAAATAATAAAAGAGACTAGCTAGACATGCGGAAATAAACTCAACCACAATCCCAAATGTAATACAACATTAACAGAGGACTAAAAGAAAGTCTAGACAATTTTGCCAGCTACTTCAGGATCTCTCCACAGTCCAGACATCACACACCTTCATCACCACCACCATCCTGTCGCCTTCCTTTCATATCTTAGCTTTTCCTTTATCTGCGGTAGGAGGAAAAAAAACAAAAGATCTATAAGCGAAAACGCTTAGTAAGTACTAATCTATCTCACAAAAACATCGAAGCGCATAAAAAGAATGCAACAATACTAAAACTGAAATGCTAAAAGCAAAACTGCATGTATTCATGGTATACAGAAATAAAACTGAATACTAAACATGCTCACTAACTGACAGGAAAGTAATGAAACAACTACTGTAAGCTTAGAATTAAAGAACTAAACTTTTATTGATTCTAAGCGTAAAACTTGTTTCATTGTCTTATATCATTATACCAGAAATTGATCTTTTAATTTCTCTTTTACCTTCTTCTTCTTTTCTTCTTGCTTTACTTATACTAGAAATTAATCTTTTAATTTCTCTTTCACTTTCTTCTTCTTGTTCTTCTTTTCTTTTCTTTTCTTTTCTTCTTTGGGCCCAGGCTTAGTACCATCTTTGTTTTGCGCGCTCTCTAATAGTGACTGAGGTAGCGAGCCTCTAGTCCTATGAGGTAAAGACCTTGGTCTTACCAGGGCCAAGACCTTGGAATTGGTCACCTGGATTTGTTTAACGACAAGCTTGGAAGTCGGGTACTAGCCTCTTACTTTAGTTTACTTGTTATCTCTTTTTAACTAGACCTTGGTCTCTTTCTTTTTACTCAGTTTCCTCATAATTCTTTATTAGAGTTTATTGGAATCCCTTAGATATATCTAACAAGTATAGCATTACAACTAACCAAGCATGCTATATAAAAATAACACAAAGGAAAGCAAACCTGAACTCTCTAAGCATGATATAAAATAAAGCAAAGGAAAGCAAATCTGAACTTACTAATCATGCTATAAAATAGAGCAAAAGAAAGCTAATTCAAACTTGCTAATCATGCTATAAAATAGGGCAAAAGATAGCTAACTTGGACTTTCTAAACATGCTGTAAAATAGAGCAAAAGAAAGCTAACTTGGACTTTCTAGGCATGCTATAAAATAAAGCAAAAGAGAGCTTATTTGGACTTCCTAAACATGCTGTGATAAAAGCAAAAGGAAGCTAATCTAACCTTACATACTAGTATACTAAGTTGTGCATGTTCATTAAGTGGCAGTGAATGCTACTGCTGCTCCACTAATCTCAATAAAAAGCTGTACATGTCCAACTAATAGCAAATAAAAGCTACCTTTGTTCTACTAATAGCATTGAAGACTGTACTCGTGCACATGATAACAAATAGAAGTTACTGGTGTTCAAATAATGGCATTGTAGGACTGTACACACACAGTAATAGCAAAGAAAAGCTACTGATAAGGAACTAGATCATAGAAATTCAGCTACTATGACTACTGTAAGCTACCATCTTGTACACAGAATCATAGATCATGAAATCGTTAAGGAACTAGATCATGAAATTGGTTATTCCAGCTGTCACTAGAATAGTTCAGTTAAGGAACTGGATCATTGAATTACTATTTTCTTAGCAAAACCCGGATCATAAAAATTTGCACAGCAACCCTAGTTTATCAAACTCGGTACAGCAAATCTTAACAGATTGGAGCATATGATTCTGTACAATGGCAAAATCCGAGAAAGGCATCTCAACATACAAGGAGGAAACCGAACAAGCAAAACATGGCAGCAAACCCTAACTCCACTACCTTCTCTGAAAATTCGGAACCAAAATGAATAGGAAATTCCGAAACAATCCTACTGCAGGTGAGTAGTACTTACCCGTTGTTCTTGCACTTACAACTGAGAAGGAGGTTCTAGGGTTCGGATAGCTTGGATTCCGGCTCTTCCTCGTGCCCACAATCTCTCCTCGACAAGAGGATCACCACAGCGTGAAGAATCCCTCGGAGAACACCCTCGCCGGCCACTGGAGATGATGCCCTACCCTCGTCTCTATTTTCTGCCCGAGCTGTGAAGTCGCCGCCGCCATTCGCGAGAGAGGAGGAGAGGGATCGAGAGGTTAGGGTTCGGGAGAAGGAAATAACCCATCTTATAATACTTAGGGCATTTCTGTTATTAACTACAACTTATATACATCTCGCTTCGTACTTGGTTAACAAAACGATCGCAGCTCAGTTGGTTGGCCGCGTCTAGTTAGGTCGGGTTCGACAGGAGGTCTTGGGTTCGAGTCTCACCTTCAACGATTTTTGGTCAAAACTTCTTTCTTTTTGTAAACCTACTAAACGACCTCCAAAAATTACGTAAAAATACTCTAAAAATTCCTAAAAATCACTAGAATATTTTAAAAGCATTTACAAATATTTTTATGGACGTTTAGAACTTGAAATGGGGAAAATTGGGTCGTTACAATCCCCCATACCTTATAAAAAGTTCATCCTCGAACTTAGAATAGTTCTGGATACTTCTGTCTCATACTGTTCTCCCGCTCCCAAGTGACTTCCTCGTACTTCTGGTTCTGCCAGATGACCTTCACTAGTGGTACTTCTTTTTTTCTTAATCTCTTAACTACTCTGTCCACTATCTGTGTAGGCCTGCTCTCATAACTAAGATCCTCTTGGATCTGCACTGACAGAGGCTGAATCACTTGGCTCGGGTCATAGAGACACTTCTTTAGCATGGATACAAGAAATACTTTGTATATTGCTGACATGTCTTGTGGCATGTCCAACTTGTAAGCTACTTTCCCAATCCTCTCTATGATCAGTTAAGGTCCTGCATAGCGAGGACTTAATTTGCCCTTCTTGCCAAATCTCATCACTCCCTTCATAGGAGCGACCTTGAGGAAAGCTGAATCTCCTACTTGGAATTCCAATGGCCAACGGCGTGTGTCAGCATAACTCTTCTGTCTAATCTAGGCAGTCTCAATTCTCTGTCTGATCTTATGAATAGCCTGAGTTGTCGCATCTATCAGCTATGTCTGAATGCCCAGCTCTACTTCCATCTCTTTTCTCTCTCCTGCTTCTTGCCAACATATGGGTGATCTGCATTTCCTGCCATATAGTGCTTCATAAGGTGCCATCTTGATGGTGGCCTGATAGCTATTGTTGTAGGCGAATTCAGCTAAGCACAAATACTTGCACCAACTTCCTTTGAAATCTAGCGCACAAGCTCTGAGCATATCTTCTAAAATCTGATTCACTCGCTCTATCTGTCCATCAGTCTGTGGATGGACAGCTGTGCTGAACTTGAGTTTGGTGCCTAGTGCATTCTGAACGCACTCCCAAAAGTGTGAAGTGAAGCGCTTATCTCTATCATAAATGATAGATTTAGGAACTCCATGAAGTCTGACTACCTCTTTAACATATAGCTGGGCCAACTGCTCTATAGAGTGGGACACCTTGATGGCTAGGAAGTGAGCAGACTTGGTCAATCGGTCTACTATTACCCATATCACATCATATCCATTGGTGGTTCTTGGAAGACCTATTATGAAGTACATGGATATGTCTTCCCATTTCCATTCTGGCATTGGAAGAGGCTGAAGAACTCCTCCCGGTCTCTGGTGTTCTCCTTTGACCCTCTGGCATGTCAAGCAGGTACTGACATATTTAGCAACGTCTCTTTTGAGTCCTGACCACCAGAACATCTGTTTCACATCTTGGTACATCTTGGAAGAACCAGGATGCATGGAGTATGGTGTGCTGTGAGCTTCTTCTAAGATCTTCTTCCTCAGTTCTTCATTATTGGGCACGCAAATGCGACTCCCCTGATAAAGAATCTCGCTATCTACTTTGCTTTCTCTGTATGTTCTCAAGCAAGGTAGACTCTAAGGTCAATGCAGAGAGTTACCCTTCAATAATTTCAAGTCCGGAATCTGACAACTCCTTCTGTAGTGGCAGGGCTAATGATGACAGAGACATCAGGGATGCACTGGACTTTCTGCTTAGTGCATCTACCACTTTGTTAGCTTTGCCTGGGTGGTAGAGAATTTCACAGTCGTAATCTTTGACCAACTCCAGCCACCTGCGCTGTCTCATGTTTAAGTCTTTTTGAGTGAAGAAGTACTTAAGACTCTGATGCTCTGTGAAGATTTTACACTAAACTCCATACAAATAATGTCGCCAGAGTTTTAGTGCAAAAACCACAGCTGTCAGCTCAAGATCATGAGTGGGGTAGTTCTTTTCATAATCTTTGAGTTGTCTGGAAGCATAAGCTATGACTTTTCCTTCTTGCATGAGTATAGCTCCTAAGCCCATCTTGGAAGCATCACTGTAGATGTCGAAACTCTTGTCGCTCTGTGGAACAGTCAGAATGGGAGCATTGATCAATCTCTTCTTTAGCTCTTGGAAACTCTGCTCACATTTATCTGACCATTCGAATCTCTTGTTCTTTCTGGTGAGAGCTGTTAGTGGAGAGGCTATCCTGGAAAAGTCCTCCACGAACTTCTTGTAGTACCCAGCTAAACCAAGGAAGCTTCTGATCTCTCTGACGTTATTGGGTCTACTCCAGTTGTTGACCGCTTCCACTTTGGCTGGATCCACTTGAATGCCTTCTTTAGAAATTATGTGACCTAAAAACGCCACCTGATTTAACCAGAACTCGCACCTGGAGAATTTAGCATAAAGCTGCTTCTGCTGAAGAGTCTGCAGTACTATTCTCAAGTGCGTGTCATGCTCCTCTGGGGTCCTTAAATAGACCAGAATGTCATCGATGAATACAATGACAAATTTGTCAAGCTATTCTCTGAACACTTTGTTCATTAAGTCCATGAAGACCGCAGGTGCATTGGTCACTCCAAAAGATATAACTACAAACTCGTAATGTCCATATCTGGTCCTGAACGCCGTTCTGGGTATATCTCTTTCTTTCACCTTCAGCTGATGGTACCCAGAGCGCAGGTCTATCTTTGAGAACACTATTGCTCCTCTTTACTGATCAAATAAATCATCGATCCTGGGAAGGGGGTACTTGTCCTTAACTGTTACTTTGCTCAGCGTTCTGAAATCTATGCACATTAGCACAGATCCGTCTTTCTTCTTAACGAACAACACAAGAACTTCCCAAGGTAAGTGACTGGGGCGAATGTAGCCTTTGTCAAGTAACCGCTGTAGTTGTTCTTGTAACTCCTTCAGCTCTGCTGGAGACATGCGATAAGGAGCTTTTGAAATTGGACCAGTTCTAGGAACCAATTCAATCTCAAATCTACCCATTTATTGGGAGGTAGTCCAGGTAGATCTGTTGGGAATACCTCGGGATATTCACAGACCACCCAAACCCCCTCTTTCTTACCTTCTTTCTGTTATTCTGCACTTACTTGCCTGGGGCTCCGGGCTCCCTACTGTCTTGTCTTCTATCTTGGCTGACTTGAACTCTATAAACTCCTCATAGTGCTTGTTGGTGATAGAACTCTTCATAGAACTCTAACTGAAAATCTGCCCAACTCATCTGATCGGCTGCTCTCTTGGTCTTTATCCTCTCCCACCACATACGAGCATCTCCAGACAGGCAGAAAGAGGCGCACTTGACCTTCTCGACTTCTGGCCAGTCAAGAAGCTCCATAGTGCTCTCTAATGTTTTAAACTAAGCCTGGGCATCCCAAGGCTAAGTCGTGCCTGAGAAGCACTCTGGTTTCAGCTTCAGCCACTGTATAAGATAAGCTTCTGGTCTCTGAGGTGCTGTGACGGCTCCCTGGATAGCTGGTGGAGTCTCAATTACCACTGGAGCCTCTGAAGTGACAGCTGGAGGAGGGGGAGGAACTGCTGGCTGGTTTGCCATCAGTTTGGCAATCACTTGCTGCTGTTCTACTACTTGTCTCTGGAATTAGGCAATAACTTCAAAGAGATTGGGCTCAGTTGATCTGAGCTCTTCGTTCTCCTGATCTTGGTTCTCAGTACCAGCGGTACAAGGACGTCCTCTTCTTGACATCAAGTCAGGCAGAGGAAAAGAAAACTTAAAATTATCACTATACTTTATAGGTATATATTACTTATACATGATTCTTGACTTTCAACACCTATGAGTAGGTACTTCTAAACATTTCTCTATCCTTTCTAAACATACATAAATATGAATAAAGAAAAGGGAAACTAAATCTTCTATCTTACTTTAGTACTAAAAAAAAACAAGTACTCTATACTGCAGTTAATAATAAGGAAAGTAGAATAAAGAAAGGATTTAAATACTTTCTTACTTGGAGACGGCAAGGATGATGCTGATGTGTGTGTGATGCTGGAGAATGGAAACTGCTCTGATACCAACTGTAACGACCACCCTTCTTACTACTACTACTCTCTAAAGATGACTGTTACTTAACTACTAACTCTACTTAACCGGTATGATTAAATATCACATGGAAACCTTACCGAAAAATTTCGGCAGAGTCTCCCCTGTACCGGTGACCAAATCTATAATACAAACATAGTATACGCAGCCACAGACGGCTAGAACATATTTCCCACAACCACACAGTAATAAAAATCACAATAAAAACAAAGAAACTACTCTAGCAATAGCAATGACTACAGCACTCCACAAATAATAGAAGAGACTAGCTAGACATGCGGAAATAAACTCAACCACAATCCCAAATGTAATACAATATTAACAGAGGACTAAAAGAAAGTCTAGACAATTTTGCCAGCTACTTCTGGATCTCTCCACAGTCCAGACATCACACACCTTCATCACCACCACCATCCTGTCGACTTCCTTTCATATCTTAGCTTTTCCTTTATCTACGGTAGGAGGAAAAAAAACAAAAGATCTATAAGCGAAAACGCTTAGTAAGTACTAATCTATCTCACAAAAACATCGAAGTGCATAAAAAGAATGCAACAATACTAAAACTGAAATGCTAAAAGCAAAGCTGCATGTACTCATGGTATACAGAAATAAAACTGAATACTAAACATGCTCACTAACTGACAGGAAAGTAATGAAACAACTACTGTAAGCTTAGAATTAAAGAACTAAACTTTTATTGATTCTAAGCGTAAAACTTGTTTCATTGTCTTATATCTTTATACCAGAAATTGATCTTTTAATTTCTCTTTTACCTTCTTCTTCTTTTCTTCTTGCTTTACTTATACTAGAAATTAATCTTTTAATTTCTCTTTCACTTTCTTCTTCTTGTTCTTCTTTTCTTTTCTTCTTTGGGCTCAGGCTTAGTACCATCTTTGTTTTGCGCGCTCTCTAATAGTGACTGAGGTAGCGAGCCTCTAGTCCTATGAGGTAAAGACCTTGGTCTTACCAGGGCCAAGACCTTGGAATTGGTCACCTGGATTTGTTTAACGACAACCTTGGAAGTCGGGTACTAGCCTCTTACTTTAGTTTACTTGTTATCTCTTTTTAACTAGACCTTGGTCTCTTTCTTTTTACTCAGTTTCCTCATAATCCTTTATTAGAGTTTATTGGAATCCCTTAGATATATCTAACAAGTATAGCATTACAACTAACCAAGCATGCTATATAAAAATAACACAAAGGAAAGCAAACCTGAACTCTCTAAGCATGATATAAAATAAAGCAAAGGAAAGCAAATCTGAACTTACTAATCATGCTATAAAATAGAGCAAAAGAAAGCTAATTCAAACTTGCTAATCATGCTATAAAATAGGGCAAAAGATAGCTAACTTGGACTTTCTAAACATGCTGTACAATAGAGCAAAAGAAAGTTAACTTGGACTTTCTAAACATGCTGTAAAATAGAGCAAAAGAAAGCTAACTTGGACTTTCTAGGCATGCTATAAAATAAAGCAAAAGAGAGCTTATTTGGACTTCCTAAACATGCTGTGATAAAAGCAAAAGGAAGCTAATCTAACCTTACATACTAGTATACTAAGTTGTGCATGTTCATTAAGTGGCAGTGAATGCTACTGCTGCTCCACTAATCTCAATAAAAAGCTGTACATGTCCAACTAATAGCAAATAAAAGCTACCTTTGTTCCACTAATAGCATTGAAGACTGTACTCGTGCACATGATAACAAATAGAAGTTACTGGTGTTCAAATAATGGCATTGTAGGACTGTACACACACAGTAATAGCAAAGAAAAGCTACTGATAAGGAACTAGATCATAGAAATTCAGCTACTATGACTACTGTATGCTACCATCTAGTACACAGAATCATAGATCATGAAATCGTTAAGGAACTAGATCATGAAATTGGTTATTCCAGCTGTCACTAGAATAGTTCAGTTAAGGAACTGGATCATTGAATTACTATATTCTTAGCAAAACCCGGATCATAAAAATTTGCACAGCAACCCTAGTTTATCAAACTCGGTACAGCAAATCTTAACAGATTGGAGCATATGATTCTGTACAATGGCAAAATCCGAGAAAGGCATCTCAACATACAAGGAGGAAACCGAACAAGCAAAACATGGCAGCAAACCCTAACTCCACTACCTTCTCTGAAAATTCGGAACCAAAACGAATAGGAAATTCCGAAACAATCCTACCGCAGGTGAGTAGTACTTACCCCTTGTTCTTGCACTTACAACTGAGAAGGAGGTTCTAGGGTTCGGATAGCTTGGATTCCGGCTCTTCCTCGTGCCCACAATCTCTCCTCGACAAGAGGATCACCACAGCGTGAAGAATCCCTCATATAACACCCTCGACGGCCACCGGAGATGATGCCCTACCCTCGTCTCTATTTTCCGCCCGAGCTGTGAAGTCGCCGCCGCCATTCGCGAGAGAGGAGGAGAGGGATCGAGAGGTTAGGGTTCGGGAGAAGGAAATAACCCATCTTATAATACTTAGGGCATTTATGTTATTAACTACAACTTATATACATCTCGCTTCGTACTTGGTTAACAAAACGAGCGCAGCTCAGTTGGTTGGCCGCGTCTAGTTAGGTCAGGTTCGACCGGAGGTCTTGGGTTCGAGTCTCACCTTCAACGATTTTTGGTCAAAACTTCTTTCTTTTTGTAAACCTACTAAACGACCTCCAAAAATTACGTAAAAATACTCTAAAAATTCCTAAAAATCACTAGAATATTTTAAAAGCATTTCCAAATATTTTAATGGACGTTTAGAACTTGAAATGGGGAAAATTGGGTCGTTACAGAGGGGCATCAATATTTCCGATTGGGCAGACAATCACAGTCGTCAGGCAACCGCTGTAAGTATTCTTAGTCACATACTATTTACTTCTTCTCACTATCTATAACTGTATCATTATTTTATTCAGTTCCTTGCCTCAAGTCTTCACATAGATCAGCTACTTATGGCTCGGGACCAGGAGAACACTAAGTTAAAAGCTCAACTAGAGACATTGAAGGCTACTTTACCTCCTTCTAATAATGACCTAGCTCAGTTGCAAGAGAAAGTGGCCTTGCAAGATCAACAATTAGGGGTATTGAGACAGGAATTACAGGAATCACAACAATTATTGAAAGACAAAGAGCTTGCAAGGAGAACTTTGGAGCTATAGGTGGATCGATTACACTCTGGTCTTCGACTGGAAATTGCTTTAAAGGAGAAAGCTCTCTTAGACGCTTCTCATAAAAGTCTTATTTTAGAGAAAGTATAGAAGCTTAATAATGTCTGTCTTTCTGAACAAGCTCAAGACCTAGACTCTCATGATTTCGCTATCCTACAGGAAGAAGAGCAAAGAAAGGCTCAAGATGTTGAGTTGTCACTGCTCCAAAAGGAATTGGAACAACTCAAATTAGAGAAGGATGCTTTAAAAGATCAAAACACTAAAATGCAAGCTAATTTTCATAGTTATAAGGAGCAAGAGAAGAATCGATGGGAGGAGTGGCGCCTGGCTTATCTAAAGTCTCCGGCGTTTGCCAAAGAATTTGTCCGTAGAATGGTGGGTGCTCTAAATCATTCAGTGTCGGGAATCCTCCAATAATTGAGAGAGGGCGGTTATCTACCCAAGGAACCCCCCTCTTCCTTCATAAGCCGTCGCAGACTTAACAAAGAACTACCCGCAGATTTAACAAGTTCTTTTAATTAATCATGTCTATGCATCCAAAAAGATTAGCAATGAAAAAACTTGTAATGGAAAAACTGGTAATGAAATGAACTGTAATAAAATATTTTGTAATTAAGTGATCATGATATATGGGAAAGTTTTGATACTTACTCATTTCTCTTTTGTGTTATTTTGAGAATGCATCCTTTGAAATGCTCCCGAGTATTGTGTATAAGTTTTGTTCAAGAATTCCTTGCTTACTCTTTGAAGTTAAACCCTATTTTAGTAAACTCCTTTGCCGATAATATCTTTCACAACCACATGGCTTTAAGCAGTAGAATTTTCCGCAATCATTCTATGCTTCACTCGAATAAAATGTGGCTAGTATGCTTCATATTTCAAAAGAATGAATAATCCTAAGCGGTTTTATATAAGGCCCTGTATAAAACTCCTGAGTTCCGAGCTGAGTATAATACTCCGGGCGATTTTTGTTAGTTAGAGCCCTAGAGCCAATCATTTGATGATTGTATGGACTCATGTATATCATATTCTTGTATATTAATAAAGGCTTTTGTTTGGTTATTATACTTATTTATATTAGTGCCAAATAGACTAAGTATAATAGCGTCCTTGAGTAGAAGGTTCATACCTATATCAATCGATTAGTTGAATCGATAGTGAGATGATATAGGGAACACTACTCTAAATCATTCCTAGTCGAGAATTAGCATTCAGGGACAATGTTAATACAATAAGACTAGCATGTAGGTCAGCTCGATGATTTGATCTCACAAGTCATGGATATAGAGATATCAAGCTGACACATGGGTATGCATTAGAGAATGTATAATGAATGACCCGCCATGAGAAAGTATCATGGATCGTTATATGAGTGGCATATACTTTCTCATGTGGCTATTAGTATGACTATTAGTCCTTAGACCTGAAGTCACCATGGATCCCTACATAAGGAGTTATGTACTTTAGTTTCGTCAAACATCACCCGTAACTGGGTGGACTATAAAGGCGATTACTGGGTATATAACGAATTATGTAGAGGGATGTGAGTGATGTAGATGGGATCTATCCCTCCCATATGACGGGAGAGACATCGATATTCTTGATAGAGTGAGACAACTAAGTGCATGGCCATGTCCAAATGAGTCAACATTAGATGTTGAGCTCATTTGATCGAGTGAGTCTACTTGGAGTTCAAGATTTAGATTGATTAGAGGATGACACGGTCTATGCCTCACATTGATCAATCTAGATGTCTAGGATAGAAGGACACTTGTCATTATTTTGTGAGTAGTCACAATTGGTAGTCACAAGGTGATGTCGGATCTCGACATTCTTGTAACTTGGGTAGTAATGATGTGTTGCTAGATACCGCTCATTACTTATGCTCCTAAATGGGTTTAGGGCATTGCCAACGTTACAAGAACCTATAGGGTCACACACTTAGGACAATTAGGTGGAGATTAGGTTCATTTGATGAACCAAGAGGATTAGATTCATTTGATGAATCAAATTGGATTAAGAGTAATCCTAATTGGGCTAACTTGAGTTCGACTCAAGTTGATTCATGTGTTAAATGAGTCTAATTTAGATTTTAACTCATTGAATCAATTTAATTTAATGAATTAGATTCATTATATTAAGTTGGCTCGAATCAAATGGTTGGATTAGATCCACCATGGTAGAGATTGAGTCAAGTTTGACTTGACTTGAGAAGGAAGATCAAAGGTCAATTTTGACTTGACCTTTTACCACCTCATTGGTAAGTTGGCATTAGGTGGACCAATAATGATGTTCCACATCATCATGGGTGCCACCTCATGGAAGTGACAAAGCCACTCTCTTAATGGTTTCATATTAATTGCAATTAATGCAATTAATGTGATTTTATGGTTTCATATTAATTGCAATTAATGCAATTAATGTGTATTTTGAAAAGTGGCCGGCCACTTGGTTTTTGGGTGAAGAAATTCATTTTTCATTCTAAGTGTGCATCTTCCTCCTTCTCCCTCTCAAGCTCTCCCTCTCCCTCTCCTCCCTTGGCCGAACCACATAGGTGCTAGCACACCTTGGTTTTTGGTCATCTCCATCTAGTGTGTCCGTGTGGATACTTCTAGAGGACCGGCGCTTGACGGTCTTGAGATCCGGCAACATCTTGGAAGAGCGGGATTCGCGAAGGGCGCGCATCAAGGGTAAACACTTTCACTCGTAGATCTAAGTAGTAGATCGGTTTTTGAACTCGTACAAGAAATAGTTTTTCGAATTTTGTATACGAATCTTTGCACGGATCTACGGCTTTGGGTCCTTCGGGGTTTCCGCGACGCGAAAAAGCGGTTTTCGCGGCCCGAAGAACCCAACAGTGGTATTAGAGCCACGTGCAAAGACTTGTACGAGTTAGTTTTTGGTTTTTGGAAAACAAAACTTCTGTGATTTTCTGTAAAAATTCAATTTTTATGTTTTTATGGGTAATTTTTCCTTATAGGCGAAGCACAAGTGTCTCGGCACTTGTAGGCTTCGGCTATCGGGAAGAATTTTCCCAAACGGCTTCGTTTCGACCCAAAATCTTTTGGGACAGCGGACTCGGGTGCCTTTAGATCGCAACGGAGCAACTCACGATGGTTAGATCATGGGTAGGGGCGCTGCCCCTAACCCCGCAAGGGGATTTGCTCCGCGATCGCACCCGAAATCGCTAAAAACGAACCCGTCGGGAAGATTTTTCCGAAACGGTAATGTCTCGGCCCAAATCGTTTTGGGACAGCGGGTTTAGGCACTGTTGGATCGCAAAGGAACCCTCGCGATGGTTAGATCGCGGGTAGGGGCGCTGCCCCTGGGCCCCGCAAGGGGATCCGTTCCGCGATTGCGCCCGAAACCGCTAAACGGGACCGCCGGGAAATTTTACTTATAAAAATTATAAAAATTATTTTTAAAATTATAGAAAATTATGAAAAATATATAATTTTGAATTATATATTAATTTGTGATAGTCATGGCCCAAAGCCCAATATGATTGGTTGTGTTGTAATTCATAATACGCTCTGCGTGCCGTTATGTGTTTGCGAGTGTTGTATTATATTCACGACCTGCGCGTCGTGCCTTCTCTTATTTTCTTGTTGTAAATTAGATTTAGACTCGAATGTAACTCGAGTTTCAAATTGTAATGTACAAATTGGAGCGGTGGAGGGTCCACACGAGACGGAGTTCCGAGGCGGGCACGAGCAACACAAGGTGGTCAAAGGGAGGAGCTTGGAGAAGCTGTTGACCCTAGGTTGACCAATCGATCTTCTCATTGGCTTGAGAAGATCGTAGTAGGGCCATGACTAAATCACAAATAGATTAATTAATTAATTATTATGTATCTGATGCATGTTTAATAGTTAATTAATTAATTAGTGCCTTAACGATTAGATTAGATCTAAGTCGTGAACATGATGCACCCTTGCGATTAGATTAGATCTGAGTCGTGCACAAGATGCATCCTTCTCGATTAGATTAGATCTAGATCGAACCAACTCTAAATGTCTAACCATGCCGTGATACCTATCACTACCTTGATCACATGTATTGTTGAATCTGCCAAAGCAGAGCAATACATATTATCTTGGTAGGGTACGGAGGGACAATCTTGGTCCCGCCTATCAACGCATGGGTGAATACAAACTCAATTAGATTGAGTATTCCTAGTTACTCGGTTGGATCGAGTCAACTATAGGTATTATTTCAACGGTTGGAAAAGATAGGTCAAAATCACATCTATATTAACTCTCGGGCGTATTAGCCAAAGCTAACTCGAGTTTTAATATAAATGCGGATATTGATTCTATAAACAAGAGTTGCATAGAGATGTAATTGGTAATCGTTACCTACCGATCATACTAAGCCTTGGGCGTATTAGCCAAAGCTAACTCAAGGGATAGTATGATGTGGATCTTGTCCCACAAGAATTATAGAATTCAGTGGGAGCATCGTTTAATTAAAGACCTAATTAAATGATTTTTAAAGAATATGATATTTATTTCTGCAAATTTTCTGTTGTAGATAACCATGACGTCAAATACGAACATTTTCTCTCTGCGATCTGTCCTTAAGAAGGACAAGCTCAACGGAGCAAATTTCTTGGACTGGTACAGGAATCTGAGAATAGTTCTCACCCAAGAACGTAAACTGTACGTTCTGGAGCAGCCCATTCCGGAGGCCCCTCCTGCCACTGCCACGCGAGAAGACCGAGATGCTTACAAGAAGCATCGAGATGACGCATTAGATGTGTCTTGTCTTTGTTGGTTGCTACTCGGAAAACCTATAGGTTCCACTGTACAAAAATTTTGTACAAAGGTCTGAACCTTTTCCTAGCTACCATGTGTTCTTTTAAATTAAATTTTGGATCGCCTGCAGAACTTAACACGTTTGATCCAAAACTTAATCTATTTGTTCTTTTAGGTTTTGACTTGGATCTCCTGCGGAACTTAACACGTTCGACCCAAGTCTCCTTAAGTTATTAATTCCATTAAATATTAATTTCCATAAAAGGTTCCCAGTACTGACGTGGCGAGGTACATGGCCTTCTTGGATATGGGAGCAACCACCACCGACTAGACAAAACCTTTAATAGAAAGCTAATATTTAATTTCCTAAAATAACTTTAGGTTAACCAAAGAGAACAATCAAATCATAAGGAAAAGAAAGAAACAAAAGAACACAACTTCGAAAAAACATATTCGAAATTCTAGAACGTAAGCCTCTTGTATTTGGTATTATTTCCATAAATAACTAGCATGATGCGGAAATAAAATTTACTAGTTATACCTTGTAGAAAAACCTCTTGATCTTCTACCGTATTCCTCTTCTAACCTCGGACGTTGTGTGGGCAACGATCTTCCGAGACGAGAAACCACCAATCACCTTCTTCTCCTCCTAGCTAGGTTCGGCCAACAAAGAGGAAGCTTCACCAAGGAAGAAAAACAAAATACTAACCAAGCTCCAAGAGATGCTAGCTTTCTCTCCTTCTTCTTCTTCTTCTCCGAGTAGTATCCGGCCACCACAAGAGCTCCAATAGAAGGGTAGGGTTCGGCCACCACAAGAGGAAGAGAGGGAGAGGTTGGCCGGCCACACCAAGGAACAAAAGAGGGAGAGGAATAATAGATGTTGTGTCTTGTGAAGGCACCCTCACCCCTTCTTTTATATTCCTTGGCCTAGGCAAATTAGGAAATTTAATTACAATAAAATTTCCTTAATTTCCTTGACATGATTTAATTGAGAAAAATTAAATAAAATTTCCCAATTTAATCTCTAATGGCCGGCCACTTCTAGAGGAAATAAATTAGACAAGTTTTAATCAACAAATTAAAACTTCCTAATTTGTTTCCGGAAATTTTAAAATAAAATTTCTCTTTAAAAATCTCTTCATGGTTGATAAAGGAAATTTCTATAATTTTAATTTTATCAACATGTGGATAATTTTTAAAGAGAAAATAAAATAACTCATCAATCTACAAATAAGGAAAGAGATCTAATCTCTTTCTTTAATCTTTGTAGATCTTTTACAAGAGAGATATTTTAATTTTAATTCTCTTTAAAAATTATTTCTTCCACATAATAAAAATAAAATTAAAATCCTTTTTAATTTAATTTGGCCGGCCCCACTAGCTTGGGTTCAAGCTAGGGCCGGCCACCCAATAATATACCTAGGCCGGCCCTAGCTTGGTTCCCAAGCTAGCTTGGCCGGCCCCTTATTAGTGGGTATAGAAGGTGGGTATAGGTGGGTATTAAACTTCTACAAATAAGAGGCTACGATAGGGACCGAGAGGAGGAATTGGTTTTGGTCTCCCGATAAAATTAAGCATCCCGTGTTCGCCCCGAACACACAACTTAATTTTATTAATGATAATTCATTCCACTAGAGAATTATCATTGAACTACCACACCAATCCCAAATTACATTTTTGGGGTCCTTCTTATTATGAGTGTGTTAGTCTCCCTGTGTTTAAGATATCAAATGTCCACTAATTAAGTGAGTTACTGACAACTCATTTAATTAATATCTAAGTCCAAGAGTAGTACCACTCAACCTTATTATCATGTCGGACTAAGTCCACCTGCAGGGTTTAACATGACAATCTTTATGAGCTCCTCTTGAGGACATTATCAACCTAGTATCTCTAGGACACAGTTTCCTTCTATAATCAACAACACACACTATAAGTGATACCATTTCCCAACTTATCGGGTTTATTGATTCAACGAACTAAATCTCACCCATTGATAAATTAAAGAAATAAATATCAAATATATGTGCTTGTTATTACATTAGGATTAAGAGCACACACTTCCATAATAACCGAGGTCTTTGTTTCTTTATAAAGTCAGTATAAAAGAAACGACCTCAAATGGTCCTACTCAATACACTCTGAGTGTACTAGTGTAATTATATAGTCAAGATAAACTAATACCTAATTACACTACGACCTTCCAATGGTTTGTTCCTTTCCATCATGGTCGTGAGCTACTGTTTATAATTTATAAGCTACTGATAACATGATCTTCTGTGTGTGACACCACACACCATGTCATCTACAATATAAATTAATTGAACAACTACATTTATCATAAATGTAGACATTCGACCAATGTGATTCTTATTTCTAGATAAATGTTTATACCAAAAGCTAGGCTTTTAGTATACACTCTAACAATCTCCCACTTATACTAAAAGACTAAGCTGCCATATCTGCTGCCATACATCTGATTCCTAACCCTTCAACATGCCCATCAAAAGCTCTTGCCTTAAGGACCTCAGTGGAAGGATCAATAGGTCATCACCTGATGCAATCTAGGCGGCAACAACTTCTCCTCGTTTATACGATTTCTCGTATTGGGTGGTACTTGCGCTCTATTGTGTTTACTTGCCTTATAGACTTATGGTTTCTTCGAGTTTACTACTGCACCAACATTATTACAATAAATTGTAATAATCTTTGGACAAACCAGAAATCATATCTAAGTCTATCTTGAGGTTATTGAGTCATACAACTTTTAATGGCTACCTCAGAGGCTTGCCATATACTAAGCTTCTATGGTGGAGTCCAGAAAAACACCTATGCTTATCACTCTTCCATAGTTATGACTTTACCTCCTAAAATAAACACAAAAACCCTGAGGTTGACTTATTATTGTCCCTATCCGATTGGAGGTCAAAATCCATACAACCCATAGGAACCAAATTAACTGCCTTGTAAGCTAGCATATAATCTTTAGTGCCTCTAAGGTACTTTAATATATACTTTACTGCAGTCCAATGTCCTTGTCTAGGGTTACTTTGATATCTGCTAACTATGCTCTTAGCAAAATAGATTTCTGATCTCGTGCATAGCATACATTAGGTTGTCTAACTGCCGAAGCATAAAGAACTGCCTACATGTCCTCAATCTCCTTTAATGTCATCGGAGACATCTCTTTAGATAAAGACACTCCATGCTTAAAAGGTAAGAAACCTTTTGAGGAGTTTTGCATGCTTAAAACGAGCAAGGATTTTTCCGATGTATCAAGCTTGGAATAAATATATTTTTTCTTGTGATCCCTTATTACTTTGATCTTAAAAATTATATACATTCTCCCAAGTCCTTTATATCTAATTGTTTGGACAACCATACCCTTACTTCTGACAACATTTTGATATTGTTTCCAACTACCAAAAATGTTATCTACGTATAGTACAAGAAATACCATCACGCTTCCATCACACCTTTTGTATACACAAGACTTATCCGGTTACTAAATAAATCCATAGGTCTGAATTACTTTGATAAACCGGATGTTCCAAGACCTTGAAGCTTTGCCTCAGTCCATAGACTGATTGAGCTTTACACAAGATGCTCTTAGCCCTTTGCAAAGAACCCTTCTGGTTGCTTTTATATGGATGCTTTCTTCAAGACTTCCATTAAGGAATGCTGTCTTGACATCCACTTGCCAAATAGATAAAAGAATCCGGATAGACTTAAGCATGGCTACCAGTGAAAAAAGTTTCCTTTTTCATCAAGCCTTGCTTTGAAGGTTTCAACCTTCCTTTCTATCCCTCTTTTCCTATTACAGACCTTTTACACCCAAAGGCTTTTACACCACTTGGTGGTTCTATAAGCTTCCAGATTTTATTAGAATACATATATTCTAATTTATTCATTACTCTTTGCCAAGATGCTGCATATTTATCTTGGAGTGCTTCATCATATGTCCGGAGATCAGGATTATGTCCTTCAGGGATCGAGTCCAAAAAACTCTCCCAAAACATGAACCTATTTAGGTTGCCTAACAACCCTCCCACTATGACAAGACACTTTATGCAATTGTGTATCATTTGTGATACGTGTTGCAGTTTTCTTGTGGTATCTCATCTTGTACAGTTGGTACTAGGTTAGACATGTCCTTTATTATTTCCTTAAGAACAAATTTACTTATGAGCACTTGGTTCATTATATAGTCCTTTTCTAAAAATCAGTCATTGATGCTAACAATGACCTTCTGATTTTTAAGACTATAAACCTACTTTTGTTTATCCAGGATAACTTACAAACAAGTGAACTCCTATCCAACTTATCATTATCTCTCTTTAACATATATGCTGGATTACCTGAATCCGAATATGCTTCAAAATAGGCTTACGCCTATTCAGCAATTCTATATGAGTAGAGAGTTATGACTTGGAAGGCACTATGTTCACTTTCATTTTCAGAGTTTATCCTTAAAACAAATTTGGTAATTTTCTGAATAACTCATCATCTATCTAATTATTCCATAAGAGTTCTTTACCTTCTTTCTACTACACCATTCTGTTGGGGTGTACCAGATGCAGTTAGTTGGGATCAACTTCTGATAAGTGACTCCTAAAATCTCTCAAGAGGTACTTGCCACTACGATCTTCCATAGTGACTTTTTACTTTATTTCTCCACATCAACCTTGTACTCTTTGAACTAATCAAAGTACTTAGTCTTGCGGTACATTAAGTAAATTTATTTGTATCTTGAATAGTTGTCTATAAATTAGACAAAATATTCAATACTACCTCTTGTCTGGATAGTCATAGGATCACACAAATCAGAATGAACCGATTTCAACATATCTTTGACTCTATACCCCTTGGACTTAAAAGCTTCTTGGTTATTTTTCTTTCAAGTAAGACTCGCAGGTTGGAAAGATTTCCACTACCAATGAACCCTAAAAGTTCATCAGCTACCAATGAATCCTACTCAAGTATAACTCAGCTTTAGATGCCAAAGATATAATTGGTTCATTTCCGAAGGTTGCTTTCTCTTAAATTAGAAGATGTGTTACTTATTTCCATTTGTTGCATCGTGGGAGTTTATTGGATTATAAATTGTCAACCATCATACCAGAATAGATAACTTCCCTATTTTTCTTGATAACAACTTTGTTATCAAAATAGGCACAATATCTATAATAGTTTAGAAATTGGAATCAGGTTCTTTCTAAACTTGGTACGTAAAGACAATTACTTAAAATCCATATTTTATTCTTATCAAAGGATAAACATCTCCCACTGCAACAGCTACCACTTTTACAGTAGTGCCCATGTGGACGGTGATTTACCTTTCATTTAGTTGTCGGGTTTCCTGGAACCCTGCAATGAATTGCAGACATGATTAATGACATCTTGTATCTACACTCCAGGTTCTGGTAGATAACACCACTAGACATGTTTCAACTAATGAATTAAATACACCTTAATTGTTCTTAGTTCTAAGAAGACAGTCTACCTTAATGTCCAAGTCCTATTTCCAATCATTACAATTGGGACTACTAAGTCTTTTTCTATAGTATGCCTACTAGGGATTGACAAACATCCTAAGAATCACAAAAACATTTGGTCAAGATCAACTCCTTAAAATCTCCATGAATTTTGTGTATACAAAATCGAAGAGGAGATTTTATTCATTAATTTTATTATCTCGTCAACTTTACTTTATGATGAATAAAATTAATAGTTGATCTATCTTTGATCAAATATTTGGTCAAAACTCTTTGAATTTAAAATAACATTGATTCCTCAAACAATATCATTTAAATTTACCAACACCTCAAACACCGTGAATTTTGCATGCCACGTTAGTGTGGACGTATACAAATTCAACATTTGTAAAAGGAGGGTTTTACCCATTAACTATCTTGTCAACGTATCTTTATGACAAATAAAATTATCTCAAACACCGTTAATTTTGTATGCCACGTTAGTGTGGACGTATACAAAATCAATCATTTGTAAGAGGGGTTTTAACCCTTTAATTTTATTATCTTGTCAACCTAGTTTTATGACAAATTAATAGTTGGTTTCATTTGGTCACACAAATAATAGCAGTGACTCCGATGGGGAGGATACTATTAGATGTGTCTAAGTGTATACCATTACTTGACACTAAGTCCATTAATAAGATTATGCCCTTCCGTTGGGAAGATCACACGCTCTTAATTAACTTCCTATAGTCATCCAAAATGGAAGTTTGTTCTAGTGATCCACAAACAAGCTCATCCGTTATGGAGGAAGGCACTCGAGCCAACAGCAAGCTTGTTTGCATCACTTACAAACCAGTAATGGAGACCATGGGATTTATTTAAAATCCTCTCCCACTTAGTTATTTATAAACGAGGAATTTTAACTATGCTAGCCTACTAGTCATGTATACTAACATGCACACACAGCACAATATAAAAGCAATAAATAGAAAATCTAATTTTCAACTATTATGGCTTTTATCTCTAGTTGTCCTCCGTGTGTCATCCCAAGTTGCTGCCATATTTGGCCACCGCCACCGGGTCTAGCTGTCGCATCCATCTTGCTCCTAGTTCCGCTGCGCCTCTGGTCCTTAGAAGGTTCCACGCTTTGCAAGATTCGATCCGCGACATAAATAGAATTTTACATTTTGATCCTATATTCCATAAAAGGAATGTACATGTATCTAGATCAAAAATAAAATCCTAATAAAACTAAATACAGCTCCTGCTGTATTTTAATACAATCATGCACACACAGATAAATGCCCTTGACATGTCCAAGGGTCCAATCACACACATAATAACTAAAAGCCATAATAGTTGGATCCTGCATCCACAAAGTTAGCACATCCTACTATTAACCTGCCTAAATTATGTATGACATGTGCATAATTAAACTAATACCAAATACACAGAGGCAAAACCCTAGCTCTGATACCAATTGTTGGTTGCTACTCGGAAAACCTATAGGTTCCACTGTACAAAAATTTTGTACAAAGGTCTGAACCTTTTCCTAGCTACCATGTGTTCTTTTAAATTAAATTTTGGATCGCCTGCGGAACTTAACACGTTTGATCCAAAACTTAATCTATTTGTTCTTTTAGGTTTTGACTTGGATCTCCTGCGGAACTTAACACGTTCGACCCAAGTCTCCTTAAGTTATTAATTCCATTAAATATTAATTTCCATAAAAGGTTCCAGTACTGACGTGGCGAGGCACATGGCCTTCTTGGATATGGGAGCAACCACCACCGACTAGACAAAACCTTTAATAGAAAGCTAATATTTAATTTCCTAAAATAACTTTAGGTTAACCAAAG
Organism: Zingiber officinale; assembly: GCF_018446385.1. Classification (NCBI taxonomy): domain Eukaryota; kingdom Viridiplantae; phylum Streptophyta; class Magnoliopsida; order Zingiberales; family Zingiberaceae; genus Zingiber; species Zingiber officinale. Next base: position 48,056,035 of record NC_055986.1, read on the forward strand.
AGAACAATCAAATCACAAGGAAAAGAAAGAAACAAAAGAACACAACTTCGAAAAACATATTCGAAATTCTAGAACGTAAGCCTCTTGTATTTGGTATTATTTCCATAAATAACTAGCATGATGCGGAAATAAAATTTACTAGTTATACCTTGTAGAAAAACCTCTTGATCTTCTACCGTATTCCTCTTCTAACCTCGGACGTTGTGTGGGCAACGATCTTCCGAGACGAGAAACCACCAATCACCTTCTTCTCCTCCTAGCTAGGTTCGGCCAACAAAGAGGAAGCTTCACCAAGGAAGAAAAACAAAATACTAACCAAGCTCCAAGAGATGCTAGCTTTCTCTTCTTCTTCTTCTTCTCCGAGTAGTATCCGGCCACCACAAGAGCTCCAATAGAAGGGTAGGGTTCGGCCACCACAAGAGGAAGAGAGGGAGAGGTTGGCCGGCCACACCAAGGAACAAAAGAAGGAGAGGAATAATAGATGTTGTGTCTTGTGAAGGCACCCTCACCCCTTCTTTTATATTCCTTGGCCTAGGCAAATTAGGAAATTTAATTACAATAAAATTTCCTTAATTTCCTTGACATGATTTAATTGAGAAAAATTAAATAAAATTTCCCAATTTAATCTCTAATGGCCGGCCACTTCTAGAGGAAATAAATTAGACAAGTTTTAATCAACAAATTAAAACTTCCTAATTTGTTTCCGGAAATTTTAAAATAAAATTTCTCTTTAAAAATCTCTTCATGGTTGATAAAGGAAATTTCTATAATTTTAATTTTATCAACATGTGGATAATTTTTAAAGAGAAAATAAAATAACTCATCAATCTACAAATAAGGAAAGAGATCTAATCTCTTTCTTTAATCTTTTGTAGATCTTTTACAAGAGAGATATTTTAATTTTAATTCTCTTTAAAAAATTATTTCTTCCACATAATAAAAACTAAAATTAAAATCCCTTTTTAATTTAATTTGGCCGGCCCCACTAGCTTGGGTTCAAGCTAGGGCCGGCCACCCAATAATATACCTAGGCCGGCCCTAGCTTGGTTCCCAAGCTAGCTTGGCCGGCCCCTTATTAGTGGGTATAGAAGGTGGGTATAGGTGAGTATTAAACTTCTACAAATAAGAGGCTACGATAGGGACCGAGAGGAGGAATTGGTTTTGGTCTCCCGATAAAATTAAGCATCCCGTGTTCGCCCCGAACACACAACTTAATTTTATTAATGATAATTCATTCCACTAGAGAATTATCATTGAACTACCGCACCAATCCCAAATTACATTTTTGGGCTCCTTCTTATTATGAGTGTGTTAGTCTCCCTGTGTTTAAGATATCAAATGTCCACTAATTAAGTGAGTTACTGACAACTCATTTAATTAATATCTAAGTCCAAGAGTAGTACCACTCAACCTTATTATCATGTCGGACTAAGTCCACTTGCAGGGTTTAACATGACAATCTTTATGAGCTCCTCTTGAGGACATTATCAACCTAGTATCTCTAGGACACGTTTCCTTCTATAATCAACAACACACACTATAAGTGATACCATTTCCCAACTTATCGGGTTTATTGATTCAACGAACTAAATCTCACCCATTGATAAATTAAAGAAATAAATATCAAATATATGTGCTTGTTATTACATTAGGATTAAGAGCACACACTTCCATAATAACCGAGGTCTTTGTTTCTTTATAAAGTCAGTATAAAAGAAACGACCTCAAATGGTCCTACTCAATACACTCTGAGTGTACTAGTGTAATTATATAGTCAAGATAAACTAATACCTAATTACACTACGACCTTCCAATGGTTTGTTCCTTTCCATCATGGTCGTGAGCTACTGTTTATAATTTATAAGCTACTGATAACATGATCTTCTATGTGTGACACCACACACCATGTCATCTACAATATAAATTAATTGAACAACTACATTTATCATAAATGTAGACATTCGACCAATGTGATTCTTATTTCTAGATAAATGTTTATACCAAAAGCTAGGCTTTTAGTATACACTCCAACAGTTAATGCTCGCAACCATGAACTTTGAGCTTCAGAAGCAACATGAGTTTATGAGCGCTTACGATATGGTTGAATATCTTTGTCACCTATATCAAGGACAAGCAAGGCACTGGAAGAGGAACTCCAAAGAATACCTGGAAGATCATAAGAAGAAGAGAAATAAGATTTCTACTTCAGGTATAAATGTTATAGAAGTCAACCTCTCTATTTCTTCATCGTGGGTATTAGATACCGGATGTGCTTCGCACATTTGTACTAATGTACAAGCGCTGAGGAATAGCAGAGCATTGACGAAGGACGAGATAGACCTACGAGTAGGCAATGGAGCATGGGTTGCTGCTATTGCTGTAGAAACTTATCATCTATCTCTGCCCTCTGGGATAGTACTAGAATTAGACGATTGTTGTTATGTGCCTGCCTTGACAAAGAACATAATATCAGTTTCTTGTTTGGACAAGAGAGGATACTCGTTTATAATAAAGAACAAATGTTGTTCTATCTTTTTAAACGATATGTTCTATTGTAGTGCACCTCTGATAAACGGACTCTAGATTCTAGACCTAGAGAGCCCTGTCTATAACATAAATACCAAGAGGATCAAGTCGAATGACTTGAACCAAACTTACCTCTGGCACTGTCGCTTAGGTCATATAAATGACAAGCGCTTATCCCAGCTCCATAAGGATGGTTTGCTGGACTCATTTGATTTTGAATCATATGAGATATGCGAGTCATGCCTACGAGGCAAGATGACCAAGACTCCCTTTAGTGGGCACGGCGAGAGAGCGACTGATTTGTTAGGACTCATACATAGTGATGTATGTGGCCCTTTCAATGTCGCTGCTAGAGGCGGTTATAGATACTTCATCACATTTACTGATGACTTCAGTAAATACGGTTATGTGTACCTGATAACACATAAATCTGAATCCTTTGAAAAGTTCAAAGAATTCAAGAATGAAGTACAGAACCAGCTTGGCAAGAGTATTAAAATACTTCGATCCGATCGGGGTGGAGAATACTTAAGCCATGAGTTTCGAGACTATTTAGCTGAGTGTGGGATTCTATCCCAACTCACTCCTCCTGGAACACCACAGTGGAATGGTGTATCCAAAAGGAGGAATCATTTGATGATTGTATGGACTCATGTATATCATATTCTTGTATATTAATAAAGGCTTTTGTTTGGTTATTATACTTATTTATATTAGTGCCAAATAGACTAAGTATAATAGCGTCCTTGAGTAGAAGGTTCATACCTATATCAATCGATTAGTTGAATCGATAGTGAGATGATATAGGGAACACTACTCTAAATCATTCCTAGTCGAGTATTAGCATTCAGGGACAATGTTAATACAATAAGACTAGCATGTAGGTCAGCTCGATGATTTGATATCACAAGTCATGGATATAGAGATATCAAGCTGACACATGGGTATGCATTAGAGAATGTATACTGAATGACCCGCCATGAGAAAGTATCATGGATCGTTATATGAGTGTCATATACTTTCTCATGTGGCTATTAGTATGACTATTAGTCCTTAGACCTGAAGTCACCATGGATCCCTACATAAGGAGTTATGTACTTTAGTTTCGTCAAACGTCACCCGTAACTGGGTGGACTATAAAGGCGATTACTGGGTATATAACGAATTATGTAGAGGGATGTGAGTGATGTAGATGGAATCTATCCCTCCCATATGACGGGAGAGACATCGATATTCTTGATAGAGTGAGACAACTAAGTGCATGGCCATGCCCAAATGAGTCAACATTAGATGTTGAGCTCATTTGATCGAGTGAGTCTACTTGGAGTTCAAGATTTAGATTGATTAGAGGATGACACGGTCTATGCCTCACATTGATCAATCTAGATGTCTAGGATAGAAGGACACTTGTCATTATTTTGTGAGTAGTCACAATTGGTAGTCACAAGGTGATGTCGGATCTCGACATTCTTGTAACTTGGGTAGTAATGATGTGTTGCTAGATACCGCTCATTACTTATGCTCCTAAATGGGTTTAGGGCATTGCCAATGTTACAAGAACCTATAGGGTCACACACTTAGGATAATTAGGTGGAGATTAGGTTCATTTGATGAACCAAGAGGATTAGATTCATTTGATGAATCAAATTGGATTAAGAGTAATCCTAATTGGGCTAACTTGAGTTCGACTCAAGTTGATTCATGTGTTAAATGAGTCTAATTTAGATTTTGACTCATTGAATCAATTTAATTTAATGAATTAGATTCATTATATTAAGTTGGCTCGAATCAAATGGTTGGATTAGATCCACCATGGTAGAGATTGAGTCAAGTTTGACTTGACTTGAGAAGAAAAGACCAAAGGTCAATTTTGACTTGACCTTTTGCCACCTCATTGGTAAGTTGGCATTAGGTGGACCAATAATGATGTTCCACATCATCATGGGTGCCACCTCATGGAGGTGACAAAGCCACTCTCTTAATGGTTTCATATTAATTGCAATTAATGTGATTTTATGGTTTCATATTAATTGCAATTAATGCAATTAATGTGAATTTTGAAAAGTGGCCGGCCACTTGGTTTTTGGGTGAAGAAATTCATTTTTCATTCTAAGTGTGCATCTTCCTCCTTCTCCCTCTCAAGCTCTCCCTCTCCCTCTCCTCCCTTGGCCGAACCACATAGGTGCTAGCACACCTTGGTTTTTGGTCATCTCCATCTAGTGTGTCCGTGTGGATACTTCTAGAGGACCGGCGCTTGACGGTCTTGAGATTCGGCAACATCTTGGAAGAGCGGGATTCGCGAAGGGCGCGCATCAAGGGTAAACACTTTCACTCGTAGATCTAAGTAGTAGATCGGTTTTTGAACTCGTACAAGAAATAGTTTTTCGAATTTTGTATACGAATCTTTGCACGGATCTACGACTTTGGGTCCTTCGGGGTTTCCGCGACGCGAAAAAGCGATTTTCGCGGCCCGAAGAACCCAACAATTTTAAATAAAGACTTCCATGTGAATGGGCCTCCAGATAGAAAATGTGACATATGCATAGATTCCTCCTTGAACGCTAACTTCTGATTTAGTATAAAATGTCAGCCGATTTTTGTGAATAAATCCATATAACTTTGCATTTATCATGCCATTATAATCCAAGTCGATTAGGCTTTGTGATAGTTTAAAGCCTCCGATGAAGACCCGTCCGAGTTACTTCATGAGATTTCTCGATCGACTAGGTTCTGTGATAGTTTAAAGTCTCCGGTTCCTCCCATGAACACCCGTCCGAGTTACTTTATGAGATTTCCCGATCGACTATGTTCTGTGATAGTTTAAAGTCTCCGGTTCCTCCCATGAAGACCCGTCCGAGTTACTTCATGAGATTTCCCGATCGACTATGTTCTGTGATAGTTTAAAGTCTCCGGTTCCTCCCATGAAGACACGTCCGAGTTACTTCATGAGATTTCCCGATCGACTAGGTTCTGTGATAGTTTAAAGTCTTCGGTTCCTCCCATGAAGACCCGTCCGAGTTACTTCATGAGATTTCTCGATCGACTAGGTTCTGTGATAGTTTAAAGTCTCTGATCCTCCCATGAAGACCCGTCCGAGTTAATTCATGAGATTTCTCGATCGACTATGTTCTGTGATAGTTTAAAGTCTCCGGTTCACTAGTAGTACCTACCTCCGACTTATCGGTAGTACCACCCATAGGATCAGCTCCAGTGGTTTTGTCCAGTTCCGTAGCGATATCTACGGATATGGTTACGGCACTGGCACGGATCCCGGCCTTAGCGAAGTCGGTGAAAAGATTGATTTACGCTATTTCGTGAGAAGACTGATCCGAGCGTGGCTCAATCTTGGATAGAGTCTATGGAGCGGACATTCTTTTACATGGCTGCTCCGAGTGGGAGAAAGCTGAGCTGGTTGCTTACTAGTTACGAGATGGGGCAGAGATCTAGTGGGACACTCAGTGCTCGATTATAGGCGAGCAGCATATTACTTAGGCGAGATTTAGGGAGGCATTCGAGAGTCAGTATTTTTCTCGAGCGTATCAGATGACACGTCGGCAGGATTTTCTGAGTCTTCGACAGAATAACCGCTCAGTGATGGAGTATAATGTAACGCCCGCCCTTCCAGGTAACACTAAGGCCACCCCAGAGGGACGGACGTCACTAAAACATGGACATCAATTATACTAATGCATATGGATTCATGGCAGCGGAAGACATATATATATATAATTGTTTTTTTTTTCATATCATAACATATACCATATGCATCTAGTTCTCTTAACATGGCATGTGAAGTCAAACGTACCAACATAACATGAGTAGGATATCATACTAGCTGAACATTATCATAAACATAGGTCCAACATTGTTCACATGCATAACTTAGATAATTCAAAAACTTAAATAGATCTATCCACCAGCACTTCCACACACATCCTCATTGCCTTTCCTGCTCTGCTCCCCTTAAACAATCCATTCCTTGCCTTTATCTACAGTACAAGGAAAATGTGTAGTTTTAAGCGAAAGGCTTAGTGAGATCCTCGCCTACCCATAAATCCGAAAAACACATAACATAACATAACATGTAGAAACCATAGCATAGCATAACATAGCATGGAGAATCATAACATAGAACATATCTTATCATGGAAAAACCATAACATCTCATAACATAACATGAGGGAAAATAGAACATAATATATCATATCACATAAGGAGCATAACATATCAGAGTATAGCATGTGAGTGTATATCATGATTCATATCACATTCTGTAAGCACATATCATGAAGCCTATCATATCATGTAAACATGTATCATAACTCATACCTGTTCATAAAGGTGCATAAACATAATTTCATAATATGTGCATGTAGATGCAATATGTATATTTTTAAAACATGTATCATGGAATGCACATATGCATCATGCTTCTTTCAAAACATATAGTATACATACTTGAATATCATATCATCATCATGAGAAGGGCCCCGGCTTGTACCACATGTAAACATAAATACGCGCAATCCCTAGGACAGGGTAGCTAGCCCCTAACCTACTAGGGATCTAGGTCCGTTCATAGTCCGTCGACCTAGGGGCGTACTGAGGAGTCCATCCCTTAACGAGGTCTGTTCATAGTCCGTCGACCCCGGGGCGCTTATGGAGCCCACCCTTGGTACAAGCCATACAAAGTAAAATATCATGCATATCATATCTCATCATATCATACATGTCATAATTCTTGTCATATCATGAAGAGAGCTCTAGATCCCCAACTTAAGGGAAGCATCTCTTTACCATATCATGAAGAGTGATCTTGATCCAACTTAAGGGAAGCAACTCTTTTTCATAACATGAAGAGTGCTCTTGGTCCCAACTTAAGGGAAGCAACTCTTTTTCATAACATGAAGAATGCTCTTGGTCCCAACTTAAGGGAAGCAACTCTTTAGGCTTTTCTTCTTACATAAGCCATTCACACATGCATTATATAACATGTTCTTATCATAACATAAAGTATAACATGTTATTTTCTTATCATCAAACTTGGCAATATCATCTCATGAACTTAGCATAACATATCATGAACATGGCATATCATATCATGCGTCTAGCATATCATATCATGACCATAGCCTATCATGTCATAAGTCTATCATATCATATCATAAACATGGCACATCTTATCATAAGACATAGAAATGCAACATATCGTAAAGCATATTTTCATCACATCATAAAGCATGAAAGCTTAATCTACTTATATATCAAGGCTACATATCATGAAAATACATAAGAATGTTTGGTTAGGTTTAAACTCTTTCCTAACCCAATTAATCCATCTTGGCCGAACCATATCAGTAGGTTTCAACCTCATTTTATTCCATATGAAGCATAGAACTTATCCACATAACATGTAAACTTGATCTAAGCACATACAAGGCATTATACTTCATGAATAAGCATGCTTGAGCTCAAAACTCTAACCTTAACCCATTTATCTAAATTTGGCCGAAACATATCAGTAGGGTTCTTATATCATTTGGTTCCATATGAAGCATAGAACTTATCCACATAACATGTAAACTTGATCTAAGCACATACAAGGCATTATACTTCATGAATAAGCATGTTTGAGTTCAAAACTCTAACCCAAACCCATTTATTTCAATTTGGCCGAAACATATCAGTAGGGTTCTTATATCATTTGGTTCCATATGAAGCATAGAACTTATCCACATAACATGTAAACTTGATCTAAGCACATACAAGGCATTATACTTCATGAATAAGAATGTTTGAGTTCAAAACTCTAACCCTAACCCATTTATTTCAATTTGGCCGAAACATATCAGTAGAGTTTCATATCATTTTATTCCATAAGAAGTATAAGACTTAAACATGTAACATGCACATTTAATCTAATTACCTATAGAGCATTGTACAAGTACCTACAAGGCACTATACTTCATGAATAAGCTTATTTGAGTTCAAAACTCTAACCCTAACCCATTTATTTTCATTTGGCCGAAACATATCAGTAGGGTTTCATGTCTTTTTATTCCATAAGAAGCATAAGACTTAAACATGTAACATGCACATTTAATCTAAGTACCTATAGAGCATTGTACAAGTACCTACAAGGCACTATACTTCATGAATAAGCCTATTTGAGTTCAAAATGCTAACCCTAACCCATTTATTTTCATTTGGCCGAAACATATTAGTAGGGTTTCATATCATTTTATTCCCTAAGGAGCATAAAACTTAAACATATAACAAGCCCATTTATTCTAAGTGCATACAAGGTATTGTACTTCATGATCTATGCATATTTGAGTTCAAAATTTTAACCCTAACCCATTTATTTCAATTTGGCCAAACATATCAGTAGGGTTTCATACCATTTTATTCCATAAGAAGCATAAAACTTAAACATATAAACATGTAAAAATTCATACATCACAAAGAGGTACAACTAGTATGGTTTCTATCTAAAATTCTTGACCTAAGGCCTTATAATCAATTTTGGCCGAACCATATAGATAGGTATCTCTTTTTTTTTCACAACATGAAGAATGAAGACTTAACTAACAACATGTGAAATTCATATATCATAGAGTAGAAAAATTAAGCATGTGATCAAAGAAAACTTGTTCTAGGTCCTCTCTTCCATCCTTGGCCGAAACATGCAATAAAGCTCTAAATTTCTCTTTTTTTTTTCTATAACATGAAGCATCTCTTATCACTTGTTAACCCTAAGTGACTACCTATTCTTTATCTTGTCCACATTCTTGCAAGATAATTTTTAGAGTTTCGAAAAACATTTTAAACCGAAGCTACTTGTACTGCAGTGAGGGGATACTCACTTCCTTGCGCTTGTTTTCCTTAGAGATTTAACCTTTGTTGTGGATCCTTCCTAGAGAGGGGAAGCTTCCTTGCTCCTTGGTCTCGGCAAGAAGAGGAAATGGTGAAGAAGAGGTCACGGTGGAGGAGGAGGGACTAGGAAGGTGAGTGAGGAAAAATGCCAACTCATTTTAATTTCCTCCTTTTATTCATCATGAGAGGAGGAAGGAAAAATATATTTTTCTTCCTCCTTTTCTTTACTCTCTTCATAATTAAGAGAAAAGTCTAGATACATCTCTTCTTGGTGAGTAAGAAAAGAATATTCTAGAGCATCTCTTCATTAGAGAGGAAGAAGACAACTCTTACTTCTCCTTCTAAGAGAAGAGCCTTTTCTTCTTACATTTAATTATGGTTTCCCTCTCTTTTCTAACAATAATTTCTCTTCGTCTAGTGGTTATCTTATTCAGGCATCTAATGAGAGATCTAGAGTTCAAGTCCTAGACCTTATATATTTTTATTTCTATTTTATTTGTTTAAGTGTTCGGCTAGGAGCAAAATTTAACTAAAGCATATATATTTTTTCTTTATCATGATAAAATATTCTAGAATTTTGCTAAGGACCCTATGGGTGTTACAGTCTCCCATACCTCATAAAAGTTCATCCTCGAACTTTAAAATAGCTCAGGGTACTTCTGTCTCATATCGTCTTCGCGTTCCCAAGTAGCTTCTTCGAACCGTTGATTTTGCCACAGAACCTTTACTAAAGGTATTTCCTTGTTCCTTAGCCTTTTAATATCTCGATCTAATATCTGAATCGGTCGGCTCTCGTAGCTCAGGTCCTCTTGAACTTGAACTGTCTGTGGTTCGATCACTTGATCTGTGGCACCCATGTACTTCTTGAGCATTAAGACATGGAACACATTGTGAATAGCCGACATCTCTGGTGGTAGCTCTAGTTCATAAGCCACCTTGTCAACTCTCTTCAGAATTTGATATGGTCCTACATATCGAGGACTTAGTTTTCCCTTCTTTTCGAATCTCATCACTCCTTTCATAAGAGCTACTTTGAGGAATACTGAATCCCCGACGCTGAATTCCAGCGGCCTACGTCGCTTATCTGCATAATTCTTCTGCCGACTTTGAGCAGTCTCTATTCTTTGGCGGATCTTCTGTATTGCACGGGTGGTGCTGTCGATAAGATCGATTTGAAATCCCATTTCCTTCTTTTCACCGCCTTCATACCAGCATATAGGGGATCTACATTTTCTCCCGTACAATGCCTCGTACGGTGCCATACCAATGGTAGATTGATAGATATTGTTATAGGCGAATTCCGCTAAGCATAGATATCGGCACCAGCTCCCTTTGAAGTCCAGGGCGCAAGCTCGTAACATATCTTCCAATACTTGATTCACCCTTTCTGTTTACCCGTCAGTCTGAGGGTGAAAGGAAGTGCTGAACAATAATTTCGTACCCAGGGCTTTCTGAACCCATTCCCAAAAATGTGAAACAAAATGGCCATCTCTATCAGAGATGATGGTCTTAGGGATCCCATGCAGTCTGATAATCTCTTTGACATATAATTGGGCTAGCTGTTCGATCGAGTAGGTTATCTTGATTGCCATAAAATGGGCCGATTTTGTCAACCTGTCCACGATTACCCATATAGCATCGTAGCCATTCGTCGTTTTGGGAAGTCCCGAAATGAAGTCCATGGAAATATCCTCCCATTTCCATTCTGGAATCTGAATTAGCTACAGTATACCTCCAGGTCTCTGGTGTTCTGCTTTAACTCTTTGGTAGGTCAAGCAAGTACTGACGTGCTGAGCCACATCCCTCTTCATACCAAACCACCAGAATTTCTTCTTCAAGTCTTGGTACATTTTGGTGGATCCAGGATGCATTGCGTATGGTGTCGCATGCGTCTCCTCTAATATCTTTTTCCGCATCTCTGAATTATCGGGAATACATAGGCGATCCTTGAAGTACAGTATTCCACTGTCAGCGATACGAAATCCGTTATCCTTCCCTTCTAAGACTTCTTGCTTGATCCTTTGGATGCTGGGGTCACGGGTTTGTTTCTCCGATATATTGTCGAATAATGTTGTTGCTATGGTCAGGGTAGAGAGTTGCCTGGTCACATTTTCGATCCTCTGACCGGTAATGTTTCTCGGCTTCCCGATAAATTCATACTTCGGTTCACATTTAGGATTCGATAACATATTTGCATAATGACTAATAATAGGTATCTGACCTGTAATGACTGTCGAAGCACTCGTCCCATCTTCTTTGGCGAGGGAGTGGATCCTGGCATTCGTCATAGCTGGCGGGGCTTCCAGTCTCCCTTGGCCAATCTGAGGGCCTTATAGTGCAGCTTGCATTAGGTGTAGCTGTGAGGGGGCACCTCTGTTCTGGATATTCTGCTGCTGAGGTGTCTACATTTGAGTAGGACAATTTCTGGCCAAGTGTCCTTCCAATCCGCAGCTGTAGCACTTATTCGTGCCCACACGGCATTTTCCCGGATGCTTCTTTCCGCAGGTGGTGCACTGAGGAAACATAGGTTGCTTGTTTGCTGAACCACCCTGAGAACTGTTCCATTGTTTTCTTTTACCGTTGGAGTTTCCCTTCCAGTTGGTTCTGATATGTTGAGGTTTCTGAGCTTGACTCTTACCCTCATTCATCGCCTTCTGATAGTGTTCAGTGATCAGAGCACTGCTAATTAATTCCTCGGTGGTCTGTGGTCTATTAACGCCGCCGGCCACATTTAGGGCTATTTCGGGTCTGAGCATCTTCAACATAAGTCTGACCCTTTCTCTTTCTGTACTGACCAGCTCTGGACATAGGCGTGCTAATCGGTTAAATTTCTTCACGGCCTCATTCACTGATAGGTCACCTTGCCGGAACTCGGTGAACTCGTCATAGTGTTTATTGGTCACCCGCATATGGAAGAACTCTTCAAGGAATTCAGTCTCGAAGTCTGTCCATCTCATCTGATTCCCTTGTCTCCTTGCTTTGACTCAGTCCCACCAAATTCTGGCATCGCCTTTAAGGCAAAATGATGCACACTTAACCTTCTCGTGTTCGGGCCAATCTAAAAGCTCCACGATGCTTTCCACAGTCTTAAGCCACGCCTGAGCATCCCATGGCTCACAGTTTCCGGAGAAGGCTTCTGGCTTCAGCCACTGAATCAGGTATGCCTCTTGTCGGACCACTGGAATAGGAACTACCGGTGGTACCGGTGCCGGAGGTACTAGTACAGCCGCAGGTATAATAGGTATCGCATTCGGGTTCCCTGGTAGGGTAACAGGATTCCCTTGCTGATTCATCAATGCAGTGATCGTTTGTTGCTGTTCCGTGACCTGACGCTGGAGCTCGGTAATCACATGCATCAGATCGGGTGGAGGTACCGTCTCATCTGCTCGGGTATTTCATGTTCTAACCATGCTTTATCTTCATAAATCACAATAAACTAATATAAGTTATCGTTATTCATGACCAGGCTACCCTAAGGTTGTTATCGTTCCTAATCTACCATCATATATATCTAAGCTAAAAATGTGATAACTAAATAAATAAGATAATAAGCATGCATATTATCAAACATCATAAAGAAATAGATCAAGCATAAATATCACATCAAAATAAAATTTAAGCATAAAATTCTTACTTGGAGCGGCAGGATAAAGGCTTGATGTGTGTGTAGTGGAAGGTAGACCTGCTCTGATACCAAACTGTAACGCCCGCCCTTCCAGGTAACACTAAGGCCACCCCAGAGGGATGGACGTCACTAAAACATGGACATCAATTATACTAATGCATATGGATTCATGGCAGCGGAAGACATATATATATAATTGTTTTTTTTTTCATATCATAACATATACCATATGCATCTAGTTCTCTTAACATGGCATGTGAAGTCAAACGTACCAACATAACATGAGTAGGATATCATACTAGCTGAACATTATCATAAGCATAGGTCCAACATTGTTCACATGCATAACTTAGATAATTCAAAAACTTAAATAGATCTATCCACCAGCACTTCCACACACATCCTCATTGCCTTTCCTGCTCTGCTCCCCTTAAACAATCCATTCCTTGCCTTTATCTGCAGTACAAGGAAAACGTGTAGCTATAAGCCAAAGGCTTAGTGAGATCCTTGCCTACCCATAAATCCGAAAAACACATAACATAACATAACATGTAGAAACCATAGCATAGCATAACATAGCATGGAGAATCATAACATAGAACATATCTTATCATGTAAAAACCATAACATCTCATAACATAACATGAGGGAAAATAGAACATAATATATCATATCACATAAGGAGCATAACATATCAGAGTATAGCATGTGAGTGTATATCATGATTCATATCACATTCTGTAAGCACATATCATGAAGCCTATCATATCATGTAAACATGTATCATAACTCATACCTGTTCATAAAGGTGCATAAACATAATTTCATAATATGTGCATGTAGATGCAATATGTATATTTTTAAAACATGTATCATGGAATGCACATATGCATCATGCTTCTTTCAAAACATATAGTATACATACTTGAATATCATATCATCATCATGAGAAGGGCCCCGGCTTGTACCACATGTAAACATAAATGCACGCAATCCCTAGGACAGGGTAGCTAGCCCCGAACCTACTAGGGATCTAGGTCCGTTCATAGTCCGTCGACCTAGGGGCGTACTGAGGAGCCCATCCCTTAACGAGGTCCGTTCATAGTCCGTCGACCCCGGGGCGCTTATGGAGCCCACCCTTGGTACAAGCCATACAAAGTAAAATATCATGCATATCATATCTCATCATATCATACATGCCATAATTCTTGTCATATCATGAAGAGAGCTCTTGATCCCCAACTTAAGGGAAGCATCTCTTTACCATTGCATGAAGAGTGCTCTTGATCCCAACTTAAGGGAAGCAACTCTTTTTCATAACATGAAGAGTGCTCTTGGTCCCAACTTAAGGGAAGCAACTCTTTTTCATAACATGAAGAATGCTCTTGGTCCCAACTTAAGGGAAGCAACTCTTTAGGCTTTTCTTCTTACATAAGCCATTCACACATGCATTATATAACATGTTCTTATCATAACATAAAGTATAACATGTTATTTTCTTATCATCAAACTTAGCATATCATCTCATGAACTTAGCATAACATATCATGAACATGGCATATCATATCATGCGTCTAGCATATCATATCATGACCATAGCCTATCATGTCATAAGTCTATCATATCATATCATAAACATGGCACATCTTTTCATAAGACATAGAAATGCAACATATCGTAAAGCATATTTTCATCACATCATAAAGCATGAAAGCTTAATCTACTTATATATCAAGGCTACATATCATGAAAATACATAAGCATGTTTGGTTAGGTTTAAACTCTTTCCTAACCCAATTAATCCATCTTGGCCGAACCATATCAGTAGGTTTCAACCTCATTTTATTCCATATGAAGCATAGAACTTATCCACATAACATGTAAACTTAATCTAAGCACATACAAGGCATTATACTTCATGAATAAGCATGTTTGAGTTCAAAACTCTAAACCAAACCCATTTATTTCAATTTGGCCGAAACATATCAGTAGGGTTCTTATATCATTTGGTTCCATATGAAGCATAGAACTTATCCACATAACATGTAAACTTGATCTAAGCACATACAAGGCATTATACTTCATGAATAAGCATGTTTGAGTTCAAAACTCTAACCCTAACCCATTTATTTCAATTTGGCCGAAACATATCAGTAGGGTTCTTATATCATTTGGTTCCATATGAAGCATAGAACTTATCCACATAACATGTAAACTTGATCTAAGCACATACAAGGCATTATACTTCATGAATAAGCATGTTTGAGTTCAAAACTCTAACCCTAACCCATTTATTTCAATTTGGCCGAAACATATCAGTAGGGTTTCATATCATTTTATTCCATAAGAAGCATAAGACTTAAACATGTAACATGCACATTTAGTCTAAGTACCTATAGAGCATTGTACAAGTACCTACAAGGCACTATACTTCATGAATAAGCCTATTTGAGTTCAAAACTCTAACCCTAACCCATTTATTTTCATTTGGCCGAAACATATCAGTAGGGTTTCATGTCTTTTTATTCCATAAGAAGCATAAGACTTAAACATGTAACATGCACATTTAATCTAAGTACCTATAGAGCATTGTACAAGTACCTACAAGGCACTATACTTCATGAATAAGCCTATTTGAGTTCAAAACTCTAACCCTAACCCATTTATTTTCATTTGGCCGAAACATATCAGTAGGGTTTCATGTCTTTTTATTCCATAAGAAGCATAAGACTTAAACATGTAACATGCACATTTAATCTAAGTACCTATAGAGCATTGTACAAGTACCTACAAGGCACTATACTTCATGAATAAGCCTATTTGAGTTCAAAACTCTAACCCTAACCCATTTATTTTCATTTGGCCGAAACATATCAGTAGGGTTTCATGTCTTTTTATTCCATAAGAAGCATAAGACTTAAACATGTAACATGCACATTTAATCTAAGTACCTATAGAGCATTGAACAAGTACCTACAAGGCACTATACTTCATGAATAAGCCTATTTGAGTTTAAAACTCTAACCCTAACCCATTTATTTTCATTTGGCCGAAACATATCAGTAGGGTTTCATATCATTTTATTCCATAAGGAGCATAAAACTTAAACATATAACAAGCCCATTTAATCTAAGTGCATACAAGGTATTGTACTTCATGATCTAAGCATATTTGAGTTCAAAACTTTAACCCTAACCCATTTATTTCTATTTGGACAAACATATCAGTAGGGTTTCATACCATTTTATTCCATAAGAATCATAAAAACCTTGGTTATAAACATGTAAAAATTCTTACATCACAAAGAGGTACAACTAGTATGGTTGCTATCTAAAATTCTTGACCTAAGGCCTTATAATCAATTGTGGCCGAACCATATAGATAGGTATCTCTTTTTTTTTTCACAACATGAAGAATGAAGACTTAACTAACAACATGTGAAATTCATATATCATAGAGTAGAAAAATTAAGCATGTGATCAAAGAAAACTTGTTCTAGGTCCTCTCTTCCATCCTTGGCCGAAACATGCAATAAGGCTCTAAATTTCTCTTTTTTTCTTTTTCTATAACATGAAGCATCTCTTATCACTACTTAACCCTAAGTGACTACCTATTCTTTATCTTGACCACATTCTTGCAAGATAATTTTTAGAGTTTCGAAAAATATTTTAAACCGAAGCTACTTCTACTACAGTGAGGGGATACTCACTTCCTTGCGCTTGTTTTCCTTAGAGATTTAACCTTTGTTGTGGATCCTTCCTAGAGAGGGGAAGCTTCCTTGCTCCTTGGTCTCGGCAAGAAGAGGAAATGGTGAAGAAGAGGTCACGGTGGAGGAGGAGGGACTAGGAAGGTGAGTGAGGAAAAATGCCAACTCATTTTAATTTCCTCCTTTTATTCATCATGAGAGGAGGAAGGAAAAATATATTTTTCTTCCTCCTTTCCTTTACTCACTTCATAATTAAGAGAAAAGTCTAGATACATCCCTTCTTGGTGAGTAAGAAAAGAATATTCTAGTGCATCTCTTCATTTGAGAGGAAGAAGACAACTCTCACTTATCCTTCTAAGAGAAGAGCCTTTTCTTCTTACATTTAATTATGGTTTCCCTCTCTTTTCTAACAATAATTTCTCTTTGTCTAGTGGTTATCTTATTCAGGCATCTAATGAGAGATCTAGAGTTCAAGTCCTAGACCTTATATATTTTTATTTCTATTTTATTTGTTTAAGTGTTCGGCTAGGAGCAAAATTTAACTAAAGCATATATATTTTTTCTTTATTCATGATAAAATATTCTAGAATTTTGCTAAGGACCCTATGGGTGTTACATATAATGTCGAATTTAATTGGTTGCGTAGATTCTGTCCTGAGTTGGTTGTCGAGGGCAGATCTCGTATGCTCTAGTTTGTCCAGGGACTGGACGGGCATCTTCAGGTGAAGATTGCCGATTTTGGTATTGCATCATACACAGAGGCACTGGATAGAGCTCTTATGATTGAGTCTGCTCATCCGAGAGTGAATGTGGACAAGAATAGGAAGTAGACTGATCGGACTTCCGGACAGATCCAACAGCCACATACTACGGGACAGCAGCAGAGCAGTCGTACTCAGATGGGTCAGGGTACTTCTGGGTCATCTGGCCGACCCCAGAAGTCAGGATGATCTTCATCAGTATGTTCCAGGTCTTCTTAGCAGAATCGGAAATAGTCCGTCAGTGATCCTCACTGTATCCGATGCGAATCCCGAGACCACATCACCTCTGCGTGCACCCCTGGGACAGCTAGTTTTCTATTATTGCAAACTGCCTGGGCATATGAGTCGAAACTGTTCACTGAAGGCTCAGTATGTAGCTTCTAGGATTTCTATTTCGGGAGGACAGTTTGGTCAGTCCAATCTTCGCATTGTCAGCAGAGGGCAGCTCCTCCTGCAGCAGCTGCATATGACATGCACGGGCAGGAGCATTCCGGTGTTCTTGTGGAGAACCCCACGGTATTCCGCCTTAGTATTCTCCTGTACTATTCGTCAAGAAGAAGGATGGTACTCTGAGGTTGTGCATCTATTATAGGCAGCTGAATGCAGTGACTATCAGAAATAAGTACCCCTTGCCACGGATTGAGGATTTATTTGATCAGCTCAGAGATACATCAGTGTATTCTAAGATTGATCTGCGGTCTGGATATCATCAGCTGAGAGTCAAAGATTCTGATATTTAGAAGACAACATTTTCGCACCAAATACGGACATTACGAGTTTTTGGTAATGCCATTTGGGCTTACCAATGCTCCCACAGTATTCATGGATCCGATGAACCGTATCTTTCTGGAGTATCTAGATCAGTTTGTGATTGTGTTTATCGATGACATATTGATCTATTCGCGTTCTGAGGAGGAACATGCACAACATCTTCGCATAGTCTTGGAGACTCTGCGACGACATCATCTGTATGCAAAGTTCAACAAGTGTTCAATTTGGCTATCTTTAGTTGGTTTTCTAGGACACGTGGTGTCAAGCCGAGGTATTTCAGTAGATCCTCAAAAGATAGAGGCTATCACTAGCTGGGAGTAGCCGAAGTCAGTCCAGGAGATCCGCAGTTTCTTAGGATTAGCTGGATATTACAGACGATTCGTTGAGGGTTTCTCCAGTATTGCTATGATGTTGGCACGTCTGACTAGGAAAGGCGTGAAGTTCACGTGGTCAGAGGCTTACGAGACTAGCTTCCAGGAACTGAAGCGGAGATTAGTATCAGCACCAGTTTTGGTTTTACATTCTGGTGATGACGGATTCGTATTTTACACAGACGCATCTCTTCAGGGCTTGGGCGCTGTTTTGATGCAGCATGGTAGGCTAGTCTCTTATGCTTCTCGTCAGTTGAAGGAGCATGAGAAGAACTACCCAGTACATGATTTAGAGCTAGCCGCTATTATCTTTGCTTTGAAGATTTGGCGACATCATCTTTATGGTATTACTTTTGAGATTTTTACTGATCATAAGAGTCTCAAATATATTTTCACACAGAAGGAATTCAATCTCCGACAGAGGAGATGGATGGAGTTCCTAAAGGATTATGATTGTACTATTAGCTACCATCCGGGTAAAGCTAATGTGGTTGCTGATGCACTTAGCAGGAAGTCCAGAGGGACTTTAGCTTGTCACTGAGTTTTAGTCATGGACTTGATTCAGGGATTCTCCGAGTTGGGCCTTGAGGAGCAGGGACGGACAGAGCAGGGTATTCTTGTTACCATGGTTACTCAGTCGTCGATTAAGATAAGGATTCGAGAGGCCCATGCCGGAGATCAGCATTTACAGTTCATTGGTAGTCAAATAGCTTTCGGACAGCAGACCGAGTTTACACGAGATGATGAGAGGATTGTTTATTTCTGAGGCAGGTTATGTGTACCTCAGTCTCACCCGGTCATGGAGGAGTTACTTTAGGAGGCTCATCATTCTAGATTTGCTATCCAACCAGGTGGGACCTGTATGTATCGTGATATGAGGCGTTCCTATTGGTGGAACGGTATGAAGAAAGACATCGCAGACTTTGTAGCTAGATGTCTTGTCTGTCAGCAGGTGAAGGCTGAGCACCAGAGACCTGCTGGTTTACTTCAGAGGATCCCTATTCCGGAGTGGAAGTGGGAGCATATTACTATGGATTTTGTGGTAGGATTACCTAGGACTCGACGAGGTCATGATGCGATTTGGGTAATCGTTGACCGATTAACCAAATTCGCACTCTTTTTAGCGATCCGGAAGACTGATTCTCTGAATCGATTAGCAGAGTTATACTGTGGAGAGATTATCAGGTTGCATGGTGTTCCTTTGAGCATTATATCTGATAGAGACCTACGGTTCACGTCCCGATTCTGGCAGAGTCTGCAGCAGGCCTTGGGCACACAGTTTCGTTTCAGTACGACATTCCATCCGCAAACAGATGGACAGTTAGAGAGGACCATTCAGACTTTGGAGGACTTACTGAGGTCTTGTGTTATGGACTTCCGAGGCAGTTGGGAGGACCACTTGCCCTTGGTGGAGTTCGCCTACAACAATAGCTATCATTCGGCTATCCAGATGGCACCGTTTGAGGTGTTGTATGGTAGACCTTGTCGGACACCCACCCTTTGGGAGAAGGTTGGTGAGGCTCAACTGCTAGGAACTCAGAGAGCTCAGCAGGAGACAGAGTTGGTTTGTACTATCAGACGGAGGATGTCAGAGGTTCAGGACCGTCAGAAGAGTTATGCTGATCGGAGACGGAGGCCCCTGGAGTTCTCTACTGGTGATCATGTGTTTTTGAGAGTTTCACCCACGAAAGCGGTGAAGAGATTTGGTCTTCAAGGTAAGTTTGGTCCACGATATATTGGGACATTCCAGATCTTTGAGAGGATTGGAGTAGTAACTTACCGTCTGGCGCTACCACCATCTCTAGTGGGCATTCACGATGTATTCCATGTATCTATGCTGAGGAGATACGTATCCGATCCAGCACATGTACTATCAGATATATTAGTTCCCATTCAGCCTGACGTTACTTACGAGGATGTTCAGGTACAGATTCTGGACCATAGGGAGCGTCAGCTGCGGAACAAGACTGTTCGACTGGTCAAAGTCAGATGGCAGTATCATTCTGACGAGGAGGCTACTTGGGAGCTGGAGGATACGATCCGAGCTTGATATCCACATCTGTTTACTTGAGGTATTGTGGTTAGAGTTCCTTTCAGCATTTATACGGTTTGGTTATATTTTAGTGTTTGCTGCTGGTTGTAGAAAAATTTGGGGACCAAATTTTTATTAGTAGGGGAGGATGTAAGATATCGAAAAAATTTAATAAATAGGGTTATTTGAGAAATATCCTTATAAATTTTTTTCAAAATTTTTGGAATTTTCTGGAAATTTTTCGGAGTTCGTGTGACGAGTTTTGAGGGGATCAATTGCGGGTTCGGATATAAAGCTTGTTTTGGGATACCCATTTAAGTGAGGAAATGTTTTATAAATATATTTCCTTTTTATTTTCCCTCATCGCCGATCCCGACCTTATTTTCTCCCATGACGCCGAGCTTTTCCTTCTCCCTTCTTCCTCTCTTATTCCCGATCGCCTCCTCTCGTCACCGATCACAGCCGCCTGCGCCGGTTGTCCAACCATCGACCGAGACCCCTTCCGATCTAGCCGTAGCCCTTTCTCTCTCTCGCTCCGATCTCTCTATTCTCTCACGCAAACGATCCAACACCCCAACGCCGATATAGTGTTGTTTCCAATGATCTCGTCCTCTTACGCCGCCTGAGTACCATCGCCGGATTCTTGACGTTGGTGACGCTGCCCAAGCTTTTTGGTGGAGCGATTGCTTCACTGGCCGGTTCTTGTGTATAAACGATGATGGCTCGGTGGCTAGGGCATGGTGGAGGGCTTGGTTTGCATTGTCTCCGATCGATTAACCCTTCGTTTCCTCCTTCTTAAGTTGTTCACAAAATGATCTGTGGCTCCTCAAGGTGGATCGGATTGGGTGATACCTTCTGGAGACAACCGATTGAGGTAAGGTTAGGTCTTCTTCTCTGTTACCGATCCTCATCTTCTTTTCGGTTGAATTAGGTCACAGATTTGGAGATCTTGGTATCAGGGAGGTGTTCTTGAGTTGCCGGGCAGAGGCTAGAAGGATGGTTGTGCTTGATCAGTAGTCTTCCTGCTGGATTCCTGCATGATCTGATTGATAGCAGCAAGATGAGGTTCTGTTCCATTTCTATGGTGTTGATTTCTTGATCGCCTGAGATGTTATCTTCATCCGATCAGTAGGAAGGATTTTGGCAGCGAGGTTGTGTTGCTGTGATGCTGGAATTGTGGTCATTGAGGTGGTTTACAGCAGCGTTTCTAGTTTCGGCAACTTACCAACAGCAGCTACCTTTCCTGGCAGCACCATTTCTTTGTGTGGATCAACAGAACAGTGCTAGGAATTTGGGTAAGGTATTGGATTTTCGATATTAGTTGTAGATCATGGTGTGATTTGATTTCTAGATGGTTATGCAAGATGTAGGAATTAAGGATGATTTGGATTACATGATTACTAGATGGTTAGTGATTATGTTTAGATTTATTTGGTTATATTAATCTAATGGAATAATTAGGGTTAAGGTAATTAACCCTAGTCAACTGTTGAATTTCTAATCTAATGGGAGATTAGGGATTTGATAACTAATTCTAATTGACCGTTAGATTTAATTAGATAGGATAAGATTGTGTGATTGGGGTTTTGCCCTAATTTAGTTTTAGGAATTTTATTTAGCTATTATTTTAGATTTAGCTAAATAAAATATATATATATATTGTTTGTTTGACACAGGACTTTGATTTGAGACAGGCGTCTCGATGTTGGATTTGGTGTGATACTACCTGCTATTTGAGGCGGGTACCCTTTGACTTATCTTTTGATACTGTCTTATGATATGTATAGTTTATATATAATTACTAGGGGTAGATGGTAGATTTATCTCTTCCCTGGTCTTAGCTTAGTTGATACCTATCACATGCTTCTTCTGTTAGTTGCTTTACTTTAGAAATGGATGCCTTTATCTTTTGCCATGTGTATATAGGTTCATAGAGATGGATATTAATAATAATTATCTACACTTGATTAGTCGCTGGGGATACTTGTTATATGTGGTTGGATTTGCGTTGCTTATATCATTGTTATACACATGTGTTTGTTTTATTGGCACCTACGCATATGGAGGAGGTTATGTCCAGGTATGACATATTGTTGTCGCACGCACCATATCGCATGATTGCATGTTGGGCGATTGACGACTCCATTATTGTTGAGCTTGTCGGCCGGCTACATGAGGGCTTGCACACAGCGTGACCACTGCATGGGTAGTGGCACAGCACTCAGGGTGTGTATGGCAGGTTGCTCGGTGGTGCACCGCCGGGGTGCTCATGGGAAGCACGATACAGCGGGGTTGCAGTCGGGATCCCTCCCCGTCATCGCGTACCGGGAGATGAGAGCATTGCGCTCCCTCACTATGTCTGAGGTAGGAGGATAGGTGTACTCCGACAGCATCCCGTCCACTCGGTCACTCATCAGGGGTAGTGATGGTTGAGTGCACGGTGTCACAACCCTACTCACTTGGTCTCGCCATCGCGTGTGAGACGGCTGATTGGCGTCAGGGGTGACCATGTCATATTGCATCATATGCACGGATTACGTTCATTATGATTGATGCATTTTGGTGATTGCATATGATTGACATGCATACAGGATACATGCTTTTGCTCTGATTATTTTTATTTGTGTATGTTCACAGTCAGTTGCACAAGCCTCGCAGGTGAGTACAGTTTATTTCAGTTATGCATTTTCTTATTATTCTTGCTATAGACTGTACTTTATGCCTATTGCTGGTTATTACAGTTTATTTTAGCTATGCATATCTGTTATACTGTAAGGAGACGGTACCGTAGGTTGTACTGTTAGGAAACTTTACTGTAGGCTCTATGGTTTAGTGTACTGTACCATAGGATGTTACTAGTGGTTATATGTTGTTGTACATATCTATTGGATTACCTGCTGAGTTCTTTGAACTCACCCCATTGTTACTATTTTTCAGGTTGAGGCCGTCGGGAGATATTCCAGTCGCTAGCCCCATTATCGCGAGGATTTTCTTTGTCGGATTATATTTTGCTTTTGCATCTTATATACTTGTATTGTGGGTTTGTATTGTGGACATTGAACATTCGGGTTTGCTACTGTGTTTTTTGCTGCGGATTTTCTCATTTCTTCGTGGATTTTGTTTTCTTCATTGTAGTGGAGTAGGATGTTTACATATATCTTTGAGGATTCTTTATCGTCTTTCTATATTAAACTGTGTGGATTGCTTATATGTTGAATTGTGTGGAATGCTGATATAAACTGCGTGGTTTGTTTCATATTTGTATTGTATTGTTCCGGCCGTGTGTGACCGAGGTATAGATATATGTATTCTGGATTCATATTGTCACCCGTAAAGGGAGATGCTGTCGAAATTTCTTCTGACAGGGACTACCTGGGGCGTGACACCACCGTTGTCCCTTCACCTATCCCTCTCTTTTATTTTCCCTTCATCTTCTTTTCCATTTCCTCCTTATTCTATTCACCAATGGCAATAAACCTAGAGTTTTTTTCTCAAGCAAAAAAGCTCTCTTTTCTACTCCTTTATCTTCTCACACAAGAAAGAAATGTAACATCACCTATTGCCCTCTTCCAAAAGCAAGCTTAGCCCTCAGCCCTCGTATCTTCATCCGCTTCTCATATTTTCACTATGTGTATTTTTTTGATAGACTTAGCCATTGTTTACTTCAACAATTATTAATTACGAAGTAATATATGATAATTATTTGGGTTATAAAATTGATGAAGTAAATATCATTTTAGACTATGTAGGTTAA
Source organism: Zingiber officinale (assembly GCF_018446385.1). Taxonomy (NCBI): domain Eukaryota; kingdom Viridiplantae; phylum Streptophyta; class Magnoliopsida; order Zingiberales; family Zingiberaceae; genus Zingiber; species Zingiber officinale. Next base: position 48,080,457 of record NC_055986.1, read on the forward strand.
AAAATACAAGCATCACTTCTAATTTTAAGTAACAATTTACTTCATAATATTTTTGTCATAAAGTAGTAAGTCACAAAATAAAATATATAATCTCTAAGTGTTAAAGTAATAAGTTTGAACCAGTTGAAATACTAAGTCTATGGCGAGGAGAATGACGAGAGGAAATGTTGATTTTATAAAAATAAAAGAGAAAGAAAGAATGAAGTGGATTTGAAAAAGTTGTATTTTTTTTTAAAAAAAAAGTTATGCTGACTCACTACAAGGACTTTCTGCAATGTTCTGTAAGAAAATATTCATTAACAATTTTGTATATAGTATTATTTCTAAAAGTGTATATTATATATAATATGTTTCCTATAATTATATAACTGATATACATAACAAAATTATATACTCGATAAATATTACATTCTTTCTATATATAGGACAATACATAATTGAAAAGTAGATAAAAATAGTAAGCTTTCTAAAAGTGTATGACCACTTTGCTACTAATTATAGGATCGGTTATGTTATTGGTTATATTTCCTTTTAATTGTATTCTCCTATTTTCACTTCACGGAACAATATATATACTGATCTTGCACCACTATTACAATTACACAATAAATATAAAATACAAAAAACTCAAAAGTTAATTAGTACTACATAATGTCTCGAGTTTCAATTCTTTGTGTATTTCTTTTGTTTACAACTATATGCCTTGCAAGTAAGTAAACACCATTTAAATATTCCATGCAAATTTTATTGAATTTATTTGTTACATATTGTTCATATATCCTAATGTTGACTATTCTTTTTTGGTTAAAATTATAGATCGCTCTGATGCTGCCAATTGTTGTTCGGAATATAAAAAATGGGGTGATAGACAACAAACAAGTTGTAGAGGTGCTAGTGATACTAGTGCGTGCAACACTTGGTGTTCAAATTCATGTAGAGGAGGGGAATGCAAAGTACGAAATGGACAACAAGTTTGTCATTGTTATTGTTAATCATAGCGTAAAGATGGAGAATAAATTATATCATCCATCTTGATTGGTGAAATAAAATTTGATACTACATGTATTTTTATTTATTTAAATTGTATACATATTATAAAAATAATGTATATATTGAAGAAAATGTTATATATATGTAGAATTATCATCGCTAGAGGGATGAATTGTCATTTACATTTTCATTGACTATTTAACACATGAAGAGTTTGAACAATTTAAATATATATAAATAAAATAAGTAGTGTACAAATGAAAGGAACAAAACAACATATTAACATGATTTGATACACAAGTTCCAACCCCACGACCTATAACTCTTCGGTGGATGAACTCTGATGATACTTTTTATTTTCTCCTTTCTAGACACCTTGTGGACAACCTAAGTTCCTCTGCACGAAACCTAATATCAGTGCTAGGGGTGCTAGAGGAATCTAGCTCAGTGGCTCTTCTCTTAATCCTACCAACATAAATAAATGATTTATTTTTACCATAATAATGACAAGTTAAGTTTAGAGTGTACCAAAACATTTTTTGGACAACTAAAATAGGAACTAATTACCAAGGCTATGCAAGACTAGACCGAAATCAAAAATGGGGATGAAATAGCTCGGAAACAGGCTTTGGAGGTGCCTGGAGTTGAAGCCTCGGGTCCCCCTTCTAAAATCATATCTATGCACCCAAAGGTGTTCCACGAGCTTGAATCATCTTTGTCAGGTTTCTGTGTGGCAACATTTCTGAGAACTTTGAGGATGTTGAGGCGCCTTCATCCCAAACGACGACGTTTTAGGTAGGCTTTTTGGGCGGGATTTTGTGGGCTTCCTGGACTAGGGTGCGGGTGCCTAAATTTTAAAAAATTTGAAACTTCAAAATGGTTTCAGCACATGGATCTATTCCAGGTGCTTATATCGATAATCTTTTTATTTCAAAAAATTAACTTAATTTTGAAAATTCTATATTTTCGCACTTATAATGGTTCTTGAATAGAATTTAATTTATAATGTTTTGATCAATTTTACCTTAGTCTCCATTTCACCCATTTCTAGATTATTAATCGAGTTAACCTATAGGTTTGGTGAAATGGTTTTCTATTTTACTTGAAGAGAATTAGTTTGAATTTTAAATCTAATTTGACCTTGTATTAGATTTAGGTTTGGCCATTAATTAGTTAAATACACATTTCAAAAATTGAATTACAAGTTGTGGTAAGGCATAATGACCTTTTTTGATATTGGAGAAGCAACCACCTCCTTAAATAAAGTCTTTTTAAGAAATTATATTTTTAACCTACTTATTGAAAAATTAGGGTCTAACTAGTTTAGGATGTGACGAGGTAGTTTCAGTTAATTTCTCAACTAAGTGCACCAAATAGGATAATCCATACCCAACTTGGATACACTTATTCTTTGCATCCTAATATAATATCGTCTCACCACATCCTAACACTAGGTTGTTAAGTATCAAATTAACTATTTTCTTACATAGCCATGCTAAGTTAAGTAAAAAATAAACTAAGGATGAATAATAAAAGTAACAAATGAAACAATCGTGCAATTTTATCTTACATTAAAATTATTTTTTCTATTAGTTCTCTCTGAATCATAACTTTGATATGGTTTATCTAGGTAATGAATATAACTATTGTGGATTCAATATTGATTTAGTCCAACTTAAATACTCATGATTGATTTAGGGACCCATGGTTAGACTTGATTTCTAGCAGTTCATTAACTAATAATAGATATGATTTTGAAAGGTTTCTTAGACTGATAAGCGTGTGAAGATCAATTGTATATGATCCTTTGTGTTTCGAGTAATATATTAAGGGACTTGGAGATCGAAGTTAAACATTTTAATGATCCTTTTAGTTCTTCAACTCTAATTTTCAAAGGAATTTTATTACTCAAGTTGTTGGACTTGTGTTGAAGTTCCATTTTGAACTTATTCATTTGAAGTGCTAAGGGTAGTCTTATACTTAAGGACTTCTACCTTCTTTTAGAGTGACTTGACCTAGATATTGGATTTGGCTAATTTCAAAACAAATTACAAATGACAGTATATAACTTATTAACTAAGGGAGAGATTACCTCATTATTGGGCTTGTCAGGAAAGTATATTTAGATCTATGGCTTATCTCAAACTTTGATTCAAATTTTAACTCAAACTTGAGTTCATATTCGGTCTTAGCCACTTGTTCTATTGCCGGTTGTGTTAGGAGGTTGGATTGAGCTTATTCTTCCTCTTTTGACTCCTCTGATGATCATTTTATTGGTGTTGAAGGAACTAGATTTTTGATAATTGGAAAAAGTTCAAAATTAAGGCTTATTTTTATTTAATGAAAGTTTACTGAGTGTGCAGGTAGGTCAACTAGAATGTCCAAGTGATACTTGATAAAGGAAAAGCCCTTGTGAATATTAGGAAAAGGAAAAGCCTAGCAGTTCAGTTGGATCAGATACTAGGTAGAAGGCTTGGCAAATTAAAGTCACAAGTCAGGAAGTATAGATGGGTTTGGAGGACCGAACGTCTAGTAGGTCAATGGGGCTAGAGGACATGACATTTGAGGAGGGGCTAGAGGACATGACATTTGAGGAAGCACTAGACATCGGAAGATTAGACGCCGAGTAGGAAATCCAAATAGGATGACTTTTTCCAAACCAAGGTGGCTGATATAAGAGGATTCAAAGGTTTCTATAAATGTTTTTTTAATAATTTTTATTTTTAATTTTTTGGGTTTTATTTTATTTTAGGTAGTTTTGATATTTTAAGTATTTTCAAAATATCTATCTTTCTATAATTATATATTTTGAGTCTGTTTAAGAATTTTAGATTATGAGTCTGTTAATTAAATTTTCATTTTTATATCTTTTTTCTGTGTTTAGAAGATAGAAATTGGAGTTTGTACATTAGAATTTCTTCCCTTTTTTATGGGTATTAGAATTTAGAGTCTATATAAAAATCTAATTAATTGTTTGAGGAATTAATGCTCTATTCATAATAAAAGGTTCCCTTTAGTGGTTTCTTTTTTGGCCGCATCCTTAATTCTGTCTTCTCATTAGCCCAAATGATAATTACTATCCTGCCCCGCGTTAGTTAGTTCAACTTCGGATAGATTTGCAGTGGATTAAGGATGATTAAGGATAAAACAGATTCGATCGGTTTAAAATGAATTATGGTATTTTCTTGAAGAAACCTTCTCTTTCCTTTTTTTTCTCCCTTTCCTCCCCACATACTCTACAGCCGCTGCTATTTTATACACCACTGTTGTGCTTTCGCCTATCCCTCTCTTTTATTTTTCCTTCATCTTCTTTTACATTTCCTCCTTATTCTCTTCACCAATGGCAATAAACCTAGATTTTTTCCTCAAGCTCAAAAGCTCTCTTTTCTTCTCCTTTATCTTCTCACATAAGCAAGAAATGTAACATCACCTATTACCCTCTTTCAACAACAAGCGTAGCCCTTAGCACTCATATCTTCATCCGCTTCTGATATTTTCACTATGTGTATTTTTTTGATAGACTTTACCATTGTTTACTTCGACAATTATTAACATACACACACAACATATAACATATTCAACAGCCCACACGGCTAGATATAAGCACAACCATGTAGTATAATAAGCCCACACGGCTGAAAGTAAATATACAACCATGCAGTATAATAAGAGCCCACACGGCTAAAAGTAAACGCAGCAGAAAATGTAACGACCGCCTGACTGAAACCCTAACTTAGAGCACAGGCGTTACTTTTTTTTTTTCTATATATACCTTCTAAGGACATTGTTATTTGCACTTCGCTCGATTCAAGCCCACACGGCTGAAAGTAAATACATAACCATGCAGTATAATAAGAGCCCACATGGCTAAAAGTAAACGCAGCAGAAAATGTAACGACCGCCTGACTGAAACCCTAACTTAGAGCACAGCCGTTACTTTTTTTTCTATATATACCTTCTAAGGACATTATTATTTGCACTTCGCTCGATTCAGAAATCTAGTCTGAACTTGTTTCGACTATTAAGCCATAGTTTGGATCGAAGTAGAGCTGAGAGGAACTCTATAGTTGCTGAGGGGTCTGGGTCATGTGACCCTAACCAGCCTTGTGGCCCAACCTATGAAGAGGCATGTTATGGCCGTGTGGTGATGACCGGTCGTGTGGCCTTACCAGTCCCATGTTTGGGCACGGCCGTGTGTGCCACACGGCCGTGTAAGGCCTCCCCTACTGGAGTAGGGCTCGACCGTGTGGCTTCCACACGACCATGTCACCTGGGCAGTGAGGAAGTGGGGCACGACCGTGTGGCTCACACGGCCATGTCACCTCGGCTGTGACGAAGGGGTGTACGACCATGTGAAACTACACGGCTGTGCCATTTTACCCGAGAAGAAGAGGTGCACGACCATGTGCTTCACACGGCCGTGTCACCTTGACCGAGACCATGAGGAATGCATGGCTGTGTAAAGCAACACGGCTATGTCACTCTGGCCGACAAGAAGAGGTGCACGGTCGTGTGAAACCACACGGCCATAGCACCCTGGCCGAGAGGGAGTAGGTGATGGTCGTGTGAATTGTAACACCCACTAAGCTTTTAAGATAAATATGAGAATGATGAATTTTCCTTAGAAAAATATTAGTAGAATGTTGAACCAAAAAGAAATAAAAAGAAATAAAAATAGGGAGTGGTCAAGGATTGAACCTTGAACCTCTCATGATGTAAATGATAGGATTAATGGGTAATAACCAGTTGGGATAGGAATGATATATTGATAGAAAAGGAGGGAAACTCATGATAAGGATGAGAGTAAAAGCTAGCCAAAAGAAAGCAAGAAAAGAGCAAGAGAACGACAACTTGCCTTCCTTCTTTTCTCTCCCTCTTCCTCTCCCTTTGCCGTGACTTAAAGAGGAAAATTAAGGGGATTCATTCCCCCTTGTTTCATCATGAATGATGAGAACAAATAAATAAATAAAATAAAAAGAAAAAAAAAGGGGCTAAGGGAGAAGGAAAGCAAAAACTAATTTTGCTACCTCTTTCCCCTTAACATAAAAGGGAGCATGTAAAGAGAAGATTTTATTTCTCTCTCATTTCTCTCATTCTCTCCACTCCACCACCGAGAGCCTCAGCCCCCTCTCCTCCATTTTCAGCCCCCAAAACAAGGTTCCTCCTAGGATACAAGGAAGGCTACCAAGGGAAATCAAAGGAGGAGAACAAGAAGAAAAGACCCTTTCTTCCATCACCACACTTTATAACCACAAGTGAAAAGGAAGTAAGTATCCCCTCACCTATGGTACAAGTGGTTTTAATGTATTTTTGGATTTTATGAGGATTTTAAAACCTAGAAACAAGTTGTGAAAATTCGGCCAAAGAAAGGACTTGTTGATCCTAGGAATGTTTAATATAAGCCTTGATTCATGATAATTTTTCTATGCTTTGTAAGAAGGTTTTCTCTCATATTTTTATATATATGTGATGCTAGATTAGAGATGTACCTAACCCTAGAGTTTCGGCCAAAAAGGTTTTATAAGGGCTAGGGAATTTATTTGTTTACCTAACTTGCACAAAACCCTCTAAATAAATGGTTAAGGATCCATTATTGTTTTCATACTTGAAGGTTACTTGGAACCAAAAGTACCCCACTCACAAGTTTCGGCCAAGGAAGGGTTTAGGGTTAGGAAGACTTTGAATTTAAACTCACCATGTTTATATGATAGAATATAGAGTTTCTTAAAGAGTTGCATGCTTGTATGTTGATAGAAACTCATGAACATCACTTTTAATGTTTCGGCCATGGTAAGGTGGATGGTTTAGAATAGCTTAAATAGATTTTTTTTAACATGCTCAAAACCTCCATGACAATAAGATATGAAAGTTGTTTGATGCTCCCATGCTTAATTAGAGTATAGGAAAATTGGTTGCATGATATATGATAATTATGACCACGAGGGTCCTAGCTTGTTTGTGAACCAAACTTATATGTATAGTTTCTTTGATATTTTTGCCATAAAACTTGTTTAGGTTTTCCATACTTTAGGCCACCTAAAACCTAGTTTAAAGACTTGGAAGGTTTCGGCCAAACATATGCTATGAGATAAAGGAAGGAAAAACCTAGGAAACCTAAGACACAATTTAAATGTATGCTTATAGTGCTTGACTTTTATACATGTTATGAAATGTGTTATGACTTTCTATGCTTTTATGCCATTTGAAAAAATTCCATGCTTGATGAGGTTCAGCCATGTAGGGTTTAAAGACCTAGAAACCTTAAAATTTAGACCTCATGTGTTAAAGATGCTTCTTATGAAATTGAGATAACATGTTGATTGTGTTCACATGCTTATACATTTAACTATGATTCAAATGGGCACCTTAAAGTCTCGGCCATGAAGGGATACATGCCTTAGAAACCCTAGAACTTACATTGAACATGCTCATGTCACTCTCCATGAAATATGAAATGTAGAAAGCTAAAAATTCACATGCTATATGTTGTTAGTGACCTAAATTGATGCTAAGGGAAGTTTAGGCCATGACCACTTGTATGATGCCATTTATAAATTTATACATGATGTTAGAGTAAGTTCACATGCTTGTATGCTTGCTTGAAAACCTAAATGAGTACTTGTAAGTTTCGGCCATGACATAATTTTAAGGGCTTAAAGGATTTAGGAACTAACTCAATTGTGCTTACCATATTCCTTGAAACAAATGCTATAAATATGGTTAAGGTTTCCATGCTTTATGTCATTTAGAACCTTGTTTCACACTTGTTAAGGTTCGGCCAAATGAGGTTTAAGGACTTGGAGAACTTAGAGTCCAAGTAAATCTTGTTTATAATACTTCCTATGAAAATGATATGTGGATGAATTAGGTTCTACATGCTTGGATGTTGTTTAAAACCTAAATTGGCACCTAAGAGGGTTTCGGCCAAGATAAGAACCCAAAGGATTAGGAAGCTTAGTACCCAAATTAATCATGTTACATTGTTCCTTATGATTGGATGAGCACATGATACACTTTTATGCTTAGACATGTATGCTTGTGAGCTATACAAGATGAGAATTTCTACGATATGTTATGAGTTCAAAATATGCATGCTTTATGTTATGATATGTGGGTAAATTTTACATGCTTTGATGATATGATATGAGCTGAAAATATGCATGCTTATGTTATGATATGTGGTTAAATTATGCATGCTTTGATGCTATGTTTAGTGCTTAAAATATGCATGCTTTCATGATATGCTATGTGGTTAAATTATGCATGCTTGATGATATGCTTTATGCTTAAGATATGCATGTTTTTATGATCTATGCCTAAGTGATGCATATTGTTATGATATGATGTATGCCTAAGTGATGCATACTTTTATGGTATGATGTATGCCTAAGTGATGCATACCTTTATGATATGATGTATGCCTAAGTGATGCATACTTTTATGATATGATGTATGCCTAAGTGATGCATACTTTTATGATAGGATGTGTGCCTAAGTGATGCATGCTTTTATGATGTATGATATGTATAAGTATGACATGTACTTTACTTTATATGGCTTGTACCAAGGGTGGGCTCCATAAGCGCCCCGGGGTCGATGGAATAAGACTCGGGCCTCGTTAGGGATGGGCTCCTAAGTGCCCCTAGGTCGATGGAGTAAGACTCGGGCCTAGTATGTTGCCTTGTAGGGTTCAAGACTTGTTACCTTGGACCTACATAGGTTGCACGCAATATGTAAGTGGTACATAGCCGGGATCCCCTTTAAGTTGAGATTATGTTCAAGTATATATGTAAGAAGAAATGGTTTTAAAGATCATGAGACATACACATGTTTTTCGGATACATGTTTTTCAAAATCATATTGCATATACCTTATGATGATTTATGATATGCCATGGTTAGATATGATTATGTTATGTTCCATGATATGTCCATGTGTAGGATATGCCATGACTCCTTATGACGATATGCCATGATTAGATACGATTATGTTATGCTTCATGCTATGCTTTACGCTATGATATGCCATGACTAGTTATGATTTCATCATGTTGCATGATATGCTTAAAAGAGTATGTTACATTATGTCATGACTAGTTGAAATGATGCCATGTTGAGACATTCTTTGATTATACTATGATTTTCGGTTTTAGTGAGTAGGAAAGGAACTTACTGAGCCATGAGTGCTCACAGCTTACTGTCCTTGTACCACAGATAAAGGAAAAAGCTGGATGAGCTAGAGGAGCAGCAGGAGAGGCAAGGAGATGTGTGTGGCAGTGGCTAGGCAACCAAATAAGAACCTGCTTTAAAAACATTTAAAGAACTATGCTTTGGTATCATGAATTGTAGTACCGTATGTGTGACTTGATGTTATGTTTCTACTAATTTTGATATCATGTTATTGAGGCCATGATAGTGTAGTTCGGATTTGATGAAAGGGAAAACAAAAGAAAAGTTTTTATTAAACTAAGAGAATTATTTTAAGTCTTCCGCTGTTTTAAAAAGAAAAATTTGTACATAGAGTATCGTAGCCCCGTCCCTTAGGGTTAGCAGGGAGGGCGGGCGTTACATGAATCCACACGGCCATGTCACCCTGGCCGAGAGGGAGCAGGTGATGGTCGTGTGAACCCACACGACCATGTCACAGGCCGTGCAGGGGGTCACACACAACACTACAAAGGAGGTGGGTTCTCCCCATTGTACTCCCTCTTAGCTTACCGTTCTCTCCCATTTCTTTAGGAAGAGTCTTTGACATGCTAATTACTAACAAACTGTCAATTTCATCATACACAATTCTTAATAGTATTTTTATACAAAGCAGGATAAGAAAATAGGTCCATCAGTACCAAAATCTAACATATTCCATGCACTAGTATGTTCCAAGATCACTTCCCACTGTTCCGTCACACACACCAGCAAACATTGCTCCTGCTGCCCCTCCTTACTCGTGCTTTCCTTTACCTTTATCTACAGTATAAGGAAAGTAGTCTCACTTCTTAATTATGAAGTAATATATGATAATTATTTGGGTTATAAAATTGATGAAGTAAATATCATTTTAGACTATGTTGGTTAAAAAATACAAGCCTCACTTCTAATTGTAAGTAACATTTTACTTCGTAATATTTTTGTCATAAAGTAGTAAGTCAAAAAATAAAATTTATAATTTCTAAGTGCTAAAGTAATAAGTTTGACCCAGTTAAAATAGTAAGTCTATGGCAAGGAGAATGAAGAGAGGAAATGTTGATTTTATAAAAAAAAAGAGAAAGAAACAATGACGTGGATTTGAAAAAGTTGTTGTCACGCCCCCAGAAGAGTCCCTGTCCGAGAAAATTTCGGCAACATCTCCCCTGTACGGCGGACAATCAAAATTTTCTACAAGCACTAAATACTCAGCCACAGGCGGCTGGAATAATAACAGTAATGAAAATCAATCACCACGCAGTTTATATATATATATTCAGCCTCTGGCTGACACAACCACGCAGTAATAATACTCTGACTCGAAATCAACTCTACTCAACTACACTCGTAAAGCCCAAATCCGATTTTTTTCTTACCTCTTCTGCCGTTCAAGCAGGCATGTAGTAGAGTAAATCCAAATCATACGAAAAGTTCATCCAACGGAAAGATTCCATACAATATCCATATGTAAGTCCAAAACAAAACTAAAATAATGTCTGATAGCGAAAAGCTAAAATGAAACAACTCAAAAACCAGCAGCGGAGTAGCACTACGTGCAGTGGGGACTAGCGACTGGAACTCCCTCCTGACAGCATCAACCTGAAATAACAACAATGGAGGCGGGGTGAGTCCAACACTCAGCAGGTACAGTTGATATGCAAAGTAAAGAAATAACACCTAACACTAATCATGCGTACAGTCTCCTGATATAAGAAAGATATAAGTAAACAAGAGAATGCTGTACTAACCAGGTCCTGAGTATAAGGTCAAACAGTCCGAGGGATAAGGAAATCCTGTATGCATGTCAAACATAGGTATCCAAACAATATGCAGCATATAAATGCAGCAAACACAAACACAAGCAATAAATGCATCATGCATATGATGCCAATGATGCGTCCTGGTCACCCCTGACGCCAGTCGATCATCTCATACAAACGTGAGGCCGAGTGGGTAGGGCTGTGACAACCGTGCACTCTGTCGTCACTACTCCTGATGAGTGACCGAGTGGACGGAATGCTGTCGGAGTACACCTATCCTCCTACCCCAAATCATAGATGGGGGAGCGCAATGCTCTCAACTCCCGGTACTCAAAGACGGGGAGGAATCCCTGCCGGATAACACGTTGTGTCACACTACCCATGAGCGGACCAACGGTGCCTAACAGAGTCCCTGCTGCAACACACTCAGCCTGAATCGACCACTAACCCATGAGTGGTGGTGTGTGCAGATCCATGTAACTGGCGATGTGCTCAACAATAATGGAGCGGACTATCGCACAGCATGCAATCATGCAAATGATGCATGGCAATAACCATATAAACATCCTGACCTAATCCATATATATAGAAATGTGCACCCTAGGTCAAAGAATCATATCAAATCAAGGTACACAGAAGGTATAAAAACCTAGGTCCTGAACATGGTGAAGCATGGTATATCACTACCCACTATAAGCATGTATAAGCAAATAAAGTATACATGGGATGCAAATCAAGCAATCAATCAATCATGTATCAGATATTGGGTAGTGACTAACCGAAACAAACAAAGGACATAATTAATGCAATATGTTAATTTCATTACTAAGTATATCAAAGACAAAAAGTCAAAAGTACCCGCCTCCAAATAAGAAATATCCAATCCAACGTCGAGATACCGTCTCGCGTCAAAGTCCTGTGTTATCAAACAGATAATGTATACATTTTTATTTAGCTAAAAATTTAAATGAATAGCTAAATAAAATCCTTAATAACAATTTAGGGAAAAACCCTAAACTATAAACCTCAACCTACCTAAACAAAGTCTAACGATAAATTAGGGTTAGTTACCTAATCCCTAATCCACCATTAGATCAAGAATCCAAACTTAATTCCATTTACACATGATTAATCATCTATATAATCAATCACCTAATTCCATTTATACACATCATGAAAACTACATCACACCTAATTCAAATACATAAACAATTATGTATGTACTAATTCCTTCCTAAATCAACATGTATCATAATCATGTTCCTTACCTAGATTCACAGCTATAACAATGTGGGCTGCTGGAAATCCACCTCACCGCCCTAATGCTTCCGTCGACAACTACCTAAAGAATAACAAAACATACATTACTCTTAGAATCAATCCAAACAACTGATTTATAGCAAGTAAACTTCTGATACCCCAACCTTACCTCAATTCACAGCCCCTCTTGATGCTGGAACAAGGGGAACTGCTGACTGGAGTGCTGCCGGAACCAAACGAAGACCCCACAGTGGAATTAGGGCATAGAAGGGGACACCAAGGCTTGGGTTGCTGCTCCTAACCGAAGACCTACCCAAGCTTCCAGATTCTGGCGATCTAGGGCAAGGTGAAAGGCTGCTGCCGGCGGAACGAAAGAGACCGGCTCTGCGCCGGCGACACCGAGCAAAGGAGATGAGGGTCAGCATCGGGCAGAGGAAATCACGGCCGGTGTTAGGGCAAAAAGAGCGTCGGCGGTGGAGATGCTAGGCCACATAGGGACGACGACCGGCGCTGGGGAATCGGTGCCGGTAGTGGCATCAGGCTGGCTAGGGCACAAACGGCGGCGCTGGTGTGGAGAAGGAGAAGGAGATGAAGTAGGAGGAGAGGAGAAATCGCCGCGGCCGGCGGTTAGGGCAAGGAGGAGGGCGTCGGGCGCGCGGGGAAGGAAGAAGGGAACGACACAGTAACGAGGAGGAAAAGAAAATAAATAAAAAGAAAAGGAAAAACAAGAAAATAAATAAATTAAAATTTTCCTCGCTTAAATAGGTAGCCTAAACAGGCTTTTTCCCGGGCCCCATTTTTTTTATCCCCGTTAACTCGTCCATACGAGCTCCGAAAAATTCCTGAAAAATTTTCAAAAATTTCGTAAAATTCCCTTATTAATAGTCGCCTATTTTTGGTATTTTACATTCTCCCCACTAATAAAAATTTGGTCCCCAAATTTCGTTTCTACCATCGCAAGTACCAACAACAGATATAAAGCATAAATGCTGAACGGTAAACAAATCACATACCTCAAGTGAAAAGATGGGGATATCGAGCTCGGATAGTATCCTCGAGCTCCCAAGTAGCCTCCTCATCCGAAAGATACTACCATCCGACCTTAACAAGTCGAATAGTCTTGTTCCACAACTGACTCTCCTTCCGGTCTAAAATCCGTATCGGAATCTCCTCAATAGTGACGCCAGACTGTACTGAAACTGAGATATCTGTCAGCACATGTGTTAGTTCGGGTACGTATCTCCTCAGCATAGATACGTGGAATACATCGTGCACTCCTGCCAAGGACGGTAGTAGTGCCAATCGGTAAGCTACCACTCCAATCCTTTCCTAGATCTAGAAAGGTCCAATGTATCGTGGAGCTAGCTTACCTCTGAGGTCAAATCTCTTCACCCCTTTCGTGAGCGAAACTCGCAGAAATATATAGCCGCAAATAGAGAACTCAAGGTGTCTCCGACTCGGGTCAGCATAACTCTTCTGGCAGTCTTATGCTTTTGACATCCTCCGTCTGATAATACGGACCAACTCTGCCTCACGTTGAGCCCTATGAGGTCCCAACAACTGGGTCTCTCGGATTCTCGTCCTGATCGACGACTGAGCAACTATGGTAACAAGAATACCCTGCTCTGTCTGTCCCTGCTCCTCAATGTCTAACTCAGAGAAATCCTGAATCAAATCTGTGACCACAACTCGGTGGCAAGCTAAAGTCCCTCTGGACCTCTAGCTAAGTGCATCGGTAACCACATTAGCTTTTCCCAGGTGATAGCTAATGGTACAATCATAATATTTCAGGAACTCCATCTATCTCCTCGGTCGAAGATTAAGTTCCTTCTGAGTGAACAGATATTTGAGACTCCGATGGTCAGTGAGAATCTCAATGTAATATCATACAGGTACTGCCGCCAAATCTTCAGGGCAAAAATAATAACGGCCAACTCCAGATCATGAACTGAGTATTTTCATCTCAGGCTCCCTCAACTATCGAGAAGCATATAAGAACGCTCTACCGTGCTACCTCAGAACAACACCCATACCCTGTAGAGACGCGTCGGTGTAGAGGACAAATTCGTCCTCTTCTGAAGGTAAAAACCAAAAATCAAAGCCACTAGTCTCCGCTTCAGCTCCTAGAAGCTGGTCTTGAAATCCTCAGTCCAAGTAAACTTCACGCCTTTCATGGTCACGCGTGAAAGTAGCATAGCTATGCGGAAGAAACCCTCGACGAAAGGTCTGTAATATCCTGCGAGTCACAAAAGACTGCGGATCTCCTACACTGATTTCGGCTGCTCCCAACGGTAACAACCTCTATCTCCTGTGGAACCACGGTACACTCCTACTGGTGACCGTGTGTCCCAAACATCATAACAAAAGACAATCCAAACCAGCACTACTGATAATCACATATAGATGTTCTTGTCGAATCATCTCTAGATCTATGCAAAGGTAGTGTACGTGACTCACCTCGGATCCGTAATAGATCACAACATCGTCCACAAAGATAATGGACACCTATCCAAACATCCTCGACATACTAGGATCATCGAGTCCCTGAAAACATCTAAGGCACTGTAAGCCTATATGGCAAAAACCAATACACATAATGTCCGTATCACAGACATTCCTATCCATAAGATCTCCAATAATAAATCGAAAAAAAATCTGATCATCAATAACATAAATCACCAAAGAATAAATCCTCCAGGGTGAGAGCAACGCTCCATCACAGGAAACACCACACATGTGGGAGCAACGCTCTACCACAAGAAATCCTCAATATGTGGGAGCAACACTCCACCACAAACAATCTGAAATATGTATCTGCAATAAATATAGGAGCAATGCTCCGCTACCAGCAATCCGTGATATGTGGGAGCAACGCTCCACCACAAACGATCCATAAGTGTACAAGGCACCTAACTATCCAACTAGAGGCTGTACAAGATCTCTCTACCACAATTCACTGTGGTTAGCCTAGGCTATAACTACCTAGTAACTAATCAAATCCATCATCAACTCTATCAGCATCCTAGTGGGTCATCCACTGATAGGAAAATTAGTTGATGGGTTAATCCAACAAACGACATAATGCAGTCACTCCACATTCTGCATTCAGTATAAGTAAAATCATCATACTGCTACCAATGTATACACCTAGCACACATGCTCACACAACATATGTATGATCAACAAAATCCTCCAATTATTATACACCAAACATACAACTCAGGTTTATTCAGTATGATACCTCTAACAATACATACCGAACACGTGTGCAAAATCAATATAGGTATAATCGACAATACACCTCAAACAACCTCACATGGCATATATACACCTATGCCAAGAGTATAACCAACATATACTTTCAATAAAGCATACTAAACCCAGGTGCACTCAGATATCAAACATAATAAAAAAAAAATACCTCAGATACCACACCAAACACATATGTACATATCACAACTCAGATTAAATCGACAAAATGCCTCCATCAAAACACCACCGATGTACTTATACTACATCTCGGATTTAATCAACAAGATATCTTCAATAATACCTCCAGATACATACACCCAACTACATATCTATGATCCACAAGGAACCTTCAAATCATATCAGAACATGGATACATATACTACTTGCAAATGGACAGTCTACCACAGGACTCCTACAACCCAAAACAATCATGATATACATGCAAAATCAACATACCAGCTCAATCAAAGAGACCATCCTTATGCTACCAACACTCATGGGTTCCGGTATATCTAAACAAAATTCATGCATATGTATCAAGCATGAATACATCAATCAAAAGCAACCCTAAATAAAACAGCCTAATCATCCAGTAACAACCCTGCTCTAAGTTCAAAGGAACTGGTATCGGACAAGAACGATATACACACCGTGGTATAACATTGCCAATCAATGTCATACACTACCAAGACTATATCCAATGGGAAAAATTTTATCATCATAAATCCAAATGTACTCTCCCAGTATACACTAGTAACGATTGTATCCCATAAATGTTAAGCAATTAGCTCTACACTTCCTTACACCAGCGGGGTCACATATCCCAATGCACCCTCTAAGTTATCCCACCAGGTATATACAGTCCATGGTCAAAGTCTTCATGGAATAGGATACATCGATCCTTTATAACCTATCCAAGCCGATAATAATATATGGCTAAATCAGTCATTTTCACGTCAGTACAAAACATGTACTCAAATGTGCTCTAGATACATAATTAAGCACAAATAACCTAAAGGTTCGAACCTCTAAAAATAGAATATGGCAATCCTCTACTGATCAACCAACAAAACTAAATCATTCATCTACTAACTAATCAAGAATACTTTAATCCTCCACAAGCAACTAAGGTATATCCAACCACATAATATCATATATATAAATGTGTACGACCCAAAAGAAAAAGTCAATATTTAGGAACATCAAGACACTCTCATTTTCATCCTCAAAAATATCAGCCCACATAATATCAGATGAATCAGTCTCTACTCCCCATGAGGGCAAGTTAGCATTCAAAACATCAAATCATTATTTATCCACGAAGTCCAATATCAGAGGAAGCAATTATCCATTTTATCATCCTTTTAACTAACCACAACTAACCAGATTATTAAAATCTCATAGGCACACTCAACCATAAACTCTCTAGCACCCAATTTATAATCTGATCACCAACCATAATCATCAAACCTGTGAATATTATAAATGACACTCACTATGTCACCATCAATGACAACCCAAATAATAGATCATCAAAAAAAAATAATTGACACTCACTATGTCACCATCAAAACAAATATCCAGTAATAGATCATCAGACAACTACATAACATTTACTCTCACAAACCATTAGAAATCAACATCACAATATCTGATCTTCCAATATCCCTCAACCTCAAATCATTCTCAACAATGATCAAACATGATAACTCTCCAATGACCAATTTTCATCGTATCGGATACCCTAATATCCAAAAGATACGAGTATAAAAACTCTACTAGCTAAGTCCACAGGAATATATAAGTATCATCCATTACCCAGCTAACAATAGCAGAGGCTGGTATGTGCCTCCATTTCCTAACCATCTAGTAGTAACAAAAGCTAAAACTACTAGTGATAAGATATATAAAATCACCAGAGACTATAATCCTTGATCTCTATGAGGGTCGACCCAGATCAGTGGCTAACCCATCACATGTAATATGACTACAACAACCAGACAGGTACTAAAGATAAAGTGCTAATACATGTCATAACTATCATAAAATAAACATCATACCTATTTGCTGTCTGGAGATGTTCCGTCGCTGTCATGTCCCCAACCTTTGACCTCAAACTCCGAACGAGAAACATCGCCGGAAATCCAAATAAATCCGAAACGGAAATCCGAAACATAACCATATCGAAAATCCGATAATGCCCAGTTTGACTCGCAAACCTGACTAACCCAAATATCTAGAATACCAACAACAAGTATCCGATAAATCTCCAGAACACCAAAAGCAGGTATCATAACCCGCTCTGATACCAAATAAATTGGTATCAGATAAATCCCGAAAATCCAAAATACGAAACAAAAGATCGTAAAACTGTGCTCTGATACCACTAAATTATCACGCCCCCAGAAGAGTCCCTGTCCGAGAAAATTTCGGCAACATCTCCCCTGTACGGCGGACAATCAAAATTTTCTACAAGCACTAAATACTCAGCCACAGGCGGCTGGAATAATAACAGTAATGAAAATCAATCACCACGCAGTTTATATATATATATTCAGCCTCTGGCTGACACAACCACGCAGTAATAATACTCTGACTCGAAATCAACTCTACTCAACTACACTCGTAAAGCCCAAATCCGATTTTTTTCTTACCTCTTCTGCCGTTCAAGCAGGCATGTAGTAGAGTAAATCCAAATCATACGAAAAGTTCATCCAACGGAAAGATTCCATACAATATCCATATGTAAGTCCAAAACAAAACTAAAATAAAGTCTGATAGCGAAAAACCAAAATAAAACAACTCAAAAACCAGCAGAGGAGTAGCACTACGTGCAGTGGGGACTAGCGACTGGAACTCCCTCCTGACAGCATCAACCTGAAAATAACAACAATGGAGGCGGGGTGAGTCCAACACTCAGCAGGTACAGTTGATATGCAAAGTAAAGAAATAACACCTAACACTAATCATGCGTACAGTCTCCTGATATAAGAAAGATATATATATGCATCTGAAGTAAACAGGAGAGACTGTACTAACCAGGTCCCGAGTATAAGGTCAAACAGTCCGAGGGATAGGGAAATCCTGTATACATGTCAAACATAGGTATCCAAACAATATGCAGCATATAAATGCAGCAAACACAAACACAAGAAATAAATGCATCATGCATATGATGCCAATGATGCGTCCTGGTCACCCCTGACGCCAGTCGATCATCTCATACAAACGTGAGGCCGAGTGGGTAGGGCTGTGACAACCGTGCACTCTGTCGTCACTACTCCTGATGAGTGACCGAGTGGACGGGATGCTGTCGGAGTACACCTATCCTCCTACCCCAAATCATAGATGGGGAGCGCAATGCTCTCAACTCCCGGTACTCAAAGACGGGGAGGAATCCCTGCCGGATAACACGTTGTGTCACACTACCCATGAGCAGACCAACGGTGCCTAACAGAGTCCCTGCTGCAACACACTCAGCCTGAATCGACCACTAACCCATGAGTGGTGGTGTGTGCAGATCCATGTAACTGGCGATGTGCTCAGCAATAATGGAGCGAACTATCGCACAGCATGCAATCATGCAAATGATGCATGGCAATAACCATATAAACATCCTGACCTAATCCATATATATAGAAATGTGCACCCTAGGTCAAAGAATCATATCAAATCAAGGTACACAGAAGGTATAAAAACCTAGGTCCTGAACATGGTGAAGCATGGTATATCACTACCCACTATAAGCATGTATAAGCAAATAAAGTATACATGGGATGCAAATCAAGCAATCAATCAATCATGTATCAGATATTGGGTAGTGACTAACCGAAACAAACAAAGGACATAATTAATGCAATATGTTAATTTTATTACTAAGTATATCAAAGACAAAAAGTCAAAAGTACCCGCCTCCAAATAAGAAATATCCAATCCAACGTCGAGATACCGTCTCGCGTCAAAGTCCTGTGTTATCAAACAGATAATGTATACATTTTTATTTAGCTAAAAATTTAAATGAATAGCTAAATAAAATCCTTAATAACAATTTAGGGAAAAACCCTAAACTATAAACCTCAACCTACCTAAACAAAGTCTAACGATAAATTAGGGTTAGTTACCTAATCCCTAATCCACCATTAGATCAAGAATCCAAACTTAATTCCATTTACACATGATTAATCATCTATATAATCAATCACCTAATTCCATTTATACACATCATGAAAACTACATCACACCTAATTCAAATACATAAACAATTATGTATGTACTAATTCCTTCCTAAATCAACATGTATCATAATCATGTTCCTTACCTAGATTCACAGCTATAACAATGTGGGCTGCTGGAAATCCACCTCACCGCCCTAAAGCTTCCGTCGACAACTACCTAAAGAACAACAAAACATACATTACTCTTAGAATCAGTCCAAACAACTGAATTACAGCAAGTAAACTTCTGATACTCGAACCTTACCTCAATTCACAGCCCCTCTTGATGCTGGAACAAGGGGAGCTACTGACTGGAGTGCTGCCGAAACCAAACGAAGACCCCACAGTGAAATTAGGGCATGGAAGGGGACACCAAGGCTTGGGTTGCTGCTCCTAACCGAAGACCTACCCAAGCTTCCAGATTCCGGCGATCTAGGGCAAGGAGAAAGGTTGCTGCCGACGGAACGAAAGAGATCGGCTCTGCGCCGACGACACCGAGCAAAGGAGATGAGGGTCAGCGTCGGGCAGAGGAAATCACGGCCAGTGCTAGAGCAAAAAGGGCGTCGGCGGCGGTGGAGATGCTAGGCCACAGAGGGATAGCGGCCGGCGCTGGGGAATCGGTGCCGGCAGTGGCGTCGGCTGGCTAGGGCACAAACGGCGACGCTGGTGTGGAGAAGGAGAAGGAGATGAAGTAGGAGGAGAGGAGAAATCGCCGCGGCCGGCGGTTAGGGCAAGGAGGAGGGCGTCGGGCGCGCGGGGGAAGGAAGAAGGGAACGGCACAGTAACGAGGAGGAAAAGAAAATAAATAAAAAGAAAAGGAAAAGCAAGGAAATAAATAAATTAAATTTTTACTCGCTTAAATAGGTAGCCTAAACAGGCTTTTCCCGGCTCCATTTTTTTTATCCCCGTTAATTCGTCCATACGAGCTCCGAAAAATTCCCGAAAAATTTCTAAAAATTTCGGAAAATTCCCTTATTAATATTCGCCTATTTTCCGGTATTTTACAGTTGTATTTTAAAAAAAAAAGTTATGCAGACTCACTACGAGGATTGTTTGCAATGTTCTGTAGCAAAATGTTTGTTAACAATTTTGTATATAGTATTATTTCTAAAAGTGTATACTATATATAATATGTTTCCTATAATTAAATAACTGATAAACATAACAAAATTATATACTCGATAAATATTACATTCTTTCTATATATAGGACAATATATAATTGAAAAGTAGATAAAAATAGTAAGCTTTCTAAAAGTGTATGAGCACTTTGCTACTAATTATAGGATCGATTATGTTATTTGTTATATTTTCTTTTAATTGTATTCTCCTATTTTCACTTCACGGAACAATATATATACTGATCTTGCACCACTATTACAATTACACAATAAATATAAAATACAAAAAACTCAAAAGTTTATTAGTACTACATAATGTCTCGAGTTTCAATTCTTTGTGTATTTCTTTTGTTTACAACTATATGCCTTGCAAGTAAGTAAACACCATTTAAATATTCCATGCAAATTTTATTGAATTTATTTGTTACATATTTTTCATATATCCTAATGTTGACTATTCTTTTTTGGTTAAAATTATAGATCGCTCTGATGCTGCCAATTGTTGTTCGGAATATAAAAAATGGGGTGATAGACAACAAACAAGTTGTAGAGGTGCTAGTGATACTAGTGCGTGCAACACTTGGTGTTCAAATTCATGTAGAGGAGGGGAATGCAAAGTACGAAATGGACAACAAGTTTGTCATTGTTATTGTTAATCATAGCGTAAAGATGGAGAATAAATTATATCATCCAACTTGATTGGTGAAATAAAATTTGATACTACATGTATTTATATTTATTTAAATTATATACATATTATAAAAATAATGTATATATTGAAGAAAATGTTATATATATGTAGAATTATCATCGCTAGAGGGATGAATTGTCATTTACATTTTCATTGACTATTTAACACATGAAGAGTTTGAACAATTTAAATATATATAAATAAAATAAGTAGTGTACAAATGAAAGGAACAAAACAACATATTAACATGATTTGATACACAAGTTCCAACTCCACGACCTATAACTCTTCGGTGGATGAACTCTGATGATACTTTTTATTTTCTCCTTTCTAGACACCTTGTGGACAACCTAAGTTCCTCTGCACGGAACCTAATGTCAGTGCTAGGGGTGCTAGAGGAATCAAGCTCAGTGGCTTTTCTCTTAATCCTACCAACATAAATAAATGATTTATTTTTACCATAATAATGACAAGTTAAGTTTAGAGTGTACCAAAACATTTTTTGGACAACTAAAATAAGAACTAATTACCAAGGCTATGCAAGACTAGACCGAAATCAAAAATGGGGATGAAACAACTCGGAAACAAGCTTTGGTGGTGCCTGGAGTTGAAGCCTCGAGTCCCCCTTCTAAAATCATATCTATGCACCCAAAGGTGTTCCATGAGCTTGAACCATCTTTGTCAGGTTTCTGTGTGGCAACATTTCTAGGAACTTTGAGGATGTTGAGGCGCCTTTATCCCAAACGACGACGTTTTAGGTAGGCTTTTTGGGCGGGATTTTGTGGGCTTCCTGGACTAGGGTGCGGGTGCCTAAATTTTAAAAAATTTGAAACTTCAAAATGGTTTCGGCACATGGATCTATTCCAGGCACTTATATCGATAATCTTTTTATTTCAAAAAATTAACTTAATTTTGAAAATTCTATATTTTCGCACTTACAATGGTTCTTTAATAGAATTTAATTTATAATGTTTTGATCAATTTTACCTTAGTCTCTATTTCACCCATTTCTATATTATTAATCGAGTTAACCTATTGGTTTGGTGAAATGGTTTTCTATTTTATTTGAGGTGAATTAGTTTGAATTTTAAATCTAATTTGACCTTGTATTAGATTTAGGTTTGGCCATTAATTAGTTAAATACACATTTCAAAAATTGACTTACAAGTTGTGGTAAGGCATAATGACCTTTTTTGATATTGGAGAAGCAACCACCTCCTTAAATAAAGTCTTTTTAAGAAATTATATTTTTAACCTACTTATTGAAAAATTTAGGGTCTAAGTAGTTTAGGATGTGGCGAGGTAGTTTAAGTTAATTTCTCTCAACAAAGTGCACCAAATAGGATAATCCATACCCAACTTGGATACACTTATTCTCTGCATCCTAATATAATATCGTCTCACCACATCCTAACACTAGGTTGTTAAGTATCAAATTAACTATTTTCTTACCTATCCATGCTAAGTTAAGTAAAAAATAAACTACAGATGCATAATAAAAGTAACAAATGAAACAATCTTGCAATTTTATCTTACAATAAAATTATTTTTTCTATTGGTTCTCTCTAAATCATAACTTTGATATGGTTTATCTAGGTAATGAATTTAACTATTGTGGATTCAATATTGATTTAGTCCTGTAACACCCATAAATTCCGTTTCCTCTAAAAGAGCAAAAAGAAATAGAAGAAGAGAAAATAAATAAAAATATATATGTAAATGACCCGGGCTAGGATTTGAACCATAGACCCTTGATTTAAGATTGGTTTAAGTAGCCATTAGGTGGAGGTAAAGCATCACAATCGAAATAGAAAACTATTTATTATATGTTGATTATGGGTGAAGGGATGCTTCAACTTCCACTTTGTATAAAAGGGGAAGGGAAGAGAAGAAAACCTAACTTTGCATCTTCTCTTCTCCTCTCTAGCCTAACCTCCTCTTCCCCCTCTTGCAGTTTTTGGCCAAGAACCCTTGGGTTCCCAAGGTTCTAAGTTCTTCAAGGGGAGAATCTAAGAGGAGGGTTTTGACAAGGATTAGGACGCACGGAATGGGTGTCTTGGAGATTAAGGTTACAAGAGAGGATTGTTTTCCCCAACACCCTATAATTGTAAGATCTAGCGAATGGAGGTAAATACTGCTCACCTGCAGTATAAGTTGTTTCAATGTTGCATATTGTGATATGTTTTTATGCATGTAAAGAAGATACAAGTTGTGTTATGTTTATGTATCTTAAAGAAGATATATGTTATGATATATAAGATGTCCTCTGAAGTTCTGGGATTAATAGCATGTTTGGAGTATCTTGAATTGCTTCCCATATAGTTTTGGGGCCAAGAAGCATATTCAAAGTGCCCTAAAGTGATTCCCTATCAGTGTAGAGGATTAAGCGCACATAAGGTGCTTGTTTAAATGACAAGTAAGTGCAACTATAAGAAAGTGATATATAAAAGAAAGTATTTTACTTTAAAGTGGCATGCATTAGACACAAGGTCCAAGGGTGGGCTCCTAGATCGCCCCTGGGCCCCTAGATCACCTAGTAGTACCTTAATAGGTTCAGAATTAGCTACCTCGAATCTTATTAAGGATGCACATAAAGTGGTACAATGTAGGGCCCAAGCAAGTTTATTATTCTTTTCACTACTTATGTAATACAAAGTTTTCAAACTTTGTTGTTTGTCTTAGTGGAAGTTTTCCTAAGGTTGAGAACCTGAGTTATTAAGTGTAGCATTGATGAACTCTATAATATGCCAAGATTCCTGTTTTCATTACATTACTAGCATGATTTTAAGTTGATGTTTTGCATGATAAACCTATTTAAAAATGCATGCCATGTACAGATTTCCAAATTACTGTCAAGTGTGAGTTTTGTGTTTTCCCAAGGAATTTTGAAAGTATGTTCCTTCTTTTTATGCTTGTTTTATGAGTAGATGGTACTTACTAAGCATTCGCTTATAGATTTCCATTTCCTTATACTGTAGATAAAGGTAAAGGAAAGCTCGAGTAGGAGGAGGCAGCAGGAGCGATGTTTTGTGGGTGTGTGACGGAACAGTGGAAGGAACTGGGAACTTGTTATTATCAGTTTGGAATATGTTAGAACTTGATGCTAAATCATGTTTGAACTTGCTATTATCAGTTTGGCAATAATGTGAGTGGCAAAGAGGAAAGATCTAGGGTCTCCCCAATGGGGAGGACCCCTCTTCAAGCAATGAAAGAGAATCGTAACCCAAAGACGAGTATAAAGGGGAGAACAACCCCTTGTTGTAGAGCAGGGTGTGACCCCCCACACGGCCCGTGACACGGCCGTGTGGATTCACACGCCCAAGCACCTCTCCCTCTCAGCCAAGGAGACATGGCTGTGTGGATTCACATGATCGTGCATCTCTCCTTCTCGGCCAAGGTGACACGGTCGTGTGGATTCACACGGCCGAGCACCTCTCCCTCTCGGCCAAGGAGACACGGCCGTGTGGATTCACACGGGCATGCCTCTCTCCCTCTCGGCCATGGTTACACGGCCGTGTGGATTCACACGGCTATCCACCTCTTCCTCTTGGCCAAGGTGACATGGTTGTGTAGATTCACACGGTCGTGCACTACCAAGGTGACACCGCTGGTCATTGCCACACGGCCAGGTAGCACTCCTTCTCGAGTAAGGCTACACGGTCGGTCAGGGCCACACGGCCCAGACCCATTAGAAGCTCTAGACTCTCTTCCAGCTTTGCTTGGCTCCGAGTTACGTACGACGTCAAGTCTCAGACAAATTAGGACACAAATCTGACAAGTGCTATTTCATTGGATATCCCAAGGAAACTAAGGGATATTACTTCTACATTCCCAGTCAGCACAAGGTAGTTGTGACAAAGACTGGGGTCTTTCTAGAAAGGAACTTTGTTTCTAGAAAGACTAGTGGGAGCGCGTTCGATCTTGAAGAAGTTAAAGATGCGAACAATAGCACTAATGCCTTGATGGAAATTGAACTGGAACCACAAAGTGTTGTGGATGATGTTGTGTTAGTTAGAGCCCTAGAGCCAATCATTTGATGATTGTATGGACTCATGTATATCATATTCTTGTATATTAATAAAGGCATTTGTTTGGTTATTATACTTATTTGTATTAGTGCCAAATAGACTAAGTATAATAGCGTCCTTGAGTAGAGGGTTCATACCTATATCAATCGATTAGTTGAATCGATAGTGAGATGATATAGGGAACACTACTCTAAATCATTCCTAGTCGAGTATTAACATTCAGGGACAATGTTAATGCAATAAGACTAGCATGTAGGTCAGTTCGATGACTTGATCTCACAAGTCATGGATATAGAGATATCAAGCTGACACATGAGTATACATTGGAGAATGTATACTGAATGACCCGCCATGAGAAAGTATCATGGATCGTTATATGAGTGTCATATACTTTCTCATGTGGCTATTAGTATGACTATTAGTCCTTAGACCTGAAGTCACCATGGATCCCTACATAAGGAGTTATGTACTTTAGTTTCGTCAAACGTCACCCGTAACTGGGTGGACTATAAAGGCGATTACTGGGTATGTAACGAATTATGCAGAGGGATGTGAGTGATGTAGATGGGATCTATCCCTCCCATATGACGGGAGCGACATTGCTATTCTTGATAGAGTGAGACCACTAAGTGCATGGCCATGCCCAAATGAGTCAACATTAGATGTTGAGCTCATTTGATCAAGTGAGTCTACTTGGAGTTCAAGATTTAGATTGATCAGAGGATGACACGGTCTATGCCTCACATTGATCAATCTAGATGTCTAGGATAGAACGACAATGTCACATATTGTGAGGAGTCACAATTAGTAGTCACAAGGTAATGTCGGATCTTGACATTCTTGTAACTTGGGTAGTAATGATGTGTTGCTAGATACCGCTCATTACTTATGCTCCTAAATGGGTTTAGGGCATTGCCAACGTTACAACAACCTATAGGGTCACACACTTAGGACAATTAGATGGAGATTAGGTTCATATGATGAACCAAGAGGATTAGATTCATTTGATGAATCAAATTGGATTAAGAGTAATCCTAATTGGGCTAACTTGAGTTCGACTCAAGTTGATTCATGTATTTAATGAGTCTAATTTAGATTATGACTTATTAAATCAATTTAATTTAATGAATTAGATTCATTATATTAAGTTGGCTCGAATCAAATGGTTGGATTAGATCAACCATGGTAGAGATTGGGTCAAGTTGGACTTGACTAGAGAAGGAAGACCAAAGGTCAATTTTGACTTGACCTTTTGCCACCTCATTGGTGAGTTGGCATTAGGTGGACCAATGATGATGTTCCACATCATCATGGTGTGCCACCTCATGGAAGTTACAAAGCATTTTCTTATTAACTCCACATTAATTGCATTTAATGGGGAGTTACTCTTGTGGAGAAAGTGGCCGGCCACTTTGTGAATGGATGTGAATTCATTTTCATTCAAGTGTGGTGTATCTTCCTCCTCCTTCCTCTCAAGCTCTCCCTCTCCCTCTCCTCCTTGCTTGGCCGAATCTCACCAAGGTGCTAGCACACCTTTGTGTGAGGTTTTCTCCACCTACGTGTCCGTGTGGATACTTCTAGAGGACCGGCGCTTGACGGTCTAGAGATCCGGCAACTCCTTGGACGAGCGGGATAAGCGAAAGGCACGCTTCGAAGGTATAACCCTTATCTAGTGTAGATCTAAAGGTTTTACAAACTCGTACAAGAAAAGGTTTTTCGAAAAGTTTTTGTTTACGAATCTTTGCACGGATCTACGGCTTTGGGTGACTCGGGGTTTCCGCGACGCGAAAAAGCGGTTTTCGCGGCCCGAAGAACCCAACAGTGGTATCAGAGCCACGTGCAAAGACTTGTACGAGTTCATTTGTATTTTTATGAAAAATAAACCTTCTGTAATTTTCTGTAAAAATTGAGTTTTTAGAGTTTTTATGAGTAATTTTTCTGTAGAAGCGAAGCACAAGTGTCTCGGCACTTGTAGGATTCGGCTACCGGAAAGTTTTCTTTTAAACGGCTTCATTTTGCCCCAAATCCGTTTGGGACAGCGGGGTCGGGTGCCATTAGATCGCAAAGGAGCAACTCACGATGGTTAGATCGTGGGTAGGGGCATAGCCCCTAACCCCGCAAGGGAATTTGCTTCGCGATTGCACCCGAAATCGCTAAAAACGAACCCGCCGGGAAGATTTTTCCGAAACGGCAATGTCTCGACCCAAATCGTTTTGGGACAGCGGGTTTAGGTGCTGTTGGATCGCAAAGGAACCCTCGCGATGGTTAGATCACGGGTAGGGGCACTGCCCCTGGGGCCCGCAAGGGGATCCGTTCCGCGATTGCGCCCGAAACCGCTAAACAGGACCGCCGGGAAATTTTATTCATAAAAATTGTAAAAATTATTTTTAAAATTATAGAAAATTACGAAAAATATATAATTTTGAATTATATATTATTTTGTGATAGTCATGGCCCAAAAACCCAATATGATTGGTTGTGTTGTAATTCATAATACGGCTTGCGTGCCGTTATGTGTTTGCGAGTGATGTATTATATTCGCGACCTGCGCGTCGTGCCTTCTCTTATTTTCTTGTTGTAAATTAGATTTAGACTCGAATGTAACTCGAGTTTCAAATTGTAATGTACAAATTGGAGCGGTGGAGGGTCCACACGAGACGGAGTTCCGAGGCGGGCACGAGCAACACAAGGTGGTCAAAGGGAGGAGCTTGAAGATGTTGTTGACCCTAGGTTGACCAATCGATCTTCTCATTGGCTTGAGAAGATCGTAGTAGGGCCATGACTAAATCACAAATAGATTAATTAATTGCTTGTGTATGTGATGCATATTTAATAAGTAGTTAATTAATTAGTGTCTTACGATTAGATTAGATCTAAGTCGTGCACATGATGCACCCTTGCGATTAGATTAGATCTAAGTCGTGCACAAGATGCATCCTTTTCGATTAGATTAGATCTCAATCGACTCAACTCTAATGCCTGACCGTGCCGTGATACCTATCACTACCTCGATCACATGTATTGTTGAATCTGCCAAAGCAGAGCAATACATATTATCTTGGTAGGGTACGGAGGGACAATCTTGGTCCCGTCTATCAATGCATGGGTGAATACAAACTCAATTAGATTGAGTATTCATAGTTACTCGGTTGGATCAAGTCAACTATAGGCATTCTTCCAATAGTTGGAAAGATAGGTTAATATCACATCTATATTAACTCTCGGGCGTATTAGCCAAAGCTAACTCGAGTTTTAATATAAATGCGGATATTGATTCTATAAACAAGAGTTGCATAGAGATGTAATTGGTAATCGTTATCTACCGATCATACTAAGCCTTGTATTAGCCAAAGCTAACTCAAGGGTTAGTATGATGTGGATCTTGTCCCACAAGAATTATAGAATTCAGTAGGAGCATCATTTAATTAAAAAGGCCTAATTAAATGATTTTAAAGAATATGATATTTATTTCTGCAAATTTTCTGTTGTAGATAACCATGACGTCGAACACGAATTCCTTCTCCCTGCGATCTGTCCTTGAGAAGGACAAGCTCAACGGAGCGAATTTCCTGGACTGGTACAGGAACTTGAGAATAGTTCTCACCTAGGAGCGTAAGCTGTACGTTCTGGAGCAGCCCATTCCGGAGGCTCCTCCTGCCAATGCCCCGCGAGCCGACAAAGATGCTTACAAGAAGCATCAAGATGACGCATTAGATGTGTCCTGTCTAATGCTCGCGACCATGAACTCAGAGCTTCAGAAGCAACATGAGTTGATGGGCGCTTTTGATATGGTTGAGCATCTTCGCCAACTATATCAGGGACAAGCGAGGCATGAGAGATTTGAGATCTCTAAGGCACTGTTTCAGTGCAAGATGTCAGACGGGGCTCCTGTAGGTCCTTATGTACTCAAGATGATTGGGTACATAGAGAACCTACAAAGACTGGGGTTCCCACTTGGCCAAGAGCTGGCCACTGACTTGATCTTGCAATCCTTGCCGGATAGCTATAGTCAATTCGTTCTCAACTATAACATGAACGAGATTGACAAGCCACTGCCCGAGCTACTTAGTATGTTACGAACTGCTGAGATTAACCTTAAGAAGGTTAAGCCCATTCTGATGGTCCAGAAGCACAAGGGCAAGGGCAAGCCCAAAGGTAAGGGAAAGTCCCAAACCAAGGGCAAAGGCAAGGCACTGAAGCCTAAAGGAGGGGTCGCCAAGGATGCTACCTGCTTCCACTGCGGTCAGACCGGGCACTGGAAGAGGAACTGCAAGGTATACTTGGAGGATCTTAAGAAGAAGCGAAGTGAGACTTCCACTTCAGGTATATATGTTATAGAAGTCAATCTATCTATTTCTACATCATGGGTATTAGATACTGGATGTGCTTCTCACATTTGTACTGATGTGCAGGCACTGAGAAATAGCAGAGCATTGGCAAAGGGCGAGGTGGACCTACGAGTAGGCAATGGAGCACGGGTTGCTGCTGAGCTATCTCTGCCCTCTGGGCTTGTACTAGATTTAGATGATTGTTGTTATGTGCCTGCTCTTACTAAGAACATAGTTTCAGTTTCTTGTTTAGACAAGAAAGGATACTCTTTTATAATAAAAGACAAATGTTGTTCTGTTTATTTGAAAGATATGTTCTATTGTAGTGCACCACTAATAAACGGACTCTATATTCTAGACCTTGAGAGCCCTATCTATAACATTAGTACCAAGAGGTTCAAGTCAAATGACATGAACCAAACATATCTCTGGCACTGTCGCTTAGGTCTTATAAATGACAAGCGCTTATCCCAGCTCCATAAGAATGGTTTGCTGGACTCATTTGATTATGAATCATATGAGATATGCGAGTCATGCCTACGAGGCAAGATGACCAAGACGCCCTTTAGTGGGCATAGCGAGAGAGCAACGGATTTGTTAGGACTCATACATAGTGATGTATGTGGCCCTTTCAATGTTGCTGCTAGAGGCGGTTATAGGTACTTCATCACATTTACTGATGATTTCAGTAGATACGGTTATGTGTACTTGATGACACATAAGTCTGAATCCTTTGAAAAGTTCAAAGAATTCAAGAATGAAGTACAGAACCAGCTTGGCAAGAGTATTAAGGTACTTCGATCAGATCGAGGTGGTGAATACTTAAGCCATGAGTTTTGTGACTACTTAGCTGAGTGTGGGATTTTATCACAACTCACTTCTCCTGGAATACCACAATGGAATGGTGTGTCCGAAAGGAGGAATCGTACCTTATTAGATATGGTACGATCTATGATGAGTCACACAGATCTTCCGACATATCTATGGGGATATGCTCTAGACACGGCAACTTTCATACTCAACCGAGTTCCATCAAAGGCCGTGATAAAGACACCATATAGGATATGGACTGGGAGAGATGCCCAGGTGTCTTTCATGAAGATTTGGGGTTGTGAGGCTTACGTACGACGTCAAGTCTCAGACAAATTAGGACCCAAATCCGACAAGTGCTATTTCATCGGATATCCCAAGGAAACTAAGGGATATTACTTCTACATTCCCAGTCAGCACAAGGTAGTTGTGGCAAAGACTGGGGTCTTTCTAGAAAGAGACTTTGTTTCTAGAAAGACTAGTGGGAGCGCGTTCGATCTTGAAGAAGTTCAAGATGCGAACAGTAGCACTAATGTCATGATGGAAATTAAACTGGAACCACAAAGTGTTGTGGATGATGTTGTTCCACAAGGAGTTGAGGAACAACAACTGGTTCATGTAGACATACCTCTTCGCAAGTCTGATAGGGTACGTCGTCAGCCTGAGAGATACTCATTTCTCTTGTCTGACCATGATGACATTGTGCTCATAGAGGATGAGCCTACCACCTATCAAGAAGCTGTGATGAGACCAGATTCTGAGAAATGGCTAGAAGCCATGAGATCCGAGATAGAATCCATGTACACCAACCAAGTATGGACTTTGGTTGATCCACCTGAAGGGGTAAAACCCATTGGGTGCAAGTGGGTCTTTAAGAGAAAGACTGACATGGATGGACTTATCTATAAGGGTCGCTTGGTAGCTAAAGGTTTTAAGCAGATTCATGGTATTGACTATGATGAAACCTTTTCTCCAGTGGCGATGTTTAAGTCCATTCGGATCATGCTTGCTATTGCAGCCTACCATGACTATGAGATATGGCACATGGATGTCAAAACCACGTTTCTGAATGGAAACCTACTCGAGGATGTGTACATGACACAACCTGAGAGTTTTGTAGATCCACAGCATACTAGCAGAGTATGCAAGCTGCATAGGACTAAAGCAAGCTTCTCGAAGCTGGAATCTTCGATTTGATGATGCGATCAAACAGTTTGGTTTCATCAAGAACGAAGATGAGCCTTGTGTCTACAAGAAGGTTGTAGGGGACATAGTTGTCTTTCTCATATTATATGTGGATGACATACTACTCATTGGGAAGGACATCCCTATGCTTCAGTCTGTCAAGACCTGGCTAGGGAGTTGCTTCTCAATGAAGGACTTAGGTGAGGCATCCCGCATTCTAGGGATACAGATCTATAGAGATAGATCTAAGAGATTGCTTGGCCTAAGTCAGAGTACATATATTGACAAGGTACTCCTTCGGTTTGCCATGCAGAACTCCAAGAAGGGATTTCTGCCGATGACACATGGCGTGAGTCTTTCGAAGACTCAGGGTCCCTCTTCTAGAAAGGAGAGAGACCACATGGATCAGATCCCTTATGCCTCTGCCATAGGATCGATCATGTACGCCATGCTGTGTACTCGACCTGATGTCTCGTATGCTTTGAGCATGACGAGCAGATACCAGTCAGATCAAGGTGAAAGTCACTAGATAGCGGTCAAGAATATTCTTAAGTACTTATGAAGGACTAAAGAATATTTCTTGATATATGGAGGCAATGATGAGCTAACTGTAAAGGGTTACAGTGATGCTAGCTTTCAGACCGATCAGGATGATTACCGATGGCAGTCAGGATTCGTATTTTGCATTAATGGTGGTGCTGTCAGCTGGAAGAGTTTGAAGCAGGATACAGTAGCTGATTCTACAACAGAAGCCGAGTATATTGCTGCATCAGAGGCAGCAAAGGAGGCAGTTTGGATCCGCAAGTTCATCACTGAACTTGGGGTGGTTCCTAGCATCGCTGACCCAGTTGAGCTCTATTGTGACAACAATGGAGCTATAGCACAGGCGAAGGAACCTCGCTCACACCAGCGGACCAAGCACATACTAGGGCGCTTCCATCTTATTCGAGAGATTATAGATAGAAGAGATGTGAAGATTTGCAGAGTACCTACAGAGGCTAACATCACAGATCCCTTGACCAAGGCTTTGGCACAGAGGAAGCATGATGGTCACACTAGGTCATTAGGCCTTAGAGCCTATACTGATTGGCACTAGTGCTAGTGGGAGATTGTTAGTTAGAGCTCTAGAGCCAATCATTTGATGATTGTATGGACTCATGTATATCATATTCTTGTATATTAATAAAGGCATTTTTTGGTTATTATACTTATTTGTATTAGTGCCAAATAGACTAAGTATAATAGCGTCCTTGAGTAGAGGGTTCATACCTATATCAATCGATTAGTTGAATCGATAGTGAGATGATATAGGGAACACTACTCTAAATCATTCCTAGTTAAGTATTAACATTCATGGACAATGTTAATGCAATAAGACTAGCATGTAGGTCAGTTCGATGACTTGATCTCACAAGTCATGGATATAGAGATATCAAGCTGACACATGGGTATACATTGGAGAATGTATACTGAATGACCCGCCATGAGAAAGTATCATGGATCGTTATATGAGTGTCATATACTTTCTCATGTGGCTATTAGTATGACTATTAGTCCTTAGACCTGAAGTCACCATGGATCCCTACATAAGGAGTTATGTACTTTAGTTTCATCAAACGTCACCCGTAACTGGGTGGACTATAAAGGCGATTACTGGGTATGTAACGAATTATGCAGAGGGATGTGAGTGATGTAGATGGGATCTATCCCTCCAATATGACGGGAGCGACATCGCTATTCTTGATAGAGTGAGACCACTAAGTGCATGGCCATGCCCAAATGAGTCAACATTAGATGTTGAGCTCATTTGATCAAGTGAGTCTACATGGAGTTCAATATTTAGATTGATTAGAGGATGACACGGTCTATGCCTCACATTGATCAATCTAGATGTCTAGGATAGAAGGACAATGTCACATGTTGTGAGGAGTCACAATTAGTAGTCACAAGGTAATGTCGGATCTTGACATTCTTGTAACTTGGGTAGTAATGATGTGTTGCTAGATACCGCTCATTACTTATTCTCCTAAATGGGTTTAGGGCATTGCCAACTTTACAAGAACCTATAGGGTCACACACTTAGGACAATTAGATGGAGATTAGGTTCATATGATGAACCAAGAGGATTAGATTCATTTGATGAATCAAATTGGATTAAGAGTAATCCTAATTGGGCTAACTTGAGTTCGACTCAAGTTGATTCATGTATTTAATGAGTCTAATTTAGATTATGACTTATTAAATCAATTTAATTTAATGAATTAGATTCATTATATTAAGTTGGCTCGAATCAAATGGTTGGATTAGATCAACCATGGTAGAGATTGGGTCAAGTTGGACTTGACTAGAGAAGGAAGACCAAAGGTCAATTTTGACTTGACCTTTTGCCACCTCATTGGTGAGTTGGCATTAGGTGGACCAATGATGATGTTCCACATCATCATGGTGTGCCACCTCATGGAAGTTACAAAGCCATTTTCTTATTAACTCCACATTAATTGCATTTAATGGGGAGTTACTCTTGTGGAGAAAGTGGCCGGCCACTTTGTGAATGGATGTGAATTCATTTTCACGCAAGGGTGGTGTATCTTCCTCCTCCTTCCTCTCAAGCTCTCCCTCTCCCTCTCCTCCTTGCTTAGCCGAATCTCACCAAGGTGCTAGCACACCTTTGTGTGAGGTTTTCTCCACCTACGTGTCCGTGTAGATACTTCTAGAGGACCGGCGATTGACGGTCTAGAGATCCGGCAACTCCTTGGACGAGCGGGATAAGCGAAAGGCACGCTTCGAAGGTATAACCCTTATCTAGTGTAGATCTAAAGGTTTTACAAACTCGTACATGAAAAGGTTTTCCGAAAAGTTTTTGTTTACGAATCTTTGCACGGATCTACGGCTTTGGGTGACTCGGGGTTTCCGCGACGCGAAAAAGCGGTTTTCGCGGCAGAAGAACCCAACATGTTGTTCCACAAAGAGTTGAGGAACAACAACAAGTTCAAGTAGACATACCTCTTCGCAGGTCTGATAGGGTACGTCGTCAGCCTGAGAGATACTCATTTCTCTTGTCTGACCATGATGACATTGTGTTCATCGAGGATGAGCCCACCACCTATCAGGAAGTTGTGATGAGACCAGATTCCGAGAAATGGCTAGAAGCCATTCTCGGAGCTGGAATCTTCGATTCGATGATGCGATCAAACAGTTTGGTTTCATCAAGAAAGAAGATGAGCCTTGTGTCTACAAGAAGGTTGTAGAAAACATAGTTGTCTTCCTCATATTGTATGTGGATGACATAGTACTCATTGGGAAGGACATCCCTATGCTTCAGTCTATCAAGACCTGGCTAGGGAGTTGCTTCTCAATGAAAAACTTAGGTGAGGCATCCCGCATTCTTGGGATACAGATCTATAGAGATAGATCTAAGAGATTGCTTGGCCTA
Organism: Zingiber officinale; assembly: GCF_018446385.1. Classification (NCBI taxonomy): domain Eukaryota; kingdom Viridiplantae; phylum Streptophyta; class Magnoliopsida; order Zingiberales; family Zingiberaceae; genus Zingiber; species Zingiber officinale. The sequence goes on from NC_055986.1 coordinate 48,115,711, forward strand.
AGTCAGAGTACATACATTGATGAGGTACTCCTACGGTTTGCAATGCAGAACTCCAAGAAGGGATTTCTGCCGATGTCACATGGCGTGAGTCTTTCGAAGACTCAAGGTCCCTCTTCTAGAGAGGAGAGTGACCGCATGGATCAGATCCTTTATGCCTCAGCCATAGGATCGATCATGTACGCCATGCTATGTACTCGACCTGATGTCTCGTATGCTTTGAGCATGACTAGCAGATACCAGTCAGATCTAGGTGAAAGTCACTGGATAGCGGTCAAGAATATTCTTAAGTACTTAAGAAGGACTAAAGATTATTTCTTGATATATGGAGGCAATGATAAGCTAGCTGTAAAGGGTTACAGTAATGGTAGCTTCCAGACCGATCAGGATGATTAAAGATCACAGTCGAGGTTCGTGTTTTGCTTGAATGGTAGTGCTATGAGCTGGCATAGTTCACAGCAATTCTACAACGTTTCTGTTGGTTGCTACTTGGAAAGCATAGAGGTTTCACTGTACAAAAATTTTGTACAAAGGTCTGAACCTTTTCCTAGCTACCATGTGTTCTTTTAAATTAAATTTTGGATCGCCTGCGGAACTTAACACGTTTGATCCAAAACCTAATCTATTTGTTCTTTTAGGTTTTGACTTGGATCTCCTGCGGAACTTAACACGTTCGACCCAAATCACCTTAAGTTATTAATTCCATTAAATATTAATTTCCATAATTGGTTCCCAGTACTGACGTGGCGAGGCACATGACCTTCTTGGATATGGGAGCAACCACCACCGACTTGACAAAACCTTTTATAGAAATCTAATATTTAATTTCCTAAAATAACTTTAGGTTAACCGAAAAGAACAATCAAATCAAAAGGAAAAATAAAACAAAAGAACACAACTTCGAAAAACATATTCGAAATACTAGAATCGTAAGCCTCTTGTATTTGGTATTATTTCCAAAAATAACTAGTATGATGCGGAAAGAAAAAATACCCTCCTAATTTGTCTCCAGAAATTTATAAAATTTCTCCAATAATTTAATCCCTTCATGATTGGTTTATAAAAAGGAAATTTAATAAATTAAAATCTTTCTTTTAAACATGTGGATAAAAAGAAAGTTATCTCTATAAATTAAAATCTCTTTTAATCTACAAATAAGGAAAGATATCAAATCTTTTCTTAATCTTTTGTAGAAACTTATAAAAGAGAATATTTAATTTTAAACTCTCTTTTAAATCGTGAACATAATTAAAAAGGAAAGTTTTCTTAAAATTTAAAATCCTCCTTTAATCAACAAATAAGGAAAGATTTCAAATTTTAAACTCTCTTTTAAACATGTAGATGATTTACAAATAAAGAAAGTTTTTACCAAAAATTAAAACCATCCTTTTAAACTACAAATAAGGAAAGAGATTAATCTCTTCTCTTAATCTTTTGTAGAAAACTATAAAAGGAAATTTTTAATTTTTTTTTTTAAACTCTCTTTTAAAATCATGATATCCACATAAGAAATAATTTTAATAAAAATCCATTTTACTATTCTAGTGGCCGGCCACCTAAGCTTGGAACCCATGCTTTGGCCGGCCACCTACATGGCTCATCCACTTGGACTTGGCCGGCCCTAGCTTGGGTTCCAAGCTAGCTTGGCCAGCCCCATTGGATGGATAAGAAGGTGGGTATGCGGTGGGTATAAATCTCAATATACTAGAGGCTACGATAGGGACCGAGAGGAGGAATTGGTTTTGGTCTCCCGATGAAATTAAGCATCCCGTGTTCGCCCCGAACACACAACTTAATTTCATCAACAATAATTCATTCCACTAAAGAACTATTATTGAACTACCGCACCAATCCCAAATTACATTTTGGGCTCCTTCTTATTATGAGTGTGTTAGTCTCCCTGTGTTTAAGATAACAAATGTCCACTAATTAAGTAAGTTACTGACAACTCACTTAATTAATATCTAGCTCCAAGAGTAGTACCACTCAACTTCATCGTCATGTCGGACTAAGTCCACCTGCAGGGTTTAACATGACAATCCTTATGAGCTCCTCTTGGGGACATTCTCAACCTAGATCACTAGGACACAGTTTCCTTCTATAATCAACAACACACTTCAAGAAGGGATTTCTGCCGATGTCACATGGCGTGAGTCTTTCGAAGACTCAAGGTCCCTCTTCTAGAGAGGAGAGTGACCGCATGGATCAGATCCTTTATGCCTCAGCCATAGGATCGATCATGTACGCCATGCTATGTACTCGACCTGATGTCTCGTATGCTTTGAGCATGACTAGCAGATACCAGTCAGATCTAGGTGAAAGTCATTGGATAGCGGTCAAGAATATTCTTAAGTACTTAAGAAGGACTAAAGAATATTTCTTGATATATGGAGGCAATGATAAGCTAGCTGTAAAGGGTTACAGTAATGGTAGCTTCCAGACCGATCAGGATGATTAAAGATCACAGTCGAGGTTCGTGTTTTGCTTGAATGGTAGTGCTATGAGCTGGCATAGTTCACAGCAATTCTACAACGTTTCTGTTGGTTGCTACTTGGAAAGCATAGAGGTTTCACTGTACAAAAATTTTCTACAAAGGTCTGAACCTTTTCCTAGCTACCATGTGTTCTTTTAAATTAAATTTTGGATCGCCTGCGGAACTTAACACGTTTGATCCAAAACCTAATCTATTTGTTCTTTTAGGTTTTGACTTGGATCTCCTGCGGAACTTAACACGTTCGACCCAAATCACCTTAAGTTATTAATTACATTAAATCTTAATTTCCATAATTGGTTCCCAGTACTGACGTGGCGAGGCACATGACCTTCTTGGATATGGGAGCAACCACCACCGACTTGACAAAACCTTTTATAGAAATCTAATATTTAATTTCCTAAAATAACTTTAGGTTAACCGAAAAGAACAATCAAATCACAAGGAAAAATAAAACAAAAGAACACAACTTCGAAAAACATATTCGAAATACTAGAATCGTAAGCCTCTTGTATTTGGTATTATTTCCAAAAATAACTAGTATGATGCGGAAAGAAAAAATACCCTCCTAATTTGTCTCCAGAAATTTATAAAATTTCTCCAATAATTTAATCCCTTCATGATTGGTTTATAAAAAGGAAATTTAATAAATTAAAATCTTTCTTTTAAACATGTGGATAAAAAGAAAGTTATCTCTATAAATTAAAATCTCTTTTAATCTACAAATAAGGAAAGATATCAAATCTTTTCTTAATCTTTTGTAGAAACTTATAAAAGAGAATATTTAATTTTAAACTCTCTTTTAAATCATGAACATAATTAAAAAGGAAAGTTTTCTTAAAATTTAAAATCCTCCTTTAATCAACAAATAAGGAAAGATTTCAAATTTTAAACTCTCTTTTAAACATGTAGATGATTTACAAATAAAGAAAGTTTTTACCAAAAATTAAAACCATCCTTTTAAACTACAAATAAGGAAAGAGATTAATCTCTTCTCTTAATCTTTTGTAGAAAACTATAAAAGGAAATTTTTAATTTTTTTTTTAAACTCTCTTTTAAAATCATGATATCCACATAAGAAATAATTTTAATAAAAATCCTTTTTAATATTCTAGTGGCCGGCCACCTAAGCTTGGGACCCATGCTTTGGCCGGCCACCTACATGGCTCATCCACTTGGACTTGGCCGGCCCTAGCTTGGGTTCCAAGCTAGCTTGGCCGGCCCCATTGGATGGATAAGAAGGTGGGTATGCGGTGGGTATAAATCTCAATATACTAGAGGCTACGATAGGGACCGAGAGGAGGAATTGGTTTTGGTCTCCCGATGAAATTAAGCATCCCGTGTTCGCCCCGAACACACAACTTAATTTCATCAACAATAATTCATTCCACTAAAGAACTATTATTGAACTACCGCACCAATCCCAAATTACATTTTGGGCTCCTTCTTATTATGAGTGTGTTAGTCTCCCTGTGTTTAAGATAACAAATGTCCACTAATTAAGTAAGTTATTGACAACTCACTTAATTAATATCTAGCTCCAAGAGTAGTACCACTCAACTTCATCGTCATGTCGGACTAAGTCCACCTGCAGGGTTTAACATGACAATCCTTATGAGCTCCTCTTGGGGACATTCTCAACCTAGATCACTAGGACACAGTTTCCTTCTATAATCAACAACACACACTATAAGTGATATCATTTCCCAACTTATCGGGTTTATTGATTTATCGAACTAAATCTCACCCATTGATAAATTAAAGAAATAAATATCAAATATATGTGCTTGTTATTATATTAGGATTAAGAGCACACACTTCCATAATAACTGAGGTCTTTATTCTTTTATAAAGGCAGTATAAAAGGAACGACCTCAAATGGTCCTACTCAATACACTCTAAGTGTACTAGTGTAATCATATAGTTAAGATAAACTAATACCTAATTACACTACGACCTTCCAATGGTTTGTTCCTTTCCATCTTGGTCGTGAGCTACTGTTTATATGTTATAAGGAACCGATAACATGATCTTCTGTATGTGACACCACACACCATGTTATCTACAATATAAATTAATTGAGCAACTACATTTATCAAAAATGTAGACATTTGACCAATGTGATTCTTATTTCTAGATTAATGTTTATACCAAAAGCTAGACTTTTAGTATACACTCTAACAATCTCCCACTTATACTAAAAGACTAAGCTGCCATATCTGCTGTCAGACATCTGATTCCCAACCCTTCAACATGTCCATCAAAAGCTCTTGCCTTAAGGACCTTAGTGAAAAGATCTATAGGCCATCACCTGATGCAATCTAGGCAGCAACAACTTCTCCTCGTTTATACGATTTCTCGTATTGGGTGGTACTTGCGCTCTATTGTGTTTACTTGCCTTATAGACTTATGGTTTCTTCGAGTTTGATACTGCACCAACATTATTACATTAAATTGTAACAATCTTTGGACAAACCAGAAATCATATCTAAGTCTATCTTGAGGTTATTGAGTCATTCAGCTTTTATGGCTACCTCAGAGGCTTGCCATATACTAAGCTTCTATGGTGGAGTCCAGAAAAATACCTATGCTTATCACTCTTCCATAGTTATGACTATACCTCCTAAAGTAATCACAAAACCCTGAGGTTGACTTATTATTATCCTTATCCGATTGGAAGCCAAAATCCATTCAACCCACTAGGACCAAATTAACTGCCTTGTAAGCTAGCATATAATCTCTAGCGCCTCTAAGGTACTTTAATATATGCTTTACTGCAGTCCAATTTCCTTGTCAAGGGTTACTTTGACATCTGCTAACTATGCCCTTGGCAAAACAAATTTCAGATCTCGTGCATAGCATACATTAGGTTGTCTAACTGCCGAAGCATAAAGAACTACCTACATGTCCTCAATCTCCTTTAATGTCATCGGAGACATCTCTTTAGATAAAGACACTCCATGCTTAAAAGGTAAGAAACCTTTTGAGGAGTTTTGCATGCTTAAAACGAGCAAGGATTTTTCCGATGTATCAAGCTTGGAATAAATATATTTTTTCTTGTGATCCCTTATTACTTTGATCTTAAAAATATATACATTCTCCCAAGTCCTTTATATCGAATTATTTGGACAACCATACCCCTACTTCTGACAACATTTTGATATTGTTTCCAACTACCAAAAATGTTATCTACGTATAGTACAAGAAATATCACCACGTTTCCATCACATCTTTTGTATACACAAAACTTTATCCGTTTACTCAATAAATCCATAGGTGTGGATTACTTTGATAAACTGGATGTTCCAAGACCTTGAAGCTTTGTATCAGTCCATAGACTGATTGAGCTTGCACAGAAGATGCTCTTAGCACTTTGCAATGAACCCTTCTAGTTGCTTTATATGGATGCTTTCTTCAAGACTTCCATTAAGGAATGCTGTCTTGACATCCACTTGCCAAATAGATAAAAGAATCCGGATAGACTTAAGCATGGCTACCAGTGAAAAAGGTTTCCTTTTTCATCAAGCCTTGCTTTGAAGGTTTCTACCTTCCTGTCTATCCATCTTTTTCTATTATAGACCTTTTACACCCAAAGGCTTTTACACCACTTGGTGGTTCTACAAGCTTCCAGATTTTATTAGAATACATATATTCTAATTCTATTATTCATTACTCTTTGCCAAGATGCTTCATATTTATCTTGGAGTGCTTCGTCATATGTCCGGAGATCAGGTTCATGTCCTTCAGGGATCGAGTTCAAAAACTCTCCCAAAACATGAATCTTTTAAGGTTGCTTAACAACCCTCCCACTACGACAAGGCATTTTCTGCAATTGTGTATCATATGTGATACGTGTTGCAGTTTTCTTGTGGTATCTCATCTTGTACAGTTGGTACTAGGTTAGACATGTCCTTTATTATTTCTTTAAGAACAAATTTACTTATGAGCACGTGGTTTATAATATAGTCCTTTTCTAAAAATCAGTTATTGATGACCTTCTGATTTTTAAGACTATAAACCTATTTTTTTTTTATCTAGGATAACTTACAAACAAGTGAACTCCTATCTAACTTATCATTATCTCTCTTTAACATATGTGCTAGATTACCCGAATCCGAATATGCTTCAAAATAGGCTTACGCCTATTCAGCAATTCTATATGAGTAGAGAGTTATGACTTGGAAGGCACTATGTTCACTTTCATTTTCAGAGTTTATCCTTAAAACAAATTTGGTAATTTTCTGAATAACTCATCATCTATCTAATTATTCCATAAGAGTTCTTTACCTTCTTTCTACTACACCATTCTGTTGGGGTGTACCAGATGCAGTTAGTTGGGATTGAAATCCAACTTCTGATAAGTGACTCCTAAAATCTCTCAAGAGGTACTTGCCACTACGATCTTCCATAGTGACTTTTTACTTTATTTCTCCGCATCAACCTTGTACTCTTTGAACTAATCAAAGTACTTAGTCTTGCGGTACATTAAGTAAATTTATTTGTATCTTGAATAGTTGTCTATAAATTAGACAAAATATTCAATACTACCTCTTGTCTGGATAGTCATAGGATCACACAAATCAGAATGAACCGATTTCAACATATCTTTGACTCCATACCCCTTGGACTTAAAAGCTTCTTGGTTATTTTTCTTTCAAGTAAGACTCGTAGGTTGGAAAGATTTCCACTACTAATGAACCCAAAAGTTCATCAGCTACCAATGAATCCTACTCAAGTATAACCTAGCTTTAGATGCCAAAGATATAATTGGTTCATTTCCGAAGGTTGCTTTCTCTTAAAATTAGAAGATGTGTTACTAATTTTCATTTGTTGCATCGTGGAAGCTATTGGATTATAAATTGTCAACCATCATACCAGAATAGATAAATTTCCTATTTTTCTTGATAACAACTTTGTTATCAAAATAGACATAATATCTATAATAGTTTAGAAACTGAAATAAGGTTCTTTCTAAACTTGGTACGTAAAGACAATTACTTAAAATCCATATTTTATTCTTATCAAAGGATAAACATCTCCCATTGAGCTACCACTTTTACAGTAGTGCCCATGTGGACGGTGATTTACCTTTCATTTAGTTGTCGGGTTTCCTGGAACCCTACAATGAATTGCAGACATGATTAATGGCATCTTGTATCTACACACTAGGTTCTGGTAGATAACACCACTAGACATGTTTCAACTAATGAATTAAATACACCTAAATTGTTCTTAGTTCTAAGAAGACAGTCTACCTTAATGTCCAAGTCATATTTCCAATCATTACAATTGGGACTACTAAGTCTTTTTCTATAGTATGACTACTAGGGATTGACAAACATCCTAAGAATCATAAAAACATTTGGTCAAGATCAACTCCTTAAAATCTCCATGAATTTTGTGCATACAAAATCGAAGAGGAGATTTTATTCATTAATTTTATTATCTCGTCAACTTACTTTATGACGAATAAAATTAATAGTTGATCTATCTTTGATCAAATATTTGGTCAAAACTCTTTGAATTTAAAATAACATTGATTCCTCAAACAATATTATTTAAATTTACCAACACCTCAAACACCGTGAATTTTGCATGCCACGTTAGTGTGGACGTATACAAATTCAACATTTGTTAAAGGAGGGTTTTACCCATTAACTATCTTGTCAACGTATCTTTATGACAAATAAAATTATCTCAAACACGGTTAATTTTGTATGCCACGTTAGTGTGGACGTATACAAAATCAATGATTTGTAAGAGGGGTTTTAACCCTTTAATTTTATTATCTTGTCAACCTAGTTTTATGACAAATTAATAGTTGGTTTCATTTGGTCACACAAATAATAGCAGTGACTCCGATGGGGAAGATACTATTAGATGTGTCTAAGTGTATACCATTACTTGACACTAAGTCCATTAATAAGATTATGCCCCTTCCGTTGGGGAAGATCACACGCTCTTAATTAACTTCCTATAGTCATCCAAAAATGGAAGTCTGTTCTAGTGATCCACAAACAAACTCATCCGTTATGGAGGAAGGCACTCAGAGCCAACGCGCAAGCTTGTTTGCATCACTTACAAACTAGTAATGGAGACCATGGGATTTATTTAAAAATCCCTCTCCCACTTAGTTATTTATAAACGAGGAATTTTAACTATGCTAGCCTACTAGTCATGTATACTAACATGCACACACAGCACAATATAAAAAAGCAATAAATAGAAAATCTAATTTTCAACTATTATGGCTTTTATCTCTAGTTGTCCTCCGTGTGTTGTCATCCCAAGCTGCTGCTATATTTGGCCACCGCCACCGGGTCTAGCTCCTTGTTCCGCTACGCCTCTGGTCCTTAGAAGGTTCCACGCTTTGCAAGATTCGATCCGCGACATAAATAGAATTTTACATTTTGATCCTATATTCCATAAAAGGAATGTACATGTATCTAGATCAAAAATAAAATCCTAATAAAACTAAATACAACTCCTGCTGTATTTTAATACAATCATGCACACACAGATAAATGCCCTTGACATGTCCAAGGGTCCAATCACACACATAATAACTAAAAGCCATAATAGTTGGATCCTGCATCCACAAAGTTAGCACATCCTACTATTAACCTGCCTAAATTATGTATGACATGCGCATAATTAAACTAATACCAAATACACAGAGGCAAAACCCTAGCTCTGATACCAATTGTTGGTTGCTACTCGGAAAGCCTAGAGGTTCCACTGTACAAAAATTTTGTACAAAGGTCTGAACCTTTTCCTAGCTACCATGTGTTCTTTTAAATTAAATTTTGGATCGCCTGCGGAACTTAACACGTTTGATCCAAAACCTAATCTATTTGTTCTTTTAGGTTTTGACTTGGATCTCCTGCGGAACTTAACACGTTCGACCCAAATCACCTTAAGTTATTAATTGCATTAAATATTAATTTCCATAATTGGTTTCCAGTACTGACGTGGTGAGGCACATGGCCTTCTTGGATATGGGAGCAACCACCACCGACTTGACAAAACCTTTTATAGAAATCTAATATTTAATTTCCTAAAATAACTTTAGGTTAACCGAAAAGAACAATCAAATCACAAGGAAAAATAAAACAAAAGAACACAACTTCGAAAAACATATTCGAAATACTAGAATCGTAAGCCTCTTGTATTTGGTATTATTTCCAAAAATAATTAGTATGATGCGGAAAGAAAAAATACTAGTTATACCTTTTAGAAAGACCTCTTGATCTTCTACCGTATTCCTCTTCTAACCTCGGACGTTGTGTGGGCAACGATCTTCCGAGATGAGAATCCACCAAAGCACCTTCTTCTCCTTTTTTCAAGTTTCGGCCAAGCACAAAGCTTCCAAAAGATGAAGATCTTTTTCCACCAACCAAGCTCCAAGGGATACAAGCTTTCTCTCCTTCTTCTTCTTCTTCTCCAAGTAGTATCCGGCCACCACAAGAGCTCCAAGCAAATAGAGAAGGTTCGGCCACCACCAAGAGGAAGAGAGGAAGAGAGGTTGGCCGGCCACAACACCAAGGAAAAGAAAAAATAGAGGTTGTTCACAATGAAGCCTTCTCTACCCCTCTTTATAATCCTTGGTCTTGGCAAATAAGGAAATTTAATTAAAAACTTCCTTAATTCTTTTGCCATGAAAAGGAAAATTTTATTTAATTAAAACAATTTTCCTTTTCTCAATTTACATGGCCGGCCACACCAAAGCTACAAACAAGGAGAGTTTTAATTAATTAAAACTTCCTAATTTGTCTCCAGAAATTTATAAAATTTCTCCAATAATTTAATCCCTTCATGATTGGTTTATAAAAAGGAAATTTAATAAATTAAAATCTTTCTTTTAAACATGTGGATAAAAAGAAAGTTATCTCTATAAATTAAAATCTCTTTTAATCTACAAATAAGGAAAGATATCAAATCTTTTCTTAATCTTTTGTAGAAACTTATAAAAGAGAAAATTTAATTTTAAACTCTCTTTTAAATCATGAACATGGTTAAAAAGGAAAGTTTTCTTAAAATTTAAAATCCTCCTTTAATCAACAAATAAGGAAAGATTTCAAATTTTAAACTCTCTTTTAAACATGTAGATGATTTATAAATAAGGAAAGTTTTTACCAAAAATTAAAACCATCCTTTTAAACTACAAATAAGGAAAGAGATTAATCTCTTCTCTTAATCTTTTGTAGAAAGCTATAAAAGAAAATTTTTAATTTTTAAACTCTCTTTTAAAACCATGATATCCACATAAGAAATAATTTTAATAAAAATCCTTTATAATATTCTAGTGGCCGGCCACCTAAGCTTGGGACCCATGCTTTGGCCGGCCACCTACATGACTCATCCACTTGGTCTTGGCCGGCCTTAGCTTGGGTTCCAAGCTAGCTTGGCCGGCCCCATTGGATGGGTAAGAAGGTGGGTATGCGGTGGGTATAAATCTCTATATACTAGAGGCTACGATAGGGACCGAGAGGAGGAATTGGTTTTGGTCTCCCGATGAAATTAAGCATCCCGTGTTCGCCCCGAACACACAACTTAATTTCATCAATAATAATTCATTCCACTAAAGAACTATTATTGAACTACCGCACCAATCCCAAATTACATTTTGGGCTCCTTCTTATTATGAGTGTGTTAGTCTCCCTGTGTTTAAGATAACAAATGTCCACTAATTAAGTAAGATACTGACAACTCACTTAATTAATATCTAGCTCCAAGAGTAGTACCACTCAACTTCATCGTCATGTCGGACTAAGTCCACCTGCAGGGTTTAACATGACAATCCTTATGAGCTCCTCTTGGGGACATTCTCAACCTAGATCACTAGGACACAGTTTCCTTCTATAATCAACAACACACACTATAAGTGATATCATTTCCCAACTTATCGGGTTTATTGATTTATCGAACTAAATCTCACCCATTGATAAATTAAAGAAATAAATATCAAATATATGTGCTTGTTATTATATTAGGATTAAGAGCACACACTTCCATAATAACTGAGGTCTTTATTCTTTTATAAAGTCAGTATAAAAGGAACGACCTCAAATGGTCCTACTCAATACACTCTAAGTGTACTAGTGTAATCATATAGTTAAGATAAACTAATACCTAATTACACTACGTCCTTCCAATGGTTTGTTCCTTTCCATCTTGGTCGTGAGCTACTGTATATAATTTATAGGGAACCGATAACATGATCTTCTGTATGTGACACCACACACCATGTTATCTACAATATAAATTAATTGAGCAACTACATTTATCATAAATGTAGACATTTGACCAATGTGATTCTTATTTCTAGATTAATGTTTATACCAAAAGCTAGGCTTTTAGTATACACTCTAACAGTTTCCATTTCATTCGAGAGATTATCAATAGAGGAGATGTGAATATTTGCAGAGTACCTACAGAGGCTAACATCGCAGATCCCTTGACCAAGGCTTTGGCACAGAGGAAGCATGATGGTCACACTAGGTCATTAGGCCTTAGAGCCTATACTGATTGGCACTAGTGCTAGTGGGAGATTGTCAGTTAGAGTCCTAGAGCCAATCATTTGATGAATGTATGGACTCATGTATATCATATTCATGTATATATATTAAGGCATTTAGTTTTTGGTTATTATGCTTATTTGTATTAGTGGCAGATAAAATAAGTATAGTAACGTCCTAGTGTAGAAAGGTTCTTACCTATATCAATCGATTGGTTGAATCGATAGTGAGATGATATAGGGAACACTACTCTAAATCATTCCTAGTCGAGTATTAACATTCAGGGACAATGTTAATACAATAAGACTTGCATGTAGGTCAGCTCGATGACTTGTTCTCACAAGTCATGGATATAGAGATATCAAGCTGACACATAGGTATGCATTAGAGAATGTATACTGAATGACCCGCCATGAGAAAGTATAATGGATCGTTATATGAGTGTCATATACTTTCTCATGTGGCTATTAGTATGGCTATTAGTCCTTTGACCTGAACTCACCATGGATCCCTACATAAGGAGTTATGTACTTTGGTTTTGTCAAACGTCACCCGTAACAGGGTGGACTATAAAGGCGATTGCTGGGTATGTAATAAATTATGCAGAGGGATGTGAGTGATGTAGATGGGATCTATCCCTCCCATATGACGGGAGCGACATCAATATTCTTGATAGAGTTAGACCACGAAGTGCATGGCCATGCCCAAATGAGTCAACATGAGATGTTGAGCTCATTTGATTGAGTGAGTCTACTTGGAGTTCAAGATTTAGATTGATTAGAGGATGACACGGTCTATGCCTCACATTGATCAATCTAGATGTCAAGGATAGAAGGACATTTGACATATTTTGTGAGGAGTCACAATTGGTAGTCACAAGATGATGTCGGATCTCGACATTCTTGTAACTTGGGTAGTAATGATGTGTTGCTAGATACCGCTCATTACTTATGCTCCTAAATGGGTTTAGGGCATTGCCAACGTTACAAGAACCTATAGGGTCACACACTAAGGACAATTAGATGGAGATTTGGTTTATATGATGAACTAAGAGGATTAGATTCATTTGATGAATCATATTGGATTAAGAGTATTCCAAATTGGGCTAATTGAGTTGGACTCAAGTTGATTCATGTATTCAATGAGTCTAATTTAGATTATGACTCATTAAATCAACTTAATTTAATGAATTAGATTCATTATATTAAGTTGGCTTGAATCATATGGTTGGATTAGATCAACCATGAGAGAGATTTGATCAAGTTTGACTTGATTTGAGAGGAAGAATAAAAGTCATTTTTGACTTGACTTTTTGCCACATCACTAGTGAGTTGGCAAGATGTGGACCAATAGGATTGCTCCACATCATCAATGTGTGCCACCTCATGGAGGTTACAAGCCTCCATAGCATTTAATGTGGCCGGCCCACATTAAATGAGGAGGTTACACTTGTTGCCATGTCATTTAGTGAGGTGGCAAGATGTGGACTAATAGTGTTGATCCACATCATCCTAGTGTGCCGCCTCATGGAGGTTACAAGCCTCCATAGCACTTAATGTGGCCGGCTCACATTAAATGAGGAGGTTACACTTGTTGCCATGTCAATTAGGGAGGTGGCAAGATGTTGACCAATAGTGTTGATCCACATCATCCTAGAGTGCCACCTCATGGGGGTTACAACTCTTAATGGTCTCCACATTAATTGGAATTAATGTGGGGGTTACACCTCCTAGAGTGGCCGGCCACTTGATGGCTAAGGGATTGTTTGAATTTCCTCTCATTGATTTCATTCACTCTTCTTCTCCCTTGGGTGCTCTCTCTTCTCCTTCTCCCATTCCTTGGCCGAACACTCCATTGGTGCTAGCACACCTTGTGTTTTGGTCATCTCCTTCTACTTGTGTCCGTGTGGATACATATAGAGGTTGTCTACTTTGACAACTAGAGATCCGGCGACATCTTGGACAAGCGGGAATGCGAAGGGCTTCGCTACAAGGGTAATGATCTTAACTTTAGTGTAGATCTAAAGTTTTTACAAACTCGTACAAGAAAAGGTTTTTCGATAATTTTGTTTATGAATCTTTGCACGAGATCCATGGCTTTGGGTGACTCGGGGTTTCCGCGACGCGAAAAAGCGGTTTTCGCGGCCCGAAGAACCCAACAGTGGTATCAGAGCCACGTGCAAAGACTTGTACGAGTTCGTTTGTATTTTTATGAAAAATATACCTTCTGTGATTTTCTGTAAAAATTGAGTTTTTAGAGTTTTTATGAGTAATTTTTCCGTAGAAGCGAAGCACAAGTGTCTCGGCACTTGTAGGCTTCGGCTACCGGAAAGTTTTCTTTTAAACGGCTTCGTTTTGCCCCAAATCCGTTTGGGACAGCAGGGTCGGGTGCCATTAGATCGCAAAGGAGCAACTCATGATGGCTAGATTGGGTAGGGGCATTGCCCCTAACCCCGCAAGGGAATTTGCTCCGCGATTGCACCCGAAATCGCTAAAAACGAACCCGCCGGGAAGATTTTTCCGAAACGGCAATGTCTCGACCCAAATCGTTTTGGGACAGCGGGTTTAGGCGCTGTTGGATCGCAAAGGAACCCTCGTGATGGTTAGATCACGGGTAGGGGCGCTGCCCCTGGGCCCCGCAAGGGGATCCGTTCCGCGATTGCGCCCGAAACCGCTAAACGGGACCGCCGGGAAATTTTACTCATAAAAATTGTAAAAATTATTTTTAAAATTACATAAAAATTATGAAAAATATATAATTTTGAATTATTTATTAATTTGTGATAGTCATGGCCCAAAATACCCAATAAGATTGGATTTGTGTTGTAATTCATAATATGACCTGCGTGTCGTCATATGATTGTGTGTGCTGTATTTTTATTTTTTCCACGGCCTGCGCGTCGTGCCTTTCTCTTATTCTGGTTGTAAATTAGATTTAGACTCGAATGTAACTCGAGTTTCAAATTGTAATGTACAAATTGGAGCGGTGGAGGGTCCACACGAGACGGAGTTCCGAGGCGGGCACGAGCAACACAAGGTGGTCAAAGGGAGGAGCTTGGAGAAGCTGTTGACCCTAGGTTGACCATTCGATCTTCTCATTGGCTTGAGAAGATCGTAGTAGGGCCATGACTAAATCACAAATAGATTAATTAATTAATTGTTATGTATCTGATGCATGTTTAATAATTAATTAATTAATTAGTGCCTTAACGATTAGATTAGATCTAAGTCGTGCACATGATGCACCCTTGCGATTAGATTAGATCTAAGTCATGCACAAGATGCATCCTTCTCGATTAGATTAGATCTAGATCGAACCAACTCTAAATGCCTAACTGTGCCGTGATACCTATCACTACCTCGATCACATGTATTGTTGAATCTGCCAAAGCAGAGCAATACATATTATCTTGGTAGGGTACGGAGGGACAATCTTGGTCCCGCCTATCAACGCATGGGTGAATACAAACTCAATTAGATTGAGTATTCCTAGTTACTCGGTTGGATCGAGTCAACTATAGGCATTCTTCCAATAGTTGGAAAGGTAGGACAAAATCAGGTTTATATTAACTCTCGGGCGTATTAGCCAAAGCTAACTCAAGTTTTAATATAAATGCGGATATTGATTCTATAAACAAGAGTTGCATAGAGATGTAATTGGTAATCGTTACCTACCGATCATACTAAGCCTTGGGCGTATTAGCCAAAGCTAACTCAAGGGTTAGTATGATGTGGATCTTGTCCCACAAGAATTATAGAATTCAATGGGAGCATCATTTAATTAAAGGCCTAATTAAATGATTTTTAAAGAATATGATATTTATTTCTGCAAATTTTCTGTTGTAGATAACCATGACGTCGAACACGAATTCCTTCTCCCTACGATCTGTCCTTGAGAAGGACAAGCTCAACGAAGCGAATTTCCTGGACTGGTACAGGAACTTGGGAATAGTTCTCACTCAGGAACGTAAACTGTACGTTCTTGAGCAGCCCATTCCGGAGGTTCCTCCTGCCACTGACACGCGAGCTGACCGGGATGCTTACAAGAAGCATCAAGATGACGCATTAGATGTGTCCTGTCTAATGCTCGCGACCATGAACTCTGAGCTTCAGAAGCAACACGAGTTGATGGGCGCTTACGATATGGTTGAGCATCTTCGCCAACTATATCAGGGACAAGCGAGGCATGAGAGATTTGAGATCTCTAAGGCACTGTTTCAGTGCAAGATGTCAGACGGGGCTCCTGTAGGTCCTTATGTACTCAAGATGATTGGGTACATAGAGAACCTACAAAGACTGGGGTTCCCACTTGGCCAAGAGCTGGCCACTGACTTGATCTTGTAGTCCTTGCCGGATAGCTATAGTCAATTCGTTCTCAACTATAACATGAACGAGATTGACAAGCCACTGCCCGAGCTACTTAGTATGTTACGAACTGCTGAGATTAACCTTAAGAAGGTTAAGCCCATTCTGATGGTCCAGAAGCACAAGGGCAAGCCCAAAGGTAAGGGAAAGTCCCAAACCAAGGGCAAAGGCAAGGCACTGAAGCCTAAAGGAGGGGTCGCCAAGGATGCTACCTGCTTCCACTGCGGTCAGACCGGGCACTGGAAGAGGAACTGCAAGGTATACTTGGAGGATCTTAAGAAGAAGCGAAGTGAGACTTCCACTTCAGGTATATATGTTATAGAAGTCAATCTATCTATTTCTACATCATGGGTATTAGATACTGGATGTGCTTCTCACATTTGTACTGATGTGCAGGCGCTGAGAAATAGCAGAGCATTGGCAAAGGGCGAGGTGGACCTACGAGTAGGCAATGGAGCACGGGTTGCTGCTGTTGCTGTAGGAACTTATCATCTATCTCTGCCCTCTGGGCTTGTACTAGATTTAGATGATTGTTGTTATGTGCCTGCTCTTACTAAGAACATAGTTTCAGTTTCTTGTTTAGACAAGAAAGGATACTCTTTTATAATAAAAGACAAATGTTGTTCTGTTTATTTGAAAGATATGTTCTATTGTAGTGCACCACTAATAAACAGACTCTATATTCTAGACCTTGAGAGCCCTATCTATAACATTAGTACCAAGAGGTTCAAGTCAAATGACATGAACCAAACATACCTCTGGCACTGTCGCTTAGGTCATATAAATGACAAGCGCTTATCCCAGCTCCATAAGGATGGTTTGCTGGACTCATTTGATTTAGAATCATATGAGATATGCGAGTCATGCCTACGAGGCAAGATGACCAAGACCCCCTTTAGTGGGCATAGCGAGAGAGCAACTGATTTGTTAGGACTCATACATAATGATGTATGTGGCCCTTTCAATGTTGCTGCTAGAGGCGGTTATAGATACTTCATCACATTTACTGATGACTTCAGTAGATATGGTTATGTGTACTTGATGACACATTAGTGTGAATCCTTTGAAAAGTTCAAAGAATTCAAGAATGAAGTACAGAACCAGCTTGGCAAGAGTATTAAGATACTTCGATCTGATCGAGGTGGAGAATACCTTAGCCATGAGTTTCGTGACTACCTAGTTGAGTGTGGGATTTTATCTCAACTCACTCCTCCTGGAACACCACAGTGGAATGGTGTATCCGAAAGGAGGAATCGTACCCTATTAGATATGGTACGATCTATTATGAGTCACACAGATCTTCCGACATATCTATGGGGATATGCTCTAGACACGGCAGCTTTCATTCTCAACTGAGTTCCATCCAAGCCCGTGATAAAGACACCATATAGGATATGGACTGGGAGAGATGCCCAGGTGTCTTTCATGAGGATTTGGGGTTGTGAGGCTTACGTACGACGTCAAGTCTCTGACAAATTAGGACCCAAATCCGACAAGTGCTATTTCATCGGATATCCCAAGGAAACTAAGGGATATTACTTCTACATTCCCAGTCAGCACATGGTAGTTGTGGCAAAGACTGGGGTCTTTCTAGAAAGGGACTTTGTTTCTAGAAAGACTAGTGGGAGCCTGTTCGATCTTGAAGAAGTTCAAGATGCGAACAATAGCACTGATGCCTCGATGGAAGTTGAACTGGAACCACAAAGTGTTGTCGATGATGTTGTTCCACAAAGAGTTGAGGAACAACAACCAGTTCAAGTAGACATACCTCTTCGCAGGTCTGATAGGGTATGTCGTCAGCCTGAGAGATACTCATTTCTCTTGTCTGACCATGATGTCGTTGTGCTCATAGAGGATGAGCCTACCACCTATCAGGAAGCTGTGATGAGACCATATTCCGAGAAATGGCTAGAAGCCATGAGATCCGAAATGGATTCCATGTACACCAACCAAGTATGGACTTTGGTTGATCCACCTGAAGGGGTAAAACCCATTGGGTGTAAGTGGGTCTTTAAGAGAAAGACTAACATGGATGGACTTATCTATAAGGGTCGCTTGGTAGCTAAAGGTTTCAAGCAAATTCATGGTATTGACTATGATGAAACCTTTTCTCCAGTAGCGATGTTTAAGTCTATTCGGATCATGCTTGCTATTGCAGCCTACCATGACGATGAGATATGGCAGATGGATGTCAAAACCGCGTTTCTAAATGGAAACCTACTCGAGGATATGTACATGACACAACCTGAGGGTTTTGTAGATCCACAGCATACTAGCAGAGTATGCAAGCTGCATAGGTCCATTTATGGACTAAAGCAAGCTTCTCGGAGCTGGAATCTTCGATTCGATGATGCAATCAAACAGTTTGGTTTTCATCAAGAATGAAGATGAGCCTTGTGTCTACAAGAAGGTTGTAGGGGATATAGTTGTCTTCCTCATATTGTATGTGGATGACATACTACTCATTGGGAAGGACATCCCTATGCTTCAGTCTGTCAAGACTTGGCTAGGGAGTTGCTTCTCAATGAAGGACTTAGGTGAGGCATCCCGCATTCTAGGGATTCAGATCTATAGAGATAGATCTAAGAGATTGCTTGGCCTAAGTCAGAGTACATACATTGACAAGGTACTCCTTCGGTTTGCCATGCAGAACTCCAAGAAGGGATTTCTGCCGATGTCACATGGCGTGAGTCTTTCGAAGACTCAAGGTCCCTCTTCTAGAGAGGAGAGAGACCGCATGGATCAGATCCCTTATGCTTCAGCCATAGGATCGATCATGTACGCCATGCTATGTACTCGACCTGATGTCTCGTATGCTTTGAGCATGACGAGCAGATACGAGTCAGATCCAGGTGAAAATCACTGGATAGCGGTCAAGAATATTCTTAAGTACTTAAGAAGGACTAAAGAATATTTCTTGATATATGGAGGCAATAATGAGCTAGCTGTAAAGGGTTATAGTGATGCTAGCTTCCAGACCGACCAGGATGATTACCGATCGCAATCGGGGTTCGTGTTTTGCTTAAATGGTGGTCTGTGGTGGAAGAGTTGAGCGGGACACGATGGTGATTCTATGAGGCGAGTATATTCTGCATCGAGGCGGAGGTAGTTGGATCCATGAGTTCATCTTGAACTTGGGGTGGTTCTAAGCGTGTGAACCGATTGAGCTCTATTGTGACAACAATGGAGCTATAGCAAAGGCAAAGGAACCTCGCTCACACCAGCGGACCAAGCACATACTACGACGCTTCCATCTCATTCGAGAGATTATCGATAGAGAAGATGTGAAGATTTGCAGAGTACCTATAGAGGCTAACATCGCAGATCCCATGACTAAGGCTTTGGCACAGAGGAAGCATGATGGTCACACTAGGTCTTTAGGCCTTAGAGCCTATACTGATTGGCACTAGTGTTAGTGGGAGATTGTTAGTTAGAGCCCTAGAGCCAATCATTTTTGATGATTGTATGGACTCATGTATATCATATTCATGTATATTAATAAAGGCATTTGTTTGGTTATTATACTTATTTGTATTAGTGCCAAATAGACTAAGTATAATAGCGTCCTTGAGTAGAAGGTTCATACCTATATCAATTGATTAGTTGAATCGATAGTGAGATGATATAGAGAACACTACTCTAAATCATTCCTAGTCGAGTATTAACATTCAGGGACAATGTTAATGCAATAAGACTAGCATGTAGGTCAGTTCGATGACTTGATCTCACAAGTCATGGATATAGAGATATCAAGCTGACACATGGGTATACATTGGAGAATGTATACTGAATGACCCGCCATGAGAAAGTATCATGGATCGTTATATGAGTGTCATATACTTTCTCATGTGGCTATTAGTATGACTATTAGTCCTTGGACCTGAAGTCACCATGGATCCCTACATAAGGAGTTATGTACTTTGGTTTCGTCAAACATCACCCGTAACTGGATGGACTATAAAGGCGATTACTGGGTATGTAACGAATTATGCAGAGGGATGTGAGTGATGTAAATGAGATCTATCCCTCCCATATGACGGGAGCGACATCACAATTCTTGATAGAGTGAGACCACTAAGTGCATGACCATGCCCAAATGAGTCAACATTAGATGTTGAGCTCATTTGATCGAGTGAGTCTACTTGGAGTTCAAGATTTAGATTGATTAGAGGATGACACGGTCTATGCCTCACATTGATCAATCTAGATGTCTAGGATAGAAGGACAATGTCATATATTTTGTGAGGAGTCACAATTGGTAGTCACAAGGTGATGTCGGATCTCGACATTCTTGTAACTTGGGTAGTAATGATGTGTTGCTAGATACCGCTCATTACTTATGCTCCTAAATGGGTTTAGGGCATTGCCAACGTTACAAGAACCTATAGGGTCACACACTAAGGACAATTAGATGGAGATTTGGTTCATATGATGAACCAAGAGGATTAGATTCATTTGATGAATCATATTGGATTAAGAGTAATCCAAATTGGGCTAATTGAGTTGGACTCAAGTTGATTCATGTATTCAATGAGTCTAATTTAGATTATGACTCATTAAATCAACTTAATTTAATGAATTAGATTCATTATATTTAGTTGGCTTGAATCATATGGTTGGATTAGATCAACCATGAGAAGATTTGATCAAGTTTGACTTGATTTGAGAGGAAGAGAAAAAGTCATGTTTGACTTGACTTTTTGCCACATCACTAGTGAGTTGGCAAGATGTGGACCAATAGGATTGCTCCACATCATCAATGTGTGCCACCTCATGGAGGTTACAAGCCTCCATAGCATTTAATGTGGCCGGCCCACATTAAATGAGGAGGTTACACTTGTTGCCATGTCATTTAGTGAGGTGGCAAGATGTGGACCAATAGTATTGATCCACATCATCCTAGAGTGCCACCTCATGGGGGTTACAACTCTTAATGGTCTCCACATTAATTAGAATTAATGTGGGGAGTTACACCTCCAAGATGTGGCCGGCCACTCTAGTGGGGAATAAAAAAAATTTATTTTGCATTCAAGTGTGGAATTTTGCATCTTCTTCCTCTAGAGCTCTCTCTTCTCCCTCTCCTCCTCTCTTGGCCGAACAAGACAAGGTGCTAGCACACCTTTGTTTGGTCTTCTCCATCAAGGATTGTTCGTGTGGATACTTCTAGAGGACCGTACACTTGACGGTCTAGAGATCCGGCACCTTGGATGAGCGGGAATGCGAAGGGCTTCGCTACAAGGGTAATGATCTTAACTTTAGTGTAGATATAAAGTTTTTACAAACTCGTACAAGAAAAAAGGTTTTTCGAAAAGTTTTGTTTACGAATCTTTGCACGAGATCCATGGCTTTGGGTGACTCGGGGTTTCTGCGACGCGAAAAAGCGGTTTTCGCGGCCCGACGATCCCAACAATTGTTGTTATGTGCTTTCTCTTACTAAGAACATAGTTTCAGTTTCTTGTTTAGACAAGAAAGGATACTCTTTTATAATAAAAGACAAATGTTTTTCTGTTTATTTAAAAGATATGTTCTATTGTAGTGCACCACTAACAAACGGACTCTATATTCTAGACCTTGAGAGCCCTATCTATAACATTAGTACCAAGAAGTTCAACTCAAATGACATGAACCAAACCTACCTCTGGCACTGTCGCTTAGGTCATATAAATGACAAGCGCTTATCCCAGGTCCATATGGATGGTTTGCTGGACTCATTTGATTTAGAATCATATGAGATATGCGAGTCATGCCTACGAGGCAAGATGACCAAGACTCCCTTTAGTGGGCACAGCGAGAGAGCGACTGATCTATTAGGACTCATACATAGTGATGTATGTGGCCCTTTCAATGTCGCTGCTAGAGGCGGTTATAGGTACTTCATCACGTTTACTGATGACTTCAGTAGATACGGTTATGTGTACTTGATGACACATAAGTCCGAATCCTTTGAAAAGTTCAAAGAATTCAAGAATGAAGTACAGAACCAGCTTGGCAAGAGTATTAAAATACTTCGATCAGATCGAGGTGGTGAATACTTAAGCCATGAGTTTCGTGACTACCTAGCTGAGTGTGGGATTCTATCCCAACTCACTCCTCCTGGAACACCACAGTGGAATGGTGTATCCGAAAGGAGGAATCGTACCCTATTAGATATGGTACGATCTATGATGAGTCACACAGATCTTCCGACATATCTATGGGGATATGCTCTAGACACGACAGCTTTCATTCTCAACCGAGTTCCATACATGGCCGTGATAAAGACACCATATAGGATATGGAGTGGGAGAGAAGCCCAGGTGTCTTTCATGAGGATTTTGGGCTGAGAGGCTTACGTACGACGTCAAAACTCAGACAAATTAGGACCCAAATCTGACAAGTGCTATTTCATTGGATATCCCAAGGGAACTAAGGGATATTACTTCTACATTCCCAGTCAGCACAAGGTAGTTTTGGCAAAGACTGGGGTCTTTCTAGAAAGGAACTTTGTTTCTAGAAAGACTAGTGGGAGCGCGTTCGATCTTGAAGAAGTTCAAGATGCGAACAATAGCACTAATGCCTTGATGGAAATTGAACTGGAACCACAAAGTGTTGTGGATGATGTTGTTCCACAAAGAGTTGAGGAACAACAACCAGTTCAAGTAGACATACCTCTTCGCAGGTCTGATAGAGTACGTCGTCAGCCTGAGAGATACTCATTTCTCTTGTCTGACCATGATGACATTGTGTTCATAGAGGATGAGCCCACCACCTATCAGGAAGCTGTGATGAGACCAGATTCTGAGAAATGGCTAGAGGCCATTCTCGGAGCTAGAATCTTCGATTCGATGATGCGATCAAACAGTTTGGTTTCATCAAGAACGAAGATGAGCCTTGTGTCTACAAGAAGGTTGTAGAAAACATAGTTGTCTTCCTCATATTGTATGTGGATGACATACTACTCATTGGGAAGGACATCCCTATGCTTCAGTCTGTCAAGACCTGGCTAGGGAGTTGCTACTCAATGAAGGACTTAGGTGAGGCATCCCGCATTCTTGGGATACAGATCTATAGAGATAGATCTAAGAGATTGCTTGGCCTAAGTCAGAGTACATACATTGATGAAGTACTCCTACAGTTTGCCATGCCGAACTCCAAGAAGGGATTTCTGCCGATGTCACATGGCGTGAGTCTTTCGAAGACTCAAGGTCCCTCTTCTAGAGAGGAGAGAGACCGCATGGATCAGATCCTTTATGCCTCAGCCATAGGATCGATCATGTACGCCATACTATGTACTCGACCTGATGTCTCGTATGCTTTGAGCATGACTAGCAGATACCAGTCAGATCTAGGTGAAAGTCACTGGATAGCGGTCAAGAATATTCTTAAATACTTAAGAAGGACTAAATAATATTTCTTGATATATGGAGGCAATGATAAGCTAGCTGTAAAGGGTTACAGTAATGGTAGCTTCCAGACCGATCAGGATGATTAAAGATCACAGTCGAGGTTCGTGTTTTGCTTGAATGGTAGTGATATGAGCTGGCATAGTTCACAGCAATTCTACAACGTTTCCATTTCATTCGAGAGATTATCGATAGAGGAGATGTGAATATTTGCAGAGTACCTACAGAGGCTAACATCGCTGATCCCTTGTCCAAGGCTTTGGTACAGAGGAAGCATGATGGTCACACTAGGTCATTAGGCCTTAGAGCCTATACTGATTGGCACTAGTGCTAGTGGGAGATTGTTAGTTAGAGCCCTAGAGCCAATCATTTGATGATTGTATGGACTCATGTATATCATATTCATGTATATATATTAAGGCATTTGGTTTTTGGTTATTATGCTTATTTGTATTAGTGCCAGATAAAATAAGTATAGTAACGTCCTAATGTAGAAAGGTTCTTACCTATATCAATCGATTGGTTGAATCGATAGTGAGAGGATATAGGGAACACTACTCTAAATCATTCCTAGTCGAGTATTAACATTCAGGGACAATGTTAATACAATAAGACTAGCATGTAGGTCAGCTCGATGACTTGATCTCACAAGTCATGGATATAGAGATATCAAGCTGACACATGGGTATGCATTAGAGAATGTATACTGAATGACCCGCCATGAGAAAGTATCATGGATCGTTATATGAGTGTTATATACTTTCTCATGTGGCTATTAGTATGACTATTAGTCCTTTGACCTGAAGTCACCATGGATCCCTACATAAGGAGTTATGTACTTTGGTTTCGTCAAAAGTCACCCGTAACAGGGTGGACTATAAAGGCGATTACTGGCTATGTAATAAATTATGCAGAGGGATGTGAGTGATGTAGATGGGATCTATCCCTCCCATATGACGGGAGCGACATCAATATTCTTGATAGAGTTAGACCACGAAGTGCATGGCCATGCCCAAATGAGTCAACATGAGATGTTGAGCTCATTTGATCGAGTGAGTCTACTTGGAGTTCAAGATTTAGATTGATTAGAGGATGACACAGTCTATGCCTCACATTGATCAATCTAGATGTCAAGGATAGAAGGACATTTGACATATTTTGTGAGGAGTCACAATTGGTAGTCACAAGGTGATGTCGGATCTCGACATTCTTGTAACTTGGGTAGTAATGATGTGTTGCTAGATACCGCTCATTACTTATGCTCCTAAATGGGTTTAGGGCATTGCCAACGTTACAAGAACCTATAGGGTCACACACTAAGGACAATTAGATGGAGATTTGGTTCATATGATGAACCAAGAGGATTAGATTCATTTGATGAATCATATTGGATTAAGAGTAATCCAAATTGGGCTAATTGAGTTGGACTCAAGTTGATTCATGTATTCAATGAGTCTAATTTAGATTATGACTCATTAAATCAACTTAATTTAATGAATTAGTTTCATTATATTAAGTTGACTTGAATCATATGGTCGGATTAGATCAACCATGAGAGAGATTTGATCAAGTTTGACTTGATTTGAGAGGAAGAATAAAAGTCATGTTTGACTTGACTTTTGGCCACATCACTAGTGAGTTGGCAAGATGTGGACCAATAGGATTGCTCCACATCATCAATGTGTGCCACCTCATGGAGGTTACAAGCCTCCATAGCATTTAATGTGGCCGACCCACATTAAATGAGGAGGTTACACTTGTTGCCATGTCATTTAGTGAGGTGGCAAGATGTGGACCAATAGTGTTGATCCACATCATCCTAGTGTGCCGCCTCATGGAGGTTACAAGCCTCCATAGCATTTAATGTGGCCGGCCCACATTAAATGAGGAGGTTACACTTGTTGCTATTTCATTTAGTGAGGTGGCAAGATGTGGACCAATAGTGTTGATCCACATCATCCTAGAGTGCCACCTCATGGGGGTTACAACTCTTAATGGTCTCCACATTAATTGGAATTAATGTGGGGGTTACACCTCCTAGAGTGGCCGGCCACTTGATGGCTAAGGGGTTGTTTGAATTTCCTCTCATTGATTTCATTCACTCTTCTTCTCCCTTGGGTGCTCTCTCTTCTCCTTCTCCCATTCCTTGGCCGAACACTCCATTGGTGCTAGCACACCTTGTGTTTTGGTCATCTCCTTCTACTTGTGTCCGTGTGGATACATATAGAGGTTGTCTACTTTGACAACTAGAGATCCGGCGACATCTTGGACAAGCGGGAACGCGAAGGGCTTCGCTACAAGGGTAATGATCTTAACTTTAATGTAGATCTAAAGTTTTTACAAACTCGTACAAGAAAAAGGTTTTTCGATAATTTTGTTTACGAATCTTTGCACGAGATCTATGGCTTTGGGTGACTCGTGGTTTCCGTGACGCGAAAAAGCGGTTTTCGCGGCCCGAAGAACCCAACAGTGTGACCCCCCACACGGCCCGTGACACGGCCGTGTGGATTCACACGCCCAAGCACCTCTCCCTCTCAGCCAAGGAGACATGGCTGTGTGGATTCACATGATCGTGCATCTTTCCTTCTCGGCCAAGGTGACACGGTCATGTGGATTCACACGGCCGAGCACCTCTCCCTCTCGGCCAAGGAGACACGGCCGTGTGGATTCACACGGGCGTGCCTCTCTCCCTCTCGGCCATGGTTACACGGCCGTGTGGATTCACACGGCTATCCACCTCTTCCTATTGGCCAAGGTGACATGGTTGTGTAGATTCACACGGTCGTGCACTACCAAGGTGACACCGCTGGTCATTGCCACACGGCCATGTAGCACTCCTTCTCGAGTAAGGCTAAACGGTCGGTTAAGGCCACACGGCCAGACCCATTAGAAGCTCTAGACTCTCTTCCAGCTTTGCTTGGCTCCAAGTTACGTCCTATCAGTCAAAACAAATTTAGGGTAGGTCTCTAAACCGTACAGTATATAATATAAGTATAAAATTGAAAAAAAAAATAATGAAAGAGTAACGTTTGCCCTATAAGGTAAGTACTATTTAAGGATCGGGGCGTTACAGTTTAGTATTAGAGCAAGCTCCATCCTTCCGCTACACACACATGAAGCATTGATCTAGTAGTTTCAAAGTAAGAAAGCACCCTCTCACAACTTTTATGCATTTTATTTCTGTTATGATTAGTAAGAACTGTTGTTAAGATTAATCATGCTTATACATGAAAGTGCTAATAAGTGCTAATGATTGCAAGTAAGAATGAGAGCATGCTTATACATGAAAGTGCTAATAATAGCATGTAAGAATGATGATGGGCTGATGTATGTCTCACTGGTTGGGTTATGAATATGTAGATGGCTAGAGGATAGCCGACTAGACAGCCGAGAGTTAATAAAGCTCAGCCTGAGACAAATGAGTCTGCACCACCAGCCAACCTTTAAGAATTAGTAACTCAATTACAGAGACAATTGGCAAAACAACAGCAGGTCATAGCCACCCTGACTGCTAACCCAGCAAGCTTCTCCTGTATGTTAGAGTGTATACTAAAAGCCTAGCTTTTGGTATAAACATTTATCTAGAAATAAGAATCACATTGGTCAAATGTCTACATTTATGATAAATGTAGTTGTTCAATTAATTTATATTGTAGATAACATGGTGTGTGGTGTCACACACAGAGGATCATGTTATCAGTACCTTATAAATTATAAACAGTAACTCACGACCATAATGGAAAGGAACAAACCATTGGAAGGTCGTAGTGTAATTAGGTATTAGTTTATCTTAACTATATAATTACACTAGTACACTTAGAGTGTATTGAGTAGGACCATTTGAGGTCGTTCCTTTTATACTGACTTTATAAAGGAACAAAGACCTCAATTATTATGGAAGTGTGTGCTCTTAATCCTAATATAATAACAAGCACATATATTTGATATTTATTTCTTTAATTTATCAATGGGTGAGATTTAGTTCGATAAATCAATAAGCCCGATAAGTTGGGAAATGATATCACTTATATTGTGTATTGTTGATTATAGAAGGAAACTGTGTCCTAGTGATCTAGGTTGAGAATGTCCTCAAGAGGAGCTCATAAGGATTGTCATGTTAAACCCTGCAGGTGGACTTAGTCCGACATGACGATAAGGTTGAGTGGTACTACTCTTGGACTAAGATATTAATTAAATGAGTTGTCAGTAACTCGCTTAATTAGTGGACATTTGACATCTTAAACACAGGGAGACTAACACACTCATAATAAGAAGGAGCCCAAAATGTAATTTGGGATTGGTGCGGTAGTTCAATAATAGTTCTTTAGTGGAATGAATTATTATTTATGGAATTACGTTGTATGTTCGGGGCGAACACGAGAAGCTTAATTTCATCGGGAGACCAAAACCAATTCCTCCTCTCGGTCCCTATCGTAGCCTCTTAATTATAGAGTACTATACCCACCTATACCCACCTTCTTACTCATCCTATAGGGGCCGGCCAAGCTAGCTTGGAGACCAAGCTAGGGCCGGCCATGGGTATGTTCATGGGTGAATTCATGTGGCCGTCCCTATTAAAATAAAAAGGAATTTTAATTTAAAATTTTTTCTTATGTGGATAATATAATTTAAAAGAGAGTTTAAAAATTTAAATCCTTCCTTTTATAAGATTCTACAAAAGATTAAGAGAAGAGTTAAAATCTCTTTCCTTATTTGTAGATTAAAAGGTTGATTTTAATTTTGGTAAAAACATTCCTTTTAATTATATTCATGATTTAAAAGAAAGTTTAAAAATTAAAAATTCTCTTTTATTAGTTTTTACAAAAGATTAAGAAAAGATTTAATATCTTTCCTTATTTGTAGATTGAAAGGAGATTTTAATTTTTAGAGATAACTTTCCTTTTTGGAAATTATCCACATGTTTAAAAGAAAGATTTTAATTTATAAAATATCTTTTTATTAACCAATCATGAAGGGATTAAAATTATTGGAGAAATTTTTATAAATTTCTAGAAACAAATTAGGAAGTTTTAATTTTTGTTTTAATTAAAACTCTCCTTGTTTTGGGGAGAAGAGTGGCCGGCCATTATAATTTGAAAAGAGAAAATTATTTTAATTAAATAAATTTTCCTTTTCAATGGCAAAAGAATTAAGGAAGTTTTTATTAAATTTTCCTTATTTGCCAAGACCAAGGATTATAAAAGAGGGGGTAGAGGAGGCTTCAAGGCTAACGACTCTATTCTATTTTTCCTCTCTTTTCTCCTTGGGTGTGGCCGGCCCTTTCTTTCCTCTCCTCTCCTTTGTGTGGCCGAAACCTTCTCATGGTGGAGATAGCTTTGGTGGCCGGATCTAAGAAGGAGAAGAAGGAGAGAAAAGAAGCCTCTTTTCTAGCATCCCTTGGAGCATGGTGGTGGTGGCCGAACCTCTTCATCCTAGGAGAAGTTTTGATGGCCGAAACTTGTAAGGAAGAAGAAGGTGCTTGGTGGTTCTCATCTCGGAAGATCGTTGCCCACACAACGTCCGAGGTTAGAAGAGGAATACGGTAGAAGATCAAGAGGTCTTTCTAAAAGGTATAACTAGTAATTTTTGTTTCCGCATCATACTAGTTATTTTTGGAAATAATACTAAATACAAGAGGCATACGATTCTAGAGTTTCGAATTTGTTTTTGATATAGTGTTCTTTTGTTTTTCTTTCCCTTGAGATTTGATTGTTCTTTTCTGTTAACCTAAAGTTATTTTAGGAAATTAAATATTAGCTTTCCATAAAAGGTTTTGTCTAGTCGGTGGTGGTTGCTCCCATATCCAAGAAGGCCATGTGCCTCGCCACGTCAGTACTGGGAACCAATTATGGAAATTAATATTTAATGGAATTAATAACTTAATGTGATTTGGGTCGAACGTGTTAAGTTCCGCAGGAGACCCAAGTCAAAACCTAAAAGAACGAATAGATTAAGTTTTGGATCAAACGTGTTAAGTTCCGCAGGCGATCCAAAATTTAATTTAAAAGAACACTTGGTAGTTAGGAAAAGGTTCAAACCTTTGTACAAAATTTTTGTACAGTGGAACCTCTAGGTTTTCCGAGTAGCAACCAACAATTGGTATCAGAGCTAGGGTATTGCCTCTGTGTATTTGGTATTAGTTTAATTATGCACATGTCATACATAATTTAGGCATATTAATAGTAGGATGTGCTAACTTTGTGGATGCAGGATCCAACCATTATGGCTTATAGTTATTATGTGTGTGATTGGACCCTTGGACATGTCAAGGGCATTTTATTGTGTGTGCATGATTGTATTATAAAATACAGCAGGAGCTGTATTTAGTTTTATTAGGATTTTATTTTTTTGATCTAGATACATGTACATTCCTTCGAGTAATATAGGATCAAAAAATGTAAAATTCTATTTATGTCGCGAATCAAGTTTCGCAAGGCGTGGAACCTTTTAAGGACCAGAGGCGCAGCGGAATAAGGAGCAAGATGGATGCGACAACTAGACCCGGTGACAGTGGCCAAAGATGGCAGCAGCTAGGGTTGGTGACACACGGAGGACAGCAATAGATAAAAGCCATAATAGTTGAAAATTAGTTTTTCTATTTATTGTTTTTTATGCTGTGTTGTGTGTGCTTGTTAGTATGCATATTTAGTAGGCTAGCATAGTTAAAATTCCTCATTTATAAATAACTAAGTGGGAGAGGGATTTTTAAGTAAATCCCATGGTCTCCATTACTAGTTTGTAAGTGATGCAAACAAGCTTGCGCGTTGGCTCTGAGTGCCTTCCTCCATAACGGATGAGCTTGTTTGCAGATCACTAGAACAGACTTCTATTTTTGGATGACTATAGGAAGTTAATTAAGAGCGTGTGATCTTCCCCAACGGAAGGGGCATAATCTTATTAATGGACTTAGTGTCAAGTAATGGTATACACTTAGACACATCTAATAGTATCCTCCCCATCGGAGTCACTGCTATTATTTGTGTGACCAAATGAAACCAACTATTAATTTGTCATAAAACTAGGTTGACAAGATAATAAAATTAAAGGGTTAAAACCCCTCTTACAAATGATTGATTTTGTATACTTCCACACTAACGTGGCATACAAAATTAACGGTGTTTGAGATAATTTTATTTGTCATAAAGTTACGTTGACAAGATAGTTAATGGGTAAAACCCTCCTCTTACAAATGTTGATTTTGTATACGCCCACACTAACGTGGCATGCAAAATTCACGGTGTTTTGAGGTGTTGGTAAATTTAAATAGTATTGTTAGAGGAATGAATATTATTTTAAATTTAAAGTCTTGACCAAATATTTAATTAAAGATAGACCAACTATTAATTTTATTCGTCATAAAGTAAGGTTGACGAGATAATAAAATTAAATGATAAAATTTCCTCTTTGAATTTGTATACGTCCACACTAACGTAGCATACAAAATTCATGGGGATTTTTAAGGAGTTGGTCTTAACCAAATATTTTTGTGATTCTTAGGATGATGGTCAATCCCTAGCTGATATACTTTAGGATAGACTTAGTGGCCCCAATAATAATTGATTGGAAATAGGATTTGGACATTAAGGTAGACTGTCCTCTTAGAACTAAGAACAATTTAGGTGTATTTAATTCATTAGTTGAAACATGTCTAGTGGTGTTATCTACCAGAACCTGGAGTGTAGATACAGATGTCATTAATCATGTCTGCAATTCATTGCAGGGTTCCAGGAAACTCGACAACTAAATCAAAATAAAAACACCGTCCACATGGGCATTACTGCAAAAAATAGCAGCTGTTGCAGTGGGAGAGGTTTATTCTCTAATAGGAATAAAATATGGATTATTAGAAATTGTCTTTACATACTAAGTTTAGAAAGAACCTGATTTCAGTTTCTAAACTATTATAGAATAGATATTGTGTCTATTTTGATAACAAAGTTGTTATCAAGAAAAATAGGGAAGTTATCTATTCTGGTATGTTGGTTGAAAATTTATAATCCAATAACTCCCACGATGCAACAAATAGAAATTAGTAACACATCTTCTAACTTTAAGAGAAAGCAACCTTCAGAAATGAACCAATTATATCTTTGGCATCTAAAGCTAGGTTATATTAACTTAAGTAGGATTCATTGGTAGCTGATGAACTTTTGGGTTCATTAGCAGTGGAAATATTTCCAACCTACGAGTCTTACTTGGAAGGAAAAATAACTAAGAAGCTTTTAAGTCTAAGGGGTATGGAGTCAAAGATATATTGGAATTGGTTCATTCTGATTTGTGTGATCCTATGAGCATCCAGGCAAGAGGTTGTTTCAAATATTACATCTATTTTATAGACAACTATTTGAGTTACGGATATATTTACTTGATGTGCCGCAAGTCTAAGTGCTTTGATTAGTTCAAAGAGTATGAGGCTGATGTGGAGAAACGACAAAGTAAAAGTATCAAGACACTACGGTAAGATCGTAGTGGCAAGTACCTCTTGGGAGAATTTAGGAGTCATTTATCAGAAGTAGGGATTCAATCCAAACTAACTGCACCTGGTACACCCAACATAATGGTGTAGGAAAAGGAAAGTATAGGACTCTTATGGAAATAAGTAGATTGATGAGTTATTAAGAATATTATCAAAATCATTTTAAGGATATATTCTGGAAACAGGAGTGAATATAGTACCTTCTAAAGTCAGAACTCTATACTCATATAGAATTGCTGAATAGGCGTAAGCCTATTTTGAAGCATATTCGGATTCGGGTAATCCAGCACATATGTTAAAGAGAGACAATGATAAGTTGGATAGGAGTTCACTTGTTTGTAAGATATCCTAAGAAAAACAAAAGTAGGTTTATAGTCTTAAAAATCAGAAGGTCATTGTTAGCATCAATGACTGATTTTTTTAGAAAAGGACTATATAATGAACCACGTGCTCATAAGTAAATTTGTTCTTAAGGAAATAATAAAGGACATGTCTAACCTAGTACCAACTGTACAAGATGAGATACCACAAGAAAATTGCAACACGTATCACAAATTGATACACAATTACAGAAAGTGTCTTGTTGTAGTGGGAGGGTTGTTATGCAACCTAAATAGGTTCATGTTTTGGGAGAGTTTTTGGACTCGATCCCTGGAGGACATGAACCTGATCTTTGGTCATATGATGAAGCACTCCAAGATAAAGATACAGCATTTTAGCAAGGAGTAATGAATAAAAGAATTAGAATATATGTATTCTAATAAAATCTGGAAGCTTGTAGAATCACCAAATGGTGTAAAAGTCGTTGGGTGTAAAAAGGTCTATAATAGGAAGAGAGGGATAGATAGGAAGGTAGTAACTTTCAAAGCAAGGCTTGACGAAAAAGGAAACTTTTTCACTGGTAGTCATGCTTAAGTCTATCCGGATTCTTTTATCTATTTGGCAAGAGGATGTCAAGACAGCATTCCTTAATGGAAGTCTTGAAGAAAGCATCCATATAAAGCAACCAAAAGGGTTCATTGCAAAGGGCTAAGAGCATCTTGTGTGCAAGCTCAATCAGTCTATGGACTGAGGCAAAGCTTCAAGGTCTTGGAACATCCGGTTTATCAAAGTAATCCAGATCTATGGATTTAGTAACCGGATAAGTCTTGTGTATACAAAAGGTGTGATGGAAGCGTGGTGGTATTTCTTGTACTATACGTAGATAACATTTTTGGTAGTTGGAAACAATATCAAAATGTTGTCAGAAGTAAGGGTATGGTTGTCCAAACAATTCGATATAAAGGACTTGGGAGAATGTATATATTCTTGAGATCAAAGTGATAAGGGATCGCAAGAAAAAAAATATATTTTACTTATCCCAAGCTTGATACATCGAAAAAATCCTTGCTCATTTTAAGCATGCAAAACTCCTAGAAAGGTTTCTTACCTTTTAAGCATGGAGTGTCTTTATCTAAAGAGATGTCTCCGATGACATCAAAGGAGATTGAGGACATGTAGGCAGTTCTTTATGTTTCGGCAGTTAGACAACCTAATGTATGCTATGCACGAGATCAGAAATCTGTTTTGCCAAGGGCATAGTTAGCAGATATCAAAGTAACCCTAGACAAGGACATTGGACTGCAGTAAAGCATATATTAAAGTACCTAGAGGAACTAGAGATTATATGCTAGCTTACAAGGCAGTTAATTTGGTCCCTGTGGGTTGCGTGGATTTTGACTTCCAATCGGATAGGGACAATAATAAGTCAACCTCGGGGTTTTGTGTTTACTTTAGGAGGTAAAGTCATAACTATGGAAGAGTGATAAGCATAGGTATTTTTCTGGACTCCACCATAGAAGCTTAGTATATGGCAAGCCTCTGAGGAAACCATAAAAGCTGAATGACTTAATTACCTCAAGATAGACTTAGATATAATTTCTAGTTTGTCCAAAGATTATTACAATTTTTTGTAATAATAATGGTGCAGTAACAAACTCGAAGAAACCATAAGTCTATAAGGCAAGTAAACACAATAGAGCGCAAGTACTACCCAATACGAAAAATCGTATAAACGAGGAGAAGTTGTTGCCGCCTAGAATGCATCAGATGATGACCTATAGATCTTTTCACTAAGGTCCTTAAGGCGAGAGCTTTTGATGGACATGTTGAAGGGTTGGGAATCAGATGTATGGCAGCAGTTATGGCAGCTTAGTCTTTTAGTATAAGTGGGAGATTGTTAGAGTGTATACTAAAAGCCTAGCTTTTGGTATAAACATTTATCTAGAAATAAGAATCACATTGGTCAAATGTCTATATTTATGATAAATGTAGTTGTTCAATTAATTTATATTGTAGATAACATGGTGTGTGGTGTCACACACAGAGGATTATGTTATCAGTACCTTATAAATTATAAACAGTAACTCACGACCATAATGGAAAGGAACAAACCATTGGAAGGTCGTAGTGTAATTAGGTATTAGTTTATCTTAACTATATAATTACACTAGTACACTTAGAGTGTATTGAGTAGGACCATTTGAGGTCGTTCCTTTTATACTGACTTTATAAAGGAACAAAGACCTCAATTATTATGGAAGTGTGTGCTCTTAATCCTAATATAATAACAAGCACATATATTTGATATTTATTTCTTTAATTTATCAATGGGTGAGATTTAGTTCGATAAATCAATAAGCCCGATAAGTTGGGAAATGATATCACTTATAGTGTGTATTGTTGATTATAGAAGGAAACTGTGTCCTAGTGATCTAGGTTGAGAATGTCCTCAAGAGGAGCTCATAAGGATTGTCATGTTAAACCCTGCAGGTGGACTTAGTCCGACATGACGATAAGGTTGAGTGGTACTACTCTTGGACTAAGATATTAATTAAATGAGTTGTCAGTAACTCGCTTAATTAGTGGACATTTGACATCTTAAACACAGGGAGACTAACACACTCATAATAAGAAGGAGCCCAAAATGTAATTTGGGATTGGTGCGGTAGTTCAATAATAGTTCTTTAGTGGAATGAATTATTATTGATGGAATTACGCTGTGTGTTCGGGGGGAACACGTGAAGCTTAATTTCATCGAGAGACCAAAACCAATTCCTCCTCTCGGTCCCTATCGTAGCCTCTTAATTATAGAGTACTATACCCACCTATACCCACCTTCTTACTCATCCTATAGGGGCCGGCCAAGCTAGCTTGGAGACCAAGCTAGGGCCGGCCATGGGTATGTTCATGGGTGAATTCATGTGGTCGTCCCTATTAAAATAAGAAGGAATTTTAATTTTAAAATTTTTCTTATGTGGATAATATAATTTAAAAGAGAGTTTAAAAATTTAAATCCTTCCTTTTATAAGATTCTACAAAAGATTAAGAGAAGAGTTAAAATCTCTTTCCTTATTTGTAGATTAAAAGGTTGATTTTAATTTTGGTAAAAACTTTCCTTTTAATTATATTCATGATTTAAAAGAAAGTTTAAAAATTAAAAATTCTCTTTTATTAGTTTCTACAAAAGATTAAGAAAAGATTTAATATCTTTCCTTATTTGTAGATTGAAAGGAGATTTTAATTTTTAGAGATAACTTTCCTTTTTGGAAATTATCCACATGTTTAAAAGAAAGATTTTAATTTATAAAATTTCTTTTTATTAACCAATCATGAAGGGATTAAAATTATTGGAGAAATTTTTATAAATTTCTAGAAACAAATTAGGAAGTTTTAATTTTTGTTTTAATTAAAACTCTCCTTGTTTTGGGGAGAAGAGTGGCCGGCCATTATAATTTGAAAAGAAAAAATTATTTTAATTAAATAAATTTTCCTTTTCAATGGCAAAAGAATTAAGGAAGTTTTTATTAAATTTTCCTTATTTGCCAAGACCAAGGATTATAAAAGAGGGAGTAGAGGAGGCTTCAAGGCTAACGACTCTATTCTATTTTTCCTCTCTTTTCTCCTTGGGTGTGGCCGGCCCTTTCTTTCCTCTCCTCTCCTTTGTGTGGTCGAAACCTTCTCATGGTGGAGATAGCTTTGGTGGCCGGATCTAAGAAGGAGAAGAAGGAGAGAAAAGAAGCCTCTTTTCTAGCATCCCTTGGAGCATGGTGGTGGTGGCCGAACCTCTTCATCCTAGGAGAAGTTTTGATGGCCGAAACTTGTAAGGAAGAAGAAGGTGCTTGGTGGTTCTCATCTCGGAAGATCGTTGCCCACACAACGTCCGAGGTTAGAAGAGGAATACGGTAGAAGATCAAGAGGTCTTTCTAAAAGGTATAACTAGTAATTTTTGTTTCCGCATCATACTAGTTATTTTTGGAAATAATACTAAATACAAGAGGCATACGATTCTAGAGTTTCGAATTTGTTTTCGATATAGTGTTCTTTTGTTTTTCTTTCCCTTGTGATTTGATTGTTATTTTCTGTTAACCTAAAGTTATTTTAGGAAATTAAATATTAGCTTTCCATAAAATGTTTTGTCTAGTCGGTGGTGGTTGCTCCCATATCCAAGAAGGCCATGTGCCTCGCCACGTCAGTACTGGGAACCAATTATGAAAATTAATATTTAATGGAATTAATAACTTAAGGTGATTTGGGTAGAACGTGTTAAGTTCCGCAGGAGACCCAAGTCAAAACCTAAAAGAATGAATAGATTATGTTTTTGATCAAAGGTGTTAAGTTCCGCAGGCGATCCAAAATTTAATTTAAAAGAACACATGGTAGCTAGGAAATGGTTCAAACCTTTGTACCAAATTTTTGTACAGTGGAACCTCTAGGTTTTTCGAGTAGCAACCAACACTGTAGTCCCAACGGAAGCTAATGTGGTGGCACCAATTGCGGCCGAGGCTCCATCAGTTCCACCTGTAGCCCCTACAAGGGTAGTGAGGCATGAAGCATACCTTATCCAGTGTCAGAAGCTGAAAGAAGAGAATTTCTCTAGCACCAATGAACCATGGGATGGTCAGGCATGGTTCAAAACCCTAGAGAGCATAATGGAGTTACTGGACTGGTCGGAGGTAGAAAAGATAAAGTACGCTTCCTTCTGCCTCACTGGTGATTCAAGAATATGGTGGGAATTGGTGAAGGCAAAAAGAATAGTGAATCAAATGACCTAGTCTGACTTCGAGACTGAGTTCTTCGAAGAGTTATTTCATATGCGACTCACAAACAAATATTACGATGAGTTCACAGAATTCTGACAAGGAAGTTTATCAGTGGATGAAGCTGTGAAGAAATTCAATAGGCTGGCTCGTCTATGCCCTGAGTTAGTCAGTACAGAACGAGAAAGGGTAAGGCTAATGCTAAAGATGTTGAGGCTAGATATAGCTCTGAATGTAGCTGGCAGAATTAATAGACCGCAGACTATAAAGGAGCTTATTAGTAGTGCCCTGATCACGGAGGATTACCTGAATAGCATCAAGCAGCAGAAGCCAGTACTGATTGAGAATAAAAGTCAAGGGAGTTCTGCCACTCAGAAACCCCAGGGCCAAGGTCCAACCTAGAAGGGGAGCTCCAAGAGGAAGCAGTGGAGTAATAAATAGGGAGTATCCGTAAGCAAGCAGCCTAAGTATGCTACGTGTCTCACGTGTGGGAAGATGCATCCGAGAATCTGTCGCAAAGGCACTAGTGCCTTTTATACGTGTGGTCAAGAGGGGCATATTGTTGGTTGCTATTGGGAATATCGTACCGGTTCCCCTATACAAAAATTTTATACAAGTCCTGAACCATTCCTAAAAACCTATTTGTGTTATTTAGAAATTAAATTAGGAATTGCAAACAGAACTTAACATTATTGATTCCAAATTTAACTCATCTGTTCTTAGAGGTTTAGACATGGATCTCAAACGATACTTAACATTATTGATCAAAATTTACCCACGTTACAAATTTAATTAAATATTAATTTTAGAGATTGGCTTCCAGGTTAAACATGGCGACAC
The DNA here is from genome assembly GCF_018446385.1 of Zingiber officinale. Lineage (NCBI taxonomy): Eukaryota > Viridiplantae > Streptophyta > Magnoliopsida > Zingiberales > Zingiberaceae > Zingiber > Zingiber officinale. Next base: position 48,153,857 of record NC_055986.1, read on the forward strand.
ACTAGGCCTTCTTGGGTATGGGAGCATCCACCACTTCCTAGACAAAATCTTTCAATGAAATTTAATATTTAATTTCCTTATAGTTGTTGGTTGCTATGCGGAATATCATACCGGTTCCCCTGTATAAAAATTTTGTACATGTCCTGAACCTTTACTAACAACCTATTGTGTTCTTTAGAAATTAAATTAAGAATTGCAAACGGAACTTAACATTATTGATCCAAATCCACCCATGTAATAAATTCAATTAAATATTAATTTCTAAAATTTGCTTCCAAGACTGCAAGGCGAGGTACTAGGCCTTCTTGGGTATGGGATCATCCTCCACCGCCTAGATAAAGCCTTTTAAAGAAATTTAATATTTAATTTCCTTATATAACCCTAGGTTTAATCAAATAGAACAATCGAATCACAAATTCAAAAAACAAAAAAAAACACAAACTCGAATCAAAAATTTGAAATCTAGAATCATATGCCTCTTGTGTTTGGAATTCATACAAAGAAAACTAGTATGATGCGGAAAACAATTACTAGTTATACCTTTCTTTGTAAGCAACAACCTCTTGATCTTCTATTGTATTCCTCTTCTTATCTCGGATGTTGTGTGGGCAATGATATACCGATATGAGAATCCACCAAGCATCCTTTTGGTGGCCGGATTTGATTGGTAAAGAAGAGAGGAAGAGATGATAGGGCCGGCCACCACCAAGGAAGAAAAAAAGAGGAAAATAGAAGAGAGTGGTTTCATGAAGGCACCCCTACCTTCTATTGTATATTCCTTGGTCTTGGTAAATAAGAAAATTTAATTATAATTAAAATCTCATTATATTCCTTTCCATAGGTTAATAAGGAAAATTTAATTAAAAATTCCTTTTAACCCATACTATGGCCGGCCACATCACATGCTCCAAATAAGGCAAGTTTTAAACATAAAATTAAAACTTCCTTATTTGTTTCTGGAAATTTTTAAAATAAAAATTTCTCTATTAATTTTCCCTTCATGGTTGGTTATAAAAGGAAATTTTATAAATTAAAATTTCTCTATTAAAATATGTGGATGATTTCTAATATGGGGTAGATTTCATGGGTCCCCGATAAGGAAGGGAAAGGAGATGACCAAACAGAGAAGATAGGTAAATATCGGCCGGGATATACCTCAGGAGAGGTAGACCAATATCGACCGAGACATGCCTTTAAGAAGCTAGGCCAATATCGGCCGACATATACCTCAAGAGAGGTAGGCCAATATCGGCCGGGATATGCCTCCAAGGAGGAAGACCCATATCAATCAGCATATACCTCAAAGGAGGTATATCAATATCGACTGAGACATGCCTTTAAGAAGGTAGGACAATATCGGTCGGCATATACTTCAAAGGAAGTAGGTCAATATCGGTTAGGGTATGTGCCTCCAAGGAGGCAGGTCAATATCGACCAAGACATGCCTTTAAGAAAGAAGGCTAATATCGGCCGGGATATACTTCCGAGTGAGTAGGACAGTATCGACCGAGACATTCCTTTAAGAAGGAAGGCCAATATCAGCAGGGATATACTTCCGAGTGAGTAGGCCAGTATCGACCGAGACATTCCTTTAAGAAGGAAGGCCAATATCGGTCGAGATACACTTCCGAGTGAGTAGACTAATATCGACTAAGACATGCATTTAAGAAGGAAAGCCAATATCAACCGGGTTGACTAATACCTTGAAAAGATACTTGATAAAATATAGCCCAGGGCTAGCTAGAATAATAAACATAAAGGAGCCCGGACGAGCACTGCCCCAGGAGCCTCATGAGAGGTAATAATAATTGATCAAACCTAATTAAGCTCAGCCTCGATCAATACAGGAAACATTAGTATATTAAGTTATCTATGATGTAGTAAAAACAGGAGGGACGAGTAGGAAAGGTAGAAATAATTTAAAAGAACTTGTGAAACAAAGGAGAAGTAATATTTCAAATAAAGCGGTGCAGGAAGATATTTGCAATATGTGATTGTATGACTGGTATTATATGTTTTTGCGGGAAATGTGTTTTTAGACTATTTTGCAGGTACTAGACGACAAAGAAGGTACATCTGGGGTACAAAAAAGATTCCTTAAAAGTCATTTACCGCAAGTACGCAGCTTACGTCATCTTATAACAAACTCTAACAAATCGGGGCCCACTTCATCACTACGGAGGTTATATGAAGTGGTATAAAAAGGGGAATCCTCTCCGTTGGCAACGTAAGTACACATCATTGCGCACATTCATAACCCTAATTTTTTACCACTGTTCGTCTTCTTCTTCCTTCTTCCACACCAAGAGAGATCACTAACTTGAGCGTCGGAGGGCCTAGCCAGGGATTCCCACCTCGGTCTTAGGTCACTGACGATAGTGTTGGCTGATTTCTTGTGCGCAGGAAGTCCTGGAAGCTTCGAGTTTGGTTTCTCTTTGATTGGATTTCTTTCTCGTCATCGGATCTTCGTTCAAGGGGAGCATTCGGTGGCTGTTCTTTCCGATCCGCTTTGGGTTTCTTGGATCGTTGTTCTACAGGTATTATTCTTCACCAGCGGTAGGTTTTTTCTCTCAGATCTCCATCTTGTCAAGCTTCTCAGACAAGATCAAATTTAACGCCGTCTGTGGGAACTTTACCTGAATCTAAGACTACAAGATGGAAGAGGCTGGAAAATCAAACCTACTTACCATTAGTCGTGAAGATCTGGATTTCCTCATTAATTCTCATGTCCAGAAAGCCTTGTAACAACAACAACTTCAAGCTCATACTGGAGCTACTCTGCCAACAGCTCATAATCTAGCGATTTCAACTACTGAGCATCGAAAAGGAAAGGAGCCGGAAGAGGAGGAACATGCATATTTCCCTCCAGCTGCAGTTTCTCCGACGCGACGTTCGCGAGCCTTTCTTTCTTCTCCCATGGAGCAAGGGGGTCGAAGGCTCGTGTTCCAAGAATCTTCTGGTGAAGCACCGGACAAAGAAAAGCGTAAGATTAAAATGATAACCAGTGATAGCTCACCAGAAAAAGTCATCTCCCCATTCTCTCAAAGTGTACAGGATGATCCTCTTCCTAAGCGGTATCAAAATCTTCAGATCGACGAGTACACTGGAACAACAGATCTAGAAGATCATCTATTGAAATTTGAGAACGTAGCATTATTACAACAATTCTCTGATGGGGTGAAATGTCGAATGTTTCTTACTACCCTTGGAGGAGCTGCACAACGTTGGTTCAAGAGACTGCCAGAAAAGTCCATCCGAAAATTCAAAGACTTCAAGAAAGTTTTTTGCATCATTTTCCAGTAACAAGAGGTATCATAAGACTCCTTGGAGTCTATTTTCAATTAAGCAAGCATCCAAAGAGTCCATCCGAGCCTACATCAAAAGGTTCAATCAGGTAGCTATCGATGTACCTAATGCTACTACTGAAATCTTAGTGAGTGCTTTCTCTCAGGGTTTAAATTATAATGATTTCTTTAAAGATCTGGTAAGAAATTCTCCTTCCAATTTTGACTCCTTAATTGAACGAGCCACTAAATTTATTAATGTTGAGGAAGCTCAAGCCGCCCGCAGAAAAGAGAGCACCACCTCTTCTCCTACTCCGATTAAGGAAAAGGCTCCTACTCCTGTCCCACCACCTAGGGGACCTTGAGTGGTTCATCCACCTCATCGCCATCCAGAATACCGCCCGCAAGCAGTGCAGCATGTGGAGATATAGCCAGAGGCACCAAGAAGATGGTGCACTTATCACAAAACTAGTAGTCATCATACTGAAGATTGTTTTGTTTTAAGAAATAAAAGAGCAAACAAGGAGCGCTACCAGAGGCAAAATTATTATCGGCAGTAGTACTCCAGGCAGCAAAGGCCGCTTAAATTGGAATATCGCCCAGTCGAACCTCGGCAAGAGACATTGCCTACCCCGGCCGGTACAAGCCAGGTGTTGGAAAAGGCTCCTTCTGAAGCCATGACAATCCGACAAGAAGAAAATAGGAGTAATGTCGTCCGGGTTAATATCAATATGATCACGGGCGGGCCCACCAATGGGGATTCTAATAGGGCCAGGAAAGCACAAGCCCGAAGACTAGAAATTCATGCCATGGGATGTAGCATGAAGCGAGCAGCTGGTCCCGAGATAAGTTTGGGCCTAGAGATCTTGAAGGGGTAGAAATACTCCATGATGATGCCCTGATTATTACAGCCATGATAGCCAACTATGCTATTTCTTGTACCTTCATAGACACGGGCAGTTCTGTCAATATTATATTCAAGAAGGCTTTTGATCAATTACAGATTGACCCGAGTGAACTTCAACAAATGGTCACTCCCCTATATGGGTTCACGGGCAACGAAGTACAACCGTTGGGCCAAATAAAGTTAGCCATATCTCTAGGAGAGGAGCCTCTGATGAGAACAAGGAGATCTTATTTCATGGTGGTAGAACTATAATATTTAGAATATATATATATATATTTAAATAATAAGTAATATAATAATGAATATTATAATATATGTTAAAATAATAATTAATATTATTTTAATATATTAAATTAAATAAATAAAAAACAAAAGAAAAAAATATAATTATCCGAAAACTCTATCTATCTACAAGGAGAACTTATGTCAACAAGGAAAATAATATATATATTGTTTCTTTTAATTACGATTACGATGAATTAAATATTTATTTTTGAATTAAATATTTATTTTTGTTCGCTACAAATAAAATAAGCGAATCCCGTCCTCTTATAATGTGATACTGGGTCGACCGGCCTTAAACGAGTTTAGGGCGATCGTTTCTACTTTTTGTCAAACAATTAAATTTCCTGTTGATGATCAAGTTGGAGAAGTATGAGGTGATCAGAAGACAGCCCGAAAATGTTATGTAGAAATAGTTCGGGCTGAAACTAATGCTTCCCGAAAGATTCAAAGAATGGAGGTCAATGTCATTCAGGAGAAGCAGCCTGTTCTGGTTTATGAAGAGAAGGAAGAAGTCCAAATTCAGACTGGACGACCTTAGGCAACTACTTATGTTGCTGCTGATCTTGAGCCTATTCTGAAAGCTTAATTGGTGCAATGCTTGAAGAAGAATAGTGATGTGTTTGCCTGGATGCCCAAAGAAATCTCGGGCGTTTCTTCTACAGTCATGGAGGATTCTTTGCATGTCTTCCCAGATGCCCAGTCGGTCATGCAAAGAAAAAGGAATTTTAGCGCGGAACAAAACCAAATCATCAAAGAAGAAATAACTAAGCTCATGGAGGCTGGTTACATCAGGGAGGTACAATTTCCTAGCTGGTTAGCTAATGTGGTTCTAGTCTCCAAGCTAGGGAACAAATGGAGAGTATGCATTGATTTCCGGGATCTCAACAAGTCTTGCCCAAAAGATTATTATCCATTACCCAGGATCGATCAACTGGTAGACTTCACTGCTAGGTGTGAGTACATCTCTATTCTGGATGCTTATCAAGGCTATCATCAAGTCCCCCTAGCAAAAGAGGATCAAGAAAAGGTCAGTTGTATAGCATCTGAGGGTACTTATTGTTATAATGTTATGCCCTTCGGATTGAAAAATGCAGGAGCAACTTATTAGAGACTTATGAACAAGGTCTTCCATAAGCAGATTGGAAGAAATATGGAAGTATATGTTTATGATATTTTAATTAAGTCCCTTCAAGCTGTTGATCTGTGCAGGGATGTAGAGAAGACTTGCAAGACATTGAGGCAATATGGGCTCAAGCTGAACACAAGCAAATATTTATTTGGAGCAAAAGGGGGAAAATTCCTGGGGTATATGGTGTCCGAGCGAGGAATAGAGGCCAACCCGAGCAAAGTCAAGGCACTTCAGAACATGGAGCCTCCACGCAACATGAGAGAAGCTCAAAGACTTACTGGCCGAATTACAGCCTTGTCCAGGTTCATTTCCCGGTCGACCGATCGTAGCTTCGACTTCTTTAAGATACTCCAAAAGGCAAACAAATTTCAGTGGAATGAGGAATGTGATAAGGCCTTTCAAGAATTAAAGGATTACTTATCTACTCTTCCTGTATTAGCTAAGCCTATAGTAGGAGAGACCCTTTGGGTATATTTGTCAGCTAATGAAAACGCTGTAGGCTCTGTATTAGTTAGGCAGGAGGGAAAGGAATAACAACCTGTATATTTCTCTAGCCACCTATTAAAAGGAGCTGAGTGTAGATATACTACACTAGAAAAGTTGCCTTATGCATTAGTGTTGACTGCTCGGAGGTTACGTCCATATTTCTTATCACATGAAATTGTTGTATTGACCAACAGTACCCTTGGACGGGTGTTGCTCAACCCAGAGGCATCAGGTCGGCTAATCAAATGGACAATTGAACTTGGTGAATATGGCATACAATATCAACCCCGCTCGGCCATCAAGGCACAAGCTCTAGTAAACTTCATTATAGAAGTTCAAGGCCCTAAGGAAGAAAATATCTGGAAAGTTTATGTGGATGGTTCCTCAACCAGGCAAGGTAGCGGAATTGGTGTTCTTCTCATATCTCCAAGGGAAGACAGACTCCAACTTTCTATCAGGTTGAATTATAGAGCCACTAACAATGAGGCAGAATATGAGGCATTGATAGCTGGATTGCAAGCCGCTCGGCACATAGGAGTAGCTCGGGTCATCATTTATTCTGACTCTCAATTAGCAGCCCAACAACTATCAGGTAATTTTGAAATTAATAATGATAGGCTCAAGTTATATGCTGAGGCATTTGATAAGTTGAAGTCCCAGTTTTAAGAAGTAAATATACAAAAAGTTTCTCGATCTGAAAATCAAGTAGCAGATGAATTAGCTAAGCAGGCCTCCGCTATAACACCATGGAATTTGGATCGGCCCGTGGAGCAAGCTTTGTTAATATCTTGTATCGAGAGACAAGCTGATGCTGAAATACACGGCGACTGGAGGGCCCAAATCATATTGTATCTACAACAGGGTATTCTTCCGAGTAATGCCGAGCAAGCAAGGATATTTAAGAAAAGAGCTGCTCAATACACTATGATAGGAGAACAATTATATAAAAGAGCTTTTTCTAGACCTCTGCTCAAGTGTATTGGCACAGAAGATATACAATTTATTTTACAGGAGGTTCATCAAGGCTCATGTGGTAGTCATATAGGAGGAAGATCCTTGGCCCGCAAAATCTTACTAGCAGGATATTTCTGGCCTACGCTACACGAGGATGCCAACAAGTTGGTAAGAACTTATATTTCTTGTCAGAAACATCAAAATATCTTACATCATCCTACACAGTTATTGAAGACCTCTATAGTCTCATGTCGCTTCGATTAATGGGGTATGGACCTAGTTGTCCCGTTTCCTATGGCAGCTGCACAAAAAGGTTTTTATGGGTAGCAGTGGATTATTTTTCTAAATGGGTATAAGCAGAACCGCTTGCCTGGATTATCGAAGATGCAGTTATTAAATTTCTATGGAAAAATATCATATGCAGATTTGACATTCCTCATAAATTAGTCTCTGATAATGGAAGGCAATTTGAAGGGGATAAAATCATAGACTGGTGCAAAAGTTATGGTATTATTCAGGCCTTCACCTCTGTAGCTTATCCGCAAAGTAATGGTCAAGCGGAAGTAACCAATAGTGAAATTATAAGGGGTTTAAAAACCAAACTGGATCATGTCAGAGGTAGATGGGTAGATGAATTGCCCAACATTCTTTGGGCATACCATACTACACCTCGAGATGCTACAGGAATCACTCCCTTTCAATTAGTTTATGGAGGAGAAGCAATAATTCCCATTGAGGTGGGAGTAGAATCTGATAGAAGACAATTATATGATGAAGACAATGAGGGTCGACACTCATGGAGCTAGACTTGATAGAGGAAATTAGAGATAAAGCTGCTACTCGTCTCGCATCATATCGACAACGAATGAGGCAAAATTATAACAAAAGAGTCATCCCTAGATTTTTCCAAGTAGGAGATCTAGTATGGAAGCGTGTCAAACCTGTCGGGGATGTTAATAAGTTGGCACCACAATGGGGAGGACCTTACAAAGTGGTGGAAAAGCTCGCATCAGGTTCATATTATCTCCAGGATACTGAAGGAAGAATTCTTGAACGTCCTTGGAGTGCAAATCATTTACAACCTTACCGAACCTGACAAGATCATATCACTCAAAAATACATCTGAAGGAACAAATCATAATTATTTGAAGTAAGTTCCCAGCAAACTGAGAACAAGTATGCTTACAGTTTATGTACTCTACTTCTTTCAATAAATAAAATGCGAGACCAACACCACCAAAGAAATAAATATGGTTCACACAGATTGAGAAGTATCTACAAAACTTTTATAAATCTGAACGATCGATAGTGGGGAATACTAAAGACTTATTCAACTACCCTAAGAAAAACCCAGAAGTTTTAAAACCATTACAAGGTCAGTGCAAACATTATAATTTTACAAAAGAATATAGTCGATCGGGAAATCTCATGTAGTAACTCGGACGAGTCTTCATGGGAGGAACCGGAAACTTTAAACTATCACAGAACCTAGTCGATCGGGAAATCTTATGAAGTAACTCGGACGGGTCTTCATGGGAGGAACCAGAGACTTTAAACTATCACCGAACCTAGTTGATCGGGAAATCTCATGAAGTAACTCGGACGGGTCTTCATGGGAGGAACCAGAGACTTTAAACTATCACAGAACCTAGTCAATCGGGAAATCTCATGAAGTAACTCGGATGGGTCTTCATGGGAGGAACCGGAGACTTTAAAATATCACAGAACATAGTCGATCAGGAAATCTCATGAAGTAACTCAGACGGGTCTTCATGGGAGGAACCGGAGACTTTAAACTATCACAAAACCTAGTCGATCGGGAAATCTCATGAAGTAACTTGGACGGGTCTTCATGGAAGGAACCGGAGACTTTAAACTATCACAGAACATAGTCGATCGGGAAATCTCATGAAGTAACTCGGACGGATCTTCATGAGAGGAACCGGAAACTTTAAACTATCACAGAACATAGTCGATCGAGAAATATCATGAAGTAACTCGGACGGGTCTTCATGGGAGGATCAGAGACTTTAAACTATCACAGAACCTAGTCGATCGAGAAATCTCATGAAGTAACTCGGACGAGTCTTCATGGGAGGAACCGGAGACTTTAAACTATCACAGAACCTAGTCGATCGGGAAATCTCATGAAGTAACTCGGACGTGTCTTCATGGGAGGAACCGGAGACTTTAAACTATCACAGAACCTAGTCGATCGAGAAATCTCATGAAGTAACTCGGACGGGTCTTCATCGGAGGCTTTAAACTATCACAAAGCCTAATCGACTAGGATTATAATGGCATGGTAAATGCAAAGTTATATGGATTTATTCACAAAAATCGGCTGACATTTTATACTAAATCAGAAGTTAGCGTTCAAGGAGGAATCTATGCATATGTCACATTTTCTATCTGGAGGCCCATTCACATGGAAGCCTTTATTTAAAATCGCCCGGAGTATTATACTCAGCTCGGAACTCGGGAGTTTTATACAGGGACTTATATAAAACCGCTTAGGATTATTCATTCTTTTGAAATATGAAGCATACTAGCCACATTTTATTCGAGTGAAGCATAGAAACATTGCGGAAAATTCTACTGCTTAAAGCCATGTGGTTGTGAAAGATATTATCGGCAAAGGAGTTTACTAAAATAGGGTTTTACTTCAAAGAGTAAGCAAGGAATTCTTGAACAAAACTTATACACAATACTCGGGAGCATTTCAAAGGATGCATTCTCAAAATAACACAAAAGAGAAATGAGTAAGTATCAAAACTTTCCCATATATCATGATCACTTAATTACAAAATATTTTATTACAGTTCATTTCATTACCAGTTTTTCCATTACAAGTTTTTTCATTGCCAATCTTTTTGGATGCATAGACATGATTAATTAAAAGAACTTGTTAAATCTGCGGGTAGTTCTTTGTTAAGTCTGCGACGGCTTATGAAGGAAGAGGGGGGTTCCTTGGGTAGATAACCGCCCTCTCTCAATTATTGGAGGATTCCCGACACTGAATGATTTAGAGCACCCACCATTCTACGGACAAATTCTTTGGCAAACGCCGGAGACTTTAGATAAGCCAGGCGCCACTCCTCCCATCGGTTCTTCTCTTGCTCCTTATAACTCTGAAAATTAGCTTGCAGTTTAGTGTTTTGATCTTTTAAAGCATCCTTCTCTAATTTGAGTTGTTCCAATTCCTTTTGGAGTAGTGACAACTCAACATCTTGAGCCTTTCTTTGCTCTTGTTCCTGTAGGATAGCGAAATCATGAGAGGCTAGGTCTTGAGCTTGTTCAGAAAGACAGACATTATGAAGCTTCTCTACTTTCTCTAAAATAAGACTTTTATGAGAAGCGTCTAAGAGAGCTTTCTCCTTTAAAGCAATTTCCAGTCGAAAACCAGAGTGTAATCGATCCACCTATAGCTCCAAAGTTCTCCTTGCAAGCTCTTTGTCTTTCAATAATTGTTGTGATTCCTGTAATTCCTGTCTCAATACCCCTAATTGTTGATCTTGCAAGGCCACTTTCTCTTGCAACTGAGCCAGGTCATTATTAGAAGGAGGTAAAGTAGCCTTCAATGTCTCTAGTTGAGCTTTTAACTTAGTGTTCTCCTGGTCCTGAGCCATAAGTAGCTGATCTATGTGAAGACTTGAGGCAAGGAACTGAATTAAATAATGATACAGTTATAGATAGTGAGAAGAAGTAAATAGTAGGTGACTAAGAATACTTACAGCGGCTGCCTGACGACTGTGATTGTCTGCCCAATCGGAAATATTGATGCCCCTCAATTGCTCTTGGCTATGTAGCCAAGATTCAGCCAACAATCCTTGTAACTGAAGAGAACCGTAGCTAGGGGGATTAGAAGTTGCCCCATTTAAGAAGGTAGACCCAAAGCTTGTCTGAATAAAGGTGAGGAGATTGAAGGAGAAGGAGGTAGGGATGAAGAAGACGCAATAGAAGGGAAAGAAGTAGTGGAAACAAGAGCCGCAGAAGAAGAACTAGATGGGATGGAAAGTGGCAATGCAAGGGATACAGACTCAGTTGTGGAAACATGAATTGCCGAGGGCCCGGCACTAGGAGAAGATCTCCGGCAAGGTGTTCGTTTTGCCCGTGGCCCACGAGCCAAAGGGGGCAAGGCCAATGCAAGAGGTGGAGAAGACATAGAAGGGACAATGGTCATCTCAAAAGTAGAGGCAGAAGCAGAAGGAGCTGAAATAATAGCACAAGAAGAGGGGATGAGTATGTTGAACCCCGTGATAATTTTGATGTGATCAACCAAGTTAGTTAGGTCCTGCTGTGTTTGATCCCTGTGTCTGAGTGTGCAGGAGCTTAGGAGCACACGAAGTCGAGCGGAAGACGCAGCTAGCAAGAAGGACGGCACGGGAAGAGAGCCGACGGGCTCGGTGCGTCCGAAGGACGAGAGAGCTGCGGAAGAGTACTCCGGTGGGCGTGAAGAGCGTGCGCGGCGTTCGAGGGAGTTAAGCTGGGACGGAAGGCTGCTAAAGGAGAAGGCCGGAAACTGGGTTCGGGTGAGCCCTATTCCGGTTGGCCACAATCACCCAAAAGATCGGAGCATCGGAAGTCCACGCAAAAGAGCTGAAAAAGGAGCTGTGCTGGAAAATCCAGCTCAAGGCGCCTTCAACAGTCTTGAAGGCGCCTTCAACTTGAAGGCGCCTTCAAGGCTAGTTCAAGGTGCCTTGAACAGTCAAAATTGACCGTTTGCGCAGCGGATAAAGTTTTATCCGCTGACCGAGCTGGAGGCGCCTTGAACCCAGTTGGAGGCGCCTTGGACTCTCGGGATAAGATTTCCAGGGCCTATATAAAGGCCCCTGGAGCTAGGAATTATAATACAACTCAAGCATCCAATCTGTAAGCAATTCCTAAGCAACTAGTGAGCTTCCAAAGTGTAAAAGGCTTCTCCGCCTTCAGAGAAGGAGATTTTCTTATTGCGCTTTTTCTACTGTCCTGGATTAACAACCTCCTTGGTTGTAACCAGGTTAAATCTCTGAGTCTGTTCTGTTTCTTTTTCTGTTTCATTAATTTAGTTGCTATTACTTTGCTGATTTTATTTCTGAGTTGAAATCCGAGGAGGGTAGTTTTTGTTCTCTTGTTTTCAGCAATTCACCCCCCCCTCTTGCCGGTCTCCACTGCACCAACAAGTGGTATCAGAGCCTGATCGCCTCAGAAGGACTAACCGCCAACTGAAGCACCACGATCAAGACGATGGCCGGAGCGAACATCCATCCCCCGAAGTTCGACGGAGACTTCGCCACATGGAAGCGTAAAATGGAGGTATTTTTTAAAACGGATTTTGATATTCTTATTACAATGAAATATGGTTTTGCAGCGCCGAAAGACAAAGAAGAAAACACATGGAGTAAGAAGGAGCAAGCCGATTTCGTCGCCAACGGAAAGGCAGAGTTCCACCTGCTCAATGTGCTGCCGCCGCAGGAGGTAAATCGGATCGGAAGCTACGACTCAGCAAAAGATCTCTGGGAAAAATTCCTGGAGCTACACGAAGGTACTTCCGAAGCGAAGCTAGCAAAGCGCGACATCCTCCGGAACCAGTTGACGAACCTCCGGATGAACCAAGGCGAGAAGGTAGCGCAACTCCAAGCGAGAATCAAGGAGCTGATAATGCAACTAACGAACCTTGGAGAAGAGGTAACCAATAGGGACTCTATCCGGTACGCACTCAATGCCTTCCCGAGAACTCCAGAGTGGGCCTCCTTAGTAGATGCATACTACATCTCTAAGGACCTCGAGGTAAGTACGTTAGAACAGTTATTTTCGACTTTTGAACTTCACGAATCTCGAGTTTCAGAGCCAAATGGAGTAGAGAAGACTGGTCAGAACATAGCTCTAAAGGCAAAAGTAATCGGTTCTGACTCCGAAGCCTCGGTCGATGAATCCGAAGCAGCACTACTGGTAAAACGGTTCAATAAGTTTTTTAATTCTAATAAATTTAGACCGCAAAAAAAGAGGCATCAACAAAGAAAAAGGACGGTTCGCTGCTACAACTGCAACGAAGAAGGGCACATCAAGGATGACTGCCCGAAATTAAAGAGAAAGGAGAAAGAAAGGGAAAAATCAAAAAGCAAGAAACCAGAATCCTCCAAGCACAAGAACCTGAAGGCTACTTGGTCAGATTCATCATCCTCCGAGTCAGACATCGAAGAATTCTCGGGACTAGCACTGATGGCCAACCATCAGCTAGAAGAAACGTCTAGCTCAGAAATGAGCATAGATGAAGGGGGAGGAACATCAGAAGGAGAAAGCAATGATGAAGGGGGAGCATCGCAAGATGAGGTAAGTAAGGTACGTGCCCTAAACTCTAAACAGTCTTTTGAGTTTATTAAAGCTTTGTCTAAAGAATTAGATCAATTAGAAAAAGAAAATAAAAATTTGAAATCTGAAAATAAAAATCTAAAATTAGAAATTGAGAAATTAAGAAATAGTACATGTTTAAATAGATTTCCAAATTCAAAAATTAAAGTTTATGGAAAATTGAACTGGTATATTAGAAACCATCAGGGTCAGCTTAGAAGGATACCCAAAAATTATGTACCCCCTAAGTATCTGAATAACCCTGTAGGTAGGAACCTCTATTGGGTTCCAAAATCTGTGCTTAATTAATTTTTTCAAAAATTAAAAGCTTACAGTGAGAAAATTAAATATTGAAATTCTTTATGGAAGCATTGTCTAAGGAAGTGGTTGTTGCTCCAATAACCAAGAAGGCCTAGTGCCTCGCCACGACCTGGAAGCTAAAATATTGAAAGAAAATGTTTAATTAACTTTCTGAAAAAGTATTTAAAAAATTAGAATTAAATAATGCTTTGAAAGTTTAATCAAACACTTTTGAAAATATTGTTTATAAATTCATTTTTAGAAATAGTTTTTCCTGGAAAAATTCAAAAAGTCTTTTAACTTAGAATTTTTTTTTCCCTCTAATTAGAACCCCATTTTTGCTGTGATCAAAGGGGGAGAGAAAAGTACAAGTTTAGGGGGAGTTAGAAAAACTTAAAATTTCTGTTATTATTTTTATAACAAGTGTTCCAATTTTACTAATTGCAAAAATTATGCTTAACTTGTCAGTTTAGTAATTTCTTCTTTAAAATTACTGTTTATGTCTATGTTAAACCCTAACTGGAACTTGGGTTGATGCACATCAAAAAGGGGGAGATTGTTGAACCCCGTGATAGTTTTGATGTGATCAACCAAGTTAGTTAGGTCCTGCTGTGTTTGATCCCTGTGTCTGAGTGTGCAGGAGCTTAGGAGCACAGGAAGTCGAGCGGAAGACGCAGCTAGCGAGAAGGACGACACGGGAAGAGAGCCGATGGGCTCGGTGCATCCGAAGGACGAGAGAGCTGCGGAAGAGTACTCCGGTGGGCGTGAAGAGCGTGCGCGGCGTTCGAGGGACATTAAGCCGGGACGGAAGGCTGCTCGAGGAGAAGGCCGGAAACTGGGTTCGGGTGAGCCCTATTCCGGTTGGCCACAATCACCCAAAAGATCGGAGCATCGGAAGTCCACGCAAAAGAGCTGAAAAAGGAGCTGTGCTGGAAAATCCAGCTCAAGGCGCCTTCAACTTGAAGGCGCCTTCAAGGCTAGTTCAAGGCGCCTTGAACAGTCAAAATTGACCGTTTGCGCAGCGGATAAAGTTTTATCCGCTGACCGAGTTGGAGGCGCCTTGAACCCAGTTGGAGGCGCCTTGGACTCTCGGGATAAGATTTCCAGGGCCTATATAAAGGCCCCTGGAGCTAGGAATTAGAATACAACTCAAGCATCCAATCTGTAAGCAATTCCTAAGCAACAAGTGAGCTTCCAAAGTGTAAAAGGCTTCTCCGCCTTCAGAGAAGGAGATTTTCTTATTGCGCTTTTTATACTGTCCTGGATTAACAACCTCCTTGGTTGTAACCAGGTTAATTCTCTGAGTCTGTTCTGTTTCTTTTTCTCTTTCATTAATTTAGTTGCTATTACTTTGCTGATTTTATTTCTGAGTTGAAATCCGAGGAGGGTAGTTTTTGTTCTCTTGTTTTCAGCAATTCACCCCCCCTCTTGCCGGTCTCAAGAAGAGGGGATGAGTAGACTATGTCTCATCATCCTAAGAGTAGGATTAGAGATAATATGGGTTAGGGGCATTGGTACCTTACCTCTCTCAAGAGAAACAGGCGCCGGAACGAGAGGAGTTTGCACGAAAGTACCAAAAAGATCACCAAAGGGTACATTCTCGGTACGCCTTGGCTTTTTGATTAAGGCAATAAATGGTTCTTCTTCTTCCTCTTCCATGGTTGTGACAACCTCTGCTTGTCACTCTTCTTCAATAGCAAGCCCAAGGTGGAGGAATTAGGATTAGCCCGGCGAGCTCGCAACCACTCTTCTGCAAGATTATTAACAAAGAACTTAGTCATAGTAGTATTCTTGTACATAAAAGATGGAAGAAAAGCATCAGCTGAAACACAGGAATTAAACACCATTATAAAAGAGAAACACTAATCAATAAATGTAGAGTGAAATGTTTATACGTACCAAAAGAGTCATCCAAGGGAGTGTCAATATTGCCTATCCCAAAAGGAAACATCAAACCCTACACAATTAAATGCGGCAAGCTAAATTTTGCTCCCCTCAATTTAGATAAAGCAAAGGCAACAGAGGGATCATTAAGGATATTATGGGTACTAGGAACTGGGGGTAAATCGCATATCCATTGGATAGGAAAAGGAGGAGGAGAAGGAAGACGTATACGAAAAAATTTATGGCGCCATTCCCCTTGAGGGGGAATGCGGTTAAACAAAATAGCCTTAGGGCGAGACTGAAACTTGAAAACACCCATATCTATATGGCGCAGAACAAAGAAGTGATGAAAAAGACGAAGGGATAAAGGAAAGCCTAGCAGCTTAGATACTCTAATGAAACCCATGAGAATAGAAAAAGACTGAGGGATAAGCTGGTTGAGGGGAATGTTGAAGTATGCACTAACATCAGAAAAAAAGGAATGGAGAGGGAATCGAAAACCTTGTAGAACTTGGTCCCGGAAGATGAATATACACCCTAAAGGAGGTAGATGTGGACTATCTAGCAGAGTAGGGAGGGCTATATAAGAAGGAAAACCATAAGTCGCCTTCAAATCCACCTCTTCTGTCTCCGTAAGATCAGAAGCACATGAAAGGAGCCATGTAGGAGGGGAAGTTGCCATGATGACACAGTAGAAGGAAGATGAATCGAGGGAGATGAAGAGAAAAGTGGGAAAGCGAGAGAGAACTTCTTAAAACCCTTGTTTTCCTTTCGGTCCTGCTCTAAAACCCCCAAATAAAGATAGCAGAAGAAACAGGAAAAGAAAAAATACTTGGAATTCCAATCATCATAAATGGGCGATGACATTAAAGGATAAAATCAAATCCTAAAAAAGGGGAATGAATCCCAAGAAAAAATAGGTTGAGTTAAGTAATCTTCCTCGAAAAAAGTGAAAAGTTACCCTAGGTATAATTTTAATCCTTAAGAGAGTCCGAGGAATATAAGAAAAATCGGTCAGGTACTATAAGTTCGGATCATTTGTCTAATAAAATAACAAACCCAAATGAGCATAATAGACCGGGCAAGAGTTATATAGGAGGCATTAGTCGATAGACAGGACTTGGTTAGAGGATACCGGACGAGATTCATAAATGTGAATATGAATCGGTCGGTCATAATAGATCGGCCGAGATAAATGCTATTCAAATATGTCGACCAAAGGCTTATCATGGTAAGTCAAATGACATACACTATAATAAAACCATATGAAATTTAGTTAATACATAAGATGACATACATAAATATGAGTGTAAATCAATCGAGTAGAACAAATCGACCGATATTGAGAATATTGCAATAGAACTGTACTAGATCGAACGGGACACAATTAACCTATAAAGTATTGGACGGTATTTGTCAGCATTGATATATACCGCCCGGTCATGATGGAACGATCTAAATAGATAAACATAATAATATGTTGGGTGAGGTTTTATGATGACCAGCCAAGTGACATTCAATATATTCAAACAAAACAGATGAGCGTCATAAGAAAGAGCAAGTTTAACAATGAGAAGGGATAATCAACTGTACATGAGTCCATCAGACTGTCATCACAGAGTCCCGGTCCCCTTTACAGGGATTCGAATTTAGGTAAGAAAAGAAAGTCATACTAAGGTCAGCTGAGGGAATAGATCTGGAGGCCTCTCCTCAATAAGTTTGCAACGATTTAGGAAGTTGGGAGGGGGATCACGAGATAAGTAGTTTTCCTATCGTAATTGTTGAACCGCCCCTTTAGCTCCCGCAGTAAAGGCTGCTAAGATTGACTTCACGATCGGCCTATTGAATTCAGTGGATTCAATCATGGTGGTGGCCCTTTCTTTGTAGCGAGTATCTTCGTTCGCCTTGTAGACCACCAAAGCTGTTTGGGAAGTCTTCAGTTCATCTTCTTTGATAGAGACCTCGATTTTAGTTGAATTTAAGGAGGTGTTCAAAGAAGTTATTTCATCATCCTTCAGCTGTAAGGCTTTAAGCTTTTCAGCCAACTCCGATTCATAATCTGCCTTTAATTTTCCAATCTTGGAAGTTAATTCTTGGTTAAGATCCGTGGCTGATTTGAACTGTGTCTAAAGACTTTCAATTTGGGCTTCAAGTTGTTTCTGGGAAGTGACAGAAAATGGGGCAGAAGATAACTCAGTAACTTGCTGTTTCAGTTTGTCGTTCTCAAGTCTCAGCTTTTTGTTCTCATTATATAAATTATGCATCATCCGAGACAAGCCCATATTTTCTATCCATCGCTAGAAATATGATAAAGGGTTATAACATAATCACTGGGAAATGAAAGGTAAATGTTAACAAACATACCTGATTCTCGTTATGAGAAAAATGATCAATTGTTTCTGGGGTGGTAAGTTCTTCAAAAACAGGACGAACGTTATCCCAAGCATTAGCAAAAGAACCTCCTAGCAATATGGGGAGGACGGGAATGGTGGAAGAACCCGCGAAAAAGGAGGAAGTAGGAATAGAAGGAGGAGCAAAAACTAAATAAGAAGAAGGTGAGGAAGGTAAGGATCCGAGTTCGGAAATAGACAATGGAAAGGTAAAAGAAACATCACCAGGAGCGCTAGTGCTGGAAGTGGGTGAGGCAGAGAAAGTGAGAGAAGGATAGAGCTCAGCCAAAGTAGGTTCATGGGAAGGAAGGTCGGCAGGAACAAAACCTTCCGAGATAAGTTCGTCAGCTGGAAGGATAAGTCTCCTTTTGGGAGGAGGAGCCCGGGTGAGTTTGCGCCCAGGGCGTTTGCCGATAGCAACTTCAGCTATTGATTTACCAGAACTCCCAGGAGATGTAAGTTCAATAACCGGGAGAGGGGTGGCTGATGAGGTAGCAGTAGCCACTGGAGAAGCCACAACGGACAAAGAAGCAACAGGGATTTCTGCGGGAAGACCTTCAGGAGCCTCAAGAACTCCCGAAGAGCTGGGTACCTTAGCTAAAGGAGTCGGTTCTTCGATTGAAGGTGGCGGAGTAATAGCAGCCAGAAGCTCTTTTTCTTTGGCATGAATTACGTCCTCCGCCAGACGCAGTTCTTCATCGATCAAAGCATCATAAAAGCTCTCCACTACATAGAAAAGAAAAATAGTTTAGTTAGTTTTAATCAACAAGAAAGAAACAGGGTTTTACCTAAAGAGCCTTGTGTATCAGGTTTGATGGGGCTTAGGTCGAACAAGTATAAAAGATCGACTCTCAGCCACTTGGGAATAGAAAGTCGACGATTTAACAACTTTTCACAATAAATAGGAAAATAAGGATGGAGATGGAACTCTCTGACATTGGGCAAAGAGGGTAAGGAGCATTTCCAAGCATAAGACCAAGGAATGGGTCCGGGAAACTTTATGAAGAAGAAGCGGGATTTCCAAGTTTTAAGAGACGAGGGCATATCCTCAAAAAGAACCATTTTAGTTCGTGACTGGAACAAGAAAACACCAGGTTCCGAACATTTGGGTTAAGAAAACATGAAGAAATTTTGAGGAGTAGGAGGAATATCTAGTAAACGAAACAGCATGTAAGCACCACATAGATAACGAAATGCGTTAGGGGCAAGCTGTTGCAAAGGAATATCAAAATACTGGCTTATTTCGATCAAGAAAGGAGGAATGGGAAACCTTAAACCTCCTATCAACTGATCCTTGAAAAAAGTCACGCAATTAGCAGGGGGACGATGAGGATGATCATTTGGTTTCGGGATTAAGATGATATACTCTTGGGGAATTTCATATTGATGACGGATGGTGAGCCTAGCACTTTTATCAAAGGAAGAAGACATTTGAACATACCAAGGAGCAATTGCTTCCTCAGCCATAGACAAGAGTAGAGGCTAGCAGAACAATAAATTACTTACTGAAAGCAAGAAAGGAGATCGCCGAGAAATGGTGAGCACGAGGTTTGGTCGAAAACTGCAGCAAGAAAAGAACGCTAAGGTAAGAAAAGCAAGGACAAAGTTGAGAAGAAGACAAAGGGTTTAGGGTTCGAAAAACATATAGCCGTCATCAGATCAAAACATTTTTATCTCAGTAGACGCTGAGGATTATAGAAAAAAGGGCAAAGGCTTACATGACGTGGCAGAGAGAGAAAGTATGTGTCACATAACCATAAAAGAAACATTTATAATAGATGCGATAGACCGGATCACGCTGGGGTTGGTAGCACCTTGTTGTACGCTTCCAACATTCTCTTACCAAAGGAAGGGCCAATCACAAACCAGGAAGTTTTGAAAGGAAACGTAGTTTACTAGGCATAATAAAGGGAGAGGGACTGAATTTGACTAAGCCCAGGCTAAAGACAAGAAAATTTAAGGAGAGTTATTTAGGCGTATAACATGTTTTAAATTAATATCATTATAAAGTGTAAACTAGCCGAGTCCGCCGCACGGATGAGCGCTGAAGAAGTCATCGCTGATCCTCTTAAAGGCGCCTCCATACCCCTTGGAGGAGCCTTTAAGCCTGTTCGAGGTACCTCAAGCTTCCATGAGGGCGCCTCCAGCCTTGCTGCATGCACATCTTCTCCATTTCACCCGAGGCGCCTCGAAGCTCCATGAGGGTGCCTCGGGTATTGTTCATCTGAGGCATAATGTACTCTTTTGTCCCTGCAAAATATATTAGTCCATATAACAACCATATATCCTGTAAAACAAAGTTAGCACATAATAAACATGATAATAAAATATTTTGACAGTCTCTGGACTGTTTGGTTCTAACTTCGGATTTTTGATCGAAAACACTAGGTCGAACCGACGCCTACTGTTCCCTCTTCCGGAGAACACGTCCTCACCTACTTCACTCAGGAGAGCATACCTGACGCCAGTCTGGTCCTCCAGACCGACTAGACTTTCCGCCTAGGGTTATCGCCCCCTAGGACCTAGGAATACCACCCCCTAGTGTTTTCTGCCACCTGGGGTTACCACCCCCTAGGACCTAAGGTTGCCCCCCTTAGGATTTTCCATAACGTAGGGTTACCACCCCCTAAGACTTAAGGTTTCCTCCCCTTAGGGTTTTCCTCCACCTAGGGTTACCACCCCCTAGGGTTTTCCATCTACCTAACCATTGTTAGGACTTTCCTGAAAAGCCTCATTCACACATGTTAGATAACAATTAACCTTAACTTTGAATGCCTTTGCCATTATAAAAACTTGAGTTCGATAGTCAGATGCTTCCCGCACCAACAAGGGGTGCTAGAGGAATCAGGCTCAGTGGCTCTTCTCTTAATCCTACCAACATAAATTGTCACGTCCCTAGGTAGTCCCTGCCAGAGAAAATTTCGGTAGCATCTTCCCTGTATGAGTGACAATCTGAAATTTCCTACAATGCCCTCAGGGCCACATATTCATCGGCCAACACGGTCGGAACAATAACAGTATAAATATAACAAACATCCACGCAATTTATAATGAAAACTACACATAAGCACAGATAAGAAAAACATCGCAAAAACTCCTACTCAACTACACCCATAAAGCACAAAATCGATATCCTACTCAACTACACTCATAAAGCACAAAATCGATATCATCCAAATATAAATCCATCGATAACAAAACATACAAGATCCAAATGTCAAGCTATAAGTCTGAAAAGCAAAGTCTAACACAATAAGTAAAACTCAAACTGTGCGAACTCGTCGTGACGCGCAATGGTGGGGGACTAGCAATTGGAACTCCTCCGGACAGCCTCAACTTGAAAAGAATAATAACGGGGTGTGAGTCCAACACTCAGCGAATACCTAGTTGACATGCATAGTAAACTATAACAAATAACCATAACTATGCGTACAGTGTCCTGATATAACATATAGAAAATGCATAATCGAAAGATAAGGAGTAACTGTACTAACCCGAACCTGGGTATAAGGGTATCAAGGCCGTCAAACCCAAAGTATCATAAAACCTATATGCATGTCAAACAATGCATCCATCCAATATGCAACATATAAAGTGCAACAACCACAAGCAATAAATGCAAATAATGCATATGATGCCAATAACATGTCCTAGACACCCCTACTGCCAGTCAGCCATCTCACACACGATGGTGAGACCGAGTGGATAGGGTTGTGACAACCGTGCACTCTGTCGTCACTGCTCCTGATGAGTGACCGAGTGGACGGGATGCTGTCGGAGTACACCTATCCTCCTACCTCAAACATAGTGAGGGAGCGCAATGCTCTCATCTCCCGGTACGCGATGACGGGGAGGGATCCCTGCCGGCTACCACGCTGCGTCACACTACCCATGAGCGGACCAACGGAGCCAAACAGAGCAACCTGCTACACACACCCTGCCTGAATAAAAATCACTAACCCATGAGTGGTTGTGTGTGCAGATCCATGTAACTGGCGATGCGCTCAACAATAATGGAGCTGTCAACCGCTCAGCATGCAATCATGCAAGATGGTGCATGTCACTAAGTCAGGAAATATCCCAATCCTATCCCTCTCCAACAATGTGTACCAAAATATCAGGATCAAATAGTATGATTTGGGTACACATGTCAAGTAGGGTATCTAACCAGTCCAGTATATCATAGAGCATGACATGTCACTACCTCTATAACATAAAAGTAATAAACAGATAATAAACAATACATGCTCGGAAGTAAATAGTGACATGCCAATGCAGATATAATCATAATTATTACTACTTGTTAAGATCTACTAAACATATCAACAAGACGTATCAAAATAGATAGGTCAAGGTACCCGCCTCCAATAGAAGGTCCAATCTAGTCAAATCCAAAGTCGAGACGCCCGTCTCGAATCAGAGTCCTGCGCCAAACAATATACAAATATTTTATTTATCTAAATTCATAAGAACAGCTAAATAAAATCCCTAGGACTAATTTAGGGTAAAACCCTACACACATAAAATCAATTGGTCAACTAGGGTTAGTTTCCTTAACCCTAGTCAACCCACTATACAATTTGATTTAAGACTAAACTTAAATCAACTTGAACTCTCCCAATATAAACCTAATCAATCTACACAAGTATCAATTATCTAACTACAACACGTAGCCAAATTTTCTACAACATACCTCAAACCCACAGCCCTATTGATTGCTGGAACAGGGGTGCTTCTAGTTGGAATTTCTACCTGAACCAAGAAACACCACTGGAACCAAGATCACCTTTAACAGATCCTCACTGGATGGGATCAAGAGAAGAGATCAAGTAGTGAATCACAAATCAAGCAATATACCTAGAGCCTACCTTACTCCAAGACCTCCACAGCTTCAAGAAAGGAGAAAGCAGTGATCGGCAACAGGAAGAATCCACAGAATAGAACCTCACTCTTCTTCTCCATTCCCGTGACCTTCCAGATCCGGCTAGGGCAAAGATGTGTCGTCGCGATGACTGATCGGAGCCGAGGAAATGGAACCAGGGCACAACGTGGCTAGAGGCTAGGGCAGAGACGCTGTGTGGGTTGCGACGCCGTTGGGGAGAAGCGGTGTCGGCTGTGGCAACCAAGGGCGACGCGAGAGGGAATGGGAGGCAGCGGCGCTAGGGCACAGGGGAGGCCGACGGCACTTCCGTGCGGCGGCGATGCTGTGTAGATGCGCTTGGCGTCGCTGGCGGCAGTGGTGTCGCTAGGGTAAATTCGTCGTGAGGGCAGAGGGTGAGGGAGAGGGATCGGAAGGAGGAAAGAACTCGAAGCTTCCTTTGGCTAGCCGTTTTGTAGGCGAGGGGAGGAGCGGATTCGACGCAGCGGCGGCGGCGGCAGTTTGGGAATGAAAGGAAATGGCAGCGGAGAAGGGGCGCGGGTCGGGGGAAGAAACAGCGAAAATGAGGAAAAGAAATGGAAATAGAAAAATAAAAAGAATAATTAGAAAACAAAACTTTTCCTCGGTAAAATGGGGTAGCCAAAACAAGCTTTCCCGGGGTCTAGTTTTTATCCCCGCAACCTAAGCCATACGAGCTCTAAAAAAATTTCCGAAAAAATTCTAGAAAATTCCCTTATTATTATTCGCCCATTTTCGGTATTTTACATTCTCCCCCACTAACAAAAATTTGGTCCCCAAATTTCGTTATCTACCATCAGCAAACACTAACAATAGGTAAAAGAGTATAAATGCCGAACGGTAAATTAAATCACATACCTCAAGGGAAAAGATGGGGGTATCGAGCTCAGATCGTATCCTCGAGCTCCCAGGTAGCCTCCTCGTCAAAATGATGCTGCCATCGGACTTTCACCAGTCGGATAGTCTTGTTCCGCAGCTGACGCACCTTCTGATCCAGAATCCGTATTGGAACCTCCTCGTAGGTGGCGTCAGGTTGAAGGGGAACAGGGATATCTGTCAGCACATGTGTCGGGTCGGGTACGTATCTCCTCAGTAAATATACGTGGAATACGTCGTGGACGCCTGCCAGGGACGGTGGTAGTGTCAGACGATAGGCTACTGCTCCAATCCTCTCCAGGATCTGGAAAGGGCCAATGTATCGCGGAGCTAGCTTACCTCTGAGGCAAAATCTCATCACCCCTTTTGTGAGTGAAACTCGCAGAAATACATAGTCGCCAGTAGAGAACTCCAGGGGTCTGCGTCTCTGATCAGCATAACTCTTCTGGTGGTCCTGTGCCTCTGACATCCTCCGTCTGATAGTACGGACCAACTCTGCCTCCTGCTGAGCTCTATGAGGTCCCAACAGCTGGGCCTCCCCAACCTCATCCCAGAAGGTGGGTGTCTGACAAGGCCTACCATACAACACTTCAAACGGTGCCATTTGGATAGCTGAATGAAAGCTGTTGTTGTAGGCGAACTCTACCAATGGCAAATGGCCCTCCCAACTGCCTCCGAAATCCAATACACAAGACCTCAACAAATCCTCTAGAGTCTGAATGGTCCGCTCTGACTGTCCATCTGTCTGTGGATGGAAAGCTGTACTGAAACGGAGCTGAGTGCCCAAAGCCTGTTGCAGACTTTGCCAGAATCGAGATGTGAGACGGGTGTCTCTATCCGAAATAATAGTCAAAGGGACACCAAGTAATCTGATGATCTCCCGGCAATACAGATCTGCCAATCGATCCAGGGAATCAGTCTTCCGGATTGCTAAGAAGTGCGCGGATTTGGTTAATCGATCAACAACTACCCAAATCGTGTCATAGCCTCGTCGTGTCCTAGGCAAACCCACCACAAAGTCCATGGTAATATGTTCCCATTTCCACTCAGGAATAGGAATCCGCTGAAGGAATCCGGCAGGTCTCTGTGCTCAGCCTTCACCTGCTGACAAACAAGACATCTAGCTACAAATTCCGCGATGTCTTTCTTCATACCGTTCCACCAGTAGGAATGTCTCAAATATCGATACATGCGGGTCCCACCTGGATGGATCGCAAATCGAGAGCGATGAGCCTCCTGAAGTAGCTCCTGTAAGACCGAGTGAGACTGAGGTACGCATAATCTGCCTCGGAAGTATATAATACCCTCCTCATCTCGTGTGAACACGGTCTGCTGCCCGAAAGCTATCTGGCTGCCAATAAACTGCAATGCTGACCACCGGCCTTGGCCTCTCAGATCCTCGTCCTGATCGACGACTGAGCAACCATGGTAACCAGAATACCCTGCTCCGTCTGTCCCTGCTCCTAAAGGCCCAACTCGGAGAAACCCTGAACCAAGTCTGTGATTGAAACTCGGTGGCAAGCTAAAGTCCCTCTGGAAATCCTACTGAGTGCATCGGCAACCACATTAGCTTTCCCCGGGTGATAGCTAATGGTACAAATATAATCCTTCAGGAACTCCATCCATTTCCTCTGTCGGAGATTAAGTTCCTTCTAAGTGAAAATATATTTGAGACTCTTATGATATGTAAGAATCTCAAAGGTAATGTCGTACAGATGATGTCGCCAAATCTTCAAAGCAAAGATGATGGCGGCTAACTCCAAATCATGTACTGGGTAGTTTTTCTCATGCTCCTTCAACTGTCGAGAAGCATAGGAGACTACCCTGCCGTGCTGCACAAAACAACGCCCAAACCCTGAAGACGTGTAACGACCACCCTTCTTACTACTACTCTCTAAGGATGACCGTTACTTAACTACTACTCTACTCACTAGTGTCACTTATGCTATTATTAGCGACACTTAGATTTATCACGGCCCTAGAGGAATTCCTACCAAAAATTTTTGGCAAAGTCTCCCCTGTACCAGTGACCAAATCAGCAATACAAACAAATAATAAACCATCAGCCACATGCGGCTGGTATATATACTTCACAATAACTAAAAGGAAACTATTCTAGCAATACTAAACAGATAGAACTCTAACGATCAAATATAACAAGCTCCTAGTGCGGAATAGACTCAATTACAATCTCAACTTCATCATAGCATTAAGGAGAAAAGAAAAGGAAACTCTAAACAGGTAAGTTTTGACAACTCCTTAGCAAACTCTTGATCTCTCCATAGTCCAGCCATCACACACCTTCATCACCACCACCTTGTCGCCTTCCTTTCATACTTTAGCTTTTCCTTTATCTGCAGTAGGAGGAAAAAGAAATCTATAAGCGAAACGCTTAGTAAGTACTAATCTATCTCACAAAAACTCGAAGTGCATAGAAATAATGCAACAATACTAAAACTGAAATGCTAAAAGAAAAAAGCTGCATGTACTCATCTAATAGCAAAGTACTCATGGTGTACAGAAATAAAACTGAACACTGGAAATAATACTAAAGGAAACTGCTCATGTGTATCTAGTAGTAAAGGACTAAAAATAGGAATCAATACTGCTCATGTTAAACTGATAGCAAAGAAAAACTAAGGAATCTACTCATGTAATTCTAATAGCTAATCATGCTGCTCATCTAATAGGTAAACATGAAAAACTACTCATCTACTAGATAAACATGGTAGAATAAAGAACTAAACTTACTGATTTTTAGAACTATATGAAACTTATTTCATTGGTTCTAAACTTAATCTTTAATACTTTATGATTATGTAAAACTCGTTTTACTTGTTCAAAAACTTATACTTATAATACTTCAAAATAATAATCAACTTCTTCTTGGGCCCATGCTTAGTACCATCTTATGCGCGTTCCCTAATAGGTTGGGGTAGCGAGCCACCAATCCTAAAAGAGCAGACCTTGGTCTACCAGGACCAAGACCTTGGAATTGGACACCTAGATTTGTTTAACGACAACCTTGTGAAGTCGGGTACTAGCCTCTTCTTAAAAGTAAAATACTTATAATCTTAATTACTTCTTCTTTAAATGCCTTGGCATTTTAATAGACACCTTGTGTGCCAAAATCCCTAAAGTCTTGACTTTGGAATTTACTTAAGGCCTTGGCCTTTCTCTTTCTTTTCTTTTTCTTTCTTTTACTTGTTAATACTTCTAAAAGTATTTAATAGGATTCTTATTTTTCCACTAGAATACATGGTTGTTCATGCTTGTTAAAATAGCAAATGAAAACTAAAAAAAATCTGCATATATGACTAATAAAAATCTGCACATATGACTAATAAAAATCTGCATTTAAGCTATAAGAAATCTGCATGCCATACTAAACTGAAGTGCCTAAAAATAACATGGTGCAACACTTAAAACCTCATGATCAAGAAAACCAAGAAGCTAACACTACATACTTAAATAAAAGTTGTTCTTGCCTTTTTGAGTAGCAAGGAAAATGCTAACTGCATGCTTAAATAACAAAGGTTATTCATGTTCAGAAACATGGAAATCCAAGGCTAAGATACTAAACTTAAAACTAATCATGTGCATGGAATTAGCAAAGATGAACTAAGCTACAATAAAAAATTCTGCATACAAAGAGATCCAACTACACTAAAATTCTGCACATGATATTCTAATAGCAAGAAAACTAAATTTCCAATGCTACTAAACAAGACTAATCATGTTTATTAAATAGCAAGAAAGCTAACACCATGTTCCTGGATCTAAGGCTGTTCGTGCCCACTACTTAGCACAAAAGAAGGGTGTAACAGGAATGCTGATTATAGGGCCGTTCTTGCCCAATGCAAAGCACAAAAAGGCCTATACAAACTTATTCACAGCTTAAGTTATTATAGAGTAAAGGAAACCTTTTAGCATGCTTTAAACCAAACTGAAACCAAGCAATTATACTTATCCAACAAACACTCCTAGCTGTTCATTTCTGTTTACTTGGCCACAAAGGATTTAAAACTGCCTATCTAAAGGAGTGAACTGGAGCTGTACCAATTCTAATACATAGTAAACCTTAGAGGCTGTTCTTATTCCAAAATCTGTAAATTCTAGCAGATTTCAAAATCTGAAGACTCCAAATTCCAAATTTCTAACTACAAAATTCTAAGCAACCAACCACATGCTAAACAAGCAAACTAACCCTATTTCTCTTCTTTGAAATACACGGCAGCAACATCAAAAACCCCCAATCTCATAGCATGCTTCGGATTCAAGAAACTCAAGAAACAAGGAAACGAAACTGAAAGATCGGAGCAACTCCTACCACAGGTGAGTAGTACTTACAATGCTTTCTTGGACTTACAACCGAAGGGGAAAAACTCTAGGGCTTCGGTTAGCTCGGATCTTCAACCTCCCTTGCGCCCACAGACCCTCCTCGACGAGGGAAGCACGGATCCCCAAGGTTCGCCGGAGAGAAACCTTCACCGGCCGTCGAAGGGAGGAAACTAGGGCTTAGGTTCCTTCGTTCGGCAGAAATCGCGCACGCACAAAGAGGAAGAAGAGAATTAGGGTTCGGGGAAAGAAATTAACCCTTTATAACCTAGGTTTTATTTTTGATCCTTACTATAACTTAAATACATCTTGCTTCATACTTGATTAACAAAACACGCATAGCCTAGTTGGTTGGCTGTGTTCGGTTAAGTCCGGTTCGGCCGGAGGTCTTGGGTTCGAGTCTCAACTTCAACATTTTTTTGGTCAAAACTTCTTTCTTTTCGTAAACTTACTAAACGACCTCCAAAAATTACGTAAAAATACTCTAAAAATTCCTAAAAATCTCTAGAATATTTTAAAAGTATTTCTAATGTTTTTGAAGACATTTAGAACTCGAAATAGGAAAAATTGGGTCGTTACAAGACGCGTCGGTGTAGAGCACGAATCCGTCCTCTCCAGAAGGTAAAACAAAAATCAGAGCCGATACTAATCTCCGCTTCAGCTCCTGGAAGCTGGTCTCGCAATCCTCTGTCCACGTGAACTTCACGCCTTTCCTGGTCAGGCGTGTCAAAGGCATAGCAATCCGGGAGAAACCCTTGACGAATCGTCTGTAATATCCTGCTAGTCCTAGAAAACTACGGATCTTCTATACTGATTTCGGCTGCTCCCAACTGGTGACAGCCTCGATCTTCTAATGGTCTACTGAAATACCAATGCTAGAGACCACATGTCCCAGAAAACTGACTGAGGATAGCCAGAATGCACACTAGCTGAACTTCGCGTACAGCTGATGTTGTCGAAGAGTCTCCAAAACTATGCGAAGATGTGGTACATGTTCCTCCTCGGAATGCGAGTAGACCAATATGTCATCGATGAAAATGACAACAAACTGATCAAGATACTCTAGAAAGACGCGGTTCATCAGATCCATAAATACCGCTGGCGCATTGGTAAGCCCAAATGGCATTACCAAAAACTCATAATGACCGTACCTGGTACGAAAAGTTGTCTTCTGAATATCAGATTCTCTGACTCTCAGCTGATGACACCCGGATCGCAGATCAATCTTAGAATACACTGATGTACCTCTGAGCTGATCAAACAAATCCTCGATCCTTGGTAAAGGGTACTTATTTCTGATGGTCACTGCGTTCAGCTGCCTGTAATCGATGCACAATCTCAGAGTACCATCCTTTTTCTTGACAAATAATACCGGAGAACCCCACGGAGAACCACTAGGGCGAATGAATCCCCTATCCAATAACTCCTGGAGTTGGACCTTTAGCTCGTCCAACTCTTTCAGTGCCATACGATATGGAGCCTTCGATGCTGGCGCGTTCCCCGGAATCAGCTCAATAGCAAACTCTACTTGCCTTCGGGGAGGCAAACCCGGTAGCTAATTTGGAAATACATCGGGATACTCTCGGACCACCGGAACATCTGAGAGCTGGGAACTACTGTTGTCATTAGTATTAATCATAGACACAAGAAATCCCTGATAGCCATGTGATAGCAGCTTCTGAGCTTGAATCGCCGAAATGATCGATATGCCATCGTCCCTGATGCTAGTGAAATCCCACGAGGGTTGGTTCGGAGGTCGAAAAGTGACCACCCTCGTCTGGAAATCAACAGTGGGATTATATGAAGACGACCAATCCATACCAAGGATAAAGTCGAACTCGACCATTTCCAGCACTAATAAATCAACCATAAGTATCATGTTGCCAAAATCTAAAGGGCAACCTCTGACCTCCTGAGTGATGTCCAATGTATCACCGGACGGTAGGGAGTGTTGGGTTTTTCGGGCCGCGAAAACCCCGAATCACCCTAGCCAACAGATCTCGTGCGAAGAAAAATTCGAAAACATACGAGTACGAGTTACAAAACTTCTAGATCTACATGATGAAGATCTTTACCCTTGTTGCGTGCCTTTTTGCGTATCCCGCTCGTCCTCGGTACGCCGGATCTTGAAGTTATCAATGTAGACAACTCTCTACACGTATCCACACGAACACACTAGGTGGAGGTGACCAAAAACCAAGGTGTGCTAGCACCTATGTGGTTCAGCCAAGGAAGGAGGAGTGGGAGAGCTTGAGAGGAAGAAGATGGAATAATTCCAATTGAATGAAAAATGAATCCATTTCATTCAAAAATTTGGCCGACCACTTCTCCATGTGTAACCCCAAATTAATTACATTAATTGCAATTAATGTGAAGCCATTACCCCAAATTAATTGCATTAATTGCAATTAATGTGAAGCCATTAAAGAGAATGGCTTTGTAACTTCCATGAGGTGGCACCCATGATGATGTGGAGTAACATCATTGGTCCACATCAATGCCAACGCACCAATGAGGAGGCATAAAGTCAAGTAAAACTTGACTTTTAATCTTCCTCTCAAGTCAAGTCAAACTTGACCAAATCTCTTCCATGGTTGATCTAATCTAACCATTTGATTCAAGCCAATTTAATATATAATGAATCTAATTCATTAAATTAAATTGATTCAATGAGTCATAATCTAAATTAGACTCATTGAACACATGAATCAACTTGAGTCCAACTCAAGTTAGCCAAATTAGGATTACTCTTAATCTAATTTGATTCATCAAATGAATCTAATCCTCTTGGTTCATCATATGAACCTAATCTCTGTTAGAGTATATACTAAAAGCCTAGCTTTTGGTATAAATATTTATTATGAATAAAGAATCACATTTGGTCAAATTGTCTACATTTGTTTGTAATTGTTCATTTAATTTATATTGTAGATAACATAGTATGTGGTGTCACATGCAGAAGATGATGTTATCAGTACCTTATAAATTATAAACAGTAGCTCACGACCAAAATGAAAAGGAACAAACCATTAGAAGGTCGTAGTGTAATTAGGTATTAGTTTATCTTGACTATATAATTACACTAGTACACTCAGAGTGTATTGAGTAGGACCATTTGAGGTCGTTTCTTTTATACTGACTTTATAAAGGAACAAAGACCTCGGTTATTATGGAAGTGTGTGCTCTTAACCCTAGTATAATAACAAGCACATATATTTGATATTTATTTCTTTAATTTATCAATGGGTGAGATTTAGTTCGATGAATCAACAAGCCCGATAAGTTGGGAAATGGTATCACTTATAGTGTGTGTTGTTGATTATAGAAGGAAACTGTGTCCTAGAGATACTAGGTTGATAATGTTCTCAAGAGGAGCTCATAAGGATTGTCATGTTAAACCCTGCAGGTGGACTTAGTCCGACATGATAATAAGGTTGAGTGGTACTACTCTTGGATTTAAATATTAATTAAATGAGTTGTCAGTAACTCACTTAATTAGTGGACATTCGATATCTTAAACACAGGGAGACTAACACACTCATAATAAGAAGGAGCCCAAAAATATAATTTGGGATTAGTGCGGTAGTTCAATAATAATTCTCTAGTGGAATGAATTATAATTGATAAAATTAAGTTGTGTGTTCGGGGCGAACACGGGATGCTTAATTTTATCGGGAGACCAAAACCAATTCCTCCTCTCGGTCCCTATCGTAGCCTCTTAATTATAGAGTACTATACCCACCTATACCCACCTTCTTACCCATCCTATAGGGGTCGGCCAAGCTAGCTTGGAGACCAAGCTAGGGTCGGCCATGGGTATGTTCATGGGTGAATTCATGTGGTCGTCCCTATTAAAATAAAAAGGAATTTTAATTTTAAAATTTTTCTTATGTGGATAATATAATTTAAAAGAGAGTTTAAAAATTTAAATCCTTCCTTTTATAAGATTCTACAAAAGATTAAGAGAAGAGTTAAAATCTCTTTCCTTATTTGTAGATTAAAAGGTTGATTTTAATTTTGGTAAAAACTTTCCTTTTAATTATATTCATGATTTAAAAGAAAGTTTAAAAATTAAAAATTCTCTTTTATTAGTTTCTACAAAAGATTAAGAAAAGATTTAATATCTTTCCTTATTTGTAGATTGAAAGGAGATTTTAATTTTAGAGATAACTTTCCTTTTTGGAAATTATCCACATGTTTAAAAGAAAGATTTTAATTTATAAAATTTCTTTTTATTAACCAATCATGAAGGGATTAAAATTATTGGAGAAATTTTTATAAATTTCTAGAAACAAATTAGGAAGTTTTAATTTTTGTTTTAATTAAAACTTTCCTTGTTTTGGGGAGAAGAGTGGTCGGCCATTATAATTTGAAAAGAGAAAATTATTTTAATTAAATAAATTTTCCTTTTCAATGGCAAAAGAATTAAGGAAGTTTTTATTAAATTTTCCTTATTTGCCAAGACCAAGGATTATAAAAGAGGGGGTAGAGGAGGCTTCAATGCTAACGACTCTATTCTATTTTTCCTCTCTTTTCTCCTTGGGTGTGGTCGGCCCTTTCTTTCCTCTCCTCTCCTTTGTGTGGCCGAAACCTTCTCATGGTGGAGATAGCTTTGGTGGCCGGATCTAAGAAGGAGAAGAAGGAGAGAAAAGAAGCCTCTTTTCTAGCATTCCTTGGAGCATGGTGGTGGTGGCCGAACCTCTTCATCCTAGGAGAAGTTTTGATGGCCGAAACTTGTAAGGAAGAAGAAGGTGCTTGGTGGTTCTCATCTCGGAAGATCGTTGCCCACACAACGTCCGAGGTTAGAAGAGGAATACGGTAGAAGATCAAGAGGTCTTTCTAAAAGGTATAACTAATAATTTTTGTTTCCGCATCATACTAGTTATTTTTGGAAATAATACTAAATACAAGAGGCATACGATTCTAGAGTTTCGAATTTGTTTTCGATATAGTGTTCTTTTGTTTTTCTTTCCCTTGTGATTTGATTGTTCTTTTCGGTTAACCTAAAGTTATTTTAGGAAATTAAATATTAGCTTTCCATAAAAGGTTTTGTCTAGTCGGTGGTGGTTGCTCCCGTATCCAAGAAGGCCATGTGCCTCGCCACGTCAGTACTGGGAACCAATTATGGAAATTAATATTTAATGGAATTAATAACTTAAGGTGATTTGGGTCGAACGTGTTAAGTTCCGCAGGAGACCCAAGTCAAAACCTAAAAGAACGAATAGATTAAGTTTTGGATCAAACGTGTTAAGTTCCGCAGGCGATCCAAAATTTAATTTAAAAGAACACATGGTAGCTAGGAAAAGGTTCAGACCTTTGTACAAAAATTTTGTACAGTGGAACCTCTAAGTTTTCCGAGTAGCAACCAACAATTGGTATCAGAGCTAGGGTTTTGCCTCTGTGTATTTGGTATTAGGATAATTATGCACATGTCATACATAATTTAGGCAGGTTAATGGTAGGATGTGCTAACTTTGTGGATGCAGGATCCAACTATTATGGCTTTTAATTATTATGTGTGTGATTGGACCCTTGGACATGTCAAGGGCATTTATATGTGTGTGCATGATTGTATTAAAATATAGCAGGAGCTGTATTTAGTTTTATTAGGATTTTATTTTTGATCTAGATATATATACATTCCTTTTATGGAATATAGGATCAAAATGTAAAATTCTATTTATGTCGCGGATCGAATCTTGCAAAGCGTGGAACTTTCTAAGGACCAGTGGCGCAGCGGAACTAGGAGCAAGATGGAGGCGACAGCTAGACCCGGTGGCGGTGGCCAAATATGGCAGCAGCTTGGGATGACAACACACGGATGACAACTAGAGATAAAAGCCATAATAGTTGAAAATTAGATTTTCTATTTATTGCTTTTATATTGTGCTGTGTGTGCATGTTAGTTTACAAGTTTAGTAGGCTAGCATAGTTTAAAATTCCTCATTTATAAATAACTAAGTGGGAGAGGGATTTTTAAGTAAATCCCATGGTCTCCATTACTGGTTTGTAAGTGATGCAAACAAGCTTGCGCGTTGGCTCTGAGTGCCTTCCTCCATAACGGATGAGCTTGTTTGCAGATCACTAGAACAGACTTCCATTTTTGGATGACTATAGGAAGTTAATTAAGAGCGTGTGATCTTCCCCAACGGAAGGGGCATAATCTTATTAATGGACTTAGTGTCAAGTAATGGTATACACTTAGACACATCTAATAGTATCCTACTCATCGGAGTCACTGCTATTATTTGTGTGACCAAATGAAACCAACTATTAATTTGTCATAAAACTAGGTTGATAAGATAATAAAATTAAAGGGTTAAAACCCCTCTTACAAATGATTGATTTTGTATACGTCCACACTAACGTGGCATACAAAATTAACGGTGTTTGAGATAATTTTATTTGTCATAAAGTTACGTTGACAAGATAGTTAATGGGTAAAACCCTCCTCTTACAAATGTTGATTTTGTATACGCCCACACTAACGTGGCATGTAAAATTCACGGTGTTTTGAGGTGTTGGTAAATTTAAATAGTATTGTTAGAGGAATCAATATTATTTTAAATTTAGATTCTTGACCAAATATTTGATTAAAGATAGACCAACTATTAATTTTATTCGTCATAAAGTAAGGTTGACGAGATAATAAAATTAAATGATAAAATTTCCTCTTTGAATTTGTATACGTCCACACTAACGTGACATACAAAATTCATGGGGATTTTTAAGGAGTTGGTCTTAACCAAATATTTTTGTGATTCTTAGGATGATGGTCAATCCCCAGCTGATATACTTTAGGATAGACTTAGTGGTCCCAATAATAATTGATTGGAAATAGGATTTGGACATTAAGGTAGACTGTCCTCTTAGAACTAAGAACAATTTAGGTGTATTTAATTCATTAGTTGAAACATGTCTAGTGGTGTTATCTACCAAAACCTGGAGTGTAGATACAGATGTCATTAATCATGTCTGCAATTCATTGCAGGGTTCCAGGAAACCCGACAACTAAATGAAAATAAAAACACCGTCCACATGGGCATTACTACAAAAAATAGCAGCTGTTGCAGTGGGAGAGGTTTATTCTCTAATAGGAATAAAATATGGATTATTAGAAATTGTCTTTACATACTAAGTTTAGAAAGAACCTGATTTCAGTTTCTAAACTATTATAGAATAGATATTGTGTCTATTTTGATAACAAAGTTGTTATCAAGAAAAATAGGGAAGTTATCTATTCTGGTATGTTGGTTGAAAATTTATAATCCAATAACTCCCACGATGCAACAAATAGAAATTAGTAACACATCTTCTAACTTTAAGAGAAAGCAACCTTCGGAAATGAACCAATTATATCTTTGGCATCTAAAGCTAGGTTATATTAACTTAAGTAGGATTCATTGGTAGCTGATGAACTTTTGGGTTCATTAGTAGTGGAAATCTTTCCAACCTGCGAGTCTTACTTGGAAGGAAAATAACCAAGAAGCTTTTAAGTCCGAGGGGTATGGAGTCAAAGATATGTTGAAAATGGTTCATTCTGATTTGTGTGATCCTATGACTATCCAGACAAGAGGTAGTATTGAATATTTTATCTATTTTATAGACAACTATTCAAGATACAAATAAATTTACTTAATGTACCGCAAGACTAAGTACTTTGATTAGTTCAAAGAGTACAAGGTTGATGCGGAGAAATGTTAAAGTAAAAAGTCACTATGGAAGATCGTAGTGGCAAGTACCTCTTGAGAGATTTTAGGAGTCACTTATCAGAAGTTGGATTTCAATCCCAACTAACTGCATCTGGTACACCCCAACAAAATGGTGTAGTAGAAAGAAGGTAAAGGACTCTTATGGAATAATTAGATAGATGATGAGTTATTCAGAAAATTACCAAATTTGTTTTAAGGATAAACTCTGAAAACGAAAGTGAACATAGTACCTTCCAAGTCAGAACTCTCTACATGCTTCATTATACTATGGCAGCGGAAGAACAAAAATTTTTTCTTTTTAAACATTCATTTTATAAGCATGATATCACAGATTAAATGTGCATATGTTGATTCTATAACTAATCATATTAATTTGTCCGGATCGTTCTTTGCCGAGCCACCACCACACACATCACTATCTGCTCCTCCTGTTGCTCCTCTAGCTCATCCAACTTCTTTATCTGGAATTCAAATCATCGATATTAATATCATCGTAGTATCATAAGCATACAACATACAAGGGTATCATATTCATATCATGACATTATATCATCAGATAATTCAAGCACATATGTAGGCAATGCATCATGAATTTGAAAGTTTATACTTATAAGTACTTGAAATTCATATCATCATTAGAGGGGATCCCGGTTTGTACCACATACATAATGTGTAGGTCCAAGGTAGCAAATCTTGAACCCTACCATACATACATACTATGTCCGAGTCTTACTCCATCGACCTAGGGCATCTGAAGCCCATTACTGACCCCGGGGCGTTTACGGAGCCCACCCTTGGTACAAACCATACAAAAATAATTTATCATGCATAACTATCATATCATATCCCTAACAATCTTTCATGCATTTCATTTTTCATTTCTTTTCATTATGTATAGCATTTTCTATGCTATCACATATCATGGCATTTACATAACATAAATTTCATTCTTTTCTCATTATGTATAGCATTTCCTATGCTAACACATATCATGGCATATACATAACATAAATTTCATTCTTTTCTCATTATGTATAGCATTTCCTATGCTATCACATATCATGACATATACATAACATCAATTTCATTCTTTTCTCATTATGTATAGCATTTCCTATGCTATCACATATCATGGCATATACATAACATAAATTTCATTCTTTTCTCATTATGTATAGCATTTCCTATGCTATCACATATCATGACATATACATAACATAAATTTCATTCTTTTCTCATTATGTATAGCATTTCCTATGCTATCACATATCATGACATATACATAACATAAATTTCATTCTTTTCTCATTATGTATAGCATTTCCTATGCTATCACATATCATGACATATACATAACATAAATTTCATTCTTTTCTCATTATGTATAGCATTTCCTATGCTATCACATATCATGACATATACATAACATAAATTTCATTCTTTTCTCATTATGTATAGCATTTCCTATGCTATCACATATCATGGCATATACATAGCATAAATTTCATTCTTTCTCGTTATGTATAACACTTCCTAGGTTCATTTCCCTTTTTTTTTTTTCTTTTATTTTCAATTATCTTCTAAACAAGAAAACAAATACATGATCCTTAACATTTCATAGGGAGAACCTCGTACTAGTTGGGTAAAACAATAATTTCCCTAGCCTCTTAAAAATATTTTTGCCCGAAATTCTAGGGTTAAGTACTCCTTTGATCAAGAATCATATAGGTGTAAAAACATGAAGAAGATCCCTTTTCCATGGCATAGAAAATCTATCATGTAGTGTAGACTTAGTTAAACCTCCCTAGATTTCGAAAGCTCTTCTTAACCGAATTTTCTCAAACTTGTTTCTAGGTTTTAAAATCCTCATAAAATCTGAAAAATATATAAAAAGCCTTGTACCACAGGTGAGGGGAAGCTTACCTTCTTCGCTTAAGTTTCCTAGATTTGAGAACTTGCTTGGACCTTTCTTCCTTGCTTGCTTTGCTCGGCACCAATGGAGGAGAGGAGTGGCTAGGTCTTTTGGTGGAGAGGAGGAGGGAGAAGAGACCTCTTCCTCTTGTGTTGCTCGGCAACAACAAGAAAGAAAAGAGGGAGGGAGTGCGGAGGAAGAAGAGGTTTCTTCCTCTTGTGTTGCTCGGCAACAAGAAGAAGAAAGGAGGAAGGGAGAGGGTTTTCGGCACCCAAGGGAGGAGAGGAGGAAAGTGAGTGAGGATGAAGTTGAAGTCACCCCTCCATGCCTATTTATACTAAAATGAGGGGAGGAAACTTGTCTTGATTCATCCTCCTTATTTACTTCTCTTCTTAATGTTAAGAATATTCTAGAGAAGATGCTTCTTGAGTTCTCCCTTAATTTCTCTCTTTTCTTTCCTTTAATACAAATTCCTATCTCTCCTCTTACAATATCCTCTCCTATCCCACTTGGTTAACACATGCATGCATCCACAAGAGAACCAAGGATCAAATCCTTCTCCTAACATATTTTTTACTTCTTTTTACTTCCTTTTCCTTTTAAGTAAAAAGAATCCTTTCTTATTCTTAACTACTTAGTCCTTTCTCTTCTTATCAATAATTCTCCTATCCCCTTTGATATCCTATACATGTTCCTTACAAGAGATCCAAGGTTCAATCTCTCTTCTAACATTTTATTTTCTTTTGTACATAATAATTCATATATTACAATATTATGCATTATGCATAAATATTTCATACATATATATATTATCTCATATTTCTTCCTTTTGTCTACATTAATTCCATCCATTATAAATCATGCATAGATGATTTATATTCTCAACTTTATTCATAAAGTTTTAATCATCTAAATCCTTCCCATCTTAATATTCAACTTAGAATATTTACACCTTCTTTTCACTACCTTCGTACTCTCATTGCCCTTACTTTATCTAGGCTTTCTAGGGGTGTTACACCTTCCAAGTTAGAACTCTCTACTCATAGAATTGCTGAATAGGTGAAAACCTATTTTGAAGCATATTCGAATTCAGGAAATCCAGAACATATAGAAAGACGATGATAAGTTGGATAGGAGTTCACTTGTTTGTAAGTTATCCTAGATAAACAAAAGTAGGTTTATAGTCTTAAAAATCAGAAGGTCATTGTTAGCATCAATGACTGATTTTTAGAAAAGGACTATATAATGAACCACGTGCTCATAAGTAAATTTGTTCTTAAAGAAATAATAAAGGACATGTCTAACCTAGTACCAACTGTACAAGATGAGATACCACAAGAAAACTGCAACACGTATCACAAATGATACACAATTGCAGAAAGTGCCTTGTCGTAGTGGGAGGGTTGTTAGGCAACCTAAATAGGTTCATGTTTTGGGAGAGGTTTTGGATTCGATCCCTGGAGGGCATGAACCTGATCTCCGGTCATATGATAAAGTACTCCAAGATAAAGATGCAAGCATCTTGGCAAAGAGTAATGAATAATAGAATTAGAATATATGTATTATAATAAAATATGGAAGCTTGTAGAACCACCAAATGGTGTAAAAGCCTTTGGGTGTAAAAGGGTCAATAATAGGAAAAGATGGATAGAAAGGAAGGTAGTAACTTTCAAAGCAAGGCTTGATGAAAAAGGAAACTTTTTCACTGGTAGGCATGCTTAACTCTATCCGGATTCTTTTATCTATTTGGCAAGTGGATGTCAAGACAACATTCCTTAATGGAAGTCTTGATGAAAGCATCCATATAAAGCAACTAGAAGGGTTCATTGCAAAGGGCTAAGAGCATCTTGTGTGCAAGCTCAATCAGTCTATGGACTGAGGTAAAGCTTCAAGGTCTTGGAACATCCGGTTTATCAAAGTAATCCAGACCTATGGATTTATTGAGTAAACGGATAAGTCTTGTGTATACAAAAGGTGTGATGGAAACGTGGTGGTATTTCTTGTACTATACGTAGATAACATTTTTGGTAGTTGGAAATAATATCAAAATGTTGTCAGAAGTAAGGGTATGGTTGTCCAAATAATTCGATATAAATGACTTGGGAGAATGTATATATTTTTGAGATCAAAGTAATAAGGGATCGAAAGAAAAAAATATATTTTACTTATCCCAAGATTGATACATCAGAAAATCCTTGCTCGTTTTAAGCATGAAAAACTCCTCAAAAGGTTTCTTACCTTTTAAGCATGGAGTGTCTTTATCTAAAGAGATATCTCCGATGACATCAAAGGAGATTGAGGACATGTAGGTAGTTCTTTATGCTTCGGCAGTTAGACAACCTAATGTATGCTATGCACGAGATCAGAAATCTGTTTTGCCAAGGGCATAGTTAGCAGATATCAAAGTAACCCTAGACAAGGACATTGGACTGCAGTAAAGCATATATTAAAGTACCTTAGAGGCGCTAGAGACTATATGCTAGCTTACAAGGCAGTTAATTTGGTCCCTGTGGGTTACACGGATTTTGACTTCCAATCGGATAGGGACAATAATAAGTCAACCTCGGAGTTTTGTGTTTACTTTAGGAGGAAAAGTCATAACTATGGAAGAGTGATAAGCATAGGTGTTTTTCTAGACTCCACCATAGAAGCTGAGTATATGGCAAGCCTCTGAGGTAGCCATAAAAGCTGAATGACTTAATTACCTCAAGATAGACTTAGATATGATTTCTAGTTTGTCCAAATATTATTACAATTTATTGTAATAATAATGG
This sequence comes from Zingiber officinale, assembly GCF_018446385.1. Taxonomy (NCBI): domain Eukaryota; kingdom Viridiplantae; phylum Streptophyta; class Magnoliopsida; order Zingiberales; family Zingiberaceae; genus Zingiber; species Zingiber officinale. Next base: position 48,194,315 of record NC_055986.1, read on the forward strand.
TGCAGTAACAAACTCGAAGAAACCATGAGTCTATAAGGCAAGTAAACACAATAGAGCGCAAGTACTACCCAATACGAGAAATTGTATAACGAGGAGAAGTTGTTACCGCCTAGATTTCATCAGATGATAACCTAAGGTCCTTAAGGCAAGAGCTTTTTGAAAGGCATGGGAATCAGATGTATGGCAGCATATATGACAGCTTAGTCTTATAGTATAAGTGGGAGATTGTTAGAGTGTATAGTAAAAGCTTAGCTTTTGGTATAAATATTTATTATGAATAAAGAATCACATTTGGTCAAATTGTCTACATTTGTTTGTAATTGTTCATTTAATTTATATTGTAGATAACATAGTATGTGGTGTCACATGCAGAAGATGATGTTATCAGTACCTTATAAATTATAAACAGTAGCTCACGACCAAAATGAAAAGGAACAAACCATTAGAAGGTCGTAGTGTAATTAGGTATTAGTTTATCTTGACTATATAATTACGCTAGTACACTTAGAGTGTATTGAGTAGGACCATTTGAGGTCGTTTCTTTTATACTGACTTTATAAAGGAACAAAGACCTCGGTTATTATGGAAGTTTGTGCTCTTAATCCTAATATAATAACAAGCACATATATTTGATATTTATTTCTTTAATTTATCAATGGGTGAGATTTAGTTCGATGAATCAACAAGCCCGATAAGTTGGGAAATGGTATCACTTATAGTGTGTGTTGTTGATTATAGAAGGAAACTGTGTCCTAGAGATACTAGGTTGATAATGTTTTCAAGAGGAGCTCATAAGGATTGTCATGTTAAACCCTGCAGGTGGACTTAGTCCGACATGATAATAAGGTTAAGTGGTACTACTCTTGGATTTAAATATTAATTAAATGAGTTGTCAGTAACTCACTTAATTAGTGGACATTCGATATCTTAAACACAGGGAGACTAACACACTCATAATAAGAAGGAGCCCAAAAATATAATTTGGGATTAGTGCGGTAGTTCAATAATAATTCTCTAGTGGAATGAATTATTATTGATAAAATTAAGTTGTGTGTTCGGGGCGAACACGGGATGCTTAATTTTATCGGGAGACCAAAACCAATTCCTCCTCTCGGTCCCTATCGTAGCCTCTTAATTATAGAGTACTATACCCACCTATACCCACCTTCTTACCCATCCTATAGGGGTCGGCCAAGCTAGCTTGGAGACCAAGCTAGGGCCGGCCATGGGTATGTTCATGGGTGAATTCATGTGGTCGTCCCTATTAAAATAAAAAGGAATTTTAATTTTAAAATTTTTCTTATGTGGATAATATAATTTAAAAGAGAGTTTAAAAATTTAAATCCTTCCTTTTATAAGATTCTACAAAAGATTAAGAGAAGAGTTAAAATCTCTTTCCTTATTTGTAGATTAAAAGGTTGATTTTAATTTTGGTAAAAACTTTCCTTTTAATTATATTCATGATTTAAAAGAAAGTTTGAAAATTAAAAATTCTCTTTTATTAGTTTCTACAAAAGATTAAGAAAAGATTTAATATCTTTCCTTATTTGTAGATTAAAAGAGATTTTAATTTATAGAGATAACTTTCTTTTTATCCACATGTTTAAAAGAAAGATTTTAATTTATAAAATTTCTTTTTATTAACCAATCATGAAGGGATTAAAATTATTGGAGAAATTTTTATAAATTTCTAGAAACAAATTAGGAAGTTTTAATTTTTGTTTTAATTAAAACTCTCCTTGTTTTGGGGAGAAGAGTGGCCGACCATTATAATTTGAAAAGAGAAAATTATTTTAATTAAATAAATTTTTCTTTTCAATGGCAAAAGAATTAAGGAAGTTTTTATTAAATTTTCCTTATTTTCCAAGACCAAGGATTATAAAAGAGGGGATAGAGGAGGCTTCAATGCTAACGACTCTATTCTATTTTTCCTCTCTTTTCTCCTTGGGTGTGGCCGGCCCTTTCTTTTCTCTCCTCTCCTTTGTGTGGCCGAAACCTTCTCATGGTGGAGATAGCTTTGGTGGCCGGATCTAAGAAGGAGAAGAAGGAGAGAAAAGAAGCCTCTTTTCTAGCATCCCTTGGAGCATGGTGGTGGTGGCCGAACCTCTTCATCCTAGGAGAAGTTTTGATGGCCGAAACTTGTAAGGAAGAAGAAGGTGCTTGGTGGTTCTCATCTCGGAAGATCGTTGCTCACACAACGTCCGAGGTTAGAAGAGGAATACGGTAGAAGATCAAGAGGTCTTTCTAAAAGGTATAACTAGTAATTTTTCTTTCCGCATCATACTAGTTATTTTTGGAAATAATACTAAATACAAGAGGCATACGATTCTAGAGTTTCGAATTTGTTTTCGATATAGTGTTCTTTTATTTTTCTTTCCCTTGTGATTTGATTGTTCTTTTCGGTTAACCTAAAGTTATTTTAGGAAATTAAATATTAGCTTTCCATAAAAGGTTTTGTCTAGTCGGTGGTGGTTGCTCCCATATCCAAGAAGGTCATGTGCCTCGCCACGTCAGTACTGGGAACCAATTATGGAAATTAATATTTAATGGAATTAATAACTTAAGGTGATTTGGGTCGAACGTGTTAAGTTCCGCAGGAGACCCAAGTCAAAACCTAAAAGAACGAATAGATTAAGTTTTGGATCAAACGTGTTAAGTTCCGCAGGCGATCCAAAATTTAATTTAAAAGAACACATGGTAGCTAGGAAATGGTTCAGACCTTTGTACAAAATTTTTGTACAGTGGAACCTCTAGGTTTTCCGAGTAGCAACCAACAATCTCCATCTAATTGTCCTTAGTGTGTGACCCTATAGGTTCTTGTAACGTTGGCAATGCCCTAAACCCATTTAGGAGCATAAGTAATGAGCGGTATCTAGCAACACATCATTACTACCCAAGTTACAAGAATGTCGAGATCCGACATCACCTTGTGACTACTAATTGTGACTCCTCACAAAATATGACAAGTGTCCTTCTATCCTAGACATCTAGATTGATCAATGTGAGGCATAGACCGTGTCATCCTCTGACCAATCTAAATCTTAAACTCCAAGTAGACTCACTAAATCAAATGAGCTCAATATCCTATATTGACTCATTTGGGCATGGCCATGCACTTTGTGGTCTCACTCTATCAAGAATACCGATGTCTCTCCCGTCATATAGGAGGGATAGATCCCATCTACATCACTCACATCCCTCTGCATAATTTGTTATATACCCAGTAATCGCCTTTATAGTCCGCCCAGTTACGGGTAACGTTTGACGAAACCAAAGTACATAACTCCTTATGTAGGGATCTATGGTGACTTCAGGTCTAAGGACTAGTAGTCATACTAATAGCCAATGAGAAAGTATATGACACTCATATAACGATCCATGATACTTTCTCATGGCGGGTCATTAAGTATACATTCTCTAATGTATACCCATGTGTCAACTTGATATCTCTATATCCATGACTTATGAGATCAAGTCATCGAGTTGACCTACATGCTAGTCTTATTGCATTAGCATTGTCCTTGAATGTTAATACTCGACTAGGAATGATTGAGAGTAGTGTTCCCTATATCATCTCACTATCGGTTCAACTAACTGATTGATATAGGCGAGAACCGTCTACTCAAGGACATTATTATACTTAGTTTTTTTGGCACCAATACAAGTAAGTATAATAAGCAAAATCCAAATGCCTTTATTTATATAGAATATGATACAATAAGTCCAAAATACAATCATCAAATGATTGGCTCTAGGGCTCTAGCTAACAGGGAGACGGTCAGTCGTTGTGGTCTAAGAGTAGGTAGTCTACCTATGTCCTTCATAAAAGCGCGGGAAATAAAAGAATACGAGCTACCAGTATCTATCAGCATATCAGCGGACAATGCATAAAGTAAAACCATACCGCGAAAAATGGATCCGTCGGCCCGCTGTGCATCCTCTCTGGTTACCGCATGAATATGTCCAGTCTCTGGCGGTGGAGGAGGTGGTAGTGCTGCCAAAGGCTACGGTGCCTGAGTTTGAGCCTGCCACTGTGACGGTGTCGGGTACTAAGCCAGAGATGGATAGGTAGACTGAGATTGATACTGGACCGGCGGTTGGGGCTGTGACTGGTACTGGACCAGTGGATGTGGCTGCATCTGATACTGCCCCTGAGTCAGATACTGTGGTCCCGAAACATAACTCTGTGGTGCTGTGTGGGTACTGGGGTACTCCTGTCCGAGCATGCCAAATGCAGCTACTGCTGGGGGAGCTGTCCTCTGCTGACGATGCAAAGTTTGGGCTCTGTGCCTGCCTCGCAGAGTCACTGTTTGACTAAGCTGAACTCCATGACCAGACACTCCGGAAGACATATGCTGAGCCTTCAGCGAACAATCTCGGCTCAGGTGCCCGGGCAGTTTGCAATAATAGCAAACTAACTGTCCCAGGGAGCAAGCGGTGGTGACGTGGTCTCTGGATCCTCATCTGGTGCAGTGGATGTCACTGGTGGGTTGTTTCCGGTTCTGTTGAGAAGACCGGGAACGTCCTGATGAAGATCGCCCTGACTTCTGAGGCTGACTAGAAGCCCCAGAAGTACCCTGACCTGGCTGACTGCGACCACTCTACTGCCGTCCGGTCGCCTGTGCCTGCTGGATCTGTCCTGATGTCTGACCCATCTGCTTCCTTTTCCTGTCTGGAAACGCTCTCTGCTGAGCTGACTCTCTCATCAGGGCTCTATCTAGTGTCTCAATGTAGGATGAACTTCCAAAACCGGTAAGCTTTACTTGCAGATGTCCATCTAGTCCCTGAATAAACTGATGCATATAGGAACTGTCCTCAGCCACTAATTCTGGACAGAATTTGGCCAACCGGTTAAACTCAGCATTATACTCTGTCACCGAATGGTTGTTCTGTCGCAGACTCAGAAAATCCTACCGACGAGCCATTTGATATGAACGTGAGAAGTAACGGCTCTCAAAAGAGTATCTAAATCTGGCCCAGGTGATATTCTGCTCGCCAATGATGGATCGTTGCGTAACCCACCAAGTGTCGGACTCATCTCGTAAATGTAAAGCAGCCAGCCCTGCTTTCTCCTACTCGAAGCAAGCAAAGTAGAAGAAGGTCCGCTCCATGGTCTCTATCCAGGACTGAGCCACACTTGGATCAAGCTCTCCTCGGAAGAGTGTGAATCGACCCTTCATCGATTGTGCCAATGTTGGGATCCTATCTCGTGTCATGACTATATCAGTGAGGGGAGTAGGGACCGACGCGAAAACTGGTGAAATCACGGGAGCTGACACTACAGGTGGTACCGCTGGATAGACCGGGGTTGGTATCCCCGGTGCTGCCGCATAAGCTGGGGCAGGTGCCGCTGGTGGCACTATAATTACGATAGGGGTAGGTATAGTGGGGGCAACCGAGGTAGGTACCTCTAAAGGAGCCATCAGCGCACCCGCATCACCTTGAGTCTGTCCCTGACCGACAGGCTCAAACCCAGTAGGGATCTCTGGAGAGTCCGCTGCCAGAGATTCCAAAGTCCTCTTACATGGCCATCCAGCACCACATCTTGGCACAGAAGCATGTGCACCTCGCCTCATATATGTTGAATTATAACACAGATATTACGACAAGTATCAACTATAAAATTAAACATCATACCTATTAGCTGTCTAGAGATGTTCCGTCGTTGTCCAATCCCCCTTTTATGACCTCGAAACTCCGAACGAGAAAATCATCGGAAATCCGTACAAATCCGAAACGGAATTCCTAAACATGAACATAACCAAAATCCATAAAAATTCGAAAATACCCAGTTTGACTCTCAAACCTGGCTCTGATACCAAAAATTGTCACGCCCCTAGGTAGTCCCCGCCAGAGAAAATTTCGGTAGCATCTCCCATGTACGAGTGACAATCTGAAATTTCCTACAATGCCCTCAGGGCCACATATTCATCGGCCAACACGGCCAGAACAATAACAGTATAAATATAACAAACATCCACGCAGTTTATAATGAAAACTACAAATAAGCACAGATACGAAAAACATCGCAAAAACTCCTACTCAACTACACCCATAAAGCACAAAACCGATATCCTACTCAACTACACTCATAAAGCACAAAACTGATATCATCCAAATATAAATCCATCGGTAACAAAACATACAAGATCCAAATGTCAAGCTATAAGTCTAAAAAGCAAAGTCTAACACAAAAAGTAAAACCCAAACTATACGAACTCGTCGCAACACGCAATGGTGGGGGACTAGCAACTGGAACTCCTCCGGACAACCTCAACCTGAAAAGAATAATAACGGGGTGTGAGTCCAACACTCAGCGAATACCTAGTTGACATGCATAGTAAACTATAACAAGTAGCCATAACTATGCGTATAGTCTCCTGATATAACATTTAGAAAATGCAGAACCGAAAGATAAGGAGTAACTGTACTAACCCGAACCTAGGTATAAGGGTATCAAGGCCGTCAAACCCAAAGTATCATAAAACCTATATGCATGTCAAACAATGCATCCATCCAATATGCAACATATAAAGTGCAATAACCACAAGCAATAAATGCAAATAATGCATATGATGCCAATAACATGTCCTGGACACCCCTACTACTGCCAGTCAGCCATCTCACACACGATGGTGAGACCGAGTGGGTAGGGCTGTGACAACCGTGCACTCTGTCGTCACTGCTCCTGATCAGTGACCGAGTGGACGGGATGCTGTCGGAGTACACCTATCCTCCTACCTCAAACATAGTGAGGGAGCACAATACTCTCATCTCCCGGTACGCGATGACGGGGAGGGATCCCTGCCGGCTACCACGCTACGTCACACTACCCATGAGCGGACCAACGGAGCCAAACAGGGCAACCTGCTGCACACACCCTGCCTGAATAAAAACCACTAACCTGTGAGTGGTTATGTGTACAGATCCATATAACTAGCGATGCGCTCAACAATAATAGAGTTGTCAACCGCTCAGCATGCAATCATGCTAGATGGTGCATGTCACTATGCCAGGAAATAACCTAATCCTATCCCTCTCCAACATTGTGTACCAAAATATGAGGATCAAATAGTATGATCTGGGTACACATGTCAAGTAGGGTATCTAACCAGTCCAGTATATCATAGAGCATGGCATCTCACTACCTCTATAACATAAAGATAATAAACAGATAACAAACAATACATACTCGGAAGTAAATAGTGACATGCCAATGCAGATATAATCATAATTATTACTACTTGTTAAGATCTACTAAACATATCAACAAGACGTATCAAAATAGATAGGTCAAGGTACCCGCCTCCAATAGAAGGTATAATCCAGTCAAATCCAAAGTCGAGACGCCTGTCTCGAATTAGAGTCCTGCGGCAAACAATATACAAATATTTTATTTAGCTAAATTCATAAGAACAACTAAATAAAATCCCTAGGACTAATTTAGGGTAAAACCCTACACACATAAAATCAATTGGTTAACTAGGGTTAGTTTCCTTAACCCTAGTCAACCCACTACACAATTTGATTTAAGACTAAACTTAAATCAACTTGAACTCTACCAATATAAACCTAATCAATCTACACAAGTATCAATTATCTAACTACAACACGTAGCCAAATTTCCTACAACATACCTCAAACCCACAGCCATATTGATTGCTGGATAGGGGTGCTGCTAGTTGGAATTTCTGCCGGAACCAAGAAACACCACTGGAACCAAGATCACCTTTAACAAATCCTCACTGGATGGGATCAAGAGAAGAGATCAAGTAGTGAATCACAAATCAAGCAATATACCTAGAGCCTACCTTACTCCAAGACCTCCACAGCTTTAAGAAAGGAGAAAGCAGTGATCGGCAACAGGAAGAATCCACAGAATAGAACCTCACTCTTCTTCTCCATTCCCGTGTCCTTCCAGATCCGGCTAGGGCAAAGATGTGTCGTCACGATGACTGATCGGAGTCGAGGAAATGGAACCAGGGCACAACGTGGCTGGAGGCTAGGGCAGAGACACTGTGCGGGTTGTGGCGCCGTTGGGGAGAAGCGGCGTCGGCTATGGAAACCGAGGGCGACGCAAGAGGGCAAGGGAGGCAGCGGCACTAGTGCACCGGGGAGGCCGACGATACTTCCGTGCGGCGGTGACGCTGTGCAAAGGCACTTGGCGACGCTGGTGGCAGTGGCGTTGCTAGGGTAAATTCACCATGAGGGCAAAGGGTGAGGGAGAGGGATCGGAAGGAGGAAAGACCTCGAAGCATCCTTTGGCTAACCATTTTGTAGGCGAGGGGAGGAGCGGAATCGACGCAGAGGCTGCGGCGGTTTGGGAAAGAAAGGAAACGGCAATGGAGCAAGGGCGCGGGTCGGGGGAAGAAACAGCAAAAATGAGGAAAAGAAACGGAAATAGAAAAAGAAAAAGAATAATAAGAAAACAAAACTTTTCCTCGGTAAAATGGGATAGCCAAAAACAGGCTTTCCCGGGATCCAATTTTTATCCCCGCAACCTAAGCCATACGAGCTCCGAAAAAATTCCCGGAAATTTTTTGAAAATTCTAGAAAATTCCCTTATTATTATTCGCCCATTTTTGGTATTTTACATAAATAAATGATTTATTTTTACCATAATAATGACAAGTTGAGTTTAGAGTGTTACCAAAACATTTTTGGAAAACCAAAATTGGAACTAATTACCTAGGCTATGCAAGACTAGACCGAAATCAAAAATGGGGATGAAACAGCTCGGAAACAAGCTTTGGAGGTGCCTGGAGCTGAAACCTCGGGTCCCCCTTCTAAAATCATATCTATGCACCCAAAGGTGTTCCATGAGCTTGAACCATCTTTGTCAGGTTTCTGTGTGGCAACATTTCTGGGAACTTTGAGGTTGTAGAGGCGCCTTCATCCCAAACGACGACGTTTTAGGTAGGCTTTTTAGGCGGGATTTTGTGGGCTTCCTGGACTAGTGTACGGGCGCCTAAATTTTAAAAAATTTGAAACTTCAAAATGGTTTCGGCACCTGGATCTATTCCAGGTGCTTATATCGATAATCTTTTTATTTCAAAAAATTAACTTAATTTTGAAAATTCAATATTTTTGCACTTACAATTGTTCTTGAATAGAATTTAATTTATAATGTTTTGATCAATTTTACCTTAGTCTCCATTTCACCCATTTCTAGATTATTAATCGAGTTAACCTATAGGTTTGGTGAAATGGTTTTCTATTTTACTAGAAGAGAATTAGTTTGAATTTTAAATCTAATTTGACCTTGTATTAGATTTAGGTTTGGCCATTAATTAGTTAAATACACATTTCAAAAATTGACTTACAAGTTGTCGTAAGGCATAATGGCCTTTTTTGATATTGGAGAAACAACCACCTCCTTAAATAAAACCTTTTTAAGAAATTATATTTTTAACCTACTTATTGAAAAATTTAGGTCAAACTAGTTTAGGATGTGGCAAGGTAGCTTCAGTTAATTTCTCTCAACTAAATGCACCAAATAGGATAATCCATACCCAACTTGGATACACTTATTCTTTGCATCCTAATATAATATCATCTCACCACATCCTAACACTAGGTTGTTAAGTATCAAATTAACTATTTTCTTACATAGCCATGCTAAGTTAAGTAAAAAATAAACTAAGGATGAATAATAAAAGTAACAAATGAAACAATCGTGCAATTTTATCTTACAATAAAATTATTTTTTCTATTGGTTCTCTCTAAATCATAACTTTGATATGGTTTATCTAGGTAATGAATATAACTATTGTGGATTCAATATTGATTTAGTCCAACTTAAATACTCATGATTGATTTAGGGACCCATGGTTAGACTTGATTTCTAGCAGTTCATTAACTAATAATAGATATGATTTTGAATCATTTCTTAGGCTTATAAGCGTGTGACGATCAATTGTATATGAACCTTTGTGTTTTGAGTAATATATTAAGGGACTTGGAGATCGAAGTTAACCATTTTAATGATCCTTTTAGTTCTTCAACTTCAATTTTCAAAGGAATTTTATTACTCAAGTTGTTGGACTTGTGTTGAAGTTCCATTTTGAACTTATTCATTTGAAGTGCTTAGGGTAGTCTTATCCTTAAGGACTTCTACTTTCTTTTAGAGTGACTTGACCTAGATATTGGATTTGGCTAATTTCAAAACAAATTACAAATGATAGTATATAACTTATTAACTAAGGGAGAGACTACCTCATTATTGGGCTTGTCAGGAAAGTATATTTAGATCTATGGCTTATCTCAAACTTTGATTCAAATTTTGACTCAAACTTGAGTTCATATTCGGTCTTAGATGCTTGTTCTATTGCCGGTTGTGTTAGGAGGAAGGATTGAGCTTATTCTTCCTCTTTTGACTCCTCTGATGATCATTTTATTGGTGTTGAAGGAACTAGATTTTTTATAATTGGAAAAGGTTCAAAATTAAGGCATATTTTTATTTAATGAAAGTTTACTGAGTGTGCAGGTAGGTCAACTAGAATGTCCAAGTGATACTTGATAAAGGAAAAGCCCTAGTGAATATTAGGAAAAGGAAAAGCCTAGCAGGTCAGCTGGATCAGATACTAGGTAGAAGACTTGGCAAATTAAAGTCACAAGGTAGGAAGTATAGATGGGTTTGGAGGACCGGATATCTAGCAGGTCAATGGGGCTAGAGGACATGACATTTGAGGAAGCACTAGATGTCAGAAGATTGGATGGCGAGCAGGAAATCCAAACAGGATGACTTTTTCCAACCCAAGGTGGCTGATATAAGAGGATTCAAAGATTTTTATAAATGTTTTTAATAATTTTTATTTTTATTTTTTTGGTAATTTTTGGGGTTTATTTTCTTTTAGGTAGTTTCGATATTTTAAGTATTTTCTAAATATCTATCTTTCTATAATTATATATTTTGAGTCCGTTTAGGAATTTAAGATTATGAGTCTGTTTATAATATTTTCTTTTTTATATCTTTTTTCTGTGTTTAGCATATAGAAATTGGAGTTTGTACATTAGAATTTCTTTCCTTTTTTATGAGTATTAGAATTTAGAGTCTATATAAACATCTAATTAGTTGTTTGAGGAATTAATGCTCTATTCATAATAAAAGTTTCCCTTTAATGGTTTCTTTTTTGGTCGTCTCCTTAATTTTGCCTTCTCATTAGCCCAATTGATAATTACTATGATGCCCCACATTAGTTAGTTCAACCTCGGATAGATTTGGAGTTGATTAAGGATAAAACAGATCGATCAGTTTAAAATGAATTATAGTATTTTCTTGAAGAAACCTTCTCTTTCCTTTTTTTTTTCTCCCTTTCCTCCCCACAAACACTACAGCCACTGCTATGTTATACACCACCTGTAAGATATCAAAAAAATTTAATAAATAGGGTTATTTGAGAAATAGCCTTATAAAATTTTTCGAAATTTTAGGAATTTTCTGAGAATTTTTTGGAGTTCGTATGACGAGTTTTGAGGAGATCAATTGCGGGTTCGGATATAAAGCCTGTTTTTGGATACCCATTTAAGTGAGGAAATGTTTTACAAATATATTTCCTTTTTCTTTTCCCTCATCGCCAATCCCGACCTTATTTCCTCCCCTGACGCCGAGCTTTTCCTTCTCCCTTCTTCCTCTCTTATTCCCGACCGCCTCCGCTCGTGACCGATCACAGCCGCCTGCGCCGGTTGTCCAACTGTCGACCGAGACACCTTCCGATCTAGCCGAAGCCCTTTCTCTCTCTCGCTCCGATCTCTCTGTTTTCTCACGCAAACGATCCGACACCCCAACGCCGACAGAGGGCTGTTTCCGACGATCTCGTCCTCTTACGCCGCCTGAGTACCATCGCCAGATTCTTGACGTTGGTGACGCTGTCCAAGCTTTCTAGTGGAGTGATTGCTTCACTGGCCGGTTCTCGTGTATAAACGATGACGGCTCGGTGGCTAGGGCATGGTGGAGGGCTTGGTTTGCATTGTCTCCGATCGATTAACCCTTCGTTTCCTCCTTCTTTAGGTGTTCACAAAACGATCCGTGGCTCCTCAAGTTGGATCGGATTGGGTGTTACCTTCTGGAGACAACCGATTGAGGTAAGGTTAGGTCTTCTTCTCTGTTACCGATCCTCATCTTCTTTTCGGTTGAATTAGGTCATAGATTTGGAGATGTTGGTATCAGGGAGGTGTTCTTGAGTTGCCGGGCAGAGGCTAGAAGGATGGTTGTGCATGATCATTAGTATTCCTGCTACCTAAGGATCCGATTGATATCTTACATATAAATTTTTCTTTTAAAACAGCTGAAGACTTAAAATAATTTTCATAGTTTTAATAAAACTTTTCTTTTAAATTTCTTTTGAACTATACTATCACATGGCATCAAAAATCATAACATCAAATCCAGTGGAACCATAATGTCAAGCCACACATGTTTAGGTATCACAAGTCATAAAATACCAATGCATAGTTCTTTAAAGAAACTTTAAGCAGGTTCTTAATTAGTTGCCTAGCCACCGCCACACACATCTTCGTTGCCCCTCCTGCTGCTCCTTTAGCTCATCCATCTTTTCCCTTTATCTGTGGTACAAGGAAAGTAAGCTGTGAGCACTCATGGCTCAGTAAGTTCCTTTCCTACTCACTAAAGCCAAAAATCAGCACATAATCAAGAATGCATCAACAAGTCATAATCTCAACTAATCATGGCATAACATAGCATTCTATTCAAGCATATCATGCATCATAATATAATCACAACTAGTCATAGCATATCAAGCATCACCATGGCCGAAACATATACATAGTGCATTGCATAAAACATAGCTAGACATGGCATAACAAACAAGTATCATGGTATATCAAAGCATGGCCGAAACATGTATATCAAAGCATCATACTATGGCCGAAACATGTACATCAAGGCATCATCATATCTATGGCCAAAATCTATATATCAGGCATCAACAAATCCATGGCCGAAACATGTCTATAAGGTATAGCATGAACATAACATAATCATACCTTATCATGGCATATCATAATCAAGAGCATAACATGAAACATAGCATAATCATAAGGTGTATGCAATATGATTTTGGAAAACATGTATCCGAAAAACATGTGTATGTCTCATGATCTTTAAAACCATTTTCTTTTACATATATACTTGAAAGTAATCTCAACATAAGGGGGATCCCGGCTATGTACCACTTACATATTGCGCGCAACCTTGTAGGTCCAAGGTAGCAAGTCTTGAACCCTACGAGGCAAACATACTAGGCCCTTAGTCCTAGGGGCACTTAGGAGCCCATCCCTAACGAGGTCCTTAGTCCCCGGGGCGCTTATGGAGCCCACCCTTGGTACAAGCCACTCACATATAAAGTAAAGTACATGTCATACATATCATGTATCATAAAAGCATGCATCACTTAGGCACACATCATATCATAAAGGTATGCATCACTTAGGCATACATCATGTCGTAAAAGTATGCATCACTTAGGCATACATCATGTCATAAAAGTATGCATCACTTAGGCATACATCATATCATAAGGTATGCATCACTTAGGCATCCATTATATCATAAAGGTATGCATCACTTAGGCATACATCACATCATAAAGGCATGCATCACTTAGGCATACATCATATCATAACAATATGCATCACTTAGGCATAGATCATAAAAGCATGCATATCTTAAGCATATAGCATATCATCAAGCATGCATGATTTAACCACATAGCATATCATGAAAGCATGCATATTTTAATCACTAAACATAGCATTAAAGCATGCATAATTTAACCACATATCATAACATAAGCATGCATATTTTTAGCACAAAGCATATCATATCATAAAAGCATGCATATCATATCATAAGTCATGAATAACGAGCATACATATTGAGCATAAGGGTGTATCTTGTGATTATCCTATTATAGGAAACATGGTATCATATTTATCTTGGTTTTAAGCTTCCTAAACCCTTGTGGCCGAAACCCTTTAGAGCTCAATTTAGGTTAAACACAACATCCAAGCATGTGACACCTAAATTATCATCATAACATTTTCATAGGAAGCATTATAAACATGATTAAGTTAGTTTCTAAGTGCCTCAAGTTCCTAATTTCATATGGCCGAAACCTTAAGGTGTGAAACAAGGTTCCATACGACATAAAATCATGGACAAATTTAAATCATATTTATAACATTTTTACCAAGGAACGAGGTAAACACATTTGACACTTTTGAATTAGTTCCTAAGTTCTTTAAGCCCTTAACATATGTCATGGCCGAAATTTAACAAGTTCTCATTAGGGCTACAAACAAGCATACAAGCATGTGAACTTGGACTAACATTATGTATAAATTCATACAAGGCATCATACAATAGTTATGGCCGAAACATACCATAGCATCATTTTAGGTCATAAAACAACATATAGTAATTGATCCTTGGTTTTCTACTTATCATATTTCATGTAGAGTGACATGAGCATATTTAATTTAAGTACTAGGGTTTCTAGGGCATCTATTCCTTCATGACCGAAACATTCAAGGGTTCATTTAGGTCATGGAAAAATTATACAAGCATGTGAAACAATCAACACATTATCCTATTTTCATAAGAAGTACTTTTAACACATTTGGTTTCATTTCTAATGCCTCTAGGTCTTTTAAACCCTACTTGGCCGAAACTCATAGAATATAAAATTGATTCAAATAGCCTAAAAGCATGAGAATTTATACAAGTTTCATAGCATGTATAATGACAAGCATAATGAGTATACATATGAATTGTGTCTTAGGCTTTCTAGGTTTCTTTTTCTCTTTTTCTTTTATTTTTTTCTCATCGCCGAAACCTACCATTCCTTAGCTAGGTTTTTAAGTGGCCTAAAGCATGAAAAACCTAAGTAAGTTTCATGACAAAAGTTACTAAGAAACATATATACAAATTGGTTCATGAATATGCTAGGACCCCTTGTGGTCATACATGTTATATGTCATGCAACTAATTTTTCTACACCCTAATTAAGCATGAGGGCATTAAACAACTTTCATACCTAAATATTATAGAGGTCTTGAGCACATAAAATTTTGTTTAAGATTTTCTAAGCTATCCATCTCATCATGGCCGAAAAACCCTAAGAAGGAGTTCATGAAATTCTAGCAATATTCAAGCATACAAATCCTTTAAGATCTTTGTATTCTATCACATGAGCATGGTTATTTAAATTTAAAGGACTTCCTAATCCTAAACCCTTTCTTGACCGAATCATATGAGTGGGTTTTCTTTTAGTTTCAAATATCTTCTAACGAAGAAAACTAATACATGATCCTTAATATTTCATAGGGAGAACCTTGTACTAGTTGGGTAAAACAATAAATTTCCCTAGCCTCTTAAGAATATTTTTGGCCGAAATTCTAAGGTTCAATACTCCTCTGATCAAGCATCATATAGGTATAAAAGCATGAAGAAGAACCCCTTTACATAGCATAGAAAAATCTATCATGTAGTGAAGACTAGTTTAAACATCATTAGATTTTGAAAGCTCTTCTTGGCCGAATTTTCTCAAACTTGTTTCTAGGTTTTAAAATCTTCATAAAATCCGAAAAGCACATAAAAGCCTTGTACCACAGGTGAGGGGAAGCTTACATCCTTTTCACTTGTGGATCTAAGGTATGGTGAAGAAGAAGTAGCCTCTTCTTCTAGTTCCTTTCCCTTGATTCCCTTGCTAAGTCCTCCTTGTATCTTAGGTTTTCTTAGGAGAAAACCTTGGCTTGGGGCCGAAAATGGAGGAGAGGGGGAACTGAGGTTTCGGTGAGGGAGAGGAGAGAATGAGAAAAATGAGAGAAAATAGAATTTTCCCTTTACATATTCTCTTTTATGTTAAGGGGGAAGAGGTAGTAAACTTAGTTTTTGCTTTCCTTCTCCCTTAGCCTTTTTTTTCTATTTTATTTTTATTTTTATTTATTTATTTATCCTCATCATTCATGGTGAAATAAGGGGGAATGAATCCCCTTAATTAACCTCTTTTATTTTCGGCAAAATCAAAGAGGAAGAGGGAGAGGAAGGGAGGAAGGCAAGTTGCCTTTCTCTTGCTCTTTTCTTATTTTCTTTTGGCTAGCTTTTACTCTTACCTTTATCATAAGTTTCTCTCCTTTGCTATCAACATATTATTCCTATCCCAACTGGTTATTACCCATTAATTCTATGAAATATAATATAAGAGGTTCATGGTTCAATCCTTGACCTCTTCCTATTTTTATGTCTTTTTATTTCCTTTTTGGTTCAACTCACTTCCTATTTTTTTCTAAGGCAAAATCCCACATTCATATATTTATCTTACAAGCTTAGTGGGTATTACAGTACCCCGTACCTCATAAAAAGTTCGTCCTCGAACTTTAAAATAGCTCCGGGTACTTTTGTTTCATACCGTCCTCGCGCTCCCAGGTGGCTTCTTCGAATCGTTGATTCTGCCACAATACCTTTACTAAGGGTATTTCTTTGTTCCTTAATCTCTTGATTTCTCGGTCCAGAATCTGGATGGGTTTACTTTCGTAACTCAGGTCTTCCTGCACCTGTACCGACTGAGGCTCAATCACTTGATCTGTGCTGGGAGTACATTTCTTGAGCATCGATACATGGAACACATTGTGAATGGCTGCCATGTCTGGAGGTAGTTCTAGTCTGTATGCGACTTGGCCCACTCTTTCTACAATCCGGTACGGTCCTACATATCGTGGGCTTAACTTGCTCCTCTTTCCGAACCTCATTATCCCTTTCATGGGGGATACTTTAAGGAATACCAAGTCTCCGATGTTGAATTCTAGCGGCCTACGCCGTTTATCGGCGAAATTCTTCTGCCGACTCTGAGCAGTTTCTATTCGTTGACGGATCTTTTGTATAGCTCGGGTGGTGTCATCAATAAGTTCCGTTCGGAACCCCATTTCCTTCTTTTCACCACTTTCATACCAGCATATAGGAGACCTACACTTCCTCCCATATAGAGCTTCGTAAGGTGCCATTCCAATAGTAGCTTGGTAGCTATTATTGTAGGCGAATTCTGCCAGGTATAAATATCGGCACCAGCTCCCCTTGAAGTCCAGGGCACAAGCTCTTAACATATCCTCCAATATTTGATTTACTCTTTCAGTCTGCCCATCAGTCTGTGGGTGGAAGGCTGTGCTAAACAACAACTTCGTGCCGAGGGCCTTCTGAACGCACTCCCAAAAGTGCGAGACAAAACGTCCATCTCTATCAGAAATAATGGTCTTAGGGATACCATGTAATCTGACGATTTCCTTAACATATAGTTGAGCTAGTTGTTCAGTTGAATAAGTCATCTTGATCGCCAAAAAGTGTGCAGACTTCGTCAGTCTGTCCACGATCACCCATATAGCATCATACCCGTTTGTCGTCTTGGGTAGACCTGAAATGAAATCCATGGAGATTTCTTCCCATTTCCATTCTGGAATTTGGACAGGTTGTAATAATCCACCGGGTCTCTGGTGTTCAGCTTTTACCCTTTGGCACGTCAGACAAGTACTGACGTACTGAGCCACTTCTCTTTTCATACCGGACCACCAAAATTTCTTTTTCAGGTCCTGGTACATCTTAGTGGAACCCGGGTGCATTGCATAAGGCGTTGTATGGGCTTCTTCCAGTATCTTCTTTCGCAACTCTGGATCCTCTGGAATACATAATCGATCCCTGAGGTATAGTATCCCATCGTCTGCGATACGGAACCCGTCATTCTTTCCTTCTGCGGTCTCATGTTTAATTCTTTGAAGGCTCGGGTCCCTGGTTTGCTTCTCTAACATGTTCTCGAATAACGTTGGTGTTATGGTGAGGGTAGAGAGTCGTCCGGACATGGTTTCAACTAATGGATACGAAACATGTTTCAGTTTCTTGATGGATTCCCTCATCAGTTTGCTTTCAGCATTGAATAAAAATTCTAGCATACTGACTGAAATTAAATAACTTACCTGTGACAACCGTAGAGGCGTTCGCCACGTCATCCTGAGCGAGAGAGTAGACTCTGGCATTGGTCATAGTAGGAGGGGCCTCCAATCTTCCTTGGCTGATTGAAGTCCCTTCTATGGCGGTATGCATCTGGTGAAGCTGTGCGGGGGCACTCCTGTTCTGGAAGTTCTGCGAAGGTAGTGCATGAGACTGAGTAGGGCAATTTCTTGCCAAATGACCTTCCCTTCCGCAGTTGTAGCACTTTTTGGTGCTCAGAAGACATACTCCAGAATTCATCTTCCCACATGTGGCACACTGCGGGTACTTAGTCTGCTTATTGGGCGGACCACCTTTTGTTTTATTCCACTGTTTCCTCTTTCCACCGGATTTTCCTTTCCATTCAGTTCTGGTATTGTGCGATTTTTGTCCTCCGGTCATTGCTTGGTTCTTGCCCTTATTCATTGCTTCCTGATAGTGCTCGGTAATCAGGGCGCTGCTGACCAGCTCCTCTGCAGTCTGCGGTCTATTAACTCCGCCGGCTACGTTCAGAGCTATCTCGGGTCGGAGCATTTTTAACATCAACCGGACCCTTTCTTTTTCAGTACGGACCAGTTCTGGGCACAATCGAGCTAAGCGGTTGAACCTCTTGACGGCTTCATTGACTGACAGATCACCTTGCCGGAACTCAGTGAACTCGTCATAGTGCTTGTTGGTCACTTGCATATGGAAAAATTCCTCTAAGAACTCTGTCTCAAAATCTGTCCACTGCATTTGGTTTATTTGTCTTTTCGCCTTTACTCTGTCCCACCACATCCGGGCATCTCCGGTAAGACAGAACGACGCACATTTGACCTTCTCGTGTTCAGGCCAATCCAATAATTCCATTATGTTCTCCACGGTTTTGAGCCAGGTTTGCGCATCCCATGGTTCACAGTTTCCCGAGAATGCTTCCGGCTTAAGCCTTTGCCACTGAATCAGATAGGCCTCTTGTCGGACCATCAGAGTAGGGGCTGCCGGGGGGCTGGTGCGGCTGTAGGTATAACCGGTAGTGTATTCTGATTTGCCGGTGGGGTAACCGGGTTGCCTTGCTGACCCATTAAGGTAGTGATCAGCTGCTGTTGTTCTGTGATCTGATGCTGGAGGTCTGCGACTACCTGTGTCAGGTCTGGTGGAGTCACTGTCCCTCCGGTTCGGGCATTGCGTGTCCTAACCATGTTTATCTAAAAGAAATAGACTAGTGTAAGTGGTTATCGATTTTAGCCAATCTAACGTACTGGTTTGTTTCTATCTATTTGTTATGGTATTATTCCTAACCAACCAATATGTAATCCTAATCTAATTTATAACTAAAAGCATAGAATAAAGCATCAAACATGAGCAAGTAAAACATGAACTAAAACATAAACAACATAAGGGAAGATAAGGAATATAATGACAAACAATGTAACATAAGGAAATAAAGCATAAGTTATATAATCATGAAAATTAAGCATAAGCATATAACAAGAAAATTAAACATAAACATTCTTACTTGGAGCGGCAGGTAGGAGGCTTGATGTGTGTGTAGTGAGCTGGCAATAAACTTGGCTCAGATACCAACCTGTAACGCCAGCCCTCCCTGCTACCCTAAGGGACGGGGCTACGATACTCTACGTATAAAGTTTTCTTTTTAAAACAGCGGAAGACTTAAAATAATTTTCATAGTTTTAATAAAACTTTTCTTTTAAATTTCTTTTGAACTATACTATCACATGGCATCAAAATCATAACATCAAATCCAGTGGAACCATAATGTCAAGCTACACATGTTTAGGTATCACAAGTCATAAAATACCAATGCATAGTTCTTTAAAGAAACTTGAAGCAGGTTCTTAATTAGTTGCCTAGCCACCACACACACATCTTCGTTCCCCTCCTGCTGCTCCTTTAGCTCATCCACTTTTCCCTTTATCAGTGGTACAACGAAAGTAAGCTATGAGCACTCATGGCTCAGTAAGTTCCTTTCCTACTCACTAAAGCCAAAAATCAGCACATAATCAAGAATGCATCAACAAGTCATAATCTCAACTAATCATAGCATAACATAGCATTCTATTCAAGCATATCATGCATCATAATATCATCACAACTAGTCATAGCATATCAAGCATCACCATGGCCGAAACATATACATAGTGCATTGCATAAAACATAGCTAGACATGGCATAACAAACAAGTATCATGGTATATCAAAGCATGGCCGAAACATGTATATCAAAGCATCATACTATGGCCGAAACATGTACATCAAGGCATCATCATATCTATGGCCAAAATCTATATATCAGGCATCAACAAATCCATGGCCGAAACATGTCTATAAGGTATAGCATGAACATAACATAATCATACCTTATCATGGCATATCATAATCAAGAGCATAACATGAAACATAGCATAATCATAAGGTGTATGCAATATGATTTTGGAAGACATGTATTCGAAAAAACATGTGTATGTCTCATGATCTTTAAAATCCTTTTCTTTTACATATATACTTGAAAGTAATCTCAACATAAGGGGGATCCCGGCTATGTACCACTTACATATTGCGCGCAGCCTTGTAGGTCCAAGGTAGCAAGTCTTGAATCCTACGAGGCAAACATACTAGGCCCTTAGTCCTAAGGGCACTTAGGAGCCCATCCCTAACGAGGTCCTTAGTCCCCGGGGCGCTTATGGAGCCCACCCTTGGTACAAGCCACTCACATATAAAGTAAAGTACATGTCATACATATCATGTATCATAAAAGCATGCATCACTTAGGCACACATCATATCATAAAGGTATGCATCACTTAGGCATACATCATGTCGTAAAAGTATGCATCACTTAGGCATACATCATGTCATAAAAGTATGCATCACTTAGGCATACATCATATCATAAGGTATGCATCACTTAGGCATCCATTATATCATAAAGGTATGCATCACTTAGGCATACATCACATCATAAAGGCATGCATCACTTAGGCATACATCATATCATAACAATATGCATCACTTAGGCATAGATCATAAAAACATGCATATCTTAAGCATATAGCATATCATCAAGCATGCATGATTTAACCACATAGCATATCATGAAAGCATGCATATTTTAAGCACTAAACATAGCATTAAAGCATGCATAATTTAACCACATATCATAACATAAGCATGCATATTTTTAGCACAAAGCATATCATATCATAAAAGCATGCATATCATATCATAAGTCATAAATCACAAGCATACATATTGAGCATAAGGGTGTATCTTGTGATTATCCTATCATAGGAAACATGGTATCATATTTATCTTGGTTTTAAGCTTCCTAAACCCTTGTGGCCGAAATCCTTTAGAGCTCAATTTAGGTTAAACACAACATCCAAGCATGAGACACCTAAATTATCATCATAACATTTTCATAGGAAGCATTATAAACATGATTAACTTAGTTTCTAAGTTCCTCAAGTTCCTAATTTCATATGGCCGAAACCTTAAGGTGTGAAACAAGGTTCCATACAACATAAAAGCATGGACAAATTTAAATCATATTTATAACATTTTTACCAAGGAACGAGGTAAAGACATTTGACACATTTGAATTAGTTCCTAAGTTCTTTAAGCCCTTAACATATGTCATGGCCGAAATTTAACAAGTTCTCATTAGGGCTACAAACAAGCATACAAGCATGTGAACTTGGACTAACATTATGTATAAATTCATACAAGGCATCATACAATAGTTATGGCTGAATCATACCCTAGCATCATTTTAGGTCATAAAACAACATATAGTAATTGAACCTTGGCTTTCTACTTATCATATTTCATGTAGAGTTACATGAGCATATTTAATTTAAGTCCTAGGGTTTCTAGGGCATCTATTCCTTCATGACCGAAACATTCAAGGGTTCATTTAGGTCTTGGAAAAATTATACAAGCATGTGAAACAATCAACACATTATCCTATTTTCATAAGAAGTACTTTTAACACATTTGGTTTCATTTCTAAGGCCTTTAGGTCTTTTAAACCCTACTTGGCCGAAACTCACAGAATATAAACTTGCTTCAAATAGCCTAAAAGCATGAGAATTTATACAAGTTTCATAGCATGTATAAGGACAAGCATAATGCGTATACATATGAATTGTGTCTTAGGCTTTCAAGGTTTCTTTTTCTCTTTTTCCTTTATTTTTTTCTAATGGCCGAAACCTACCATTCCTTAGCTAGGTTTTTAAGTGGCCTAAAGCATGAAAAACCTAAGTAAGTTTCATGGCAAAAGTTACTAAGAAACATATATACAAATTGGTTCATGAATAAGCTAGGACCCCTTGTGGTCATACATGTTATATGTCATGCAACTAATTTTTCTACACCCTAATTAAGCATGAGGGCGTTAAACAACTTTCATATCTAAATAGTACAGATGTCTTGAGCATATTAAAATTTTGTTTAAGCTTTTCTAAGCTATCCATCTCATCATGGCCGAAAAACCCTAAGAAGGAGTTCATGAAATTCTAGCAATATTCAAGCATACAAATCCTTTAAGATCTTTGTATTCTATCACATGAGCATGGTTATTTAAATTTAAAGGTCTTCCTAATCCTAAACCCTTTCTTGACCGAATCATATGAGTGGGTTTTCTTTTAGTTTCAAATATCTTCTAAGGAAGAAAACTAATACATGATCCTTAATATTTCATAGGGAGAACCTTGTACTAGTTGGGTAAAACAATAAATTTCCCTAGCCTCTTAAGAATATTTTTGGCCGAAATTCTAAGGTTCAATACTCCTCTGATCAAGCATCATATAGGTATAAAAGCATGAAGAAGAACCCCTTTACATAGCATAGAAAAATCTATCATGTAGTGAAGACTAGTTTAAACATCATTAGATTTTGAAAGCTCTTCTTGGCCGAATTTTCTCAAACTTGTTTCTAGGTTTTAAAATCTTCATAAAATCCGAAAAGCACATAAAAGCCTTGTACCACAGGTGAGGGGAGGCTTACATCCTTTTCGCTTGTGGATCTAAGGTATGGTGAAGAAGAAGTAGCCTCTTCTTCTAGTTCCTTTCCCTTGATTTCCTTGCTAAGTCCTCCTTGTATCTTAGGTTTTCTTAGGAGAAAACCTTGGCTTGGGGCCGAAAATGGAGGAGAGGGGCAACTGAGGTTTCGGTGAGGGGGAGGAGAGAATGAGAAAAATGAGAGAAAATAGAATTTTCCCTTTACATATTCTCTTTTATGTTAAGGGGGAAGAGGTAGTAAACTTAGTTTTTGCTTTCCTTCTCCCTTAGCCTTTTTTTCTATTTTATTTTTATTTTTATTTATTTATTTATCCTCATCATTCTTGGTGAAATAAGGGGGAATGAATCCCCTTAATTAACCTCTTTTATTTAATGCAAAATCAAAGAGGAAGAGGGAGAGGAAGGGAGGAAGGCAAGTTGCCTTTCTCTTGCTCTTTTCTTATTTTCTTTTGGCTAGATTTTACTCTTACCTTTATCATAAGTTTCCCTCCTTTGCTATCAACATATTATTCCTATCCCAACTGGTTATTACCCATTAATTCTATGAAATATAATATAAGAGGTTCATGGTTCAATCCTTGACCTCTTCCTATATTTTATTTCTTTTTATTTCCTTTTTGGTTCAACTCACTTCCTATTTTCTAAGGCAAAATCCCACATTCATATATTTATCTTACAAGCTTAGTGGGTATTACACTTGATCAGTAGTATTCCTGCTTGATCCGATTGATAGCAGCAAAGTGAGGTTTTGTTCCATTTCTATGGTGTTGATTTCTTGATCGCTTGAGATGTTATCTTCATCCGATCAGTAGGAAGGATTTTAGCAGCAAGGTTGTGTTGCTGTGATGCTGGAATTGTGGTCATTGAGGTGGTTTACAGCAGCGTTTCTAGTTCCGGCAACTCTCCAACAACAGCTACCTTTCCTGGCAGCACCATTTCTTTGTGTGGATCAACAGAACAGTGGTAGGAATTTAGGTAAGGAATTGGATTTTCGATATTAGTTGTAGATCATGGTGTGATTTGATTTCTAGATGGTTATGCAAGATGTAGGAATTAAGGATGAATTGGATTACATGATTACTAGATAGTTAGTGATTATGTTTAGATTTATTTGGTTATATTAATCTAATGGAATAATTAGGGTTAAGGTAATTAACCCTAGTCAACCGTTGGATTTCTAATCTAATGGGAGATTAGGGATTTGATTACTAATCCTAATTGACCGTTAGATTTAATTAGATAGGATAAGGTTTTGTGATTGGGGTTTTGCCCTAATTTAGTTTTAGGGATTTTATTTAGCTATTATTTTGGATTTAGCTAAATAAAATATATATATATTATTTGTTTGACACAGGACTTTGATTTGAGACAGGCGTCTCGATGTTGGATTTGGCGTGATACTACCTGCTATTTGAGGCGGGTACCCTTTGACTTATCTTTTGATACTGTCTTATAATATGTATAGTTTATATATAATTACTAGGGTAGATGGTAGATTTATCTCTTCCCTGGTCTTAGCTTAGTTGATACCTATCACATGCTTCTTCTGTTAGTTGCTTTACTTTAGAACTGGATGCCTTTATCTTTTGCCATGTGTATATAGGTTCATAGAGATGGATATTAATAATGCTTATCTACACTTGATTAGTTGTTGGGGATACTTGTTATATGTGGTTGGATTTTAGTTGCTTATATCATTGTTATACACATGCGTTTGTTTTATTGGCACCAACGCATATGGAGGAGGTTATGTCTAGGTATGACATATAGTAGCCGCACGCAATATATCGCATTATTGCATGATGGGCGATTGACGACTCCATTGTTGTTGAGCTCATCGGCCGGCTACATGAGGGCCTGCATACAGTGTGACCACTGCATGGGTAGTGGCACAACACTCAGGGTGTGTATGGCAGGTTGCTCGGTGGTGCACCGCCGGGGTGCTCATGGGTAGCACGATACAGCGGGGTTGCAGCCGGGATCGCTCCCCGTCATCGCGTACCGGGAGATGAGAGCATTGCGCTCCCTCACTATGTCTGAGGTAGGAGGATAGGTGTACTCCGACAGCATCCCGTCCACTCGGTCACTCATCAGGGGTAGTGACGGTAGAGTGCACGGTGTCACAGCCCTACCCACTCAGTGTCGCCATCGCGTGTGAGACGGCTGACTGGCGTTAGGGGTGACCATGTCATATTGCATCATATGCACGGATTGCATTCTTTATGATTGATGCATTTTGGTGATTGCATATGATTGACATGCATACATACATGCTTTTGCTCTGACTATTTTTATCTGTGTATGTTCACAGTCAGTTGCACAAGCCTCGCAGGTAAGTACAGTTTATTTCAGTTATGCATTTTCTTATTATTCTTGCTATAAACTGTACTTTATGCCTATTGCTGGTTATTACAGTTTATTTTAGCTATGCATATCTATTGTACTGTTAAGAGACTGTACCGTAGGTTGTACTGTTAGGAAACTGTACTGTAGGCTCTATGGTTTAGTGTACTGTACCATAGGATGTTACTGGTGGTTATATGTTGCTGTACATATCTATTGGATTACCTGCTGAGTTCTTTGAACTCACCCCGTTGTTACTATTTTTCAGGTTGAGGCCATCGGGAGATATTCCAGTCGCTTGCCCCATTATCGCGAGGATTTTCTTTGTCGGATTATATTTTGCTTTTGCATCTTATATACTTGTATTGTGGGTTTATATTGTGGACATTGAACATTCGGATTTGCTACTTTGTTTTTCGCTGTGGATTTTGTTTTCTTTGTTGTAGTGGAGTAGGATGTTTACATATATCTTTGAGGATTCTTTATCGTCTTTCTATATTAAACTGCGTGGATTGATTATATGTTGAACTCTATGGAATGTTGATATAAACTGCGTGGTTTGTTTCTTATTTGTATTGTATTGTTCCGGTCGTGTGTGGCCTGGGTATAGATATATGTATTCTGGATTCATATTATCACCCGTACAGGGGAGATGCTGTCAAAATTTCTTCTGATAGGGACTACTTGGGGCGTGACAATTTATTTGGTATCAGAGCTAGGTTTGTGATACATGTGTTTCGGGTTCTACATTTTTGGAGTTTATCTTATACCAATTTATTTGGTATCAGAGCAAGTTACGATACTTGCTAGATATTTTGGATTTTCGGGATTTTATCTGATACCAATTTATTTGGTAGCAGAGCAGGTTACAATACTTGCTAGGCATTCAGGATTTTTGGGATTTTATCTGATACCAATTTATTTGGTATCGGAGCAGGTTTACGATACCTGCTTCTGAGTTATGGATTTTTGAGTTTATCTGATACCAATTTATTTGGTATCAGAGCATCGTTTGCGATACCGGTATGTTCTTATGAGTTTTACGTGCTTATCTGGATATGTTCGGATTTTACGGATTTCTGTCGATTTTCTCGTTTCAGAATTTCGACGTATTTTGACGAGGTTCTATTGGATCTATTTGGGGGCGAAGCAACGGCAGGACATCTCCAGACGGCAAATAGGTAATTAGGTAATTTTATAGTTTTTATACCTGCAGTGATATCTGGGTAACATTTTTTTTACAGATATGACACCTACACGTGTTCTGGTACCGAGACGTGGGCGACCACGTAAGAGGCCGATAGATTCTCCTGAGATAGAGTCTTCAGAGAGGTCTGCTAGGGTTGAGCCTGTCCGTCAGGGGCAGACTCCTCAGGTCATTGTGGGTACGTCTGCTTATCAGACCCCGATAGTTCCAACTTCAGAGGTACCTACCTCGACTATACCACCAGTGGTACCATCGTCGGCATATTCAGGCACCTCCCCCATCAGTAGTACTCGCGGTATACTCGGCACCCTCTCTAGCCATGACTGTTACTGCGTACTCGGTATTACTACAGATACCTGTGTCGGTTATTATATACTAGGCACCCACACTGGTAGTACCGGTTACTTCTTACCCGGTACTACCCACCGTACTTTTAATACTTATGTCTACCCTGTAGTTCCAACAGCAGTACCCACCCCAGTTTATGCGGTAGCACCAGTAGTACCTACTCCGACTTATCCAGTAGTACCACCCATAGGATCAGCTCCAGTGGTTCTGTCCAGTTCCGTAGCGATATCTACGGATATGGTTACGGCACTGGCACGGATCCCGGCCTTAGCGAAGTCGGTGAAAAGATTGATTTACGCTATTTCGCGAGGAGACTGATCCAAGCGTGGCTCAATCTTGGATAGAGTCTATGGAGTGGACATTCTTTTACATGGCTGCTCCGAGTGGGAGAAGGCTGAGCTGGTTGCTTACCACTTACGAGATGGGGCAGAGATCTAGTGGGACACTCAGCGCTCGATTATAGGCGAGCAGCATATTACTTAGGCGAGATTTAGGGAGGCATTCGAGAGTCAGTATTTTTCTCGAGCGTATCAGATGACACGTCGGCAGGATATTCTGAGTCTTCGACAGAATAACCGCTCAGTGATGGAGTATAATGTCGAATTTAATTGGTTGGCTAGATTCTGTCCTGAGTTGGTTGTCGAGGGCAGATCTCGTATGCTCTAGTTTGTCCAGGGACTGGACGGGCATCTTCAGGTGAAGATTGCCGGTTTTGGTATTGCATCATACACAGAGGCACTGGATAGAGCTCTTATGATTGAGTCTGCTCATCTGAGAGTGAATGTGGACAAGAATAGGAAGCAGACTGATCGGACTTCCGGACAGATCCAGCAGCCACAGACTACGGGACAGCAGCAGAGCAGTCGTACTCAGATGGGTCAGGGTACTTCTGGGTCATCTGGCCGACCCCAGAAGTCAAGATGATCGTCATCAGGATGTTCCAGGTCTTCTAAGCAGAATCAAAAATAGTCCGTCAGTGATCCTCACTGTATCCGATGCGGATCCCGAGACCACATCACCTCTGCGTGCACCCTTGGGATAGCCAGTTTGCTATTATTGCAAACTGCCTGGGCACATGAGTCGAAACTGTTCACTGAAGGCTCAGCATGTTGCTTCTGGGATTTCTGTTCCGGGAGGACAGTTTGGTCAGTCCGGGACTCAGCGAGGCGGGCCAAGAGCCCAATCTTCACATCATCAGCAGAGGACAGCTCCCCCTGCAGCAGCTGCATACGGCATGCACGGGCAGGAGCATTCTAGTGTCCTTGTGGAGAACCCCACGGTATTCCGCCTTAGTGTTCTCCTGTACTATTCGTCAAGAAGAAGGATGGTACTCTGAGGTTGTGCATCGATTATAGGCAGCTGAATGCAATGACTATCAGAAATAAGTACCCCTTGCCACGGATTGAGGATTTATTTGATCAGCTCAGAGATACATCAGTGTATTCTAAGATTGATCTGCGGTCTGGATATCATCAACTGAGAGTCAAAGATTCTGATATTCAGAAGATAGCATTTTCGCACCAAATACGGATATTACGAGTTTTTGGTAATGCCATTTGGGCTTACCAATGCTCCCGCAGTATTCATGGATCTGATGAACCGTATCTTTCTGGAGTATCTAGATCAGTTTGTGATTGTATTTATCGATGCCATATTGATCTATTCGCGTTCCGAGGAGGAACATGCACAACATCTTCGCATAGTCTTGGAGACTCTGCGACGACATCATCTATATGCGAAGTTCAGCAAGTGTGCATTTTGGCTATCTTTAGTTGGTTTTCTAGGACACGTGGTGTCAAGCCGAGGTATTTCAGTAGATCCTCAGAAGATAGAGGCTATCACTAGCTGGGAGTAGCCTAAGTCAGTCCAGGAGATCCGCAGTTTCTTAGGATTAGCTGGATATTATAGACGATTCATTGAGGGTTTCTCCAGTATTGCTATGCTGTTGGCACGTCTGACTAGGAAAGGCGCGAAGTTCACGTGGTCAGAGGCTTGCGAGACCAGCTTCCAGGAGCTGAAGCGGAGATTAGTATCAGCACCAGTTTTGGTTTTACCTTCTGGTGATGACGGATTCGTACTTTACACAGACGCATCTCTTCAGGGCTTGGGCGCTATTTTGATGCAGCATGATAGGGTAGTCTCTTATGCTTCTCGTCAGTTGAAGGAGCAAGAGAAGAACTACCCAGTACATGATTTAGAGCTAGCCGCTATTATCTTTGCTTTGAAGATTTGGCGACATCATCTTTATGGTATTACTTTTGAGATTTTTACTGATCATAAGAGTCTCAAATATATTTTCACACAGAATGTCACGCCCCGGAGGAGTCTCTGTCCGAAGAAATTTCGGCAGCATCTCCCCTGTACGGCGGACAATCTGAAACTTTTCTACAAGCACTATATACCTCAGCCACATGCGGTTGGAATAATACAATAAAAGAAAACAAACACCACGCAGTTAATAATAAAGCAGCCCACTTGGCTGTACCAAAACTAAAACACAAAACTGCTAGCCGGCTAGGCTTACACAACCAATAACAAATACAAAACACCACATAACGACGACAACCCTCCAAAAATAAAACCAGAGTACAGAGCTAAACAAACTGATACATAAAACAAACAAAACATACGTGAAACCGATAAGTCTTCTGATGTGACGTGGGGACCAGCAGACAGGATGCTCCAAGCGACACCATAAATAACCTAGTACCTGAAAAAGATAGTGTCAACGGGGGTGAGTTCAACAACTCAGCGAATACCAATGGACATGAGTAGTAAGGTATATCTAACAGCAACAAACATGGAATACAACTTCCTAATCATATATAGGGAATATGCAACACTGAAAGGTAACTAAGGAAGCTGTACTCACCAGGAACTCCTATCCAGACAAAAGGGTCGTCAAACCGAAAGTGTCAATAATCCTGTATGCAGGTCAAAGATATGCATCCAACCAAAATGTAGCAACCAAATGCAGCAAACACAATTACAATAATATAAAATACATCAATGCATATGATGCTAATGATGTGTCCTGGTCACCCCTGACGCCAGTCAGTCCTCTCACACACAAATGGCGAGACCGAGTGGGTAGGGCTGTGACAACCGTGCACTCTGTCGTCACTGCTCCTGATGAGTGATGCTGTCGGAGTACTCCTGTCCTGTGACCCCAAATCATAAATGGGGGAGCTCAATGCTCTCAACTCCCGGTACACGATGACGGGGAGGTATCTCTGCCGGCTACCACGCTGAGTCACCTGACCAACGGAGCCAAACAGAGTCCACCGTCTGTCGGCTACTACGCTGCTATACTAAATGCCAGCGGAGCCAAACAGAGCGGAACTGACTGCCGGCTACCACGCTGGGTCATATGACCAACGGAGCCAAACAGCAGAACCGCCACACACCTACCTGGTATACCACTAAACCATGAGTGGGGGTGTGTGCAGTACATGTAACTGACGATGGGCTCAACCATAGTGAAGCCAACAATCGCACAGCATGCAATCATGATGCATGTCACTATGCATAACAAAAACTGATCAACATAACCATACCCATATATACAAAATGGGTACTGTAAAAGCGATGGTCACATACCAAAATCTATAGTACACAGGTCCGATAGAATATCAAAAACCTATGCCCTGAACATAATAAGTATGGAATATCCTGATCAGCATAGAAAAATCCATATATACATAATATGGGTACCACAGTATCAGTAGGTCAAATCCACAGATCTAAGGCATATAGGTCCTCTATGGTATAGCAACCTAGATCCTAAACATATCTCCTTCCATAACATATGTACCAATAATATGCACATATCAAGAATCAAGGTCTGGGTACACGAATCATATATGATATACAAATAGAGGTACACAAGCCAGTCATGGCATAAAACCTAAGTATCAGACAATCTCGATACACATGACTGAAACCAAAAGTCCAGAACCTAGTCCTAACCTCAGTAAAACATGGTATGTCACTTATTCTAGAAACTAAGATACTCATGGTAATACAACACTCATGGCAATAAATCACATTATATAAGCACGGATACGTCACAGGCGATAAACCTAACATGCTATGGATATCAAACAATGACATACCAAAGACAAACATGTTCATTGCTTGTAGTTATAAAATACTATGCATATCCAAAGACAATATCATAAAAGATAAGTCAAGAGGTACCCGCCTCCAATAGCAGGTCGAATCGAACCAATTCCGATGTCGAGATGTCCGTCTCAAATCACAGTCCTGTAACAACATGATATATATAGATTTAGCTAATTACGTATAAATTAATTAGCCAAATCAAATCCTCGAGAAGCTAACATAAATCCAGATCCAATTATAAACCCTAATTGGATCATCTAACTCCTCAATCGATTCTAACTAATACATTCGAATTAGGACTTGCCCTAAGCATAATCAACCATAGCAATTTACCCAATTTTGCCCTAATTCAACACGTATATCAACTAATCAAATAATCCAAATTCATTATGATCTACATCCAAAACCAATTACCTACTCCTTACCTCAATTCACCACCAAGTGACCGTTGTGAAATACGGCCCAAGGAGTTCACCGTTGAAGCTAGATCGCCGGAACCGTGAATCACCCGTAATCCGTATTAACCGAAATTATTCTGACCACACAAGCATAAAAATCTGATATGAACCATACACACCAACTTCTGAAACCTCAGCTGAAGCAAAAATCACTACAGCAAATACCAAAAGCCCTAAATCAGAAATATCATCACAACCATATCAATGTTTCCAACCAAAAGACTAAATCCAAATACTCACCCAAACATAAATGCCCGATCTGTCGAGTCACTGCCGGATGTGGCTGCAGTCGGATAACGTCAGAAACTAATGGCTGGAACAAAACTCCAAATCCAGTGGTCGTCACCGAGAAGAGCAACAACCCTCAGCCGACAGTGAAGAACTAGCAGGGTCCAATGGTGTCTGTTGGTGTTGACAGCGGCGCCAGGGCACAACAAGAAGACGGCAGCCGACACGAAGGCAGAGAGGGCAAGGGAAGAAGATGGTGGCGTCGGCACGGTTCTGATCTCTACGGCGGAGACAGGTCTAGGGCTCAGAGCGGCAGCGACCGACGCTAGGTAGAGAAGAAGGCAGCTAGGGTAGAGGAAGGATGGCCGGAGCTAGGGCACGGGGTGGTCGGCAGTGGCGCCGGCTCTGTCCGGTGCGGCGACGACACTCTGCAAAGGAAGAGGCGTCGGCGGTGTGGCTCAGATCCACCGCACAGTGGTCGACGCTCGCTCTAGGGCACGGCTGGGCGGAGGAGAAGTGGTGTTCGGCTCGGTAGAGAAGAGAAGGAAGAGAAGAGGACTAGGGCTCGGCGACAAAGAGAAGAGGAAGGGAACCGCCGAGTGGTGGTTAGGGCGAGGAGAGGCACGGTGTCGGGGAGAAGAAGTGAACGGCGACAACAAAAACGAAGAAAAAGGAGATAAATAAAGAAAAGGAATTAAGAAATTCAACTTTTCCTCATTTAATTAGGGTAGCCAAAACAGGCTTTTCCAGACCCCATTTTTGTCCCCGTTAACTCGTCCGTACGAGCTCCGAAAAACCCCCGAAAAAAGTCCAAAAATTCTAAAAAATTTCCTTATTCATATTCGCCTATTTCCGGTATTTTACATTCTCCCCCACTAATAAAAATTTGGTCCCCAAATTTTATTATCTACCATCAGCAAGTACTAACAACAGATACAGAGTATAAATACTGAACGGTAAATAAATCACATACCTCAAGCGAAAAGATGGGGATATCGAGCTCGGATACTATCCTCGAGCTCCCAAATAGCCTCCTCGTCTGAATGATGCTGCCATCCAACTTTAACCAGTCGGATAGTCTTGTTCCGCAACTGACACTCCTTCCGGTACACAATCCGTACCGGAAACTCCTCATTGGTGATGTCAGGCTGATGGGAACTGAGATTATCTGTCCGTACATGTGTCTGGTCGAGTATGTATCTCCTCATGCTTCTACAAGAAAGCTTAGGAGATAGTTGGTCAATACTTCACGGTAGTAGTTCTAGAATTCTTCTCATCAAGCTCTTTATTGAAGAAAATCATCCACATTGAAATTGTGTTAATTCCCAAGGCGAATCATGCTTCAAGAGTGGAAGACTACCAGATCATTGATGTTGTAATGTGACATACAAAGTAATTACTAAGATGCATGGTTATGAACTCAGCCATAGATCTAGCACAAGCAAGTCTTCATTAAAGGAAGGAGCATGGTTGAGAACATACACTTAACTCAGAAGTTATTAAGGTAATATAGCAGAAAGTGTATCTCACCACATTGCATGATAAAGGTTGCCTAAGAAAAGCATATGACTTGATTAGCTAGGAGTTCTTAGAGATGGTCATGACTGTTATGGGATTCCCTGGCCAGTTTACTAAATATCCTAATCAATGAAGGTCAATTATACATTATATAAACACTTTCAGGGAAGAAGGGGGCTCCACCAGGGGATCCTTTGTCATTGAACCTCTTTCTTCTTTACATAGAATACCTATCTAGTTGTTATAATGGAGGACAGCAAACCTGGACTTCAACTATCACCTAAAGTGTGCCAACTTGAAGATATCACACTTGCCTTTCGCAAATGATCTAATTCTCATGGCTAAGGGAACAACATTTCAGTTGACATCCTTTTACAAGGCTTAGAGGAATTCGGATCAGCATTAGGATTGTAGGTAAATTCCATGAAGCCAATCATATACACTTCGAACATCGAAAACTCAGAGATAGAGTAAATGTAGAACCTTACTCAGATCCCAAAGGGTACACTGAGGTTCATATATTAGGGTATGCCACTTGCAGCTACAAAACTCAAGATTGTGCATTATACACCTCTTATGGACAAGATAGCTTCTCTAATCAACAGTTGGACCAGTAAAACCTTATTCTATACTGCTAGAGCCAAGCTAATTCAATCAATGTTACAAGGAATGGAATGTCTTTAGCTATCTGCCTTCTTAATACTACAATGTTAGTAACTTGGATTACCAGACTTTGCAGAATGTTTCTATGGGGGCCGAAGTGGTCTTTGGTGTGGAAGAGCTCGTGTTGTGCCAAAAGAAGAGACTTCATTTCAGGGATACGAGTAGAACCATAATATTCTCATCAAGGTACATTAGAACATCCATGCCAAGGACGACACACTTTATGTCAAGTGGATCAACGATGTATACCTCCATTTACAATCAGTGTGAGAATGACAACCAAAGAAAAGAGATTCACCAATCTTCAAGCAACTGGCAGTGCAAGATACAAGCTCAGTAAACTCAGCCATCAACCTCAGATCAAGCTGGAGTAAGGATAATCAGCTATGCACCACTCAAACCTATGAGTTCTTCAAACCAAAAAGTAGAGCGCAGCCAGCAATAGAGTTGATTTGAAGCTCTTGTTTACTACCCTGTGCTTGGGAGCAAAGGGACGTTTGCTAACTGCATTACCTTACAAAAGCTCTCAGGATCATGTGAATTTTGCAACACCAAGCTATAAACTAAGGAGTACCTATTCTTTGACTATAAGTGCAACAAGTCTACATAGGATCGTATATGGTGTTGAATGGGAATCAAAAGACAAATGACCACCACAAAGTGCCATGAAATGTTTCCATAAGAAGCTTGAGGTACTGACTAGTGAAACTAGGCCAAGAAAAATCGCTTTTGCATCCACAATGAACATGGGAGCAATGCTCCGCTACAAGCAATCCGTAATATGTGGGAGCTACGCTCCACCACAAACAACCCAAAATATATGGGAGCAAACGCTCTACCATCACCATACCTGATGAGTATAATCACTTAATACTTCCAATAAAGTCTAATAGACCCAAGTGTATCCATAAATCAATGTATACTTCCAATAAGGCATACTAAAACCCAGGTGCATTCACAAATCACACATAATCAACAAGATACCTCAAATACCACACCAAACACATATGTACATATCACAACATCGATGTAATCGATAAGATACTTCCAACATTACATTCACACCCATGTGCACATACCACGACACAGATTTAAATCAATAAGATACCTCCAATATGTCAACCAGACACGTACAACTAACTAAGAAGCTATAATCCACAAGGAACCTACAATAACCATATCTAGATGGGAATACCCACACTATTTACAAATGAACTATCCATCATAGAACTCCTTCAACTCATAACAATCATATGTACACTTCATATATATGCATAATCAGCATATTTTAAATCCAATCTACCACACAAACCCTACGCCCCCTTCTAAGTTATCCTACAAGATACAAACAGTCTAAATTTAAGGTACCCACGGAATAGGATAAATCAATCCTCTAAAGACTGACCAAAATCGACAATATTTACCATCAACTCAGTCTTTTCCACGTCAGTACAAAACATGTACTCAAATGTGCTCAAGATACCAAACTAAGCACAAATAACCCAAAGATCAGCATCTCCATAAAAATAAGGTATGATGGTCCTCTACTGATCGGTCCAACAAAACTAAATCGGTCATCTACCAACTAATCAAGATTACATTAATCCCCTTCAAGCAACTATGGTAAATCAACTTCTACTGACCGATCTAACAAGAGTAGATCAATTATCTACTAATGAAATTAACTAAGATAACATGGTATACTACTGGCCAAGTCAACATAAAGATATAAATACTATCCACTACCCAGCTATTAAAAGCAGAGGCTGGTATGTGCCTCAATCTGCTAACCAACTAGTAATAACATAAGCTAAAAACTACTAGTGTATGATATGATAAATCACCAGAAACTGTAACCCTTAATCTCTACCAAGGTCGATCATCATCAGTGGCTAACCTAATACATAAAATATATGCTACAACAACCAGACAGGCACTAGTAAAGAGTGCTAATACATGTCATAGACTGTAATAATGAACAGGGCATAAACTAATCAAAAAGGTAGGATAACATATACCAACATACCTCCTATAGCTTGGAGATGTCCTGCTTCTCCATAAAAATAAGGTATGATGGTCCTCTACTGATCGGTCCAACAAAACTAAATCGGTCATCTACCAACTAATCAAGATTACATTAATCCCCTTCAAGCAACTATGGTAAATCAACTTCTACTGACCGATCTAACAAGAGTAGATCAATTATCTACTAATGAAATTAACTAAGATAACATGGTATACTACTGGCCAGGTCAACATAAAGATATAAATACTATCCACTACCCAGCTATTAAAAGCAAAGGCTGGTATGTGCCTCAATCTGCTAACCAACTAGTAATAACATAAGCTAAAAACTACTAGTGTATGATATGATAAATCACCAGAAACTGTAACCCTTAATCTCTACCAAGGTCGATCATCATCAGTGGCTAACCTAATACATAAAATATATGCTACAACAACCAGACAGGCACTAGTAAAGAGTGCTAATACATGTCATAGACTGTAATAATGAACAGGGCATAAACTAATCAAAAAGGTAGGATAACATATACCAACATACCTCCTATAGCTTGGAGATGTCCTGCTTCTGCCAAGTCCCAAAATCCAAAAAGTCACATCGAGAAGACTAAAACATGAAATCCGAAACACGAGAAATAAAACTCGTAAGCCGATCTCTGATACCAAATAAATTGGTATCAGATAAATCTCAAAAACCCAGAACACATAGCAAGTATCGTATACCTGCTCTGATACCACTAAATTGTCACGCCCCGGAGGAGTCTCTGTCCGAAGAAATTTCGGCAGCATCTCCCCTGTACGGCGGACAATCTGAAACTTTTCTACAAGCACTATATACCTCAGCCACATGCGGCTGGAATAATACAATAAAAGAAAACAAACACCACGCAGTTAATAATAAAGCAGCCCACTTGGCTGTACCAAAACCAAAACACAAAACTGCTAGCCGGCTAGGCTTACACAACCAATAACAAATACAAAACACCACATAACGACGTCAACCCTCCAAAAATAAAACCAGAGTACAGAGCTAAACAAACTGATACATAAAACAAACAAAACATACGTGAAACCGATAAGTCTTCTGATGTGACGTGGGGACCAGCAGACAGGATGCTCCAAGCGACACCATAAATAACCTGGTACCTGAAAAAGATAGTGTCAACGGGGGTGAGTTCAACAACTCAGCGAATACCAATGGACATGAGTAGTAAGGTATATCTAACAGCAACAAACATGGAATACAGCTTCCTAATCATATATAGGGAATATGCAAAACTGAAAGGTAACTGAGGAAGTTGTACTCACCAGGAACTCCTATCCATACAAAAGGGTCGTCAAACCGAAAGTGTCAATAATCCTGTATGCAGGTCAAAGATATGCATCCAACCAAAATGCAGCAACCAAATGCAGCAAACACAATCACAATAATATAAAATACATCAATGCATATGATGCTAATGATGTGTCCTGGTCACCCCTGACGCCAGTCAGTCCTCTCACACAC
Organism: Zingiber officinale; assembly: GCF_018446385.1. NCBI lineage: Eukaryota > Viridiplantae > Streptophyta > Magnoliopsida > Zingiberales > Zingiberaceae > Zingiber > Zingiber officinale. The sequence goes on from NC_055986.1 coordinate 48,231,745, forward strand.
AAATGGCGAGACCGAGTGGGTAGGGCTATGACAACCGTGCACTCTGTCGTCACTGCTCCTGATGAGTGATCGAGTGGACGGGATGCTATCGGAGTACTCCTGTCCTGTGACCCCAAATCATAAATGGGGGAGCTCAATGCTCTCAACTCCCGGTACACGATGACGGGGAGGTATCTCTGCCGGCTACCACGCTGAGTCACCTGACCAACGGAGCCAAACAGAGTCCACCGTCTGTCGGCTACTACGCTGCTATACTAAATGCCAGCGGAGACAAACAGAGCGGAACTGACTGCCGGCTACCACGCTGGGTCATATGACCAACGGAGCCAAACAGCAGAACCGCCACACACCTGCCTGATATACCACTAAACCATGAGTGGGGGTGTGTGCAGTACATGTAACTGGCGATGGGCTCAACCATAGTGAAGCCAACAATCGCACAGCATGCAATCATGATGCATGTCACTATGCATAACAAAAACTTATCAACATAACCATATCCATATATACAAAATGGGTACTGTAAAAGCGATGGTCACATACCAAAATCTATAGTACACAGGTCCGATAGAATATCAAAAACCTATGCCCTGAACATAATAAGTATGGAATATCCTGATCAGCATAGAAAAATCCATATATACATAATATGGGTACCACAGTATCAGTAGGTCAAATCCACAGATCTAAGGCATACAGGTCCTCTATGGTATAGCAACCTAGATCCTAAACATATCTCCTTCCATAACATATGTACCAATAATATGCACATATCAAGAATCAAGGTCTGGGTACACGAATCATATATGATATACAAATAGAGGTACACAAGCCAGTCATGGCATAAAACCTAAGTATCAGACAATCTCGATACACATGACTGAAACCAAAAGTCCAGAACCTAGTCCTAACCTCAGTAAAACATGGTATGTCACTTATTCTAGAAACTAAGATACTCATGGTAATACAGCACTCATGGCAATAAATCACATGATATAAGCACGGATACGTCACAGGCGATAAACCTAACATGCTATGGATATCAAACAATGACATACCAAAGACAAACATGTTCATTGCTTGTAGTTATAAAATACTATGCATATCCAAAGACAATATCATAAAAGATAAGTCAAGAGGTACCCGCCTCCAATAGCAGGTCGAATCGAACCAATTCCGATGTCGAGATGTCCGTCTCAAATCACAGTCCTGTAACAACATGATATATATAGATTTAGCTAATTACATATAAATTAATTAGCCAAATCAAATCCTCGAGAAGCTAACATAAATCCAGATCCAATTATAAACCCTAATTGGATCATCTAACTCCTCAATCGATTCTAACTAATACATTCGAATTAGGACTTGCCCTAAGCATAATCAACCATAGCAATTTACCCAATTTTGCCCTAATTCAACACGTATATCAACTAATCAAATAATCCAAATTCATTATGATCTACATCCAAAACCAATTACCTACTCCTTACCTCAATTCACCACCAAGTGACCGTTGTGAAATACGGCCCAAGGAGTTCACCGTTGAAGCTAGATCGCCGGAACCGTGAATCACCCGTAATCCGTATTAACCGAAATTATACTGACCACACAAGCATAAAAATCTGATACGAACCATACACACCAACTTCTGAAACCTCAGCTGAAGCAAAAATCACTACAGCAAATACCAAAAGCCCTAAATCAGAAATATCATCACAACCATATCAATGTTTCCAACCAAAAGACTAAATCCAAATACTCACCCAAACATAAATGCCCGATCTGTCGAGTCACTGCCGGATGTGGCTGCAGTCGGATAACGTCAGAAACTAATGGCTGGAACAAAACTCCAAATCCAGTGGTCGTCACCGAGAAGAGCAACAACCCTCAGCCGACAGTGAAGAACTAGCAGGGTCCAATGGTGTCTGTTGGTGTTGACAGCGGCGCCAGGGCACAACAAGAAGACGGCAGCCGACACGAAGGCAGAGAGGGCAAGGGAAGAAGATGGTGGCGTCGGCACGGTTCTGATCTCTACGGCGGAGACAGGTCTAGGGCTAAGAGCGGCAGCGACATAGCACAAGAAGACGCAGCTAGGGTAGAGGAAGGATGGCCGGAGCTAGGGCACGGGGTGGTCGGCAGTGGCGCCGGCTCTGTCCGGTGCGGCGACGACACTCTGCAAAGGAAGAGGCGTCGGCGGTGTGGCTCATATCCACCGCACAGTGGTCGACGCTCGCTCTAGGGCACGGCTGGGCGGAGGAGAAGTGGTGTTCGGCTCGGTAGAGAAGAGAAGGAAGAGAAGAGGACTAGGGCTCGGCGACAAAGAGAAGAGGAAGGGAACCGCCGAGTGGTGGTTAGGGCGAGGAGAGGCACGGTGTCGGGGAGAAGAAGTGAACGGCGACAACAAAAACGAAGAAAAAGGAGATAAATAAAGAAAAGGAATTAAGAAATTCAACTTTTCCTCATTTAAATAGGGTAGCCAAAACAGGCTTTTCCAGACCCCATTTTTGTCCCCGTTAACTCGTCCGTACGAGCTCCGAAAAACCCCCGAAAAATGTCCAAAAATTCTGAAAAATTTCCTTATTCATATTCGCCTATTTCCTGTATTTTACACAGAAGGAATTCAATCTCCGATAGAGGAGATGGATGGAGTTCCTGAAGGATTATGATTGTACTATTAGCTACCATCCGGGTAAAGCAAATGTGGTTGCTGATGCACTTAGCAGGAAGTCCAGAGGGACTTTAGCTTGTCACCGAGTTTTAGTCATGGACTTGATTCAGGGATTCTCCGAGTTGGGCCTTGAGGAGCAGGGACGGACAGAGCAGGGTATTCTTGTTACCATGGTTGCTCAGTCGTCGATTAAGATAAGGATTCGAGAGGCCTATGCCGGAGATCAGCATTTACAGTTCATTGGCAGTCAAATAGCTTCCGGACAGCAGACCAAGTTTACACGAGATGATGAGAGGATTGTTTATTTCCGAGGCAGGTTATGTGTACCTCAGTCTCAACCGGTCATGGAGGAGTTACTTTAGGAGGCTCATCGTTCTAGATTTGCTATCCAACCAGGTGGGACATGTATGTATCGTGATATGAGGCCTTCCTATTGGTGGAACGGTATGAAGAAAGACATCGCAGATTTTGTAGTTAGATGTCTTGTCTGTCAGCAGGTGAAAGCTAAGCACCAGAGACCTGCTGGTTTACTTCAGAGGATCCCTATTCCGGAGTGGAAGTGGGAGCATATTACTATGGATTTTGTGGAAGGATTACCTAGGACTCGACGAGGTCATGATGCGATTTGGGTAATCGTTGACCGATTAACCAAATCCACACACTTTTTAGCGATCCGGAAGACTGATTCTCTGAATCAATTAGCAGAGTTATACTGTGGAGAGATTATCAGGTTGCATGGTGTTCCTTTGAGCATTATATCTTATAGAGACCTACGGTTCATGTCCCGATTCTGGCAGAGTCTGCAGCAGGCCTTGGGCACACAGTTTCGTTTCAGTACGGCATTCCATCTGCAGACAGATGGACAGACAGAGAGGACCATTCAGACTTTGGAGGACTTACTGAGGTCTTGTGTTATGGACTTCCGAGGCAGTTGGGAGGACCACTTCCCTTGGTGAAGTTCACCTACAACAACAGCTATCATTCGGCTATCTAGATGGCACCGTTTGAGGTGTTGTATGGTAGACCTTGTCGGACACCCACCCTTTGGTAGAAGGTTGGTGAGGCTCAACTGCTAGGAACTCAGAGAGCTCAGCAGGAGACAGAGTTGGTTTGTAATATCAGACGGAGGATGTCAGAGGTTCAGGACCATCAGAAGAGTTATGCTGATTGGAGACGGAGACCCCTGGAGTTCTCTACTGGTGATCATGTGTTTTTGAGAGTTTCACCCACGAAAGGGGTGAAGAGATTTGGTCTTCAAGGTAAGTTAGGTCCACGATATATTGGGCCATTCCAGATCTTGGAGAGGATTGGAGCAGTAACTTACCGTCTGGCGCTACCACCATCTCTAGTGGCCATTCACGATGTATTCCATGTATCTATTGATGTGCGTAGATTATATACTCTTTTATGCATGTTTTTACGCACATTTACATACTTTGAGCATGCTTGATCTATGCATTTTTATACTTCCAGCTTTCGTTTTAGCATATTTACCCTTTTGGTTCGGAGATCTGCTTTTTGTGCATTTTTTGTACACAGGAGTCGATTTGGTGAAGAATCTACATCTTTGGGCAAGCCTTGGAGGAAACAAAGGGAGAAAGCACAAGGTCGTGTACCTCACACGGCCCTGCACTGGTATGGAGCTCAGGCCGTGTGGAGTTTGGCACCAACCGAAGAGGAAGATGACATGGTCGTGTGAACCTCACACGGCCGTGTCAAGATTTGAAGCAAACCAGAGCAGAAGCCTTACATGGCCGTGTGGATCTACACGGCCGTGTGAGGTTTCCAGAAACCAAGCAGGCTGTGGCCGTGTGCACCACACGGCCGTGTAGCATTTCCAGAGAGCAGAAGGGTCCTGGCCGTGTGCGTGCAGCTTTGGCAGAGAAGGAACAGGACATGGCCGTGTGAATCTCACACGGCCGTGTCACGGGGCTGTGTGGCGCCCGATTCCCTCCTCTATTTAAACCCTCCTTCATGAATTGAAAGGGGATCTCTCCCCCTTTGGGAGAAGGCAAGATTTGATGGTTTCCTCCCATTCTTGGGAGGATTTCTGGGCGATTCTAAGGGAGTTCTTGACGATTTCGACTCCGGAGCGAGGATTGGATCCGAAGACGAGGCTTCTTCGTAGATAAGTTTTCTCTTTCCCCCTTTTCTTGGTTTCTTGGATTGGGGATTTAAGAAATGCTTGTAATCTTCATTTCTTCGGATATTCTTCCTCGATTCATGGAGTAGATCTTATATTCTAGGATTAAGGGAGTATTTGTATGATGGATTGATGTAATCTCTTATGGATTTGCCATTTTCTTATTTCAATGACATTGTCTTGCTTGTATCAATTAGATCTTGAATGATTAATGGTGATTTGTGCTTAATTCTCATTCTTGATTGATTGTTTGGATTTCTTGTGGACTTTGTAAAGATAAACTCTCACTCGATCATCCGAGGGATCCACGTGACAGGTGCAAGCCCGTGTTAGGACGTTTGAGAGATAATCTTGAAGAGGAAATAGAAATATTCTGTAATACCCACTAAGCTTGTAAGATAAATATATGAATGTGGGATTTTGCCTTAGAAAATAATAGGAAGTGAGTTGAACCAAAAAGGAAATAAAAAGAAATAAAAATAGGGAGAGGTCAAGGATTGAACCTTGAACCTCTTATATTATATTTCATAGAATTAATGGGTAATAAACAGTTGGGATAGGAATAATATGTTGATAGCAAAGGAGGGAAACTTATGATAAATGTAAGAGTAAAAGCTAACCAAAAGAAAATAAGAAAAGAGCAAGAGAAAGGCAACTTGCCTTCCTCCCTTCCTCTCCCTCTTCCTCTTTGATTTTTGCCGAAAACTTAAAGAGGAATTAAAGGGATTCATTCCCCCTTATTTCACCATGAATGATGAGGATAAATAAATAAATAAAAATAAAAATAAAATAGAAAAAAAGGCTAAGGGAGAAGGAAAGCAAAAACTAAGTTTGCTACCTCTTCCCCCTTAACATAAAAGAGAATATGTAAAGGAAAAATTCTATTTTCTCCCATTTTTCTCATTCTCTCCTCTCCCTCACCGAAACCTCAGTTCCCCCTCTCCTCCATTTTCGGCCCCAAGCCAAGGTTTTCTCCTAAGAAAACCTAAGATACAAGGAGGACTTAGCAAGGGAATCAAGGGAAAGGAACTAGAAGAAGAGGCTACTTCTTCTTCACCATACCTTAGATCCACAAGCAAAAAGGATGTAAGCTTCCCCTCACCTGTGGTACAAGGCTTTTATGTGCTTTTCGGATTTTATGAAGATTTTAAAACCTAGAAACAAGTTTGAGAAAATTCGGCCAAGAAGAGCTTTCAAAATCTAATGATGTTTAAACTAGTCTTCACTACATGATAGATTTTTCTATGCTATGTAAAGGGGTTCTTCTTCATGCTTTTATACCTATATGATGCTTGATCAGAGGAGTATTGAACCCTAGAATTTCGGCCAAAAATATTCTTAAGAGGCTAGGGAAATTTATTGTTTTACTCAACTAGTACAAGGTTCTCCCTATGAAATATTAAGAATCATGTATTAGTTTTCTTCCTTAGAAGATATTTGAAACTAAAAGAAAACCCACTCATATGATTCGGTCAAGAAAGGGTTTAGGATTAGGAAGACCTTTAAATTTAAATAACCATTCTCATGTGATAGAATACAAAGATCTTAAAGGATTTGTATGCTTGAATATTGCTAGAATTTCATGAACTCCTTCTTAGGGGTTTTCGGCCATGATGAGATGGATGGCTTAGAAAAGCTTAAACAAAATTTTAATATGCTCAAGACCTCTGTACTATTTAGATATGAAAGTTGTTTAATGCCCTCATGCTTAATTAGGGTGTAGAAAAATTAGTTGCATGACATATAACATGTATGACCACAAGGGGTCCTAGCTTATTCATGAACCAATTTGTATATATGTTTCTTAGTAACTTTTGTCATGAAACTTACTTAGGTCTTTCATGCTTTAGGCCACTTAAGAACCTAGCTAAGGAATGGTAGGTTTCGGCCATGAGAAAAAAATAAAAGAAAAAGAGAAAAAGAAACCTAGAAAGCCTAAGACACAATTCATATGTATACTCATTATGCTTGTCCTTATACATGCTATGAAACTTGTAAAAATTATCATGCTTTTAGGCTATTTGAAGCAAGTTTATATTCTATGAGTTTCGGCCAAGTAGGGTTTAAAAGACCTAGAGGCCTTAGAAATGAAACCAAATGTGTTAAAAGTACTTTTTATGAAAATAGGATAATGTGTTGATTGTTTCACATGCTTGTATAATTTTTCCATGACCTAAATGAACCCTTGAATGTTTTAGTCATGAAGGAATAGATGCCCTAGAAACCCTAGGAATTAAATTAATTATGCTCATGTCACTCTACATGAAATATGATAAGTAGAAAGCCAAGGTTCAATTGCTATATGTTGTTTTATGACCTAAAATGATGCTAGGGTATGTTTCGGCCATAACTATTGTATGATGCCTTGTATGAATTTATACATAATGTTAGTCCAAGTTCACATGCTTGTATGCTTGTTTGTAGCCCTAATGAGAACTTGTTAAATTTCGGCCATGACATATGTTAAGGGCTTAAACAACTTAGGAACTAGTTCAAATGTGTCAAATGTGTTTACCTCGTTCCTTGGTAAAAATGTTATAAATATGATTTAAAGTTGTCCATGCTTTTATGTCATATGGAACCTTGTTTCACACCTTAAGGTTTCGGCCATATGAAATTAGGAACTTGAGGAACTTAGAAACTAAGTTAATCATGTTTATAATGCTTCCTATGAAAATGTTATGATGATAATTTAGGTGTCACATGCTTGGATGTTGTGTTTAACCTAAATTGAGCTCTAAAGGGTTTCAGCCACAAGGGTTTAGGAAGCTTAAAACCAAGATAAATATGATACCATGTTTCCTATGATAGGATAATCACAAGATACACCCTTATGCTCAATATGTATGCTTGTGATTTATGACTTATGATATGATATGCATGCTTTTATGATATGATATGCTTTGTGCTAAAAATATGCATGCTTATGTTATGATATGTGGTTAAATTATGCATGCTTTAATGCTATGTTTAGTGCTTAAAATATGCATGCTTTCATGATATGCTATGTGGTTAAATCATGCATGCTTGATGATATGCTTTATGCTTAAGATATGCACGTTTTATGATCTATGCCTAAGTGATGCATATTGTTATGATATGATGTATGCCTAAGTGATGCATGCCTTTATGATGTGATGTATGCCTAAGTGATGCATACCTTTATGATATAATGGATGCCTAAGTGATGCATACCTTATGATATGATGTATGCCTAAGTGATGCATACTTTTATGACATGATGTATGCCTAAGTGATGCATACTTTTACGACATGATGTATGCCTAAGTGATGCATACCTTTATGATATGATGTGTGCCTAAGTGATGCATGCTTTTATGATACATGATATGTATGACATGTACTTTACTTTATATGTGAGTGGCTTGTACCAAGGGTGGGCTCCATAAGCGCCCCGGGGACTAAGGACCTCGTTAGGGATGGGCTCCTAAGTGCCCCTAGGACTAAGGGCCTAGTATGTTTGCCTCGTAGGGTTCAAGACTTGCTACCTTGGACCTACAAGGTTGCGCGCAATATGTAAGTGGTACATAGCCGGGATCCCCCTTATGTTGAGATTACTTTCAAGTATATATGTAAAAGAAAAGGGTTTTAAAGATCATGAGACATACACATGTTTTTCGGATACATGTTTTCCAAAATCATATTGCATACACCTTATGATTATGCTATGTTTCATGTTATGCTCTTGATTATGATATGCCATGATAAGGTATGATTATGTTATGTTCATGCTATACCTTATAGACATGTTTCGGCCATGGATTTGTTGATGCCTGATATATAGATTTTGGCCATAGATATGATGATGCCTTGATGTACATGTTTCGGCCATAGTATGATGCTTTGATATACATGTTTCGGCCATGCTTTGATATACCATGATACTTGTTTGTTATGCCATGTCTAGCTATGTTTTATGCAATGCACTATGTATATGTTTCGGCCATGGTGATGCTTGATATGCTATGACTAGTTGTGATTATATTATGATGCATGATATGCTTGAATAGAATGCTATGTTATGCCATGATTAGTTGAGATTATGACTTGTTGATGCATTCTTGATTATGTGCTGATTTTTGGCTTTAGTGAGTAGGAAAGGAACTTACTGAGCCATGAGTGCTCACAGCTTACTTTCCTTGTACCACAGATAAAGGGAAAAGCTGGATGAGCTAAAGGAGCAGCAGGAGGGGTAACGAAGATGTGTGTGGCGGTGGCTAGACAACTAATTAAGAACCTGCTTAAAGTTTCTTTAAAGAACTATGCATTGGTATTTTATGACTTGTGCTACCTAAACATGTGTGGCTTGACATTATGATTCCACTGGATTTGATGTTATGATTTTGATGCCATGTGATAGTATAGTTCAAAAGAAATTTAAAAGAAAAGTTTTTATTAAAACTATGAAAATTATTTTAAGTCTTCCGCTGTTTTAAAAAGAAAAATTTATACGTAGAGTATCGTAGCCCCGTCCCTTAGGGTAGCAGGGAGGGCGGGCGTTACAGGTTTGTATCAGAGTCAAAGTTTATTGCCAGCTCACTACACACACATCAAGCCTCCTACCTGCCGCTCCAAGTAAGAATGTTTATGCTTAATTTACTTGTTATATGCTTGTGTTAATTTTCTTATTACATGCGTATGCTTAGTTTCTTGTTATATGATTTATGCTTTATTTTCTTTGCTATATTGCTTATGCTTTATTTCCTTATGTCATATTGTTGTCACTCTACTTCTTACATTTCTTTATGTTGTTTATGCTTTAGCTTCATGTTTTACTTGCTTATGTTTGATGCTTTATTCTATGCTTTTAGTTATAATTTAGATTAGGATTTCAGATTGGTAGGTTAGGAATAATACCAGAACAAATAGATAGAGACAAAACAATACGTTAGATTGGCTAAAAACGATAACCACTTACACTAGTCTATTTGTCCTTATTTAGATAAACATGGTTAGGACACGCAATACCCGAACCGAGGGAATAGTGACTCCACCAGACCTTACGCAGGTAGTCGCAAATCTCCAGCATCAGATTGTCGAGCAACAGCAGCTGATCACTACCTTAATGGGTCAGCAAGGCAACCCAGTTACCCCACCGACAAATCAGAATGCACTACCGGTTGTACCTACAGCCGCACCAGTGCCCCCGGCAGCCCCTACTCCGATGGTCCGACAAGAGGCCTATCTGATTCAGTGGCAAAGGCTTAAGCCGGAAGCATTCTCGGGAAACTGTGAACCATGGGATGCACAAGCCTGGCTCAAGACCGTGGAAAACATAATGGAACTATTGGATTGGCCTGAACACGAGAAGGTCAAATGCGCGTCGTTCTGTCTTACCGGAGATGCCCGGATGTGGTGGGACAGAGTAAAGGCGAAAAGACAAATAAACCAAATGCAGTGGACGGATTTTGAGACAGAGTTCTTAGAGGAATTCTTCCACATGCAAGTGACCAACAAGCACTATGATGAGTTCACTGAGTTCCGGCAAGGTGATCTGTCAGTTAACGAAGCCGTCAAGAGGTTCAACTGCCTAGCACGACTGTGCCCAGAACTGATCCGTACTGAAAAAAAGAAAGGGTTCGATTAATGTTAAAGATGCTCCGACCCGAGATAGCCCTGAACGCAGCCGGCGGAGTTAATAGACCGCAGACTGCAGAGGAGCTAGTCAGCAGTGCCCTAATTACCGAGCACTACCAGAAAGCAATGAACAAGGGCATGGGTTTTCCTTAGCAAGTACGGCGCTTCAATCGAGTGCCGCAAAAGAAAAGTGATTTTCCGACCCGAAAATGAACCAGAGTTTGAATTTTACGGGGAATCAAAATGAACGGAGAAGTTATTGTCATCTATTAAAGCACAAAGGATGTTAGATAAAGGATGTATGGGGTTTCTAGCGCACGTGGTTGACACCAATCAAGTCAAAGACCCGAAGTTGGAAGACGTCAGAGTAGTATGCAACTACCCAAAAGTATTTCCAGATGAACTACCAGGGTTGGCCCCTGACAGAGAGATAGAATTCGGAATCGAATTGATTCCTAGTACTCAGCCGATTTCAAAAGCACCTTATCGTATGGCTCCGGCTGAATTAAAGGAACTTTAGGAACAGCTATCCAAATTACTCGACAAGGGACTTATTCGTCCTAGTCACTCTCCATGGGGAGCTCCAGTGTTATTCGTAAAGAAGAAGGATGGGTCTATGCGAATGTGTATAGACTACCGAGCGCTGAATAATGTGACGATCAAGAATCGGTACCCACTCCCACGGATTGATGACCTGTTTGATCAACTGAAGGGTGCGACTGTTTTCTCAAAGATAGATCTACGGTCCGATTATCATCAAGTGAAGGTGAAACCAGATGATATACCAAAAACGGCATTTCAAACCCGATATGGACACTATGAGTTCATTATTATGCCTTTCGGAGTAACCAACGCTCCTGCAGTATTTATGGACCTGATGAATCGAGTATTTACGGCATATCTTGATAAATTTGTGATCGTCTTCATTGATGATATACTTATCTACTCGAGAACTCCAGAAGAACATGCCGAACACCTGAATACTGTACTACAGATCCTTCAAGAGAAACAACTATATGCAAAATTCTCCAAATGCGAGTTTTGGCTAGACCGGGTAATGTTCCTAGGTCATGTCATCTCCAAAGATGGAGTTATGGTGGATCCAAGTAAAATTGAAGCAGTGAATAGCTGGAATCGACCAAAGAATGCCAGCGAAGTCAGGAGTTTTCTCGGACTAGCAGGTTATTACAGGAAATTTGTAGAGAATTTCACCAAAATCGCGGCCCCTATGACAGCCCTCACCAAGAAAAATACAAAGTATGAATGGACAGAAGCTTGCGAGAAGAGTTTAAAGGAGACTGACCAGTACTCCGATTCTTACTCTTCCGGAAACCAACAAAGCCTTCGATATGTACAGCGATGCTTCCATCACAGGACTTGGAGCAGTACTCATGCAAGATGGCAAAGTCATTGCCTACACTTCTAGACAACTTAAAGAACATGAGAAGAATTATCCCATTCACGACTTAGAACTAGCAGCCGTGGTCTTCGCTCTAAAAATATGGAGACATTATTTATATAGAGCTCAGTGTAAGATTTATACCGACCATCAGAGTCTGAAATATTTCTTCACACAAAAAGACCTAAATATGAGGCAATGCCGATGGCTCGAGTTAGTTAAAGATTACGACTGCGAGATTCTTTATCACCCCGGAAAGGCGAACAAAGTGGTCGATGCACTCAGCCGAAAGTTCAGTGCCACCTGATGCAACTATTTTAAAGTTCGAGGATGAAATTTTTATGAGGTACGGGGTACTGTAATACCCACTAAGCTTGTAAGATAAATATATGAATGTGGGATTTTGCCTTAGAAAATAATAGGAAGTGAGTTGAACCAAAAAGGAAATAAAAAGAAATAAAAATAGGGAGAGGTCAAGGATTGAACCTTGAACCTCTTATATTATATTTCATAGAATTAATGGGTAATAACCAGTTGGGATAGGAATAATATGTTGATAGCAAAGGAGGGAAACTTATGATAAAGGTAAGAGTAAAAGCTAGCCAAAAGAAAATAAGAAAAGAGCAAGAGAAAGGCAACTTGCCTTCCTCCCTTCCTCTCCCTCTTCCTCTTTGATTTTTGCCGAAAACTTAAAGAGGAATTAAAGGGATTCATTCCCCCTTATTTCACCATGAATGATGAGGATAAATAAATAAATAAAAATAAAAATAAAATAGAAAAAAGGCTAAGGGAGAAGGAAAGCAAAAACTAAGTTTGTTACCTCATCCCCCTTAACATAAAAGAGAATATGTAAAGGGAAAATTCTATTTTCTCCCATTTTTCTCATTCTCTCCTCTCCCTCACCGAAACCTCAGTTCCCCCTCTCCTCCATTTTCGGCCCCAAGCCAAGGTTTTCTCCTAAGAAAACCTAAGATACAAGGAGAACTTAGCAAGGGAATCAAGGGAAAGGAACTAGAAGAAGAGGCTACTTCTTCTTCACCATACCTTAGATCCACAAGCGAAAAGGATGTAAGCTTCCCCTCACCTGTGGTACAAGGCTTTTATGTGCTTTTCGGATTTTATGAAGATTTTAAAACCTAGAAACAAGTTTGAGAAAATTCGGCCAAGAAGAGCTTTCAAAATCCAATGATGTTTAAACTAGTCTTCACTACATGATAGATTTTTCTATGCTATGTAAAGGGGTTCTTCTTCATGCTTTTATACCTATATGATGCTTGATCAGAGGAGTATTGAACCCTAGAATTTCGGCCAAAAATATTCTTAAGAGGCTAGGGAAATTTATTGTTTTACTCAACTAGTACAAGGTTCTCCCTATGAAATATTAAGGATCATGTATTAGTTTTCTTCCTTAGAAGATATTTGAAACTAAAAGAAAACCCACTCATATGATTCGGTCAAGAAAGGGTTTAGGATTAGGAAGACCTTTAAATTTAAATAACCATGCTCATGTGATAGAATACAAAGATCTTAAAGGATTTGTATGCTTGAATATTGCTAGAATTTCATGAACTCCTTCTTAGGGTTTTTCAGCCATGATGAGATGGATGGCTTAGAAAAGCTTAAACAAAATTTTAATATGCTCAAGACCTCTGTACTATTTAGATATGAAAGTTTTTTAATGCCCTCATGCTTAATTAGGGTGTAGAAAAATTAGTTGCATGACATATAACATGTATGACCACAAGGGGTCCTAGCTTATTCATGAACCAATTTGTATATATGTTTCTTAGTAACTTTTTCCATGAAACTTACTTAGGCCTTTCAAGCTTTAAGCCACTTAAAAACCTAGCTAAGGAATGGTAGGTTTCGGCCATGAGAAAAAAATAAAAGAAAAAGAGAAAAAGAAACCTAGAAAGCCTAAGACACAATTCATATGTAAACTCATTATGCTTGTCCTTATACATGCTATGAAACTTGTAAAAATTCTCATGCTTTTAGGCTATTTGAAGCAAGTTTATATTCTGTGAGTTTCGGCCAAGTAGGGTTTAAAAGACCTAGAGGCCTTAGAAATGAAACCAAATGTGTTAAAAGTACTTCTTATGAAAATAGGATAATGTGTTGATTGTTTCACATGCTTGTATAATTTTTCCATGACCTAAATGAACCCTTGAATGTTTTGGTCATGAAGGAATAGATGTCCTAGAAACCCTAGGACTTAAATTAAATATGCTCATGTCACTCTACATGAAATATGATAAGTAGAAAGCCAAGGTTCAATTGATATATGTTGTTTTATGACCTAAAATGATGCTAGGGTATGTTTCGGCCATAACTATTGTATGATGCCTTGTATGAATTTATACATAATGTTAGTCCAAGTTCACATGCTTGTATGCTTCTTTGTAGCCCTAATGAGAACTTGTTAAATTTCGGCCATGACATATGTTAAGGGCTTAAACAACTTAGGAACTAGTTCAAATGTGTCAAATGTGTTTACCTCGTTCCTTGGTAAAAATGTTATAAATATGATTTAAAGTTGTCCATGCTTTTATGTCATATGGAACCTTGTTTCACACCTTAAGGTTTCGGCCATATGAAATTAGGAACTTGAGGAACTTAGAAACTAAGTTAATCATGTTTATAATGCTTCCTATGAAAATGTTATGATGATAATTTAGGTGTCACATGCTTGGATGCTGTGTTTAACCTAAATTGAGCTCTAAAGGGTTTCGGCCACAAGGGTTTAGGAAGCTTAAAACCAAGATAAATATGATACCATGTTTCCTATGATAGGATAATCACAAGATACACCCTTATGCTCAATATGTATGCTTGTGATTTATGACTTATGATATGATATGCATGCTTTTATGATATGATATGCTTTGTGCTAAAAATATGCATGCTTATGTTATGATATGTGGTTAAATTATGCATGCTTTAATGCTATGTTTAGTGCTTAAAATATGCATGCTTTCATGATATGCTATGTGGTTAAATCATGCATGCTTGATGATATGCTTTATGCTTAAGATATGCATGTTTTTATGATCTATGCCTAAGTGATGCATATTGTTATGATATGATGTATGCCTAAGTGATGCATGCCTTTATGATGTGATGTATGCCTAAGTGATGCATACCTTTATGATATAATGGATGCCTAAGTGATGCATACCTTATGATATGATGTATGCCTAAGTGATGCATACTTTTATGACATGATGTATGCCTAAGTGATGCATACTTTTACGACATGATGTATGCCTAAGTGATGCATACCTTTATGATATGATGTGTGCCTAAGTGATGCATGCTTTTATGATACATGATATGTATGACATGTACTTTACTTTATATGTGAGTGGCTTGTACCAAGGGTGGGCTCCATAAGCGCCCCGGGGACTAAGGACCTCGTTAGGGATGGGCTCCTAAGTGCCCCTAGGACTAAGGGCCTAGTATGTTTGCCTCGTAGGGTTCAAGACTTGCTACCTTGGACCTACAAGGTTGCGCGCAATATGTAAGTGGTACATAGCCGGGATCCCCCTTATGTTGAGATTACTTTCAAGTATATATGTAAAAGAAAAGGGTTTTAAAGATCATGAGACATACACATATTTTTCGGATACATGTTTTCCAAAATCATATTGCATACACCTTATGATTATGCTATGTTTCATGTTATGCTCTTGATTATGATATGCCATGATAAGGTATGATTATGTTATGTTCATGCTATACCTTATAGACATGTTTCGGCCATGGATTTGTTGATGCCTGATATATAGATTTTGGCCATAGATATGATGATGCCTTGATGTACATGTTTCGGCCATAGTATGATGCTTTGATATACATGTTTCGGCCATGCTTTGATATACCATGATACTTGTTTGTTATGCCATGTCTAGCTATGTTTTATGCAATGCACTATGTATATGTTTCGGCCATGGTGATGCTTGATATGCTATGACTAGTTGTGATTATATTATGATGCATGATATGCTTGAATAGAATGCTATGTTATGCCATGATTAGTTGAGATTATGACTTGTTGATGCATTCTTGATTATGTGCTGATTTTTGGCTTTAGTGAGTAGGAAAGGAACTTACTGAGCCATGAGTGCTCATAACTTACTTTCCTTGTACCACAGATAACTGGATGAGCTAAAGCAGCAGCAGGAGGGGCAACGAAGATGTGTGTGGCGGTGGCTAGGCAACTAATTAAGAACCTGCTTAAAGTTTCTTTAAAGAACTATGCATTGGTATTTTATGACTTGTGATACCTAAACATGTGTGGCTTGACATTATGGTTCCACTGGATTTGATGTTATGATTTTGATGCCATGTGATAGTATAGTTCAAAAGAAATTTAAAAGAAAATTTTTTATTAAAACTATGAAAATTATTTTAAGTCTTCCGCTGTTTTAAAAAAAAAAATTATACGTAGAGTATCGTAGCCCCGTCCCTTAGGGTAGCAGGGAGGGCGGGCGTTACATATTCAAGATAGTAGGATGGATTTTGTGATTAGTTTCTTGTATCTTGATAAATTAATAAGTTGTGGGCTTTTATGTTGATATCCGAGGAAGGCATAGTAATAGGTGCGCTTCTGTGTAAGGACAACGTAGGTTCACGTCTAATTGATCATATTTAGATACATTTCTCAGTCCTTAGCCGGTTATCTATTGCAAGAGAGAACCGGCAACTTTCTACAAGTGTTAGGCAATTGAGGGATAAGAATTGGTGAACCATTTACATTCAATAAATCTTAAAAAGAAACCGAAACTCCTAGAATCTCCCTTATCATAACCCAAAACACTAAACTCTTGTTTGTTGATCTATAATATTAGATTTGTTTACCTTCACTTTGCATTTGAAACGATTGGATAGTTGTTTAGCTAATTCGCATTGAGACATTTCTAGTGCTTATTCCAGTCCCTGTGGATACGATAATCTTTTATATTACTTGCGACATTTCCGTACAGTTGCGGAGCGTGACAAGTTTTTGGCGTCATTGCCGGGGACTGCGCTATAACATTAGGAATTATCAATTGAGTTAGACTAAACATGACATTTGTTTTCCTTTCATATTGCATAGTTGTAACTAATCATTAGATTTCTGTTTTTACTTTCTTGTATAACTTTTACTTCTTGTTAATTCTTTTTGTACAAATTCAATTCTGCATTTTTGAATCTTTTATTTTTATTTTTCTGTTGAATTGTCATTTGCTATCTTGTTCTTGTGTATGCGAAGATCTAACTTTGCAGGGGAATTCTTTCCTTTTGACCCTGAGATTGACAGAACATTCCATAAAAGAAGAATTCTGCAAAGGCAAATTGAAGAACAGGAACATTTGAACATGGCGAATAGACCACTCAAGGATTATGCAACACCTTATGCAAGAGGTTTTCGATCTAGTATTTCAAGACCTCCAGTGGAAGCTAATAACTTTGAGATCAAACCCGCAATTATATCTATGGTGCAGCAGAACCAATTTGGTGGAGGTCCTCATGAAGACCCCAATCAACACTTAGAGGTCTTTTATGAAATATGTGGTACCATGAAAATGAATGGAGTTCCTTCAGAAGCAGTTAGATTGTTATTATTTGGGTTTTCCTTAAGAGATAGGGCAAAGCAATGGCTGAATTCTTTGGCCCCTAATAGCATCACCACTTGGGAGCAGTGTGAGCAACAGTTTCTTGATAAATTCTATCCACCAAGCAAAACAGCTCATATGAGGAATTTAATTGCAAGCTTCAAGCAAACTGACTCAGAATCTCTTTTTGAAGCATGGGATAGATATAATAGTATGCTCAGACAATGCCCACATCATGGGTTGGAAAGATGGTTAGTGTTGCACACTTTTTACAATGGTATCAACTATCATACCAAAGTGTCCCTTGATTCAGCTGCTGGAGGGGCACTTATGAATAAAAGTTTAGATGAAGCTGAAGAAATTATTGACAGTGTAGCACAAAATCATCATCAATGGGCAAATGAAAGAAGTGGTGGCTATTCTTCTGTAAACCCAACAATTAAAGCATCAGGGAAGTTTGATGTAGATGCAGTCACTCTTTTGTCTGCAAAATTGGACGCTCTTACAAAGAAATTTGAAAATATGGGGACTAGTGCTAATATGGTCAATGCTATTAGTACATCTTGTGAAGTATGTGGGAGTTCAGAGCACTCAAATGACTCATGTCCATTGGGAGCTATCACTGCACAAATCAATCAACTGGAACAATGTGATGCAATCGTGAGTTACAATCAAAGGCAGAATAACCCATACTCAAATACTTATAACCCTGGATGGAAGAGCCATCCCAATTTTTCTTACAGAAATAATCAAGATCAAGGACCATCTATGGGGGTAAGACCAAATTTTCAAGCTGGGCAACAAAATTTTCAACATCTATCTTCTCAAGGCTTACCAAAGTCAAATATTGAAAAGATGCTTGAAGAAATTATCTCAAGTCAGAATGAAATGAAGCAAGATTTAGCAAAGCTCATTCAGAGAATGGATAATTCTGATAAGCATCAAAAGATCCAGGATAGTCAAATTGCCCAACTAGCTTCCTCATCATCCAGAGCACCAGGACAACTTCCTGGAAAACCTGATGTGAATCCTATGGAGCATTGCAATAGAATTGAGCTTAGGAGCGGACGGATCTTGGGAGACTCCCAAGTGACCGCTTCAAAAGGGATACAAAAAGAAGAAGAGCTCTCTCCTCTTATACCAAATCAGATTCAAGCTAATGAGGAGAGTACCATTGAGGTTGAAGAGACTCTTCCACTGAACCATCAGAGCAAAGCTGTCCCTTTTCCTCAGAGACTTACAATGCTCAAGAAAGATGAAGAATTTGGCAAGTTTTTAGAAAAAGTTAAGGAAATTTGTGTAGAGGTACCTCTTATTGATGCTATTCTTCAAATGCCTAGATTTGCCAAATTCCTGAAGGATCTCATGTCAAACAAGAGAAGAAGGGGAGAGGTTGAGACAATTGCGCTTAGTGAGGAATGTAGTGCTATTTTGGAGAAGAACACTTCCCCAAAACTAAAGGACCCAGGGAGCTTTTATATTCCTTGCAACATAGGAAAAGAATTTTTTGAAAAAGCTTTTTGTGATTTGGGGGCAAGTATTAGCCTCATTCCCTATTCGATTTGTAATAAATTAGGTCTCAAAAATATTAAACTTACTACTATGGCACTTCAACTTGTTGATCATTCCTACAGGTACCCTTTGGGTATTATAGAAGATGTGCCAGTAGAGGTGGATGGGAATGTTATTCCCACAGATTTTGTCGTGTTGGACATGGAAGAGGACCCCAGGATTCCTATCATATTAGGAAGACCTTTCCTTGCTACAGCTGGAGCTATAATTGATGTCAAAAATCATAAGCTTTCTTTGGTAATTGGTAAGGAAAGGTTGGAATATGATCTATCTAATATCTCTAACCATGTCTCATCTCTTTTAAATGCTTGTAGCAGGACAAGCATTTATAAACTTGAGGAATGGAATTTCCATCCTCATGGAAGGCCACCAAACGAAGGAGACAATGTGGTGGAAGATGTTGGGAGAAGATCTCCCAACAAAAACGAAAAGTATATCTGTCCTCCAAGGTCGAGGAAAAGAAGTGAATGATCAAGTTTGGTCAAGCTAAAGACCTTAAATAAGCGCTTCTTGGGAGGCAACCCATTGGTTCTTTTAGTTAGTTTTGATTTGTATTTTAATTTCTTTTAGTTTGATGCATTCTTTTGATTTTGTTTTTAGGTTAGGTGCAAAACAGAGCCAGACCGTGTGCTATACACGGCCAGGTAAAGGTTGTAGAGAAGGGAAGTGCTTGGGCCGTGTCATCCAGACACGGCCGTGTGGGATATCCCGAGGAGAAAAAGGTATAGGTCGTGTCCCAGACACGACCGTGTAAAGAATCCCGAGAAGAAGGATGGAGAGGCCGTGTCCCAGACATGGCCGTGCGAAGAATCCAGAGAGGGAAGAGGGTAGGCCGTGTGGATCTGCACGGCCCGTGTAGGAGAGTTATTAAAGTCTTTTTTCTACCTTACACGGCCAGATCTTGGCCGTGTTCCGCACACCCCCAACTCTCCAAAACATATCTTTCTCTCCCGATCTCTTAAAAACTCCTCTCTAATCTCTCAAGATCTCTTAGATCCGATTCTCCTCCTTTCTAAGACTTGGACTTTTTGTTCTCCTAACCTAAGATCTTTGTTCTTTGAATTCCATTTTTCCTACTCTAGATAATTCTTCCCCTATCTAAACTCATCAAGATGTCCAATATTTTGAAGAAACTTCGCAAAGGAGGTGGTGGATCCAGTGGAGACAAAGAGAAGGAGCCATCAAGGGACAAAGGAAAACAACCAGTGAAGGGCAAAGGCAAAAGGACTTCACGCAACGAAGGTAATGACAATAAATTCAATATTGTGTTTAGAAATGATGATCAAGTAACTAGATTTGCAATTCTTGTCAATAGAAAGATAGTGTGTACTAGATATATGGACCCAACTGTTCTTGATATGCTTGGAATTAGGGAAGATGTAGATTTGATGATTGGGTTTTTGGATTGGAGTGATATTATGTACACACATTTGCCTACATATCCTCGTCTTGTTTTGGAATTTTTGAGTTCATTGGATGTCCATTTTACTAATGAAGATGATTATTTTGGAAAAATCTCTTTTAGACTAATGAATCAAGAATTTCTATGGGCATTTAGTGACTTTAATTCTTGTTTTGGATTAACCACCGGTAGCCCTCGTAGGTTTGATCCAAGGTTTAATTGGAATCATTTTTGGAATGCAATAACTGGGTTAGATCAACCTTATGAGCCTTCAAGAGCTAAGGCCTCCCATATGCAAAACCCCATCTTTAGGTATCTACATAGAGTCATGGGTAAAACTATTTTTGGTAGGGGAGAGAGTGATGGGGTGGTTAAAAAGATAGAGCTTTATGCTTTATGGGCTATGCTTTATAAGGTTGAATTTGATTCTGGTTTTCATTTTGTTCAAACCTTATTAAGATCTGCTAGGGCATCATCGGGATCAATTGTTTTTGGTGGTTTGATTACCCGAATAGCTTATAATTTAAATCTTGATGTTGATGGGTTGGAAATAATTCATGGTAATGACTTCTAGGCATTCTTTTGCATATGGCACGGGATCTTCTAGGTTTGATTTTTCATATTTTCGTACGTCTCTAGAATCACTTCATGAGAAGCAAGATTCCCAACGAAAAATGTTGGAGGGGCGCTTCTCTTTATCTGATGATCAGTTTAGGGAGGTACAAAATCATTTTCAGTTTACGAGGAATTTTCAAGGTCAAGTGGCTGAGTTTGTGCAGGATTATGATACTGATCAGGCTAGGATGAGAGATTTTATGCAGAGCATGATGCTTACTAGCCAACAAGTAGATGCTTTATATGAGTATCATAGATCTTTGGGTGAGATTCCAGGTTTTCCTAGTTTTCCTATTGGCCAACCACGTCGTAGACCTCCTTTCCCTCGTCCACCTCCACCTCCTCCACCATATTGATTTCATCGGGACGATGAAAAGTTTAAGTCTGGGGGGGTGTCATGTACTGTTTAGTTTGGTTTTCATTTTCAGTTTTTTGTTTTTGTTAGTTTTTCATGTTTGTTCTTGTTGCTTTATTTTGCTTGTTTTTGAAATTATCATGGCAAAAAAAAAAAAAATTTTAGAACATCAATCTTCACTTATATGCTTTCTTGGATTCAAGTGAAATGTTAGCACGATTATTGTCTTGATTCATGGTGTTCGAATGATGCTAGTAGTAAACTTTGTGTAGTTCTTTTTTCTATCTTGGGAAGCATTAATAAGCTGAGAATCTTATGGTGATGAGTTTTAGTTTTGGTTCAACCTTAAGGATTTTATCTTCACTACACTTGTGCTTGATGCTTGAATAGTTGATGTCATTGAAATAGTCATGATTCATCTTGTTTGCTTAGTACTTGGTTTCCATGGTGAATTCTCAACTTTCATTTTGGTTACTGGATGAGGCTCAAATCATTAAAGCTCATTTGGAAAAATCAAAATATCCCAACATGTGTGCTAAAAAGTACATTTGTGAATAAGTTTTGCACAATGCAAACACTTATAAAAAAAAATAATAATAAGGGATATAAAAAATAGTTGTCATGAGTGGAATCTAGCAAGTCACCCCTTTGAAACCGAGTTAGGTTACTGGGGAAATGATTGCTTAGCTTCCCTTGAGATTGAGCACACCTTTGAGATCTTGGGTTAGTTGAGAAATATGAACCAAGTGAATGGTGAGTAAGTGCCTATCACTGTTACTTGTCTTTCACTGGAAACACTAGGAATTCAAATTTGATGACGACTTGACTAGGACATGGATTGAAACTTGAAGGGTGTTGAGTTACTTTTACACTGTGCACAAGATTCTTAAGCTTGAACCATACTTTACTTGTTTCTATGATCATGCTTGTTAATGAAACTTTTTGATAGAGTTAGGAAAGTGCACTAGGTTTTATGAATGTGTTGTAGAACATATGAATTTAGACTGCGGCATTTTGCTTGAGGACAAGCAAAGGTTTAAGTCTGGGGGTGTAATGTGCGTAGATTATATACTCTTTTATGCATGTTTTTACGCACATTTACATACTTTGAGCATGCTTGATCTATGCATTTTTATACTTCCAGCTTTCGTTTTAGCATATTTACTCTTTTGGTTCGGAGATCTGCTTTTTGTGCATTTTTTGTACACAGGAGTCGATTTGGTGAAGAATCTACATCTTTGGGCAAGCCTTGGAGGAAACAAAGGGAGAAAGCACCAGGCCGTGTACCTCACACGGCCCTGCACTGGTATGGAGCTCGGGCCGTGTGGAGTTTGGCACCAACAGAAGAGGAAGATGACATGGCCGTGTGAACCTCACACAGCCGTGTCAAGATTTGAAGCCAACTAGAGCAGAAGCCTTACATGGGCGTGTGGATCTACACGACCGTGTGAGGTTTCCAGAAACCAAGCAGGCTGTGGCCATGTGCACCACACGGCCGTGTAGCATTTCCAAAGAGCAGAAGGGTCCTGGCCGTGTGAGTCACACGGCCGTGCAGCTTTGGCAGAAAAGGAACTGGACATGGCTGTGTGAATCTCACACGGCCGTGTCACGGGGCCGTGTCGCGCCCGATTCCCTCCTCTATTTAAACCCTCCTTCATGAATTGAAAGGGGATCTCTCCCCCTTTGGTAGAAGGCAAGATTTGGTGGTTTCCTCCCATTCTTGGGAGGATTTCTGGGCGATTCTAAGGGAGTTCTTGACGATTTCGACTCCGGAGCGAGGATTGGATCCGAAGACGAGGCTTCTTCGTAGATAAGTTTTCTCTTTCCCCCTTTTCATGGTTTCTTGGATTGGGGATTTAAGAAATGCTTGTAATCTTCATTTCTTCGGATATTCTTCCTCGATTCATGGAGTAGATCTTATATTCTAGGATTAAGGGAGTATTTGTATGATGGATTGATGTAATCTCTTATGGATTTGCCATTTTCTTGTTTCAATGACATTGTCTTGCTTGTATCAATTAGATCTTGAATGATTAATGGTGATTTGTGTTTAATTCTCATTCTTGATTGATTGTTTGGATTTCTTGTGGACTTTGTAAAGATAAACTCCCACTCGATCATTCGAGGGATCCACGTGACAGGTGCAAGCCCGTGTAAGGACGTTTGAGAGATAATCTTGAAGAGGAAATAGGAATATTCAAGAGAGTAGGATGGATTTTGTGATTAGTTTCTTGTATCTTGATAGATTAATAAGTTGTGGGCTTCTATGTTGATATCCGAGGAAGGCATAGTAATAGGTGCGCTTCTGTGTAAGGACAACGTAGGTTCACGTCTAATTGATCATATTTAGATACATTTCTCAGTCCTTAGCTGGTTATCTATTGCAAGAGAGAACCGACAACTTTCTACAAGTGTTTGGCAATTGAGGGATAAGAATTGGTGAACCATTTACATTCAAGAAATCTTACAAAGAAACTGAAACTCCTAGAATCTCCCTTATCATAACCCAAAACACTAAACTCTTGTTTGTTGATCTATAATATTAGATTTGTTTACCTTCACTTTGCATTTGAAACGATTGGATAGTTGTTTAGCAAATTCGCATTGAGACATTTCTAGTGCTTATTCCAGTCCCTGTGGATACGATAATCTTTTATATTACTTGCGACATTTCCGTACACTTGCGGAGCATGACATCTATGCTGAGGAGATACGTATCCGATCCAGCACATGTACTAGCAGATATATCAGTTCCCATTCAACCTGACGTTACTTACGAGGAGGTTCAGGTACAGATTCTGGACCATAGGGAGCGTCAGCTGCGGAACAAGACTGTTCGACTGGTCAAAGTCGGATGGCAGTATCATTCTGACGAGGAGGCTACTTGGGAGCTGGAGGATATGATCCGAGCTCGATATCCACATCTGTTTACTTGAGGTATTGTGGTTAGAGTTCCTTTCAGCATTTATACGGTTTGGTTATATTTTAGTGTTTGCTGCTGGTTATAACAAAATTTGGGGACCAAATTTTTATTAGTAGGGGAGGATGTAAGATATCGAAAAAATTTAATAAATAGGGTTATTTGAGAAATATCCTTATAAAATTTTTTCGGAATTTTTGGAATTTTATGGAAATTTTTCGGAGTTCGTGTGACGAGTTTTGAGGGGATCAATTGCGGGTTCGGATATAAAGCTTGTTTTGGGATACCCATTTAAGTGAGGAAATGTTTTATAAATATATTTCCTTTTTATTTTCCCTCATCGCCGATCCCGACCTTATTTTCTCCCATGACGCCGAGCTTTTCCTTCTCCCTTCTTCCTCTCTTATTCCCGATCGCCTCCGCTCGTCACCGATCACAGCCGCCTGCGCCGGTTGTCCAACCGTCGGCCAAGACCCCTTCCGACCTAGCCGAAGCCCTTTCTCTCTCTCGCTCCGATCTCTCTGTTCTCTAACGCAAACGATCCAACACCCCAACGCCGATACAGTGCTGTTTCCAATGATCTCGTCCTCTTACGCCGCCTGAGTACCATCGCCGGATTCTTGACGTTGGTGACGCTGCCCAAGCTTTTTGGTGGAGCGATTGCTTCACTGGCCGGTTCTTGTGTATAAACGATGATGGCTCGGTGGCTAGGGCATGGTGGAGGGCTTGGTTTGCATTGTCTCCGATCGATTAACCCTTCGTTTCCTCCTTCTTAAGTTGTTCACAAAATGATCCGTGGCTCCTCAAGGTGGATCGGATTGGGTGATACCTTCTGGAGACAACCGATTGAGGTAAGGTTAGGTCTTCTTCTCTGTTACCGATCCTCATCTTCTTTTCGGTTGAATTAGGTCACAGATTTGGAGATGTTGGTATCAGGGAGGTGTTCTTGAGTTGCCGGGCAGAGGCTAGAAGGATGGTTGTGCTTGATCAGTAGTCTTCATGCTGGATTCCTGCATGATCCGATTGATAGCAGCAAGGTGAGGTTCTGTTCCATTTCTATGGTGTTGATTTCTTGATCGCCTGAGATGTTATCTTCATCCGATCAGTAGGAAGGATTTTGGCAGCGAGGTTGTGTTGCTGTGATGCTGGAATTGTGGTCATTGAGGTGGTTTATAGCAGCGTTTCTAGTTTCGGCAACTCTCCAACAGCAGCTACCTTTCCTGGCAGCACCATTTCTTTGTGTGGATCAACAGAACAGTGCTAGGAATTTAGGTAAGGTATTGGATTTTCGATATTAGTTGTAGATCATGGTGTGATTTGATTTCTAGATGGTTATGCAAGATGTAGGAATTAAGGATGATTTGGATTACATGATTACTAGATGGTTAGTGATTATGTTTAGATTTATTTGGTTATATTAATCTAATGGAATAATTAGGGTTAAGGTAATTAACCCTAGTCAACCGTTGGATTTCTAATCTAATGGGAGATTAGGGATTTGATAACTAATCCTAATTGACCGTTAGATTTAATTAGATAGGATAAGGTTGTGTGATTGGGGTTTTGCCCTAATTTAGTTTTAGGGATTTTATTTAGCTATTATTTTGGATTTAGATAAATAAAATATATATATATTGTTTGTTTGACACAGGACTTTGATTTGAGACAGGCGTCTCGATGTTGGATTGGTGTGATACTACCTGCTATTTGAGGCGGGTACCCTTTGACTTATCTTTTGATACTGTCTTATGATATGTATAGTTTATATATAATTACTAGGGGTAGATGGTAGATTTATCTCTTCCCTGGTCTTAGCTTAGTTGATACCTATCACATGCTTCTTCTGTTAGTTGCTTTACTTTAGAAATGGATGCCTTTATCTTTTGCCATGTGTATATAGGTTCATAGAGATGGATATTAATAATGCTTATCTACACTTGATTAGTCGCTGGGGATACTTGTTATATGTGGTTGGATTTGCGTTGCTTATATCATTGTTATACACATGCGATTGTTTTATTGGCACCTACGCATATGGAGGAGGTTATTGTTAGGATCGATGATCGCGGCTAGAGAGGGGGGTGTGAATAGCCGCCCAAAATTCTTCGTTTCTTCCTACGATTAGGGTTAGAGCAGCGGAAATAACTAAATAGAAACGTAAAAAGGAAAGATCAAACCTCAAACTCGAACTCGACGATGTAACGAGGTTCGGAGATGAAACTCCTACTCCTCGGCGTGTCCGTAAGGTGGACGAAGCCTATCAATCCGTCGGTGGATTAGTCCCCGGAAAACCGGCTAATGTAACACTCCTTCTGGGTGGAGAAACCTCGCCACAATGTTTTGCAAAAGCAATACAGGAGATACAAAGAAGAGAAAGAACAAAATACACAATGAATGTACAAATACTCGCTTGCCTTCTCGTCGACTGAAGTCCCGGATGAAGCACCAACTTCACGGACGAATGCCAACAAGCAACTCAGTCAAAGAAGCTCCCCCGAAGCTTCGAAGCTCACCAAAGCTCAAGCACAGCTTTCAGAAGAACAGCAGCTCGAGGAGGAAGAAGAAGAGAGGTGTTGTCAGCAGCCCTCGATCTCTTCTTATAACCTCTGATATCCTGAGCCAACCTGCGAACCTGCAAGCAAAAAGAACAGAACACAGAAGCCCGAAATAACCTAGCCGTTGTCACTCACAACGGCTAGTCCTGGACCGATCAGGCTCCAACCTGATCGGTCCACACTATCCCTGATCGGTCTTGGGGACCAATCAGGCTAAGCCTGGACCGATCAAGCTATATCCTGATCGGTCCAGGAGGAGTCTGATCGGTCCCTTGGACCGATCAGCCTTTCTCCTTCTTCTCTTCTGTTTGCTTCCTGATCGGTCTTCAGATCGATCAGATAATCCACAGAAGCATTCTGTTTGATTACTGATCGGTCACCAGACCGATCAGTCGTATCACTGGATCGGTCCCCAGATCGATCCAGAGCTTGGTTTTTGCCCAAACCAAGTCCCAAACCTTCCAAACCAACATCCGGTCAACCTTGACCTGTTGGTACATCATGCTTAGCATCCGGTCACTCCCTTGACCTGCTAAGACTCCCCACCAAGTGTCCTGTCAATCCCTTTGACCCACTTGGACTTTTCTCTTCGTGTCAAGTATCCGGTCACTCCCTTGACCTACTTGACCTTCTCAACACCATATGTCCGATCACCCTTGATCCATCTGGATTTTTCCTTGCCCGGCTTCAATCACCAAGACTTTCACCTAGCTTCACTCACTAGGGTTTTCACCTGGCTTCACTCACCAGGATTTCCAATCTGCCCGGCTTCACTCACCGGGACTTTCCCACTGCTTGGCTTCACTCACCAGGACTTTCCAACTGCCTGGCTTCACTCACCAGGACTTTCCACATCCGGTCCAGAGAACGAGCTCCCGAGCCCTCTCTGACCACAGTCCGGAGAACGAGCTACCGAGCCCTCTCCGACTTCCATCCGGTCCAGAGAACGAGCTCCCGAGCCCTCTCTGACCACAGTCCGGAGAACGAGCTACCGAGCCCTCTCCGACTTCCCATGTGCCAAGCTTCCATACTTGGACTTCTCCGTGCCAAGTCTCCATACTTGGAGTTTTCCCGTGCCAAGCTCCCTGCTTGGACTTTTCACCATGCCAAACTCCCTGCTTGGACTTTTCCCGTGCCAAGCTCCCTGCTTGGACTTTTCCGAGTTAGGTCAACTCACCTCGGGTCAACCAGGTCAACCTTGACCACGGGTTGCACCCACAATCTCCCAAGCTTGTTCTCGTCAAACATCAAAATACAACTCGAGTCAAGTCAACTCGAGTCTGGTCAACTAGGTCAACCTTGACCTAAGGTTGCACCAACAATCTCCCATCATGTTCTCGTCAAACATCAAAATACAACTCGAGTCAGGTCAACTCGAGTCAGGTCAACTCGAGTCGGGTCAACCAGGTCAACCTTGACCTAAGGTTGCACCAACAATCTCCCCCTTTTTGATGTTTGACAAAACCCATAATTAAACTCATAATCAAGTTAGGTTAACCCGATAACCTAACTTAGGTTTTCCAATGTTCTTCCCTGAACATTCTCTAGACATTCTCCATTCTCCTCAAACCTACACTCTCCCCCTTTTTGAAACACATGAAAAAGAGTGAATCAAGGTCAAGAGTTTCTTCCTAATGAAAGTCCCATACCTTTCATTGAAACCCTTAATTTCCCCCTTGACACTAGAGTCAACAATTAACTTAGTGATAATCCCATATCACTTAAGTCTTTTGGAGTAAAAACTCCCCCTAAAAGTCAACTCCCCCTTGACTAATAGGTAAAACTCCCCCTAAAGGTCAACTCCCCCTTGACCATTGCACCAACAATGTCTTGGAGAGTTTCAAACCTTTAGAACTCTAAAACACTACTTCCATAGCTGCAATTTCAGACAAACAGTCGAAATTCAGCAGGTTGGCACGCCCTGATCGGTCACTAGACCGATCAGGATCCCTCTGGATTGGTCACAGTGACCGATCCAGCCTTCCCTGGATCAGTCCAGGGACCGATCCAGGTACTGATAGGTTCTGATTTCTGATTTTCCTTCAGCGAAATTCAGAAACCCCTAATAAATTACAGAAAATTTTAAAAATTGTGAAATTTTGAGGATGCATTCCTCATAACATATACTATCATGGAAAAATAGTTTTCTATGAAAATAAGTTCCATTTTCAAATCTTGATACAAAGTTCAAAAGTCTTTGAAATAGCTCAAAGTTAACTCATCTTTCTATCACTTTGCTAAATGATGAATGCTATCACTAGAAAAGCTTCATCAAGGTTTTTCAAATCAATTTTGAAATGATTTTAAACCATTTAATTTAGGACCACAATCTTTGGGCTAAATGTACATGACTTGTACATAAGCATTCCCTATGATCCCCAATTTTGAATTAGGCTCATCTAGGTACAAGAACTATGCACCTTGATCCTAACTCATGATCCTAATATCTCACACACATCTAAGGTGTATCAAACACATCCAAGTCAATTTTGATGTGAGATATGGGTTTAGGTTAGCTTATTCTAAGTTCTCATGCATTTTTCTAAACAACAATTTGATCTCCATATCAAATTGTGTTTCTTATCCTTAAATCAAGTTAATTGATCATTAATGCACAAGATGATGACATGGCATATAATTGTATCATAAATGGAAACATGTGCCAATGTCATGATGTCATGGCATAAACTATGAAACTTAAATAAAGCATGACATTTAACTAACCTAAGCATTATCATGACATTTTAAATTATCATAAAATAAATATGATGTCATGACATGGCATATGGCAAACAATATATGGCAAATAGCACATAAAGGTATAGAAAATACCTAATTCTAGCCTTAGTTGCCATTTTTGATAATTTCGATCATTTTGCCATAAATTCTATATTCCTAAGTGTAGTAGACCTAAAATCATATCCTCAAGACTTTTAGATCACTATGTGCCAACTAGATTGACTCTAGAAAATTCCTCAAATGTGGTTGGCACATCCTAATTATCTTAGGAATAATTTTCCATTTCATTTTCAAGGCTTGATTACACCTTGAAAATTCCCAAAGTGCCACCTTTTGCCATGATTAGGTTAACTACCTATTCAAGTAAGGTTGGCACACTCTAATCCATCTAGCGTGATGGAATCATGCTCTTAGGAACCCAATACCTATTTGAGCTCATTGGGTTCACTAAGTATTCACTAGGGATGACTTCCCTAGCAACCCTTCTAATGACCCTCCTAGGCTTTGAAGCCTTGGTCATTTGGGACTCATCAAGATCAACTCTAGGGGTGACTCCCCTTGTGACCTTGGTGATGGTCTTCCTAGCCCTAGATTTTGTTCCATAATCGAATGGAACATTGTGATAAGTGGGCTTGACCATTTGGGACTTAGGTTTGTGACCCAAACCTTTCTTGTCCTTGGACATTGGTTTTTGACCCTTAAACCCGAGAGATGACTTCTCCAAGTTCTTAAGAGCCTTTTCCAAAGTATCAAGTCTTGACCTCAAGACTTGATTCTCCTTCTCTAATACCTCAATTTTAAAATTTTCATTTTTCTTTGAGGTATTCCTAGGCATGTGTCTAGTTGTTTTGGGATTCCTACCTAGGTTTTTCTTAGCCTTAGATGAGTTAATCCTAGGGTTGACTTTCCTAGTGTTATCCTTATCTAGGCTCACATGTTTGGCACCTAAGCATGTGTATCGATTTCTATAATTATCATGCTTATCATTATTGTCAATTGCAATCAAACTACTAGCATGCATCTTACTAGTATTGCAATAATGAGCCTTAGAGATTACCTTAGGGTTTGCCTTAGCTCCCCCTATTGACGTGCTCGGTCTCTTGTCCTTGTGAGGTTGCCTCCCCCTCGGACATTGACTCCGATAATGTCCCCTACGCTTGCATTGGAAGCACACCACGTGCTCCTTGCTCTTGCGTATCGGGACTCCGGCTTCCTTGATCTTTGGCGCCGATGGAGTCTTCCTAACCCTCTTTGGACATTTACTCTTGTAATGTCCAAATTCCCTACACTCAAAGCACATTATGTGTAATTTGTTTGAAATTAAATGGCTTGAGTTACCTAGGGTTGAAGATGGATGAACGCTCTCTCCTTCATCCCTTCCAGAGGTAGAAGCTTCTTCTTCTTGCTCCGAACTTGAAGAAGAACTCTCCTCCTCTTCTTCTTTAGATGTTGAGTGGCCCTCAACTTCTAAATCCATTCCTCCATGAAGTGAACTCCTTGGCTCACTTGACTCCTCTTCATGGCTTGAAGTGGAGTTCCCCTCATGGAACTTAGCCAAGTTGTTCCACAACTCCTTGGCACTGTTATATCCACCTATCCTACACAAAACATCATTAGGTAAAGAAAATTAAAAAAATTTCAATACCTCATCGTTGACTAGGGATTGGTGGACTTGTTCCTTGGTCCACTCCTTCTGCTCTAGGGTTTCTCCTTTCTTGTCCATCGGAGGCTTGAACCCTAATTGAACACAACTCCAATTTTCAAGGTTAGTCATAAGAAAGTACTTCATTCTTACCTTCCAAAATGCGAAGTCGTCGCGATCGTAGAAGGGTGGAATCGTGACATCTTCTCCAAATAGATCCATTCTCTAGCTCGTGCTCCCCCGGGTGTTGATCCAACGAAGAGCGACCTCGCTCTGATACCACTTGTTAGGATCGATGATCGCGGCTAGAGAGGGGGGGTGTGAATAGCCGCCCCAAATTCTTCGTTTCTTCCTACGATTAGGGTTAGCGCAGCGGAAATAACTAAATAAAAACGTAAAAAGGAAAGATCAAACCTCAAACTTGAACTCGACGATGTAACGAGGTTCGGAGATGAAACTCCTACTCCTCGGCGTGTCCGTAAGGTGGACGAAGCCTATCAATCCGTCGGTGGATGAGTCCCCGGAAAATCGGCTAATGTAACACTCCTTCTGGGTGGAGAAACCTCGCCACAATGTTTTGCAAAAGCAATACAGGAGATACAAAGAAGAGCAAGAACAAAATACACAATGAATGTACAAATACTCGCTTGCCTTCTCGTCGACTGAAGTCCCGGATGAAGCACCAACTTCACGGACGAATGCCAACAAGCAACTCAGTCAAAGAAGCTCCCCCGAAGCTTCGGAGCTCACCAAAGCTCAAGCACAGCTTTCAGAAGAACAGCAGCTCGAGGAGAAAGAAGAAGAGTTATTGAGAGAGCCCTCGATCTCTTCTTATAACCTTTGATATCCTGAGCCAACCTGTGAACCTGCAAGCAAAAAGAACAGAACACAGAAGCCCGAAAGAACCTAGCCGTTGTCACTCACAATGGCTAGTCCTGGACCGATCAGGCTCCAACCTGATCGGTCCACACTATCCCTGATCGGTCTTGGGGACCGATCAGGCTATGTCCTGATCGGTCCAGGAGGAGTCTGATCGGTCCCTTGGACCGATCAGCCTTTCTCCTTCTTCTCTTCTGTTTGCTTCCTGATCGGTCTTCAGACCGATCAGATAATCCACAGAAGCATTCTGTTTGATTACTGATCGGTCACCAGACCGATCAGCCGTATCACTGGATCGGTCCCCAGATCGATCCAGAGCTTGGTTTTTGCCCAAACCTTCCAAACCAACATTCGGTAAACCTTGACCTGTTGTTACATCATGCTTAGCATCCAGTCACTCCCTTGACCTGCTAAGACTCCCCACCAAGTGTCCGGTCAATCCCTTTGACCCACTTGGACTTTTCTCTTCGTGTCAAGTATCCGGTCACTCCCTTGACCTACTTGACCTTCTCAACACCAGATGTCCGATCACCCTTGATCCATCTGGATTTTTCTTTGCCCGGCTTCACTCACCAGGACTTTCACCTAGCTTCACTCACTAGGGTTTTCACCTGGCTTCACTCACCAGGATTTCCAATATGCCCGGCTTCACTCACCGGGACTTTCCCACTGCCTGGCTTCACTCACCAGGACTTTCCAACTGCCTGGCTTCACTCACCAGGACTTTTCCGTCTGCCTGGCTTCACTCACCAGGACTTTCCACATCCGGTCCAGAGAACGAGCTTCCGAGCCCAGTTCGGAGAACGAGCTACCGAGCCCTCTCCGACTTCCATCCGGTCCAGAGAACGAGCTCCCGAGCCCTCTCTGACCACAGTCCGGAGAACGAGCTACCGAGCCCTCTCCGACTTCCCATGTGCCAAGCTTCCATACTTGGACTTCTCCGTGCCAAGTCTCCATACTTGGACTTTTCCCGTGCCAAGCTCCCTGCTTGGACTTTTCACCATGCCAAACTCCCTGCTTGGACTTTTCCCGTGCCAAGCTCCCTGCTTGGACTTTTCCGAGTCAGGTCAACTCACCTCGGGTCAACTAGGTCAACCTTGACCACGGGTTGCACCCACAATCTTCCAAGCTTGTTCTCGTCAAACATCAAAATACAACTCGAGTCTGGTCAACCAGGTCAACCTTGACCTAAGGTTGCACCAATAATCTCCCATCATGTTCTCGTCAAACATCAAAATACAACTCGAGTCAGGTCAACTTGAGTCGGGTCAACCAGGTCAACCTTGACCTAAGGTTGCACCAACAGTTATGTCCAGGTATGACATATTGTTGCCGCACGCACCATATCGCATGATTGCATGTTGGGCGATTGACGACTCCATTATTGTTGAGCTCGTCGACCGACTACATGAGGGCCTGCACACAGCGTGACCACTGCATGGGTAGTGGCACAACACTCATGGTGTGTATGGTAGGTTGCTCGGTGGTGCACTGCCGGGGTGCTCATGGGAAGCACGATACAGCGGGGTTGCAGTCGGGATCCCTCCCCATCATCGTGTACCGGGAGATGAGAGCATTGCGCTCCCTCACTATGTCTGAGGTAGGAGGATAGGTGTACTCCGACAGCATCCCGTCCACTCGGTCACTCATCAGGGGTAGTGACGGTAGAGTGCACGGTGTCACAACCCTACCCACTCGGTCTCGCCATCGCGTGTGAGACGGCTGATTGGCGTCAGGGGTGACCATGTCATATTGCATCATATGCACGGATTGCATTCATTATGATTGATACATTTTGGTGATTGCATATGATTGACATGCATACAGGATACATGTTTTTGCTCTGACTATTTTTATTTGTGTTTGTTCACAGTCAGTTGCACAAGCCTCGTAGGTGAGTACAGTTTATTTCAGTTTTGTATTTTCTTATTATTCTGGCTATAGACTGTACATTATGCCTATTGCTGGTTATTACAGTTTATTTTAGCTATGCATATCTGTTATACTGTTAGGAGACTGTACCGTAGGTTGTACTGTTAGGAAACTGTACTGTAGGCTCTATGATTTAGTGTACTGTACCATAGGATGTTACTGGTGGTTATATGTTGCTGTACATATCTATTGGATTACCTGCTGAGTTCTTTGAACTCACCCCATTGTTACTATTTTTCAGGTTGAGGCCGTCGGGAGATATTCCAGTCGCTAGCCCCATTCTCGCGAGGATTTTCTTTGTCAGATTATATTTTGCTTTTGCATCTTATATACTTGTATTGTGGACATTGAACATTCGGGTTTGCTACTTTATTTTTCGCTGCTGATTTTCTCATTTCTTCGTGGATTTTGTTTTCTTCGTTGTAGTGGAGTAGGATGTTTACATATATCTTTGAGGATTCTTTATCGTCTTTCTATATTAAACTGCGTGGATTGCTTATATGTTGAACTGTGTGGAATGTTGATATAAACTGCGTGGTTTGTTTCTTATTTGTATTGTATTGTTCCAGCCGTGTGTGACCGAGGTATAGATATATGTATTCTGGATTCATATTGTCACCCGTACAGGGGAGATGTTGTAGAAATTTCTTCTGACAGGGACTACCTGGGGCGTGACACCACCGTTGTGCCTTCACCTATCCCTCTCTTTTATTTTCCCTTCATCTTCTTTTCCATTTCCTCCTTATTCTATTCACCAATGGCAATAAACCTAGAGTTTTTTTCTCAAGCAAAAAAGCTCTCTTTTCTTCTCCTTTATCTTCTCACACAAGCAAGAAATGTAACATCACCTATTGCCCTCTTCCAAAAGCAAGCTTAGCCCTCAGCCCTCGTATCTTCATCCGCTTCTCATATTTTCACTATGTGTATTTTTTTGATAGACTTAGCCATTGTTTACTTCAACAATTATTAATTACGAAGTAATATATGATAATTATTTGGGTTATAAAATTGATGAAGTAAATATCATTTTAGACTATGTAGGTTAAAAAATACAAGCATCACTTCTAATTTTAAGTAACAATTTACTTCATAATATTTTTGTCATAAAGTAGTAAGTCACAAAATAAAATATATAATCTCTAAGTGTTAAAGTAATAAGTTTGAACCAGTTGAAATACTAAGTCTATGGCGAGGAGAATGACGAGAGGAAATGTTGATTTTATAAAAATAAAAGAGAAAGAAAGAATGAAGTGGATTTGAAAAAGTTGTATTTTTTTTTAAAAAAAAAGTTATGCTGACTCACTACAAGGACTTTCTGCAATGTTCTGTAAGAAAATATTCATTAACAATTTTGTATATAGTATTATTTCTAAAAGTGTATATTATATATAATATGTTTCCTATAATTATATAACTGATATACATAACAAAATTATATACTCGATAAATATTACATTCTTTCTATATATAGGACAATACATAATTGAAAAGTAGATAAAAATAGTAAGCTTTCTAAAAGTGTATGACCACTTTGCTACTAATTATAGGATCGGTTATGTTATTGGTTATATTTCCTTTTAATTGTATTCTCCTATTTTCACTTCACGGAACAATATATATACTGATCTTGCACCACTATTACAATTACACAATAAATATAAAATACAAAAAACTCAAAAGTTAATTAGTACTACATAATGTCTCGAGTTTCAATTCTTTGTGTATTTCTTTTGTTTACAACTATATGCCTTGCAAGTAAGTAAACACCATTTAAATATTCCATGCAAATTTTATTGAATTTATTTGTTACATATTGTTCATATATCCTAATGTTGACTATTCTTTTTTGGTTAAAATTATAGATCGCTCTGATGCTGCCAATTGTTGTTCGGAATATAAAAAATGGGGTGATAGACAACAAACAAGTTGTAGAGGTGCTAGTGATACTAGTGCGTGCAACACTTGGTGTTCAAATTCATGTAGAGGAGGGGAATGCAAAGTACGAAATGGACAACAAGTTTGTCATTGTTATTGTTAATCATAGCGTAAAGATGGAGAATAAATTATATCATCCATCTTGATTGGTGAAATAAAATTTGATACTACATGTATTTTTATTTATTTAAATTGTATACATATTATAAAAATAATGTATATATTGAAGAAAATGTTATATATATGTAGAATTATCATCGCTAGAGGGATGAATTGTCATTTACATTTTCATTGACTATTTAACACATGAAGAGTTTGAACAATTTAAATATATATAAATAAAATAAGTAGTGTACAAATGAAAGGAACAAAACAACATATTAACATGATTTGATACACAAGTTCCAACCCCATGACCTATAACTCTTCGGTGGATGAACTCTGATGATACTTTTTATTTTCTCCTTTCTAGACACCTTGTGGACAACCTAAGTTCCTCTGCATGAAACCTAATGTCAGTGCTAGGGGTGCTAGAGGAATCTAGCTCAGTGGCTCTTCTCTTAATCCTACCAACATAAATAAATGATTTATTTTACCATAATAATGACAAGTTAAGTTTAGAGTGTACCAAAACATTTTTTGGACAACTAAAATAGGAACTAATTACCAAGGCTATGCAAGACTAGACCGAAATCAAAAATGGGGATGAAACAGCTCGGAAACAGGCTTTGGAGGTGCCTGGAGTTGAAGCCTCGGGTCCCCCTTCTAAAATCATATCTATGCACCCAAAGGTGTTCCATGAGCTTGAATCATCTTTGTCAGGTTTCTGTGTGGCAACATTTCTGGGAACTTTGAGGATGTTGAGGCGCCTTCATCCCAAACGACGACGTTTTAGGTAGGCTTTTTGGGCGGGATTTTGTGGTCTTCCTGGACTAGGGTGCGGTGCCTAAATTTTAAAAAAATTGAAATTTCAAAATGGTTTCGGCACATGGATCTATTCCAGGTGCTTATATCGATAATCTTTTTATTTCAAAAAATTAACTTAATTTTGAAAATTCTATATTTTCGCACTTACAATGGTTCTTGAATAGAATTTAATTTATAATGTTTTGATCAATTTTACCTTAGTCTCCATTTCATCCATTTCTAGATTATTAATCGAGTTAACCTATAGGTTTGGTGAAATGGTTTTCTATTTTACTTGAAGAGAATTAGTTTGAATTTTAAATCTAATTTGACCTTGTATTAGATTTAGGTTTGGCCATTAATTAGTTAAATACACATTTCAAAAATTGAATTACAAGTTGTGGTAAGGCATAATGACCTTTTTTGATATTGGAGAAGCAACCACCTCCTTAAATAAAGTCTTTTTAAGAAATTATATTTTTAACCTACTTATTGAAAAATTAGGGTCTAACTAGTTTAGGATGTGACGAGGTAGTTTCAGTTAATTTCTCTCAACTAAGTGCACCAAATAGGATAATCCATACCCAACTTGGATACACTTATTCTTTGCATCCTAATATAATATCGTCTCACCACATCCTAACACTAGGTTGTTAAGTATCAAATTAACTATTTTCTTACATAGCCATGCTAAGTTAAGTAAAAAATAAACTAAGGATGAATAATAAAAGTAACAAATGAAACAATCGTGCAATTTTATCTTACATTAAAATTATTTTTTCTATTAGTTCTCTCTGAATCATAACTTTGATATGGTTTATCTAGGTAATGAATATAACTATTGTGGATTCAATATTGATTTAGTCCAACTTAAATACTCATGATTGATTTAGGGACCCATGGTTAGACTTGATTTCTAGCAGTTCATTAACTAATAATAGATATGATTTTGAAAGGTTTCTTAGACTGATAAGCGTGTGAAGATCAATTGTATATGATCCTTTGTGTTTCGAGTAATATATTAAGGGACTTGGAGATCGAAGTTAAACATTTTAATGATCCTTTTAGTTCTTCAACTCTAATTTTCAAAGGAATTTTATTACTCAAGTTGTTGGACTTGTGTTGAAGTTCCATTTTGAACTTATTCATTTGAAGTGCTAAGGGTAGTCTTATACTTAAGGACTTCTACCTTCTTTTAGAGTGACTTGACCTAGATATTGGATTTGGCTAATTTCAAAACAAATTACAAATGATAGTATATAACTTATTAACTAAGGGAGAGATTACCTCATTATTGGGCTTGTCAGGAAAGTATATTTAGATCTATGGCTTATCTCAAACTTTGATTCAAATTTTAACTCAAACTTGAGTTCATATTCGGTCTTAGCCACTTGTTCTATTGCCGGTTGTGTTAGGAGGTTGGATTGAGCTTATTCTTCCTCTTTTGACTCCTCTGATGATCATTTTATTGGTGTTGAAGGAACTAGATTTTTGATAATTGGAAAAAGTTCAAAATTAAGGCTTATTTTTATTTAATGAAAGTTTACTGAGTGTGCAGGTAGGTCAACTAGAATGTCCAAGTGATACTTGATAAAGGAAAAGCCCTTGTGAATATTAGGAAAAGGAAAAGCCTAGCAGTTCAGTTGGATCAGATACTAGGTAGAAGGCTTGGCAAATTAAAGTCACAAGTCAGGAAGTATAGATGGGTTTGGAGGACCGAACGTCTAGCAGGTCAATGGGGCTAGAGGACATGACATTTGAGGAAGCACTAGACATCGGAAGATTAGATGCCGAGCAGGAAATCCAAATAGGATGACTTTTTCCAAACCAAGGTGGCTGATATAAGAGGATTCAAAGGTTTCTATAAATGTTTTTTTAATAATTTTTATTTTTAATTTTTTGGGTTTTATTTTATTTTAGGTAGTTTTGATATTTTAAGTATTTTCAAAATATCTATCTTTCTATAATTATATATTTTGAGTCTGTTTAAGAATTTTAGATTATGAGTCTGTTAATTAAATTTTCATTTTTATATCTTTTTTCTGTGTTTAGAAGATAGAAATTGGAGTTTGTACATTAGAATTTCTTCCCTTTTTTATGGGTATTAGAATTTAGAGTCTATATAAAAATCTAATTAATTGTTTGAGGAATTAATGCTCTATTCATAATAAAAGGTTCCCTTTAGTGGTTTCTTTTTTGGCCGCATCCTTAATTCTGTCTTCTCATTAGCCCAAATGATAATTACTATCCTGCCCCGCGTTAGTTAGTTCAACTTCGGATAGATTTGCAGTGGATTAAGGATGATTAAGGATAAAACAGATTCGATCGGTTTAAAATGAATTATGGTATTTTCTTGAAGAAACCTTCTCTTTCCTTTTTTTTCTCCCTTTCCTCCCCACATACTCTACAGCCGCTGCTATGTTATACACCACTGTTGTGCCTTCGCCTATCCCTCTCTTTTATTTTCCCTTCATCTTCTTTTACATTTCCTCCTTATTCTCTTCACCAATGGCAATAAACCTAGAGTTTTTCCTCAAGCTCAAAAGCTCTCTTTTCTTCTCCTTTATCTTCTCACATAAGCAATAAATGTAACATCACCTGTTACCCTCTTCCAACAACAAGCGTAGCCCTTAGCACTCATATCTTCATCCGCTTCTGATATTTTCACTATGTGTATTTTTTTGATAGACTTTACCATTGTTTACTTCGACAATTATTAACATACACACACAACATATAACATATTCAACAGCCCACACGGCTGGATATAAGCATAACCATGTAGTATAATAAGCCCACACAGCTGAAAGTAAATACACAACCATGCAGTATAATAAGAGCCCACACGGCTAAAAGTAAACGCAGCAGAAAATGTAACGACCGCCTGACTGAAACCCTAACTTAGAGCACAGGCGTTACTTTTTTTTTCTATATATACCTTCTAAGGACATTGTTATTTTCACTTCGCTCGATTCAAGCCCACACGGCTGAAAGTAAATACACAAACATGCAGTATAATAAGAGCCCACATGGCTAAAAGTAAACGCAGCAGAAAATGTAATGACCGCCTGACTGAAACCCTAACTTAGAGCACAGGCGTTACTTTTTTTTTCTATATATACCTTCTAAGGACATTGTTATTTGCACTTCGCTCGATTCAGAAATCTAGTCTGAACTTGTTTCGACTATTAAGCCATAGTTTGGATCGAAGCAGAGCTGAGAGGAACTCTATAGTTGCTGAGGGGTCTGGGTCGTGTGACCCTAACCAGCCCTGTGGCCCTACCTGTGAAGAGGCATGTTATGGCCGTGTGGTGATGACCGGCCGTGTGGCCTTACCAGTCCCAAGTTTGGGCACAGCCGTGTGTGCCACACGGCCGTGTAAGGCCTCCCCTACTGGAGTAGGGCACGACCGTGTGGCTTCCACACGACCATGTCACCTGGGCAGTGAGGAAGTGGGGCATGGCCGTGTGGCTCACACGGCCATGTCACCTCGGCTGTGACGAAGGGGTGTACGACCATGTGAAACCACACGGCTGTGCCATTTTACCCGAGAAGAAGAGGTGCGCGGCCATGTGCTTCACACGACCGTGTCACCTTGACCGAGACCATGAGGAATGCATGGTCGTGTAAAGCAACATGGCTGTGTCACTCTGGCCGACAAGAAGAGGTGCACGACCGTGTGAAACCACACGACCATAGCACCCTGGCCGAGAGGGAGTAGGTGATGGCCGTGTGAATCCACACGGTCATGTCACCCTGGCCGAGAGGGAGCAGGTAATGGTCGTGTGAACCCACACGACCATGTTACAGGCCGTGCAGGGGGTCACACACAGCACTACAAAGGAGGTGGGTTCTCCCCATTGTACTCCCTCTTGGCTTACCGTTCTCTCCCATTTCTTTAGGAAGAGTCTTTGACATGCTAATGACTAACAAACTGTCAATTTCATCATACACAATTCTTAATAGTATTTTTATACAAAGCAGGATAAGAAAATAGGTCCATCAGTACCAAAATCTAACATATTCCATGCACTAGTATGTTCCATGATCACTTCCCACTGTTCCATCACACACACCAGCAAACATTGCTCCTGCTGCCCCTCCTTACTCGAGCTTTCCTTTACCTTTATCTACAGTATAAGGAAAGTAGTCTCACTTCTTAATTATGAAGTAATATATGATAATTATTTGGGTTATAAAATTGATGAAGTAAATATCATTTTAGACTATGTTGGTTAAAAAATACAAGCCTCACTTCTAATTTTAAGTAACATTTTACTTCGTAATATTTTTGTCATAAAGTAGTAAGTCAAAAAATAAAATTTATAATTTCTAAGTGCTAAAGTAATAAGTTTGACCCAGTTAAAATAGTAAGTCTATGGCAAGGAGAATGAAGAGAGGAAATGTTGATTTTATAAAAATAAAAGAGAAAGAAACAATGACGTGGATTTGAAAAAGTTGTATTTTAAAAAAAAAAGTTATGCAGACTCACTACGAGGACTGTTTGCAATGTTCTGTAGCAAAATGTTTGTTAACAATTTTGTATATAGTATTATTTCTAAAAGTGTATAGTATATATAATATGTTTCCTATAATTAAATAACTGATATACATAACAAAATTATATACTCGATAAATATTACATTCTTTCTATATATAGGACAATACATAATTGAAAAGTAGATAAAAATAGTAAGCTTTCTAAAAGTGTATGACCACTTTTCTACTAATTATAGGATCGATTATGTTATTTGTTATATTTTCTTTTAATTGTATTCTCCTATTTTTACTTCACGGAACAATATATATAGTGATCTTGCACCACTATTACAATTACACAATAAATATAAAATACAAAAAACTCAAAAGTTAATTAGTACTACATAATGTCTCGAGTTTCAATTCTTTGTGTATTTCTTTTGTTTACAACTATATGCCTTG
The DNA here is from genome assembly GCF_018446385.1 of Zingiber officinale. Taxonomy (NCBI): domain Eukaryota; kingdom Viridiplantae; phylum Streptophyta; class Magnoliopsida; order Zingiberales; family Zingiberaceae; genus Zingiber; species Zingiber officinale. The sequence goes on from NC_055986.1 coordinate 48,273,546, forward strand.
CAAGTAAGTAAACACCATTTAAATATTCCATGCAAATTTTATTGAATTTATTTGTTACATATTGTTCATATATCCTAATGTTGACTATTCTTTTTTGGTTAAAATTATAGATCGCTCTGATGCTACCAATTGTTGTTCGGAATATAAAAAATGGGGTGATAGACAACAAACAAGTTGTAGAGGTGCTAGTGATACTAGTGCGTGCAACACTTGGTGTTCAAATTCATGTAGAGGAGGGGAATGTAAAGTACGAAATGGACAACAAGTTTGTCATTGTTATTGTTAATCATAGTGTAAAGATGGAGAATAAATTATATCATCCATCTTGATTGGTGAAATAAAATTTGATACTACATGTATTTTTATTTATTTAAATTGTATACATATTATAAAAATAATGTATATATTGAAGAAAATGTTATATATATGTAGAATTATCATCGCTAGAGGGATGAATTGTCATTTACATTTTCATTGACTATTTAACACATGAAGAGTTTGAACAATTTAAATATATATAAATAAAATAAGTAGTGTACAAATGAAAGGAACAAAACAACATATTAACATGATTTGATACACAAGTTCCAACTCCACGACCTATAACTCTTCGGTGGATGAACTCTGATGATACTTTTTATTTTCTCCTTTCTAGACACCTTGTGGACAACCTAAGTTCCTCTGCACGGAACCTAATGTCAGTGCTAGGGGTGCTAGAGGAATCAAGCTCAGTGGCTTTTCTCTTAATCCTACCAACATAAATAAATGATTTATTTTTACCATAATAATGACAAGTTAAGTTTAGAGTGTACCAAAACATTTTTTGGACAACTAAAATAGGAACTAATTACCAAGGCTATGCAAGACTAGACCGAAATAAAAAATGGGGATGAAACAGCTCGGAAACAGGCTTTGGAGGTGCCTGGAGTTGAAGCCTCGGGTCCCCCTTCTAAAATCATATCTATGCACCCAAAGGTGTTCCATGAGCTTGAACCATCTTTGTCAGGTTTCTGTGTGGCAACATTTCTAGGAACTTTGAGGATGTTGAGGCGCCTTTATCCCAAACGACGACGTTTTAGGTAGGCTTTTTGGGCGGGATTTTGTGGGCTTCCTGGACTAGGGTGCGGGTGCCTAAATTTTAAAAAATTTGAAACTTCAAAATGGTTTCGGCACATGGATCTATTCCAGGCACTTATATCGATAATCTTTTTATTTCAAAAAATTAACTTAATTTTGAAAATTCTATATTTTCGCACTTACAATGGTTCTTGAATAGAATTTAATTTATAATGTTTTGATCAATTTTACCTTAGTCTCTATTTCACCCATTTCTAGATTATTAATCGAGTTAACCTATTGGTTTGGTGAAATGGTTTTCTATTTTACTTGAAGAGAATTAGTTTGAATTTTAAATCTAATTTGACCTTGTATTAGATTTAGGTTTGGCCATTAATTAGTTAAATACACATTTCAAAAATTGACTTACAAGTTGTGGTAAGGCATAATGACCTTTTTTGATATTGGAGAAGCAACCACCTCCTTAAATAAAGTCTTTTTAAGAAATTATATTTTTAACCTACTTATTGAAAAATTTAGGGTCTAACTAGTTTAGGATGTGGCAAGGTAGTTTCAGTTAATTTCTCTCAACTAAGTGCACCAAATAGGATAATCCATACCCAACTTGGATACACTTATTCTTTGCATCCTAATATAATATCGTCTCACCACATCCTAACACTAGGTTGTTAAGTATCAAATTAACTATTTTCTTACCTAGCCATGCTAAGTTAAGTAAAAAATAAACTACAGATGCATAATAAAAGTAACAAATGAAACAATCTTGCAATTTTATCTTACAATAAAATTATTTTTTCTATTGGTTCTCTCTAAATCATAACTTTGATATGGTTTATCTAGGTAATGAATTTAACTATTGTGGATTCAATATTGATTTAGTCCTGTAACACCCATAAATTCCGTTTCCTCCAAAAGAGCAAAAAGAAATAGAAGAAGAGAAAATAAATAAAAATATATATGTAAATGACCCGGGCTAGGATTTGAACCCTAGACCCTTGATTTAAGATTGGTTTAAGTAGCCATTAGGTGGAGGTAAAGCATCACATTCGAAATAGAAAACTATTTATTATATGTTGATTATGGGTGAAGGGATGCTTCAACTTCCACTTTGTATAAAAGGGGAAGGGAAGAGAAGAAAACCTAACTTTGCATCTTCTCTTCTCCTCTCTAGCCTAACCTCCTCTTCCCCCTCTTGTAGTTTTTGGCCAAGAACCCTTGGGTTCCCAAGGTTCTAAGTTCTTCAAGGGGAGAATCTAAGAGGAGGGTTTTGACAAGGATTAGGACGCACGGAATGGGTGTCTTGGAGATTAAGGTTACAAGAGAGGATTGTTTTCCCCAACACCCTATAATTGTAAGATCTAGCGAATGGAGGTAAATACTGCTCACCTGCAGTATAAGTTGTTTCAATGTTGCATATTGTGATATGTTTTTATGCATGTAAAGAAGATACATGTTGTTTTATGTTTATGCATCTTAAAGAAGATATATGTTATGATATATAAGATGTCCTATGAAGTTCTGGGATTAATAGCATGTTTGGAGTATCTTGAATTGCTTCCCATATAGTTTTGGGGCCAAGAAGCATATTCAAAGTGCCCTAAAGTGATTCCCTATCAGTGTAGAGGATTAAGCGCACATAAGGTGCTTGTTTAAATGACAAGTAAGTGCAACTATAAGAAAGTGATATATAAAAGAAAGTATTTACTTTAAAGTGGCATGCATTAGACACAAGGTCCAAGGGTGGGCTCCTAGATCGCCCCTGGGCCCCTAGATCACCTAGTAGTACCTTAATAGGTTCAGAATTAGCTACCTCGAATCTTATTAAGGATGCACATAAAGTGGTACAATGTAGGGCCCAAGCAAGTTTATTATTCTTTTCACTACTTATGTAATACAAAGTTTACAAACTTTGTTGTTTGTCTTAGTGGAAGTTTTCCTAAGGTTGAGAACCTGAGTTATTAAGTGCAGCATTGATGAACTCTATAATATGCCAAGATTCCTGTTTTCATTACATTACTAGCATGATTTTAAGTTGATGTTTTGCATGATAAACCTATTTAAAAATGCATGCCATGTACAGATTTCCAAATTACTGTCAAGTGTGAGTTTTATGTTTTCCCAAGGAATTTTGAAAGTATGTTCCTTCTTTTTATGCTTGTTTTATGAGTAGATGGTACTTACTAAGCATTCGCTTATAGATTTCCATTTCCTTATACTGTAGATAAAGGTAAAGGAAAGTTCGAGTAGGAGGAGGCAGCAGGAGCGATGTTTTGTGGGTGTGTGACGGAACAGTGGAAGGAACTGGGAACTTGTAATTATCAGTTTGGAATATGTTAGAACTTGATGCTAAATCATGTTTGAACTTGCTATTATCAGTTTGGCAATAATGTGAGTGGCAAAGAGGAAAGATCTAGGGTCTCCCCAATGGGGACGACCCCTCTTCAAGCAATGAAAGAGAATCGTAACCCAAAGATGAGTATAAAGGGGAGAACAACCCCATGTTGTAGAGCAGGGTGTGACCCCCCACACGGCCCGTGACACGGCCGTGTGGATTCACACGCCCAAGAACCTCTCCCTCTCAGCCAAGGAGACATGGCTGTGTGGATTCACATGATCGTGCATCTCTCCTTCTCGGCCAAGGTGACACGGTCGTGTGGATTCACACGGCCGAGCACCTCTCCCTCTCGGCCAAGGAGACACGGCCGTGTGGATTCACACAGGCGTTCCTCTCTCCCTCTCGGCCATGGTTACACGGCCGTGTGGATTCACACGGCTATCCACCTCTTCCTCTTGGCCAAGGTGACATGGTTGTGTAGATTCACACGGTCGTGCACTACCAAGGTGACACCGCCGGTCATTGCCACACGGCCAGGTAGCACTCCTTCTCGAGTAAGGCTACACGGTCGGTCAGGGCCACACGGCCCAGACCCATTAAAAGCTCTAGACTCTCTTCCAGCTCTGCTTGGCTCCAAGTTACGTCCTATCAGTCGAAACAAATTTATGGTAGGTCTCTAAACCGTACAGTATATAATATAAGTATAAAATTAAAAAAATAATAATTAAAGAGTAATGTTTGCCCTATAAGGTAAGTACTATTTAAGGATGGGGGCGTTACAGTTTAGTATCAGAGCAAGTTCCATCCTTCCGCGACACACACATGAAGCATTGATCTAGTAGTTTCAAAGTAAGAAAGCACCCTCTCACAACTTTTATGCATTTTATTTCTATTACGATTAGTAAGAACTGTTGTTAAGATTAAGCATGCTTATACATGAAAGTGCTAATAAGTGCTAATGATTGCAAGTAAGAATGAGAGCATGCTTATACATGAAAGTGCTAATAATAGCAAGTAAGAATGATGATGGGCTGATGTATGTCTCACTAGTTGGGTTATGAATATGTAGATGGCTAGAGGATAGCCAACTAGACAGCCGAGAGTTAATAAAGCTCTGCCTGAGACAAATGAGTCTGCACCACCAGCCAACTTTTAAGAAGTAGTAACTCAATTACAGAGACAATTGGCAAAACAACAGCAGGTCATAGCCACCCTGACTGCTAACCCAGCAAGCTTCTCCTGTAGTCCCACCGGAAGCTAATGTGGTGGCACCAATTGCGGCCGAGGCTCCATCAGTTCCACCTGCAGCCCCTACAAGGGTAGTGAGGTAGGAAGCATACCTTATCCAGTGGCAGAAGCTGAAAGAAGAGAATTTCTCTGGCACCAATGAACCATGGGATGATCAGGCATGGTTCAAAACCCTAGAGAGCATAATGGAGTTACTGGACTGGCCGGAGGTATATAAGATAAAGTGCGCTTCCTTCTGCCTCACTGGTGATTCAAGAATATGGTGGGAATGGGTGAAGGCAAAAAGAATAGTGAATCAAATGACCTAGTCTGACTTCGAGACTGAGTTCTTCGAAGAGTTCTTTCATATGCGACTCACGAACAAATATTACGATGAGTTCACAGAATTCTGACAAGGAAGTTTATCAGTGGATGAAGCTGTGAAGAAATTCAATAGGCTGGGTCGTCTATGCCCTGAGTTAGTCAGTACAGAACGAGAAAGGGTAAGGCTAATGCTAAAGATGCTGAGGCTAGATATAGCTCTGAATGTAGCTGGCGGAATTAATAGACCGCAGACTACAGAGGAGCTTATTAATAGTGCCCTGATCACGGAGGATTACCTGAATAGCATCAAGTAGCATAAGCCAATACTGATTGAGAATAAAAGTCAAGGGAGTTCTGCCACTCAGAAACCCCAGGGCCAAGGTCCAACCTAGAAGGGGAGCTCCAAGAGGAAGCAGTGGAGTAATAAATAGGGAGTATTCGTAAGCAAGCAGCCTAAGTATGCTACGTGTCTCACTTGTCGGAAGATGCATCCGAGAATCTGTCGAAGGGCACTAGTGCCTTTTATACGTGTGGTCAAGAGGGGCATATTGTTGGTTGCTACTGGGAATATCGTACCGGTTCCCATATACAAAAATTTTATACAAGTCCTGAACCATTTCTAAAAACCTATTGTGTTATTTAGAAATTAAATTAGGAGTTGCAAACAGAACTTAACATTATTGATTCCAAATTTAACTCATCTGTTCTTAGAGGTTTAGACTTGGATCTCAAACGATACTTAACAATATTGATCAAAATTTACCCATGTTACAAATTCAATTAAATATTAATTTTAGAGATTGGCTTCCAGGTTAAACATGGCGAGACACTAGGCCTTCTTGGGCATGGGAGCATCCACCACTTCCTAGACAAAATCTTTCAATGAAATTTAATATTTAATTTCCTTATAGTTGTTGGTTGCTATGCGGAATATCATACTGGTTCCCCTGTATAAAAATTTTGTACATGTCCTGAACCTTTACTAACAACCTATTGTGTTCTTTAGAAATTAAATTAGGAATTGCAAACGGAACTTAACATTATTGATCCAAATCGACCCATGTAATAAATTCAATTAAATATTAATTTCTAAAATTGGCTTCCAAGACTTGAAGGCGAGGTACTGGGCCTTCTTGGGTATGAGATCAACCTCCCCCGCCTAGATTAAGCCTTTTAAAGAAATTTAATATTTAATTTCCTTATATAACCCTAGGTTTAACCAAATAGAACAATCGAATCACAAATTCAAAAAACAAAAAAAAACACAAACTCGAATCACAAATTTGAAATCTAGAATCATATGCCGCTTGTGTTTGGAATTCATACAAAGAAAACTAGTATGATGCGGAAAACAATTACTAGTTATACCTTTCTTTGTAAGCAACAACCTCTTGATCTTCTATTGTATTCCTCTTCTTATCTCGGATGTTGTGTGGGCAATGATCTACCGAGATGAGAATCCACCAAGCATCCTTCTTCTTTCTTCCAAGTTTCGGCCAAGCAACCTTCTCCAAGAGATAGCAAGTCTTGGCCACCAACCAAGCTCCAAGGAAAACAAGGAAACAAAACCTTCTTTCTCTCCTTCTTTACCAATCAAATCCGGCCACCAAAACAAGCTCCAAGAGGATGATAGGTTCGGCCACTAGAAGAAGAGAGGAAGAGATGATAGGGCCGACCACCACCAAGGAAGAAAAAAAGAGGAAAATAGAAGAGAGTGGTTTCATGAAGGCACCCCTACCTTCTATTGTATATTCCTTGGTCTTGGTAAATTAGAAAATTTAATTATAATTAAAATATCATTATATTCCTTTCCATAGGTTAATAAGGAAAATTTAATTAAAAATTCCTTTTAACCCATACTATGGCCGGCCACATCACATGCTCCAAATAAGGCAAGTTTTAAACACAAAATTAAAACTTCCTTATTTGTTTCTGGAAAATTTTAAAATAAAAATTTCTCTATTAATTTTCCCTTCATGGTTGGTTATAAAAGGAAATTTTATAAATTAAAATTTCTCTATTAAAATATGTGGATGATTTCTAATATGGGGTAGATTTCATGGGTCCCCGATAAGGAAGGGAAAGGAGATGACCAAACAGAGAAGATAGGTAAATATCGGCCGGGATATACCTCAGGAGAGGTAGACCAATATCGACCGAGACATGCCTTTAAGAAGCTAGGCCAATATCGGCCAACATATACCTCAAGAGAGGTAGGCCAATATCGGCCGGGATATGCCTCCAAGGAGGAAGACCCATATCAATCAGCATATACCTCAAAGGAGGTATATCAATATCGACCGAGACATGCCTTTAAGAAGGTAGGACAATATCGGTCGGCATATACTTCAAAGGAAGTAGGTCAATATCGGTTAGGGTATGTGCCTCCAAGGAGGCAGGTCAATATCGACCAAGACATGCCTTTAAGAAGGAAGGCCAATATCGGGCGGGATATACTTCCGAGTGAGTAGGACAGTATCGACCGAGACATTCCTTTAAGAAGGAAGGCCAATATCAGCAGGGATATACTTCCGAGTGAGTAGGCCAGTATCGACCGAGACACTCCTTTAAGAAGGAAGGCCAATATCGGTCGAGATACACTTCCGAGTGAGTAGACAAATATCGACTAAGACATGCCTTTAAGAAGGAAAGCCAATATCAACCGGGTTGACTAATACCTTGAAAAGATACTTGATAAAATATAACCCAGGGCTAGCTAGAATAATAAACATAAAGGAGCCCGGACGAGCACTGCCCCAGGAGCCTCATGAGAGGTAATAATAATTGATCAAACCTAATTAAGCTCAGCTTCGATCAATACAGGAAACATTAGTATATTAAGTTATCTATGATGTAGTAAAAACAGGAGGGACGAGTAGGAAAGGTAGAAATAATTTAAAAGAACTTGTGAAACAAAGGAGAAGTAATATTTCAAATAAAGCGGTGCAGGAAGATATTTGCAATATGTGATTGTATGACTGGTATTATATGTTTTTGCGGGAAATGTGTTTTTAGACTATTTTGCAGGTACTAGACGACAAAGAAGGTACATCTGGGGTACAAAAAAGATTCCTTAAAAGTCATTTACCGCAAGTACGCAGCTTACGTCATCTTATAACAAACTCTAACAAATCGGGGCCCACTTCATCACTACGGAGGTTATATGAAGTGGTATAAAAAGGGGAATCCTCTCCGTTGGCAACGTAAGTACACATCAATGTGCACATTCATAACCCTAATTTTTTACCACTGCTCGTCTTCTTCTTCCTTCTTCCACACCAAGAGAGATCACTAACTTGAGCGTCGGAGGGCCTAGCCAGGGATTCCCACCCCGGTCTTAGGTCACTGACGATAGTGTTGGCTGATTTCTTGTGCGCAGGAAGTCCTGGAAGCTTCGAGTTTGGTTTCTCTTTGATTGGATTTCTTTCTCGTCATCGGATCTTCGTTCAAGGGGAGCATTTGGTGGATGTTCTTTCCGATCCGCTTTGGGTTTCTTGGATCGTTGTTCTACAGGTATTATTCTTCACCAGCGGTAGGTTTTTTCTCTCAGATCTCCATCTTGTCAAGCTTCTCAGACAAGATCAAATTTAGCGCCGTCTGTGGGAACTTTACCTGAATCTAAGACTACAAGATGGAAGAGGCTGGAAAATCAAACCTACTTACCATTAGTCGTGAAGATCTGGATTTCCTCATTAATTCTCATGTCCAGAAAGCCTTGTAACAACAACAACTTCAAGCTCATACTGGAGCTACTCTGCCAACAGCTCATAATCCAGCGATTTCAACTACTGAGCATCGAAAAGGAAAGGAGCCGGAAGAGGAGGAACATGCATATTTCCCTCCAGCTGCAGTTTCTCCGACGCGACGTTCGCGAGCCTTTCTTCCTTCTCCCATGGAGCAAGGGGGTCGAAGGCTCGTGTTCCAAGAATCTTCTGGTGAAGCACCGGACAAAGAAAAGCGTAAGATTAAAATGATAACCAGTGATAGCTCACCAGAAAAAGTCATCTCCCCATTCTCTCAAAGTGTACTGGATGATCCTCTTCCTAAGCGGTATCAAAATCTTCAGATCGACGAGTACACTGGAACAACAGATCTAGAAGATCATCTATTGAAATTTGAGAACGTAGCATTATTACAATAATTCTCTGATGGGGTGAAATGTCGGATGTTTCTTACTACCCTTGGAGGAGCTGCACAACGTTGGTTCAAGAGACTGCCAGAAAAGTCCATCCGAAAATTCAAAGACTTCAAGAAAGTTTTTTTGCATCATTTTTCCAGTAACAAGAGGTATCATAAGACTCCTTGGAGTCTATTTTCAATTAAGCAAGCATCCAAAGAGTCCATCCGAGCCTACATCAAAAGGTTCAATCAGGTAGCTATCGATGTACCTAATGCTACTACTGAAATCTTAGTGAGTGCTTTCTCTCAGGGTTTAAATGATAATGATTTCTTTAAAGATCTGGTAAGAAATCCTCCTTCCAATTTTGACTCCTTAATTGAACGAGCCACTAAATTTATTAATGTTGAGGAAGCTCAAGCCGCCCGCAGAAAAGAGAGCACCACCTCTTCTCCTACTCCGATTAAGGAAAAGGCTCCTACTCCTGTCCCACCACCTAGGGGACCTTGAGTGGTTCATCCACCTCATCGCCATCCAGAATACCGCCCGCAAGCAGTGCAGCATGTGGAGATACAGCCAGAGGCACCAAGAAGATGGTGCACTTATCACAAAACTAGTAGTCATCATACTGAAGATTGTTTTGTTTTAAGAAATAAAAGAGCAAACAAGGAGCGCTACCAGAGGCAAAATTATTATCGGCAGTAGTACTCCAGGCAGCAAAGGCCGCTTAAATTGGAATATCGCCCGGTCGAACCTCGGCAAGAGACATTGCCTACCCCGGTCGGTACAAGCCAGGTGTTGGAAAAGGCTCCTTTTGAAGCCATGACAATCCGACAAGAAGAAAATAGGAGTAATGTCGTCCGGGGTAATATCAATATGATCACGAGCGGGCCCACCAATGGGGATTCTAATAGGGCCAGGAAAGCACATGCCCGAAGACTGGAAATTCATGCCATGTGATGTAGCATGGAGCGAGCAGCTGGTCCCGAGATAAGTTTGGGCCTAGAGATCTTGAAGGGGTAGAAATACCCCATGATGATGCCCTGATTATCAAAGTCGTGATAGCCAACTATGCTATTTCTTGTACATTCAGAGACACGGGCAGTTCTTTCAATATTATATTCAAGAAGGCTTTTGATCAATTACAGATTGACCCGAGTGAACTTCAACAAATAGTCACTCCCCTATATGGGTTCACGGGCAACGAAGTACAACCGTTGGGCCAAATAAAGTTAGCCATATCTCTAGGAGAGGAGCCTCTGATGAGAACAAGGAGATCTTATTTCATGGTGGTAGAACTATAATATTTAGAATATATATATATATATATTTAAATAATAAGTAATATAATAATGAATATTATAATATAAGTTAAAATAATAATTAATATTATTTTAATATATTAAATTAAATAAATAATTATAAATAAAAAACAAAAGAAAAAATATAATTATCCGAAAACTCTATCTATCTACAAGGAGAACTTATGTCAACAAGGAAAACAATATATATATTGTTTCTTTTAATTACGATTACGATGAATTAAATATTTATTTTTGTTCGCTACAAATAAAATAAGCGAATCCTGTCCTCTTATAATGTGATACTGGGTCGACCGGCCTTAAACGAGTTTTGGGCGGTCGTTTCTACTTTTTGTCAAACAATTAAATTTCCTGTTGATGATCAAGTCGGAGAAGTATGAGGTGATCAGAAGACAGCCCGAAAATGTGATGTAGAAATAGTTCGGGCTGAAGCTAATGCTTCCCGAAAGATTCAAAGAATGGAGGTCAATGACATTCAGGAGAAGCAGCCTGTTCTGGTTTATGAAGAGAAGGAAGAAGTCCAAATTCAGACTGGACGACCTTAGGCAACTACTTATGTTGCTGCTGATCTTGAGCCTATTCTGAAAGCTTAATTGGTGCAATGCTTGAAGAAGAATAGTGATGTGTTTGCCTGGACGCCCAAAGAAGTCTTGGGCATTTCTTCTACAGTCATGGAGGATTCTTTGCATGTCTTCCCAGATGCCCAGCCGGTCATGCAAAGAAAAAGGAATTTTAGCGCGGAACAAAACCAAATCATCAAAGAAGAAATAACTAAGCTCATGGAGGCTGGTTACATCAGGGAGGTACAATTTCCTTGCTGGTTAGCTAATGTGGTTCTAGTCTCCAAGCTAGGGAACAAATGGAGAGTATGCATTGATTTCCGGGATCTCAACAAGTCTTGCCCAAAAGATTATTATCCATTACCCAGGATCGATCAACTGGTAGACTCCACTGCTGGGTGTGAGTACATCTCTATTCTGGATGCTTATCAAGGCTATCATCAAGTCCCCCTAGCTAAAGAGGATCAAGAAAAGGTCAGTTTTATAGCATCTGAGGGTACTTATTGTTATAATGTTATGCCCTTCGGATTAAAAAATGCAGGAGCAACTTAATAGAGACTTATGAACAAGGTCTTCCATAAGCAGATTGGAAGAAATATGGAAGTATATGTTGATGATATTTTAATTAAGTCCCTTCAAGCTGTTGATCTGTGCAGGGATGTAGAGAAGACTTGCAAGACATTGAGGCAATATGGGCTCAAGCTGAACGCAAGCAAATGTTTATTTGGAGCAAAAGGGGGAAAATTCCTGGGTATATGGTGTCCGAGCGAGGAATAGAGGCCAACCCGAGCAAAGTCAAGGCACTTCAGAACATGGAGCCTCCACGCAACATGAGAGAAGCTCAAAGACTTACTGGCCGGATTACAGCCTTGTCCAGGTTCATTTCCCGGTCGGCCGATCGTAGCTTCCATTTCTTTAAGATACTCCAAAAGGCAAACAAATTTCAGTGGAATGAGGAATGTGATAAGGCCTTTCAAGAATTAAAGGATTACTTATCTACTCTTCCTGTATTAGCTAAGCCTATAGTAGGAGAGACCCTCTGGGTATATTTGTCAGCTAATGAATACGCTGTAGGCTCTGTATTAGTTAGGCAGGAGGGAAAGGAATAACAACCTGTATATTTCTCTACCCACCTATTAAAAGGAGCTGAGTGTAGATATACTACACTAGAAAAGTTGGCTTATGCATTAGTGTTGACTGCTCGGAGATTACGTCCATATTTCTTATCACATGAAATTGTTGTATTGACCAACAGTACCCTTGGACGGGTGTTGCTCAACCCAGAGGCATCAGGTCGGCTAATCAAATGGACAATTGAACTTGGTGAATATGACATACAATATCAACCCCGCTCGCCCATCAAGGCACAAGCTCTAGTAAACTTCATTATAGAAGTTCAAGGCCCTAAGGAAGAAAATATCTGGAAAGTTTATGTGGATGGTTCCTCAACCAAGCAAGGTAGCGGAATTGGTGTTCTTCTCATATCTCCAAGGGAAGACAGACTCCAACTTTCTATCAGGTTGAATTATAGAGCCACTAACAATGAGGCAGAATATGAGGCATTGATAGCTGGATTGCAAGCCGCTCGGCACATAGGAGCAGCTCGGGTCATCATTTATTCTGTGTAACACCCCTAGAAAGCCTAGATAAGAAAGTAAGGATAATGAGAGTTTGAAGGTAGTGAAAAGAAGGTGTAAATATTCTAAGTTGAATATTAAGATGGGAAGGATTTAGATGATTAAAACTTTATGAAAGAAAATAAAGTTGAGAATATAAATCATCTATATTTATAATACATGGAATTAATGTAAACAAAAGGAAGTAATATGAGATAATATATATGTGTATGAAATATTTATGCATAATGCATAATATGGTGATATATGAATTATTATGTACAAAAGAATATCAATAATATGTTAGAAGAGAAATAGGATTGAACCTTGGACCTCTTGTAAGGAACATGTATAGGATATCAAAGGGGATAGGAGAATTATTGATAAGGAGAAAAAGGAATAAGTAGTTAAGAATAAGAAAGGATTCTTTTTACTTAAAAGGAAAAGGAAGTAAAAAGAAGTAAAAATATACATAACCAAGTTTTGATCCTTGGTTCTCTTGTGGATGCATGCATATGTTAACCAAGTGTGATAGGAGAGGATATTGTAAGAGGAGAGATAGGAATTTTAATTAAAGGAAAGAAAAGAGAGAACTCAAGAAGCATTTCTCTAGAATATTCTTATCATTAAAGAGGAGAAATAAATAAGGAGGATGAATCAAGTCAAGTTTTCCTCCCCTCATTTTAGTATAAATAGGCATGGAGGGGTGACTTCATCCTCAACTCACTCTCCTCCTCTTCTCCTAGAGGTGCCGAGACACTCCCTCTTTTCTTTCTTTCTTTTTGTTGCCGAGCAACACAAGAGGAAGAAGCCTCCTCTTCTTCCTCCTCCTCTCCACCAAAAGACCTAGCCACTTCTTCCTCCATTGGTGCCGAGCAAAGCAAGCAAGGAAGAAAGGTCCACAAGCAAGTTCTCAACTCTAGGAAACTTAAGCAAAGAAGGTAAGCTTCCCCTCACCTGTGGTACAAGGTTTCTTATGTATTTTCAGATTTTTTTTAAGAGGATTTTTAAAGCTAGAAACAAATTTAAGAAATGAAATTATGTTATGTAATATGGCATGATATGTTATAGCATAGGAAATGCTATACATAATGAGAATAAATGAAATTATGTTATGTAATATGCTATGATATGTTATAGCATAGGAAATACTTTACATAATGAGAAGAAAGGAAATTATGTTATGTAACATGCCATGATATGTTATAGCATAGGAAATGCTATACATAATGAGAAGAAATGAAATTATGTTACGTAACATGCCATGATATGTTATAGCATAGGAAATGCTATACATAATGAGAAGAAATGAAATTATGTTAGGTAATATGCTATGATATGTTATAGCATAGGAAATGCTATACATAATGAGAAGAAATGAAATTATGTTATGTAATATGCTATGATATGTTATAGCATAGGAAATGCTATACATAATGAGAAGAAATGAAATTATGTTATGTAATATGCTATGATATGTTATAGCATAGGAAATGCTATACATAATGAGAAGAAATGAAATTATGTTATGTAATATGCCATGATATGTTATAGCATAGGAAATGCTATACATAATGAGAAGAAATGAAATTATGTTACGTAATATGCCATGATATGTTATAGCATAGGAAATGCTATACATAATGAGAAGAAATGAAATTATGTTACGTAACATGCCATGATATGTTATAGCATAGGAAATGCTATACATAATGAGAAGAAATGAAATTATATTATGTAATATGCCATGATATGTTATAGCATAGGAAATGCTATACATAATGAAAAGAAATGAAAAAGGAAATGCATGAAAGATTGTTAGGGACATGATATGATAGTTATGCATGATAAGTTATTTTTGTATGGTTTGTACCAAGGGTGGGCTCCATAAACGCCCCGGGATCGATGGAGTAAGACTCGGGCCTCGTCAGTAATGGGCCTCTGAGTGCCCTAGGTCGATGGAGTAAGACTCGGGCCTAGTATGTATGCATGGTAGGGTTCAAGACTTGCTACCTTGAACCTACCTATGAAGCGCGCGCATTATGTATGTGGTACAAACCGGGATCCCCTCTGATGATATTAATTTCAAGTACTTATAAGTATAAGTTTTCAAATTCATGATGCATTGCCTACATATGTGCTTGAATTATCTGATGATTAGATATAATGTCATGTGATATTATGATATGAATATGAATATGATACCCTTGTATGTCGTATGCTTATGATACCTCGCATGATATTGATATACAATGATATGAATTCAGTTTTAGTGAGTAGGAAAGGAACTTACTGAGCCATGAGTGCTCATAGTTTACTTTCCTTGTACCGCAGATATGGGGGACGGATATTCGGAATGACGGAGCAGCAGGAGGAGCAGATAGTGATGTGTGTGGTGGTGGCTCGGCAAGAACGATTCAGACAAATTAATATTTTTTGATCAATATATGCACATTCGAACTAATCAGAATATGTGATATCTTGCTTATTTAAGAAAAAGGAATGATTTAAAATTTTCCGCTGTTATAGTATAACTAAAGCATGTACGTAAGTAGTATAAGATCGTAGCACCGCCCTTGGGTAAAGAAGGGTGGGCGTTACATTTTGACTCTCAATTAGCAGCCCAACAACTATCAGGTAATTTTGAAATTAATAATGATAGGCTCAAGTTATATGTTGAGGCATTTGATAAGTTGAAGTCCCAGTTTCAAGAAGTAAATATACAAAAAGTTTCTCGATCTGAAAATCAAGTAGCAGATGAATTAGCTAAGCAGGCCTCCGCTATAACACCATGGAATTTGGATCGGCCCGTGGAGCAAGCTTTGTTAATATCTTGTATCGAGAGACAAGCTGATGCTGAAATACACGGCGACTGGAGGGCCCAAATCATATTGCATCTACAACAGGGTATTCTTCCGAGTAATGCCGAGCAAGCAAGGATATTTAAGAAAAGAGCTGCTCAATACACTATGATAGGAGAACAATTATATAAAAGAGCTTTTTCTAGACCCCTGCTCAAGTGTATTGGCACAGAAGATATACAATTTATTTTACAGGAGGCTCATCAAGGCTCATGTGGTAGTCATATAGGAGGAAGATCCTTGGCCCGCAAAATCTTACTAGCAGGATATTTCTGGCCTACGCTACACGAGGATGCCAACAAGTTGGTAAGAACTTATATTTCTTGTCAGAAACATCAAAATATCTTACATCATCCTACACAGTTATTGAGGACCTCTATAGTCTCATGTCCCTTCGATTAATGGGGTATGGACCTAGTTGTCCAGTTTCCTATGACAGCTGCACAAAAAAGGTTTTTATGGGTAGCAGTGGATTATTTTTCTAAATGGGTAGAAGCAGAACCGCTTGCCTGGATTATCGAAGATGCAGTTATTAAATTTCTATGGAAAAATATCATATGCAGATTTGACATTCCTCATAAATTAGTCTCTGATAATGGAAGGCAATTTAAAGGGGATAAAATCTTAGACTGGTGCAAAAGTTATGGTATTATTCAGGCCTTCACCTCTGTAGCTTATCCGCAAAGTAATGATCAAGCGGAAGTAACCAATAGTGAAATTATAAGGGGTTTAAAAACCAAACTGGATCATGTCAGAGGTAGCTGGGTAGATGAATTACCCAACGTTCTTTGGGCATACCGTACTACACCTCGAGATGCTACAGGAATCACTCCCTTTCAATTAGTTTATGGAGGAGAAGCAATAATTTCCATTGAGGTGGGAGTAGAATCTGATAGAAGACAATTATATGATGAAGACAATGAGGGTCGACGACTCATGGAGCTAGACTTGATAGAGGAAATTAGAGATAAAGTTGCTACTCGTCTCGCATCATATCGACAACGAATGAGGCAAAATTATAACAAAAGAGTCATCCCTAGATTTTTCCAAGTAGGAGATCTAGTATGGAAGCGTGTCAAACCTGTCGGGGATGTCAATAAGTTGACACCACAATGGGGAGGACCTTACAAAGTGGTGGAAAAGCTCGCATCAGGTTCATATTATCTCCAGGATACTGAAGGAAGAATTCTTGAACGTCCTTGGAGTGCAAATCATTTACAACCTTACCGAACCTGACAAGATCATATCACTCAAAAATACATCTGAAGGAACAAATCGTAATTATTTGAAGTAAGTTCCCAGCAAACTGAGGACAAGTATGCTTACAGTTTATGTACTCTACTTATTTCAATAAATACAATGCGAGACCAACACCACCAAAGAAATAAATATGGTTCACACAGATTGAGAAGTATCTGCAAAACTTTTATAAATCTGAACGATCGATAGTGGGGAATACTAAAGACTTATTCAACTACCCTAAGAAAAACCCAGAAGTTTTAAAACCATTACAAGGTCAGTGCAAACATTATAATTTTACATAAGAACATAGTCGATCGAGAAATCTCATGAAGTAACTCGGACGAGTCTTCATGGGAGGAACCGGAAACTTTAAACTATCACAGAACCTAGTCGATCGGGAAATCTTATGAAGTAACTCGGACGGGTCTTCATGGGAGGAACCAGAGACTTTAAACTATCACAGAACCTAGTCGATCGGGAAATCTCATGAAGTAACTCGGACGGGTCTTCATGGGAGGAACCGGAGACTTTAAAATATCACAGAACATAGTCGATCGGGAAATCTCATGAAGTAACTCGGACGGGTCTTCATGGGAGGAACCGGAGACTTTAAACTATTACAGAACCTAGTCGATCGAGAAATCTCATGAAGTAACTTGGACGGGTCTTCATGGGAGGAACCGGAGACTTTAAACTATCACAGAACATAGTCGATCGGGAAATCTCATGAAGTAACTCGGACGGGTCTTCATGAGAGGAACCAGAGACATTAAACTATCACAGAACATAGTCGATCGAGAAATCTCATGAAGTAACTCGGACGGGTCTTCATGGGAGGATCAGAGACTTTAAACTATCATAGAACCTAGTCGATCGAGAAATCTCATGAAGTAACTCGGACGGGTCTTCATGGGAGGAACCGAAGACTTTAAACTATCACAGAACCTAGTCGATCGGGAAATCTCATGAAGTAACTCGGACGTGTCTTCACGGGAGGAACCGGAGACTTTAAACTATCATAGAACATAGTCGATCGGGAAATCTCATGAAGTAACTCGGACGGGTCTTCATGGGAGGAACCGGAGACTTTAAACTATCACAGAACATAGTCGATCGGGAAATCTCATAAAGTAACTTGGACGGGTCTTCATGGGAGGAACCGGAGACTTTAAACTATCACAGAACCTAGTCGATCGAGAAATCTCATGAAGTAACTCGGACGGGTCTTCATCGGAGGCTTTAAACTATCACAAAGCCTAATCGACTAGGATTATAATGGCATGGTAAATGCAAAGTTATATGGATTTATTCACAAAAATCGGCTGACATTTTATACTAAATCAGAAGTTAGCGTTCAAGGAGGAATCTATGCATATGTCACATTTTCTATCTGGAGGCCCATTCACATGGAAGTCTTTATTTAAAATCGCCCGGAGTATTATACTCAGCTCGGAACTCAGGAGTTTTATACAGGGCCTTATATAAAACCGCTTAGGATTATTCATTCTTTTGAAATATGAAGCATACTAGCCACATTTTATTCGAGTGAAGCATAGAAAGATTGCGGAAAATTCTACTGCTTAAAGCCATGTGGTTGTGAAAGATATTATCGGCAAAGGAGTTTACTAAAATAGGGTTTAACTTCAAAGAGTAAGCAAGGAATTCTTGAACAAAACTTATACACAATACTCGGGAGCATTTCAAAGGATGCATTCTCAAAATAACACAAAAGAGAAATGAGTAAGTATCAAAACTTTCCCATATATCATGATCACTTAATTACAAAATATTTTATTACAGTTCATTTCATTACCAGTTTTTCCATTACAAGTTTTTTCATTGCCAATCTTTTTGGATGCATAGACATGATTAATTAAAAGAACTTGTTAAATCTGCGGGTAGTTCTTTGTTAAGTCTGCGACGGCTTATGAAGGAAGAGGGGGGTTCCTTGGGTAGATAACCGCCCTCTCTCAATTATTGGAGGATTCCCGACACTGAATGATTTAGAGCACCCACCATTCTACGGACAAATTCTTTGGCAAACGCCGGAGACTTTAGATAAGCCAGGCGCCACTCCTCCCATCGGTTCTTCTCTTGCTCCTTATAACTCTGAAAATTAGCTTGCAGTTTAGTGTTTTGATCTTTTAAAGCATCCTTCTCTAATTTGAGTTGTTCCAATTCCTTTTGGAGCAGTGACAACTCAACATCTTGAGCCTTTCTTTGCTCTTCTTCCTGTAGGATAGCGAAATCATGAGAGGCTAGGTCTTGAGCTTGTTCAGAAAGACAGACATTATGAAGCTTCTCTACTTTCTCTAAAATAAGACTTTTATGAGAAGCGTCTAAGAGAGCTTTCTCCTTTAAAGCAATTTCCAGTCGAAGACCAGAGTGTAATCGATCCACCTATAGCTCCAAAGTTCTCCTTGCAAGCTCTTTGTCTTTCAATAATTGTTGTGATTCCTGTAATTCCTGTCTCAATACCCCTAATTGTTGATCTTGCAAGGCCACTTTCTCTTGCAACTGAGCCAGGTCATTATTAGAAGGAGGTAAAGTAGCCTTCAATGTCTCTAGTTGAGCTTTTAACTTAGTGTTCTCCTGGTCCCGAGCCATAAGTAGCTGATCTATGTGAAGACTTGAGGCAAGGAACTGAATAAAATAATGATACAGTTATAGATAGTGAGAAGAAGTAAATAGTATGTGACTAAGAATACTTACAGCGGCTGCCTGACGACTGTGATTGTCTGCCCAATCGGAAATATTGATGCCCCTCAATTGCTCTTGGCTATGTAGCCAAGATTCAGCCAACAATCCTTGTAACTGAAGAGAACCGTAGCTAGGGGGATTAGAAGTTGCCCCATTTAAGAAGGCAGACCCAAAGCTTGTCTGAATAAAGGTGAGGAGATTGAAGGAGAAGGAGGTAGGGATGAAGAAGACGCAATAGAAGGGAAAGAAGTAGTGGAAACAAGAGCCGCAGAAGAAGAACTAGATGGGATGGAAGGTGGCAATGCAAGGGATACTGACTCAGTTGTGGAAACATGAATAGCCGAGGGCCCGGCACTAGGAGAAGATCTCCGGCAAGGTGTTCGTTTTGCCCGTGGCCCAAGAGCCAAAGGGGGCAAGGCCAATGCATGAGGTGGAGAAGACATAGAAGGGACAATGGCTATCTCAGAAGTAGAGGCAGAAGCAGAAGGAGCTGAAATAATAGCACAAGAAGAGGGGATGAGTAGACTAGGTCTCATCATCCTAAGAGTAGGATTAGAGATAATATGGGTTGGGGGCATTGGTGCCTTACCTCTCTCAAGAGAAACAGGCGTTGGAACGAGAGGAGTTTGCATGAAAGTACCAAAAAGATCACCAAAGGGTACATTCTCGGTAAGCCTTGGCTTTTTGATTAAGGCAATAAATGGTTCTTCTTCTTCCTCTTCCATGGCTGTGACAACCTTTGCTTGTCACTCTTCTTCAATAGCAAGCCCAAGGTGGAGGAATTAGGATTAGCCCGGCGAGCTCGCAACCACTCTTCTGCAAGATTATTAACAAAGAACTTAGTCATAGTAGGATTCTTGTACATAAAAGATGGAAGAAAAGCATCAGCTGAAACACAGGAATTAAACACCATTATAAAAAAGAAATACTAATCAGTAAATGTAGAGCGAAATGTTTATACGTACCAAAAGAGCCATCCAAGGGAGTGTCAATATTGCCTATCCCAAAAGGAAACATCAAACCCTACACAATTAAATGCGGCAAGCTAAATTTTGCTCCCCTCAATTTAGATAAAGCAAAGGCAACAGAGGGATCATTAAGGATATTATGGGTACTAGGAACTGGGGGTAAATCGCATATCCATTGGATAGGAAAAGGAGGAGGAGAAGGAAGACGTATACGAAAAAATTTATGGCGCCATTCCCCTTGAGGGGGAATGCGGTTAAACAAAATAGCCTTAGGGCGAGATTGAAACTTGAAAACACCCATATCTATATGGCACAGAACGAAGAAGTGATGAAAAAGACGAGGGGATAAAGGAAAGTCTAGCAACTTAGATACTCTAATGAAACCCATGAGAATAGAAAAAGACTGAGGGATAAGCTGGTTGAGGGGAATGTTGAAGTATGCACTAACATCAGAAAAAAAGGAATGGAGAGGGAATCGGAAACCTTGTAGAACTTGGTCCCGGAATATGAATATACACCCTAAAGGAGGTAGATGTGGACTATCTAGCAGAGTAGGGAGGGCTATATAAGAAGGAAAACCATAAGTCGCCTTCAAATCCACCTCTTCTGTCTTTGTAAGATCAGAAGCACACGAAAGGAACCATGTAGGAGGGGAAGTTGCCATGATGACACAGTAGAAGGAAGATGAATCGAGGGAGATGAAGAGAAAAGTGGGAAAGCGAGAGAGAACTTCTTAAAACCCTTGTTTTCCTTTCGGTCCTGCTCTAAAACCCCCAAATAAAGATAGCAGAAGAAACAGGAAAAGAAAAAATACTTGGAATTCCAATCGTCATAAATGGGCGATGACATTAAAGGATAAAATCAAATCCTAAAAAAGGGGAATGAATCCCAAGAAAAAATAGGTTGAGTTAAGTAATCTTTCTCGAAAAAAGCGAAAAGTTTCCCTAGGTATAATTTTAATCCTTAAGAGAGTCCGAGGAATATAAGAAAAATCGGTCAGGTACTATAAGTTCGGATCATTTGTCTAATAAAACAACAAACCCAAATGAGCATAATAGACCGGGCAAGAGTTATATAGGAGGCATTAGTCGATAGATAGGACTTGGTTAGAGGATACCGGACGAGATTCATAAATGTGAATATGAATCGGTCGGTCATAATAGATCGGCCGAGATAAATGCTATTCAAATATGTCGACCAAAGGCTTATCATGGTAAGTCAAATGACATACACTATAATAAAACCATATGAAATTTAGTTAATACATAAGATGACATACATAAATATGAGTGTAAATCAATCGAGTAGAACAAATCGACCGATATTGAGAATATTGCAATAGAACTGTACTAGATCGAACGGGACACAATTAACCTATAAAGTATTGGACGGTATTTGTCAGCATTGATATATACCGCCCGGTCATGATGGAACGATCTAAACAGATAAACATAATAATATGTTGGGTGAGGTTTTATGATGACCAGCCAAGTGACATTCAATATATTCAAACAAAACATATGAGCGTCATAAGAAAGAGCAAGTTTAACAATGAGAAGGGATAATCAACTGTACATGAGTCCACCAGACTGTCATCACAGAGTCCCGGTCCCCTTTACAGGGATTCGAATTTAGGTAAGAAAAGAAAGTCATACTAAGGTCAGCTGAGGGAATAGATCTGGAGGCCTCTCCTCAATAAGTTTGCAACGATTTAGGAAGTTGGGAGGGGGATCACGAGATAAGTAGTTTTCCTCTCGTAATTGTTGAACCGCCCCTTTAGCTCCCGCAGTAAAGGCTGCTAAGATTGACTTCACGATCGGCCTATTGAATTCAGTGGATTCAATCATGGTGGTGGCCCTTTCTTTGTAGCGAGTATCTTCGTTCGCCTTGTAGACCACCAAAGCTGTTTGGGAAGTCTTCAGTTCATCTTCTTTGATAGAGATCTCGATTTTAGTTGAATTTAAGGAGGTGTTCAAATAAGTTATTTCATCATCCTTCAGCTATAAGGCTTTAAGCTTTTCAGCCAACTCCGATTCATAATCAGCCTTTAATTTGCCAATCTTGGAAGTTAATTCTTGGTTAAGATCTGTGGCTGATTTGAACTGTGTCTAAAGACTTTCAATTTGGGTTTCAAGTTGTTTCTGGGAAGTGACAGAAAATGGGGCAGAAGATAACTCAGTAACTTGCCATTTCATCTTGTCGTTCTCAAGTCTCAACATTTTGTTCTCATTATATAAATTATGCATCAGCCGAGACAAGCCCATATTTTCTATCCATCGCTAGAAATATGATAAAGGGTTATAACATAATCACTGGGAAATGAAAGATAAATGTTAACAAACATACCTGATTCTCGTTATGAGAAAAATGATCAATTGTTTCTGGGGTGGTAAGTTCTTCAAAAATAGGACGAACGTTATCCCAAGCATTAGCAAAAGAACCTCCTAGCAATATGGGGAGGACGGGAATGGTGGAAGAACCCGCGAAAAAGGAGGAAGTAGGAAGAGAAGGAGGAGCAAAAACTAAATAAGAAGAAGGTGAGGAAGGTAAGGATCCGAGTTCGGAAATAGACAATGGAAAGGTAAAAGAAACATCACCAGGAGCGCTAGTGCTGGAAGTGGGTGAGGCAGAGAAAGTGAGAGAAGGATAGAGCTCAGCCAAAGTAGGTTCATGGGAAGGAAGGTCGGTAGGAACAAAACCTTCCGAGATAAGTTCGTCAGCTGGAAGGATAAGTCTCCTTTTGGGAGGAGGAGCCCGGGTGAGTTTGCGCCCAGGGCGTTTGCCGATAGCAACTTCAGCTATTGATTTACCAGAACTCCCAGGAGATGTAAGTTCAATAACCGGGAGAGGGGTGGCTGATGAGGTAGCAGTAGCCACTGGAGAAGCCACAACGGACAAAGAAGCAACAGGGATTTCTGCGGGAAGACCTTCAGGAGCCTCAAGAACTCCCGAAGAGCTGGGTACCTCAGCTAAAGGAGTCGGTTCTTCGATTGAAGGTGGCGGAGTAATAGCAGCCAGAAGCTCTTTTTCTTTGGCACGAATTACGTCCTCCGCCAGACGCAGTTCTTCATCGATCAAAGCATCATAAAAGCTCTCCACTACATAGAAAAGAAAAATAGTTTAGTTAGTTAAAATCAACAAGAAAGAAACAGGGTTTTACCTAAAGAGCCTTGTGTATCAGGTTTGACGGGGCTTAGGTCGAACAAGTATAGAAGATCGACTCTCAGCCACTTGGGAATAGAAAGTCGACGATTTAACAACTTTTCACAATAAATAGGAAAAGAAGGATGGAGATGGAACTCTCTGATATTGGGCAAAGAGGGTAAGGAGCATTTCCAAGCATAAGACCAAGGAATGGGTCCGGGAAACTTTATGAAGAAGAAGCGGGATTTCCAAGCTTTAAGAGACGAGGGCATATCCTCAAAAAGAACCATTTTAGTTCGTGACTGGAACAAGAAAACACCAGGTTCCGAACATTTGGGGTAAGAAAACATGAAGAAATTTTGAGGAGTAGGAGGAATATCTAGTAAACGAAACAGCATGTAAGCACCACATAGATAACGAAATGCGTTAGGGGCAAGCTGTTGCAAAGGAATATCAAAATACTGGCTTATTTCGATCAAGAAAGGAGGAATGGGAAACCTTAAACCTCCTATCAACTAATCCTTGAAAAAAGTCACGCAATTAGTAGGGGGACGATGAGGACGATCATTTGGTTTCGGGATTAAGATGATATACTCCTGGGGAATTTCATATTGATGACGGATGGTGAGCCTAGCACTTTTATCAAAGGAAGAAGACATTTGAACATACCAAGGAGCAATTGCTTCCTCAGCCATAGACAAGAGTAGAGGCTAGCAGAACAACAAATTACTGTTGGACCGTTGGGCCGGCTAGAAGGGGGGGTTGAATAGCCCTGAATAAAACACAACCCTTTCTCGTACAATTAAGCTAACACTTGAAAAATAGATTAAGCAGAACATAAAGCATAAAAATGAGGCACCGGATTTGACTTGGTTACAACCGGGGAGGTTGTTAATCCAAGGAAGATGGTTGCACTAAGAACTCCTTCTGGTGGAGAAGCCTCGTTTACAGCAGTGTAGGCACAAAAAGAATGAAGCTAATCAAAGCAGTGGAAGCACACAAGTGTTGTTACAATTTTTTTAACTGATGAAAAGCTTCTGGACCAAGACTATATTTATAGCCTTGGTCGGGGCGCCTGGAAGGGCTCCGGGCGCCCTGGGGGGATAAAGTTTTATCCCCCAACGTTCAGATCACGTAAATCGCGATCTTGGTCAAAATCAGGGTCCGGGCGCCCGGATTGGTTCCGTGCGCCCCGAAGCAAAAAGTCAACTACGGTTGACTTTTTGTCCGGGACCGTCTCGGTCCGGGTCTTCGCTCCGGATCCGCTTGATTGGGTGATCTCGACATCCCGAATAGCTCACCCAACCCATCTTTCGGCCTTCTCGAGCATGCTTCCTCCCGCTTCGTCCCTCGGAGTCGCGCGTGTCCTTCTCGCCCACCAACGTACTCATCCGCAGACTTTGTCCCTCGATCGCACCCCTGCCGACCTTTTCGCTAGCGTCTCTTGCTTCCCGAGCAATCTTCCGCTCCGGATTTCGTGCCTCGGAACCATCGCGCACTTCCTTCTCGCTCCGCCGATGTACTCTTAGTCAGCTCGTCCCTCGAGGCACAACATCCCTCGCTAGCTGCGTCTTCCGCTCGAGTACCTGTGCTCCTAAGCTCCTGCACACTTAGACACAAGGTTAAATACAACGCAGGACCTAACTTAACTTGTTGATCACACCAAAACAACCTTGGGGTTCCAACAATCTCCCCCTTTTTGGTGTGATCAACCCAAGTTAAGCTAGGGTCAACAATAGATATGAAATTAATTGCAATAATATGCAACATGATAGAAAAAATTAAAATTTCAAATTTTAATTTACAATTTTTTCTACCTCCCCCTAGACTTATACTTTCCCTTCTCCCCCTTTGATCACAATAAAAATGGGGTTCCATAAAAAACAATCTAAGGGTAAAAGACTTAAAAAATATTTCAATAAATTTCTAAGTTTTTAAGAAATTTAGAAAGTTTTTCTAAGTAATTTAAGCTGAGATTTCTTGTTTAAAAAGATTCTTAACAAAAAAAATGATTTTTGAGAATAAAGAGATTCTAAGCAAGTAAATTTCTAATTGAAATAAAATGTTTTGAATAACCTTTTTCAAGCACTAATTAATGCTTCATTAGTAAGTTAATTAAACATTTATTTCAATATTTTGGCTTCCAGGTCGTGGCGAGGCACTAGGCCTTCTTGGTTATTGGAACAACAACCACTTCCTTAGACAAAGCCTCATAAAGAAATTCTTTGTTTAATTTTCTCACTTAAAGCGCAAATTTTAATTTTAAAATTAATTTAAGCATGATTTAGGAACCCAATATAGGTTCCAACTTACTGGATTAACTAAAAAGTTTTTAGGAACATATTTTCTTGAAATGTTCCTAATTTGTCCAGGGTGATATTTAAAGTACCAATTTAAATTATTAAATCTTCTGACATTGGTTTTAGATGAACATGCATGGTTTTTCAAGTTGTCTACTTGAATTTTCAAATCATCATTTTCAAGTTTCAATTTTTCATTTGCTAGTTTTAATTTATCTAATTCTTCTAAGGGACAAGACTTAGCTAGAATTACTTTTAAATTTTTATTTTCACTTTCTAATTTGCAACAATCTTTTGTTAAAAGTTTAACAAACTTAAACATTTTATCGGGAGGAAGAGATCGTACCTGACTTACCTTGTCGATCTCGTTGTCCGTTTCTCCCCCTGAGCTGCTGCTTTCTTCTGACGTGTCTCCCCCTTCATCGATGCTCTCGATGCTCATTTCGGAAGAGCTTGAATCGCAGTCGTCGTCTTGATGACTCGCCATCAGTGCGAGTCCGGAGAATGCTTCGACTTCCGATTCGGACGACGTATCGTCCCACGTCGCCTTCAGGGCCTTTCGTTTTTGGATAGGCTTCTTACCCTTTTCCTTGTCTTTGTTCTTCAGCTTGGGGCAGTTGTCCTTGACATGCCCTTCTTCGTCGCAATGGTAGCAGCGGATCGTTCTTTTCTTTCTACCCTGTGGATGGTTAGTTTTTCTAGAATTATATAACTTCTTAAATCGTCTTACCATCATTACCATTTCCTCGTCGTCGAGAGAAGATTCCGATTCAGGTTCGTCTCTCGAAGCTTTGAGGGCGACGTTGTTCTTTGGCTCTCTCATTCCTGCACATCTTGACTCATTCACTTCAAATGTTGAAAAAAATTCTTCTAATGAAATTTTTTCTAAGTCCTTCGAAATGTAAAAGGCATCTACTAATGATGCCCATTTTGAATTTCTAGGGAAGGAATTTAAAGCGTACCTGAGCGAATCTCGGTTACTTACCTCTTCTCCGAGATTCAAAAGTCCGGTGATGAGCTCCTGTATCCTCGAGTGTAGATGTGCAATTGTTTCACCTTCTTCAAGATGGAGGTTGGTGAGCTGGTTGTGAAGTAAGTCCCGTCACGCAAGCTTGGCTTCGGATGTTCCTTCGTGTAATTCAAGGAACTTCTCCCAAAGCTCCTTTGCCAAATTGTAGGTGCCGACACGGTTGACTTCTTGTGGAGGAAGTACGGTTAGCAGATGGAATTATGCTTTCTTGTTTGCCACGTACTCGACCTGCTCTTTCTTTGTCCATTGACTTTTTGTTTTTCCCTCGGGAGCTTCAAAACCGAGTTCCATTATTAATAATAAATCAAAATCGGTACCGAAAAATACCTCCATGTGCTTATTCTAGCATGCAAAGTCCCCCTCGAATTTTGGCGGGTGGATGTTAGATCCGGCCATCTTGTTGCTTCGTTCGGCGGTTAGTCCTCCTGAAGCGTCTCGGCTCTGATACCACTTGTTGGACCGTTGGGCCGGCTAGAAGGGGGGGTTGAATAGCCCTGAATAAAACACAACCCTTTCTCATACAATTAAGCTAACACTTGAAAAATAGATTAAGCAGAAAATAAAGCATAAAAACGAGGCACCGGATTTGACTTGGTTACAACCGGGGAGGTTGTTAATCCAAGGAAGATGGTTGCACTAAGAACTCCTTCAGGCGGAGAAGCCTCTTTTACAGCAGTGTAGGCACAAAAAGAATGAAGCTAATCAAAGCAGTGGAAGCACACAAGTGTTGTTACAATTTCTGAACTGATGAAAAGCTTCTGGACCAAGGCTATATTTATAGCCTTGGTCGGGGCGCCTGGAAGGGCTCCGGGCGCCCTGGGGGGGATAAAGTTTTATCCCCCAACGTTCAGATCGCGTAAATTGTGATCTTGGTCAAAATCAGGGTCTGGGCGCCCCGGAGCAAAAAGTCAACTGCGGTTGACTTTTTGTCCGGGACCACTTCTCCGTTAAGTCCCCGTCTCGGTCCGGGTCTTCTGCTCCGGATCCGCTTGATTGGGTGATCTCTGAAATCTGGAATAGGGCTCACCCGAACCCATCTTCCGGTCTTCTCGAGCATGCTTCCCTCCGGCTTCTCGTCCCTCGGAATTGCCGCGTGTCCCTTCTCGTCCACCAGCGTACTCATCCGCAGACTTCGTCCCTCGATCGCACCCCGTGCCGACCTTCGCGCTAGCTGCGTCTCTTGCTCCCCGAGCAATCTTCCGCTCCGTCTTTCGTACCTCGGAACCATCGCGCGCACTTCCTTCTCGTCCGCCGATGTACTCTTCCGCAAGCTCCCTGACGCATCGCTGCGGCCCTCGCTAGTCGCTGCTTCCGCCGAAAACTGGTGCCTAAGCTCCTGCACACTTAGACACAAGGTTAAATACAACGCAGGACCTAACTTAACTTGTTGATCACACCAAAACAACCTTGGGCTTCCAACAATTACTTACTGAAAGCAAGAAAGGAGATCGCCGAGAAATGGTGAGCACGAGGTTTGGTCGAAAATTGCAGCAAGAAAAGAAGGCTAAGGTAAGAAAAGCAAGGACAAAGTTGAGAAGAAGACAAAGGGTTTAGGGTTCGAAAAACACATAGCCGTCATCAGATCAAAACATTTTTATCTCAGTAGATGCCGAGGATTACAGAAAAAAGGGCAAAGGCTTACATGACGTGGCAGAGAGAGAAAGTATGTGTCACATAACCATAAAAGAAACATTTATAGTAGATGCGATAGACCGGATCACGCTGGGGTTGGTAGCACCTTGTTGTACGCTTCCAACATTCTCTTACCAAAGGAAGGGCCAATCACTAACCAGGAAGTTTTGAAAGGAAACGTAGTTTACTAGGCATAATAAAGGGAGAGGGACTGAATTTGACTAAGCCCAAGCTAAAGACAAGAAAATTTAAGGAGAGTTATTTAGACGTATAACATGTTTTAAAATAATATCATTATAAAGTGTAAACTAGCCGAGTCCGCCGCACGGATGAGCGCTGAAGAAGTCATCGCTGATCCTCTTAAAGGCGCCTCCATACCCCTTGGAGGAGCCTTTAAGCCTGTTCGAGGTACCTCAAGATTCCATGAGGGCGCCTCCAGCCTTGCTGCATGCACATCTTCTCCATTGCACCCGAGGCGCCTCAAAGCTCCATGAGGGTGCCTCGGGTATTGTTCATCTGAGGCATAATGTACTCTTTTGTCCCTGTAAAATATATTAGTCCATATAACAACCATATATCCTGTAAAACAAAGTTAGCACATAATAAACATGATAATAAAATATTTTGACAGTCTTTGGACTGTTTGGTTCTAACTTCGGATTTTTGATCGAAAACACTAGGTCGAACCGACGCCTACTGTTCCCTCTTCCGGAGAACGCGTTCTCACCTACTTCACTCAGGAGAGCATACCTGACGCCAGTCTGGTCCTCCAGACCGACTAGACTTTCCGCCTAGGGTTACCGCCCCCTAGGACCTAGGAATACCACCCCCTAGTGTTTTCTGCCACCTAGGGTTACCACCCCCTAGGACCTAAGGTTGCCCCCCTTAGGATTTTCCATAACGTAGGGTTACCACCCCCTAAGACCTAAGGTTTCCTCCCCTTAGGGTTTTCCTCCACCTAGGGTTACCACCCCCTAGGGTTTTCCATCTGCCTAACCATTGTTAGGACTTTCCTGAAAAGCCTCATTCACACATGTTAGATAACAATTAACCTTAACTTTGAATGCCTTTGCCATTATAAAAACTTGAGTTCGATAGTCAGATGCTTCCCGCACCAACAAGGGGTGCTAGAGGAATCAGGCTCAGTGGCTCTTCTCTTAATCCTACCAACATAAATTGTCACGTCCCTAGGTAGTCCCTGCCAGAGAAAATTTCGGTAGCATCTTCCCTGTATGAGTGACAATATGAAATTTCCTACAATGCCCTCAAGGCATCGGCCAACACGGTCGGAACAATAACAGTATAAATATAACAAACATCCACGCAATTTATAATGAAAATTACACATAAGCACAGATAAGAAAAACATCGCAAAAACTCCTACTCAACTACACCCATAAAGCACAAAACCGATATCCTACTCAACTACACTCATAAAGCACAAAATCGATATCATCCAAATATAAATCCATCGATAACAAAACATACAAGATCCAAATGTCAAGCTATAAGTCTGAAAGCAAAGTCTAACACAATAAGTAAAACTCAAACTGTGCGAACTCGTCGTGACGCGCAATGGTGGGGGACTAGCAATTGGAACTCCTCCGGACAGCCTCAACTTGAAAAGAATAATAACGGGGTGTGAGTCCAACACTCAGCGAATACCTAGTTGACATGCATAGTAAACGATAACAAATAGAAGAAACGTCTAGCTCAGAAATGAGCATGTATTTAAGGGGAGGAACATCAAGGAGAAAGCAATGATGAAAGGGGAGCATCGCAAGACGAGGTAGGGCACACGTGGCCCTAAACTCTAAAACAAATTTTTGAGTTTATTAAAGCTTTGTCTAAAGAATTAGATCAATTAGAAAAAGAAATAAAATTTGAAATCTGAAAATAAAAATCTAAAATTAGAAATTGAGAAATTAAGAAATAGTACATGTTTAAATAGATTTCCAAATTCAAAAATTAAAGTTTATGGAAAATTGAACTGGTATATTAGAAACCATCAGGGTCAGCTTAGAAGGATACCCAAAAATTATGTACCCCCTAAGTATCTGAATAACCCTGTAGGTAGGAACCTCTATTGGGTTCCAAAATCTGTGCTTAATTAATTTTTCAAAAATTAAAAGCTTACAGTGAGAAAATTAAATATTGAAATTCTTTATGGAAGCTTTGTCTAAGGAAGTGGTTGTTGCTCCAATAACCAAGAAGGCCTAGTGCCTCGCCACGACCTGGAAGCTAAAATATTGAAAGAAAATGTTTAATTAACTTTCTGAAAAAGCATTTAAAAAATTAGAATTAAATAATACTTTGAAAGTTTAATCAAACACTTTTGAAAATATTGTTTATAAATTCATTTTTAGAAATAGTTTTTCCTGGAAAAATTCAAAAAGTCTTTTAACTTAGAATTTTTTTTTCCCTCTAATTAGAACCCCATTTTTGCTGTGATCAAAGGGGGAGAGAAAAGTACAAGTTTAGGGGGAGTTAGAAAAACTTAAAATTTCTGTTATTATTTTTATAACAAGTGTTGCAATTTTACTAATTGCAAAAATTATGCTTAACTTGTCAGTTTAGTAATTTCTTCTTTAAAATTACTGTTTATGTCTATGTTAAACCCTAACTGGAACTTGGGTTGATGCATATCAAAAAGGGGGAGATTGTTGAACCCCGTGATAGTTTTGATGTGATCAACCAAGTTAGTTAGGTCTCATTGTGTTTGATCCCTCGTGTCTCGAGTGTGCAGAGCTTGGAGCAGTGAAGTCGAAGGAAGACGCAATGGCGAGAAGGACGACACGGAAGAGAGCCGACGGGCCGGTGCATCCGAAGGACGAGAGAGTCTAAGAGTACTCCGGCGAAGATGCGCGCGCTCGAGGGACATTAAGTCGGAAGGCCGAGGAGAAGGCCGGAACTGGTTCGGTGAGCCCTATTCCCTGGCCACAATCACCCAAAGATCGGAGTATCTAAGTCCACGCTAAAGAGTCAAAAGAGTTTTGCCGGAAAATCCAGCCGCGCTCAACTTGAAGGCGCCTTCAAGGCTAGTTTTCAACAAATCAAATTGATCGTTACAATGGATAAAGTTTTATCCACGACCGAGTCGAGGCGCCTTGAACCAGCTGAGGCGCCTGACTCCTGATAAGATTTCCAGGCCTATATAAAGGCCCTCGAGCTAGGAATTAGAATACAACTCAAGCATCCAATCTGAAGCAATTCCTAGCAACAAGTGAGCTTCCAAAGTGTAAAAGGCTTCTCCGCTTTCGAGAAGGAGATTTTCTTATTGCGCTTTTTCTACTCCTTGGTTGTAACCAGGTTAATTCTCTGAGTCTATTCTGTTTCTTTTTCTGTTTCATTAATTTAGTTGCTATTACTTTGCTGATTTTATTTCTGAGTTGAAATCCGAGGAGGGTAGTTTTTGTTCTCTTGTTTTTAGCAATTCACCCCCCCCTCTTGCCGGTCTCCGCTGCACCAACAGAGTAGACTAGGTCTCATCATCCTAAGAGTAGGATTAGAGATAATATGGGTTGGGGGCATTGGTGCCTTACCTCTCTCAAGAGAAACAGGCGCCGGAACGAGAGGAGTTTGCACTAAAGTACCCAAAAGATCACCAAAGGGTACATTCTCGGTAAGCCTTGGCTTTTTGATTAAGGCAATAAATGGTTCTTCTTCTTTCTCTTCCATGGCTGTGACAACCTCTGCTTGTCACTCTTCTTCAATAGCAAGCCCAAGGTGGAGGAATTAGGATTAGCCCGGCGAGCTCGCAACCACTCTTCTGCAAGATTATTAACAAAGAACTTAGTCATAGTAGTATTCTTGTACATAAAAGATGGAAGAAAAGCATCAGCTGAAACACAGGAATTAAACACCATTATAAAAGAGAAATACTAATCAGTAAATGTAGAGCGAAATGTTTATACGTACCAAAAGAGCCATCCAAGAGAGTGTCAATATATCCTATCCCAAAAGGAAATATCAAACCCTACACAATTAAATGCGGCAAGCTAAATTTTGCTCCCCTCAATTTAGATAAAGCAAAGGCAACAGAGGGATCATTAAGGATATTATGGGTACTAGGAACTGGGGGTAAATCGCATATCCATTGGATAGGAAAAGGAGGAGGAGAAGGAAGACGTATACGAAAAAATTTATGGCGCCATTCCCCTTGAGGGGGAATGCGGTTAAACAAAATAGCCTTAGGGCGAGACTGAAACTTGAAAACACCCATATCTATATGGCGCAGAACGAAGAAGTGATGAAAAAGACGAGGGGATAAAGGAAAGCCAAGCAGCTTAGATACTCTAATGAAACCCATGAGAATAGAAAAAGACTAAGGGATAAGCTGGTTGAGGGGAATGTTGAAGTATGCACTAACATCAGAAAAAAAGGAATGGAGAGGGAATCGAAAACCTTGTAGAACTTGGTCCCGGAAGATGAATATACACCCTAAAGGAGGTAGATGTGAACTATCTAGCAGAGTAGGGAGGGCTATATAAGAAGGAAAACCATAAGTCGCCTTCAAATCCACCTCTTCTGTCTCCGTAAGATCAGAAGCACACGAAAGGAACCATGTAGGAGGGGAAGTTGCCATGATGACACAGTAGAAAGAAGATGAATCGAGGGAGATGAAGAGAAAAGTGGGAAAGCTAGAGAGAACTTCTTAAAACCCTTGTTTTCCTTTCGGTCCTGCTCTAAAACCCCCAAATAAAGATAGTAGAAGAAACAGGAAAAGAAAAAATACTTGGAATTCCAATCATCATAAATGGGCGATGACATTAAAGGATAAAATCAAATCCTAAAAAAGGGGAATGAATCCCAAGAAAAAATAGGTTGAGTTAAGTAATCTTCCTCGAAAAAAGTGAAAAGTTACCCTAGGTATAATTTTAATCCTTAAGAGAGTCCGAGGAATATAAGAAAAATCGGTCAGGTACTATAAGTTCGTATCATTTGTCTAATAAAATAACAAACCCAAATGAGCATAATAGATCGGGCAAGAGTTATATAGGAGGCATTAGTCGATAGACAGGACTTGGTTAGAGGATACCGGACGAGATTCATAAATGTGAATATGAATCGGTCGGTCATAATAGATCGGCCGAGATAAATGCTATTCAAATATGTCGACCAAAGTCTTATCATGGTAAGTCAAATGACATACACTATAATAAAACCATATGAAATTTAGTTAATACATAAGATGACATACATAAATATGAGTGTAAATCAATCGAGTAGAACAAATCGACCGATATTGAGAATATTGCAATAGAACTGTACTAGATCGAATGGGACACAATTAACCTATAAAGTGTTGGACGGTATTTGTCAGCATTGATATATACCGCCCGGTCATGATGGAACGATCTAAATAGATAAACATAATAATATGTTGGGTGAGGTTTTATGATGACCAGCCAAGTGACATTCAATATATTCAAACAAAACAGATGAGCGTCATAAGAAAGAGCAAGTTTAACAACAACTGTACATGAGTCCATCAGACTGTCATCACAGAGTCCCGGTCCCCTTTACAGGGATTCGAATTTAGGTAAGAAAAGAAAGTCATACTAAGGTCAGCTGAGGGAATAGATCTGGAGGCCTCTCCTCAATAAGTTTGCAATGATTTAGGAAGTTGGGAGGGGGATCACGAGATAAGTAGTTTTCCTCTCGTAATTGTTGAACCGCCCCTTTAGCTCCCGCAGTAAAGGCTGCTAAGATTGACTTCACGATCGGCCTATTGAATTCAATGGATTCAATCATGGTGGTGGCCCTTTCTTTGTAGCGAGTATCTTCGTTCGCCTTGTAGACCACCAAAGCTGTTTGGGAAGTCTTCAGTTCATCTTCTTTTATAGAGACCTCAATTTTAGTTGAATTTAAGGAGGTGTTCAAAGAAGTTATTTCATCATCCTTCAGCTGTAAGGCTTTAAGCTTTTCAGCCAACTCCGATTCATAATCTGCCTTTAATTTGCCAATCTTGGAAGTTAATTCTTGGTTAAGATCCGTGGCTGATTTGAACTGTGTCTAAAGACTTTCAATTTGGGCTTCAAGTTGTTTCTGGGAAGTGACAGAAAATGGGGCAGAAGATAACCCAGTAACTTGCCGTTTCAGCTTGTCGTTCTCAAGTCTCAGCTTTTTGTTCTCATTATATAAATTATGCATCAGCCGAGACAAGCCCATATTTTCTATCCATTGCTAGAAATATGATAAAGGGTTATAACATAATCACTGGGAAATGAAAGGTAAATGTTAACAAACATACCTGATTCTCGTTATGAGAAAAATGATCAATTGTTTCTGAGGTGGTAAGTTCTTCAAAAATAGGACGAACGTTATCCCAAGCATTAGCAAAAGAACCTCCTAGCAATATGGGGAGGACGGGAATGGTGGAAGAACCCGCGAAAAAGGAGGAAGTAGGAATAGAAGGAGGAGCAAAAACTAAATAAGAAGAAGGTGAGGAAGGTAAGGATCTGAGTTCGGAAATAGACAATGGAAAGGTAAAAGAAACATCACCAGGAGCGCTAGTGCTGGAAGTGGGTGAGGCAGAGAAAGTGAGAGAAGGATAGAGCTCAGCCAAAGTAGGTTCATGGGAAGGAAGGTCGGCAGGAACAAAACCTTCCGAGATAAGTTCGTCAGCTGGATGGATAAGTCTCCTTTTGGGAGGAGGAGCCCGGGTGAGTTTGCGCCCAGGGCGTTTGCCGATAGCAACTTCAGCTATTGATTTACCAGAACTCCCAGGAGATGTAAGTTCAATAACCGGGAGAGGGGTGGCTGATGAGGTAGCAGTAGCCACTGGAGAAGCCACAACGGACAAAGAAGCAACAGGGATTTCTGCGGGAAGACCTTCAGGAGCCTCAAGAACTCCCGAAGAGCTGGGTACCTCAGCTAAAGGAGTCAGTTCTTCGATTGAAGGTGGCGGAGTAACAGTAGCCAGAAGCTCTTTTTCTTTGGCACGAATTACGTCCTCCGCCAGACGTAGTTTTTCATCGATCAAAGCATCATAAAAGCTCTCCACTACATAGAAAAGAAAAATAGTTTAGTTAGTTAAAATCAACAAGAAAGAAACAGGATTTTACCTAAAGAGCCTTGTGTATCAGGTTTGACGGGGCTTAGGCCGAACAAGTATAGAAGATCTACTCTCAGCCACTTGGGAATAGAAAGTCGACGATTTAACAACTTTTCACAATAAATAGGAAAAGAAGGATGGAGATGGAACTCTCTGACATTGGGCAAAGAGGGTAAGGAGCATTTCCAAGCATAAGACCAAGGAATGGGTCCGAGAAACTTTATGAAGAAGAAGCTGGATTTCCAAGCTTTAAGAGACGAGGGCATATCCTCAAAAAGAACCATTTTAGTTCGTGACTGGAACAAGAAAACACCAGGTTCCGAACATTTGGGGTAAGAAAACATGAAGAAATTTTGAGGAGTAGGAGGAATATCTAGTAAACGAAACATCATGTAAGCACCACATAGATAACGAAATGCGTTAGGGGCAAGCTGTTGCAAAGGAATATCAAAATACTGGCTTATTTCGATCAAGAAAGGAGGAATGGGAAACCTTAAACCTCCTATCAACTGATCCATGAAAAAAGTCACGCAATTAGCAGGGGGACGATGAGGACGATCATTTGGTTTCAGGATTAAGATGATATACTCCTGGGGAATTTCATATTGATGACGGATAGTGAGCCTAGCACTTTTATCAAAGGAAGAAGACATTTGAACATACCAAGGAGCAATTGCTTCCTCAGCCATAGACAAGAGTAGAGGCTAGCAGAACAATAAATTACTTACTGAAAGCAAGAAAGGAGATCGCCGAGAAATGGTGAGCACGAGGTTTGGTCGAAAACTGCAGCAAGAAAAGAACGCTAAGGTAAGAAAAGCAAGGACAATGTTGAGAAGAAGACAAAGGGTTTAGGGTTCGAAAAACACATAGCCGTCATCAGATCAAAACATTTTTATCTCAGTAGACGCTGAGGATTACAGAAAAAGGGCAAAGGCTTACATGACGTGGCAGAGAGAGAATGTATGTGTCACATAACCATAAAAGAAACATTTATAGTAGATGCGATAGACCGGATCACGCTGGGGTTGGTAGCACCTTGTTGTACGCTTCCAACATTCTCTTACCAAAGGAAGGGCCAATCACAAACCAGGAAGTTTTGAAAGGAAACGTAGTTTACTAGGCATAATAAAGGGAGAGGGACTGAATTTGACTAAGCTCAGGCTAAAGACAAGAAAATTTAAAGAGAGTTATTTAGGCGTATAACATGTTTTAAATTAATATCATTATAAAGTGTAAACTAGCCGAGTCCGCCGCACGGATGAGCGCTGAAGAAGTCATCGCTGATCCTCTTAAAGGCGCCTCCATACCCCTTGGAGGAGACTTTAAGCCTGTTCGAGGTACCTCAATCTTCCATGACGGCGCCTCCAGCCTTGCTGCGTGCACATCTTCTCCATTGCACCCGAGGCACCTCGAAGCTCCATGAGGGTGCCTCGAGTATTGATCATCTCAGGCATAATGTACTCTTTTGTCTCTGCAAAATATATTAGTCCATATAACAACAATATATCCTGTAAAACAAAGTTAGCACATAATAAACATGATAATAAAATATTTTGACAGTCTCTGGACTGTTTGGTTCTAACTTCGGATTTTTGATCGAAAACACTAGGTCGAACCGACGCCTACTGTTCCCTCTTCCGGAGAACGTGTCCTCACCTACTTCACTCAGGAGAGCATACCTGACGCCAGTCTGGTCCTCCAGACCGACTAGACTTTTTGCCTAGGGTTACCGCCCCCTACGACCTAGGAATACCACCCCCTAGTGTTTTCTGCCACCTAGGGTTACCACCCCCTAGGACCTAAGGTTGCCCCCCTTAGGATTTTC
Organism: Zingiber officinale; assembly: GCF_018446385.1. Taxonomy (NCBI): domain Eukaryota; kingdom Viridiplantae; phylum Streptophyta; class Magnoliopsida; order Zingiberales; family Zingiberaceae; genus Zingiber; species Zingiber officinale. The sequence goes on from NC_055986.1 coordinate 48,310,883, forward strand.
CATAACGTAGGGTTACCACCCCCTAAGACCTAAGGTTTCCTCCCCTTAGGGTTTTCCTCCACCTAGGGTTACCACCCCCTAGGGTTTTCCATCTACCTAACCATTGTTAGGACTTTCCTGAAAAGCCTCATTCACACATGTTAGATAACAATTAACCTTAACTTTGAATGCCTTTGCCGTTATAAAAACTGAACCTGATGTCAGATGCTAGGGGTGCTAGAGGAATCGTGCTCATGGCTCTTCTCTTAATCCTACCAACATAAATTGCTTTAGTGTGTCCCAGAATAAGAAAATTTGAGTTTAGCATCTTCCCGACAATATGAAATTTCGTACAATGCCCTCAGGGCCACATATTCATCGGCCAACACGGTCGGAACAATAACAGTATAAATATAACAAACATCCACGCAATTTATAATGAAAACTACACATAAGCACAGATAAGAAAAACATCGCAAAAACTCCTACTCAACTACACCCATAAAGCACAAAATCGATATCCTACTCAACTACACTCATAAAGCACAAAATCGATATCATCCAAATATAAATCCATCGATAACAAAACATACAAGATCCAAATGTCAAGCTATAAGTCTGAAAAGCAAAGTCTAACACAATAAGGAAAACTCAAACTGTGCGAACTCGTCGTGACGCGCAATGGTGGGGGACTAAAATTGGAACTCCTCCGGACAGCCTCAACTTGAAAAGAATAATAACGGGGTGTGAGTCCAACACTCAGCGAATACCTAGTTGACATGCATAGTAAACTATAACAAATAACCATAACTATGCGTACAGTGTCCTGATATAACATATAGAAAATGCATAATCGAAAGATAAGGAGTAACTGTACTAACCCGAACCTGGGTATAAGGGTATCAAGGCCGTCAAACCCAAAGTATCATAAAACCTATATGCATGTCAAACAATGCATCCATCCAATATGCAACATATAAAGTGCAACAACCACAAGCAATAAATGCAAATAATGCATATGATGCCAATAACATGTCCTGGACACCCCTACTGCCAGTCAGCCATCTCACACACGATGGTGAGACCGAGTGGGTAGGGTTGTGACAACCGTGCACTCTGTCGTCACTACTCCTGATGAGTGACCGAGTGGACGGAATGCTGTCGGAGTACACCTATCCTCCTACCTCAAACATAGTGAGGGAGAGCAATGCTCTCATCTCCCAGTACGTGATGACGGGGAGGGATCCCTGCCGGCTACCACGCTGCGTCACACTACCCATTAGCGGACCAACGGAGCCAAACAGAGCAACCTGCTACACACACCTAGCCTGAATAAAAACCACTAACCCATGAGTGGTTGTGTGTGCAGATCCATGTAACTGGCGATGCGCTCAACAATAATGGAGCTGTCAACCGCTCAGCATGCAATCATGCAAGATGGTGCATGTCACTAAGTCAGGAAATATCCCAATCCTATCCCTCTCCAACAATGTGTACCAAAATATCAGGATCAAATAGTATGATTTGGGTACACATGTCAAGTAGGGTATCTAACCAGTCCAGTATATCATAGAGCATGACATGTCACTACCTCTATAACATAAAAGTAATAAACAGATAATAAACAATACATGCTCGGAAGTAAATAGTGACATGCCAATGCAGATATAATCATAATTATTACTACTTGTTAAGATCTACTAAACATATAAACAAGACGTATCAAAATAGATAGGTCAAGGTACCCGCCTCCAATAGAAGGTCCAATCTAGTCAAATCCAAAGTTGAGACGCCCGTCTCGAATCAGAGTCCTGCGCCAAACAATATACAAATATTTTATTTATCTAAATTCATAAGAACAGCTAAATAAAATTCCTAGGACTAATTTAGGGTAAAACCCTACACACATAAAATCAATTGGTCAACTAGGGTTAGTTTCCTTAACCCTAGTCAACCCACTATACAATTTGATTTAAGACTAAACTTAAATCTACTTGAACTCTCCCAATATAAACATAATCAATCTACACAAGTATCAATTATCTAACTACAACTCGTAGCCAAATTTTCTACAACATACCTCAAACCCACAACCCTATTGATTGCTGGAACAGGGGTGTTGCTAGTTGTAATTTCTACCTGAACCAAGAAACACCACTGGAACCAAGATCACCTTTAACAGATCCTCACTGGATGGGATCAAGAGAAGAGATCAAGTAGTGAATCACAAATCAAGCAATATACCTAGAGCCTACCTTACTCCAAGACCTCCACAACTTCAAGAAAGGAGAAAGCAGTGATCGGCAACAGGAAGAATCCATAGAATAGAACCTCACTCTTCTTCTCCATTCCCGTGACCTTCCAGATCCGGCTAGGGCAAAGATGTGTCGTCGCGATGATTGATCGGAGCCGAGGAAATGGAACCAGTGCACAACATGGCTAGAGGCTAGGGCAGAGACGCTGTGCGGGTTGCGGCGCCGTTGGGGAGAAGCGGTGTCGGCTGTGGCAACCAAGGGCGACGCGAGAGGGAATGGGAGGCAGCGACGCTAGGGCACAAGGGAAGCCGACGGCACTTCCGTGCGGCGGCGATGCTATGTAGAGGCACTTGGCGTCGCTGGCGGCAGTGGCGTCGCTAGGGTAAATTCGTCGTGAGGGCAGAGGGTGAGGGAGAGGGATTGGAAGGAGGAAAGAACTCGAAGCTTCCTTTGGCTGGCCGTTTTGTAGGCGAGGGGAGGAGCGGATTCGACGCAGCGGCGACGGTGGTTTGGGAAAGAAAGGAAATGGCAGCGGAGCAGGGGCGCGGGTCGGGGGAAGAAACAGCGAAAATGAGGAAAAGAAATAGAAATAGAAAAAAATTAAAAGAATAATTAGAAAACAAAACTTTTCCTCGGTAAAATGGGGTAGACAAAACAACTTTCCCGGGGTCCAGTTTTTATCCCCGCAACCTAAGCCATACGAGCTCTAAAAAAATTTCCGAAAAAATTCTAAAAATTCTAGAAAATTCCCTTATTATTATTCGCCCATTTTCGGTATTTTACATTCTCCCCCACTAACAAAAATTTGGTCCCCAAATTTCATTATCTACCATCAGCAAACACTAACAATAGGTAAAAGAGTATAAATGCCGAACGGTAAATTAAATCACATACCTCACGGGAAAAGATGGGGGTATCGAGCTCAGATCGTATCCTCGAGCTCCCAGGTAGCCTCCTCGTCAAAATGATGCTGCCATCAGACTTTCACCAGTTGGATAGTCTTGTTCCGCAGCTGATGCTCCTTCTGATCAAGAATCCGTATTGGAACCTCCTCGTAGGTGGCGTCAGTTTGAAGGGGAACAGGGATATCTGTCAGCACATGTGTCGGGTCGGGTACGTATCTCCTCATAAAATATACATGGAATACGTTGTGGACGCCTGCCAGGGACGGTGGTAGTGTCAGAAGATAGGCTACTGCTCCAATCCTCTCCAGGATCTGGAAAGGGCCAATGTATCGCGGAGCTAGCTTACCTCTGAGGCGAAATCTCATCAACCCTTTTGTGAGTGAAACTCGCAGAAATACATAGTCGCCAGTAGAGAACTCCAGGGGTCTGCGTCTTCGATCAGCATAACACTTCTGGTGGTCCTGTGCCTCTGACATCCTCCGTCTGATAGTACGGACCAACTCTGCCTCCTGCTGAGCTCTATGAGGTCCCAACAGCTGGGCCTCCCCAACCTCATCCCAGAGGGTGGGTGTCTGACAAGGCCTACCATACAACACTTCAAACGGTGCCATCTGGATAGCTGAATGAAAGCTGTTGTTGTAGGCGAACTCTACCAATGGCAAATGGTCCTCCCAACTGCCTCCGAAATCCAATACACAAGACCTCAACAAATCCTCTAGAGTCTGAATGGTCCGCTCTGACTGTCCATCTGTCTGTGGATGGAAAGCTGTACTGAAACGGAGCTGAGTGCCCAAAGCCTGTTGCAGACTTTGCCAGAATCGAGATGTGAGACGGGTGTCTCTATCCGAAATAATAGTCAAAGGGACACCAAGTAATCTGATGATCTCCCGGCAATACAGATATGCCAATCGATCCAGGGAATCAGTCTTCCGCATTGCTAAGAAGTGCGCGGATTTGGTTAATCGATCAACAACTACCCAAATCGTGTCATGACCTCGTCTTGTCCTAGGCAAACCCACCACAAAGTCCATGGTAATATGTTCCCATTTCCACTCAGGAATAGGAATCCGCTGAAGGAATCCGGCAGGTCTCTGTGCTCAGCCTTCACCTGCTGACAAACAAGACATCTAGCTACAAATTCCGCGATGTCTTTCTTCATACCGTTCCACCAGTAGGAATGTCTCAAATATCGATACATGCGGGTCCCACCTGGATGGATCGCAAATCGAGAGCGATGAGCCTCCTGAAGTAGCTCCTGTAAGACCGAGTGAGACTGAGGTACGCATAATCTGCCTCGGAAGTATATAATACCCTCCTCATCTCGTGTGAACTCGGTCTGCTGCCCGAAAGCTATCTGGCTGCCAATAAACTGCAATGCTGACCACCGGCCTTGGCATCTCAGATCCTCGTCCTGATCGACGACTGAGCAACCATGGTAACCAGAATACCCTGCTCCGTCTGTCCCTGCTCCTAAAGGCCCAACTCGGAGAAACCCTGAACCAAGTCTGTGATTGAAACTCGGTGGCAAGCTAAAGTCCCTCTGGACATCCTACTGAGTGCATCGGCAACCACATTAGCTTTCCCCGGGTGATAGCTAATGGTACAAATATAATCCTTCTGGAACTCCATCCATTTCCTCTGTCGGAGATTAAGTTCCTTCTAAGTGAAAATATATTTGAGACTCTTATGATATGTAAGAATCTCAAAGGTAATGTCGTACAGATGATGTCGCCAAATCTTCAAAGCAAAGATGATGGCGGCTAACTCCAAATCATGTACTGGCTAGTTCTTCTCATGCTCCTTCAACTGTCGAGAAGCATAGGAGACTACCCTGCCGTGCTGCACAAAACAGCGCCCAAACCCTGAAGAGACGTGTAACGACCACCCTTCTTACTACTACTCTCTAAGGATGACCGTTACTTAACTACTACTCTACTCACTAGTGTCACTTATGCTATTATTAGCGACACTTAGATTTATCACGGCCTTAGAGGAATTCCTACCAAAAATTTTTGGCAAAGTCTCCCCTGTACCAGTGACCAAATCAGCAATACAAACAAATAATAAACCATCAGCCACATGCGGCTGGTATATATACTTCACAATAACTAAAAGGAAACTATTCTAGCAATAGTAAACAGATAGAACTCTAACGATCAGATATAACAAGCTACAAGTGCGGAATAGACTCAATTACAATCTCAACTTCATCATAGCATTAAGGAGAAAAGAAAAGGAAACTCTAAACAGGTAAGTTTTGACAACTCCTTAGCAAACTCTTGATCTCTCCATAGTCCAGCCATCACACACCTTCATCACCACCACCTTGTCCCCTTCCTTTCATACTTTAGCTTTTCCTTTATCTACAGTAGGAGGAAAAAGAAATCTATAAGCGAAACGCTTAGTAAGTACTAATCTATCTCACAAAAACTCGAAGTGCATAGAAATAATGCAACAATACTAAAACTGAAATGCTAAAAGAAAAGCTGCATGTACTCATCTAATAGCAAAGTACTCATGGTGTACAGAAATAAAACTGAACACTGGAAATAATACTAATGGAAACTGCTCATGTGTATCTAGTAGTAAAGGACTAAAAATAGGAATCAATACTGCTCATGTTAAACTGATAGCAAAGAAAAACTAAGGAATCTACTCATGTAATTCTAATAGCTAATCATGCTGCTCATCTAATAGGTAAACATGAAAAACTACTCATCTACTAGATAAACATGGTAGAATAAAGAACTAAACTTACTGATTTTTAGAACTATATGAAACTTATTTCATTGGTTCTAAACTTAATCTTTAATACTTTATGATTATGTAAAACTCGTTTTACTTGTTCAAAAACTTATACTTATAATACTTCAAAATAATAATCAACTTCTTCTTGGGCCCATGCTTAGTACCATCTTATGCGCGTTCCCTAATAGGTTGGGGTAGCGAGCCACCAATCCTAAAAGAGCAGACCTTGGTCTACCAGGACCAAGACCTTGGAATTGGACACCTAGATTTGTTTAACGACAACCTTGTGAAGTCGGGTACTAGCCTCTTCTTAAAAGTAAAATACTTATAATCTTAATTACTTCTTCTTTAAATGCCTTGGCATTTTAATAGACACCTTGTGTGCCAAAATCCCTAAAGTCTTGACTTTGGAATTTACTTAAGGCCTTGGCCTTTCTCTTTCTTTTCTTTTTCTTTCTTTTACTTGTTAATACTTCTAAAAGTATTTAATATGATTCTTATTTTTCCACTAGAATACATGGTTGTTCATGCTTGTTAAAATAGCAAATGAAAACTAAAAAAAATCTGCTTATATGACTAATAAAAATCTGCACATATGACTAATAAAAATCTGCATTTAAGCTATAAGAAATCTGCATGCCATACTAAACTGAAGTGCCTAAAAATAACATGGTGCAACACTTAAAATCTCATGATCAAGAAAACCAAGAAGCTAACACTACATACATAAATAAAAGTTGTTCTTGCCTTTTTGAGTAGCAAGGAAAATGCTAACTGCATGCTTAAATAACAAAGGTTATTCATGTACAGAAACATGGAAATCCAAGGCTAAGATACTAAACTTAAAACTAATCATGTGCATGGAATTAGCAAAGATGAACTAAGCTACAATAAAAAAATTCTGCATACAAAGAGATCCAACTACACTAAAATTCTGCACATGATATTCTAATAGCAAGAAAACTAAATTTCCAATGCTACTAAACAAGACTAATCATGTTTACTGAATAGCAAGAAAGCAAACACCATGTTCCTGGATCTAAGGCTGTTCGTGCCCACTACTTAGCACAAAAGAAGGGTGTAACAGGAATGCTGATTATAGGGTCGTTCTTGCCCAATGCAAAGCACAAAAAGGCCTATACAAACTTATTCACAGCTTAAGTTATTATAGAGTAAAGGAAACCTTTTAGCATGCTTTAAACCAAACTGAAACCAAGGAATTTTACTTATCCAACAAACACTCCTAGCGGTTCATTTCTGTTTACTTGGCCACAAAGGATTTAAAACTGCCTATCTAAAGGAGTGAACTGGAGCTGTACCAATTCTAATACATAGTAAACCTTAGAGGCTGTTCTTATTCCAAAATCTGTAAATTCTAGCAGATTTCAAAATCTGAAGACTCCAAATTCCAAATTTCTAACTACAAAATTCTAAGCAACCAACCACATGCTAAACAAGCAAACTAACCCTATTTCTCTTCTTTGAAATACACGACAGCAACATCAAAAACCCCCAATCTCATAGCATGCTTCGGATTCAAGAAACTCAAGAAACAAGGAAACGAAACTGAAAGATCGGAGCAACTCCTACCACAGGTGAGTAGTACTTACAATGCTTTCTTGGACTTACAACCGAAGGGGAAAAACTCTAGGGCTTCGGTTAGCTCGGATCTTCAACCTCCCTTGCGCCCACAGACCCTCCTCGACGAGGGAAGCACGGATCCCCAAGGTTCGCCGGAGAGAAACCTTCACCGGCCGTCGAAGGGAGGAAACTAGGGCTTAGGTTCCTTCGTTCGGCAGAAATCACGCACGCACGAAGAGGAAGAAGAGAATTAGGGTTCGGGGAAAGAAATTAACCCTTTATAACCTAGGTTTTATTTTTTATCCTTACTATAACTTAAATACATCTCGCTTCATACTTGATTAACAAAACACGCGTAGCCTAGTTGGTTGGCTGTGTTCGGTTAAGTCCGGTTCGGCCGGAGGTCTTGGGTTCGAGTCTCAACTTCAACATTTTTTTGGTCAAAACTTCTTTCTTTTCGTAAACTTACTAAACGACCTCCAAAAATTACGTAAAAATACTCTAAAAATCTCTAGAATATTTTAAAAGTATTTCTAATGTTTTTGAAACATTTAGAACTCAAAATAGGAAAAATTGGGTCGTTACAAGACGCGTCGGTGTAGAGCACGAATCCGTCCTCTCCAGAAGGTAAAACAAAAATCAGAGGCGATACTAATCTCTGCTTTAGCTCCTGGAAGCTGATCTCACAATCCTCTATCCACGTGAACTTCACGCCTTTCCTGGTCAGGAGTGTCAAAGGCATAGCAATCCGGGAGAAACCCTCGACAAATCGTCTGTAATATCCTGCTAGTCCTAGAAAACTACGGATCTTCCGTACTGATTTCGGCTGCTCCCAACTGGTGACAGCCTCGATCTTCTAAGGGTCTACTGAAATACCTATGTTAGAGACCACATGTCCCAGAAAACTGACTGAGGATAGCCAGAATGCACACTTGCTGAACTTCGCGTACAGCTGATGTTGTCGAAGAGTCTCCAAAACTATGCGAATATGTGGTACATGTTCCTCCTCGGAATGCGAGTAGATCAATATGTCATCGATGAAAATGATAACAAACTGATCAAGATACTCTAGAAAGACGCAGTTTATCAGATCCATAAATACCGCTGGCGCATTGGTAAGCCCAAATGGCATTACCAAAAACTCATAATGACCGTACCTGATACGGAAAGTTGTCTTCTGAATATCAGATTCTCTGACTCTCAGCCGATAACACCCGGATCGCAGATCAATCTTAGAATACACTGATGTACCTCTGAGCTGATCAAACAAATCCTCGATCCTTGGTAAAGGGTACTTATTTCTGATGGTCACTGCGTTCAGCTGCCTGTAATCGATGCACAATCTCAGAGTACCATCCTTTTTCTTGACAAATAATACCGGAGAACCCCACGGAGAACCACTAGGGCGAATGAATCCCCTATCCAATAACTCCTGGAGTTGGACCTTTAGCTCGTCCAACTCTTTCAGTGCCATACGATATGGAGCCTTCGATGCTGGCGCGTTCCCCGGAATCAGCTCAATAGCAAACTCTACTTGCCTTCGGGGAGGCAAACCCGGTAGCTCATTTGGAAATACATCGGGATACTCTCGGACCACCGGAACATCTGAGAGCTGGGAACTACTGTTGTCATTAGTATTAATCATAGACACAAGAAATCCCTGACAGCCATGTGACAGCAGCTTCTGAGCTTGAATCGCCGAAATGATCGATATGCCATCGTCCCTGATGCTAGTGAAATCCCACGAGGGTTGGTTCGGAGGTCGAAAAGTGACCACCCTCGTCTGGAAATCAACAGTGGCGTTATATGAAAACGACCAATCCATACCAAGGATAAAGTCGAACTCGACCATTTCCAACACTAATAAATCAACCATAAGTATCATGTTGCCAAAATCTAAAGGACAACCTCTGACCTCCTGAGTGATGTCCAATGTATCACCGGACGGTAGGGAGTGTTGGGTTTTTCGGGCCGCGAAAACCACTTTTTCGCGTCGCGGAAATCCCGAATCACCCTAGCCAACAGATCTCGTGCGAAGAAAAATTCGAAAACATACGAGTACGAGTTACAAAACTTCTAGATCAACATGATGAAGATCTTTACCCTTGTTGCGTGCCTTTTTGCGTATCCCGCTCGTCCTCGGTATGCCGGATCTCGAAGTTATCAATGTAGACAACTCTCTACACGTATCCACACGAACACACAAGGTGGAGGTGACCAAAAACCAAGGTGTGCTAGCACTTATGTGGTTCGACCAAGGAAGGAGGAGAGGGAGAGCTTGAGAGGAAGAAGATGGAATAATTCCAATTGAATGAAAAATGAATCCATTTCATTCAAAAATTTGGCCGACCACTTCTCCATGTGTAACCCCAAATTAATTGCATTAATTGCAATTAATGTGAAGCCATTACCCCAAATTAATTGCATTAATTGCAATTAATGTGAAGCCATTAAAGAGAATGGCTTTGTAACTTCCATGAGGTGACACCCATGATGATGTGGAGTAACATCATTGGTCCACATCAATGCCAACTCACCAATGAGGAGGCATAAAGTCAAGTCAAACTTGACTTTTAATCTTCCTCTCAAGTCAAGTCAAACTTGACCAAATCTCTTCCATGGTTGATCTAATCTAACCATTTGATTCAAGCCAATTTAATATATAATGAATCTAATTCATTAAATTAAATTGATTCAATGAGTCATAATCTAAATTAGACTCATTGAACACATGAATCAACTTGAGTCCAACTCAAGTTAGCCAAATTAGGATTACTCTTAATCCAATTTGATTCATCAAATGAATCTAATCCTCTTGGTTCATCATATGAACCTAATCTCTGTTAGAGTGTATACTAAAAGCCTAGCTTTTGGTATAAATATTTATTATGAATAAAGAATCACATTTGGTCAAATTGTCTACATTTGTTTGTAATTGTTCATTTAATTTATATTGTAGATAACATAGTATGTGGTGTCACATGCAGAAGATGATGTTATCAGTACCTTATAAATTATAAACAGTAGCTCACGACCAAAATGAAAAGGAACAAACCATTAGAAGGTCGTAGTGTAATTAGGTATTAGTTTATCTTGACTATATAATTACACTAGTACACTCAGAGTGTATTGAGTAGGACCATTTGAGGTCGTTTCTTTTATACTGACTTTATAAAGGAACAAAGACTTCGGTTATTATGGAAGTGTGTGCTCTTAACCCTAATATAATAACAAGCACATATATTTGATATTTATTTCTTTAATTTATCAATGGGTGAGATTTAGTTCGATGAATCAACAAGCCCGATAAGTTGGGAAATGGTATCACTTATAGTGTGTGTTGTTGATTATAGAAGGAAACTGTGTCCTAGAGATACTAGGTTGATAATGTTCTCAAGAGGAGCTCATAAGGATTGTCATGTTAAACCCTGCAGGTGGACTTAGTCCGACACGATAATAAGGTTGAGTGGTACTACTCTTAGATTTAGATATTAATTAAATGAGTTGTCAGTAACTCACTTAATTAGTGGACATTCGATATCTTAAACACAGGGAGACTAACACACTCATAATAAGAAGGAGCCCAAAAATATAATTTGGGATTAGTGCGGTAGTTCAATAATAATTCTCTAGTGGAATGAATTATTATTGATAAAATTAAGTTATGTGTTCGGGGCGAACACGGGATGCTTAATTTTATCGGGAGACCAAAACCAATTCCTCCTCTCGGTCCCTATCGTAGCCTCTTAATTATAGAGTACTATACCCACCTATACCCACCTTCTTACCCATCCTATAGGGGTCGGCCAAGCTAGATTTCATGTGGCCGGCCATAGGTTGAATTCATGGGAGAATTCATGTGGTCGTCCCTATTAAAATAAAAAGGAATTTTAATTTTAAAATTTTTCTTATGTGGATAATATAATTTGAAAGAGAGTTTAAAAATTTAAATCCTTCCTTTTATAAGATTCTACAAAAGATTAAGAGAAGAGTTAAAATCTCTTTCCTTATTTGTAGATTAAAAGGTTGATTTTAATTTTGGTAAAAAATTTCCTTTTAATTATATTCATGATTTAAAAGAAAGTTTAAAAATTAAAAATTCTCTTTTATTAGTTTCTACAAACGATTAAGAAAAGATTTAATATCTTTCCTTATTTGTAGATTGAAAGGAGATTTTAATTTTTAGAGATAACTTTCCTTTTTGGAAATTATCCACATGTTTAAAAGAAAGATTTTAATTTATAAAATTTCTTTTTATTAACCAATCATGAAGGGATTAAAATTATTGGAGAAATTTTTATAAATTTCTAGAAACAAATTAGGAAGTTTTAATTTTTGTTTTAATTAAAACTTTCCTTGTTTTGGGGAGAAGAGTGGTCGACCATTATAATTTGAAAAGAGAAAATTATTTTAATTAAATAAATTTTCCTTTTCAATGGCAAAAGAATTAAGGAAGTTTTTATTAAATTTTCCTTATTTGCCAAGACCAAGGATTATAAAAGAGGGGGTAGAGGAGGCTTCAATGCTAACGACTCTATTCTATTTTTCCTCTCTTTTCTCCTTGGGTGTGGCCGGCCCTTTCTTTCCTCTCCTCTCCTTTGTGTGGCCGAAACCTTCTCATGGTGGAGATAGCTTTGGTGGCCGGATCTAAGAAGGAGAAGAAGGAGAGAAAAGAAGCCTCTTTTCTAGCATCCCTTGGAGCATGGTGGTGGTGGCGAACCTCTTCATCCTAGGAGAAGTTTTGATGACCGAAACTTGTAAGGAAGAAGAAGGTGCTTGGTGGTTCTCATCTCGGAAGATCGTTCCACACAACGTCCGAGGTTAGAAGAGGAATACTGAGAAGATCAAGAGGTCTTTCTAAAAGGTATAACTAGTAATTTTTGTTTCCGCATCATACTAGTTATTTTTGGAAATAATACTAAATACAAGAGGCATACGATTCTAGAGTTTCGAATTTGTTTTCGATATAGTGTTCTTTTGTTTTTCTTTTCCTTGTGATTTGATTGTTCTTTTCGGTTAACCTAAAGTTATTTTAGGAAATTAAATATTAGCTTTCTATAAAAGGTTTTGTCTAGTCGGTGGTGGTTGCTCCCATATCCAAGAAGGCCATGTGCCTCGCCACGTCAGTACTGGGAACCAATTATGGAAATTAATATTTAATGGAATTAATAACTTAAGGTGATTTGGGCCGAACGTGTTAAGTTCCGCAGGAGACCCAAGTCAAAACCTAAAAGAACGAATAGATTAAGTTTTGGATCAAACGTGTTAAGTTCCGCAGGCGATCCAAAATTTAATTTAAAAGAACACATGGTAGCTAGGAAAAGGTTCGGACCATTGTACAAAATTTTGTACAAAGGAACCTCTAGGTTTTCCGAGTAGCAACCAACAATTGGTATCGAGCTAGGGTTTTGCCTCTGTGTATTTGGTATTAGGATAATTATGCACATGTCATAGATAATTTAGGCGTTAATAGTAGGATGTGATAACTTTGTGGATGCAGATCCAACTATTATGGCTTTTAATTATTATGTGATTGGACCCTTGGACATGTCAAGGGAATTTATATGTGTGCATGATTGTATTAAAATACACAGGCTGTATTTAGTTTTATTAGATTTTATTTTTGATCTAGATATATATACATTCTTTTATGGAATATAGGATCAAATGTAAAATTCTATTTATGTCGTGGATCAATCTTGCAAAGCGTGGAACTTTCTAAGGACCAGAGGCATAGCGGAACTAGGAGTAAGATGGAGGCGATACTAGACCCGATGGCGGTGGCCAAATATGGCAGCTTGGGATGACAACACACGGAGGATAACTAGAGATAAAAGCCATAATAGTTGAAAATTAGATTTTCTATTTATTGCTTTTATATTGTCTGTGTGTGCATGTTAGTTTACAAGTTTAGTAGGCTAGCATAGTTTAAAATTCCTCATTTATAAATAACTATGGGAGAGGGATTTTAAGTAAATCCCATGGTCTCCATTACTGGTTTGTAAGTGATGCAAACAAGCTGCGCGCTCCGAGTGCCTTCCTCCATAACGGATGAGCTTGTTTGGATCACTAGAACATACTTCCATTTTGGATGACTATAGAAGTTAATTAAGAGCGTGTGATCTTCCCCAACGGAAGGGGCATAATCTTATTAATGGACTTAGTGTCAAGTAATGGTATACACTTAGACACATCTAATAGTATCCTACTCATCGGAGTCACTGCTATTTGTGTGACCAAATGAAACCAACTATTAATTTGTCATAAAACTAGGTTGACAAGATAATAAAATTAAAGGGTTAAAACCCTCTTACAATTGATTGATTTTGTATACGTCCACACTAACGTGGCATACAAAATTAACGGTGTTTGAGATAATTTTATTTGTCATAAAGTTACGTTGACAAGATAGTTAATGGGTAAAACCCTCCTCTTACAAATGTTGATTTTGTATACGCCCACACTAACGTGGCATGTAAAATTCACGGTGTTTTGAGGTGTTGGTAAATTTAAATAGTATTGTTAGAGGAATCAATATTATTTTAAATTTAGATTCTTGACCAAATATTTGATTAAAGATAGACCAACTATTAATTTTATTCGTCATAAAGTAAGGTTGACGAGATAATAAAATTAAATGATAAAATTTCCTCTTTGAATTTGTATACGTCCACACTAACGTGGCATACAAAATTCATGGGGATTTTTAAGGAGTTGGTCTTAACCAAATATTTTTGTGATTCTTAGGATGATGGTCAATCCCCAGCTGATATACTTTAGGATAGACTTAGTGGTCCCAATAATAATTAATTGGAAATAGGATTTGGACATTAAGGTAGACTGTCCTCTTAGAACTAAGAACAATTTAGGTGTATTTAATTCATTAGTTGAAACATGTCTAGTGGTGTTATCTACCAAAACCTGGAGTGTAGATACAGATGTCATTAATCATGTCTGTAATTCATTGCAGGGTTCCAGGAAACCCGACAACTAAATGAAAATAAAAACACCGTCCACATGGGCATTACTACAAAAAATAGCAGCTGTTGCAGTGGGAGAGGTTTATTCTCTAATAGGAATAAAATATGGATTATTAGAAATTGTCTTTACATACTAAGTTTAGAAAGAACCTGATTTCAGTTTCTAAACTATTATAGAATAGATATTGTGTCTATTTTGATAACAAAGTTGTTATCAAGAAAAATAGGGAAGTTATCTATTCTGGTATGTTGGTTGAAAATTTATAATCCAATAACTCCCACGATGCAACAAATAGAAATTAGTAACACATCTTCTAACTTTAAGAGAAAGCAACCTTCGGAAATGAACCAATTATATCTTTGGCATCTAAAGCTAGGTTATATTAACTTAAGTAGGATTCATTGGTAGCTGATGAACTTTTGGGTTCATTAGTAGTGGAAATCTTTCCAACCTGCGAGTCTTACTTAGAAGGAAAATAACCAAGAAGCTTTTAAGTCCGAGGGGTATGGAGTCAAAGATATGTTGAAAATGGTTCATTCTGATTTGTGTGATCCTATGACTATCCAGGCAAGAGGTAGTATTGAATATTTTATCTATTTTATAGACAACTATTCAAGATACAAATAAATTTACTTAATGTACCGCAAGACTAAGTACTTTGATTAGTTCAAAGAGTACAAGGTTGATGCGGAGAAATGTTAAAGTAAAAAGTCACTATGGAAGATCGTAGTGGAAAGTACCTCTTGAGAGATTTTAGGAGTCACTTATCAGTAGTTGGATTTCAATCCCAACTAACTGCATCTGGTACACCCCAACAGAATGATGTAGTAGAAAGAAGGTAAAGGACTCTTATGGAATAATTAGATAGATGATGAGTTATTCAGAAAATTACCAAATTTGTTTTAAGGATAAACTCTGAAAACGAAAGTGAACATAGTACCTTCCAAGTTAGAACTCTCTACTCATAGAATTGCTGAATAGGTGAAAACCTATTTTGAAGCATATTCGGGTACATATGTTAAAGAGAGACGATGATAAGTTGGATAGGAGTTCACTTGTTTGTAAGTTATCCTAGATAAACAAAAGTAGGTTTATAGTCTTAAAAATCAGAAGGTCATTGTTAGCATCAATGACTGATTTTTAGAAAAGGACTATATAATGAACCACGTGCTCATAAGTAAATTTGTTCTTAAAGAAATAATAAAGGACATGTCTAACCTAGTACCAACTGTACAAGATGAGATACCACAAGAAAACTGCAACACGTATCACAAATGATACATAATTGCAGAAAGTGCCTTGTCGTAGTGGGAGGGTTGTTAGGCAACCTAAATAGGTTCATGTTTTGGGAGAGGTTTTGGATTCGATCCCAGGAGGGCATGAACCTGATCTCCGGTCATATGATAAAGTACTCCAAGATAAAGATGCAAGCATCTTGGCAAAGAGTAATGAATAATAGAATTAGAATATATGTATTCTAATAAAATCTGGAAGCTTGTAGAACCACCAAATGGTGTAAAAGTCTTTGGGTGTAAAAGGGTCAATAATAGGAAAAGATGGATAGAAAGGAAGGTAGTAACTTTCAAAGCAAGGCTTGATGAAAAAGGAAACTTTTTCACTGGTAGCCATGCTTAACTCTATCCGGATTCTTTTATCTATTTGGAAAGTGGATGTCAAGACAACATTCCTTAATGGAAGTCTTGATGAAAGCATCCATATAAAGCAACTAGAAGGGTTCATTGCAAAGGGCTAAGAGCATCTTGTGTGCAAGCTCAATCAGTCTATGGACTGAGGTAAAGCTTCAAGGTCTTGGAACATCTGGTTTATCAAAGTAATCCAGACCTATGGATTTATTGAGTAAACGGATAAGTCTTGTGTATACAAAAGGTGTGATGGAAACGTGGTGGTATTTCTTGTACTATACGTAGATAACATTTTTGGTAGTTGGAAACAATATCAAAATGTTGTCAAAAGTAAGGGTATGGTTGTCCAAATAATTCGATATAAAGGACTTGGGAGAATGTATATATTTTTTAGATCAAAATAATAAGGGATCGAAAGAAAAAATATATTTTACTTATCCCAAGCTTGATACATCAGAAAATCCTTGCTCGTTTTAAGCATGCAAAACTCCTCGAAAGGTTTCTTACCTTTTAAGCATGGAGTGTCTTTATCTAAAGAGATGTCTCCGATGACATCAAAGGAGATTGAGGACATGTAGGCAGTTCTTTATGCTTCGGCAGTTAGACAACCTAATGTATGCTATGCACGAGATCAGAAATCTATTTTGCCAAGGGCATAGTTAGCAGATATCAAAGTAACCCTAGACAAGGACATTGGACTGCAGTAAAGCATATATTAAAGTACCTTAGAGGCGCTAGAGATTATATGCTAGCTTACAAGGCAGTTAATTTGGTCCCTGTGGGTTACACGGATTTTGACTTCCAATCGGATAGGGACAATAATAAGTCGACCTCGGAGTTTTGTGTTTACTTTAGGAGGAAAAGTCATAACTATGGAAGAGTGATAAGCATAGGTGTTTTTCTAGACTCCACCATAGAAGTTGAGTATATGGCAAGCCTCTGAGGTAGCCATAAAAGCTGAATGACTTAATTACCTCAAGATAGACTTAGATATGATTTCTAGTTTGTCCAAATATTATTACAATTTATTGTAATAATAATGGTGCAGTAACAAACTCGAAGAAACCATGAGTCTATAAGGCAAGTAAACACAATAGAGCGCAAGTACTACCCAATAGGAGAAATTGTATAACGAGGAGAAGTTGTTGCCGCCTAGATTTCATCAGATGATAACCTAAGGTCCTTAAGGCAAGAGCTTTTTGAAAGGCATGGGAATCAGATGTATGGCAGCATATATGGCAGCTTAGTCTTTTAGTATAAGTGGGAGATTGTTAGAGTGTATACTAAAAGCCTAGCTTTTGGTATAAATATTTATTATGAATAAAGAATCACGTTTGGTCAAATTGTCTACATTTGTTTGTAATTGTTCATTTAATTTATATTGTAGATAACATAGTATGTGGTGTCACATGCAGAAGATGATGTTATCAGTACCTTATAAATTATAAACAGTAGCTCACGACCAAAATGAAAAGGAACAAACCATTAGAAGGTCGTAGTGTAATTAGGTATTAGTTTATCTTGACTATATAATTACACTAGTACACTCAGAGTGTATTGAGTAGGACCATTTGAGGTCGTTTCTTTTATACTGACTTTATAAAGGAACAAAGACCTCGGTTATTATGGAAGTTTGTGCTCTTAATCCTAATATAATAACAAGCACATATATTTGATATTTATTTCTTTAATTTATCAATGGGTGAGATTTAGTTCGATGAATCAACAAGCCCGATAAGTTGGGAAATGGTATCACTTATAGTGTGTGTTGTTGATTATAGAAGGAAACTGTGTCCTAGAGATACTAGGTTGATAATGTTCTCAAGAGGAGCTCATAAGGATTGTCATGTTAAACCCTGCAGGTGGACTTAGTCCGACATGATAATAAGGTTGAGTGGTACTACTCTTGGATTTAAATATTAATTAAATGAGTTGTCAGTAACTCACTTAATTAGTGGACATTCGATATCTTAAACACAGGGAGACTAACACACTCATAATAAGAAGGAGCCCAAAAATATAATTTGGGATTAGTGCGGTAGTTCAATAATAATTCTCTAGTGGAATGAATTATTATTGATAAAATTAAGTTGTGTGTTCGGGGCGAACACGGGATGCTTAATTTTATCGGGAGACCAAAACCAATTCCTCCTCTCGGTCCCTATCGTAGCCTCTTAATTATAGAGTACTATACCCACCTTCTTACCCATCCTATAGGGGCCGGCCAAGCTAGGGCCGGCCATGGGTATGTTCATGGGTGAATTCATGTGGCCGGCCCTATTAAAATAAAAAGGAATTTTAATTTTAAAATTTTTCTTATGTGGATAATATAATTTAAAAGAGAGTTTAAAAATTTAAATCCTTCCTTTTATAAGATTCTACAAAAGATTAAGAGAAGAGTTAAAATCTCTTTCCTTATTTGTAGATTAAAAGGTTGATTTTAATTTTGGTAAAAACTTTCCTTTTAATTATATTCATGATTTAAAAGAAAGTTTAAAAATTAAAAATTCTCTTTTATTAGTTTCTACAAAAGATTAAGAAAAGATTTAATATCTTTTCTTATTTGTAGATTGAAAGGAGATTTTAATTTTTAGAGATAACTTTCCTTTTTGGAAATTATCCACATGTTTAAAAGAAAGATTTTAATTTATAAAATTTCTTTTTATTAACCAATCATGAAGGGATTAAAATTATTGGAGAAATTTTTATAAATTTCTAGAAACAAATTAGGAAGTTTTAATTAAAACTTTCCTTGTTTTGGGGAGAAGAGTGGCCGACCATTATAATTTGAAAAGAGAAAATTATTTTAATTAAATAAATTTTCCTTTTCAATGGTAAAAGAATTAAGAAAGTTTTTATTAAATTTTCCTTATTTGCCAAGACCAAGGATTATAAAAGAGGGGGTAGAGGAGGCTTCAATGCTAACGACTCTATTCTATTTTTCCTCTCTTTTCTCCTTGGGTGTGGCCTCTCCTGCCGAAACCTTCTCATGGTGGAGATAGCTTTGGTGGCCGGATCTAAGAAGGAGAAGAAGGAGAGAAAAGAAGCCTCTTTCTAGCATCCCTTGAGCATGGTGGTGGGCGAACCTCTTCATCCTAGGAGAAGTTTTGATGGTCAAACTTGTAAGGAAGAAGAAGGTGCTTGGTGGTTCTCATCTCGAAGATCGCTGCCCACACAACGTCCGAGGTTAGAAGAAGAATACTGTAGAAGATCAAGAGGTCTTTCTAAAAGGTATAACTAGTAATTTTGTTCCGCATCATACTAGTTATTTTTGGAAATAATACTAAATACAAGAGGCATACGATTCTAGAGTTTCAATTTGTTTTCGATATAGTGTTCTTTCGTTTTCTTTCCTTGTGATTTGATTGTTCTTTTCGGTTAACCTAAAGTTATTTTAGGAAATTAAATATTAGCTTTCCAAAAAAGGTTTTGTCTAGTCGGTGGTGGTTGCTCCCATATCCAAGAAGGCCATGTGCCTCGCCACGTCAGTACTGGGAACCAATTATGGAAATTAATATTTAATGGAATTAATAACTTAAGGTGATTTGGGTCGAACGTGTTAAGTTCCGCAGGAGACCCAAGTCAAAACCTAAAAGAACGAATAGATTAAGTTTTGGATCAAACGTGTTAAGTTCCGCAGGCGATCCAAAATTTAATTTAAAAGAACACATGGTAGCTAGGAAAAGGTTCAGACCTTTGTACAAAATTTTTGTACAGTGGAACCTCTAGGTTTTCCGAGTAGCAACCAACAATCTCCATCTAATTGTCCTTAGTGTGTGACCCTATAGGTTCTTGTAACGTTGGCAATGCCCTAAACCCATTTAGGAGCATAAGTAATGAGCGGTATCTAGCAACACATCATTACTACCCAAGTTACAAGAATGTCGAGATCCGACATCACCTTGTGACTACTAATTGTGACTCCTCACAAAATATGACAAGTGTCCTTCTATCCTAGACATCTAGATTGATCAATGTGAGGCATAGACCGTGTCATCCTCTGACCAATCTAAATCTTGAACTCCAAGTAGACTCACTAAATCAAATGAGCTCAATATCCTATATTGACTCATTTGGGCATGGCCATGCACTTTGTGGTCTCACTCTATCAAGAATACCGATGTCTCTCCCGTCATATAGGAGGGATAGATCCCATCTACATCACTCACATCCCTCTGCATAATTCGTTACATACCCAGTAATCGCCTTTATAGTCCACCCAGTTACGGGTGACGTTTGACGAAACCAAAGTACATAACTCCTTATGTAGGGATCTATGGTGACTTCAGGTCTAAGGACTAGTAGTCATACTAATAGCCACATGAGAAAGTATATGACACTCATATAACGATCCATGATACTTTCTCATGGCGGGTCATTCAGTATACATTCTCTAATGTATACCCATGTGTCAACTTGATATCTCTATATCCATGACTTGTGAGATCAAGTCATCGAGTTGACCTACATGCTAGTCTTATTGCATTAACATTGTCCCTGAATGTTAATACTCGACTAGGAATGATTAAGAGTAGTTTTCCCTATATCATCTCACTATCGGTTCAACTAACCGATTGATATAGGTGAGAACCGTCTACTCAAGGACATTATTATACTTAGTTTATTTGGCACCAATACAAGTAAGTATAATAACCAAAATCCAAATGCCTTTATTTATATAGAATATGATACAATAAGTCCAAAATACAATCATCAAATGATTGGCTCTAGGGCTCTAGCTAACAGGGAGACGGTCAGTCGTTGTGGTCTAAGAGTAGGTAGTCTACCTATGTCCTTCATAAAAGCGCGGGAATTAAAGAATACGAGCTACCAGTATCTATCAGCATATCAGCGGATAATGCATAAAGTAAAACCATACCGCGAAAAATGGATCCGTCGGCCCGCTGTGCATCCTCTCTGGTTACCGCATGAATATGTCCAGTCTCTGGCGGTGGAGGAGGTGGTAGTGCTGCCAAAGGCTACGGTGCCTGAGTTTGAGCCTTCCACTGTGACGGTGTCGGGTACTAAGCCAGAGATGGATAGGTAGACTGAGATTGATACTGGACCGGCGGTTGGGGCTGTGACTGGTACTGGACCCGTGGATGTGGCTGCATCTGATACTGCCCCTGAGTCAGATAATGTGGTCCCGAAACATAACTCTGTGGTGCTGTGTGGGTACTGGGGTACTCCTGTCCGAGCATGCCAAATGCAGCTACTGCTGGGGGAGCTGTCCTCTGCTGACGATGCAAAGTTTGGGCTCTGTGCCTGCCTCGCAGAGTCCCTGTTTGACTAAGCTGAACTCCATGACCAGACACTCCGGAAGCCATATGCTGAGCCTTCAGCGAACAATCTCGGCTCAGGTGCTCGGGCAGTTTGCAATAATAGCAAACTAACTGTCCCAGGGAGCAAGCGGTGGTGACGTGGTCTCTGGATCCTCATCTGGTGCAGTGGATGTCACTGGTGGGTTGTTTCCGGTTCTGTTGAGAAGACCGGGAACGTCCTGATGAAGATCGCCCTGACTTCTGAGGCTGACTAGAAGCCCCAGAAGTACCCTGACCTGGCTGACTACGACCACTCTACTGCCGTCCGGTCGCCTGTGCCTGCTGGATCTGTCCTGATGTCTGACCCATCTGCTTCCTTTTCCTATCTGGAAACGCTCTCTGCTGAGCTGACTCTCTCATCAGGGCTCTATCTAGTGTCTCAATGTAGGATGAACTCCCAAAACCGGTAAGCTTTACTTGCAGATGTCCATCTAGTCCCTGAATAAACTGATGCATACAGGAACTGTCCTCAGCCACTAATTCTGGACAGAATTTGGCCAACCGGTTAAACTCAGCATTATACTCTGTCACCGAATGGTTGTTCTGTCGCAGACTCAGAAAATCCTACCGACGAGCCATTTGATATGAACGTGAGAAGTAACGGCTCTCAAAAGAGTATCTAAATCTGGCCCAGGTGATGTTCTGCTCGCCAATGATGGATCGTTGCGTAACCAACCAAGTGTCGGCCTCATCTTGTAAATGGAAAGCAGCCAGCCCTGCTTTCTCCTACTCGAAGCAAGCAAAGTAGAAGAAGGTCTGCTCCATGGTCTCTATCCAGGACTGAGCCACACTTGGATCAAGCTCTCCTCGGAAGAGTGTGAATCGACCCTTCATCGATTGTGCCAATGTTGGGATCCTAGCTCGTGTCGTGACTATATCAGTGAGGGGAGTAGGGAACGACGTGAAAACTGGCGAAATCACGGGAGCTGACACTACAGGTGGTACCGCTGGATAGACCGGGGTTGGTATCCCCGATGCTGCCGCATAAGCTGGGGCAGGTGCCGCTGGTGGCACTATAATTACGATAGGGGTAGGTATAGTGGGGGCAACCGAGGTAGGTACCTCTAAAGGAGCCATCAGCGCACCCACATCACCTTGAGTTTGTCCCTGACCGACAGGCTCAAACCCAGTAGGGATCTCTGGAGAGTCCGCTGCCAGAGATTCCAAAGTCCTCTTACGTGGCCATCCAGCACCACATCTTGGCACAGAAGCACGTGCACCTCACCTCATATATGTTGAATTATAACACAGATATTACTACAAGTATCAACTATAAAATTAAACATCATACCTATTTGCTGTCTAGAGATATTCCGTCGCTGTCCAATCCCCCTTTTATGACCTCGAAACTCCGAACGAGAAAATCATCGGAAATTCGTACAAATCCGAAACGGAATTCCTAAACATGAAGATAACCAAAATCCGTAGAAATTCAAAAATACCCAGTTTGACTCGCAAACCTAGCTCTGATAACAAAAATTGTCATGCCCCTAGGTAGTCCCCGCGAGAGAAAATTTCGGCAGCATCTCCCCTATACGAGTGACAATTTGAAATTTCCTGCAATGCCCTCAGGGCCACATATTCATCGGCCAACACGGCCAGAACAATAACAGTATAAATATAACAAACATCCACACAGTTTATAATGAAAACTACAAATAAGCACAGATACGAAAAACATCGCAAAAACTCCTACTCAACTACACCCATAAAGCACAAAACCGATATCCTACTAAACTACACTCATAAAACACAAAACCGATATCATCCAAATATAAATCCATCGGTAACAAAACATACAAGATCCAAATGTCAAGCTATAAGTCTAAAAAGCAAATTCTAACACAAAAAGTAAAACCCAAACTATACGAACTCGTCGCAACACGCAATGGTGGGGGACTAGCAACTGGAACTCCTCCGGACAACCTCAACCTGAAAAGAATAATAACGGGGTGTGAGTCCAACACTCAGCGAATACCTAGTTGACATGCATAGTAAACTATAACAAGTAGCCATAACTATGCGTATAGTCTCCTGATATAACATTTAGAAAATGCAGAACCGAAAGATAAGGAGTAACTGTACTAACCCGAACCTAGGTATAAGGGTATCAAGGCCGTCAAACCCAAAGTATCATAAAACCTATATGCATGTCAAATAATGCATCCACCCAATATGCAACATATAAAGTGCAACAACCACAAGCAATAAATGCAAATAATGCATATGATGCCAATAACATGTCCTGGACACCCCTACTGCCAGTCATCCATGTCACACACGATGGTGAGACCGAGTGGGTAGGGCTGTGACAACCGTGCACTCTGTCGTCACTGCTCCTGATGAGTGACCTAGTGGACGGGATGCTGTCGGAGTACACCTATCCTCCTACCTCAAACATAGTGAGGGAGCACAATACTCTCATCTCCCGGTACGCGATGACGGGGAGGGATCCCTGCCAGCTACCACGCTACGTCACACTACCAATGAGCGGACCAACGGAGCCAAACAGAGCAACCTGCTGTACACACCCTGCCTGAATAAAAACCACTAACCCGTGAGTGGTTGTGTGTGCAGATCCATATAACTAGCGATGCGCTCAACAATAATAGAGTTGTCAATTGCTCAGCATGCAATCATGCAAGATGGTGCATGTCACTATGCCAGGAAATAACCTAATCCTATCACTCTCCAACATTGTGTACCAAAATATGAGGATCAAATAGTATGATCTGGGTACACATGTCAAGTAGGGTATCTAACCAGTCCAGTATATCATAGAGCATGGCATGCCACTACCTCTATACCATAAAGGTAATAAACAGATAACAAACAATACATGCTCGGAAGTAAATAGTGACATGCCAATGCAGATATAATCATAATTATTACTACTTGTTAAGATCTACTAAACATATCAACAAGACGTATCAAAATAGATAGGTCAAGGTACCCGCCTCCAATAGAAGGTATAATCCAGTCAAATCCAAAGACGAGACGCCTGTCTCGAATTAGTGTCCTGCGGCAAACAATATACAAATGTTTTCTTTAGCTAAATTCATAAGAACAACTAAATAAAATCCCTAGGACTAATTTAGGGTAAAACCCTACACACATAAAATCAATTGGTTAACTAGGGTTAGTTTCCTTAACCCTAGTCAACCCACTACACAATTTGATTTAAGACTAAACTTAAATCAACTTGAACTCTACCAATATAAACCTAATCAATCTACACAAGTATCAATTATCTAACTACAACACGTAGCCAAATTTCCTACAACATACCTCAAACCCACAGCCATATTGATTGCTGGATAGGGGTGCTGCTAGTTGGAATTTCTGCCGGAACCAAGAAACACCACTGGAACCAAGATCACCTTTAACAAATCCTCACTGGATGGGATCAAGAGAAGAGATCAAGTAGTGAATCACAAATCAAGCAATATACCTAGAGCCTACCTTACTCCAAGACCTCCACAGCTTCAAGAAAGGAGAAAGCAGTGATCGGCAACAGGAAGAATCCACAGAATAGAACCTCACTCTTCTTCTCCATTCCCGTGTCCTTCCAGATCCGGCTAGGGCAAAGATGTGTCGTCACGATGACTGATCGGAGTCGAGGAAATGGAACCAGGGCACAACATGGCTGGAGGCTAGGGCAGAGACACTGTGCGGGTTGTGGCGCCGTTGGGGAGAAGCGGCGTCGGCTATGGCAACCGAGGGCGACGCAAGAGGGCAAGGGAGGCAGCGACACTAGTGCACCGGGGAGGCCGACGATACTTCCGTGCGGCGGTGACGCTGTGCAAAGGCACTTGGCGACGCTGGTGGCAGTGGCGTCGCTAGGGCAAATTCACCATGAGGGCAAAGGGTGAGGGAGAGGGATCGGAAGGAGGAAAGACCTCGAAGCATCCTTTGGCTAACCATTTTGTAGGCGAGGGGAGGAGCGGAATCGACGCAGAGGCGGCGGCGGTTTGGGAAAGAAAGGAAACGACAATGGAGCAAGGGCGCGGGTCGGGGGAAGAAACAGCAAAAATGAGGAAAAGAAACGGAAATAGAAAAAGAAAAAGAATAATAAGAAAACAAAACTTTTCCTCGGTAAAATTGGATAGCGAAAAACAGACTTTCCCGTGGTCCAATTTTTATCCCCGCAACCTAAGCCATACAAGCTCCGAAAAAATTCCCGAAAAATTTCTAAAGATTCTAGAAAATTCCCTTATTATTATTCGCCCATTTTTGGTATTTTTCATAAATAAATGATTTATTTTTACCATAATAATGACAAGTTGAGTTTAGAGTGTTACCAAAACATTTTTGGAAAACCAAAATTGGAACTAATTACCTAGGCTATGCAAGACTAGACCGAAATCAAAAATGGCGATGAAACAGCTCGGAAACAAGCTTTGGAGGTGCCTGGAGCTGAAACCTCGGGTCCCCATTCTAAAATCATATCTATGCACCCAAAGGTGTTCCATGAGCTTGAACCATCTTTGTCAGGTTTCTGTGTGGCAACATTTCTGGGAACTTTGAGGTTGTAGAGGCGCCTTCATCCCAAACGACGACGTTTTAGGTAGGCTTTTTAGGCGGGATTTTGTGGGCTTCCTGGACTAGTGTACAGGCGCCTAAATTTTAAAAAATTTGAAACTTCAAAATGGTTTCGGCACCTGGATCTATTCCAGGTGCTTATATCGATAATCTTTTTATTTCAAAAAATTAACTTAATTTTGAAAATTCAATATTTTTGCACTTACAATTGTTGTTGAATAGAATTTAATTTATAATGTTTTGATCAATTTTACCTTAGTCTCCATTTCACCCATTTCTAGATTATTAATCGAGTTAACCTATAGGTTCGGTGAAATGGTTTTCTATTTTACTAGAAGAGAATTAGTTTGAATTTTAAATCTAATTTGACCTCGTATTAGATTTAGGTTTGCCCATTAATTAGTTAAATACACATTTCAAAAATTGACTTACAAGTTGTCGTAAGGCATAATGGCCTTTTTTGATATTGGAGAAACAACCACCTCCTTAAATAAAACCTTTTTAAGAAATTATATTTTTAACCTACTTATTGAAAAATTTAGGTCAAACTAGTTTAGGATGTGGCAAGGTAGCTTCAGTTAATTTCTCTCAACTAAATGCACCAAATAGGATAATCCATACCCAACATGGATACACTTATTCTTTGCATCCTAATATAATATCATCTCACCACATCCTAAGACTAGGTTGTTAAGTATCAAATTAACTATTTTCTTACATAGCCATGCTAAGTTAAGTAAAAAATAAACTAAGGATGAATAATAAAAGTAACAAATGAAACAATCGTGCATTTTTATCTTACAATAAAATTATTTTTTCTATTGGTTCTCTCTAAATCATAATTTTGATATGGTTTATCTAGGTAATGAATATAACTATTATGGATTCAATATTGATTTAGTCCAACTTAAATACTCGTGATTGATTTAGGGACCCATGGTTAGACTTGATTTCTAGCAGTTCATTAACTAATAATAGATATGATTTTGAATCATTTCTTAGGCTTATAAGCGTGTGACGATCAATTGTATATGAACCTTTGTGTTTTGAGTAATATATTAAGGGACTTGGAGATCGAAGTTAACCATTTTAATGATCCTTTTAGTTCTTCAACTTCAATTTTCAAAGGAATTTTATTACTCAAGTTGTTGGACTTGTGTTGAAGTTCCATTTTGAACTTATTCATTTGAAGTGCTTAGGGTAGTCTTATCCTTAAGGACTTCTACTTTATTTTAGAGTTACTTGACCTAGATATTGGATTTGGCTAATTTCAAAACAAATTACAAATGATAGTATATAACTTATTAACTAAGGGAGAGACTACCTCATTATTGGGCTTGTCAGGAAAGTATATTTAGATTTATGGCTTATCTCAAACTTTGATTCAAATTTTGACTCAAACTTGAGTTCATATTCAGTCTTAGATGCTTGTTCTATTGCCGGTTGTGTTAGGAGGAAGGATTGAGCTTATTCTTCCTCTTTTGACTCCTCTGGTGATCATTTTATTGGTGTCAAAGAACTAGATTTTTTATAATTGGAAAAGGTTCAAAATTAAGGCATATTTTTATTTAATGAAAGTTTACTAAGTGTGCAGGTAGGTCAACTAGAATGTCCAAGTGATACTTGATAAAGGAAAAGCCCTAGTGAATATTAGGAAAAGGAAAATCCTAGCAGGTCAGCTGGATCAGATACTAGGTAGAAGACTTGGCAAATTAAAGTCACAAGGTAGGAAGTATAGATGGGTTTGGAGGACCGGATATCTAGCAGGTCAATGTGGCTAGAGGACATGACATTTGAAAAAGCACTAGATGTCAGAAGATTGGATGCCGAGCAGGAAATCTAAACAGGTTGACTTTTTCCAACCCAAGGTGGCTGATATAAGAGGATTCAAATATTTTTATAAATGTTTTTAATATTTTTTTTTATTTTTTTGGTAATTTTTGGGGTTTATTTTCTTTTAGGTAGTTTTGATATTTTAAGTATTTTCTAAATATCTATCTTTCTATAATTATATATTTTGAGACCGTTTAGGAATTTAAGATTATGAGTCTGTTTATAATATTTTCTTTTTTATATCTTTTTTCTCTGTTTAGCATATAGAAATTGGAGTTTGTACATTAGAATTTCTTTCCATTTTTATGAGTATTAGAATTTAGAGTCTATATAAACATCTAATTAGTTGTTTGAGGAATTAATGCTCTATTCATAATAAAAGTTTCCCTTTAATGGTTTCTTTTTTGGCCGTCTCCTTAATTTTGCCTTCTCATTAGCCCAATTGATAATTACTATCATGCCCCGCATTAGTTATTTCAACCTCGGATAGATTTGGAGTTGATTAAGGATAAAACAGATCGATAAGTTTAAAATGAATTATAGTATTTTCTTGAAGAAACCTTCTCTTTCCTTTTTTTTTTCTCCCTTTCCTCCCCACAAACACTACAGCCATTGCTATGTTA
Organism: Zingiber officinale; assembly: GCF_018446385.1. Taxonomy (NCBI): domain Eukaryota; kingdom Viridiplantae; phylum Streptophyta; class Magnoliopsida; order Zingiberales; family Zingiberaceae; genus Zingiber; species Zingiber officinale. The sequence continues at coordinate 48,339,294 of NC_055986.1, forward strand.
TACACCACCTGTATGATATCAAAAAAATTTAATAAATAGGGTTATTTGAGAAATAGCCTTATAAAATTTTTTCAAAAATTTTAGGAATTTTCTGGGAATTTTTCGGAGTTCGTATGACGAGTTTTGAGGAGATCAATTGCGGGTTCGGATATAAAGCCTGTTTTGGGATACCCATTTAAGTGAGGAAATGTTTTATAAATATATTTCCTTTTTCTTTTCCCTCATCGCCAATCCCGACCTTATTTCCACCTTGACGCCGAGCTTTTCCTTCTCCCTTCTTCCTCTCTTATTCCCGATTGCCTCCGCTCTTGACCGATCACAGCCGCCTGCGCCAGTTGTCCAACCGTCGGCCGAGACACCTTCCGATCTAGCCGAAGCCCTTTATCTCTCTCGCTCTGATATCTCTGTTCTCTCACGCAAACGATCCGACACCCCAACGCCGACAGAGGGCTGTTTTCGACGATCTCGTCCTCTTACGCCGCCTGAGTACCATCGCCAGATTCTTGACGTTGGTGACGCTGTGTAACGACCCGCCTTCTGGGTACTAGGCTGTAAGGCGAATCGCTACAGTTAATGCTAAGCTATACTGTGCGGAAAGCTGGGCTAATTAAAATCTTTGCTAACTAATTGATTCTTATAAACTCTGATACTAATATTCTGGGTGTACCTAGGAGTTGTACACATGCTAGGGAAGGTGTTCACAACTGATAACACACTCCGGACCGATCCACAGACCGATCTACTGATACTGGTACGGTCACAAGACCCTGGATCGGTCTGCTGTCCGATCCTGAAGCTTCATTGCTTCTGTTCCTGGCTGGATCGGTCTACAGACCGATCCAGGAGTGCCCTGATCGGTCAGTAGACCGATCAGTGGCTTTCGGTGCTACTGTTCGCACCTGGATCGGTCGGCTGACCGATCCTTAAACCTGCAGAATCTGGGTTCGGCTGGATCGGTCGGCAGACCGATCCAGGTATAGCTGGATCGGTCGGCTGACCGATCCAGGCACTCGCAGCGCCCTTGGAGCTACTGTATCGTGCTGGATCGGTCGCCTGACCGATCCAGGAGGATACAGTATGCTACTGTATCTCACTGGATCGGTCGGCTGACCGATCCAGTGGCACAGTTCAGCCTCTGATCGGTCTGTAGACCGATCAGAGTTCTGATTTCAAGTCTGGACTCTGATTCCCAGCACTGTTTCGTGCCAAACCCATACACTGCAAACATTTAAGCATAATACACATCCTACTAACATGTGACTAACATTCTAACAACATAAACTAGTAATCTAACTTAACATGGGGCATAGTTTAGGAATTCATGGCAACACACAACTACAAGTGCATAGAACATGAAAGTCAAAACCAATGGGTAAAATGCTAAAGTAAATGCTAATGAGTCAAATGCTCAATTCGCTATGTCCCCTAAGACCTTTTATTCCAGTTCCTGCCACACACACCACCTTCGCATTGACCCCCAGCCTCCACTGCTAGTCCATTTTCCTTTTACCTGTATCTGCAGTATAAGGAAAATAGTATCTGTAAGCCAACGAGCTTAGTAAGAAACCATCTACCTCACAAAAACATGCAACGATGCAATCATGGATTTAAATCATGCTATTTGAAAACATGCACTGAAAAGCTAAACCATGGCATACTGAAATCTAATGGCATAACATATAAGCATGGCATATACACTGGAATCATGGCATAGCAAGTAATAACGCTAAGCTAATCATAAGTTAAGCTAACTGGAACTAAAGCTGTAACTGAAAACAAACTCCACTAGCATATCTGATTTTGAGTTTGAAACTAATACATAATACTTGAAAATACTAATCATGCTGTAGGGCCCGGCAACTGTACTTTGCTGTGCGCGCATCCCTAACTAGACCCGGGTTTGCAAGTCCCGAATTTAGTAGGGTTAACTAGGTTATCTAAACCCAGCTAGGTTATCTAAACCTAGGGACCGACTATGGGAGCCCAGCCCAATGGATATCTAATCAAGACAGTGCCAAACTGAAAGTAAAATATTGAATAGCTAATGCTGTTTTGCTGAAACTAGGTTATCTGAACCTAGGACTAGGTTATCTGAACCTAGAGGCGACTATGGGAGCCCACCCATTGGATATCTAATCCATATAAGCTGAAATAACTATTTTACTGGTTTAAATGCTTCTAATGCATTTATCTAAGCTGTTAAAATGCCTAAGTTGCATTTTAGCTGATCTAATCATTTTATCGAACACTTGGTGTGCCTAAACCCTCCTCTCCATTAGGGAATCGCTTCTAGGCACCCAACAGCGTCTATGATCCCCAACTGAAGGAGAATAGACGTATTCGGCCCATCTAAAAGCGCTAAACTAATCCCTAATTGGCGAAGAGAGCTAAATACACCCTAGGTATCGATAAAAATCTGCATACATCCTAACTAGAGCATAAAAACTCAAGCGGAAACTATTATACTGCAGGTGAGGGGTTCCTTACCTTCTAATCGTAATTTCTTACGATTCTATTCGCTAGAACTCCGGTGGAGGTGGTCCTCTCGACGATCCGCTCACGTCTTCGCGTTCCTCTCGCGGAGGAGAGCCTCTTTCGTGTAGGAGTCGTCGCCGGAAGATGGCCCTAGGGACCTTGGGGCTTGGTGTGCCGTGCGTGAGGGAGAGGAGAGGGTGGCGTCGGCGTTGAGGGTTTGGAGAGGGAGAAGGTTGCCGAACCAAGCAAAATAAACCAAACCCACTTAAACCTTCTATTTATATTAAGTGGTTAATTCGGCTAAACCCAACTTAAATATAATCGCTCCTTCCCTTTCAAGACAGCCCCCTGGTCAATCGGTTATGACATTGTCCTCTAAACCATAGGTCTCGTTCAATCCTCGCCTAGGCCGCTTTACGCTTATATTTTTTTGCTACTCCGCTACTCGGAAAATTCGAAAAATATCTAAAATTCCAGAAAAATCCTAGAATATTTCTAAAATAGTTTTGAGAATTTTCTGCCATAATTCCCCATACCTTATAAAAGTTCGTCCTCGAACTTAGAACACCGGTACTGCCTCATGTCGGCTTCGCCTCCCAAGTTGCCTCATCTGGTGATCATGCCAAATGACTTTGACTAATGGTACCTCCTTGTTCCGCAATTTCTTAACTGCTCGGTCTATTATCCGAATAGGCCGACTATCATAGCCGAGGTCCTCGCGATCTGTACCGACCGGGCTCAATCACCGGTGGCATCTGGGTATGCTTCTTCAAAGATAGAGACATGAAATACATTGTGGACAACTGACATCTCCGAGGTTGCTCTAACTCATATGCTACTTTGCCCACTCTTCGTGATAAGGTATGGTCCCACATATCCGGGAGCTAGCTTGCCCTTCTTCCCAAACGCATGACTCCTCATGGGAGCTACTCGAGGAAGACCGATCCCCAATCGAGAACTCTAGGGTTCGCGGGTATCGGCATAGCTCTTCCCGGCCTCGGTTGCCTCTATCCTCCGCGAACTGCGCAGATGGTCAGCTGTGGTAGCCTGCTACCAGATCTGCTCAAGCTCTAGTTCCTTCTGTTCACCACTCTCATACCAGTAGAGTGATCTGCACCTCCGCCCATAGAGTGCCTCATAAGGTGCCATGCCGATAGTGGCTCGATAACTGTTGTTGTATGCAAACTCTGCTAAACAGATATTTGCACCAACTTCCCTTAAAGTCTAGGGCACAAGCTCTGAGCATATCTTCGAGTACCTGATTTACTCGCTCCGTCTGCCCATCCGTCTGAGGATGGAATGTCAGGTGAACTTTAGCTTGTACCCAATGCTGACTGTACACACTCCCAGAAGTGTGATGTGAATCGGCTGTCTCTGTCTGAAATGATGGTTCGTGGGACTCCATGTAGTCTGACGATCTCCTGGAGATACAACTGAGCTAGCTTCTCCATGGAGTAGGATATCTTGATAGCTAGAAAGTGGGCTGATTTAGTCAACCTGTCGACTATTACCCAGATGGCGTCAAAACCATTCGTGGTTCTGGGTAGTCCCACTATGAAATCCATGGAGATATCCTCCCACTTCCATTCTGGAATCTGAATCGGCTGCAGGACTCCTCCTGGTCGCTGATGTTCTGCCTTAACCCTCTGACAGGTGAGGCAGATGCTAACATATCTGGCGATGTCCCTCTTCATCCCAGGCCACCAAAAACGTTTCTTTAAGTCCTGATACATTTTGGTTGAACCTGGATGCATCGCGTAGGGAGTCCTGTGAGCCTCATCTAAGATCTGTCTCCGTAACTCCTCCTGATCTGGAACACAGATTCTATCCCCAAAGTGCAACACCCCGCTATCGGACACTCTGAATTCTCTACTTTCTGATTCTGCTAGCCCTTGCTTGATTTTCTGAATTTCAGGGTCCTATTCCTGAGCTGACTGGATGTCACCAAGCAAGGTAGACTCTAAGGTCATAGTAGAGAGCTGTCCAACGATGAGCTCGAGACCGAAATCTACGATCTCCTTCTGTAGGGGCGATGACATGGCTGTAAGGGATAATAAGGTAGCACTGGATTTTCTGCTAAGTGCGTCTGCTACCTTATTGGCTTTCCCTGGGTGGTAGAGGATGTCGATGTCGTAGTCCTTGACCAGCTCTAGCCACCTGTGCTGTCGCATATTCAGATCCTTCTGAGTGAAGAAGTACTTCAGACTCTGATGATCTGTATATACTCTGCACTGAGCTCCATATAAGTAATGTCTCCAAATTTTGAGGGCGAACACTACTGCTGCAAGCTCAAGGTCATGAGTAGGGTAATTCTTCTCATAATCCTTGAGTTGTCTGGAGGCATAGGCGATCACCTTGCCGTTTTGCATCAGTACTGCTCCTAGTCCCAACTTAGAGGCATCACTGTAGATGTCAAAGCTGCTAGTGTCGTCTGGTAGAGCCAAAATAGGAGCACTAGTCAACCTCCTTTTTAGCTCGCTGAAGCTGTTCTCGCAGTCCTCTGTCCACTGAAATTTCTTGTTCTTCCTGGTGAGAGCTGTCAGTGGGGAGGCTATCCTGGAGAAGTCCTCTACAAATCTCCTGTAATATCCTGCTAATCCCAGAAAGCTCCTGATTTCGCTGGCGTTCCTAGGTTTCTTCCAGTTACTGACTGCTTCTATCTTGCCGGGATCTACCATAACACCATCCTTGGAGATGATGTGACCCAAGAAGGACACCTGATCTAGCCAAAATTCACATTTCGTGAATTTGGCGTATAGCTGGTTCTGCTGAAGAGTCTGCAATACTAGTTTCAGGTGCTCTGAGTGTTCTTCCTGAGTTCCTGAGTAGATAAGAATGTCATCGATAAACACAATAACAAACTTATCTAAATACTCCCTGAATACTCTGTTCATGAGATCCATGAATGTAGCTGGAGCATTGGTCACGCCAAAGGGCATGACTACGAACTCGTAGTGCCCGTATCTGGTCCTGAATGCTGTCTTAGGTATATCCCCTTCCTTGACTTTCACCTGATGATAACCCGATCTGAGATCTATCTTGGAGAACACTGCTGCTCCCTTCAGCTGGTCGAACAGGTCATCAATTCTGGGAAGTGGATACCGATTCTTGATCGTAACTTGATTCAGGGATCTGTAGTCTATACACAGTCGCATGCTTCCATCCTTCTTCTTCACGAACAATACAGGCGCTCCCCATGGTGAGTGACTCGGGCGTATGAAACCCTTGTCGAGCAGCTCCTGTAATTGCTCCTGAAGTTCCTTCAGTTCTGCTGGAGCCATGCGATAAGGCGCTTTGGAGATCGGATTTGTACCGGGGATGAGCTCTATCTCGAATTCAATCTCCCTGTCTGGTGCTAAGCCTGGTAATTCCTCAGGGAAGACTGCTGGGTAGTCGCATACAACTCGGACCTCTGCTAGCTGTTGGTCCTTGTCCTGGCTGGTGTTGACTACGTGTGCTAGGTACCCCGTACATCCCGAATCCATCAACTTCTGGGCCTTCATTGCTGAGAGAAATTTTCTGGCTTTTCTCTTCGGTTCGCCGATGTACTCAAACTGTGCTTCTGCTTCGGGTTGGAATACGACTTTCTGTTTACGGCACTCTATGGACGCACCGTATTTGATCAGGAAGTCCATTCCCAGAATGACGTCGTAGTCAGTCATTTCTAGCAGGATCAGATCACAGAAGAGTTCCCTGTTTGCTATAATGACTGGCACTGCTCTGATGCGTGGACGCCATAACTTCTCCCGAAGGTAGTGTCGTCAAAACTGACCACCGATGGTATTTCTAGCTTTTCGGAGAACACCCCAGCTACGTATGAATGGGTTGCCCCAGATCAAATGCAGCATTATATCGAAAATGCTAATCGACCTGTGATGACCGCCGAGGCATTGGCTACGCCCTCTCGGTGAGTGAGTAGATCCTCGCTTTCATAGTGAAGGGGCTTCTAATCTTCCCTGGCCGATAAGTGGACCTTCTAGAGTAGGCTGCATCTGATATAACTAGCTGGCCGGCTTGCATGCTGAGTCTGCTGTGGATGAGGAAGACCGGTCTTGTTCGGCACCTTGGCCATGTGCCCTTCTTGTCCACACTCAAGCATCCTCGTGTGTGCGGCAAACCCTGGTGGAATTTCCCACAAGTAGCACACTTTGGATAACTAGGTCGCTTGCTAGATGGTCCTCCTTTGAGTCACTCCCGACTGCGCTTGCTGGAGTTCCCTTCCAGCTAGAGCCGTGGCCTTCTGTTTTGAGTGTGAGAGCCTTGGCCTTTGGACTCGAGGAGACCCGCCGCTTTATGCGCTCGATAGTGTTTCGTGGTCAAGGCGCCACTAACTCCTCCGTGGTTTGTGACTTATGTATGCCACCACCACGCTCATTGCTATCTCGGCCTCGGCATCTTGAGCATCAACCGATTCGCTCCTTCTCTCAGGCCGACTAGTTCGGGCATAAACGAGTTAACTGTTGAATTTCTTCACGCTTCCTCCACCGAGAGGCCCTGGCGAAATTCAATGAACTCGTCATAGCGGGTTCATGACCCGCATGTGAAAGAATTCCTCAAGAACTTTTGTCATCTAGCTCACTGGGCGCTTCGCTCTGACTCTCTCCCACCATATGCTGGCGTCCCCTGTCAGGCAGAAGGAAGCACATTTAACCTTCTCCTGCTCTGGCCAGTCTAGAAGCTCCATTATCCTCTCCAGTGTTTTGAACCATGCCTGAGCATCCCATGGTTCGCTAGTGCCTGAGAAGTTCTCGGGCTTAACTCTCTGCCACTGGATCAGGTAGGCTTCTTTTCTGGGCTCAGCTGCTGGGACTGTTGGTGCTGGTACTGGTGCTATTGGCTGAACTGGTGGAACCTCTATAAATGCTGGGGTTGCTAAGTTCGGTTCCGGGGTGACGGTAGGAGTTTTCTGCTGGTTAGCCTTTAAGGTGGCTATCTCCTGTTGCTGTTCTGCTAGCTGTTGCTGTAACTGAGCCACCAACGCTGTAAGATCTGGAGGAGGCACTGAACTGCCTGCCTCATGCTGGGGCTCAGTAGCTGGTGCCCTTCTAGCTGGGCGTCCTCGTGTCATTTCTAAAGACATTGAGAACATAACATAACTAAGGTAATCACAACTATATAACTATTGCTATCATGTTTAAATACTATAACATATTAACATGCTTCAGGTATATATAAACATGAACTGAAATAAGAAAGCAAAGAACATATAGAGAGTAGAGGTATTCTTACTTGGAAGCTGCAGGTACAATGCTGATGTGTGTGTAGGAAGTATGGAACACTGCTCTGATACCACTCTGTAACGACCCGCCTTCTGGGTACTAGGCTGTAAGGCGAATCGCTACAGTTAATGCTAAGCTATACTGTGCGGAAAGCTGGGCTAATTAAAATCTTTGCTAACTAATTGATTCTTATAAACTCTGATACTAATATTCTGGGTGTACCTAGGAGTTGTACACATGCTAGGGAAGGTGTTCACAACTGATAACACACTCCGGACCGATCCACAGACCGATCTACTGATACTGGTACGGTCACAAGACCCTGGATCGGTCTGCTGTCCGATCCTGAAGCTTCATTGCTTCAGCCGGATCGGCCTACGCATCGATTCAGAGTGCCTCGATCGCCGCAGACCGATCGCTGGCTTTCGTGCTACCGTTGCGACCGGATCGGCCGGCGACCGATCCAAACCCGCAGAACTGCGCGCTATCGTCTCGCGGATCGGTCGGCGCATCGATCCAGCGAGGTCGGATCGGCGCATCGATTCAGAGTAGCCGATCGGCCTACCGACCGATCCAGGAGCACGCATCGCTTCTGTATGCTGATTGGATCGGTCGATCGATCCAGAGGATACAAGATGTTATCAGATCTCATCGGATCGCCACCGACCGATCCAAAGGGCACAGCCACCGATCGGTCTCAGACCGATCGAGTTCGATTTCAAGTCCGACTCGATTCCCAGACCGCTTCGTGCCAAACCCATACACCGCAAACATTTAAGCATAATACACATCCTACTAACATGTGACTAACATTCTAACAACATAAACTAGTAATCTAACTTAACATGGGGCATAGTTTAGGAATTCATGGCAACACACAACTACAAGTGCATAGAACATGAAAGTCAAAACCAATGGGTAAAATGCTAAAGTAAATGCTAATGAGTCAAATGCTCAATTCGCTATGTCCCCTAAGACCTTTTATTCCAGTTCCTGCCACACACACCACCTTCGCATTGACCCCCAGCCTCCACTGCTAGTCCATTTTCCTTTTACCTGTATCTGCAGTATAAGGAAAATAGTATCTGTAAGCCAACGAGCTTAGTAAGAAACCATCTACCTCACAAAAACATGCAACGATGCAATCATGGATTTAAATCATGCTATTTGAAAACATGCACTGAAAAGCTAAACCATGGCATACTGAAATCTAATGGCATAACATATAAGCATGGCATATACACTGGAATCATGGCATAGCAAGTAATAACGCTAAGCTAATCATAAGTTAAGCTAACTGGAACTAAAGCTGTAACTGAAAACAAACTCCACTAGCATATCTGATTTTGAGTTTGAAACTAATACATAATACTTGAAAATACTAATCATGCTGTAGGGCCCGGCAACTGTACTTTGCTGTGCGCGCATCCCTAACTAGACCCGGGTTTGCAAGTCCCGAATTTAGTAGGGTTAACTAGGTTATCTAAACCCAGCTAGGTTATCTAAACCTAGGGACCGACTATGGGAGCCCAGCCCAATGGATATCTAATCCAGATACAGTGCCAACTGAAAGTAAAATACTGAATAGCTAATGCTGTTTTGCTGAAACTAGGTTATCTGAACCTAGGACTAGGTTATCTGAACCTAGAGGCGACTATGGGAGCCCACCCATTGGATATCTAATCCATATAAGCTGAAATAACTATTTTACTGGTTTAAATGCTTCTAATGCATTTATCTAAGCTGTTAAAATGCCTAAGTTGCATTTTAGCTGATCTAATCATTTTATCGAACACTTGGTGTGCCTAAACCCTCCTCTCCATTAGGGAATCGCTTCTAGGCACCCAACAGCGTCTATGATCCCCAACTGAAGGAGAATAGACGTATTCGGCCCATCTAAAAGCGCTAAACTAATCCCTAATTGGCGAAGAGAGCTAAATACACCCTAGGTATCGATAAAAATCTGCATACATCCTAACTAGAGCATAAAAACTCAAGCGGAAACTATTATACTGCAGGTGAGGGGTTCCTTACCTTCTAATCGTAATTTCTTACGATTCTATTCGCTAGAACTCCGGTGGAGGTGGTCCTCTCGACGATCCGCTCACGTCTTCGCGTTCCTCTCGCGGAGGAGAGCCTCTTTCGTGTAGGAGTCGTCGCCGGAAGATGGCCCTAGGGACCTTGGGGCTTGGTGTGCCGTGCGTGAGGGAGAGGAGAGGGTGGCGTCGGCGTTGAGGGTTTGGAGAGGGAGAAGGTTGCCGAACCAAGCAAAATAAACCAAACCCACTTAAACCTTCTATTTATATTAAGTGGTTAATTCGGCTAAACCCAACTTAAATATAATCGTTCCCCTTCCCTTTCAGCACAGCCCTGCTGGGTCAACTGGTTATGACATTGTCCCTCTAAACCATAGGTCTCGGGTTCAATCCCCGCCTAGGCCGTTTTACGCTTATATTTCTTTTTGCTACTTCCGCTACTCGGAAAATTCCGGAAAAATATCTAAAAATTCCAGAAAAATCCTAGAATATTTCTAAAATAGTTTTGAGAATTTTCGGGCGTTACACGCTGTCCAAGCTTTCTGGTGGAGCGATTGCTTCACTGGCCGGTTCTCGTGTATAAACGATGACGGCTCGGTGGCTAGGGCATGGTGGAGGGCTTGGTTTGCATTGTCTCTGATCGATTAACCCTTCGTTTCCTCCTTCTTTAGTTGTTCACAAAACGATCCGTGGCTTCTCAAGGTGGATCGGATTGGGTGATACCTTCTGGAGACAACCGATTGAGGTAAGGTTAGGTCTTCTTCTCTGTTACCGATCCTCATCTTCTTTTCGGTTGAATTAGGTCACAGATTTGGAGATGTTGGTATCAGGGAGGTGTTCTTGAGTTGCCGGGCAGAGGCTAGAAGGATGGTTGTGCTTGATCAGTAGTATTCTTGCTTGATCCGATTGATAGCAGCAAGGTGAGGTTTTGTTCCATTTCTATGGTGTTGATTTCTTGATCGCTTGAGATGTTATCTTCATCCGATCAGTAGGAAGGATTTTAGCAGCAAGGTTGTGTTGCTGTGATGCTGGAATTGTGGTCATTGAGGTGGTTTGCAGCAGCGTTTCTAGTTCCGGCAACTCTCCAATAGCAGTTACCTTTCCTAGCAGCACCATTTCTTTGTGTGGATCAACAGAACAGTGCTAGGAATTTAGGTAAGGAATTGGATTTTCGATATTAGTTGTAGATCATGGTGTTATTTGATTTCTAGATGGTTATGCAAGATGTAGGAATTAAGGATGAATTGGATTACATGATTACTAGATAGTTAGTGATTATGTTTAGAGTTATTTGGTTATATTAATCTAATGGAACAATTAGGGTTAAGGTAATTAACCCTAGTCAACCGTTGGATTTCTAATCTAATGGGAGATTAGGGATTTGATAACTAATCCTAATTGACCGTTAGATTTAATTAGATAGGATAAGGTTATGTGATTGGGGTTTTGCCCTAATTTAGTTTTAGGGATTTTATTTAGCTATTATTTTGGATTTAGCTAAATAAAATATATATATATTGTTTGTTTGACACAGGACTTTGATTTGAGACAGGCGTCTCGATGTTGGATTTGGCGTGATACTACCTGCTATTTGGGCGGGTACCCTTTGACTTATCTTTTGATACTGTCTTATGATATGTATAGTTTATATATAATTACTAGGGGTAGATGGTAGATTTATCTCTTCCCTGGTCTTAGCTTAGTTGATACCTATCACATGCTTCTTCTGTTAGTTGCTTTACTTTAGAACTGGATGCCTTTATCTTTTGCCATGTGTATATAGGTTCATAGAGATGGATATTAATAATGCTTATCTACACTTGATTAGTAGCTGGGGATACTTGTTATATGTGGTTGGATTTGCGTTGCTTATATCATTGTTATACACATGCGTTTGTTTTATTGGCACCTACGCATATGGAGGAGGTTATGTCCAGGTATGACATATTGTTGTCGCACGCACCATATCGCATGATTGCATGTTGGGCGATTGATGACTCCATTATTGTTGAGCTCGTCGGCCGGCTACATGAGGGCCTGCACACAGCGTGACCACTGCATGGGTAGTGGCACAGCACTCAGGGTGTGTATGGCAGGTTGCTCGGTGGTGCACCGCCGGGGTGCTCATGGGAAGCACGATACAGCGGGGTTGCAGTCATCGCGTACCGGGAGATGAGAGCATTGCGCTCCCTCACTATGTCTGAGGTAGGAGGATAGGTGTACTCCGACAGCATCCCGTCCACTCGGTCACTCATCAGGGGTAGTGACGGTAGAGTGCACGGTGTCGCAACCCTACCCACTCGGTCTCGCCATCGCGTGTGAGACGGCTGATTGGCGTTAGGGGTGACCATTTCATATTGCATCATATGCACGGATTGCATTCATTATGATTGATGCATTTTGGTGATTGCATAGGATTGACATGCATACAGGATACATGCTTTTGCTCTGACTATTTTTATTTGTGTATGTTCACAGTCAGTTGTACAAGCCTCGCATTTCAGTTATGCATTTTCTTATTATTCTTGCTATAGATTGTACTTTATGCCTATTGCTGGTTATTACAGTTTATTTTAGCTATGCATATCTGTTATACTATTAAGAGACTGTACCGTAGGTTGTACTGTTAGGAAACTGTACTGTAGGCTCTATGGTTTAGTGTACTGTACCATAGGATGTTACTGGTGGTTATATGTTGCTGTACATATCTATTGGATTACCTACTGAGTTCTTTGAACTCACCCCGTTATTACAATTTTTCAGGTTGAGGCCATCGGGAGATATTCCAGTCGCTAGCCCCATTATCGCGAGGATTTTCTTTGTTGGATTATATTTTGCTTTTGCATCTTATATACTTGTATTGTGGGTTTGTATTGTGGACATTGAACATTCGGATTTGCTACTTTGTTTTTCGCTGTGGATTTTCTCATTTCTTCGTGGATTTTGTTTTCTTCGTTGTAGTGGAGTAAGATGTTTACATATATCTTTGAGGATTCTTTATCGTCTTTCTATATTAAACTGCGTGGATTGATTATATGTTGAACTCTGTGGAATGTTGATATAAACTGCGTGGTTTGTTTCTTATTTGTATTGTATTGTTCCGGCCGTGTATGGCCTGGGTATAGATATATGTATTCTGGATTCATATTGTCACCCGTATAGGGGAGATGCTGTCAAAATTTCTTCTGATAGGGACTACCTGGGGCGTGACAATTTATTTGATATCAGAGCTAGGTTTGTGATACATGTGTTTCGGGTTTTAGATTTTTGGAGTTTATCTGATACCAATTTATTTGGTATCAGAGCAAGTTACGATACTTGCTAGACATTTTGGATTTTCGAGATTTTATCTGATACCAATTTATTTGGTATCAGAGTAGGTTACGATACTTGCTAGGCATTCAGGATTTTTGGGATTTTATCTGATACCAATTTATTTGGTATTAGAGCAGTTTTATGATACCTGCTTCTGAGTTATGGATTTTTGAGTTTATCTGATACCAATTTATTTGGTATCAGAGCATCGTTTGCGATACCGGTATGTTCTTATGAGTTTTACGTGCTTATCTGGATATGTTCGGATTTTACGGATTTCCGTCGATTTTCTCGTTCAGAATTTCGACGTATTTTGACGAGGTTCTATTGGATCTATTTGGGGGCTAAGCAGCGGCAGGACATCTCCAGACGGCAAATAGGTAAATTAGGTAATTTTATAGTTTTTATACCTGTAGTGATATCTGGGTAACATTTTTTTTACAGATGTGACACCTACACGTGTTCCGGTACCGAGACGTGGGCGACCACGTAAGAGGCCGATAGATTCTCCTGAGATAGAGTCTTCAGAGAGGTCTGCTAGGGTTGAGCCTGTCCGTCAGAGGCAGACTCCTCAGGTCATTGTGGGTACGTCTGCTTATCAGACCCCGATAGTTCTGACTTCAGAGGTACCTACCTCGACTATACCACCAGTGGTACCATCGTCGGCATATTCAGGCACCTCCCCCATCAGTAGTACTCGCGGTATACTCGGCACCCTCTCTAGCCATGCCTGTTACTGCGTACTCGATATTACTACAGATACCATTGTCGGTTATTATATACTAGGCACCCACACTGGTAGTACCGGTTACTTCTTACCCGGTACTGCCCACCGTACTTTTAATACTTATGTCTACCTTGTAGTTCCAACAGCAGTACCCACCCCAGTTTATGCGGCAGCACCAGTAGTACCTACTCCGACTTATCCAGTAGTACCACCCATATGATCAGCTCCAGTGGTTCTGTCCAGTTCCGTAGCGATATCTACGGATATGGTTACGGTACTGGCACGGATCCCGGCCTTAGCGAAGTCGGTGAAAAGATTGATTTACGTTATTTCGTGAGGAGACTGATCCGAGCGTGGCGCAATCTTGGATAGAGTCTATGGAGCGGACATTCTTTTACATGGCTACTCCGAGTGGGAGAAGGCTGAGCTGGTTGCTTACCAGTTATGAGATGGGACAGAGATCTAGTGGGACACTCTGCGCTCGATTATAGGCGAGCAGCATATTACTTAGGCAAGATTTAGGGAGGCATTCGAGAGTCAGTATTTTTCTCGAGCGTATCAGATGACACGTCGGCAAGATTTTCTGAGTCTTCGACAGAATAACTGCTCAGTGATGGAGTATAATGTCGAATTTAATTGGTTGGCTAGATTCTGTCTAGAGTTGGTTGTCGAGGGCATATCTCGTATGCTCTAGTTTATCCAGGGACTGGACGGGCATCTTCAGGTGAAGATTGCCGGTTTTGGTATTGCATCATACACAGAGGCACTGGATAGAGCTCTTATGATTAAGTCTGCTCATCCGAGAGTGAATGTGGACAAGAATAGTAAGCAGACTGATCGGACTTCCGGACAGATCCAGCAGCCACAGACTACGGGACAGCAGCAGAGTAGTCATACTCAGATGGGTCAGGGTACTTCTGGGTCATCTGGCCGACCCCAGAAGTCAGGATGATCTTCATCAGGATGTTCCAGGTCTTCTTAGCAGAATCGGAAATAGTCCGTCAGTGATCCTCACTGTATCCGATGCGGATCCCGAGACCACATCACCTCTGCGTGCACCCCTGGGACAGCTAGTTTGCTATTATTGCAAACTGTCTGGGCACATGAGTCGAAACTGTTCACTGAAGGCTCAGCATGTAGCTTCTAGGATTTCTATTTCGGGAGGACAGTTTGGTTAGTCCGGGACTCAGCGAGGACAGCTCCCCCTGCAGCAGCTGCATACGGCATGCACGGGCAGGAGCATTCTAGTGTCCTTGTGGAGAACCCCACGGTATTCCGCCTTAGTGTTCTCCAGTACTATTCGTCAAGAAGAAGGATGGTACTCTGAGGTTGTGCATCGATTATAGGCAGCTGAATGCAGTGACTATCAGAAATAAGTACCCCTTGCCACGGATTGAGGATTTATTTGATCAGCTCAGAGATACATCAGTGTATTCTAAGATTGATCTGCGGTCTGGATATCATCAGCTGAGAGTCAAAGATTCTGATATTCAGAAGACAGCATTTTCGCACCAAATACGGACATTACGAGTTTTTGGTAATGCCATTTGGGCTTACCAATGCTCCCGCAGTATTCATGGATCTAATGAACCGTATCTTTCTGGAGTATCTAGATCAGTTTGTGATTGTGTTTATCGATAACATATTGATCTATTCGCGTTCCGAGGAGGAACATGCACAACATCTTTGCATAGTCTTGGAGACTCTGCGACGACATCATCTATATGCGAAGTTCAGCAAGTGTGCATTTTGGCTATCTTTAGTTGGTTTTCTAGGACACGTGGTGTCAAGCCGAGGTATTTCAGTAGATCCTCAAAAGATAGAGGCTATCACTACCTGGGAGCAGCCGAAATCAGTCCAGGAGATCCACAGTTTCTTAGGATTAGCTGGATATTACAGACGATTCGTTGAGGGTTTCTCCAGTATTACTATGTTGTTGGCACGTCTGACTAGGAAAGGCGTGAAGTTCACGTGGTCAGAGGCTTGCGAGACCAGCTTCCAGGAGCTGAAGCGGAGATTAGTATCAGCACCAGTTTTGGTTTTACCTTCTGGTGATGACGGATTCGTACTTTACACAGACGCATCTCTTCAGGGCTTGGGCGCTGTTTTGATGCAGCATGGTAGGCTAGTCTCTTATGCTTCTCGTCAGTTGAAGGAGAATGAGAAGAACTACCCAGTACATGATTTAGAGCTAGCCGCTATTATCTTTGCTTTGAAGATTTGGCGACATCATCTTTATGGTATTACTTTTGAGATTTTTACTGATCATAAGAGTCTCAAATATATTTTCACACAGAAGGAATTCAATCTCCGACAGAGGAGATGGATGGAGTTCCTGAAGGATTATGATTGTACTATTAGCTACCATCCGGGTAAAGCTAATGTGGTTGCTGATGCACTTAGCAGGAAGTCCAGAGGGACTTTAGCTTGTCACCGAGTTTTAGTCATGGACTTGATTCAGGGATTCTCCGAGTTGGGCCTTGAGGAGCAGGGACGGATAGAGCAGGGTATTCTTGTTACCATGGTTGCTCAGTCGTCGATTAAGATAAGGATTCGAGAGGCCCTTGCCGGAGATCAGCATTTACAGTTCATTGGCAGTCAAATAGCTTCCGGACAGCAGACCGAGTTTACACGAGATGATGAGAGGATTGTTTATTTCTGAGGCAGGTTATGTGTACCTCAGTCTCACCCGGTCATGGAGGAGTTACTTTAGGAGGCTCATCATTCTAGATTTGCTATCCAACCAGGTGGGACCTGTATGTATTGTGATATGAGGCGTTCCTATTGGTGGAACGGTATGAAGAAAGACATCGCAGATTTTGTAGCTAGATGTCTTGTCTGTCAGCAGGTGAAGGCTGAGCACCAGAGACCTGCTGGTTTACTTCAGAGGATCCCTATTCCGGAGTGGAAGTGGGAGCATATTACTATGGATTTTGTGGTAGGATTACCTAGGACTCGACGAGGTCATGATGCGATTTGGGTAATCGTTGACCGATTAACCAAATCCGCACACTTTTTAGCGATCCGGAATACTGATTCTCTGAATCGATTAGCAGAGTTATACTGTGGAGAGATTATCAGGTTGCATGGTGTTCCTTTAAAGCATTATATCTTATAGAGACCTACGGTTCACGTCCCGATTCTGGCAGAGTCTGCAGCAGGCCTTGGGCACACAGTTTGGTTTCAGTACGACATTCCATCCGCAGACAGATGGACAGTCAGAGAGGACCATTCAGACTTTGGAGGACTTATTGAGGTCTTGTGTTATGGACTTCCGAGGCAGTTGGGAGGACCACTTGCCCTTGGTGGAGTTCACCTACAACAACAGCTATCATTCGGCTATCCAGATGGCACCGTTTGAGGTGTTTTATGGTAGACCTTGTCTGACACCCACCCTTTGGGAGAAGGTTGGTGAGGCTCAACTGCTAGGAACTCAGAGAGCTCAGCAGGAGACAGAGTTGGTTTGTACTATCAGACGGAGGATGTCAGAGGTTCAGGACCGTCAGAAGAGTTATGCTGATCGGAGATGGAGACCCCTGGAGTTCTCTACTGGTGATCATGTGTTTTTGAGAGTTTCACAACGAAATGGGTGAAGAGATTTGGTCTTCAAGGTAAGTTTGGTCCACGATATATTGGGCCATTCCAGATCTTGGAGAGGATTGGAGCAGTAACTTACCGTCTGGCGCTACACCATCTCTAGTGGGCATTCACAATGTATTCCATGTATCTATGATGAGGAGATACGTATCCGATCTAGCACATGTACTATCAGATATATCAGTTCCCATTCAGCCTGACGTTACTTACGAGGAGGTTCAGGTACAGATTCTGGACCATAGGGAGCGTCAGCTGCGGAACAAGACTGTTCGACTGGTCCAAGTCGGATGGCAGTATCATTCTGACGAGGAGACTACTTGGGAGCTGGAGGATACGATCCGAGCTCGATATCCACATCTGTTTAATTGAGGTATTGTGGTTAGAGTTCCTTTCAGCATTTATACGGTTCGGTTATATTTTAGTGTTTGCTGCTGGTTATAGTAAAATTTGGAGACCAAAGTTTTATTAGTAGGGGAGGATGTAAGATATCGGAAAAATTTAATAAATAGGGTTATTTGAGAAATATCCTTATAAAATTTTTTCGAAATTTTTGGAATTTTCTGGAAATTTTTCGGAGTTTGTGTGACGAGTTTTGAGGGGATCAATTGCGGGTTCGGATATAAAGCTTGTTTTGGATACCCATTTAAGTGAGGAAATGTTTTATAAATATATTTCCTTTTTATTTTCCCTCATCGCCGATCCCGAGCTTATTTTCTCCCATGACGCCGAGCTTTTCCTTCTCCCTTCTTCCTCTCTTATTCCCGATCGCCTCCGCTCGTCACCGATCACAGCCGCCTGCGCCGGTTGTCCAACCGTCGGTCGAGACCCCTTCCGATCTAGCTGAAGCCCTTTCTCTCTCTCGCTCCGATCTCTCTATTCTCTCACGCAAACGATCCAACACCCCAATGCCGATAGAGTGCTGTTTCCAATGATCTCGTCCTCTTACGGCACCTGAGTACCATCGTCGGATTCTTGACGTTGGTGACGCTGCCCAAGCTTTTTGGTGGAGAGATTGCTTCACTGGCCGGTTCTTGTGTATAAACGATGATGGCTCGGTGGCTAGGGCATGGTGGAGGGTTTGGTTTGCATTGTCTCCGATCGATTAACCCTTTGTTTCCTCCTTCTTAAGTTGTTCACAAAATGATCCGTGGCTCCTCAAGGTGGATGGGATTGGGTGATACATTCTGGAGACAACCGATTGAGGTAAGGTTAGGTCTTCTTCTCTGTTACCGATCCTCATCTTCTTTTCGGTTGAATTAGGTCACAGATTTGGAGATGTTGGTATCAGGGAGGTGTTCTTGAGTTGCTGGGCAGAGGCTAGAAGGATGGTTGTGCTTGATCAGTAGTCTTCCTGCTGGATTCCTGCATGATCCGATTGATAGCAGCAAGGTGAGGTTCTGTTCCATTTCTATGGTGTTGATTTCTTGATCGCCTGAGATGTTATCTTCATCCGATCAGTAGGAAGGATTTTGGCAGCGAGGTTGTGTTGCTGTGATGCTGGAATTGTGGTCATTGAGGTGGTTTACAGCAGCGTTTCTAGTTTCGGCAACTCTCCAACAGCAGCTACCTTTCCTGGCAGCACCATTTCTTTGTGTGGATCAACAGAACAGTGCTAGGAATTTAGGTAAGGTATTGGATTTTCGATATTAGTTGTAGATCATGGTGTGATTTGATTTCTAGATGGTTATGCAAGATGTAGGAATTAAGGATGATTTGGATTACATGATTACTAGATGGTTAGTGATTATGTTTAGATTTATTTGGTTATATTAATCTAATGGAATAATTAGGGTTAAGGTAATTAACCCTAGTCAACCGTTGGATTTCTAATCTAATGGGAGATTAGGGATTTGATAACTAATCCTAATTGACCGTTAGATTTAATTAGATAGGATAAGGTTGTGTGATTGGGGTTTTGCCCTAATTTAGTTTTAGGGATTTTATTTACCTATTATTTTGGATTTAGCTAAATAAAATATATATATATTGTTTGTTTGACACAGGACTTTGATTTGAGACAGGCGTCTCGATGTTGTATTTGGTATGATACTACCTGCTATTTGAGGCGGGTACCCTTTGACTTATCTTTTGATACTGTCTTATGATATGTATAGTTTATATATAATTACTAGGGGTAGATGGTAGAATTATCGTTTACCTGGTCTTAGCTTAGTTGATACCTATCACATGCTTCTTCTGTTAGTTGCTTTACTTTAGAAATGGATGCCTTTATCTTTTGCCATGTGTATATAGGTTCATAGAGATGGATATTAATAATGCTTATCTACACTTGATTAGTCGCTGGAGATACTTGTTATATGTGGTTGGATTTGCATTGCTTATATCATTGTTATACACATGTGTTTGTTTTATTGGCACCTACGCATATGGAGGAGGTTATGTCCAGGTATGACATATTGTTGCCGCACGCACCATATCGCATGATTGCATGTTGGGCGATTGACGACTCCATTATTGTTGAGCTCGTCGGCCGGCTACATGAGGGCCTGCACACAGCGTGACCACTGCATGGGTAGTGGCACAGCACTCAGGGTGTGTATGGCAGGTTGCTCGGTGGTGCACCGCCGGGGTGCTCATGGGAAGCACGATACAGCGGGGTTGCAGCCGGGATCCCTCCCCGTCATCGCGTACCGGGAGATGAGAGCATTGCGCTCCCTCACTATATCTGAGGTAGGAGGATAGGTGTACTCCGACAGCATCCCGTCCACTCGGTCACTCATCAGGGGTAGTGACGGTAGAGTGCACGGTGTCACAAACCTACCCACTCGGTCTCGCCATCGCGTGTGAGACGTCTGATTAGCGTCAGGGGTGACCATGTCATATTGCATCATATGCACGGATTGCATTCATTATGATTGATGCATTTTAGTGATTGCATATGATTGACATGCATACAGGATACATGCTTTTGCTCTGACTATTTTTATTTGTGTATGTTCACATTCAGTTGCACAAGCCTCGCAGGTGAGTACAGTTTATTTCAGTTATGCATTTTCTTATTATTCTTGCTATAGACTGTACTTTATGCCTATTGCTGGTTATTACAGTTTATTTTAGCTATGCATATCTGTTATACTGTTAGGAGACTGTACCGTATGTTGTACTGTTAGGAACTGTACTGTAGACTCTATGGTTTAGTGTACTGTACCATAGGATGTTACTGGTGGTTATATGTTGCTGTACATATCTATTGGATTACCTGCTGAGTTCTTTGAACTCACCCCATTGTTACTATTTTTCATGTTGAGGCCGTCGGGAGATATTCCAGTCGCTAGCCCCATTATCCTGAGGATTTTCTTTGTCGGATTATATTTTGCTTTTGCATCTTATATACTTGTATAGTGGGTTTGTATTGTGGACATTAAACATTCGGGTTTGATACTTTGTTTTTCACTGCGGATTTTCTCATTTCTTCATGGATTTTGTTTTCTTCATTGTAGTGGAGTAGGATGTTTACATATATCTTTGAGGATTCTTTATCGTCTTTCTATATTAAACTGCGTGGATTGCTTATATGTTGAACTGTGTGGAATGTTGATATAAACTGCGTGGTTTGTTTCTTATTTGTATTGTATTGTTCCGGCCGTGTGTGACCGAGGTATAGATATATGTATTCTGGATTCATATTGTCACCCGTACAGGGGAGATGCTGTCGAAATTTCTTCTGACAGAGACTACCTGGGGCGTGACACCACCGTTGTGCCTTCACCTATCCCTCTCTTTTATTTTCCCTTCATCTTCTTTTCCATTTCCTCCTTATTCTATTCACCAATGGCAATAAACTAGAGTTTTTTTTTCTCAAGCAAAAAAGCTCTCTTTTCTTCTCCTTTATCTTCTCACACAAGCAAGAAATGTAACATTGTTAGAGTGTATACTAAAAGCCTAGCTTTTGGTATAAACATTTATCTAGAAATAAGAATCACATTGGTCAAATATCTACATTTATGATAAATGTAGTTGTTCAATTAATTTATATTGTAGATAACATGGTGTGTGGTGTCACACACAGAGGATCATGTTATCAGTACCTTATAAATTATAAACAGTAGCTCACGACCATAATGGAAAGGAACAAACCATTGGAAGGTCGTAGTGTAATTAGGTATTAGTTTATCTTAACTATATAATTACACTAGTACACTTAGAGTGTATTGAGTAGGACCATTAGAGGTCGTTTCTTTTATACTGACTTTATAAAGAAACAAAGACCTCAGTTATTATGGAAGTGTGTGCTCTTAATCCTAATATAATAACAAGCACATATATTTGATATTTATTTCTTTAATTTATCAATGGGTGAGATTTAGTTCGATGAATCAATAAGCCCGATAAGTTGGGAAATGATATCACTTATAGTGTGTGTTGTTGACTATAGAAGGAAACTGTGTCCTAGTGATCTAGGTTGAGAATGTCCCCAAGAGGAGCTCATAAGGATTGTCATGTTAAACCCTGCAGGTGGACTTAGTCCGACATGACGATGAAGTTGAGTGGTACTACTCTTGAGCTAGATATTAATTAAGTGAGTTGTCAGTAACTTACTTAATTAGTGGACATTTGTTATCTTAAACACAGGGAGACTAACACACTCATAATAAGAAGGAGCCCAAAATGTAATTTGAGATTGGTGCGGTAGTTCAATAATAGTTCCTTAGTGGAATGAATTATTATTGATGAAATTTAGTTGTGTGTTCGGGACACGGGATGCTTAATTTCATCGGAGACCAAAACCAATTCCTCCTCTCGGTCCCTATCGTAGCCTCTAGTATATAGAGATTTATACCCACCGATACCCACCTTCTTACCCATCCAATGGGGCCAAGCTAGCTTGGAACCCAAGCTAGGGACCAAGACCAAGTAGATGAGCTATGTAGGTGGTGGCCAAAGCTTGGGTCCCAAGCTTAGGTGGTCACCACTAGAATATTAAAGGATTTTATTAAAATTATTTCTTATGTGGATATCATAATTTTAAAAGAATTTAAAATTAAAATTTCCTTTTATAACTTTCTACAAAAGATTAAGAGAAGAGATTAATCTCTTTCCTTATTTGTAGATTAAAAGGATTGTTTTAATTTCTGGTAAAAATTTTCCTTATTTGTAAATCATCTACATGTTTAAAAGAGAGTTTAAAATTTGAAATCTTTCCTTATTTGTTGATTAAAGGAGGATTTTAAATTTTAAGAAAACTTTCCTTTTAACCATGTTTATGATTTAAAAGAAAGTTTAAAAATTAATAATTCTCTTTTATTAGTTTCTACAAAAGATTGAGAAAAGATTTGATATCTTTCCTTATTTGTAGATTAAAAGAGATTTTAATTTTTAGAGATAACTTTATTTTTATCCACATGTTTAAAAGAAAGATTTTAATTTATTAAATTTCCTTTTTATAAACCAATCATGAAGGGATTAAATTATTGGAGAAATTTTATAAATTTCTGGAGACAAATTAGGAAGTTTTAATTAATTAAAACTCTCCTTGTTTGTAGCTTTGGTGTGGCCGGCCATGTAAATTGAGAAAAGGAAAATTGTTTTTAATTAAATAAATTTTTCCTTTTCATGGCAAAAGAATTAAGGAAGTTTTTAATTAAATTTCCTTATTTGCCAAGACCAAGGATTATAAAAGAGGGGTAGAGAAGGCTTCATGGTGAACAACCTCTATTATTTCTCTCTCTCTTTTCCTTGGTGTTGTGGCCGGCCAACCTCTCTCCTCTCTTCCTCTTGGTGGTGGCCGAACCTTCTCTATTTGCTTGGAGCTCTTGTGGTGGCCGGATACTACTTGGAGAAGAAGAAGAAGGAGAGAAAGCTTGTATCCCTTGGAGCTTGGTTGGTGGAAAAAGATCTTCATCTTTTGGAAGCTTTGTGCTTGGCCGAAACTTGAAGAAAGGAGAAGAAGGTGCTTTGGTGGATTCTCATCTCGGAAGATCGTTGCCCACACAACGTCCGAGGTTAGAAGAGGAATACGGTAGAAGATCAAGAGGTCTTTCTAAAAGGTATAACTAGTATTTTTTCTTTCCGCATCATACTAGTTATTTTTGGAAATAATACCAAATACAAGAGGCTTACGATTCTAGTATTTCGAATATATTTTTCGAAGTTGTGTTCTTTTGTTTTATTTTTCCTTGTGATTTGATTGTTCTTTTCGGTTAACCTAAAGTTATTTTAGGAAATTAAATATTAGATTTCTATAAAAGGTTTTGTCTAGTCGGTGGTGGTTGCTCCCATATCCAAGAAGGCCATGTGCCTCGCCACGTCAGTACTGGGAACCAATTATGGAAATTAATATTTAATGGAATTAATAACTTAAGGTGATTTGGGTCGAACGTGTTAAGTTCCGCAGGAGATCCAAGTCAAAACCTAAAAGAACAAATAGATTAAGTTTTGGATCAAACGTGTTAAGTTCCGCAGGCGATCCAAAATTTAATTTAAAAGAACACATGGTAGCTAGGAAAAGGTTCAGACCTTTGTACAAAATTTTTGTACAATGGAACCTCTAGGCTTTCCGAGTAGCAACCAACAATTGGTATCAGAGCTAGGGTTTTGCCTCTGTGTATTTGGTATTAGTTTAATTATGCACATGTCATACATAATTTAGGCAGGTTAATAGTAGGATGTGCTAACTTTGTGGATGCAGGATCCAACTATTATGTCTTTTAGTTATTATGTGTGTGATTGGACCCTTGGACATGTCAAGGGCATTTATCTGTGTGTGCATGATTGTATTAAAATACAGCAGGAGCTGTATTTAGTTTTATTAGGATTTTATTTTCGATCTAGATACATGTACATTCCTTTTATGGAATATAGGATCAAAATGTAAAATTCTATTTATGTCGCGGATCGAATCTTGCAAAGCGTGGAACCTTCTAAGGACCAGAGGCGCAGCGGAACTAGGAGCAAGATGGATGTGACAGCTAGACCCGGTGGCGGTGGCCAAATATGGCAGCAGCTTGGGATGATAACACACGGAGGACAACTAGAGATAAAAGTCATAATAGTTGAAAATTAGATTTTCTATTTATTGCTTTTATATTGTGCTGTGTGTGCATGTTAGTATACATGACTAGTAGGCTAGCATAGTTAAAATTCCTCATTTATAAATAACTAAGTGGGAGAGGGATTTTTAAATAAATCCCATGGTCTCCATTACTGGTTTGTAAGTGATGCAAACAAGCTTGCGCGTTGGCTCTGAGTGCCTTCCTCCATAACGGATGAGCTTGTTTGTTGATCACTAGAACAGACTTCCATTTTTGGATGACTATAGGAAGTTAATTAAGAGCGTGTGATCTTCCCCAACGGAAGGGGCATAATCTTATTAATGGACTTAGTGTCAAGTAATGGTATACACTTAGACACATCTAATAGTATCCTCCCCATCGGAGTCACTGCTATTATTTGTGTGACCAAATGAAACCAACTATTAATTTGTCATAAAACTAGGTTGACAAGATAATAAAATTAAAGGGTTAAAACCCCTCTTACAAATGATTGATTTTGTATACGTCCACACTAACGTGGCATACAAAATTAACGGTGTTTGAGATAATTTTATTTGTCATAAAGATACGTTGACAAGATAGTTAATGGGTAAAACCCTCCTTTTACAAATGTTGAATTTGTATACATCCACACTAACGTGGCATGCAAAATTCACGGTGTTTGAGGTGTTGGTAAATTTAAATAATATTGTTTGAGGAATCAATGTTATTTTAAATTCAAAGAGTTTTGACCAAATATTTGATCAAAGACAGATCAACTATTAATTTTATTCGTCATAAAGTAAAGTTGACGAGATAATAAAATTAATGAATAAAATCTCCTCTTCGATTTTGTATACACAAAATTCATGGAGATTTTAAGGAGTTGATCTTGACCAAATGTTTTTGTGATTCTTAGGATGTTTGTCAATCCCTAGTAGTCATACTATAGAAAAAGACTTAGTAGTCCCAATTGTAATGATGGGAAATAGGACTTGGACATTTAGGTAGACTGTCTTCTTAGAACTAAGAACAATTTAGGTGTATTTAATTCATTAGTTGAAACATGTCTAGTGGTGTTATCTACCAGAACCTGGAGTGTAGATACAAGATGCCATTAATCATGTCTGCAATTCATTGCAGGGTTCCAGGAAACCCGACAACTAAATGAAAGGTAAATCACCGTCCACATGGGCACTACTGTAAAAGTGGTAACTGTTGCAGTGGGAGATGTTTATCCTTTGATAAGAATAAAATATGGATTTTAAGTAATTGTCCTTACGTACCAAGTTTAGAAAGAACCTGATTTCAGTTTCTAAACTATTATAGATATTATGTCTATTTTGATAACAAAGTTGTTATCAAGAAAAATAGGAAAGTTATCTATTCTGGTATGATGGTTGACAATTTATAATCCAATAACTCCCACGATGCAACAAATGGAAATTAGTAACACATCTTCTAATTTTAAGAGAAAGCAACCTTCGGAAATGAACCAATTATATCTTTGGCATCTAAAGCTAGGTTATACTTGAGTAGGATTCATTGGTAGCTGATGAACTTTTGGGTTCATTGGTAGTGGAAATCTTTCCAACCTGCGAGTCTTACTTGGAAGAAAAATAACCAAGAAGCTTTTAAGTCCAAGAGGTATGGAGTCAAAGATATGTTGAAATCAGTTCATTCTGATTTGTGTGATCCTATGACTATCCAGACAAGAGGTAGTATTGAATATTTTGTCTAATTTATAGACAACTATTCAAGATACAAATAAATTTACTTAATGTACCGCAAGACTAAGTACTTTGATTAGTTCAAAGAGTACAAGGTTGATGCGGAGAAATAAAGTAAAAAGTCACTATGGAAGATCGTAGTGGCAAGTACCTCTTGAGAGATTTTAGGAGTCACTTATCAGAAGTTGGATTTCAATCCCAACTAACTGCATCTGGTACACCCCAACAGAATGGTGTAGTAGAAAGAAGGTAAAGAACTCTTATGGAATAATTAGATAGATGATGAGTTATTCAGAAAATTACCAAATTTGTTTTAAGGATAAACTCTGAAAATGAAAGTGAACATAGTGCCTTCCAAGTCATAACTCTCTACTCATATAGAATTGCTGAATAGGCGTAAGCCTATTTTGAAGCATATTCGGATTCGGGTAATCTAGCACATATGTTAAAGAGAGATAATGATAAGTTGGATAGGAGTTCACTTGTTTGTAAGTTATCCTAGATAAAAAAAAGTAGGTTTATAGTCTTAAAAATCAGAAGGTCATCAATGACTGATTTTTAGAAAAGGACTATATAATAAACCACGTGCTCATAAGTAAATTTGTTCTTAAGAAAATAATAAAGGACATGTCTAACCTAGTACCAACTGTACAAGATGAGATACCACAAGAAAACTGCAACACGTATCATAAATGATACACAATTGCAGAAAGTGCCTTGTCGTAGTGGGAGGGTTGTTAGGCAACCTAAATAGGTTCATGTTTTGGGAGAGTTTTTGGATTCGATCCCTGGAGGACATGAACCTGATCTCCGGTCATATGATAAAGTACTCCAAGATAAAGATGCAGCATCTTGGCAAAGAGTAATGAATAACAGAATTAGAATATATGTATTCTAATAAAATCTGGAAGCTTGTAGAATCACCAAATGGTGTAAAAGTCGTTGGGTGTAAAAAGGTCTATAATAGGAAAAGAGGGATAGACAGGAAGGTAGTAACTTTCAAAGCAAGGCTTGATGAAAAAGGAAACTTTTTCACTGGTAGCCATGCTTAAGTCTATCCGGATTCTTTTATCTATTTGGCAAGTGGATGTCAAGACAGCATTCCTTAATGGAAGTCTTGAAGAAAGCATCCATATAAAGCAACCAGAAGGGTTCATTGCAAAGGGCTAAGAGCATCTTGTGTGCAAGCTCAAATCAGTCTATGGACTGAGGTAAAGCTTCAAGGTCTTGGAACATCCGGTTTATCAAAGTAATCCAGATCTATGGATTTAGTAACCGGATAAGTCTTATGTATACAAAAGGTGTGATGAAAGCGTGGTGGTATTTTTTGTACTATACGTAGATAACATTTTTGGTAGTTGGAAATAATATCAAAATGTTGTCAGAAGTAAGGGTATGGTTGTTCAAACAATTCGATATAAAGGACTTGGGAGAATGTATATATTCTTAAGATCAAAGTAATAAGTGATCGCAAGAAAAGAATATTTTACTTATCCCAAGCTTCATATATCAGAAAAATCCTTGCTCGTTTTAAGCATGCAAAACTCCAAGAAAGGTTTCTTACCTTTTCAGGATGGAGTAACTTTATCTAAAGATATGTCTCTGTATACATCAAAGGAGATAAAGGAAATAAAGGCAGTTCTTTATGCTTCGGCTGTTGGAAGCCTAAATGTATGCTATGCACGAGATAAGAAATCTGTTTTGCCAAGGGCATAGTTAGCAGATATCAAAGTAACCCTAGACAAGGACATTGGACTGCAGTAAAGCATATATTAAAGTACCTTAGAGGCACTAGAGATTATATGCTAGCTTACAAGGCAGTTAATTTGGTCCCTGTGGGCTGCATGGATTTTGACTTCCAATCGGATAGGGACAATAATAAGTCGACCTCGGGGTTTTGTGTTTACTTTAGGAGGTAAAGTCATAACTATGGAAGAGTGATAAGCATAGGTGTTTTTTCTGGACTCCACCATAGAAGCTTAGTATATGGCAAGCCTCTGAGGTAGCCATAAAAGCTGAATGACTCAATAACCTCAAGATAGACTTAGATATGATTTCTGGTTTGTCCAAAGATTATTACAATTTATTGTAATAATGTTGGTGCAGTAGCAAACTCGAAGAAACCATAAGTCTATAAGGCAAGTAAACACAATAGAGCGCAAGTACCACCCAATACGAGAAATTGTATAACGAGGAGAAGTTGTTGCCGCCTAGATTGCATCAGATGATAACCTAAGGTCCTTAAGGCAAGAGCTTTTTGAAAGGCATGGGAATCAGATGTATGGCAGCAGATATGGCAGCTTAGTCTTTTAGTATAAGTGGGAGATTGTTAGAGTGTATACTAAAAGCCTAGCTTTTGGTATAAACATTTATCTAGAAATAAGAATCACATTGGTCAAATATCTACATTTATGATAAATGTAGTTGTTCAATTAATTTATATTGTAGATAACATGGTGTGTGGTGTCACACACAGAGGATCATGTTATCAGTACCTTATAAATTATAAACAGTAGCTCACGACCATAATGGAAAGGAACAAACCATTGGAAGGTCATAGTGTAATTAGGTATTAGTTTATCTTAACTATATAATTACACTAGTACACTTAGAGTGTATTGAGTAGGACCATTAGAGGTCGTTTCTTTTATACTGACTTTATAAAGAAACAAAGACCTCAGTTATTATGGAAGTGTGTGCTCTTAATCCTAATATAATAACAAGCACATATATTTGATATTTATTTCTTTAATTTATCAATGGGTGAGATTTAGTTCGATGAATCAATAAGCCCGATAAGTTGGGAAATGATATCACTTATAGTGTGTGTTGTTGACTATAGAAGGAAATTGTGTCCTAGTGATCTAGGTTGAGAATGTCCCCAAGAGGAGCTCATAAGGATTGTCATGTTAAACCCTGCAGGTGGACTTAGTCCGACATGACGATGAAGTTGAGTGGTACTACTCTTGGAGCTAGATATTAATTAAGTGAGTTGTCAGTAACTTACTTAATTAGTGGACATTTGTTATCTTAAACACAGGGAGACTTACACACTCATAATAAGAAGGAGCCCAAAATGTAATTTGGGATTGGTGCGGTAGTTCAATAATAGTTCCTTAGTGGAATGAATTATTATTGATGAAATTTAGTTGTGTGTTCGGGGCGAACACGGGATGCTTAATTTCATCGGGAGACCAAAACCAATTCCTCCTCTCGGTCCCTATCGTAGCCTCTAGTATATAGAGATTTATACCCACCGCATACCCACCTTCTTACCCATCCAATGGGGCCGGCCAAGCTAGCTTGGAACCCAAGCTAGGGCCGGCCAAGACCAAGTGGATGAGCCATGTAGGTGGCCGGCCAAAGCTTGGGTCCCAAGCTTAGGTGGCCGACCACTAGAATATTAAAATGATTTTTATTAAAATTATTTCTTATGTGGATATCATAATTTTAAAAGAGAGTTTAAAAATTAAAAATTTCCTTTTATAACTTTCTACAAAAGATTAAGAGAAGAGATTAATCTCTTTCCTTATTTGTAGATTAAAAGGATTGTTTTAATTTTTGGTAAAAACTTTCCTTATTTGTAAATCATCTACATGTTTAAAAGAGAGTTTAAAATTTGAAATCTTTCCTTATTTGTTGATTAAAGGAGGATTTTAAATTTTAAGATAACTTTCCTTTTTAACCATGTTTATGATTTAAAAGAAAGTTTAAAAATTAATAATTCTCTTTTATTAGTTTCTACAAAAGATTGAGAAAAGATTTGATATCTTTCCTTATTTGTAGATTAAAAGAGATTTTAATTTTTAGAGATAACTTTATTTTTATCCACATGTTTAAAAGAAAGATTTTAATTTATTAAATTTCCTTTTTATAAACCAATCATGAAGGGATTAAATTATTGGAGAAATTTTATAAATTTCTGGAGACAAATTAGGAAGTTTTAATTAATTAAAACTCTCCTTGTTTGTAGCTTTGTTGCGGCCATATAAATTGAGAAAAGGAAAATTGTTTTAATTAAATAAAATTTTCCTTTTCATGGCAAAAGAATTAAGGAAGTTTTAATTAAATTTCCTTATTTAAGACCAAGGATTATAAAAGAGGGGGTAGAGAAGACTTCGTGGTGAACAACCTCTATTATTTCTCTCCCTCTTTTCCTTGGTGTTGTGGCCAGCCAACCTCTCTTCCTCTTCCTCTTGGTGGTGGCCGAACCTTCTCTATTTGCTTGGAGCTCTTGTGGTGGCCGGATACTACTTGGAGAAGAAGAAGAAGAAGGAGAGAAAGCTTGTATCCCTTGGAGCTTGGTTGGTGGAAAAAGATCTTCATCTTTTGGAAGCTTTGTGCTTGGCCGAAACTTGAAGAAAGGAGAAGAAGGTGCTTTGGTGGATTCTCATCTCGGAAGATCGCTGCCACACAACGTCCGAGGTTAGAAGAGGAATACGTAGAAGAACAAGAGGTCTTGCTAAAATGTATATCTAGAATTTTTTCTTTCCGCATCATACTAGGTTGTTTTGGAAATAATACCAAATACAAGAGGCTTACGATTCTAGTATTTCGAATATGTTTTTCGAAGTTGTGTTCTTTTGTTTTATTTTTCCTTGTGATTTGATTGTTCTTTTCGGTTAACCTAAAGTTATTTTAGGAAATTAAATATTAGATTTCTATAAAAGGTTTTGACTAGTCGGTGGTGGTTGCTCCCATATCCAAGAAGGCCATGTGCCTCGCCACGTCAGTACTGGGAACCAATTATGGAAATTAATATTTAATGGAATTAATAACTTAAGGTGATTTGGGTCGAACGTGTTAAGTTCCGCAGGAGATCCAAGTCAAAACCTAAAAGAACAAATAGATTAAGTTTTGGATCAAACGTGTTAAGTTCCGCAGGGATCCAAAATTTAATTTAAAAGAACACATGGTAGCAAGGAAAATGTTCAGACCTTTGTACAAAATTTTTGTACAGTGGAACCTCTAGGCTTTCCGAGTAGCAACCAACAAACATCACCTATTGCCCTCTTCCAAAAGCAAGCTTAGCCCTCAGCCCTCGTATCTTCATCCGCTTCTCATATTTTCACTATGTGTATTTTTTTGATAGACTTAGCCATTGTTTACTTCAACAATTATTAATTATGAAGTAATATATGATAATTATTTGGGTTATAAAATTGATGAAGTAAATATCATTTTAGACTATGTAGGTTAAAAAATACAAGCATCACTTCTAATTTTAAGTAACAATTTACTTCATAATATTTTTGTCATAAAGTAGTAAGTCACAAAATAAAATATATAATCTCTAAGTGTTAAAGTAATAAGTTTGAACCAGTTGAAATACTAAGTCTATGGCGAGGAGAATGACGAGAGGAAATGTTGATTTTATAAAAATAAAAGAGAAAGAAAGAATGAAGTGGATTTGAAAAAGTTTTATTTTTTTTAAAAAAAAAGTTATGCCGACTCACTACAAGGACTTTCTGCAATGTTCTGTAAGAAAATATTCATTAACAATTTTGTATATAGTATTATTTCTAAAAGTGTATATTATATATAATATGTTTCCTATAATTATATAACTGATATACATAACAAAATTATATACTCGATAAATATTACATTCTTTCTATATATAGGACAATACCTAATTGAAAAGTAGATAAAAATAGTAAGCTTTCTAAAAGTGTATGACCACTTTGCTACTATTTATAGGATCGGTTATGTTATTGGTTATATTTCCTTTTAATTGTATTCTCCTATTTTCACATCACGGAACAATATATATACTGATCTTACACCACTATTACAATTACACAATAAATATAAAATACAAAAAGCTCAAAAGTTAATTAGTACTACATAATGTCTCGAGTTTCAATTCTTTGTGTATTTCTTTTGTTTACAACTATATGCCTTGCAAGTAAGTAAACACCATTTAAATATTCCATGCAAATTTTATTGAATTTATTTGTTACATATTGTTCATATATCCTAATGTTGACTATTCTTTTTTGGTTAAAATTATAGATCGCTCTGATGCTGCCAATTGTTGTTCGGAATATAAAAAATGGGGTGATAGACAACAAACAAGTTGTAGAGGTGCTAGTGATACTAGTGCGTGCAACACTTGGTGTTCAAATTCATGTAGAGGAGGGGAATGCAAAGTACGAAATGGACAACAAGTTTGTCATTGTTATTGTTAATCATAGCGTAAAGATGGAGAATAAATTATATCATCCATCTTGATTGGTGAAATAAAATTTGATACTACATGTATTTTTATTTATTTAAATTGTATACATATTATAAAAATAATGTATATATTGAAGAAAATGTTATATATATGTAGAATTATCATCGCTAGAGGGATGAATTGTCATTTACATTTTCATTGACTATTTAACATATGAAGAGTTTGAACAATTTAAATATATATAAATAAAATAAGTAGTGTACAAATGAAAGGAACAAAACAACATATTAACATGATTTGATACACAAGTTCCAACCCCACGACCTATAACTCTTCGGTGGATGAACTCTGATGATACTTTTTATTTTCTTCTTTCTAGACACCTTGTGGACAACCTAAGTTCCTCTGAACGAAACCTAATGTCAGTGCTAGGGGTGCTAGAGGAATCTAGCTCAGTGGCTCTTCTCTTAATCCTACCTACATAAATAAATGATTTATTTTTACCATAATAATGACAAGTTAAGTTTAGAGTGTACCAAAACATTTTTTGGACAACTAAAATAGGAACTAATTACCAAGGCTATGAAAGACTAAACCGAAATGAAAAATGGGGATGAAATAGTTCGGAAACAGGCTTTGGAGGTGCCTGGAGTTGAAGCCTCGGGTCCCCCTTCTAAAATCATATCTATGCACCCAAAGGTGTTCCATGAGCTTGAATCATCTTTGTCAGGTTTCTGTGTGGCAACATTTCTGGGAACTTTGACGATGTTGAGGCGCCTTCATCCCAAACGACGACGTTTTAGGTAGGCTTTTTGGGCAGAATTTTGTGGGCTTCCTGGACTAGGGTACGGGTGCCTAAATTTTAAAAAATTTGAAACTTCAAAATGGTTTCGGCACATGGATCTATTCTAGGTGCTTATATCGATAATATTTTTATTTCAAAAAATTAACTTAATTTTGAAAATTCTATATTTTCGCACTTACAATGGTTCTTGAATAGAATTTAATTTATAATGTTTTGATCAATTTTACCTTAGTCTCCATTTCACCCATTTCTAGATTATTAATCGAGTTAACCTATAGGTTTGGTGAAATGGTTTTCTATTTTCCTTGAAGAGAATTAGTTTGAATTTTAAATCTAATTTAACCTTGTATTAGATTTAGGTTTGGCCATTAATTAGTTAAATACACATTTCAAAAATTGAATTACAAGTTGTGGTAAGGCATAATGACCTTTTTTGATATTGGAGAAGCAACCACCTCCTTAAATAAAGCCTTTTTAAGAAATTATATTTTTAACCTACTTATTGAAAAATTAGGGTCTAACTAGTTTAGGATGTGACGAGGTAGTTTCAGTTAATTTCTCTCAACTAAGTGCACCAAATAGGATAATCCATACCCAACTTGGATACACTTATTCTTTGCATCCTAATATAATATCGTGTCACCACATCCTAAGACTAGGTTGTTAAGTATCAAATTAACTATTTTCTTACATAGACATGCTAAGTTAAGTAAAAAATAAACTAAGGATGAATAATAAAAGTAACAAATGAAACAATCGTGCAATTTTATCTTACATTAAAATTATTTTTTTCTATTAGTTATCTCTGAATCATAACTTTGATATGGTTTATCTAGGTAATGAATATAACTATTGTGGATTCAATATTGATTTAGTCCAACTTAAATACTCATGATTGATTTAGGGACCCATGGTTAGACTTGAATTCTAGCAGTTCATTAACTAATAATAGATATGATTTTGAAAGGTTTCTTTGACTGATAAGCGTGTGAAGATCAATTGTATATGATCCTTTGTGTTTCGAGTAATATATTAAGGGACTTGGAGATCGAAGTTAAACATTTTAATGATCCTTTTAGTTCTTCAACTCTAATTTTCAAAGGAATTTTATTACTCAAGTTGTTGGACTTGTGTTGAAGTTCCATTTTGAACTTATTCATTTGAAGTGCTAAGGGTAGTCTTATACTTAAGGACTTCTACCTTCTTTTAGAGTGACTTGACCTAGATATTGGATTTGGCTAATTTCAAAACAAATTACAAATGACAGTATATAACTTATTAACTAAGGGAGAGATTACCTCATTATTGGGCTTGTCAGGAAAGTATATTTAGATCTATGGCTTATCTCAAACTTTGATTCAAATTTTAACTCAAACTTGAGTTCATATTCGGTCTTAGCCACTTGTTCTATTGCTGGTTGTGTTAGGAGGTTGGATTGAGCTTATTCTTCCTCTTTTGACTCCTCTGATGATCATTTTATTGGTGTTGAAGGAACTAGATTTTTGATAATTGGAAAAAGTTCAAAATTAAGGCTTATTTTTATTTAATGAAAGTTTACTGAGTGTGCAGGTAGGTCAACTAGAATGTCCAAGTGATACTTGATAAAGGAAAAGCCCTTGTGAATATTAGGAAAAGGAAAAGCCTAGCAGTTCAGTTGGATCAGATACTAGGTAGAAGGCTTGGCAAATTAAAGTCACAAGTCAGGAAGTATAGATGGGTTTGGAGGACCGAACGTCTAGCAGGTCAATGGGGCTAGAGGACATGACATTTGAGGAGGGGCTAGAGGACATGACATTTGAGGAAGCACTAGACATTGGAAGATTAGACGCCGAGCAGGAAATCCAAATAGGATGACTTTTTCCAAACCAAGGTGGCTGATATAAGAGGATTCAAAGGTTTCTATAAATGTTTTTTTAATAATTTTTATTTTTAATTTTTTGGGTTTTATTTTATTTTAGGTAGTTTTGATATTTTAAGTATTTTCAAAATATCTATCTTTCTATAATTATATATTTTGAGTCTGTTTAAGAATTTTAGATTATGAGTCTGTTAATTAAATTTTCATTTTTATATCTTTTTTCTGTGTTTAGAAGATAGAAATTGGAGTTTGTACATTAGAATTTCTTCCCTTTTTTATGGGTATTAGAATTTAGAGTCTATATAAAAATCTAATTAATTGTTTGAGGAATTAATGCTCTATTCATAATAAAAGGTTCCCTTTAGTGGTTTCTCTTTTGGCCACCTCCTTAATTCTGTCTTCTCATTAGCCCAAATGATAATTACTATCCTGCCCCGCGTTAGTTAGTTCAACTTCGGATAGATTTGCAGTGGATTAAGTATGATTAAGGATAAAACAGATTCGATCGGTTTAAAATGAATTATGGTATTTTCTTGAAGAAACCTTCTCTTTCCTTTTTTTTCTCCCTTTCGTCCCCACATACTCTACAGCCGCTGCTATGTTATACACCACTGTTGTGCCTTCGCCTATCCCTCTCTTTTATTTTCCCTTCATCTTCTTTTACATTTCCTCCTTATTCTCTTCACCAATGGCAATAAACCAAGAGTTTTTCCTCAAGCTCAAAAGCTCTCTTTTCTTCTCCTTTATCTTCTCACATAAGCAAGAAATGTAACATCACCTGTTACCCTCTTCCAACAACAAGCGTAGCCCTTAGCACTCATATCTTCATCCTCTTATGATATTTTCACTATGTGTATTTTTTTGATAGACTTTACCATTGTTTACTTCGACAATTATTAACATACATACACAACATATAACATATTCAACAGCCCACATGGCTGGATATAAGCACAACCATATAGTATAATAAGCCCACACGGCTGAAAGTAAATACACAACCATGCAGTATAATAAGAACCCACACGGCTAAAAGTAAACGCAGCAGAAAATGAAACGACGGCCTGACTGAAACCCTAACTTAGAGCACAGGCGTTACTTTTTTTTCTATATATACCTTCTAAGGACATTGTTATTTGCACTTCGCTCGATTCAAGCCCACACGGCTGAAAGTAAATACACAACCATGCAGTATAATAAGAGCCCACATGGATAAAAGTAAACGCAGCAGAAAATGTAATGACCGCCTGACTGAAACCCTAACTTAGAGCACAGGCGTTACTTTTTTTTCTATATATACCTTCTAAGGACATTGTTATTTGCACTTCGCTCGATTCAGAAATCTAGTCTGAACTTGTTTCGACTGTTAAGCCATAGTTTGGATCGAAGCAGAGCTGAGAGGAACTCTATAGTTACTGAGGGGTCTGGGTCGTGTGACCCTAACCAACCCTGTGGCCCTACCTGTGAAGAGGCATGTTATGGCCGTGTGGTGATGACCGGCCGTGTGGCCTTACCAGTCCCAAGTTTGGGCACGACCGTGTGTGCCACACGGCCGTGTAAGGCCTCCCCTACTGGAGTAGGGCACGACCGTGTGGCTTCCACACGACCATGTCACCTGGGCAGTGAGGAAGTGGGGCACGGCCGTGTGGCTCACACGACCATGTCACCTCGATTATGAGGAAGGGGTGTACGACCATGTGAAACTACACGGCTGTGCCATTTTACCCGAGAAGAAGAGGTGCACGGCCATGTGCTTCACACGGCCGTGTCACCTTGACCGAGACCATGAGGAATGCATGGCCGTGTAAAGCAACACGGCTGTGTCACTCTGGCCGACAAGAAGAGGTGCACGGCCGTGTGAAACCACACGACCATAGCATCCTGCCGAGAGGGAGTAGGTGATGGCCATGTGAATCCACACGGCCATGTCACACTGGCCGAGAGGGAGCAGGTGATGGTCGTGTGAACCCACACGACCATGTCATAGGCCGTGCAGGGGGTCACACACAACACTACAAAGGAGGTGGGTTCTCCCCATTGTACTCCCTCTTAGCTTACCGTTCTCTCCCATTTCTTTAGGAAGAGTCTTTGACATGCTAATTACTAACAAACTGTCAATTTCATCATACACAATTCTTAATAGTATTTTTATACAAAGCAGGATAAGAAAATAGGTCCATCAGTACCAAAATCTAACATATTCCATGCACTAGTATGTTCCAAGATCACTTCCCACTGTTCCGTCACACACACCAGCAAACATTGCTCCTGCTGCCCCTCCTTACTCGAGCTTTCCTTTACCTTTATCTACAGTATAAGGAAAGTAGTCTCACTTCTTAATTATGAAGTAATATATGATAATTATTTGGGTTATAAAATTGATGAAGTAAATATCATTTTAGACTATGTTGGTTAAAAAATACAAGCCTCACTTCTAATTTTAAGTAACATTTTACTTCGTAATATTTTTGTTATAAAGTAGTAAGTCAAAATATAAAATTTATAATTTCTAAGGGCTAAAGTAATAAGTTTTTCCCAGTTAAAATAGTAAGTCTATGGCAAGGAGAATGAAGAGAGGAAATGTTGATTTTATAAAAAAAAAAAAGAGAAAGAAACAATGACGTGGATTTGAAAAAGTTGTATTTTAAAAAAAAAAGTTATACAGACTCACTACGAGGACTGTTTGCAATGTTCTGTAGCAAAATGTTTGTTAACAATTTTGTATATAGTATTATTTCTAAAAGTGTATAGTATATATAATATGTTTCCTATAATTAAATAACTGATATACATAACAAAATTATATACTCGATAAATATTACATTCTTTCTATATATAGGACAATACATAATTGAAAAGTAGATAAAAATAGTAAGCTTTCTAAAAGTGTATGACCACTTTGCTACTAATTATAGGATCAATTATGTTATTTGTTATATTTTCTTTTAATTGTATTCTCCTATTTTCACTTCACGGAACAATATATATACTGATCTTGCACCACTATTACAATTACACAATAAATATAAAATACAAAAAACTCAAAAGTTTATTAGTACTACATAATGTCTCGAGTTTCAATTCTTTGTGTATTTCTTTTGTTTACAACTATATGCCTTGCAAGTAAGTAAACACCATTTAAATATTCCATGCAAATTTTATTGAATTTATTTGTTACATATTGTTCATATATCCTAATGTTGACTATTCTTTTTTGGTTAAAATTATAGATCGC
The DNA here is from genome assembly GCF_018446385.1 of Zingiber officinale. Lineage (NCBI taxonomy): Eukaryota > Viridiplantae > Streptophyta > Magnoliopsida > Zingiberales > Zingiberaceae > Zingiber > Zingiber officinale. The sequence goes on from NC_055986.1 coordinate 48,377,464, forward strand.
TCTGATGCTGCCAATTGTTGTTCCGAATATAAAAAATGGGGTGATAGACAACAAACAAGTTGTAGAGGTGCTAGTGATACTAGTGCGTGCAACACTTGGTGTTCAAATTCATGTAGAGGAGGGGAATGCAAAGTACGAAATGGACAACAAGTTTGTCATTGTTATTGTTAATCATAGCGTAAAGATGGAGAATAAATTATATCATCCATCTTGATTGGTGAAATAAAATTTGATACTACATGTATTTTTATTTATTTAAATTGTATACATATTATAAAAATAATGTATATATTGAAGAAAATGTTATATATATGTAGAATTATCATCACTAGAGGGATGAATTGTCATTTACATTTTCATTGACTATTTAACACATGAAGAGTTTGAACAATTTAAATATATATAAATAAAATAAGTAGTGTAGAAATGAAAGGAACAAAACAACATATTAACATGATTTGATACACAAGTTCCAACTCCATGACCTATAACTCTTCGGTGGATGAACTCTGATGATACTTTTTATTTTCTCCTTTCTAGACACCTTGTGGACAACCTAAGTTCCTCTGCACGGAACCTAATGTCAGTGCTAGGGGTGCTAGAGGAATCAAGCTTAGTGGCTTTTCTCTTAATCCTACCAACATAAATAAATGATTTATTTTTACCATAATAATGACAAGTTAAGTTTAGAGTGTACCAAAACATTTTTTGGACAACTAAAATAGGAACTAATTACCAAGGCTATGCAAGACTAGACCGAAATAAAAAATGGGGATGAAACAGCTCGGAAACAGGCTTTGGAGGTGCCTGGAGTTGAAGCCTCGGGTCCCCCTTCTAAAATCATATCTATGCACCCAATGGTGTTCCATGAGCTTGAACCATCTTTGTCAGGTTTCTGTGTGGCAACATTTCTAGGAACTTTGAGGATGTTGAGGCGCCTTTATCCCAAACGACGACGTTTTAGGTAGGCTTTTTGGGCGGGATTTTGTGGGCTTCTTGGACTAGGGTGCGGGTGCCTAAATTTAAAAAAATTTGAAACTTCAAAATGGTTTCGGCACATGGATCTATTCCAGGCACTTATATCGATAATCTTTTTATTTCAAAAAATTAACTTAATTTTGAAAAATCTATATTTTCGCACTTACATTGGTTCTTCAATAGAATTTAATTTATAATGTTTTGATCAATTTTACCTTAGTCTCTATTTCACCCATTTCTAGATTATTAATCGAGTTAACCTTTTGGTTTGGTGAAATGGTTTTCTATTTTACTTGAAGAGAATTAGTTTGAATTTTAAATCTAATTTGACCTTGTATTAGATTTAGGTTTGGCCATTAATTAGTTAAATACACATTTCAAAAATTGACTTACAAGTTGTGGTAAGGCATAATGACCTTTTTTGATATTGGAGAAGCAACCACCTCCTTAAATAAAGTCTTTTTAAGAAATTATATTTTTAACCTACTTATTGAAAAATTTAGGGTCTAACTAGTTTAGGATGTGGCGAGGTAGTTTAAGTTAATTTCTCTCAACTAAGTGCACCAAATAGGATAATCCATACCCAACTTGGGTACACTTATTCTTTGCATCCTAATATAATATCGTCTCACCACATCCTAACACTAGGTTGTTAAGTATCAAATTAACTATTTTCTTACCTAGCCATGCTAAGTTAAGTAAAAAATAAACTACAGATGCATAATAAAAGTAACAAATAAAACAATCTTGCAATTTTATCTTACAATAAAATTATTTTTTCTATTGGTTCTCTCTAAATCATAACTTTGATATGGTTTATCTAGGTAATGAATTTAACTATTGTGGATTCAATATTGATTTAGTCCTGTAACACCCATAAATTCTGTTTCCTCTAAAAGAGCAAAAAGAAATAGAAGAAGAGAAAATAAATAAAAATATATATGTAAATGACCCGGGCTAGGATTTGAACCCTAGACCCTTGATTTAAAATTGGTTTAAGTAGCCATTAGGTGGAGGTAAAGCATCACATTCGAAATAGAAAACTATTTATTATATGTTGATTATGGGTGAAGGGATGCTTCAACTTCCACTTTGTATAAAAGGGGAAGGGAAGAGAAGAAAACCTAACTTTGCATCTTCTCTTCTCCTCTCTAGCCTAACCTCCTCTTCCCCCTCTTGCAGTTTTTGGTCAAGAACCCTTGGGTTCCCAAGGTTCTAAGTTCTTCAAGGGGAGAATCTAAGAGGAGGGTTTTGACAAGGATTAGGATGCACGGAATGGGTGTCTTGGAGATTAAGGTTACAAGAGAGGATTGTTTTCCCCAACACCCTATAATTGTAAGATCTAGGGAATGGAGGTAAGTACTGCTCACCTGCAGTATAAGTTGTTTCAATGTTGCATATTGTGATATGTTTTTATGCATGTAAAGAAGATACATATTGTGTTATGTTTATGCATCTTAAAGAAGATATATGTTATGATATATAAGATGTCCTCTGAAGTTCTGGGATTAATAGCATGTTTGGAGTATCTTGAATTGCTTCCTATATAGTTTTGGGGCCAAGAAGCATATTCAAAGTGCCCTAAAGTGATTCCCTTTCAGTGTAGAATATTAAGCGCACATAAGGTGCTTGTTTAAATGACAAGTAAGTGCAACTATAAGAAAGTGATATATAAAAGAAAGTATTTTACTTTAAAGTGGCATGCATTAGACACAAGGTCCAAGGGTGGGCTCCTAGATCGCCCCTGGGCCCCTAGATCACCTAGTAGTACCTTAATAGGTTCAGAATTAGCTACCTCGAATCTTATTAAGGATGCACATAAAGTGGTACAATGTAGGGCCCAAGCAAGTTTATTATTCTTTTCACTACTTATGTAATACAAAGTTTTCAAACTTTGTTGTTTGTCTTAGTGGAAGTTTTCCTAAGGTTGAGAACCTGAGTTATTAAGTGCAGCATTGATGAACTCTATAATATGCCAAGATTCCTGTTTTCATTACATCACTAGCATGATTTTAAGTTGATGTTTTGCATGATAAACCTATTTAAAAATGCATGCCATGTACAGATTTCCAAATTACTGTCAAGTGTGAGTTTTGTGTTTTCCCAAGGAATTTTGAAAGTATGTTCCTTCTTTTTATGCTTGTTTTATGAGTAGATGGTACTTACTAAGCATTCGCTTATAGATTTCCATTTCCTTATACTGTAGATAAAGGTAAAGGAAAGCTCGAGTAGGAGGAGGCAGCAGGAGCGATGTTTTGTGGGTGTGTGACGGAACAGTGGAAGGAACTGGGAACTTGTTATTATCAGTTTGGAATATGTTAGAACTTGATGCTAAATCATGTTTGAACTTGCTATTATCAGTTTGGAAATAATGTGAGTGGCAAAGAGGAAAGATCTAGGGTCTCCCCAATGGGGAGGACCCCTCTTCAAGCAATGAAAGAGAATCGTAACCCAAAGACGAGTATAAAGGGGAGAACAACCCCTTGTTGTAGAGCAGGGTGTGACCCCCCACACAGCCCGTGACACGGCCGTGTGGATTCACACGCCCAAGCACCTCTCCCTCTCAGCCAAGGAGACATGGCTGTGTGGATTCACATGATCGTGCATCTCTCCTTCTCGGCCAAGGTGACACGGTCGTGTGGATTCACACGGCCGAGCACCTCTCCCTCTCGGCCAAGGAGACACGGCCGTGTGGATTCACACGGGCGTGCCTCTCTCCCTCTCGGCCATGGTTACACGGTCGTGTGGATTCACACGGCTATCCACCTCTTCCTCTTGGCCAAGGTGACATGGTTGTGTAGATTCACACGGTCATGCACTACCAAGGTGACACCGCCGGTCATTGCCACACGGCCAGGTAGCACTCCTTCTCGAGTAAGGCTACACGGTCGGTCAGGGCCACACGACCCAGACCCATTAGAAGCTCTAGACTCTCTTCTAGCTCTGCTTGGCTCCAAGTTACGTCCTATCAGTCGTAACAAATTTAGGGTAGGTCTCTAAACCGTACAGTATATAATATAAGTATAAAATTAAAAAAAAAATAATGAAAGAGTAACGTTTTCCCTATAAGGTAAGTACTATTTAAGGATGGGGGCGTTACAGTTTAGTATTAGAGCAAGTTCCATCCTTCCGCTACACACACATGAAGCATTGATCTAGTAGTTTCAAAGTAAGAAAGCACCCTCTCACAACTTTTATGCATTTTATTTCTGTTATGATTAGTAAGAACTGTTGTTAAGATTAATCATGCTTATACATGAAAGTGCTAATAAGTGCTAATGATTGCAAGTAAGAATGAGAGCATGCTTATACATGAAAGTGCTAATAATAGCAAGTAAGAATGATGATGGGCTGATGTATGTCTCACTGGTTGGGTTATGAATATTTAGATGGCTAGAGGATAGCCGACTAGACAGCCGAGAGTTAATAAAGCTCAGCCTGAGACAAATGAGTCTGCACCACCAGCCAACCTTTAAGAAGTAGTAACTCAATTACAGAGACAATTGGCAAAACAACAGCAGGTCATAGCCACCCTGACTGCTAACCCAGCAAGCTTCTCCTGTAGTCCCACCGGAAGCTAATGTGGTGGCACCAATTGCGGCCGAGGTTCCATCAGTTCCACCTGTAGCCCCTACAAGGGTAGTGAGGCAGGAAGCATACCTTATCCAGTGGCAGAAGCTGAAAGAAGAGAATTTCTCTGGCACCAATAAACCATGGGATGATCAGGCATGGTTCAAAACCCTAGAGAGCATAATGGAGTTACTGGACTGGCCGGAGGTAGAAAAGATAAAGTGCGCTTCCTTTTGCCTCACTGGCGATTCAAGAATATGGTGGGAATGGGTGAAGGCAAAAAGAATAGTGAATCAAATGACCTAGTCTGACTTCAAGACTGAGTTCTTCGAAGAGTTCTTTCATATGCGACTCACGAACAAATATTACGATGAGTTCACAGAATTCTGATAAGGAAGTTTATCAGTGGATGAAGCTGTGAAGAAATTCAATAGGCTGGCTCGTCTATGCCCTGAGTTAGTCAGTACAGAACGAGAAAGGGTAAGGCTAATGCTAAAGATGCTGAGGCTAGATATAGCTCTGAATGTAGCTGGCGGAATTAATAGACCGCAGACTACAGAGGAGCTTATTAGTAGTGCCCTGATCACGGAGGATTACCTGAATAGCATCAAGTAGCAGAAGCCAGTACTGATTGAGAATAAAAGTCAAGGGAGTTCTACCACTCAGAAACCCCAGGGCCAAGGTCCAACCTAGAAGGGGAGCTCCAAGAGGAAGCAGTGGAGTAATAAACAGGGAGTATCCGTAAGCAAGCAGCCTAAGTATGCTACGTGTCTCACGTGTGGGAAGATGCATCCGAGAATCTGTCGCAAGGGCACTAGTGCCTTTTATACGTGTGGTCAAGAGGGGCATATTGTTGGTTGCTACTGGGAATATCGTACCGGTTCCCCTATACAAAAGTTTTATACAAGTCCTGAACCATTCCTAAAAACCTATTGTGTTATTTAGAAATTAAATTAGGAATTACAAACAGAACTTAACATTATTGATTCCAAATTTAACTCATCTGTTCTTAGAGGTTTAGACTTGGATCACAAACGATACTTAACAATATTGATCAAAATTTACCCATGTTACAAATTTAATTAAATATTAATTTTAGAGATTGGCTTCCAGGTTAAACATGGCGAGACACTAGGCCTTCTTGGGTATGGGAGCATCCATCACTTCCTAGACAAAATCTTTCAATGAAATTTAATATTTAATTTCCTTATAGTTGTTGGTTGCTATGCGGAATATCATACCGGTTCCCCTGTATAAAAATTTTGTACATGTCCTGAACCTTTACTAACAACCTATTGTGTTCTTTAGAAATTAAATTAGGAATTGCAAACGGAACTTAACATTATTGATCCAAATCCACCCATGTAATAAATTCAATTAAATATTAATTTCTAAAATTGGCTTCCAAGACTGCAAGGCGAGGTACTAGGCCTTCTTGGGTATGGGATCATCCTCCACCGTCTAGATAAAGTCTTTTAAAGAAATTTAATATTTAATTTCCTTATATAACCCTAGGTTTAACCAAATAGAACAATCGAATCACAAATTCAAAAAACAAAAAAAAACACAAACTCGAATCACAAATTTGAAATCTAGAATTATATGCCTCTTGTGTTTGGAATTCATACAAAGAAAACTAGTATGATGCGGAAAACAATTACTAGTTATACCTTTCTTTGTAAGCAACAACCTCTTGATCTTCTATTGTATTCCTCTTCTTATCTCGGATGTTGTGTGGGCAATGATCTACCGAGATGTGAATCCACCAAGAATCCTTCTTCTTTCTTCCAAGTTTCGGCCAAGCAACCTTCTCCAAGAGATAGCAAGTCTTGGCCACCAACCAAGATCCAAGGAAAACAAGGAAACAAAACCTTCTTTCTCTCCTTCTTTACCAATCAAATCCGGCCACCAAAACAAGCTCCAAGAGGATGATAGGTTCGGCCACTAGAAGAAGAGAGGAAGAGATGATAGGGTCGGCCACCACCAAGGAAGAAAAAAAGAGGAAAATAGAAGAGAGTGGTTTCATGAAGGCACCCCTACCTTCTATTGTATATTCCTTGGTCTTGGTAAATAAGAAAATTTAATTATAATTAAAATCTCATTATATTCCTTTCCATAGGTTAATAAGGAAAATTTAATTAAAAATTCCTTTTAACCCATACTATGGCCGGCCACATCACATGCTCCAAATAAGGCAAGTTTTAAACATAAAATTAAAACTTCCTTATTTGTTTCTGGAAATTTATAAAATAAAAATTTCTCTATTAATTTTCCCTTCATGGTTGGTTATAAAAGGAAATTTTATAAATTAAAATTTCTCTATTAAAATATGTGGATGATTTCTAATATGGGGTAGATTTCATGGGTCCCCGATAAGGAAGGGAAAGGAGATGACCAAACAGAGAAGATAGGTAAATATCGGCCGGGATATATACCTCAGGAGAGGTAGACCAATATCGACCGAGACATGCCTTTAAGAAGCTAGGCTAATATCGGCCGACATATACCTCAAGAGAGGTAGGCCAATATCGGCCGGGATATGCCTCCAAGGAGGAAGACCCATATCAATCAGCATATACCTTAAAGGAGGTATATCAATATCGACCGAGACATGCCTTTAAGAAGGTAGGACAATATCGGTCGGCATATACTTCAAAGGAAGTAGGTCAATATCGGTTAGGGTATGTGCCTCCAAGGAGGCAGGTCAATATCGACCAAGACATGTCTTTAAGAAGGAAGGCCAATATCGACCGGGATATACTTCCGAGTGAGTAGGACAGTATCGACCGAGACATTCCTTTAAGAAGGAAGGCCAATATCAGCAGGGATATACTTCCGAGTGAGTAGGCCAGTATCGACCGAGACATTCCTTTAAGAAGGAAGGCCAATATCGGTCGAGATACACTTCCGAGTGAGTAGACTAATATCGACTAAGACATGCCTTTAAGAAGGAAAGCCAATATCAACCGGGTTGACTAATACCTTGAAAAGATACTTGATAAAATATAGCTCAGGGCTAGCTAGAATAATAAACATAAAGGAGCCCGGACGAGCACTGCCCCAGGAGCCTCATGAGAGGTAATAATAATTGATTAAACCTAATTAAGCTCAGCCTCGATCAATACAGGAAACATTAGTATATTAAGTTATCTATGATGTAGTAAAAACAGGAGGGACAAGTAGGAAAGGTAGAAATAATTTAAAAGAACTTGTGAAACAAAGAAGAAGTAATATTTCAAATAAAGCGGTGCAGGAAGATATTTGCAATATGTGATTGTATGACTGGTATTATATGTTTTTGCGGGAAATGTGTTTTTAGACTATTTTGCAGGTACTAGAGGACAAAGAAGGTACATCTAGGGTACAAAAAAGATTCCTTAAAAGTCATTTACCGCAAGTACGCAGCTTACGTCATCTTATAACAAACTCTAACAAATCGGGGCCCACTTCATCACTATGAAGGTTATATGAAGTGGTATAAAAAGGGGAATCCTCTCCGTTGGCAACGTAAGTACACATCATTGCGCACATTCATAACCCTAATTTTTTACCACTGTTCGTCTTCTTCTTCCTTCTTCCACACCAAGAGAGATCACTAACTTGAGCGTCGGAGGGCATAGCCAGGGATTCCCACCTCGGTCTTAGGTCACTGACGATAGTGTTGGCTGATTTCTTGTGCGCAGGAAGTCCTGGAAGCTTCAAGTTTGGTTTCTCTTTGATTGGATTTCTTTCTCGTCATCGGATCTTCGTTCAAGGGGAGCATTCGGTGGCTGTTCTTTCCGATCCGCTTTGGGTTTCTTGGATCGTTGTTCTACAGGTATAATTCTTCACCAGCAGTAGGTTTTTTCTCTCAGATCTCCATCTTGTCAAGCTTCTCAGACAAGATCAAATTTAGCGCCGTCTGTGAGAACTTTACCTGAATCTAAGACTACAAGATGGAAGAGGCTGGAAAATCAAACCTACTTACCATTAGTCATGAAGATCTGGATTTCCCCATTAATTCTCATGTCCAGAAAGCCTTGTAACAACAACAAATTCAAGCTTATACTGGAGCTACTCTGCCAACAGCTCATAATCCAACGATTTCAACTATTGAGCATCGAAAAGGAAAGGAGCCGGAAGAGGAGGAACATGCATATTTCCCTCCAGCTGCAGTTTCTCCGACGCGACGTTCGCGAGACTTTCTTCCTTCTCCCATGGAGCAAGGGGGTCGAAGGCTCGTGTTCCAAGAATCTTCTGGTGAAGCACCGGACAAAGAAAAGCGTAAGATTAAAATGATAACCAGTGATAGCTCACCAGAAAAAGTCATCTCCCCATTCTCTCAAAGTGTACTGGATGATCCTCTTCCTAAGCGGTATCAAAATCTTCAGATCGACGAGTACACTGGAACAACAGATCTAGAAGATCATCTATTGAAATTTGAGAACGTAGCATTATTACAACAATTCTCTGATGGGGTGAAATGTCGGATGTTTCTTACTACCCTTGGAGGAGCTGCACAACGTTGGTTCAAGAGACTGTCAGAAAAGTCCATCCGAAAATTCAAAGACTTCAAGAAAGTTTTTTTGCATCATTTTTCCAGTAACAAGAGGTATCATAAGACTCCTTGGAGTCTATTTTCAATTAAGCAAGCATCCAAAGGGTCCATCCGAGCCTACATCAAAAGGTTCAATCAGGTAGCTATCGATGTACCTAATGCTACTACTGAAATCTTAGTGAGTGCTTTCTCTCAAGGTTTAAATGATAATGATTTCTTTAAAGATCTGGTAAGAAATCCTCCTTCCAATTTTGACTCCTTAATTGAACGAGCCACTAAATTTATTAATGTTGAGGAAGCTCAAGCCGCCCGCAGAAAAGAGAGCACCACCTCTTCTCCTACTCCGATTAAGGAAAAGGCTCCTACTCCTGTCCCACCACCTAGGGGACCTTGAGTGGTTCATCCACCTCATCGCCATCCAGAATACCTCCCGCAAGCAGTGCAGCATGTGGAGATACTGCCAGAGGCACCAAGAAGATGGTGCACTTATCACAAAACTAGTAGTCATCATACTGAAGATTGTTTTGTTTTAAGAAATAAAAGAGCAAACAAGGAGCGCTACCAGAGGCAAAATTATTATCGGCAGTAGTACACCAGGCAGCAAAGGCCGCTTAAATTGGAATATCGCCGGGTCGAACCTCGGCAAGAGACATTGCCTACCCCGGCCGGTACAAGCCAGGTGTTGGAAAAGGCTCCTTCTGAAGCCATGATAATCCGACAAGAAGAAAATAGGAGTAATGTCGTCCGAGGTAATATCAATATGATCACGGGCGGGCCCACCAATGGGGATTCTAATAGGGCCAAGAAAGCACATGCCCGAAGATTGGAAATTCATGCCATGGGATCTAGCATGGAGCGAGCAGCTGGTCCCGAGATAAGTTTGGTCCTAGAGATCTTGAAGGGGTAGAAATACCCCATGATGATGCCCTGATTATCAAAGCCGTGATAGCCAACTATGCTATTTCTTGTACCTTCATAGACACGGGCAGTTCTGTCAATATTATATTCAAGAAGGCTTTTGATCAATTACAGATTGACCCGAGTGAACTTCAACAAATGGTCACTCCCCTATATGGGTTCACGGGCAACGAAGTACAACCGTTGGGCCAAATAAAGTTAGCCATATCTCTAGGAGAGGAGCCTCTGATGAGAACAAGGAGATCTTATTTCATGGTGGTAGAACTATAATATTTAGAATATATATATATATTTAAATAATAAGTAATATAATAATGAATATTATAATATAAGTTAAAATAATAATTAATATTATTTTAATATATTAAATTAAATAAATAATTATAAATAAAAAACAAAATAAAAAATATAATTATCCGAAAACTCTATCTATCTACAAGGAGAACTTATTTCAACAAGGAAAACAATATATATATTGTTTCTTTTAATTACGATTACGATGAATTAAATATTTATTTTTGAATTAAATATTTATTTTTGTTCGCTACAAATAAAATAAGCGAATCCCGTCCTCTTATAATGTGATACTGGGTCGACCGGCCTTAAACGAGTTTAGGGCGGTCGTTTCTACTTTTTGTCAAACAATTAAATTTCCTATTGATGATCAAGTCGGAGAAGTATGAGGTGATTAGAAGACAGCCCGAAAATGTTATGTAGAAATAGTTCGGGCTGAAGCTAATGCTTCTCGAAAGATTCAAAAAATGGAGGTCAATGGCATTCAGGAGAAGCAACCTGTTCTGGTTTATGAAGAGAAGGAAGAAGTCCAAATTCAGACTGGACGACCTTAGGCAACTACTTATGTTGCTGCTGATCTTGAGCCTATTCTAAAAGCTTAATTGGTGTAATGCTTGAAGAAGAATAGTGATGTGTTTGCCTGGACGCCCAAAGAAGTCTCGGGCGTTTCTTCTACAGTCATGGAGGATTCTTTGCATGTCTTCCCAGATGCCCAGCCGGTCATGCAAAGAAAAAGGAATTTTAGCGCAGAACAAAACCAAATCATCAAAGAAGAAATAACTAAGCTCATGGAAGCTGGTTACATCAGGGAGGTACAATTTCCTAGTTGGTTAGCTAATGTGGTTCTAGTTTCCAAGCTAGGGAACAAATGGAGAGTATGCATTGATTTCCGGTATCTCAACAAGTCTTGCCCTAAAGATTATTATCCATTACCCAGGATCGATCAACTGGTAGACTCCACTGCTGGGTGTGAGTACATCTCTATTCTGGATGCTTATCAAGGCTATCATCAAGTCCCCCTAGCTAAAGAGGATCAAGAAAAGGTCAGTTTTATAGCATCTAAGGGTACTTATTGTTATAATGTTATGCCCTTCGGATTGAAAAATGCAGGAGCAACTTATTAGAGACTTATGAACAAGGTCTTCCATAAGCAAATTGGAAGAAATATGGAAGTATATGTTGATGATATTTTAATTAAGTCCCTTCAAGCTGTTGATCTGTGCAGGGATGTAGAGAAGACTTGCAAGACATTGAGGCAATACGGGCTCAAGCTGAACACAAGCAAATGTTTATTTGGAGCAAAAGGGGGAAAATTCCTGGGGTATATGGTGTCCGAGCGAGGAATAGAGGCCAATCTGAGCAAAGTCAAGGCACTTCAGAACATGGAGCCTCCACACAACATGAGAGAAGCTCAAAGACTTACTGGCCGGATTACAGCCTTGTCCAGGTTCATTTCCCGGTCGGTCGATCGTAGCTTCCATTTCTTTAAGATACTCCAAAAGGCAAACAAATTTCAGTGGAATGAGGAATGTGATAAGGCCTTTCAAGAATTAAAGGATTACTTATCTACTCTTCCTGTATTAGCTAAGCCTATAGTAGGAGAGACCCTCTGGGTATATTTGTCAGCTAATGAAAACGCTGTAGGCTCTGTATTAGTTAGGCAGGAGGGAAAGGAATAAAAACCTGTATATTTCTCTAGCCACCTATTAAAAGGAGCTGAGTGTAGATATACTACACTAGAAAAGTTGGCTTATGCATTAGTGTTGACTGCTCGGAGGTTACGTCCATATTTCTTATCACATGAAATTGTTGTATTGACCAACAGTACCCTTGGACGGGTGTTGCTCAACCCAGAGGCATCAGGTCGGCTAATCAAATGGAAAATTGAACTTGGTGAATATGACATACAATATCAACCCCGCTCGGCCATCAAGGCACAAGCTCTAGTAAACTTCATTATAGAAGTTCAAGGCCCTAAGGAAGAAAATATCTGGAAAGTTTATGTGGATGGTTCCTCAACCAGGCAAGGTAGCGGAATTGGTGTTCTTCTCATATCTCCAAGGGAAGACAGACTCCAACTTTCTATCAGGTTGAATTATAGAGCCAATAACAATGAGGCAGAATATGAGGCATTGATAGATGGATTACAAGCCGCTCGGCACATAGGAGCAGCTCGGGTCATCATTTATTCTGACTCTCAATTAGCAGCCCAACAACTATCAGGTAATTTTGAAATTAATAATGATAGGCTCAAGTTATATGCTGAGGCATTTGATAAGTTGAAGTCCCAGTTTCAAGAAGTAAATATATAAAAAGTTCCTCGATCTGAAAATCAAGTAGTAGATGAATTAGCTAAGCAGGCCTCCGCTATAACACCATGGAATTTGGATCGGCCCGTGGAGCAAGCTTTGTTAATATCTTGTATCGAGAGACAAGCTGATGCAAAATACACGGCGACTGGAGGGCCCAAATCATATTGTATCTACAACAGGGTATTCTTCCGAGTAATGCCGAGCAAGCAAGGATATTTAAGAAAAGAGCTGCTCAATACACTATGATAGGAGAACAATTATATAAAAGAGTTTTTTCTAGACCTCTGCTCAAGTGTATTGGCACAGAAGATATACAATTTATTTTACAGGAGGTTCATCAAGGCTCATGTGGTAGTCATATAGGAGGAAGATCCTTGGCCCGCAAAATCTTACTAGCTGGATATTTCTGGCCTACGCTACACGAGGATGCCAACAAGTTGGTAAGAACTTATATTTCTTGTCAGAAACATCAAAATATCTTACATCATCCTACACAGTTATTGAGGACCTCTATAGTCTCATGTCCCTTCGATTAATGGGGTATGGACCTAGTTGTCCCGTTTCCTATGGCAGCTGCACAAAAAAGGTTTTTATGGGTAGCAGTGGATTATTTTTCTAAATGGGTAGAAGCAGAACTGCTTTCCTGGATTATCGAAGATGCAGTTATTAAATTTCTATGGAAAAGTATCATATGCAGATTTGGCATTCCTCATAAATTAGTCTCTGATAATGGAAGGCAATTTGAAGGGGATAAAATCTTAGACTGGTGCAAAAGTTATGGTATTATTCAGGCCTTCACCTCTATAGCTTATCCGCAAAGTAATGGTCAAGCGGAAGTAACCAATAGTGAAATTATAAGGGGTTTAAAAACCAAACTGGATCATGTCAGAGGTAGCTGGGTAGATAAATTGCCCAACGTTCTTTGGGCATACCGGACTACACCTCGAGATGCTACAGGAATCACTCCCTTTCAATTAGTTTATGGAGGAGAAGCAATAATTCCCATTGAGGTGGGGGTAGAATCTGATAGAAGACAATTATATGATGAAGACAATGAGGGTCGACGACTCATGGAGCTAGACTTGATAGAGGAAATTAGAGATAAAGCTGCTACTCGTCTCGCATCATATCGACAACGAATGAGGCAAAATTATAACAAAAGAGTCATCCCTAGATTTTTCCAAGTAGGAGATCTAGTATGGAAGCGTGTCAAACTGTCGGGGATGTCAATAAGTTGGCACCACAATGGGGAGGACCTTACAAAGTGGTGGAAAAGCTCGCATTAGGTTCATATTATCTCAAGGATACTGAAGGAAGAATTCTTGAACGTCCTTGGAGTGCAAATCATTTACAACCTTACCGAACCTGACAAGATCATATCACTCAAAAATACATCTGAAGGAACAAATCGTAATTATTTGAAGTAAGTTCCCAACAAACTGAGGACAAGTATGCTTACAGTTTATGTACTCTACTTCTTTCAATAAATACAATGCGAGACCAACACCACCAAAGAAATAAATATGGTTCACACAGATTGAGAAGTATCTGCAAAACTTTTATAAATCTGAACGATCGATAGTGGGGAATACTAAAGACTTATTCAACTACCCTAAGAAAAACCCAGAAGTTTTAAAACCATTACAAGGTCAGTGCAAACATTATAATTTTACATAAGAACATAGTCGATCGGGAAATCTCATGAAGTAACTCGGACGAGTCTTCTTGGGAGGAACCGGAAACTTTAAACTATCACAGAACCTAGTCGATCGGGAAATCTGATGAAGTAACTCGGACGGGTCCTCATGGGAGGAACCAGAGACTTTAAACTATCACAGAACCTAGTTGATCGGGAAATCTCATGAAGTAACTCGGACGGGTCTTCATGGGAGGAACCGGAGACTTTAAACTATCACAGAACCTAGTCGATCGGGAAATCTCATGAAGTAACTCGGACGGGTCTTCATGGGAAGAACCGAAGACTTTAAAATATCACAGAACATAGTCGATCGGGAAATCTCATGAAGTAACTCGGACGGGTCTTCATGGGAGGAACCGGAGACTTTAAACTATCACAGAACCTAGTCGATCGGGAAATCTCATGAAGTAACTTGGACGGGTCTTCATGGGAGGAACCGGAGACTTTAAACTATCACAGAACATAGTCGATCGGGAAATCTCATGAATTAACTCGGACGGGTCTTCATGAGAGGAACCGGAGACTTTAAACTATCACAGAACATAGTCGATCGAGAAATCTCATGAAGTAACTCGGACGGGTCTTCATGGGAGGATCAGAGACTTTAAACTATCACAGAACCTAGTCGATCGAGAAATCTCATGAAGTAACTCGGACGGGTCTTCATGGGAGAAATCGGAGACTTTAAACTATCACAGAACCTAGTCGATCGGGAAATCTCATGAAGTAACTCGGACGTGTCTTCATGGGAGGAACCGGAGACTTTAAACTATCACAGAACATAGTCGATCGGGAAATCTCATGAAGTAACTCGGACGGGTCTTCATGGGAGGAACCGGAGACTTTAAACTATCACAGAACATAGTCAATCGGGAAATCTCATAAAGTAACTCGGACGGGTATTCATGTGAGGAACCAGAGACTTTAAACTATCACAGAACCTAGTCGATCGAGAAATCTCATGAAGTAACTCGGACGGGTCTTCATCGGAGGCTTTAAACTATCACAAAGCCTAATCGACTAGGATTATAATGGCATGGTAAATGCAAAGTTATATGGATTTATTCACAAAAATCGGCTGACATTTTATACTAAATCAGAAGTTAGCGTTCAAGGAGGAATCTATGCATATGTCACATTTTCTATCTAGAGGCCCATTCACATGGAAGTCTTTATTTAAAATCGCCCGGAGTAATATACTCAGCTCGAAACTCAGGAGTTTTATACAGGGCCTTATATAAAACTGCTTAGGATTATTCATTCTTTTGAAATATGAAGCATACTAGCCACATTTTATTCGAGTGAAGAATAGAAAGATTGCGGAAAATTCTACTTCTTAAAGTCATGTGGTTGTGAAAGATATTATCGGCAAAGGAGTTTACTAAAATAGGGTTTAACTTCAAAGAGTAAGCAAGGAATTCTTGAACAAAACTTATACACAATACTCGGGAGCATTTCAAAGGATGCATTCTCAAAATAACACAAAAGAGAAATGAGTAAGTATCAAAACTTTCCCATATATCATGATCACTTAATTACAAAATATTTTATTATAGTTCATTTCATTACCAGTTTTTCCATTACAAGTTTTTTCATTGCCAATCTTTTTGGATGCATAGACATGATTAATTAAAAGAACTTGTTAAATCTGCGGGTAGTTCTTTGTTAAGTCTACGACGGCTTATGAAGGAAGAGGGGGGTTCCTTGGGTAGATAACCGCCCTCTCTCAATTATTGGAGGATTCCCGACACTGAATGATTTAGAGCACCCACCATTCTACGGACAAATTCTTTGGCAAACGCCGGAGACTTTAGATAAGCCAGGCGCCACTCCTCCCATCGGTTCTTCTCTTGCTCCTTATAACTCTGAAAATTAGCTTGCAGTTTAGTGTTTTGATCTTTTAAAGCATCCTTCTCTAATTTGAGTTGTTCCAATTCCTTTTGGAGCAGTGATAACTCAACATCTTGAGCCTTTCTTTGCTCTTGTTCCTGTATGATAGCGAAATCATGAGAGGCTAGGTCTTGAGCTTGTTCAGAAAGACAGACATTATGAAGATTCTCTACTTTCTCTAAAATAACACTTTTATGAGAAGCGTCTAAGAGAGCTTTCTCCTTTAAAGCAATTTCCAGTCGAAGACCAGAGTGTAATCGATCCACCTATAGCTCCAAAGTTCTCCTTGCAAGCTCTTTGTCTTTCAATAATTGTTGTGATTCCTGTAATTCCTGTCTCAATACCCCTAATTGTTGATCTTGCAAGGCCACTTTATCTTGCAACTGAGCCAGGTCATTATTCGAAGGAGGTAAAGTAGTCTTCAATGTCTCTAGTTGAGCTTTTAACTTAGTGTTCTCCTGGTCCCGAGCCATAAGTAGCTGATCTATGTGAAGACTTGAGGCAAGGAACTGAATAAAATAATGATACAGTTATAGATAGTGAGAAGAAGTAAATAGTATGTGACTAAGAATACTTACAGCGGCTGCCTGACGACTGTGATTGTCTGCCCAATCGGAAATATTGATGCCCCTCAATTGCTCTTGGCTATGTAGCCAAGATTCATCCAACAATCCTTGTAACTGAAGAGAACCGTACCTAGGGGGATTAGAAGTTGCCCCATTTAAGAAGGCAGACCCAAAGCTTGTCTGAATAAAGGTGAGGAGATTGAAGGAGAAGGAGGTAGGGATGAAGAAGATGCAATAGAAGGGAAAGAAGTAGTGGAAACAAGAGCCGCAGAAGAAGAACTAGATGACATGGAAGGTGGCAATGCAAGGGATACTGACTCAGTTGTGGAAACATGAATCGCCGAGGGCTCGGCACTAGGAGAAGATCTCCGGCAAGGTGTTCGTTTTGCCTGTGGCCCAGGAGCCAAAGGGGGCAAGGCCAATGCAAGAGGTGGAGAAGACATAGAAGGGACAATGGCCATCTCAGAAGTAGAGGCAGAAGCAAAAGGAGCTGAAATAATAGCACAAGAAGAGGGATGAGTAGACTAGGTCTCATCATCCTAAGAGTAGGATTAGAGATAATATGGGTAGGGGGCATTGGTGCCTTACCTCTCTCAAGAGAAACAGGCGCCGGAACGAGAGGAGTTTGCACCAAAGTACCAAAAAGATCACCAAAGGGTACATTCTCGGTAAGCCTTGGCTTTTTGATTAAGGCAATAAATGGTTCTTCTTCTTCCTCTTCCATGGCTGTGACAACCTCTGCTTGTCACTCTTCTTCAATAGCAAGCCCAAGGTGGAGGAATTAGGATTAGCCGGGCGAGCTCGCAACCACTCTTCTGCAAGATTATTAACAAAGAACTTAGTCATAGTAGGATTCTTGTACATAAAAGATGTAAGAAAAGCATCAGCTGAAACACAGGAATTAAACACCATTATAAAAGAGAAATACTAATCAGTAAATGTAGAGAGAAATGTTTATACGAACCAAAAGAGTCATCCAAGGGAGTGTCAATATTGCCTATCCCAAAAGGAAACATCAAACCCTACACAATTAAATGCGGCAAGCTAAATTTTGCTCCCCTCAATTTAGATAAAGCAAAGGCAACAGAGGGATCATTAAGGATATTATGGGTACTAGGAACTGAGGGTAAATCGCATATCCATTGGATAGGAAAAGGAGGAGGAGAAGGAAGACGTATACGAAAAAATTTATGGCGCCATTCCCCTTGAGGGGGAATGCGGTTAAACAAAATAGCCTTAGGGCGAGATTGAAACTTGAAAACACCCATATCTATATGGCACAGAACGAAGAAGTGATGAAAAAGACGAGGGGATAAAGGAAAGTCTAGCAGCTTAGATACTCTAATGAAACCCATGAGAATAGAAAAAGACTGAGGGATAAGCTGGTTGAGGGGAATGTTGAAGTATGCGCTAACATCAGAAAAAAAGGAATGGAGAGGGAATCGGAAACCTTGTAGAACTTGGTCCCGGAAGATGAATATACACCCTAAAGGAGGTAGATGTAGACTATCTAGCAGAGTAGGGAGGGCTATATAAGAAGGAAAACCATAAGTTGCCTTCAAATCAACCTCTTCTGTCTCCGTAAGATCAGAAGCACACGAAAGGAACCATGTAGGAGGGGAAGTTGCCATGATGACACAGTAGAAGGAAGATGAATCGAGGGAGATGAAGAGAAAAGTGGGAAAACGAGAGAGAACTTCTTAAAACCCTTGTTTTCCTTTCGGTCCTGCTCTAAAACCCCCAAATAAAGATAGCAGAAGAAACAGGAAAAGAAAAAATACTTGGAATTCCAATCGTCATAAATGGGCGATGACATTAAAGGATAAAATCAAATCCTAAAAAAGGGGAATGAATCCCAAGAAAAAATAGGTTGAGTTAAGTAATCTTCCTCGAAAAAAGCGAAAAGTTTCCCTAGGTGTAATTTTAATCCTTAAGAGAGTCTAAGGAATATAAGAAAAATCGGTCAGGTACTATAAGTTTGGATCATTTGTCTAATAAAATAACAAACCCAAATGAGCATAATAGACCGGGCAAGAGTTATATAGGAGGCATTAGTCGATAGACAGGACTTGGTTAGAGGATACCGGACGAGATTCATAAATGTGAATATGAATCGGTCGGTCATAATAGATCGGCCGAGATAAATGCTATTCAAATATGTCAACCAAAGGCTTATCATGGTAAGTCAAATGACATACACTATAATAAAACTATATGAAATTTAGTTAATACATAAGATGACATACATAAATATGAGTGTAAATCAATCGAGTAGAACAAATCGACCGATATTGAGAATATTGCAATAGAACTGTACTAGATCGAACGGGACACAATTAACCTATAAAGTATTGGACGGTATTTGTCAGCATTGATATATATCGCTCGGTCATGATGGAACGATCTAAACAGATAAACATAATAATATGTTGGGTGAGGTTTTATGATGACCAACTAAGTGGCATTCAATATATTCAAACAAAACAGATGAGCGTCATAAGAAAGAGCAAGTTTAACAATGAGAAGGGATAATCAACTGTACATGAGTCCACCAGACTATCATCACAGAGTCCCGGTCCCCTTTACAGGGATTCAAATTTAGGTAAGAAAAGAAAGTCATACTAAGGTTAGCTGAGGGAATAGATCTGGAGGCCTCTCCTCAATAAGTTTGCAACGATTTAGGAAGTTGGGAGGGGGATCACGAGATAAGTAGTTTTCCTCTCGTAATTGTTGAACCGCCCCTTTAGCTCCCGTAGTAAAGGCTACTAAGATTGACTTCACGATCGGCCTATTGAATTCAGTGGATTCAATCATGGTGGTGGCCCTTTCTTTGTAGCGAGTATCTTCGTTCACCTTGTAGACCACCAAAGTTGTTTGGGAAGTCTTCAGTTCATCTTCTTTGATAGAGACCTCGATTTTAGTTGAATTTAAGGAGGTGTTCAAAGAAGTTATTTCATCATCCTTCAGCTGTAAGGCTTTAAGCTTTTCAGCCAACTCCGATTCATAATCTGCCTTTAATTTGCCAATCTTGGAAGTTAATTCTTGGTTAAGATCCGTGGCTGATTTGAACTGTGTCTAAAGACTTTCAATTTGGGCTTCAAGTTGTTTCTGGGAAGTGACAGAAAATGGGGCAGAAGATAACTCAGTAACTTGCCGTTTCAGCTTGTCGTTCTCAAGTCTCAGCTTTTTGTTCTCATTATATAAATTATGCATCAGCCGAGACAAGCCCATATTTTCTATCCATCGCAAGAAATATGATAAAGGATTATAACATAATCACTGGGAAATGAAAGGTAAATGATAACAAACATACCTGATTCTCGTTATGAGAAAAATGATCAATTGTTTCTGGGGTGGTAAGTTCTTCAAAAATAGGACGAACGTTATCCCAAGCATTAGCAAAAGAACCACCTAGCAATATGGGGAGGACGGGAATGGTGGAAGAACCCGCGAAAAAGGAGGAAGTAGGAATAGAAGGAGGAGCAAAAACTAAATAAGAAGAAGGTGAGGAAGGTAAGGATCCAAGTTCGGAAATAGACAATGGAAAGGTAAAAGAAACATCACCAGGAGCGCTAGTGTTGGAAGTGGGTGAGGCAGAGAAAGTGAGAGAAGGATAGAGCTCAGCCAAAGTAGGTTCATGGGAAGGAAGGTCGGCAGGAACAAAACCTTCCGAGATAAGTTTGTCAGCTGGAAGGATAAGTCTCCTTTTGGGAGGAGGAGCCCGGGTGAGTTTGCGCCCAGGGCGTTTGCCGAAAGCAACTTCAGCTATTGATTTACCAGAACTCCCAGGAGATGTAAGTTCAATAACCGGGAGAGGGGTGGCTGATGAGGTAGCAGTAGCCACTGGAGAAGCCACAACGAACAAAGAAGCAACAGGGATTTTTGCGGGAAGACCTTCAGGAGCCTTAAGAACTCCCGAAGAGCTGGGTACCTCAGCTAAAGGAGTCAGTTCTTCGATTGAAGGTGGCGGAGTAATAGCAGCCAGAAGCTCTTTTTCTTTGGCACAAATTACGTCCTCCGCCAGACGCAGTTCTTCATCGATCAAAGCATCATAAAAGCTCTCCACTACATAGAAAAGTAAAATAGTTTAGTTAGTTAAAATCAACAAGAAAGAAACAGGGTTTTACCTAAAGAGCCTTGTGTATCAGGTTTGACGGGGCTTAGGCCGAACAAGTATAGAAGATCGACTCTCAGCCACTTGGGAATTGAAAGTCGATGATTTAACAACTTTTCACAATAAATAGGAAAAGAATGATGGAGATGGAACTCTCTGACATTGGGCAAAGAGGGTAAGGAGCATTTCCAAGCATAAGACCAAGGAATGGGTCCGGGAAACTTTATGAAGAAGAAGCGGGATTTCCAAGCTTTAAGAGACGAGGGCATATCCTCAAAAAGAACCATTTTAGTTCGTGACTGGAACAAGAAAACACCAGGTTCCGAACATTTGGGGTAAGAAAACATGAAGAAATTTTGAGGAGTAGGAGGAATATCTAGTAAACGAAATAGCATGTAAGCACCACATAGATAACGAAATGCGTTAGGGGCAAGCTGTTGCAAAGGAATATCAAAATACTGGCTTATTTCGATCAAGAAAGGAGGAATGGGAAACCTTAAACCTCCTATCAACTGATCCTTGAAAAAAGTCACGCAATTAGCAGGGGGACGATGAGGACGATCATTTGGTTTCGGGATTAAGATGATATACTCCTGGGGAATTTCATATTTATGACGGATGGTGAGCCTAGCGCTTTTATCAAAGGAAGAAGACATTTGAACATACCAAGGAGCAATTGCTTCCTCAGCCATAGACAAGAGTAGAGGCTAGCAGAACAACAAATTACTTACTGAAAGGAAGAAAGGAGATCGCCGAGAAATGGTGAGCACGAGGTTTGGTCGAAAACTGCAACAAGAAAAGAACGCTAAGGTAAGAAAAGCAAGGACAAAGTTGAGAAGAAGACAAAGGGTTTAGGGTTCGAAAAACACATAGCCGTCATCAGATCAAAACATTTTTATCTCAGTAGACGCTGAGGATTACAGAAAAAAGGGCAAAGGCTTACATGACGTGGCAGAGAGAGAAAGTATATGTCACATAACCATAAAAGAAACATTTATAGTAGATGCGATAGACCGGATCACGCTGGGGTTGGTAGCACCTTGTTGTACGCTTCTAACATTCTCTTACCAAAGGAAGGGCCAATCACAAACCAGGAAGTTTTGAAAGGAAATGTAGTTTACTAGGCATAATAAAGGGAGAGGGACTGAATTTGATTAAGCCCAGGCTAAAGACAAGAAAATTTAAGGAGAGTTATTTAAGCGTATAACATGTTTTAAATTAATATCATTATAAAGCGTAAACTAGCCGAGTCCGCCGCACGGATGAGCGCTGAAGAAGTCATCGCTGATCCTCTTAAAGGCGCCTCCATACCCCTTGGAGGAGCCTTTAAGCCTGTTCGAGGTACCTCAAGCTTCCATGAGGGCACCTCCAGCCTTGCTGCGTGCACATCTTCTCCATTGCACCCGAGGCGCCTCGAAGCTCCATGAGGGTGCCTTGGGTATTGTTCATCTGAGGCATAATGTACTCTTTTGTCCCTGCAAAATATATTAGTCCATATAACAACCATATATTCTGTAAAACAAAGTAAGCACATAATAAACATGATAATAAAATATTTTGACAGTCTCTGGACTGTTTGGTTCAAACTTCGGATTTTTGATCGAAAACACTAGGTCGAACCGACGCCTATTGTTCCCTCTTCCGGAGAACGCGTCCTCACCTACTTCACTCAGGAGAGCATACCTGACGCCAGTCTGGTCCTCCAGGCCAACTAGACTTTTCGCCTAGGGTTACCGCCCCCTAGGACCTAGGAATACCACCCCCTAGTGTTTTCTGCCACCTAGGGTTACCACCTCCTAGGACCTAAGGTTGTCCCCCTTAGGATTTTCCATAACGTAGGGTTACCACCCCCTAAGACCTAAGGTTTCCTCCCCTTAGGGTTTTCCTCCACCTAGGGTTACCACCCCCTAGGGTTTTCCATCTGCCTAACCATTGTTAGGACTTTCCTGAAAAGCCTCATTCACACATGTTAGATAACAATTAATCTTAACTTTGAATGCCTTTGCCATTATAAAAACTTGAGTTCGATAGTCAGATGCTTCCCGCACCAACAAGGGGTGCTAGAGGAATCAGGCTCAGTGGCTCTTCTCTTAATCCTACCAACATAAATTGTCACGTCCCTAGGTAGTCCCTGCCAGAGAAAATTTCGGTAGCATCTTCCCTGTATGAGTGACAATCTGAAATTTCATACAATGCCCTCAGGGCCACATATTCATCGGCCAACACGGTCGGAACAATAACAGTATAAATATAACAAACATCCACGCAATTTATAATGAAAACTACACATAAGCACAGATAAGAAAAACATCGCAAAAACTCCTACTCAACTACACCCATAAAGCACAAAACCGATATCTTACTCAACTACACTCATAAAGCACAAAATCGATATCATCCAAATATAAATCCATCGATAACAAAACATACAAGATCCAAATGTCAAGCTATAAGTCTGAAAAGCAAAGTCTAACACAATAAGTAAAACTCAAACTGTGCGAACTCGTCGTGACGCGCAATGGTGGGGGACTAGCAATTGGAACTCCTCCAGACAGCCTCAACTTGAAAAGAATAATAACGGGGTGTGAGTCCAACACTCAGCGAATACCTAGTTGACATGCATAGTAAACTATAACAAATAGCCATAACTATGCGTACAGTCTCCTGATATAACATATAGAAAATGCATAATCGAAAGATAAGGAGTAACTGTACTAACCCGAACCTGGGTATAAGGGTATCAAGGCCGTCAAACCCAAAGTATCATAAAACCTATATGCATGTCAAACAATGCATCCATCCAATATGCAACATATAAAGTGCAACAACCACAAGCAATAAATGCAAATAATGCATATGATGCCAATAACATGTCCTGGACACCCCTACTGCCAGTCAGCCATCTCACACACGATGGTGAGACCGAGTGGGGTAGGGTTGTGACAACCGTGCACTCTGTCGTCACTGCTCCTGATGAGTGACTGAGTGGACGGGATGCTGTCGGAGTACACCTATCCTCCTACCTCAAACATAGTGAGGGAGCGCAATGCTCTCATCTCCCGGTACGTGATGACGGGGAGGGATCCCTGCCGGCTACCACGCTGCGTCACACTACACATGAGCGGACCAACGGAGCCAAACAGAGCAACCTGCTACACACACCCTGCCTGAATAAAAACCACTAACCCATGAGTGGTTGTGTGTGCAGATCCATGTAACTGGCGATGCGCTCAACAATAATGGAGTTGTCAACCGCTCAGCATGCAATCATGCAAGATGGTGCATGTCACTAAACCAGGAAATATCCCAATCCTATCCCTCTCCAACAATGTGTACCAAAATATGAGGATTAAATAGTATGATCTGGGTACACATGTCAAGTAGGGTATCTAACCAATCCAGTATATCATAGAGCATGGCATGTCACTACCTCTATAACATAAAAGTAATAAACAGATAATAAACAATACATGCTCGGAAGTAAATAGTGACATGCCAATGCAGATATAATCATAATTATTACTACTTGTTAAGATCTACTAAACATATCAACAAGACGTATCAAAATAGATAGGTCAAGGTACCCGCCTCCAATAGAAGGTCCAATCTAGTCAAATCCAAAGTCGAGACGTCCGTCTCGAATCAGAGTCCTGCGCCAAACAATATACAAATATTTTATTTATCTAAATTCATAAGAATAGCTAAATAAAATCCCTAGGACTAATTTAGGGTAAAACCCTACACACATAAAATCAATTGGTCAACTAGGGTTAGTTTCCTTAACCCTAGTCAACCCACTATATAATTTGATTTAAGACTAAACTTAAATCAACTTGAACTCTCCCAATATAAACCTAATCAATCTACACAAGTATCAATTATCTAACTACAACACGTAGCCAAATTTACTACAACATACCTCAAACCCACAGCCCTATTGATTGCTGGAACAGGGGTGCTGCTAGTTGGAATTTCTGCCTGAACCAAGAAACACCACTGGAACCAAGATCACCTTTAACAGATCCTCACTGGATGGGATCAAGAGAAGAGATCATGTAGTGAATCACAAATCAAGCAATATACCTAGAGCCTACCTTACTCCAAGACCTCCACAGCTTCAAGAAAGGAGAAAGTAGTGATCAGCAACAGGAAGAATCCACAGAATAGAACCTCACCTTCTTCTCCATTCCCGTGACCTTCCAGATCCGGCTAGGGCAAAGATGTGTCGTCGCGATGACTGATCGGAGCCGAGGAAATGGAACCAGGGCACAACGTGGCTAGAGGCTAGGGCAGAGACGCTGTACGAGTTGCGGCGCCGTTGGGGAGAAGCGGTGTCGGCTGTGGCAACCGAGGGCGACGCGAGAGGGAATGGGAGGCAGCGGCGCTAGGGCACAGGGGAGGCCGACGGCACTTCCGTGCGGCGGCGATGCTGTGCAGAGGCGCTTGGCGTCGCTGGCGGCAGTGGCATCGCTAGGGTAAGTTCTTCGTGAGGGCAGAGGGTGAGGGAGAGGGATCGGAAGGAGGAAAGAACTCGAAGCTTCCTTTGGCTGGCCGTTTTGTAGGCGAGGGGAGGAGCGGATTCGACGCAGCGGCGGCAGCGGTTTGGGAAAGAAAGGAAATGGCAGCCGAGCAGGGGCGCGGGTCGGGGGACGAAACAGCGAAAATGAGGAAAAGAAACGGAAATAGAAAAATAAAAAGAATAATTAGAAAACAAAACTTTTCCTCGGTAAAATGGGGTAGCCAAAATAGGCTTTCCCGGGGTCCAGTTTTTATCCTCGCAACCTAAGCCATACGAGCTCTAAAAAAATTTCCGAAAAAATTCTAAAAATTCTAGAAAATTCCCTTATTATTATTCGCCCATTTTCGGTATTTTACATTCTCCCCCACTAACAAAAATTTGGTCCCCAAATTTCGTTATCTACCATCAGGAAACACTAACAATAGGTAAAAGAGTATAAATGCCTAACGGTAAATTAAATCACATACCTCAAGGGAAAATATGGGGGTATCGAGCTCAGATCATATCCTCGAGCTCCCAGTTAGCCTCCTCGTCAAAATGATGCTGCCATCGGACTTTCACCAGTCGAATAGTCTTGTTCCGCAGCTGACGCTCCTTCTGATCCAGAATCCGTATTGGAACCTCCTCGTAGGTGGCGTCAGGTTGAAGGGGACCAGGGATATCTGTCAGCACATGTGTCAGGTCGGGTACGTATCTCCTCAGTAAATATACGTGGAATACGTCGTGGACTCCTGCCAGGGACGGTGGTAGTGTCAGACGATAGGCTACTGCTCCAATCCTCTCCAGGATCTGGAATGGGCCAATGTATCGCGGAGCTAGCTTACCTCTGAGGCGAAATCTCATCACCCCTTTTGTGAGTGAAACTCGCAGAAATACATAGTCTCCAATAGAGAACTCCAGGGGTCTGCGTTTCAGATCAGAATAACTCTTCTGGTGGTCCTATGCCTCTGACATCCTCCGTCTGATAGACGGACCAACTCTGCCTCCTGCTGAGCTCTATGAGGTCCCAACAACTGGGCCTCCCCAACCTCATCCCAGAGGGTGGGTGTCTGACAAGGCCTACCATACAACAATTCAAACGGTGCCATCTGGATAGCTGAATGAAAGCTGTTGTTGTAGGCGAACTCTACCAATGGCAAATGGTCCTCCCAACTGCCTCCGAAATCCAATACACAAGACCTCAGCAAATCCTCTAGAGTCTGAATGGTCCGCTCTGACTGTCCATCTGTCTGTGGATGGAAAGCTGTACTGAAACGGAGCTGAGTGCCCAAAGCCTACTGCGGACTTTGCCAGAATCGAGATGTGAGCCGGGTGTCTCTATCCGAAATAATAGTCAAAGGGACACCAAGTAATCTGATGATCTCCCGGTAATACAGATCTGCTAATCGATCCAGGGAATCAGTATTCCGAATCGCTAAGAAGTGCGCGGATTTGGTTAATCGATCAACAACTACCCAAATCGCGTCATGGCCTCGTCGTGTCCTAGGCAAACCCACCACAAAGTCCATGGTAATATGTTCCCATTTCCACTCAGGAATAGGAATCCGCTGAAGCAATCCGGCAGGTCTCTGTGCTCAGCCTTCACCTGCTGACAAACAAGACATCTAGCTATAAATTCCGCGATGTCTTTCTTCATACCGTTCCACCAGTAGGAATGTCTCAAATATCGATACATGCGGGTCCCACCTGGATGGATCGCAAATCGAGAGCGATGAGCCTCCTGAAGTAGCTCCTGTAAGACCGAGTGAGACTGAGGTACGCATAATCTGCCTCGGAAGTATATAATACCCTCCTCATCTCGTGTGAACTTGGTCTGCTGTCCGTAAGCTATCTGGCTGCCAATAAACTGCAATGCTGATCACCGGCCTTGGCCTCTCAGATCCTCGTCCTGATCGACGACTGAGCAACCATGGTAACCAGAATACCCTGCTCTGTCTGTCCCTGCTCCTAAAGGCCCAACTCGGAGAAACCCTGAACCAAGTCTGTGATTGAAACTCGGTGGCAAGCCAAAGTCCCTCTGGACTTCCTGCTGAGTGCATCGGCAACCACATTAGCTTTCCCCGGGTGATAGCTAATGGTACAAACATAATCCTTCAGGAACTCCATCCATCTCCTCTGTCGGAGATTAAGTTCCTTCTAAGTGAAAATATATTTGAGACTCTTATGATATGTAAGAATCTCAAAGGTAATGTCGTACAGATGATGTCGCCAAATCTTCAAAGCAAAGATGATGGCGGCTAACTCCAAATCATGTACTAGGTAGTTCTTCTCATGCTCCTTCAACAGTCGAGAAGCATAGGAGACTACCCTGCCGTGCTGCATCAAAACAGCGCCCAAACCCTGAAGAGATGTGTAACGACCACCCTTCTTACTACTACTCTCTAAGGATGACCGTTACTTAACTACTACTCTACTCACTAGTGTCACGTATGCTATTATTAGTGACACTTAGATTTATCACGGCCCTAGAGGAATTCCTACCGAAAAATTTTGGCAGTCTCCCCTGTACCAGTGACCAAATCAGCAATACAAACAAATAATAAACCATCAGCCACATGCGGCTGGTATATATACTTCACAATAACTAAAAGGAAACTATTCTAGCAATAGTAAATAGATAGAACTCTAACGATCAGACATAACAAGCTACAAGTGCGGAATAGACTCAATTACAATCTCAACTTCATCATAGCATTAAGGAGAAAAGAAAAGGAAACTCTAAACAGGTAAGTTTTGACAACTCCTTAGCAAACTCTTGATCTCTCCATAGTCCAGCCATCACACACCTTCATCACCACCACCTTGTCACCTTCCTTTCATACTTTAGCTTTTCCTTTATCTGCAGTAGGAGGAAAAAGAAATCTATAAGCGAAACGCTTAGTAAGTACTAATCTATCTCACAAAAACTCGAAGTGCATAGAAATAATGCAACAATACTAAAACTGAAATGCTAAAAGAAAAGCTGCATGTACTCATCTAATAGCAATGTACTCATGGTGTACAGAAATAAAACTGAACACTGGAAATAATACTAAAGGAAACTGGTCATGTGTATCTAGTAGTAAAGGACTAAAAATAGGAATCAATACTGCTCATGTAATTCTAATAGCTAATCATGCTACTCATCTAATAGGTAAACATGAAAAACTACTCATCTACTAGATAAACATGGTAGAATAAAGAACTAAACTTACTGATTTTCAGAACTATATGAAACTTATTTCATTTGTTCAAAACTTAATCTTTAATACTTTATGATTATGTAAAACTCGTTTTACTTGTTCAAAAACTTATACTTATAATACTTCAAAATAATAATCAACTTATTCTTGGGCCCAGGCTTAGTACCATCTTATGCGTGTTCCCTAATAGGTTGGGGTAGCGAGCCACCAATCCTAAAAGAGCAGACCTTGGTCTACCAGGACCAAGACCTTGGAATTGGACACCTGGATTTGTTTAACGACAACCTTGTGAAGTCGGGTACTAGCCTCTTCTTAAAAGTAAAATACTTATAATCTTAATTACTTCTTCTTTAAATGCCTTGGCATTTTAATAGACACCTTGTGTCCCAAAATCCCTAAAGTCTTGACTTTGGAATTTACTTAAGGCCTTGGCCTTTCTCTTTCTTTTCTTTTTCTTTCTTTTACTTGTTAATACTTGTAAAAGTATTTAATAGGATTCTTATTTTTCCACTAGAATAAATGGTTGTTCATGCTTGTTAAAATAGCAAATGAAAACTAAAAAAAATCTGCATATATGACTAATAAAAATCTGCACATATGACTAATAAAAATCTGCATTTAAGCTATAAGAAATCTGCAAGCCATACTAAACTGAAGTGCCTAAAAATAACATGGTGCAACACTTAAAACCTCATGATCAAGAAAACCAAGAAGCTAACACTACATACTTAAATAAAAGTTGTTGTTGCCTTTTTGAGTAGCAAGGAAAATGCTAACTGCATGCTTAAATAACAAAGGTTATTCATGTTCAGAAACATGGAAATCCAAGGCTAAGATACTAAACTTAAAACTAATCATGTGCATGGAATTAGCAAAGATGAACTAAGCAACAATAAAAAATTCTGCATACAAAGTGATCCAACTACACTAAAATTCTGCACATGATATTCTAATAGCAAGAAAACTAAATTTCCAATGCTACTAAACAAGACTAATCATGTTTATTAAATAGAAAGAAAGTTAACACCATGTTCCTGGATCTAAGGCTGTTCGTGCCCACTACTTAGCACAAAAGAAGGGTGTAACAGGAATGCTGATTATAGGGTCGTTCTTGCCCAATGCAAAGCACATAAAGGCCTATACAAACTTATTCACAGCTTAAGTTATTATAGAGTAAAGGAAACCTTTTAGCATGCTTTAAACCAAACTGAAACCAAGCAATTATACTTATCCAACAAACACTCCTAGCTGTTCATTTCTGTTTACTTGGCCATAAAGGATTTAAAACTGCCTATCTAAAGGAGTGAACCGGAGCTGTACCAATTCTAATACATAGTAAACCTTAGAGGCTGTTCTTATTCCAAAATCTGTAAATTCTAGCAGATTTCGAAATCTGAAGACTCCAAATTCCAAATTTCAAACTACAAAATTCTAAGCAACCAACCACATGCTAAACAAGCAAACTAACCCTATTTCTCTTCTTTGAAATACACGGCAGCAACATCAAAAACCCCCAATCTCATAGCATGCTTCAGATTCAAGAAACTCAAGAAACAAGGAAATGAAACTGAAAGATCGGAGCAACTCCTACCACAGGTGAGTAGTACTTACAATGCTTTCTTGGACTTACAACCGAAGGGGAAAAACTCTAGGGCTTCGGTTAGCTCGGATCTTCAACCTCCCTTGCGCCCACAGACCCTCTGTAACGCCCACCCTTCTTACCCAAGGGCGGCGCTACGATCTTATACTACTTACGTACATGCTTTAGTTATACTATAACAGCGGAAAATTTTAAATCATTCCTTTTTCTTAAATAAGCATGATATCACATATTCTGATTAGTTCGAATGTGCATATATTGATCATATAATTAAAAATATTAATTTGTCCGAATCGTTCTTGCCGAGCCACCACCACACACATCACTATCTGCTCCTCCTGCTGCTCCGTCGTTCCGAATATCCGTCCCCCATATCTGCGGTACAAGGAAAGTAAGCTATGAGCACTCATGGCTCAGTCAGTTCCTTTCCTACTCACAAAAACCGAATTCATATCATTGCATATTAATATCATGCGAGGTATCATAAGCATATGACATACAAGGGTATCATATTCATATTCATATCATAATATCACATGACATTATATCTAATCATCAGATAATTCAAGCACATATGTAGGCAATGCATCATGAATTTGAAAACTTATACTTATAAGTACTTGAAATTAATATCATCATTAGAGGGGATCCCGGTTTGTACCACATACATAATGCGCGCGCTTCATAGGTTGGTCCAAGGTAGCAAGTCTTGAACCCTACCATGCATACATACTAGGCCCGAGTCTTACTCCATCGACCTAGGGCACTCAGAGGCCCATTACTGACGAGGCCCGAGTCTTACTCCATCGACCCCGGGGCGTTTACGGAGCCCACCCTTGGTACAAACCATACAAAAATAACTTATCATGCATAACTATCATATCATGTCCCTAACAATCTTTCATGCATTTCTTTTTTCATTTCTTTTCATTATGTATAGCATTTCCTATGCTATAACATATCATTACGTAACATAATTTCATTTCTTCTCATTATGTATAGCATTTCCTATGCTATAACATATCATGGCATATTACGTAATATAATTTCATTTCTTCTCATTATGTATAGCATTTCCTATGCTATAACATATCATGGCATATTACGTAACATAATTTCATTTCTTCTCATTATGTATAGCATTTCCTATTCTATAAGATATCATGGCATGTTACGTAACATAATTTCATTTCTTCTCATTATGTATAACATTTCCTATGCTATAACATATCATGGCATATTACGTAACATAATTTCATTTCTTATCATTATGTATAGCATTTCCTATGCTATAACATATCATGGCATATTACATAACATAATTTCATTTCTTCTCATTATGTATAGCATTTCCTATGCTATAACATATCATAGCATATTACATAACATAATTTCATTTCTTCTCATTATGTATAGCATTTCCTAGGTTTCTTTCCCTTTTTCTTTTATTTTCCTTCATGGCCGAAACCTACTAGTCCTTAAGCTAGGTTTCTTAAGTGGCCTAAAGCATGGAAAGCCTAAGTAAATATCATGGCAAAAGTTACTAAGAACATCATACACAAAATTGGATCATAAACAAGCTAGGACTCTTGTGATCTTACATGTCTTGTATCATGTAACTAATTTTCTACATTCCAATTAAACATGAGAGCATTAATCAAATTTCATATCATAATATCACAGAGGTCTTGAGCATATTAATATTTTTGTTTAGGCTAATCTAAGCTATCCCTTTTATCATAGCCGAAAAACCCTAAAAAGAGTTCATGAGTTTCTAGCAATGTGAACACCCTTTAAGAAACTTTATATCCTATCATAGGAGCATGTTTATTTAAATTTTGAAGGTCTTTCTAACCCTTAACCTTTCTGGTCCGAAGCATACAAGTGAGTTTTCTTTTGGTTCCAATTAATTTCCAAGCAAGAAAACCATAGAAAGGTCCTTAGCATTTCATAGAAGGAACCTTGCACTAGTTTGGTTAGACAATAATCTTCCTAACCTCTTTAAAATATTTTTGGTTGAATCCTAGGGATAGATACTCCTCTGATCATACATCATATCAGTATAAAATCATGGAAAAGAATCCTTCTACATAGCATAGAAAATCTTATCATGAAATGAGGTCTTGTTTAAATCATCCTAGATTTGAATACCTTTTCTTTAGCCGAATTTTCTTAAATTCTTTCCTAGGTTTTCCAATCCTTATAAATCCGAAAATCACATAAAAGCCTTGCACCACAGGTGAGGGGAAGCTTACCTTCTTTGCTTAAGTTTCCTAGGTTCGAGAACTTGCTTGTGGACCTTTCTTCTTCTTGCTTGCTTTGCTCGGCACCAATGGAGGAAGCTAGGTCTTTTGGTGGAGAGGGGGAGGAAGAAGAGACTTCTTCCTCTTGTGTTGCTCGGCAACAACAAGAAAGAAAAGAGGGAGAGAGTGAGGAGGAAGAAGAGGTTTCTTCCTCTTGTGTTGCTCGGCAACAAGAAGAAGAAAAGAGGGAGAGAGTGAGTTCTCGGCACCAATGGAGGAGAGGAGGAGAATGAGTTGAGGATGAAGTTGAAGTCACCCCTCCATGCCTATTTATACTAAAATGAGGGAGGAAAACTTGACTTGATTCATCCTCCTTATTTATTTCTCCTCTTTAATGATAAGAATATTCTAGAGAAATGCTTCTTGAGTTCTCTCTTTTCTTTCCTTTAATTTCTCTCTTTTCTTTCCTTTAATTAAAATTCCTATCTCTCCTCTTACAATATCCTCTCCTATCACACTTGGTTAACACATGCATGCATCCACAAGAGAACCAAGGATCAAAACTTGGTTATGTATATTTTTACTTCTTTTTACTTCCTTTTCCTTTTAATTAAAAAGAATCCTTTCTTATTCTTAACTACTTAGTCCTTTCTCTCCTTATCAATAATTCTCCTATCCCCTTTGATATCCTATAAATGTTCCTTACAAGAGATCCAAAGTTCAATCTCTCTTCTAACATTTTATTTTCTTTTGTACATAATAATTCATATATTACCATATTATGCATTATGCATAAATATTTCACACATGAATATATTATCTCATATTTCTTCCTTTTGTCTACATTAATTCCATACATTATAAATCATGCATAGATGATTTATATTCTCAACTTTATTTTCTTTCATAAAGTTTTAATCATCTAAATCCTTCCCATCTTAATATTTAACTTAGAATATCTACACCTTCTTTTCACTACATTCGTACTCTCATTACCCTTACTTTCTTATCTAGGGTTTCTAGGGGTGTTACACCCTCCTCGACGAGGGAAGCACGGATCCCCAAGGTTCTCCGGAGAGAAACCTTCACCGGCCGTTGAAGGGAGGAAACTAGGGCTTAGGTTCCTTCGTTCGGCAGAAATCGCGCACGCACGAAGAGGAAGAAGAGAATTAGGGTTCGGGGAAAGAAATTAACCCTTTATAACCTAGGTTTTATTTTTGATCCTTACTATAACTTAAATACATCTCGCTTCATACTTGATTAACAAAACACGCGTAGCCTAGTTGGTTGGCTGTGTTCGGTTAAGTCCGGTTCGGCCGGAGGTGTTGGGTTCGAGTCTCAACTTCAACATTTTTTTGGTAAAAACTTCTTTCTTTTCGTAAACTTACTAAACGACCTCAAAAAATTACGTAAAAATACTCTAAAAATTCCTAAAAATCTCTAGAATATTTTAAAAGTATTTCTAATGTTTTTGAAGACATTTAGAACTCGAAATAGGAAAAATTGGGTCGTTACAAGACGCGTCGGTGTAGAGCACGAATCTGTCCTCTCTAGAAGGTAAAACAAAAATCAGAGCCGATACTAATCTTCGCTTCAGCTCCTGGAAGCTGGTCTCGCAATCCTCTGTCCACGTGAACTTCACGCCTTTCCTGTCAGGCTTGTCAAAGGCATAGCAATCCGGGAGAAACCCTCGACGAATCGTCTGTAATATCCTGATAGTCCTAGAAAACTGTGGATCTTCTGTACTGATTTCGGCTGCTCCCAACTGGTGACAGCCTCGATCTTCTAAGGGTCTACTGAAATACCTATGCTAGAGACCACATGTCCCAGAAAACTGACTTAGGATAGCCAGAATGCACACTTGTTGAACTTCGCGTACAGCTGATGTTGTCGAAGAGTCTCCAAAACTATGCGAAGATGTGGTACATGTTCCTCCTCGGAATGCGAGTAGACCAATATGTCATCGATGAAAATGATAACAAACTGATTAAGATACTCTTGAAAGACGTTGTTCATCAGATCCATAAATACCGCTGGCGCATTGGTAAGCCCAAATGGCATTACCAAAAACTCATAATGACCGTACCTGGTACGGAAAGTTGTCTTCTGAATATCAGATTCTCTGACTCTCAGCTGATGACACCCGGATCACAGATCAATCTTAGAATACACTGATGTACCTCTGAGCTGATCAAACAAATCCTCGATCCTTGGTAAAGGGTACTTATTTCTGATGGTCACTGCGTTCAGCTGCCTGTAATCGATGCACAATCTCAGAGTACCATCCTTTTTCTTGACAAATAATACCGGAGAACCCCACGGAGAACCACTAGGGCGAATGAATCTCCTATCCAATAACTCCTGGAGTTGGACCTTTAGCTCGTCCAACTCTTTCAGTGCCATACGATATGGAGCCTTCGATGCTGGCGCGTTCCCCGGAATCAGCTCAATAGCAAACTCTACTTGCCTTCGGGGAGGCAAGCCCGGTAGCTCATTTGGAAATACATCGGGATACTCTCGGACAACCGGAACATCTGAGAGCTGGGAACTACTGCTGTCATCAGTATTAATCATAGACACAAGAAATCCCTGACAGCCATGTGACAGCAGCTTCTGAGCCTGAATCGCCGAAATGATCGATATGCCATCGTCCCTGATGCTAGTGAAATCCCACGAGGGTTGGTTCGGAGGTCGAAAAGTGACCACCCTCGTCTGGAAATCAACAGTGGCATTATATGCAGACAACCAATCCATACCAAGGATAATGTCGAACTCGACCATTTCCAGCACTAATAAATCAAACATAAGTATCATGTTGCCAAAATCTAAAGGGCAACCTATGACCTCCTGAGTGTAACGCCCGCCCTCCCTGCTAACCCTAAGGGACGGGGCTACGATACTCTATGTACAAATAACAGCGGAAGACTTAAAATAATTTTCTTTATTTAAGAAAAACTTTTCTTTTGTTTTTCTTTTCATCAAAACCGAACTACACTATCATGGCCTCAATAACATGATATCAAACTTAGTAGAAACATAACATCAAGTCATACATATAGTACTACAATCCATGATACCAAAACATAGTTCTTTAAAAGTTTTAAAGCAAGTTCTTATTTAGTTGCCTAGCCACCGCCACACACATCTCCTTGCCTCTCCTGCTGCTCCTTTAGCTCATCCAGCTTTTTCCTTTATCTATGGTACAAGGAAAGTAAGCTATGAGCACTCATGGTACAGTAAGTTCCTTTCCTACTCACTAAAACCAAAAATCATCACATGATCAAAGAATGTCTCAACATAACATGATCTCAACTAGTCATGGCGTGACATATCATACTCTTTAAGCATATCATGCAACATAACAAAATCATAACTAGTCATGACATATCATCTCTTAAAGCATAGCATGAAACATAACATAATCATATCTAATCATGGCATATCATAGTATCATCATAAGGTGGCATGGCATATCAAGCTCTTAAAGCATAGCATGAAACATAACATAATCATATCTAATCATGGCATATCATATATCATAGCATCATCACAACATGATCATAAGGTATATGCAATATGATTTTGAAAACATGTATCCGAAAAACATGTGTATGTCTCATGATCTTTAAAATCATTTCTTCTTACATATATACTTGAACATAATATCAACATAATCAGGGCCCCGGCTTGTACCACACATAGATAAATCACGTAGATAAGCGCGCTTCCTAAGTATATCCAAGGTAGCAAGTCTTGAATCATAGTAGGAACTAGGTCAGGATCACACAGCCATAGACCTAGGGGCGTACTAAGGAGCTCATCCCTTTATTTTTACTAGCCTGGATCACACAGCCAAAGGCCTAGGAGCTGATTAGGAGCCCACCCTTGGTACAAGCCTTACAAAGTAAAGTAGCATGTATAAAAATGCATCATTTAGTCACATAGCATATCATAGAAGTAGGCATCACTTAGGCATACGTTATGTCATAAAAGTATGCATCACTTAGGCATACATCATATCATAAATAGTATGCATCACTTAGGCATACATCATGTCATAAAAAGTATGCATCACTTAGGCATACATCATGTCATAAAAAGTATGCATCACTTAGGCATACATCATGTCATAAAAGCATGCATATTTTCACCACATAGCATATCATGAGAGCATGCATATTTTAGGCACATAGCATATCATCAAAGCATGCATATTTCTATCCACATAGTATATCATAAAAGCATGCATATTTCTATCCACATAGCATATCATAAAAGCATGCATATTTCTATCCACATAACATATCATAAAAGCATGCATATTTCTTTCCACATAGCATATCATAAAAGCATGCATATTTCTATCCACATAACATATCATAATAGCATGCATATTTTAAGCACCTATCATATCATGGAAAGTATAAATCACAAGCATACATGTTTAAGCATAAGGGTGTATCATGTGATTATACTATCATAAGAAACATGGTAACATAGTTAGCTTGGGTTCTAAGCTGCCTAATCCCTTGGGTTCTTATCATGGCCGAACCCCCTTAGATCTCAATTTAGGTAAAAACAACCTCCAAGCATGTGGAACCTAAATTATCATCACATCAATTTCATAGGAAGCATTATAAGCATGATTAACTTGGTTTCTAAGTTCTCCAAGTCCCTAAACTTCATGTGGCCGAACCCTATCAGGTGTGAAATAAGGTCCCAAATGTCATGAAAACATGGAAACCTTAAACCATATTTATAGCATTTTTTTCCAAGTAACATAGTAAGCATATTTGAGCTAGTTCCTAAGTTCTTCAAGCCCTTAACATATGTCATGGCCGAAATTTAACAAGTATTCATTAGGGCTAAAAGCAAACATACGAGCATGTGAACTTGAACTAACATCATGTATAAATTCATAATAAGGCATCATACAATTGGTATGGCTGAAACTTACCCTAGCCTCATTTTAGGTCATTAAACAACATATAGCATGAGAACTTTGGCTTTCTACCTATCATATTTCATGTAGAGTGACATGAGCATATTTAATTTTTGTTCTAGGGTTTCTAGGGCATCTATCCCTTCATAGCCGAAACATACAATGGTCCATTTAGGTCATGGAAAAATCATACAAGCATGTGACACAATCAACATATTATCATATTTCCATAAGAAGCACTTTTAACACATTTGGTTTCAATTCTAAGGCCTCTAGGTCATTTAAACCTTACTTGGCCGAGACTCATCAGTGCTTAAACTTGCTTCAAATAGCCTAAAAGCATAGGAAGTCATACAAGTTTCATAGCATGTACAAAGACAAGCATAATAAACATACATGTGAATTGTGTCTTAGGCTTCCTAGGTTTCTTTCCTTTTTCTTTTATTTTTCCTCATGGCCGAAACCTACCAATCTCTAAACTAGGTTTTAAGTGGCCTAAAGAATGGAAAATCTAAGTAAGTTTCATGGCAAAAATTACTAAGAACATCATATACAAATTTGGTTCATAAACAAACTAGGACCCTTGTGATCTTACATGTCATATATCATGTAACTAAATTCTCTATACCCTAATTAAGCATGAGAGCATTAAACAACTTTCATATCTTAATATCACAGAGGTCTTGAGCATGTTAAAATTTTGTTTAAGCTTTTCTAAGCTATCCATCTTATCATGGCCGAAAATCTTAATGAAGAGTTCATGAATTTCTAGCAATATTCAACATGCAATTCTTTAAGAGAACTCTATATTCTATCATATAAACATGGTTACTTAAATTTAAAGGTCTTCCTAACCCTAAGCTCTTTTCTTGGCCGAAACATATGAGTGGGTTTCTTTTGGTTCCAAGTAACTTTCAAGCAAGAAAAACCAATAAAAGACCCTTAGTAATTCAAGGAGGGAATCTTGTACTAGTTTGGTTAAATAATGATTTCCCTAACCTCTTTAAAATATTTTTGGCCGAAATTCTAGGGTTAGGTACTCCTCTGACCAAGCATCATATAGGTATAAAAACATGAAGGAAAACCTTCCTACATAGCATAGAAAAGATATCATGAAATGAGGACTTGTTTAAACCTTCCTAGATTTGAAAACTCTTCTTTGGCCGAATTTTTCTTAAATTCTATTCTAGGTTTTCTAATCTTCATAAAATCCGAAAAGCACATAAAACGCCTTGTACCACAGGTGAGGGGAAGCTTACATCCTTTTCGCTTGTGGATCTAAGGTGTGGTGATGGAAGAAGTAGCCTCTTCTTCTAGTTCCCTTTCTTTGATTCCCTTGCTAAGTCCTCCTTGCATCTTAGGCTTTCTTAGGAGAAAACCTTGGCTTGGGGCCGAAGATGGAGGAGAGGGGACTGAGGGT
Organism: Zingiber officinale; assembly: GCF_018446385.1. Taxonomy (NCBI): domain Eukaryota; kingdom Viridiplantae; phylum Streptophyta; class Magnoliopsida; order Zingiberales; family Zingiberaceae; genus Zingiber; species Zingiber officinale. Next base: position 48,416,248 of record NC_055986.1, read on the forward strand.
TCGGTGAGGGAGAGGAGAGAATTGTTAGGACCAAAAGTAGCTAGAGGGGGGGTGAATAGCTCGTCGCGTTCGCTCGTTGCTCGGTGTTGCTTGTTTCTTCAAGAATGCGCAGCGGAAATACAAAGAAACAATCACACAACGCTAACACGGTTGGTTTACTTGGTATCCACCTCACAAGAGGTGACTAATCCAAGGATCCACACCAACACACACACCCTCCACAAAATAAAACTCTCCTTTATGGTAACTACCAAGGGCGGAGAAGCCCTACAAGACTCAATACAAAAAGAGAGGGAAAGGATACAAGAAATACAAGCTTACAAGCTTACAATGAGTATAAACCCTAACCCTAGATTCTCTTCTTTGCTTTGATCCGCCTCTTGACTTGGAGAACTTCCAAGATCCTTCAAGAACTGGCGATCTGAGCTTTGTGAGTGCTGTGGAGGAGCTGGCGAGAAATCTGGAGTGAATCGGAGAAGAGATGCCGAAGGAATCATGCGCCTGCGGCCTTTATCGACGCCAACGGTCGGATCCCGATCGATTCGAATGTTCCCAATCGATCGGGGAGGCTTTGGATCGATCCACGGATCAATCCAGAGCGCCTCTGTGCTCTGGGAAAAATGCCTGGATCGATCCATGGATCGATCCAGTGCTTATCGCGTGAAGCAGCCGCGTCCCAATCGATCCACTGATCGATTGGGACATCTGGATCGATCCACGGATCGATCCAGAGGCTCTCTGTTCGCTAGGAAAGGCTTGGATCGATCCACTGATCGATCTAGCTCCTGGATCGATCCACTGATCGATCCAGTACTTGGTTTTTGCCTAAAACCAAGTCCCAATCCTACCAAACCAACATCCGGTCAACCTTGACCTGTTGGTACACCATGCCTAGCATCTGGTCACTCCTTTGACCTGCTAGGACTTCCCACCAAGTGTCTGGTCAATCCCTTTGACCCACTTGGACTTTTCTATTCATGCCAAGTATCTGATCACTCCCTTTGACCTACTTGGACTTCCATCAGATGTTTGGTCAATCCGTTTGACCTATCTGTATTTCCTCGTGCCAAGTATCCAGTCAATCCTTTGACCTACTTGGACTTCCCAACACCAGATGTCCGATCATCCTTGATCCATCTGGATTTTCCCTTGCCTGGTTTCACTCACCAGGACTTCACCTAGCTTCACTCACTAGGGTTTTCCATCTGCCTAGCTTCACTCACTAGGGCTTTCACCTAGCTTCACTCACTAGGGTTTTCCATCTGCCTAGCTTCACTCACTAGGGCTTTCACCTGGCTTCACTCACCAGGACTTTCATTCTACCTAACATCCCAGTTAGGACTTCCCAGTCAAGTATCCGGTCAACCTTGACATACTTGACTCTTCTTCAATCAATTTCTTATTGTCAAACATCTAAACTCAAACCAAGACTCAGCTTGGTCAACCAGGTCAACCTTGACCTGAGGGATGTTGCATCAACAATCTCCCCCTTTTTTATGTTTGACAATACCACAATAACACTTACAATACCACATGTAAGTTAGGCTAATCCTATAGCCTCAATCTTCATGCCACTAGGTAATGAACACATATATTAAGCTCTTCATTCTCCTCCTAAGAGGGCACACTTCCTCTAGGTAATGAAAGCCTAACTTACACCCATTCACAGGTCCTTTCATTCTCCCCCTATTGGCACACATCAACCCATCTTTGGGCACACATCAACCCATCTTTGGGCACACATCAACCCATGCTTTGGGCACACATCAACCCATGCCCCAATTTTGGGTACACATCAACAAATCCATTTGTTGACGACTCTCCCCCTGAAGAGTTGCTCCTCGTTGTTCACAACATCACTTGTTTTGATCAACACGATAATGAAGATCCCATACCCTTCATTTATCCTTAACTTCTCCCTCAATGTAGACAAATACCCAACCTTGAGCATTTTCTAACCACTTGAGTTCCCACTTGAAATAATGAGGATATTCACTCCCCATTTCAAGTTCAAAAGCTCATACATGAGCATTTTCTTTAAAGAAGGTTAACCACCTTCCAAGGTTTATGAAAAATAATTTTTCATGTCTTTAAAGAGTCCCTCCCCCTAAAGACATGGTGGTAACTTCTGTCATTGCACTAACAATGACTTGGAATCCCTAAACCTTTAGGAAACCCAAATTTAGAAGTTTTGAGGTTCAAATACTCAAAATTTGAAACAAACCTCAACCTAAACTTCAATGAAGCCTTCCTTAACCAATCCATCCTTGTTTTCACATGAAAACACCCTTGTATGTATACAAATGTATTTTGGGGGGTTTGGAATGGTTACCTAGACTCAAAGGGGTTCAAAGATGCTATAAGCCTTCCCACCAAAATCAGCAACTTGGATCGATTGGAGTTGGGTTCCAATCGATTGAACCTTTCGAATCGATCCACTAATCGATTCAGACTACCGGATCGATCGGCTGATCGATCCATGGCTCGATTGACTTGCCTTCTGAATCGATCCACGGATCGATTCAGGCACTCCAATCAATCCATGGATCGATCGGAGCTCTGATAGTTGCTGAAATTCCATTTCAGTCAACTTCAGAAACCCCTAGAAAATTCTACAAAAATCCAAAGATCATGAAATTTCGTGTAGACATTATTTAGGGCATACTTATTCATGGAAAAATAGTTTTCTACGAAAATACATCATATTTTCAAAAATTGACACAAACTTGAAAACTTGCTAAAACTTTAGCGTTTTCTTCAAGTTTGTGTCTAACTATTCAATGGTGATTACTATCAAAAGATAGCCTTCACCATGGTTTTCCAAAAGCATTTTTAAAACATTTTCAAAACCAATATCCCATCATGTTCCTTGGGCATAATGCACATGACTTGTACATTAGCTTTCCCAATGATGGGAAAACACATAACTATTGTGTTTTGATGAACCTAAAAACTCAAAAGAATGCACTAAATCAACATCTTGAGCTTTGTTCATCATCCTAACATCTCACTTGTATCTAATGTGCACTAAAGCACATACAAGTCACCTTATAGTCTTTGTGAGATGTAGATTTTGGTTTTGCCCTAAACTAGGGATCATGCATATCTATCTAGGCATTTTAAAGATATTAGACATCTACCTAGGATGTCACTTGTTAATAAGTGTTGTTAAATGCCATTTGTCCTTAATTACAAGGAATTAAACTTAATGCATGATACTGTTATGGCATACATCAAAAAGAAATAATTTTCAAAAGAAAATATCCTATAACTACATGATGTAAAAATATACATGATGTCATGGCATATGATGGGCAAACAATCATGGCAGGATTTAGCATAACTAAAATATTCCTAGATTAACTATCTAAGTATCCTTAAAATCTTAGCTAAACTTACAACTTAAACCTAGATTGCCCTAAAGTGCTTCATGAAAATGCCAAAGCCTAAATTGGCATTTCTAATTCCCTTGATTAATTTGTGCCAGTCGAAATTAAGCATATCCTCAAATGTTGGCATATTTCATTTTTCACAAGAGTAGCACTTTTAAAATAAGGCCCGGATTGCCTTAAATTTCCTAAGAACATACCACACTCCCAACTTGGTAGTTCTTATGAATTTCCCAATATGTGCCATTTAAGATTAAAATCAATTCTTCCATCATTAGGCACATTTTACTCTTTCAAGGAGTAAATAATAATTCCATTTCATTTTCAAAGGTTAACAAAACCTTGAAAATGCTCCTTGAGTGTCAATTTCCTCAAAGTTGGGTTAACTACCCTTCTAATCGGAGTTGACACTCTCTAACCCATTTATGGGGTAGAGAAAATGCTCCTAGGAACCCAACACCTATTGGTGCTCCTTGGATGCTCTAGGTACTCACTAGGGATAACTTCCCTAGATACCTTCCTAGTGACCTTGTTGGGCTTCTTAGAAGCCTTGGTCACATTTTCTAGGTCAACTCTAGGGATAGCCTCCCTTGTGACCTTGTTAGTGACTTTTTTAGACTTCTTAGAAGTCTTAGTCACTTTGGTTGCAAAGATACTTCTAGGGATATCTTCCCTTGTATCTTTGACTTGACCTCTAGACTTAGGGTTTGTTCCATAGCTATATGGAATCCTATGATAACTAGGCACATCCCTTTTAGCTTTGGGTTTGTATCCCAAACCTCTATGGCCATTGGATGGCTTTTGTACCCCTAAACCTAGGTTATGCTCATTTTGCCCTTTTAGGATATTTTCCATCCTTTTTAGGGTCTTTTCCATTTTATCAAGTCTTGATCTCAAGACTTGATTTTCTATCATTAAATCCTTAGATTTTGATTTTTCATTACACTCATGAGCATTTTTGTTTTTGGGCTTGTATCTATTATCCTTAGTGTTCTTGCCCAAGTGTCCATCTACCTTCCTAACCTTAGGTTGGGTGGTTTTGGCATGTAGAGCCACATGCTTTTCCTTAAATCCCTCATGCTTCCTATTCTTATGGTAAATCGCATTAAAATGATAAAAATTAGAACTAACATGCTTTTTACCATAATGTAAAGGGGTAGGCTCAATAAAAGATACCTTCTTCTTTACCTTGGAGGCTCCCCCTTGACTAGTAACTCCTTGAGCCTTGACCACCTTCTTCCCCTTGGGGCATTGACTTCGGTAATGCCCCTTTTGATTGCAAGAGAAGCATATAATATGCTCCTTGCTCTTCTTTGTGTTGCGGATGATATCCTTGGGCTTCACCTTGCCTTTTTGTGCCACTTGGCCCTTTTTCTTGGCCAATTTAGGGCACTTGCTCTTGTAATGCCCATGTTCCCTACACTCAAAACATATAATATGATTTTTATTATTAATTGAAATATTTATACCTTTGCTTGTAGGGGTGGCATTTTCTTTGGATCCGGAGGTAGAAGCTTCCTCTTGATCGGACCTTGATTCTCCTCCATTTGATTTTTCTTAACTTGTGGAGGTAGAATCTTCTTCCTCCTCTTTGTCTCTTGACCCAGATGTAGAAGCTTCTCCTTCTTCTTGATCCGGCGTCACCAAGGATTGCTCTCCCTCAATCCTAGAGGTGGAGGCTTCACCATCTTGAATATGAAACAAGGAGTATGCTCCCTCCTTGTTCCCTTCGTTGCATTCCCTTGAGGATGAAGCTTCTTGGATTTCCTCTTCTTCAGAAGTTGAGCATCTCTCAACCTCGGAGTCCTCCTCTTGGTCTTTCTCCAAAGAGTCACCCTCTCTGGATACTTCTTGCTCTTGTACAGTGGAGGGTATCTCTTCATGAAGCTTGGCCAATTTGCTCCATAATTCCTTTGCATCTTCAAATTCTCCAATTTTGCAAAGGATGGTGCTTGGCAGTAAACTGACCAAAAGCTTGGTCACTTTGTCATTTGCATCGCACCTTTGGACTTGCTCCGAGCTCCATTTGCTTTTCTTGAGAAGCTTGCCCTTGGAGTTTGTTAGAGCTTCAAATCCTTCCATTAGAGCAAACCATTGCTCTATCTCCATCATAAGAAAGTTTTCGATTCTTGATTTCCAAGAATCGAAGCTCGTGGAAGTGTATGGTGGAGCCACCCTTGTGTCAAATCCAAGTCCATCTTGGAATTGCATCTTGAAGTTGAGCTTCTTGAAATCATTGACTTTTGATGAATTTGCTTCAACTTCTTCACCCTCTAGCTTTTCTTGTTATGCTTGACCCTTCCGGCGATGATTCCGGTGAAGAGCGGCCTCGCTCTGATACCACTTGTTAGGACCAAAAGTAGCTAGAGGGGGGGTGAATAGCTCGTCGCGTTCGCTCGTTGCTCGGTGTTGCTTGTTTCTTCAAGAATGCGCAGCGGAAATACAAAGAAACAATCACACAACGCTAACACGGTTGGTTTACTTGGTATCCACCTCACAAGAGGTGACTAATCCAAGGATCCACACCAACACACACACCCTCCACAAAATAAAACTCTCCTTTATGGTAACTACCAAGGGCGGAGAAGCCCTACAAGACTCAATACAAAAAGAGAGGGAAAGGATACAAGAAATACTAGCTTACAAGCTTACAATGAGTATAAACCCTAACCCTAGATTCTCTTCTTGGCTTTGATCCGCCTCTTGACTTGGAGAATTTCCAAGATCCTTCAAGAACTGGCGATCTGAGCTTTGTGAGTGCTGTGGAGGAGCTGGCGAGAAATCTGGAGTGAATCGGAGAAGAGATGCCGAAGGAATCATGCGCCTGCGGCCTTTATCGACGCCAACGGTCGGATCCCGATCGATTCGAATGTTCCCAATCGATCGGGGAGGCTTTGGATCGATCCACGGATCGATCCAGAGCGCCTCTGTGCTCTGGGAAAAATGCCTGGATCGATCCATGGATCGATCCAGTGCTTATCGCGCGAAGCAGCCGCGTCCCAATCGATCCACTGATCGATTGGGACATCTGGATCGATCCGCGGATCGATCCAGAGGCTCTCTGTTCGCTAGGAAAGGCTTGGATCGATCCAGTACTTGGTTTTTGCCCAAAACCAAGTCCCAAGCCTACCAAATCAACATCCGGTCAACCTTGACCTGTTGGTACACCATGCCTAGCATCTGGTCACTCCTTTGACCTTCTAGGACTTCCCACCAAGTGTCTGGTCAATCCCTTTGACCCACTTGGACTTTTCTATTCATGCCAAGTATCTGATCACTCCCTTTGACCAACTTGGACTTCCATCAGATGTCTGGTCAATCCCTTTGACCTATCTGTATTTCCTCGTGCCAAGTATCCAGTCAATCCTTTGACCTACTTGGACTTCCCAACACCAGATGTCCGATCATCATTGATCCATCTGGATTTTCCCTTGCCTGGTTTCACTCACCAGGACTTTCACCTAGCTTCACTCAATAGGGTTTTCCATCTGCCTAGCTTCACTCACTAGGGCTTTCACCTAGCTTCACTCACTAGGTTTTTCCATCTGCCTAGCTTCACTCACTAGGGCTTTCACCTGGCTTCACTCACCAGGACTTTCATTCTACCTAACATCCCAGTTAGGACTTCCCAGTCAAGTATCCGGTCAACCTTGACCTACTTGACTCTTCTTCAATCAATTTCTTATTGTCAAACATCTAAACTCCAACCAAGACTCAGCTTGGTCAACCAGGTCAACCTTGACCTGAGGGATGTTGCACCAACAAGAATGAGAAAAATGAGAGAAAATAGAATTTTCCCTTCACATATTCTCTTTTATGTTAAGGGGAAAGAGGTAGCAAACTTGGTTTTTGCTTTCCTTCTCCCTTAGCCTTTTTTTTTTTATTTTCTTTTATTTATTTTCTTTTATAATTTATTCTCATCATTCATGATGAAACAAGGGGGAATGAATCTCCTTAATTCTTCATTTAAGGTCACGGAAAGAGAGGGAAAAGAGAGAGGAAGGGAGGAAGGCAAGTTGTCTTTCTCTTGCTTTTTTCTTGTTTTCTCTTCTTAGATCTTTACTCCTATCTTTATCATGCATTCCCTTTCCTTGATATCAATATCTTCTCTCTATCCCAATTGGTTTCTACTAATTAATTCTATAAATTATAGTATAAGAGGTTCAAGGTTCAATCCTTGACCATTCCCTATTTTTATTTCTTTTTATTTATTTTTTGTTCAACATTCCACTAATATTTTTCTAAGGCAAATTCATCATTCTCATATTTATATTAAAAGCTTAGTGGGTGTTACACTGAGTGATGTCCAATGTATCACCGGACGGTAGGGAGTGTTGGGTTTTTCGGGCCGCGAAAATCGCTTTTTCGCGTCGCGGAAACCCCGAATCACCCTAGCCAACGGATCTCGTGCGAAGAAAAATTCAAAAACATACGAGTACGAGTTACAAAACTTCTAGATCTACATGATGAAGATCTTTACCCTTGTTGCGTGTCTTTTTGCGTATCCCGCTCATCCTCGGTACGCCGGATCTCGAAATTATCAATGTAGACAACTCTCTACACGTATCCACACGAACACACTAGGTGGAGGTGACCAAAAACCAAGGTGTGCTAGCACCTATGTGGTTCGGCCAAGGAAGGAGGAGAGGGAGAGCTTGAGAGGAAAAAGATGGAATAATTCCAATTGAATGAAAAATGAATCCATTTCATTCAAAAATGTGGCCGGCCACTTCTCCTTGTGTAACCCCAAATTAATTGCATTAATTGCAATTAATGTGAAGCCATTACCCCAAATTAATTGCATTAATTACAATTAATGTGAAGCCATTAAAGAGAATGACTTTGTAACTTCCATGAGGTGGCACCCATGATGATGTGGAGTAACATCATTGGTCCACATCAATGCCAACTCACCAATGAGGTGGCATAAAGTCAAGTCAAACTTGACTTTTAATCTTCCTCTCAAGTCAAGTCAAACTTGACCAAATCTCTTCCATGGTTGATCTAATCTAACCATTTGATTCAAGCCAATTTAATATATAATGAATCTAATTCATTAAATTAAATTGATTCAATGAGTCATAATCTAAATTAGACTCATTGAACACATGAATCAACTTGAGTCCAACTCAAGTTAGCCCAATTAGGATTACTCTTAATCCAATTTGATTCATCAAATGAATCTAATCCTCTTGGTTCATCATATGAACCTAATCTCCATCTAATTATCCTTAGTGTGTGACCCTATAGGTTCTTGTAATGTTGGCAATGCCCTAAACCCATTTAGGAGCATAAGTAATGAGCGGTATCTAGCAACACATCATTACTACCCAAGTTACAAGAATGTCGAGATCCGACATCACCTTGTGACTACTAATTGTGACTTCTCACAAAATATGACAAGTGTCCTTCTATCCTAGACATCTAGATTGATCAATGTGAGGCATAAACCATGTTATCCTCTGACCAATCTAAATCTTGAACTCCAAGTAGACTCACTAAATCAAATGAGCTCAATATCCTATATTGACTCATTTGGGAATGGCCATGCACTTCGTGGTCTCACTCTATCAAGAATACCGATGTCTCTCCCGTCATATAGGAGGGATAGATCACATCTACATCACTCACATCCCTCTGCATAATTTGTTATATACCCAGTAATCGCCTTTATAGTCCACCCAGTTACGGGTGACGTTTGACGAAACCAAAGTACATAACTCCTTATGTAGGGATCTATGGTGACTTCAGGTCTAAGGACTAGTAGTCATACTAATAACCACATGAGAAAGTATATGACACTCATATAACGATCCATGATACTTTCTCATGGCGGGTCATTCAGTATACATTCTCTAATGTAAACTCATGTGTCAACTTGATATCTCTATATCCATGACTTGTGAGATCAAGTCATCGAGTTGACCTACATGCTAGTCTTATTGCATTAACATTGTCCCTGAATGTTAATACTCGACTAGGAATGATTAAGAGTAGTGTTCCCTATATCATCTCACTATCGGTTCAACTAACCGATTGATATAGGTGAGAACCGTCTACTCAAGGACATTATTATACTTAGTTTATTTGGCACCAATACAAGTAAGTATAATAACCAAAATCCAAATGCCTTTATTTATATAGAATATGATACAATAAGTCCAAAATACAATCATCAAATGATTGGCTCTAGGGCTCTAGCTAACAATCTCCCACTAGCACTAGTGCCAATCAGTGTAGGCTCTAAGCCCAAATGATCTAGTGTGACCTTCATGCTTCTTCTGTGCCAAAGCCTTGGTCAAGGGATCTGCGATGTTAGCCTCTGTAGGTACTCTGCAAATCTTCACATCTCCTCTCTCGATGATCTCTCGAATGAGATGGAAGCGCCGTAGTATGTGTTTGGTCCGCTGGTGTGAGCGAGGTTCCTTCGCCTGTGCTATAGCTCCATTGTTGTCACAATAGAGCTCAATAGGGTCAGCAATGCTAGGAACCACCCCAAGTTCAATGATGAACTTGTGAATCCAAACTGCCTCCTTTGCTGCCTCTGATGCAGCAATATACTCGTCCTCTGTCGTAGAATCTGCTACAGTGTCCTGCTTCGAACTCTTCCAGCTCACAGCACCACCATTAATGCAAAATACGAACCCCGACTGTGATCTATAGTCATCCTGGTCGGTCTGGAAGCTAGCATCACTGTAACCCTTTACAGCTAGCTCATCATTGCTTCCATATATCAAGAAATATTCTTTAGTCCTTCTTAAGTACTTAAGAATATTCTTGACCGTTATCCAGTAACTTTCACCTGGATCTGACTGGTATCTGCTCGTCATGCTAAAAGCATACGAGACATCAGGTCGAGTACATAGCATGACGTACATGATCGATCCTATGGCTGAGGCATAAGGAATCTGATCCATGCGGTCTCTCTCCTCTTTAGAAGAGGGACCTTGAGTCTTCGAAAGACTCACACCATGTGACATCGGCAGAAATCCCTTCTTGGAGTTCTGCATGGCAAACCGAAGGTGTACCTTGTCAATGTATGTACTCTGACTTAGGCCAAGTAATCTCTTAGATCTATCTCTATAGATCTGTATCCCTAGAATATGGGATGCCGCACCTAAGTCCTTCATTGAGAAGCAACTCCCTAGCCAGGTCTTGACAGACTGAAGCATAGGGATGCCCTTCCCAATGAGCAGTATGTCATCCACATACAATATGAGGAAGACAACTATATCCCCTACAACCTTCTTGTAGACACAAGGCTCATCTTCGTTCTTGATGAAACTAAACTGTTTGATTGCATCATCGAATCGAAGATTCCAGCTCCAAGAAGCTTGCTTTAGTCCATAAATGGACCTATGCAGCTTGCATACTCTGCTAGTATGCTGTGGATCTACAAAACCCTCAAGTTGTGTCATGTACACATCCTCGAGCAGGTTTCCATTCAGAAATGCGGTTTTGACATCCATCTGCCATATCTCATAGTCATGGTAGGCTGCAATAGCAAGCATGATCCGAATGGACTTAAACATCGCTACTGGAGAAAAGGTCTCATCATAGTCAATACCATGAATCTGCTTGAAACCTTTAGCTACCAAGCGACCCTTATAAATAAGTCCATCTATGTCAGTCTTTCTCATAAAGACCCACTTGCACCCTATGGGTTTTACCCCTTCAGGTGGATCAACCAAAGTCCAAACTTGGTTGGTGTACATGGATTCCATCTCGGATCTCATGGCCTCTAGCCATTTCTCGGAATCTGGTCTCATCACAGCTTCCTGATAGGTGGTAGGCTCATCCTCTATGAGCACAATGTCATCATGGTCAGACAAGAGAAATGAGTATCTCTGAGGCTGACGACGTACCCTCTCAAACCTACGAAAGAGGTATGTCTACATGAACTGGTTGTTGTTCCTCAACTCCTTGTGGAACAACATCATCCACAACACTTTGTGGTTCCAGTTCAATTTCCATCGAGGCATCAGTGCTATTGTTCGCATCTTGAACTTCTTCAAGATCGAACGCGCTCCCACTAGTCTTTCTAGAAACAAAGTCCCTTTCTAGAAAGACCCCAGTCTTTGCCACAACTACCTTGTGCTGACTGGGAATGCAGAAGTAATATCCCTTAGTTTCCTTGGGATATCCAATAAAATAGCACTTGTCGGATTTTGGGTCCTAACTTGTATGAGACTTGACGTCGAACGTAAGCCTCACAGCCCCAAATCCTCATGAAAGACACCTAGGCATCTCTCCCAGTCCATATCCTATATGGTGTCTTTATCACGGCCTTGGATGGAACTCGGTTGAGTATAAAAGCTGCCGTGTCTAGAGCATAGCCCCAAAGGAATGTCGAAAGATCTGTGTGACTCATCATAGACCGTACCATATCTAATAAGGTACGATTCCTCCTTTCGGACACACCATTCCACTGTGGTGTTCCAGGAGGAGTGAGTTGGGATAGAATCTCACACTCAGCTAGGTAGTCACGAAACTCATGGCTAAGGTATTCTCCACCTCGATCTGATCGAAGTATCTTAATACTCTTGCTAAGCTGGTTCTGTACTTCATTCTTGAATTCTTTGAACCTTTCAAAGGATTCTGACTTATGTGTCATCAAGTACACATAACCATATCTACTGAAATCATCAGTAAATGTGATGAAGTACCTATAACCGCCTCTAGCAGCGACATTGAAAGGGCCACATACATCACTATGTATGAGTCCTAACAAATTAGTCGCTCTCTCGCTGTGCCCACTGAAGGGAGTCTTGGTCATCTTGTCTCGTAGGCATGACTCGCATACCTCATATGATTATAAATCAAATGAGTCCAGCAAACCATCCTTATGGAGCTGGGATAAGCGCTTGTCATTTATATGACCTAAGCGACAGTGCCAGAGATAGGTTTGGTTCAGGTCATTTGACTTGAACCTCTTGGTATTTATGTTATAGATAGGGCTCTCAAGGTCTAGAAAATAGAGTCCGTTTATCAGAGGTGCACTACAATAGAACATATCGTTTAAATAGATGGAACAACATTTGTTCTTTATTATAAACGAGAATCCTTTCTTGTCTAAACAAGAAACTGAAATTATGTTCTTAGTCAAGGTAGGCACATAACAACAATCATCTAATTCTAGTACAAGCCCAAGAGGGAAGAGATAGATGATAAGTTCCTACTGTTAGAATGTATACTAAAAGCCTAGCTTTTGGTATAAAATATTTATCTAGAAATAAGAATCACATTGGTCAAATATCTACATTTGTGATAAATGTAGTTGTTCAATTAATTTATATTGTAGATAACATGGTGTGTGGTGTCACACACAGAAGATCATGTTATCAGTACCTTATAAATTATAAACAGTAGCTCACGACCAAAATGGAAAGGAACAAACCATTAGAAGGTCATAGTGTAATTAGGTATCAGTTTATCTTGACTGTATAATTACACTAGTACACTTAGAGTGTATTGAGTAGGACCATTTGAGGTCGTTTCTTTTATACTGATTTTATAAAGAAACAAAGACCTCGATTATTATGGAAGTGTGTGCTCTTAATCCTAATATAATAACAAGCACATATATTTGATATTTATTTCTTTAATTTATCAATGGGTGAGATTTAGTTCGATGAATCAATAAGCCCGATAAGTTGGGAAATGGTATCACTTATAGTGTGTGTTGTTGATTATAGAAGGAAACTGTGTCCTAGAAGATACTAGGTTGATAATGTCCTCAAGAGGAGCTCATAAGGATTGTCATGTTAAACCCTACAGGTGGACCTAGTCCGACATGATGATAAGGTTGAGTGGTACTACTCTTGGACTAAGATATTAATTAAATGAGTTGTCAGTAACTCACTTAATTAGTGGACATTCGATATCTTAAACACAGGGAGACTAACACACTCATGATAAGAAGGAGCCCAAAATGTAATTTGGGATAGGTGCGGTAGTTCAATAATAGTTCTCTAGTGGAATGAATTATTATTGATAAAATTAAGTTGTGTGTTCGGGGCGAGCACGGGATGCTTAATTTTATCGGGAGACCAAAACCAATTCCTCCTCTCGGTCCCTATCGTAGCCTCTTAATTATAGAGTACTATACCCACCTATACCCATCTTCTTACCCATCCTATAGGGGCCGGCCAAGCTAGCTTGGAGACCAAGCTAGGGCCGGCCATGGGTATGTTCATGGGTGAATTCATGTGGCCGGCCCTATTAAAATAAAAAGGAATTTTAATTTTAAAAATTTTCTTATGTGGATAATATAATTTAAAAGAGAGTTTAAAATTTTAAATCCTTCCTTTTATAAGATTCTACAAAAGATTAAGAGAAGAGTTAAAATCTCTTTCCTTATTTGTAGATTAAAAGGTTGATTTTAATTTTGGTAAAAACTTTCCTTTTAATTATATTCATGATTTAAAAGAAAGTTTAAAAATTAAAAATTCTCTTTTATTAGTTTCTACAAAAGATTAAGAAAAGATTTAATATCTTTCCTTATTTGTAGATTGAAAGGAGATTTTCATTTTTAGAGATAACTTTTCTTTTTGAAAATTATCCACATGTTTAAAAGAAAGATTTTAATTTATAAAATTTCTTTTTATTAACCAATCATGAAGGGATTAAAATTATTGAAGAAATTTTTATAAATTTCTAGAAACAAATTAGGAAGTTTTAATTTTTGTTTTAATTAAAACTCTCCTTGTTTTGGGGAGAAGAGTGGGCGGCCATTATAATTTGAAAAGAGAAAAATTATTTTAATTAAATAAATTTTCCTTTTCAATGGCAAAAGAATTAAGGAAGTTTTTATTAAATTTTCCTTATTTGCCAAGACCAAGGATTATAAAAGAGGGGGTAGAGGAGGCTTCAATGCGAACGACTCTATTCTATCTTTCCTCTCTTTTCTCCTTGGGTGTGGCCGGCCCTTTCTTTCCTCTCCTCTCCTTTGTGTGGCCGAAACCTTCTCATGGTGGAGATAGCTTTGGTGGCCGGATCTAAGAAGGAGAAGAAGGAGAGAAAAGAAGCCTCTTTTCTATCATCCCTTGGAGCATGGTGGTGGTGGCCGAACCTTTTCATCCTAGGAGAAGTTTTGATGGCCGAAACTTGTAAGGAAGAAGAAGGTTCTTGGTGGTTCTCATCTCGGAAGATCGTTGCCCACACAACGTCCGAGGTTAGAAGAGGAATAGGGTAGAAGATCAAGAGGTTTTTCTACAAGGTATAACTAGTAATTTTCTTTCCGCATCATACTAGTTATTTATGGAAATAATACCAAATACAAGAGGCTTACGATTCTAGAATTTCGAATATGTTTTTCGATGTTGTGTTCTTTTGTTTTTTCTTTTCCTTGTGATTTGATTGTTCTTTTGTAACACCCCTAGAAAGCCTAGATAAGAAAGTAAGAATAATGAGAGTTTGAAGGTAGTGAAAAGAAGGTGTAAATATTCTAAGTTGAATATTAAGATGGGAAGAATTTAGATGATTAAAACTTTATGAAAGAAAATAAAGTTGAGAATATAAATCATCTATATTTATAATACATGGAATTAATGTAAACAAAAGGAAGGAATAGGAGATAATATATATGTGTATGAAATATTTATGCATAATGCATAATATGGTGATATATGAATTATTATGTACAAAAGAATATCAATAATATGTTAAGATGGGAAGGATTTAGATGATTAAAACTTTATGAAAGAAAATAAAGTTGAGAATATAAATCATCTATATTTATAATACATGGAATTAATGTAAACAAAAGGAAGGAATAGGAGATAATATATATGTGTATGAAATATTTATGCATAATGCATAATATGGTGATATATGAATTATTATGTACAAAAGAATATCAATAATATGTTAGAAGAGAAATAGGATTGAACCTTGGACCTCTTGTAAGGAACATGTATAGGATATCAAAGGGGATAGGAGAATTATTGATAAGGAGAGAAAGGACTAAGTAGTTAAGAATAAGAAAGGATTCTTTTTACTTAAAAGGAAAAGGAAGTAAAAAGAAGTAAAAATATACATAACCAAGTTTTGATCCTTGGTTCTCTTGTGGATGCATGCATATGTTAACCAAGTGTGATAGGAGAGGATATTGTAAGAGGAGAGATAGGAATTTTAATTAAAGGAAAGAAAAGAGAGAACTCTAGAATATTCTTATCATTAAAGAGGAGAAATAAATAAGGAGGATGAATCAAGTCAAGTTTCCTCCCCTCATTTTAGTATAAATAGGCATGGAGGGGTAGCTTCATCCTCAACTCACTCTCCTCCTCTTCTCCTAGAGGTGCCGAGACACTCCCTCTTTTCTTTCTTTCTTTTTGTTGACCGAGCAACACAAGAGGAAGAAGCCTCCTCTTCTTCCTCCTCCTCTCCACCAAAAGACCTAGCCACTTCTTCCTCCATTGGTGCCGAGCAAAGCAAGCAAGGAAGAAAGGTCCACAAGCAAGTTCTCAACTCTAGGAAACTTAAGCAAAGAAGGTAAGCTTCCCCTCACCTGTGGTACAAGGATTCTTATGTATTTTCAGATTTTTTTTATGAGGATTTTTAAAGCTAGAAACAAATTTAAGAAAATTCGGTTTCAAAAGGTTTTTTTTTCAATCTTGGAATACTTGTATAAGTCCTCTCTTCATGATGATTTTTCTATGTCTTGTAAGAAAGTTTTTCCCTATGTTTTTATACACATATGATGCATGATCAGAGGAGTATTTAGCCCTAGAAATTCAACCAAAAATATTGTAAAGAGGTTAGGAAAAATTATTGTCTAACCAAACTAGTGCAAGGTTCCCTCTATGAAATGCTAAGGACCTTTCTATGGTTTTCTTGCTTGGAAATTAATTGGAACCAAAAGAAAACTCACTTGTATGCTTCGGACCAGAAAGGTTAAGGGTTAGAAAGACCTTCAAAAAAAAAATTTAAATAAACATGCTCCTATGATAGGATATAAAGTTTCTTAAAGGGTGTTCACCTTGCTAGAAACTCATGAACTTTTTTAGGGTTTTTTTTTCGGCCATGATAAAAGGGATAGCTTAGATTAGCCTAAACAAAAATATTAATATGCTCAAGACCTCTGTGATATTATGATATGAAAGTTGATTAATGCTCTCAGGTTTAATTGGAATGTAGAAAATTAGTTACATGATATAAGACATGTAAGATCACAAGAGTCCTATATTGTTTATGATCCAATTTTGTGTATGATGTTCTTAGTAACTTTTGACATGATATTTACTTAGGCTTTCCATGCTTTAGGCCACTTAAGAAACCTAGCTTAAGGACTGGTAGGTTTCGGCCATGAAGGAAAATAAAAGAAAAAGGGAAAGAAACCTAGGAAATGCTATACATAATGAGAAGAAATGAAATTATGTTATGTAATATGCTATGATAGGTTATAGCATAGGAAATGCTATACATAATGAGAAGAAATGAAATTATGTTATGTAATATGCCATGATATGTTATAGCATAGGAAATGCTATACATAATGAGAAGAAATGAAATTATGTTACGTAACATGCCATGATATGTTATAGCATAGGAAATGCTATACATAATGAGAAGAAATGAAATTATATTATGTAATATGCCATGATATGTTATAGCATAGGAAATGCTATACATAATGAAAAGAAATGAAAAAGGACATGCATGAAAGATTGTTAGGGACATGATATGATAGTTATGCATGATAAGTTATTTTTGTATGGTTTGTACCAAGGGTGGGCTCCGTAAACGCCCCGGGGTCGATGGAGTAAGACTCGGGCCTCGTCAGTAATGGGCTTCTGAGTGCCCTAGGTCGATGGAGTAAGACTCGGGCCTCGTCAGTAATGGGCCTCTGAATGCCCTAGGTCGATGGAGTAAGACTCGGGCCTAGTATGTATGCATGGTAGGGTTCAAGACTTGCTACCTTGGACCTACCTATGAAGCGCGCGCATTATGTATGTGGTACAAACCGGGATCCCCTCTAATAATGATATTAATTTCAAGTACTTATAAGTATAAGTTTTCAAATTCATGATGCATTGCCTACATATGTGCTTGAATTATCTGATGATTAGATATAATGTCATGTGATATTATGATATGAATATGAATATGATACCCTTGTATGTCATATGCTTATGATACCTCGCATGATATTGATATGCAATGATATGAATTCAGTTTTAGTGAGTAGGAAAGGAACTTACTGAGCCATGAGTGCTCATAGCTTACTTTCCTTGTACCGCAGATATGGGGGACGGATATTCGGAACGACGGAGCAGCAGGAGGAGCAGATAGTGATGTGTGTGGTGGTGGCTCGGCAAGGACGATTCAGACAAATTAATATTTTTAATTATATGATCAATATATGCACATTCGAACTAATCAGAATATGTGATATCATGCTTATTTAAGAAAAAGGAATGATTTAAAATTTTCCGCTGTTATAGTATAACTAAAGCATGTACGTAAGTAGTATAAGATCGTAGCGCCGCCCTTGGGTAAGAAGGGTGGGCGTTACATCTTTTCGGTTAACCTAAAGTTATTTTAGGAAATTAAATATTAGCTTTCTATAAAAGGTTTTGTCTAGTCGGTGGTGGTTGCTCCCATATCCAAGAAGGCCATGTGCCTCGCCACGTCAGTACTGGGAACCAATTATGGAAATTAATATTTAATGGAATTAATAACTTAAGGTGATTTGGGTCGAACGTGTTAAGTTCCGCAGGAGACCCAAGTCAAAACCTGAAAGAATGAATAGATTAAGTTTTGGATCAAACGTGTTAAGTTCCGCAGGCGATCCAAAATTTAATTTAAAAGAACACATGGTAGCTAGGAAAAGGTTCAGACCTTTGTACAAAATTTTTGTACAGTGGAACCTCTAGGTTTTCCGAGTAGCAACCAACAATTAGTATCAGAGCTAGGGTTTTGCCTCTGTGTATTTGGTATTAGTTTAATTATGCACATGTCATACATAATTTAGGTAGGATAATAGTAGGATGTGCTAACTTTGTGGATGCAGGATCCAACTATTATGGCTTTTAGTTATTATGTGTGTGATTGGACCCTTGGACATGTCAAGGGCATTTATATGTGTGTGCATGATTGTATTATAAAATACAGTAGGAGCTGTATTTAGTTTTATTAGAATTTTATTTTTGATCTAGATACATGTACATTCCTTTTATGGAATATAGGATCAAAAATGTAAAATTCTATTTATGTCGTGGATCGAATCTTGCAAAGCGTGGAACCTTCTAAGGACCAGAGGCGCTGCGGAACTAGGAGCAAGATGGATGTGACAGCTAGACCCGGTGGTGGTGGCCAAATATGGCAGCAGCTTGGGATGACAACACACGGAGGACAACTAGAGATAAAAGCCATAATAGTTGAAAATTAGTTTTTCTATTTATTGCTTTTATATTGTGCTGTGTGTGCATGTTGGTTTACATATTTAGTAGGCTAGCATAGTTAAAATTCCTCATTTATAAATAACTAAGTGGGAGAGAGATTTTTAAGTAAATCTCATGATCTCCATTACTGGTTTGTAAGTGATGCAAACAAGCTTGCGCGTTGGCTCTGAGGGCCTTCCTCCATAACGGATGAGCTTGTTTGTGGATCACTATAACAGACTTCCAATTTTGGATGACTATAGGAAGTTAATTAAGAGCGTGTGATCTTCCCCAACGGAAGGGGCATAATCTTATTAATGGACTTAGTGTCATGTAAAAGTATACACTTAGACACATTTAATAGTATCCTCCCCAACGGAGTCACTACTATCACTTGTGTGACCAAAGGGAAACCAACTATTGATTTGTCATAAAACTAGATTGGCAATATAATAAAATTAATAAACCCCTCTTACAAATGTTTGAATTTGTATACGTCCACACTAACGTGGCATACAAGATTCATGGTGTTTGAGGTAATTTTATTTGTCAAAAAGTTATATTGACAAGATGGTCAATGGGTAAAACCCTCCTCTTACAAATGATGAATTTGCATACGTCCACACTAACGTGGCATGCAAAATTCACGGTGTTTGAGGTGTTGGTGAATTTAAATAATATTGTTTGAGGAATCAATGTTATTTTAAATTCAAAGAGTTTTGACCAAATATTTGATCAAAGATAAATCAACTATAAATTTTATTCGTCATAAAGTAAAGTTGACGAGATAATAAAATTAATGAATAAAATCTCCTCTTCGATTTTGTATACACAAAATTCATGGAGATTTTAAGGAGTTGATCTTGACCAAATATTTTTATGATTCTTAGGATGTTTGTCAATCCCTAGTAGTCATACTATAGAAAAAGACTTAGTAGTCCCAATTGTAATGATTGGAAATAGGACTTGGACATTAAGGTAGACTGTCTTCTTAGAACTAAGAACAATTTAGGTGTATTTAATTCATTAGTTGAAACATGTCTAGTGGTGTTATCTACCAGAACCTGGAGTGTAGATACAAGATGCCATTAATCATGTCTGCAATTCATTGCAGGGTTCCAGGAAAACCGACAACTAAATGAAAATTAAAACACTGTCTACATGAGCACTACTGTAAAAATGGTAGCTGTTGCAGTGGGAGATGTTTATCTTTTGATAAGAATAAAACATGGACTTTTGAGTAATTGTCTTTACGCACTAAGTTTAGAAAGAACTAGTTTTCAGTTTCTAAACTATTCAAAGAACTTGATATTCTGCCTCTTTTAATAACAAAGTTGTTATTAAGAAAAAGAGGGAAGTTATCTGTTCTAGTACGTTGGTTGGCAATTTATAAATCCAATAACTCTCACGATGCAACAAATGGAAATTAGTAACACATCTTCTAACTTTAAGAGAAAGTAACCTTCGAAAATGAACCAATTATATCTTTGGCTTCTAAGGCTAGGTTATATTAACTTGAGTAGGATTCATTGGTAGCTGATGAACTTTTGGGTTCATTAGTAGTGGAAATCTTTCCAACCTACGAGTCTTACTTGGAAGGAAAAATAACCAAGAAGCTTTTAAGTCTAAGGGGTATGGAGTCAAAGATATATTGGAATTGGTTCATTCTGATTTGTGTGATCCTATGACTATCCAGACAAGAGGTAGTATTGAATATTTCAACAACTATTCAAGATACAAATAAATTTACTTAATGTACCGCAAGACTAAGTACTTTGATTAGTTCAAAGAGTACAAGACTGATGCGGAGAAATGTTAAAGTAAAAGTCACTATGGTAAGATCGTAGTGGCAAGTACCTTTTGGGAGAATTTAGTAGTCACTTATCAGAAGTAGAGATTCAATCCCAACTAACTGCACCTGGTACACCCCTTCAGAATGGTGTAGTAGAAAGAAGGTATAAGACTCTTATATAAATAAGGAGATTGATGATGAATTACCAAATTCATTTTAAGGATATGCTCTAGAAACGGAAGTGGACATAGTACCTTCCAAAGTCATAACTCTCTACTCATATAGAATTGCTGAATAAGCGTAAGCCTATTTTGAAGCATATTCGGATTCAGGTAGTCCAGCACATATGCTGAAGAGAGACAATGATAAGTTGGACAGGAATTCACTTGTTTGTAGGTTATCCTAGAGAAATGAAAGTAGGTTTATAGTCTTAAAAATCAGAAGGTCATTATTAGCATCAATGATCCATTTTTAGAAAAGGACTATGTAATAAATCATGTGCCCATAAGAAAATTTGTTCTTAAGGAAATAATAAAAGACATGTCTAATCTAGTACCAACTGTACAAGATGAGATACCACAAGAAAACTGCATCACGTATCACAAATGATACACAATTGCAGATAGTGCCTCGTCATAGTGGGAGGGTTGTTTGGCAACCTAAAAAGATTCATGTTTTGGGAGAGTTTTTGGACTCGATCCCTGGAGGACATGAACCTGATCTCCAGACATATGACGAAGCACTCCAAGATAAAGATGCAGCATCTTGGCAAAGAGTAATGAATAAAAGAATTAGAATATATGTATTCTAATAAAACTTGGAAGCTTGTAGAACCACCAAATGGTGTAAAAGCCTTTGGGTGTAAAAAGGTCTATATTAGGAAAAGAGGGATAGACAGGAAGGTAGAAACTTTCAAAGCAAGGCTTGATGAAAAAGGAAACTTTTTCACTGGTAGCCATGCTTAAGTCTATCCGGATTCTTTTATCTATTTGGCAAGTGGATGTCAAGACAGTATTCCTTAATGGAAGTCTTGAAGAAAGCATCCATATAAAGCAGCCAGAAGGGCTCATTGCAAAGGGCTAAGAGCATCTTGTGTGCAAGCTCAATCAGTCTATGGACTGAGGCAAAGCTTCAAGGTCTTGGAACATCCGGTTTATCAAAGTAATCCAGATCTTTGGATTTAGTAACCGGATAAGTCTTGTGTATACAAAAGATGTGATGGAAACGTTGTGGTATTTCTTGTACTATACTTAGATAACATTTTTTGGCAGTTGGAAACAATATCAAAATGTTGTCAGAAGTAAGGGTATGGTTGTCCAAACAATTAGATATAAAGGACTTGGGAGAATGTATATATTCTTGAGATCAAAGTAATAAGGGATCGCAAGAAAAGAATATTTTACTTATCCCATGCTTCATACATCAGAAAAATCCTTGCTCGTTTTAAGCATACAAAACTCCAAGAAAGGTTTCTTACCTTTTCAGGATGGAGTAACTTTATCTAAAGATATGTCTCTGTAGACATCAAAGGAGATAAAGGAAATAAAGGCAGTTCTTTATGCTACGGCTGTTGGATGCCTAATGTATGCTTTGCACGAGATCAGAAATCTGTTTTGCCAAGGGCATAGTTAGCAGATATCAAAGTAACCCTGGACAAGGACAGTGGACTGTAGTAAATCATATATTGTAGTACCTTAGAGGCACTAAAGATTATATGCTAGCTTACAAGGCAGTTAATTTAGTCCTTGTGGGTTGCATGGATTTTGACTTCCAATCGGATAGAGACAATAATAAGTCGACCTCGAGGTTTTGTGTTTACTTTAGGAGGAAAACTCATAACTATGGAAGAATGATAAGCATAGGTGTTTTTCTGGACTCCACCATAGAAGCTGAGTATATGGCAAGCCTCTGAGGTAGCCATAAAAGCTGAATGACTCAATAACCTCAAGATAGACTTAGATATGATTTCTGGTTTGTCCAAAGATTATTACAATTTATTGTAATAATATTGGTGCAGTAGCAAACTCGAAGAAACCATTAGTCTATAAGGCAAGTAAACACAATAGAGCGCAAGTACCACCCAATACGAGAAATCGTATAAACGAGGAGAAGTTGTTGCCGCCTAGATTGCATCAGATGATAACCTAAGGTCCTTAAGGCAAGAGCTTTTTGAAAGGCATGGGAATCAGATGTATGGCAGCAAATATGGCAGCTTAGTCTTTTAGTATAAGTGGGAGATTGTTAGAATGTATACTAAAAGCCTAGCTTTTGGTATAAAACATTTATCTAGAAATAAGAATCACATTGGTCAAATATCTACATTTGTGATAAATGTAGTTGTTCAATTAATTTATATTGTAGATAACATGGTGTGTGGTGTCACACACAGAAGATCATGTTATCAGTGCCTTATAAATTATAAACAGTAGCTCACGACCAAAATGGAAAGGAACAAACCATTAGAAGGTCATAGTGTAATTAGGTATCAGTTTATCTTGACTGTATAATTACACTAGTACACTTAGAGTGTATTGAGTAGGACCATTTGAGGTCGTTTCTTTTATACTGATTTTATAAAGAAACAAAGACCTCGGTTATTATGGAAGTGTGTGCTCTTAATCCTAATATAATAACAAGCACATATATTTGATATTTATTTCTTTAATTTATCATTGGGTGAGATTTAGTTCGATGAATCAATAAGCCCGATAAGTTGGGAAATGGTATCACTTATAGTGTGTGTTGTTGATTATATAAGGAAACTGTGTCCTAGAAGATACTAGGTTGATAATGTCCTCAAGAGGAGCTCATAAGGATTGTCATGTTAAACCCTGCAGGTGGACCTAGTCCGACATGATGATAAGGTTGAGTGGTACTACTCTTGGACTAAGATATTAATTAAATGAGTTGTCAGTAACTCACTTAATTAGTGGACATTCGATATCTTAAACACAGGGAGACTAACACACTCATGATAAGAAGGAGCCCAAAATATAATTTGGGATTGGTGCGGTAGTTCAATAATTGTTCTCTAGTGGAATGAATTATTATTGATAAAATTAAGTTGTGTGTTCGGGGCGAGCACGGGATGCTTAATTTTATCGGGAGACCAAAACCAATTCCTCCTCTCGGTCCCTATCGTAGCCTCTTAATTATAGAGTACTATACCCACCTATACCCATCTTCTTACCCATCCTATAGGGGCCGGCCAAGCTAGCTTGGAGACCAAGCTAGGCCGGCCATGGGGTATGTTCATGGGTGAATTCATGTGGCCGGCCCTATTAAAATAAAAAGGAATTTTAATTTTAAAATTTTTCTTATGTGGTTAATATAATTTAAAAGAGATTTTAAAAATTTAAATCCTTCCTTTTATAAGATTCTACAAAAGATTAAGAGATTAGTTAAAATCTCTTTCCTTATTTGTAGATTAAAAGGTTGATTTTAATTTTGATAAAAACTTTCCTTTTAATTATATTCATGATTTAAAAGAAAGTTTAAAAATTAAAAATTCTCTTTTATTAGTTTCTACAAAAGATTAAGAAAAGATTTAATATCTTTCCTTATTTGTAGATTGAAAGGAGATTTTAATTTTTAGAGATAACTTTCCTTTTTGAAAATTATCCACATGTTTAAAAGAAAGATTTTAATTTATAAAATTTCTTTTTATTAACCAATCACAAAGGGATTAAAATTATTGAAGAAATTTTTATAAATTTCTAGAAACAAATTAGGAAGTTTTAATTTTTGTTTTAATTAAAACTCTCCTTGTTTTGGGGAGAAGAGTGGCCGGCCATTATAATTTGAAAAGAGAAAATTATTTTAATTAAATAAATTTTCCTTTTCAATGGCAAAAGAATTAAGGATGTTTTTATTAAATTTTCCTTATTTGCCAAGACCAAGGATTATAAAAGAGGGGGTAGAGGAGGCTTCAATGCGAACGACTCTATTCTATTTTTCCTCTCTTTTCTCCTTGGGTGTGGCCGACCCTTTCTTTCCTCTCCTCTCCTTTGTGTGGCCGAAACCTTCTCATGGTGGAGATAGCTTTGGTGGCTGGATCTAAGAAGGAGAAGAAGGAGAGAAAAGAAGCCTCTTTTCTAGCATCCCTTGAAGCATGGTGGTGGTGGCCGAACCTCTTCATCCTAGGAGAAGTTTTGATGGAAGAAACTTGTAAGGAAGAAGAAGGTTCTTGGTGGTTCTCATCTCGGAAGATCGTTGCCCACACAACGTCCGAGGTTAGAAGAGGAATACGGTAGAAGATCAAGAGGTTTTTCTACAAGGTATAACTAGTAATTTTTCTTTCCGCATCATACTAGTTATTTATGGAAATAATACCAAATACAAGAGGCTTACGATTCTAGAATTTCGAATATGTTTTTCAATGTTGTGTTCTTTTGTTTTTTCTTTTCCTTGTGATTTGATTGTTCTTTTCGGTTAACCTAAAGTTATTTTAGGAAATTAAATATTAGCTTTCTATAAAAGGTTTTGTCTAGTCGGTGGTGGTTGCTCCCATATCCAAGAAGGCCATGTGCCTCGCTACGTCAGTACTGGGAACCAATTATGGAAATTAATATTTAATGGAATTAATAACTTAATGTGATTTGGGTCGAACGTGTTAAGTTCCGCAGGAGACCCAAGTCAAAACCTAAAAGAACGAATAGATTAAGTTTTGGATCAAACGTGTTATGTTCCGCAGGCGATCCAAAATTTAATTTAAAAGAACACATGGTAGCTAGGAAAAGGTTCAGATCTTTGTACAAAATTTTTGTACAGTGGAACCTCTAGGTTTTCCGAGTAGCAACCAACACCTACAGCAATAGCAGCAACTCGTGCTCCATTGCCTACTCGTATGTCTATCTCACCCTTCGTCAATACCCTGCTATTCCTCAGCGCTTGTACATTAGTACAAATGTGCGAAGCACATCTGGTATCTAATACCCACGATGAAGAAATAGAGAGGTTGACTTCTATAACATGTATACCTGAAGTAGAAATCTTATTTCTCTTCTTCTTAAGATCTTCCAGGTATTCTTTGGAGTTCCTCTTCCAATGCCTTGCTTGTCCTTGATATAGGTGACAAAGATGTTCAACCATATCGTAAGCACCCATCAACTCATGTTGCTTCTGAACTTCAGAGTTCATGGTCGCGAGCATAAGACAGGACACATCTAATGCGTCATCTTGATGCTTCTTGTAAGCATCTCGGTCTGCTCGCGTGGCAGTGGTAGGAGGAGCCTCTGGAATGGGCTGCTCCAGAACGTACAATTTACGTTCTTGGGTGAGAACTATTCTCAGGTTCCTGTACCAGTCCAGGAAATTTGCTCCGTTGAGCTTGTCCTTCTCGAGGACAGATCGCAGGGAGAATGTGTTCGTATTCGACGTCATGGAAATTCTACAACAGAAATAAATGCAGAAATAAGTATCATATTCTTAATCATTTAATTAGGCCTTTAACTAAATGATGCTCCCACTGAATTCTATAATTCATGTGGGACAAGATCCACATCATACTAACCCTTGAGTTAGCTTTGGCTAATACGCCCAAGACTTAGTATGATCGGTAGGTAACGATTACCAATTACATCTCTATGCAACTCTTGTTTATAGAATCAAAATCCGCATTTATATTAAAACTCGAGTTAGCTTTGGCTAATACGCCCGAGAGTTAATATATATGTGATTTTGACCTAACTTTCCAACCGTTGGAAGAATGGTTATAGTTATAATCGATCCAACCGAGTTAACTAGGAATACTCAATCTAATTGAGTTGTACTCACCCATGAGTTGATAGGTGGGACCAAGATTGTCCCTCCGTACCCTACCAAGATAGTATGTGTTGCTCTGCTTTGGCAGATTCAACAACTACATGCGATCGAGGTAGTGGTAGGTATCATGGCATGGTAGGCATTACGAGTTGACGTGATTTAGATCTAATCTAAATGATGATGCATATCAAATACTTGATTTAGATCTAATCTAATCGTGGGGTGCATCATGTGCACGATTTAGATCTAATCTAATTGCTAGGCACTAATTAATTACTTAATTAAACATGCATCACATACACAAGTAATTAATTAAATTTTGTGATTATGTCATGGCCCCTACTACGATCTTCTCAAGCCAATGAGAAGATCGGATGGTCAACCTAAGGTCAACTTCTCAAGCGCCTTCCTTTTGACCACCTTGTGATGCTCGCGCCTTCCTCGTAACTCCGTCTTGAGTGGACCTTCCACCGCTTCAATTTGTACATTACAATTTTGAAACTCGAGTTACATTCGAGTCTAAATCTAATTTACAACAAGAATATAATCAAGGAAGGCATGACGCGCAGGTCGTGAATAAAAATAAAATAAAATAAAATATAGCGCACACATCACATAACGGCATGCAGGCCGTATTATGAATTACAACGCATTTCCAAATCTAATTTGGGTCGTTTGGGCCATGACTATCACAAAATTAATATATAATTCAAAATTATATATTTCTGTAATTTTTCATAATTTTACAGATTTTATGAGTAAATTTTTCCCAGCGATCCCGATTAGCGATTTCGGGGGCAATCGCAGAGCAAATCCCCTTGAGGGGTTGGGGGCAGTACCCCTACCCGCGATCTAACCATCGCGAGTTGCTCCTAAGCGATCCAAGAGCGCCTTATCCCTCTGTCCCAAAAAGATTTGGGTCGAAACGATGCCATTTCGGAAAAAACTTCTCGGTAGTCGAAACCTACAAGTGTATAAACACTTGTGCTTCGCTTCTACGAGAAAAATTACTCTTAAAACTATAAAAACCATAAATTTACAGAAATGTACAAAAGCTTTAATTTTTCATAAAAATCAAATTAAACTCGTACAAGCTTCGCACGTGGCTCTGATAACGCTGTTGGGTTTTTCGGGCCGCGAAAACCGCTTTTTCGCGTCGTGGAAACCCCAAATCACCCTAGCCAACGGATCTCGTGCGAAGAAAAATTTGAAAACATATGAGTACGAGTTACAAAACTTCTAGATCTACATGATGAAGATCTTTACCCTTTTTGCGTATCCCGCTCGTCGTCGGTATGCCGGATCTCGAATTTGTCAATGTAGACAACTCTCTACACGTATCCACACGAACACACTAGGTGGAGGTGACCAAAAACCAAGGTGTGCTAGCACCTATGTGGTTCGGCCAAGGAAGGAGGAGAGGGAGAGTTTGAGAGGAAGAAGATGGAATAATTCCAATTGAATGAAAAATGAATCCATTTCATTCAAAAATGTGGCCGGCCACTTCTCCATGGGTAACCCCAAATTAATTGCATTAATTGTAATTAATGTGAAGCCATTAACCCAAATTAATTGCATTAATTGCAATTAATGTGAAGCCATTAAAGAGAATGGCTTTGTAACTTCCATGAGGTGGCACCCATGATGATGTGGAGTAACATCATTGGTCCACATCAATGCCAACTCACCAATGAGGTGGCATAAAGTCAAGTCAAACTTGACTTTTAATCTTCCTCTCAAGTCATGTCAAACTTGACCAAATCTCTTCCATGGTTGATCTAATCTAACCATTTGATTCAAGCCAATTTAATATATAATGAATCTAATTCATTAAATTAAATTGATTCAATGAGTCATAATCTAAATTAGACTCATTGAACACATGAATCAACTTGAGTCCAACTCAAGTTAGCCCAATTAGAATTACTCTTAATCCAATTTGATTCATCAAATGAATCTAATCCTCTTGGTTCATCATATGAACCTAATCTCCATCTAATTATCCTTAGTGTGTGACCCTATAGGTTCTTGTAATGTTGGCAATGCCCTAAACCCATTTAGGAGCATAAGTAATGAGCGGTATCTAGCAACACATCATTACTACCCAAGTTACAAGAATGTCGAGATCCGACATCACCTTGTGACTACTAATTGTGACTCCTCACAAAATATGACAAGTGTCCTTCTATCCTAGATATCTAGATTGATCAATGTGAGGCATAGACCGTGTCATCCTCTGACCAATCTAAATCTTGAACTCCAAGTAGACTCACTAAATCAAATGGGCTCAATATCCTATATTGACTCATTTGGGCATGGCCATGCACTTCGTGGTCTCACTCTATCAAGAATACCGATGTCTCTCCCGTCATATAGGAGGGATAGATCCCATCTACATCTCTCACATCCCTCTGTATAATTTGTTATATACCCAATAATCGCCTTTATAGTCCACCCAGTTACGGGTGACGTTTGACGAAACCAAAGTACATAACTCCTTATGTAGGGATCTATGGTGACTTCAGGTCTAAGGACTAGTAGTCATACTAATAGCCACATGAGAAAGTATATGACACTCATATAACGATCCATGATACTTTCTCATGGCGGGTCATTCAGTATACATTCTCTAATGTATACCCATGTGTCAACTTGATATCTCTATATCCATGACTTGTGAGATCAAGTCATCGAGTTGACCTACATGCTAGTCTTATTGCATTAACATTGTCCCTGAATGTTAATACTCGACTAGGAATGATTAAGAGTAGTGTTCCCTATATCATCTCACTATCGGTTCAACTAACCGATTGATATAGGTGAGAACCGTCTACTCAAGGACATTATTATACTTAGTTTATTTGGCACCAATACAAGTAAGTATAATAACCAAAATCCAAATGTCTTTATTTATATAGAATATGATACAATAAGTCCAAAATACAATCATCAACTGATTGGCTCTAGGGCTCTAGCTAACAGGGAGACGATCAGTCGTTGTGGTCTAAGAGTAGGTAGTCTACCTATGTCCCTCATAAAAGCGCGGGAAATAAAAGAATACGAGCTACCAGTATCTATCAGCATATCAGCGGATAATGCATAAAGTAAAACCATACCGTGAAAATGGATCCGTCGGCCCGCTGTGCATCCTCTCTGGTTACCGCATGAATATGTCCAGTCTCTGGCGGTGGAGGAGGTGGTAGTGCTGCCAAAGGCTACGGTGCGTGAGTCTGAGCCTGCCATTGTGATGGTGTCGGGTACTGAGCCAGAGATGGATAGGTAGACTGAGATTGATACTGGACCGGCGGCTGGGGCTATGACTGGTACTGGACCAGTGGCTGTGGCTGCATTTGATACTTGTTAGTTAGAGCCCTAGAGCCAATCATTTGATGATTGTATGGACTCATTGTATCATATTCTTGTATATTAATAAAGGCATTTGTTTGGTTATTATACTTATTTGTATTAGTGCCAAATAAACTAAGTATAATAGCGTCCTTGAGTAGAAGGTTCATACCTATATCAATCGATTAGTTGAATCGATAGTGAGATGATATAGGGAACACTAATCTAAATCATTCCTAGTCGAGTATTAACATTCAGGGACAATGTTAATGCAATAAGACTAGCATGTAGGTCAGCTCGATGACTTGATCTCACAAGTCATGAATATAGAGATATAAAGCTGACACATGGGTATACATGTAATACCCACTAAGCTTGTAAGATAAATATATGAATGTGGGATTTTGCCTTAGAAAATAATAGGAAGTGAGTTGAACCAAAAAGGAATAAAAAGAAATAAAAATAGGGAGAGGTCAAGGATTGAACCTTGAACCTCTTATATTATATTTCATAGAATTAATGGGTAATAACCAGTTGGGATAGGAATAATATGTTGATAGCAAAGGAGGGAAACTTATGATAAAGGTAAGAGTAAAATCTAGCCAAAAGAAAATAAGAAAAGAGCAAGAGAAAGGCAACTTGCCTTCCTCCCTTCCTCTCCCTTTTCCTCTTTGATTTTGCCGAAAATATAAGAGGTTAATTAAGGGGATTCATTCCCCCTTATTTCACCATAAATGATGAGGATAAATAAATAAAAAATAAAATAAAAAAATAAAATAGAAAAAGGGCTAAGGGAGAAGGAAAGCAAAAACTAAGTTTGCTACCTCTTCCCCCTTAACATAAAAGAGAATATGTAAAGGGAAAATTCTATTTTCTCTCATTTTTCTCATTCTCTCCTCTCCCTCACCGAAACCTCAGTTCCCCCTCTCCTCCATTTTCGGCCCCAAGCCAAGGTTTTCTCCTAAGAAAACCTAAGATACAAGGAGGACTTAGCAAGGGAATCAAGGGAAAAGAACTAGAAGAAGAGGCTACTTCTTCTTCACCATACCTTAGATCCACAAGCGAAAAGGATGTAAGCTTCCCCTCACCTGTGGTACAAGGCTTTTATGTGCTTTTTGGATTTTATGAAGATTTTAAAACCTAGAAACAAGTTTGAGAAAATTCGGCCAAGAAGAGCTTTCAAAATCTAATGATGTTTAAACTAGTCTTCACTACATGATAGATTTTTCTATGCTATGTAAAGGGGTTATTCTTCATGCTTTTATACCTATATGATGCTTGATCAGAGGAGTATTGAACCCTAGAATTTCGGCCAAAAATATTCTTAAGAGGCTAGGGAAATTTATTGTTTTACCCAACTAGTACAAGGTTCTCCCTATGAAATATTAAGGATCATGTATTAGTTTTCTTCCTTAGAAGATATTTGAAACTAAAAGGAAACCCACTCATATGATTCGGTCAAGAAAGGGTTTGGGATTAGGAAGACCTTTAAATTTAAATAACCTTGCTCATGTGATAGAATACAAAGATCTTAAAGGATATGTATGCTTGAATATTGCTAGAATTTCATGAACTCCTTCTTAGGGTTTTTCGGCCATGATGAGATGGATGGCTTAGAAAAGCTTAAACAAAATTTTAATATGCTCAAGACCTCTGTACTATTTAGATATGAAAGTTGTTTAATGCCCTCATGCTTAATTAGGGTGTAGAAAAATTAGTTGCATGACATATAACATGTATGACCACAAGGGGTCCTAGCTTATTCATGAACCAATTTGTATATATGTTTCTTAGTAACTTTTGCCATGAAACTTACTTAGGTTTTTCATACTTTAGGCCACTTAAAAACCTAGCTAAGGAATGGTAGGTTTTGGCCATGAGAAAAAAATAAAAGAAAAAGAGAAAAAGAAACCTAGAAAGCCTAAGACACAATTCATATGTATACTCATTATGCTTGTCCTTATACATGCTATGAAACTTGTAAAAATTCTCATGCTTTTAGGCTATTTGAAGCAAGTTTATATTCTGTGAGTTTCAGCCAAGTAGGGTTTAAAAGACCTAGAGGCCTTAGAAATGAAACCAAATGTGTTAAAAGTACTTCTTATGAAAATAGGATAATGTGTTGATTGTTTCACATGCTTGTATAATTTTTCCATGACCTAAATGAACCCTTGAATGTTTCGGTCATGAAGGAATAGATGCCCTAGAAACCCTAGGACTTAAATTAAATATGCTCATGTCACTCTACATTAAATATGATAAGTAGAAAGCCAAGGTTCAATTGCTATATGTTGTTTTATGACCTAAAATGATGCTAGGGTATGTTTCGGCCATAACTATTGTATGATGCCTTGTATGAATTTATACATAATGTTAGTCCAAGTTCACATGCTTGTATGCTTGTTTGTAGCCCTAATGAGAACTTGTTAAATTTCGGCCATGACATATGTTAAGGGCTTAAAGAACTTAGGAACTAATTCAAATGGGTCAAATGTGTTTACCTCGTTCCTTGGTAAAAATGTTATAAATATGATTTAAAGTTGTCCATGCTTTTATGTCATATGGAACCTTGTTTCACACCTTAAGGTTTCGGCCATATGAAATTAGGAACTTGAGGAACTTAGAAACTAAGTTAATCATGTTTATAATGCTTCCTATGAAAATGTTATGATGATAATTTAGGTGTCACATGCTTGGATGTTGTGTTTAACCTAAATGGAGCTCTAAAGGGTTTCGGCCACAAGGGTTTAGAAAGCTTAAAACCAAGATAAGTATGATACCATGTTTCCTATGATAGGATAATCACAAGATACACCCTTATGCTCAATATGTATGCTTGTGATTTATGACTTATGATATGATATGCATGCTTTTATGATATGATATGCTTTGTGCTAGAAATATGCATGCTTATGTTATGATATGTGGTTAAATTATGCATGCTTTAATGCTATGTTTAGTTCTTAAAATATGCATGCTTTCATGATATGCTATGTGGTTAAATCATGCATGCTTGATGATATGCTATATGCTTAAGATATGCATGTTTTTATGATCTATGCCTAAGTGATGCATATTGTTATGATATGATGTATGCCTAAGTGATGCATGCCTTTATGATGTGATGTATGCCTAAGTGATGCATACCTTTATGATATAATGGATGCCTAAGTGATGCATACCTTATGATATGATGTATGCTAAGTGATGCATACTTTTATGACATGATGTATGCCTAAGTGATGCATACTTTTACGACATGATGTATGCCTAAGTGATGGATACCTTTATGATATGATGTGTGCCTAAGTGATGCATGCTTTTATGATACATGATATGTATGACATGTACTTTACTTTATATGTGAGTGGCTTGTACCAAGGGTGGGCTCCATAAGCGCCCTGGGGACTAAGGACCTCGTTAGGGATGAGCTCCTAAGTGCCCCTAGGACTAAGGGCCTAGTATGTTTGCCTCGTAGGGTTCAAGACTTGCTACCTTGGACCTACAAGGTTGCGCGCAATATGTAAGTGGTACATAGCCGGGATCCCCCTTATGTTGAGATTACTTTCAAGTATATATGTAAAAGAAAAGGGTTTTAAAGATCATGAGACATACACATGTTTTTCGGATACATGTTTTCCAAAATCATATTGCATACACCTTATGATTATGCTATGTTTCATGTTATGCTCTTGATTATGATATGCCATGATAAGGTATGATTATGTTATGTTCATGCTATACCTTATAGACATGTTTCAGCCATGGATTTGTTGATGCCTGATATATAGATTTTGGCCATAGATATGATGATGCCTTGATGTACATGTTTCAGCCATAGTATGATGCTTTGATATACATGTTTCGGCCATGCTTTGATATACCATGATACTTGTTTGTTATGCCATGTCTAGCTATGTTTTATGCAATGCACTATGTATATGTTTCGGCCATGGTGATGCTTGATATGCTATGACTAGTTGTGATTATATTATGATGCATGATATGCTTGAATAGAATGCTATGTTATGCCATGATTAGTTGAGATTATGACTTGTTGATGCATTCTTGATTATGTGCTAATTTTTGGCTTTAGTGAGTAGGAAAGGAACTTACTGAGCCATGAGTGCTCATAGCTTACTTTCCTTGTACCACAGATAAAGGGAAAAGCTGGATGAGCTAAAGGAGCAACAGGAGGGGCAACAAAGATGTGTGTGGCGGTGGCTAGGCAACTAATTAAGAACTTGCTTAAAGTTTCATTAAAGAACTATGCATTGGTATTTTATGACTTGTGATACCTAAACATGTGTGGCTTGACATTATGGTTCCACTGGATTTGATGTTATAATTTTGATGCCATGTGATAGTATAGTTCAAAAGAAATTTAAAAGAAAATTTTTATTAAAACTATGAAAATTATTTTAAGTATTCAGCTGTTTTAAAAAAGAAAAATTTATACGTAGAGTATCGTAGCCCCGTCCCTTAGGGTAGCTGGGAGGGCGGGCGTTACAATACATTGGAGAATGTATACTGAATGACCCGCCATGAGAAAGTATCATGGATCGTTATATCAGTGTCACATACTTTCTCATGTGACTATTAGTATGACTATTAGTCCTTAGACCTGAAGTCACCATGGATCCCTACATAAGGAGTTATGTACTTTGGTTTCGTCAAACGTCACCCGTAACTGGTTGGACTATAAAGGTGATTACTGGGTATATAACGAATTATGTAGAGGGATATGAGTGATGTAGATGGGATCTATCCCTCCCATATGACGGGAGCGACATCGGTATTCTTGATAGAGTGAGACCACTAAGTGCATGGCCATGCCCAAATGAGTCAACATTAGATGTTGAGCTCATTTGATCGAGTGAGTCTACTTGGAGTTCAAGATTTAGATTGATTAGAGGATGACACGGTCTATGCCTCACATTGATCAATCTAGATATCTAGGATAGAAGGAAAATGTCACATATTGTGAGGAGTCACAATTAGTAGTCATAAGGTGATGTTGGATCTCAACATTCTTGTAACTTGGGTAGTAATAATGTGTTGCTAGATACCGCTCATTACTTATGCTCCTAAATGGGTTTAGGGCATTGCCAACATTACAAGAACCTATAGGGTCACACACTAAGGACAATTAGATGGAGATTTGGTTCATACGATGAACCAAGAGGATTAGATTCATTTGATGAATCAAATTGGATTAAGAGTAATCCAAATTGGGCTACTTGAGTTAGACTCAAGTTGATTCATGTATTTAATGAGCCTAATTTAGATTATGACTCATTAGATCAATTTAATTTAATGAATTAGATTCATTATATTAAGTTGGCTTGAATCAAATGGTTAGATTAGATCAACCATGAGAGAGATTGAGTCAAGTTTGACTTGACTAGAGAGGAAGAGGAAGAGTCAAGTTTGACTTGACTCTTTGCCACATCATGAGTCAGGTGGCAAGATGTGGACCAATAGTGTTGCTCCACATCATCTTGCTTTGCCACCTCATGGAGGTTACAAGCCTCTATTGCATTTAATGTGAGTTAGCCACATTAAATGAGTGGAGGTTACTCATTTGCCAGATCATTGTGAAGTGGCAAGATGTGGACCAATGGTAATGGTCCACATCTTCATGATGTGCCACATCATAGGAGTTACAAAACACCTCTTAATGGCTTCACATTAATTGTGATTAATGTGGAATGGGAGTTACACTCCATGGAGTGGCCGGCCACACAAAAGTGGTGAATGAAATTTGATTTTATTCAAGTGTTATTATTACTCCTTTCTTCTTCCTCATGCTCTCCCTCTCCCTCTCCTCCTTGCTTGGCCGAATCTTACCAAGGTGCTAGCACACCTTTGTGTGAGGTTTTCTCCACCTACGTGTCCGTGTGGATACTTCTAGAGGACCGACGCTTGACGGTCTAGAGATCCGGCAATTCCTTGGACGAGCGGGAACTCGAAAGGGCACGCTTCAAGGTATACTTCTTAACACATAGATCTAGGAGTAGATCTAAAGTTTTAAAACCTTGTACTCATAATTTTCGTTCGGTTTTCCTTGCACGGATCTACGGCTTTGGGTGATTCGGGGTTTCCGCGACGCGAAAAGCGGTTTTCGCGGCCCGAAAGACCCAACAGTGGTATCAGAGTCACGTGCAAGGCATGTACGAATTTAATTTTTGGTTTTATGAAAACTAAATCTTCTGTGATTTTCTGTAAAAATTTAGTTTTTTATGATTTTATGGGTAATTTTTCCGTAGAAGCGAAGCACAAGTATCTAGGCACTTGTAGGCTTCGGCTACCGGGAAGTTTTTCCTTAAACGGCTTCGTTTTGCCCCAAATCCGTTTGGGACAGTGGGCTTGGGTGCCATTAGATCGCAAAGGAGCAACTCACGATGGTTAGATCATGGGTAGGGGTACTGCCCCTAACCCCGCAAGGGGATTTGCTCTGCGATTGCACCCGAAATCGCTAAAAATGAACCTGCCGGGAAGATTTTTCCGAAACGGCAATGTATCGACCCAAATCATTTTGGGACAGTGAGTTTGGGCGCTGTTGGATCGCAAAGGAACCCTCGCGATGGTTAGATCGTGGGTAGGGGCGCTGCCCCTGGCCCCGCAAGGGGATCCGTTCCGCGATTGCGCCCGAAACCGCTAAACGGGACAGCCAGGAAATTTTACTCGTAAAAATTGTAAAAATTAATTTTAAAATTATAGAAAATTATGAAAATATATATTTTTGAATTATATATTAATTTTGATATAGTCATGGCCCAAAAACCCAATATGATTGGATTGTGTTGTAATTCATAATACGGCCTACGTGCCATTATGTGATTGCGCGTGTTGTATGTTTTTATTTTTCCGCGACCTGCGTGTCGTGCCTTTCTCATATATTCTGGTTGTAAATTAGATTTAGACTCGAATGTAACTCGAGTTTCAAATTGTAATGTACAAATTGGAGCGGTGGAGGGTCCACACGAGACGGAGTTCCGAGGCGGGCACGAGCAACACAAGGTGGTCAAAGGGAGGGGCTTAAAGAAGCTGTTGACCCTAGGTTGACCATTCGATCTTCTCATTGGCTTGGGAAGATCGTAGTGGGCCATGACTAAATCATAAATAGATTAATTAGTTAATTACTTATGCATGTGATGCATGTTTAATAAGTAATTGATTAATTAGTGCCTTACGATTAGATTAGATCTAAGTCGTGCACATGATGCACCCTTGCGATTAGATTAGATCTAAGTCGTGCACAAGATGCATCCTTTTCGGTTAGATTAGATCTCGATCGAACCAACTCTAAATGCCTAACCGTGCCGTGATACCTATCACTACCTCGATCACATGTATTGTTGAATCTGCCAAAGCAGAGCAATACATATTATCTTGGTAGGGTACGGAGGGACAATCTTGGTCCCACCTATCAATGCATGGGTGAATACAAACTCAATTAGATTGAGTATTCCTAGTTACTCGGTTGGATCGAGTCAACTATAGGCATTATTCCAACGGTTGGAAAAGATAGGTCAAAATCACATCTATATTAACTCTCGGGCGTATTAGCCAAAGCTAACTCGAGTTTTAATATAAATGCGGATATTGATTCTATAAACAAGAGTTGTAATTGGTAATCATTACCTACCGATCATACTAAGCCTTGGGCGTATTAGCCAAAGCTAACTCAAGGGTTAGTATGATGTGGATCTTGTCCCACAAGAATTATAGAATTCAGTGGGAGCATCATTTAATTAAAGG
This sequence comes from Zingiber officinale, assembly GCF_018446385.1. Lineage (NCBI taxonomy): Eukaryota > Viridiplantae > Streptophyta > Magnoliopsida > Zingiberales > Zingiberaceae > Zingiber > Zingiber officinale. The sequence goes on from NC_055986.1 coordinate 48,453,684, forward strand.
CCTAATTAAATGATTTTAAAAGAATATGATATTTCTGCAAATTTTTCTGTTGTAGATAACTATGACGTCGAACACGAATTCCTTCTCCCTGCGATCTGTCCTTGAGAAGGACAAGCTCAACGGAGCGAATTTCCTGGACTGGTACAGGAACTTGAGAATAGTTCTCACCCAAGAACGTAAACTGTACGTTCTGGAGCAGCCCATTCCGGAGGCTCCTCCTGCTAATGCCCCGTGAGTCGACAAAGATGCTTATAAGAAGCATCAAGACGACGCATTAGATGTGTCCTGTCTAATGCTCGCGACCATGAACTTAGAGCTTCAAAAGCAACATGAGTTGATGGGCACTTACGATATGGTTGAGCATCTTCGCCAACTATATCAGGGACAAGCGAGGCATGAGAGATTTGAGATCTCGAAGGCACTGTTTCAGTGCAAGATGTCAGACGGGGCTCCTGTAGGTCCTTATGTACTCAAGATGATTGGGTACATAGAGAACCTACAAAGACTGGGGTTCCCACTTGGCCAAGAGCTGGCCACTGACTTGATCTTGCAATCCTTATCAGATAGCTATAGTAAATTCGTTCTGAACTATAACATGAACGAGATTGACAAGCCACTGCCCGAGCTACTTAGTATGTTATGAACTGCTGAGATTAACCTTAAGAAGGTTAAGCCCATTCTGATGGTCAAGAAGCACAAGGGCAAGGGCAACCCCAAAGGTAAGGGAAAGTCTCAAACCAAGGGCAAAGGCAAGACACTGAAGCCTAAAGGAGGGGTCGCAAAGGATGCCACCTGCTTCCACTACAGTCAGACCGGGCACTGGAAGAGGAACTGCAAGGTATACTTGGAGGATCTTAAGAAGAAGCGAAGTGAGACTTCCACTTCAGGTATATATGTTATAGAAGTCAATCTATCTATTTCTACATCATGGGAATTAGATACTGGATGTGCTTCTCACATTTGTACTGATGTGCAGGCGCTGAGAAATAGTAGAGCATCGACAAAGGGCGAGGTGGACCTACGAGTAGGCAATGGAGCACGGGTTGCTGCTGTTGCTGTAGGAACTTACCATCTATCTCTGCCCTCTGGGCTTGTACTAGATTTAGACGATTGTTATTATGTGCCTGCTCTTATTAAGAACATAGATTTAGTTTCTTGTTTGGACAAGAAAGGTTACTCTTTTAATAAAAGATAAATGTTGTTCTGTTTATTTAAAAGATATGTTCTATTGTAGTGCACCTCTGATAAACGGACTCTATATTCTATATCTAGAGAGCCCTATCTATAATGTTAGTACCAAGAGGTTCAAATCGAACGATATAAACCACACCTATCTCTGTCACTGTCGCTTAGGTCATATAAATGACAAGCGCTTATCCCAGCTCCATAAGGATGGTTTGCTGGACTCATTTGATTTTGAATCATATAAGATATGCGAGTCATGCCTACGAGGCAAGATGACCAAGACTCCCTTTAGTGGGCACAGCGAGAGAGCGACTGATTTGTTAGGACTCATACATAGTGATGTATGTGGCCCTTTCAATGTCGCTGCTAGAGGCGGTTATAGGTACTTCATCACATTTACTGATGACTTCAGTAGATATGGTTATGTGTACTTGATGACACATAAGTCCGAATCCTTTGAAATGTTTAAAGAATTCAAGAATGAAGTACAGAACCAGCTTGGCAAGAGTATTAAAATACTTCGATCAGATCAAGGTGGTGAATACTTAAGCCATGAGTTTCGTGACTATTTAGCTGAGTGTGGGATTCTATCCCAACTCACTACTCCTGGAACACCACAGTGGAATGGTGTATCCGAAAGGAGGAATCGTACCTTATTAAATATTGTACGATCTATGATGAGTCACACAGACCTTCCGACATATTTTTGGGGCTATGCTCTAGACACGGCAGCTTTTATTCTCAACTGAGTTCCATCCAAGGCCGTGATAAAGACACCATATAGGATATGGACTGGGAGAGATGCCCATGTGTCTTTTATGAGGATTTGGGGTTGTGAGGCTTACGTATGACGTCAAGTCTCAGACAAGTTAGGACCCAAATCCGACAAGTGCTACTTCATTGGATATCCCAAGGAAACTAAGGGATATTACTTCTACATTCCCAGTCAGCACAAGGTAGTTATGGCAAAGACTGGGGTCTTTCTAGAAAGGGACTTTGTTTCTAGAAAGACTAGTGGGAGCCCGTTTGATCTTGAAGAAGTTCAAGATGCGAACGATAGCACTGAAGCCTCGATGGGAGTTGAACTGGAACCACAAAGTGTTGTGGATGATGTTGTTCCACAAGGAGTTGAGGAACAACAACCAGTTCAAGTAGACATACCTCTTCGCAGATCTGATAGGGTACGTCGTCAGCCAGAGAGATATTCATTTCTCTTGTCTGACTATGATGACATTATGCTCATAGAGGATGAGCCTACCACCTATCAGGAAGCTGTGATGAGACCAGATTCTGAGATATGGATGGTGGATGTCAAAACCGCGTTTCTGAAAGGAAACTTGTTTTGTGTAGATCCACCACAGCATACTAGCAGAGTATGCAAGCTACATAAGCTAGCTTCTCGGAGGTGAAATCTTCGATTTGATGATGCAATCAAACAGTTTGGTTTCATCAAGAACGAAGATGATCCTTGTGTCTACAAGAAGGTTGTTGGGAACACAGTTATCTTCCTCATATTGTATGTGGATGACATACTACTCATTGGGGTAACATCTCTTTGCTTCAGTCTGTGAAGACTTGGCTAGGAAGTTGTTTCTCAATGAAGGACTTAGGTGAAACATCTCGTATTCTAGGAATACAGATCTATAGAGAAAGATCTAAGAGATTGCTTGGCCTAAGTCAGAGTACATATAATGACAAGGTACTCCTTCGGTTTGCCATGCAGAACTCCAAGAAGGGATTTCTGCCTATGTCACATGCCGTGAGTCTTTCGAAGACTCAAGGTCCTTCTTCTAGAGAGGAGAGAGACCGCATGAATCAGATCCCTTATGCCTCAGCCATAGGGTCTATCATGTACGCCATGCTATGTACTCGACCTGATGTCTCGTATGCTTTAAGCATGACGAGGAGATACCAGTCAGATCCAGGTGAAAGTCACTGGATAGTGGTCAAGAATATTCTTAAGTACTTATGATGGACTAAAGAATATTTCTTGATATATGGAGGCAATGATGAGCTAACTGTAAAGGGTTACAGTGATGCCAGCTTCCAGACCGATCAGGATCATTAAAGATCACAGTCGAGGTTTGTGTTTTGCTTGAATGGTAGTGCTATGAGCTAGCAGAGTTCACAGCAGTTCTACAACGTTTCCATCTCATTCGAGAGATTATTGATAGAGGAGATGTGAAGATTTGCAGAGTATCTATAGAAGCTAACATCGCAGATCCCTTGACCAAGGCTTTGGCACAGAGAAAGCATGATGGTCACACTAGGTCATTAGGCCTTAGAGCCTATACTGATTGGCACTAGTGTTAGTGGGAGATTTTTAGTTAGAGCCCTAGAGCCAATCATTTGATGATTGTATGGACTCATTGTATCATATGCTTGTATATTAATAAAGGCATTTGTTTGGTTATTATACTTATTTGTATTAGTGCCAAATAAACTAAGTATAATAGCGTCCTTGAGTAGAAGGTTCATACCTATATCAATCGATTAGTTGAATCGATAGTGAGATGATATAGGGAACACTACTCTAAATCATTCCTAGTCGAGTATTAACATTCAGGGACAATGTTAATGCAATAAGACTAGCATGTAGGTCAGCTCAATGACTTGATCTCACAAGTCATGGATATAGAGATATCAAGCTGACACATGGGTATACATTGGAGAATGTATACTGAATGACCCACCATGAGAAAGTATCATGGATCGTTATATGAGTGTCATATACTTTCTCATGTGACTATTAGTATGACTATTAGTCATTAGACCTGAAGTCACTATGGATCCCTACATAAGGAGTTATGTACTTTGGTTTCGTCAAACGTCACCCGTAACTGGGTGGACTATAAAGGCGATTACTGGGTATATAACGAATTATGTAGAGGGATGTGAGTGATGTAGATGGGATCTATCCCTCCCATATGACGGGAGCGACATCGGTATTCTTGATAGAGTGAGACCACTAAGTGCATGGCCATGCCCAAATGAGTCAACATTAGATGTTGAGCTCATTTGATCGAGTGAGTCTACTTGGAGTTCAAGATTTAGATTGATTAGAGGATGGCACGGTCTATGCCTTACATTGATCAATCTAGATGTCTAGGATAGAAGGAATGTAACGACCCAAATTTCCTCATTTTGAGTCTCAGAAATAATTCAAAAATATTTAGAAATACCTTTAAAATATTCTAGAGATTTTTAGAAATTTTTAGAGTATTTTTATGCAATTTTTGGAGTTCGTTTAGTATTTTTACCAAACAAAAGAAGTTTTAAAAAAAAAAAGTAAAGTGTTAAGGTTGGGTTTTGAACCCTAAACCCTAGACCGAACTAGACCTTAACCAAGGTCAGCCAACCAACTGAGCTAAGCAAGTTTTGTTATAATATAAGGGAATTAAATGTAGTTAAGTAGTTGTAAGAAATGAAATTAAAATTCCGTTTCAAAAACAAAGGAAAGAGTCAAGGGCGGCTCGAACCCGAGACCTTCGGGAATCCTCTTTCCAGCGGACCAAGCGCGCCAGCGGGTATTTCGTAAACAGAATCATAACGAATTGGTCTTAAGTTGTAGTTATAAAAGGACAAGTTAAGGAGAGGGTAAAGTTATATTCTTTTCTCTCCCGTGACCTAATTCCATCGACCTTCCCTCTCTCGCGCGACAAAAGCAGCCCGGGCGGAAACAAGCCGCAGCTAGGGCATCCCTCCGGCGGCCGGCGAGGGGCGAACTCCGGGAGTTCTTCGTCGATCCGAGGTCGCTCGTCAAGAAGGAAGCCGTGAGCGAGGAAGAGGCCCCGATTTCAAGTTCACCCGAACCCTAGAAGCACTAGAAGGTTCCTCCTTCTGCTGTGAATCAAGGAAACGAAGGTAAGTTGCTACTCACCTGCAGTAGGATAGCTCCGAGATTTGTTTTCTTGTTGCCGAGATTTAAGGATTGTGGTTTTATGCTATCGCCGTGAGTTAGGTTTCTGAGAGTAGTTTTCGGACTTGTTCTTCTTGATTCCGAATCATGCTGTAAAGATTATGCTTGTTCTTCTTGATTGTTGAAGCATGCTGTAAGGAGTTTTGTCTTTGAAGATTTCTGCCGTGAGTGTTCTATAGGTTATCGCTTCATTGCTAATTGAATGTTAGAATGTTGGAGCTATGTAGCCCTATCTTTGCATAATTCAGTTTTAAGGTTGTGCTGGATTCTTGCTTGGTTGCTACCGTGAATCACAAAGAAAGGAAGTAATTAGTATAGTTAAGCATGTGATTAGATGGTTCCTTCTATTAGATTTGCAGGTTTTGTTTAGCTTATGTAGCCTTGTAATGATCCAGATTAATGTGGCTGGTAAGGTTCAGATTTGTGCTTACTATGCTATCATGTTCTAGTCACGATAAATGTTGTGTGTTTCCAACTATGTTATTGTTTAGAGAAGTTTCTATATTAGTATGAACAGCTTCATTTGAAGCTCAGAGCAGTCCTCTTTGGAGCTGTTGTGTAGTACAGGGTTGCCTAGAGTTTCTGTAGATTTATTGAAGTGCCGGTGGTAAAGCATGCTTAAAGGTTTCCCTTACTCTATAAAAACATAAGCTGAGAATAAGTTTTGTGTATAGGTCTTTATGTTAAAGTATTACAGCATGTTTAACTTGGCCTAGATAAGGCATGTGGGTTAGATTCTTTAGCCTTATGATTTAGCATGTTGTTGGACTTTCCTATTTGTTATCAGTTAAGCATGTGTAGTTTCTTTATTATTAGAATAACATGAGCAAATTTTCTAGATTCCTTGCTATTAGAATAACATGAGCAACTATACATATATGTTATTTATTGCAAGCATTCAGAATTAAGTTTCTTGTTACCTCAATATGCATGAACGATTTTGGTTTATAAGCATGCGGAGTTTATTACGCATTAGTATGCAGATTTTGTTAAGCTTAGTATAGTGTAGATTTTTCTTGAGTATCATAGTACAAATTTTGGTTAAGAATTATAGTTTTAGAATTTGTTTAAGCATACATATTTAAGTTTAATTACTACTTCAATATGTATGATTATGTGTTACATAGTTAGTTTCATTCATAGGCACATAAGAAAGATAAAGAAAAGTATAAGAAAGATAAAGAAGAGAAAGAAAAGGCCGAGGCCTTAAGTAGATCCCAAAGTCGAGACTTTAGGGATTTTTAGCACACAAGGTGTCTATTAAAATGCCAAAGCATTTAAAGAAGAAGTAATTAAGATTATAAATATTTTACTTTTAAGAAGAGGCTAGTACCCGACATCCAAGAGCTTGTCGTTAAACAAATCCAGGTGTCCAATTCCGAGGTCTTGGCCCTGGTAGACCGAGCTCTGCTCTTTTAGGATTGGCGGCTCGCTACCCCAACCTATTAGGGAACGCGCATAAGATGGTACTACGCCTGGGCCCAAGAAGAAGTTGATTACTATTTTGAAGTATTATAAGTATAAGTTTTTGAACAAGTAAAGTAAGTTTTACATAAGTATAAAGTATTAAAGAATAAGTCTTTAAGCAAGTGAAATAAGATTCAGAAGGTATTTAGAATTCAGTAAGTTTAGTTCTTTATGCTAGCATGATTGTATAGATTTACTTTACATGTTTAGCCTTTCAGTATGTTTCTTTCACTAGTAGATGAGCATGAGTAGATTTCCTTTTGAGCATTCAGTTTTAGATTTCAGTATATCCTTATGCATATCGAGATTTTGTGAGTTAGATAGCGCTTACTAAGCAAATTTTGCTTATAGACTACACTTCCTCTTCCTACACAGGAAAGGAAAAGATATAGAAAGGAAGGCGACAAGGTGGCGCGGATGGTGTGTGATGCCAGGACTATGGAAGCCTTGGGACTTAGTTTAAGAATTTATTAAGATTGTCATTTATTAAGAATGTATTAGATGAGTCATTTAGTCTTCCGCTGTTAGTTAATTGTATGTTTTTATTTTGTTTCTGCTATTCATTTTTTATTTCATTAAACTGCGTGGTGATGTTATTCCTTTTGGTTGATTGATATGTGTTCCAGCCGCTTGTGGCTGAGTATATATTGCATGTATTGTTAAATATGGTCACCGGTACAGGGAAGACTCTGCTGGAATTTTTCGGTAAGGGTTTCCATGTGATTTTTAATCACACCGGTTAAGTAGAGTTAGTAGTAAGTAACGATCATCCTTAGAGTATAGTAGTAGTAAGAAGGGTGGTCGTTACAGTTGGTATCAGAGCAGTTCCCATTCTCCAGCATCACACATCAGCACCATCCTTGCCGTCTTCAAGTAAGAAAGTATTTAACTTTTTCTTTTATGCTTTCTTTATTATTTGCAGTATAGAGTATCTGCTTATATGTGCTTAGGAAAGAAGAAAATTCTTGATTTAATTTTCTATGTTTTGATACACATGCTTAGGAAGAATGGAGACAATTTTAGTTTTGTTTCTCTTATATTCATGTACATAAGTATGCTTAGAAAGGATAGAGAAGATGTCAAGTATTATCCTTGGCATAACTAGATGTTATGATAGAGGACCGAGAAGTTAAGAGATTAAGGCATAAAGAGTACCGTTAGTGAAAGTTAATTGGAAATAGAAGTATGAGGAAATTACCTTGGAGGGTGAGGACGGTATGAGATGGAAATATCCGAAATTAATCTAAGTTCGAGGACAAACTTTTTATAAGGTATGGGGAATTGTAACGACCCAAATTTCCTCATTTTGAGTCTCATAAATAATTCAAAAATATTTAGAAATACCTTTAAAATATTCTAAAGATTTTTAGAAATTTTTAGAGTATTTTTATGTAATTTTTGGAGTTCGTTTAGTATTTTTACCAAACAAAAGAAGTTTAAAAAAAAAAAAGTAAAGTGTTAAGGTTCGGTTTTGAACCCTAAACCCTAGACCAAACTAGACCTTAACCAAGGTCAGCCAACCAACTGAGCTAATCAAGTTTTGTTATAATATAAGGGAATTAAATGTAGTTAAGTAGTTGTAAGAAATGAAATTAAAATTCCGTTTCAAAAACAAAGGAAAGAGTCGAGGGCGGCTCGAACCCGAGACCTTCGGGAATCCTCTTTCCAGCGGACCAAGCGCGCCAGCGGGTATTTCGTAAACAGATTCATAACGAATTGGTCTTAAGTTGTAGTTATAAAAGGACAAGTTAAGGAGAGGGTTAAGTTATATTCTTTTCTCTCCCGTGACCTAATTCCTTCGACCTTCCCTCTCTCGCGCGACAAAAGCAGCCCGGGCGGAAACAAGCCGCAGCTAGGGCATCCCTCCGGCGGCCGGCGAGGGGCGAACTCCGGGAGTTCTTCGTCGATCCGAGGTCGCTCGTCAAGAAGGAAGCCGTGAGCGAGGAAGAGGCCTCGATTTCAAGTTCACCCGAACCCTAGAAGCACTAGAAGGTTCCTCCTTCGGCTGTGAATCAAGGAAACGAAGGTAAGTTGCTACTCACCTGCAGTAGGATAGCTCCGAGATTTGTTTTCTTGTTGCCGAGATTTAAGGATTTTGGTTTTATGCTATCGCCGTGAGTTAGGTTTCTGAGAGTAGTTTTCAGACTTGTTCTTCTTGATTCCGAATCATGCTGTAAAGATTATGATTATTCTTCTTGATTGTTGAAGCATGCTGTAAGGAGTTTTGTCTTTGAAGATTTCTGCCGTGAGTGTTCTATAGGTTATCGCTTGATTGCTAATTGAAAGTTAGAATGTTGGATCTATGTAGCCCTATCTTTGCATAATTCAGTTTTAAGGTTGTGCTGGATTCTTGCTTGGTTGCTACTGTGAATCACAAAGAAAGGAAGTAATTAGTATAGTTAAGCATGTGATTAGATGGTTCCTTCTGTTAGATTTGCAGGTTTTGTTTAGCTTATGTAGCCTTGTATTGATCCAGATTAATGTGGCTGGTAAGGTTCAGATTTGTGCTTACTATGCTATCATGTTCTAGTCACGATAAATGTTGTGTGTGTTTCCAACTATGTTATTGTTTAGAGAAGTTTCTATATTAGTATGAACAGCTTCATTTGAAGCTCAGAGCAGTCCTCTTTGGAGCTGCTGTGCAGTACAGGGTTGCCTAGAGTTTCTGTAGATTTATTGAAGTGTCGGTGGTAAAGCATGCTTAAAGGTTTCCCTTACTCTATAAAAACATAAGCTGAGAATAAGTTTTGTGTATAGGTCTTTATGTTAAAGTATTACAGCAAGTTTAACTTGGCCTAGATAAGGCATGTGGGTTAGATTCTTTAGCCTTATGATTTAGCATGTTGTTGGACTTTCCTATTTGTTATCAGTTAAGCATGTGTAGTTTCTTTATTATTAGAATAACATGAGCAAATTTTCTAGATTCCTTGCTATTAGAATAACATGAGCAACTATACATATATGTTATTTATTTCAAGCATTCAGAATTAAGTTTCTTGTTACCTCAATATGCATGAACGGTTTTGGTTTATAAGCATGCGGAGTTTATTACGCATTAGTATGGAGATTTTGTTAAGCTTAGTATAGTGCAGATTTTTCTTGAGTATCATAGTACAAATTTTGGTTAAGAATTATAGTTTTAGAATTTGTTTAAGCATACATATTTAAGTTTAATTACTACTTCAATATGTATGATTATGTGTTACATAGTTAGTTTCATTCATAGGCACATAAGAAAGATAAAGAAAAGTATAAGAAAGATAAAGAAGAGAAAGAAAAGGCTGAGGCCTTAAGTAGATCCCAAAGTCGAGACTTTAGGGATTTTTGGCACACAAGGTGCCTATTAAAATGCCAAAGCATTTAAAGAAGAAGTAATTAAGATTATAAATATTTTACTTTTAAGAAGAGGCTAGTACTCGACATCCAAGAGCTTGTCGTTAAACAAATCCAGGTGTCCAATTCCGAGGTCTTGGCCCTGGTAGACCGAGGTCTGCTCTTTTAGGATTGGTGGCTCGCTACCCCAACCTATTAGGGAACGCGCATAAGATGGTACTACGCCTGGGCCCAAGAAGAAGTTGATTACTATTTTGAAGTATTATAAGTATAAGTTTTTGAACAAGTAAAGCAAGTTTTACATAAGTATAAAGTATTAAAGAATAAGTCTTTAAGCAAGTGAAATAAGATTCAGAAGGTATTTAGAATTCAGTAAGTTTAGTTCTTTATGCTAGCATGATTGTATAGATTTACTTTACATGTTTAGCCTTTTAGTATGTTTCTTTCACTAGTAGATGAGCATGAGTAGATTTCCTTTTGAGCATTCAGTTTTAGATTTCAGTATATCCTTATGCATATCGAGATTTTGTGAGTTAGATAGCGCTTACTAAGTAAATTTTGCTTATAGACTACACTTCCTCTTACTGCAGATACAGGAAAGGAAAAGATATAGAAAGGAAGGCGACAAGGTGGCGCGGATGGTGTGTGATGCCAGGACTATGGAAGCCTTGGGACTTAGTTAAGAATTTATTAAGATTGTCATTTATTAAGAATGTATTAGATGAGTCATTTAGTCTTCCGCTGTTAGTTAATTGTATGTTTTTATTTTGTTTCTGCTATTCATTTTTTATTTCATTAAACTGCGTGGTGATGTTATTCCTTTTGGTTGATTGATATGTGTTCCAGCCGCTTGTGGCTGAGTATATATTGCATGTATTGTTAAATATGGTCACCGGTACAGGGAAGACTCTGCTGGAATTTTTCGGTAAGGGTTTCCATGTGATTTTTAATCACACCGGTTAAGTAGAGTTAGTAGTAAGTAACGATCATCCTTAGAGTATAGTAGTAGTAAGAAGGGTGGTCGTTACAAGGAAAATGTCACATATTGTGAGGAGTCACAATTAGTAGTCACAAGGTGATGTTGGATCTCAACATTCTTGTAACTTGGGTAGTAATGATGTGTTGCTAGATACCGCTCATTACTTATGCTCCTAAATGTGTTTAGGGCATTGCCAACGTTACAAGAACCTATAGGGTCACACACTAAGGACAATTAGATGGAGATTTGGTTCATACGATGAACCAAGAGGATTAGATTCATTTGATGAATCAAATTGGATTAAGAGTAATCCAAATTGGGCTACTTGAGTTAGACTCAAGTTGATTCATGTATTTAATGAGTCTAATTTAGATTATGACTCATTAGATCAATTTAATTTAATGAATTAGATTCATTATATTAAGTTGGCTTGAATCAAATGGTTAGATTAGATCAACCATGAGAGAGATTGAGTCAAGTTTGACTTGACTAGAGAGGAAGAGGAAGAGTCAAGTTTGACTTGACTCTTTGCCACATCATGAGTGAGGTGGCAAGATGTAGACCAATAGTGTTGCTCCACATCATCTTGCTTTGCCACCTCATGGAGGTTACAAGCCTCCATTGCATTTAATGTGAGTTATCCACATTAAATGAGTGGAGGTTACTCATTTGCCACATCATTGTGAAGTGGCAAGATGTGGACCAATGGTAATGGTCCACATCTTCATGATGTGCCACATCATAGGAGTTACAAAACACCTCTTAATGACTTCACATTAATTGTGATTAATGTGGAATGGGAGTTACACTCCATGGAGTGGCCGGCCACACAAAAGTGGTGAATGAAATTTGATTTTATTCAAGTGTGATTATTACTCCTTTCTTCTTCCTCAAGGTCTCCCTCTCCCTCTCCTCCTTGCTTGGCCGAATCTTATCAAGGTGCTAGCACACCTTTGTGTGAGGTTTTCTCCACCTACGTGTCCGTGTGGATACTTCTAGAGGACCGACGCTTGACGGTCTAGAGATCCGGCAATTCCTTGGACGAGCGGGAACTCGAAAGGGCACGCTTCAAGGTATACTTCTTAACACATAGATCTAGGAGTAGATCTAAAGTTTTAAAACCTCGTACTCATAATTTTCGTTCGGTTTTCCTTGCACGGATCTACGGTTTTGGGTGATTCGGGGTTTCCGCGACGCGAAAAGCGGTTTTTGCGGCCCGAAAGACCCAACAATACTGCCCCTGAGTCAGATACTGTGGTCCCGAAACATAACTCTGTGGTGCTGTGTGGGTACTAGCGTACTCCTGTCCGAGCATGCCAAATGCAGCTATTGCTAGGGGAGCTGTCCTCTGCTGACGATGCAAAGTTTGGGCTCTGTGACCGCCTCGCAGAGTCCCTGTTTGACTAAGCTGAACTCCATGACCAGACACTCCGGAAGCCATATGCTGAGCCTTCAGCGAACAATCTCGGCTCAGGTGCCCGGGCAGTTTGCAATAATAGCAAACTGACTGTCCTAGGGAGCAAGCGGTGGTGACGTGGTCTCTGGATCCTCATCTGGTGCAGTGGATGTCGCTGGTGGGTTGTTTCCGGTTCTGTTGAGAAGACCGGGAACGTCCTGATGAAGATCGCCCTGACTTCTGAGACTGACTAGAAGCCCCAGAAGCACCCTGACCTGGCTGACTGCGACCACTCTACTGCCGTCCGGTCGCCTGTGCCTGCTGGATCTGTCCTGATGTCTGACCCATCTGCTTCCTTTTCCTGTCTGGAAACGCTCTCTGTTGAGCTGACTCTATCATCAGGGCTCTATCTAGTGTCTCAATGTAGGATGAACTCCCAAAACCGGCAAGCTTTACTTGCAGATGTCCATCTAGTCCCTGAATAAACTGATGCATACGGGAACTGTCCTCAGCCACTAATTCTGGACAGAATTTGGCCAACCGATTAAACTCAGCATTATACTCTGTCACCGAATGGTTGTTCTATCGCAGACTCAGAAAATCCTACCGACGAGCCATTTGATATGAACGTGAGAAGTAACGGCTCTCAAAAGAGGATCTGAATCTGGCCCAGGTGATGTTCTGCTCGCCAATGATGGATCGTTGCGTAACCCACCAAGTGTCGGCCTCATCTCGTAAATGGAAAGCAGCCAGCCCTGCTTTCTCCTACTCAAAGTAAGCAAAGTAGAAGAAGGTCCGCTCCATGGTCTCTATCCAGGACTGAGCCACACTTGGATCAAGCTCTCCTCGGAAGAGTGTGAATCGACTCTTCATCGATTGTGCCAATGCTGGGATCCTAGCTCGTGTCGTTACTATATCAGTGAGGGGAGTAGGGACCGACGTGAAAACTGGCGAAACCACGGGAGCTGACACTACAGGTGGTATCGCTGGATAGACCGGGGTTGGTATCCCCGGTGCTGCCACATAAGCTGGGGTAGGTGCCGCTGGTGGCACTATAATTACGATAGGGGTAGGTATAGTGGGGGCAACCGAGGTAGGTACCTCAAAAGGAGCCATCAGCGCACCCGCATCACCTTGAGTCTGTCCCTGACCGACAAGCTCAAACCCAGTAGGGATCTCTGGAGAGTCCGCTGCCAGAGATTCCAAAGTCCTCTTACGTGGCCATCCAGCACCACATCTCGGCACAGAAGCACGTGCACCTCGCCTCATATATGTTGAATTATAACACAGATATTACTACAAGTATCAACTATAAAATTAAACATCATACCTATTTGTTGTCTAAAGATGTTCCGTCGCTGTCCAATCCCCCTTTTATGACCTCGAAACTCCGAACGAGAAAATCATCGAAAATCCGTACAAATCCGAAACGGAATTCCTAAACATGAACATAACCAAAATCCGTAAAAATTCGAAAATACCCAGTTTGACTCGCAAACCTGGCTCTGATACCAAAAATTGTCACGCCCCTAGGTAGTCCCCGCCAAAGAAAATTTCGGCAGCATCTCCCTTGTACGAGTGACAATCTGAAATTTCCTATAATGCCCTCAGGGCCACATATTCATCGGCCAACACGGACAGAACAATAACAGTATAAATATAACAAACATCCACGCAGTTTATAATGAAAACTACAAATAAGCACAGATACGAAAAACATCGCAAAAACTCCTACTAAACTACACCCATAAAGCACAAAACCGATATCCTACTCAACTACACTCATAAAGCACAAAACCGATATCATCCAAATATAAATCCATCGATAACAAAATATACAAGATCCAAATGTCAAGCTATAAGTCTGAAAAGCAAAGTCTAACACAATAAGTAAAACCCAAACTATACGAACTTGTCGCGACACGCAATGGTGGGGTACTAGTAACTGGAACTCCTCCGGACAGCCTCAACCTGAAACGAATAATAACGGGGTGTGAGTCCAACACTCAGCGAATACCTAGTTGACATGCATAGTAAACTATAACAAGTAGCCATAACTATGCGTATAGCCTCCTGATATAACATTTAGAAAATGCAGAACTGAAAGATAAGGAGTAATTGTACTAACCCGAACCTAGGTATAAGGGTATCAAGGTCGTCAAACCCAAAGTATCATAAAACCTATATGCATGTCAAACAATGCATCCATCCAATATGCAACATATAAAGTGCAACAACCACAAGCAATAAATGCAAATAATGCATATGATGCCAATAACATGTCCTGGACACCCCTACTGCCAGTCAGCCGTCTCACACACGATGGTGAGACCGAGTGGGTAGGGCTGTGACAACCGTGCACTCTGTCGTCACTGCTCCTGATGAGTGACCGAGTGGACGGGATGCTGTCGGAGTACACCTATCCACCTACCTCAAACATAGTGAGGGAGCACAATACTCTCATCTCCCGGTACGCGATGACGGGGAGGGATCCCTGCCGGCTACCACGCTACGTCACACTACACATGAGCGGACCAACGGAGCCAAACAGAACAACCTGCTGCACACACCCTGCCTGAATAAAAACCACTAACCCGTGAGTGGTTGTGTGTGCAGATCCATATAACTAGCGATGCGCTCAACAATAATAGAGTTGTCAACCGCTCAGCATGCAATCATGCAAGATGGTGCATGTCACTATGCTAGGAAATAACCTAATCCTATCCCTCTCCAACATTGTGTACCAAAATATGAGGGTCAAATA
Organism: Zingiber officinale; assembly: GCF_018446385.1. Classification (NCBI taxonomy): domain Eukaryota; kingdom Viridiplantae; phylum Streptophyta; class Magnoliopsida; order Zingiberales; family Zingiberaceae; genus Zingiber; species Zingiber officinale. Next base: position 48,468,727 of record NC_055986.1, read on the forward strand.
GTATGATCTGGGTACACATGTCAAGTAGGGTATCTAACCAGTCCAGTATATCATAGAGCATGGCATGTCACTACCTCTATAACATAAAGGTAATAAACAGATAACAAACAATACATGCTCGGAAGTAAATAGTGACATGTCAATGCAGATATAATCATAATTATTACTACTTCTTAAGATCTACTAAACATATCAACAAGATGTATCAAAATAGATATGTCAAGGTACCCGCCTCCAATAGAAGGTATAATCCAGTAAAATCCAAAGTCGAGACGCCTGTCTCGAATTAGAGTCATGCGGCAAACAATATACAAATATTTAATTTAGCTAAATTCATAAAACAGCTAAATAAAATCCCTAGGACTAATTTAGGCTAAAACCCTACACACATAAAATCAATTGGTCAACTAGGGTTAGTTTCCTTAACCCTAGTCAACCCACTACACAATTTGATTTAAGACTAAACTTAAATCAACTTGAACTCTACCAATATAAACCTAATCAATCTACACAAGTATCAATTATCTAACTACAACACGTAGCCAAATTTCCTACAACATACCTCAAACCCACAGCCCTATTGATTGCTGGACAGGGGTGCTGCTAGTTGGAATTTCTGCCGGAACCAAGAAACACCACTGGAACCTAGATCACCTTTAACAAATCCTCACTGGATGGGATCAAGAGAAGAGATCAAGTAGTGAATCACAAATCAAGCAATATACCTAGAGCCTAACTTATTCCAAGACCTCCACAGCTTCAAGAAAGGAGAAAGCAGTGATCGGCAACAGGAAGAATCCACAGAATAGAACCTCACTCTTCTTCTCCAATCCCGTGACCTTCCAGATCCGGCTAGGGCAAAGATGTGTCGTCACGATGACTGATCGGAGTCGAGGAAATGGAACCAGGGCACAACGTGGCTGGAGGCTAGGGCAGAGACACTGTGCAGGTTGTGGCGCCATTGGGGAGAAGCGGCGTCGGCTGTGGCAACCGAGGGCGACACAAGAGGGCAAGGGAGGCAGCGACGCTAGTGCACCGGGGAGGCCGACGATACTTCCGTGCGGCAGCGACGCTGTGCAGAGGCGCTTGGCGACACTGGTGGCAGTGGCGTCGCTAGGGCAAATTCACCATGAGGGCAAAGGGTGACGGAGAGGGATCGGAAGGAGGAAAGACCTCGAAGTTTCCTTTGGCTAGCCATTTTGTAGGCGAGGGGAGGAGCGGAATCGACGTAGCGGCGGCGGCGGCGGCGGCGGTTTGGGAAAGAAAGGAAACGACAACGGAGCAAGGGCGCGGGTCGGGGGAAGAAACAGCAAAAATGAGGAAAAGAAACGGAAATAGAAAAAGAAAAAGAATAATAAGAAAACAAAACTTTTCCTCGGTAAAATGGGGTAGCCAAAAACAGACTTTCCCGGGGTCCAATTTTTATCCCCGCAACCTAAGCCATACGAGCTCCGAAAAAATTCCCGAAAAATTTCTAAAAATTCTAGAAAATTCCCTTATTATTATTCGCCCATTTTTGGTATTTTACATAAATAAATGATTTATTTTTACCATAATAATGACAAGTTGAGTTTAGAGTGTTACCAAAACATTTTTGGAAAACCAAAATTGGAACTAATTACCTAGGCTATGCAAGACTAGACCGAAATCAAAAATGGGGATGAAACATCTCGGAAACAAGCTTTGGAGGTGCCTGGAGCTGAAACCTCGGGTCCCCTGTAACGCCCGCCCTCCCTGCTAACCCTAAGGGACGGGGCTACGATACTCTATGTACAAATTTTTCTTTTTAAAACAGCGGAAGACTTAAAATAATTCTCTTAGTTTAATAAAAACTTTTCTTTTGTTTTCCCTTTCATCAAATCCGAACTACACTATCATGGCCTCAATAACATGATATCAAAATTAGTAGAAACATAACATCAAGTCACACATATGGTACTACAATTCATGATACCAAAGCATAGTTAAAAGTTTTTAAAGCAGGTTCTTATTTGGTTGCCTAGCCACTGCCACACACATCTCCTTGCCTCTCCTGCTGCTCCTCTAGCTCATCCAGCTTTTTACTTTATCTGTGGTACAAGGACAGTAAGCTGTGAGCACTCATGGCTCAGTAAGTTCCTTTCCTACTCACTAAAACCGAAAATCATAGTATAATCAAAGAATGTCTCAACATGACATCATTTCAACTAGTCATGACATAATGTAACATACTCTTTTAAGCATATCATGCAACATGAAGAAATCATAACTAGTCATGGCATATCATAGCGTAAAGCATAGCATGAAGCATAACATAATCGTATCTAATCATGACATATCGTCATAAGGAGTCATGGCATATCCTACACATGGACATATCATGGAACATAACATAATCAAATCTAACCATGGCATATCATAAATTATCATAAGGTATATGCAATATGATTTTGAAAAACATATATCCGAAAAACATGTGTATGTCTCATGATCTTTAAAACCATTTCTTCTTACATATATACTTGAACATAATCTCAACTTAAAGGGGATCCCGGCTATGTACCACTTACATATTGCGCGCAACCTATGTAGGTCCAAGGTAGCAAGTCTTGAACCCTACAAGGCAACATACTAGGCCCGAGTCTTACTCCATCGACCTAGGGGCACTTAGGAGCCCATCCCTAACGAGGCCCGAGTCTTATTCCAACGACCCCGGGGCGCTTATGGAGCCCACCCTTGGTACAAGCCATATAAAGTAAAGTACATGTCATACTTATACATATCATACATCATAAAAGCATGCATCACTTAGGCACACATCCTATCATAAAAGTATGCATCACTTAGGCATACATCATGTCATAAAAGTATGCATCACTTAGGCATACATCATATCATAAAGTATGCATCACTTAGGCATACATCATGTCATAAAAGTATGTATCACTTAGGCATACATCATACCATAAAAGTATGCATCACTTAGGCATAGATCATAAAAACATGCATATCTTAAGCATAAAGCATATCATCAAGCATGCATAATTTAACCACATAGCAAATCATGACAGCATGCATATTTTAAGCACAAAACATAGCATCAAAGCATGCATAATTTAACCACATATCATAACATAAGCATGCATATTTTCAGCTCATATCATATCATCAAAGCATGTAAAATTTACCCACATATCATAACATAAAGCATGCATATTTTGAACTCATAACATATAGTAGAAATTCTCATCTTGTATAGCTCACAAGCATACATGTCTAAGCATAAAAGTGTATCATGTGCTCATCCAATCATAAGGAACAATGTAACATGATTAATTTGGGTACTAAGCTTCCTAGTCCTTTGGGTTCTTATCTTGGCTGAAACCCTCTTAGGTGCCAATTTAGGTTTTAAACAACATCCAAGCATGTAGAACCTAATTCATCCACATATCATTTTCATAGGAAGTATTATAAACAAGATTTACTTGGACTCTAAGTTCTCCAAGTCCTTAATCCTCATTTGGCTGAACCTTAACAAGTGTGAAACAAGGTTCTAAATGACATAAAGCATGGAAACCTTAACCATATTTATAGCATTTGTTTCAAGGAATATGGTAAGCACAATTGAGTTAGTTCCTAAATCCTTTAAGCCCTTAAACTTATGTCATGGCCGAAACTTACAAGTACTCATTTAGGTTTTCAAGCAAGCATACAAGCATGTGAACTTATTCTAACATCATGTATAAATTTATAAATGGCATCATACAAGTGGTCATGGCCGAAACTTCCCTTAGCATCAATTTAGGTCACTAACAACATATAGCATGTGAATTTTTAGCTTTCTACATTTCATATTTCATGGAGAGTGACATGAGCATGTTCAATGTAAGTTCTAGGGTTTCTAAGGCATGTATCCCTGCATGGCCGAGACTTTAAGGTGTCCATTTGAACCATAGTTAAATGTATAAGCATGTGAACACAATCAACATGTTATCTCAATTTCATAAGAAGCATCTTTAACACATGAGGTCTAAATTTTAAGGTTTCTAGGTCTTTAAACCCTACATGGCCGAACCACATCAAGCATGGAATTTGTTCAAATGGCATAAAAGCATAGAAAGTCATAACACATTTCATAACAAGTATAAAAGTCAAGCACTATAAGCATACATTTAAATTGTGTCTTAAGTTTCCTAGGTTTTTCCTTTCTTTATCTCATAGCATATGTTTGGCCGAAACCTTCCAAGTCTTTAAACTAGGTTTTAGGTGGCCTAAAGTATGGAAAACCTAAACAAGTTTTATTGCAAAAATATCAAAGAACCTATACATATAAGTTTGGTTCACAAACAAGCTAGGACCCTTGTGGTCATAATTATCATATATCATGCAATCAATTTTCCTATACTCTAATTAAGCATGGGAGCATCAAACAACTTTCATATCTTATTGTCATGGAGGTTTTGAGCATGTTAAAAATCTGTTTAAGCTATTCTAAACCATCCACCTTACCATGGCCGAAACATTAAAAGTGATGTTCATGAGTTTCTATCAACATACAAGCATGCAACTCCTTAAGAAACTCTATATTCTATCATATAAACATGGTGAGTTTAAATTTAAAGTCTTCCTAACCCTAAACCCTTCCTTGGCTGAAACTTGTGAGTGGGATACTTTTGGTTCCAAGTAACCTTCAAGTATAAAAACAATAATGGATCCTTAACCATTTATTTAGAGGATTTTGTGCAAGTTAGGTAAACAAATAAATTCCCTAGCCCTTATAAAACCTTTTTGGCCGAAACTCTAGGGTTAGGTACATCTCTAATCCAGCATCACATATATATAAAAAATATGAGAGAAAACCTTCTTACAAAGCATAGAAAAATTATCATGAATCAAGGCTTATTTTAAACATTCCTAGGATCAACAAGTCCTTTCTTTGGCCGAATTTTCACAACTTTGTTTCTAGGTTTTAAAATCCTCATAAAATCCAAAAATGCATTAAAATCACTTGTACCACAGGTGAGGAGATACTTACATCCATTTCGCTTGTTGTTCTAAAGTGTGGTGATGGAAGAATGGGTCTCTTCTTCTTGTTCTCCTCCTTTGATTTCCCTTGGTAGCCTTCCTTGTATCTTAGGAGGAACCTTGTTTTGGGGGCCGAAAATGGAGGAGAGGGGGATGAGGCTCTCGGTGGTGAAGAGGAGAGAATGAGAGAAATGAGAGAAAAATAAAATCTTCTCTTTACATGCTCCCTTTTATGTTAAGGGGGAAGAGGTAGCAAAATTGGTTTTTGCTTTCCTTCTCCCTTAGCCCTTTTTTTTCCATTTTCTTTTTATTTTATTTATTTATTTGTTCTCATCATTCATGATGAAACAAGGGGGAATGAATCCCCTTAATAGTCCTCTTTAAGTCACGGCAAAAAGGAGAGGAAGAGGGAGAGAAAAGAAGGAAGGCAAGTTGCCTTTCTCTTGCTCTTTTCTTGTTTTCTTTTGGCTAGCTTTTACTCTCATCCTTATCATGAGTTTCCCTCCTTTGCTATCAATATATTATTCCTATCCCAACTGGTTATTACCCATTAATCCTATCATTTACATCATGAGAGGTTCAAGGTTCAATCCTTGACCACTCCCTATTTTTATTTCTTTTTATTTCTTTTTGGTTCAACATTCTACTAATATTTTTCTAAGGCAAATTCATCATTCTCATATTTATCTTAAAAGCTTAGTGGGTGTTACATCCCCCTTCTAAAATCATATCTATGCACCCAAAGGTGTTCCATGAGCTTGAACCATCTTTGTCAGGTTTCTGTGTGGCAACATTTCTGGGAACTTTGAGGTTGTAGAGGCGCCTTCATCCCAAACGACGACGTTTTAGGTAGGCTTTTTAGGCGGGATTTTGTGGGCTTCCTGGACTAGTGTACGGGCGCCTAAATTTTAAAAAATTTGAAACTTCAAAATGGTTTCGGCACCTGGATCTATTCCAGGTGCTTATATCGATAATCTTTTTATTTCAAAAAATTAACTTAATTTTGAAAATTCAATATTTTTGCACTTACAATTGTTCTTGAATAGAATTTAATTTATAATGTTTTGATCAATTTTACCTTAGTCTCCATTTCTAGATTATTAATCGAGTTAACCTATAGGTTTGGTGAAATGGTTTTCAATTTTACTAGAAGAGAATTAGTTTGAATTTTAAATCTAATTTGACCTCGTATTAGATTTAGGTTTGGCCATTAATTAGTTAAATACACATTTCAAAAATTGACTTACAAGTTGTCGTAAGCCATAATGGCCTTTTTTGATATTGGAGAAACAACCAACTCCTTAAATAAAACCTTTTTAAGAAATTATATTTTTAACCTAGTTATTGAAAAATTTAGGTCAAACTAGTTTAGGATGTGGCAAGGTAGCTTCAGTTAATTTCTCTCAACTAAATGCACCAAATAGGATGATCCATACCCAACTTGGATACACTTATTCTTTGCATCCTAATATAATATCATCTCACCACATCCTAACACTAGGTTGTTAAGTATCAAATTAACTATTTTCTTACATAGCCATGCTAAGTTAAGTAAAAAATAAACTAAGGATGAATAATAAAAGTAACAAATGAAACAATCGTGCAATTTTATCTTACAATAAAATTATTTTTTCTATTGGTTCTCTCTAAATCATAACTTTGATATGATTTATCTAGGTAATGAATATAACTATTGTGGATTCAATATTGATTTAGTCCAACTTAAATACTCATGATTGATTTAGGGACCCATGGTTAGACTTGATTTCTAGCAGTTCATTAAATAATAATAGATATGATTTTGAATCATTTCTTAGGCTTATAAGCGTGTGACGATCAATTGTATATGAACCTTTGTGTTTTGAGTAATATATTAAGGGACTTGGAGATCGAAGTTAACCACTTTAATGATTCTTTTAGTTCTTCAACTTCAATTATCAAAGGAATTTTATTACTCAAGTTGTTGGACTTGTGTTGAAGTTCCATTTTGAACTTATTCATTTGAAGTGCTTAGGGTAGTCTTATCCTTAAGGACTTCTACTTTCTTTTAGAGTGACTTGACCTAGATATTGGATTTGGCTAATTTCAAAACAAATTACAAATGATAGTATATAACTTATTAACTAAGGGAGAGACTACCTCATTATTGGGCTTGTCAGGAAAGTATATTTAGATCTATGGCTTATCTCAAACTTTGATTCAAATTTTGACACAAACTTGAGTTCATATTCGGTCTTAGATGCTTGTTCTATTGCCGGTTGTGTTAGGAGGAAGGATTGAGCTTATTCTTCCTCTTTTGACTCCTCTGATGATCATTTTATTGGTGTTGAAGGAACTAGATTTTTTATAATTGGAAAAGGTTCAAAATTAAGGCATATTTTTATTTAATGAAAGTTTACTGAGTGTGCAGGTAGGTCAACTAGAATGTCCAAGTGATACTTGATAAAGGAAAAGCCCTAGTGAATATTAGGAAAAGGAAAAGCCTAGCAGGTCAGCTGGATCAGATACTAGGTAGAAGACTTGGCAAATTAAAGTCACAAGGTAGGAAGTATAGATGGGTTTGGAGGACCGAATATCTAGCAGGTCAATGGGGCTAGAGGACATGACATTTGAGGAAGCACTAGATGTCAGAAGATTGGATGCCGAGCAGGAAATCCAAACAGGATGACTTTTTCCAACCCAAGGTGGCTGATATAAGAGGATTCAAAGATTTTTATAAATGTTTTTAATAATTTTTATTTTTATTTTTTTGGTAATTTTTGGGGTTTATTTTCTTTTAGGTAGTTTCGATATTTTAAGTATTTTCTAAATATCTATCTTTCTATAAATATATATTTTGAGTCCGTTTAGGAATTTAAGATTATGAGACTGTTTATAATATTTTCTTTTTTATATCTTTTTTCTGTGTTTAACATATAGAAATTGGAGTTTGCACATTAGAATTTCTTTCCTTTTTTATGAGTATTAGAATTTAGAGTCTATATAAACATCTAATTAGTTGTTTGAGGAATTAATGCTCTATTCATAATAAAAGATTCACTTTAATGGTTTCTTTTTTGGCCGTCTCCTTAATTTTGCCTTCTCATTAGCCCAATTGATAATTACTATCATGCCCCGCATTAGTTAGTTCAACCTCAGATAGATTCGGAGTTTATTAAGGATAAAACAGATCGATCAGTTTAAAATGAATTATAGTATTTTCTTGAAGAAACCTTCACTTTCTTTTTTTTTCTCCCTTTCCTCCCCACAAACACTACAACCACTACTATGTTATACACCACCTGTAAGATATCAAAAAAATTTAATAAATAGGGTTATTTGAGAAATAGCCTTATAAATTTTTTTCAAAATTTTAGGAATTTTCTGGGAATTTTTCGGAGTTCGTATGATGAGTTTTGAGGAGATCAATTGCGGGTTCGGATATAAAGCCTGTTTTGGGATACCCATTTAAGTGAGGAAATGTTTTATAAATATATTTCCTTTTTCTTTTCCCTCGTCGCCAATCCCGACCTTATTTCCTCCACTGACGCCGAGCTTTTCCTTCTCCCTTCTTCCTCTCTTATTCCCGATCGCCTCCGCTCGTGACCGATCACAGCCGCCTGCGCCGGTTGTCCAACCGTCGGCCGAGACACCTTCCGATCTAGCCGAAGCCCTTTCTCTCTCTCGCTCCGATCTCTCTGTTCTCTCACGCAAATAATCCGACACCCCAACGCCGACAGAGGGCTGTTTCCGACGATCTCGTCCTCTTACGCCGCCTGAGTACCATCGCCAGATTCATGACGTTGGTGACGCTGTCCAAGCTTTCTAAAGGAGCGATTGCTTCACTGGCCGGTTCTCGTGTATAAATGATGACGGCTCGGTGGCTAGGGCATGGTGGAGGGCTTGGTTTGCATTGTCTCCGATCGATTAACCCTTCGTTTCCTCCTTCTTTAGTTGTTCACAAAATGATCCGTGGCTCCTCAAGGTGGATCGGATTGGGTGATACCTTCTGGAGACAATCGATTCAGGTAAGGTTAGGTCTTCTTCTCTGTTACCGATCCTCATCTTCTTTTCGGTTGAATTAGGTCACAGATTTGGAGATGTTGGTATCAGGGAGGTGTTTTTGAGTTGCCGGGCAGAGGCTAGAAGGATGGTTGTGCTTGATCAGTAGTATTCTTGCTTGATCCGATTGATAGAAGCATGGTGAGGTTTTCTTCCATTTCTATGGTGTTGATTTCTTGATCGCTTGAGATGTTATCTTCATCCAATAAGTAGGAAGGATTTTAGCAGCAAGGTTGTGTTGCTGTGATGCTGGAATTGTGGTCATTGAGGTGGTTTACAGCAGCGTTTCTAGTTCCGGCAACTCTCCAACAGCAGCTACCTTTCGTGGCAGCACCATTTCTTTGTGTGGATCAACAGAACAGTGCTAGGAATTTAGGTAAGGAATTGGATTTTCGATATTAGTTGTAGATCATGGTGTGATTTGATTTCTAGATGGTTATGCAAGATGTAGGAATTAAGGATGAATTGGATTACATGATTACTAGATAGTTAGTGATTATGTTTAGATTTATTTGGTTATATTAATCTAATGGAATAATTAGGGTTAAGGTAATTAACCCTAGTCAACCGTTAGATTTCTAATCTAATGGGAGATTAGGGATTTGATAACTAATCCTAATTGACCGTTAGATTTAATTAGATAGGATAAGGTTATGTGATTGGGGTTTTGCCCTAATTTAGTTTTAGGGATTTTATTTAGCTATTATTTTGGATTTAGCTAAATAAAATATATATATATATTGTTTGTTTGACACAGGACTTTGATTTGAGACAGGTGTCTCGATGTTAGATTTGGCGTGATACTACCTGCTATTTGAGGCGTGTACCCTTTGACTTATCTTTTGATACTGTCTTATGATATGTATAGTTTATATATAATTACTAGGGGTAGATGGTAGATTTATCTCTTCCCTGGTCTTAGCTTAGTTGATACCTATCACATGCTTCTTCTGTTAGTTGCTTTACTTTAGAAATGGATGCCTTTTTCTTTTACCATGTGTATATAGGTTCATAGAGATGGATATTAATAATGCTTATCTACACTTGATTAGTTGCTGGGGATACTTGTTATATGTGGTTGGATTTGCGTTGCTTATATCATTGTTATACACATGCGTTTGTTTTATTGGCACCTACGCATATGGAGGAGGTTATGTCTAGGTATGTCATATTGTAGCTGCACGCACCATATCGCATTATTGCATGCTGGGCGATTGACGACTCCATTGTTGTTGAGCTCATCGGCCGGCTACATGAGGGCCTGCACACAGTGTGACCACAGCATGGGTAGTGGCACAGCACTCAGGGTGTGTATGGCAGGTTGCTCGGTGGGTGCTCATGGGTAGCACGATACAGCGGGGTTGCAGCCGGGATCCCTCCCCGTCATCGCGTACCGGGAGATGAGAGCATTGCGCTCCCTCACTATGTCTGAGTTAGGAGGATAGGTGTACTCCGACAGCATCCCGTCCACTCGGTCACTCATCAGGGGTAGTGACGGCAGAGTGCACGGTGTCACAGCCCTACCCACTCGGTGTCACCATCGCGTGTGAGACGGCTGACTGGCGTCAGGGGTGACCATGTCATATTACATCATATGTACGGATTGCATTCTTTATGATTGATGCATTTTGGTGATTGCATATGATTGACATGCATACAGGATACATGCTTTTGCTCTGACAATTTTTATCTGTGTATGTTCACAGTCAGTTGCACAAGCCTCGCAGGTGAGTACAGTTTATTTCAGTTATGCATTTTCTTATTATTCTTGCTATAGACTGTACTTTATGCCTATTACTGGTTATTACAGTTTATTTTAGCTATGCATATCTGTTATACTGTTAAGAGACTGTACCGTAGGTTGTACTGTTAGGAAACTGTTGTCACGCCCCGAGAGTAAGGTTGTCCGACGAAAATCGGACAGCACCTCCCCTGTAGTAGTGACAAATAGAACCGGTATACAACACCACAGATAATACATATACAAATATATATATCACAACCACGCAGATAATATACAGCCCACACGGCTGGACAAACAAACACAGCGGAAAACAAGAATAACAAAGATAAAATAACAAAAACTCACCGCGGGCCGGCCCGGCTTGACTCATCGGCAAAACAACCAAATACAAATAACAAGTCCACAGCTCAATTATTACAATGCTAAATTCAAAGGTTTAACTCACAATAAAATGAAAACCAAAACCGTAAAACCATCCTCAGAAGTGACATGGGACCGGCAGTCGGGATCCTCCTCCAAGCGTACTAGCATCGCTATCAGCTACCTGGTGAAATTACCAATGCGGGTGGTGAGTATAAAACTCAGCGAGTAATAGGATAGACAGTGCATGAGTATCATAAAGAACAGGAATACAAAAGGATACAGTCTCGGAAAGATAAATAGCAGATACTACAGGGTAAACAAAGTATATATATATCCATACCTGAAATCATATCCTAGGCTAACAGTGTAAGGTCTGAGATAGAGTAAACTGCTAGAGTACTGCTCATAACTACCAGAATCACATATAAAGTATACTGCAATAGTGATCAGTGTCCAAGCATATATAACAGGTATGTGATCACAGAACTGCATAAGTAATCATAAACAGCATAAGCAGGTATATCAAAAAAAATAGCGTATGCACGGATGGTCACTCCTGCCCACCCCTTAAGTCCATGACCCCAGTATGGACGAGAGGCCGGGACAATGACAAACTGTACACACTCCAGCTACCACAACTCTCGAGTGGCCGAGCGGACAGTTGCATAGTAGCTGAATAGCTACGTCTGCGACGGGGGTCCCTGCTGCCCGCGACTCCAGCAGACACTACCCATGAGTGAGCGAGTGGGGGGCACGACAGGACATGCGGCACGCTCCAAGCTACCACTACCCATGAGTGGCCGAGAGTGCGGCCCAGGCCAACGACCGTCTCAACCACAAGGGAGCCAAAGTCGTCGGCTATGCATGCAATGACATGATGCGAATAATGCAACAGTCATCATATATATATAACAGAAAATCAGGTATGCTACATGAATCCGCATGCTCAATACTAAGCATAAATAAACAGTAATCAAACAGGTAAGCATAAACAGGTAAGCATGGCATCTAGTATCTGCTAGGTATCAAGAATAACAACGGGAGACTGTATGGATAAGAAAGTGATCATCTCGAAGATTGAGTCGATAAAGTATCAAGCACAAAAAATAAAATGAGTGGAGTCAAGATAAATACTGCATATATGAAACTAACTCATGCACTTAGACCGATATCTAAAGGAGCAAGTTAAGAAGTACCCGCCTCTAAATGTAGGCTGAATCCAACGCCAAATCTCGTCACGACGCTCGTCCCGATCAAAGTCCTGTGTCAACGTATCAATTTTAGCTATATATATATATATATATACAACTAATGAACTGTACTAATGTACACGACAGATGAATTGATTCCAAGTTCCATTTATTATCCAACCGCAACCACACTAAACTACTAATACCCAATCCACACTCTGAGTTTACATTCTCTATTCCCACAACCCCAGCAAAACCTTAACCTTGCTAAAATTGCTAAATCACTATATCCAAATAAACATCTACTGAACAAGGTTATCACCAACAACTATCAATCATCCGAGCATCCAATAACACAACTTCCCATTTGCTTCCAATATTCCAATCTCTAACAAAATCAACATACCTTACCTAACTCCCCGCTGTTGACTCACTGCCGATAGGTGAAATCGTCGGCACAAACACAATGGTGCTGCTCACTACCTCAGATGCACAACCAATGTTTCTACAAGGCTACAAATCATTGAAATCACACAATTCAGCACACATCCTACTTGAATTCAACACCTAAGTCTCAAATTTAACATCTAAAGTGATAGAGACCTTACCCAATGAGTCCCGGATAAAGAACAGCAGTTGGATGTTGGACTCGCGCCACTAGCACACTGAGGTTGCCCAATATTGCTGATCACATATCCAAGCTCTCATAGAGCTATATGCATCACAAGCATCCCAAACGTTGCCTAATCAGTATCAAATTCAATCCGAAACCAACATTTAGGTCTACAACCTAACATCCACAGGGTAGGGATCTTACCTATTGATTCCGGAGGAAAACCAGCTACTCGAACTGTGATCGAGCCCTTCCCAGCAAGCCACTGCCACAACAATACCTCAATCAACATATGCTTGCATCCTGGCTTCAAATCACAACCTCCATAGCTAAGAGTAAACCCTAATCGAAACCATACCTGACCTACCTCACTGCCAGGAGCCGCCACAAGCGGGGGAAGAGAAACTCGACGGAATCGGCTTGGCTCTAAGGCTCGGGAAAATGAGACAGCTCCTTGAAATGCAAATCCTCGTCCAGCTTCGCTTTGGAAACAGGCGATATCACCCCCCGTGTCGACGGGACCCAAATCTCATCACCCAGCCGGACATCCCCTGGGCGAAGAGGCGGTTTCGAGGGAAGACACCGTCGGTGAGACCTCCTCTAATCTGCCGAGGAAGTCGGAGACTCACCCTGCTACACAACGCCGGCGTTCCAACGCGGCCGTGAGTCGGAGCTGCGTCCGTCGACGAGATCGGGAGGAAATGACCCGAGAAGAGGGGAGTCAGCGTTTTAGGGCTCGGCGGGTGTACTGTAGCTTATAAGGGGAGGGTTTGGGTTAGGTTAAGTTCTCACAACTCCTTAACTAACCCTCTTTTAATGATGATTTACTGTACCACCTTAAGCTTAACAATTTATCCCCTTAAACATTATCATACGACCTCCAAATAAATCCAGAAAAATGTCCAAAAATTCCAAGTAATCATTATAGGTTATTTTATTTTGCCGTATCTCACATTCTCCCCTACTAATAAAAATTTGGTCCCCAAATTTACAACCTAAATACGTTAAACACGAATGACACATTTCCCGACTATCCATTCAAGACCCAAGGAAATGTCAAGTCCCACCACTTCCAACACTTATAGATCCACCACCAGTGTCTAACCATCGAAATCCACATAACAACCTCTGACTTCTTGACGTACAACAAGTACCTCTCCAGACGATAAAGGTACCGCTATGTCACGTGTCTAGCGTATAGGTAACACCCCCGAAAAGATACTTGAGAGATAAACAAATGGGTTCCACTAGCATCTATTAATAGTCCTATAATAAATGTATAAAGTAAAATAATACCTCGGAAGACCGATCTCTCAGCTCCCTGTGCCTCCTCTCGTGTAATAGCATAAGCGCGACCCTCCTCTGAGCTCAGCTGAGGCATGCCTGGGGTGGTCTGTGCTGGAATCGAAGGTGCAGGAATCGGTTGCTGATACTGAGACTGAGGCTGCTGTTGGAACGCTGAGTAGGACTGAGGTGGATGAAAAACCTGCTGTACAGGAAATGTCTGATGAGAAGATACTGCGGCAGAATACTGTGTAGTCGCTGGTTCCTGACCCTGCACATGATATATCTGTCCCTGAGAAGGCTGAGATCTCTGCTGATGTGGAGCACCCTGATTCGTTTGAGATCCTCTCTGCTGCCATGGCTGGGTGGGTCGATCTCCCTGACAGGTAACTTTAGTAGTCTCCAACCGAGCCTTCAGGGTACATTCCCAACTCTCATGGCCCGGAAGCTTACAATAGAAACATATAGAGTGATCCAACGGACAATCGGGTTTGAGGTGACTTTTCGAGCCGCACTGGTAACACCTGGTTTCACTATTATCATTCTTCCGATTTCTCTTAGGGGAACTAGTAGACTCGTCCGTGGTTCGCCCTGATTTCTGTGGTCGAGTAGATCCTTCGGAAGTAACTTGCAAGTCTTGACCCTTATTCCCTCTCTTCTGCGACAGCTGCTTGTCCTTACTTTTCTCCTGATTCACTTGCTACTGAGTCATCTCAATAAATAGTGCTCGATCTAGAACCTCCCGATAGGAACTACCTGGAAATCCTGACATCCGAATCCGAATGTATGTTGCAAGACCCTGAGTGAACTGCTGCATACGATCATAATCTTGTGCCACTAAGTGAGGACAAAACTCTGCCAACCTACAGAATTCGGCATTGTACTCCATCACTGACCGGTCGCCCTGCTTGAGATTCAGAAATTCCTGGCGTCGAGCTAGACAGAAGGTCACTGGGAAATATCGCCGCTCAAACGCGTCTCGGAACATCGCCCATGTGATGCGCTGCTCTCCAAAGATCGTCTTCTGCATGTCCCACCATGTGACTGCTTGATCTCGGAGATGATACGCTGCCAGTTCCACTTTCTCCTCATCCGTGCAACTCAGGTACTCAAAGGTGCTCTCTACATTCTTCAACCAACTTCGAGCAGCCCAAGGATCTGCTCCGCCCAAATATAAGGTAAATCTGTCCTTGACGGACCTCGCCAGCAACGGTATCCGAGCTCTGTCCCTCATCCAATCAGTAGTAGCAGGAGTAGGAAATGCTGATGGTATCCCGGAGGGAATACCCTGAGGCTGAAATTCCCGATTCCTACCAGATGGTATGACTGAAGGGATCTCCTGAGGCTGACGTCCCTGATCTCTAGGAGTCTGATGGGTCTGTCCCCGACTAGCCGTCTCAACATCCGTTGGATCCCTAGAAGAATCCGCCTCCTGAGTCACTGGTTCTGGTTCCTCGGCCTCAATGGGTTGTTTCCGTGGTCGTCCCGGTCCACGACGATAACCGGCTCCCGCTCGACCACGCTGCATACCTGATGTAAACCACTAATAAGTATTACACACAGTATACGTTCGTACTTATAAAACTTACAGCCAATTACTTGGAGGTGTTCCGCCGCCGCCTGGTCCCAAATCCCGAAAAGTCACTTCGAGGAATAAAATCACAAAAAATCCAAAACGTATGAATCTGACATCGTAAACCTGTAGCTCTGATACCAATAAATTATCATGCCCCGAGAGTAAGGTTGTCCGACGAAAATCGGACAGCACCTCCCCTGTAGCAGTGACAAATAGAACCGGTATACAACACCACAGATAATACATATACAAATATATATCACAACCACGCAGATAATATACAGCCCACACGGCTGGACAATCAAACACAGTGGAAAACAAGAATAACAAAGATAAAATAACAAAAACTCACCGCGGGCCGGCCCGGCTTGACTCATCGGCAAAACAACCAAATACAAATAACAAGTCCACAGCTCAATTATTACAATGCTAAATTCAAAGGTTTAACTCACAATAAAATGAAAACCAAAACCGTAAAACCATCCTCGGAAGTGACATGGGACCGGCAGTCGGGATCCTCCTCCAAGCGTACTAGCATCGCTATCAGCTACCTGGTGAAATTACCAATGCGGGTGGTGAGTATATAAACTCAGCGAGTAATAGGATAGACAGTGCATGAGTATCATAAACGGCTAAGAGTACAACAGGATACAGTCTCGGAAAAGATAAATAGCAGATACTACTGGGTAAACAAAGTATATATCCATACCTGAAACCATATCCTAAGCTAACAGTGTAAGGTCCGAGATAAAGTAAACTGCTACAGGACTGCTCATAACTACCGTAATCACATATAAAGTATACAGTGATCAGTGTCCAAGCATATATAACAGGTATGTGATCACAGAACTGCATAAGTAATCATAAACAGCATAAGCAGGTATATCAAAAAAAATAGCGTATGCACGGATGGTCACTCCTGCCCACCCCTCAAGTCCATGACCCCAGTATGGACGAGAGGCCGGGACAATGACAAACTGTACACACTCCAGCTATCACTACTCTCGAGTGGCCGAGCGGACAGTTGCATAGTAGCTGAATAGCTACGTCTGCGACGGGGGTCCCTGCTGCCCGCGACTCCAGCAGACACTACCCATGAGTGAGCGAGTGGGGGGCACGACAGGACATGCGGCACGCTCCAAGCTACCACTACCCATGAGTGGCCGAGCGTGCGGCCCAGGCCAACGACCGTCTCAACCACAAGGGAGCCAAAGTCGTCGGCTATGCATGCAATGACATGATGCGAATAATGCAACAGTCATCATATATATATAACAGAAAATCAGGTATGCTACATGAATCCGCATGCTCAATACTAAGCATAAATAAACAGTAATCAAACAGGTAAGCATAAACAGGTAAGCATGGCATCTAGTATCTGCTAGGTATCAAGAATAACAACGGGAGACTGTATGGATAAGAAAGTGATCATCTCGAAGATTGAGTGGATAAAGTATCAAGCACAAGAAATAAAATGAGTGGAGTCAAGATAAATACTGCATATATGAAACTAACTCATGCACTTAGACCGATATCTAAAGGAGCAAGTTAAGAAGTACCCGCCTCTAAATGTAGGCTGAATCCAACGCCAAATCTCGTCACGACGCTCGTCCCGATCAAAGTCCTGTGTCAACGTATCAATTTTAGCTATATATATATATATATATACAACTAATGAACTGTACTAATGTACACGACAGATGAATTGATTCCAAGTTCCATTTATTATCCAACCGCAACCACACTAAACTACTAATACCCAATCCACACTCTGAGTTTACATTCTCTATTCCCACAACCCCAGCAAAACCTTAACCTTGCTAAAATTGCTAAATCACTATATCCAAATAAACATCTACTGAACAAGGTTATCACCAACAACTATCAATCATCTGAGCATCCAATAACACAACTTCCCATTTGCTTCCAATATTCCAATCTCTAACAAAATCAACATACCTTACCTAACTCCCCGCTGTTGACTCACTGCCGATAGGTGAAATCGTCGGCACAAACACAATGGTGCTGCTCACTACCTCAGATGCACAACCAATGTTTCTACAAGGCTACAAATCATTGAAATCACACAATTCAGCACACATCCTACTTGAATTCAACACCTAAGTCTGTAAATTTAACATCTAAAGTGATAGAGACCTTACCCAATGAGTCCCGGATAAAGAACAGCAGCTGGAAGTTGGACTCGCTGCCACTAGCACACTGAGGCTGCCCAATATTGTTGATCACATATCCAAGCTCTCACAGAGCTATATGCATCACAAGCATCCCAAACGTTGCCTAATCAGTATCAAATTCAATCCGAAAACCAACATTTAGGTCTACAACCTAACATCTGCAAGGGTAGGGATCTTACCTATTGATTCCCGGAGGAAAACCAGCTGCTCGAACTGTGATCGAGCCCTTCCCAGCAAGCCACTGCCACAACAATACCTCAATCAACATATGCTTGCATCCTGGCTTCAAATCACAACCTCCATAGCTAAGAGTAAACCCTAATCGAAACCATACCTGACCTACCTCACTGCCAGGAGCCGCCACAAGCGGGGGAAGAGAAACTCGACGGAATCGGCTTGGCTCTAAGGCTCGGGAAAATGAGACAGCTCCTTGAAATGCAAATCCTCGTCCAGCTTCGCTTTGGAAACAGGCGATATCACCCCCCGTGTCGACGGGACCCAAATCTCATCACCCAACCGGGCATCCCCTGGGCGAAGAGGCGGTTTCGAGGGAAGACACCGTCGGTGAGACCTCCTCTAATCTGCCGAGGAAGTCGGAGACTCACCCTGCTACACAACGCCGGCGTTCCGACGCGGCCGTGAGTCGGAGCTGCGTCCGTCGACGAGATCGGGAGGAAATGACCCGAGAAGAGGGGAGTCGGCGTTTTAGGGCTCGGCGGGTGTACTGTAGCTTATAAGGGGAGGGTTTGGGTTAGGTTAAGTTCTCACAACTCCTTAACTAACCCTCTTTTAATGATGATTTACTGTACCACCTTAAGCTTAACAATTTATCCCCTTAAACATTATCATACGACCTCCAAATAAATCCAGAAAAATGTCCAAAAATTCCCAGTAATCATTATAGGTTATTTTATTTTGCCGTATCTCACAACTGTACTGTTGACTCTATGGTTTAGTGTACTGTACAATAGGATGTTACTGGTGGTTATATGTTGCTGTACATATCAATTGGATTACCTACTGAGTTCTTTGAACTCACCCCGTTGTTACTATTTTTCAGGTTGAGGCCATCGGGAGATATTCCAGTCGCTAGCCCCATTATCGCGAGGATTTTCTTTGTCGGATTATATTTTGCTTTTGCATCTTATATACTTGTATTGTGGGTTTGTATTGTGGACATTGAACATTTGGATTTGCTACTTTGTTTTTCGCTGCGGATTTTCTCATTTCTTCGTGGATTTTGTTTTCTTCGTTGTAGTGGAGTAGGATGTTTACATATATCTTTGAGGATTCTTTATTGTCTTTCTTTATTAAACTGCGTGGATTGATTATATGTTGAACTCTGTGGAATGTTGATATAAACTGCGTGGTTTGTTTCTTATTTGTATTGTATTGTTCCGGCCGTGTGTGGCCTGGGTATAGCTATATGTATTCTTGATTCATATTGTCACCCCTACAGGGGAGATGCTGTCAAAATTTATTCTGATAGGGACTACCTGGGGCGTGACAATTTATTTGGTATCAGAGCTAGGTTTGTGATACATGTGTTTTGGGTTCTAGATTTTTGGAGTTTATCTGATACCAATTTATTTGGTATCAGAGCAAGTTACGATACTTGCTAGACATTTTGGATTTTTGGGATTTTATCTGATACCAATTTATTTGGTATCAGAGCAGGTTACGATACTTGCTAGGAATTCAGGATTTTTGGGATTTTATCTGATACCAATTTATTTGGTATCAAAGCAGGTTTATGATACCTGCTTCTGAGTGATGGATTTTTGAGTTTATCTGATACTAATTTATTTGGTATCAGAGCATCGTTTGCGATACCGGTATGTTCTTATGAGTTTTACGTGCTTATCTGGATATGTTCGGATTTTACGGATTTCCGTCGATTTTCTCATTTCAGAATTTCGACGTATTTTGACGAGGTTCTATTGGATCTATTTGGGGGCTAAGCAGCGGCAGGACATCTCCAGACGGCAAATAGGTAAATTAGGTAATTTTATAGTTTTTATACCTGTAGTGATATCTGGGTAACAATTTTTTTACAGATATGACACCTACATGTGTTCCGGTACCGAGACGTGGGCGACCACGTAAGAGGCCGATAGATTCTCCTGAGATAGAGTCTTCAGAGAGGTCTGCTAGGGTTGAGCCTGTCCGTCAGGGGCAGACTCCTCAGGTCATTGTGGGTACGTCTGCTTATCAGACCCCGATAGTTCCGACTTCAGAGGTACATACCTCGACTATACCACCAGTGGTACCATCGTCGGCATATTCAGGCACCTCCCCCATCAGTAGTACTCGCGGTATACTCGGCACCCTCTCTAGCCATGCCTGTTACTGCGTACTCGGTATTACTACAGATACCTGTGTCGGTTATTATATACTAGGCACCCACATTGGTAGTACTGGTTACTTCTTACCCGGTACTGCCCACCGTACTTTTAATACTTATGTCTACCCTGTAGTTCCAACAACAGTACCCACCCCTGTTTATGCGGCAGCACCAGTAGTACCTACTCCGACTTATCCAGCAGTACCACCCATAGGATCAGCTCCAATGGTTCTGTCCAGTTCCGTAGCGATATCTACGGATATGGTTACGGCACTGGCACGGATCCCGGCCTTAGTGAAGTCGGTGAAAAGATTGATTTACGCTATTTCGCGAGGAGACTGATCCGAGCGTGGCTCAATCTTGGATAGAGTCTATGGAGCGGACATTCTTTTACATGGCTGCTCCAAGTGGGAGAAGGCTGAGCTGGTTGCTTACCAGTTACGAGATGGGGCAGAGATCTAGTGGGACACTCAGCGCTTGATTATAGGCGAGCAGCATATTACTTAGGCGAGATTTAGGGAGGCATTCGAGAGTCAGTATTTTTCTCGAGCGTATCAGATGACACGTCGGCAGGATTTTCTGAGTCTTCGACAGAATAACCGCTCAGTGATGGAGTATAATGTCGAATTTAATTGGTTGGCTAGATTCTGTCCTGAGTTGGTTGTCGAGGGCAGATCTCGTATGCTCAAGTTTGTCCAGGGACTGGACGGGCATCTTCAGGTGAAGATTGCCGATTTTGGTATTGCATCATACACAGAGGCACTGGATAGAGCTCTTATGATTGAGTCTGTTCATCCGAGAGTGAATGTGGACAAGAATAGGAAGCAGACTGATCGGACTTCCGGACAAATCCAGCAGCCACAGACTACGGGACAGCAGCAGAGCAGTCGTACTCAGATGGGTCAGGGTACTTCTGGGTCATCTGGCCGACCCCAGAAGTCAGGATGATCTTCATCAGAATGTTCCAGGTCTTCTTAGCAGAATCGGAAATAGTCCGTCAGTGATCCTCACTGTATCCGATGCGGATCCCGAGACCACATCACCTCTGCGTGTACCCCTAGGACAGCTAGTTTGCTATTATTGCAAACTGCCTGGGCACATGAGTCGAAACTATTCACTGAAGGCTCAGCATGTAGCTTCTAGGATTTTTGTTCCGGGAGGACAGTTTGGTCAGTCCGGGACTCAGCGAGACGGGCCGAGAGCCCAATCTTCGCATCATCAGCAGAGGACAGCTCCCCCTGCAGCAGCTGCATACGGCATGCACGGGCAGGAGCATTCTAGTGTCCTTGTGGAGAACCCCACGGTATTCCGCCTTAGTGTTCTCCTGTACTATTCGTCAAGAAGAAGGATAGTACTCTGAGGTTGTGCATCGATTATAGGCGGCTGAATGCTGTGACTATCAGAAATAAGTACCCCTTGTCACGGATTGAGGATTTATTTGATCAGCTCAGAGATACATCAGTGTATTCTAAGATTGATCTGCGGTCTAGATATCATCAGCTGAGAGTCAAAGATTCTGATATTCAGAAGACAACATTTTCGCACCAAATACGGACATTACTAGTTTTTGGTAATGCCATTTGGGCTTACCAATGCTCCCGCAGTATTCATGGATCTGATGAACCGTATCTTTCTGGAGTATCTAGATCAGTTTGTGATTGTGTTTATCGATGACATATTGATCTATTCGCATTCCGAGGAGGAACATGCACAACATCTTCGCATAGTCTTGGAGACTCTACGACGACATCATCTGTATGCGAAGTTCAGCAAGTGTGCATTTTGGCTATCTTTAGTTGGTTTTCTAGGACACGTGGTGTCAAGCCGAGGTATTTCAGTAGATCCTCAAAAGATTGAGGCTATCACTAGCATGGAGCAGCCGAAGTCAGTCCAGGAGATCCGCAGTTTCTTAGGATTAGCTGGATATTACAGACGATTCGTTGAGGGTTTCTCCAGTATTGCTATGCTGTTGGCACGTCTGACTAGGAAAGGCGTGAAGTTCACGTGGTCGGAGGCTTGCGAGACCAGCTTCCAGAAGCTGAAGCGGAGATTAGTATTAGCACCAGTTTTGGTTTTACCTTCTGGTGATGACGGATTCGTACTTTACAAAGACGCATCTCTTCAGGGCTTGGGCGCAGTTTTGATACAGCATGGTAGGCTAGTCTCTTATGCTTCTCGTCAGTTGAAGGAGCATGAGAAGAACTATCCAGTACATGATTTAGAGCTAGCCGCTATTATCTTTGCTTTGAAGATTTGGCGCATCATCTTTATGGTATTACTTTTGAGATTTTTACTGATCATAAGAGTCTCAAATATATTTTCACACAGAAGGAATTCAATCTCCGACAGAGGAGATGGATGGAGTTCCTGAAGGATTATGATTGTACTATTAGCTACCATCCGGGTAAAGCTAATGTGGTTGTTGATGCACTTAGCAAGAAGTCCAGAGGGACTTTAGCTTGTCACCGAGTTTTAGTCATGGACTTGATTCAAGGATTCTCCGAGTTGGGCCTTGAGGAACAGGGACGGACAGAGCAGGGTATTCTTGTTACCATGGTTGCTCAGTCGTCGATTAAGATAAGGATTCGAGAGGCCCATGCCGGAGATCAGCATTTACAGTTCATTGGCAGTCAAATAGCTTTCGGACAGCAGACCGAGTTTACACGAGATGATGAGAGGATTGTTTATTTCCGAGGCAGGTTATGTGTACCTCAGTCTCACCCGGTCACGGAGGAGTTACTTTAGGAGGCTCATCATTCTAGATTTGCTATCCAACCAGGTGGGACTTGTATGTATCGTCATATGAGGCGTTCCTATTGCTGGAACGACATGAAGAAAGACATCGCAGATTTTGTAGCTAGATGTCTTGTCTGTCAGCAGGTGAAGGCTGAGCACCAGAGACCTGCTGGTTTACTTCAGAGGATCCCTATTCCGGAGTGGAAGTGGGAGCATACTACTATGGATTTTGTGGTAGGATTACCTAGGACTCGACGAGGTCATGATGCGATTTGGGTAATCGTTGACCGATTAACCAAATCCGCACACTTTTTAGCGATCCGGAAGACTGATTCTCTGAATCGATTAGCAGAGTTATACTATGGAGAGATTATCAGGTTGCATGGTGTTCCTTTGAGCATTATATCTGATAGAGACCTACGGTTCACGTCCCGATTCTGGCAGAGTTTGCAGCAGGCCTTGGGCACACAGTTTCATTTCAGTACGACATTCCATCCGCAGACAGCATGGTGTTCCTTTGAGCATTATATCTGATAGAGACCTACGGTTCACGTCCCGATTCTGGCAGAGTCTGCAGCAGGCCTTGGGCACACAGTTTCATTTCAGTACGACATTCCATCCGCAGATAGATGGACAGTCAAAGAGGACCATTCAGACTTTGGAGGACTTACTGAGGTCTTGTGTTATGGACTTCCGAGGCAGTTGGGAGGACCACTTGCCCTTGGTGGAGTTCGCCTACAACAACAGCTATCATTCGGCTATCCAGATGGCACCGTTTGAGGTGTTGTATGGTATACCTTGTCGGACACCCACCCTTTGGGAGAAGGTTGGTGAGGCTCAACTGCTAGGAACTCAGAGAGCTCAGCAGGAGACAGAGTTGGTTTGTACTATCAGATAGAGGATGTCAGAGGTTCAGGACCGTCAGAAGAGTTTTGCTGATCGGAGACGGAGACCCCTGGAGTTCTCTACTGGTGATCATGTGTTTTTGAGAGTTTCACCCACGAAAGGGGTGAAGAGATTTGGTCTTCGAGGTAAGTTTGGTCCACGATATATTGGGTCATTCCAGATCTTGGAGAGGATTGGAGCAGTAACTTACCGTCTGGCGCTACCACCATCTCTAGTGGGCATTCACGATGTATTCCATGTATCTATGCTGAGGAGATACGTATCCGATCTAGCACATGTACTATCAGATATATCAGTTCTCATTCAGCCTGACGTTACTTACGAGGAGGTTCAGGTACAGATTCTGGACCATAGGGAGCGTCAGCTGCGGAACAAGACTGTTCGACAGGTCAAAGTCGGATGACAGTATCATTCTGACGAGGAGGCTACTTGGGAGCTGGAGGATACGATCCGAGCTCGATATCCACATCTGTTTACTTGAGGTATTGTGGTTAGAGTTCCTTTCAGCAATTATACGGTTTGCTTATATTTTAGTATTTGTTGCTGGTTATAGTAAAATTTGGGGACCAAATTTTTTTTAGTAGGGGAGGATGTAAGATATCGGAAAAATTTAATAAATAGGGTTATTTGGGAAATATCCTTATTATATTTTTTCGGAATTTTTGGAATTTTCTGGAAATTTTTCGGAGTTCGTGTGACGAGTTTTATGGAGATCAATTGCGGGTTCGGATATAAAGCTTATTTTGGGATACACATTTAAGTGAGGAAATGTTTTATAAATATATTTCCTTTTTATTTTCCCTCATCGCCGATCCCGACCTTATTTTCTCCCATTACGCCGAGCTTTTCCTTCTCCCTTCTTCCTCTCTTATTCCCGATCGCCTCCGCTCGTCACCGATCACAGCCGCCTGCGCCGGTTGTCCAACCGTCGGCCGAGACCCCTTCCGATCTAGCCGAAGCCCTTTCTCTCTCTCGCTCCGATCTCTCTATTCTCTCACGCAAACGATCCAACACCCCAACGCCGATAGAGTGCTGTTTGCAATGATCTCGTCCTCTTATGCCGCCTGAGTACCATCGCTGGATTCTTTACGTTGGTGACGCTGCCCAAGCTTTTTGGTGGAGCGATTGCTTCACTGGCCGGTTCTTGTGTATAAACGATGATGGCTTTGTGGCTAGGGCATGGTGGAGGGCTTGGTTTGCATTGTCTCCGATCGATTAACCCTTCGTTTCCTCCTTCTTAAGTTGTTCACAAAATGATCCGTGGCTCCTCAAGGGGGATGGGATTGGGTGATACCTTCTGGAGACAACCGATTGAGGTAAGGTTAGGTCTTCTTCTCTGTTACCGATCCTCATCTTCTTTTCGGTTGAATTAGGTCACAGATTTGGAGATGTTGGTATCAGGGAGGTGTTCTTGAGTTGCCGGGCAGAGGCTAGAAGGATGGTTGTGCTTGATCAGTAGTCTTCCTGCTGGATTCCTGCATGATCCGATTGATAGCAGCAAGGTGAGGTTCTGTTCCATTTCTATGGTGTTGATTTCTTGATCGCCTGAGATGTTATCTTCATCCGATCAGTAGGAAGGATTTTGGCAGCGAGGTTGTGTTGCTGTGATGCTGGAATTGTGGTCATTGAGGTGGTTTACAGCAGCGTTTCTAGTTTCGGAAACTCTCCAACAGCAGCTACCTTTCCTGGCAGCACCATTTCTTTGTGTGGATCAACAGAACAGTGCTAGGAATTTAGGTAAGGTATTGGATTTTCGATATTAGTTGTAGATCATGGTGTGATTTGATTTCTAGATGGTTATGCAAGATGTAGGAATTAAGGATGATTTGGATTGCATGATTACTAGATAGTTAGTGATTATGTTTAGATTTATTTGGTTATATTAATCTAATGGAATAATTAGGGTTAAGGTAATTAACCCTAGTCAACCGTTGGATTTCTAATCAAATGGGAGATTAGGGATTTGATAACTAATCCTAATTGACCGTTAGATTTAATTAGATAGGATACGGTTGTGTGATTGGGGTTTTGCCCTAATATAGTTTTAGGGATTTTATTTAGCTATTATTTTGGATTTAGCTAAATAAAATATATATATATATATTGTTTGTTTGACACAGGACTTTGATTAGAGACAGGCGTCTCGATGTTGGATTTGGTGTGATACTACCTGCTATTTGAGGCGGGTACCCTTTGACTTATCTTTTGATACTGTCTTATGATATGTATAGTTTATATATAATTACTAGGGGTAGATGGTAGATTTATCTCTTCCCTGGTCTTAGCTTAGTTGATACCTATCACATGCTTCTTCTGTTAGTTGCTTTACTTTAGAAATGGATGCCTTTATCTTTTGCCATGTGTATATAGGTTCATAGAGATGGATATTAATAATGCTTATCTACACTTGATTAGTCGCTGGGGATACTTGTTATATGTGGTTGGATTTGTGTTGCTTATATAATTGTTATACACATGCGTTTGTTTTATTGCCACCTACGCATATGGAGGAGGTTATGTCCAGGTATGACATATTGTTGCCGCACGCACCATATCACATGATTGCATGTTGGGCGATTGACGACTCCATTATTGTTGAGCTCGTCGGCCGGCTACATGAGGGCCTGCACACAGCGTCACCACTGCATGGGTAGTGGCACAGCACTCAGGGTGTGTATGGCAGGTTGCTCGGTGGTGCACCGCCGGGGTGCTCATGGGAAGCACGATACAGCGGGGTTGCAGCCGGGATCCCTCCCCATCATCGCGTACCGGGAGATGAGAGCATTGCGCTCCCTCACTATGTCTGAGGTAGGAGGATAGGTGTACTCCGACAGCATCCTGTCCACTCGGTCACTCATCAGGCGTAGTGACGGTAGAGTGCACGGTGTCACAACCCTACCCACTCGGTCTCGCCATCGCGTGTGAGACGGCTAATTGGCGTCAGGGGTGACCATGCCATATTGCATCATATGCACGGATTGCATTCATTATGATTGATGTATTTTGGTGATTGCATATGATTGACATGCAAACAGGATACATGCTTTTGCTCTGACTATTTTTATTTGTGTATGTTCACAGTCAGTTGCACAAGCCTCGCAGGTGAGTACAGTTTATTTCAGTTTTGCATTTTCTTATTATTCTTGCTATAGACTGTACTTTATGCCTATTGCTGGTTATTACAATTTATTTTAGCTATGCATATCTGTTATACTGTTAGGAGACTGTACCGTAGGTTGTACTGTTAGGAAACTGTACTGTAGGCTCTATGGTTTAGTGTACTGTACCATAGGATGTTACTGGTGGTTATATGTTGCTGTACATATCTATTGGATTACCTGCTGAGTTCTTTGAACTCACCCCATTGTTACTATTTTTCAGGTTGAGGCCGTCGGGAGATATTCCAGTCGCTAGCCCCATTATCGCGAGGATTTTCTTTGTCGGATTATATTTTGCTTTTGCATCTTATATACTTGTATTGTGGGTTTGTATTGTGGATATTGAACATTCGGGTTTGCTACTTTGTTTTTCGCTGCGGATTTTCTCATTTCTTCGTGGATTTTGTTTTCTTCGTTGTAGTGGAGTAGGATGTTTACATATATCTTTGAGGATTCTTTATCGTCTTTCTATATTAAACTGTGTGGATTGCTTATATGTTGAACTGTGTGGAATGTTGATATAAACTGCGTGGTTTGTTTCTTATTTGTATTGTATTGTTCCGGCCGTGTGTGACCGAGGTATAGATATATGTATTCTGGATTCATATTGTCACCCGTACAGGGGAGATGCTGTCGAAATTTCTTCTGACAGAGACTACCTGGGGCGTGACACCACCGTTGTGCCTTCACCTATCCCTCTCTTTTATTTTCCCTTCATCTTCTTTTCCATTTCCTCCTTATTCTATTCACCAATGGCAATAAACCAAGAGTTTTTTCTCAAGCCAAAAAGCTCTCCTTTCTTCTCCTTTATCTTCTCACACAAGCAAGAAATGTAACATCACCTATTGCCCTCTTCCAAAAGCAAGCTTAGCCCTCAGCCCTCGTATCTTCATCGGCTTCTCAAATTTTCACTATGTGTATTTTTTTGATAGACTTAGTCATTGTTTACTTCAACAATTATTAATTACGAAGTAATATATGATAATTATTTGGGTTATAAAATTGATGAAGTAAATATCATTTTAGACTACATAGGTTAAAAAATACAAGCATCAATTCTAATTTTAAGTAACAATTTACTTCATAATATTTTTGTCATAAAGTAGTAAGTCACAAAATAAAATATATAATCTCTAAGTGTTAAAGTAATAAGTTTGAACCAGTTAAAATACTAAGTCTATGGCGAAGAGAATGACGAGAGGAAATGTTGATTTTATAAAAATAAAAGAGAAAGAAAGAATGAAGTGGATTTGAAAAAGTTATATTTTTTTTAAAAAAAAAAGTTATGCCGACTCACTACAAGGACTTTCTACAATGTTCTGTAAGAAAATATTCATTAACAATTTTGTATATAGTATTATTTCTAAAAGTGTATATTATATATAATATGTTTCCTATAATTATATAACTGATATACATAACAAAATTATATACTCGATAAATATTACATTCTTTCTATATATAGGACAATACATAATTGAAAAGTAGATAAAAAATAGTAAGCTTTCTAAAAGTGTATGCCAACTTTGCTACTAATTATAGGATCGGTTATGTTATTGGTTATATTTCCTTTTAATTGTATTCTCCTATTTTCACTTCACGGAACAATATATATACTGATCTTGCACCACTATTACAATTACACAATAAATATAAAATACAAAAAACTCAAAAGTTAATTAGTACTACATAATGTCTCGAGTTTCAATTCTTTGTGTATTTCTTTTGTTTACAACTATATGCCTTGCAAGTAAGTAAACACCATTTAAATATTCCATGCAAATTTTATTGAATTTATTTGTTACATATTGTTCATATATCCTAATGTTGACTATTCTTTTTTGGTTAAAATTATAGATCGCTCTGATGCTGCCAATTGTTGTTCGGAATATAAAAAATGGGGTGATAGACAACAAACAAGTTGTAGAGGTGCTAGTGATACTAGTGCGTGCAACACTTGGTGTTCAAATTCATGTAGAGGAGGGGAATGCAAAGTACGAAATGGACAACAAGTTTGTCATTGTTATTGTTAATCATAGCGTAAAGATGGAGAATAAATTATATTATCCATCTTGATTGGTGAAATAAAATTTGATACTACATGTATTTTTATTTATTTAAATTGTATACATATTATAAAAATAATGTATATATTGAAGAAAATGTTATATATATGTAGAATTATCATCGCTAGAGGGATGAATTGTCATTTACATTTTCATTGACTATTTAACACATGAAGAGTTTGAACAATTTAAATATATATAAATAAAATAAGTAGTGTCCAAATGAAAGGAACAAAACAACATATTAACATGATTTGATACACAAGTTCCAACCCCACGACCTATAACTCTTCGGTGGATGAACTCTGATGATACTTTTTATTTTCTCCTTTCTAGACACCTTGTGGACAACCTAAGTTTCTCTACACGAAACCTAATGTCAGTGCTAGGGGTGCTAGAGGAATCTAGCTCAGTGGCTCTTCTCTTAATCCTACCAACATAAATAAATGATTTATTTTTACCATAATAATGACAAGTTAAGTTTAGAGTGTACAAAATCATTTTTTGGACAACTAAAATAGGAACTAATTACAAGGCTATGCAAGACTAGACCAAAATAAAAAATGGGGATGAAATAGCTCGGAAACAGGCTTTGGAAATGCCTGGAGTTGAAGCCTCGGGTCCCCCTTCTAAAATCATATCTATGCACCCAAAGGTGTTCCATGAGCTTGAATCATCTTTGTAAGGTTTCTCTGTGGCAACATTACTGGGAACTTTGAGGATGTTGAGGCGCCTTCATCCCAAACGACGACATTTTAGGTAGGCTTTTTGGGCGGGATTTTGTGGGCTTCCTGGACTAGGGTGCGGGTGCCTAAATTTTAAAAAATTTGAAACTTCAAATTTGTTTCGCCACATGGATCTATTCCAGGTGCTTATATCGATAATCTTTTTATTTCAAAAAATTAACTTAATTTTGAAAATTCTATATTTTCGCACTTACAATGGTTCTTGAATAGAATTTAATTTATAATGTTTTGATCAATTTTACCTTAGTCTCCATTTCACCCATTTCTAGATTATTAATCGAGTTAACCTATAGGTTTGGTGAAATGGTTTTCTATTTTACTTGAAGAGAATTAGTTTGAATTTTAAATCTAATTTGACCTTGTATTAGATTTAGGTTTGGCCATTAATTAGTTAAATACACATTTCAAAAATTGAATTACAAGTTGTGGTAAGGCATAATGACCTTTTTTGATATTGGAGAAGCAACCACCTCCTTAAATAAAGTCTTTTTAAGAAATTATATTTTTAACCTACTTATTGAAAAATTAGGGTCTAACTAGTTTAGGATGTGATGAGGTAGTTTAAGTTAATTTCTCTCAACTAAGTGCACCAAATAGGATAATCCATACCCAACTTGGATACACTTATTCTTTGCATCCTAATATAATAATGTCTCACCACATCCTAACACTAGGTTTTTAAGTATCAAATTAACTATTTTCTTACATAGTCATGCTAAGTTAAGTAAAAAATAAACTAAGGATGAATAATAAAAGTAACAAATGAAACAATCGTGCAATTTTATCTTACATTAAAATTATTTTTTCTATTAGTTCTCTCTGAATCATAACTTTGATATGGTTTATCTAGGTAATGAATATAACTATTGTGGATTCAATATTGATTTAGTCCAACTTAAATACTCATGATTGATTTAGGGACCCATGGTTAGACTTGATTTCTAGCAGTTCATTAACTAATAATAGATATGATTTTGAAAGGTTTCTTAGACTGATAAGCGTGTGAAGATCAATTGTATATGATCCTTTGTGTTTCGAGTAATATATTAAGGGACTTGGAGATCGAAGTTAAACATTTTAATGATCCTTTTAGTTCTTCAACTCTAATTTTCAAAGGAATTTTATTACTCAAGTTGTTGGACTTGTGTTGAAGTTCCATTTTGAACTTATTCATTTGAAGTGCTAAGGGTAGTCTTATACTTAAGGACTTCTACCTTCTTTTAGAGTGACTTGACCTAGATATTGGATTTGGATAATTTAAAACAAATTACAAATGACAGTATATAACTTATTAACTAAGGGAGAGATTACCTCATTATTGGGCTTGTCAGGAAAGTATATTTAGATCTATGGCTTATCTCAAACTTTGATTCAAATTTTTACTCAAACTTGAGTTTATATTCGGTCTTAGCCACTTGTTCTATTGCCGGTTGTGTTAGGAGGTTGGATTGAGCTTATTCTTCCTCTTTTGACTCCTCTGATGATCATTTTATTGGTGTTGAAGGAACTAGATTTTTGATAATTGGAAAAAGTTCAAAATTAAGGCTTATTTATATTTAATGAAAGTTTACTGAGTGTGCAGGTAGGTCAACTAGAATGTCCAAGTGATACTTGATAAAGGAAAAGCCCTTGTGAATATTAGGAAAAGGAAAAGCCTAGCAGTTCAGTTGGATTAGATACTAGGTAGAAGGCTTGGCAAATTAAAGTCACAAGTCAGGAAGTATAGATGGGTTTAGAGGACCGAACGTCTAGCAGGTCAATGGGGCTAGAGGACATGACATTTAAGGAGGGGCTAGAGGACATGACATTTGAGGAAGCACTAGACATCGGAAGATTAGATGCCGAGCAGGAAATCCAAATAGGATGACTTTTTCCAAACCAAGGTGGCTGATATAAGAGGATTCAAAGGTTTCTATAAATGTTTTTTTAATAATTTTAATTTTTAATTTTTTGGGTTTTATTTTATTTTAGGTAGTTTTGATATTTTAAGTATTTTCAAAATATCTATCTTTCTATAATTATATATTTTGAGTCTGTTTAAGAATTTTAGATTATGAGTCTGTTAATTAAATTTTCATTTTTATATCTTTTTTCTGTGTTTAGAAGATAGAAATTGGAGATTGTACATTAGAATTTCTTCCCTTTTTTATGGGTATTAGAATTTAGAGTCTATATAAAAATCTAATTAATTGTTTGAGAAATTAATGCTCTATTCATAATAAAAGGTTCCCTTTAGTGGTTTCTTTTTTGGCCGCCTCCTTAATTCTGTCTTCTCATTAGCCCAAATGATAATTACTATCCTGCCCCGCGTTAGTTAGTTCAACTTCGGATAGATTTGCAGTGGATTAAGGATGATTAAGGATAAAACAGATTCGATCGGTTTAAAATGAATTATGGTATTTTCTTGAAGAAACCTTCTCTTTCCTTTTTTTTTCTCCCTTTCCTCCCCACTTACTCTACAGCCGCTGCTATGTTATACACCACTGTTGTGCCTTCGCCTATCCCTCTCTTTTATTTTCCCTTCATCTTCTTTTACATTTCCTTCTTATTCTCTTCACCAATGGCAATAAACCTAGAGTTTTTCCTCAAGCTCAAAAGCTCTCTTTTCTTCTCCTTTATCTTCTCACATTAGCAAGAAATGTAACATCACCTGTTACCCTCTTCCAACAACAAGCGTAGCCCTTAGCACTCATATCTTCATCCGCTTCTGATATTTTCACTATGTGTATTTTTTTGATAGACTTTACCATTGTTTACTTTGACAATTATTAACATACACACACAACATATAACATATTCAACAGCCCACACGGCTGGATATAAGCACAACCATGTAGTATAATAAGCCCACACGGCTGAAAGTAAATACACAACCATGCAGTATAATAAGAGCCCACACGGCTAAAAGTAAACGCAGCAGAAAATGTAACGACCGCCTGACTGAAACACTAACTTAGAGCACAGGCGTTACTTTTTTTTTTCTTTATATACCTTCTAAGGACATTGTTGTTTGCACTTCGCTCGATTCAAGCCCACACGGCTGAAAGTAAATACACAACCATGCAGTATAATAAGAGCCCACATGGCTAAAAGTAAACGCAGCAGAAAATGTAACGACCGCCTGACTGAAACCCTAACTTAGAGCACAAGCGTTACTTTTTTTTCTATATATACCTTCTAAGGACATTGTTATTTGCACTTCGCACGATTCAGAAATCTAGTCTAAACTTGTTTGGACTGTTAAGCCATAGTTTGGATCGAAGCAGAGCTGAGAGGAATTCTATAGTTCCTGAGGGGTCTGGGTCGTGTGACCCTAACCAGCCCTGTGGCCCTACCTGTGAAGAGGCATGTTATGGCCGTGTGGCCTTACCAATCCCAAGTTTGGGCACGGCCGTGTGTGCCACACGGCCGTGTAAGGCCTCCCCTACTGGAGTAGGGCACGACCGTGTGGCTTCCACATGACCATGTCACCTGGGCAGTGAGGAAGTGGGGCATGGCCGTGTGGCTCACACGACCATGTCACCTCGGCTGTGACAAAGGGGTGTACGACCATGTGAAACTACACGGCTGTGCCATTTTACCCGAGAAGAAGAGGTGCACGGCCATGTGCTTCACACGGCCATGTCACCTTGACCGAGACCATGAGGAATGCATGGCCGTGTAAAGCAACACGGCTGTGTCACTCTGGCCGACAAGAAGAGGTGCACGGCCGTGTGAAACCACAAGGCCATAGCACCTGGCCGAGAGGGAGTAGGTGATGGCTGTGTGAATCCACACGGCCATGTCACCCTGGCCGAGAGGGAGCAGGTGATGGTCGTGTGAACCCACATGACCATGTCATAGGCCGTGCAGGGGGTCACACACAGCACTACAAAGAAGGTGGGTTCTCCCCATTGTACTCCCTCTTAGCTTACCGTTCTCTCCCATTTCTTTAGGAAGAGTCTTTGACATGCTAATTACTAACAAACTGCTAATTTCATCATACACAATTCTTAATAGTATTTTTATACAAAGCAAGATAAGAAAATAGGTCCATCAGTACCAAAATCTAACATATTCCATGCACTAGTATGTTCCAGGATAACTTCCCACTGTTCTGTCACACACACCAGCAAACATTGCTCCTGCTGCCCCTCCTTACTCGAGCTTTCCTTTACCTTTATCTACAGTATAAGGAAAGTAGTCTCACTTCTTAATTATGAAGTAATATATGATAATTATTTGGGTTATAAAATTGATGAAGTAAATATCATTTTAGACTATGTTGGTTAAAAAATACAAGCCTCACTTCTAATTTTAAGTAACATTTTACTTCGTAATATTTTTGTCATAAAGTAGTAAGTCAAAAAAAAAAATTTATAATTTCTAAGTGCTAAAGTAATAAGTTTGAACAAGTTAAAATAGTAAGTCTATGGCGAGGAGAATGGCGAGAGGAAATGTTGATTTTATAAAAATAAAAGAGAAAGAAACAATGACGTGGATTTGAAAAGGTTGTATTTAAAATAAAAAAGTTATGCAGACTCACTACGAGGACTGTTTGCAATGTTCTGTAGCAAATTGTTCGTTAACAATTTTGTATATAGTATTATTTCTAAAAGTGTATAGTATATATAATATGTTTCCTATAATTAAATAACTGATATACATAACAAAATTATATACTCGATAAATATTACATTCTTTCTATATATAGGACAATACATAATTGAAAAGTAGATAAAAATAGTAAGCTTTCTAAAAGTGTATGACCACTTTGCTACTAATTATAGGATCGATTATGTTATTTGTTATATTTTCTTTTAATTGTATTCTCCTATTTTCACTTCACGGAACAATATATATACTGATCTTGCACCACTATTACAATTACACAATAAATATAAAATACAAAAAACTCAAAAGTTTATTAGTACTACATAATGTCTCGAGTTTCAATTCTTTGTGTATTTCTTTTGTTTACAACTATATGCCTTGCAAGTAAGTAAACACCATTTAAATATTCCATGCAAATTTTATTGAATTTATTTGTTACATATTGTTCATATATCCTAATGTTGACTATTCTTTTTTGGTTAAAATTATAGATCGCTCTGATGCTGCCAATTGTTGTTCGGAATATAAAAAATGGGGTGATAGACAACAAACAAGTTGTAGAGGTGCTAGTGATACTAGTGCGTGCAACACTTGGTGTTCAAATTCATGTAGAGGAGGGGAATGCAAAGTACGAAATGGACAACAAGTTTGTCATTGTTATTGTTAATCATAGCGTAAAGATGGAGAATAAATTATATCATCCATCTTGATTGGTGAAATAAAATTTGATACTACATGTATTTTTATTTATTTAAATTGTATACATATTATAAAAATAATGTATATATTGAAGAAAATGTTATATATATGTAGAATTATCATCGCTAGAGGGATGAATTGTCATTTACATTTTCATTGACTATTTAACACATGAAGAGTTTGAACAATTTAAATATATATAAATAAAATAAGTAGTGTACAAATGAAAGGAACAAAACAACATATTAACATGATTTGATACACAAGTTCCAACTCCACGACCTATAACTCTTCGGTGGATGAACTCTGATGATACTTTTTATTTTCTCCTTTCTAGACACCTTGTGGACAACCTAAGTTCCTCTGCACGGAACCTAATGTCAGTGCTAGGGGTGCTAGAGGAATCAAGCTCAGTGGCTTTTCTCTTAATCCTACCAACATAAATAAATGATTTATTTTTACCATAATAATGACAAGTTAAGTTTAGAGTGTACCAAAACATTTTTTGGACAACTAAAATAGGAACTAATTACCAAGGCTATGCAAGACTAGACCGAAATAAAAAAATGGGGATGAAACAGCTCGGAAACAGGCATTGGAGGTGCCTGGAGTTGAAGCCTCGGGTCCCCCTTCTAAAATCATATCTATGCACCCAAAGGTGTTCCATGAGCTTGAACCATCTTTGTCAGGTTTCTGTGTGGCAACATTTCTAGGAACTTTGAGGAAGTTGAGGCGCCTTTATCCCAAACGACGACGTTTTAGGTAGGCTTTTTGGGCGAGATTTTGTGGGCTTCCTGGACTAGGGTGCGGGTGCCTAAATTTTAAAAAATTTGAAACTTCAAAATGGTTTCGGCACATGGATCTATTCTAGGCACTTATATCGATAATCTTTTTATTTCAAAAAATTAACTTAATTTTTAAAATTCTATATTTTCGCACTTACAATGGTTCTTGAATAGAATTTAATTTATAATGTTTTGATCAATTTTACCTTAGTCTCTATTTCACCCATTTCTAGATTATTAATCGAGTTAACCTATTGGTTTGGTGAAATGGTTTTCTATTTTACTTGAAGAGAATTAGTTTGAATTTTAAATCTAATTTGACCTTGTATTAGATTTAGGTTTGGCCATTAATTAGTTAAATACACATTTCAGAAATTGACTTACAAGTTGTGGTAAGGCATAATGACCTTTTTTGATATTGGAGAAGCAACCACCTCCTTAAATAAAGTCTTTTTAAGAAATTATATTTTTAACCTACTTATTGAAAAATTTAGGGTCTGACTAGTTTAGGATGTGGCGAGGTAGTTTAAGTTAATTTCTCTCAACTAAGTGCACCAAATAGGATAATCCATACCCAACTTGGATACACTTATTCTTTGCATCCTAATATAATATCGTCTCACCACATCCTAACACTAGGTTGTTAAGTATCAAATTAACTATTTTCTTGCCTAACCATGCTAAGTTAAGTAAAAAATAAACTACAGATGCATAATAAAAGTAACAAATGAAACAATCTTGAAATTTTATCTTACAATAAAATTATTTTTTCTATTGGTTCTCTCTAAATCATAACTTTGATATGGTTTATCTAGGTAATGAATTTAACTATTGTGGATTCAATATTGATTTAGTCCTATAACACCCATAAATTCTGTTTCCTCCAAAAGAGCAGAAAGAAATAGAAGAAGAGAAAATAAATAAAAATATATATGTAAATGACCCGGGCTAGGATTTGAACCCTAGACCCTTGATTTATGATTGGTTTATGTAGCCATTAGGTGGAGGTAAAGCATCACATTCGAAATAGAAAACTATTTATTATATGTTGATTATGGGTGAAGGGATGCTTCAACTTCCACTTTGTATAAAAGGGGAAGGGAAGAGAAGAAAACCTAACTTTGCATCTTCTCTTCTCCTCTCTAGCCTAACCTCCTCTTCCCCCTCTTGCAGTTTTTTGCCAAGAACCCTTGGGTTCCCAAGGTTCTAAGTTCTTCAAGGGGAGAATCTAAGAGGAGGGTTTTGACAAGGATTAGGACGCACGGAATGGGTGTCTTGGAGATTAAGGTTACAAGAGAGGATTGTTTTCCCCAACACCCTATAATTGTAAGATCTAGCGAATGGAGGTAAGTACTGCTCACCTGCAGTATAAGTTGTTTCAATGTTGCATATTGTGATATGTTTTTATGCATTTAAAGAAGATACATGTTGTGTTATGTTTATGCATCTTAAAGAAGATATATGTTATGATATATAAGATGTCCTCTGAAGTTCTGGGATTAATAGCATGTTTGGAGTATCTTGAATTGCTTCCCATATAGTTTTGGGGCCAAGAAGCATATTCAAAGTGCCCTAAAGTGATTCCCTATTAGTGTAGAGGATTAAGCGCACATAAGGTGCTTGTTTAAATGACAAGTAAGTGCAACTAAAAGAAAGTGATATATAAAAAGAAAGTATTTTACTTTAAGGTGGCATGCATTAGACACAAGGTCCAAGGGTGGGCTCCTAGATCGCCCCTGGGCCCCTATATCACCTAGTAGTACCTTAATAGGTTCAGAATTAGCTACCTCGAATCTTATTAAGGATGCACATAAAGTGGTACAATGTAGGGCCCAAGCAAGTTTATTATTCTTTTCACTACTTATGTAATACAAAGTTTTCAAACTTTGTTGTTTGTCTTAGTGGAAGTTTTCCTAAGGTTGAGAACCTGAGTTATTAAGTGTAGCATTGATGAACTCTATAATATGCCAAGATTCCTGTTTTCATTACATTACTAGCATGATTTTAAGTTGATGTTTTGCATGATAAACCTATTTAAAAATGCATGTCATGTACAGATTTCCAAATTACTGTCAAGTGTGAGTTTTGTGTTTTCCCAAGGAATTTTGAAAGTATGTTCCTTCTTTTTATGCTTGTTTTATGAGTAGATGGTACTTACTAAGCATTCGCTTATAGATTTCCATTTCCTTATACTGTAGATAAAGGTAAAGGAAAGCTCGAGTAGGAGGAGGCAGCAGGAGCGATGTTTTGTGGGTGTGTGACGGAACAGTGGAAGAAACTGGGAACTTGTTATTATCAGTTTGGAATATGTTAGAACTTGATGCTAAATCATGTTTAAACTTGATATTATCAGTTTGGCAATAATGTGAGTGGCAAAGAGGAAAGGTCTAGGGTCTCCCCAATGGGGAGGACCCCTCTTCAAGCAATGAAAGAGAATCGTAACCCAAAGACGAGTATAAAGGGGAGAACAACCCCTTGTTGTAGAGCAGGGTGTGACCCCCCACACGGCCCGTGACATGGCCGTGTGGATTCACACACCCAAGCACCTCTCCCTCTTAGCCAAGGAGACATGGCTGTGTGGATTCACATGATCGTGCATCTCTCCTTCTCGGCCAAGGTGACACGGTCATGTGGATTCACACGGCCGAGCACCTCTCCCTCTCGGCCAAGGAGACACGGCCGTGTGGATTCACACGGGCGTGCCTCTATCCCTCTCGGCCATGGTTACACGGCCGTGTGGATTCACACGGCTATCCACCTCTTCCTCTTGGCCAAGGTGACATGGTTGTGTAGATTCACACGGTCGTGCACTACCAAGGTGACACCGCTGGTCATTGCCACACGGCCAGGTAGCACTCCTTCTCGAGTAAGGCTACACGGTCGGTCAGGGCCACAAGGCCAGACCCATTAGAAGCTCTAGACTCTCTTCCAGCTTTGCTTGGCTCCAAGTTACGTCCTATCAGTCGAAACAAATTTAGGGTAGGTCTCTAAACCGTACAGTATATAATATAAGTAAAAAATTGAAAAAAAAAGTAATGAAAGAGTAACGTTTACCCTATAAGGTAAGTACTATTTAAGGATGGGGGCGTTACAGTTTAGTATCAGAGCAAGTTCCATCCTTCCGCTACACACACATGAAGCATTGATCTAGTAGTTTCAAAGTAAGAAAGCACCCTCTCACAACTTTTATGCATTTTATTTCTGTTATGATTAGTAAGAACTGTTGTTAAGATTAAGCATGCTTATACATGAAAGTGCTAATAAGTTCTAATGATTGCAAGTAAGAATGAGAGCATGCTTATACATGAAAGTGCTAATAATAGCAAGTAAGAATGATGATGGGCTGATGTATGTCTCGCTGGTTGGGTTATGAATATGTAGATGGCTAGAGGATAGCCGACTAGACAGCCGAGGGTTAATAAAGCTCAGCCTGAGACAAATGAGTCTGCACCACCAGCCAACCTTTAAGAAGTAGTAACTCAATTACAGAGACAATTGGCAAAACAACAGCAGGTCATAGCCACCCTGACTGCTAACCCAGCAAGCTTCTCCTGTAGTCCCACCGGAAGCTAATGTGGTGGCACCAATTGCGGCCGAGGCTCCATCAGTTCCACCTGCAGCCCCTACAAGGGTAGTGAGGCAGGAAGCATACCTTATCCAGTGGCAGAAGATGAAAGAAGAGAATTTCTCTGGCACCAATGAACCATGGGATGATCAGGCATGGTTCAAAACCCTAGAGAGCATAATGGAGTTACTGGACTGGCCGGAGGTAGAAAAGATAAAGTGCGCTTCCTTCTGCCTCACTGGTGATTCAAGAATATGGTGGGAATGGGTGAAGGCAAAAAGAATAGTGAATCAAATGACCTAGTCTGACTTCGAGACTAAGTTCTTCGAAGAGTTCTATCATATGCGACTCACGAACAAATATTACGATGAGTTCACAGAATTCTGACAAGGAAGTTTATCAGTGGATGAAGCTGTGAAGAAATTCAATAGGCTGGCTCGTCTATGCCTTGAGTAAGTCAGTACAGAACGAGAAAGGGTAAGGCTAATGCTAAAGATGCTGAGGCTAGATATAACTCTGAATGTAGCTGACGGAATTAATAGACCACATACTACAGAGGAGCTTATTAGTAGTACCCTGATCACGGAGGATTACCTAAATAGCATCAAGCAGCAGAAGCCAGTACTAATTGAGAATAAAAGTCAAGGGAGTTCTGCCACTCAGAAACCCCAGGGCCAAGGTCCAACCTAGAAGGGGAGCTCCAAGAGGAAGAAGTGGAGTAATAAATAGGGAGTATCCGTAAGCAAGCAGCCTTTTATACGTGTGGTCAAGAGGGGCATATTGTTGGTTGCTACTGGGAATATCGTACCGGTTCCCCTATACAAAAATTTTATACAAGTCCTGAACCATTCCTAAAAACCTATTGTGTTATTTAGAAATTAAATTAGGAATTGCAAACAGAACTTAACATTATTGATTCCAAATTTAACTCATCTGTTCTTAGAGGTTTAGACTTGGATCTCAAACGATACTTAACATTATTGATCAAAATTTACCCATGTTACAAATTTAATTAAATATTAATTTTAGAGATTGGCTTCTAGGTTAAACATGGAGAGACACTAGGCCTTCTTGGGTATGGGAGCATCCACCACTTCCTAGACAAAATCTTTCAATGAAATTTAATATTTAATTTCCTTATAGTTGTTGGTTGCTATGCGGAATATCATACCGGTTCCCTTGTATAAAAATTTTGTACATGTCCTGAACCTTTACTAACAACCTATTGTGTTCTTTAGAAATTAAATTAGGAATTACAAACGGAACTTAACATTATTGATCCAAATCCACCCATGTAATAAATTCAATTAAATATTAATTTCTAAAATTGGCTTCCAAGACTGCAAGGCGAGGTACTAGGCCTTCTTGGGTATGGGATCATCCTCCACCGCCTAGATAAAGCCTTTTAAAGAAATTTAATATTTAATTTCCTTATATAACCCTAGGTTTAATCAAATAGAACAATCGAATCACAAATTCAAAAAAAAAAAAAAAAACAAACTCGAATCACAAATTTGAAATCTTGAATCATATGTCTCTTGTGTTTGGAATTCATACAAAGAAAACTAGTATGATGCGGAAAACAATTACTAGTTATACCTTTCTTTGTAAGCAACAACCTCTTGATCTTCTATTGTATTCCTCTTCTTATCTCGGATGTTGTGTGGGCAATGATCTACCGAGATGAGAATCCACCAAGCATCCTTCTTCTTTCTTCCAAGTTTCGGCCAAGCAACCTTCTCCAAGAGATAGCAAGTCTTGGCCACCAACCAAGCTCCAAGGAAAACAAGGAAACAAAACCTTCTTTCTCTCCTTCTTTACCAATCAAATCCGGCCACCAAAACAAGCTCCAAGAGGATGATAGGTTCGGCCACTAGAAGAAGAGAGGAAGAGATGATAGGGACGGCCACCACCAAGGAAGAAAAAAAGAGGAAAATGGAAGAGAGTGGTTTCATGAAGGCACCCCTACCTTCTATTGTATATTCCTTGGTCTTGGTAAATAAGAAAATTTAATTATAATTAAAATCTCATTATATTCCTTTCCATAGGTTAATAAGGAAAATTTAATTAAAAATTCCTTTTAACCCATACTATGGCCGGCCACATCACATTCTCCAAATAAGGCAAGTTTTAAACATAAAATTAAAACTTCCTTATTTGTTTCTGAAAATTTTTAAAATAAAAATTTCTCTATTAATTTTCCCTTCATGGTTGGTTATAAAAGGAAATTTTATAAATTAAAATTTCTCTATTAAAATATGTGGATGATTTCTAATATGGGGTAGATTTCATGGGTCCCCGATAAGGAAGGGAAAGGAGATGACCAAACAGAGAAGATAGATAAATATCGGCCGGGATATACCTCAGGAGAGGTAGACCAATATCGACCGAGACATGCCTTTAAGAAGCTAGGCCAATATCGTCCGGGATATGCCTCCAAGGAGGAAGACCCATATCAATCAACATATTCCTCAAAGTAGGTATATCAATATCGACCGAGACATGCCTTTAAGAATGTAGGACAATATCGGCCGGCATATACTTCAAAGGAAGTAGGTCAATATCGGTTAGGGTATGTGCCTCCAAGGAGGCAGGTCAATATCGACCAAGACATGCCTTTAAGAAGGAAGGCCAATATCGGCCGGGATATACTTCCGAGTGAGTAGGACAGTATCGACCGAGACATTCCTTTAAGAAGGAAGGCCAATATCAGCAGGGATATACTTCCGAGTGAGTAGACTAGTATCGACCGAGACATTCCTTTAAGAAGGAAGGCCAATATCGGTCGGGATATACTTCCGAGTGAGTAGACTAATATCGACTAAGACATGCCTTTAAGAAGGAAAGCCAATATCAACCGGGTTGACTAATACCTTGAAAAGATACTTGATAAAATAGAGCCCAGGGCCAGCTAGAATAATAAATATAAAGGAGCCCGGATGAGCACTGCCCAGGAGCCTCATGAGAGGTAATAATAATTGATCAAACCTAATTAAGCTCAGCCTCGATCAATACAGGAAACATTAGTATATTAAGTTATCTATGATGTAGTAAAAATAGGAGGGACGAGTAGGAAAGGTAGAAATAATTTAAAAGAACTTGTGAAACAAAGGAGAAGTAATATTTCAAATAAAGCGGTGCAGGAAGATATTTGCAATATGTGATTGTATGACTGGTATTAAATGTTTTTGCGGGAAATGTGTTTTTAGACTATTTTGCAGGTACTAGATGACAAAGAAGGTACATCTGGGGTACAAAAAAGATTCCTTAAAAGTCATTTACCTCAAGTACGCAGCTTACGTCATCTTATAACAAACTCTAACAAATCGGGGCCCACTTCATCACTACGGAGGTTATATGAAGTGGTATAAAAAGGGGAATTCTCTCCGTTGGCAACGTAAGTACACATCATTGCGCACATTCATAACCCTAATTTTTTACCACTGTTCGTCTTCTTCTTCCTTCTTCCACACCAAGAGAGATCACTAACTTGAGCATCGGAGGGCCTAGCCAGGGATTTCCACCTCGGTCTTAGGTCACTGACGATAGTGTTGGCTGATTTCTTGTGCGCAGGAAGTCCTGGAAGCTTCGAGTTTGGTTTCTCTTTGATTGGATTTCTTTCTCGTCATCGGATCTTCGTTCAAGGGGAGCATTCGGTGGCTGTTCTTTCCGATCCGCTTTGGGTTTCTTGGATCGTTGTTCTACAGGTATTATTCTTCACCAGCGGTAGGTTTTTTCTCTCAGATCTCCATCTTGTCAAGCTTCTCAGACAAGATCATATTTAACGCCGTCTGTGGAAACTTTACCTAAATCTAAGACTACAAGATGGAAGAGGCTGGAAAATCAAACCTACTTACCATTAGTCTTGAAGATCTGGATTTCCTCATTAATTCTCATGTCCAGAAAGCCTTGCAACAACAACAACTTCAAGCTCATACTGGAGCTACTCTGCCAACAGCTCATAATCCAGCGATTTCAACTACTGAGCATCGAAAAGGAAAGGAGCCGGAAGAGGAGGAACATGAATATTTCCCTCCAGCTGCAGTTTCTCCGACGTGACATTCGTGAGCCTTTCTTCCTTCTCCCATGGAGCAAGGGGGTCGAAGGCTCGTGTTCCAAGAATCTTCTGGTGAAGCACCGGAAAAAGAAAAGCGTAAGATTAAAATGATAACCAGTGATAGCTCACCAGAAAAAGTCATCTCCCCATTCTCTCAAAGTGTACTGGATGATCCTCTTCCTAAGCGGTATCAAAATCTTCAGATCGACGAGTACACTGGAACAACAGATCTAGAAGATCATCTATTGAAATTTGAGAACGTAGCATTATTACAACAATTCTCTGATGGGGTGAAATTTCGGATGTTTCTTACTACCCTTGGAGGAGCTGCACAACGTTGGTTCAAGAGACTGCCAGAAAAGTCCATCCGAAAATTCAAAGACTTCAAGAAAGTTTTTTTGCATCATTTTTCCAGTAACAAGAGGTATCATAAGACTCCTTGGAGTCTATTTTCAATTAAGCAAGCATCCAAAGAGTCCATCCGAGCCTACATCAAAAGGTTCAATCAGGTAGCTATCGATGTACCTAATGCTACTACTGAAATCTTAGTGAGTGCTTTCTCTCAGGGTTTAAATGATAATGATTTCTTTAAAGATCTGGTAAGAAATCCTCCTTCCAATTTTGACTCCTTAATTGAACGAGCCACTAAATTTATTAATGTTGAGGAAGCTCAAGCCGCCCGCAGAAAAGAGAGCACCACCTCTTCTCCTACTCTGATTAAGGAAAAGGCTCCTACTCCTGTCCCACCACCTAGGGGACCTTGAGTGGTTCATCCACCTCATCGCCATCCAGAATACCGCCCGCAAGCAGTGCAGCATGTGGAGATACAGCCAGAGGCACCAAGAAGATGGTGCACTTATCACAAAACTAGTAGTCATCATAATG
Organism: Zingiber officinale; assembly: GCF_018446385.1. Lineage (NCBI taxonomy): Eukaryota > Viridiplantae > Streptophyta > Magnoliopsida > Zingiberales > Zingiberaceae > Zingiber > Zingiber officinale. The sequence goes on from NC_055986.1 coordinate 48,513,277, forward strand.
AAGATTGTTTTGTTTTAAGAAATAAAAGAGCAAACAAGGAGCGCTACCAGAGGTAAAATTATTATCGGCAGCAGTACCCCAGGCAGCAAAGGCCGCTTAAATTGGAATATCGCCCGGTCAAACCTCGGTAAGAGACATTGCCTACCCCGGCCGGTACAAGCCAGGTGTTGGAAAATGCTCCTTCTGAAGCCATGACAATCCGACAAGAAGAAAATAGGAGTAATGTCGTCCGGGGTAATATCAATATGATCACGGGCGGGCCCACCAATGGGGATTCTAATAGGGCCAGGAAAGCACATGCCCGAACACTGGAAATTCATGCCATGGGATGTAGCATGGAGCGAGCAGCTGGTCCCAAGATAAGTTTGGGCCTAGAGATCTTGAAGGGGTAGAAATACCCCATGATGATGCCTTGATTATCAAAGCCGTGATAACCAACTATGCTATTTCTTGTACCTTCATAGACACGGGCAGTTCTGTCAATATTATATTCAAGAAGGCTTTTGATCAATTACAGATTGACCCGAGTGAACTTCAACAAATGGTCACTCCCCTATATGGGTTCACGGGCAACGAAGTACAACCGTTGGGCCAAATAAAGTTAGCCATATCTCTAGGAGAGGAGCCTCTGATGAGAACAAGGAGATCTTATTTCATGGTGGTAGAACTATAATATTTAGAATATATATATATATATTTAAATAATAAGTAATATAATAATGAATATTATAATATAAGTTAAAATAATAATTAATATTATTTTAATATATTAAATTAAATAAATAATTATAAATAAAAAACAAAAGAAAAAATATAATTATCCGAAAACTCTATCTATCTACAAGGAAAACTTATGTCAACAAGGAAAACAATATATATATTGTTTCTTTTAATTACGATTATGATGAATTAAATATTTATTTTTGAATTAAATATTTATTTTTGTTCGCTACAAATAAAATAAGCGAATCCCGTCCTCTTATAATGTGATACTGGGTCGACCGGCCTTAAACGAGTTTAGGGCGGTCGTTTCTACTTTTTGTCAAACAATTAAATTTCCTGTTGATGATCAAGTCGGAGAAGTATGAGGTGATCAGAAGACAGCCCGAAAATATTATGTAGAAATAGTTCGGGCTGAAGCTAATGCTTCCCGAAAGATTCAAAGAATGGAGGTCAATGCCATTCAGGAGAAGCAGCCTGTTCTGGTTTATGAAGAGAAGGAAGAAGTCCAAATTCAGATTGGACGACCTTAGGCAACTACTTATGTTGCTGCTGATCTTGAGCCTATTCTGAAAGCTTAATTGGTACAATGCTTGAAGAAGAATAGTGATGTGTTTGCCTGGACGCCCAAAGAAGTCTCGGGCGTTTCTTCTACAGTCATGGAGGATTCTTTGCATGTCTTCCCAGATGCCCAGCCGGTCATGCAAAGAAAAAGGAATTTTAGTGTGGAACAAAACCAAATCATCAAAGAAGAAATAACTAAGCTCATGGAGGTTGGTTACATCAGGGAGGTACAATTTCCTACCTGGTTAGCTAATGTGGTTCTAGTCTCCAAGCTAGGGAACAAATGGAGAGTATGCATTGATTTCCGAGATCTCAACAAGTCTTGCCCAAAAGATTATTATCCATTACCCAAGATCGATCAACTGGTAGACTCCACTGCTGGGTGTGAGTACATCTCTATTCTGGATGCTTATCAAGGCTATCATCAAGTCCCCCAACTAAAGATGATCAAGAAAAGGTCAGTTTTATAGCATCTGAGGGTACTTATTGTTATAATGTTATGCCCTTCGGATTGAAAAATACAGGAGCAACTTATTAGAGACTTATGAACAAGGTCTTCCAGAAGCAGATTGGAAGAAATATGGAAGTATATGTTGATGATATTTTAATTAAGTCCCTTCAAGCTGTTGATCTGTGTAGGGATGTAGAGAAGACTTGCAAGACATTGAGGCAATATGGGCTCAAGCTGAACGCAAGCAAATGTTTATTTGGAGCAAAAGGGGGAAAATTCCTGGGGTATATGGTGTCTGAGCGAGGAATAGAGGCCAACCCGAGCAAAGTCAAGGAACTTCAGAACATGGAGCCTCCACGCAACATGAGAGAAGCTCAAAGACTTACTGGCCGGATTACAGCCTTGTCCAGGTTCGTTTCCCAGTCGGCCGATCGTAGCTTCCATTTCTTTAAGATACTCCAAAAGGCAAACAAATTTCAGTGGAATGAGGAATATGATAAGGCCTTTCAAGAATTAAAGGATTACTTATCTACTCTTCCTGTATTAGCTAAGCCTATAGTAGGAGAGACCCTCTGGGTATATTTGTCAGCTAATGAAAACGCTGTAGGCTCTGTATTAGTTAGGCAGGAGGGAAAGGAACAACAACCTGTATATTTCTCTAGCCACCTATTAAAAGGAGCTGAGTGTAGATATACTACACTAGAAAAGTTGGCTTATGCATTAGTGTTGACTGCTCAGAGGTTACGTCCATATTTCTTATCACATGAAATTGTTGTATTGACCAACAGTACCCTTGGACGGGTGTTGCTCAACCTAAAGGCATAAGGTCGGCTAATCAAATGGACAATTGAACTTGGTGAATATGACATACAATATCAACCCCGCTCGGCCATCAAGGCACAAGCTCTAGTAAACTTCATTATAGAAGTTCAAGGCCCTGAGGAAGAAAATATCTGGAAAGTTTATGTGGATGGTTCCTCAACCAGGCAAGGTAGTGGAATTGGTGTTCTTCTCATATCTCCAAGGGAATACAGACTCCAACTTTCTATCAGGTTGAATTATAGAGCCACTAACAATGAGGCAGAATATGAGGCATTGATAGCTGGATTGCAAGCCGCTCGGCACATAGGAGCAGCTCGGGTCATCATTTATTCTGACTCTCAATTAGCAGTCCAACAACTATCAGGTAATTTTGAAATTAATAATGATAGGCTCAAGTTATATGCTGAGGCATTTGATAAGTTGAAGTCCCAGTTTCAAGAAGTAAATATACAAAAAGTTTCTCGATCTGAAAATCAAGTAGCAGATGAATTAACTAAACTGGCCTCCGCTATAACACCATGGAATTTGGATCAGCCCGTGGAGCAAGCTTTGTTAATATCTTGTATCGAGAGACAAGCTGATGCTGAAATACACGGCGACTGGAGGGCCCAAATCATATTGTATCTACAACAGGGTATTCTTCCGAGTAATGCCGAGCAAGCAAGGATATTTAAGAAAAGAGCTGCTCAATACACTATGATAGGAGAACAATTATATAAAAGATCTTTTTCTAGACCTCTGCTCAAGTGTATTGGCACAGAAGATATACAATTTATTTTACAGGAGGTTCATCAAGGCTCATGTGGTAGTCATATAGGAGGAAGATCCTTAGCCCGCAAAATCTTACTAGCAGGATATTTCTGGCCTACGCTACACGAGGATGCCAACAAGTTGGTAAGAACTTATATTTCTTGTCAGAAACATCAAAATATCTTACATCATCCTACACAGTTATTGAGGACCTCTATAGTCTCATGTGTAACGCCCGAAAATTCTCAAACTTGCATTAGAATTATTCTATGATTTTTCTGGAATTTTTATATATTTTTCCGGAATTTTGCGAGTAGCGGAAGTAGCAAAAATAATTAGAAAACGAAAAAGGCTTCAGCGGGAATCGAACCCGGGACCTCTCGGGTCCGCTAAACCTTTAGTTAGCCTTAGTAACCGGTGAACCCAGCAGGGCCGTGCTGAAAGAAAGGGGAACCAATTATATTTATATTAGAGTTGGGTTCACTTATCCACTTAATATAAATAGAAGATTTAAGTTGGGTTTGGTTTATTTTATTTCTTTGGTTCGGCAAATCTCTTCTCCTCTCAAACCCTCACGCCGGCGCCCCTCTCTTCCTCCTCCTTCTCTCGGCGCACCAAGGCTAGGCCCCCAAAGACATCTTTCGGCAGCGGCTCCGACACCAGGACGCTCCCCTTCGCGGGAGGAACGTGTTGGCGCAAGAAAACTATCGAAAGGATCGTCTTCTCCGGAAACCTAGCGACTAGAACCGTAACGAAACTAGCGTACGAGGTAAGAAACCCCTCACCTGCAGTATAATAGCTACCGTTTGATTTTTGTGCATTTGTTTAGTTATATGCGTATGTTTTCGACACATAGGGTGTATTTAACCTTCCTCGCAGGTTTAGGGATTTAGTGAGTACCTTTAGATGGGCCGGACACGTCTTTTCTCCTTCAGTTGGAGGTTTAGATGCTGTTGGGTGCCTAAAGGTAGTCCCCCTAATAGAGAGGGGAGTTAAAGCACACTAGGTGTTCGATTAAATAACCAACTTAGAAAAGAATGCAACTTAGGCATTTTTATGAGCACAGTTGAATGCATTAGAAGCATCTGAATTAGTAAATCAGCTTAGTCTAGCTTATATGGGACTACGGTCCAATGGGTAGGCTCCCACAGTCGCCTCTAGGTTCAGACAACCTAGCTCTAGGTTCAGATAACCTAGAAACAGCAATTTAGAACAGTTTAGCTATACTCAGTATTTTACTTTTCAGTTGGCACTATACTGGATTAGATATCCATTGGGCTGGGCTCCCATAGTCGGTCCCTAGGTTTAGATAACCTAGTAGCTCTACTAAATTCGGGACTTGCAACCCCGGGTCTAGTTAGAGATGCGCGCATAGCACGTACAGTTGTCGGGCCCAACAGTAGCATGTTTAGTATTTCCACTTATTATATGTATATGGTTTTCAACCCTTCACAAATTAGTTCGTGAATTCAGTACAGTTCTGGCAGTAGCTCAGCATTAGCGTAGCTCAGTTCTTAGTATTAGCTTAGTTTTTCCCTGTGAATATGCATGATGACTTGACGTTCTGCTTTGGATATGCCATGATTGTATGCTTATATGCCATGCTATGCTTAGTTTATTCAGTATATCCAGCATATGTTTTAAACAGCAAGATTTAAAATCATATTTGCATCGTTGCATGTTTTTGTGAGGTAGATGGTTTCTTACTAAGTTTTAAGCTTACAGATTCTACTTTTCCTTATACTACAGATAAAGGTAAAGGAATGTTGGATTAACAGAGGAAGCTGGAGGGCAATGCAAAGATGGTGTGTGTGGAAGGAACTGGAATCAAAGATCTTTAGGGGACTTAAACATTCTCGCTTAGAAATATGAACTTTTAGTATTTTGCTTTTTATGCATTTTAAGTTGTTCAATGCTAGAAATTAAAGAACCATGCACTATAACAAGTTAGATTGCTAGTCCTATGTTATTGGAATATTTATTATGCATTAGATAGTTGTAGTGTGAGGTTTTGGCATGAACCAGTGCTGAAATCAGAGTTTCAGTGCGAAATCAGAAACCCTAATCGATCGATGGATCGATTGGAGGGTCCCAATCGATCAGCTGATCGATCGGGCAAGTTGCTCCGCGAACAATATGTTTCTGGATCGATCGTCTGATCGATCTAGCAATTTCTGTCGCAAACAGAAGGTTCAGGAATCGATCACTGGATCGATTGGTCAGTCTGGATCCAGAATATCGTCCCGGGCACAGTAGCGTGCTGGATCGATCACTGGATCGATCCAACCTACGTCATGCGTACAGTAGCCGGCTGAATCGATCTCTGGATCGATCCGACGTTCCAATCGATCAACGGATCGATTGGGAGGTCTGATAACAGCCGGGAAACATATATTTCAGTTCTTTGACCATAGGGGATGTAGTATATGTTAGGTATACCTTAGATTACATCCACCAGTACATGTAGAACCAAGAATAGTTATCAGTTAGCAACTAAAATTTAAATTAGATCAGTTTTCCGCACAGTTAGCTCAGCATAACAGTAGCGATCGGCCTTACAGCCTAGTAGTAGAAGGCGGGTCGTTATAGAGTGGTATCAGAGCAGTGTTCTATACTTCCTACACACTCATCAGCATTGTACCTGCAGCTTCCAAGTAAGAATACCTCTACTTAATTTATGCTCCTTGTTTTGTTATTCCAGTTCATGTTTATATGCCTATTGCTTGTTAGTATGTGATAGTCTTTAAACATGATATCATTACTTATATAACTGTGATAGTATTAGTTATACACATGTCCTCTATGTCTTTAGAAATGGCACGAGGATGCCCAGCTAGAAGGGCACTAGCTAATGAGCCCCAGCAAGAGGCAGGCAGTTCAGTGCCTCCTCCAGACCTTACAGCATTTGTGGCTCAGTTACAGCAGCAGCTAGCTGAACAGCAACAGGAAATAGCCACCTTAAAGGCTAATCAGGAAAATACCCCCACAGTCACCCCGGAACCGAATTTGACGACTCCGGTAGTCTTAGGGTTCCACCAGCTCAGCCTACAGCACCAGCACCAGCACCAGTACCAGCAGCCCCAGCAGCTGAGCCAAGAAAGGAAACCTATCTGATCCAGTGGCAGCGGGTCAAGCCAGAGAGCTTCTCAGGCACTAGTGAACCATGGGATGCTCAAGCCTAGTTCAAAACACTGGAGAGCACGATGGAGCTTCTGGACTGGCCAGAACACGAGAAGGTGAAGTGTGCCTCCTTCTGCCTGACAGGAGATGCACGCATGTGGTGGGAAAGGATCAGAACGAAGCACCCAGTGAACCAGATGTCATGGGCTGACTACGAGAAAGAATTCTTTGAGGAGTTCTTTCACATATGGGTTACAAACCGCCACTACGACGAGTTCACTGAGTTTCATCAGGGCAACCTTTCAGTTGAGGAAGCCGTGAAGAAATTCAACAGGTTGGCTCGTCTATGCCCAGAGCTAGTCAGCACAGAAAAGGAACGAGTCCGGTTGATACTCAAGATGCTGAGGCCAGAGATAGCAGTGAACGTGGCTGGTGGCATTCATAGGCCACAAACCACTGAGGAGCTAGTGAGCAGTGCCTTGACTACCGAGCACTACCAGAACAGTATCAAGCAGCAGAAGCAAGTCTCCTCAGAGTCCAAAGGCCAAGGAAGCTCACACCCTGCGAAACAGCAAGGCCATAGTTCCAACTGGTAAGGGAACTCCAGCAACAAGCGCAAGCAAGGGAGCTACCCAAAAGGAGGACCAGCCAGCAAACAGCCCAGCTATCCCAAGTGTGCTACATGAGGGAAATTTCACCCAGGAGTTTGTCGCAAGGGCACATGAGGATGCTTCGAATGTGGACAAGAAGGGCATATGGCTAAGCAGTGCCCAAACAATACAAGTCTTCCTCAGCCACAGCCGATCCAGTATGGAGGCCAGCCAGCTCAGTTACATCAGATGTAGGCCGCTCTAGAAGGTCCGCTTATCAGCCAGGGAAGATTAGAAGCCCCTCCAGTTATGACGAATGCGAGGATCTACTCACTCACCAGAGAGGACATAGCCAATGCCTCGACAGTTGTCACAGGTCAGATTATCATTTTACAGTATAGTGCTACTGTTTTATTTGATACTGGGGCAACCCATTCATATATAGCCAGGTTGTTCTCCGAAAAATTAGAAATACCCCCATAGGTACTCAGTGGTAAGTTTTTGACGGCACTACCTTCAGGAGAGATCATGGCATCCACGCACTGGCTCCGAGCAGTGCCGGTTATTATAGCAGACAGAGAGCTCATTCCCGGTACAAATCCTATCTCCAAAGCGCCTTATCGCATGGCTCCAGCAGAACTGAAGGAACTTCAGGAGCAACTACAGGAGCTGCTTGACAAGGGTTTCATACGCCCGAGTCATTCACCATGGGGAGCGCCTGTATTGTTCGTGAAGAAGAAGGATGGAAGCATGCGACTGTGCATAGACTACAAAGCACTTAACCAAGTCACGATCAAGAACAGGTATCCCCTTCCCAGAATCGATGACCTGTTCGACCAGCTGAAGGAAGCAGCAGTGTTCTCTAAGATAGATCTTAGATCAGGTTATTATCAGGTGAAGGTTAAAGAAGGGGATATACCCAAGACAGCGTTCAGAACCAAATACGGACACTACGAGTTCGTAGTCATGCCCTTTGGCGTGACCAATGCTCCAGCTACATTCATGGATCTCATGAACAGAGTATTCAGGGAGTATTTAGATAAGTTTGTTATTGTGTTTATCGATGACATTCTTATCTACTCAGGAACTCAGGAAGAAGACTCAGAGCACCTGAAACTAGTATTGCAGACCCTTCAGCAGAACCAGCTATACGCCAAGTTCACGAAATGTGAATTTTGGTTAGATCAGGTGTCCTTCCTGGGTCACATCATCTCAAGGGATGGTATTATGGTAGATCCCAGCAAGATAGAAGCAGTAAGTAACTGGAAGAGACCTAAGAACGCCAGCAAAATCAGGAGCTTTCTGGGATTAGCAGGATATTACAGAAAGTTTGTAGAGAACTTCTCCAGGATAGCCTCTCCACTGACAGCTCTTACCAGAAAGAACAGAAAATTTCAGTGGACAGAGGAATGTGAGAACAGCTTCAGCGAGCTAAAAAGGAGATTGACCAGTGCTCCCATTCTGGCTCTACCAGACAACACCAGCAGCTTTGACGTCTATAGTGATGCCTCTAAGTTGGGACTAGGAGCAGTACTGATGCAAAATGGCAAGGTGATCGCCTATGCCTCCAGACAACTCAAGGATTATGAGAAGAATTACCCTACTCATGACCTTGAGCTTGCAGCAGTAGTGTTCGCTCTCAAAATTTGGAGACATTACTTATATGGAGTTCAGTGCAGGGTGTATACAGATCATCAGAGTCTGAAGTACTTCTTCACTCAGAAGGATCTGAATATGCGACAGCGCAGATGGCTTTAGCTGGTCAAAGACTACGACATAGACATCCTCTACCATCCAGGGAAAGCCAATAAGGTAGCCGACGCACTCAGCAGAAAATCCAGTGCTACCTTATTATCTCTTACAGCCATGTCACCGCCCCTATAGAAGGAGATCGTACATTTAGGTCTCGAACTCATCGTGGGACAGCTCTCTACTATGACCTTAGAGTCTACCTTGCTTGGTGATATTCAGTCAGCTCAGGAGCAGGACCCTGAAATTCAGAAAATCAAGCAAGGGCTAGCAGAATCAGAGAGTAGAGAATTCAAAGTGTCCGATAGCGGGGTGTTGTACTTTGGTGACAGACTCTGTGTTCCAGATCAGGAGGAGCTACAGAGACAGATTTTAGATGAGGCTCACAAGACTCCCTATGCGATGCATCCAGGTTCCACCAAAATGTATCAGGACCTGAAGAACCATTTTTGGTGGCCCGGGATGAAGCGAGACATCGCCAGATATGTTAGCATCTGCCTCACCTGCCAGAGGGTCAAGGCAGAACATCAGTGACCAAGAGGAGTTCTGCAGCCTATACAGATTCCAGAATGGAAGTGGGAGGATATCTCTATGGATTTCATAGTGGGACTGCCCAGAACCATGAGTGGTTTTGACGTCATCTGGGTAATAGTCGACAGGTTGACTAAATCAGCCCACTTCTTAGCTATCAAGATATCCTACTCCATGGAGAAGCTAGCTCAGTTATATCTCCAGGATATTGTCAGACTTCATGGAGTCCCACGAACCATCATTTCAGACAGAGACAGCAGATTCACTTCACACTTCTGGGAGTGTGTACAGTTAGTGTTGGGCACTAAGTTAAAGTTCAGCACAGCATTCCATCCTCAGACAGATGGTCAGACGGAGCGAGTAAATCAGGTACTCGAAGATATGCTCCGAGCGTGTGCCCTAGACTTCAAGGGAAGTTGGTGCAAATATCTGAGTTTAGCAGAGTTTGCATACAACAACAGCTATCAGGCCACTATCGGCATGGCACCTTACGAGGCTCTCTATGGGCGGAGGTGTAGATCTCCAATCTGCTGGTATGAGAGTGGTGAACAGAAAGAACTAGAGCTTCAGACATATCTAGTAGCAGATACCACCGCAGCTATACAGCAGATCCGCCAGAGGATAGAGACAGCTCAGAGCCGCTAGAAGAGCTATGCTGATACGCGGCGTAGACCCTTAGAGTTTTCAGTTGGGGATTCAGTGTTCCTCAGAGTGGTTCCCATGAAGGGAGTAATGCGTTTTGGGAAAAAGGGTAAGATAAGTCCCGGATATGTGGGGCCATACCTTATCAGCAGAAGAGTGGGCAAGGTAGCATATGAGCTAGAGCTACCCTAGGAAATGTCAGCTGTCCACAACGTATTTCATGTCTCTATGCTGAAGAAGCATATCCCCGATGCCACCAAGGTGATTGAGCCCCAGTCGGTACAGATCCGCGAAGACCTCAGCTATGATAGTCGGCCTATTCAGATAATAGACCGAGCAGTTAAGAAATTGCGGAACAAGGAAGTACCATTAGTCAAAGTTATTTGGCACAGGCACACAGCAGAAGAGGCAACTTGGGAGACAGAAGCCAGCATGAGACAGAAGTACCCAGAATTATTTTAAGTTCGAGGACAAACTTTTTATAAGGTATGGGGGATTGTAACGCCCGAAAATTCTCAAACTTGCATTAGAATTATTCTATGATTTTTCTGGAATTTTTAGATATTTTTCCGGAATTTTCCGAGTAGCGGAAGTAGCAAAAATAATTAGAAAACGAAAAAGGCTTCAGCGGGAATCGAACCCGGGACCTCTCGGGTCCGCTAAACCTTTAGTTAACCTTAGTAACCGGTGAACCCAGCAGGGCCGTGCTGAAAGAAAGGGGAACCAATTATATTTATATTAGAGTTGGGTTCACTTATCCACTTAATATAAATAGAAGATTTAAGTTGGGTTTGGTTTATTTTATTTCTTTGGTTCGGCAAATCTCTTCTCCTCTCAAACCCTCACGCCGGCGCCCCTCTCTTCCTCCTCCTTCTCTCGGCGCACCAAGGCTAGGCCCCCAAAGACATCTTCCGGCAGCGGCTCCGACACCAGGACGCTCCCCTTCGCGAGAGGAACGTGTTGGCGCAAGAAAACTATCGAAAGGATCGTCTTCTCCGGAAACCTAGCGACTAGAACCGTAAGGAAACTAGCGTACGAGGTAAGAAACCCCTCACCTGCAGTATAATAGCTACCGTTTGATTTTTGTGCATTAGTTTAGTTATATGCGTATGTTTTCGACACATAGGGTGTATTTAACCTTCCTCGCAGGTTTAGGGATTTAGTGAGTACCTTTAGATGGGCCGGACACGTCTTTTCTCCTTCAGTTGTAGGTTTAGATGCTGTTGGGTGCCTAAAGGTAGTCTCCCTAATAGAGAGGGGAGTTAAAGCACACTAGGTGTTCGATTAAATAACCAGCTTAGAAAAGAATGCAACTTAGGCATTTTTATGAGCACAGTTGAATGCATTAGAAGCATCTGAATTAGTAAATTAGCTTAGTCTAGCTTATATGGGACTACGGTCCAATGGGTAGGCTCCCACAGTCGCCTCTAGGTTCAGACAACCTAGCTCTAGGTTCAGATAACCTAGAAACAGCAATTTCGAACTGTTTAGCTATACTCAGTATTTTACTTTTCAGTTGGCACTGTACTGGATTAGATATCCATTGGGCTGGGCTCCCATAGTCGGTCCCTAGGTTTAGATAACCTAGTAGCTCTACTAAATTCGGGACTTGCAACCTCGGGTCTAGTTAGAGATACGCGCATAGCACGTACAGTTGCCGGGCCCAACAGTAGCATGTTTAGTATTTTCACTTATTATATGTATATGGTTTTCAACCCTTCACAAATTAGTTCGTGAATTCAGTACAGTTCTGGAAGTAGCTCAGCATTAGCGTAGCTCAGTTCTTAGTATTAGCTTAGTTTTTCCCTGTGAATATGCATGATGACTTTACGTTCAGCTTTGGATATGCCATGATTGTATGCTTATATGCCATGCCATGCTTAGTTTATTCAGTATATCCAGCATATGTTTTAAACAACATGATTTAAAATCATATTTGCATCGTTGCATGTTTTTGTGAGGTAGATGGTTTCTTACTAAGCTTTAAGCTTACAGATTCTACTTTTCCTTATACTGCAGATAAAGGTAAAGGAAAGTTGGATTAACAGAGGAAGCTGGAGGGCAATGCAAAGATGGTGTGTGTTGCAGGAACTGGAATCAAAGATCTTTAGGGGACTTAAACATTCTCGCTTAGAAATATGAACTTTTAGTATTTTTCTTTTTATGCATTTTAAGTTGTTCAATGCTAGAAATTAAAGAACCATGCACTATAACAAGTTAGATTGCTAGTCCTATGTTATTGGAATGTTTATTATGCATTAGATAGTTGTAGTGTGAGGTTTTGGCACTAACCAGTGCTGAAATCAGAGTTTCAGTGCGAAATCAGAAACACCAATTGATCGGTAGATCGATTGGAGGGTCCCAATCGATCAGCTGATCGATCGGGCAAATTGCTCCGTGAACAGTAGGTTTCTGGATCGATCGTCCGATCGATCCAGCAATTTCTGTCGCGAACAGAAGGTTCAGGAATCGATCACTGGATCGATTGGTCAGTCTGGATCGATCAGCCGATCGATCCAGAATATCGTCCCAGGCACAGTAGCGTGCAGGATCGATCACTGGATCGATCCAACCTACGTCACGCGTACAGTAGCCGGCTGAATCGATCTCTGGATCGATCCGACGTTCCAATCGATCAACGGATCGATTGGGAGGTCTGATAACAACCGGGAAACATATATTTCAGTTCTTTGACCATAGGGGATGTAGTATATGTTAGGTATACCTTAGATTACATCCACCAGTACATGTAGAACCAAGAATAGTTATCAGTTAGCAACTAAAATTTAAATTAGATCAGTTTTCCGCACAGTTAGCTCAGCATAACTGTAGCGATCGGCCTTACAGCCTAGTAGTAGAAGGCGGGCCGTTACATCATATCCCTTCGATTAATGGGGTATGGACCTAGTTGTCCCGTTTCCTATGGCAGCTGCACAAAGAAGGTTTTTATGGGTAGCAGTGGATTATTTTTCTAAATGGGTAGAAGCAGAACCGCTTGCCTGGATTATCGAAGATGAAGTTATTAAATTTATATGGAAAAATATCATATGCAGATTTGGCATTCCTCATAAATTAGTCTCTGATAATGGAAGGCAATTTGAAGGGGATAAAATCTTAGACTGGTACAAAAGTTATGGTATTATTCAGGCCTTCACCTCTGTAGCTTATCCGCAAAGTAATGGTCAAGAGGAAGTAACCAATAGTGAAATTATAAGGGGTTTAAAAACCAAACTGGATCATGTCAGAGGTAGCTGGGTAGATGAATTATCCAACGTTCTTTGGGCATACCGTACTACACCTCGAGATGCTACAGGAATCACTCCCTTTCAATTAGTTTATGGAGGAGAAGTAATAATTCCCATTGAGGTGGGAGTAGAATCTGATAGAAGACAATTATATGATGAAGACAATGAGGGTCGACGACTCATGGAGCTAGACTTGATAGAGGAAATTAGAGATAAAGCTGCTACTCATCTCGCATCATATCGACAACGAATGAGGCAAAATTATAACAAAAGAGTCATCCCTAGATTTTTCCAAGTAGGAGATCTAGTATGGAAGCGTGTCAAACCTGTCGGGGATGTCAATAAGTTGGCACCACAATGGGGAGGACCTTACAAAGTGGTGGAAAAGCTCGCATCAGGTTCATAATATCTCCAGGATACTGAAGGAAGAATTCTTGAACGTCCTTGGAGTGCAAATCATTTACAACCTTACCGAACCTGACAAGATCATATCACCCAAAAATACATCTGAAGGAACAAATCGTAATTATTTGAAGTAAGTTCCCAGCAAACTGAGGACAAGTATGCTTACAGTTTATGTACTCTACTTCTTTCAATAAATACAATGCGAGACCAACACCACCAAAGAAATAAATATGGTTCACACAGATTGAGAAGTATCTGCAAAACTTTTATAAATCTGAACGATCGATAGTGGGGAATACTAAAGACTTATTCAACTACCCTAAGAAAAACCCAGAAGTTTTAAAACCATTACAAGGTCAGTTCAAACATTATAATTTTACATAAGAATATAGTCGATCGGGAAATCTCATGAAGTAACTCGGACGGGTCTTCATGGGAGGAACCGGAAACTTTAAACTATCACAGAACCTAGTCGATCGGGAAATCTTATGAAGTAACTCGGACGGGTCTTCATGGGAGGAACCAGAGACTTTAAACTATCACAGAACCTAGTTGATCGGGAAATCTCATGAAGTAACTCGGACGGGTCTTCATGGGAGGAACCGGAGACTTTAAACTATCACAGAACATAGTTGATCGGAAAATCTCATGAAGTAACTCGGACGGGTCTTCATGAGAGGAACCGGAGACTTTAAACTATCACAGAACATAGTCGAACGAGAAATCTCATGAAGTAACTTGGACGGGTCTTCATGGGAGGATCAGAGACTTTAAACTATCACAGAACCTAGTCGATCGTGAAATCTCATGAAGTAACTCGGGCGGGTCTTCATGGGAGGAACCGGAGACTTTAAACTATCACAGAACCTAGTCGATCGGGAAATCTCATGAAGTAACTCGGACGTGGCTTCATGGGAGGAACCGGAGACTTTAAACTATCACAGAACATAGTCGATCGAGAAATCTCATGAAGTAACTCGGACGGGTCTTCATGGGAGGAATCAGAGACTTTAAACTATCACAGAACATAGTTGATTTGGAAATCTCATAAAGTAACTCAGACGGGTCTTCATGGGAGGAACCGGAGACTTTAAACTATCACAGAACCTAGTCGATCGAGAAATCTCATGAAGTAACTCGGACGGGTCTTCATCGGAGGCTTTAAACTATCACAAAGCCTAATCGACTAGGATTATAATGGCATGGTAAATACAAAGTTATATGGATTTATTCACAAATATCGGTTGATATTTTATACTAAATCAGAAGTTAGCGTTCAAGGAGGAATCTATGCATATGTCACATTTTCTATCTGGAGGCCCATTCACATGGAAGTCTTTATTTAAAATCGCCCAGAGTATTATACTCAGCTCGGAACTCAGGAGTTTTATACAGGGCCTTATATAAAATCGCTTAGGATTATTCATTCTTTTGAAATATGAAGCATACTAGCCACATTTTATTCGAGTGAAGCATAGAAAGATTGCGGAAAATTCTACTGCTTAAAGCCATGTGGTTGTGAAAGATATTATCGGCAAAGGAGTTTACTAAAATAGGGTTTAACTTCAAAGAGTAAGCAAGGAATTCTTGAACAAAACTTATACACAATACTCGGGAGCATTTCAAAGGATGCATTCTCAAAATAACACAAAAGAGAAATGAGTAAGTATCAAAACTTTCCCATATATCATGATCACTTAATTACAAAATATTTTATTACAGTTCATTTCATTACCAGTTTTTCCATTACAAGTTTTTTCATTGCCAATCTTTTTGGATGCATAGACATGATTAATTAAAAGAACTTGTTAAATCTGCGGGTAGTTCTTTGTTAAGTCTGCGACGGCTTATGAAGGAAGAGGGGGGTTCCTTGGGTAGATAACCGCCCTCTCTCAATTATTGAAGGATTCCCGACACTGAATGATTTAGAGCACCCACCATTCTACGGACAAATTCTTTGGCAAACACCGGAGACTTTAGATAAGCCAGGCGCCACTCCTCCCATCGGTTCTTCTCTTACTCCTTATAACTCTGAAAATTAGCTTGCAGTTTAGTGTTTTGATCTTTTAAAGCATCCTTCTCTAATTTGAGTTGTTCCAATTCCATTTGGAGCAGTGACAACTCAACATCTTGAGCCTTTCTTTGCTCTTGTTCCTGTAGGATAGTGAAATCATGAGAGGCTAGGTCTTGAGCTTGTTCAGAAAGACAGACATTATGAAACTTATCTACTTTCTCTAAAATAAGACTTTTATGAGAAGCGTCTAAGAGAGCTTTCTCCTTTAAAGCAATTTCCAGTCGAAGACCAGAGTGTAATCGATCCACCTATAGCTCCAAAGTTCTCCTTGCAAGCTCTTTGTTTTTCAATAATTGTTGTGATTCCTGTAATTCCTGTCTCAATACCCCTAATTGTTGATCTTGCAAGGCCACTTGCTCTTGCAACTAAGCCAGGTCATTATTAGAAGGAGGTAAAGTAGCCTTCAATGTCTCTAGTTGATCTTTTAACTTAGTGTTCTCCTGGTCCCGAGCCATAAGTTGCTGATCTATGTGAAGACTTGAGGCAAGGAACTGAATAAAATAATGATACAGTTATAGATAGTGAGAAGAAGTAAATAGTATGTGACTAAGAATACTTATAGCGGCTGCCTGACGACTATGATTGTCTGCCCAATCGGAAATATTGATGCCCCTCAATTGCTCTTGGCTATGTAGCCAAGATTCAGCCAACAATCCTTGTAACTGAAGAGAACTGTAGCTAGGGGGATCAGAAGTTGCCCCATTTAAGAAGGCAGACCCAAAGCTTGTCTGAATAAAGGTGAGGAGATTGAAGGAGAAGGAGGTAGGGATGAAGAAGACGCAATAGAAGGGAAAGAAGTAGTGGAAACAAGAGCCGCAGAAGAAGAACTAGATGGGATGGAAGGTGGCAATGCAAGGGATACTGACTCAGTTGTGGAAACATGAATCGCCAAGGGCCCGGCACTAGGAGAAGATCTCAGGCAAGGTGTTCGTTTTGCCCGTGGCCCAGGAGCCAAAGGGGGCAAGGCCAATGCAAGAGGTGGAGAAGACATAGAAGGGACAATGGCCATCTCAGAAGCAAAGGCAGAAGCAGAAGGAGCTGAAATAATAGCATAAGAAGAGGGGATGAGTAGACTAGGTCTCATCATCCTAAGAGTAGGATTAGAGATAATATGGGTTGGGGGCATTGGTGCCTTACCTCTCTCAAGAGAAACAGGCGCTGGAACGAGAGGAGTTTGCACAAAAGTACCAAAAAGATCACCAAAGGGTACATTCTCGGTAAGCCTTGGCTTTTTGATTAAGGCAATAAATGGTTCTTCTTCTTCCTCTTCCATGGCTGTGACAACCTCTGCTCGTCACTCTTCTTCAATAGCAAGCCCAAGGTGTAGGAATTAGGATTAGCCCGGCGAGCTCGCAACCACTCTTCTGCAAGATTATTAACAAAGAACTTAGTCATAGTAGGATTCTTGTACATAAAAGCTGGAAGAAAAGCATCAGCTGAAACACAGGAATTAAACACCATTATAAAAGAGAAATACTAATCAGTAAATGTAGAGCGAAATGTTTATAGGTACCAAAAGAGCCATCCAAAGGAGTGTCAATATTGCCTATCCCAAAAGGAAACATCAAACCCTACACAATTAAATGCGGCAAGCTAAATTTTGTTCCCCTCAATTTAGATAAAGCAAAGGCAACAGAGGGATCATTAAGGATATTATGGGTACTAGGAACTGGGGGTATACGAAAAAATTTATGGCGCCATTCCCCTTGAGGGGGAATGCGGTTAAACAAAATAGCCTTAGGGCGAGATTGAAACTTGAAAACACCCATATCTATATGGCGCAGAACGAAGAAGTGATGAAAAAGACGAGGGGATAAAGGAAAGTCTAGCAGCTTAGATACTCTAATGAAACCCATGAGAATAGAAAAAGACTGATGGATAAGCTGGTTGAGGGGAATGTTGAAGTATGCACTAACATTAGAAAAAAAAGGAATGGAGAGGGAATCGGAAACCTTGTAGAACTTGGTCCCGGAAGATGAATATACACCCTAAAGGAGGTAGATGTGGACTATCTAGCAGAGTAGGGAGGGCTATATAAGAAGGAAAACCATAAGTCGCCTTCAAATCCACCCCTTCTGTCTCCGTAAGATCAGAAGCACACGAAAGGAACCATGTAGGAGGGGAAGTTGCCATGATGACACAGTAGAAGGAAGATGAATCGAGGGAGATGAAGAGAAAAGTGGGAAAGTGAGAGAGAACTTCTTAAAACCCTTGTTTTCCTTTCGGTCCTGCTCTAAACCCCCCAAATAAAGATAGCAGAAGAAACAGGAAAAGAAAAAATACTTGGAATTCCAATCGTCATAAATGGGCGATGACATTAAAGGATAAAATCAAATCCTAAAAAAGGGGAATGAATCCCAAGAAAAATAGGTTGAGTTAAGTAATCTTCCTCGAAAAAAGTGAAAAGTTTCCCTAGGTATAATTTTAATACTTAAGAGAGTCCGAGGAATATAAGAAAAATCGGTTAGGTACTATAAGTTCGGATCATTTGTCTAATAAAACAACAAACCCAAATGAGCATAATAGACCGGGCAAGAGTTATATAGGAGGCATTAGTCGATAGACAGGACTTGGTTAGAGGGTACCGGACGAGATTCATAAATGTGAATATGGATCGGTCGGTCATAATCGATCGGCCGAGATAAATGTTATTCATATATGTCGACCAAAGGCTTATCATGGTAAGTCAAATGACATACACTATAGTAAAACCATATGAAATTTAGTTAATACATAAGATGACATACATAAATATGAGTGTAAATCAATCGAGTAGAACAAATCGACCGATATTGAGAATATTGCAATAGAACTGTACTAGATCGAATGGGACACAATTAACCTATAAAGTATTGGACGGTATTTGTCAGCATTGATATATACCGCCCGGTCATGATGGAACGATCTAAACAGATAAACATAATAATATGTTGGGTGAGGTTTTATGATGACCAGCCAAGTGACATTCAATATATTCAAACAAATAGATGAGCGTCATAAAAAAGAGCAAGAGTAACAATGAGAAGGGATAATCAACTGTACATGAGTCCACCAGACTGTCATCACAGAGTCCCGGTCCCCTTTACAGTGATTCAAATTTAGGTAAGAAAAGAAAGTCATACTAAGGTCAGCTGAGGGAATAGATCTGGAGGCCTCTCCTCAATAAGTTTGCAACGATTTAGGAAGTTGGGAGGGGGATCACGAGATAAGTAGTTTTCCTCTCGTAATTGTTGAACCGCCGCTTTAGCTCCCACAGTCAAGGCTGCTAAGATTGACTTCACAATCGGCCTATTGAATTCAGTGGATTCAATCATGGTGGTGGCCCTTTCTTTGTAGCGAGTATCTTCGTTCGCCTTGTAGACCACCAAAGTTGTTTGGGAAGTCTTCAATTCATCTTGTTTGATAGAGACCTCAATTTTAGTTGAATTTAAGGAGGTGTTCAAAGAAGTTATTTCATCATCCTTCAGCTGTAAGGCTTTAAGCTTTTCAGCCAACTCCGATTCATAATCAGCCTTTAATTTGCCAATCTTGGAAGTTAATTCTTGGTTAAGATCCGTGGCTGATTTGAACTGTGTCTGAAGACTTTCAATTTGGGCTTCAAGTTGTTTCTGGGAAGTGACAGAAAATGGGGCAGAAGATAACTCAGTAACTTGCCATTTCAGCTTGTCGTTCTCAAGTCTCAGCTTTTTGTTCTCATTATATAAATTATGCATCAGCCGAGACAAGCCCATATTTTCTATCCATCGCTAGAAATATGATAAAGGGATATAACATAATCACTGGGAAATGAAAGGTAAATGTTAACAAACATACCTGATTCTCGTTATGAGAAAAATGATCAATTGTTTCTGGGGTGGTAAGTTCTTCAAAAATAGGACGAACGTTATCCCAAGCATTAGCAAAAGAACCTCCTATCTATATGGGGAGGATGGGAATGGTGGAAGTGTAACGCCCGCCTTCCTTGCTAACCCTAAGGGACGGGGCTACGATACTCTATGTACAAATTTTTCTTTTTAAAACAGCGGAAGACTTAAAATAATTCTCTTAGTTTAATAAAAAATTTTCTTTTGTTTTCCCTTTCATCAAATCCGAACTACACTATCATGGCCTCAATAACATGATATCAAAATTACTTGAAACATAACATCAAGTCACACATACGGTACAATAATTCATGATACCAAAGCATAGTTCTTTAAAAGTTTTTAAAGCAGGTTCTTATTTGGTTGCCTAGCCACTGCCACACACATCTCTTTGCCTCTCCTGCTGCTCCTCTAGCTCATCCAGCTTTTTCCTTTATCTGTGGTACAAGGACAGTAAGCTGTGAGCACTCATGGCTCAGTAAGTTCCTTTCCTACTCACTAAAATCGAAAATCATAGTATAATCAAAGAATGTCTCAACATAGCATCATTTCAACTAGTCATGACATAATGTAACATACTCTTTTAAGCATATCATGCAACATGAAGAAATCATAACTAGTCATGGCATATCATAGCGTAAAGCATAGCATGAAGCATAACATAATCGTATCTAATCATGGCATATCGTCATAAGGATTCATGGCATATCCTACACATGGACATATCATGGAACATAACATAATTATATCTAACCATGTCATATCATAAATCATCATAAGGTATATGCAATATGATTTTGAAAAAACATGTATCCGAAAAACATGTGTATGTCTCATGATCTTTAAAACCATTTCTTCTTACATATATACTTGAACATAATCTCAACTTAAAGGGAATCCCGGCTATGTACCACTTACATATTGCGCGCAACCTATGTAGGTCCAAGGTAGCAAGTCTTGAACCCTACAAGGCAACATACTAGGCCCGAGTCTTACTTCATCGACCTAGGGACACTTAGGAGCCCATCCCTAACGAGGCCCGAGTCTTATTCCATCGACCCCGGGGCGCTTATGGAGCCCACCCTTGGTACAAGCCATATAAAGTAAAGTACATGTCATACTTATACATATCATACATCATAAAAGCATGCATCACTTAGGCACACATCCTATCATAAAAGTATGCATCACTTAGGCATACATCATGTCATAAAAGTATGCATCACTTAGGCATACATCATATCATAAAGGTATGCATCACTTAGTCATACATCATGTCATAAAGGTATGCATCACTTAGGCATACATCATACCATAAAAGTATGCATCACTTAGGCATACATCTTATCATAACAATATACATCACTTAGGCATAGATCATAAAAACATGCATATCTTAAGCATAAAGTATATCATCAAGCATGCATAATTTAACCACATAGCATATCATGAAAGCATGCATATTTTAAGCACTAAACATAGCATCAAAGCATGCATAATTTAACCACATATCATAACATAAGCATGCATATTTTCAGCTCATATCATATCATCAAAGCATGTAAAATTTACCCACATATCATAACATAAAGCATGCATATTTTGAACTCATAACATATCGTAGGAATTCTCATCTTGTATAGCTCACAAGCATACATGTCTAAGCATAAAAGTGTATCATGTGCTCATC
This sequence comes from Zingiber officinale, assembly GCF_018446385.1. Classification (NCBI taxonomy): domain Eukaryota; kingdom Viridiplantae; phylum Streptophyta; class Magnoliopsida; order Zingiberales; family Zingiberaceae; genus Zingiber; species Zingiber officinale. The sequence continues at coordinate 48,534,493 of NC_055986.1, forward strand.
CAATCATAAGGAACAATGTAACATGATTAATTTGGGTACTAAGCTTCCTAATCCTTTGGGTTCTTATCTTGGCCGAAACCCTCTTAGGTGCCAATTTAGGTTTTAAACAACATCCAAGCAAGTAGAACCTAATTCGTCCACATATCATTTTCATAGGAAGTATTATAAACAAGATTTACTTGGACTCTAAGTTCTCCAAGTCCTTAAACCTCATTTGGCCGAACCTTAACAGGTGTGAAACAAGGTTCTAAATGACATAAGGCTTGGAAACCTTAACCATATTTATAGAATTTGTTTCAAGGAATATGGTAAGCACAATTGAGTTAGTTCCTAAATCCTTTAAGCCCTTAAAATTATGTCATGGCCGAAACTTACAAGTACTCATTTAGGTTTTCAAGCAAGCATACAAGCATGTGAACTTACTCTAACATCATTTATAAATTTATAAATGGCATCATACAAGTGGTCATGGTCGAAACTTCCCTTAGCATCAATTTAGGTCACTAACAACATATAGCATGTGAATTTTTAGCTTTCTACATTTCATATTTCATGGAGAGTGACATGAGCATGTTCAATATAAGTTCTAGGGTTTCTAAGGCATGTATCCCTTCATGGCCGAGACTTTAAGGTGTCCATTTGAATCATAGTTAAATGTATAAGCATGTGAACACAATCAACATGTTATCTCAATTTCATAAGAAGCATCTTTAACACATGAGGTCTAAATTTTAGGGTTTCTAGGTCTTTAAACCCTACATGGCCGAACCTCATCAAGCATGGAATTTGTTCAAATGGCATAAAAGCATAGAAAGTCATAACACATTTCATAACATGTATAAAAGTCAAGCACTATAAGCTTACATTTAAATTGTGTCTTAGGTTTCCTAGGTTTTTCCTTCCTTTATCTCATAGCATATGTTTGGCCGAAACCTTCCAAGTCTTTAAACTAGGTTTTAGGTGGCCTAAAGTATGGAAAACCTAAACAAGTTTTATGGCAAAAATATCAAAGAAACTATACATATAAGTTTGGTTCACAAACAAGCTAGGACCCTTGTGGTCATAATTATCATATATCATGCAACCAATTTTCCTATACTCTAATTAAGCATGGGAGCATCAAACAACTTTCATATCTTATTGTCATGGAGGTTTTGAGCATGTTAAAAAAAATCTGTTTAAGCTATTCTAAACCATCCACCTTACCATGGCCGAAACATTAAAAGTGATGTTCATGAGTTTCTATCAGCATACAAGCATGCAACTCTTTAAGAAACTCTATATTCTATCATATAAACATGGTGAGTTTAAATTCAAAGTCTTCCTAACCCTAAACCCTTCCTTGGCTGAAACTTGTGAGTGGGGTACTTTTGGTTCCAAGTAACCTTCAAGTATGAAAACAATAATGGATCCTTAACCATTTATTTAGAGGGTTTTGTGCAAGTTAGGTAAACAAATAAATTCCCTAGCCTTTATAAAACCTTTTTGGCCGAAACTCTAGGGTTAGGTACATATCTAATCTAGCATCACATATATATAAAAATATGAGAGAAAACCTTCTTACAAAGCATAGAAAAATTATCATGAATCAAGGCTTATATTAAACATTCCTAGGATCAACAAGTCCTTTCTTTGGCCGAATTTTCACAACTTGTTTCTAGGTTTTAAAATCCTCATAAAATCCAAAAACACATTAAAACCACTTGTACCACAGGTGAGGGGATACTTACTTCCTTTTCGCTTGTGGTTCTAAAGTGTGGTGATGGAAGAAAGGGTCTCTTCTTCTTGTTCTCCTCCTTTGATTTCCCTTGGTAGCCTTCCTTGTATCCTAGGAGGAACCTTGTTTTGGGGGCCAAAAATGGAGGAGAGGGGGCTGAGGCTCTCGGTGGTGGAGAGGAGAGAATGAGAGAAATGAGAGAAAAATAAAATCTTCTCTTTACATGCTCCCTTTTATGTTAAGGGGGAAGAGGTAGCAAAATTGGTTTTTGCTTTCCTTCTCCCTTAGCCCCTTTTTTTTTTTAATTTTATTTATTTATTTGTTCCCATTATTCATGATGAAACAAGGGGGAAAGAATCCCCTTAATTGTCCTCTTTAAGTCACGGGAAAGGGAGTGGAAGAGGGAGAGAAAAGAAGGAAGGCAAGTTGCCTTTCTCTTGCTCTTTTCTTGCTTTCTTTTGACTAGCTTTTACTCTCATCCTTATCATGAGTTTCCCTCCTTTGCTATCAATATATCATTCCTATCCCAACTGGTTATTACCCATTAATCCTATCATTTACATCATGAGAGGTTCAAGGTTCAATCCTTGACCACTCCCTATTTTTATTTCTTTTTGGTTCAACATTCTACTAATATTTTTCTAAGGCATATTCATCATTCTCATATTTATCTTAAAAGCTTAGTGGGTGTTACAGGAAGAACCCGCGAAAAAGGAGGAAGTAGGAATAGAAGGAGGAGCAAAAACTAAATAAGAAGAAGGTGAGGAAGGTAAGGATCCGAGTTCGGAAATAGACAATGGAAAGGTAAAAGAAACATCACCAGGAGCGCTAGTGCTGGAAGTGGGTGACGCAGAGAAAGTGAGAAGGATAGAGCTCAGCCAAAGTAGGTTCATGGGAAGGAAGGTCGGTAGGAACAAAACCTTCCCAGATAAGTTCGTTAGCTGGAAGGATAAGTCTCCTTTTGGGAGGAGGAGCCTGGGTGAGTTTGCGCCCAGGGCGTTTGCCGATAGAAACTTTAGCTATTGATTTACCAGAACTCCCAGGAGACGTAAGTTCAATAACTGGGAGAGGGACGGCTGATGAGGTAGTAGTAGCCACTGGAGAAGCCACAAAGGACAAAGAAGCAACAGGGATTTCTGCGAGAAGACCTTCAGGAGCCTCAAGAACTCCCGAAGAGCTGGGTACCTCAGCTAAAGGAGTCGGTTCTTCGATTGAAGGTGGCGGAGTAATAGCATCCAGAAGCTCTTTTTCTTTGGCACGAATTACGTCCTCCGCCAGACGCAGTTCTTCATCGATCAAAGCATCATAAAAGCTCTCCACTACATAGAAAAGAAAAATAGTTTAGTTAGTTAAAATCAACAAGAAAGAAACAGGGTTTTACCTAAAGAGCCTTGTGTATCAGGTTTGACGGGGCTTAGGCCGAACAAGTATAGAAGATCGACTCTCAGCCACTTGGAAATAGAAAGTCGACGATTTAACAACTTTTCAAAATAAATAGGAAAAGAAGGATGGAGATGGAACTCTCTGACATTGGGAAAAGAGGGTAAGGAGGATTTCCAAGCATAAGACCAAGGAATGGGTCCAGGAAACTTTATGAAGAAGAAGGGGGATTTCCAAGCTTTAAGAGACGAGGGCATACCCTCAAAAAGAACCATTTTAGTTCGTGACTGGAACAAGAAAACACCAGGTTCCAAACATTTGGGGTAAGAAAACATGAAGAAATTTTGAGGAGTAGGAGGAATATCTAGTAAACGAAATAGCATGTAAGCACCACATAGATAACGAAATGCGTTAGGGGCAAGCTGTTGCAAAGGAATATCAAAATACTGGCTTATTTCGATCAAGAAAGGAGGAATGGGAAACCTTAAACCTCCTATCAACTGATCCTTAAAAAAAGTCACGCAGTTAGCAGGGGGACGATGAGGACGATCATTTGGTTTCGGGATTAAGATTATATACTCCTGGGGAATTTCATATTGATGACGGATGGTGAGCCTAGCACTTTTATCAAAGGAACAAGACATTTGAACATACCAAGGAGCAATTGCTTCCTCAGCCATAGACAAGAGTAGAGGCTAGCAGAACAACAAATTACTTACTGAAAGCAAGAAAGGAGATCGCTAAGAAATGGTGAGCACGAGGTTTGGTCGAAAACTGCAGCAAGAAAAGAACGCTAAGGTAAGAAAAGCAAGGACAAAGTTGAGAAGAAGACAAAGGGTTTAGGGTTCGAAAAACACATAGCCGTCATCAGATCAAAACATTTTTATCTCAGTAGACGCTGAGGATTACAGAAAAAAGGGCAAAGGCTTACATGACGTGGCAGAGAGAGAAAGTATGTGTCACATAAGCATAAAAGAAACATTTATAGTAGATGCGATAGACCGGATCACGCTGGGGTTGGTAGCACCTTGTTGTACGCTTCCAACATTCTCTTACCAAAGGAAGGGCCAATCACAAACCAGGAAGTTTTGAAAGGAAACGTAGTTTACTAGGCATAATAAAGGGAGAGGGACTGAATTTGACTAAGCCCAGGCTAAAGACAAGAAAATTTAAGGAGAGTTATTTAGGCGTATAACATGTTTTAAATTAATATCATTATAAAGTGTAAACTAGCATTGATCAAGATAATTTTACTTATATCGACCGACATAACTTTTGCTGTGATAGATAAGTATAATATCGGTCTAAATAACATTGTTTATGATAAATAAGCGAATATCGGTCAATATAACGACATCTATAATAAGTAAGTATTCCAGCGGTCAAGATAACCTTGGCCATGATAAATGAAAAATATTTGCCACGTAAGATATACAAACGGGTAATGGGCACAACATCACATCTATTCTTATTAATTAGAGGGATTCAATAGAGTCACTCGATTCAATACAAAAGATTGTTTTACACTTAGAGTCTGATCAAATACATAACATTATACATTCTTCCCAAAACATTAGACCTTGAAAGGTCAACAAAAATTACAAACACAAGCCCTCATAATACTTGCATTCAAACTTACCAGGGAGCAGAAGTAAGAATATATTACCTAGCGCAGAGGAAGCTCGTCCGAGCTTGTCAAGGCGCAGAAGCAGCAATATTTTGCCAAGATGAAGAAAACTATGAAGCAGAATGGGCACATGAGCAAAAGAGGGACAAATTTGTTCATGCCCTGGTGGAAAGGTGATCGAAAGAGCCCCCTTTCCTGCTCAAGCCCTGGAGTTCTGCAACTAGAGCCACCAAGCTTAGCCCAAGGGTAGCATGGGCTACGCGGTCGTATTGATACCCAGGGGCTATGTGGTTGTCCCTCCGTGAGTAATAAAAACCTCTCTGAAGTTTCTTGAGCCTTCAGAACATTGGTATCTTTGGTTGAAAATTCTGGACTTCGAGAAACTTCATCTCTTGGGACAGTTTCTCGAACCCTAGAGTTAGCCGAAGCAAAAACTTGAATAAACTCATATATAGATCTCTCCTTGTCCAACAAAAGTTGCCCCCAAAGAGGGGGATCCAGGGCCATACTCTTAGCAGGAAAGATCAGCAGGGAAAGAAAAGAACTGAGATAGGTAATGAACAAAGAGAGGGTTGTAGCCCTATTTAAAGGATTAAGGGATCCAAAGAATAACTATACTAAGGTTCACGAGATCACTGTGCACAGGTCCACGAGATAGCTATACATAAAATTTGTAAGGTCACTTCAGTACCTGTGGCAGAGTCACGGTTAGGGAAAAAATAAAATCAAAATTGTGTCTAGTCAGTCGTCTACACATCCTTCGACTAGACTTGAAGGGAAGGCTAGTGATATGGGGTAGATTTCATGGGTCCCTGATAAGGAAGGGAAAGGAGATGACCAAACAGAGAAGATAGGCCAATATCGGTCGGGATATACCTCAGGAGAGGTAGACCAATATCGACCGACACATGCCTTTAAGAAGGTAGGCCAATATCGGCCGACATATACCTCGAGAGAGGTAGGCCAATATCAGTCGGGATATGCCTCCAAGGAGGAAGACCCATATCAATCAACATATACCTCAAAGGAGGTAGATCAATATCGACCGAGACATGTCTTTAAGAAGGTAGGCCAATATCTGCCGGCATATACCTCAAAGGAAGTAGGACAATATGGGTTAGGGTATGTGCATCCAAGGAGGCAGGTCAATATCGACCAAGACATGCCTTTAAGAAGGAAGGCCAATATCGGCCGGAATATACTTCCGAGTGAGTAGGCCAGTATCGACCGAGCCATTCCTTTAAGAAGGAAGGCCAATATCGGCCGGGATATACTTCCGAGTGAGTAGGCCAGTATCGACTGAGACATTCCTTTAAGAAGGAAGGCCAATATCGGCCGGGATACACTTCCGAGTGAGTAGACTAATATCGACTGAGACATGCCTTTAAGAAGGAAAGCCAATATCGACCGGGTTGACTAATACCTTGAAAAGATACTTGATAAAATATAGCCCAGGGCTAGCTAGAATAATAAACATAAAGGAGCCCGGACGAGCACTGCCCCAGGAGCCTCATGAGAGGTAATAATAATTGATCAAACCTAATTAAGCTCAGCCTCGATCAATACAGGAAACATTAGTATATTAAGTTATCTATGAAAAAGTAAAAACAGGAGGGACAAGTAGGAAAGGTAGAAATACTTTAAAAGAACTTGTGAAACAAAGGAGAAGTAATATTTCAAATAAAGCGGTGCAAGAAGATATTTGCAATATGTGATTGTATGACAAGTACTATATGTTTTGGCGGGAAATATATTTTTAGACTATTTTGTAGGTACTAGACGACAAAGAAGGTATATCTGGGGTACAAAAAAGATTCCTTAAAAGTCATTTACCACAAGTACGCAGGTTACGTCATCTTATAACAAACTCTAACAAACCGGGGTCCACTTTATGACTACGGAGGTTATATGAAGTGGTATAAAAAGGGGAATCCTCTCCATTGGCAAGGTAAGTACACATCATTGCGCACATTCATAACCCTTATTTTTTACCACTGTTCGTCTTCTTCTTCCTTCTTCCACACTAAGAGAGATCAATAACTTGAGCGTCGGAGGGCCTAGCCAGGGATTCCCACCCTGGTCTAAGGTCACTGACGATAGTGTCGGCTGATTTCTTGTGCGCAGGAAGTCCTGGAAGCTTCGAGTTTGGTTTCTCTTCGATTGGATTTCTTTCTCGTCATCGGATCTTCGTGTAAGGGGAGCATTCGGTGGCTGTTCTTTCCGATCCACTTTGGGTTTCTCGGATCGTTGTTCTATAGGTATTATTCTTCACCAACAGTAGCTTTTTTCTCTTAGATCTCCGTCTTGTCAATCTTCTCAGACAGGATTAAATTCCAAAAAGGAAAGTTATCTTTAAAATTAAAATCTTCTTCTCAATCTACAAATAAGAAAAGATATCAAATCTTTTCTTAATCTTTTGTAGAAACTATAAAAGAAAAGATTTAATTTTAAAACTCTCTTTTAAAATCATGAGGATGGTTTCATAAAAGGAAAGTTTTATCAAAAATTAAAATCTACCTTTCAATCTACAAATAAGGAAAGATATCAAATATTTTCTCTTAATCTTTTGTAGAAACTATAAAAGGAAAGATTTAAATTTTAAACTCTCTTTTAAAACCATGGCTTCCACATATGAAAAGATTTTAATAAATAAAATCCTTTTATTTTATATGGTCGGCCACACCAAGCTTGGACTCCAAGCTAGGGCCGGCCACCTCTACTTGGCTCATCCTTTTACTTGGCCGACCCAAGCTTGGACTCCAAGTTTGCCTAGCTGCCCACCTAAGGTTGGGTAAGAAGGTGGATATAGGTGGGTATACCACTTTATAAATAAGAGACTACGATAGAGACCATGAGGAGGAATTGGTTTTGGTCTCCCGATGAAATTAAGCTTCCCATGTTCGCCCCGAACACCCAACTTAATTTCATCAATAATAATTCATACCACTAAAGAATTATTATTGAACTACCGCACCAATCCCAAATTACATTTTGGGCTCCTTATTATGAGTGTATTAGTCTCCCTATGTTTAAGATATAAAATGCCCACGAATTAAATGAGTTACTGACAAGTCACTTAATTAATATCTAGCTCCAATAGTAGTGCCACTCAACTTCATTATCTTGTCGAACTAAGTCCATCTGCAGGGTTTACATGACAATCCTTATGAGCTCCTCTTGGGGACATCATCAACATAGATTACTAGGACATAGTTTCCTTCTATAATCAACAACACACACTATAAATAATATCATTTCCCAACTTATCGGTCCTCTTGATTTATCGAACTAAATCTCACCTATTGATAAGTCAAAAAAATAAATACTAGATATATGTGTTTGTTATTATATCAGGATTAAGAGCACACACTTCCATAATAACAAAGGTCTTATTCTTTTATTCAGTCAGTATAAAAAAGAACTTACCTTAAATGGTCCAGCTCAATACACTCAGAGTGTACTAGTGTAATTTTATAGTTAAGATAAACTAATATCAAATTACACTACAACTACTCCAATGGTTTGTTCCTTTCCATCTTAGTCGTGAGCTACTGTTTATAATTTATAAGGAATTGATAACATAATCTTCTATGTGTGACACCACACACCATGTTATCTACAATATAAATTAATTGAACAACTACATTTAGCACATAAATTAGACATTTGACCAATGTGATTCTTTATTTCAAAATAAAATGTTTACAAAAGGCTAGACTTTTAGTATACACTCTAACAATCTCCCACTTATATTAAAAGACTATGCTATCATAAAAGCTGTCATACATCTGATTCCCATTCCTTCAACATGCCGATCGAAAGCTTTCACCGGAAGGGCCTTAGTGAAAGGATATGCCATGTTATCCGCTGATGCAATCTTGGTGACAACAACTTCTTCTCGCTTTACGATGTCTCGTATCAAGTGGTACTTGCGCTCTATATGTTTACTTGCCTTATGGGCTCGTGGTTCCTTCAAGTTTGCTACTGCACCACTATTATCACAATAAATTGTGATGATTTTGGGCAAACTAGGAATCACATCTAAGTCCATTAGGAAGTTCCTGAGCCACACAGCTTCTTTATCAACCTCAGAGGCTACCACATACTCAGCTTCCATGGTTGAGTCAAAAACACATTTCTGTTTAACACTCCTCCATGCAATGGCTCCACCTTCTAAAGTAAACACATAGCCTGATGTAGACTTACTATTGTCTCTATCTGATTGGAAGTCAGAATCCGTGTAACCCATAGGGAGCAAATCATCTGCTTGGTAAACTAGCATATAATATCTACTCCTTCTCAGGTACTTTAATATATGATTTATAGCAGTCCAATGTCCTTATCCAGGGTTACTTTGATATCTTCTTACCATGCCCACGGTAAAACAGATATCTGGTATCGTGCATGGCATTGCATACATTAGGCTTCCGACAGTCGAAGCATAAGGAACTGCCTTCATGTCCTCTATCTCCTTTGATATCTTTGGAGACATCTCTTTAGATAAATCAACTCCATGTCTAAAAGGTAGAAAACCTTTCTTGGAGTCTTGCATGCTAAAATGAGCAAGAATTGTATCGATATATGAAGCTTGGGACAAGCACAACATCCTTTTCTTGCGATCCCTTATTACTTTGATCCCAAGAATATGTGCGCATTCTCCTAAGTCCTTCATATCGAATTGTTTGGATAACCATACCCTTACTTCTGACAATACTTTGATATTATTTCCAACTAACAAAATGTCATCTACGTATAGTACGTGAAATACCACCACATTTCCATCACATTTCATGTATACGCAAGACTCATCCGGACACTGAATAAATCCATATGACTGGATTACTTCATTAAACCGGATGTTCCAAGACCTTGAAGCTTGCTTTAATCCATAAATAGACTGATTTAGCTTACACACTAAATGTTCTTTGCCTTTTTCAATAAACCCCTCTAGTTGCTTCATATGGATGTTTTCTTCAAGACTTCTGTTAAGGAAAGCTGTCTTGACATCCATTTGCCAAACCTCATAATCCATATGAGCAGTAATAGATAAGAGTGTCCGGATAGACTTAAGCATGGCTACTGGCGAAAAAGTTTCCTCGTAATCGATTCCCTCTTTTTGAGTGTACCCTTTCGTAACAAGCCTTGCTTTGAAGGTTTCCACATTCCCATCTGTCCCTCTTTTCCTTTTATAGATCCACTTGCATCCAACGACTTTTACACCATTTGGTGGTTCCACAAGCTCCCAGACTTTATTAGAATACATAGATTCTATTTCAGAGTTCATCGCTTTTTGCCAAGATTCTGTATCTTTATCTTGGAGTGCTTCGTCAAATGTCTAGGGATCAAGTCTGAAGACTCTCCCAAAAACATGAATCTTTCAGGTTGCCTCATAACCCTCCCACTACGATGAGACACTGTCTGTGGTTGTGTATCATTTGTGATACGTGTTGTAATTTCTTGTGATATTTCATCTTCTACTGTTGGCACTAAGTTAGGCGTGTCCTCTCTTATTTCTTCTAGAACAATTTTACTCATGGGCTTGTGGCCCATTATATAAAATTTCTCTAAAAATCGAGCATTGGTGCTAACAATGATCTTCTAATTTTTAGGATTATAAAACAAACCACATTTCATTCCTTTGGGATATCCTACAAACAAACAAACTTCTGTTCGTGATTCCAACTTGTCAGTTTCTCCCTTCAGCACATGTGCTGGACTACCCCAAATCCAAATGTGTCTTTGACTAGGCTTACGCCCATTCCACAATTCTGTGGGAGTAGAAGGTACTGATTTAGAAGGTACCAAGTTCAGAATGTGCGTTGTCGTTTCCAGAGCATATCCCCAAAACGAATTTGGTAATTCAGAACAACTCATTATCGATCTAACCATTTCCATAAGAGTCCTATTCCTTCATTCTGCCACACCATTCTGTTGGGGTGTACCAGGTGTAGACAATTGGGATTGAATTCCAGCCTTTGATAAGTAATTCCTAAACTCTCCAAAGAGGTATTCGCCATCACGATCAGACCGTAGTGTCTTGATACTTTTACCATGACGTTTCTCCACATCAGCCTAACGCATCTAGGCTGAATAATCGTCTGAACTTATCAAATCATTCAGACTTGCGGTGCATCAAGTAAATATATCCGTATCTTGAATAATCGTCTATAAAAGAGACAAAATATTCGTAACCACCTCTTGCCTTGATAGACATAGGACCACATAAATCAGAATGAACCAGTTCTAACACATCTTTGGCTCTATACCCCTTGGGCTTAAAAGGTCTCTTGGTCATTTTACCTTCCAAGCAAGATTCGTAAGTTGGAAAGTTTTCCAACACTAATGAACCCAAGAGTCCATCGGCTATTAGCCTTTGAATCCTACTTAAGTTAATATCACCAAGTCTTAGATACCAAAGATATGTTTGGTCCATCACCGAAGGTTCCTTTCTCTTATTAGAATTAGAAGATGTGTTATTAATTTCTATTTGTTACTTTGTGGGAGAAATTGGATTTAGAGTATACAAATTGCCTACTAATGTACCAGAATAGATAATAACCCTATTCTTCTTGATAACTACTTTATCATCAAAAGAAACAGAATATCCATCCATAAACAATTTAGAAACTGAAATTAAATTCTTTCTAAAGACAATTTCTCAAAATCAAATTTTTATTCCTATCGAATGATAAGTAGACATCTCCCACTGCAACAACCGCCACCTTTTTAGTATTTCCCATGTAGACGGTTATCTCTCCTTCATATAGTCGACGGGTTTCCTGGAACCCCTGCAATGTATTGCAGACATGATCACTGGCTCCTGTATCTACACACCAGGTGCTAGTAGATAACACCGCTAAACATGTTTCAACTACTAGAGAATAAGATATACTTTTATTGTTCTCTTTCCTACGAGGACAGTCAGCCTTCCAATGTCCTGCCTGCTTGCAGATGAAGCACATGCATTTCGGCTTCTTCACTCCATCTTTTGGTCCTGTACCTAGAGATCTTTTCACCTTCTTTGCTGAGCCAGCCTATGTTTCTTCTTCTTGCCTTTCGACTTAGAAGTTGAAACATTTTCAGCAAAGTGAATTTGAGAATTATGACGAAATAGTCCTTCTGCTATCTGAAGTTCTATCAGAAGTTCCGCCAATGTATAAGGCCTTTTGTTCATGTTATAGTTCAGGCGGAACTGCTCAAAACCTCTAGGTAATGTCTGGAGAATAATATTGACCTGTGATTCTCCATTGATTTCAGCTCCAAGAATCTGTATTTCATTTAGATAAGGCATCATCTTGAGGATATGATCCCTTATGGGTGTCCCCTCTGACATGGTGGCTGTCATTAACTTTCTCATTGCCTCTTACCTAGCAGTCTGATTCTGATATCCGAAGAGTTCTTTGAGATTGTTCATCATGTCATAAGCAGTTGGTAAATCCTGATGCTGATGTTGTAGCACATTTGACATTTAAGCCAAAATATAACACCGCATCATCTCATCTACCTTTACCCATTTCTTATGAGCCTCAATCTCCTCTTGACTAGAATCACTATTAGGCACATTTGGGCAAACCTCCAATAGTACAAACTTATAACTTTCAGTAGTTAGGACAATGTCTAGGTTTCTTTTCCAATCTATATAATTGGGACCAGTAAGTTTGTTCACTTTCAGTATAATGGCCAGTGGGTTGAAAGCCATCCTAAGAATCATAAAACAAATTTTGGTCAAGACTCTAAATTTAAAACAATATTGATTCCTCAAATAAAACTATTTAAATTTACCAACACCTCAAAACACCGTGAATTTTGCATGCCACGATAGTATGAACATATACAAAATCAAACATTTGTAAGAGGAGGTTTTACCCATTAATTTTATTCTTGTCAACCTAACTTTATGACAAATAAAATTAATAGTTGGTTTTTCCTTCGATCGCACAAATAAAAGTAGTGGCTCCGATGGGTAGGATACTATTAATTGTACCTAAGTGTATACCATTATTTGATACTTAGTCCATTAAATAGGCTTGTTCCCCTTCAGATGAAAAAAATCACACGCTCCTAAAAAATTTCCTAAAACCATCCATAAAGGAAGTTTGATCTAGTGATCTGCAAACAAACTCATCCGATGGGGAGGGAGGTACTCAGAGCCACCACGCAAGTTTGTGGCATCACTTACAAACCAGTAATGGAGATCATGGAAATTATTTACTAATCCCTCTCCCACTTAGTTATTTAAGGTGAGGAATTTTAAACTATACACACACACAGCACAGTAAATAAAAAAATAAATATGAATATTAATTTTCAAACTATTAAGGCCTTTTCCGTCACTGTCCTCCGTGTGCTACCAACCCTAGCTGCTGTCATCTTTAGCCACCGCAATCGGATCTAGTCGCCGCATCTATCTTGCTTCTTTTTCTGCTGCGCCTTTGGTCCACAAATAGTACCATGCCTCGCAAGGATACGATCCGCGACAAAATTAGAATTTTACATATATCGATCCGATATTCCATAAAGGAATGTACATGTAATCTAGATCGAAACAAAAATGTAAAATCCTAATAACTAATACTGCTCCTACTGTATTTAATATTACAATCATGCACACACAGTAAAATGCCCTTGACATGTCCAAGGATCCAATCACACACAATATCTATAAGCCATAATAGTTAGAGCCTGTAATCACAAAGTTAACACGTCCTACTATTATCCTGCCTAAATTATGTATGACATGTGCATAATTAAACTGAAAACCAAAACACATAGAGGTAAACCCTAGCTCTGATACCAATTGTTGGTTGCTATGCGGAATATCATACTGGTTTCCCTGTACAAAAATTTTATACAAGTCCTGAACCTTTACTTACAACCTATTGTGTTCTTTAGAAATTAAATTAGGAATCGCAAATGGAACTTAACATTATTGATTCTAAATTTAACTTATATGTTCTTAGTGGTTTAGACTTGGATCGCAAACGATGCTTAACATTATTGATCCAAATCCACCCATGTTATAAATTCAATTAAATATTAATTTCTAAAATTGGCTTCTAAGACTGTATGGCGAGGTACTAGGCCTTCTTAGGTATGGGATCATCCACCACTGCCTAGACAAAGCCATTTAAAGATATTTAATATTTAATTTCCTTATATAACCCTAGGTTTAACCAAATATAACAATCGAATCACAAAATCGAAAAACAAAAAAAACACAAATTCAAATCACAAATTCGAAACCTAGAATCATATGTCTCTTGTGTTTGGAATTCATGCAAAGAAAACTAGTATGATGCGGAAAACAATTACTAGTTATACCTTTCTTTGTAAGCAACAACCTCTTGATCTTCTATCATATTCCTCTTCTTATCTCGGACGTTGTGTGGGCAACGATCTACCGAGATGAGAATCCACCAAGCATCCTTCTTCTTTCTTCCAAGTTTCGGCCAAGCAAACTTCTCCAAGAGATAGCAAGCCTCGGCCACCAACCAAGATCCAAGGAAAACTAGGAAACAAAACCTTCTTTCTCTCCTTCTTCATTGTAACAACACAAATTTCCTCATTCTGAGTCCTAATAGTAATTAAAAATATTTAGAAATACTTTAGAAATATTCTATAGATTTTTAGAAATTTTTAGAGTATTTTTATGCAATTTTTGGAGTTCGTTTGGTATTTTTACCAAAAGAAACAAGTTGCAAAAATAAAGAGGTTGAGCCGACGTTCAAACCGGAGACCTCCGGTTAAGCAAAGCCTTAAGTTGTCTCGGATGACCAGGAACCCAGCAAGGTCGTGCTGATTAAATATATAGCGAAATAAACTTAAGCAGTAATAGAAAATAGAAAATAGAAAATATTAAGTATAAAAGATTTTCGGCTGAGATTCGAACCCACGACCTCCGACCCGGTCCGAGACTTAAGCGAACCGCGCTAGCCAAGCATTCAACAGGTGTTTCGTGAACAAATCAATAACGAATTAGTCTTAAGCCATAACAGAATCGTAAAATACTGAAGTTAAAAAAGGGATAAGAGTTGTTATCTTTCCGTAACCTAAACCTAAACTTTCCTCATCTCCCTCGCTCATGAACGGCGATGGCGACTCGGCTTTGGCGGAAGCGAAGAACGAAGCCCTAGCTTCGTGTCCGACGGCCGTCGAAGGGGTATTCTCGTGAGATCTCCACACGGTTGTGATCCTCTCATTGAGGGGAAACCGTGAGCACGAGGAAGAGGGCGAAGCTTGCAATCTCCGAATCCCTAGAAGCCCTAGCTGCCTTTTTCTCAGTTGTGAGTCCAAGAAGCAAGTTAAGTTGCTTCTCACCTGCGGTAGGAGTGGTTTCGGATCTTTTTCTCCTTGAATTTGAAGCATGTTGTAAGATTTTTATTTTTGAAACTTCTGCCGTCAATTTCAAAGGAAGAACATGAAAAGGATAAGTATGTGGAGTATTTTGCTTCTTTGGTTTTCTGCCGTGAATTTCAAAGGAAGAACATGAAAAGGATAAGTATGTGGAGTATTTTGCTTCTTTTAGTTTTCTGCCGTGGCACTGAACAGGAGAAATTATTTGTGGTTTCGATTTATATGGAAGCTAGGGATATTTGGTTTTTATTTTGTTGCAGTGTCACATAGCATGAAGAAGAAATGAAGTTTTAGTTTTCAGTAGTAAATCTTTGTAGCATTGAGCATGAAGAATTGATACTTTCTCTCTAGTTCCTAGTAGCAAATTCTTCCTCTAGTTGCATTTTGTATAACTGCTATATACATATGATGATATGCATGTGTACAGATTTAATGTATTTTTTTTTAGCATGAAGAATTGATATGCATGTGTACAGAATTTAGCATGAGGAATTGATTTGCATTTTGGTTCGGTTTGGTTATGCTTCCTTGCTACATTCATTCAAGTGTACAGATTTTAGTCTCTTTATTCTAACATGTGGTTTAGATATGCTTCCTTATTACCACTAATTCTAGGATCCAGATTTGAGTTCCTTTATTCTAGCATGAGGTTTAGATATGCTTTCTAGTTACATCCAGTCTAGGATACAGATTTGAGTTTCTTTATTCTAGCATGAGATTTAGATATGCTTCCTTGCTACCATTCAAATAAGCATACAGATTTAAGTTCCTTGTTATCTCAATATGCATGAGCGATTTTATTTATAAGCATGCAGTGTTTGATATCTCAGTTGTAGACTTCAGTTTTATATTTTTGTATCTGGAGTCAATTGTTGTAAGAATAGCTTCTTATCTTGCTCCAGATTTTTGTGCATATAGCTTTATGAGTAATTATAAGAAAATGAAGACCAAGGTCTAAATTTTGTTCCCAAATTCCAACATTTGAGGGTCAACAGTATGTCTAGTGCTTGAAGAAATGCCAAGGCATTATCTACTAGAAGTACTAAAAGATAAAAGTTATTTTATTTGAAAAGGCTAGTACCCGACTTCCGAGGTTATCGTTAAACAAATCCAGGTGACCAATTTCGAGGTCTTGGCCCTGGTAACACCAAGGACTTTACCCTCGTAGGACTGGTGGCTCGCTACCTCAATCTCTATTTGGGAGCACGCTTTAGTACTACGCCTGGGCCCAAGAAAGAATTGATTATTATTTTGAAGTATTAAAGTATAAATTTTAAACAAGTGAAACAAGCTTCACATAAGTTTAAAATTTAGCAAGTTTAATTTTCTTATATGTTGACATGTTGTTTAGATTTGCTTACATGTTTAGTATTTCAGTATGCTATGTTTCTTTTGCTATTAGATGAGCATGAGTAGTATTTCTTTCTAAGCATTCAGTTTTAGATTTCTTCCAGTTACATGCATATTCGAGTTTTGTGAATTAGATAGCGCTTACTAAGCAATTTTGCTTATAGTTGCATTTTCTCTTACTGCAGATAAAGGAAAGGAAAAGCTATAGCGAAGGAAGGCGACAAGGAGGTGCAGATGGATGTGTGATGTCTGGACTACAGAAGTCTTAGGATTAAGTTAAAGATTTTATTAAGATATTTGTATTTAGACTATTGGGATTATTTATTCATGTAGATGATTTAATTCATAAAATTACTTTATGTACTTAGAATTTTCTTGTTAGATTTGCTATGTATATTAGTCTCACTATTGAGTTGTGTTAATGTTGCATGCATGTTCAGATTAATATATATAGTTTTAGCATGTATATTCAGATTGTTATGTTTTAGTTGTGTATATATGCTAGAGTAGAATGTAGAGATAAGTTATTCATGTTTCCGCTGTCACTAATTGCATGTTTAGGTTGTTTTATGTATTGATAATTACATGTGAACAACTCTAATTAAGTATAGTTAGTAGTCCAGTAGCGCCCCATCTTCACAGACTAGTAGCGAGAAGGGTGGGGTGTTACAAGTTGATATCAGAGCAGTTCCTATTCTCCAGCATCACACATCAGCATCAACCTTGTCGTCTTCAAGTAAGAATGTATTTATACTTTCTTTTATGCTTTTCCTTTAATATTTATGTGCAGATTTCTTTTGTGTTCTATGCATGATTGTGTGTTACCTAGTTAGTTTCACTTATAGATACATAGGGAAAAATACCCTATCAGTACTTTGAATTTAAGAAAAGTATAAGAAAGAAAAAGAAAAGAAAGAAAAAGGCCAAGGCCTTAAGTAGATCCCAAAGTCAAGACTTTAGGGATTTTGGTTCACAAGGTGTTTGTTAAAATGTCAAGGCATTTAAAGAAGAAGTAATTAAGATATTTTACTTTGAAAGGCAAAAAATAGCACTTAATGTGAGTAATGGAACTCACAGACCACAGACTGGAGAAGAGCTGGTCAGCAGAGCATTAGTCGCTGAGCACTATTTGAACAACATAAAGGCACAAGGCACTATCTGACCACTAGTGGGTACGATGCGATATGGGTGATAGTAGACAGAGAAGTTAAGAGACTAAGGAACAAAGAAGTATCACTATTAGAGGTCATCTGGCATCAAAAGTGTGAGGAAACTACTTGGGAGCGTAAGGACAGTATGAGACAGAGATATCCGGAGTTATTCTAAATTTGAGGATGAACTTTTTATAAGGTGTGGGGAATTGTAACAATCCAAATTTCCTCATTCTGAGTCTTAATACTAATTAAAAATATTTAGAAATGCTTTAGAAATATTCTAAAGATTTTTAGAAATTTATAGAGTACTTTTATGCAATTTTTGGCGTTCGTTTGGTATTTTTACCAAAAGAAACAAGTTGCAAAAATAAAGAGGTTGAGCCGAGGTTCGAACCGGAGACCACCGGTTAAGCAAAGCCTTAAGTTGTCTCTGATGACCAGGAACCTAGCAGGACCGTGCTGATTAATTATATAGCAGTATAAACTTAAGCAGTAATAGAAAACAGAAAATATTAAATATAAAAGAGTTTCGGCCGAGATTCGAACCCGCGACCTCCGACCCGGTCCGAAACTTAAGCGAACCGCGCTAGCAAAGCTTTCAACAGGTGTTTCATGAACAAATCAATAACGAATTAGTCATAAGCCATAACAGAATCAGAAAATACCGAAGTTATAAAAGGGATAAGAGTTGTTATGTTTCCGTGACCTAAACCTAAACTTTCCTCATCTCCCTCGCTCATGAACGGCGACGGCGACTCGGCTTAGGTGGAAGCGAAGAACGAAGCCCTAGCTTCGTCTCCGGCGGTCGGCGAAGGGGTATTCTCGTGAGATCTCCACACGGTTGTGATCCTCACGTTGAGGGGAAACCGTGAGCACGAGGAAGTGGGCGAAGCTTGCAATCTCCGAAACCCTAGAAGCCCTAGCTGCCTTTTTCTTGGTTGTGAGTCCAAGAAGCAAGGTAAGTTGCTTCCCACCTATGGTAGGAGTGGTTTCGGATCTTTTTCTCCTTGAATTCGAAGCATGTTGTAAGATTTTTAGTTTTGAAATTTCTGCCGTGAGTTTCAAAGGAAGAACATGAAAAGGATAAGTATATGGAGTATTTTGCTTCTTTTAGTTTTTTGCCGTGAATTTCAAAGGAAGAACATGAAAAGGATAAGTATGTGGAGTACTTTGCTTCTTTTAGTTTTCTGCCATGGCACTGAACAGGAGAAATTATTTGTGGTTTCGATTTGTATGGAAGCTAGGGATTTTCAGTTTTTCTTTTGTTGCCGTGGCACATAGCATGAAGAAGAAATGATGTTTTAGTTTTTAGTAGTAAATCTTTGTAGCATTGAGAATGAAGAATTGATACTTTCTCTTTAGTTCCTAGTAGCAAATTCTTCCTCTAGTTGCATTTTGTATAACTGCTATATGTTGGTGCGGTTAGCACTAACGGTCTAACTCAGGTTTTGATGAATGACAAATCAGGTTAAGTTAGGTTCGTCGTTATCTAACATTCTGATCGAGTGTGCAGGATAAGTCCAGCTAGGTCGACGGGCTGACCGGATAGCTGGCGAGAAGTCCAAGCGGGTCGACGGGCTGACCGGACGCTTGGCACGAAGTCCAGCTAGGTCGACGGGCTGACCAGATAGCTGGCGAGAAGTCCAAGCGGGTCGACGGGCTGACCGGATGCTTGGCAAGAAGTCCAGCTAGGTTGACGGGCTGACCGGATAGCTGGCAAGAAGTCCAGATGGGTCGAAGGAATGACCGGACGTCTGGCAGGTAAGTGAGGTAAGTCACTGGAGGGGAGTGACTGTGAGGACGCATTCCCGGGAAGGGAACATTAGGCGTCGGTCCGGCTTAGATCCATTTCCGATGTCAATGTCGAGATCATGACTAGATTCCGGTCTCGGAAAGACGGAATCTAAGTCATACTATTTGTGCTAATTCATACTATTATAAAATGTGCTAACAATCTATGTTGCAGGATATATATTGCCTCGGACTAACTTTGTTTTGCAGGAAAAGGGAGTTTTCTGGAACAAGGTGGTCCGGGCGCCCGGAGGGGATTCGGACGCCCGGAAGGCAAATTATATCCAGCCAAGTCGTCGCCACGTGGAGCATCTCGTTTTGAGCAACTACGTCACATTCCAGGCACTCGGAAGGAATCCAGGCACCCGGAGCAACATATAAAAGAAGCCCCAGGCAGGAGCTTCAGAATCATCAATCTGAGAACTCTTCTACTGCTGGTCCTGCTGCTCTACAGCGACGCCAACAAAGCTCCGACAAAGTGCTTCTTCGGTTTTTAGTTAGTTTCCTTGTCGGTATTACTTTGTTTCACTAGCATTCCCTGTATTCATTTTGTAATTATATTCGAATTGTTAGTGATTGCCCAATGAAAGTGGTCAAGGACCACAGGCCTTCGAGTAGGAGTCGTCACAGGCTCCGAACGAAGTAAAAATAACTGTGTTCATTTACTTTTTCGCTGCGTATTTTTACTCGACTTTTCGAATCGATATTCACCCCCCCTCTATCGAATCTAACGGTCCTACAAGTGGTATCAGAGCAGGTACCGCTCTGATTTGGTGCAACCACTAATCAGACTGGGGGTGAAATTTTTTTTCTTTTTTTTCCGGTCTTCAGTTTTACACTTAAACTCCAAACTGGTTTATCATTTTTTTAATATTTTTTTTTTTGCAATTAAATCTAAATTGGTGCAACACCAATCTAGATTTTTCTACTATTTTCTCTTCCTGCACTACTAATCCAAGACCAAGTCTTGGGATATTTTTTCGGTTATTTACCTGTGTACAGGATGTCCCAACAAGAAGGCTTCAGCATAGTATGACCTCCACTCTTCAACGGGGACGATTTTCCGTACTGGAAGAAGCGCATGGAGGTTTACCTCAAAACAGACTTCGACCAGTGGATGAGCGTTACGAGACCCTATAAAATTTCAGCAGACACTTCCGGGAATATACTGGATCCTGAAGACTGGACAGCTGATTTGAAGAAGAAGGCGTCAACAGAAAATAAAGCAATCAACACTCTACAGTGCGGATTAACAAGAGAAGAACTAAACAGAGTCGGTCCACACAAAAATGCTAAAGAGCTGTGGGACAAATTGATCGAGCTGCATGAGGGAACGAGCGACGCCAAGGTAACCAAACGAGACTTGCTCTTAAATAAAATTTTTAATATAAAAATGCAGGAAGGTGAAACGGCGAATCAGCTCCACGCGAGGATCAAGGACATCCTCAACGGGCTTCATGCGATAGGCCACCAGATGGAAAATAGAGACTTAATAAGGTACGCATTAAATGCTTTTCCACGTAATAGTTTGTGGGCATCAATAGTGGATGCCTACAAAATTTCTAAAAATCTTTCTAAGTTAAAGTTAGATGAGCTTTTCTGTGAATTAGAATTACATGAACAAACTAATGCTGGAGCCGAGAAAGGTATAGCTTTATTTGGAGGTTCCACTAAAGAAAAGAAAAGCAAGCCTGAATTTGAAGAAGATTCCGACCAAGATTCTGAAGACGAAGAACACCTGGTGAACTTGGTAAGAAAAATGTTCACCAGGAGAAAAAGGAGCTTCAGCAAAAAGGACCTTCAAAAGATCAGTTCTCCCTCAGAACAAAAGAACGTGACTTGCTATGGCTGCAATAAAAAGGGACACTTCAAGAACGAATGCCCAAAACTGAAGTTCGACAAACCAAAGTCAACCAAAAAGAAGGCACTCAAAGCAACGTGGGACGACTCCTCAGACGAATCGGAGGAAGAAGAGCAGAAACATCAGAGCCACCTCGCACTGATGGCCCGCGAAGATGAAACAGAAGACGAGTCGGAAGATGAAAACGGGTCTGAACCCGAAATAAGCCACGAGTCCGTACTCGTTTCCGAAGGCCCGAATGAGGTATATTTTAATTTAAACAAAAATTTTTTTAGAATTATTTCCTGTTTAAATAGTAAATTAACTAAAATAGAAAATGAAAACAAATCACTTCTTGAGGAAAATCAAAACGTCAAGGAACTAATAAAAAATTCAAATCCAACTCAAGATCTAACACTTGAGGAGGAGAATTTATCACTAAAAAATGAGATTAACAATTTAAAAGAAATGTTAGAAAAATTCACAACAAGATCAAAAAATCTAGACTTAATCCTAAATAATCAAAAAGCATGCTATAATAAAACCGGACTAGGATATAAGTCGAATTCAAATAAAACCTTCAAATCATTAATAACCCAACACAAATCAACCAATCTAGCTTGGGTTCCGAAAGCGTGCTTAACCACGCAAATAGGACTTAATCAATATTATATACCTAAAGAAAAAATACATTATATAAAATCGAATAAACCAAACCAAAATCCAAAATACAAACCTAAATCAAATTCAAAATCTAAACACTTTAAAAATCAACAAAATTATCACCAAGTTTACCATAACTATAAAAAGAATCGACACAAACCTAAAACCAAAATTTAAATTAATGGCCAATAATTCAGGGGGAGGCTCCAAAATAGCTGGCACCTCCAAAACTAACTTACCACACAGGGTAACCCAAAACAAACTAACCCGGCAGGGTAATTAGGATTAGAGACCAAGTTTAACTTGAATCATGGTACTGGTGAAATTTTTGGATGATAGTACGTTAGGAAAGCTTGGGCATCGCACGTCTAGAAAGATATGGCCTCGATCTGGTGCATTTGGCCAAGTGGAACTGACCGAAGCTACCCTTAAATGGATCCTAATCAGTTAGACCAAGATTTAGCACTAAGCTCCGTGGATAGGACTATTCGGAAAATCTCGAAAGGTTGGTTACTTCTAATGACGTCCATGTGACTCACCAAGCTTAGAAGTTTATCCGAAGATTGCCTATTTTTGGAAACCAAAGCTAAATCTGAATCTAACACAAGTTAAACCAAAACTCCACAACGACAAACGCAAGGTAATTGGTATAGGTAATATTGAATTAAAATTAGACTTTATAATTACAAATGTTTTACATGTTGAAAATTTTAAATATAATCTTCTGAGTATAAGTCAATTGTGTGATACTTGGTATAAGGTTAAATTTCTATCCACAGAGTGTTTAATCAAACATCTAGATAATCCTACCATAAGCCTAAAAGGTTTTAGAAAAGACAACATCTATGCCATCAACTTAACCATTTCTTCCATTAAGTGTTATTTAACACAAAAAGAAGAAACTTGGTTATGGCATAGGCGGATGTCTCACACCAACTTCAGAAATATAAGTAAACTAAATGGACTTGTGAGAGGCTTACCAAAATTACCTAACTTAGATTCAACCATATGTAATGCTTGTCAACAAGGCAAACAAACTAAATCCACTCACAAACAAACAAATCAGCCACAAACTAACTCAATATTAGAACTTCTACATTTAGACCTTTTTGACTCCCATGGAGTCAAATCTATAAATGGAAACTTATATTGTTTAGTAATTATAGATGATTCTTCTAGGTTTACTTGGGTAAAATTCTTAAAACATAAAGATGAAACTTTTGAAATTTTTACAAATTTTTGCAAACAAATTGAAAACGAAAAAGATATTAAAATTAAAAGAATTAGGAGTGACAACGGGGGAGAATTTAAAAATCACAACTTTAACAGTTTTTGTCTTGAAAACGGTTACCATCATGAGTTCTCATGCCCTAAAACCCTCCAACAAAATGGGATTGTAGAAAGAAAAAATAGAACCTTACTTGAAGCTTCTAGAACAATGTTAAATGAGTATAACCTACCTAAATACTTTTGGGCAGAAGCCGTTAGTACAGCCTGCTATGTACAGAACAGAACAACAATAAATAAAACCCATAACAAAACATTCTTCGAAATATTTTATAATAAACAACCAAATATAAAATATTTTAAAGTATTTGGGTGCCCAGTTTTTATCTTAAATACAAGAGAACACTTAGGAAAATTCTCCTCTAAAATTGAAAATGGAAATTTTGTAGGATATTCCCTAAATAGTAGAGGCTATAGAATTTACAATAAGGTTACCTTAGAAATTGAAGAAACTACTAATGTAAAATTTGAAGAAACTAAACAAGACTTAGAACTTACACAACCACCTTAATTTGTTCCAGAAACCAACCAGACTCTAAGTCATGAAGAAGAGGAACAACATCAAGAGAGTCAACCCACTAGAACAATAAGGGTTAACCCAAATCACCCAACTGATCAAATAATTAGTGACCCAGACTTGAGAGTTCAAACCAAATCATCTTTTAGAAACCTAAGTCAAATTTCTTTAATTTCAAAAATTGAACCCAAAACTGTGGATGAATCCTTACTAGACCCAGACTGGATTATAGCTATGCAAGAGGAACTAGCCCAATTTGAGCGTAATGAAGTTTGGGACCTAGTACCACCACCTAAGAATAAGAAAATAATAGAAACAAAATGGGTATTCCAAAACAAATTAAGTGAAACTGGGAAAATTACTAGAAATAAAGCTAGGCTAGTTGCCAAAGGGTTTAGTCAGGTTGAAGGACTTGACTATGATGAAACCTATGCCCCAGTAGCCAGATTAGAATCCATTAGAATGTTACTAAGTTATGCAGCCCACAAGGGATTTAAAATATACCAAATGGATGTTAAGTCTGCCTTTCTTAATGTACTAATTAAAGAAGAAGTTTATGTAGGTTAGCCTCCTGGGTTTGAAAGTCTAGAACACCCTGATTATGTTTTTAAGTTAAAGAAAGCATTATATGAACTTAAACAAGCACCCAGGGCATGGTATATAACGACCCGCCTCCTACTAACTAGGCTGTGAGGCCGATCGCTACATTATGCTGTGCTAAATTACTATTGCAGAAATCTGGATTGTTTAAAATTTTACTAAACTGATTACTGTAAAATCTAAACTTAATATTCTAGGTGTACCTAGGAGTTGTACACATACTAGGGAAGATAATATATGCCTCTCGGATGTCCTGCTAGCTGTAATCAGGCATTTCAATCGATCCATGAATCGATTGGGCTGTCGGATCGATCCAGTGATCGATCAGCTTGATACTGGCACGGAGAAAAACTCTGGATCGGTCGGCTGACCGATCCACAAGCTATCTCGCATCTATATGTGGCTGGATCGGTCTACCGACTGATCCAGGAGTACACTGATCGGTCGGTAGACCGATCCAGTGTCACACTGATCGGTCGGCTGACCGATCAGTGAGCTTCAGTGAGATTCTGCTCGCATCTGGATCGGTCAGCTGACCGATCCAGTGGCACAACCCAACTCTGATTGGTCTGTAGATCGATCTGGGTTTCTGATTTCGAATCAGAACCCCTGGTTTCAGCACTTGTTCATGCCATAATTACATATAACAATTCTAAACTAAATGCAAAACATTCTAACATCACAAAATATTGTTCTAAACATGATAGGGTGCATGATTTACTAATTCATAGTGATTAACAACTAAAGTGCAAAATAATCAAATACTGAAAAGTTCTAATGCTTAAACAAGCTTGCTAAAATTCCCTAAGATCTTTATTCCAAGTTCCATCCACACACATCCTCGTAGCATTGTCCTCCAGCCTCCGCTAGTCCATCTTTCCTTTACCTTTATCTGCAGTATAAGGAAAAGAAAGTATCTATAAGCTTTCGCTTAGTAAGAAACCATCTACCTCACTAAAACATGCATTCGATGCAATATGCTTTTAAAGTATGCTATTTAAAAACATGCACTGAATTTGTTAAAGCATGGCATACTGAAGTTACATGGCATAAATACTGAAACATGGCATACATAATAAAATCTAAGCATGGAGCTATTTCATGGTATCAACTAGGAGAACTAAACTTAAACTGAAACTAAAACTGAGCTAACACTATATTCACATAACTAGATTACGAGTTTGAAAGCTATTATCATAATAAGTGAAAATAGTAATCATGCTGCTGTTTGGGCCCGGCAACTGTACTTGTTGTGCGCGCATACCTAGCTAGACCCGGGTTTGCAAGTCCCGCATTTAGTAGGGTTTACTAGGTTATCTGAACCTAGGGACGACTGTGGGAGCCCAACCCAATGGACATCTGGTCCAGTACAGTGCCACTGAAAATAAAATACTGAATATAGCTACTAATTGTTTATTTTGATGTTTCTAGGCTATCTGGACCTAGAGCTAGGTTATCTAAACTTAGAGGCGACTGTGGGATTCCACCCATTGGATCGTAGTCCCATGTAAGCTGAAACTAGACTAATATACTGATTTAAATGCTACTAATGCATTTAACTGAGCTGTTAAAAATATCTGAGGTAGTATTTAGCTACTCTAATCATTTTGTCGAACACTTGGGGTGCTCCAACTCTCCCCTCTAATAGGGAGACCACCTCTAGGCACCCGACAACGTCTAGAGCCTCCAACTGAAGGAGAACAACGTGTCTGGCCCATCTAGAGGTGCTCAACTAGATCCCTAATCTGCGAGGAGGGTTTAAACACACCCTGGGTGCCGAAAAATCTGCATATAGCTAAACTAAAGGCATGCAATCAAACGAAAGCTACTTATACTGCAGGTGAGGGGTTTCTTACCTCTTGTTTGGATTTTCTTACAGATCTAAGCGCTAGGTTTCCCGGAGAAGAGATCTCTTCGATGATCTTCTCGCGTCTGCGCGTTCTTCTCGTGAAGAGGAGCGTCCTCGTATCCTTGATGTTGCTGGAAGATGCTCCTATGGCCCTAGGGATGGAACCCTAGGATTCCTTGGCTTGGGCGCCAAGAGGTGAGGAAGGGAGAGGGTCGGCGGGTGAGGGTTTGAGGAGGAAAAGTCACGATCAAAATAATCTCCTCACTTAATAATTTTCCTATTTATATTTAGGAATTAATCCGCCCAACTTCAATATAAATTTAATTGATTCCCTTTCCTTTCAGCACGGCCCTGCTGGGTTCAACTGGTTACTTAAGCGGTCTAAAGGTTTAACGGACCCGAGAGGTCTCGGGTTCGATTCCCGCTTAAGCTATTTTGCTTTTCTACTTATTTTTGCTACTTCCGCTACTCTAAAAATTCCGAAAAAATATCCTAAAAATTCCAGAATATTTCTAATATAGTTTTGAGAATTTTCGGGCGTTACAATCCCCCATACCTTATAAAAAGTTCGTCCTCGAACTTAGATTAATTCTGGGTACTTTTGTCTCCTGCTGGCTTCTGTCTCCCATGTTGCCTCCTCTGCTGTGTGACTTTGCCAAATGACTTTGACTAATGGTACTTTCTTGTTCCGCAATTTCTTAACTGCTCGGTCTATTATCTGAATAGGTCGACTGTCATAGCTAAGGTCTTCGCGGATCTGTACCGACTGGGGCTCAATCACCTAGGTGGCATCTGGGGTATGCTTCTGCAGCATAGAGACATGAAATACATTGTGGACAGCTGACATTTCCTGGGGTAGCTCTAGCTCATATGCTACCTTGCCCACTCTTCTGCTGATAAGGTATGGTCCCACATATCTGGGACTTAGTTTGCCCTTCTTCCCAAAACGCATCACTCCCTTCATGGGAGCTACTCTGAGGAACACTGAATCCCTAACTGAGAACTCTAAAGGTCTGCGCCGTGTATCTGCATAGCTTTTCTGGCGGCTCTGAGCTGTCTCTATCCTCTGGTATCTGCCACTAGATCTGTCTGAAGTTCTAGCTCTTTCTGTTCACCACTCTCATACCAGCAGATTGGAGATCTACACCTCCGCCCATAGAGAGCCTCATAAGGTGCCATACCGATAGTGGCCTGATAGCTGTTGTTGTATGCAAATTCTGCTAAACTCAGATATTTGCACCAACTTCCCTCGAAATCTATGGCACATGCTCGGAGCATATCCTCGAGTACCTGATTTACTCGCTCCATCTGTCCATCTGTCTGAGGATGGAAGGCTGTGCTAAACTTTAACTTCGTGCCCAAAGCTGTCTGTACACACTCCCAGAAGTGTGACGTGAACCTGCTATCTCTGTCTGAAATAATGGTTCGTGGGACTCCATGTAATCTAACGATCTCCTTGAGATACAACTGAGCTAGCTGTTCCATGGAGTAGGATATCCTGATAGCCAAGAAGTGGGCTGATTTAGTCAATCTGTCGACTATTACCCAGATGGTATCAAAACCATTCGTGGTTCTGGGTAATCCCACTATAAAATCCATAGAAATGTCTTCCCACTTCCATTCTGGTATCTGTATGGGCTGCAAAACTCCGCCTGGTCTCTGATGTTCTGTCTTAACCCTTTGACAGGTTAGGCAGGTGCTGACATATCGAGCGATGTCTCTCTTCATCCCAGGCCACCAAAAACGTTTCTTCATGTCCTGGTACATTTTGGTGGAGCCAGGATGCATCGCATAGGGAGTCTTGTGAGCCTCGTCTAGGATTTTCCTCTGTAGTTCCTCTTGATCCGGAACACATAGCCTGTCACCAAAATACAACACCCCGCTATTTGATATTCTGAACTCTCCACCTTCTGATTCTGCTAAACCTTGCTTGATTCTCTGAATTTCAGGATCCTGCTCCTGAGCTGTCTGGATGTCACCGAGCAAGGTAGACTCTAATGTCATAGTAGAGAGTTGTCCGACTATGAGCTCGAGACCGAAATCTGAGATCTCCTTCTGTCGGGGCGGTGACATGGCTGCTAGAGATAATAGGGTAGCGCTGGACTTCCTGCTGAGGGCGTCTGCTACCCTATTCGCTTTTCCTGGGTGGTAGAGGATATCTATGTCGTAGTCTTTGACCAGTTCTAGCCATCTACGCTGTCGCATATTCAGATCCTTCTGAGTGAAGAAGTACTTCAAACTCTGATGATCTGTATACACTCTGCACTGAGCTCCATACAAGTAATGTCTCCAAATCTTGAGAGAGAACACCACTGCTGCAAGCTCAAGGTCATGAGTAGGATAGTTCTTCTCATAATTCTTAAGTTGTCTGGAGGCATAGGCGATCACCTTGCCATCTTGCATCTGCACTACTCCTAGTCCCAACTTCGAGGCATCACTATATATGTCAAAGCTATCTGCATTCTCTGGTAGAGTTAGAATAGGTGCACTGGTCAATCTCCTCTTCAGCTCGTTGAAACTGTTCTCACTGTCCTCTGTCCACTGAAATTTTCTGTTCTTTCTGGTAAGAGCTGTCAATTGGGAGGCTATCTTGGAGAAATCCTCTACGAATTTTCTGTAATAGCCTGCTAATCCCAGAAAGCTTCTGATCTCACTGGCGTTCTTGGGCCTTTTCCAGTTACTCACAGCTTCTATCTTACTGGGGTCTACCATGATACCATCCTTTGAGATGATATGACCCAGGAAGGACACCTGATCTAACCAAAATTCACATTTTGTGAGCTTGGCATATAACTGGTTCTGCTGAAGGCCCATTTCCTTCTTTTCACCACTTTCATACCAGCATATAGGGGATCTACACTTCCTCCCATACAGAGATTCGTAAGGTGCCATTCCAATAGTAGCTTGGTAACTATTATTGTAGGCGAATTCTGCCAGGTATAAATATCGGCACCAGCTTCCCTTGAAGTCCAGGGCACAAGCTCTTAACATATCTTCTAATATTTGGTTCACTCTTTCAGTTTGCCCATCAGTCTGAGGGTGGAAAGTTGTACTAAATAACAACTTCGTGCCGAGGGTCTTCTGAATGTACTCCCAAAAGTGTGAAACAAAACGACCGTCTCAATCAGAAATAATGGTCTTAGGAATACCATGTAGTCGAATGATTTCCTTAACATATAACTGAGCTAGCTGTTTTGTTGAATAAGTCATTTTGATCGCCAAAAAGTGTGCGGACTTCGTCAATCTGTTTACAATCACCCATATAGCGTCATATCCGTTTGTCGTCCTGGGAAGACCCAAAATGAAATCCATAGAGATTTCTTCCTATTTCCATTCTGGAATTTGGACAGGCCGTAGTAATCCGCCCGGTCTCTGGTGTTCAGCTTTTACCCTTTGGCAGGTTAGGCAAGTACTGACATACTGAGCCACTTCTCTTTTCATATCAGACCACCAAAATTTCTTTTTCAGGTCCTGGTACATCTTAGTGGAGCCCGGGTGTATTACATAGGGTGTTGTATGAGCTTCTTCCAGTATTTTCCTTCGCAACTCTGGGTCCTCTGGAATGCATAACCGATCCTTGAGGTATAATATCCCGTTGTCCGCGATATGGAACCCGTCATTCTTCCCTTCCAAAGTCTCTTGTTTGATTCCATGGAGGTTTTGGTCATTGGTTTGCTTTTCCAGTATACTCTCAAATAACGTCGGTGTTATGGTGGGGGTAGAAAGTCGCCCGGACATAGTTTCGACCCAAGGATACGAAACACATCTCGGTTCCTCGATGGATTCCCATATTGGTTCGTTTCCAGCATTAAGTAAAACTTTAGCATATTGATTGAAATTAGGTAGCTGACCTGAGACGATGGAAGAGGCGTTCGCCACGTCATCCTGAGCGAGAGAGTTGACTCTGGCATTGTTCATAGTGGGAGGGGCCTCCAATCTTCCTTGGCTGATTGAAGTCCCTTCTATGGCAGTATGCATCTGGTGAAGCTGTGTAGGGGTACTCCTATTCTGGTTGTTCTGCGGAGGTAGTGCCTGAGACTGAGTAGGGCAATTTCTTGCCAAATGTCCTTCCTTTCCGCAGTTGTAGCACTTTTTGGTGCTTAGGAGACATACTCCAGAATGCATCTTTCCACATGTAGCACACTGAGGGTACTTGGTTTGCTTATTGGTCGGACCACCTTTTGTGTTGTTCCACTGTTTCCTCATTCCACCTGAGTTTCCTTTCCAGCCGGTTCTGGTATTGTGCGATTTTTGTCCTCCGGTCAGTGCTTGGTTCTTGCCCTCGTTCATTGCTTTCTGGTAGTGCTCAGTAATCAGGGCACTGCTGACTAGCTCCTCTGCAGTCTGCGGTCTATTAACTCCGCCGGCTACGTTCAGAGCTATCTCGGGTCAGAGCATCTTTAACATTAACCGGACCCTTTCTTTTTCAGTACTGATCAGTTCTGGGCACAGACGTGCTAGGCGGTTGAACTTCTTGACGGCTTCATTAACTAACAGACCACCTTGACGGAACTCAGTGAATTCGTCATACTGCTTGTTGGTCACTTGCATATGGAAGAATTCTTCTAAGAACTCTGTCTCAAAATCTGTCCATTGCATCTGGTTTATTTGTCTTTTCTCCTTTACTCGGTCCCACCACATCTGGGCATCTCCGGTAAGGCAGAACGACACGCATTTGACCTTCTCGTGTTCAGGCCAGTCTAGTAGTTCCATTATGCTCTCCACGGTCTTGAGCCAGGCTTGCGCATCCCATGGTTCGCAGTTTCCCGAGAAGGCTTCTGGCTTAAGCCTTTGCCACTGAATCAGATAGGCCTCTTATCGAACCATCGGAGTAGGGGCTGCCGGGGGCACTGGCGCGGCTGTAGGTATAACCGGTAGTGTATTCTGATTTACCAGTGGGGTAACTGGGTTGCTTTACTGACCCATTAAGGTAGTGATCAGCTGCTCTTGTTCTGTGATCTGACGCAGGAGGTCTGTGACTACCTGTGTCAGGTCTGGTGGAGTCTCTGTCCCCTCGGTTCGACCATTGCGTGTCCTAACCATGTTTATCTAAATAATGACAAATAGACTAGTGTAAGTGGTTATCGATTTTAGCCAATATAACGTAGTATTTTGTTTCTATCTATTTGTTCTGGTATTATTCCTAACCTACTAATATGTAATCCTAATCTAAATTATAACTAAAAGCATAGAATAAAGCATCAAACATAAGCAAGCAAAACATGAAACTAAAGCATAAGCAACATAAGGAAAAATAAAGAATATAGTGACAAGCAATATAACATAAGGAAATAAAGCATAAGCAATATAGCAAAGAAAATAAAGCATAGGCAATATAACAAGGAAGAAAAAAAATAAAGCATAAGTCATATAACATGAAACTAAGCATAAGCATATAACAAGAAAATTAAGCATAAACATTCTTACTTGGAGCGGCAGGTCGGAGGCTTGATGTGTGTGTAGTGAGCTGGAAAAAACCTGGCTCTGATACCAACCTGTAACGCCCACCCTCCCTGCTAACCCTAAGGGACGGGGATATGATACTCTATGTACAAACTTTTCTTTTTAAAACAGCGGAAGACTTAAAATAATTCTCTTAGTTTAATAAAAACTTTTCTTTTATTTTCCCTTTCATCAAATCCGAACTACACTATCATGGCCTCAATAATATGATATCAAAATTAGTAGAAACATAACATCATGTCACACATACGGTACTACAATTCATGATACCAAAGCATAGTTCTTTAAAAGTTTTTAAAGCAGGTTCTTATTTGGTTGCCTAGCCACTGCCACACACATCTCCTTGCCTCTCCTGTTGCTCCTCTAGCTCATCCAGCTTTTTCCTTTATCTGTGGTACAAGGACAGTAAGCTGTGAGCACTCATGGCTCAATAAGTTCCTTTCCTACTCACTAAAACTGAAAATCATAGTATAATCGAAGAATATCTTAACATGGCATCATTTCAACTAGTCATGACATAATGTAACATACTCTTTTAAGCATATCATGCAACATGAAGAAATCATAACTAGTCATGGCATATCATAGCGTAAAGCATAGCATGAAGCATAACATAACCGTATCTAATCATGGAATATCGTCATAAGGAGTCATGGCATATCATACACATGGACATATCATGGAACATAACATAATCATATCTAACCATGGCATATCATAAATCATCAAAAGGTATATGCAATATGATTTTGAAAAACATGTATCCGAAAAACATGTGTATGTCTCATGATCTTTAAAACCATTTCTTCTTACATATATACTTGAACATAATCTCAACTTAAAGGGGATCCCGGCTATGTACCACTTACATATTGCACGCAACCTATGTAGGTCCAAGGTAGCAAGTCTTGAACCCTACAAGGCAAAATACTAGGCCCGAGTCTTACTCCATCGACCTAGGGGCACTTAGGAGCCCATCCCTAACGAGGCCCGAGTCTTATTCCATCGACCCCGGGGCGCTTATGGAGCCCACCCTTGGTACAAGCCATATAAAGTAAAGTACATGTCATACTTATACATATCATACATCATAAAAGCATGCATCACTTAGGCATACATCATATCATAAAAGTATGCATCACTTAGGCATACATCATGTCATAAAAGTATGCATCACTTAGGCATACATCATATCATAAAGGTATGCATCACTTAGGCATACATCATGTCATAAAGGTATGCATCACTTAGGCATACATCATACCATAAAAATATGCATCACTTAGGCATACATCATATCATAACAATATGCATCACTTAGGCATAGATCATAAAAACATGCATATCTTAAGCATAAAGCATATCATCAAGCATGCATAATTTAACCACATAGCATATCATGAAAGCATGCATATTTTAAGCACTAAACATAGCATCAAAGCTTGCATAATTTAACCACATATCATTACACAAGCATGCATATTTTCAGCTCATATCATAACATCAAAGCATGTAAAAATTTACCCACATATCATAACATAAAACATGCATATTTTGAACTCATAACATATCGTAGGAATTCTCATCTTGTATAGCTCACAAGCATACATGTCTAAGCATAAAAGTGTATCATGTGCTCATCCAATCATAAGGAACAATGTAACATGATTAATTGGGTACTAAGCTTCCTAATCCCTTGGGTTCTTATCTTGGCCGAAACCCTCTTAGATGCCAATTTAGGTTTTAAACAACGTCCAAGCATGTAGAACCTAATTCATCCACATATCATTCTCATAGGAAGTATTATAAACAAGATTTACTTGGACTCTAAGTTCTCCAAGTCCTTAAACCTCATTTGGCCGAACCTTAACAAGTGTGAAACAAGGTTCTAAATGACATAAAGCATGGAAACCTTAACCATATTTATAGCATTTGTTTCAAGAAATATGGTAAGAACAATTGAGTTAGTTCCTAAATCCTTGAAGCCCTTAAAATTATGTCATGGCCGAAACTTACAAGTACTCATTTAGGTTTTCAAGCAAGCATACAAGCATGTGAACTTACTCTAACATCATGTATAAATTTATAAATGTTGGAGTGTATACTGAAATCCTAAGCTTTGTAAAACATTCATTATGAATAAAGAATCACATTGGGTCAAATTGTCTACATTTGTTTGTAGTTGTTCATATAATTTATATTGTAGATAACATAGTATGTGGTGTCACATGCAGAATATGATGTTATCAGTACCTTATAAATTATAAACAGTAGCTCACGACTAAAATGGAAAGGAATAAACCATTAGAAGGTCGTAGTGTAATTAGGTATTAGTTTATCTTGACTATATAATTACACTAGTACACTCAGAGTGTATTGAGTAGGACCATTAGAGGTCGTTTCTTTTATACTGACTTTATAAAGGAACAAAGACCTCAGTTATTATGGAAGTGTGTGCTCTTAATCCTAATATAATAACAAGCACATATGTTTGATATTTATTTCTTTAATTTATCAATGGGTGAGATTTAGTTCGATGAATCAATAAACCCGATAAGTTGGGAAATGGTATCACTTATAGTGTGTGTTGTTGATTATAGAAGGAAACTGTGTCCTAGAGATACTAGGTTGATAATGTCCTCAAGAGGAGCTCATAAAGATTGTCATGTTAAACCCTGCAGGTGGACTTAGTCTGACATGATAATAAGGTTGAGTGGTACTACTCTTGGACTTAGATATTAAATAAATGAGTTGTCAGTAACTCACTTAATTAGTGGACATTCGATATCTTAAACACAGGGAGACTAACACGCTCATAATAAGAAGGAGCCCAAAAATGTAATTTGGGATTGGTGCGGTAGTTCAATGATAGTTCTTTAGTGGAATGAATTATCATTGATAAAATTAAGTTGTGTGTTCGGGCCGAACACGGGATGCTTAATTTTATCGGGAGACCAAAACCAATTCCTCCTATCGGTCCCTATCGTAGCCTCTTATTTGTAGAATTCTATACCCACCTATACCCACCTTCTATACCCACCCAATAGGGGCCGACCAAAGCTAGCTTGGGAACAAGCTAGGGCCAGCCTAGGTAAGAAATTGGGTGGCCGGCCCTAGCTTGAACCCAAGCTAGTGGGGGCCGGCCAAATTAAATTAAAAAGGATTTTTAATTTTAATTTTTATTATGTGGAAGAAATAATTTATTAAAGAGAATTTAAATTAAAATATCTCTCTTATAAAAGATCTACAAAAGATTAAAGAAAGAGATTAGATCTCTTTCCTTATTTGTAGATTGGTGAGATATTTTATTTTTTCTTTAAAATTATTCACATGTTAATAAAATTAAAATTATAGAAATTTCCTTTTATTAACCATGAAGAGATTTTTAAAGAGAAATTTTATTTTTTAAAATTTCCGGAAACAAATTAGGAAGTTTTAATTGTTGATTGAAACTTGTCCAATTTGTTCTCCAATGATGTGGTGACCAATGTAGATTTAATTGGGAAATTTTATTTTATTTTTCTCAATTAAATCATGTCAAGGAAATTGAGGAAATTTTATTGTAATTAAATTTCCTAATTTGCCTAGGCCAAGGAATATAAAAGAAGGGGTGAGGGTGCCTTCATGAGACATAACATCTATTATTTCTTTCCCTCTTTTGTTCCTTGGTGTGGCCGGCCATCCTCTCCCTCTCTTCCTCTTGTGGTGGCCGAACCCTTCTCTTCCATTGGAGCTCTTGTGGTGGCCGGATACTACTCGGAGAAGAAGAATAAGGAGAGAAAGCTAGCATCTCTTGGAGCTTGGTTAGTGTTTTGACTTTCTTCCTTGGTGAAGCTTCCTCTTTGTTGGCCGAACCTAGCTAGGAGGAGAAGAAGGTGATTGGTGGTTTCTCGTCTCGGAAGATCGTTGCCCACACAACGTCCGAAGTTAGTAGAGGAATACGGTAGAAGATCAAGAGGTTTTCTACAAGGTATAACTAGTAATTTTTCTTTCCCCATCATGCTAGTTATTTATGGAAATAATACCAAATACAAGAGGCTTACGTTCTAGAATTTTGAATATGTTTTTTCGATGTTGTGTTCTTTTGTTTTTTCTTTTCCTTGTGATTTGATTATTCTCTTTGGTTAACCTAAAGTTATTTTAGGAAATTAAATATTAGCTTTCAATAAAAGGTTTTGTCTAGTCGGTGGTGGTTGCTCCCATATCCAAGAAGGTCATGTGCCTCGCCACGTCAGTACTGGGAACCAATTATGGAAATTAATATTTAATGGAATTAATAACTTAAGGAGACTTGGGTCGAACGTGTTAAGTTCCGCAGGAGATCCAAGTCAAAACCTAAAAGAACAAATAGATTAAGTTTTGGATCAAACGTGTTAAGTTCCGCAGGCGATCCAAAATTTAATTTAAAAGAACACATGGTAGCTAGGAAAAGGTTCAAACCTTTGTACAAAATTTTTGTACAGTGGAACCTATAGGTTTTTCGAGTAGCAACCAACAATTGGTATCAGAGCTAGGGTTTTGCCTCTGTGTATTTGGTATTTAGTTTAATTATGCACATGCCATACATAATTTAGGCAGGTTAATAGTAGGATGTGCTAACTTTGTGGATGCAGGATCCAACTATTATGGCTTTTAGTTATTATGTGTGTGATTGGACCCTTGGACATGTCAAGGGCATTTATATGTGTGTGCATGATTGTATTAAAATACAGCAGGAGCTGTATTTAGTTTTATTAGGATTTTATTTTTGATCTAGATACATGTACATTCCTTTTATGGAATATAGGATCAAAAATGTAAAATTCTATTTATGTCGCGGATCGAATCTTGCAAAGCGTGGAACCTTCAAGGAACCAGAGGCGCAGCGGAACTAGGAGCAAGATGGATGCGACAGCTAGACCCGGTGGCGGTGGCCAAATATGGCAGCAGCTTGGGATGACAACACACGGAGAACAACTAGAGATAAAAGCCATAATAGTTGAAAATTAAATTTTCTATTTATTGCTTTTATATTGTGCTGTGTGTGCATGTTAGTTTACAAGTTTAGTAGGCTAGCATAGTTAAAATTCCTCATTTATAAATAACTAAGTGGGAGAGAGATTTTAAATAAATCCCATGGTCTCCATTACTGGTTTGTAAGTGATACAAACAAACTTGCGCGTTGGTTCTGAGTGCCTTCCTCCATAACGGATGAGCTTGTTTGTGGATTACTAGAACAGACTTCCATTTTTGGATGACTATAGGAAATTAATTAAGAGCGTGTGATCTTCCCCAACGGAAGGGGCATAAACTTATTAATGGACTTAGTGTCAAGTAATGGTATACACTTAGACACATCATATAGTATCCTCCCCAACGGAGTCACTACTATTATGTGTGTGACCAAATAATACCAACTATTAATTTTATTTGTCAAAAAGTTAGGTTGACAAGATAATAAAATTAATGGGTTAAAACCCTCCTTTTACAAATGTTGAATTTGTATACGTCCACACTAACGTGACATACAAAATTCACGGTGTTATGAGGTGTTGGTTAATTTAAAATAGTATTGTTTGAGGAATCAATATTATTCTAAATTTAGAGTTCTGACCAAAAGTTATTTGTGATTCTTAGGATGACTTTCAACCCACTGTCCATCATACTTCGACAAAATAGACTTACTGGACCTAATTACATAGATTGGAAAAGGAACCTGGACATTGTTCTGACTGCTGAAAGCTATAAATTTGTACTGACTGAACCTTGTCCTGATGCACCCACTGGTGAATCTACCCAAGAGGAGATTGAATATCATAAGAGATGGGTAAAGGCAGATGAGATGGCGCGGTGTTACATTTTGGCTTCAATGTCAAATGTATTGCAACATCAGCATCAAGATTTACCAACAGCTTATGATATTATGAACAATCTCAAGGAGCTCTTTGGTCATCAGGATAGGGCTTCTAGACAAGAAGCTATGAGAAAGATAATGACAGCCACCATGCAAGAGGGTACTCCTGTAAGGGATCATATCTTAAAGATGATGGCTTATCTGAACGAGATACAGATCCTTGGTGGAGAAATTGATGGGGAAACCCAGATCGATATGATCCTCCAAACGCTACCTAGAAGTTTTGAGCAGTTCCGCTTGAACTATAATATGAATAAAAGGATTTATTCATTAGGGGAACTACTGACAGAACTTCAAGCAGCAGAAGGATTATTTCGTCACAATTCTCAAATACACTTTGCTGAAAATGGTTCTACTTCTAAACCGAAAGGAAAGAAGAAGAAGAAACAAGTTGGCTCAGCAAAGAAAGTGAATAAATCTCAGAGTACGGGATTTAAAGCTGGAGTGAAGAAGCCGAAGGGCAAGTGCTTCATCTGCAAGCAGGCAGGACATTGGAAGACGGACTGTCCTCGTAGGAACCAAAACAAAGGTATATCTCATGCTCTAGTTGTTGAAACATGTTTAGCGGTGTTATCTACCAGCACCTGGTGTGTAGATACGGGAGCCACTGATCATGTCTGCAATTCTTTGCAGGGGTTCCAGGAAACCCGACGACTATCTGAAGGGGAGATTACCATCTACATGGGCAATGCTACTAAGGTGGCAGCTGTTGCAGTGGGAGACGTCTACTTATCTTTTAGTAGAAATAAAAATTTGGTTTTAAAAAATTATCTTTATGTACCCAGTTTTAGAAAGAATTTAATTTCAGTTTCTAAACTATTTTTAGATGGATATTCAGTTTCTTTCAGTAACGATGTAGTTATTAAAAGAAATAAAGTGATTATCTGTTCTGGTGCATTAGTTGGCAATTTGTATACTTTAAATCCAATTTCTTCCACAAAGCAAAACATGGAAATTTATAACTCATCTTCTAATTCTAATAAGAGAAAAGAACCTTCGGAAATGAACCAAGCATATCATTGGCATCTAAGGCTTGGTCATATTAACTTAAGTAGGATTCAGAGGCTTATAGCCGATGAACTTTTGAGTTCATTAGAGTTGGAAAAGTTTTCAACTTGTGAATCCTGCTTAGAAGGTAAAATGACCAAAAGGCCGTTCAAGGCCAAGGGGTATAGAGCCAAAGAAGTGTTAGAATTGGTTCACTCTGATTTGTGTGGTCCTATGTCTGTCCAGGCAAGAGGAGGTTTTGAATATTTTGTCTCTTTCATAGACGATTATTCAAGATATGGATACATTTACCTTATGCGCCGCAAGTCCGAGTGCTTTGATAAGTTCAAAGAATACAAGGCTGATGTGGTGAAACGACTAGGTAAAAGTATCAAGACACTACGGTCTGATCGTGGTGGCGAATACCTCTTAGGAGAGTTTAGGAATTACTTATCAGAGGCCGGGATTCAATCCCAATTGTCTGCACCTGGAACACCCCAACAAAATGGTGTAGTAGAACGAAGGAACAGGACTCTTATGGAGATGGTTAGATCGATGATGAGTTATTCAGAATTACCAAATTCGTTTTGGGGATATGCTCTGGAAACAGCAGTATACGTTCTGAACTTAGTACCTTCTAAATCAGTTTCTTCTACTCCCATAGAATTGTGGAATGGGCGAAAACTCAGTCTAAGACATATTCGGATTTGGGGTAGTCCAGCACATGTGCTGAAACCAGATGCTGATAAATTAGAATCCCGTACAGAAGTTCGCGTGTTTGTAGGATATCCCAAAGGAACGAAAGGTCGTTTATTTTATAGTGCTAAAGACCAGAAGGTCATTGTTAGCACCAATGCCCAGTTTTTAGAAGAAGACTATATAATGGATCACAAGCCCAGTAGCAAAGTTGTTTTGGAAGAACTTAGAGAGGACATGTCTACTTCAGTACCAACAGTACAAGATGAAGTACCACAAGAGACTGCAACACGTGTCACACATGATACACAACCACAGACAGTGCCTCGTCGTAGTGGGAGGGTTGTAAGGCAGCCTGAAAGGTTCATGTTTTTGGGAGAGTCTTCGGACTTGATCCCGGGAAAACATGAACCTGATCCACGAACATATGACGAAGCACTCCAAGATATAGATGCAGCATCTTGGCAAAAGGCAATGAATTCTGAAATAGAGTCTATGTACTCTAATAAGGTCTGGGAGCTTGTAGAACCACCTGATGGTGTAAAAGCCGTTGGATGCAAGTGGATCTACAAAAGGAAAAGAGGGACAGACGGGAAGGTAGAAACCTTCAAAGCTAGGCTTGTTGCGAAAGGGTACACTCAGAAAGAGGGAATCGATTATGAGGAAACCTTTTCACCGGTAGCCATGCTTAAGTCTATCCGGATACTCTTATCCATTGCTGCTCATATGGATTATGAGATTTGGCAAATGGATGTCAAGACTTTCCTTAATGGAAGTCTTGAAGAGAACATCCATATGAAGCAACCGAAGGATTTATTGAAAAGGCAAAGAGCATCTAGTGTGCAAGCTCAATCGGTCCATTTATGGATTAAAGCAAGCTTCAAGATCTTGGAACATCCGGTTTAATGAAGTAATCCATCATATGGATTTATTCAATGTCCGGATGAGTCTTGTGTATATAAGAAGTGTAACGGAAACGTGGTGGTATTTCTTGTACTATACGTAGATGATATTTTGTTAATTGGCAACAATGTCAAGGTATTATCAGATGTAAGGGTATGGTTGTCCAAACAATTTGATATGAAGGACTTAGGAGATTGTGCACACATTCTTGGGATCAAAGTTATAAGGGATCGTAAGAAAAGAATGTTGTGTCTATCCCAAGCTTCATATATAGATACAATCCTTGCTCGTTTTAGCATGCAGGATTCCAAGAAAGGTTTCTTACCTTTTAGACATGGAGTAGCTCTATCTAAAGAGATGTCTCCAAAGACATCGAAAGAGATAGAGGACATGAAAGCAGTTCCTTATGCTTCGGCTGTAGGAAGCCTAATGTATGCAATGGTATGTACGAGACCTGATATCTGTTTTGCCGTGGGCATGGTCAGCAGATATCAGAGTAACCCTGGACAAGGACATTGGACTGCGGTAAAGCATATATTAAAGTACCTGAGAAGGACTAGAGATTATATGCTAGTTTACCAAGCAGACGATTTGCTCCCTGTGGGTTACATTGATTTTCAGAGATAGGGATAACAGTAAGTCTACATCAGGCTATGTGTTAACTTTAGGAGGTGGAGCCATTTCATGGAGGAGTGTTAAGCAGAAATGTGTTTCGGACTCAACTATGGAAGCTGAGTATGTAGCAGCCTCTGAGGCAGCTAAAGAAGCAGTATGGCTCAGGAACTTTCTAATGGACTTAGATGTGATTCCTGGTTTGCCCAAAATCATCACAATTTATTGTGATAATAGTGGTGCAGTTGCAAACTCGAAGGAACCACGAGCCCATAAGGCAAGTAAACATATAGAGCGGAAGTACCACCTGATACGAGATATCGTGAAGCGAGGAGAAGTTGTCATCGCCAAGATTGCATCAGCGGATAACCTGGAAGATCCTTTCACTAAAGCCATTCCGGCGAAAGCTTTCGATCGGCATGTGGAGGGAATGGGAATCAGATGTATGGTAGAAGATATGACAGCTTAGTCATTAGTATAAGTGGGAGATTGTTGGAGTGTATACTGAAAGCCTAAGCTTTGTAAAACATTCATTATGAATAAAGAATCACATTTGGTCAAATTGTCTACATTTGCTGGTAGTTGTTCATATAATTTATATTGTAGATAACATAGTATGTGGTGTCACATGCAGAAGATGATGTTATCAGTACCTTATAAATTATAAACAGTAGCTCACGACTAAAATGGAAAGGAACAAACCATTAGAAGGTCGTAGTGTAATTAGGTATTAGTTTATCTTGACTATATAATTACACTAGTACACTCAGAGTGTATTGAGTAGGACCATTAGAGGTCGTTTCTTTTATACTGACTTTATAAAGGAACAAAGACCTCAGTTATTATGGAAGTGTGTGCTCTTAATCCTAATATAATAACAAGCACATATGTTTGATATTTATTTCTTTAATTTATCAATGGGTGAGATTTAGTTCGATGAATCAATAAACCCGATAAGTTGGGAAATGATATCACTTATAGTGTGTGTTGTTGATTATAGAAGGAAGCGTGTCCTAGAGATACTAGGTTGATAATGTCCTCAAGAGGAGCTCATAAAGATTGTCATGTTAAACCCTGCAGGTGGACTTAGTCCGACATGATAATAAGGTTGAGTGGTACTACTCTTGGACTTAGATATTAATTAAATGAGTTGTCAGTAACTCATTTAATTAGTGGACATTCGATATCTTAAACACAGGGAGACTAACACGCTCATAATAAGAAGGAGCCCAAAAATGTAATTTGGGATTGGTGCGGTAGTTCAATGATAGTTCTCTAGTGGAATGAATTATCATTGATAAAATTAAGTTGTGTGTTCGGGGCGAACACGGGATGCTTAATTTTATCGGGAGACCAAAACCAATTCCTCCTCTCGGTCCCTATCGTTGCCTCTTATTTGTAGAGTTCTATACCCACCTATACCCACCTTCTATACCCACCCAATAGGGGCCGGCCAAAGCTAGCTTGGGAACAAGCTAGGGCCGGCCTAGGTAAGAAATTGGGTGGCCGGCCCTAGCTTGAACCCAAGCTAGTGGGGGCCGGCCAAATTAAATTAAAAAGGATTTTTAATTTTAATTTTTATTATGTGGAAGAAATAATTTATTAAATATAATTTAAATTAAAATATCTCTCTTATAAAAGATCTACAAAAGATTAAAGAAAGAGATTAGATCTCTTTCCTTATTTGTAGATTGGTGAGATATTTTATTTTCTCTTTAAAATTATTCACATGTTAATAAAATTAAAATTATAGAAATTTCCTTTTATTAACCATGAAGAGATTTTTAAAGAGAAATTTTATTTTTTAAAATTTCCGGAAACAAATTAGGAAGTTTTAATTGTTTATTGAAACTTGTCCAATTTGTTCTCCAATGATGTGGCCGGCCAATGTAGATTTAATTGGGAAATTTTATTTTATTTTTCTCAATTAAATCATGTCAAGGAAATTGAGGATATTTTATTGTAATTAAATTTCCTAATTTGCCTAGGCCAAGGAATATAAAAGAAGGGGTGAGGGTGCCTTCATGAGATATAACATCTATTATTTCTCTCCCTCTTTTGTTCCTTGGTGTGGCCGGCCATCCTCTCCCTCTCTTCCTCTTGTGGTGGCCGAACCCTTCTCTTCCATTGGAGCTCTTGTGGTGGCTGGATAGTACTCGGAGAAGAAGAAGAAGAAGGAGAGAAAGCTAGCATCTCTTGGAGCTTGGTTAGTGTTTTGATTTTCTTCCTTGGTGAAGCTTCCTCTTTGTTGGCCGAACCTAGCTAGGAGGAGAAGATGGTGATTGGTGGTTTCTCGTCTCAGAAGATCGTTGCCCACACAACGTCCGAGGTTAAATGAGGAATACGGTAGAAGATCAAGAGGTTTTTCTACAAGGTATAACTAGTAATTTTTCTTTCCGCATCATGCTAGTTATTTATGGAAATAATACCAAATACAAGAGG
Organism: Zingiber officinale; assembly: GCF_018446385.1. NCBI lineage: Eukaryota > Viridiplantae > Streptophyta > Magnoliopsida > Zingiberales > Zingiberaceae > Zingiber > Zingiber officinale. The sequence goes on from NC_055986.1 coordinate 48,577,617, forward strand.
CTTACGTTCTAGAATTTTGAATATGTTTTTTCGATGTTGTGTTCTTTTGTTTTTTCTTTTCCTTGTGATTTGATTATTCTCTTTGGTTAACCTAAAGTTATTTTAGGAAATTAAATATTAGCTTTCTATAAAAGGTTTTGTCTAGTCGGTGGTGGTTGCTCCCATATCCAAGAAGGCCATGTGCCTCGCCACGTCAGTACTGGGAACCAATTATGAAAATTAATATTTAATGGAATTAATAACTTAAGGAGACTTGGGTCAAACGTGTTAAGTTCTGCAGGAGATCCAAGTCAAAACCTAAAAGAATAAATAGATTAAGTTTTGGATCAAACGTGTTAAGTTCCGCAGGCAATCCAAAATTTAATTTAAAAGAACACATGGTAGCTAGGAAAAGGTTCAGACCTTTGTACAAAATTTTTGTACAGTGGAACCTATAGGTTTTCTGAGTAGCAACCAACAATAAATGACATCATACAAGTGGTCATGGCCGAAACTTCCCTTAGCATCAATTTAGGTCACTAACAACATATAGCATGTGAATTTTTAGCTTTCTACATTTCATATTTCATGGAGAGTGACATGAGCATGTTCAATGTAAGTTCTAGGGTTTCTAAGGCATATATCTCTTCATGGACGAGACTTTAAGGTGTCCATTTGAATCATAGTTAAATGTATAAGCATGTGAACACAATCAACATGTTATCTCAATTTCATAAGAAGCATCTTTAACACATGAGGTCTAAATTTTAAGGTTTCTAGGTCTTTAAACCCTACATGGCTGAACCTCATCAAGCATGGAATTTGTTCAAATGGCATAAAAGCATAGAAAGTCATAACACATTTCATAACATGTATAAAAGTCAAGCACTATAAGCATACATTTAAATTGTGTCTTAGGTTTCCTAGGTTTTTCTTTTCATTATCTCATAGCATATGTTTGGCCGAAACCTTCCAAGTCTTTAAAATAGGTTTTAGGTGGCCTAAAGTATGGAAAACCTAAACAAGTTTTATGGCAAAAATATCAAAGAAACTATACATATAAGTTTGGTTCACAAACAAGCTAGGACCCTTGTGGTCATAATTATCATATATCATGCAACCAATTTTCCTATACTCTAATTAAGCATGGGAGCATCAAACAACTTTCATATCTTATTGTCATGGAGGTTTTGAGCATGTTAAAAAAAAATATGTTTAAGCTCTTCTAAACCATCCACCTTACCATGGCCGAAACATTAAAAGTGATGTTCATGAGTTTCTATCAACATACAAGCATGCAACTCTTTAAGAAACTCTATATTCTATCATATAAACATGGTGAGTTTAAATTCAAAGTCTTCCTAACCCTAAACCCTTCCTTGACCGAAACTTGTGAGTGGGGTACTCTTGGTTCCAAGTAACCTTCAAGTATGAAAACAATAATGGATCCTTAACCATTTATTTAGAGGGTTTTGTGCAAGTTAGGTAAACAAATAAATTCCCTAGCCCTTATAAAACCTTTTTGGCCGAAACTCTAGGGTTAGGTACATATCTAATCTAGCATCACATATATATAAAAATATGAGAGAAAACCTTCTTACAAAGCATAGAAAAATTATCATGAATCAAGGCTTATATTAAACATTCCTAGGATCAACAAGTCCTTTCTTTGGCCGAATTTTCACAACTTTGTTTCTAGGTTTTGAAATCCTCATAAAATCCAAAAACACATTAAAACCACTTTTACCACAGGTGAGGGGATACTTACATCCTTTTCTCTTGTGGTTCTAAAGTGTGGTGATGGAAGAAAGGGTCTCTTCTTCTTGTTCTCCTCCTTTGATTTCCCTTGGTAGCCTTCCTTGTATCCTAGGAGGAATCTTGTTTTGGGGGCCGAAAATGGAGGAGAGGGGGCTGAGGCTCTCGGTGGTGGAGAGGAGAGAATGAGAGAAATGAGAGAAAAATAAAATCTGTTCTTTACATGCTCCCTTTTATGTTAAGGGGGAAGAGGTAGCAAAATTGGTTTTTGCTTTCCTTCTCCCTTAGCCCTTTTTTTCATTTTCTTTTTATTTTATTTATTTATTTGTTCTCATCATTCATGATGAAACAAGGGGGAATGAATCCCCTTAATAGTCCGCTTTAAGTCACGGCAAAAAGGAGAGGAAGAGGGAGAGAAAAGAAGGAAGGCAAGTTGCCTTTCTCTTGCTCTTTTCTTGCTTTCTTTTGGCTAGCTTTTACTCTCATCCTTATCATGAGTTTCCCTCCTTTGCTATCAATATATTATTCCTATCCCAACTAGTTATTACCCATTAATCCTATCATTTACATCATGAGAGGATCAAGGTTCAATCCTTGACCACTCCCTATTTTTATTTCTTTTTGGTTCAACATTCTACTAATATTTTTCTAAGGCAAATTCATCATTCTCATATTTATCTTAAAAGCTTAGTGGGTGTTACATCTGGATTGATTAAAATTTTACTAAACTGATTACTGCAAAATCTGAACTTAATATTCTAGGTGTACCTAGGAGTTGTACACATACTAGGGAAGATAATCTATGCCTCTCGGATGTCCTGCTAGCTGTAATCAGGCATTTCAATCGATTCATGAATTGATTGGGCTGTCGGATCGATCCAGTGATCGATCATCTTGATACTGGCACGGAGAAAAACTCTGGATCGGTCGGCTGACCGATCCACAAGCTATCTCACTTCTGTATGTGGCTGGATCGGTCTACCGACCGATCCAGGAGTACACAGATCCTTCTGTATGTGGCTGGATCGGTCTACCGACCAATCCAGGAGTACACTGATCGGTCGGTAGACCGATCCAGTGTCTCACTGATCGGTCGGCTGACCGATCAGTGAGCTTCAATGAGCTTCTGTTCACATCTGGATCGGTCAGCTGACCGATCCAGTGGCACAATCCAACTCTGATCGGTCTGTAGATCGATCTGGGTTTCTGATTTCGAATCAGAACCCCTGGTTTCAGCACTTGTTCGTGCCATAATTACATATAACAATTCTAAACTAAATGCAAAACATTCTAACATCACAAAATAGTGTTCTAAACATGATAGGGTGCATGATATACTAATTCATAGTGATTAACAACTAAAGTGCAAAATAATCAAATACAGAAAAGTTCTAATGCTTAAACAAGGTTGCTAAAATTCCCTAAGATCTTTATTCCAAGTTCCATCCACACACATCCTCGTAGCATTGTCCTCCAGCCTCCGCTAGTCCATATTTCCTTTACCTTTATCAGCAATATAAGGAAAAGAAAGTATCTATAAGCTTTCGCTTAGTAAGAAACCATCTACCTCACTAAAACATGCATTCGATGCAATATTACTACAACAAAATCGCTCATAGACATCGGTTTTCCACCGGTATCTATTTGATTTTCGACCGATGTCTATGAAGCCGATGTTAAAAGTCTGCCATTTTAGACATCGGGTTAAAACCGGTGTAGTATCACTTAACGACACCGGTTTTCGAATCGGTTATTAACCGGTGTAGTATCACTTAACGACACCGTTTCATACACGGTGTAAAACCGATGTAATAGCTTTTGTTAATAACACCAGTTTTGGCAGCGGTAAATGACCGATGTAATATTACTTTATAACACCGGTTTTACATCGGTGGAAAACCGATGTAATATGTATTTTTTCTAACAGCACAGATTTGATTTTAAAACCGACAATAAAAAAAAAAATACACAAATATTCACAAATTGTACAAATATTCTTCATTCAATAATATCCATAAAATACACAAATATTCACAAATTATATAAATAATCTTCTTACAACAATATTCATAAAATACCCAAACATTCTTTTTACATCAAAAGCTAGCTAATAGATATCAAAATCAAAGTATAACATTCTGTTAACACATTAAGGTACAATTGTCTCAAATGTAATCTAGCATGCATTCAGCCCACTCGAACCGCACTTCATCAATTTCAACTCTGGAGTACTTGAGATTTGTAAACTGTAAAAACACATAAATTCACCATATGTCAAATAACTAAAACAAATGTGTGCATGTATCAAATAAAATAGAATACTGAGTTTTTAAAGGCTGCTGTGGAAGATAACGAATATAACAGTGAAGGAAGCATAGAAGAACAAAGAAAATGTTCATAGTTAACAAGCAAATGAAGAGATATACTATTTATTGTACTACCTCTGATGCCATCTTCCAAATCTCATAAGCAAGAATGCAACTGTTCAGAATCATTCCCTGGCAATGAATGAAGAATGTTTATGTTGCTGCTTTTGATGAGTGCTATATTGTTTGTATCTTAAAACATTGGCTTCTAGAAAAACATTAGACATAATTAAACAGATATTACCTGGAGTTTCCAAGTTGCTATGTTCTGGTAGTGCAGCATAATTGTCTGATTGTTGGATGTCAGCAAAAGTATCTGGTGTTGACGATAGATATCTGAGATGATAACTGAGAAGTGATGGCCCAAACCATCCATATTTTCTGGCACTACTAAAAGCCATCTCGGCATCAGTAAGCCGCTTAAAAATTAGTTTGACGCTGTTGCTCTCCTGTTGAACTTCTGTTGCTACTTCCACTATGGGCCCATAGCGACAGAAAATCCTAATCAGATCAACTTCAGAAGGAAGAGGACTGGATTTATTGAAATTCAAAACCAAAGCTGTAGGCATACACCTATCGACTATCTTTGCATTGACACTGATTATGGGCCTATCTGAGGATAGCACTTGCTTCATAGTGGGACAAGCTATTCCAATTTGAATATGTTCTGTGGCTTGTACAACAGGAACAGAAATCAGAGCAGATGTTTGTCTTGAAGTTTTCCTCTTTTTCCTTTGAGCCGGAGCATGAACTTCGACTTCGATTTTAGTAGGGCGGTTATGAGATATCAAGTCAGACCAGTAAGAATCCATCATGTGATCAGTTTCTATCATCTCAGAAAAAACCGACAAAGCTTCAACTCTCCGTTTCTTATCCTTTTCAGCTCTTTCTTCCTCAAGATGTTTCTCTTCACTAGCAGAAGAAGAAACACAGTAGTTCCTAAATTTAGTGAAGAAACTGATTAGACTAGAGAGATAATCATACCCTTCAATAGGATCTCTGGCTGCCAAATGCAGCAGCAAGAACATTTCAATATTTTAAAATATTTTTTTAAAATAAAAATAAAAAGAAGGAAACAAATAACAGCTACCGTTACAATTGCTAGCGTTGGAGTTGTCGAGGTTGCAAGCACCGGGCAGCATGAGCAGGCGTTCGACCTTGAGCCCTAAGGCGCTCCAGGGGGAGGAGCAGTTGTGCGTCTGCTGTACGGCGTAGCAGAGGCAGACGGGGTTTGTGCCCCGGATGTTCCTCACGGTGTCGCAGCAGTCGCTGTTGGGTCGGTCGCTGCTGCCGCTGCCATAGTCCATGCAGGGGGTCAGGCTGCTGGTGGCATCCGTGCACTGATGCTGCAGCGAAGTATCGGCTGCTGGTGACTTCTCTTGTCTGTTGTCAACTTTTTTCTTCCTGGTCTTCTACATATGTAGATGCAACCATATAAGATATGTAAGATAACAGAAAATATTGGACCGATGGTGCCATATTGTAAGGTTGTAATATGTTATAGTTCCATGTTTGTTGTGTACAAAAAGAATTACAAAGAACATCACTGGGAAGCTTCAGGTAACCTGATGTTGATACTGAAGTATACTGGTATTGGCAGTCCTCTTGCTGAAGAGAAATTTGGCGAAGAGCAGCATTACCCCTGTCCACGACTAGAAGAGAACAAGTTCTTCCAACATATATCACATCAAAGTCATTAGAAAACTTAGCATCCTCACTCGGGCCATCTCTATAACCTGCTATATTTGATTTTCCTCCAGCAATAGTAGTCACACCTGAAGAAGCCATCACAAGTAAAAAACAGACTTTTTGACTCAATTGCAGAATTGTGGTCTTTAATTTTACATTTCTTTGAATCTAAATACAGGAATTTGCTCAAGTGTTGTACCTGATTCAGTTATCTTTCGAATAGCCATATTGGAGATATCAGCAACATACACATTCCCTTTGTCATCCATAGCGGCACCTTTTGGACGATAGAAACGAGCATCTGCAGGTTTACCATCTCTACATGTCCAGAGAATCCCTTAAATGACCCGGCAACCAAATCTTGCTCTGCTATCTGCAACGCGATTTTTGTCGAAACCAGCTCGCAAAACTTTATAAAGTGAAGATCTCCAAATAGACACAAAAAGCTATAAGGGAAAATGATGGCATATACCTGATACAACTTCCAATCTCTTATGGTAGATCGCAATAGAAAAACTAGGAAGTGAAGGGAACGGGGGAATTACACTGGGAGAGAGGCGGAGTGATCCGAACTATATTGTTATTTGTGGCGTCGACTGCGAAGAGCTCCCCCTCGAGGGAGACCCGGATAGTGTGTGGAAGTACGCCTAGCTTGTCCCCCACCACAAGCGTCTCTACAAAGTACCCACTAAGTCGACAACGTCCCCAACTGAACACACGGCTTTAGACGCGAAGCAACAAACTTTTAAGAAAATGGAAGGAAAAAGAACACACCGCACTCGAACAGGCCCTTTCCACCGGCAGCGCTCCGCCCTCGCCTCCCCCGGCGGAAAACTCCATTTGGAAGGAAGAGACAGTGCTGTTGGGTGACGACGACGCCGCCGCCGCCACCTCCTCGGCTTCCCCGGCAAACGACGCCCGGTTCACATCGAAGCCTCGCATCGACAGTTCCACGTTCCCTGCGGCACAAAAAAACACGAGTCGAGTATCCATCACCATTTCTCGCAGTAGAGATGTTGATAGACAAAGATATCTCAGATCTCAAAACCCTCGTTCAGAAAACGATCGAGAAGACAACAAGCAGAAACCGTCCCCAAATCGTCCAACCCCTAAAAATTTCCGAAACTCTGACAGATCCCTTACCGGCCTCGGACGCCCATGGGAACCGCAGCTGGGAAAACGAAGGCTGCGCGGAATTAGGCAAGAGAGGAAGGAGCTTAAGCTGCAGCGGCGCCGCAGCGGAACCCCTCTCCTCCTCCTCCTCCATTGCGTCCTCTTTTTCCCCTAATCTCATCCCAAACAAAATCCCCAGACTCCCTCTCTCCACCGTCTCCGCCGTCTTCGCGGCCCAGAAGGGCCTACCGGCCGGAATACGAAGAAGGCCTCCTCTTCTCAACCAAATGGAGGAGTTGGAGGAGATGTGGTGTGGTTGGACGGAGAAGCAAGGGCGTCGTGTCTTGATCTTCATCGGGAGAGGAAGGGGCGTCAATCTAGGAAGGGGGAAGAGGGAGATGAGGTTGAGAGAGATGGTCGGAGGTTTAGGTTTAGACTGAGAGAGATGGTCGGATGGTCGGAGGTTTAGGTTTAGGTTTAGGTTTAGGCGAGAGAGATGGTCGCGCGGAGGAAGGGGTGCGATATAGATTTAGGTTTGGAGGGAACTTCACAGTGTTGCAAATTTTGGCTGGTGGGAATATTAAAATATTTTATTTTGGTTCATTAACACCGGGTTTTAAAAACCGATGTTAAAATCGGTGTCTATTAACGAAAAAAAGGGCACTTATAGACATCGCCTAAAAAACCGATGTCTATAAGCTAAAATCTGCGCTCATAGACACCGGTTTTTAGAAAAACCGGTGTAAAATACTCAAAGACTTCTGTTTTAGCCTAAAACCGTTGTTGTTCCACTGATGTCTATGAGCGATTTTGTTATAGTGTATGCTTTTAAAGAATGCTATTTAAAAACATGCACTGAATTTGTTAAAGCATGACATACTGAAGTTACATAGCATAAATACTGAAACATGGCATGCATAATAAAATCTAAGCATGGAGCTATTTCATGGTATCAACTAGGAGAACTAAACTGAAACTGAAACTAAAACTGAGCTAACACTATATTCACATAACTAGATTACGAGTTTGAAAGCTATTATCATAATAAGTGAAAATAGTAATCATGCTGCTGTTTGGGCCCGGCAATTGTACTTGCTGTGCGCGCATCCCTAGCTAGACCCGGGTTTGCAAGTCCCGCATTTAGTAGGATTTACTAGGTTATCTGAACCTAGGGACGACTGTGGGAGCCCAACCCAATGGACATCTGGTCCAGTACAGTGCTACTAAAAATAAAATACTGAATATAGCTACTAATTGTTTATTTTACTGTTTCTAGGTTATCTGAACCTAGAGCTAGGTTATCTAAACCTAGTGGCGACTATGGGAGCCCACCCATTGGACCGTAGTCCCATGTAAGTAGAAACTAGACTAATATACTGATTTAAATGCTACTAATGCATTTAACTGAGCTGTTAAAAATATCTGAGGTAGTATTTAGCTACTCAAATCATTTTGTCGAACACTTGGGGTGCTCCAACTCTCCCCTCTAATAGGGAGACCACCTCTAGGCACCCGACAACGTCTAGAGCCTCCAACTGAAGGAGAACAACGTGTCTGGCCCATCTAGAGGTGCTCAACTAGATCCCTAATCTGCGAGGAGGGTTTAAGCACACCCTGGGTGCCGAAAAATCTTCATATAGCTAAACTAAAGGCATGCAATCAAACGAAAGCTACTTATACTGTAGGTGAGGGGTTTCTTACCTCCTGTTTGGATTTTCTTACAGATCAAAGCGCTAGGTTTCCCGGAGAAGAGATCTCTTCGATGATCTTCTCGCGTCTACGCGTTCTTCTCGCGGAGAGGAGCGTCCTTGTATCCTTCATTTTGCTGGAAGATGCTCCTATGGCCCTAGGGATGGAACCCTAGGCTTCCTTGGCTTGGGCGCCGAGAGGTGAGGAAGGGAGAGGGTCGGCGGGTGAGGGTTTGAAGAGGAAAAGTCACGATCAAAATAATCTCCTCACTTAATAATTTTCCTATTTATATTTAGGAATTAATTCGTCCAACTTCAATATAAATTTAATTGATTCCCTTTCCTTTCAGCACGGCCCTGCTGGGTTCAACTGGTTACTTAAGCGGTCTAAAGGTTTAGCGGACCCGAGAGGTCCCGGGTTCGATTCCCGCTTAAGCTATTTTGCTTTTCTACTTTTTTTTGCTACTTCCGCTACTCTAAAAATTCCAGAAAAATATCCTAAAAATTCCAGAATAATTACATAATATTTCTAATATAGTTTTGAGAATTTTCGGACGTTACATGGTATGAAAGGCTAACATCGTACTTAACATCTAAAGGATTCAACCAAGGTCAAATTGACCCAACCTTGTTTGTTAAATCTTTAAATACAGACATATTTATTGCACAAATATTCGTAGATAATATAATATTTGGTTCAACAAATTCAGAATTTTTAGAAGAATTTATTAATCTAATGGAAAAAGAATTTGAAATGAGCTTAGTAGGAAAATTAACTTATTTCTTAGGATTCCAAATCAAACAAACAAATGAAGGAAATTATATTTATCAACATAAATACACTAAAGACTTACTTAAAAAATTCGGAATGGAAAATACAAAAGAAATAAAAACACCTATGGCAGTAAACACAATCTTAGACAGTGACCCAAATGGAAAACCAATTGATTTAAAACATTATAGGAGTGCAATAGGTAGCCTACTGTATTTAACTGGAAGCCGACCTGATATTTTATTTGCAGTTAGTATGTGTGCTAGATACCAAACTTGTGCTAAGGAATCCCATTTGAAACAAGTTAAAAGAATTTTTAGATATCTTAAAGGAAAAGCAAATGTAGGAATCTGGTATCCTAGGACAAATAATTTTGAACTAATAGGGTATTCTGACTCAGATTATGCTGGATGTAAATTACACCGCAAAAGCACAAGTGGTGGATGCAAATTACTAGGTTCATCACTTGTTAGCTGGTTTAGTAGAAAGCAACATTGTGTTGCTCTATCTACAACTGAGTCAGAATACATAGCTATAGGCGAATGTGTTGCACAATTATTATGGATGATGCATACTCTAAAAGATTTCAACTTAAATATCACAAATGTAAAAGTATTAATTGACAATATAAGTTCAATTAACTTAACCAAGAACCCTGTGCATCATTCAAGAACCAAACATATTGAAATTAGGCACCACTTTATCAGGGATCATGTTACTAAAGGTGATATTGAACTCAAATACATTGAGTCCAAATCAAATTTAGCAGACATTTTCACAAAACCACTCCCTGAAAGTGAATTTAGCAACTTACGTCGAAAATTAGGGATGTACTTAATAGAATAGGATTTTTCAAAATTTTTCAAAAACAATTCTTTCAAATTATAAGTTAAATTTGTGTGTTTACAAAACTTTCCATTTTAGATTTTCAAAAACAGTTTTGGCCTTAGACTAGTTTTGAATCCTTAGAAAGCATGTACCCATAGGACTAGTTTTTGAGCATCTCACCAACACCTTAGGTTTACCTTGCTTGTGTTTGACAAACATAGAAAGGGGTGAGATGCATAGGCCAACTGTCTGGACTTAAGATTCTTATTTCAGTGCATCATCATAAGTCTGGACGTTAAATACAAATCAGACAGTAATCAGATTAAGATCATCAGTCAAGTCAAATACTGACTGTTTATAATCACCTTAATCTGACTAACCAAGTGAAAGCTACTATCTTCTGATAGCTAGTTAGTACCTAATTGGTTAGACAGCTGTTTAAATTTAAGTATCAAGTTTAGGGGGAGAAATTAATTAAAATTTTGTGTGTTTGAAAAATGCTTTTGTACATCTATTATAAAACTAACTTTTTTAAAACACCAGTTTTCAAAAAGTTAAAGTTAACTAAGTGTTTGAAAAACATGGAAGTTTAATCCCACCTAATTTTTAAACCTGATTTAAAAAGTTGACTATTGCAAATTTAAATTTATTCAGTTTTGTAACATATACTTGAAAATTAAACTTTCCAAAAAAAATTATTTTGGCAAATTTAATCTTACTTGTTTAATTTTTGGTTTGTTTTGAAAAATTGAAGTTGAAAATTTACGTTGTTGAAAAATGTAAATGTTACTTAAACTTGAAAAGTAAATTTAAAAAAAAAAAACCTGATTTAAAATTTTGATTTACTCAACATGTCTTCCCCAAGTCAACTTGACTATTTTTAACTTTGTGTTAAAAAATTGTAGATATTTTTCAAAATTAGCTGTTTTTTAATTTGATTACTTGTTACAGTAACTCTACACTATGATTGTTTACCCTTGTTTTTTTGGATAAATGCCAAAGGGGGAGGGTTAGGTGGTTAAGTTAGAGCAACTAAATGCAAACTTGAAAAACTAACTTAAAACCTTAAAAACCTCGAAAATCATGCTTGATTTTTGCATATATTTATCACTAACTTAACCAGGTTGTCATTCCATCAAAAAGGGGGAGATTGTTGGTGCGGTTAAAACTAACGGTCTAACTCAGGTTTTGATGAATGAAAAATCAGGTTAAGTTAGGTTCGTCGTTATCTAACACTCTGATCGAGTGTGCAGGTTAAGTCCAGCTAGGTCGACGGGCTGACCGGATAGCTGGCGAGAAATCCAAGCAGGTCGACGGACTGACCGGACGCTTGGCAAGAAGTCCAGCTAGGTCGACGGGCTGACCGGATAGCTGGCAAGAAGTCCAGACGGGTCGAAGGGCTGACCGGACGTCTGGCAGGTAAGTGAGGTAAGTCACTGGAGGGGAGTGACTGCGAGGACGCGTTCCCGGGAAGGGAACATTAGGCGTCGGTCCGGCTTAGATCCATTTCGGATGTCTAAGTCGAGATCGTGACTAGATTCCGGTCTCGGAAAGACGGAATCTAAGTCATACTATTTGTGCTAATTCATACTATTATAAAATGTGCTAACAATCTATGTTGCAGGATATATATTGCCTCGGACTAACTTTGTTTTGCAGGAAAAGGGAGTTTTCTGGAACAAGGTGGTCCGGGCGCCCGGAAGGCAAATTATATCCAGCCAAGTCGTCGCCACGTGGAGCATCTCGGTTTGAGCAGCTACGTCACATTCCAGGCGCCCAAAAGGAATCCAGGCGCCTGGAGCAACATATAAAAGAAGCCCCAGGCAGGAGCTTCAGAATCATCAATCTGAGAACTCTTCTACTACTGGTCCTGCTGCTCTACTGCGACGCCAACAAAGCTCCGACAAAGTACTCCTTCGGTTTTTAGTTAATTTTCTTGTCGGTATTACTTTGTTTCACTAGCATTCCCTGTATTCATTTTGTAATTATATTCGAATTGTTAGTGATTGCCCAACGAAAGTGGTCAAGGACCACGGGCCTTCGAGTAGGAGTCGTCACAGGCAACGAACGAAGTAAAAATAACTGTGTTCATTTACTTTTCCGCTGCGTATTTTTACTCCACTTTTCGAATCGATATTCACCCCCCCCCCCTCTATCGAATCTAATGGTCCTACACTATATACATATGATGATATGCATGTGTATAGATTTAATGTATTTTTTTTAGCGTGAAGAATTGATATGCTTGTGTACAGAATTGAGCATGAGGAATTGATTTCCATTTTGGTTCGGTTTGGTTATGCTTCCTTGCTACAATCATTCAAGTGTACAGATTTAAGTCTCTTTATTCTAACAAGTGGTTTAGATATGCTTCCTTGTTACCACTCATTCTAGGATCCAGATTTGAGTTCCTTTATTCTAGCCTGAGGTTTAGATATGCTTTCTTGTTACATTCATTCTAGGATACAGATTTGAGTTTCTTTATTCTAGCATGAGGTTTAGATATGCTTCTTTTCTACCATTCAAATAAGCATACCGATTTAAGTTCCTTGTTATCTCAATATGCATGAACGATTTTATTTATAAGCATGCAGTGTTTGATATCTCAGTTGTAGACTTCAGTTTTATATTTTTGTATCTGGAGTCAATTGTTATAAGAATAGATTCTTATCTTGCTCCGAATTTTTGTACATATACCTTTATGAGTAATTATAAGTAAATGAAGACCAAGGTCTTAATTTTGTTCCCAAATTCCAGCATTTGAGGATCAGCAGTACGTCTAGTGCTTGAAGAAATGCCGAGGCATTATATACTAGAAGTACTAAAAGATAAAAGTTATTTTATTTGAAAAGGCTAGTACCTGATTTCCGAGGTTGTCGTTAAACAAATCCAGGTGACCAATTCTGAGGTCTTGGCCCTCGTAACACCAAGGTCTTTACCCTCGTAGGACTGGTGGCTCGCTACCTCAGTCTCTATTAGGGAGCGCGCTTTGGTACTACGCCTGGGCCCAAGAAAGAATTGATTATTATTTTGAAGTATTAAAGTATAAATTTTAAACAAGTGAAACAAGCTTCATATAAGTTTAAAATTCAGCAAGTTTAGTTTTCTTATATGTTGACATGTTGTTTAGATTTGCTTACATGTTTAGTATTTCAGTATGCTATGTTTCTTTTACTATTAGATAAGCATGAGTAGTATTTCTTTCTGAGCATTCAGTTTTAGATTTCTTTCAGTTACATGCATATTCGAGTTTTGTGAGTTAGATAGTGCTTACTAAGTAATTTTGCTTATAGTTGCATTTTCCTCTTACTGCAGATAAAGGAAAGGAAAAGCTATAGCGAAGGAAGGCGACAAGGAGGTGCGGATGGATGTGTGATGTCTGGACTATAGAAGTCTTGGGATTTAGTTAAAGATTTTATTAAGATATTTGTATTTAGACAATTGGGATTGTTTATTCATGTAGATGATTTAATTCATAAAATGACTTTATGTACTTAGAAATTTCTTGTTAGATTTGCTATGCATATTAGTCTCACTATTGAGTTGTGTTAATATTGCATGCATGTTCAGATTAATATATTTAGTTTTAGCATGTATATTCAGATTGTTATGTTTTAGTTGTGTATATATGCTGGAGTAGAATGTAGAGATAAGTTATTCATGTTTCTGCTGTCACTAATTGCATGTTTAGGTTGTTTTATGTATTGATAATTACATGTGAACAACTCTAATTAAGTATAATTAGTAGTCTAGTAGCGCCCCATCCTCACAGACTAGTAGTGAGGAGGGTGTCGTGTTACATTCACCAAGCTAATCTGGCCACCAAAACAAGCTCCAAGAGGATGATAGGTTCGACCACTAGAAGAAGAGAGGAAGAGATGATAGGGCCGGCCACCACCAAGGAAGAAAAAAAGATGAAAATAGAAGAGAGTTGTTTCATGAAGGCACCCCTACCCTCTCTTTTATATTCCTAGGTCTTGGCAAATAAGGAAATTTAATTATAATTAAAATCTCCTTATATTCCTTGCCATAGGTTAATAAGGAACATTTAATTCAAATTTCCTTTTAACCCATGCTAAGGCCCGCCACATCACATGCTCCAAATAAGGCAAGCTTTAAGCACAAAATTAAAATTTCCTTATTTGTTTCAGGAAATTTTTAAAATAAAAATTTCTCTATTAATTTTCCCTTCATGGTTGGTTATAAAAGAAAATTTTATAAATTAAAATCCCGCCATTAAAACATGTGGATGATTTCCAAAAAGAAAAGTTATCTTTAAAATTTAAATCTTCTTCTCAATTTACAAATAAGGAAAGATATCAAATCTTTTCTTAATCTTTTGTAGAAATTATAAAAGGAAAGATTTAATTTTGAAACTCTCTTTTAAAATCATGAGGATGGTTTCATAAAAGGAAAGTTTTATCAAAAATTAAAATCTACCGTTCAGTTTACAAATAAGGAAAGATATCTAATCTTTTCTCTTAATCTTTTGTAGAAACTATAAAAGGAAAGATTTAAATTTTAAACTCTCTTTTAAAATCATGGCTTCCACATAAGAAAAAATTTTAATAAATAAAATCCTTTTATTATATATGGCCGGCCACACCAAGCTTGGACTCCAAGCTATGCCGACCACCTCTACTTGGCTCAACCTTTAGCTTGGCCGGCCCAAGCTTGGACTCCTAGCTTGCTTGGTCGGCCACCTAAGGTTGGGTAAGAAGGTGGGTATAGGTGGGTATAACACTTTATAAATAAGAGGCTACAATAAGGACCGAGAGGAGAAATTGATTTTGGTCTCCCGATGAAATTAAGCTTCCCGTGTTCGCCCCGAACACCCAACTTAATTTCATCAATAATAATTCATAACACTAAAGAATTATTATTGAACTACCGCACCAATTCAAAATTACATTTTGGATTCCTTCTTATTATAGGTGTATTACTCTCCCTGTGTTTAAGATATAAATTGTCCACTAATTAAATGAGTTACTGACAACTCACTTAATTAATATCTAGCTCCAAGTGTAGTACCACTCAACTTCATTATCATGTCGTACTAAGTCCACCTGCAGGGTTTACATGACAATCCTTATGAGCTCCTCTTGGGGACATCATCAACCTAGATTACTAGGACACAATTTCCTTCTATAATAAACAACACATACTATAAATAATATCATTTCACAACTTCTTTGGCCTCTTGATTTATCGAACTAAATTTCACCCATTCATAAGTCAAAGAAATAAATACTAGATATATGTGTTTGCTATTATATCAGGATTAAGAGCACATACTTCCATAATAACAAAGGTCTTGTTCTTTTATTCAGTTAGTATAAAAAGAACTTACCTTAAATGGTCCAGCTCAATACACTCAGAGTGTACTAGTGTAATTTTATAGTTAAGATAAACTAATATCAAATTACACTACGACTACTCCAATGGTTTGTTCCTTTCCATCTTAGTCATGTACTACTGTTTATAATTTATAAGGAATTGATAACATGATTTTCTGTGTGTGACATCACACACCATGTTATCTACAATATAAATTAATTGAACAACTACACTTAGCATATAAATGTAGACATTTGACCAATATGATTCTTTATTTCAAAATAAAATGTTTACAAAAGGCTAGGCTTTTAGTATACACTCTAACAATAGTAACCCTAGGTTTAACCAAAAGGAACAATCAAATCAGAAGATCAAAAAAAAACAAAAGAACACAAACTCGAATCACAAATTCGAAACCTAGAATCATATGCCTCTTGTGTTTGGTATTTCAAAATCCATACCAAGAAAACTAGTATGATGTGGAATAGAATTACTAGTTATACCTTTCTTTGTAAGCAACAACCTCTTGATCTTCTATCGTATTTCTCTTCTTATCTTGGACGTCGTGTGGGCGACGATCTACCAAGACGAGAACCACCACTACCTTACTCCTTGCAAGTTTCAGCCACCAACCTTCAAGCTCCAAGGGATGCTAGAACAAAGCCTCCTTTCTCTCCTTCTTCTCCAAGCAAAATTTGGCCACCACAAGAGCTCCAAGAGAGGGTGCCACCCGCCACTAAAGAAGAAGAGAAAAGGAAGACTAGGGGTCTGCCACACCATGGAAGAGAAGAGAGGGAATAATAGATGTTAGGTTATGAGGTGAGGCACCTCTACCCTCTCTTTTATATTCCTTGGTCATGGCATATAAGGAAAGTTTTAATAAAAACTTCCTTATTCTCCTTGCCAACAAAAGGAAATTTAAACAATAATTTCCTTTTTAAATTTCAATGGCCGACCACAACCTTGAGTTCCAAATAAGGAAAGTTTTAAACATAAAATTAAAACTTCCTAATTTGTTTTCGAAAATTTTCAAAATAAAATTTCTCTTTAAAAATTCCCTTCATCGTTGGTTCTAAAAGGAAACTTTTATAAATTAAAATCTCTCTATTAAAATATGTGAATGATTACAAAAAGGAAAGTTTTTTCAAAATTAAAATCTTCCTTTCGATCTACAAATAAGGAAAGATATCCAATCTTTTCTCTTAATCATTTATACAAACTATAAAAGGAAATATTTAATTTTTAAAACTCTCTTTTAAAATCATGAGGATGGTTACATAAAAGGAAAGTTTTCTCAAAAATTAAAATCTTTCTTTTAACTACAAATAAGGAAAGATATCAAACCTTTCTCTTAATCTTTTGTAGAAAACTATAAAAGGAAAGATTTAAATTTTAAACTCTCTTTTAAAACCATGGCTTCCACATAAGAAAATATTTTAAAAATAAAATCCTTTTATTTTATTTTTGGCCGGCCCATCTAGCTTGAGCTCCAACAAAGGGCCGAGCACTAACTTGCACCCATTAGCCTTGTTTTGGCTGGTCCTAGCTTGGGCTCCATGTAACGCCCGCCCTTCCAGGTACCCCTAAGGCTACCCTAGAGGGATGGACGTCACTTAACATAGACATCATTTACTAATGCATATGGATTCATGGCAGCGGAAGACTTATATATATATATATATATATATATATATATATATATATATATTTGACATCTACCATATGCATCTAATTCACTTAACATGGCATTTGAAATCAAACGTACCAACATAACATGAGTAGGATATCATACTAGCTGAACATTATCATAAGCATAGGTCCAACATTGTTCACATGCATAACTTAGATAACCCAAAAGCATAAATAGATCTATCCACCAGCACTTCCACACACATCTTCATCGTCTTTCCTGCTGCTCCCCTTAACTGATCCATTCCTTGCCTTTATCTGCAGTACAAGGAAAACGTGTAGCTATAAGCCAAAGGGCTTAGTGAGCTCCTTTCCTACTCATAAATCTGAATCACAATAATACATAAAGTGACACATGAAATCAAACATATCATATCATAAAATGGTATGGAAGAACATAACATAATCGTCTCCTATCATATAAGGAACATAACATAGCATGGCATAAAATGTGTCATAGCTTGTAAGTACACATCATAACATATCATATCATATAAGCATGTCTCATGAAAATCTATCATGTCATGTGAATTCATATCATGAAACGTATCATAGAAACACCTATCAAAACATATATCATGTCAGGTGAGCATATCATACCTCCTTTTTATTTTCATGTAAGGATTTCATATCATGTGAACATGTAGATGCAAGATGTAGAATGATTTTCAAAACATGCATCATGGAATGAACGTTTGCATCATGCTTCTTGTAAAACATATCGTATACATATACTTGAACATAATATCATCAACATGAGAAGGGCCCCGGCTTGTACCACATGTAAACATAAATGCGCGCAATCCCTAGGACAGGGTAGCTAGCCCCGAACCTACTAAGGGATCTAGGTCTGTTCATAGTCCGTCGACCTAGGGGCGTACTAAGGAGCCCATCCCTTAACGAGATTCGTTCATAGTCCGTCGACCCCGGGGCGCTTATGGAGCCCACCCTTGGTACAAGCCTTACAAAGTAAAATATCATGCATGCCATATCATATCATACTCGTCATAATTCTTGTCATATCATGAAGAGAGCTCTTGATCCCAACTTAAGGGAAGCATCTCTTTACCATAGCATGTAGAGTGCTCTTGATCCCAACTTAAGGTGTAATACCCCAAATTTCATGATTTAGAGTTCTAAAAGACCTTATTAAAATCTAGAAATGTTTTAGAAAAATTCTAGAGATTTTTAATAATTTATAGAGTATTTTTATGCAATTTTTGGAGTTCGTTTGGTATTTTTACGAAGAGGAAGAAGTAAAAGAAAAAAAAATAATATATGTTGAAGCCGGGTTTTGAACCCAAGATCACGGACCCGAACCCAAGTCTTAAAGAACTCAGCTCAACCATCTGGTCTACGGGTGTTTTGTTAATCATATATGGAGCAATATATATTTAAGTAGTAGTTAGGAACAGTAAAATAATAGGAAATAAAATGGTTGCAACTGGGATTCGAACCCACGAGTTGGGCTTTAAGCAGAACGCAGCCCACCAACAAACCAGCCAAACTTTTCTTAACTAAATCTATATCTAAATATATTTAAGTAGTACTAGTTAACAGAAACCTTAGAGTATTAAAATGAAGAACTTAGGGATTAATTACGAAACCTAAATTCTTTCCTCACCCTTCCTCTCCCGACGCGAGCGGCGACTCTTCTCCTCTCTCACGGCGGAAACGAAGAAGAAACCAGGTTTGGTCTCCGGCACCGGCGAGCTCTCTCCTCCACGGATCCTTCACCAAGCCGAACTTCTCTCGGCAAGGTCAGCATGGGCACAAGAAGAAGCCGCAAGTTTTCAAGCTTTGAAACCCTAGACCTTCCTCTCCTTCGGTTGTAAGTCCAAGAATCGCCGGTAAGTCGCTACTCACCTGCAGTAGGATAGCTCCGAGGTTTATTCCTTGTTCCTTTCTTTGTGTCCGAAGCTTTGCATGAAACCTTAGAGCTTGCTTGTAAGTAAATTGTTGCTAGGGATTTAAAGGAGATTTCCGATATTTGCTTAATTCAGTATGTGACCATGGGATTTTCGAGATGAGTTTCTGTATTTGGTGATGGCTTTGGGATTTCTTTTCCTTTTCGATAGTAAAGAACCTAAGGACTATTTTGCAATGGTTTCTTGTGTATTGTTAGGATTTTTCCATGACCAATATATTGCTATTATGTTTAAGCTTAGATTGATATGAGTTGACTGCAGAATTTCCGAACAGATTAGAAGGAATAGGTTTAGGTGTGCTAGTAGATGTTTCATGGTTTCATTTTTCTTTTGAAAGTGCATGTTTGCTAGTTGAGAATTAAAGGTTAACTGTTATCCTTGCTATAATTAATATGAACGGTGCATGTTTGTAATTATGGAAGTGCTTTAGTTTAGTTTTATAGCTTTGCATTTGCTTCGGATTAATGTAGATGGAATGGTTTAGATTGATCTTGCTATGACATCATGTTTCGGTTAAATCAAAAGTGCATGTTTTCAACCATGTTAATGTTCAAAGTAAAAGATAGATTTTTGCATATTACGAACATGATAAAAGGAGGCTTATATTCTATTTTAAAGAAGTTAGAATTGTTTTCCTTTGATTTAATCCTGTTGTAGCATGCCTATATTCTTTTAAGAGTTTAAGAAAAATAGAAGAAAGATAAAGAAAAGAAAGAAAAAGGCCAAGGCCTTAAGTAGATCCCAAAGTCAAGACTTTAGGGATTTTGGCACACAAGGTGCTAAAGAAAATGCCGAGGCATTATATAGAAGTATTAAAAGATAACAAGTATTTTACTTTTATCAGTGGCACTGTGTTGGACTCTCTGTCCTTGGGCTGGTCTCCCATAGTCGTCCCTAGGTTTAGATAACCTAGTAGTAACGGCTCGGCCAACGGTCGACGATCGACGACCATAGGGTCGCCAAATGGGCCGCCGAATGGGTCGGGTCGTTACAAAAGTAAAAGCACAGTTGCCGGGCCCAAGAAGAAGTTGATTATTATTTTGAAGTATTATAAGTATAAGTTTTTGAACAAGTAAAATGAGTTTTACATAAGTATAAAGTATTAAAGAATAAGTCTTTAAACAAGTGGAATAAGATTCAGAAAGTGTTTAGAATTTAGTAAGTTTAGTTCTTTATTCTACCATGTTTATCTAGTGGATGAGTAGTTTCATGTTTACCTATTAGATGAGCAGCATGATTAGCGAGTAGAATTACATGAGTAGATTTCTTAGCTTTTCTTTGCTATTAGTTTGACATGAGCAGTTATGTTTATGCTTTATTTCTTTTTAGAGCATATAGTTTTTAGTTCTTTTCGTATACATGCACATTCGTGATTTTGTGAGTTAGATAACGCTTACTAAGCAAATTTTGCTTATAGACTACACTTCCTCTTACTGCAGATACAGGAAAGGAAAAGATATAGAAAGGAAGACAACAAGGTGGCGCGGATGGTGTGTGATGCCAGGACTATGGAAGCCTTGGGACTTAGTTTAAGAATTTATTAAGATTGTCATTTATTAAGAATGTATTAGATGAGTCATTTAGTCTTCCGCTGTTAGTTAATTGTATGTTTATTTTGTTTACGCTATTCATTACTTGCATGATTTTATTTCATTAAACTGCGTGGTGATGTTATTCCTTTTGTGTGTTTGATATGTGTTCCAGCCGCCTGTGGCTGTGTATATTATGTTATGTATGTCAGTTTAAGGTCACCGGTACAGGGGAGACTCTGCCGAAATTTTTCGGTAGGGTTTCCATGTGGTTTTTTAATCATACCGGTTAAGTAGAGTTAGTAGTTAAGTAACGGTCATCCTTAGAGAGTAATAGTAGTAAGAAGGGTGGTCGTTACATAAGGGAAGCAGCTCTTTTTCATAACATGAAGAGTGCTCTTGGTCCCAACTTAAGGGAAGCAACTCTTTTTCATAACATGAAGAGTGCTCTTGGTCCCAACTTAAGGGAAGTAACTCTTTAGGCTTTTCCTCTTACATAAGCCATTCATACATGCATTATGAAACATAACATGGTCCTATCATAACATAAAGTATAACATGTTATTTTCAAATCATCAAACATGACATATCATCTCATGAACTTGGCATACATATCATGAACATGGCATATCATATCATGAGTCTAGCATATCATATCATTAACATGGCACATCATGTCATAAGTCTATCATATCATAAGACATAGCAATGCAACATATCATAAGGCATATTTTCATCATATCATGAAGCATGAAAGCTTAATCTACTCATATATCAAAGGCTACATATCATGAGAATACATAAGCATGTTTAGTTAGGTTTAAACTCTTTCCTAACCCAATTAATCCATCTTGGCCGAACCACATCAGTAGGTTTCCACATTATTTTATTCCATATGAAGCATAAAAACTCAGACACATAACATGCAAATTTGTTCCAAGCACATACAAGACATTATTTTTCATGAATACGCATGTTTGAGTTCAAAAACTCTAACCCTAACCCATTTATATTAATTTGACCGAAACCTATCAGTGGGGTTCTCATTTCATTTTGTTCCTTATGAATCATAAAACTTAACCACATAACATGCAAACTTGATCTAAGCATATACAAGGCATTATACTTCATGAATAAGCCTATTTGGGTTCAAAACTCTAACCCTAACCTATTTTTCTCAATTTGGCCGAAACATATCAGTAGGGTTTCATATCATTTTATTCCATATGAAGCATAAAACTTAAACATATAACATGCAAATTTAATCTAAGTACATACAAGGCATTGTACAAGCACATACAAGTCACCATACTTCATGAATAAGACTATTTGAATTCAAAATTCTAACCCTAACTTATTTATCTCAATTTGGCCGAAACATATCAGTAGGGTTTCATATCATTTTATTCCATATGAAGCATAAAACTTAAACATATAACATGCAAACTTGATCTAAGCACATACACGGCATTATACTTCATGAATAAGCATGATTGAGTTCAAAACTCTAACCCTAAACCATTTATTTTGTTTAGGCCGAAACATATCAGTAGGGTCTTCATGGTTTTCATTTCATATAAAACATAAAAGCTTAGGTTATCAACATGTAAAAATTTTATACATCATGAAGGAGTACAACTACCATGATTTCTATCCAAAATTCTTAACTTAAGGCCTAAAAATCATTTTGGCCGAATCATATGGTATGTCCTTTTTTTTTTCACAACACGAATTATGAAACTAAGCCATCAACATATAAAATCCACACCTCATGGAAGCCTAAAATCAAGTATGTTCTCACAAGAAAATTTAATCTCACCCTTCTTGTGTCCTAGGCCGAAACATGGTAAGTAGGGCCTTAGTTTTCTTTTTTTTTTCTATCATGCCCTAAGTGACTACCCATAATTACCTTGACTGAAATTTACAAGAGAGACATCTTTAAAATTTCAAAAGAAAACGTTTACGATTGAAACCGATCGAAGCTACTTATACTGCAGTGAGGGGATACTCACATCCTTCACTAAATTCTCTAAGGAGGGAACCTTGCTTGTGAATCCTTCCTAGAGGAGAGCTTCCTTGCTCCTTGGTCTCGGCAAGAAGAGGAGAGGGAGGGAGAGTCACGGTGAAAGAGAGAGTAGGAGAGAATGAGAGCAAAATGCCAACTCATTTTTCATTTCTCCCTTTTATTCATCATGAGAGGAGGAGGAAAAACTATATTTTTCTTCCTCCTTTCCTTTACTCTCTTCTTAATGAAAACATTGTCTAGATGCATCCCTTCTTAGAGAGCAAGCAAAGAATATTCTAGAGCATCTCTTCATTAGAGAGGAAGAAGACAATTCTAACTTCTCTTCCCAAGAGAAGAGCTTTTACCTCTTTACCTTTAACTATCGTTTCCCTTTCTTTTCAACCACAATTACTCTTGGTCTAACGGTTATCTTATTCATGCATCTAGTGGGTGGTCTAGAGTTCAAATCCTAGACCTTATATATATTTTTATTTCTATTTTGTTTGTTTAAGTGTTCGGCTAGGAGCAAAAATTTAACTAAGGCATATTTTTATTCATGATAAAAAATTATTCTAAAATTTTTGCTAAGAACCCTATGGGTGTTACAGTCTCCCATACCTCATAAAAGTTCGTCCTCGAACTTAAAATAATTCTGGGTATTCAGGACTTCCTACTGAGTGCATCAGCTACTTTGTTTGCCTTCCCCGGATGGTAGAAGATCTCGCAGTCATAATCCTTGACTTGCTCGAGCCATCTTCGTTGCCTCATGTTCAGGTCTTTCTGTGTAAAGAAATATTTCAGACTCTGGTGATCTGTATAAATCTTACACTGGGCCCCATATAAATAATGCCTCCACAGCTTGAGGGCAAAGACCACGGCTGCTAGTTCTAGGTCATGTGTGGGATAGTTCTTTTCATGCTCCTTAAGTTGCCTAGAGGCATAGGCAATGACCTTGCCATTCTGTATGAGTACATCTCCGAGTCCTAATCTGGAAGCATCACTGTACATGTCGAATCCCTCGTTAACTTCTGGAAGAGTGAGGATTGGAGCACTAATCAATCTTCTTTTTAGCTCCGTGAAACTCTTCTCGCATTCTTTTGTCCATTCATACTTCTTGTTTTTCCTGGTGAGTGCCGTCATAGGAGCCGCAATTCTGGAAAAACCCTCTACAAATTTCCGATAGTAGCCGGCTAAACCAAGAAAACTTCTGATTTCGCTGGCATTCTTTGGTCTGTTCCAGTTACTTACAGCTTCAATCTTGATTGGGTCTACCATTATTCCATCCTTAGAGATTACATGACCCAAAAAGGACACTTGATCGAGCCAAAATTCACATTTCGAGAATTTCGCATAAAGTTGCTTCTCCTGAAGAATTTGTAATACTATGTTTAGATAGTCGGCATGCTCTTCTTGGGTTCTCGAGTAAATAAGGATGTCATCGATAAAAACTATCATGAACTTGTCAAGGTAAGCCGAAAATATCTTGTTCATCAAATCCATAAATAGAGCAGGAGCATTTGTAACTCCGAAGGGCATTACTAGGAACCCATAATGTCCATATCTCGTTCGAAAAGCCATTTTTGGTATATCACCTTGTTTCACCTTTATTTGATGATAACCAGATCGCAAGTCAATCTTAGAGAAGACGGTGGCACCTTTCAACTGGTCAAATAGGTCATCAATCTGTGGTAAAGGATATCTGTTCTGGATTGTAACCTTATTCAGTGCCCGGTAGTCTATACACATTCGCATAGATCCGTCTTTTTTCTTCACCAAGAGTACCGGAGCTCCCCATGGAGAGTGACTAGGGCGAATAAGTCCCTTGTCAAGCAATTCCCGTAACTGTTCCTGGAGCTCTTTCAATTCAGCAGGTGCCATACGGTAAGGTGCCTTAGAGATTAGTTTAGTACCAGGGATCAATTCGATCTCAAATTCAACTTCTCTGTCCGGGGCTAGTCCTGGTAATTCATCGAGGAAAACTCCCGGAAAATTATATACAACTCTGACATCCTCTAACTTCCGGTTCTCCGTTCGGCTTGCATCGATCACATGGGCTAGAAATCCTGTGCATCTGTTGCCCAACAGCTTCCGTGCTTCTAAGGCTGATAGGAATTTCTTAGTCTCTTTCCTTGGCGTTCCGCTAAATTCAAACGTCAGTTCCGCTTCGGGCTGGAAAACCACTTTTCTTTTACGACACTCAATCGAGGCACCGTACTTGCTCAGGAAATCCATGCCCAATATAATATCATAATCCTGCATGTCAAGCACTATCAGATCACAATAGAGTTCTTTGTCTGAGATTCTGATAGGTGCGGCTCGCAGCATATGAGTGGATGGCATTACTTCTCCTGAAGGTAGGGTCGTTAAGAATTTGTGATCCAGGGCTTGGGGTGGCATGTCTATCTTTCTTGTGAATGGGGTAGAGATAAACAAGTGTGTTGCCCCAGTATCAAATAATATAGTAGCATGCTGATTGAAAATAAGTATCTGACCAGTGACAACAGTAAAAGCGTTCGCCACATCTTCTCTGGTGAGGGAGTGGATCCTTGCATTCGTTGTCACTGGCGGAGCTTCTAATCTTCCTTGGCTTATCTGAGGGCCTTCTAATGCAGCTTGCATCAGATGTAACTGTGGAGGAATACCTCTGTTCGGGATATTCTGTGGTTGAGGTGTCTGGATCTGAGTAGGACAGTTTCTGGCCATATGTCCTTCTAATCCATAGCTATAGCATACATTTGTGCCCATATGACATTTTCCGGGATGCTTCTTTCCGCACGTGTTGCACTGAGGAAACATGATCTGCTTGCTCGCTGGACCTCCCTGAGAGTTGTCCCATTGATTCCTCTTGCCACTATGGTTCCCCTTCCAACTAGTTCTGGTATTCTACGACTTTTGTCCTCCGGGTTGAGCTTGATTCTTGCCACCGTTCATTGCCTTCAGATAGTGTTATGTAATCAGGGCACTGCAGATTAACTCTTCAGCGATCTGCGGTCTATTAACTCCGCTGGCCACATTCAGAGCTATCTCGGGTCGGAGCATTTTCAGCATAAGTCTGACCCTTTCTCTTTCAGTGCTGACCAATTCTGGGCATAAGCGTCCTAGGCGGTTGAATTTCTTGACAGCTTCGTTAACTGATAGATCACCTTGTCGGAACTCGGTGAACTCGTCATAGTGCTTGTTGGTCACCCGCATATGGAAAAATTCTTCAAATAATTCAGTCTCAAAGTCCATCCATCTCATCTGATTTATTTGTCTCCTTGCTTTCACTCTGTCCCACCACATCCTGGCATCTCCGGTAAGGCAAAATGATGCGCATTTGACCTTTTCATGTTCAGGCCAATCTAGTAACTCCACTATGCTCTCCACAGTTTTGAACCATGCTTGAGCGTCCCATGGCTCACAATGTCCAGAGAAAACTTCTTGCTTAAGTCTCTACCACTGAATCAGATATGCCTCCTGTCGAACCACTGGAATTGGAACTACCGGTGGTACCGGTGCCGGAGGTACTGGTACAGCTGTAGGTATAATGGGTATCGCATTCAGGTTCCCTGGTGGGGTAGCAGGATTCCCTTGCTGATTCATCAATGCAGCGATCGTTTGTTGCTGTTCCGTAACCTGACGCTGGAGCTCGGTAACCACATGCATCAGATCAGGTGGAGGTACCGTCTCATCTGCTCTGGTATTTCGTGTTCTAACCATGCTTTATCTTCATAAATAACAACAAGCTAGTATAAGTTATCGTTATCCAAAACCAGGCTACCTTAAGATTATTGTTGTTCCTAGTCTACCATCATGTATACCTAAACTAAAAATGGGATAACTAAATAAATAAAGATAACAAGCATGCATATTATCAAACATCATAAAAAAAATGGATTAAGCATAAATATCATATCAAAATAAAATTTAAGCATAAAATTCTTACTTGGAGTGACAGGATGAAGGCTTGATGTGTGTGTAGTGGAAAGGCAGACCTGCTCTGATACCAAACTGTAACGCCCGCCCTTCCAGGTACCCCTAAGGCTACCCTAGAGGGACGGATGTCACTTAACATAGACATCATTTACTAATGCATATGGATTCATGGCAACGGAAGACTTATATATATATATATATATATATATATATATATATATATATATATATATATATATATATATATATATATTTTGACATCTACCATATGCATCTAATTCACTTAACATGGCATGTGAAATCAAACGTACCGACATAACATGAGTAGGATATCATACTAGCTGAACATTATCATAAGCATAGGTCCAACATTGTTCACATGCATAACTTAGATAACCCAAAAGCATAAATAGATCTATCCACCAGCACTTCCACACACATCTTCATCGACTTTCCTGCTGCTCCCCTTAACTGATCCATTCCTTGCCTTTATCTGCAGTACAAGGAAAACGTGTAGCTATAAGCCAAAGGGCTTAGTGAGCTCCTTTCCTACTCATAAATCCGAATCACAATAATACATAAAGTGACACATGAAATCAAACATATCATATCATAAAACGGTATGGAAGAACATAACATAATCGTCTCCTATCATATAAGGAACATAACATAGCATGGCATAAAATGTGTCAAAGCTTGTAAGTACACATCATAACATATCATATCATATAAGCATGTCTCATGAAAATATATCATGTCATGTGAATTCATATCATGAAACGTATCATAGAAACACCTATCAAAACATATATCATGTCAGGTGAGCATATCATACCTCCTTTTTATTTTCATGTAAGGATTTCATATCATGTGAACATGTAGATGCAAGATGTAGAATGATTTTCAAAACATGCATCATGGAATGAACGTTTGCATCATGCTTCTTGTAAAACATATCGTATACATATACTTGAACATAATATCATCAACATGAGAAGGGCCCCGGCTTGTACCACATGTAAACATAAATGCGCGCAATCCCTAGGACAGGGTAGCTAGCCCCGAACCTACTAGGGATCTAGGTCCGTTCATAGTCCGTCGACCTAGGGGCGTATTAAAGAGCCCATCCCTTAACGAGATCCGTTCATAGTCCGTCGACCCCGGGGCGCTTATGGAGCCCACCCTTGGTACAAGCCTTATAAAGTAAAATATCATGCATGCCATATCATATCATACTTGTCATAATTCTTGTCATATCATGAAGAGAACTCTTGATCCCAACTTAAGGGAAGCATCTCTTTACCATAGCATGTAGAGTGCTCTTGATCCCAACTTAAGGGCAGCAACTCTTTTTCATAACATGAAGAGTGCTCTTGGTCCCAA
Source organism: Zingiber officinale (assembly GCF_018446385.1). Taxonomy (NCBI): domain Eukaryota; kingdom Viridiplantae; phylum Streptophyta; class Magnoliopsida; order Zingiberales; family Zingiberaceae; genus Zingiber; species Zingiber officinale. Next base: position 48,605,593 of record NC_055986.1, read on the forward strand.
CTTAAGGGAAGCAACTCTTTTTCATAACATGAAGAGTGCTCTTGGTCCCAACTTAAGGGAAGCAACTCTTTAGGCTTTTCCTCTTACATAAGCCATTCTTACATGCATTATGAAACATAACATGGTCCTATCATAACATAATGTATAACATGTTATTTTCAAATCATCAAACATGGCATATCATCTCATGAACTTGGCATACATATCATGAACATGGCATATCATATCATGAGTCTAGCATATCATATCATTAACATGGCACATCATGTCATAAGTCTATCATATCATAAGACATAGCAATGCAACATATCATAATGCATATTTTCATCATATCATGAAGCATGAAAGCTTAATCTACTCATATATCAAAGGCTACATATCATGAGAATACATAAGCATGTTTAGTTAGGTTTAAACTCTTTCCTAACCCAATTAATCCATCTTGGCCGAACCACATCAGTAGGTTTCCACATTATTTTATTCCATATGAAGCATAAAAACTCAAACACATAACATGCAAATTTGTTCCAAGCACATACAAGACATTATTTTTCATGAATACACATGTTTGAGTTCAAAAACTCTAACCCTAACCCATTTATCTTAATTTGACTGAAACCTATCAGTAGGGTTCTCATATCATTTTGTTCCACATGAATCATAAAACTTAACCACATATCTTGCAAACTTGATCTAAGCATATACAAGGCATTATACTTCATGAATAAGCCTTTTTGGGTTCAAAACTCTAACCCTAACCTATTTTTCTCAATTTGGCCGAAACATATCAGTAGGGTTTCATATCATTTTATTCCATATGAAGCATAAAACTTAAACATATAACATGCAAATTTAATCTAAGTACATACAAGGCATTGTACAAGCACATACAAGTCACCATACTTCGTGAATAAGACTATTTGAATTCAAAATTCTAACCCTAACTTATTTATCTCAATTTGGCAGAAACATATCAATAGGGTTTCATATCATTTTATTCCATATGAAGCATAAAACTTAAATATATAACATGCAAACTTGATCTAAGCACATACAAGGCATTATACTTCATGAATAAGCATGATTGAGTTCAAAACTCTAACCCTAAACCATTTATTTTGTTTAGGCAGAAACATATCAGTAGGGTCTTCATGGTTTTCATTTCATATAAAACATAAAAGCTTAGGTTATCAACATGTAAAAATTTTATACATCATGAAGGAGTACAACTACCATGATTTCTATCCAAAATTCTTAACTTAAGGCCTAAAAATCATTTTGGCCGAATCATATGGTATGTCCTTTTTTTTTTTTCACAACACGAATTATGAAAATAAGCCATCAACATATAAAATCCACACCTCATGGAAGCCTAAAATCAAGTATGTTCTCACAAGAAAATTTAATCTCACCCTTCTTGTGTCCTAGGGCGAAACATGGTAAGTAGGGCCTTAGTTTTCTTTTTTTTTTTCTATCATGCCCTAAGTGACTACCTATATTTACCTTGACTGAAATTTACAAGAGATACATCTTTAAAATTTCAAAAGAAAACGTTTACGATTGAAACCGATCGAAGCTACTTGTACTGCAGTGAGGGGATACTCACATCCTTCACTAAATTCTCTAAGGAGGGAACCTTGCTTGTGAATCCTTCCTAGAGGAGAGCTTCCTTGCTCCTTGGTCTTGGCAAGAAGAGGAGAGGGAGGGAGAGTCACAGTGAAAGAGAGAGTAGGAGAGAATGAGAGCAAAATGCCAACTCATTTTTCATTTCTCATGAGAGGAGGAGGAAAAACTATATTTTTCTTCCTCCTTTCCTTTACTCTCTTCTTAATGAAAACATTGTCTAGATGCATCCCTTCTTAGAGAGAAAGCAAAGAATATTCTAGAGCATCTTTTCATTAGAGAGGAAGAAGACAATTCTAACTTCTCTTCCCAAGAGAAGAGCTTTTACCTCTTTACCTTTAACTATAGTTTCCCTTTCTTTTCAACCACAATTACTCTTGGTCTAATGGTTATCTTATTCATGCATCTAGTGGGAGGTCTAGAGTTCAAATCCTAGACCTTATATATATTTTTATTTCTATTTTGATTGTTTAAGTGTTCGGCTAGGAGCAAAAATTTAACTAAGGCATATTTTTATTCATGATAACAAATTATTCTAAAATTTTTGCTAAGAACCCTATGGGTGTTACACTCCAAGCTAGCTTGGCCGGCCACCTTAAGGTGGGTAGAAAGTGGGTATTTTGTGGATATAAAACTTTATAATAAGAGGCTACGATAGGGACCGAGAGGAGGAATTGGTTTTGGTCTCCCGATGAAATTAAGCTTCTCATGTTCGCCCCGAACACCCAACTTAATTTCATCAATAATAATTCATACCACTAAAGAATTATTATTGAACTACCGCACCGATCCTAAATTACATTCTGGGCTCCTTCTTATCATGGGTGTGTTAATCTCCCTGTGTTTAAGATATCAAATGCCCACTAATTAAATGAATCACTGACAACTCACTTTAATTAATATCTTACTCCAATAGTTGTACCACTCAACCTTATCGTCATGTCGAATTAATTCCACCTGCAGGGTTTAACATGACAATCCTTATGTGCTCCTCTTGGAGACATTATCAACCTAGATTACTAGGACATAATTTTCTTCTATAATCAACAACACACACTATAAATAATATTATTTCCCAACTTATCGGGCCTCTTGATTTATCGAACTAAATCTCATCCATTGATTAGCCAAAGAAATAAATATTAGATATATTTGTTTGTTATTATATCAGTATTAAGAGCACACACTTTCACAATAACAAAGGTTTTGTTATTTTATTCAGTCAGTATAAAAAGAACTTACCTTAAATGGTCCAGCTCAATACACTCTGAGTGTACTAGTGTAATTTTATAGTCAAGATAAACTAATACCAAATTACACTACGACTATTCCAATGGTTTATTACTTTCCATCTTAGTCGTAAGCATCTGTTTATAATTTATAAAGAAATGATAATATTATCTTCTATTTGTGACACCACACACCATGTTATCTATAATATAAATTAACCGAATAACTACACTTAGTATAAATGTGGACATTTGACCAATGTGATTCTTTATTTCAAAATAAATGTTTACAAAAAGCTAGGCTTTTAGTATACACTCTAACAGGTCAAGTATTGCCCGACCAAGATCAATCGACCTCCAGCACAACCTGTTCAGTATGGAGGCAAGCAAGCACAGCTACACCAGATGCAGGCCGCGTTGGAGGGTCCTCATATTAGGCAAGTCCGACTGGAGGCCCCACCAAGTTCTACAAATGCTCGAGTTTTCTCCCTTACCAGAGAGGTGGTAGCAAACACCTCCACTGTTGTTATAGGTCAGATACACATTTTTAGTCAATATGCAACTATGTTATTTGATACTGGGGCAACCCAATCGTTTGTCTCCATAGCATTTATTGAAAGAATAGGTATACCCCCCGGAGGTCCTACGCAGACAATGTAACGCCCGCCCCTCCTCCTGCTAAGGGAGGGGCGGGGTTGCTTTCTTTCACTTAGACTTAGCAGACATAACATACATACAGCGGAAGCATATATATATTTTTCTAAAATCATACTGAGCATAGGAACATGAAATAGCATGGTTCAACTTAATAGTCATATTATTCATTTCTAACACATGCATAGGGAATCATGAAAGACATCAACATAACATAACATATTATTCATAAGTTCTTTTAAGCAGGTTATTTTTATTTCTTTAGCCAAGTCACCATCACACATCTCTTGCCCCTTCCTGCTGCTCCTCTAGTTTATCCATCCTTTACCTTTATCTGTGGTACAAGGAAAAGTATCTGTAAGCACTCAAGGCTTAGTGAGATCCTTTCCTACTCACAAAAACCAACATATCATGTAAAATCATCATATCATACATCATAGAATAAATGACGCTCATATCATCATATAATTAAAAACATATCATATTATGGCATAAATTTCAATAATATGGTAACATAAAGTAGACAACATGTTATGGCATAAATCTTATCATGGTATAAGTAACATCATATCATAGCATAAGTCATATCATAGCATAAGTAATCATCATATCATGGTATCGATCATAGCATAGCATAAGAAATCATCATATCATGGTATAGATCATATCATAGCATAAGAAATCATCATATCATGGTATAGATCATATCATAGCATAAGAAATCATCATATCATGGCATATATCACATCATAGCATAACTGTAAGCATTATTTTACATTATATCGTAAGCATGGATGCAAGATGTCCTTTAAAACATGGGTAATGTCATGTGCAATATGCCTTTCAAAACATGATTTATGTCATGGGTGAGATGTCTTAAAACAATATCATATAGTACTTGAAAATAATCTCAACATGAAAAGGGCCCGGCTTAGTACCACATACATACATAATGCGCGCATCCTATGTAGACTCAAGGTAGCTAGTCTTGAACCTACTAGGAAACTAGGCCCGTAGCTCGGCCTAGGGGCACGTAAGGAGCCCATCCTTTACTTGGCCCGTAATTCGACCTAGGGGCGCATAAGGAGCCCACCCTTTTGGTACAAGCCATTCAAAGTAAAATACATGTCATATCATATCTTTATCATTTCATAACATATCCGTGTCATTCTTAGCATATCATATTCATGTCATTCATAGCATATAATGTTCATGTCATTCATAGCCTATCATGTTCATGTCATTCATAGCCTATCATGTTCATGTCATTCATAGCATATCATGTTCATGTCATTCATAGCATATCATGTTCATATCCTTCATGTCATTCATAAGGTATGCATAAATGGGCACATAGCCATGCATACTTGGGCACATAGCCATCATACTTGTCTTGGGCACATAGCCATCATATTTGGGCACATAGCCATTATAGGTATCACTCTCATGCATGGTTCATAAGCATACTTTAAACGAGCAATACAATATATCATGGAAGGAAAAAAAAAGAAGAAAACGTAATCATGCATGGATCACGAGTTAACTTTTTCCTAATTCATATCATGGCAAAGGAAAGTACATAATGAGTCATAATTTAGTTTAAATTCTCAACCCACTAAGGGTGGCCGAAACATGCATAGGCTCATTTAGGTTACATGAAATCATAGAAGCATATGAACCCAAATTAATTTCTATAACATTTATCATAAGGAACCTCATAAGCCTATTTGATTTAGGTTCTATGCTTCCTAGGTTTTGAAACCTACATTGGCCGAAACATACAAGGTCCAAAACTTAGTTACAAATAGCATGTAAACATGTGAACCCTAAACAATTTCCATGCATTTATCATAGGCAACCACATGAGCATATTGGATTAAAGTTTCAAGCTTCCTAAGTCCATACACATAGGTGGCCGAATGCCATCAATGTGACTGTAAGGTTTTCAGCCAAATATAAGCGTGTGAGTACCTTACAAATTTCATAGCATATCATAGAGGAGAACATAAACATGCTAGGGTTGAATTTAGGCTTGCCTAAGCCCTATATTTCATGTTGGCCGAAAGTTCATCATGTGAAAATCCTAACCCTAAGCAACATGAATCTCAAGTGCTTTATGTTATCTTCATATCTTTTCATAAGGTAAAACATAAGCAAGCTAGATTTGAGGTTGAGCCTCCTTAAGGTATTTAATCCATTCATGGCCGAAACCTTAAGGTAGGGTCCTACTAGTTCTAAGCAACCTAAAAGTATAAAACATCAAGAGAACATTCATAATATATTAAGGAAAACTTCATACTTGATACTTCTTCTAGAATTTACAAGCATGTGAGTACCTTATGAATTTCATAGCATATCATAGAAAAGAACATAAACATGCTAGAGTTGAATTTAGGCTTGCCTAAGCCCTATATTTCATGTTGGCCGAAAGTTCATCATGTGAAAATCCTAACCCTAAGCAACATGAATCTCAAGTGCTTTATGTTATCTTCATATCTTTTCATAAGGTAAAACATAAGCAAGCTAGATTTGAGGTTGAGCCTCCTTAAGGTATTTAATCCATTCATGGACGAAACCTTAAGGTAGGGTCCTACTAGTTCTAAGCAACCTAAAAGTATAAAACATCAAGGAAATATTCATATCACATCATAGAAGATATCATAAGCATGGTAATTTTTAAATTGAGCTTTCCTAGGGTTTTAAGTCTCTTTATGTCCGAACCCTAAGGTAGGGTATTACCTAACTCCAAGCCACATACAAGCATGCAATATCAAGATCATATTCATAACATATCATGGGGAAAAACTTAAGCATGTTGGTTTTGGTTTTAAGTTTCCCTAAACCTTACAAGTGTCATGGCCGAAAGTTCCCATAAGAACTCAAGGTTGTTAGTCCATTTAAACTCAAACAAAAATCATATAACAACTTATACCACAGGTGAGGGGATACTCACATCCTCTTGCTTGGTCTTTTCCTAAGAGAAGATACCCTTTGTGAAGAGAAAGAAGAGAGCTTTTCCTCCTAGTGCTCCTTTTTGCTTCTATTGCTTGTGAGAGGTAGATCTTGAGGATTCCTTCTTGTGGTTTGGCTTTCTTAGGGAGAAAACCTTAGTTGGATTTTCGGGAAAGAAAGAGAGGATGCTCTAGGTCACGGCAATGGTGAGGGAAGGGAAGAAAAATGAAATCCCTTCTTAGTTTTTCCTCTTATGCTAGGTGAGAGTAAGAAGCGAAAAGAAACTTTGCCTTCCCTTCTTCTTAACTCATCCTTTATTCTCTTAATGATGAAGAAATGTGTTCATTCATCCCCTTTTTTTTGCTCTCCAATTCCCTCATCTTGTCATCCACGAAAATGAAAAAGAAGGAGAAGAAGACAATTTGTCTTTTTCTTGTTTTCTTCTTAATCAAGAGAAGGAGGAAGAAAGCTAATGGAATTTTTTCTTGCTTTCTTCTTTTTATCATGCTCTTAACTTTATCTAGAGTTTCCATTCCTCCTTTAACAATAAATTATGATGGTCTAGTGGAAATTCCATAATCCTTAGCTTAAAAGGTTCAAGGTTCAATCCTTGACCAATTCCTTTTCTTTATATATTTTTGGTTCTATCTTATTTTTTTTTTTTATTCTAAGAGAAAATCTTCACATACTTAGTTTAAGAAATTCATGGGTGTTACAGACAATTCTTGACGACACTACCCTCCGGAGAGATAATGAAGTCTACACATTGGCTACGTGTGGTGCTAGTCAAAATTTCAGACAGAGAACTATACAATGATCTAATAATACTGAACATGTCTGATTATGATATTATTTTTGGGATGGACTTTCTGAGCAAGTATGATGCTTCCATCAAGTGACGTAAGTGATGTAACGCCCGCCCTCCCTGCTAACCCTAAGGGACGGGGCTACGATACTCTATGTACAAATTTTTCTTTTTAAAACAGCGGAAGACTTAAAATAATTCTCTTTGTTTAATAAAAACTTTTCTTTTGTTTTCCCTTTCATCAAATCCGAACTACACTATCATGGCCTCAATAACATGATATCAAAATTAGTAGAAACATAACATCAAGTCACACATACGGTATTACAATTTATGATACCAAAGCATAGTTCTTTAAATGTTTTTAAAGCAGGTTCTTATTTGGTTGCCTAGCCACTGCCACACACATCTCCTTGCCTCTCCTGCTGCTCTTCTAGCTCATCCAGCTTTTTCCTTTATCTGTGGTACAAGGACAGTAAGCTGTGAGCACTCATGGCTCAGTAAGTTCCTTTCCTACTCACTAAAATCGAAAATCATAGTATAATCAAAGAATGTCTCAACATGACATCATTTCAACTAGTCATGACATAATGTAACATACTCTTTTAAGCATATCATGCAACATGAAGAAATCATAACTAGTCATGGCATATCATAGCGTAAAGCATAGCATGAAGCATAACATAATCGTATCTAATCATGGCATATCGTCATAAGGAGTCATGGCATATCCTACACATGGACATATCATGGAACATAACATAATCATATCTAACCATGACATATCATAAATCATCATAAGGTATATGCAATATGATTTTGAAAAACATGTATCCGAAAAACATGTGTATGTCTCATGATCTTTAAAACCATTTCTTCTTACATATATACTTGAACATAATCTCAACTTAAAGGGGATCCCGGCTATGTACCACTTACATATTGCGCGCAACCTATGTAGGTCCAAGGTAGCAAGTCTTGAACCCTACAAGGCAACATACTAGGCCCGAGTCTTACTCCATCGACCTAGGGGCACTTAGGAGCCCATCCCTAACGAGGCCCGAGTCTTATTCCATCGACCCCGGGGCGCTTATGGAGCTCACCCTTGGTACAAGCCATATAAAGTAAAGTACATGTCATACTTATACATATCATACATCATAAAAGCATGCATCACTTAGGCACACATCATATCATAAAAGTATGCATCACTTAGCCATACATCATGTCATAAAAGTATGCATCACTTAGGCATACATCATATCATAAAGGTATGCATCACTTAGGCATACATCATGTCATAAAGGTTTGCATCACTTAGGCATACATCATACCATAAAAGTATGCATCACTTAGGCATACAACATATCATAACAATATACATCACTTAGGCATAGATCATAAAAACATGCATATCTTAAGCATAAAGCATATCATCAAGCATGCATAATTTAACCACATAGCATATCATGAAAGCATGCATATTTTAAGCACTAAACATAGCATCAAAGCATGCATAATTTAACCACATATCATAACATAAGCATGCATATTTTCAGCTCATATCATATCATCAAAGCATGTAAAATTTACCCACATATCATAACATAAAGCATGCATATTTTGAACTCATAACATATCGTAGAAATTCTCATCTTGTATAGCTCACAAGCATACATGTCTAAGCATAAAAGTCTATCATGTGCTCATCCAATCATAAGGAACAATGTAACATGATTAATTTGGGTACTAAGCTTCCTAATCCTTTGGGTTCTTATCTTGGCCGAAACCCTCTTAGGTGCCAATTTAGGTTTTAAACAACATCCAAGCATGTAGAACCTAATTCATCCACATATCATTTTCATAGGAAGTATTATAAACAAGATTTACTTGGACTCTAAGTTCTCCAAGTCCTTAAACCTCATTTGGCTGAACCTTAACAAGTGTGAAACAAGGTTCTAAATGACATAAAGCATGTAAACCTTAACCAAATTTATAGCATTTGTTTCAAGGAATATGGTAAGCACAATTGAGTTAGTTCCTAAATCCTCTAAGCCCTTAAAATTATGTCATGGCAGAAATTTACAAGTACTCATTTAGGTTTTCAAGCAAGCATACAAGCATGTGAACTTACTCTAACATCATGTATAAATTTATAAATGGCATCATACAAGTGGTCATGGCCGAAACTTCCCTTACCATCAATTTAGGTCACTAACAACATATAGCATGTGAATTTTTAGCTTTCTACATTTCATATTTCATGGAGAGTGACATGAGCATGTTCAATGTAAGTTCTAGGGTTTCTAAGGCATGTATCCCTTCATGGCCGAGACTTTAAGGTGTCCATTTGAATCATAGTTAAATGTATAAGCATGTGAACACAATCAACATGTTATCTCAATTTCATAAGAAGCATCTTTAACACATGAGGTCTAAATTTTAAGGTTTCTAGGTCTTTAAACCCTACATGGCCGAACCTCATCAAGCATGGAATTTGTTCAAATGGCATAAAAGCATAGAAAGTCATAACACATTTCATAACATGTATAAAAGTCAAGCACTATAAGCATACATTTAAATTGTGTCTTAGGTTTCCTAAGTTTTTCCTTCCTTTATCTCATAGGATATGTTTGGCCGAAACCTTCCAAGTCTTTAAACAAGGTTTTAGGTGGCCTAAAGTATGGAAAACCTAAACAAATTTTATGGCAAAAATATCAAAGAAACTATACATATAAGTTTGGTTCACAAACAAGCTAGGATCCTCGTGGTCATAATTATCATATATCATGCAACCAATTTTCCTATACTCTAATTAAGCATGGGTGCATCAAACAACTTTCATATCTTATTGTCATGGAGGTTTTGAGCATGTTAAAAAAAATCTGTTTAAGCTATTCTAAACCATCCACCTTACCATGGACGAAACATTAAAAGTGATGTTCATGAGTTTTTATCAACATACAAGCATGCAACTCTTTAAGAAACTCTACATTCTATCACATAAACATGGTGAGTTTAAATTCAAAGTCTTCCTAACCCTAAACCCTTCCTTGGCCGAAACTTGTGAGTGGGGTACTTTTGGTTCCAAGTAACCTTCAAGTATAAAAACAATAATGGATCCTTAACCATTTATTTAGAGGGTTTTGTGCAAGCTAGGTAAACAAATAAATTCCCTAGCCCTTATAAAACCTTTTTGGCCGAAACTCTAGGGTTAGGTACATCTCTAATCCAGCATCACATATATATAAAAATATGAGAGAAAACCTTCTTACAAAGCATACAAAAATTATCATGAATCAAGGCTTATATTAAACATTCCTAGGATCAACAAGTCCTTTCTTTGGCCGAATTTTCACAACTTGTTTCTAGGTTTTAAAATCCTCATAAAATCCAAAAACACATTAAAACCACTTGTACCACAGGTGAGGGGATACTTACTTCCTTTTCGCTTGTGGTTCTAAAGTGTGGTGATGGAAGAAAGGGTCTCTTCTTCTTGTTCTCCTCCTTTGATTTCCCTTGGTAGCCTTCCTTGTATCCTAGGAGGAACCTTGTTTTGGGGGCCGAAAATGGAGGAGAGGGGGCTGAGGCTCTCGGTGGTGGAGAGGAGAGAATGAGAGAAATGAGAGAGAAATAAAATCTTCTCTTTACATGCTCCCTTTTATGTTAAGGGGGAAGAGGTAGCAAAATTAGTTTTTGCTTTCCTTCTCCCTTAGCCCCCCCTTTATTTTATTTTATTTTATTTATTTATTTGTTCTCATTATTCATGATGAAACAAGGGGGAATGAATCCCCTTAATTGCCCTCTTTAAGTCACGGCAAAGGGAGAGGAAGAGGGAGAGAAAAGAAGGAAGGCAAGTTGCCTTTCTCTTGCTCTTTTCTTGCTTTCTTTTGGCTAGCTTTTACTCTCATCCTTATCATGAGTTTCCCTCCTTTGCTTTCAATATATCATTCCTATCCCAACTGGTTATTACCCATTAATCCTATCATTTACATCATGAGAGGTTCAAGGTTCAATCCTTGACCACTCCCTATTTTTATTTCTTTTTATTTCTTTTTGGTTCAACATTCTACTAATATTTTTCTAAGGCAAATTCATCATTCTCATATTTATCTTGAAAGCTTAGTGGGTGTTACAAGTGAAGAGTCCTATTGCAACCCGAGGCAGAGTCTAAGCTTGAGTTCATCATAGAATCAAAGAAAAGAACCCAGAAATTCTTATCGGCCATAAAAACTCAGAAAATGTTAGTCGATGGATGTGCCGAGTTTCTAGCTCATGTGATTAATACCCAGCAAGAAAGAGACCAAAAGTTAGAAGAATTTAGAGTCGTATGTGACTACCCAGAAGTGTTTCCAGTTGAGTTGCAAGGCTTAGCTCCAGATAGGAAAATTAAGTTTGAGATTGAACTTATCCCGGGTACCCATCTAATCTCAAAGGTACCCTACCGCATGGCTCCGACAGAATTGAAAAAACTTCAGGGACAACTACAGGAGCTACTTGACAAGGGTTTTATTCACCCTATTCACTCATGATGGGGAGCTCCGGTGTTGTTCGTAAAGAAGAAGGACAGGTCCATGCAAATGTGTGTGGACTACCGAGCGTTGAACAAAGTAACAATCAAGAATAGATATCCACTACCGAGAATTGATGATCTATTTGATAAGTTAAAGGGAGCCACAGTCTTTTCCAAGATAGACTTGTGGTCTGGATATCATCAAGTGAAAGTGAAAGCGGATGATGTATCGAAGACGACATTCCGAACGAGGTATAGGCACTACGAGTTTGTAGTTATGCCTTTTGGAGTGACGAACGCTCCTGCTACGTTTATGGATCTAATGAACAGAGTATTCAAAGCATATTTGGACAAGTTCATAATTGTCTTCATAGATGATATCCTTATATTCTCTAGAACTCAGGAAGAACATGTTGAACATCTGAGGACAGTATTATAGATTCTTCAGCAGAGCCAGTTGTACGCAAAGTTCTCCAAGTGCGAGTTTTGGCTCGATCAAGTGCCCTTCTTAGGTCACATTATTTCCAAGGATAGGGTTATGGTAGACCTGACAAAAATAAAAGCTGTAAGTAACTGGAATAGACTCAAGAATACTAGTGATATCAGGAGTTTCATTGGGTTAGCAGGCTACTACTGGAAATTTGTAGAGAACTTCTCAAGAATCGCCTCCCCATTGATACTACTTACTAGAAAAAATAGAAAATTTGAGTGGATAGAGGATTGTGAGAAGATTTTCACGGAACTGAAAAGGAGACTGACCAGTGCTCCAATCCTGACTCTTCCAGAGACTAGCGAAAGCTTCGATATTTGCAGTGATGTTTCTAAATTGGGATTTGGGGCTGTACTGATGCAGAATGGTAAAGTCATTGCCTATGCCTCGAGACAACTCAAGGATTATGAGAAGAACTATCCCACTCATGACCTTGAGTTAGCAGCAGTAGTCTTCACTCTCAAAATTTAGAGGCATTACTTATATGGAACTCAGTGCAAGATTTACACAGATCACCAGAGTCTTAGGTATTTCTTCACTCAAAAATACTTGAACATAAGATAGAGGAGATGGCTTGAACTGGTCAAGGACTATGACTATGAAATCCTAAATCATCCAGGGAAGGCAAATAAAGTGGCAAATGCATTAAGTAGGAAAGCTTGCACAACTTTATTGTCATTATCCGCAATGTCCCATTCCCTATGGAAGGAAATAGTAAATTTTAGGCTTGAAATTTTTACTGGCAGCTCTCCACTTTGACATTAGAGTCAACCCTACTTGAAGATATACAGAAAGGGTAGGATGAAGATCCTAATATTTAGAAAACCAAGCAGGGAATACAGGAGGGAAAAAATGGAGAGTTCCGAGTATCAGGCCGTGGGGTACTATATTATGGTGATCGCCTCTGTGTCCCTCATCAAGAAGAACTATGACAGAAAATCCTAGATAAAGCCCATGGAACACCCTACGCTATGCATCATAGTTCCACCAAGATGTAAAGGAACTCTTCTGGTGGTCTGAAATGAAAAGTGACAATGCAAGATATGTCAGCACCTACTTGACATGTCAATGGGTTAAAGCAAAACATCAGAGATCGGGCAGAGTTCTGCAGCCTATCCAGATCCCAGAGTGGAAGTGGGAGGATATATCTATGGATTTCATAGTAGGGCTACCCAGAACCATGAATAGTTACGATGCTATCTGGGTAATAGTGGATAGATTGACCAAGTGTGCTCATTTTCTAGCCATTAGAATATCCTACTCTATTAAACAGCTAGCGCAAATGTATGTTAAAGAGGTTATCAGATTACATGGAGTTCCCAAAACCAAAATTTCTGATAGAGATGGTCGCTTTACTTCACACTTCTAGGAGTGTGTTCAGAAAGCTCTTGGCACTAAGTTACGATTTAGCACCGCAGTTCATCCTCAAACTGACGGGCAAACAGAATGAGTAAATCAAGTTCTGGAGGATATGCTATGGGTTTGTGCCTTAGATTTCAAAGGGAGCTAGTGTCAATATCTATGCTTAGCAGAATTCTCATATAATAATAGCTATCAAGCTACTATCGAAATGACACTTTACAAGGCCTTATATGGGAGGAGATGTAGATCCCCTATCTGTTGGTATGAAGGTGGTGGAAAGAAAAAAATGGGACTCCAGACAGATCTTATCGAGGACACCACCAAAGCCATTCAGAACATTCACCAGAGGATAGAAGCTGCCCAGAGCCGGCAGAAGAGCTATGCGGATGTGCATCATAGACCACTAGAATTTGATGTTGGGGACTCAGTGTTTCTCAAAGTGGCTCCTATGAAAGGAGTGATGAGGTTTGGAAAGAAAGGAAAGTTGAGTCTACGTTATGTGGGGCCATACCTGATTACTTGAAGGGTTGGCAAGGTAGCTTATGAGCTGGAACTGCCTCAGGAGACGTCGGCCATCCATAATGTATTCCATGTCTCAATGCTGAAGAAGCATGTTCCCAATGTAAACTAAGTGATTGAGTCACAACCGATACAAGTTCAAGAGGATCTTAGTTATGAAAGTCGACCTATACAGATAATAGATCGAGATGTTAAGAAGTTGTGGAACAAAGAGATATTGTTAGTGAAAGTACTGTGACAAAGTTAACAGTATGAAGAGGCAACATGGGAACGCGAGTATGATATGAGACGGAAGTACCCACAATTGTTCTAAGTTCGAGGATGAACTTTTTATAAGCTATGGGGATCGTAACACCCGTAAATTTCCTTTCCTCCAAAAGAGCAAAAAGAAATAGAAGAAGAGAAAATAAATAAAAATATATATGTAAATGACCCGGGCTAGGATTTGAACCCTAGACCCTTGATTTGAGTTTTGTTTAAGTAGCCATTAGGTGGTGGTAAATCATCACATTAGAAATATAAAACTATTTATTATATGTTAATTATGGGTGAAGGTATGCTTCAACTTCCACATAGTATAAAAGGGGAAGGGAAGAGAAGAAAACCTAACTTTGCATCTTCTCTTCTCCTCTCTAGCCGAACCTCCTCTTCCCCCTCTTGCAGTTTTTGGCCAAGAACCCTAGGGTTCCCAAGGTTCTAAGTTCTTCAAGGGGAGAATCTAAGAGGAGGGTTTTCACAAGGATTAGGAGGCACGGGAAGGGTGTCTTGGAGATTAAGGTTACAAGAGAGGATTGTTTTCCTCTACACCCTATAATTGTAAAATCTAGCGAAAGGAGGTAAGTTCTACTCACCTACAATATAAGTTGTTTTGATGATGCATATTGTGATATGTTTTTATGCATTTAAGGAAGATACATGTTGTGTTATGTTTATGCATCTTAAAGAAGATATATGTTATGATATGTAAGATGTTCTCTGAAGTTCTGGGATTAAGAGCATGTTTAAAGTATCTTGAATTGCTTCCCATATAGTTTTGGGGCCAAGAAGCATTTTCAAAGTTCCCTATAGTGATTCCCTATTAGTGTAGAGGATTAAGCGCACATAAGATGCTTGTTTAAATGACAAGTAAGAGCAAGTATAAGAAAGCGATATGTAAAAGAAAGTATTTTACTTTAAAGTGGCATGCACCGGACACAAGGTCTATGAGTGGGATCCTAGATCACCCCTAGGCCCCTAGATCGCCTAGTAGTACCTTAATATATTTGGGATTAGCTACGTCGGTTCTTATTAAGGATGCACGCAAAGTGATACAATGTCGGGCCCAAGCAAGTTTATTATTCTTTTCACTACTTATGTAATACAAAGTTTTCAAACTTCGTTCTTTGTCTTAGTAGAACTTTTCCTAAGGTTGAGAACCAGAGTTATAAAGTGCAGCATTGATGAACTCTATAATATGCCAAGTTCCTATTTTCAGTACATTACTAGCTGGTTTTAAGTTGATGTTTTGCATGATAAACCTATTTAAAAATGCATGCCATGTACAGATTTCCGAATTACTGTCAAGTGCGAGTTTTGTGTTTTCCCAAGCAGTTTTGAAAGCATGCTCCTTCTTTTTATGCATGTTTTGAGAGTTGATGGTACTTATGTTGGTTGCTATGCGGAATATCATATCGGTTCCCTTTTACAAAAATTTTGTACAAGTCCTGAACCTTACTAACAACCTATTGTGTTCTTTAGAAATTAAATTAGGAATCATAAATAGAATTTAACATTATTGATTCCAAATTTAACTTATATGTTCTTAGTGGTTTAGACTTGGATCGCAAATGATGCTTAACATTATTGATCCAAATCCACCCATGTTACAAATTTAATTAAATATTAATTTCAGAAATCGACTTCTAGGTTAAACATGGCGAGTCACTAGGCCTTCTTAGGTATGGGAGCATCACCACTTCCTAGACAAAGCCTTTCAATGAAATATAATATTTAATTTCCTTATATAACCCTAGGTTTAACCAAAAGGAACAATCGAATCACAAATTTGAAAAATAAAAAAAAACACAAACTCGAATCACAAACTTGAAAACTAGAGTCATATGTCTCTTGTGTTTGGTATTTCAAAAACTATACAAAGAAAACTAGTATGATGCGGAAAATAATTAGTAGTTATACCTTTCTTTGTAATCAACAACCTCTTGATCTTCTATCGTATTCCTCTTCTTATCTCGGATGTTGTGTGGGCAACAATCTACCGAGATGAGAATCCACCAAGCCTCCTTCTTCCTTCTTCCAATTTTCGGCCAATCACCTTTCTCCAAGAGATTGCAATTCTCGACCACCAACCAAGCTCCAAGGGATGCAAGAGCAAAGCCTCCTTTCTCTCCTTCGTCTCCTAGTAAGAACCGGCCACCACAAGAACTCCAAGAAGGGGATGCACCGGCCACTAAAGAAGAAGAGAAGAATAGGGCCGGCCACACACCAAGGAAGAGAGGAGAAACTATAGAAGATATGTTGTGAGGTGAGGCACCTCTACCCCCTCTTTTATATTCCTTGGTCTTGGCGTATAAGGAAATTTAATTATAATTATAATTTCCTTATTCTCCTTGCCATTGGTTAATAAGGAAAATTTAATTAAAAATTCCTTTCAACCCTTTACATGGCCGGCCACATCACATGCTCCAAATAAGGCAAGTTTTAAACACAAAATTAAAACTTCCTTATTTGTTTCTGGAAATTTTTAAAATAAAATTTTCTCTAATATTTTTTCCCTTTATGGCTAGTTATAAAAGGAAATTTTATAAATTAAAATCTCTCTATTAAAACATGTGGATGATTTTTAAAAAAGAAAGTTATCTTTAAAATTAAAATCTTCCTCTCAATCTACAAATAAGGAAAGATATCAAATCTTTTCTTAATCTTTTGTAGAAATTATAATAGGAAAGATTTAATTTTAAAACTCTCTTTTATATCATCAAGATGCTTACAAAAAAGGAAAATTATATCAAAAATTAAAATCTTACTTTTAACTACAAATAAGGAAAGATATCAAACCTTTCACTTAATCTTTTATTGAAAGCTATAAAAGGAAAGATTTAAATTTTAAACTCTCTTTTAAAACCATGGTATCCACATATAGAAAGATTTTAAATAAAATCTCTTTTATTCTTTACATGGTCGGCCACACCAAGCTTGGGCTCCAAGCTAAGGCTGGCCACCTATACTTGGCTTAACCTATGGCTTGGCCGACACAAGCTTGGACTCCAAGCTTGCTTGGCCGGCCACCTAATGGTTGGGTAAGAAGGTGGGTATAACAATTTATAAATAAGAGGCTACGATAGGGACCGAGAGGAGAAATTGGTTTTGATCTCCCGATGAAATTAAGCTTCCCGTGTTCGCCCCGAACACCCAACTTAATTTCATCAATAATAATTCATACCACTAAAGAATTATCATTGAACTACCGCACCAAACCCAAATTACATTTTTGGCTACTTCTTATTATGAGTGTGTTAGTCTCCCTATGTTTAAGATATAGAATGTTCACTAATTAAATGAGTTACTGACAACTCACTTAATTAATATCTAGCTCCAAAAGTAGTACCACTCAACCTTATCGTCATGTCGGACTAAGTCCACCTGCAGGGTTTAACATGACAATCCTTATGAGCTCTTCTTGGAGACATTATCAACCTAGTTTACTAGGACGCAGTTTCCTTCTATAATCAATAACACACACTATAAATAATATCATTTCACAACTTATCAAGCCTCTTGATTCATCGAACTAAATCTCACCCATTGATAAGTCAAAGAAATAAATACTAGATATATGTGCTTGTTATTATATTAGGATTAAGAGCACACACTTCCATAATAACAAAGGTCTTGTTCTTTTATGTAGTCAGTATAAAAAGAACTTACCTTAAATGGTCATGCTCAATACATTCAGAGTGTACTAGTGTAATTTTATAGTTAAGATAAATTAATATCAAATTACTACTATGACTATTTCAATGGTTTGTTCCTTTCCATCTTAGTCATGAGCTACTGTTTATAATTTATAAAAAATCGATAACATGATCTTCTGTGTGTGACACCACATACTATGTTATCTATAATATAAATTAATTGAATAACTACACTTAGCATATAAATGTAGACATTTGACCAATGTGATTCTTATTTCTAAATAAATATTTATATAAAAAGCTAGGCATTTAGTATACACTCTAACACTCTCGCACTTATACTAAAAGATTATGCTGCCATATTCCTTGCCATACATCTGATTCTCAACCCTCCAATATGCCCATCAAAAGCTCTTGCCTTAAGGACCTTAGTGAAAGGAACTCCTAGGTTATCATCAGATGCAATCTAGGCGGCAACAACTTCTCCTCGTTATACGATGTCTCGTACTGGGTGGTACTTGCGCTCTATGTGTTTACTTGCTTTATGGGCTTGTGGTTCCTTCGAGTTTTCTACTGCACCACTTATTATCACAATACACTATAATAAATTTTGGGCAAACCAGGAATCACATCTAAGTCCATCATGAAGTTTCTGAGCCATATAACTTCTATGGCTGCCTCAGAGCCTGGCGTATACTCAGCTTCCATGGTGGAGTCCAGAAAGCATCTATGCTTATCAATCCTCCATTATCATGGCTTAACCTCCTAAAGTAAATACAAAACCCCGAAGTCAACTTACTATTGTACCTATCTGATTGGAAGTCAAAATCCGTGTATCCCATAGGAAGCAAATTTTCTGCCTTGTAAACTAGAATATAATCTCTAGTCCCTCTAAGGTACTTTAATATATGCTTTACGACAGTCCAGTGTCCTTGCCCTGGGTTACTTTGATATCTGCTAACTATGCCCATGGTAAAACAGATATCCGGTCTCGTACATAACATAGCATAATTAGGCTTCCGACAGTCGATGCATAAGGTGTTGGTGCAACATCCCTCAGGTCAAGGTTGACCTGGTTGACCAAGCTGAGTCTTGGTTTGAGTTTAGATGTTTGACAATAAGAAATTGATTGAAGAAGAAGTCAAGTAGGTCAAGGTTGACCGGATACTTGACTGGGAAGTCCTAACTGGGATGTTAGGTAGAATGAAAGTCCTAGTGAGTGAAGCTAGGCAGATTGAAAACCCTAGTGAGTGAAGCTAGGTGAAAGTCCTGGTGAGTGAAGCCAGGTGAAAGCCCTAGTGAGTGAAGCTAGGCAGATGGAAAACCCTAATGAGTGAAGCTAGGTGAAAGTCCTGGTGAGTGAAGCCAGGCAAGGGAAAATCCAGATGGATCAAGGATGATCGGACATCTGGTGTTGGGAAGTCCAAGTAGGTCAAAGTATTGACTGGATACTTGGCACGAGGAAATATAGAAAAGTCCAAGTAGGTCAAGGGAGTGACCAGATACTTGGCATGACGAGAAAAGTTCAAGTGGGTCAAAGAATTGACCAGACACTTGGTGGGAAGTCCTGGCAGGTCAAGGGAGTGACCAGATGCTAGGCATGATGTACCAACAGGTCAAGGATGACCGGATGTTGGTTTGGGAGTCTTGGAACTTGGTTTTGGGCAAAAACCAGGATCTGGATCGATCATGGGATCGATCCAGGATCTGGATCGATCAGTGGATCGATCAGTGGATCGATCCAGGCTTTTCCCAGCGAACAGAAAGCCTCTGGATCGATCCGTGGATCGATCCAGATGTCCCAATCGATCAGTGGATCGATTGGGACGCGGCTGCTTCGCGCGATAAGAGCTGGATCAATCCGTGGATCGATCCAGGCATTTTTCCTAGAGCACAGAGGCGCTCTGGATCGATCCGTGGATCGATCCAAAGCCTCCCCGATCGATTGGGAACATTTGAATCGATCGGGTTTCGACCGTTGGCGTCAATTTAATCTGCAGGCGTGCGATGGCTGTAGATTTTCTTCACCGATTCACTCCAGATCTCTCGCCAACTCCTCCACAGCGCTCTCAAAGATCAGATCGCCAGTTCTTGAAGGATCTTGGAAGCTTTCCAAGTCAAGAGGCGGATCAAAGGCAAGAAGAGAAGCTAGGGTTAGGGTTTCTGTACTCATTGTAAGCTTTGCGCTTGTATTTTGTTTCCCTTTCCTTTCTTCTTGTACTGAGAGTCTTGTAGGGCTTCTCCGCCCTCGGTAGTTACCGAAAAGGAGTGTTTTCATAGTGGAGGGTGCGTGCATGGTGTGGATCCTTGGACTAGTCACCTCTTATGAGGTGGATACCAAGTAAACCAACCGTGTTAGCATTGTGTGGTTTGTTTATGTATTTTCCGCTGCTCATTCTTGAAGAAACAAGCAACACCGAGCAACGAGCACGCGACGAGCTATTTACCCCCCCCCCCCCTCTAGCTACTTTTGGCCCTAACAAGTGGTATCAGAGCGAGGTTGCTCTTCACCGGAATCATCGCCGGAAGAGTCAAGCATAACAAGAAAAGCTAGAGGGTGAAGAAGTTGAAGCAAATTCATCAAAAGTTAAAGATTTCAAGAAGCTCAACTTCAAGATGCAATTCCAAGATGGACTTGGATTTGACACAAGGGTGGCTCCACCGTACACTTCCACGAGCTTCGATTCTTGGAAATCAAGAATCGAAAACTTTCTTATGATGGAGATAGAGCAATGGTTTGCTCTAATGGAAGGATTTGAAGCTCCAACAAACTCCAAGGGCAAGCTTCTCAAGAAAAGCAAATGGAGCTCGGAGCAAGTCCAAAGGTGCGATGCAAATGACAAAGTGACCAAGCTTTTGGTCAATTTATTGCCAAGCACCATCCTTTGCAAAATTGGAGAATTTGAAGATGCAAAGGAATTATGGAGCAAATTGGCCAAGCTTCATGAAGAGATCCCCTCCACTGTACAAGAGCAAGAAGTATCCAGAGAGGGTGACTCTTTGGAGCAAGACCAAGAGGAGGACTCTGAGGTGAGAGATGCTCAACCTCTGAAGAAGTCCAAGAAGCTGCAGCCTCAAAGGAATGCAACGAAGGGAACAAGGAGGGAGCATACTCCTTGTTTCATATTCAAGATGATGAAGCCTCCACCTCTAGGATTGAGGGGGAGCAATCCTTGGTGACGCCGGATCAAGAAGAAGGAGAAGTTTCTACATCCGGGTCAAGAGACGAAGAGGAGGAAGAAGATTCTACCTCCACAAGTCAAGAAAAATCAAATGGAGGAGAATCAAGGTCCGATCAAGAGGAAGCTTCTACCTCCGGATCCAAAGGAAAAGATGCCACCCCTACAAGCAAAGGTATAAATATTTCAATTAATAATAAAAATCATATTATATGCTTTGAGTGTAGGGAACATGGGCACTACAAGAGCAAGTGCCCTAAATTGGCCATGAAGAAGGGCCAAGTGGCACAAAAAGGGAAGGTGAAGCCCAAGGAGACCATCCCCAACACAAAGAAGAGCAAGGAGCATATTATATGCTTCTCTTGCAATCAAAAGGGGCATTACCAAAGTCAATGCCCCAAGGGGAAGAAGGTGGTCAAGGCTCAAGGAGGCACTAGTCAAGGGGGAGCCTCCAAGGTAAAGATGAAGGTATCTTTTGTTGAGCCTACCCCTTTACATTATGGTAAAAAGCATGATAGTTCTAATTTTTATCATTTTAATGCGATTTACCATAAGAATAGGAAGCATGAGGGCTTTAAGGAAAAGCATGTGGCCCTACATGCCAAAACTACCCAACCTAAGGTTAGGAAGGTAGATGGACACTTGGGCAAGAACACTAAGGATAATAGATACAAGCCCAAAAACAAAAATGCTCATGGGTGTAATGAAAAATCAAAATCTAAGGATTTAATGATAGAAAATCAAGTCTTGAGATCAAGACTTGATAAAATGGAAAAGACCCTAAAAAGGATGGAAAATATCCTAAAAGGGCAAAATGAGCATAACAGAGGTTTAGGGGTACAAAAGCCATCCAATGGCCATAGAGGTTTGGGATACAAACCCAAAGCTAAAAAGGATGCTCCCTCTTACCATAGAGTTCCATACAGTTATGGAACAAACCCTAGGTCTAGTGGTCAAGTCAAAAATACTAGGGAAGTCATCCCTAAGAGTATTTTTGCAACAAATGTGACTAAGACCTCTAAGAAGTCAAAGAAGGTCACAAAGAAGGTCACAAGGGAAGAAATCCCTAGGGTTGACCTAGAAAATGTGACCAAGGCTTCTAAGAAGCTCAACAAGGTCACTAGGAAGGTATCTAGGGAAGTTATTCCTAGTGAGTACCTAGAGCATCCAAGGAGCACCAATAAGTTTTGGGTTCCTAGGAGCATCTTCTCTACCCCATAGATGGGTTAGAGAGTGTCAACTCCGATTAGAAGGGTAGTTAACCCAACTTTGAGGAAATTGACACTCAAGAAGTATTTTCAAAGTTTTTGTTAACCTTTGAAAATGAAATGGAATTATTGTTTATTCTTTGAAAGAGTAAAAATGTGCCAAAATTTGAGAAAAATTGATTTTATTGTAATTGGCACAAATTGGAAAAATATAAGAAATACCAAGTTGAGATTTTGGTATTTTCTTAGGATTACTCTTGAAGAAAAATGGAATATGCCAATATTTGAGGATATGCTTAATTTTAATTGGCAAAATAAATTCAAGAGATTAAAGAAATGTCAAGTTGGGTTTTGACATTTTCTTAAGGAAATTGGGCAATCTAGGGTTTATGTGTTAGGATTAACTAAGGTTTTAAGGATACTTAGATAGTTAATCTAGGTATAGTTTATTTATGCTAAATCTTGCCATGATTGTTTGCCCATCATATGCCATGACATCATGTTTATTTTTGTATTCATGTTTTATTATGAAAAATCCAAAAATACCATGTCATGACATTCATACATCATATAGTTATAGAATATTTTCTTTTGAAAATTATTTCCTTTTGATGTATGCCATAACCTTATCATGCATTAAGTTTAATTCCTTGTAATTAAGGACAAAAGGCATTTAACAACACTTATTAACAAGTGACATCCTAGGTGGATGTCTAATATCTTTAAAATGCCTAGATAGATATGCATGATCTCTAGATAAGGGCAAAACCAAAATCTACATCTCACAAAGACTATAAGGTGACTTGTATGTGTTTTAGTGCACATTAGATACAAGTGAGATGTTAGGATGATGAACAAAGCTCAAGATGTTGATTTAGTACATTCTTTTGAGTTTTTAGGTTCATCAAAACACATAGTTATGTGTTTTCCCATCATTGGGAAAGCTAATGTACAAGTCATGTGCATTAAGCCCAAGGAACATGATGGGATATTGGTTTTTAAAAGGTTTTAAAATGATTTTGGAAAACCTTGGTGAAGTCTATCTTTTGATAGTATTCACCATTGAATAGTTAGACACAAACTTGAAGAAAACACTAAAGTTTTTGTAAGATTTCAAGTTTGTGTCAATCTTTGAAAATATGAAGTATTTTCATAGAAAACTATTTTTCATTGATAGTATATGGTCTAAATAATGTCTACACGAAATTTCATGATTTTTGGATTTTTGTAGAATTTTCTAAGGGTTTCTGAAGTTGACTGAAATGGAATTTCAGCAACTATCAGAGCTCCGATCGATCCATGGATCGATTGGAGTGCCTGAATCGATCCATGGATCGATTCAAAAGGCAAGTCACCCGCGAGCAGAAGCTCGCTGGATCGATCAGCCGATCGATCCAGGTAGTCTGAATCGATCAGTGGATCGATTCAGAAAGGTTCAATCGATTGGAACCCAACTCCAATCGATCCAAGTTGCTGATTTTGGCTGGGAAGGCCTGATTTCAGCACCTTTGAACCTCTTTGAGTCTAGGTAACCATTCCAAACCCCCCCAAAATACATTTGTATACATACAAAGGGTGTTTTCATGTGAAAACAAGGATGGATTGGTTAAGGAAGACTTCATTGAAGTTTTAGGTTGAGGTTTGTCTAAAATTTTGAGTATTTGAACCTCAAAACTTCTAAATTTGGGTTTCCTAAAGGTTTAGGGATTCCAAGTCATTGTTGGTGCAATGACAGAAGTTACCACCATGTCTTTAGGGGGAGGGACTCTTTAAAGACATGAAAAATTATTTTTCATGAACCTTGGAAGGTGGTTAACCTTCTTTAAAGAAAATGCTCATGTATGAGCTTTTGAACTTGAAATGGGGAGTGGATATCCTCATTATTTCAAGTGGGAACTCAAGTGGTTAGAAAATGCTCAAGGTTGGGTATTTGTCTACATTGAGAGAGAAGTTAAGGATAAATGAAGGGTATGGGACCTTCATTATCGTGTTGATCACGACGGGTGATGTTGTGAACAACGATGAGCAACTCTTCAGGGGGAGAGTCGTCAACAAATGGATTTGTTGATGTGTACCCAAAATTGGGGCATGGGTTGATGTGTGCCCAAAGATGGGTTGATGTGTGCCAATAGGGGGAGAAATGAAAGGACCTGTGCATGGGTGTAAGTTAGGCTTTCATTACCTAGAGGGAGTGTGCCCTCTTAGGGGGAGAATGAAGAGCTTAATTTATGTGTTCATTATCTAGTGGCATGAAGATTAAGGCTATAGGATTAGCCTAACTTACATGTGGTATTGTAAGTATTATTGTGGTATTGTCAAACATCAAAAAGGGGGAGATTGTTGGTGCAACATCCCTCAGGTCAAGGTTGACCTGGTTGACTAAGCTGAGTCTTGGTTTGAGTTTAGATGTTTGACAATAAGAAATTGATTGAAGAAGAAGTCAAGTAGGTCAAGGTTGACCGGATACTTGACTGGGAAGTCCTAACTAGGATGTTAGGTAGAATGAAAGTCCTAGTGAGTGAAGCTAGGCAGATTGAAAACCCTAGTGAGTGAAGCTAGGTGAAAGTCCTGGTGAGTGAAGCCAGGTGAAAGCCCTAGTGAGTGAAGCTAGGCAGATGGAAAACCCTAGTGAGTGAAGCTAGGTGAAAGTCCTGGTGAGTGAAGCCAGGCAAGGGAAAATCCAGATGGATCAAGGATGATCGGACATCTGGTGTTGGGAAGTCCAAGTAGGTCAAAGGATTGACTGGATACTTGGCACGAGGAAATATAGAAAAGTCCAAGTAGGTCAAGGGAGTGACCAGATACTTGGCATGACGAGAAAAGTTCAAGTGGGTCAAAGAATTGACCAGACACTTGGTGGGAAGTCCTGGCAGGTCAAGGGAGTGACCAGATGCTAGGCATGATGTACCAACAGGTCAAGGATGACCGGATGTTGGTTTGGGAGTCTTGGAACTTGGTTTTGGGCAAAAACCAAGTTCTGGATCGATCAGGGGATCGATCCAGGATCTGGATCGATCAGTGGAACGATCCAAGCTTTTCCCAGCGAACAGAAAGCCTCTGGATCGATCCGTGGATCGATCCAGATGTCCCAATCGATCAGTGGATCGATTGGGACGCGCTGCTTCGCGCGATAAGCGCTGGATCAATCCGTGGATCGATCTAGGCGTTTTTCCTAGAGCACAGAGGCGCTCTGGATCGATCCGTGGATCGATCCAAAGCCTCCCCGATCGATTGGGAACATTTGAATCGATCGGGTTTCGACCGTTGGCGTCGTTTATAGCTGTTGGCGTGCGATTCCTTCAGCACTTCTTCACCGATTCACTCCAGATCTCTCGCCAACTCCTCCACAGCGCTCTCAAAGATCAGATCGCCAGTTCTTGAAGGATCTTGGAAGCTTTCCAAGTCAAGAGGCGGATCAAAGGCAAGAAGAGAAGCTAGGGTTAGGGTTTCTGTACTCATTGTAAGCTTTGCGCTTGTATTTTGTTTCCCTTTCCTTTCTTCTTGTACTGAGAGTCTTGTAGGGCTTCTCCGCCCTCGGTAGTTACCGAAAAGGAGTGTTTTCATAGTGGAGGGTGCGTGCGTGGTGTGGATCCTTGGACTAGTCACCTCTTGTGAGGTGGATACCAAGTAAACCAACCGTGTTAGCGTTGTGTGGTTTGTTTATGTATTTTCCGCTGCGCATTCTTGAAGAAACAAGCAACACCGAGCAACGAGCACGCGACGAGCTATTCCCCCCCCCCCCCCCCCCTCTAGCTACTTTTGGTCCTAACATAAGGAACTGCCATTATGTCCTCTATCTCCTTTGATATCTTCGGAGACATCTCTTTAGATAAAGCTACTCCATGCCTAAAAGTAGAAAACCTTTCTTGGAGTCTTGCATGCTAAAACTAGCAAGCACTACAAGAATTTTTGGATTTAACCACACCTAATAGACAACAGTTTTTTAAGAAATTGTTGTCTTTTTTCCATTTAACAACAGTTTTATTAAAAACTGTTGTTGTTCACAATAATGTTTTTTAAATAACAACAGTTTTTCAAAACACTGTTGTCTAATGTGTGTTAAAGACAACGGGTTTAAAAAACTATTGTCTTTTAGTGTTGCTTATGTGATAATATACAACAGTTTTATTAAACTGTTGTCTATTGAATGTTGTTGAATCCAAAAAACACAACAGTTTTTTTAACTTCATGAAAAAAAACCTAAAACCCACTTCTCTATGACTCTTCAAATGAACAAAAACCTATCTCCGACTCATCCTTCGCGACTTCTCCACAAAAGACGCAGCCGCCGCTACCCTCACATTCCCAAAGCCACAGCCTTCGCCAACCGTCGAGGGTGCTGCCGGTTACTCCCAATCACCACCGCCCTTTCCCCTCTCTCGTGCCCTAGTTTCCTATTGCAATCGCTCCGACGCAGCCGCCATCGCAGATCACGCTGGCACCACTCGACTACCGCTGCCTCCTCGCGCTAGGGCATCGCCATCTGTTCACGGTGTAGAGCCCAGCCTGGCAGTGTCGCCGCATTCCTCTCCAAGCCAACGCCGAGTTCCTCTCCCGATCTTGCCGACGTCGAGCTCCTCTCTTTTGATCCAGCTGCTGTCCGTGGGTTTATTTTTCTATCATTGTTAAGCTTGATCCTATAGTAAGAGAAGGGTTTGATGTGGCCTATGACAATATTAATGCATTTCATGCTGCTCAAAGGATTCCTGAGAAGGAGATTGAGAATATGAAAGTAAGAATAAGGCACTAGCCTTCTTTCTCTTGTTTATTTTCCTTGTACTTGTGACTGAATTCATAGAATGAACATGCATAGGGGGTGAGGTGCAAAAGAATAGCACGGTGCATTGCATCTATTGGCCTTTATGTTCCAGGGGGTACTGCAGTCTTACCCTCAACTGCTTTGAAGCTCTCGGTGGTATAGTATCCTTGTTTACAATATCCAATGTTGTAGTCATAGTGAATTTTGACACATTTAGGCAAAAGGATCTGGTTTAACTTTCAATTTATTTATGTATGCACCAGCCTGCACAGATTGCCGGGTGCAAAACCATTGTTCTAGCAACTCCGCCTGGTCGTGATGGCAGTATTTGCAAGGTAGCCTTAAAAAATAATCTATCATCACTATCCCTACACTGGTTTTCCATGTTAAGACATAGGTTAACATGATTATGTGACAATAGGAAGTGTTATATTGTGCAAAGAAAGCTGGCGTCACCCACATTCTAAAAGCTGGGGGAGCTCAGGTTCGTCAATTTCTAACCCTTTTCATTCTTTTTTTCTTCAACAAGTCTTTTCTCACAATGGTATCAATGCATTCTATCTTAGGCGATCTCAGCGATGGCTTGGGGAACATCATCTTGCCCAAAGGTAATCCTTACAAACATCTAATACGTTGATTGCAAACCCTCACCATTGAAAGCTGCATCTCTTGTTTGGCAGTATTTTCAAGTTTCTTCTGTCTTTGCTTTATCTGGATTGTAATTTTGTGCTTTGTATATGTAGCTTGATTTTGAGGTGGTATCTCTTTATCATTTTGGGAAACTTAATAGTGATAGGTGGGCATCTTGGCTAGAAAGAGTAGGAACTAGGAACACTAGCACTAACTCATCTTCTACTTTTACAAACTTTTTTACAGGAGAGCTGTCTTGCATACAAAATCATCATTTTTGCAATCTTGACCACAAACTATTATTCTCATGCTTCAATTATATATATACATATATTAAGACTTGTTTCATGAATATGATACTATATTACGGTGAATTTTGTTGCCTGAGCATTGTGTGCAAATTTCTCTGCTGCATTCTATATTTGAATCTCTCATTTAGTTAGTACAAAAATATTTGGAATGTAGGCGTTCTGAACAAACGGAGTTAGTGTTGCTAGTGTTGCTTATTTTATTTCCATTGAGTAACGAACATTTAATTAAGCTTTGCACTCAAGATTTTGATTTGTGTATTTCAGACATCAGCTATTCACTACCCCCTCCTCTAGTTGTTGTGTCAATCCTACATATCATACATGAACAAATATACACCTATATGAGATTCTCTTGTGGTGCAAGATCTCCCTACTAACTCAATCTTTGTTTTCTATCAAGCTTTTAATTGATACTCCTCTTCATTTGGTTTAAGCATTATGTAATATTGATTGCACTTATTTTACATCTATGTTTTAATTGCTTTTTTCAGGTTGAAAAATTTTTTGGGCCAGGAAATCAATATGTTACTGCTGCAAAAATGATTCTTCAGGTATGATAATAATTCTGTAGCCTCACATTTCTATGAATATTGCTCTTATCATTTGATTACATCTACTTACCTTGTTTTAGTCCTATGCACAAATGATTTTTTCCTTGTCATGAGGTACTGGAAATGTAGTGATCAAATCAAATCAAATCTGTAGTATTAATTATCTTGTTTTGTGGTTATTTTTGGAAGAAGATAATATGTTAAGTAAGAAGATCAAAATGTAACAGATAATATGGCCATTCCTTTCTAGATCTTTCAGGAATGAAATGACAGATCAGTTGGCTCTTCTGTAAACTATTAGCTCTTTTCCCTTTGCAGTTAATCAGAAACTTGGAGCTATAGGTCAGATAAGATTTGTTAGGAACAATCATTTAGCTAAATCCCTGACTTAAGAATAAAATTGAATCCTGTACCTCAGGTACTGTTATTTCTTGGAAAAGTGATTAACAGAAACACAGGAACCAAATTTTATCAAGAAAGTTTCATAGCCAGTGGGAACTATAATGATGTTTTTGTTCTTAGCTTAAAAAATTGTGACATTGATAGCCTATAAATAGTGAATGCAAATATCATTTTTGAGCGGTTAAAACTAGACTCAGGATTGGAGTGGAAACAACTACATCATTGCCCAAGTAATACACAAATCATCTACCATCAATTTTCTGACACTTAAAAAGATAAATCTGCTTTGACCTATCAACTTGGGTGTTATTTATTTGTTTCTCCATAATTCCGATAACCTTTGCCAAAGTCGTGGCTTAATTTTTGATTCCCAGTAATGTGTTCAATTGGTATGGATATATCTAATAGATATTGTATTTGAGATATGTCTCTACAATAGTTAAATTTCTGTTCAATCCTCATAGCTGTTCATTTTGTTGATCACGAAGAGAATGATCCTTGGTGAATACTTTGGCTGATTTGCAGAATAGTGAAGCCATGGTTTGCATTGATATGCCTGATGGCCCTTCAGAGGTGCTGGTCATCGCCGATAGACATGCCAATCCAGTTCACATAGCTGCAGATCTACTCTCTCAGGTGCAGAGTCTTTTGTTCTATTGTGCCTTTGTTATTAATGTTTTTTGTTGTAATTTTCAGTAGCTGGAATTTATTACCTGAAGACTTGATAAAAATCCACAATGAAACCTTTCAAATTGCTATAAGGATAGTTGTTCCATGGGTTTGGTGCTCTTCTTTTATAAAATCGCTAATTTTACAGGCAGAACATGGTCCTGATAGTCAGGTAGTTCTTGTCATTGCTGGATATGGTGTCAATGTTGATGCAATTTTAGCTGAAGTGAGCAAACAATGTGATAGCCTTCCTAGGGGAGAATTTGCTTCAAAAGCACTTGGTCATAGCTTTGTTGTATTTTGTTGGTTGCTTATGAAATTTTGTTGGTTGCTTATGAAATTTCTTCAAAATGTTATAGATATTATTTTTGAATGTTAGAAAATTATATATTAAATTTTATTTTGAAATTTAGTATTTTGAATGATTTATAATATTGGAAAATTGTGCATTAATTTTTTTTTATTTTTTATCTAAAAAAGACAACGGTTTTTCACCGTTGTCGTAGATAGTTTAAAACTGTCACTGAAGACCCTGTTATTAAAGCTAGACGCTCAAAGACAACAGTGAAAAACTGTTGTCTTTGAAGGAAAAGGCAACGTTTTTCACCGTTGTAAAACTGTTGTCTTTGCCTTCAAAGACAACGGTTAAAAACTGTAGTCTTTGGGCACCCCTTTTAACAACACGACCTTTAACAATAGTCCGAAAGAGGCTACGACAACGGTGAAAAACCGTTTTTGTTAGGCTTTTTTCTTGTAGTGAAGGATTGTATCGATATATGAAGCTTGGGACAAGCACAACATTCTTTTCTTGCGATCCCTTATTACTTTGATTCCAAGAATATGTGAGCATTCTCCTAAGTCCTTCATATCGAATTGCTTGGACAACTATACCCATACTTCCGACAACACTTTGATATTGTTTCCAACTATAAAAAATGTCATCTACGTATAGTACAAGAAATACCACCATGTTTCCATCACACTTCTTATATACACAAGATTTATCCGTACATTGAATAAATCCATAAGACTGGATTACTACCGAATGTTCCAAGATCTTGAAGTTTTGCTTCAGTCCATAAATAGACTGATTAAGCTTACATATTAGATGCTCTTTGCCCTTTGCAATAGACCCCTCTGGGTGCTTTATATGGATTCTTTCTTCAACACTTCCATTAAGGAAAGCTGTCTTGACATCCACTTGCCAAATCTTATAATCCATATAAGTAGCAAAAGATAAAGAATTTGATAGACTTAAACATGGATACCGGTGAAAAGGTTTCCTTACCTTTTTCAACAAGCCTTGCTTTGAAAGTTTCCACCTTCTTGTCTGCCCTTCTTTTTCTATTGTAGACCTATTTAAACTTAATGGATTTTACACCATTTGGTGGTTCTACAAGCTCCCAGACATTATTAGAATACATAGATTCTATTTTAGTATTCATTGCTCTTTTACAAGATGCTGCATCTTTATCTTGGAGTGCTTCATCATATGTCCGGGGATCAGGTTCATGTTTACCAGGGATCTAGTCCAAAGACTCTCCAAAACATGAATCTTTCAGGTTGCCTAGCAACCCTCCCACTACGACGAGGCACTTTATGCAATTGTGTATCATTTGTGATACGTGTTGCAGTTTCTTGTAATATTTCATCTTGTATAGTTGGTATTAGATTAGATGTGTCCTTTATTATTTCCTTAAGAACAAATATACTTATGGGCTTGTGGTTCATTACATAGTCCTCTTCTAAAAATCGAGCATTGATGCTTACAATGACCTTCTGATTTTTAAGGACTATAAACCTCCTTTCATTTTTCTAGGATAACCCATAAACTAGTGAACTCTTGTCCAACTTATCAGTGTCTCCTTTCAGCATATATGCTGGACTATCCTAAATCCGAATATACTTTAGACTAGGCTTACGCCCATTCTACAATTCTATGGGAGTAGAGGGTTCTGACTTTAGAAGGTACTATGTTCACTTCCATTTCCAGAGTATATCCTCAAAACAAATTTGATAATTCTAAATAACTTATCATTGATCTAACTATTTCCTTAAGAGTTCTATTCCTTTGTTCTACAACACCATTCTATTGGGATGTACCAGGTGCAGTCAGTTGGGATTGAATCCCGACATCTGATAGGTGACTCCTAAACTTTCCAGTTGCAGACATTTGACCAATATGATTCTTATTTCTAAATAAATGTTTATAGAAAAAGCTAGACTTTTAGTATACACTTTAACAACTTACTAAGCATTTGCTTTTAGATTTGCATTTCCTTATACTGCAGATAAAGGTAAAGGAAAGCTCGAGTAGGTGGAGGCAGCTAGGGCGATGTTTTATAGGTGTGTGACGGAACAATGGAAGGAACTAGGAACTTGTTATTATTAGTTTCGAATATGTTAGAAATTGATGCTAAATCATGTTTGAACTAGCTATTATTAGTTTGGCAATAATGTTAGTGGCAAAGAGGAAAGATCTAGGGTCTCCCCAAAGGGGAGGACCCCTCTTAAAGCAATGGAAGAGAACCGTAACCTAAAGATGAGTACAAAGGGGTGAACAACCCCTTCTTGTAGAGCAGGGTGTGACCCCAACATGGCCCGTGACACAGCCGTGTGGATTCACTCGGTCGAGCACCTCGCCCTCTCAGCCAAGGAGACAGGGCCGTGTGGATTCACACGACCGTGCATCTCTCCCTCTCGGCCAAGGTGACACGGCCGTGTGGATTCACACGGCTGAGCACCTCTCCCTCTCGGCCAAGGAGACACGGTCGTGTGGATTCACACAATTGTGCCTCTCTCCCTCTCGGCCAAGGTGACACGTCCATATGGATTCACACGGCCTTGCACCTCTTCCTCTTGGCCAAGGTGACACGGCCAGTTATGCCACACGACCAATGTAACACTTCTAAATTTCTTGTGAAATATAGTACCCAAATAATATTTAAATAATAAGGTTATTTGACAAATAATTTTAATGGAATTTTTAGGAAGTTTTTAGAATTTAATCGAAACTCGTATGACGTATTTTGAGGGGATAAAATTATAGGTTTTGGAAAAGGTTCGTTTGGAATACCCAACTATGACAATTGATTGAGGAATAAACTTAGGTTTTAATTTATTTAAACCTAAGTTTATATTATAAAAACCGAAATTGTCGTGCCCTAGCATCCTCACGCGCGCGCCTCTCCTCTTCTCATGCCGATCTCACCCCTTCTCTTCTTCCTCGCGTCGCCCTCCCCCACCTCCACTACCGCCGGCAACGAGATCCACCAGAGAGCAGTTGAAGGCCATCTCATTGGTGCCCTCTCCCATCCCTCTTCTCCATCACCGCCGCATCTTCCCCGAGCCACCTCGAACGCCGTCGGCCTCTCCTCACGCCAGCACTAGAGACGTCGCACCATTGCCGATTGCGACAAGCGCCATTTGCCAGCCTCTCCTTCATTGCGCTACTTCCCTTCCTCGCGATTCACCTCACCAAGCCGAAGAGCCACAGCCTTCAGCCTCTTCTCTCCGTGCTGTGCCCCAACGGATCCGGCAAGTATTCTCCCTTATGTTTATATGAGATCCATGAGGTATGGGTTAGGAATTTAGGTGAGCTTGATTGCTCATCTAAGATGTGTGTTCACTGGATGGATCTTGATTTGAGTTCTTCGTGATATCGTGCTTCCTCTTGAGATGCCTTCTGGTTTTCACGAACGGATTTGGGCTTCAGGGCTTTTGATTGAATTCGATGCTGCTTGGCTCATGTTATGAGAAACAGGTATGCTGCCGATTTGGGTGTTTGTGAGTGAATTTGGTGTTCGGATGGTTTCTGCTCGATGGTTTGGATTCGGGATAGAGGTCTTGGTGGTCTCAGTTAGTTGAGATGATGTTTTGCTGTTTCCAATTTTTCCTCGAAAGTTTTGATCCGACTATTGGTGATTTGAACCTTGAATGAAGACACACATGTCTGTTTGGAAGTGATTGGTTCATTTGATTGTTGTTTTCGTTCATCGAATAATTGTGGGTGTTGTGTGATGTATTCCATTGATGAGTTGTTTCTTCAGATAGCTATGGGATAGCGCGATTGCGATTGGAGGTTTGTTCTGTGGCAACCTTGTTTTTGAGTTAGTAATTAACTTGTGGTCTAATCTAGTAGGTTGAGGTGTGAACCCAATATGGTTTTTGCTCTTAGTATTGGCTCTTGAAAGGTAGTTGGGAATTTTGATAGATTTAGGTGAATTGAGATTCGTTGGATTAGGATTTTTCCCTAATTAAGTTGGGTTTCGGTTTAGTTAGTGTTGTTTATAAAATTAGCTAAATTGTACATCAAGTGATTTGCAGGACATTGATTGAAGACGGTTAGCTCGATCTCAACATAAGGCGGGTACTTCTTACTTTGATTCTTTAGTTCTTTGAACTTAGTGCATGAACTATTTTTGGATAAGGAATATTTTTATCTTGACTCCACTCTTATTTTTCCTGTGTTTGATTCTTCCACTCAAAACCTTTGAGACATTCGTTTTTATATCCATACAGTCTCTTGTTGCTATCAATGATATTTAGCAGATATTTTATACCAACCTTGTAGGTTTTGTTTGTTGTTTACTTATGTATCATATTTAACATGCTGGCTTCATGTAGCATACCATATACCTGATTTTAGATTATGTTTATATGATGACCGCTGCATTGTACGCATCATGTCATTACATGCATGCAGGAGACCACTTCTCCCTTGTGGGGGGAGTGAGCCGTCGGGTCGCGCCGCACACTCGGTCACTCATGAGTAGTGGTAGCTGGAGGAGATGCCGCTTGTCCTGTCGTGCCGCACTCAGCCACTCATGGATAGTGGTAGCTGGAGTTGTGAGTAGCAGGAATCCCCTTTGGTTGGTGGCTAGATAGCTACTTAGCACCTGTCTATCCGGTCACTCGAGAGGAGTGGCAGCCTTTGGGTGGTACAGTTGTCATCGATCCGGCCTCTCGACCATACAGGGGTCGTGGTGCAGAGAGGTGGGCGGGGTGACCATTCGTGCATACGTTGTTATTATTATACTTATGCTGTTGTTGCGTGCTTATGCTGCTGTTGTTTACCTGTACTGTTTACATATGCTGATATTGCTTACTTATGTTGCTGTGGTATATTTATGCTATCGTTGCTTCTTGCTGTTATTCACTTATGCTGATAGGTCTTCTTGTGTTGAGATATGCTTTCGTTGTAGGTGGTTAGACCTTGGTTTATTTATTGGAAATGTTTATGAGCGGTCCCATAGCAGATTATCTCTACTTCTGACCTTTTATTACTAGCCTAAGGTATGGTTTCAGGTATGAGCATATATCTACGATTTTATTTTAGTATCTGCTATGCCCTTTATGAGACTGTATACTGTTGTCTCATTCTCTATTTATATGTTATGTTCATGCACTATCTTTTTCTATATCCGCTGAGTTCCAATACTCACTACCCCACAAAATGAGTTTTCTTTCGGCAGGTAGCAGTAGATGATTAATGGATGCTTGGAGAGATGTCAGCTGCCAGTCCTGGGTCCTGCGTTATATCGGTGTTATTTTCACTTTATTTGTATTTTTAGTATACAGTAATTTTGGTATTGTATGCATTGGTCTGTGTTTGGAGTTTGATTCGTTGTGTTTTGCTTTCGTGTTCTTGTGGTTGTGTAAGCCTAATTGGCTAGTAAATTTTAGTTGTTGATTGTGGGTTTTCTCTTCGGTTTTCAGCTGCATTTTTGATCCAGCTGTGTGGGCTATTGTTATACTGCGTGGTTGTGTGTTTATTTCATTGTTGTCCAGCCGGGTAGGCTGAGTATATTAAATTGTGTGGTTATGTTGTTTCTATTTTATATATATGTTTCAGCCGAGTGTGGCTATTGTATAGTTTGTATGTGGTAATGATTCAGATTGTCACCTGTACAGGGGAGATGCTACCGGATTTTTTTCTGAAGGGGACTCCTCTAGGGCGTGACAATTTTATGGTATCAGAGCGGGTTTACGATGTTTGTTGTTTTTTTATATTCTATATTTTCGAGTTAATCTGATACGAATTTTATGGTATCAGAGCATGGTTCGAGTCAAATGGTCGGTTTTGTGTTTTTGGGATTTTGATCTCGTTTCGATTTACGATTTTTGAGTTAATCTGATACCAATTTAGTGGTATTAGAGAAAAGTTTTATGATGCCTATTTTTAGTATTTCAGTTGTTTTATTTTCCCTTTGTAATTTGGTTCCTCGATGTGACTTTCGAGTTCTGGGATCAGGCAGCGGCAGGACATCTCCAAGCTATAGGAGGTTAGTTGTTTATACCATGTATGATTTGTGGTCAGTCATTGGTTAGATCAGAAATAGTGATATGTTGTCTTTTGATGATCTGTTAGTGGATATTAGACTTGATGGTCTATTATTTAGTCTTTGATGTTGATACTAACTTAAAGAGTATAATGCCTTGATATTTATGAAGTTGGTGATTTTAGTTGAAGATTAGATTACAGACTTTGTGCTAGTGATCTTATTTTTGGGTATGTTTGTTGTATGGACATGTTACGCTCCGCAAGTGTACGGAAATGTCGCAAGTAATATAAAAGATTATCGTATCCACAGGGACTGGAATAAGCACTAGAAATGCCTCAATGCGAATTAGCTAAACAACTATCCAATTGTTTCAAATGCAAAGTGAAGGTAAACAAATCTAATATTAAAGATCAACAAACAAGAGTTTAGTGTTTTGGGTTATGATAAGGGAGATTCTAGGAGTTTCGATTTCTTTGTAAGATTTCTTGAATGTAAATGGTTCACCAATTCTTATCCCTCAATTGCCAAACACTTGTAGAAAGTTGCCGGTTCTCTCTTGCAATAGATAACCGGCTAAGGACTGAGAAATGTATCTAAATATGATCAATTAGACGTGAACCTACGTTGTCCTGACACAGAAGCGCACCCATTACTATGCCTTCCTCGGATATCAACATAGAAGCCCACAACTTATTAATCTATCAAGATACAAGAAACTAATCACAAGATCCATCCTACTCTCTTGAATGTTCCTATTTCCACTTCAAGATTATCTCTCAAATGTCCTTACACGGGCTTGCACCTGTCACGTGGATCCCTCGGATGATCCAGTGAGAGTTTATCTTTACTAAGTCCACAAGAAATCCAAACAATCAATCAAGAATGAGAATTAAGCACAAATCACCATTAATCATTCAAGATCTAATTGATACAAGCAAGACAATGTCATTGAAACAAGAAGATGGCAAATCCATAAGAGATTACATCAATCCATCATACAAATACTCCCTTAATCCTAGAATACAAGATCTACTCCATGAATCGAGGAAGAATACCCGAAGAAATAAAGATTACAAGCATTTCTTAAATCCCCAATCCAAGAAACCAAGAAAAGGGGAAAAGAGAAAACTTATCTACGAAGAAGCCTCGTCTTCGGATCCAATCCTCGCTCAGGAGTCGAAATCGTAAAAAACTCCCCTCGAATCGCCCAGAAATCCTCCCAAGAATGGGAGGAAACCACCAAATCTTGCCTTCTCCCAAAGGGAGAGAGATCCCCTTTCAATTCATGAAGGAGGGTTTAAACAGAGGAGGAAATCGGGCGCCACACGGCCCCATGACACGGCCGTGTAAGATTCACACGGCCATGTCCAGTTCCTTCTCTGCCAAAGCTGCACGGCCTTGTGACTCACACGGCCAGCACCCTTCTATTCTCTGGAAATACTACACGGCCGTGTGGTGCACACGGGCACCACCTGCTTGGCCTCTAGAAACCTCACACGGCCGTGTAGATCTACACGGCCATGTAAGGCATCTGCTCTAATTTCTTCAAATCAAGACACGACCGTGTGAGATTCACACGGCCATGTCCTCTTCCCTTCCTGTTAAAACTACACGGCCGTGTGTGGTACACGGCCTGATGCTCTCTCCCTTCAATTCCTTCCAAGATTGTCCGAGGACGCACAATCTTCACCAATTTCGACTCCTGTGTACAGAAAATGCACAAAAAGCAGATCTCCGAACCAAAAGAGTAAATATGCTAAAAGGAAAGCTGGAAGTATAAAAATGCATAGATCAAGCATGCTCAAAGTATGTAAATGTGCGTAAAAACATGCATAAAAGAGTATATAATCTACGCACATCAGGACATGAGGAGTCCTTGATATTGCTATTTAGGTTTACTTTGCCCTAGATATTTTTATGGACCCGATGTATAGAGTATCGATTTACTCGCGTTGGTTTGGTTAGTAGAGGACTGATTTACTCTTATTAGCTTGATCGGTAGGAGACTGATTTACTCTTTCATAGGTCTAAGGCTCCCGGTATATATAACAATTATGGAAAGGGAAAATGTAGAGGATGATATTGTGAACTTTGAAGTCTGATTCTCTGTGTGTCAACAAGTGAAGGTAGAATATCAGAATGGCACAGTGGAAGCAAGATGAGTCCATAACCCACAGAAGCATCCTTTTCGGATAAGGATTTGATCATGACACTATGATGGATTAGTATATGGGTTTGTTATTTGGTTGTCATTCTTAGATGAAGATTTGTTATTGATATTTGGTTGGAGTAATATATGGATGTGTTGCTTGGTTGTTATCCTTGGATGGGACTCCAGAGTTGAGTAGGAAATTTGGGGACCACATTTTTATTTGTGGGGGAGAATGTGAAATACGGTA
The DNA here is from genome assembly GCF_018446385.1 of Zingiber officinale. Lineage (NCBI taxonomy): Eukaryota > Viridiplantae > Streptophyta > Magnoliopsida > Zingiberales > Zingiberaceae > Zingiber > Zingiber officinale. The sequence continues at coordinate 48,644,043 of NC_055986.1, forward strand.
CCCAAATAATTTTTAAATAATAAGGTTATTTAACAAATAATTTTAATGGAATTCTAAGGAATATTTAGGAATTTTCTAGAATTTAATCGAAACTCGTATGACGTATTTTGAGGGGATAAAATTATAGGTTTTGGAAAAGGTCCTTTTGGAATACCCAACTATGACAATTGATTGAGGAATAAACTTACATTTTAATTTATCTAAACCTAAGTTTATATTATAAAAACCTAAATTACTGTGCCCTAGCATCCTCACGCGCGCGCCTCTCCTCTTCCCATGCCGATCTCACCCCTTCTCTTCTTCCTCGCGTCGCCCTCCCCCACCTCCACTGTCGCAGGCAACGAGATCCACCAGAGAGTAGTTGAAGGCCATCTCGTTGGTGCCCTCTCCCATCCCTCTTCTCCTTCACCGCCGCATCTTCCCCGAGCCACCTCGGACGCCGCCGACCTCTCCTCACGCCAGCACCAGAGACGCCACACCATTGCCAGTTGCGACAAGCCCCAGTTGCGAGCCTCTCCTTCGTTGCACCGCTTCCCTTCCTCGCGATTCACCTCACCAAGCCGACGAGCCACTGCCTTCAGCCTCTTCCCTCTATGCTGTGCCCCAACGGATCCGGCAAGTATTCTCCCTTATGTTTATACGAGATCAATGAGGTATGGGTTACGAGATCGTGCTGCACTCGGCCACTCATGGGTAGTGGTAGCTGGAGTTGTGAGCAGCGGGGATCCCCTTTGCTTGGTGGCTAGATAGCTACTTAGCACCTGTCCATCCGGTCACTCGAGAGGAGTGGCGGCCTTTGGGTGGTACAGTTATCAACGATCCAACCTCTCGACCATACAGGGGTCTTGGTGCAGAGAGGTGGGCGGGGTGACCATTCGTACATACTTTGTTGTTATTATACTTATGATGTTGTTGCGTGCTTATGCTGCTGAGATTTACCTGTACTGTTTACATATGCTGATATTGCTTACTTATGCTGTTGTGGTATATTTATGCTATCGTGGCTTCTTGCTGCTGTTCACTTATACTGATAGGTCACCTTATGTTGAGATATGCTTTCATTGTAGGTGGTTAGACCTTGGTTTATTTATTGGAAATGTTTATATACCTTACACATTACCTCTGTAGTTATGAGCGGTCCCGTAGCAAATTAGCTCTACTTCTGACCTTCTATTGCTAGCCTAAGGAATGGTTTTAGGTATGGACATATATCTACGATTTTATTTTAGTATCTGCTATGCCCTTTATGATATTGTATACTGTTGGCTCATTCTCTATTTATATGTTATGTTCATGCACTATCTTTTCCTATACTCGCTGAGTTCCAATACTCACCACCCCACAAAATGAGTTTTCTTTCGGGACTCCTCTGGGCGTGACATTTCCTTTCTTCCAAAAAGAGAAAAAGGAATAAAAGAAGAGAAAAGAAACAAAAAAAATATATTCACACGGTCGAGCACCTCTCCCTCTCGGCCAAGGAGACACGGTCATATGGATTCACACGACCGTGCATCTTTCCCTCTTGGCCAAGATGGCACGGTCGTGTGGATTCACACGACCGTGCCTCTCTCCCTCTCGGCCAAGGTGACACTGTCATATGGATTCACATGGCCGTGCACTGCCAAGGTGACACGGTTGGTCACACCACACGGCTAGTGTAACACTTGTAAATTTCCTTCCTTCCAAAAAGAGCAAAAAGGAATAGAAGAAGAGAAAAGAAACAAAAAAATATATATTCATAAATGGCCCGGGATAGGATTTGAACCCAAGACCTCTTAGTTGAGATTGGTTTAATTAGCCATTAGGTGGTGGTAAAGCATCACATAAGCAATATGAAACAATTCATTATATGTAGATTATATGTGAGAGAGGCTTCAAATTCCACTTAGTATAAAAGTGAAAGGAAGAGATGAAAACCTAACTTTTCATCTCCCTCTTCCTTCCCTCTCTAGATGAATCCCCTCTTTTCCCCCTTTTGGGTTTCATCCAAGGTCAAGAAACCTAGGTTTCAAGCTTCTAGGATCTTCAAGTGGAGGATCTAGGAGGAGAGTTTTAACAAGGATTGGTACGCGGTGAAGGGCGACTCGGAGATTAAGGCATACGAGGGAGGATAGTCTTCTCTACACCTTATAATAGTAAGATCTAGTGAAAATATTTAAGTACCACTCACCTACAGTATAAGTTGCTTCGCTGATGCATTTCATAATATCTTTTATGCATGAGTTAGAAGATACATGTGGAGATATGATTTAGACATGTTAAGGAAGAAGCATGTCATGTTATGTAAGATGCCCTCTAAAGTTTTGGGGACTAAGAGCATGTGTAGGGAATCTTGAATTGCTTCTCATTTAGTTTTAGGGCTAAGAAGCAGATTCAAGTGCCCTAAAATGCTTACCTATAAGTATGAGGGGAATTCAGCGCACATAAGGTGTTTGGCTAAATGACAAGCAAGTGCAAGTATAAGAAATCAATAGTTAAAAGGAAGTATTTTACTTTAAAAAGACATGTACTAGACAAAAGGTCCATGGGTGGGCTGCTAGATTGCCCCTAGGCCCCTAGATCGCCTAGTATTACCTTGATAGATTCGGGATTAGCTACCTCGGATCTTATTAAGGATGCGCACAAAGTGGTACAATGTCGGGCCCAAAGCAAGTTGATTACTATTTTCACTAATTATATAATATAAGGTTTTCAAACTTCATGGTTTGTCTTAGTAGAAGTTTCCAAAGGTTGAGAACTTGAATTATAAAGTGCAGCATTGATGAACTCTATAATATGCCAAGATTCCTGTTTTCATTATATTACTAGCATGGTTTGAGTTAATGTTTTGCATGATCAACCTATTTAAAAATGCATGCCATGTATATAATTTGGATTTATGCATTTTAGCCTGAATTATGGTCAAGGGTAAGTTTTGTGCTTCCCACAAGTAGTTTTTAAAAAGAAAACATGTTCTCTTTAAATGCATCGTTTTATGAGTAGATGGTAGTTACTAAGCATTCGCTTATAGATTTTCATTTCCTTATACTGCAGATAACGGTAAAGGAAAGCTCGAGTAGGAGGAGGCAGCAGGAGTAGTGTTTTGTGTGTGTGCAACGGAACAGTGTAAGGAGATCTTGGAATTTGCTATGTTAAACCTTGGTGCTAATGTATTTCCTTATTTCCGCTCTACCTGAAACACTAGTAAGGGTCATTATGATAAATTTATAGTTTGATAGTAATTTGTGTGTCAAAGAGTCCTCCTCAAGTAATTGGATAAAATGGTAGGCCAAGGATGATTACAAAGGGGAGAACAACCTCTTTTTGGGAGCAAGGTGTGACCTCCGCACGGCCCGTGTCACGGCCGTGTGGTTTCTTTTTTTGACGTCTCCTTAATTTTGTCTTCTCGTTATCCCAAATGATAATTACTATCCTACCCCGCATTAGTTAGTTCAACTTCGGATAGATTTGGAGTTGATTAAGGATAAAACATATTCGATCAGTTTAAAATGAATTATGATATTTTCTTGAAGAAACCTTCTCTTTCCTTTTTTTGTCTCCCTTTCCTCCCCACATACAACACTACAACCACTGCTGTGTTATACACCATCGTTGTGCCTTCGCTTATCCCTCTCTTTTATTTTCACTTCATCTTCTTTTCCATTTCCTCCTTATTCTCTTCACCAATGCCAATAAACCTAGAGTTTTTTTCTCAAGCACAAAACCTCTCTTTTCTTCTCCTTTATCGTCTCACACAAGCAAGAAATGTAACATCACTTGTTGCCCTCTTCCAACAGCAAGCGTAGCCCTCAACCCTCGTATCTTCATCCACTTCTCATATTTTCACTATGTGTATTTTTTTGATAGACTTTGCCATTGATTACTTCAACAATTATTAATTATGAAGTAATATATGATAATTATTTGGGTTATATAATTGATGTAGTAAATATCATTTTAGACTATGTTGGTTAAAAACTACAAGCCTCACTTCTAATTTTAACTAACATTTTACTTCGTAATATTTTTGTCATAAAGTAGTAAGTCACAAAATAAAATTTATAATCTCTAAGGGCTAAAGTAATAAGTTTGAACCAGTTAAAATACTAAGTCTATGGCGAAGAGAATGACAAGAGGAAATGTTGATTTTATACAAATAAAAGAGAAAGAAAGAATGATGTGGATTTGAAAAAGTTGTATTTTTTTTTAAAAAAAAAGTTATGCAGACTCACTACGAGGACTGTCTGCAATGTTCTGTAGCAAAATGTTCGTTAACAATTTAGTATATTGTATTATTTCTAAAAGTGTATAGTATATATAATATGTTTCCTATAATTAAATAACTGATATATATAACAAAATTATATACTCGATAAATATTACATTCTTTCTATATATATGACAAAACATAATTGAAAAGTAGATAAAAATAGTAAGTTTTCTAAAAGTGTATGGCCACTTTGCTACTAATTATAGGTTCGGTTATGTTATTTGTTATATTTTCTTTTAAGTGTACTCTCCTATTTTCACTTCTCGGAACAATATATATACTCATCTTGCACCACTATTATAATTACACAATAAAGATAAAAAAACTCAAAAGTTAATTAGTACTACATAATGTCTCGAGTTTCAATTCTTTGTGTATTTCTTTTGTTTACAACTATATGCCTTGCAAGTAAGTAAACACCATTTTAATATTCCATGCAAATTTTATTGAATTTATTTGTTACATATTGTTCATATATCCTAATGTTGACTATTCTTTTTTGGTTAAAATTATAGATAGCTCTGTTGCTACCAATTGTTGTTCAGATTATAAAAAATAGGGTGATAGACAACAAACAAGTTGTAGAGGTGCTAGTGATACTAGTGCGTGCAACACTTGGTGTTCAAATTCATGTAGAGGAGGGGAATGTAAAGTAAGAAATGAACAGCAAGTTTGTCATTGTTATTGTTAATCATATTGTAAAGATGGAGAATAAAAATTATATTATCAATCTTGATTGGTGAAATAAAATTTGATACTACATGTATTTTTATTTATTTAAATTTTTTACATATTATAAAAATAATGTATATGTTGAAGAAAATGTTATATATATGTAGAATTATCATCGCTAGAGGGATGAATTGTCATTTACATTTTCTTTGACTATTTAACACACGAGTAGTTTAAATAGTTTAAATATATTTAAATAAAATTTGTTGTGTACAAATGAAAGGAACAATGCAACATATTAACATGATTTGATATCCAAGTTCCGACTCCACGACCTATAACTCTTAGGTGGATGAACCATGATGATACTTTTTATTTTCTCCTTTCTTGACACCTTGTAGACACCCTAAGTTCCTCTACACGGAACCTGATGTCAGTGCTAGGGGTGCTAGAGGAATCAAGCTGAGTGGCTCTTCTCTTAATCCTACCAATATAAATAAATGATTTATTTTTACCATAATAATGACAAGTTGAGTTTAGGGTGTTAGCACAATATTTTTGGACAACTATAATATGAACTAATTACCTAGGCTATGCAAGACTAGACTGATATCAAAAATGCGGAAGAAACAGCTCGAAAACAAGCTTTGGAGGTGCCTGGAGCTGAAGCCTCGGGTCCCCCTTCTAAAATCATATCTGTGCACGCAAAGGTGTTCCATGTGCATGAACCATCTTTTTCAGTTTTCTGTGTGGCAACATTTCTGGGAACTTGGAGGATGTTGAGGCGCCTTCATCCCAAATGACAACGTTTTGGGTAAGCTTTTTGGGCGTGATTTTGTGGGCTTCCTGGACTAGGGTACGGGCGCCTAAATTTTAAAATATTTGAAACTTCAAAATGGTTTCAGCACCTGGATCTATTCTAGGTGCTTGTATCGATAATCTTTTTATTTCAAAAAATTAACTTAATTTTGAAAATTCTATATTTTCGCACTTACAATGGTTCTTGAATAGAATTTAATTAATAATGTTTTGATCAATTTTACCTTAGTCTCCATTTCACCCATTTCTAGATTATTAATCGAGTTAACCTATATGTTTGGTGAAATGGTTTTCTATTTTACTTGAAGAGAATTAGTTTGAATTTTAAATTTAATTTGACCTTGTATTAGATTAAGGTTTGGCCATTAATTAGTTAAATACACATTTCAAAAATTGAGTGACAAGTTGTGGTAAGGCATAATGACCTTTTTTGATATTGGAGAAACAACCACCTCCTTAAATAAAGTCTTTTTACAAAATTATATTTTTAACCTACTTATTGAAAAATTTAGGTCTAACTAGTTTAAGATGTGGCAAGGTAGCTTCAGTTAATTTCTCTCAACTAAGTGCACCAAATAGGATAATCCATATCCAACTTGGATACACTTATTCTTATAATCCCTAATATACTATCATCTCACCACATCCTAACACTAGGTTGTTAAGTATCAAATTAACTATTTTCTTACCTAGCCATGCTAAGTTAAGTAAAAAATAAACTAAGGATGCATAATAAAAGTAACAAATGAAACAATTATGCAATTTTATCTAACAAAAAAATTATTTTTTCTATTGGTTCTCTCTGAATTATAATGTTGATATGGTTTATATAGGTAATGAATATAACTATTATGGATTCAATATTGATTTAGTCCAACTTAAATACTCATGATTGATTTAGGGACCCATAGATAGCCTTGATTCTAGCAGTTCATTAACTAATAATAGATATGATTTTGAATCGTTTCTTAGGCTTATAAGTGTTGGTAATTTGAGAGCATGAAATCGAAACTATACAAAGATAAAACAAAGCAATGCGGTAATTATAAACTCACAGTGATCTCCCGAAGTGTTGTTGAAGATGCCGGCGGTCGACGAAGAGGTTGCCGCTGTCGGAAGCACGATCACGGAGCAACCGGAAAGCACTTCAAAGTTCACGAGCCAAATCCCAACCAAATGCTCTCCCTTTGCTCTCACACGATCTCTCCCTTTACGATCACCTCGGTGCTCCCTGATCACCTTCGCCAGAAGCTGTCTTCTTGATCTGCACTTGGATGCCTCTTATAAGAAGGCTAAGGAAGATGAAGGGGAAAGGACTCCCCTTCGTCTCCTTGGCGTTTGCAGCAAACAGAGAGTAACGAAGGGAAACCCTTCATCTCCAGTAACGCCCAAACGCCCAACATCTCCCTCTCGTCTAAGTGAATCCATATGGTCACATAGACCATGTCAGTCACATAGACTACAAGGTGATCATGTCACAAAGACCAGAGCGAAATTAGTCACAAATACTAAATAAGTCACGTAGACTTTATGAGGACCATGTCACGAAGACCAGAGCAAAATTTAGTCACAAAGGGCAAATAAGTAACGAAGACTTTATGGAGATCAAGTCACGAAGACCAGAGCAAAATTTAGTTACAAAAACCAAATAAGAACATCCATTCCATACATTAGGGAAAATGGTTCGTGCGACAGCAAGCACAGTGAGCATTCAATTGCTAAGAAGATTGTCACACCATACTTAGCTGCTCCACAGAACGAATCAGAGACATAAATGCCCATAGAACGAATCAAAGACATTATTGGCTTGCTTTTATCCCAGATTAAATTATTTACATCATCATGAACATCTCTAATCCCTCATAATGACCATATGTCAAGAGCATGTTCAATATCTCCAATTAAACAAATTATTCACAATTACATTTTATGTACTGAACTAAAAATGTAACCGGTACCAATGAATAAATGTCACAGATGCAAATCAATCTTAATCTTCCTTTTTAGCTAGAATCCATTCATTTTAATCAGTCGCTTTCCTAGTTATGCTCCATAGACCGAAACATCCATAACCAATAGGAAACATGCTAAAGTAGTAGACATTTATCAGAACTTCAAGTAGACAGCAAAATAGTCAGTTAGGGTAAAATCGAGATTAACTTATAATCTCAAGGGTCTCACACAGTAGAGAAGCAGGGATCCATTCTCCTACTACCCTTCTTGTCGCCATAGGACATGTGGTATGAATCACATGCTACGATGTTATTCTCTTTACCAAAAAGAGCGCATGCTTTTCCCAACTTTAACATCGTACAGATTTCGATCAAGACATTCCCAATGTCTAATCCTGAATTCAACATATGAATTCTAATATGGCTTCAAGCAGATTCAGTAAATGGTGGGTGCATTTACTCCAATCATTACAAAAATGATCTCATCTTGACACAAATATCAAGGCGACCTTAACTTATGGGTATGTCTCTATTCACAGCTACAAAAGTTATCCCATAAGCAACGGTCTTACCTCTATTCGTACTTAACAAATAGAGATGATTGTCCATGTGAGTGGACCAATCCCAATCTGCCAACATGCTTATCGAGACTTTTATTCGAATGTAACCAAGACTACACTGAATAGATCATGGCATTTTTCATTTATCAAAATATCTTTACAATTGTTACATTCTTCGATGTCCCAAAGACTTCACATGCCCATAAAATGACTCTTTAGTCAATGGCTTAGTAAAAGGATCAACAAGCATATTCTGTGTAGGGATGTACTTAAGAATAATCTTTTTCTTGACAACAATATCCCTTACAAAATTATACTTAATTTCTATATGCTTGCCTTTGGTGTGGTATTTGGGATCCATGGAAAAAGCTATCGCAGCTTGACTGTCACAGTACACAGTAACAGGACTCCCACTATCCTCAGCAATCTTCAGATGCTTCAGGAACCTTCTTAGCCAGACAACCCCTTGCACAGCCGCTACACAAGCCACATACTCGGCTTCCATTGTCGACAAGGCTACACAAGCTTGCTTCTTGCTGTTCCATGAGATGGCGCCATCATTCAGCAAGAAGACATAGCCAGATGTAGATTTTCTGTCATCAAGGTCCCCTGCCCAATCTGCATATGAGTAGCCACTTAGGCTCATATCTGATCCTTGGAAACAGAGGCAATAATCATCTGTTCCTTTAAGATATCTGAATATCCTCTTCACCGCTTTCCAGTGTCTCGATCCTGGGTTTGACTGGAAATGACTAACTAAGCCAACAACATAGCTTAAATTGGGACGGGTACATAACATAGTGTACATTAAACTACCAATGGCACTGACATATGGTTTCTTCTATATTTTGGCTATTTCCTCAGGAGTCTTGGGATACATACTTTTGCTCAAGACAGTACCTTTCTCTATAGGCATCTGTTCAATGTTGCAATCTGACATATTGAAGTGTTGCAGCATCTTAGTGATATAAGCTTCTTGAGACAAACCCAGAAGCCTCTTTGATCAGTCTCTAACGATCTTCACTCCTTAGATGTATTCTGCTTCTCCCATATCTATTATGTCAAATTGTGATGAAAGCCAACTTTTGACTTCTATCACACACTTTATGTCACTTACAGCTATTAGCATATCATCAACATATAATGATAAAATGACAAGCTTTCCTTTTTCCTTTCTTAGGTAAACACAATGATCCTCATTGATCATTTCGAAACCATAAGATAATATTACTTCATTAAATCTTATGTTTCATTGTCTTGATGCTTGATTTAGCCCATATATAGACTTCCGAAGTCTACATACTCTTTTCTCTTGGCCTTCAACAACATAACCTTCTGGTTGTACCATATAGATTTCTTCGTCAAGATTACCATTAAGGAAAGCCGTTTTTACATCCATCTGATGTAATTCCATGTCATATTGTGCTACTATAGCTAGGATGGACGTATTGACACAAACTTTATAACTGGGGAGAATGTCTCTTCAAAGTCAATATCCTACATTTAGGTATATCCTTTTGCAACTAATCGAGCTTTGTATCGATTAATCGATCAATCTGCTTTCCTCTTTACTTTGAGAATCCACTTATTCCCAATAGCCCTTCGACCCGGAAGAAGATCGACTAAATCCCAAACTTGGTTCTTTCTCATTGACTCCATTTCTTCATCCATTGCAACTTTCCATTCTTTTCTAACTGAGCTGCTCAAAGCTTCCTCAACAGTTCGAGGTTCCTCATCGTCAACTGGGAGAACCATTAATGCCTCATTCTCAATATCAAACCTTCTTCGAGGAATAATCTGAAGACTACTTCTTCGAAGGTTATACTGTTGAGAAACTGACTCATTCGGTGGCAAATTACTCCCACTCGGTTGACTAGATTCAAGCATCTCCTGATTCATTGATAAAGGAACATTATCCTCCTCCTCTATCTCATATTGAGGAATTGTCTTATCAACTTCACCTCGTGTTGGAACTCAGTTTCTAGAAAAGTAGCATCTCTTGTCTTTATTTCAGAGATGGTTCCATCTTTTCGCTCACCAATAAAAACATAACCCTTAGAAGTCTCAGAGTACCTTATAAAGATACACTTCTTACCTCTAGGTCCGAATTTTCCATATTCGTGAGTCTTATCATGAACGTAGGCAGTTGACCCCCAGGGTCTCAGATTACTCAAATCCGACTTTCTTCCTGTCAAACGTTCATGTGGAGTCGATGGAACTGACTTTGAACGCACTTTGTTAAGTATATAGGCCGCAACTAATAATGCATCTCCTCAATAGGAGATTGGCAAATTAGCGTGCGCCATCATAGATCTAACCATTTCAAGAAGAGTCATATTTCTTCTTTCAGCAACCCCATTTTGCTGTGGAGTTCAGGGACAGTTAGCTGTCTAATAATCCCTTTCTCATTACACATTATCTTGAACTGATCAGAAAAATATTCTCCTCCACGGTCAGTGCGCAAGGTTTTAACCTTACGTTCCAATTGATTCTCAATTTCGTTCAAGTAACGAATAAAGCAATCCAATGCTTCAGATTTGTGAGAAATCAATTACACATGACCAAAACGTGTGAAGTCATCGATAAATGTAATGAAATAAGAACTCCCATTTCTAGCCTTCATATTCATCGGACCACAAATATCCGAATGAATTAATTGCAATGGTGATTCAGCCCTAATAGCCTTACCAAATGGTTTCCTAGTCATTTTTCCAGTAAGACAATGCTCACATATAGACAAGTTAATCTTAGCATGAGTGCCTAAAAGGCCCTCCTTAGCTAATCTATTCATTCGTTCTTGTCCTACATGTCCCAATCTAGTATGCCAAATTTCATCATTAACATCAGCATTACTAGTAAAAGCAATGTTTGAAAAACAACCATCGTTATTATTTGGTTGTACATCAAGAACCAAAAAACCATTTGTTACAAAACCATACCCAATTAACACAGAGTTAATTCGAAGTTCCACACAACGGCTGTAAAAATTTACATTGTAACCTAAATCAAGAAGACAAATAACGGAAACCAGATTCCGTCGAATCTCAGGAGCGTACAGGACATTATGTAGAAACACGGTGCCTCCACCACGTAGGTTGAGCTTGCAAGTGCCAATTCCTTTGACTTCAATTCTTTCATTGCTTCCTACATATATCCATTTATTACCAGTTGGTACCCGACGGTACTCCACATATGTAGCTCGATCACGAGCTACGTGGTTCGTTGCGCCTGAATCTACAATTCACAGAGGATACGAATCAGCTAACAACACTGTACTTGCAACATATTGCTCGTGGAAAGAAGACAAAAATGGATTTACCTTTTTAGGCTCAGTACAATCCCGAACAAAATGGCCCTTCTTGCCATATTTGAAGCAAGTCAACCTGCTCTTAGGTTTTTGTCCATGTTTCTTTCCTTTCTTCTTGATTTGGTTTTTCACAGCAACAGCATTAGCCTTGTAACGACCCGCCTTCTATTGGCTAGGCTATAAGGCCGGACCGTCACATTATGTTGTGCTAAGCTATCTCCATGACCATCACTAAGTCAAGGTGCGGAAAACTGGATTAATTTAAAACTTTGCTAAACTAATACCATTTCTTTATTCTACATGTGCTAAGAGATGCAATCTAAGGTATACATGGCATATCCTGCATCGCCTATAGTCAAGGAGCTGAACTACAAGGTCTCTTGGTCGAAACCCAGCTTCCCAATCGATCCAGATTGAACTCAATCGATTGCAAGCTGTTGAATCGATCCGTGGATCGATTCCGATGGCTACTGTGCTCGGGTTAATATTTTGGATCGATCGGCTGATCGATCCAGACTGGCCAATCGATCCATTGATCGATTCCAGAGCTCTCTATTCGCGGGAGCGATTTCCCCGATCGATCGAACGATCGATCCCCAAACTCTCTGTTCGCAACAGAATGCGACTGGATCGATCGGTTGATCGATCCAGGAGCTTACTATTCACGACAGAATGCGACTGGATCGATCGGCTGATCAATTCAGAAGCTTACTGTTCACGGAACCAGGCTCCCAATCGATCCACTGATCGATTGATTGCCCCCAATCAATCCACTAATCGATTGGGGTTTCTGATTTCGCAACAAACTCTGATTTCAGGACTGTTTCATGCCAAACTCGCATACACAAGTTCTAATATAAGTGGAAAACATTTAATAGCAAACAACTAACATTCTAAACATGGTTGCTAACAAGCTAAGCAGATTTTCTATAGTTTCATGCATTTAGATAACTAAATAGGCAAAGGGTAACATAATAAGAAGCACTAAGTTCTTGAATATTCTAGTTCTTCCAAGGTCTTTATTCCAGGTTCCACCGACACACATCTTCCTTGCATTAACCTCCAGCCTCCACTAGTCCATCTTTCCTTTAACATTATCTGCAGTATAAGGAAAAAGTATCTGTAAGCTTGAGAGCTTAGTAAGAAACCATCTACCTCACAAAGCATGCATACGATGCAATTTATGCTTTGAAAACATGATATTTGAAACGTGTGCTGAACATGCTAAAACATGGCATTCTAACATACAAAACATAGGAACTAAAAATAAATTGATCATGGCTATGACTGAAATGTCAATAAGCAAAGACTAAAGTGAAACATACTGAGCTAAACTAAAGCTGAGCTAGTACTGATTTTAAAAATATAATCACCTAACTGATTGTGAATTTGAAAGCTATTATCATACTAGATAAAAATACATAATCATGCTGCTGATGGGCCCGACAACGGTACTTGCTATGCGCGCATCCCTAACTAGACCCGGGTTTGCAAGTCCCGAATTTAGTAGGGTTTACTAGGTTATCTAAACCTAGGGACGACTGTGGGAGCCCAACCCAATGGACATCTAGTCCAGTACAGTGCCACTGCTGAAAATAAAATACTAGATCATAAGGTAATTAGTTTATCTTGCTGATTCTAGGTTATCTGAACCTAGAGCTAGGTTATCTGAACCTAGAGGCGACTATGGGAGCCCACCCATTGGACCGTAGTCCCATAAAAATTGTAATAAAACTGAACATATACTAACTAAATGCTTCTATTGCATTCAGCTAAGCTATTAAAATGCCTAGGTTGCATTTTACCTGTGCTGAACGTATTATCGAACACTTGGTGTGCGCTATTGCATAGCCAAAGTGTCAAAATTCATATGCTACTAAACTGAAGAAGGAAATCAAACGAGAACTACTTATACTGCAGGTTAGGGGTTTCTTACTTCTTGCGCTAGATTTCTTAAAGATCTGATCGCTAGATTTCCGGTGGAGAAGATCCCTTCGGCGATCTCCTTGCGTCTACGTGTTCCTCTTGTAGTGGAGAGCGTCCTCGTACCGGAGTTATCGCCGGAAGGTGCTCTTGGGACCCTAGGGATGGAACCCTAGGCGTGCTTATGGTTGGCGCCGAGAAGAGAAGAAGGAAAAGGGAGAGGGCGGCGTGTGAGGGTTTTGGGAGAGGAAAGTTACGAATAAAATAATTAACTCCTCTCTTAATTGCCCTATTTATATTAAGTGGTAACTTCGACCCAACTCTAACATAAATATAATTGATTTCCTTTCCTTTCAGCACGGCTCTGCTGGGTTCACTTGGTTACTAGAGTTCACCACAAGGCGTAGGACCCAATAGATCTCGGATTCAATTCCCGTGTAGGTTATTTTACGATTCTATTTATTTTTGCTACTTCTGCTACTCTAAAACTTCTGTAAAAATATCCTAAAATTCCAAAAAAATACTAGGATATTTATAAAAGAATTTCAAGAATTTTCGGGCGTTACAAGCCTCCTTTCCTTTCCCCTTTCCTTTCTTAAACTACTTGTTCTTATTCTTGGAACTAGAACCTTCAACTACAAAAGCTTGTCCCAAAATCCTTGCGGATTCAATCCTCTCCACCTCAAGTTCCACATGGCGTGAGACATCAGTGAAACTCTTGATACTTTTACTATGGGTCAGATTCTGTTTCATCGTTTCCCAAGAATCAAGATGGGAACGGATAACTGCCTGAACCTGTTGTTCATCGGTCAACGTATAACCAGCAGTCTTAAGCTCCCAAATCATGTTACCCATCTCCCTGAGATGTTGGGCCATGGTAACATTCGAGCGCTTTTTACAGCTATCAAACTTAATAGTTAACTGACGGAGCTTACTTAGACTGACTCCACTGTACTTCTCTCTAAGGGCTACCCAGATAACATGAGCCGATGGTAATGGCTCATATTCAAATACCAGGTCATCCACCATTGAACTAATCAATATACCCTTAGCAATGGAGTCCTTCATTTTCCATGCCTTATAGGCATCAAGGTCGCGTCTGTGCTGTGCTGTAGAACCATTAGCTGGTTCTTCCATGATTTGATTTACAGCCTCTAAAACTTCTTGTTCCTGAAGAACATATTGTATCTTGAGGTGCCAGATTTTGTAGTTATCCCCATATAATTTCTCACCCTTGTTGAGTTCAGCTATGATGTTTTTAGTTGTCATGATCTACATAAATAAATAAATTATTTATTATTTCAGTGTAATTCATATATGTGCAACTATTTATTGACTCAGTGTAAATTAGAGTTAGTTTACAAAATCAAGTGATAACATTGTTTCCACTCATCATTTGTATGTTCTAATCTAATCAACACTGATCAATTATTTTACACATATCCCAACTAAAGAACGAATCATTTAATATGAATGAATCATATTTATATGAACTAATTATATCATGAAATGAACTAATCATTTCCAAGTTAGTTAACATATAACATAACTTTTCATTATTTAATTCTGTTCGTACAAAACGATAGAAATTATTACATGACTCAAAAACCAGACGAACTGACACTGTTTGTACATAACGACAGTAAACAGAACACTAATAAAATAGATAGGCCAGCACTGCTCCCAGTAGGACAAACACTAGTGTAGCAGCCAACATTGTCCCTATTAACCTGGACTTATTAAAGTAGTTAATTAGCGCCTTAACGATTCGATTCGATCAATCGCGTATATGATACATCTCAACGATTAGATTAGATCTAAGTCGCGCACATGATGCACCTCGTCTATGATTAGATTAGATCTAAATTGAGTATATGATACACATCGTCGATTATATTAGATCTAAATGTCGTCAACTCAAATGCCTACCGTGTCGTGATACCTATCACTACCTCGATCACATGTGTTGTTGAATCTGCCAAAGTAGAGCAACACATATTATCTTGGTAGGGTACAGAGGAACAATCTTGGTCCCGCTTATCAATGCATGGGTGAGTACAACTCAATTAGATTGAGTAACTAGTTAACTCGGTTGGATCGAGTAAAACTATAGGCATATTTTCAATGGTTGGAGTATAGGACATATTCACATTTATATTAATTCTTGGGTGTATTAGCCAAAGTTAACTTAAGTTTTAATATAACTACGGATAATGATCCTATAAACAAGAGTTGCATAGAGATATAATTGGTAAATTGTTACCTACCGATCATACTAAGTCTTGGGCGTATTAGCCAAAGCTAACTCAAGGCCTAGTATGATGTGGATCTTGTCCCACACGAATTATAGATAATTGGCTAGAATCTAGTAGATGTGGTTTGCCCACATCACTGACTTGATTCTACAAAAGTTCTATAATTCAGTGGGAGTGTCATTTAGTTAAAGGCCTAATTAAATGATTAAAAAGAATATGATATTTATTTTCTGCATTTTTGTTGTAGATAACCCTGACGTCGAATACGAACTCTTTCTCTCTATGTTCTGTCATTAAGAAGGACAAGCTCAACGAAGCTAATTTCCTGGACTGGTATAGGAATCTGAGAATTGTTCTCACACAGGAACGAAAACTGTACGTCCTGGAGAAGCCCATTCCTGAGGCACCTCATGCCACTGCCTAGATGCTTACAAGAAGCATCAAGATGACGCATTAGATGTGTCATGTCTCATGCTCGCAACCATGAACTCTGAGCTTCAGAAGCAACATGAGTTGATGAGTGCTTATGATATGGTTGAACATCTTTGTCAACTGTATCAAGGACAAGCAGGGCACTGGGAGAGGAACTGCACAGGATACCTTGAAGATCTTAAGAAGAAGGGAAATAAGATTTCTACATCATGTATAAATGTTATAGAAGTCAACCTCTCTATTTCTTCATCAAGGGTATTAGATACCGGATGTGCTTCTCACATTTGTACTAATGTACAAGCACTGAGAAATAGCAGAGCATTGACGAAGGGCGAGATAGACCTATTAGTAGGCAATGGAGCACGGGTTGCTGCTGTTGTTGTAGGAACTTACTATCTATCTCTACCCTCTGGGCTTGTACTAGAATTAGATGAATGTTGTTATATGCCTGCTTTGACTAAGAACATTATATCAGTTTCTTGTTTAGACAAGAAAGACTTTTCATTTATAACAAAGAATAAATGTTGTTCAGTTTATTTAAATGATATGTTCTATTGTAGTGCACCTCTGATGAACGGACTCTACAATCTAGACCTTGAAAGCCCTATCTATAACATAAATACCAAGAGGTTCAAGTCAAATGACATGAACCAAACCTATCTCTGGCACTGTCGCTTAGGTCATATAAATGACAAGAGCTTATCCCAGCTCCATAAGGATGGTTTGCTGGACTCATTTGATTTTGAATCTTATGAGACGTGCGAGTCATGCCTACTAGGCAAGATGACCAAGACTCCCTTTAGTGGGCACAACGAAAGAGCGACCGATTTGTTAGGACTTATACATAGTGATGTATGTGGCCCTTTCAATGTCGTTGCTAGAGGTGGTTATAGGTACTTCATCACATTTACTGATGACTTCAGTAGATATGGTTATGTATACTTGATGACACATAAGTCTGAATCCTTTGAAAAGTTCAAAGAATTCAAGAATGAAGTACATAACTAGCTTGGCAAGAGTATTAAGATACTTTGATCAGATCGAGGTGGAGAATACCTTAGCCATGAGTTTCGTGACTATCTAGCTAAGTGTGAGATTCTATCCTAACTCACTCCTCCTGGAACACCACAGTGGAATGGTGTATCCGAAAGGAGGAATCATACCCTATTTGATATGGTACGGTCTATGATGAGTCATACAGATCTTCCGACATTTCTTTGGGGCTATGCTCTAAACACGACAACTTTTATACTCAACCAAGTTCCATCCAAGGTCGTGATAAAGACACCATATAGGATATGGACTGGGAGAGATGCCCAGGTGTCTTTTATGAGGATTTGGGGTTGTGAGGCATACGTTAGACGTCAAGTCTCAGACAAATTAGGACCCAAATCCGACAAGTGATACTTTATTGGATATCCCAAGAAAACTAAGGGATATTACTTCTACATTCCGAGTCAGCACAAGGTAGTTGTGGCAAAGACTGGGGTCTTTCTAGAAAGGGATTTTGTTTCTAGAAAGACTAGTGGGAGTACGTTTGATCTTGAAGACGTTCAAGATACGGACCATAGCAATGAAGCCTCGATGGAAGTTGAACTGGAACCAAAAAGTGTTGTGGATGATGTTATTCCACAAAGAGTAGAGGAACAACAACCAGTTCAAGTAGACCTACCTCTTCGCAGGTCTGATAGGTTACGTCGTCAGCCTGAGAGATACTCATTTCTCTTGTCTGACAATGATGACGTTGTGCTCATAGAGGATGAGCCTACCACCTATCAGGAAGCTATGATGAGACCAAATTCTGAGAAATGGCTAGAGGCCATGAGATCCGAAATGGAATTCATGTACACCAACCAAGTATGGACTTTGGTTGATCCACCTGAAGGGGTAAAACCTATTGGGTGTAAGTGGGTCTTTAAGAGAAAGACTGACATGGATGGACTTATCTATAAGGGTCGCTTGGTAGCTAAAGGTTTCAAGCAGATTCATGGTATTGACTATGATAAAACCTTTTCTCCAGTAGTGATGTTTAAGTCTATTCGGATCATGCTTGCTATTGCAGCATACCATGACTATGAGATATGGCAGATGGATGTCAAAATCGTGTTTCTGAATGGAAACCTTCTCGAGGATGTGTACATGACAAACCTGAGGGTTTTGTAGATCCACAGCATACTAGCAGAGTATGCAAGCTGCATAGGTCCATTTATGGACTAAAGCAAGCTTCTCGGAGGTGGAATCTTCGATTCGATGATGCAATCAAACAATTTGGTTTCATCAAGAATGAAGATGAACCTTATGTCTACAAGAAGGTTGTAGGGGACATAGTTGTCTTCCTCATATTGTATGTGGATGCCATACTACTCATTGGAAAAGACATCCCTTTGCTAAATTCTGTCAAGACTTGGCTAGGGACATGTTTCTCAATGAAGGACTTAGGTGAAGCATCCCGCATTTTAGGCATACAGATCTATAGAGATAGATCTAAGAGGTTGCTTGACCTAAGTCAGAGTACATATATTGACAAGGTACTCCTTCAGTTTGCCATGCAGAACTCCAAGAAGGGATTTCTACCGATGGCACATGGTGTGAGTCTTTCGAAGACTCAAGGTCCCTCTTCTAGAGAGGAGAGAGACCGCATGGATCAGATCCCTTATGCCTCAGCCATAGGATCTATCTTGTACGTCATGCTATGTACTCGTCCTGATGTCTCGTATGCTTTGACCATGACGAGCAGATACCAGTCAGATCCAGGTGAAAGTCACTGGATAGTGGTCAAGAATATTCTTAAGTACTTAAGAAGGACAAAAGAATATTTCTTGATATATGGAGGTGATGATGAGTTAGCTGTAAAGGGTTACAGTGATGCCTGCTTCCAAACTAACTAGCATGATTATAGATCGCAGTCTGGGTTCGTGTTTTGCTTGAATGGTGGTGTTGTAAGCTGGAAAAGTTCACAGCAGTCCTACGACGTTTCCATCTCATTCGAGAGATTATCGATAGAGGAGATGTGAAAATTTACAGAGTACCCACAGAGGCTAACATCGTAGATCCCTTGACCAAGGCTTTGGCACAGAGAAAGCATGATGGTCACACTAGGTCATTAGGTATTAGACCCAACATTGATTGGCACTAGTGGTAGTGGGAGATTGTTAGTTAGAGCCCTAGAGCCAATCATTTGATGATTGTTGTATGGACTCGTTGTATCATATTCTTGTATATAAATAAATGCATTTGTTTATGGTTATTATACTTACTTGTATTGGTGCCAAATAAGTAAGTATAATAGCATCCTTGAGTAGAAGGTTCTTACCTATATCAATCGATTGGTTGAATCGATAATGAGATGATATAGGGAACACTACTCTTAATCATTCCTAGTCAAGTATTAACATTTAGGGACAATGTTAATACGATGAGACTAGCATGTAGGTCAACTCGATGACTTGATCTCACAAGTCATGGATATGGAGATATCAAGTTGACACATGGGTATGCATTGGAGAATGCATACTGAATGACCCACCATGAGAAAGTATCATGGATCGTTATATGAGTGTCATATGCTTTCTCATGTGGCTATTAGTATAACTATTACTTCTTGGACCTAAAGTCACCATGGTTCCCTACATAAGGAGTTACGTACTTTGGCTTCGTCAAACGTTACCCGTAACTGGGTGGCCTATAAAGGCGATTACTGGGTATGTAACAAATTATGCGGAGGGATGTGAGTGATGTAGATGGGATCTATCTCTCCTATATGACAGGAGTGACATCGATATTCTTGATAGAGTGAGACCACTAAGTGCATGACCATGCCCAAATGAGTCAATATGAGATATTGAGCTCATTTGATTGAGTGAGTCTACTTGGGATTCAAGATTTAGATTAATTAGAGGATGACACGGTCTATGCCTCACATTGATCAATCTAGATGTCAAGGATAGAAGGACACTTGTCATATATTGTGAAGAGTCACAATTAGTAGTCACAAGGTGATGTTGGATCTCAACATTCTTATAACTTGGGTAGTAATGATGTGTTGCTAGATTCCGCTCATTACTTATGCTTCTAAATGGGTTTAGGAGCATTGCCAACGTTATAAGAACCTATAGGGTCACACACAAAGGGTAATTAGATGGAGATTAAGTTCATTTGATGAACCTAAAGAATTAGGTTCATGTGATGAACCAAATTGGATTAAGAGTAATCCAAATTGAGCTAATTGAGTTGGACTCAATTTGGTTCATGTGTTAAATGAGTCTAATTTGGACTTAGACTCATTGAATTAATTTAATTCAATGAATAGAGATTCATTAAATTAAATTTGACTTGAACCAATGGTTAGATTTGATCAACCATGGGAGAGAAGTGGTCAAGTTTGACTTGACTTGAGAGGAAGATGAAGAGTCAAGTTTGACTTGACCATTTGCCACCTCGTTGGTGAGTTGGCAAAGCGTGAGCCAATGATGATGCTCCACATCATCATTGTTGCATAAGTGGGATGCCACCTCATGGGAGTTACAAAGAGTTGTGACTCTTGGCATCCCATGGAGGTTACAATCTCTGTTAAAGTGGTCGGCCACTTTAGATGAGGTAGTTAGTGCATTTGTGTGCTTGGTGAGTAATTCCTTCTTCTTCCTTAAGCTCTTCTCTTCTCTCCCTCTCCTCCACCATTACTGATCTTCTAAGGTTGCTAGCACATCCTTGGATGTTCTCTCTATCGAGTTGTTCATGTGGATACACATAGAGGAGTATCTACTTTGATACTCTCGAGATCCGGCGACGAACCTTGGATGAGCGGGATTGCGAAGGGCTTCGCATCAAGGGTAAATTCTTATCTCATAGATCTAAAGTAGATCTAGGCTTAGAAAACTCGTACGTGAAAGTTTTTATGAAATTTTATTTCTTTGCAGGGATCCATGGCATGGGAATTTCGGGGTTTCCGCAACGCAAAAAGCGGTTTTTGCGGCCAGAAAATCCCAACAGTGGTAATGTTGGGTGTTTGGGCGTTACTGGAGACGAAGGGTTTCCCTTCGTTACTCTCTTTTTGCTGCAAACGCCAAGGAGACGAAGGGGCATCCTTTCCCCTTCATCTTCCTTAGCCTTCTTATAAGAGCCGTCCAAGTGCAGATCAAAAGGAAGAGCTTCTGGCGAAGGTGATCAGGGAGCACCGAGGTGATCGTAAAGGGAGAGATCGTGTGAGAGCAAAGGGAGAGCATTCGGCTAGGATTTGGCTCGTGAACTTTAAAGCACTTTCCGGTTGCTCCGTGATCGTGCTTCCGACAGCGGCAACCTCTTCGTCGACCGCCGGCGTCTTCAACAGCACTTCGGGAGATCACTGTGAGTTTATAATTACCGCATCGCTTTGTTTTATCTTTATATAGTTCCGATTTCATGCTCTCAAATTACTAACAATGGTATCAAAGCGTGCATGTTTTTGAAAGCATGGAAATCGACGCGAAAAAGCTCGCATTTTTTCTTCTTCTGTCGCGAAAAAGAAGATGAACAATGCAATTGAATTGATTAACCAATCGATTCAAAAATCGCACAGATTGCTTGATCGATTCATGAATCGATTGAAGAGGAATTAAAAAACACGAACAGTGCATATTTTGTTGTTTTAATCGATTGTCCAATCGATTCAAATAATTGAATGATTGAAAAGGAATTGAATCGATTCAATTCACGGCACGGTGAATGAATCGATTGAAAAAAAAAATTTCTCACATAATCGATTGAAAAAAAAACGAAATGAACAGTGCTCGAATTTGACGAAGCACAGTGCCGCATGCAAGTTTTTTTTATTTTGAATCGATTTAATTACAAATTTGAATCGATTAAATATATATAAAAAATTATCGTGTAAAGAAGAATTGCATGCATGCTTTTTTTTCTTTCACATACAAAAACAATGATGTTAATTAAATACATTTATTTATTAATTAAATGCATATAGAAATATATTATTAATTAATAAATAAAAATATTTAATTAAATTATGGATCAATTTACTGAAAATGGAACCAGACCAACTTAGCCGATCAAACCCAGGTTTGGTTTAAATTATTAGTTGATTTAAGCAGACCAATTTGATTCAATGTTACCTAAAGCTGGTTTAAATTATTTGTTGCTTTAATCATCTCAGTTTATTATTGAATTAATTAGGGTGATCTTGATTACAGAAGTTGGGTTGATCAAATTTGACCGAATTAGTTCTGGAGTATCAAATTTGATCAAGATTTGTTCTAATGAGTCAAACTTAATCCAATGGCCATTGGATGAATCAAACGGACCTAAGTTTGATCAATAAGTCTGAGGTTGACTTAAATGGGCTTAAACAATAACAGAACATAGGTCCAATTAGATTAGTTCTAATGAGGACAATAGACTAAGTTTAACATCCGGACTCCTGATTGACCGGTCTAATGGGTCAGTCGACTTAAACTCCTGAAAATCGAGAAGATTTATTTTTCTAGATTTATAATGATGGTATGCCTATATAAATTGAATTAAACTGGTTTTGTACTAGTTAGTTGGTTTTGTACTAACTTATTTAAATTCAATTATTCAGATGACATGGACGATTACCACATTGACTCGTCGCGAAGTGCGGCGAAACCAGCTCCGAGAGGAGATTCATGTTGGGTTTTTCGGGCCGCGAAAACCGCTTTTTCACGACACAGAAACCCCGAATCACCCTAGTCAACGGATCTGTGCGAAGAGTATAGAACGAAAATTTACGAGTATGAGTTTACAACTTAGATCTACTCCTAGACCTACATGAAGAAAGATTTATACCTTCGATGCGAAGCCCTTCGCAATCCCGCTTGCCCTTGGTTCGCCGGATCTCGAAAGTGTCAAAGTAGACACTTCTCTATGTGTATCCACACAAGCAAGAGATGGAGAAAAATCTCTAAGGATGTGCTAGCAACCTTAGAGATCAGTAGGGAGGAGAGGGAGAGCAAGAAGAAAACTCAAGAGGAAGAAGAAGATGGAGTTACTACCACTTGAATGAAAAAATCAATTTTTCATACCACTTAAAAGTGGCCGGCCACTTCAAGGCATGTAACCCCCATGGAATATCAAGAGTCAAGTCTCTTGATCTCCTCCATGAGGTGGCATTTGGTCAAGTCAAACTTGACCAAATGAAGAAGCCTTGATGATGTGGCATTGGTCAAGTCAAAGTCAAGTCAAAACTTGACTCTTCATCTTCCTACTTAAGTAAAGTCAAACTTGACCACTTCTCTCCCTTGATTGATCTAATCTAACCATTGGTTCAAGTCAATTTTAATTTAATGAATCTCTATTCATTGAATTAAATTAATTAAAGGAGTCTAAGTCCAAATTAGACTCACTTAACACATGAACTAAATTGAGTCCAACTCAATTAGCCTACTTTGGATTACTCTTAATCCAATTTGGTTCATCATATGAACGTAATCATTTAGGTTCATCTAATGAACCTAATCTCCATCTAATTTCCCTAAGTGTGTGACCCTATAGGTTCTTGTAACGTTGGCATTGCCCCTAAACCCATTTAGGAGCATAAGTAATGAGCGATATCTAGCAACACATCATTACTACCCAAGTTACAAGAATGTTGAGATCCAACATCACCTTGTGACTACTAATTGTGACTCCTCACAATATATGACAAGTGTCCTTCTATCCTAGACATCTAGATTGATCAATGTGAGGCATAGACCGTGTCATCCTCTAATCAATCTAAACCTTGAACTCCAAGTAGGCTCACTCAATAAAATGAGCTCAATATCCTATATTGACTCATTTAGGCATGGTCATGCACTTCGTGGTCTCACTCTATCAAGAATATCGATGTCGCTCCCGTCATATAGGAGGGATAGATCCCATCTATATCACTCACATCCCTCTGCATAATTCGTTACATACCCAGTAATCGCCTTTATAGTCCACCCAGTTACGGGTGACGTTTGATGAAACCAAAGTACATAACTCCTTATGTAGGGATCCTTGGTCACTTCAGGTCTAAGGACTAGTAGTCATACTAATAGCCACATGAGAAAGTATATGACACTCATATAACGATCCATGATACTTTCTCATGGCAGGTCATTCAGTATACATTCTCCAATGCATACCCATGTATCAACTTGATATCTCTATATCCATGACTTGTGAGATCAAGTCATCGAGTTGACCTACATGCTAGTCTTATTGCATTAACATTGTCCCTGAATGTTAATAATCGACTAGGAATGATTAAGAGTAGTGTTCCTATATCATCTCACTATCGGTTCAACTAACCGATTGATATAGGTGAGAACCGTCTACTCAAGGACGTTATTATACTTAGTTTATTTGGCACCAATACAAGTTAGTATAATAACCAAAAACCAAATGTCTTTATTTATATAGAATATGATACAACAAGTCCAAAATACAATCATCAAATGATTGGCTCTAGGGCTCTAGCTAACAATTCAGGAGATAGAGTATAAGTCTGCTTATGGAGTCGACGGACATGTTAGACGGCTGGATAGACTATTTTGGAAACTTGAGCAAGAAGAGTTTCCAGTCCTAGACAGTTATAGGATCTGGGCATTGATGCATTCATTGCCAGAGTATCCCAGGATAATAGCAGACTATGTATGGGGGCGTCATGAAGGGCGTGTCACATATTCAATACTATGTAAGGAACTACTTCACCATATGGGTGAAGAAGTGCCTGAAGAGTCTAAAGATGACCAGGAGATGCTCGAGGAAGATCCAGAAATGAATCTGATAGAGAATCTTGAAGCTGCCCCATCTGAGATTATCCTAAATAAGTCCAGGTTAATAGGGACAATGTTGGCTGCTACACTAGTGTTTGTCCTAGTGGGAGCAGTGCTGGCCTATCTAGTTTATTAGTGTTCTGTTTACTGTCGTTATGTACAAACAGTGTCAGCTCATCTGGTTTTTGAGTCATGTAATAGTTTCTGTCATTTTGTACGAACAGAATTAAATAATGAAAAGTTATGTTATATGTTAACTAACTTGGAAATGATTAGTTCATTTCATGATATGATTAGTTCATATAAATATGATTTGTTCATATTAAATGATTCGTTCATTAGTTGGGATATGTGTAATATAATTGATCAGTGTTGATTAGATTAGAACATACAAATGATGAGTGGAAACAATGTTATCACTTAATTTTGTAAACTAACTCTAATTTACATTGAGTCAATAAATAGTTGCACATATATGAATTACACTGAAATAATAAATAATTTGTTTATTTATGTAGATCATGGCAACTAAAAACATCATAGCTAAACTAAATAAGGGTGAGAAATTATATGGGGATAACTACAAAATCTGGTACCTCAAGATACAATATGTTCTTGAGGAACAAGAAGTTCTAGAGGCTGTAAATCAAATCATGGAAGAACCAGCTGAGGGTTCTACAGCACACCATAGACGCGACCTTGATGCCTATAAGGCATGGAAAAGGAAGGACTCCATTGCTAAGGGTATATTGATTAGTTCAATGGTGGATGACCTGGTATTTGAATATGAGCCATTACCATCAGCTCATGCTATCTGGGTAGCCCTTAGAGAGAAGTACAGTGGAGTCAGTCTAAGTAAGCTCCGTCAGCTAACTATTAAGTTTGATAGCTGTAAAAAGTGCTCGAATGCTACCATGGCCAACATCTCAGGGAGATGGGTAACATGATTCGGGAGCTTAAGACTGTTGGTTATACGTTGACCGATGAACAACATGTTCAGGCAGTTATCCGTTCCCTTCCTAATTCTTGGGAAACGATGAAACAGAATCTGACCCATAGTGAAAGTATCAAGACTTTCACTGATGTCTCACGCGATGTGGAACATAAGGCGGAGACAATTGAATCCGCAAGGATTTCGGGTCAAGCTTTTGTAGCTGAAGGTTCTGGTTCCAAAAATAAGAACAAGTGGTTTAAGAAAGGAAAGGGGAAAGGAAAGGAGGCTAATGCTGTTGCTGTGAAAAACCAAATCAAGAAGAAAGGAAAGAAACATGGACAAAAACCTAAGAGCAGGTTGACTTGCTTCAACTGTGGCAAGAAGGGCCATTTTTCTCGGGATTGTACTGAGCCTAAAAAGGTAAATCCATTTTTGTCTTCTTTCCACGAGCAATATGTTGCAAGTACAGTGTTGTTAGCTGATTCTTATCCTTTGTGGATTGTAGATTCAGGAGCAACGAACCACGTAGCTCGTGATCGAGCTACATATGTGGAGTACCGTCGTGTAGCAGCTAGCAACAAATGGATATATGTAGGAAACAATGCAAGAATTGAAGTCAAAGGAATTGGCACTTGCAAGCTCAACCTACGTGGTGGAGGCACCTTGTTTCTACATGATGTCCTGTACGCTCCTGAGATTCAACGGAATCTGGTTTCCATTATTTTTCTTCTTGATTTACGTTACAATGTAAATTTGTATCGCCGTTGTGTGGAACTTCGAATTAACTCTGTGTTAATTGGGTATGGATTTGTAACAAATGGTTTTATGCTTCTTGATGTAGAACCAAATAATAATGATGGTTGTTTTTCAAACATTGCTCTTACTAGTAATGCTGATGTTAATGATGAAATTTGGCATGCTAGATTGGGACATATAGGACAAGAACGAACGAATAGATTAGCTAAGGAGGGCCTTTTAGGCACTCATGCTAATATTAACTTGTCTATATGTGAGCATTGTCTTGCTGGAAAGACGACTAGGAAACCATTAGGTAAGGCTATTAGGGTTGAGT
Source organism: Zingiber officinale (assembly GCF_018446385.1). NCBI lineage: Eukaryota > Viridiplantae > Streptophyta > Magnoliopsida > Zingiberales > Zingiberaceae > Zingiber > Zingiber officinale. The sequence continues at coordinate 48,670,974 of NC_055986.1, forward strand.
CACCATTGCAATTAATTCATTCGGATATTTGTAGTCCGATGAATATGAAGGCTAGAAATGGGAGTTCTTATTTCATTACATTTATCGATGACTTCACACATTTTGGTCATGTGTATTTGATTTCCCGCAAATCTCAAGCATTGGATTGCTTTATTCGTTACTTGAACGAAGTTGAGAATCAATTGGAACGTAAGGTTAAAACCTTGTGCACTGACCATGGAGGAGAATATTTGTCTGATCAGTTCAAGACAATGTGTAATTAGAAAGGGATTATTAGACGGCTAACTGTCCCTGAACTCCACAGCAAAATGGGGTTGCTGAAAGAAGAAATAGGACTCTTCATGAAATGGTTAGGTCTATGATGGCGTAGGCTAATTTGCCAATCTCCTATTGGGGAGATGCATTATTTGTTGCGGCCTATATACTTAACAATGTGCCTTCAAAGTCAGTTCCATCTACCCCACATGAACGTTGGACAGGCAGAAAGCCGGATTTGAGTAATCTGAGACCCTGGGGGTCAGCTGCCTACGTTCATGATAAGACTCACGAATATGGAAAATTAGGACCTAGAGGTAAGAAGTGTATCTTTATAAGGTACTTTGAGACTTCTAAGGGTTATGTTTTCTAGAAACTGAGTTCCCAACATGAGGTGAAATTGATAAGACAATTCCTCTATATGAGATAGTGGAGGAGGATAATGTTCCTTTATCAACAAATCAGGAGATGCCTGAATCTAGTCAACCGAGTGGGAGTAATTTGCCACTGAATGAGTCAGTTTCTCAACAGTCTAACCTTTGAAGAAGTAGTTGTCAGATTATTCCATGAAGAAGGTTTGATATTGGGAATGAGGCATTAATGGTTCTCCAAGTTGACGATGAGGAACCTCGAACAGTTGAGGAAGCTTTGAGAAGCTCAGTTAAAAAGAATGGAAAGTTGCAATGGATGAAGAAATGGAGTCAATGAGAAAGAATCAAGTTTGGGATTTAGTCGATCTTCCTCTGGGCCGAAGGGTTATTGGGAATAAGTGGATTCTCAAAGTAAAGAGGAAAGCAGATGGATCGATTAATCGATACAAAGCTCGATTAGTTGCAAAAGGATATATCCAAATGGAGGGTATTGACTTTGAAGAGACATTCTCCCCAGTTGTAAAGTTTGTGTCAATACATGTCATCCTAGGTATAGTAGCACAATATGACATGAAATTACATCTGATGGATTTAAAAACGGCTTTCCTTAATGGTAATCTTGACGAAGAAATCTATATGGTACAACCAGAAGGTTATGTTGCTGAAGGCCAAGAGAAAAGAGTATGTAGAATTCGGGAGTCTATATATGGGCTAAAGCAAGCGTCACGACAATGGAACATAAGATTTAATGAAGTAATATTATCTTATGGTTTCGAAATGATCAATGAGGATCATTGTGTTTACCTAAGAAAGGAAAAAGGAAAGCTTGTCATTTTATCATTATATGTTGAAGATATGCTAATAGCTGGAAGTGACATAAAGAGCGTGATAGCAGTCAAAAGTTGGCTTTCATCACAATTTGACATAATATATATGGGAGAAGCAGAGTACATCTTAGAAGTGAAGATCGTTAGAGACCGATCAAAGAGGCTTTTGGGTTTGTCTCAAGAAGCTTATATCACTAAGATGCTGCAACATTTCAATATGTCAGATTGCAACATTGAACAGACTCCTATAGCGAAAGTTACTTGAGCAAAAGTATGTATCCCAAGACTCCTGAGAAATAGCGGAAAAGAAGAAGAAAGCATATGCCAGTGCCATTGGTAGTTTGATGTACACTATGTTGTGTACCCGTCCCGATATAAGCTTCGTTGTTGGCTTAGTTAGTCGTTTCCAGTCAAACCCATGATCGAGAAACTGGAAAACGGTGAAGAGGATATTCAGATATTTTAAAGGAACAACTGATTATTGCCTCTGTTTCCAAGGATCAGATATGAGCCTAAGTTGCAACTCAGATGCAGAATGGGCAGGGGACCTTGATGACAGAAAATCCACATCTAGCTATGTCTTCTGGCTGAATGATGGCGCCATCTCATGGAATAGCAAGAAGCAGGCTTGTGTAGCCTTGTCGACAAGGGAAGCTGAGTATGTGGCTTGTATAGCGGCTGTGCAAGAGGTTGTCTGGCTAAGAAGGTTCCTGAAGCATTTGAGAATTGCTGAGGACAGTGGGAGTCCTGTTACAGTGTACTGTGACAGTCAAGCTACAATAGCTTTTTCCAAAGATCCCAAATATCACAGCAAAGGCAAGCATATAGAAATTAAGTATAATTTTGTAAGGGATATTGTTGACATGAAAAAGGTGATTCTTGAGTACATCCCTACACGAAAAATGCTTGCAGATCCTTTTACTAAGCCATTGACTAAAGAGTCATTTCATGGGCATGTGAAGTCTTTGGGACTTCGAAGAATGTAGCAATTGTAAAGACATTTTGATAAATGAAAATTTCCATGATCTATTTAGTGTATATGTCTTGGTTACATTCGAATAAAAGTCTCGATAAGCATGTTGGCAGATTGAGATTGGTCCACTCACATGGACAATCATCTCTATTTGTTATGTATGAAAAGAGGTAAGACCGTTGCTTATGGGACAACTTATGTAGCTGTGAATAGAGACATACCCATAAGTTATGGTCGCCTTGATATTTGTGTCAAGATGTGATCATTTACGTAATGATTGAAGTAAATGCACCCACCATTTACTGAATCTGCTTGAGGCCAGATTTGAATTCATATGTTGAATTCAGGATTAGACATTGGAAATGTCTAGATTGAAATCTGTACGATGTTAAATTTTGAGAAAAACATGCGCTCTTTTTGGAAAAGAGAATAACATCGTAGCATGTGATCGATACCACATGTGCTATGGCGACAAGAAGGGTAGTAGAAGAATGGATCCCTACTTCTCTACTATGTGAGCCCCTAGAGATTATAAGTTAATCTCGATTTTACCCTAAGTTACTATTTAGCTGTCTACTTGAAGTTCTGATCAGTGTCTGCTACTTTAGCATTTTCCTATTAGCTATGGATGATTCGGTCTATGGAGCATAACTAGGAAAGCGACTGATTAGAATGAATGGATTCTAGCTAAAAAGGAAGATTGAGATTGATTGAAATCTGTGACATTTATTCACTGGTACTAGTTACATTTTTAGTTCAGTACATAAAATGTAATTGTGAATAATTTGTTTAATTGGAGATATTGAACATGCTCTTGACATATGGTCAATATGAGGGATTAGAGATGTTCATGATGATGTAATAATAATTTAATCTGGGGTAAAAGTAAGCCAATAATGTCTTTGATTTGTTCTATGGGCATTTATGTCTCTGATTCATTCTGTGGAGCTGCTAAGTAAGGTGTGACAATCTTCTTAGCAATTGAATGCTCACTGTGCTTGCCGTCGCACGAACCATTTTCCCTAATGTATGAAATGGATGTTCTTATTTGGCCTTTGTGACTAAATTTTGCTCTGGTCTTCATGATTTGATCTCCATAAAGTCTTCGTGACTTATTTGGTCTTTGTGACTAAATTTTGCTTTGGTCTTCGTGATTTGATCCTCATAAAGTCTATGTGACTTATTTAGTCTTTGTGACTAATTTCGCTCTGGTCTTTGTGACATGATCACCTTGTAGTCTATGTGACTGACATGGACTACGTGACCATTTGGATTCACTTGGATGAGTGGGAGATGTTGGGCGTTTGAGCGTTACTGGAGACGAAGGGTTTCCCTTCGTTACTCTCCTTTTGCTACAAACGCCAAGGAGACGAAGGAGCGTCCTTTCCCCTTCGTCTTACTTAGCCTTGTTAAAAGAGGCATCCAAGTGCAGATCAAGAAAGAGAGCTTCTGGCGAAGGTGATCAGGGAGCACCGAGGTGATCGTAAAGTGAGAGATCGTGTGAGAGCAAAGGGAGAGCATTCAGCTAGGATTTGGCTCGTGAACTTTGAAGCACTTTCCGGTTGCTCATTGTTGGTAATTTGAGAGCATGAAATCGAAATTATACAAAGATAAAACAAAGCGATGCGGTAATTATAAACTCATAGTGATCTCTTGAAGTGCTGCTAAAGACGACGGCGGTCGACTAAGAGGTTGCCGCTGTCGAAAGCACGATCACGGAGCAACCGGAAAGCGCTTCAAAGTTCACGAGCCAAATCCCAGCTGAATACTCTCCCTTTGCTCTCACACGATCTCTCTCTTTACGATCACCTCGGTGCTCCCTGATCACCTTCGCCAGAAGCTCTTCCTTTTGATCTGCACTTGGACGCCTCTTATAAGAAGGCTAAGGAAGATGAAGGGGAAAGGATGCCCCTTCGTCTCCTTGGCGTTTGCAGCAAAAAGAGAGTAACGAAGGTAAACCCTTCGTCTCTAGTAAGGCCCAAACGCCTAACATCTCCCACTCGTCCAAGTGAATCCATATGGCCACATAGACCATGTCAGTCACATAGACTACAAGGTGATCATGTCACGAAGACCAGAGCGAAATTAGTCACAAAGACTAAATAAGTCACGTAGACTTTATGAGGATCAAGTCACGAAGACCAGAGCAAAATTTAGTCACAAAGACCAAATAAGTCACGAAGACATTATGGAGATCAAGTCACGAAGACCAAAGCAAAATTTAGTCACAAAGACAAAATAAGAACATCCATTTCATACATTAGGGAAAATGGTTCGTGCGACGGCAAGCATAGTGAGCATTCAATTGCTAAGGAGATAGTCACACCTTACTTAGCTGCTCCACAGAACGAATCATAGACATAAATGCCCATAGAATGAATCAAAGACATTATTGGCTTGCTTTTACCCAGATTAAATTATTTACATCATCATGAGCATCTCTAATCCCTCATATTGACCATATGTCAAGAGCATGTTCAATATCTTCAATTAAACAACTTATTCACAATTACATTTTATGTACTGAACTAAAAATGTAAACGGTACAAGTGAATAAATGTCACAGATGTAAATCAATCTTAATCTTCCTTTTTAGCTAAAATCGATTCATTCTAATCAGTCGCTTTCCTAGTTATGCTCTATAGACCAAATCATCCATAGCCAATAGGAAACATGTTAAAATAGCATACACTGATCAAAACTTCAAGTAGACAGCTAAATAGTCACTTAGGGTAAAATCGAGATTAACTTATAATCTCAAGGGTCTCACACAGTAGAGAAGCAGGGATCCAATCTCCTACTACCCTTCTTGTCGCCATAGCACATGTGGTATGAATCACATGCTACGATGTTATTCTCTTTACCAAAAAGAACGCATGTTTTTCCTAAATTTAACATCGTACAAATTTCGATCTAGACATTCCTAATGTCTAATCCTGAATTCAACATATGAATTCTAATCTGGCTTCAAGCATATTCAGTAAATGGTGGGTGCATTTACTCCAATCATTACACAAATGATCTCATCTTGACATAAATATCAATGCAACCTTAACTTATGGGTATGTCTCTATTCACAGCTACAAATGTTATCCCATAAGCAACGGTCTTACCTCCATTCGTACTTAACAAATAGAGATGATTGTCCATGTGAGTGGACCAATCCCAATTTTATTCGAATGTAACCAAGACATATACACTGAATAGATCATGGAATTTTTCATTTATCAAAATGTCTTTACAATTGTTACATTTTTCGAAGTTCCAAAGACTTCACATGCCCATGAAATGACTCTTTAGTCAATGGCTTAGTAAAAGGATCAGCAAGCATATTCCGTGTAGGGATGTATTCAAGAATAATCTTTATCGTGTCAACAATATCCCTTACAAAATTATACTTAATTTTTATATGCTTGCCTTTGCTGTGGTATTTGGGATCTTAGGAAAAAGCTATCGTGTCTCGATGCGATAATGAGACTCCCACCATCCTCGAGATTTTTGGATGCCTTGGGAACCTTCTTGCAGACGACCTCTGCAACCTGCAAGCCACATACTCGCTCCATTGTCAATAAGGCTACACTGCACTTCTTGTTGTTCCATGAGATGGCACCATCGACGAAGACATAGCCGGATGGTTTTTCATCAGGTCCCTGACAATCTGCATCGGTAGCCACAGGCTCATATCGATCCTGAAGCGAGGCAATAATCATGTTCCTTTAAGATATCTGAATATCCTCTTCACCGCTTTCCATGTCTCGATCCTGGGTTTGATGGAAACGACTAACTAAGCCAACAACATAGCTTATATCGGGACGACTACACAACATGGTGTAAATTAAACTACAAATTTGGCGGCATATGGTTTCTACTTCATTTTATTTCCTCGAGTCTTGGGATATACTTTGCTCAAGGCAGTTCCTTTCGCTATAGGAATATGTTCTATGTTGCAATATGACATATTGAAGTGTTGTAGCATCTTAGTGATATAAGCTTCTTGAAACAAACCCAAAAGTCTGTCTCTGATCTTCACTCCTAGATGTGCTCTACTTCTCCCATATCTATTATGTCAATTATGATGAATATTTGACTTCTATCACACGCTTTATGTCACTTCCATTAGCATATAATCAACATATAATGATAAAATGACAAGCTTTCCTTTCCTTTCTTAGGTACACAATGATCCTCATTGATCATTTCGAACCCATAAGATAATATTACTTCATTAAATCTTATGTTCCACTATGTTGACGCTTTTCAGACACATAACCTTCTGGTTGTACCATATAGATTTCTTCGTCAAGATTACCATTAGGAAATCCATTTTATATCCATCTGATGTAATTCCATGTCATATTGTGCTACTATAGCTAGGATGACACGTGACACAACTTTACAACGGGGAGAATGTCCAGTCAATACCCTCCATTGGGTATATCGTTTGCACTAATCGAGCTTTGTATCGATTAATCGATCTATCTGCTTTCTCTTTTCTTTGAGAATCCACTTATTCCCAATAGCCCTCGACAAAATCCCAAAATTGATTCTTTCTCATTGACTCCATTTCTTCATCCATTGCAACTTTCCATTCTTTCTAATTGGTGCTCAAAGCTTCCTCAACTCGGGTTCCTCATCGTCAATAGGGAGAACCGTTAATCGTCATTCTCATATCAAACTTCTTGAGGAATAATCTGACGACTACTTCTTCGAAGGTTAGACTGTTGAGAAACTGACTCATTCAGTGGCAAATTACTCCCACTCGGTTGACTAGTTTCAGGCATCTCCTGATTTGTTGATAAAGGAACATTATCCTCCTCCTCTATCTCATATAGAGAAATTGTCTTATCAACTTCACCTCGTGTTGGGAACTCAGTTTCAAGAAAAGTAGCATCTCTTGACTCTATTTCAGAGATAGTTTCATATTGTCGCTCACCAATAAAAACATAACCCTTAGAAGTCTCAGAGTACCTTATAAAGATACACTTCTTACCTCTGGGTCCTAATTTTCCATGTTCGTGAGTCTTATCAAGAACATAGGCAGCTGACCCCTAAGGTCTCAGATTACTCAAATCCGGCTTTCTGCCTGTCCAACGTTCATGTGGGGTACATGAAACTGACTTTGAAGACACTTTGTTAAGTATATAGGCCGCAACTAATAATGCATATCCCCAATAGGAGATTGGCAAATTAACATGCGCCATAATAGACCTAACCATTTCAAGAAGAGTCCTATTTCTTCTTTCAGCAACCCCATTTTGCTGTGGAGTTCCAGGGATAGTTAGTTGTCTAATAATCTCTTTTTCATTACACATTGTCTTGAACTGATCAGACAAATATTCTCTTCCACGGTCAGTGCGTAAGGTTTTAACCTTACGTTCCAATTGATTCTCAACTTCGTTCAAGTAACGAATAAAGTAATCCAATGCTTCAGATTTGCGGGAAATCAAATACACATGACCAAAACGTGTGAAGTCATCGATAAATGTAATGAAATAAGAACTCCCATTTCTAGCCTTCATATTCATTGGACCACAAATAACCGAATGAATTAATTGCAATGGTGATTCAACTCTAATAGCCTTACCAAATGGTTTCCTAGTCGTCTTTCCGGCAAGACAATGCTCAAATATAGACAAGTTAATCTTAGCATGAGTGCCTAAAAGGCCCTCCTTAGCTAATCTATTCATTCGTTCTTGTCCTATATGTCCCAATCTAGCATGCCAAATTTCATCATTAACATCAGTATTACTAGTAAGAGCAATGTTTGAAAAACAACCATCATTATTATTTGGTTCTACATCAAGAACCATAAAACCATTTGTTACAAAACCATACCCAATTAATACAGAGTTAATTCGAAGTTCCACACAACGCCTATACAAATTTACATTGTAACCTAAATCAGGAAGACAAATAACGGAAACCAGATTCCATCGAATCTCAGGAGCATACAGGACATCATGTAGAAACAAGGTGCCTCCACCACGTAGGTTGAGCTTGCAAGTTCCAATTCCTTTGACTTCAATTCTTACATTGCTTCCTACATATATCCATTTGTTGCCAGCTGGTACCCGACGGTACTCCACATATGTAGCTCGATCACGAGCTACATCATTCGTTTCTCCAAAATCTACAATCCACAAAGGATACGAATCAGCTAACAACACTGTACTTACAAATTATTGCTCGTGGAAAGAAGACCAAAATGGATTTACCTTTTTAGGCTCAGTACAATCCCGAGCAAAATGACCCTTCTTGCCACAGTTGAAGCAAGTCAACCTGCTCTTAGGTTTTTGTCCATGTTTCTTTCCTTTCTTCTTGATTTGGTTTTTCACAGCAACAGCATTAGCCTCCTTTCCTTTCCTCTTTCCTTTCTTAAACCACTTGTTCTTATTCTTGGAACCAGAACCTTCAGCTATAAAGGCTTGACCCAAAATCCTTGCGGATTCAATCCTCTCCGCCTCAAGTTCCACATGGCGTGAGACATCAGTGAAACTCTTGATACTTTCACTATGGGTCAGATTCTATTTCATCGTTTCCCAAGTATCAGGAAGGGAACGGATAACTGCCTGGGCCTGTTGTTCATCGGTCAATGTATAACCAGCAGTCTTAAGCTCCCGAATCATGTTACACATCTCCCTGAGATGTTGGGCCATGGTAACATTCGAGCGCTTTTTACAGCTATTAAACTTAATAGTTAGCTGACGGAGCTTACTATTAAGTTTGATAGCTGTAAAAAGCGCTCGAATGTTACCATGACCCAACATCTCAGGGAGATGGGTAACATGATTCGGGAGCTTAAGACTGCTGGTTATATGTTGACCAATGAACAACAGGTTCAGGCAGTTATCCGTTCCCTTCCAGATTCTAGGGAAACGATGAAACAGAATCTGACCCATAGTGAAAGTATCAAGACTTTCACTGATGTCTCACGCCATGAGGAACTTGAGGCAGAGAGGATTGTATCCGCAAGGATTTCGGGTCAAGCTTTTGTAGCCGAAGGTTCTGGTTCCAAGAATAAGAACAAGTGGTTTAAGAAAGGAAAGGGGGAAGGAAAGGAGGCTAATACTGTTGCTGTGAAAAACCAAATCAAGAAGAAAGGAAAGAAACATGGACAAAAACCTAAGAGCAGGTTGACTTGCTTCAACTGTGTCAAGAAGGGCCATTTTGCTTGGGATTGTACTGTGCCTAAAAAGGTAAATCCATTTTTGTCTTCTTTCCACGAGCAATATGTTGTAAGTACAGTGTTGTTAGCTGATTCGTATCCTTTGTGAATTGTAGATTCAGGAGCAACGAACCACGTAGCTCGTGATCGAGCTACAAATGTGTAGTACCGTCAGGTACCAGCTGGCAATAAATGGATATATGTAGGAAACAATGCAAGAATTGAAGTCAAAGGAATTGGCACTTGCAAGCTAAACCTACGTGGTGGAGGCACCTTGTATTTAAATGATGTCCTGTACACTCCTGTGATTCGACAAAATCTGGTTTCCGTTATTTGTCTTCATGATTTAGGTTACAATGTAAATTTTTATAGCCGTTGTGTGGAACTCCGAATTAACTCTGTGTTAATTGGGTCTGGTTTTGTAACAAATGCTTTTATGGTTCTTGATGTAGAACCAAATAATAATGATGGTTGTTTTTCAAACATTGCTCTTAGTAGTAATGCAGATGTTAATGATGAAATTTGGCATGCTAGATTGGGACATATAGGACATGAACGAATGAATAGATTAGCTAAGGAGGGCCTTTTAGTCACTCATGCTCAGATTAACTTGTCTATATGTGAGCATTGTCTTGCTGGAAAGACGACTAGGAAACCATTTGGTAAGGCTATTAGGGTTGAATCACCATTACAATTAATTCATTCGTTTGGTCATATGTATTTGATTTCTCACAAATCTGAAGCATTGGATTGCTTTATTCGTTACTTGAACGAAGTTGAAAATCAATTGGAACGTAAGGTTAAAACCTTGCGCACTGACCGTGGAGGAGAATATTAGTCTGATCAGTTCAAGACAATGTGTAATGAGAAAGGGATTATTAGACAGCAAACTGTCCCTGAAACTCCTCAGCAAAATAGGGTTGCTGAAAGAAGAAATAGGACTCTTCTTGAAATGGTTAGGTGTATGATGGCGCAGTCTAATTTGCCAATCTCCTATTGGGGAGATGCATTATTAGTTGCGACCTATATACTTAACGAAGTGCCTTCAAAGTCAGTTCCATCTACCCCACATGAACGTTGGACAGGCAGAAAGCCCGATTTGAGAAATTTGAGACCTTGGGGGTCAGCTGCCAACGTTCATGATAAGACTCACGAATTTGGAAAATTAGGACCTAGAGGTAAGAAGTATATCTTTATAAGGTACTCTGAGACTTCTAAGGGTTATGTTTTTATTGGTGAGCGAAAAGATGGAACCATCTCTGAAATAGAGTCAAGAGATGCTACTTTTCTAGAAACTGATTCCCAACACGTGGTGAAGTTGATAAGACAATTCCTCTATATGATATAGAGGAGGAGGATAATGTTCCTTTATCAACGAATCAGGAGATGCCTGAATCTAGTCAACCGAGTGGGAGTAATTTGCCATCGAATGAGTCAGTTTCTCAATAGTCTAACCTTCGAAGAAGTAGTCGTCAGATTATTCCTCGAAGAAGGTTTGATATTGAGAGTGAGGCATTAATGGTTCTCCCAGTTGACGATGAGGAACCTCGAACAGTTGAGGAAGCTTTGAGCAGCTCAGTTAGAAAAGAATGGAAAGTTGCAATGGATGAAGAAATGGAGTCAATGAGAAAGAACAAAGTTTGAGATTTAGTCGATCTTCCTCCGGGCCGAAGGGCTATTGGGAATAAGTGGATTCTCAAAGTAAAGAGGAAAGCAGATGGATCGATTAATCGATACAAAGCTCGATTAGTTGCAAAAGGATATACCCAAATGGAGGGTATTGACTTTGAAGAGACATCTCCCCAGTTGTAAAGTTTGTGTCGATACATGTCATCCTAGCTATAGTAGCACAATATGACATGGAATTACATCAGATGGATGTAAAAATGACTTTCCTTAATGGTAATCTTGACGAAAAATTCTATATGGTACAACCAGAAGGTTATGTTGCTGAAGGCCAAGAAAAAAGAGTATGTAGACTTCGAAAGTCTATATATGGGCTAAAGCAAGCGTGAAGACAATGGAACATAAGATTTAATGAAGTAATATTATCTTATGGTTTCGAAATGATCAATGAGGATCATTGGGTTTACCTAAGAAAGGAAAAAGGAAAGCTTGTCATTATATGTTAATGATATGCTAATAGCTAGAAGTGACATAAAGTGTGTGATAGAAGTTAAAAGTTGGCTTTCATCACAATTTGACATAATAGGTATGGGAGAAGTAGAGTACATCTTAGTAGTGAAGATCGATAGAGACCGATCAAAGAGGCTTTTGGGTTTGTCTCAAGAAGCTTATATCACTAAGATGCTGCAACACTTCAATATGTCACATTGCAACATTGAACAGACGCCTATAGCGAAAGGTACTGTCTTGAGCAAAAGTATGTATCCCAAGACTCCTGAGGAAATAGCCAAAATGAAGAAGAAACCATATGCCAGTGCCATTGGTAGTTTAATTTAGACTAAGCTATGATGTTGGCTTAGTTAGTCGTTTCCAGTCAAAGCCAGGATCGAGATACTGGAAAGCAGTGAAGAGGATATTCAGATATCATAAAGGAATAGCTGATTATTGCCTCTGTTTCCAAGGATCAGATATGAGCCTAAGTGGTTAGTCAGATGCAGATTGGGCTGGGGATCTTGATGACAGAAAATCCACATCAGGCTATGTCTTCTAGTTGAATGATGGTGCCATCTCATGGAACACCAAGAAGCAGGCTTGTGTAGCCTTGTCTATAATGGAAGCCGAGTATGTGGCATGTGCAGCGGCTGTGCAAGAGGCTGTCTGGCTAAGAAGGTTCCTGAAGCATCTGAAGATTGCTGAGGATAGTGGGAGTCCTGTTACTGTGTACTATGACAGTCAAGCTGCGATAGATTTTTCCAAGGATCCCAAATACCACAGCAAAGGCAAGCATATAAAAATTAAGTATAATTTTGTAAGGGATATTTGACAAGAAAAAGATTATTCTTGAGTACATCCCTACACAGAATATGCTTGCTGATCCTTTTACTAAGCCATTGACTAAAGAGTCATTTTATGGGGATGTGAAGTCTTTGGGACTTCGAAGAATGTAACAATTGTAAAGACATTTTGATAAATGAAAAATGCCATGATCTATTCAGTGTATATGTCTTGGTTACATTCGAATAAAAGTCTCGATAAACATGTTGGTAGATTGGGATTGGTCCACTCACATGGCCAATCATCTCTATTTGTTAAGTATGAATAGAGGTAAGACCGTTGCTTATGGGACAACTTTTGTAGCTGTGAATAGAGACATACCCATAAGTTATGGTCGCCTTGATATTTGTGTCAAGATGAGATCATTTGTGTAATGATTGGAGTAAATGCACCCACCATTTACTTAATCTGCTTGAAGCCAGATTAGAATTCATATGTTGAATTCAGGATTAGACATTGGGAATGTCTAGATCGAAATCTGTACGATGTTAAATTTGGGAAAAACATGCGCTCTTTTTGGTAAAGAGAATAACATTGTAGAATGTGATTCATACCACATATGCTATGACGACAAGAAGGATAGTAGGAGAATAGATCCCTACTCTACTGTGTGAGACCCTTGAGATTTTAAGTTAATCTCGATTTTACCCTAAGTGACTATTTAGCTGTCTACTTGAAGTTCTTATCAATGTCTGCTACTTTAGCATGTTTCCTATTGGCTATGGATGATTCGGTCTATGGATCATAACTAGGAAAGTGACTGGTTAGAATGAATGGATTCTAGCTAAAAAGGAAGAATAAGATTAATTTACATCTGTGACATTTATTCACTGGTACGGGTTACATTTTAAGTTCAGTACATAAAATGTAATTGTGAATAATTTGCTTAATTGGAGATATTGAACATGCTCTTGACATATGGTCAATATGAGGGATTAGAGATGTTCATGATGATGTAAATAATTTAATCTGGGGTAAAAGCAAGACAATAATGTCTTTGATTCGTTCTATGGGCATTTATGTCTCTGATTCATTTTGTGGAGCAGCAAAGTAAGGTGTGACAATCTTCTTAGCAATTGAATGCTCACCGTGCTTACTGTCGTACGAACCATTTTCCCTAATGTATGGAATGGATGTTCTTATTTGGTATTTGTGACTAAATTTTGCTCTGGTCTTCGTGACTTAATCTCCATAGAGTCTTCGTGACTTATTTGTCCTTTGTGACTAAATTTTGCTCTGGTCTTCGTGACTTGATCCTCATAAAGTCTACGTGACTTATTTAGTCTTTGTAACTAATTTCGCTCTGGTCTTCGTGACATAATCACCTTGTAGTCTATGTGACTGACATGGTCTATGTGACCATATGGATTCACTTGGACGAGTGGGAGATGTTGAGCGTTTGGGCGTTATTGGAGACGAAGGGTTTCCCTTCGTTACTCTCCGTTTGCTTCAAATGCCAAGGAGACGAAGGGGTGTCCTTTCCCCTTCGTCTTCCTTAGCCTTCTTATAAGAGGCGTTCAAGTGCAGATCAAGAGGGAGAGCTTCTGGCGAAGGTGATCAGGGAGCACCGAGGTGATCGTAAAGGGAGAGATCGTGTGAGAGCAAAGGGAGAGCATTCGGTTGGGATTTGGCTCGTGAACTTTGAAGCGCTTTTCGGTTGCTCCGTGATCGTGCTTCCGACAGCGGCAACCTCTTCATCGACCGCCGGCGTCTTCAACAGCACTTCGGGAGATCACTGTGAGTTTATAATTATCGCATCGCTTTGTTTTATCTTTGTATAGTTTCGATTTCATGCTCTTAAATTACCAACAATATGTTGGGCGTTTGGGCGTTACTGGAGACGAAGGGTTTCCCTTCGTTACTCTCCGTTTGCTGCAAACGCCAAGGAGACGAAGGGGCGTCCTTTCCCCTTTGTCTTCCTTAGCCTTCTTATAAGAGGCATCCAAGGGCAGATCAAGAGGGAGAGCTTCTAGCGAAGGTGATCAGGGAGCACCGAGCTGATCGTAAAGGGAGAGATCGTGTGACAGCAAAGGGAGAGCATTCGGCTGGGAATTAGCTCATGAACTTTTAAGCGCTTTCCGGTTGCTCCGTGATCGTGCTTCCGATAGCGACAACCTCTTCGTCGATCGCCGGCGTCTTCAACATCACTTCGGGAGATCACTGTGAGTTTATAATTACCGCATCGATTCAAAAATCACATCCAATTCAAATTTTTTCGCGTCAAGCTTCTAGGTATCTGAACTTCAAGTAGACAGCTAAATAGTCACTTATGGTAAAATCGAGATTAACTTATAATCTTAAGGGTCTCACATAGTAGAGAAGCAGGGATCCATTCTCCTACTACCCTTCTTGTCGCCATAGCACATGTGGTATGAATCACATGCTACGATGTTATTCTCTTTACCAAAAAGAGCGCATGTTTTTCCCAAATTTAACATCGTACAGATTTCGATCTAGACATTCCCAATGTCTAATCCTGAATTCAACATATGAATTCTTATCTGCCTTCAAGCATATTTAGTAAATGGTGGGTGCATTTACTCCAATCATTACACAAATGATCTCATCTTGACACAAATATCAAGACTACATTAACTTATGGGCATGTCTCTATTCACATCTACAAAAGCTGTCTCATAAGCAACGGTCTTATCTCTATTCATACTTAACAAATAGAGATGATTGTCCATGTGAGTGGACCAATCCCAATCTGCCAACATGCTTATCGAGACTTTTATTCGAATGTAACTAAGACATATACACTGAATAGATCATGGAATTTTTCATTTATCAAAATGTCTTAACAATTTTTACATTCTTCGAAGTCCCAAAGACTTCACATGCCCATGAAATGACTTTTTAGTCAATGACTTAGTAAAAGTATCAGCAAGCATATTCCATGTAGGGATGTACTCAAGAATAGTCTTTTTCTTGTCAACAATATCCCTTACAAAATTATACTTAATTTCTATATGATTGTCTTTCCTGTGGTATTTGGGATCCTATGAAGAAGCTATCGCAGCTTGACTATCATAGTACAACGTAACAGGACTCCCACTATCCTCAGCAATCTTCAGATGCTTCAGAAACATTCTTAGCCAGACAGCCTCTTGCACAAGCCACATACTCGGCTTCCATTGTCGACAAGGATACACAAGCCTGCTTCTTGCTGTTCTATGAGATGGCACCATCATTCAGCAAGAAGACAAAGCCAGATGTGGATTTGCTGTCATCAAGGTCCCCAGCCCAATCTGCATTTGAGTAGCCACTTAGGCTCATATCTATTCCTTGGAAACAGAGGCAATAATCAGCTGTTCCTTTAAGATATCTGAATATCCTCTTCACCGCTTTCCAGTGTCTCGATCCTGGGTTTGACTGAAAATGACTAACTAAACCGACAGCATAGTTTATATCGGGATGGGTACACAACATAGTGTACATCAAACTACCAATGGCTCTGGCATATGGTTTCTTCTTCATTTTAGCTATTTCCTCAAGAGTCTTGGGATACATACTTTTGCTCAAGACAGTACCTTTCGCTATAGGCGTCTATTCAATGTTGCAATTTGACATATTGAAGTGTCATAGCATCTTAGTGATATAAGCTTCTTGAGACAAACCCAAAAGCCTCTTTTATCGGTCTCTAACGATCTTCACTCCTAAGATGTACTCTGCTTCTCCCATATCTATTATGTCAAATTGTGATTAAAGCCAACTTTTGACTTCTATCACACACTTTATGTCACTTCCAGCTATTAGTATATCATCAACATATAATGATAAAATGACAAGCTTTCATTTTTCCTTTCTTAGGTGAACACAATGATCCTCATTGATCATTTCAAAACCATAAGATAATATTATTTCATTAAATCTTATGTTCCATTGTCTTCACGCTTGCTTTAGCCCATATATAGACTTTCGAAGTCTACATACTCTTTTCTCTTTGCCTTCAGACACATAACCTTCTGGTTGTACCATATAGATTTCTTCGTCAAGATTACCATTAAGGAAAGCAATTTTTACATCCATCTGATGTAATTCCATGTCATATTGTGCTACTATAGTTAGGATGACACGTTTTGACACAAACTTTACAACTGGGGAGAATGTCTCTTCAAAGTCAATACCCTCCATTTGGGTATATTCTTTTGCAACTAATCGAGCTTTGTATCGATTAATCGATCCATCTGCTTTCCTCTTAACTTAGAGAATCCACTTATTCCCAATAGCCCTTCGGCCCGGAGGAAGATCGACTAAATCCCAAACTTGGTTCTTTCTCATTGACTCCATTTTTCATCCATTGCAACTTTCCATTCTTTTCTAATTGAGCTGCTCAAAGCTTCCTCAACTGTTCGAGGTTCCTCATCATCAACTGGGAGAACCATTAATGCCTCATTCTCAATATCAAACATTCTTCGAGGAATAATATGACGACTACTTCTTCGAAGGTTAGACTATTGAGAAATTGACTCATTCGGTGGCAAATTACTCCCACTCGGTTGACTATATTCAGGCATCTCCTGATTCGTTGATAAAGGAACATTATCCTCCTCCTCTATCTCATATAGAGGAATTGTCTTATCAACTTCACCTCGTGTTGGGAACTCAGTTTCTAGAAAAGTAGCATCTCTTGACACTATTTCAGAGATGTTTCCATCTTTTCGCTCACCAATAAAAACATGACCCTTAGAAATCTCATAGTACCTTATAAGGATACACTTCTTACCTCTAGGTCCTAATTTTCCATATTCGTGAGTCTTATCATGAACGTAGGCAGCTGACCCCCAGGGTCTCAGATTACTCAAATCCGACTTTCTGCCTGTCCAACGTTCATATGGGGTAGATGGAACTAACATTGAAGGCACTTTGTTTAGTATATAGGCCGTAACTAATAATGCATCTCCCCAATAGGAGATTGGAAAATTAGCCTGCGCCATCATACACCTAACCATTTCAAGAAGAGTCCTATTTCTTCTTTCAACCCCATTTTGCTGTGGAGTTCCAGGGACATTTAGCTGTCTAATAATCCCTTTCTCATTATACATTGTCTTGAACTGATCAGACAAATATTCTCCTCCACGGTCAGTTTGCAAGGTTTTAACCTTACGATCCAATTGATTCTCAACTTCGTTCAAGTAACGAATAAAGCAATCCAATGCTTCAGATTTGTGAGAAATCAAATACACATGACCAAAACGTGTGGAGTCATCGATAAATGTAATGAAATAAGAACTCCCATTTCTAGCCTTCATATTCATCGGACTACAAATATCCGAATGAATTAATTGCAATGGTGATTCAGCCCTAATAGCCTTACCAAATGGTTTCCTAGTCATTTTTCCAGTAAGACAATGCTCACATATAGACAAGTTAATCTTAGCATGAGTGCCTAAAAGGCCCTCCTTAGCTAATCTATTCATTCGTTCTTGTCCTATATGTCCCAATCTAGCATGACAAATTTCATCATTAACATCAGTATTACTACTAAGAGCAATGTTTGAAAAACAACCATAATTATTATTTGGTTCTACATCAAGAACCATAAAACCATTTGTTACAAAACCATACCCAATTAACACAGAGTTAATTCGAAGTTCCATACAACGGCTATAAAAATTTACATTGTAACCTAAATCAAGAAGAAAAATAACGGAAACCAGATTCCATCGAATCTCAGAAGCGTACAGGACATCTTGTAGAAACAAGGTGCCTCCACCACGTAGGTTGAGCTTGCAAGTGCCAATTCCTTTGACTTCAATTCTTGCATTGTTTCCTACATATATCCATTTATTGTCAGCTGGTACCCGACGGTACTCCACATATGTAGCACGATCACGAGCTACGTGGTTCGTTGCTCCTGAATCTACAATCCACAAAGGATACAAATTAGCTAACAACACTGTACTAGCAACATATTGCTCGTGGAAAGAAGACAAAAATGGATTTACCTTTTTAGGCTCAGTACAATCTCGAGCAAAATGTCCCTTCTTGCCATAGTTGAAGCAAGTCAACCTGCTCTTAGGTTTTTGTCCATGTTTCTTTCCTTGCTTCTTGATTTGGTTTTTCGCAGCAACAGCATTAACCTCCTTTCCTTTCTTAAACCACTTGTTCTTATTCTTGGAACCAGAACCTTCAGCTACAAAAGCTTGACCCGAAATCCTTGCGGATTCAATCCTCTCCGCCTCAAGTTCCATATGGCATGAGACATCTATGAAAGTCTTGATACTTTCACTATGGGTCAGATTCTGTTTCATCGTTTCCTAAGAATCAGGAAGGGAACGGATAACTTCCTGAACCTGTTGTTTATCAGTCAACGTATAACCAGCAGTCTTAAGCTCCCGAATAATGTTACCCATCTCCCTGAGATGTTGGGCCATGGTAACATTTGAGCGCTTTTTATAGCTATCAAACTTAATAGTTAGCTGACGGAGCTTACTTAGACTGACTCCACTGTACTTCTCTCTAAGGGCTACCCAGACAGCATGAGCCGATGGTAATGGCTCATATTCAAATACCAGGTCATCCACCATTGAACTAATCAATATACCCTTAGCAATGGAGTCTTCCTTTTCCATGCCTTATAGGAATCAAGGTCACGTCTGTGCTGTAGAACCATCAGCTGGTTCTTCCATGATTTGATTTACAACCTCTAGAACTTCTTGTTCCTCAAGAACATATTGTATCTTGAGGTGCCAGATTTTGTGGTTATCCCCATATAATTTCTCACCCTTATTGAGTTCAGCTATGATGTTTTTAGTTGCCATGATCTACATAAATAAACAAATTATTTATTATTTCATTCTAATTCATATATGTACAACTATTTATTGACTGAGTGTAAATTAGAGTTAGTTTACAAAATCAAGTGATAACGTTGTTTCCACTCATCATTTGTATGTTCTAATCTAATCAACACTGATCAATTATATTACACGTATCCCAACTAATGAACGAATCATTTAATATGAACGAATCATTTTTATATGAACTATTTATATCATGAAATGAACTAATCATTTCCAAGTTAGTTAACATATAACATAACTTTTCATTATTTAATTCAATTCATACAAAACGACAGAAATTATTACATGACTCAAAAACCAGACGAGCTGACACTATTTGTACATAACGACAGTAAACAGAACACTAATAAACTAGATAGGCCAGCACTGCTCCCACTAGGACAAACACTAGTGTAGCAGCCAACATTGTCCCTATTAACCTGGACTTATTTAGAATAATCTCAGATGGGGCAGCTTCAGGATTCTCTATCATATTCATTTCTGGATCTTCCTCGAGCATCTCCTGGTCATCTTCAGACTCTTCAGGCTCTTCTTCACCCATATGGTGAAGTAGTTCCTTACACAGTATTGAATATGTGACATGCCCTTCATGACGCCCCCATACATAGTATGCTATTATACTGGGATACTCTGGCAATGAATGCATCAATGCCCAGCTCCTATAATTGTCCAAGACTGAAAACTCTTCTTGCTCTGATACCATTGTCGGTAATTTAAGAGCATGAAATCGAAACTATACAAAGATAAAATAAAGCGATGCGGTAATTATAAACTCACAGTGATCTCCCGAAGTGTTGTTAAAGACGCCGGCGGTTGACGAAGAGGTTGCCGCTGTCGGAAGCACGATCACGGAGCAACCGGAAAGCGCTTCAAAGTTCACGAAGTGAATCCCAACCGAATGCTCTCCCTTTGCTCTCACACGATCTCTCTCTTTACGATCACCTCGGTGCTCCCTAACCACCTTCGCTAGAAGCTCTCCCTTTTGATCTGCAGTATTAGTTTCATTTGCTTCCAATAGCTCTTTAAATTGAAGCATACAGTTAGTTTTCTTTGCTATTTTAACAAGCATGAGTAGCCATGTATTTTAGTGGAATAATTATGTGTTCTATTAAATCTTTTTGAGGATTATGAGTAGCAATAAGTAAGAAAAGGCCAAGGTCTTGATAGGATCCCTAAATTTTAAGAATTGGGATCAGCAGCACACCAAGTGCTTAAAGAAATGCCAAGGCATTTTATTGTAAGAATATTAAAAGATAACAAGTATTTTATTTTAAAGAAAGGCTAGTACCCGACTTCCAACGTTATCGTTAAACAAATCCAGGTGACCAATTCCAAGGTCTTGGCCCTGGTAAGACCAAAGTCTTCACCCTTGTAGAACTTGTGACTAGCTACCACAGTATCTATTAGGGAGCGCGCATTGGTACTAAGTCTGGGCCCAAGAGAAAGTTGATTATTATTTTGAAGTATTAAAGTATAAGTTTTGAGACAAATGAAACAAGCTTCACTTATGTTTAGAGTCAGCGAGTTTAGATCTTTTAATTCAAAGCATGCAGTATTAGTTTTATCCAGATTAGTTTTTTAGCATGATTAGCTTTATCTTCCAGCATGCAATTTATTCTTGTATGTTATGAGTATGCAGTTTATAGTGTTTTTCCATTGATTATGCATGAGCAGATTTATTTCTAGTTTCAGTACTTTTGACATAAGCAGCTTTATATGTCTTCTTTTAAAGCATACAGTTTCTAGTTTCTTCTTGTATACATGCATATCCGTGTTTTTGTGAGTTAGATAGCGCTTAATAAGCAAATTTTGCTTATAGATTGTATTTCCTCTTACTACAGATAAAGGGAAGGAAAAGATATAGCAAGGAAGGCGACAAGGTGGTGTGGATGGTGTGTGATGCCAGGACTGTGGGAGAGACTTGGGAAGTTTGAGTTTTCGTGTTTAGTGGATAAGAAATAATTGAGATGTACTTTATGGTTTACGTCATTTGAGAATGTATTTTATATTCTATGTTTTTATTGAGTTTAGTGGTGTTTTAGATTTGCATGCTGTGATGAGTTTCTATGTAATAAGTAGATATTATAGTGTTTGACACTTATTAAACTGCATGGGTATTTGATACATGTTCCAGCCGCCTGTGGCTGAAGTATATATTTATGTATCTCAGTTGATGGTCATTGATACAGGGGAGATGCTGCCGAAATTTTTCGGTAGAGACTCCTCGTGGTTTCGATCATACCGGTTAAGTAGAGTTAGTAGTTAAGTAACGGTCACCCTTAGAGAGCACTAGTAGTAAGAAGGGTGGTCATTACAGTTGGTATCAGAGCAGTCCCCATTCTCCAACATCACACATCAGCACCAGCCTTGCCGTCTTCAACTAAGAATGTATTTATACTTTCTTTTATGCTTTTCCTTTAGTGCTTGCAGTATAGAGAAATGTTTCGAAGTATCTGCTCATATGTGTTTAAAGTCAAGAATCATGCTTAAGTAAGATATATCTAGAAAGTATAGTGATGATTTCAAGTTTTCCCTCTGGATGACGAGATGTCAAGAAGAGGATGTCCCCGTACCGCTCGTACTGAAGATCGAGCACAGGAGAACGAAGAGCCCAGAACAGCTGAACCAAATCTCTCTGAAGTTGTTGCTCAACTCCAGAGACAAGTAACAGAGCAGCAATAAGTGACCATCAATCTGATGGCGAATCAGCAGCCAGTCCCTCCCACTCCTCCAATAATCAATGTGGAGACTCCAGTGGTGACTGAGGTTCCACCAGCCGCCCTGGAAGTCCCCACAGCACCTAGAAGACAAGAAACATACCTGATATAGTGGCTGAAGCTGAAGCCAGAAAGTTTCTCAGACACAACTGAGCCTTGGGATACTCAGGCTTGGTTCAAGACACTGAGAGTACCATGGAGCTTCTTGACTGGCCAGAAGTCGAGAAGGTCAAGTGTGCCTCTTTCTGCCTATCAGAAAATGCTCGTATGTGGTGGGAGAGAGAGAGTTAAGAGCAAGAGAGTAGTCAATCAGATGAGCTGGGATGATTTCGAGACAGAGTTTTACGAAGAATTCTTCCGCCAATGGATCCCCAATAAGCATTATGAGGAGTTTATAGAATTCAAACAAGGTGACCTGTCAGTGGAGGAAGCAGTAAAGAGATTCAACAGACTAGCTCGTCTCTGCCCAGAGCTAGTAAGTACAGAGAAAGAACGAGTTAGACTGATGCTCCGAATGCTGAGGTCAGAAATAGCACTTAATGTGAGTAGTGGAACTCACAGGCCATAGACTGGTGAAGAGCTGGTCAGTAGTGCATTAATCGCTGAGCACTATCTGAACAACATCAAGGTACAACAAATGTAACTCAAGCCAGTTAAGATAGAAGACAAGACAGCAGGAGGATGTTTGGGTAGTTTGTGAGTATCCAGAGGTACTTCCAGAAGAGCTACCTTGACTACCTCCCAACCGAGAAGTGGAGATTGAGATTGAATTGGTTCCTGGTACCGGTCCAATTTCAAAAGCTCCATACCGCATGTCTCCAGCGGAGCTGAAAGAGTTACAAGAACAACTTCAGGAGCAGCTTGACAAAGGCTTCATCTGCCCTAGTCATTCACCATGGGGAGCTCTTGTGTTGTTTATCAAGAAGAAGGATGGATCTATGCGGATGTGCATATATTATAGGGCTCTGAATCAAATGACAATCAAGAACAAGTACCCACTGCCCAGAATCGACAGCTTATTTGATCAATTGAGAGGGGCAACAGTGTTCTCCAAGATAGACCTGCGCTCTGGGTACCATAAGTTGAAAGTGAAGGAAAGTGATATACCTAGAACAGCTTTCAAGACCAGATACAAATACTATGAGTTCGTAGTCATTCCTTTTGGTGTGACTAATGCACCTACAGTTTTTATGGACTTGATGAACAAAGTGTTTAGAGAATACCTTGATAAATTTGTCATCGTGTTCATCGACGACATTCTAGTCTATTCCAGAACCTCAGAGGAGCATGACACGCACTTGAGAATAGTGTTGCAAACCCTTCAGCAAAAGCAGTTGTATGCTAAATTCTCAAAGTGTGAGTTTTGGTTAGATCAGGTGGCATTCTAGGTCACATAATTTCCAAAGAAGGTATTCAAGTAGATCCAGCCAAAATAGAAGCGGTCAACAACTAGAAGAGACCCAAGAATGCTAGGGAGATCAGAAGCTTCCTTGGTTTAGCTGGGTACTACAGAAAATTCGTGGAGGACTTTTCCAGGATAGCTTCTCCACTAACGGCCTTAACCAGGAAGAATAAGAAGTTTGAATGGTCAGACAAATGTGAGCAAAGTTTCCAAGCGTTGAAGAAGAGATTAACCAGTGCTCCTATTCTGACAGTTCCAGAGAGTGACAAGAGTTTTGACATCTACAGTGATGCTTCCAAGATGGGCCTAGGAGCTGTACTCATGCAAGAAGGAAAAGTTATAGCTTATGCTTCCAGACAACTCAAAGATTATGAGAAGAACTACCCCACTCATGATCTTGAGCTGGCAGCTGTGGTCTTTGCACTGAAACTCTAGCGACACTACTTGTATGGAGTCCAGTGCAGAATCTTCACAGACCATCAGAGTTTAAAGTATTTCTTTACCCAGAAGGACTTAAATATGAGACAGCGTAGGTGGCTAGAGTTAGTCAAGGACTATGACTGTGAAATCCTCTACCACCCAGGCAAAGCTAACAAAGTGGCAGATGCACTAAGCAGAAAATCCAGTGTATCCCTGATGTCTTTGTCATCATTAGCCCTGCCACTGTAGAAAGAGTTGTCAGATTTCGGACTTGAAGTTATTTATGGGCAACTCTCTGCATTGACCTTAGAGTCAACCCTGCTTGAGGATATACAGAGAAAGCAAAGGGAAGATCCAGATATCCAGAAGATCAAGCAAGTGATACAAAAAGAAGAAGATACAGAGTTTCGAGTATCAGACAGTGGAGTTCTTTATCAGGGGAACCGTCTTTGTGTTCCCAATGATGAGGAATTAAGGAGGAAGATTCTAGAAGAAGCTCAAAGTACACCTTACTCCATGCATCTTGGTTCTACCAAGATGTACCAAGACGTGAAACAGAGGTTCTGGTGTTCTGGACTCAAAAAAGATGTAGCTAAATATGTCAGTACCTGCCTGACATGTCAGAGGGTCAAAGCAGAACACCAGAGACCAAGAGGAGTTCTACAGCCTCTCCCAATACCAGAGTGGAAGTGGGAAGACATATCCATGGACTTTATAACAGGTTTTCCAAGAACCACGAATGGATATGATGCGATATGGGTAATAGTGGACCGATTGACCAAGTCTGCTCATTTTCTAGCCATCAAGGAGTCTCACTCTATAGAGCAGTTGGCATAGCTATATGTTAAGGAGGTGATCAGACTTCACAGAGTTCCTAAATCTATTATTTCTGATAGAGATGGGCGTTTCACCTCTCATTTTTGGGAGTGTGTTCAGAATGCACTAGGCACCAAACTCAAGTTCAGTACAGCTTCCATCCTCAGACTGATGGACAGACAGAGCGAGTAAATCAGATTTTAGAAGATATGCTTAGAGCTTGTGCGCTAGATTTCAAGGGAAGTTGGTGCAAGTATCTATGCTTAGCTGAATTTGCCTACAACAACAGCTATCAGGCCACCATCAAGATGGCACCGTATGAAGCGTTGTATGGCAGGAAGTGCAGATCACCCATTTGCTGGCAAGAAGCAGGTGAAAGAAAAGAAATTGAAGTGGAATTGGGCATTCAGACTGAGATGATAGATGAGACCACTCAGGCTATCCAGAAGATCAGACAGAGGATTGAGACTGCCTAGAGTAGACATAAGAGTTATGCTGACACACGCCGTAGGCCACTTGAGTTCCAAGTAGGGGATTCAGTTTTTCTCAAAGTCGCTCCTATGAAGGAAGTGATGAGATTTGGCAAGAAGGGCAAATTAAGTCCTCGCTAAGTAGGACCTTACCTGATCACAGAAAGGATTGGGAAAGTAGCTTACAAGCTGGACTTACCACAAGACATGTCAGCAATACACAATGTATTTCATGTCTCTAAGCTAAAGCAGTGTCTCCACGACCCTAGCCAAATGATTCAGCCTCAGTCAGTGCAAATCCAGGAGGATCTTAGCTATGAGAGCAGACCTACACGGATAGTGGACAGAGCAGTCAAGAGACTAAGAAATAAAGAGGCGCCACTAGTGAAGGTCATCTGGCAGAATCAAAAGCACGAGGAAGTTACTTGGGAGCGTGAGGACAGTATGAGACAGAAATATCCAGAGTTCTTCTAAGTTCGAGGACGAATTTTTTATAAGATATGGGGAATTGTAACAACCCAAATTTCCTCATTTTGAGTTCTAAAAGTAATTTAAAAATATTTAAAAATGCTATAAAAATATTCTAGAGATTTTTAGAAATTTTTAGAGTAGTTTTATGTAATTTTTGGAGGTCATTTGGTATTTTTACAAAACGAAAGAAGTTTTGACAAAAATAATGTCCAAGCAAAGATTCGAACGGAAGACCTCGGACCCGAACCAAACCTTAACTGAACCCAGCTAGCTAACTGTTCCGCAAACGTTTTGTGAATGAATATGGAACGAAATATATTTAAACAGTAGTTAGATAATAAAAAAACCCTAGTGATAAAAGATAACTTAGGTTTTTCTTCTTACCGTAACCCGAAATTTTCCCCTTCTCGTCTTCGCGAGTGACAGCGTTTCCCTTTCTCGGGCAAAAACGCAGCTAGTACCTAGGCGACTCCGGCGGCCGGCGAGCACCCTTCTCCACGGGTTCTTCACAGATCTGAGCACCTCTCGGCAAGGTGAATGCGCGGGCACAAGAAGAGGCCGAGAGATGCAAGTCTCTGAACCCTAGAACCTCCTTCCTCCTTCGGTTGCAAGTCCAAGAAATCACTGTAAGTTGCTACTCACCTGCATTAAGAGTTGTTTTTGGGGTTTGTTTCACTTCTTACCATCCACAGCATGTTCTTTATTTCGGATTTTGTTTGAGCCAAATTTTTGCTAGCTAGGGATTTAATTCCTTGTGTTTCGGATCATATTATGCAGAATAGTTGCAATTTGAGTTCCTTTTTATTTAGTTGTCGTGTGGCTCAAAGAAGGGAAATAGGGTTGCCTGTTTAGCTTGTGATTGGTTACTTCAGACCTTGTTTCCTCCTGTTACTTCTTGTTTCTGAATCATGCTTTGAAAGTGATTGAATTTGGGGGTTTAGGATGACTCTACCGTGGGTTACATGTGGGAAACAGAAGAGATTGATTATTTAGGTGTTAGGACTCATGAACAAATTTATGGTGTAGATGTTGTAACTGGATAAGATATGATTTTCTTTTTGAGTTCTAAATGTTCTTACACAAGCGTGTTGTAAATTCACATGGTTACTAACTTAGCTTGGTATTTGGCCAAAAAGATTATGTGCTCAAGCTATACACTTCACGTGTTGGTTGCTATCTAAGAATGTGCCTGTAGAAACTCTATTTTAAGTATGGATTACTTCAATCATGTAAAGTCTGGTGTATTTATGTGACCACAGAAACAAGATCACCACATTTGGGGACTTAAATGTTCATATATGTATTGAATTTTGAGCTCCAAAATGTCTCTAGACAAGTTTAGTTTTAAAGTCCATATGTTTTTAATTGCATAAGCTATAGACTTGACCGTACAATTCCTTGTTTTAAACTATTGTTGCATAACTTGTTGATGATTTAAATTGTGTCTGACGGGCTATGTTTCAAGTGTGAATGCTTTGATTCATATATAGTGTATTGTGCAAATGTAATCTGACAGCAAAATTATCACATCTTGACATATGAATAGTTAAAGTATCTTGCACATACTTGGTTGTAAAAGATAATTGATACATATGCATATATGTGATCATTTGCTTCCAATAGCTCTTTAAATTGAAGCATACAGTTAGCTTTCCTTGCTATTTTAACAAGCATGAGCAGCCATGTATTTTAGTGGAATAATTATGTGTTCTATTAAACCTTTTTGAGGATTATGAGTAGCTATAAGTAAGAAAAGACTAAGGTCTTGATACGATCCCTAAATTTTAAGAATTGGGATCAACACCACACCAAGTGCTCAAAGAAATGCCAAGGCATTTTATTGTAAGAATATTAAAAGATAACAAGTATTTTATTTTAAAGAAAGGCTAGTACCCGACTTCCAAGATTGTCGTTAAACAAATCCAGGTGACCAATTACAAGGTCTTGGCCCTCGTAAGACCATGGTCTTCACCCTTGTAGGACTCGTGACTAGCTACCACAGTCTCTATTAGGGAGCGCGCATTGGTACTAAGCCTGGGCCCAAGAGAAAGTTGATTATTATTTTGAAGTATTAAAGTATAAGTTTTGAAACAAATTAAACAAGCTTCACTTATGTTTAGAGTCAGCAAGTTTAGATCTTTTAATTCAAAGCATGCAGTATTAGTTTTATTTGTTTCCTGATTAGTTTTATTTGTCTTCAGCCACAATGGAAGTGCCAACTCCTATTGATCAAACGTAATCATGATTAAGTTAATACTCGACTAGGAATGATTAAGAGTAGTGTTCCCTATATCATCTCATTATCGGTTCAACTAACCGATTGATATAGGTAAGAACCCTCTACTCAAGGACGCTATTATACTTAGTTATTTGGCACCAATACAAGTAAGTATAATAACCAAAAAAAAAACAAATGTCTTTATTAATATACAAGAATATGATACAATGAGTACATACAACAATCATCAAATGATTGGCTCTAGGGCTCTAACTAACAATGATCACCTTGTAGTCTATGTGACTGACATGGTCAATGTGACCATATGGATTCAATTGGATGAGTGGGAGATGTTGGGCGTTTGGGCGTTACTGGAGACGAAGGGTTTCCCTTCGTTACTCTCCTTTTGCTGCAAACGCCAAGGAGACGAAGGGGGGCATCCTTTCCCCTTCGTCTTCCTTAGCCTTCTTATAAGAGGTGTCCAAGTGCAGATCAATGGGAGAGCTTTTGGCGAAGGTGATCAGGGAGCACCGAGGTGATCATAAAGAGAGAGATCGTGTGAGAGCAAAGGGAGAGCACTCGGCTGGGATTTGGCTCGTGAACTTTGAAGCGCTTTCTGGTTGCTCCGTGATCATGCTTTCGACAGCGGCAACCTCTTCGTCGACCGCCAGCGTCTTCAACAGCACTTCGGGAGATCACTGTGAGTTTATAATTACCGCATCACTTTGTTTTATCTTTGTATAGTTTTGATTTCATGCTCTCAAATTACCAAAAATGGTATCAGAGTGTGCATGTTTTTGAAAGCATGGAAATCAACGCAAAAAAGCTCGCATTTTTTCTTCTTCTGTCGCGAAGAAGAAGATGAACAGTGCAATTGAATCGATTCAAAAATCGCACAGATTGCTTGATCGATTCATGAATCGATTGAAGAGGAATTAAAAAACACGAACAGTGCATATTTTGTTGTTTTAATCGATTGTGCAATCGATTCAAATAATTGAATTGATTGAAAAGGAATTGAATCGATTCAATTCACGGCACAGTGAATGAATCGATTGAAATTTTTTTTTTCACATAATCAATTCTTCAATCGATTGAAAAAAAATGAAATGAACAGTGCTCGAATTTGACGAAGCACAGTGCCGCATGCAAGTTTTTTTTATTTTTGAATCAATTCCATTACAAATTTGAATCCATTAAATATATTAAAAAATAAATATATCGTGTAAAGAAGAATTGCATGCATGTTTTTTTTTCTTCTTTCACATACAAAAACAGTGAAGTTAATTAAATACATTTATTTATTAATTAAATGCATATAGAAATGTGTTATTAATTAATAAATAACAATATTTAATTAAATTATGGTTCAATTTATTGAAAATGGAACCAGACCAACTTAGCCGATCAAACCCAAGTCTGGTTTAAATTATTAGTTTATTTAAGCAGACCAATTTGATTCAATGATACCTAAAGCTGGTTTAAATTATTTGTTGGTTTAATCAGCTCGATTTATTATTAAATTAATTAGGATGATCTTGATTACAGAAGTTGGGTTGATCAAATTTGACCGAATTAGTTCTGAAGTATCATATTTGATCAAGATTTGTTCTAATGGGTCAAACTTAATCCAATGGACAATGGATGAATCAAACGGACCTAAGTTTGATCAATAAGTCTGAAGTTGACTCAAATGGGCTTAAACAATAACAGAACATAGGTCCAATTAGATTAGTTCTAATGAGGACAATAGACTAAGTTTAACATCTGGACTCCTAATTGACCAGTCTAATGGGTCAGTCGACTTAAACTCTTGAAAATCGAGAAGATTTATTTTTCTTGATTTATAATGATGGTATGCCTGTATAAATTGAATTAAACTGGTTTTCTACTGGTTAGTCGGTTTTGTACTGACTTATTTAAATTCAATTTTTCAGATGGCACGGACGATTACCACATTGACTCATCGCGAAGTGTGGCAAAACCAGCTACAGAGGAGATTCAGGAGATAGAGTATAAGTCTGCTTATGGAGTCGACGAACATGTTAGACGGCTGGATAGACTATTTTTGAAACTTGAGCAAGAAGAGTTTCCAGTCCTGGACAGTTATAGGATCTGGGCATTGATGCATTCATTGCCAGAGTATCCCAGGATAATAGCATACTATGTATGGTGGCGTCATGAAGGGCATGTCACATATTCAATATTGTGTAAGGAACTACTTCACCATATGGGTGAAGAAGAGCCTGAAGAGTCTTAAGATGACTAGTAGATGCTCGAGGAAGATCCAGAAATGAATCTGATAGAGAATCCTGAAGCTGCCCCATCTGAGATTATCCTAAATAAGTTCAAGTTAATAGGGACAATGTTGGCTGCTACACTAGTGTTTGTCCTAGTGGGAGCAGTGCTGGCCTATCTAGTTTATTAGTGTTCTGTTTACTGTCGTTATGTACAAACAATGTCAGCTCGTCTGGTTTTTGAGTCATTTAATAATTTCTATCGTTTTGTACGAATAGAATTAAATAATGAAAAGTTATGTTATATGTTAACTAACTTGAAAATGATTAGTTCATTTCATGATATGATTAATTCATATAAATATGATTCGTTCATATTAAATGATTCTTTCATTAGTTGGGATATGTGTAATATAATTGATCAGTGTTGATTAGATTAGAACATACAAATGATGAGTGGAAACAATGTTATCACTTGATTTTGTAAACTAACTCTAATTTACAATGAGTCAATAAATAGTTGCACATATATGAATTACACTGAAATAATAAATAATTTATTTATTTATGTAGATCATGGCAACTAAAAGCATCATAGCTGAACTCAATAAGGGTGAGAAATTATATGGGGATAACTACAAAATCTGGCACCTCAAGATACAATATGTTCTTGAGGAACAAGAAGTTCTAGAGGCTGTAAATCAAATCATAGAAGAATCAGCTGATGGTTCTACAGCACAGCACAGACGCGACCTTGATGCCTATAAGGCATGGAAAAGGAAGGACTACATTGCTAAGGGTATATTGATTAGTTCAATGGTGGATGACCTGGTATTTGAATATGAGCCATTACCATCGGCTCATGCTGTCTGGGTAGCCCTTAGAGAGAAGTACAGTGGAGTCAGTCTAAGTAAGCTCCGTCAGCTAACTATTATGTTTGATAGCTGTAAAAAGCGCTCGAAAGTTACCATGGCCCAACATCTCAGGGAGATGGGTAACTTGATTTGGGAGCTTAAGACTGTTGGTTATACGTTGACCGATGAACAACAGGTTCAGGCAGTTATCCATTCCCTTCCTGATTCTTAGGAAACGATGAAACAGAATCTGACCCATAGTGAAAGTATCAAGACTTTCACTGATGTCTCACGCCATGTGGAACTTGAGGCGGAGAGGATTGAATCCGTAAGGATTTCGGGTCAAGCTTTTGTAGCTGAAGGTTCTAGTTCCATGAATAAGAACAAGTGGTTTAGGAAAGGAAAGGGGAAAGGAAAGGAGGCTAATGCTGTTGCTGCGAAAAACCAAATTAAGAAGAAAGGAAAGAAACATGGACAAAAACCTAAGAGCAGGTTGACTTGCTTCAACTGTGGCAAGAAGGGTCATTTTGCTCGGGATTGTACTGAGCCTAAAACGGTAAATCCATTTTTGTCTTCTTTCCACGAGCAATATGTTACAAGTACAGTGTTGTTAGCTGATTCGTATCCTTTGTGGATTGTAGTGTAACACCCGCCCTCCCTGCTACTAAAAGGGACGGGGCTACTTACTTACTTAACCATTCCAGGATACATGCATATTTAAAATTTCTTTCTAATATCATAAAGCAGCGGAAATGTCATGAAGTTATACTGGAATGTAAAATAAATACAAATGGTTCATGTCAACATAACAAAATATCATAGCAGGTCTTATTTGTCTTAGTCGAGCCACTGCCACACACACCTCCTTGCCTCTCCTACAGCTCCCTTAAGTCATCCATCCCTTGCCTTTATCTGTGGTACAAGGAAGTAAGATATGAGCACACAGGCTTAGTAAGATCCTTTCCTACTCACAAAATCCGTATCTCAAAGCATAATCATATAAGCATATTGTTGGGTTCTTCGAGCCTCGAAAACCGCTTTTTCGCGTCGCGGAAACCCCGAAGGACCCAAAGCCGTAGATCCGTGCAAAGATTCGTATACAAAATTCGAAAAACTATTTCTTGTACGAGTTTAAAAACTGATCTAATACTTAGATCTACGAGGAAAAAGTGTTTACCCTTGATGCGCGCCCTACGCGAATCCCGCTCTTCCAAGGTGTTGCCGGATCTCAAGACCGTCAAGCGCCGGTCCTCTAGAAGTATCCACACAGACAACTTAGGTGGAGAAAACCTCACACAAAGGTGTGCTAGCACCTTGGTAAGGTTCGGCCAAGTAAGGAGGAGAGGGAGAGGGAGAGCTTGAGAGGAAGGAGGAAGAAGATGCAACACTTGAATGAAAAATCAAATTCTCATTCACACCCAAAGTGGCCGGCCACTCTCCATGGTAAAACCACCAAATTAATTGCATTAATTGCAATTAATATGAAATCATTAAGAGTTGTAACCCCCATGAGGTGGCACTCTAGGATGATGTGGATCAACACTATTGGTCCACATATTGCCACCTCACTAAATGACATGGCAACATGTGTAACCTCCTCATTTAATGTGGGCCGGCCACATTAAATGCTATGGAGGCTTGTAACCTCCATGAGGTGGCACACATTGATGATGTGGAGCAATCCTATTGGTCCACATCTTGCCAACTCACTAGTGATGTGGCAAAAAGTCAAGTCAAACATGACTTTTTCTCTTCCTCTCAAATCAAGTCAAACTTGATCAAATCTCTCTCATGGTTGATCTAATCCAACCATATGATTCAAGCCAACTTAATATAATGAATCTAATTCATTAAATTAAGTTGATTTAAACATGAATCAACTTGAGTCCAACTCAATTAGCCCAATTTGGATTACTCTTAATCCAATATGATTCATCAAATGAATCTAATCCTCTTGGTTCATCATATGAACCAAATCTCCATCTAATTGTCCTAAGTGTGTGACCCTATAGGTTCTTGTAACGTTGGTAATGCCCTAAACCCATTTAGGAGCATAAGTAATGAGCGGTATCTAGCAACACATCATTACTACCCAAGTTACAAGAATGTTGAGATCCAACATCACCTTGTGACTACTAATTGTGACTCCTCACAAAATATGTGACATTGTCCTTCTATCCTAGACATCTAGATTGATCAATGTGAGGCATAGACCGTGTCATCCTCTAATCAATCTAAATCTTGAACTCCAAGTAGACTCACTCGATCAAATGAGCTCAACATCTAATGTTGACTCATTTGGGCATGTCCATGCACTTAGTGGTCTCACTCTATCAAGAATACCGATGTCGCTCCCGTCATATGGGAGGGATAGATCCCATCTACATCACTCACATCCCTCTACATAATTCGTTATATACCCAGTAATCGCCTTTATAGTCCACCCAGTTACGGGTGACGTTTGACGAAACCAAAGTACATAACTCCTTATGTAGGGATCCATGGTGACTTCAGGTCTAAGGACTAATAGTCATACTAATAGCCACATGAGAAAGTATATGACACTCATATAACGATCCATGATACTTTCTCATGGCGGGTCATTCAGTATACATTCTCCAATATATACCCATGTGTCAACTTGATATCTCCATATCCATGACTTGTGAGATCAAGTCATCGAGTTGACCTACATGCTAGTCTTATTGCATTAACATCGTCCCTGAATGTTAATACTCGACTAGGAATGATTAAGAGTAGTGTTCCCTATATCATCTCACTATCGATTCAACCAATCGATTGATATAGGTAAGAACGATCTACTCAAGGACGTTACTATACTTAGTTTATTTGGCACTAAAACAAATAAGCATAATAACCAAACTATTGCCTTTATTAATATAAGAATATGATATACATGAGTCCATACAATCATCAAATGATTGGTTCTAGGGCTCTAACTAACACATATCATCAATGAATACATAATTATCTAACAATATGTAATGTGAGCATAGTTCCTTATCATAACATATCATTATCAACCATGATTCTAAAATATCATAAATAAAGAGATCATGTGAGGTGAATCATAAGAAACATAACATATCATCAGGTCATATGAATCATAAAAGAAACATGTCATATGTGAATGGGTGCATTATGCAAAATGTTCTTTTTAAAACATATGCCATGTCGAGTGCAAGATGTTTTTAAACATATCTTTTAATACTTAAACATAATACCATCATCATGAGGGCCCGGCTTGTACCACATACATACATAAATGCGCGCAATCCCTAGGACAGGGTAGCTAGCCCCGAACCTACTAGGGATCTAGACCCGTTCATAGTCCGTCGACCTAGGGGCGTACTAAGGAGCACATCCCTTTTTACTAGACCCGTTTATAGTCCGTCGGTCTAGGGGCGCTTATGGATCCCACCCTTGGTACAAGCCATATAAAGTAAAGTACATGTCATGCATATCATATCATCATAACTGTCATATCATATCATCATAGATGTCATACTCTTGTCTTAACATGAAGAGTGCTCTTAATCCCAATCTTAAGGGAAGCAACTCTTTGCCTTTTTCTTATCATATCAGAAGGCATACATTCTTGGGCACATAGCCATCATATAAAACCATTATCATGCTTGGTTCATGAGCTTACATAAATGAACATGCTGTTGGTTGCTACTCGGAAAGCCTATAGGTTCCACTGTACAAAAATTTTGTACAAAGGTCTGAACCTTTTCCTAGCTACCATGTGTTCTTTTAAATTAAATTTTGGATCTCCTGCGGAACTTAACACGTTTGATCCAAAACTTAATCTATTTGTTCTTTTAGGTTTTGACTTGGATCTCCTGCGGAACTTAACACGTTCGACCCAAGTCTCCTTAAGTTATTAATTCCATTAAATATCAATTTCCATAAAAGGTTCCCAGTACTGACGTGGCGAGGCACATGGCCTTCTTGGATATGGGAGCAACCACCACCGACTAGACAAAACCTTTAATAGAAAGCTAATATTTAATTTCCTAAAATAACTTTAGGTTAACCAAAGTGAACAATCAAATCACAAGGAAAAGAAAGAAACAAAAGAACACAACTTCGAAAAACTATATTCGAAATACTAGAACGTAAGCCTCTTGTATTTGGTATTATTTCCATAAATAACTAGCATGATGCGGAAATAGAAATTACTAGTTATACCTTGTAGAAAAACCTCTTGATCTTCTACCGTATTCCTCTTCTAACCTCGGACGTTGTGTGGGCAACGATCTTCCAAGATGAGAAACCACCAACCACCTTCTTCTCCTCCAAGCAAGGTTCGCCAAAAGGAAATCACCAAGGAGGAAAAACAAAATACTAACCAAGCTCCAAGAGATGCTAGCTTTCTCTCCTTCTTCTTCTTCTTCTCCGAGTAGTATCCGCCACCACAAGAACTCCAAGGGAGAGAGAGAGGTTCGGCCACCACAAGAGGAAGAGAAGAAGATGATGGCCGGCCACACCAAGGAACAAAAGAGGAGAGAATAATAGATGTTGTGTCTTGTGAAGGCACCCTCACCCCTTCTTTTATATTCCTTGGCCTAGGTAAATTAGGAAATTTAATTACAACAAATTTTCCTTAATTTCCTTGACATGATTTAATTGAGAAAAATAAAATAATATTTCCCAAATTAAACAATGATGGCCGGCCACATCAAGAGGAAGCAAATTGGACAAGTTTTAATCAACAATTAAAACTTTCCTTATTTGTTTCCGGAAATTTTAAAAAATAAAATTTCTCTTTAAAAATCTCTTCATGGTTAATAAAAAGAAATATCTATAATTTTAATTTTATTAACATGTGAATAATTTTAAAGAGAAAATAAAAAACTCTCCAATCTACAAATAAGGAAAGAGATCTAATCTCTTTCTTTAATCTTTTGTAAATCTTTTACAAGAGAGATATTTTAATTTTAATTCTCTTTAAAATATATCTTCCACATAATAATAAAATCTAAAATTAAATTTCTTTTTTATTTAATTATGGCCGGCCCTACTAGCTTGGGTTCAAGCTAGGGCCGGCCACCTTAAACCCAAGCTTAGGCCGGCCCTAGCTTGGTTCCCAAGCTAGCTTGGCCGGCCCCCTTTAGGTGGGTATAAAAGGTGGGTATATGTGGGTATAGTACTCTATAAATAAGAGGCTACGATAGGGACCGAGAGGAGGAATTGGTTTTGGTCTCCCGATAAAATTAAGCATCCCGTGTTCGCCCCGAACACACAACTTAATTTTATCAATGATAATTCATTCCACTAGAGAGTTATTGTTGCACTACCGCATCAATCCCAAATTACATTATGGGCTCCTTCTTATCATGAGTGTGTTAGTCTCCCCGTGTTTAAGATATCGAATGTCCACTAATTAAGTGAGTTCTGACAACTCATTTAATTAATATCTAAGTCCAAGAGTAGTACCACTCAACCTTATTATCATGTCGGACTAAGTCCACTGCAGGGTTTAACATGACAATCTTTATGAGCTCCTCTTGAGGACATTATCAACCTAGTATCACTAGGATACAGTTTCCTTCTATAATCAACAACACACACTATGAGTGATACCATTTCCCAATTTATCGGGTTTATTGATTCATCGAACTAAATCTCACCCATTGATAAATTAAAGAAATAAATATCAAACATATGTGCTTGTTATTATATTAGGATTAAGAGCACACACTTCCATAATAACTGAGGTCTTTGTTCCTTTATAAAGTCAGTATAAAAGGAACGACCTCAAATGGTCCTACTCAATACACTCTGAGTGTACTAGTGTAATTATATAGTCAAGATAAACTAATACCTAATTACACTACGACTTTCTAATGGTTTGTTCCTTTCCATTCTGGTCGTGAGCTACTGTTTATAATTTATAAGGTACTGATAACATCATCTTCTGTATGTGACACCACATACTATGTTATCTACAATATAAATTAAATGAAGAACTACAAACAAATGTAGATAATTAGACCAAATGTGATTCTTTATTTATAATGAATGTTTACAAAGCTTAGGCTCTCAGTATACACTCCAACACATGCCACATATTTGAAATCATACATGCTTGGGTACATTGTCATCATAAGAATCATTTCATGCATAATTCTTAAACATACATAAATAGACATGTTACTTGTCTTGTCATAAAGCATGCATACTTAAGCATAAAACATATCATAAGAGTCATCATCATGCATAATTCATGAGCATCCTTAATTAAGTATATAAATCAATGTAGGCAACCATAATCATACATGGAAAACATTTACTAACATCTCCTAGTTCGTATTCTAGTATGTGAGACACCTAGCAAAGTCATAATTGGGTCTCTAACCCTAGTTTCATATGGTGGCCGAGAGTCACCATGCTTGGTTTTAAGTTACAATGACATATCAGCATGTGAACCTTAAATCAAATTCATGTCATAAACTATAAAGAATATCATGAGCATAAGTAGTAGGTTCTAAGCTTCCTAGGCCTTTTAACTTAATTGTGGCCGAACCTTTAAAAGCATGAAACTAAGTTCTACATAAGCATAAAAATACCAAGCTACCTTCATATCATATTATAAGGGAATCCATGAGCTTACTAAGTTAAGTTTAAACTTTCTTGAACCCTAGATTATAGTTATGGTCGAAAGTTCATAAGAAGGAAAATAACTTCTAAGCAACATACAACATGAATACCTAGCCAATTTCATAACATATCATAAAGAAGTCTATGAGCATACTAATTTAGGTTTTGAGCTTCATGAACCCTAAAACCTCATCATGGCCGAAACTTCATCAAGCAAGAAATAAATTTCTAAGCAACATATAAACATGAATACCTAGCTAATTTCATAACATATCATAAAGGAGTCTATGAGCATATTAAATTAGGTTTTGAGCTTCATGAACCCTAAAACCTCATCATGGCCGAAACTTCATCACGCAAGAAATAAACTTCTAAGCAACATATAACATGAATACCTAGCTAATTTCATAACATATCATAAGGAAGTCTATGAGCATGCTAACTTAGGTTTTGAGCTTTATGAAACCCTAAAACTCTATCACGACCGAAACTTCATAAACCAAGAAATAAACTTCTAAGCAACATATACACATGAATACTTAGCTAATTCCATCACATATCATAAAGAAGTCTATGAGCATACTAAGTTAGGTTTGGAGCTTCATGAACCCTAAAACCCCATCATGGCCGAAACTTCCTCAAGAAAGAAATAAACTTCTAAGCAACAAATAAACATGAATACTTAACTAATTCCATAACATATCATAAAGAAGTCTATGAGCATGCTAAAGTTGGTTTTGAGCTTTATGAAACCCTAAAACTCCATCATGGACCAAACATCATAAAACAAGAAATAAACTTCTAAGCAACATATGAACATGAATACCTAGCTAATTTCATAACATATCATAAGGAAGTCTATGAGCATACTAACTTAGGTTTGGAGCTTCATGAACCCTAAAAATTCATCATGGCCGAAACATCATAAAACAAGAAATAAACTTCTAAGCAACATATGAACACGAATACCTAGTTAATTTCATAACATATCATAAGGAAGTCTATGAGCATACTAACTTAGGTTTGGAGCTTCATGAACCCTAAAAATTCATCATGGCCGAAACATCATAAAACAAGAAATAAACTTCTAAGCAACATATGAACATGAATACCTAGTTAATTTCATAACATATCATAAGGAAGTCTATGAGCATACTAACTTAGGTTTGGAGCTTCATGAACCATAAAAATTCATCATGGCCGAACCTTATTAAGAAGAAGGTCAATAAACATATTAAGAAAAAGAACAAGCTTAAACAACATCCAACATAAATCTTTAACTAAATTCATATCCTAACATAATAAGATCCATGAGCATGGTTTCTTCTCTTTTTATTTTTATTTTCAAGCGTTCTAATCTTTCGAAAATATCGTAAGCGACTTGTACCATAGGTGAGGGAATACTTACATCCTTGTTTGATTTACTTAGGGGGAAAATCTTGCTTGTGGAGCCTTCGTAGAGAGGAGTTCTCCTTTGTTTTTGGATTTCGGCAAGGAGAGGTGAGGAGAGGCTCTTGGTCACGGTGAGAAGGAGGGGGAGGGAGGATGAGGAGAAAATGAATTTTCTTCCTTAATTTCCCCTTTTATTCATCATGAGAGGAGGAAGGGAAAATGTACTTTTCCTTCTTCTTTCTTTTACTTCTCCTTAATGAAAAGAGGAAGCAAGAATCCTCTTTTCTTTTGAGAGGAAAAGGGCAACTCTAACTTCTCCTTCTCAATGGAAAAGCTCTTTTCTTACACTTAACTATATTGTCACCTCTCTCTTTAACAATAACTTCTCTTGGTATATTGGTTAACACATACATATATCTAGTAAGAGATCCAAGGTTCAAAACCCTAGTCATCTCTTTTTGGTTCTATTTTATTTTATTATTTTTGCAAATTTTACACATAAGGCCTATTTTTATTCATGATAAAAAAAACAATATCTAAAATCTTACTAGGTACTCTATGGGTGTTACAGTCCCCCATACCTCATAAAAGTTCATCCTCGAACTTAAAATAGTTCCAGATACTTCGGTGGCCTACAACTTCTGGCTGAGTGCATCAACCACTTTGTTCGCTTTTCCCGGATGATAAAAGATCTCGCAGTCATAGTCCTTGACTAGCTCAAGCCATCTTCTTTGTCTCATGTTCAGGTCCTTCTGTGTGAAGAAATATTTCAGACTTTGGTGATCTGTATAGATCTTACACTGTGCTCCATATAGATAATGTCTCCATATCTTAAGAGCAAAGACCACGGCTGCTAGTTCTAAATCGTGTGTGGGGTAATTTTTCTCGTGTTCCTTTAGTTACCTGGAGGCATAGGCAATGACTTTGCCATTTTGCATGAGTACAGCTCCGAGTCCTAATTTAGAAGCGTCGCTGTACATATCAAATCCTTCGTTGCTTTCCGGAAGATTAAGAATTAGAGCACTGGTCAGTCTCTTTTTCAATTCTGTGAAACTCTTCTCGCAGTCATCTGTCCATTCGTGCTTCTTATTTTTCCAAGTGAGGGCTGTTATTGGTGCTGCGATTCTGGAGAAACCCTCTACAAACTTCCGGTAATAACCTGCTAGTCCGAGGAAACTCTTGATTTCGCTGGCATTCCTTGGCCTATTCCAGTTACTGACGGCTTCGATCTTGATTGGGTCTACCATTACTCCATCCCTAGAGATAACATGACCCAGAAACGATACTTGGTCAAGCCAAAATTCGCATTTGGAGAATTTTGCATACAATTGTTTTTCCCGAAGAATTTGTAATACTATTTCCAGGTGTTGGACATGCTCTTCCTGGGTTCTCGAATAAATGAGAATATCATCGATAAAAACAATCCCAAATTTGTCGAGATATAATGAGAACACCCGGTTCATCAGATCCATGAATAGAGCAGGAGCATTTGTTGTAACGCCCCGCCCCTTCCTGCTTAAGCTGACGGGGGTTACTTATCTATTCTTCTTAAAAACACAGCGGAAGTCTTATCTATAGCATATATATATATATATATATATATGTTTCTTTAAACCTTTCTTTTTTTTTTTAACACATCATCATCAGCTACCTATCATATGAGTCACATAACATGCTTAACATAACTTAAACCATAATACTAAAGAGCATGATGAAGTGTCATAGAGTTGTAAAGGAAATATATATATATATATATATATATATATATATATATATATATATGTTTCTTTAAACCTTTCTTTTTTTTTTTAACACATCATCATCAGCTACCTATCATATGAGTCACATAACATGCTTAACATAACTTAAACCATAATACTAAAGAGCATGATGAAGTGTCATAGAGTTGTAAAGGAAATTTATATATATATATATATATATATATATATATATATATATATATATATATATATATATATATATATGTTTCTTTAAACCTTTCTTTTTTTTTTTAACACATCATCATCAGCTACCTATCATATGAGTCACATAACATGCTTAACATAACTTAAACCATAATACTAAAGAGCATGATGAAGTGTCATAGAGTTGTAAAGGAAACAACATGAACATAGTTCTTATTAATTAAAAGTAGGTTTTCCTCTTTAGCCAAGGCACTACTACACACGTCCTTCTTGCCCCCTCCTGCTGCTCCCTTAGTACATCCATTCTTTGCCCTTATCTGTGGTACAAGGAAAGTAAGTTGTGAGCACTCAAGGCTCAATAAGATCCTTTCCTACTCACAAAAATCGTATAGCATAAATAAGCTTCAATGCATAAAGCGTAAAGACAACTCATCATATCATGTATAGAAGCATCATATCATAACATAATCATATGGTATCATGGCATATCCTCATAAAGTCATAAAGTGCATTCTATCATAACATGATCATGATCATAACATATCAAAACATAATCATAAGGTTCATCCTATCATAACATAACATAATCATAGGCATCATGGTATATCGTAACATAATCATAATGTGTTATGCAAGATGATTTTCAAAAACATGATTCATGCAATAGTATATGCAACATGTCCTTTGAAAATTTATTTCATACATACTTAAACATAATCATAACATAGTTAGGGCCCCGGCTTGTACCGCATACATAAATGCGCGTGTCCCATGTAGGTCCAAGGTAGCAAGTCTTGAACCCTACAAGGCATACATACTAGGCCCGTTTCTTAGTCCATCGACCTAGGGGCACTTAGGAGCCCATCCCTAACGAGGCCCGTTTCTTAGTCCATCGACCCCGGGGCGCTTATGGAGCCCACCCTTGGTACAAGCCTTATAAAGTAAAGTAGCATGCCATACATATCATGGTTCTTATCATTTCTTGCATGTCGTATTTCTTATCATATCATACCATATAGAATTTTGGGCACACAGCTCATCATAATGGTATGTAAAATTTAGGCACACAGCAGATTATAAATACATGCATAGTTTGGGCACACAGCTCATCATAAATAGCATGTAACTTGGGCACACAGCACATCACATATATCATGCATAAATTGGGCACACAGCTCATCATAAATAACACACAGCATAGCATAAGAGTTTCCATCATGTATAAATCATAAGTGTGCATAATTAAACATAGAAGCATAGCAATCTCATAAGCATGGTATATGAGGTACATGGGAAACATAATTAGCTTTCAAACCCTAATGTCTTATAATGGCCGAAACCTATAAATTAGGTCTTAGGTAAAAACCTCCATACCAACATGTGAACCCTAAACAAGTATTATTCCATATACCATAAGAAAACATCATGAGCATGATTAGGTAGAGTTCAAGGTTTCTTAAGCTTACAACTTATCATGGCCGAATCTTATCAAGCATACATTGGGTTAAAAATTATCCTTCAAGCTTGTGAACCCTAAACAACTTCCATAGCAACATTTCAAGGAAATAACATGAGCATAGTTAAGTTAGGACCTAAGTTTCCTAGGCCCTTAAACATGATGTGGCCGAAACTTGTAGGACTTAAACTAAAGTTCAAGTGTCCTAAAAGCATGAGAACCTTAAACAACTTTCATAGCAAATATTTCAAGGAATAACATGAGCATAGTTGAGTTAGGTTCTAAGTTTCCTAAGCCCTTAATCATGAAGTGACCGAAACTTGTAGGGCTTAAAACTAGGGTTCAAGTGTCCTAAAAGCATGAGAACCTTAAACATCTTTCATAGCAAATATTTCAAGGAATAACATGAGCATAGTTGAATTAGGTTCTAAGTTTCCTAAGCCCTTAATAATGAAGTGGCCGAAACTTGTAGGACTTAAAACTAAGGTTCAAGTGTCCTAAAAGCATGAGAACCTTCAATAACTTTCATAGTAAATATTTCAAGGAATAACATGAGCATGGTTGAGTTAGGTTCTAAATTTCCTAAGCCCTTAATTATGAAGTGGCCAAAACTTGTAGGGCTTCAAACTAGGGTTCAAGTGTCCTAAAAGCATGAGAACCTTCAACAACTTTCATAGTAAATATTTCAAGGAATAACATGAGCATGGTTGAGTTAGGTTCTAAATTTCCTAAGCCCTTGATCATGATGTGGCCGAATGTTATAGGACTTAAAACTAAGGTTCAAGTGTCCTTAAAGCATGAGAACCTTCAACAACTTTCATAGCAAATATTTCAAGAAATAACATGAGCATGGTTGAGTTAGGTTCTAAATTTCCTAAGCCCTTGATCATGATGTGGCCGAATGTTATAGGACTTAAAACTAAGGTTCAAGTGTCCTAAAAGCATGAGAACCTTAAACAACTTTCATAGTAAACATTTCAAGGAATAACATGAGCATAGTTGAGTTAGGTTCTAAGTTTCCTAAGCCCTTGAACATGATGTGGCCGAATGTTATAGAGCATGTAATTCAATTTCCATGCAACAATAAACATAAGAACATTAAGTTAGTTTCATAACATTTCATCAAGGAGGTCATGAGCATCTTAGACTTGTTTTAAATTCTCCTAGGCTTCAAAAACTAAACATGGCCGAACCTTCATGGACATGAATAGAATTCAACTTAACATACAATCATGGGCATATCATAATAGTTTCATAAATTATCTTAGGGAGATCATGGCATGCTTAGTTTTAAATTAAAGCTCTCCTAGGCCCTTAGTTCTACCATGGCCGAATACTCATGAATCTAAGTTCTACCAAACATTTTAACATAGAGACATGAGATAAATCCTTAACATAAAATACATGTTACAAGAAAATATCGAGCATATCAAATTTAGATCTTTTCATTCCCTAGGTCCTTCCTTTGGTTTTATCTTGGTTGGAATTCTTCATGATGTTTTTCTTAGACTTTTATGTAACCGAATCTTCATAGAACTACAAGAGCTATTATACCACAGGTGAGGGGAACTTACTTCCTTTCGCTTGTTGTTTTCCTTAGAGAGAAAAGTGTTCTAGGTGCCAAGGAAGGAGGAAGCTTCTTCTTCTTGTACCTCCTTTTGTTTCCTTTGCTTGGAAGGGCTAGAACTTGAAGGTTTCTTCTCGGAATTTTGCTTTCTTGGAGAAGAACTTAACTTAGCTATTGGAATGAGGAGAGGGAAGGGTTTCTTGGTTCGGTGAAGAATGAAGAAGGGAGAAGGAGGAAGAAGAAAATAAATTTAATCCCTTGTTTTTCTTCTCTAAACCTATTTATCCCTTTGCCAAATGAAACATGTCCTCATTCATTCCCTCAACTCCTCTTTTCCCCCACTCCTTTAATTCCCATGAAAATAGAGAGAGGGAGGGAAGTAGACAATCCCTCTTTTGCTTGCTCCTTTTCTTAACCAAGAGGGAAAAGAAGGTAAGCAACTTGGTTTTCTCTTGCTCTTTTTGCTTAGTTTTCTTTTCTCCTTTAACTAAATTTTTCATTCCTTTCTATCCAATTATTTCTCCTTATCCTAATGGTTATCATTCATCAATTTATCTCCATAAATTGTGGGAGGTTCAAGGTTCAATCCTTGACCTCACCTCTTCTTATTCTATATTTTCTTTTGTTTTTTTTTCCTTTTTCTCCTATTCTTCTCATTTCTTTATGTTCTAAGGAAAATAATATTCATATACCTATCGTATAATTTCGTGGGTGTTACATTTGTCACTCAGAAAGGCATTACTACGAACTCATAGTGTCCGTATCTTGTCCGGAAGGTCGTTTTCGGTATATCATCTTGTTTCACCTTTACTTGATGATAGCCATATCTTAAATCAATCTT
This sequence comes from Zingiber officinale, assembly GCF_018446385.1. Classification (NCBI taxonomy): domain Eukaryota; kingdom Viridiplantae; phylum Streptophyta; class Magnoliopsida; order Zingiberales; family Zingiberaceae; genus Zingiber; species Zingiber officinale. The sequence continues at coordinate 48,715,748 of NC_055986.1, forward strand.
AGAGAAAACAGTGACCCCCTTCAATTGGTTGAACATATCGTCAATCCGTGGTAAGGGATATCTGTTCTTGATTGTAACTTTATTCAGCGCTCGATAATCTATGCACATTCGCATAGACCCATCCTTCTATTTAACAAACAGTACCAGAGCTCCCCATGGTGAGTGACTAGGGCGGATAAATCCCTTGTCGAGTAACTCCCGTAGCTATTTTTGAAGTTCCTCCAATTCAGCCGGCGCCATACGGTAAGGTGCTTTAGAGATCGGCTTTGTACCAGGAATCAATTCGATCTCGAACTCGATTTCTCGGTCAGGTGCTAACCCTGGTAGTTCATCAGGAAATACCTCTGGGTAGTTGCATACGACTTTGACATCTTTTGGCTTCAATTCCCTTGCCTGATTTGTATCAACCACATGAGCTATAAACCCAGTGCATCCACTGTCTAACATCTTCTATGCCATTAAAGCTGATAAAAACTTTTTAACTTCTTTCTTGTTTTCCCAAATGAATTCGAAGGTCGGTTCTGCCTCAGGCCGGAAAATTACTCTTCTTTTTCCGCACTCTATTGATGCTCCGTATTTACTCAGGAAATCCATGCCCAGTATAATATCATAATCCTGCATGTCTAGCACTATCAGATTACAGTAGAGTTCTCTTTCTGCAATTCTGACGGGTGCGGCTCGCAGTATATGGGTGGATGGCATTACATCTCCCGAAGGTAATGTCGTTAAAAATTTGCAATCCAAGGTTTGGGGTGGCATGTCTATCTTTCCCGTGAAAGGTGTAGAAATAAACGAGTGTGTTGCCCCAGTGTCAAATAGCACAGTAGCATACTGATTAAAAACAATTATCTGACCTGTGACGATCGTAGAAGCATTGGCCGCATCCTCCTTGGTGATGGAGAAAATTCTGGCATCCGTCGCTACTGGCGGAGCTTCCAGTCTCCCTTAGCTTATCTGCGGGCCTTCTATCGCAGCTTGCATCAGGTGTAGCTGTGGAAGCGCACCTTTGTTCTGAACCTGCAGAGGGATAGGTGTCTGGATTTGAGTAGGGCAATTCCGAGCCATATGTCCTTCCATTCCACAGTTGTAGCATATGTTTGTACCTATAGGGCATATCCCCGGGTGCTTCTTCCCGCAAGTAGTACATTGAGGGAACATGAGTTGCTTGCTCGCTGGACCACTCTTGGAATCATTTCATTGCTTCCTCTTTCCACTGTGATTTCCTTTCCAGCTGGTTCGGGTACTTTGAGATTTCTGTCCTCCCGAATGAGTCTGATTCTTGCCCTCATTCATTGCCTTTTGATAGTGTTCCGTGATCAGAGCACTGCTGATTAATTCTTCGGCGGTCTGTGGTCTATTAACTCCGCCGGCCACATTCAGGGCTATCTCAGGTCTGAGCATCTTCAGCATAAGTCTGACTCTTTCTCTCTCCGTGCTGACCAACTCTGGGAACAGATGTGCCAGGCGGTTGAATTTCTTAACAGCTTCATTGACCGATAGATCACCCTGCCGGAACTCGGTGAACTCATCATAGTGTTTATTTGTGACTCGCATATGGAAAAATTCTTCGAAAAATTCTATCTCGAAGTCTGTCCACGTCATCTGATTTACTTGTCTTTTTGCCTTCACTCTGTCCCACCACATCCTGGCATCTCCAGTAAGGCAGAATGATGCACATTTGACTTTCTCGTGTTCAGGGCAATCCAGTAACTCCACTATGCTCTCCACAGTCTTGAACCAGGCCTGTGCGTCCCATGGTTCACAGTTACCGGAGAAAGCTTCCGGCTTCAGTCTCTGCCACTGAATCAGATATGCCTCCTGAAGAACCACTGGAGCTGGGCCTACCGGTGGTGCAGGTGCCGGTGGTACTGGAACAACCTTAGGTATTACTGGTACTACGTTCTGAAGTCCTGGCGGGGTAACAGGATTCCCCTGTTGATTCAACAGAGCAGTGATCATCTACTGCTGTTCCGTAACTTGACGCTGGAGTTCGGTAACTACATGCATCAGATCAGGTGGAGGTGTTGTTTCCTCTGCTCTGGTATTACGTCTTCTAGCCATCCTTATCTTCATTAATGACAACAGAGCTAGCGTAAGTTATTATCATTTCTAACCAGACTAACGAAAGGTTAACGCCATTTCTAACTATTTGTAAGTTTGTTTTGTTATCATCCCTAACCTACCATCATGCAACCTAAACTAAAACTGTGACTTAAAAGAATAAAGTAAGCAAGCATACTACTAAAGCATCATAAATAAAATAAATAAATAAACTGAGCATAAGCATCATAAATAAAATAAATAAATAAACTGAGCATAAGCATCATAAATAAAATAAATAAATAAACTGAGCATAAGCATCATAAAATAAAATAAATAAATAAAATGAGCATAGGCACCGTAAATAACATAAATAAATAAACTGAGCAAAAGCATCATAAATAAAACAAATAAATAAACTGAGCATAATCATCATAAAAGAAATATACTAAGCATAGAAAATTTTCTTACTTGGAGCGGCAGAAAGAGACTTGATGTGTGTGTAGTGAGAAGAATAACTTGGCTCTGATACCAAACTGTAACACCCTCCTCCCTACTACTAAAAGCGACGGGGCTACTTACTTACTTAACCATTCCAGGATACATGCATATTTAAAATTTCTTTCTAGTATCATAAAGCAGCGGAAATGTCATGAAGTTATACTGGAATGTAACATAAATACAAATGGTTCATGTCAACATAACAAAATATCATAGCAGGTCTTATTTGTCTTAGCCGAGTCACTGCCACACACACCTCCTTGTCTCTCCTGCAGCTCCCTTAAGTCATCCATCCCTTGCCTTTATCTGTGGTACAAGGAAGTAAGCTATGAGCACACAGGCTCAGTAAGATCCTTTCCTTCTCACAAAAACCGTATCTCAAAGGATAATCATATAAGCATATCATCAATGAAGACATAATTATCTAACAATATGTAATGTGAGCATAGTTCCTTATCATAACATATCATTATCAACCATGATTCTAACATATCATAAATAAAGAGATCATGTGAGGTGAATCATAAGAAACATAACATATCATCAGGTCATATGAATCATAAAAGAAACATGTCATATGTGAATGGGTGCATTATGTAAAATGTTCTTTTTAAAACATATGCCTGTTGGTTGCTACTCGGAAAGCCTAGAGGTTCCACTGTACAAAAATTTTGTACAAAGGTCTGAACCTTTTCCTAGCTACCATGTGTTCTTTTAAATTAAATTTTGATTCGCCTGCGGAACTTAACACGTTTGATCCAAAACTTAATCTATTTGTTCTTTTAGGTTTTGACTTGGATCTCCTGCAGAACTTTACACGTTCGACCCAAATCACCTTAAGTTATTAATTCCATTAAATATTAATTTTCATAATTGGTTCCCAGTACTGACGTGGCGAGGCACATGGCCTTCTTGGATATGGGAGCAACCACCACCAACTAGACAAAACCTTTTATAGAAATCTAATATTTAATTTCCTAAAATAACTTTAGGTTAACCGAAAAGAACAACAAATCACAAGGAAAAATAAAACAAAAGAACACAACTTCGAAAAACATATTCGAAATACTAGAATCGTAAGCCTCTTGTATTTGGTATTATTTCCAAAAATAACTAGTATGATGCGGAAAAAAAAAATACTAGTTATACCTTTTAGAAAGACATCTTGATCTTCTACCGTATTCCTCTTCTAACCTCGGACGTTGTGTGGGCAACGATCTTCCGAGATGAGAATCCACCAAAGCACCTTCTTCTCCTTTCTTCAAGTTTCGGCCAAGCACAAAGCTTCCAAAAGATGAAGATCTTTTTCCACCAACCAAGCTCCAAGGGATACAAGCTTTCTCTCCTTCTTCTTCTTCTTCTCCAAGTAGTATCCGGCCACCACAAGAGCTCCAAGAAAATAGAGAAGGTTCGGCCTCCACCAAGAGGAAGAGAGGAAGAGAGGTTGGCCGGCCACAACACCAAGGAAAAGAGGGAGAGAAATAATAGAGGTTGTTCACCATGAAGCCTTCTCTACCCCCTCTTTTATAATCCTTGGTCTTGGCAAATAAGGAAATTTAATTAAAAACTTCCTTAATTCTTTTGCCATGAAAAGGAAAAATTTAATTAAAAACAATTTTCCTTTTCTCAATTTACATGGCCGGCCACACCAAAGCTACAAACAAGGAGAGTTTTAATTAATTAAAACTTCCTAATTTGTCTCCAGAAATTTATAAAATTTCTCCAATAATTTAATCCCTTCATGATTGGTTTATAAAAAAAAATTTAATAAATTAAAATCTTTCTTTTAAACATGTGGATAAAAAGAAAGTTATCTCTAAAAATTAAAATCTCTTTTAATCTACAAATAAGGAAAGATATCAAATCTTTTCTCAATCTTTTGTAGAAACAAATAAAAGAGAATTATTAATTTTTAAACTCTCTTTTAAATCATGAACATGGTTTAAAAAGGAAAGTTTTCTTAAAATTTAAAATCCTCCTTTAATCAACAAATAAGGAAAGATTTCAAATTTTAAACTCTCTTTTAAACATGTAGATGATTTACAAATAGGGAAAGTTTTTACCAAAAATTAAAACCATCCTTTTAATCTACAAATAAGGAAAGAGATTAATCTCTTCTCTTAATCTTTTGTAGAAAGCTATAAAAGGAAATTTTTAATTTTTTAACCATGATATCCACATAAGAAATAATTTTAATAAAAATCCTTTTAAATATTCTAGTGGTCGGCCACCTAAGCTTGGGACCCAAGCTTTGGCCGGCCACCTACATGGCTCATCCACTTGGTCTTGGCCGGCCCTAGCTTGGGTTCCAAGCTAGCTTGGCCGGCCCCATTGGATGGGTAAGAAGGTGGGTATGCGGTGGGTATAAATCTCTATATACTAGAGGCTACGATAGGGACCGAGAGGAGGAATTGGTTTTGGTCTCCCGATGAAATTAAGCATCCCGTGTTCGGCCCGAACACACAACTAAATTTCATCAATAATAATTCATTCCATTAAAAACTATTATTGAACTACCGCACCAATCCCAAATTACATTTTGGGCTCCTTCTTATTATGAGTGTGTTAGTCTCCCTGTGTTTAAGATAACAAATGTCTACTAATTAAGTAAGTTACTAACAACTCGCTTAATTAATATCTAGCTCCAAGAGTAGTACCACTCAACTTCATCGTCATGTCGGACTAAGTCCACCTGCAAGGTTTAACATGACAATCCTTTTGAGCTCCTCTTGGGGACATTCTTAACCTAGATCACTAGGACACAGTTTCCTTCTATAGTCAACAACACACACTATAAGTGATATCATTTCCCAACTTATCAGGCTTATTGATTCATCGAACTAAATCTCACCCATTGATAAATTAAAGAAATAAATGTCAAATATATGTGCTTGTTATTATATTAGGATTAAGAGCACACACTTCCATAATAACTGAGGTCTTTGTTTCTTTATAAAGTCAGTATAAAAGAAACGACCTCTAATGGTCCTACTCAATACACTCTAAGTGTACTAGTGTAATTATATAGTTAAGATAAACTAATACCTAATTACACTACGACCTTCCAATGGTTTGTTCCTTTCCATTATGGTCGTGAGCTACTGTTTATAATTTATAAGGTACTGATAACATGATCCTCTGTGTGTGACACCACACACCATGTTATCTACAATATAAATTAATTGAACAACTACATTTATCATAAATGTAGATATTTGACCAATGTGATTCTTATTTCTAGATAAATGTTTATACCAAAAGCTAGGCTTTTAGTATACACTCTAACAATGCCATGTCGAGTGCAAGATGTCTTTAAACATATCTTTTAATACTTAAACATAATACCATCATCATGAGGGCCCGGCTTGTACCACATACATACATAAATGCGCGCAATCCCTAGGACAGGGTAGCTAGCCTTGAACCTACTAGGGATCTAGACCCGTTCATAGTCCGTCGGCCTAGGGGCGTACTAAGGAGCCCATCCCTTTTTACTAGACCCGTTCATAGTCAATGAGCATTTTTATTGGTTGTTTTGGCTCTTAGACATAGCATTTTTACCTTCTCACATGGTTAATATTGTGTTTATATTACATTTTGTGAGTTTAATATATTTTGGACTTAATTGTACATTTCCTACAAATTGTGGAATTTAATTTCATGTTTTTATTATGTGGTTTTGTAGGAAATTCAAAGAGCCATGGATTAGGGTAGAGCTGGATCAAATTTGACTTGATTTGGAGGTCAAACGGAGGAGATCAAGCTAAATTAATCTGAACCGTTGATCCTGATTTAGAGAGATCTTGCTCCTTCATTTAGATCTAAGTGATCCAGCACTTCATCCTGATTTAAAATGATCTAGACCATTGATCGAGATCAAGGCATCCAAGGGTTCATCTAAGAAGTGGAGCTCCAATTCAAATGTGATCCAAAAGCCTACTCTTCAAACTCAATCTTCAAGCCCAATCCAAAAGCCCACTCTTCAAGCTCAATTTTAAAAACCCAATTTTCCATCCCTTATTGGATCCGGATCCCATCAACCAAAACCTTTTCTCACCCGCACGGCACAGTACCCGCGTTCTCTCCTTAACCCGACCCGACCCGTTAAGAAACTTCTCCTCCTTACCTTTTCACACGGCACAGTAGCGATTTACCCCTCTCTCTCCGCAATTTCTTCTCCACGCAGCTAGGGCACAGCGCGACACCTTTTCCCACTCTCTTCCTTTCTTCTCTCCGGCCGGCGGCCCTGTTTCTCTTCTCTTCACTGCCGCCGGCCGGCCATCCACAGCCACCCTTCTTCTTCATTTCCAGCGGCAGCAGCATAGTGGTGGGAGCAGCAGGTTTCGGCAGCGATTTCTGACCAACTCCACCTCACTGGAGGGGTTCTCCGGTGGGACCTCCACACTCCGGCAGCCTTCTGACAGCTCTTCATCTGGGGTTCAGGCGATGCAGCAAGGAGGCAGCCAACAGTAGTCCATCCACCATTTCCAGCCATTTCCAGCGAAGGGGTTCTTCGTTGAAAGATCCATTCACCGTCATCGTGTCGAAGCAAGCAGCGCCCGACAGTAGGCTATTGTTCACCGTCTTTGGGGGTTCCGAGCCGGGTCTTTCGTGTGACGGCGAAGGGTAGTTGTTGGTATTTGAAGAAGAAGTGTGAATGTGGTTGGATTAGTTTAGATTTTCTTAGTTTAAATTATGTTAATTTTGTTAATTTACTTGTGTTGAAGTTCTATTGTTGAATGCTTGTAGCTAATTTGATCTTTCATGTTTAAATTGTACTTACTATGTTTACTTAGTTACATGCATACAATGTGTTCGATGAAATGCTTCAACCAATAATTAGGTTTATTTTGATGCATTTTTAGTTCAGTTAATTCTTGCTTTGTCTGGTTCCTTTAATTTAGTTAATTTTAGTTTTGATTGAATGCAATTAGGATAGATTAGCTTAGGGTTTCTTTAATGTTTTAGGTTTCGTTACATGCTCTAGGTTTCGTTAATGTTTTGTTTCATGTTATTCCCATTGATGGATATTCTTGTATCGTAGTGTGACAATGCGATGTAGGAAAATCTTCAATGGTTAGTTAGGGTAGACATAGTTTCATTACTTGTATTGTCTTTCATTATTTAGGTTAGATTTTATTTGATGCTTCGTCATTTCATCCATTAGTTTAATTGTGTTGATAGTTAATCCATAACGTAGAGTGACAATGCGTTGTGAATTAATTATTCGCACTTAGTTAGATTTCATTCCAGCATTAGATTAGTTTCCTTCTTGTTCTGCTTTTCATTTCTTAGATTTAGAATCAAAATCCAAATCCCCATTTCCATATTAAAAATCTAACAAATAGAAATAACGTACGATTCTAAGTTTATCATCCTATCATTGCTTTCATTGGCGGATGACCCGAGTCATTCCTATGCTACATTAGCATAGGAGGGATTTGGTATTTCATCATTTGACGCCCAATTCGTGATAAAATTGGGCCATAATCAAATTGGCGCCGTTGCCGGGGACAAGTAGTGGTGTTTGGTAATCTTAGGATTGTTTTTCTGTTTTCTCTCTACTCTTGTTTCTATTTTTGTGGTTGCAAATATTCAAAAATATTGTTAGGGGCTTAATTATTTCATCTCTTGTATGCATGTGTGCTATCTTGTCTATTTCCTGTGTCTTTTGATGATATTTGCATGAGTGTTTCAGGAAAGACCAGGAAATCTGCGTGTTATCAACAGTTTAGAGTTTCAGTGTGATCAGAACCTCAGACTTGATAAGCAAAATGAAGAACACTGAAAAGACTCTCAGAGAGCTTTGGCCACCAGATTTGTCAGTTGATTCATTCTGCATTCATTATCCTGATTTAGATGCAAACTTCGAGCTATGACATATTGTACATCTTTTACCGAAGTTTCATGGACTTTCTAGTGAAGATCCCAACAGACATCTGCATGATTTGGAGATGGTTTGTTCTTCATGGAATCCACTTGGCATATCAGAAGAAGATGTTATACTTAGAGCATTTCCATTTTCTGTAGCAGATTCAGCAAAGGATTGGTTGTATTGTCTCCCACCCAATTCAATTTCTAGTTGGACCGAGATGAAGAAATTATTTTTGACGAGGTTCTTTCCTGCTTCTAGGATTGCAGCTATTCGGAGGAGTATTTGTGGAATCCAACAATTCACAGGAGAACCGTTTTAAGATTATTGGGATAGATTTAAAAGACTTGTTGCTAGTTGCCCTCAGCACCAGATAAGCGATCAGCTACTGATTGTATACTTCTATGAGGGATTGCTTCCCATGGACAAAAGTATGGTTGATGCAGCTAGTGGAGGGGCTCTAGTTAACAAGACATCTTCTCAGGCCAGAGAACTTATCGAGATTATGGCTATAAATTATCAGCTATATGGGACTAGACCGACGATTACCGAGGATGTTCATTCCTTTGACAGTGTACTCCCTACCAGGATCGAGTATTTTCAGCCTGATCCTCTGTCTTATCAGACTCATCAGCAAGACAAGCATAATTTAATTGAAGGATTTGGGTATGAGAACACACAACAAGGGAATTCTGATAGGTCCCAGCATTACCAGCCTTACTTTCAGCACCGTCAGCCTGAGCAGGATTTTAGGGAGCAGTCACAACTATTTTGTCAATATCAAGAAACTCAATTTCAGCCAAGGACATATTCATCGACACAGTTATAGTTGCATTCAGATCAATCTATCACATCAATTCCTGAGGAGATGGATTGTAGAGTTTTTGATATTCCTGACTTTTATTTTGCTTCTCTCCATGATTCTTCTAGCTTTTTACATTGTGATGTTGTAGTTGATCCTGATAATAGTATTGTTGATGATATTGTTGTTCCAGATAATCTTGATGTTGCAGGTATAGGAGATGATGATGGAAGTGTAGGGGAAACCCAAGAATCTTTTCCTTGGATTATTCTACCACCAGTTGAGCCAGTGGAGCCTAGTTTTGTTATTAGAGATGATGGAAGTGTAGGGGAAACTCAAGAATCATTTCTGTTGATTGAACCTAAACCAGAGCCAGTACCTTTACCTGATTTAGAGGATGTTACATTCATTGTTCTAGAGCCTCCAGGTACCTTTCAGGATGGTAAGGTTGATATCTCTTCTGAATCTTTAGGGAATACCATGTAGATAGCTCATTTTAATTGTAATGAATATGACACATCTTTTGATTCATGCTCTGTTGCTTTGGATATTATTTCTGGTACATCTTACTCAGCATGTGTGCAGGATTTGCATCCTCTTTTTAGTGCACAGGGTTTCTTCCGGCATTTCATTTGCAGTCAATCATGTAAGGATGCAATCTACCATTTGAAGAAAGCTCTAACACTGTATGCAATAATGAAGCTCCTGGAGTGGACACTCCAACTGAACTGTTTTCGGCCATCGGAGAAAATTTTTGAGGAGTCGAAGGTGGAGGGAGCGATCCTCACTTCATCTACATTCATCCCATTTCCAGAATGGCTTCTGGAACTGAATCGACTCCGACCACCAGAATTTCAGGGGAGTCTGTTCCATCTTACTTTTACATTTTCTTTCTGCTTGTATATATTTCTTTACTTTGTTTGCTTGGTTTACTTTTGTTGGGTAGTTCATTTTTAGCTTGTCTAGTTAGTTTTCATAATAAATTCTCTATGCATTCTTTTTATCATCTTAGAAATTGTGAAAGCTAGTTAAATTTGATTGTCGAATTTGATGATTATTGTCATGATTGGATTCTTGGATTGCATGTTATTACAACTTGGTGATGGATTTCATGTTAGTAGATTGAGATGATAATTTTTTATATACCTAGTGAGGATATTTTTAAGCCTATTATTCTTATTGATGTGTGCTACACTTGTGGTTAATGCTACTCTAGAACTTGCTTAATTCTTTCAAGACCACATTATCATAGGTTTGCATGATTTTTATTAAGGCTATCTATCTCACTCGTTTTTATTCATCCCTTTTATTATCACATGCTTCTTGAATAAACTCATATCATTTGTCATTTCATTCTTTCTCTCTTCCATTTATTTCCTTCTATTACCTTCTCATGGATGTGGATAATCTTGGATGTACATAATGAGTATTTTGCCTGGGACGGATAAAAATTTAAGTGTGGGGGGAGAGAAATAGCTTAGTGGAATTTAGGAGAAGCATAGGTGAACTATGCTTGATCACCATAGGTAAACCATGCTTTGTATCTTTTTATTGAGCTATTGATGATGTTGTATAATGTTGCACAACATGTTGAAAAAAAAAAAAGCAAATCAGAAAAAAAAACAAATCAGGAAAAAAAAAGGAAAAAAGAAAATAAAAAAAAAGAGAACAGCAAAAGAAAAAAAACAAGAAAAAAAAAGGTGAAAACCAAAAGGAAAAAAAAAGGGAAAAAAAAACTTTTATATGTTGTGCTATTTTTGTATTCATATGTGGTAGAACTTTTTGATAGTGATAATCTTTATTATAGCGACATTGAGATTTTGTTGCATATTATTATTGTATTTTCATTGAAAAGCTATAGTAGAGGTTAACTACATGTTTATTGGAGTTGTGAAAAATGTTGACATGTGCCATTTTTATTCATTTGTAGTAGAATTTTTATGAGTGACAATTTTTACTTTAGTGATATTGAGTTATTATTGCATATCATGTGTAACTTTTTAGTGTGAAATGCTAGAGTAGAAGTTGTTCACATTTTGTTGTATTGGTGAAAGGTGATAGAATTTTTTGTGAGTAATAATCTTTATGGTAGCAAAATTTAGATTTTATTGTAGATCATGAGTGGATGTTTTTTGAAAAGCTATCATAGAGATTGTTCATATTTTTATTGAGTTGTGGAAAGCTAGCTTGGGAGTTTGGATGAGATATATTTTTGGGCATTGTTTTCTTGTACTCATCTATGTAACATTCCAATATATCCATGTCTTCCAACATTACCTTACTTTATCTTCTTCATTTCTTTTCTTACCACTATCATTTGCCTTGATTATATTTCCTTTATATTTCAATAATGCCTTCATTATTTTATTGTGCACTTTTATGTATATAGTGGTGGAGATTAGAAGCAAAGCAAGCATATGGTAGTGCATGAATCCATGAGTAGCTTGAGTGAGCTCCACTATTACATGTATATGAGAAGAGAGCCACAAACACTTTCCTTGTGAGGTTATTTTGTTATCATCCTCAATTTATTGATTATGGATTGAAGTTATCATGTTTGTTAATTTGTGTATAAATTGAATCCATGATTGTTTTAGTTATTTGAATTTGACAATCCTAGATAACTCTCTTTTACTATTTTCTATGTATGATTGAGAATTGCTAGGGAATTCATCTTAGTTATTTTCTTGTTTTATTTTACTTGCTCGAGACGAGCAAGAATAAGTGTGGGGGAGTTGATAATGAGCATTTTTATTGGTTGTTTTGGCTCTTAGACATAGCATTTTTACCTTCTCACATGGTTAATATTGTGTTTATATTACATTTTGTGAGTTGAATATATTTTGGACTTAATTGTACATTTCCTACAAATTATAGAATTTAATTTCATATTTTTATTATGTGGTTTTGTAGGAAATTCAAAGAGCCATGGATTAGGGTCGAGCTGGATCAAATTTGACTTGATTTGGAGGTCAAACGGAGGAGATCAAGCTAAATTAATCTGAACCGTTGATCCTGATTTAGAGAGATCTTGCTCCTTCATTCAGATCTAAGTGATCCAGCCCTTCATTCTGATTTAAAATGATCTAGACCGTTGATCGAGATCAAGGCATCCAAGGGTTCATCTAAGAAGTGGAGCTCCAATTCAAATGTGATCCAAAAGCCTACTCTTCAAACTCAATCTTCAAGCTCAATCCAAAAGCCCACTCTTCAAGCTCAAGTTTAAAAATCCAATTTTCCATCTCTTATTGGATTCGGATCCCATCAACCAAAACCTTTTCTCACCCGCACGGCACAGTACCCGCGTTCTCTCCTTAACCCGACCCGACCCGTTAAGAAACTTCTCCTCCTTACCTTCTCACACGGCACAGTAGCTAATTACCCCTCTCTCTCCGCGATTTCTTCTCCGCGCAGCTAGGGCACAGCGCGACACCTCTTCCCACTCTCTTCCTTTCTTCTCTCCGGTCGGCGACCCTGTTTCTCTTCTCTTCACTGCCGCCGGCCGGCCATCCACAGCCACCCTTCTTCTTGATTTCCAGCGGCGAGCGGCAGCAGCACAGTGGCGGGAGCAGCAGGTTTCGGCAGCAATTTCCGACCAACTCCACCACACTGGAGGGGTTCTCCGGTGGGACCTCCACACTCCGGCAGCCTTCTAACAGCTCTTCATCTGGGGTTCAGGCGGTGCAGCAAGGAGGCAGCCGACAGTAGTCCATCCACCATTTCCAGCCATTTCCAACGAAGGGGTTATTCGTTGAAAGATCCATTCACCGTCATCGTGTCGAAGCAAGCAGCGCCCGACAGTAGGCTATTGTTCACCGACTTTGGGGGTCCCGAGCCGGGTCTTTCGTGTGACGGCGAAGGGTAGTTGTTGGTATTTTAAGAAGAAGTGTGAATGTGGTTGGATTAGTTTAGATTTTCTTAGTTTAAATTCTGTTAATTTTGTTAATTTACTTGTGTTGAAGTTCTATTGTTGAATGCTTGTAGCTAATTTGATCTTTCATGTTTAAATTGCACTTACTATGTTTACTTAGTTACATGCATACAATGTGTTCGATGAAATGCTTCAACCAATAATTAGGTTTATTTTGATGCATTTTTAGTTCAGTTAATTCTTGCTTTGTCTGGTTCCTTTAATTTAGTTAAGTTTTAGTTTTAATTGAATGCAATTAGGATAAATTAGCTTAGGGTTTCTTTAATGTTTTAGGTTTCGTTACATGCTCTAGGTTTCGTTAATGTTTTGTTTCATGTTATTCCCATTGATGGATATTCTTGTATCGTAGTGTGACAATGCGATGTAGGAAAATCTTCAATGGTTAGTTAGGGTAGACGTAGTTTCATTACTTGTATTGTCTTTCATTATTTAGGTTAGATTTTATTTGATGCTTCGTCATTTCATCCATTAGTTTAATTGTGTTGATAGTTAATCCATAACGTAGAGTGACAATGCATTGTGAATTAATTATTCACACTTAGTTAGATTTCATTCCAGCATTAGATTAGTTTCCTTCTTGTTCTGCTTTTCATTTCTTAGATTTAGAATCAAAACCCAAATCCCCATTTCCATATTAAAAATCTCACAAATAGAAATAACGTACGATCCTAAGTTTATCATCCTATCATTGCTTTCGTTGGCGGACGACCTGAGTCATTCCTATGCTACATTAGCGTAGGAGGGATTTGGTATTTCATCATTTGACGCCCAATTCGCGACAAAATTGGGCCGTAATCAAGCCCATTCCTTTTTACTAGACCCGTTCATAGTCCGTCGGTCTAGTGGCGCTTATGGAACCCACCCTTGGTACAAGCCATACAAAGTAAAGTACATGTCATGCATATCATATCATCATAACTATCATATCATATCATCATAGATGTCATACTCTTGTCTTAACATGAAGAGTGCTCTTAATCCCAATCTTAAGGGAAGCAACTCTTTGCCTTTTTCTTATCATATCATAAGACATACATTCTTGGGCACATAGCCATCATATAAAACCATTATCATGCTTGGTTTATGAGCTTACATAAATGAACATGCCACATATTTGAAATCATACATGCTTGGGTACATTGTCATCATAAGAATCATTTCATGCATAATTCTTAAACATACATAAATAGACATGTTACTTGTCTTGTCATAAAGCATGCATACTTAAGCATAAAACATATCATAAGAGTCATCATCATGCATAATTCATGAGCATCCTTAATTAAGTATATAAATCATCGTAGGCAACCATAATCATACATGGAAAACATTTACTAACATCTCCTAGTTCGTATTCTTGTATGTGAGACACCTAGCAAAGTCATAATTGGGTCTCTAACCCTAGTTTCATATGGTGGCCGAGAGTCACCATGCTTGGTTTTAAGTTACAATGACATATCAGCATGTGAACCTTAAATCAAATTCATGTCATAAACTATAAAGAATATCATGAGCATAAGTAATAGGTTCTAAGCTTCCTAGGCCTTTTAACTTAATTGTGGCCGAACCTTTAAAAGCATGAAACTAAGTTCTACATAAGCATAAAAATACCAAGCTACCTTCATATCATATCATAAGGGAATCCATGAACTTACTAAGTTAAGTTTAAACTTTCTTGAACCCTAGATTATAGTTATGGCCGAAAGTTCATAAGAAGGGAAATAACTTCTAAGCAACATACAACATGAATACCTAGCCAATTTCATAACATATCATAAAGAAGTCTATGAGCATACTAATTTAGGTTATGAGCTTCATGAACCCTAAAACCTCATCATGGCCGAAACTTCATCAAGCAAGAAATAAACTTCTAAGCAACATATAAACATGAATACCTAGCTAATTTCATAACATATCATAAAGGAGTCTATGAGCATATTAAATTAGGTTTTGAGCTTCATGAACCCTAAAACCTCATCATGGCCGAAACTTCATCAAGAAAGAAATAAACTTCTAAGCAACATATAAACATGAATACCTAGCTAATTTCATAACATATCATAAGGATGTCTATGAGCATGCTAACTTAGGTTTTGAGCTTTATGAAACCCTAAAACTCTATCATGGCCGAAACTTCTTAAACCAAGGAATAAACTTCTAAGCAACATATACACATGAATACTTAGCTAATTACATAACATATCATAAAGAAGTCTATGAGCATACTAAGTTAGGTTTGGAGCTTCATGAACCCTAAAACCCCATCATGGCCGAAACTTCCTCAAGCAAGAAATAAACTTCTAAGCAACATATAAACATGAATACTTAACTAATTCCATAACATATCATAAAGAAGTCTATGAGCATGCTAAAGTTGGTTTTGAGCTTTATGAAACCCTAAAACTCCATCATGGCCGAAACATCATAAAACAAGAAATAAACTTCTAAGCAACATATGAACATGAATACCTAGCTAATTTCATAACATATCATAAGGAAGTCTATGAGCATACTAACTTAGGTTTGGAGCTTCATGAACCCTAAAAATTCATCATGGCCGAAACATCATAAAACAAGAAATAAACTTCTAAGCAACATATGAACATCAATACCTAGTTAATTTCATAACATATCATAAGGAAGTCTATGAGCATACTAACTTAGGTTTGGAGCTTCATGAACCCTAAAAATTCATCATGGCCGAAACATCATAAAACAAGAAATAAACTTCTAAGCAACATATGAACATGAATACCTAGTTAATTTCATAACATATCATAAGGAAGTCTATGAGCATACTAACTTAGGTTTGGAGCTTCATGAACCCTAAAAATTCATCATGGCCGAAACATCATAAAACAAGAAATAAACTTCTAAGCAACATATGAACATCAATACCTAGTTAATTTCATAACATATCATAAGGAAGTCTATGAGCATACTAACTTAGGTTTGGAGCTTCATGAACCCTAAAAATTCATCATGGCCGAAACATCATAAAACAAGAAATAAACTTCTAAGCAACATATGAACATGAATACCTAGTTAATTTCATAACATATCATAAGGAAGTCTATGAGCATACTAACTTAGGTTTGGAGCTTCATGAACCCTAAAAATTCATCATGGCAGAACCTTATTAAGAAGAAGGTCAATAAACATATTGAGAAGAAGATCAAGCTTAAACAACATCCAACATAAATCTTTAACTAAATTCATATCCTAACATAATAAGATCCATGAGCATGGTTTCTTCTCTTTTTATTTTTATTTTCAAGCATTCTAATATTTCGAAAATATCGTACGCGACTTGTACCACAGGTGAGGGAATACTTACATCCTTGTTTGATTTACTTAGGGGGAAAATCTTGCTTGTGGAGCCTTCCTAGAGAGGAGTCCTCCTTTGTTTTTGGATTTCGGCAAGGAGAGGTGAGGAGAGGCTCTTGGTCACGGTGAGGAGGAAGGGGAGGGAGGAAGAGGAGAAAATGAATTTTCTTCCTTAATTTCCCCTTTTATTCATCATGAGAGGAAGGGAAAATGTACTTTTCCTTCTTCTTTCTTTTTCTTCTCCTTAATGAAAAGAGGAAGCAAGAATCCTCTTTTCTTTTGAGAGGAAGAGGGCAACTCTAACTTCTCCTTCTAAATGGAAAAGCTCTTTTCTTACACTTAACTATATTTTCACCTCTCTCTTTAACAATAACTTCTCTTGGTCTTTAACACATACATATATCTAGTAAGAGATCCAAGGTTCAAAACCCTGGTCATCTCTTTTTGGTTCTATTTTATTTTATTATTTTTGCAAATTTTACACATAAGGCCTATTTTTATTCATGATAAAAAAAAACAATATCTAAAATCTTGTTAGGTACTCTATGGGTGTTACATGTAGATTCAGGAGCAACGAACCACGTAGCTCGTGATCGAGCTACATATGTGGAGTACTGTCGGGTACCAGCTGGCAACAAATGGATATATGTAGGAAATGTTAGTGTAATGCCCGCCCTCCACTCCTGCCTAGTGAGGACGGGGTTACTTTCTTCTTTCTTTACATAGCGTACATACAAATAGTTTTCTTTTTCATTTTTCTAATCAAAACAGCGGAAGTAATTGTTCATTTAAAACATAACTAATCATACCAATATGCTCAGCATGTTATAAACTTAAGGAATCATAATCATCCATTCCTAACATAAGCATAAGTAAGAATAACATAGTCATGCAAGTCATCAACATAAAATAAACATAAGCAGGTCATTTATTTTTCTTTAGCCAAGCCACCACCACACACATCTTTTGCCCCTCCTGCTGCTCCTTTAGTTTATCCATCCTTTACCTTTATCTGTGGTACAAGGAAAGTAAGCTATGAGCACACAAGGCTCAGTAAGATCCTTTCCTACTCACAAAAACCGTACATATCATATAAGAGTAATCATATCACATATCATAGCATGAATGAAACTCATATCATGGCATAAATGGAAATCATATCATGGCATAAACAAAAGTCATATCATAGCATAAAGTGAGCATCATATCTTGACATAAACTTATCATATCATAGCATAAAATAAACATCATATCATGACATAAACTTATCATGGCATAATTGACATTCATATCATAATGTAAAGTAAGCATCATCACATATCATGTCATATCGTAAAAATAAGCATCATGACATATCATATCATAGTATAAAGAACATCCTATCATAGCATGTGAGAAAGCATCATATCATATCATTCCATATCCTAAACATATATGCAAGATGTCCTTTAAATCATGGATGATGTCATGTGCAAGATGCTTTTCAAAACATGCTTCATGTCATGTGAAAAAAAATATGTCTTAAAAACAATATCATATAGTACTTAAAAATAATCTCAACATGAGGGGGCCCGGCTTAGTACCACATACATACTAAATGCGTGCATCCTAAGTAGACTCAAGGTAGCTAGTCTTGAACCTACTAGGAAAACTAGGCCTGTAGCTCGACCTAGGGGCACGTAAGGAGCCCACCCTTTACTACGCCCGTTTCTTCGTCCATCGACCTAGGGGCGCATAAGGAGCCCACCCTTTTGGTACAAGCCATACAAAGTAAAATATTATGTCATATACATATCATAGCATGTTTATGTCATTCATAGCATATCATATACATGTCATTCATAACATATCATATTCATGTCATTCATACATATCATGTACATGTCATTCATAGCATATCATATTCATGTCATTCATACATATCATATTCATGTCATTCATACATATCATGTACATGTCATTCATAGCATATCATATTCATGTCATTCATACATATCATGTACATGTCATTCATAACTTTTCATAACATGGAGAGTGCTCTTAGTCCCACTTGATAGGGAAGCAACTCTTAGGCCTTTCACTTAGCTTGTCATAAAGAGTGCTCTTAGTCCCAACAATAGGGAAGCATCTCTTAGGCCTTGTCTTTTCATTTCATAAAACATACATACTTGAACATTTTACATATTATAGAAGACATTTTTATGCATGATTCATCAGCATACATAATGAACATTTAACATAACATGGAACACATAAGAATGCATGGAACATAAGTTAGCATCTCTTAATTCATATCATGGGAAAGTGAAGCACCTAGAGAGTCATAATTGGGTCTCAATATCAACCTACTAAGGGTGGCCGAAACATGTAAAGGTCCACCTAGGTTGCAAGCAATCATAATAGCATATAAACCCTAAATCAATTTCATAACATTTATCCCAAGGAACATCATAAGCATATTAAATTTTTGGTTCTAAGCTTCCTAGGTCTAAACTTCATAATGGGGCCGAAACATGCAAGGCCTAGATCTAGGTTACAATAGCATATAAACATGTAGACCCTAAACAATTTTCATGACATTTATTCTAAGCAACAACATGAGCATATTGAATTTAGGTTTCAAGCTTCCTAGGTTTACAAACCATAGGTGGCCGAATGCCTAAATGTGAAGCTAGGTTCTCAACCAAATACAAGCATAAGAATATCATGTTAATTCCATATTATATCATGAGAAAAAAACATGTGCATGTTAGAGTTGAGTTTAAGCTTGCCTAAGCCCTAAAATCTATCTTGGCCGAAAGTTCTCAAGGTGGAAACCTAGTTCTAAACAACATGAAATCTTAAGTACATCAAGTTATCTTCATACCATATCATGAGGAAGATCATAAGCAAGTTAGATTTGTGTTTGAGCCTCATTAGGGTTTTTAATCCTTTCATGGCCGAAACCCTAAGGTAAGGTTCACCTAGTTCCAAACAACATACAAGCATGCAACATCAAGGAAACATTCATAACATATCATGAGAAAGATCATAAGCATGTTAGTTTGGGGTTTAAGCTTCTCTAGGGTTCTTATTCCTTCCATGGCCGAAACTCTTAAGGTAAGGTTCTCCTAGTTCCAAACAACATACAAACATGAAACCTCAAAGAAACATTCATAACATATCATGAGAAAGATTATAAGCATGTTAGTTTTGAGGTTGAGCTTTCCTAGGGTTTTTAATCTCTTCATGGCCGTACCCTAAGGTGAGGATTCACTTAGTTCTAAGCAACAAACAATCATGAAATATCAAGGAATTATTCATACCATATCATGAGAGAAACCCTAAGCATGTTGGTTTTGGTTTTAAGCTTTCATAAGTCTTACAACTCATCATGGCCGAAAGTTTCAAGGGAAACCCTAGGTTTTTAAGCCCTCTATACTTGAAAAAAAACCACATAACAACTTGTACCACAGGTGAGGGGATACTTACATCCTCTTGCTTGGTCTTTTCTTAAGATAAAGATATCCTTGAGAAGAAGAAGAAGAGAGCTCCTCCTTCTAGTATTTCCTTTGCTTTTCTTGCTTGTAAGAAGTAGGTCTTGAGGCTTTCTTCTTGAGGTTTAGTTTTCCTTAGGAAGAAAATTAATATTGGATTTCGGAAATTTGGGAGAGGGGAGGCTCTAGGTTCAGCAATGGTGAGGAAAGGAAGAAGAAAAATGAAATCCCTTTCCCTTTTTCTCTCTTATGCTAAGTGGGAGGAAGAAGCAAAGATAAGTTTTGCTTTCCCTTCCTTATTAACTCATTTTCTTATTTTCTTAATGATGAAGAATGTCCCCATTCATTCCCTAAATTCCTCTCCTCTCATTCCCTCATGTATCTCCATGAAAATGGAAGAGAAGGAGGAAGGAAAAGACAACTTGTCTTTTGCTAGCTTTCTTCTTAATCATGAGAAGGAGGAAGAAAGCTACTTGATGTTTTCTTGTTTCCTTCTTTTAATCATACTTCTATCTTTATCTACAATTTCCATTCTCAATTTAACAATAATTTATGATGGCCTAGTGGTCAATCCATAATCCTTAGCTTAAAAAAAGGTTCAAGGTTCAATCCTTGACCAATTCCTTTTCTTTTATATATATTTTTGGCTCTCTCTTTTCTTTTTATTCTAAGAGAAAATCTTCACATACTTAGCTTAAGAAATTTGTGGGTGTTACAGTTAGCTAGAGCCCTAGAGCCAATCATTTGATGATTGTATTATGGACTTATTGTATCATATTCTTATATTAATAAAGGCATTTGTTTGGTTATTATACTTACTTGTATTGGTGTCAAATAAACTAAGTATAATAACGTCCTCGAGTAGAATGTTCTTACCTATATCAATCGATTGGTTGAATCGATAGTGAGATGATATAGGGAACACTACTCTAAATCATTCCTAGTCGAGTATTAACATTCAGGGACAATGTTAATGCAATAAGACTAGCATGTAGGTCAACTCGATGACTTGATCTCACAAGTCATGGATATGGAGATATCAAGTTGACACATGGGTATGCATTGGAGAATGTATACTGAATGACCCACCATGAGAAAGTATCATCGATCGTTATATGAGTGTCATATACTTTCTCATGTAACTATTAGTATGACTATTGGTCCTTAGACCTGAAGTCACCATGGTTCCCTATATAAGGAGTTATGTACTTTGTTTCGTCAAACGTCACCCATAACTGGGTGGACTATAAAGGCGATTACTGGGTATATAATGAATTATGCAAAGGGATATGAGTGATGTAGATAGGATCTATCCCTCCCATATGACGGGAGCGACATCGGTATTCTTGATAGAGTTAGACCACGAAGTGCATGACCATGCCCAAATGAGTCAACATGAGATGTTGAACTCATTTGATCGAGTGAGTCTACTTGGAGTTCAAGATTTAGATTGATTGGAGGATGACACGGTCTATGCCTCACATTGATCAATCTAGATGTCTAGGATAGAAGGACAATGCCACATATTGTGAGGAGTCACAATTAGTAGTCACAAGGTGATGTTGGATCTCAACATTCTTGTAACTTGGGTAGCAATGATGTATTGCTAGATGCCGCTCATTGCTTATATTTCTAAAGGAGTTTAGAAACATTTCCAATGTTACAAGAACCTATTGGGTCACACACAAAGAACAAGTGGATGGAGATTGGGTTCATATGATGAACCAATTGGATTAGGTTCATATGATGCACCAAAGATTGGATTCAAATTAGACTTATTGAGTTAGACTCAATTAGATTCAATTGTTGAATGAGTCTAATTTAAATTTGATTCATTGAGTCAATTTATATTAATGAATTGAGATTCATTAAATTAAAATTGACTTGAATCAAAGGTTGAATTTGACTCAACAAGGAAGAGAATTGGTCAATTTTGACTTGACCAAATGGAAGTTGAAACATCAAGTTTGACTTGATGCATTGCCACATCATGAAGGTTGACTCATCCTACATGGCATGACTAACCTTGCCACACATCTCCACCTCATGAGGTATGCCACCTCATGGAGGTTACACCTCCCATTCCATTTAATGTGGCCGGCCACATTAAATGAGGGAGTTATGTGTGTGGCCGGCCACACTAAAGGGTGGAGGGGGTTTTCATTTGGTTGCATTCATGTGTGGTAATTGCTTCTCCTTCTTCCTAGCTTCTTCCTCCTCTTTGCTTGCTGTTGCCAAGAGTTTTCAAGGAAGGAGAAGGTGGTTGGATGAGTTCCAAGAGAATAAGGAAGAGTGAAGGTCACAAAGGAGGATACTACTTCTTGAGTGTATGAGATTCTTTTTGCATCCTCTCTTTTTCTTCCTTACAAATCCTACCCGAGTGCCCAAGAAGTGCTAGCACACTTGTGGTGCTCTCTTCTCCATCCTTGAGTGTTAGAGAACACTTCTTGTTCGTGTGGATATCACTAGCGAGTTGTCTACGTTGACAACTTTGAGATCGGGCGTACCGTTGGACGAGCGGGCTTTGCGAGGGCACACTTCAAAGGTATAACTCTTATCTACTGTAGATGTAGAGTGTGAAACTCGTATTCATAGTTTTTCAAAAATTTTCTTTGCACGGATCCGTTGGCTAGGGTGATTCGGGGTTTCCGCGACGCGGAAAAGTGGTTTTCGCGGCCCGAAAAACCCAACAGGAAACAATGCAAGAATTGAAGTCAAAGGAATTGGCACTTGCAAGCTCAACCTACGTGGTGGAGGCACCTTGTTTCTCCATGATGTCATGTACGCTCCTGAGATTCGACGGAATCTGGTTTCCGTTATTTATCTTCTTGATTTAGGTTACAATGTAAATTTGTATAGCCGTTGTGTGGAACTTCGAATTAACTCTGTGTTAATTGGGTATGGTTTTGTAACAAATGGTTTTATGGTTCTTGATGTTGAACCAAATAATAATGATGGTTGTTTTTCAAACATTGCTCTTACTAGTAATGCAGATGTTAATGATGAAATTTGGCATGCTAGATTGGGACATATAGGACAAGAAAAAATGAATAGATTAGCTAAGGAAGGCCTTTTAGGCACTCATGCTAAGATTAACTTGTCTATATGTGAGCATTGTCTTGCTGGAAAGACGACTAAGAAACCATTTGGTAAGGCTATTAGGGCTGAATCACCATTGCAATTAATTCATTCGGATATTTGTGGTCCGATGAATATGAAGGCTAGAAATGGGAGTTCTTATTTCATTACATTTATCGATGACTTCACACGTTTTGGTCATGTGTATTTGATTTCTCACAAATCTGAAGCATTGGATTGCTTTATTCGTTACTTGAACGAAGTTGAGAATCAATTAGAATGTAAGGTTAAAACCTTGCGCACTGACCGTGGAGGAGAATATTTGTCTGATCAGTTCAAGATAATGTGTAATGAGAAAGGGATTATTAGACAGTTAACTGTCCCTGGAACTCCACAGCAAAATGGGGTTGCTGAAAGAAGAAATAGGAATCTTCTTGAAATGGTTAGGTCTATGATGGCGCAGGCTAATTTGCCAATTTCCTATTGGGGAGATGCATTATTAGTTGCGGCCTATATACTTAACAAAGTGCCTTCAAAGTCAGTTCCATCTACCCCACATGAACGTTGGACAGGCAGAAAGACGGATTTGAGTAATCTGAGACTCTAGGGGTCAGCTGCCTATGTTCATGATAAGACTCACGAATATGGAAAATTAGGACCTAGAGGTAAGAAGTGTATCTTTATAAGGTACTCTGAGACTTCTAAGGGTTATGTTTTTATTGGTGAGCGAAAAGATGGAACCATCTCTGAAATAGAGTCAAGAGATACTACTTTTCAAGAAACTGAGTTCCCAACACGAGGTGAAGTTGATAAGATAATTCCTCTATATGAGATAGAGGAGGAGGATAATGTTCCTTTATCAACGAATCAGGAGATGCCTGAATCTGGTCAACCGAGTGGGAGTAATTTTCCACCGAATGAGTCAGTTTATCAACAATCTAACCTTCGAAGAAGTAGTCGTCAGATTATTCCTTGAAGAAGGTTTGATATTGAGAATGAGACATTAATGGTTCTCCCAGTTGATGATGAGGAACCTCGAACAGTTGAGGAAGCTTTGAGCAACTCAGTTACAAAAGAATGGAAAGTTGCAATGGATGAAGAAATGGAGTCAATGAGAAAGAACCAAGTTTGGGATTTAGTCGATCTTCCTCTTGGCCAAAGGGCTATTGGGAATAAGTGGATTCTCAAACTAAAGAGGAAAGCAGATGGATCGATTAATCGATACAAAGCTCGATTAGTTACAAAAGGATATACCCAAATGGAGGGTATTGACTTTGAAGAGACATTCTCCCCAGTTGTAAAGTTTGTGTAAATACGAGTCATCCTAGCTATAGTAGCACAATATGACATGGAATTACATCAGATGGATGTAAAAATGACTTTCCTTAATGGTAATCTTGACGAAGAAATCTATATGGTACAACTAGAAGGTTATGTTGCTGAAGGCCAAGAGAAAAGAGTATGTAGATTTTGAAAGTCTATATATGGGCTAAAGCAAGCGTCAAGACAATGGAACATAAGATTTAATGAAGTAATATTATCTTATGGTTTCGAAATGATCAATGAGGATCATTGTGTTTACCTAAGAAAGGAAAAAGGAAAGCTTGTCATTTTATCATTATATGTTGATGATATGCTAATAGCTGGAAGTGACATAAAGTGTGTGATAGATGTCAAAAGTTGGCTTTCATCACAATTTGACATAATAGATATGGGATAAGCAAAGTACATCTTAGGAGTGAAGATCGTTAGAGACCGATCAAAGAGGCTTTTGGGTTTGTCTCAAGAAACTTATATCACTAAGATGCTGCAACACTTCAATATGTCAGATTGCAACATTGAACAGACGCCTATAGCGAAAGGTACTGTCTTGAGCAAAAGTATGTATCCCAAGACTCCTGAGGAAATAGTCGAAATGAAGAAGAAATCATATGTCAGTGCCATTGGTAGTTTAATGTACACTATGTTGTACACTATAGCGAAAGGTACTGTCAGTTTAATGTACACTATTTGATACTAGGCGACACATTCGTTTGTATCTACACCCTTCATGGAGAAGTTAGGGATATCACCACAAGCTGTAAATGACAAATTCCTAACGACCCTACCTTCGGGAGAAGTAATGCCATCTACTCATATGCTACGAGACGCACCCATCAGAATCGCAGGCAGAGAACTCCACTTGATCTAATAGTGCTTGACATGCAAGATTATGACAGTATATTAGGCATGGATTTCCTGATTAAGTTCGGCGCTTCGATCGATTACCATAAGAGAAAAGTGGTCTTCCAACCTGAAGGTGAACTGATGTTCGAATTCATTAGGAAAATAAGAGATGCTATGGGTCACTAGGTCGAAAACAGGTCCGGACAACTCTCTACCCTAGCTATAGCACCGACACTATTCGACAATATATTGGAGAAGCAAACCAATGACCAAAGCCTCCAAAGGATTAAACAAGAGGTCTTGGAAGGAAAGAATGATGGATTCTGTATCACGGATAGTGGAATATTATACCTCAGAGATCGGTTAGGTATTCCCGAGGCTCCAGAGTTGCGAAAGAAGATATTGGAAGAAGCCCATACAATGCCCTATGCGATGCATCTTGGATCCACCAAGATGTACCAAGATCTGAAAAAGAAATTCTGGTGGTCCGGTATGAAAAGAGACGTAGCTCAGTATGTTAGTACCTGTTTGACCTGCCAGCGGGTTAAAGCAAAACACTAGAGACCTGGAGGATTACTACAGCCAATCCAAATTCCAGAATGGAAATGGGAAGATATCTCTATGGATTTCATCTCGGAATTACCCAAGGCGACGAACGGCTACGATGCCATATGGGTAATCGTGGACAGATTGACGAAATCCGGCCACTTCCTGGCAATTAAGATCACCTACTCTATTGAGCAATTGGCTCAATTATATGTCAAGGAAATTATTAGATTACATTATTTCTGACAGAGATGGTCGCTTTATTTCACATTTCTGGGAATGTGTTCAGAAGGCCCTGGGCACAAAGAAATTATTCAGTACTGCTTTCCACCCTGAGACCGACGGACAAACAGAAAGGGTGAACCAAGTACTAGAAGATATGTTACGAGCTTGCGCCTTAGACTTCAAGGGGAGCTGGTGCCGATATCTATGCCTAGCAGAATTCGCCTACAACAATAGTTACCAAGCCACTATTGGAATGGCACTCTACGAGGCTTTGTACGGGAGGAAATGTAGATCCCCTATATGTTGGTACGAAGGCGGAGAAAAGAAGGAGATGGGTTTTCGAACGGAGTTCATTGACAACACCACCCGAGCTATACATAACATCCGCCAAAGAATAGAAACTTCACAAAGTCGATAGAAGAACTACGCAGATAAGCGACGAAGACCATTTGAATTCAGTGTCGGAGATTCTGTATTCCTTAAGGTAGCTCCTATGAAAGGAGTAATGAGGTTCGGAAATAAGGGAAAGCTAAGCCCGCGCTATGTGGGACCATATAAAGTTCTGAAAAGAGTTGGCAAGGTGGCTTACGAGATAGAGCTGCCTCAGGAGATGTTAGTTATCCACAATGTGTTCCACGTTTCGATGCTAAAGAAATGTATTCAAAACACGGATCACGGACCAAGTGATCGAACCACAGACAGTACAAGTGCAAGAGGACCTAAGTTACGAGAGTCGACCGATTCAGGTATTGGATCGAAGTATCAAAAGACTAAGGAACAAAGAAGTACCCTTGGTAAAAGTCCTGTGGCAAAATCAACGGTTCGAAGAAGCCACTTGGGAACGAGAAGACGATATGAAACGGAAGTACCCGGAGCTATTCTAAGTTCGAGGATGAACTTTCTATGAGGTATGGGGTACTGTAACACCCACGAAAAAATAAGCTATATCTATGGGTATTTTTCTTTCAGAATAAAAGGGAAATGGAAATAGAACCAAAAAGAAATAAAAAGAAAGAGAGGTTAAGGTATGAACCTTGAACCTCCCACAAATGATAAAGTTAAATTGGTGTATAATAACCACTAGAATCATGAATGACATATGAATAGCAAAAAATGGAAATTATAAATAAAGGTAAAGAGTATGATTAAATAAGGGAACAAGACAAAGACAAGTGGCTTTCCTCCTCTTTCTCTTGGTTAAGAAAAGAAGCAAGCAAAGGACAAGTTGTCTTTTTCTTCCTTCTCTTGCTATTTTCGTGGGAATGAAGAGAGTGAGAAGATAGAGAAGGCAAGGAGATGAATTGGGACACTTTTCATCCTCATTGGGAATAAATAGGAATGAGAGAAGAGAAGGGAAAGAAAGTTTGGTTAATCCTTCCTCTTTCTTCTTCCTCCTCCTTCTTTCTCCTTCTTTCCTCCTCTACCGAGACCTAAAGTCCCCTCTCTCTCATTTCCGTAATCCAAGCTAAGGTTTTATTTCTAAGAAAACTAGTTCACAAGAAGGAGTCCTCAAGGTCTACTCCTTACAAACAAGAGAAAACAAAAGGAAGAACAAGAAGGGGGAAGCTTTCTTCTTCCTCTTCACAAGGGTACCATCTTACTTAGGAAAAACAAGAAAGAGGATGTAAGTATCCCCTCACCTGTGGTACAAGTTGTTTATGTGTTTTCCATGAGGTTAGAATGCTTAAAAACCTAGGATCATTTCTTGAAACTTTCGGCCAACACTTGAATAAAAGATGTAGAGAGGTTTAAGACCTAACTAAGCATGCTCACTAAGTTCTTATGATATGTACCCTAGTATAGGAGTTAGTTAATGTTTCTTATGCTTGATTGCTTACTTAAAACTTAGATCCATGCTCTTGAACTTTTGGCCAAAGTGTGAATAAATGATTAGGAAGGCTTAAGACTTAAACTAAACATGCTAACTATGTCCTTATGATTATGTACCCTATGATAAGAGACTAGTTTGGTGTTCTTATGCTTGTATGTTGCTTATAACTTAAATTCATGCTCATGAAGTGTTCGTCCATGATAAAAGTAATTGGCTAGGAAAGGTTAAAAATTTAGTCTACCATGATCATGACTTGCTTATTAATATGTTATGAAGAGTACTTAGTGTTTTCACACTTGTATGTTGATTGGAACCTAAATGCATGCTACCTTAGGGAATTAGGGTTTCGGCCATGATAGAAATGAAGACCTAGAAGTCTTTAAAATTTAAGCTATCATGCTCATGACTTTCCTTATGAAAAGGTATGAAGGTTTCTTAGGGTTTCATGCTTGTATGTTGTTTGGAACCTTGATGTATTACACATTAGGGCTTCGGCCATGATGAGAATTAAGACCTAGGAGAGCTTAAAACTTTCTCTAACATGCTCATAACTCTTCTTATGACATGATATAAAGCTGACTTAGGGTTATCATGTTTGAATTTTCTTTGAAATCTAGATACATGTCTTCTTATGTTTCGGCCATGATGAAATTTAGGGTCCAAGGAAGCTTCAAATTAAATCTAGCATGCTCATGAATTCCCTTATGCTATGATATGAAGTTAGCTTGATATTCTTATGCTTGTATGTTGTTAGAACTTAGTTTCATGCCCCTAAGTTTCGGCCATAACCAAGTTAAAAGACCTAGGGAGCTTAGAACCTAAACCAAATATGCTTATTATGTTCTAATGATTTATGATGTGAAATTGGTTTAGGGTTCACATGATTTTATGTTGTTTATAACCTAGAACTAGGCATGGTAACTTTCGGCCATAACAAGACCAAGGACCTAGGGAACTTAGAACCTAAACCAAATATGCTCATTATGTTCTTAATGATTTATGATATGAAATTGGTTTAGAGTTCACATGATTTTATGTTGTTTATAACCTAGGGCTAGGCTTGGAACTTTCTTCCACTACATGGGATTAGGGTTGGAGACCCAATTATGATTTTACTATGTGTCTCACATGCTATGATATGAATGAAGAGATGCTAGTTAAAGTTTTCCATGCATGATTATGTTTCTTATGATGCATTATATGCTCATTTATGTATGCTTATGAACCATTCATGATAATGACTCTTATGAAGTGTTTTATGCTCAAGTATGCATGCTTTATGATATAACAAGTAATATGCTCATTTATGTATGCTTATGAACCATGCATGATAATGACTCTTATGATGTGTTTTATGCTCAACTATGCATGCTTTATGATATGACAAGTAATATGCTCATTTATGTATACTTATGAATCATGCATTATAATGACTCTTATGATGTGGTATATGCTCAAGTATGCATGCTTTATGACATGATAAGTAAAGTCCTAAGAGTTGCTTCCCTATTAAATGGGACTAAGAGCACTCTTTACGATATGATAAGTAAAGGCCTAAGACTTGCTTCCCTATTTAGTGGGACTAAGAGCACTCTTTATGATATGACAAGTAAAGACCTAAGAGCTGCTTCCTTATTTGTTGGGACTAAGAGCACTCTTCATGATATGATAAGTAACTATGACATGTTATTTTACTTTGTATGGTTTGTACCAAGGGTGGGCTCCATAAGCGTCCCTAGGCCGACGGACAATGTATGGGTCTAGTAAAAAGGGAAGAGCTCCTTAGTACGCCCCTAGGTCGACGGTCGTAGTACGGACCTAGATCCCTAGTAGGTTCGGGGCTAGATACCCTGTCCTAGGGATTGCGCGCATTTATGTATGTATGTGGTATATGTTGGTTGCTACTCGGAAAACCTAATGGTTCCACTGTACAAAAATTTTGTACAAAGGTCTGAACCTTTTCCTATCTACCATGTGTTCTTTTAAATTAAATTTTGGATCGCCTGCGGAACTTAACACGTTTGATCCAAAACTTAATCTATTTGTTCTTTTAGGTTTTGACTAGGATCTCCTGCGGAACTTAACACGTTCGACCCAAGTCACCTTAAGTTATTAATTCCATTAAATATTAATTTCCATAATTGGTTCCCAGTACTGACGTGGCGAGGCACATGGCCTTCTTGGATATGGGAGCAACCACCATCGACTAGACAAAACCTTTTATAGAAAGCTAATATTTAATTTCCTAAAATAACTTTAGGTTAACCGAAAAGAACAATCAAATCATAAGGGAAAGAAAAACAAAAGAACACTATATCGAAAACAAATTCGAAACTCTAGAATCGTATGCCTCTTGTATTTAGTATTATTTCCAAAAATAACTAGTATGATGCAGAAACAAAAATTATTGGTTATACCTTTTAGAAAGACCTCTTGATCTTCTACCGTATTCCTCTTCTAACCTTGGACGTTGTGTGGGCAACGATCTTCCGAGATGAGAACCACCAAGAACCTTCTTCTTCCTTACAAGTTTCGGCCATCAAAACTTCTCCTAGGATGAAGAGGTTCGGCCACCACCACCATGCTCCAAGGGATGCTAGAAAAGAGGCTTCTTTTCTCTCCTTCTTCTCCTTCTTAGATCCGGCCACCAAAGATATCTCCACCATGAGAAGGTTTCGGCCACACAAAGGAGAGGAGAGGAAAGAAAGGGCCGGCCACACCCAAGGAGAAAAGAGAGGAAAAATAGAATAGAGTCGTTTTTCTTGAAGCCTCCTCTACCCCCTCTTTTATAATCATTGGTCTTGGCAAATAAGGAAAATTTAATAAAAACTTCCTTAATTCTTTTGCCATTGAAAAGGAAAATTTATTTAATTAAAATAATTTTCTCTTTTCAAATTATAATGGCCGCCCTTCCCCAAAACAAGGAGAGTTTTAATTAAAACAAAAATTAAAACTTCCTAATTTGTTTCTAGAAATTTATAAAAAATTCTACAATAATTTTAATCCCTTCATGATTGGTTAATAAAAAGAAATTTTATAAATTAAAATCTTTCTTTTAAACATGTGGATAATTTCCAAAAAGGAAAGTTATCTCTAAAAATTAAAATCTCCTTTCAATCTACAAATAAGGAAAGATATTAAATCTTTTCTTAATCTTTTGTAGAAACTAATAAAAGAGAATTTTTAATTTTCAAACTTTCTTTTAAATCATGAATATAATTAAAAGGAAAGCTTTTACCAAAATTAAAATCAACCTTTTAATCTACAAATAAGGAAAGAGATTTTAACTCTTCTCTTAATCTTTTGTAGAATCTTATAAAAGGAAGGATTTAAATTTTTAAACTCTCTTTTAAATTATATTATCCACATAAGAAAAATTTTAAAATTAAAATTCCTTTTTATTTTAATAGGGACGGCCACATGAATTCACCCATGAACATACCCATGGTCGGCCCTAGCTTGGTCTCCAAGCTAGCTTGGCCGGCCCCAATAGGATGGGTAAGAAGGTGGGTATAGGTGGGTATAGTACTCTATAATTAAGAGGCTACGATAGGGACCGAGAGGAGGAATTGGTTTTGGTCTCCCGATAAAATTATGCATCCCGTGCTCGCCCCGAACACACAACTTAATTTTATCAATAATAATTAATTCCACTAGAGAACTATTATTGAACTACCGCACCAATCCCAAATTACATTTTGGGCTCCTTCTTATTATGAGTGTGTTAGTCTCCCTGTGTTTAAGATAACAAATGTCCACTAATTAAGTAAGTTACTGACAACTCACTTAATTAATATCTAGCTCCAAGAGTAGTACCACTCAACTTCATCGTCATGTCGGACTAAGTCCACCTGCAGGGTTTAACATGACAATCCTTATGAGCTCCCTTGGGGACATTCTCAACCTAGATCACTAGGACACAGTTGCCTTCTATAATCAACAACACACACTATAAGTGATATCATTTCCCAACTTATCGGGCTTATTGATTCATCGAACTAAATCTCACCCATTGATAAATTAAAAAAATAAATATCAAATATATGTGCTTGTTATTATATTAGGATTAAGAGCACACACTTCCATAATAACTGAGGTCTTTGTTTCTTTATAAAGTCAGTATAAAAGAAACAACCTCTAATGGTCATACTCAATACACTCTAAGTGTACTAGTGTAATTATATAGTTAAGATAAACTAATACCTAATTACACTACGACCTTCCAATGGTTTGTTCCTTTCCATTATGGTCGTGAGTTACTGTTTATAATTTATAAGGTACTGATAACATGATCCTCTGTGTGTGACACCACACACCATGTTATCTACAATATAAATTAATTGAACAACTACATTTATCATAAATGTAGACATTTGACCAATGTGATTCTTATTTCTAGATAAATGTTTATACCAAAAGCTAGGCTTTTAGTATACACTCTAACAATCTCCCACTTATACTAAAAGACTAAGCTGCCATATCTGCTGCCATACATCTGATTCCCAACCCTTCAACTTGTCCATCAAAAGCTCTCGCCTTAAGGACCTTAGTGAAAAGATCTATAGGTCATCATCTGATGCATTCTAGGCGGCAACAACTTCTCCTCGTTTATACTATTTCTCGTATTGGGTAGTACTTGCGCTCTATTGTGTTTACTTGCCTTATAGACTCATGGTTTCTTCGAGTTTGTTACTGCACCATTATTATTACAATATATTGTAATAATCTTTGTACAAACTAGAAATCATATCTAAGTCTATCTTGAGGTAATTAAGTCATTCAGCTTTTATGGTTTCCTCAGAGGCTTGCCATATACTAAGCTTCTATGGAGGAGTCCAGAAAAACACCTATGCTTATCACTCTTCCATAGTTATGACTTTACCTCCTAAAGTAAACACAAAACCCCGAGGTTGACTTATTATTGTCCCTATCCGATTGGAAGTCAAAATCCATGCAACCCACAGGGACCAAATTAACTGCCTTGTAAGCTAGCATATAATCTCTAGTTCCTCTAAGGTACTTTAATATATGCTTTACTGCAGTCCAATGTCCTTGTCTAGGGTTACTTTGTTATCTGCTAACTATGCCCTTGGCAAAACAGAATTCTGATCTCGTGCATAGCATACATTAGGTTGTCTAACTGCCGAAGCATAAAGAACTGTCTACATGTCCTCAATCTCCTTTGATGTCATCGGAGACATCTCTTTAGATAAAGACACTCCATGCTTAAAAGGTAAGAAACCTTTCTAGGAGTTTTGCATGCTTAAAATGAGCAAGGATTTTTCCGATGTATCAAGCTTGGGATAAGTAAAATATATTTTTTCTTGCGATCCCTTATTACTTTGATCTCAAGAATATATACATTCTCCCAAGTCCTTTATATCGAATTGTTTGGGCAACCATACCCTTACTTCTGACAACATTTCGATATTGTTTCTAACTACCAAAAATGTTATCTACGTATAGTACAAGAAATACCACCACGCTTCCATCACACATTTTGTATACACAAGACTTATCCGGTTACTAAATCCATAGATCTGGATTACTTTGATAAACCGGATGTTCCAAGACCTTGAAGCTTTGCCTCAGTCCATAGACTGATTGAGCTTGCACACAAGATGCTCTTAGCTCTTTGCAATGAACCCTTCTGGCTGCTTTATATGGATGCTTTCTTCAAAACTTCCATTAAGGAATGCTGTCTTGACATCCTCTTGCCAAATAGATAAAAGAATCCGGATAGACTTAAGCATGACTACCAGTGAAAAAGTTTCATTTTTCATCAAGCCTTGCTTTGAAAGTTACTACCTTCCTGTCTATCCCTCTTTTCCTATTATAGACCTTTTTACACCCAACGGCTTTTACACCATTTGGTGATTCTACAAGCTTCCAGATTTTATTAGAATACATATATTCTAATTCTTTTATTGATTACTTTTTGCCAAGATGCTGCATCTTTATCTTGGAGTGCTTCATCATATGACCGGAGATTAGGTTCATGTCCTCCAAGGATCGAGTCCAAAAACCCAAAACATGAACCTATTTAGGTTGCATAACAACCCTCCCACTACAACAAGACACTTTCTGTAATTGTGTATCAATTTGTGATACGTGTTGCAGTTTTCTTGTGGTATCTCATCTTGTACAGTTGGTACTAGGTTAGACATGTCCTTTATTATTTCCTTAAGAACAAATTTACTTATGAGCACGTGGTTCATTATATAGTCCTTTTCTAAAAAATCAGTCATTGATGCTAACAATGACCTTCTGATTTTTAAGACTATAAACCTACTCTTGTTTATCTAGGATAACTTACAAACAAGTGAACTCCTATCCAACTTATCATTGTCTCTCTTTAACATATGTGCTGGATTACCCGAATCCGAATATGCTTCAAAATAGGTTTTCACCTATTCAGCAATTCTATATGAGTAGAAAGTTCTAACTTGGAAGGTACTATGTTCACTTTCGTTTTTAGAGTTTATCCTTAAAACAAATTTGGTAATTTTCTGAATAACTCATCATCTATCTAATTATTTCATAAGAGCCTTTACCTTCTTTCTACTACACCATTCTGTTGGGGTGTACCAGGTGCAGTTAGTTGGGATTGAATCCCTACTTTTGATAAGTGACTCCTAAATTCTCCCAAGAGGTACTTGCCACTACGATCTTACCATAGTGACATTTACTTTAACATTTCTCCGCATCAGCCTTGTACTCTTTGAACCAATCAAAGTACTTAGTCTTGCGGTACATTAAGTAAATTTATTTGTATCTTGAATAGTTGTCTATAAAATAGACGAAATATTCAATACTACCTCTTGTTTGGATAGTCATAGGATCACACAAATCAGAATGAACCGATTTCAACATATCTTTGACTCCATACCCCTTGGACTTAAAAGCTTCTTGGTTATTTTCCTTCCAAGTAAGACTCGCAGGTTGGAAAGATTTCCACTACCAATGAATCCTACTTAAGTATAACCTAGCTTTAGGTGCCAAAGATATAATTGGTTCATTTCCGAAGGTTGCTTTCTCTTAAAATTAGAAGATGTGTTACTAATTTCCATTTGTTGCATCGTGAGAGTTATTGGATTATAAATTGTCAACCATCATACTAGAATAGATAACTTCCCTATTTTTCTTGATAACAACTTTGTTATCAAAATAGATACAATATCTATAATAGTTTAGAAACTGAAATCAGTTTCTTTCTAAACTTGGTACGTAAAGACAATTACTTAAAATCCATATTTTATTCTTATCAAAGGATAAACATCTCCCACTGCAACAGCTACCACTTTTACAGTAGTGCCCATGTGGACGGTGATTTACCTTTCATTTAGTTGTCGGGTTTCCTGGAACCCTGCAATGAATTGCAGACATGATTAATGGCATCTTGTATCTACACTCCAGGTTCTGGTAGATAACACCACTAGGCATGTTTCAACTAATGAATTAAATACACCTAAATTGTTCTTAGTTCTAAGAAGACAGTCTACCTTAATGTCCAAATCCTATTTTCAATCATTACAATTGGGACTACTAAGTCTTTTCTATAGTATGACTACTAGGGATTGACAAACATCCTAAGAATCTCAAAAATATTTGGTCAAGATCAACTCCTTAAAATCTCCATGAATTTTGTGTATACAAAATCTAAGAGGAGATTTTATTCATTAATTTTATTATCTCGTCAACTTTACTCTATAACGAATAAAATTAATAGTTGATCTGTCTTTGATCAAATATTTGGTCAAAACTCTTTGAATTTAAAATAACATTGATTCCTCAAACAATATTATTTAAATTTACCAACACCTCAAACACCGTGAATTTTGCATGCCACGTTAGTGTGGACGTATACAAATTCATCATTTGTAAGAGGAGGGTTTTACCCATTGACTATCTTGTCAATATAACTTTTTGACAAATAAAATTACCTCAAACACCATGAATCTTGTATGCCACGTTAGTGTGGACGTATACAAATTCAACATTTGTAAGAGGGGTTTATTAATTTTATTATATTGCCAATCTAGTTTTATGACAAATCAATAGTTGATTTCCTTTTGGTCACACAAGTGATAGTAGTGACTCCGTTGGGGAGGATACTATTAAATGTGTCTAAGTGTATACCATTACTTGACACTAAGTCCATTAATAAGATTATGCCCCATCCGTTGGGGAAGATCACACGCTCTTAATTAACTTCCTATAGTCATCCAAAAATGGAAGTCTGTTCTAGTGATCCACAAACAAGCTCATCCGTTATGGAGGAAGGCACTCAGAGCCAACGCGCAAGCTTGTTTGCATCACTTACAAACCAGTAATGGAGACCATGGGATTTACTTAAAAATCCCTCTCCCACTTAGTTATTTATAAATGAGGAATTTTAACTATGCTAGCCTACTAAATATGCATACTAACAAGCACACACAACACAACATAAAAAACAATAAATAGAAAAACTAATTTTCAACTATTATGGCTTTTATCTATTGCTGTCCTCCGTGTGTCACCAACCCTAGCTGCTGCCATCTTTGGCCACTGCCACCGGGTCTAGTTGTCGCATCCATCTTGCTCCTTGTTCCGCTGCGCCTCTGGTCCATAAAAGGTTCCACGCCTTGCAAGACTCGATCCGCGACATAAATAGAATTTTACATTTTTTGATCCTATATTCCTCGAAGGAATGTACATGTATCTAGATCAAAAAATAAAATCCTAATAAAACAAAATACAGCTCCTGCTGTATTTTATAATACAATCATGCACACACAATAAAATGCCCTTGACAAGTCCAAGGGTCCAATCACACACATAATAACTATAAGCCATAATAGTTGGATCCTGCATCCACAAAGATAGCACATCCTACTATTAATCTGCCTAAATTATGTATGACATGTGCATAATTAAACTAATACCAAATACACAGAGGCAATACCCTAGCTCTGATACCAATTGTTGGTTGCTACTCGGAAAACCTAATGGTTCCACTGTACAAAAATTTTGTACAAAGGTCTGAACCTTTTCCTAGCTACCATGTGTTCTTTTAAATTAAATTTTGGATCGCCTGCGGAACTTAACACGTTTGATCCAAAACTTAATCTATTTGTTCTTTTAGGTTTTGAGTTGGATCTCCTGCGGAACTTAACACGTTCGACCCAAGTCACCTTAAGTTATTAATTTCATTAAATATTAATTTCCATAATTGGTTCCCAGTACTGACGTGGCGAGGCACATGGCCTTCTTGGATATGGGAGCAACCACCACCGACTAGACAAAACCTTTTATAGAAAGCTAATATTTAATTTCCTAAAATAACTTTAGGTTAACCGAAAAGAACAATCAAATCACAAGGGAAAGAGAAACAAAAGAACACTATATCGAAAACAAATT
This sequence comes from Zingiber officinale, assembly GCF_018446385.1. Classification (NCBI taxonomy): domain Eukaryota; kingdom Viridiplantae; phylum Streptophyta; class Magnoliopsida; order Zingiberales; family Zingiberaceae; genus Zingiber; species Zingiber officinale. The sequence goes on from NC_055986.1 coordinate 48,752,945, forward strand.
CGAAACTCTAGAATCGTATGCCTCTTGTATTTAGTATTATTTCCAAAAATAACTAGTATGATGCGGAAACAAAAATTACTAGTTATACCTTTTAGAAAGACCTCTTGATCTTCTACCGTATTCCTCTTCTAACCTCAGACGTTGTGTGGGCAACGATCTTCCGAGATGAGAACCACCAAGCACCTTCTTCTTCCTTACAAGTTTCGGCCATCAAAACTTCTCCTAGGATGAAGAGGTTCGGCCACCACCACCATGCTCCAAGGGATGCTAGAAAAGAGGCTTCTTTTCTCTCCTTCTTCTCCTTCTTAGATCCGGCCACCAAAGATATCTCCACCACGAGAAGGTTTCGGCCACACAAAGGAGAGGAGAGGAAAGAAAGGGCCGGCCACACCCAAGGAGAAAAGAGAGGAAAAATAGAATAGAGTCGTTTTTCTTGAAACCTCCTCTGCCCCCTCTTTTATAATCCTTGGTCTTGGCAAATAAGGAAAATTTAATAAAAACTTCCTTAATTCATTTTCCATTGAAAAGGAAAATTTTTTTAATTAAAATAATTTCTCTTTTCAAATTATAATGGCCGGCCACTCTTCTCCCCAAAACAAGGAGAGTTTTAATTAAAACAAAAATTAAAACTTCCTAATTTGTTTCTAGAAATTTATAAAAATTTCTCCAATAATTTTAATTCCTTCATGATTGGTTAATAAAAAGAAATTTTATAAATTAAAATCTTTCTTTTAAACATGTGGATAATTTCCAAAAAGGAAAGTTATCTCTAAAAATTAAAATCTCCTTTCAATCTACAAATAAGGAAAGATATTAAATCTTTTCTTAATCTTTTGTAGAAACTAATAAAAGAGAATTTTTAATTTTCAAACTTTCTTTTAAATCATGAATATAATTAAAAGGAAAGCTTTTACCAAAATTAAAATCAACCTTTTAATCTACAAATAAGGAAAGAGATTTTAACTCTTCTCTTAATCTTTTGTAGAATCTTATAAAAGGAAGGATTTAAATTTTTAAACTCTCTTTTAAATTATATTATCCACATAAGAAAAATTTTAAAATTAAAATTCCTTTTTATTTTAATAGGGACGGCCACATGAATTCACCCATGAACATATCCATGGTCGGGCCTAGCTTGGTCTCCAAGCTAGCTTGGCCGGCCCCTATAGGATGGGTAAGAAGGTGGGTATAGGTGAGTATAGTACTCTATAATTAAGAGGCTACGATAGGGACCGAGAGGAGGAATTGGTTTTGGTCTCCCGATAAAATTAAGCATCCCGTGCTCGCCCCGAATACACAACTTAATTTTATCAATAATAATTCATTTCAATAGAGAACTATTATTGAACTACCGCACCAATCCCAAATTACATTTTGGGCTCCTTCTTATTATGAGTGTGTTAGTCTCCCTGTGTTTAAGATAACGAATGTCCACTAATTAAGTAAGTTACTGACAACTCACTTAATTAATATCTAGCTCCAAGAGTAGTACCACTCAACTTCATCATCATGTCGGACTAAGTCCACCTGCAGGGTTTAACATGACAATCCTTATGAGCTCCTCTTGGGGACATTCTCAACCTAGATCACTAGGACACAGTTTCCTTCTATAATCAACAACACACACTATAAGTGATATCATTTCCCAACTTATCGGGCTTATTGATTCATCGAACTAAATCTCACCCATTGATAAATTAAAAAAATAAATATCAAATATATGTGCTTGTTATTATATTAGGATTAAGAGCACACACTTCCATAATAACTGAGGTCTTTGTTTCTTTATAAAGTCAGTATAAAAGAAACGACCTCTAATGGTCCTACTCAATACACTCTAAGTGTACTAGTGTAATTATATAGTTAAGATAAACTAATACCTAATTACACTACGACCTTCCAATGGTTTGTTCCTTTCCATTATGGTCGTGAGTTACTGTTTATAATTTATAAGGTACTGATAACATGATCCTCTGTGTGTGACACCACACACCATGTTATCTACAATATAAATTAATTGAACAACTACATTTATCATAAATGTAGACATTTGACCAATGTGATTCTTATTTCTAGATAAATGTTTATACCAAAAGCTAGGCTTTTAGTATACACTCTAACAGTATAAGTCGGGCCCTCATGATGATATTATGTTCAACTATTATACGATATGTTTTACGACATCTTGCATATGATGACACATGTTTTAAAAGACATATTGCATGATATAATAAGTTATGATATGATATGCTCTTATGATTTATATGACATGATGCTCTTTTATTTATGATATGATTTATCATGAATCAGATATCTTGATGTTTCTTTATGATATGATATGCTCTTATGATTTATATGACATGATGCTCTTTTATTTATGATATGATATATCATGATGTTTCTTTATGATATGATATGCTCTTATGATTTATATGACATGATGCTCTTATGATTTATGATATGATATATCATGAGGTTCTTTATGGGATGATATGTTATGAAGCTATGTTTACATGATATGTTGTTTAGATGATTATGTCTCCATTGCTATCTGCTTATGTGATTATGCTATGAAATACGTTTATGTGAGTAGGAAAGGATCTTACTAAGCCTGTGTGCTTATAGCTTACTTTCCTTGTAGCGCAGATAAAGGCAAAGAATAGATAAACTAGGGGAGCCGCAGGAGAGGAAAGAGATGTGTGTGGTGGTGGCTCGGCTAAGAAAAAGAAAAAGACCTGCTTATGTTATTTTATGTTGACATGAACTAAGTTTATTTATGTTAATGTTTCGCATGATTTCATGATACTTATCCATGCTTATGATAGAATTTGACATCGTGACCTCATTCATTAAAAGAATATAAAAAAATAAGTACTTCCGTTGTTTTATATTAAAAAAAAACCAAGTTTAAATATACATGTATGTTTTGCATCTATGCAAGTAACCCCGCCCAACTAGCAGGAGGGGCGGGCGTTACAAGTTGGTATCAGAGCCAGGTTAGCCTTCCCACTACACTCACATCAAGCCTTCATCCTGCCGCTCCAAGTAAGAATTTCTGTACTTACTCTATTCTCTTTATACATGATAAGAAATGTTTTAGTATGCGTGAACCTAAGTATGAGTAATATGGATTGCCTTTATGTATGATAAGTGATGCTTAATGTGCACGAATATAAGTAGAGATGACCCTAGACTTATGCTAGCCTTATTGTTATTTATGGAAATAGATATGGCTAGAAGACTCGGTAACAGGACCGCGGAGACAGTGACTCCACCAGATCTGACCCAAGTGGTCACAGACCTCTAGCGTCAGATCACGGAACAACAACAAGTGATCACTACTTTAATGGGTCGGCAAGGAAATCCTGTCACCCCAGCAGCAAATCAGAATGCAGTGCTCGTCATACCTATAGTTGCGCCAGTACCACCGGCAGCCCCTGCCCAGTGGTCCGACAGGAGACCTACTTGATACAGTAGCTAAGGCTGAAGCCGGAGAACTTCTCGGGTACTTGTGAGCCATGGGATGCCCAGGCCTGGTTCAAGACAGTGGAAAGTATAGTGGAACTGCTGGACTGGCCTGTACCAGAAAAGATCAAGTGCATATCATTTTGCTTCTCTAGAGACGCAAGAATGTGGTGGGAAAGAGTTAAGGTCAAGAGACAAGTTAATCAGATGAACTGGACGGACTTTGAAGCAGATTTTTTCGAGGAATTCTTCCATATACGAGTAACAAACCGGCTTTACGACGAGTTCACCGAGTTCCGATAAGGTGACTTATCAGTTAATGAAGCGGTGAAGCGCTTCAACCATCTCGCACGCCTCTGCCCAGAGTTGGTCAGCACGGAAAGAGAAAGGGTCAGACTAATGCTAAAGATGCTCCGACCCGAGATAGCTTTGAATATGGCCGACGGAATTAATAGACCATAGACTACAGAAGAGCTGGTCAGCAGTGCTTTGATCACCGAACACTATCAGAAGGCAATGAACGAGAATAATAATCAAGCACAGACAGAAGGATAGAAATCTCAAGGTACCAGAGCAAACTGGAAAGGAAACTCCAATGGAAAGAGAAAGCAATGGAACAATACTAAAGGAGGTTCTACGAATAAATAGCCTAAGGACCCTCAGTGTACCATTTGTGGGAAGCAGCATTCCGGAGTATGCCACAAGGGTACGAGAAAGTGTTACAGTTACAGACGGGAAGGAAATATGGCCAGAGACTGCCCTATCCAGTCCCAGACACCATCCCAGCAGTATAACCAAAACAAGAGTGCCCCCTCACAGCTACACTAGATGCAAGCTGCCATTGAAGGGACTCCGATTAGCCAAGGGAGATTGGAGGCCCCGCCAGCTACGACAAACGCCAGGGTGTTCTCTCTTACCAAAGATGATGTGGCCAGTGCTTCTACAGTTGTCACAGGTCAGTTACCTATTTTCAGTCAGTATGCTAATGTGTTATTTGATACTGGGGCGACACATTCGTTTGTCTCTACACCCTTCATGGAGAAGTTAGGGATATCACCACAAGCTGTAAATGACAAATTCCTAACGACCCTACCTTCAGGAGAAGTAATGACATGGATTGGGCATGGATTTCCTGAGTAAGTACGGCACTTCGATCGAGTACCATAAGAGAAAATTGATCTTCCAACCTGAAGACGAACCGATGTTCGAATTCATTGGGAAACTAAGAGACATTATGGGTCACTAGGTCGAAAACATGTCCGGACAACTCTCTACCCTGACTATATGTAAAGCCCGAAAAATTCCCAAATTTATTTTAGAATTATTCTATGATTTTTCTGGAATTATTAGATATTTTTCCGGAATTTTCCGAGTAGCGGAAGTAGCAAAAACAAATAGGTCGCAAACTAGCCTAGGCGGGAATCGAACCCGAGACCTATGGTGTAATGGATAATGTTAGTAACCAGTTGAACCCAGCAGGGCCGTGCTGAAAGGAAGGAGAACCAAATATATTTATATTAGAGTTGGGTTCATTAAACCACTTAATATAAATAATAAACTTAAGTGGGGTTTGGTTTATTTTGGTTCGGCACCTCTTCACCTCACGCGACTTTCTCTTCCAAAACCTCACCGCCGCCTCTCCCTTCTTCTCCTTTTCCTCACGCACGGCACACCAAGGCAAGGGTCCATAGGATCATCTTCCGGCGACGACTCCAACACGAAGCTTCTCCGCGAGAGGAACGCGAAGAAGTAAGCGGTTCGTCGAACGGACAGTTTTCCGGAAACCCCTAGCGAATAGAATCGTAAGAAAACCTTACGATTGAGGTAAGAAACCCCTCACCTGCAGTATAATTGCTTTCGCTTGTTAGTTTTAGCGTTAGTGTAGTAATCCTACAGTTTTCAGATTTAGGGTGTGTGGTTAGTGCACACCAAGCATTCGATAGAATGCCTAATCCATAAGGATGCATCAGTAGGCGTCCTAACAGCATGTAAAATGTATTAGAAACATTTTATTCAATTAATTACCAGATATAACAGCTATATGGATCAGATATCCATTTGGGTGGGCTCCCACAGTAGCCTCTAGGTTCAGATAACCTAGCTCTAGGTTCAGATAACCTAGAACAGCAAAGTAAAATAAAACAGTATTCAGTATTTTACTTTTAGTCAGTTGGCTCTGTACTTGGATCAGATATCCATGGGCTGGACTCCCACAGTCGTCCCTAGGTTCAGATAACCTAGTAACTCTATTGGATTCGGAACTTGCAATCCCGGATCTTGTAGGGACGCGCGCACAGTAAGTACAGTTGCCAGGGCCCAGCAGCATGTTTAGTATTTTCATCTATTATTATATATAGTTTTCCAAATATACAATCAGTGATGGAATTACTAACACAGTTTCAGATTCAGTTATTACCTCAGTTAAGCTTCATGATTTGAGTTCATGACCAGCTAGATGCATATGCTTAGTTTCAGTGATTGTTTGTATGCCATGATCAGTTCAGTACATATTTGTATGCCATGCCATATTGCCATGCTCAGTTCAGCTTTTAAATAGCATGATTTTAAAACATATTTGCATCGTATGCATGATTTAGTGAGGTAGATGGTTTCTTACTAAGCTTTAAGCTTACAGGTACTACTTTTCTTATACTGCAGACACAGGTAAAAGAAAAGTGGACTAGCGGAGGCTGGAGGGCGATGCTACGATGATGTGTGTGTGCAAGGGGTCTGGAATAAAGATCCTTGGGATCTACACGCTTTTATTTCAGTTTTAGTACTTAACATGTCTAGTTTTATGAATTAGTCTTGTTACAGCTTAGTAAACTATATCTTGTTTAGTCATCATGTTTAGAATATTAGTACTTACATGCTGGAATGTATTTCCATTATTTTAGAACTGTTGTGTAATGTTTTGGCACGCCAAAGTGCTGAAATCAGAACTCCCGAGTGAAATCAGACACTGATCGGTCTCCAGACCGATCAGGGTCTGAGCTGCCCCACTGGATCGGTCAGCCGACCGATCCAGCGAGATACAGTATGCTACTGTATCCTCCTGGATCGGTCAGCCGACCGATCTAGTTCGATACAGTAGCCTCGAAGGAGATTTGCAGGTTCCTGGATCGGTCAGCCGACCGACCCAGGCACGAACAGAGAGTTGGCAAGGGTTATGGATCGGTCAGCCGACCGATCCAGAGAGCGAACAGAAGCATAGAAAGTGTACTGATCGGTCTACTGACCGATCAGGGTACTCCTGGATCGGTCTGTAGACCGATCCAGCTGCGTACAGAACGCAGCAGAAGCACGGAGGCTCACTGACCGGTCTCCCGATCGATCAGGGTGTTCCTGGATCGGTCGGTAGACCGATCCAGCTGCGTACAGAAGCGAGGTAAGCTTGTGGATCGGTCAGCCGACCGATCCAGAGGGTGCCACCGTGCCAGTATCAGCTGGAGCGATCTGTAAATCGTTCCAACGCCTCAATCGACTCACGGATCGGTTGAAATGTCTGATTACAGCTAGCAGGGCATCCAAGAGGCATAGATTGTCTCTCCTAGCATGTGTACAACACTCAGGTTAAGACTTTACAGTAATTAGTTTAGCAAATTTCAAATTTGCTCAGTTTTCCGCACAGTAGTTTCAGTAGCTAATGTAGCGATCTGGCTCACAGCCTAGTACCCAGGAGTTGGGTCGTTACAGAGTGGTATCAGAGCCGTGTTCCTTACTTCCTACACACACATCAGCATTGCGCCTACAGCTTCCAAGTAAGAACCTCTCTCACTTAGTCTTGTTTCAGCTTTCATATCATTAATATGTGCTTGCATGTTTGCTCTCATGTTTGTAGTTAATTAATTCATGTTACAGTGACAGTATTTAACATGTTACCAGAAGTTAACTATAACATGATAGCCTAGTTATATATATGTGTTCTCTGCTACTCAGAAAATGGTACGAGGACGTCCAGCTAAGAAAGCATCAGCGGCTGAGCCCCAGCATGAGGCAGGCAGTTCAGTGCCTCCCCAAGACCTTACAGCACTAGTGGCTCAGCTATAGCAGCAGTTAGCTGAACAGCAGCAAGAGATAGCCTCCTTAAAGGCTAACCAGCAGACTACTCCCCCAGTCACTCCAGTACCGAACCTCACGACTCCAGTAATTATAGAGGTTCCACCAGTACAGCCTACAGCACCAGCATCAGCAGCAGGAGTCCCAGCAGCTGAGCCAAGGAAGGAAGCCTACCTAATCCAGTGGCAAAGGGTTAAGCCCGAGAATTTCTCAGGCACTGGCGAACCATGGGATGCACAAGCATGGTTCAAAACACTGGAGAGGATAATGGAACTTCTGGACTGGCCGGAGCAGGAGAAGGTAAAATGTGCTTCCTTCTGCCTGACAGGGGACGCTAGTATGTGGTGGGAGAGAGTCAGAGCAAAGCGCCCAATGAATCAGATGTCATGGGTTGACTTCGAGAAGGAATTCTTCGAGGAATTCTTTCACATGCGGGTTACAGACCGCCGCTACGACGAGTTCCTTGAATTTCGCCAGGGCAACCTTTCAGTGGAGGAAGCCGTGAAGAAATTCAACAGGTTGGCTCGTTTATGCCCAGAGCTAGTCAGCACAGAGAAGGAACGAATCAGGTTGATGCTGAAGATGCTCAGACCAGAAATAGCGATGAATGTGGCTGGTGGCGTTCATAGGCCACAAACCACAGAGGAGCTGGTGAGTAGTGCTCTGACCACCGAGCATTATCAGCGCAGCATCACCCAGCAGAAGCAGGTTTCCATCGAGCCCAAGGGACAGACTGGCTCTGGTACTCAGCAGAAACTACAGGGACATAGCTCCAACTGGAAAGGGAAACGCAAGGCAAGCAGTGACCCAAAAGGAGGGCCAGCTGGGAAACATTTTAGAAATCCCAAGTGTGCTACGTGTGGGAAACATCATCCAGGAGTTTGCCGCAAGGGTACGCGAGGTTGTTTTGAATGTGGACAGGAAGGGCACATGGCTAAGCAGTGCCCGAACAAGAACAGTCTCCCTCAACCTCAGCCAATGCAGTATGGAGCTCAGCCAGCGCAGCTACACCAGATGTATGCTGTCTTAGATGGTCCACAGATCAGTCAGGGCAGATTAGAAGCCCCCACAGCTACCACGAATGCCAGAATTTTCTCACTGACCAGAGAGGATGCAGCAAATGCCTCGACAGTTGTCACAGGTCAGATCAGTATTTTACAGCATGATGCAACTGTCTTATTCGATACTGGGGCAACCCACTCCTATGTTTCCAGGGCATTTGCCGAGAAATTAGCAACACCTCCAGAGTTGTTCAATAGTCAGTTTCTGACAACACTACCCTCGGGAGACATCATGGCATCTACGCACTGGCTCAGAGCAGTGCCAGTCATAATAGCAGGCAGAGAACTTTTTGGTGATCTGATAGTGCTAGAGATGACTGACTATGATGTCATCCTTGGAATGGATTTTCTGATCCGATACGGCGCTTCAATAGAGTGCCGTAAACAGAAGGTCATATTCCAACCTGAAGCAGGAGTACAGTTTGAGTACATGGGAGAACCAAAGAGAAAAGCCAGGAAGTTCTCTCAGCATTGAAAGCGCAACAGCTATTAGATTCAGGATGCATGGGATTTTTAGCAAATGTAGTCAACACCCGCCAGGACAAGAACCAACAGCTATCAGAGGTTCGAGTCGTTTGTGACTACCCAGCAGTCTTCCCCGATGAGCTACCAAGCTTAGCACCAGACAGGGAGATTGAATTTGAAATAGAGCTTATTCCCGGCACAAATCCAATTTTCAAGGCACCGTACCGCATGGCTCCAGCAGAGCTGAAGGAACTTCAGGAGCAATTACAGGAGCTTCTTGACAAGGGTTTTATACGCCCTAGTCACTCACCATGGGGAGCACCTGTGTTGTTCGTGAAGAAGAAGGATGGAAGCATGCGACTATGCATAGACTACCGTGCCTTGAACCAGGTCACAATTAAAAACAGGTACCCTCTTCCCAGGATAGATGACCTGTTTGACCAGCTAAAGGGAGCCACAGTGTTCTCTAAAATCGACCTCAGATCAGGATATCACCAGGTTAAAGTCAAGGAAGGTGATATACCTAAAACAGCCTTCAGGACTAGATACGGACATTATGAGTTCGTAGTCATGCCTTTCGGCGTGACAAATGCCCCAGCTACATTCATGGACCTCATGAATAGAGTATTCAGAGAATACTTAGACAAGTTTGTCATCGTGTTCATCGATGACATTCTTATCTATTCAGGCACTCAGGAGGACCATGCAGAGCATCTGAAGACAGTTTTGCAGATCCTTCAGCAAAACCAGCTGTACGCCAAATTCACGAAATGTGAATTTTGGCTAGACCAGGTAGCCTTTCTAGGTCACATCATCTCCAAGGATGGTGTTATGGTAGATCCCAGCAAGATAGAAGCGGTAAGTAACTGGAAGAGACCCAGGAACGCCAGTGAAATCAGAAGCTTTCTGGGATTAGCAGGCTACTACAGGAAATTTGTAGAGGACTTCTCCAGGATAGCCTCCCCACTGACAGTTCTCACCAGGAAGAACAGAAAGTTTCAGTGGTCGGAAGATTGCGAGAACAGTTTCAGCGAGCTAAAACGAAGATTGACCAGTGCGCCTGTTCTGACCCTACCAGAGAACGCAGATAGCTTTGATATATATAGTGATGCCTCAAAGTTGGGACTAGGAGCAGTGCTGATGCAAAATGGCAAGGTGATCGCCTATGCCTCTAGACAACTCAAGGATTATGAGAAAAGTTACCCTACTCATGACCTTGAGCTTGCAGCAGTAGTGTTCGCCCTCAAAATTTGGAGACATTACTTATATGGAGCTCAGTGCAGAGTATATACAGATCATCAGAGTCTGAAATACTTCTTCACTCAGAAGGATTTGAACATGCGACAGCGCAGATGGCTTGAACTGGTCAAGGACTACGACGTAGACATCCTCTACCACCCAGGGAAAGCCAATAAGGTAGCTGATGCACTTAGCAGAAAATCCAGTGCTACCTTATTATCGCTTACAGCCATGTCACCGCCCTTACAAAAGGAGATCGTAAATTTCGGTCTCGAAATTTTCATGGGACAGCTCTCTACTATGACCTTAGAGTCTACCTTGCTTAGTGACATTCAGTCAGCTCAGGAGCAAGACCCTGAAATCCAGAAAATCAAGCAAGGGTTAGCAGAATCAGAAAGTAGAGAGTTCAGAGTGTCCGCCAGTGGGGTAGTGTACTGTGGTGATAGACTCTGTGTTCCAGATCAGGAGGAACTACGGAGACAGATTTTAGATGAGGCTCACAGGACTCCCTATGCGATGCATCCAGGCTCCACCAAAATGTATCAAGACCTGAAGAAACGTTTTTGGTGGCCTGGGATGAAGCGAGATATCGCCAGATACGTCAGCATCTGTCTAACCTGTCAGAGGGTTAAGGCAGAACATCAGCGACCAGGAGGAGTTCTGCAGCCGATCCAGATTCCAGAATGGAAGTGGGAGGATATCTCTATGGACTTCATAGTGGGGTTACCCAGAACCACGAATGGTTTTGATGCCATTTGGGTAATAGTCGACAGGTTGACTAAATCAGCCCACTTCTTAGCTATCAGAATATCCTATTCCATGGAGCAACTAGCTCAGTTGTATCTCAAGGAGATAGTCAGGCTGCATGGAGTCCCACGAACCATTATATCAGACAGAGACAGCAGATTTACATCACACTTCTGGAAGTGTGTGCAGTCAGCTATGGGCACCCAGTTAAAATTCAGCACAGCCTTCCATCCTCAGACAGATGGCCAGACGGAGCGAGTGAATCAGGTACTCGAAGATATGCTCCGAGCTTGTGCCCTAGATTTTAAAGGAAGTTGGTGCAAATATCTGAGTCTAGCAGAATTTGCATACAACAACAGTTATCAGGCCACTATCGGCATGGCACCTTATGAGGCACTCTATGGGCGGAGGTGCAGATCACCAATCTGCTGGTATGAGAGTGGTGAACAGAAGGAGCTAGAGCTTCAGACAGATCTAGTAGTAGATACCACAGCCGCCATACAGCAGATTCGCCAGAGGATAGAGACAGCACAGAGCCGTCAGAAGAGCTATGCTGATACACGACGCAGACCCCTAGAGTTTTCAGTTGGGGATACAGTTTTCCTCAGAGTAGCTCCCATGAAGGGAGTCATGCGTTTCGGGAAGAAGGGCAAGCTAGCTCCCAGATATGTGGGACCATACCTTATCACGAAGAGAGTGGGCAAGGTAGCATATGAGCTAGAGCTACCTCAGGAGATGTCAGCAGTCCACAACGTATTTCATGTTTCCATGCTGAAGAAGCATATTCCAGACGCCACCCAGGTGATTGAGCCCCAGTTGGTACAGGTCCGTGATGATCTCAGCTATGACAGTCGGCCTATTCAGATAATAGACCGAGCAGTAAAGAAATTACGGAACAAGGAAGTACCATTAGTTAAAGTCAGCTGGCAAAATCACACAGCAGCAGAGGCGACTTGGGAGACAGAGGCCAGCATGAGACAGAAGTACCCAGAATTGTTTTAAGTTCGGGGACGAACTTTTTATAAGGTATGGGGGATTGTAAAGCCCGAAAAATTCCCAAATTTATTTTAGAATTATTCTATGATTTTTCTGGAATTATTAGATATTTTTCCGGAATTTTCCGAGTAGCGGAAGTAGCAAAAACAAATAGGTCGCAAACTAGCATAGGCGGGAATCGAACCCGAGACCTATGGTGTAATGGATAATGTTAGTAACCAGTTGAACCCAGCAGGGCCGTGCTGAAAGGAAGGAGAACCAAATATATTTATATTAGAGTTGGGTTCATTAAACCACTTAATATAAATAATAAACTTAAGTGGGGTTTGGTTTATTTTGGTTCGGCACCTCTTCACCTCACGCGACTTTCTCTTCCAAAACCTCACCGCCGCCTCTCCCTTCTTCTCCTTTTCCTCACGCACGGCACACCAAGGCAAGGGTCCATAGGATCATCTTCCGGCGACGACTCCAACACGAAAGGGGTTCTTCTCCGCGAGAGGAACGCGAAGAAGTAAGCGGTTCGTCGAACGGACAGTTTTCCGGAAACCCCTAGCGAATAGAATCGTAAGAAAACCTTACGATTGAGGTAAGAAACCCCTCACCTGCAGTATAATTGCTTTCGCTTGTTAGTTTTAGCGTTAGTGTAGTAATCCTACAGTTTTCAGATTTAGGGTGTGTGGTTAGTGCACACCAAGCATTCGATAGAATGCCTAATCCATAAGGATGCATCAGTAGGCGTCCTAACAGCATGTAAAATGTATTAGAAACATTTTATTCAATTAATTACCAGATATAACAGCTATATGGATCAGATATCCATTTGGGTGGGCTCCCACAGTAGCCTCTAGGTTCAGATAACCTAGCTCTAGGTTCAGATAACCTAGAACAGCAAAGTAAAATAAAACAGTATTCAGTATTTTACTTTTAGTCAGTTGGCTCTGTACTTGGATCAGATATCCATGGGCTGGACTCCCACAGTCGTCCCTAGGTTCAGATAACCTAGTAACTCTATTGGATTCGGAACTTGCAATCCCGGATCTTGTAGGGACGCGCGCACAGTAAGTACAGTTGCCAGGGCCCCAGCAGCATGTTTAGTATTTTCATCTATTATTATATATAGTTTTCCAAATATACAATCAGTGATGGAATTACTAACACAGTTTCAGTTTCAGTTATTACCTCAGTTAAGCTTCATGATTTGAGTTCATGACCAGCTAGATGCATATGCTTAGTTTCAGTGATTGTTTGTATGCCATGATCAGTTCAGTACATATTTGTATGCCATGCCATATTGCCATGCTCAGTTCAGCTTTTAAATAGCATGATTTTAAAACATATTTGCATCGTATGCATGATTTAGTGAGGTAGATGGTTTCTTACTAAGCTTTAAGCTTACAGGTACTACTTTTCTTATACTGCAGACACAGGTAAAAGAAAAGTGGACTAGCGGAGGCTGGAGGGCGATGCTACGATGATGTGTGTGTGCAAGGGGTCTGGAATAAAGATCCTTGGGATCTACACGCTTTTATTTCAGTTTTAGTACTTAACATGTCTAGTTTTATGAATTAGTCTTGTTACAGCTTAGTAAACTATATCTTGTTTAGTCATCATGTTTAGAATATTAGTACTTACATGCTGGAATGTATTTCCATTGTTTTAGAACTGTTGTGAAATGTTTTGGCACGCCAAAGTGCTGAAATCAGAACTCCCGAGTGAAATCAGACACTGATCGGTCTCCAGACCGATCAGGGTCTGAGCTGCCCCACTAGATCGGTCAGCCGACCGATCTAGTTCGATACAGTAGCCTCGGAGGAGATTTGCAGGTTCCTGGATCGGTCAGCCGACCGACCCAGGCACGAACAGAGAGTTGGCAAGGGTTATGGATCGGTCAGCCGACCGATCCAGAGAGCGAACAGAAGCATAGAAAGTGTACTGATCGGTCTACTGACCAATCAGGGTACTCCTGGATCGGTCTGTAGACCGATCCAGCTGCGTACAGAACGCAGCAGAAGCACGGAGGCTCACTGACCGGTCTCCCGATCGATCAGGGTGTTCCTGGATCGGTCGGTAGACCGATCCAGCTGCGTACAGAAGCGAGGTAAGCTTGTGGATCGGTCAGCCGACCGATCCAGAGGGTGCCACCGTGCCAGTATCAGCTGGAGCGATCTGTAAATCGTTCCAACGCCTCAATCGACTCACGGATCGGTTGAAATGTCTGATTACAGCTAGCAGGACATCCAAGAGGCATAGATTGTCTCTCCTAGCATGTGTACAACACTCAGGTTAAGACTTTACAGTAATTAGTTTAGCAAATTTCAAATTTGCTCAGTTTTCCGCACAGTAGTTTCAGTAGCTAATGTAGCGATCTGGCTCACAGCCTAGTACCCAGGAGTTGGGTTGTTACACTATAGCACCGACACAATTCGACAATATATTGGAGAAGCAAACCAATGACCAAAGCCTCCAAAGGATTAAACAAGAGGTCTTGGAAGGAAAGAATGATGGATTCCGTATCATGGACAGTGGAATATTATACCTCAGAGATCGGTTATGTATTCCCGAGGGTCCAGAGTTGCGAAAGAAGATACTGGAAGAAGCCCATACAACGCCCTATGCAATGCATCCTGGATCCACCAAGATGTACCAAGATCTGAAAAAGAAATTCTGGTAGTCCGGTATGAAAAGAGACGTGGCTCAGTATGTCAGGACCTGTTTGACCTGCCAGCGGGTTAAAGCAGAACACCAGAGACCTGGAGGATTACTACAGTCAATCCAAATTCTAGAATGGAAATGGGAAGATATCTGTATGGATTTCATCTCGGGATTACCCAAGGCGACGAACGGCTACGATGCCATATGGGTAATCGTGGACAGATTGACGAAATCCAGCCACTTCCTGGCAATTAAGATGACCTACTCTATTGAGCAATTGGCTCAATTATATGTCAAGGAAATCATTAGATTATATGGGATTCCTAAGACCATTATTTCTGACAGAGATGGTCGCTTTATTTCACATTTCTGGGAATGTGTTCAGAAGGCCCTCGACCCAAAGCTATTATTCAGTACTACTTTCCACCCTCAGACCGACGGACAAACAGAAAGGGTGAACCAAGTACTAGAAGATATGTTACGAGCTTGTGCCTTAGACTTCAAGGGGAGCTGGTGCCGATATCTATGCCTAGCATAATTTGCCTACAATAATAGTTACCAAGCCACTATTGGAATGGCGCCCTACGAGGCTTTGTACGGAAGGAAATGTAGATCCCCTATATGTTGGTACGAAGGCGGTGAAAAGAAGGAGATGGGTTTTCGAACGGAGTTCATTGACAACACCACCCGAGCTATACATAACATCCGCCAAATAATAGAAACTGCTCAAAGTCGACAGAAGAACTACGCAGATAAGCGAAAAAGACCATCGGAATTCAGTGTCGGAGATTCAGTATTCCTTAAGGTAGCTCCTATGAAAGGAGTAATGAGGTTCGGAAAGAAGGGAAAGCTAAGCCCGCGCTATGTGGGACCATAACAAGTTCTGAAAAGAGTTGGCAAGGTGGCTTACGAGATAGAGCTGCCTCAGGAGATGTCAGCTATCCACAACGTGTTCCACATTTCGATGCTAAAGAAATGTATTCAAAACACGGACCATGGACCAAGTGATCGAACCACAGACAGTACAAGTGCAAGAGGACCTAAGTTACGAGAGTCGACCGATTCAGGTATTGGATCGAAGTATCAAAAGACTAAGGAACAAAGAAGTACCCTTGGTAAAGGTCCTGTTGAAAAATCAACGGTTTGAAGAAGCCACTTGTGAACGAGAAGACGATATGAAATAGAAGTACCAGGAGCTATTCTAAGTTCGAGGACGAACTTTCTATGAGGTATGGGGTATTGTAACACCCACGAAATAATAAGCTATGCCTATGGGTATTTTTCTTTCAGAATAAAAGGGAAATGGATATAGAACCAAAAAGAAATAAAATTAAAGAGAGGTTAAGATTTTAACCTTGAACCTCCCACAAATGATAAAGTTAAATTGGTGTATAATAATCACTAGAATCATGAATGACATATGAATAGCAAAAAATGGAAATTATAGATAAAGGTAAAGAGTATGATTAAATAAGGGAACAAGACAAAGACAAGTGGCTTTCCTCCTCTTTCTCTTGGTTAAGAAAAGAAGCAAGCAAAGGACAAGTTGCCTTTTTCTTCCTTCTCTTGCTATTTTCATGGGAATGAAGAGAGTGAGAAGATAGAGAAGGCAAGGGGATGAATTGGGACACTTTTCATCCTCATTGGGAATAAATAGGAATGAGAGAAGAGAAGGGAAAGAAAGTTTGGTTAATCCTTCCTTTTTGTTCTTCCTCCTCCTTCTTTCTCCTTCTTTCCTCCTCTACCGATACCTAAAGTCCCCTCTCTCTCATTTCTGAAATCCAAGATAAGGTTTTCTTTCTAAGAAAACTAGTTCGGAAGAAGGAGTCCTCAAGGTCTACTCCTTACAAACAAGAGAAAACAAAAGGAAGAACAAGAAGGGGGAAGCTTTCATCTTCCTCTTCACAAGGGTACCATCTTCCTTAGGAAAAACAAGCAAGAGGATGTAAGTATCCCCTCACCTGTGGTACAAGTTATTTGTGTGTTTTCCATGAGGTTAGAATGCTTAAAAACCTAGGATCATTTCTTGAAACTTTTGGCCAAGACTTGAATAAAAGATGTAGAGAGGTTTAAGACCTAACTAAGCATGCTCACTAAGTTCTTATGATATGTACCCTAGTATAGGAGTTAGCTAATGTTTCTTATGCTTGTATGCTTACTTAAAACTTAGATCCATGCTCTTGAACTTTCGGCCAAAGTGTGAATAAAAGATTAGGAAGGCTTAAGACCTAAACTAAACATGCTCACTATGTCCTTATGATTATATACCCTATGATAAGAGACTAGTTTGGTGTTCTTATGCTTGTATGTTGCTTAAAAATTAAATTCATGCTCATGAAGTGTTCAGCCATGATAGAAGTAATTGGCTAGGAAAGGTTAAAAATTTAGTCTACCATGATCATGACTTGCTTATTAATATGTTATGAAGAGTACTTAGTGTTTTCACACTTGTATGTTGATTGGAACCTAAATGCATGCTACCTTAGGGAATTAGGGTTTCGGCCATGATAGAAATGAAGACCTAGAAGTGTTTAAAATTTAAGCTATCATGCTCATGACTTTCCTTATGAAAAGGTATGAAGGTTTCTTAGGGTTTCATGCTTGTATGTTGTTTGGAACCTTTATGTATTACACCTTAGGGCTTCGGCCATGATGAGAATTAAGACCTAGGAGAGCATAAAACTTACTCTAACATGCTCATGACTCTTCTTATGACATGATATAAAGATAATTTAGGGTTATCATGTTTGAATTTTGCTTGAAATCTAGATACATGTCTTCTTATGTTTCGGCCATGATGAAATTTAGGGTCCAAGGAAGCTTAAAATTAAATCTAGCATGCTCATGAATTCCCTTATGATATGATATGAAGTTAGCTTGATATTCTTATGCTTGTATGTTGTTAGAACTTAGTTTCATGCCCCCAAGTTTCGGCCATAACCAAGTTAAAAGGCCTAGGGAGCTTAGAACCTAAACCAAATATGCTTATTATGTTCTAATGATTTATGATGTGAAATTGGTTTAGGGTTCACATTCTTTTATGTTGTTTATAACCTAGAACTAGGCATGGTAACTTTCGGCCATAACAAGACCAAGGACCTAGGGAACTTAGAACCTAAACCAAATATGCTCATTATGTTCTTAATGATTTATGATATGAAATTGGTTTAGGGTTCACATGATTTTATGTTGTTTATAACCTAGGGCTAGGCTTGGAACTTTCGGCCACTACATGGAATTAGGGTTGCAGACCCAATTATGATTTTACTATGTGTCTCACATGCTACGATATGAATGTAGAGATGCTAGTTAAAGTTTTCCATGCATGATTATGTTTCTTATAATGCATTATATGCTCATTTATGTATACTTATGAACCATGCATGATAATGACTCTTATGATGTGTTTTATGCTCAAGTATGCATGCTTTATGATATGACAAGTAATATGCTCATTTATGTATGCTTATGAACCATGCATGATAATGACTCTTATGATGTGTTTTATGCTCAAGTATGCATGCTTTATGATATGACAAGTAATATGCTCATTTATGTATGCTTATGAATCATGCATTATGATGACTCTTATGATGTGCTATATGCTCAAGTATGCATGCTTTATAACATGATAAGTAAACGCCTAAGAGTTGCTTCCCTATTAAGTGGGACTAAGAGCACTCTTTACGATATGATATGTAAAGGCCTAAGAGTTGCTTCCCTATTCAGTGGGACTAAGAGCACTCTTTATGATATGACAAGTAAAGACCTAAGAGTTGCTTCCTTATTAGTTGGGACTAAGAGCACTCTTCATGATATGATAAGTAACTATGACATGTTATTTTACTTTGTATGGCTTGTACCAAGGGTGGGCTCCATAAGCGCCCCTAGGCCGACGGACTATGAACGGGTCTAGTAAAAAGGGATGGGCCCCTTAGTACGCCCCTAGGTCGACGGTCGTAGTACGGACCTAGATGTCTAGTAGGTTCGGGGCTAGCTACCCTGTCCTAGGTATTGCACGCATTTATGTATGTATGTTGTACAAGTCGGACCCTCATGATGATATTATGTTCAAGTATTATATGATATGTTTTACGACATCTTGCACATGACATGACATATGTTTTAAAAGACATCTTGCATGATATAATAAGTTATGATATGATATGCTCTTATGATTTATATGACATGATGCTCTTTTATTTATGATATGATATAACATGATGTTTCTTTATGATATGATATG
Organism: Zingiber officinale; assembly: GCF_018446385.1. Classification (NCBI taxonomy): domain Eukaryota; kingdom Viridiplantae; phylum Streptophyta; class Magnoliopsida; order Zingiberales; family Zingiberaceae; genus Zingiber; species Zingiber officinale. Next base: position 48,771,875 of record NC_055986.1, read on the forward strand.
CTCTTATGATTTATATGACATGATGCTCTTTTATTTATGATATGATATATCATGATGTTTCTTTATGGTATGATATGCTCTTATGATTTATATGACATGATGCTCTTTTTTTTATGATATGATATATCATGAATCATATATCATGATGTTTCTTTATGATATGATATGCTCTTATAATTTATATGACATGATGCTCTTTTATTTATGATATGATATATCATGATGTTTCTTTATGATATGATATGCTCTTATGATTTATATGACATGATTCTCTTATAATTTATGATATGATATAGCATGAGGTTCTTTATGAGATGATATATTATGATTCTATGTTTACATGATATGATGTTTAGATGATTATGTCTCCATTGCTATCTGCTTATGTGATTATGCTATGAAATACGTTTTTGTGAGTAGGAAAAGGATCTTAGTAAGCATGTGTGCTTATAGCTTACTTTCCTTGTACCTCAGATAAAGGCAAAGAATGGATAAACTAGGGGAGCCGCAGAAGAGAGGCAAGAGATGTGTGTGGTGGTGGCTCGGCTAAGAAAAAGAAAAAGACCTGCTTATGTTATTTTATGTTGACATGAACTAAGTTTATTTTTGTTAAGGTTTCGCATGATTTCATGATACTTATCCATGCTTTGATAGAATTATTAGTTAGAGTCCTAGAGCCAATCATTTGATGATTGTATGGACTCATTGTATCATATTCTTATATATTAATAAAGGCATTTGTTTGGTTATTATACTTATTTGTATTAGTGCCAAATAGACTAAGTATAATAGCGTCCTTGAGTAGAAGATTCATACCTATATCAATCGATTAGTTGAATCGATAGTGAGATGATATAGGGAACACTACTCTAAATCATTCCTAGTCGAGTATTAACATTCAGGGACAATGTTAATGCAATAAGACTAGCATGTAGGTCAGCTAGATGACTTGATCTCATAAGTCATGGATATAGAGATATCAAGCTGACACATGGGTATACACTGGAGAATGTATACTGAATGACCCGCCATGAGAAAGTATGATGGATCGTTATATGAGTGTCATATACTTTCTCATGTGGCTATTAGTATGACTATTAGTCCTTAGACCTGAAGTCACCATGGATCCCTACATAAGGAGTTATGTACTTTGGTTTCGTCAAACGTCACCCGTAACTGGGTGGACTATAAAGGCGATTACTGGGTATATAACGAATTATGTAGAGGGATGTGAGTGATGTAGATGGGATCTATCCCTCCCATATGACGGGAGCGACATCGGTATTCTTGATAGAGTGAGACCACTAAGTGCATGGCCATGCCCAAATGAGTCAACATTAGATGTTGAGCTCATTTGATCGAGTGAGTCTACTTGGAGTTCAAGATTTAGATTGATTAGAGGATGACACGGTCTATGCCTCATATTGATCAATCTAGATGTCTAAGATAGAAGGACAATGTTACATATTGTGAGTAGTCACAATTAGTAGTCACAAGGTGATGCCGGATCTCGACATTCTTGTAACTTGGGTAGTAATGATGTGTTGCTAGATATCGCTCATTACTTATGCCCCTAAATGGGTTTAGAGCATTGTCAACGTTACAAGAACCTATAGGGTCACACACTTAGGACAATTAGATGGAGATTAGGTTCATATGATGAACCAAGAGGATTAGATTCATTTGATGAATCAAATTGGATTAAGAGTAATCCTAATTGCGCTTACTTGAGTTTGACTCAAGTTGATTCATGTGTTCAATGAGTCTAATTTAGATTTTGACTCATTGAATCAATTTAATTTAATGAATTAGATTCATTATATTAAGTTGGCTCGAATCAAATGGTTAGATTAGATCAACCATGGTAGAGATTGGGTTAAGTTTGACTTGACTTGAGAAGGAAGACCAAAGGTCAATTTTGACTTGACCTTTTTGCCACCTGATTGGTGAGTTGGCATTAGGTGGACCAATAATGATGTTCCACATCATCATGGGTGCCACCTCATGGAAGTTACAAAGCCATTTTCATAATAACTTCACATTAATTGCATTTAATGGGGAGTTACGCAATGAAGAGTGGCCGGCCACTTTGGTTTGAATTGTGAATTCATTTTTCCATTCAAGTGGTGTATCTTCTTCTTCCTCCTCTTGAAGCTCTTCCTCTCCCTCTCCTCTTTGCTTGGCCGAATCTCACCAAGGTGCTAGCACACCTTTTGTGTGAGGTTTCTCCACCTACGTGTCCGTGTGGATACTTCTAGAGGGCCGGCGCTTGACGGTCTTGAGATCCGGCAACTCCTTGGAAGAGCGGGAACGCGAAAGGGCACGCAACAAGGGTAAAGTTCTTAACATGTAGATCTAGGAGTAGATCTAAAAGGTTTTTCAAACTCGTACTCATATTTATTATTGTTTTTCCTTGCACGGATCCGTTGGCCTTGGGTGATTCGGGGTTTTCGCGACGCGAAAAGCGGTTTTCGCGGCCCGAAAAACCCAACAGTGGTATCAGAGCCACGTGCAAGGCTTATACGAGTTTGTTTTTGGTTTTATGAAAAACTAAAGTTTCTGTAATTTTCTGTAAAATTATGGTTTTCGAGTTTTTATGGGTAATTTTTCCGTAGAAGCGAAACACAAGTGTCTCGGCACTTGTAGGCTTCGACTGCCGGAAAGATTTTTCCAAAACGGCTTCGTTTCGCCCCAAAATATTTTGGGACAGCGGGCTTGGGTGCCATTAGATCGCTTAGGAGCAACTCGCGATGGTTAGATCGCGGGTAGGGGTACTGCCCCTAACCCCGCAAGGGGATTTGCTCCGCGGTTGCACCCGAAATCGCTAAAACCGAACCCGCCGGGAAGATTTTTCCAAAAACGGCAATGTCTCGGCCCAAATCGTTTTGGGACAGCGGGTTTAGGCACTTTTGGATCGCAAAGGAACCCTCTCGATGGTTAGATCGCGAGTAGGGGCGCTGCCCCTGGCCCCGCAAGGGGATCCGTTCCGTGATTGCGCCCGAAACCGCTAAACGGGTCCGCCGGGAAATTTTACTCGTAAAATTGTAAAAAAATTAATTTTAAAATTACAGAAAATTATGTAAAATATATAATTTTGATTATATATTAATTTTATGATAGTCATGGCCCAAAAACCCAATATGATTGGTTGTGTTGTAATTCATAATACGGCCTGCGTGCCGTTATGTGTTTGCGCGTGTTGTATGTTTTATTTATTCGCGACCTGCGCGTCGTGCTTTCTCTTATATTCTTGTTGTAAATTAGATTTAGACTCGAATGTAACTCGAATTTCAAATTGTAATGTACAAATTGGAGCGGTGGAGGGTCCACACGAGACGGAGTTCCGAGGCGGGCACGAGCAACACAAGGTGGTCAAAGGGAGGAGCTTGGAGAAGCTGTTGACCCTAGGTTGACCAATCGATCTTCTCATTGGCTTGAGAAGATCGTAGTAGGGCCATGACTAAATCACAAATAGATTAATTAATTGCTTGTGTATGTGATGCATATTTAAAAAGTAGCTAATTAATTAGTGCCTTACGATTAGATTAGATCTAAGTCGTGCACATGATGCACCCTTGCGATTAGATTAGATCTAAGTCGTGCACAAGATGCATCCCTTTCGATTAGATTAGATCTCAATCGACTCAACTCTAATGCCTAACCTTGCTGTGATACCTATCACTACCTCAATCACATATATTGTTGAATCTGCCAAAGCAGAGCAATACATATTATCTTGGTAGGGTACGGAGGGACAATCTTGGTCCCGCCTATCAACGCATGGGTGAATACAAACTCAATTAGATTGAGTATTCCTAGTTACTCGGTTGGATCGAGTCAACTATAGACATTCTTCCAATAAGTTGGAAAGGTAGGACAAAATCACGTTTATATTAACTCTCGGGCGTATTAACCAAAGCTAACTCGAGTTTTAATATAAATATGGATCTTGATCCTATAAACAAGAGTTGCATAGAGATGTAATTGGTAATCGTTACCTACTGATCATACTAAGCCTTGGGCGTATTAGCCAAAGCTAACTCAAGGGTTAGTATGATGTGGATCTTGTCCCACATGAATTATAGTATTCAGTGGGAGCATCATTTAGTTAAAGGCCTAATTAAATGATTTTTAAAGAATCTGATATTTATTTCTGCAAATTTTTGTTGTAGATAACCATGACGTCGAACACGAATTCCTTCTCCCTGCGATCTGTCCTTGAGAAGGACAAGCTCAACGGAGCGAATTTCCTGGACTGGTACAGGAACTTGAGAATAGTTCTCATCCAGGAACGTAAACTGTACGTTCTGGAGCAGTCCATTCCGGAGGCTCCTCCTGCCAATGCCCCGCGAGCAAACAAAGATGCTTACAATAAGCATCAAGACGACGCATTAGATGTGTCCTGTCTAATGCTCGCGACCATGAGCTCTGAGCTTCAGAAGCAACACGAGTTGATGGGCGCTTACGATATGGTTGAGCATCTTCGCCAACTATATTAGGGACAAGCGAGGCATGAGAGATTTGAGATCTTGAAGGCACTGTTTCAGTGCAAGATGTCAGACGTGGCTCCTATAGGTCCTTATGTACTCAAGATGATTGGGTACATAGAGAACCTACAAAGACTGGGGTTCCCACTTGGCCAAGAGCTGGCCACTGACTTGATCTTGCAGTCCTTGCCGGATAGCTATAGTCAATTCGTTCTCAACTATAACATGAACGAGATTGACAAGCCATTGCCCGAGCTACTTAGTATGTTATGAACTGCTGAGATTAACCTTAAGAAGGTTAAGCCCATTCTGATGGTCCAGAAGCACAAGGGAAAGGGCAAGCCCAAAGGTAAGGGAAAGTCCCAAACCAAGGGCAAAGGCAAGGCACTGAAGCCTAAAGGAGGGGTCGCCAAGGATGCTACCTGCTTCCACTGATGACTTCAGTAGATATGGTTATGTGTACTTGATGACACATAAGTCTGAATCCTTTGAAAAGTTCAAAGAATTCAAGAATGAAGTACAGAACCAGCTTGGCAAGAGTATTAAGATACTTCGATCAGATCGAGGTGGAGAATACCTTAGCCATGAGTTTCGTGACTACCTAGCTGAGTGTGGGATTCTATCCCAACTCACTCCTCCTGGAACACCACAGTGGAATGGTGTATCCGAAAGGAGAAATCGTACCCTATTAGATATGGTACGATCTATGTTGAGTCACACAGATCTTCCGACATATCTATGGGGATATGCTCTTGACACGGCAGCTTTCATACTCAACCGATTTCCATCAAAGGCCGTGATAAAGACACCATATAGGATATGGACTGGGAGAGATGCCGAGGTGTGTTTCATGAGGATTTGGGGCTGTGAGGCTTACGTACGACGTCAAGTCTCAGACAAATTAAGACCCAAATCCGACAAGTGCTATTTCATCGGATATCCCAAGGAAACTAAGGGATATTACTTCTACATTCCCAGTCAGCACAAGGTAGTTGTAGCAAAGACTGGGGTCTTTCTAGAAAGGGACTTTGTTTCTAGAAAGACTAGAGGGAGCGCGTTCGATCTTGAAGAAGTTCAAGATGCGAACAATAGCACTAATGCCACGATAGAAATTGAACTAGAACCACAAAGTGTTGTGGATGATGTTGTTCCACAAGGAGTTGAGGAACAACAATAGGTTCAAGTAGACATACCTCTTCGCAGGTCTGATAGGGTACGTCGTCAGCCTGAGAGATACTCTTTTCTCTTGTCTGACCATGATGACATTGTGCTCATAGAGTATGAGCCTACCATCTATCAGGAAGCTGTGATGAGACCAGATTCCGAGAAATGGCTGGAAGCCATGAGATCCAAAATGGAATCCATGTACACTAACCAAGTATGGACTTTGGTTGATCCACCTGAAGGGGTAAAACCCATTGGGTGTAAGTGGGTCTTTAAGAGAAAGACTGACATGGATGGACTTATCTATAAGGGTCGCTTGGTAGCTAAAGGTTTCAAGCAGATTCATGGTATTGACTATGATGAAACCTTTTCTCCAGTAGCGATGTTTAAGTCCATTCGGATCATGCTTGCTATTGCAGCCTACCATGACTATGAGATATGGTAGATGGATGTCAAAATCGCGTTTCTGAATGGAAACCTACTCGAGGATGTGTACATGACACAACCTGAGGGTTTTGTAGATCCACAGCATACTAGTAGAGTATGCAAGCTGCATAGGTCCATATATGGACTAAAGTAAGCATCTCGGAGCTGGAATCTTCTATTCGATGATGCAATCAAAAAGTTTGGTTTCATCAAGAACGAAGATGAACCTTGTGTCTACAAGAAGGTTGTAGGGGATATAGTTGTCTTCCTCATATTGTATGTGCATGACATACTACTCATTGGGAAGGACATCCCTATGCTTCAGTCTGTCAAGACCTGGCTAGGGAGTTGCTTCTCAATGAAGGACTTAGGTGAGGCATCCCGCATTCTAGGGATACATATCTATAGAGATAGATCTAAGAGATTGCTTGGCCTAAGTCAGAGTACATATATTGACAAGGTACTCCTTCGGTTTGCCATGCAGAACTCCAAGAAGGGATTTCTGCCGATGTCACATGGCGTGAGTCTTTCGAAGACTTAAGGTCCCTCTTCTAGAGAGGAGAGAGACCGCATGGATCAGATCCCTTATGCCTCAGCCATAGGATCGATCATGTACGCCATGCTATGTACTCGACCTGATGTCTCGTATGCTTTGAGCATGATGAGCAGATACCAGTCAGATCCAGGTGAAAGTCACTGGATAGCGGTCAAGAATATTCTTAAGTACTTAAGAAGGACTAAAGAATATTTCTTGATATATGGAGGCAATGATGAGCTAACTTTAAAGGGTTACAGTGATGCCAACTTCCAGACCGATCAGGATGATTACCGATCGCATTCAGGATTTGTGTTTTGCTTAAATGGTGGTGATGTGAGCTGGAAGAGTTTGAAGCAGGACACAGTAGCTGATTCTACAACAGAGGCCGAGTATATTGCTGCATCAGAGGCAGCAAAGGAGGCAGTTTGGATCCGCAAGTTCATCACTGAACTTGGGGTGGTTCCTAGCATCGCTGACCCAGTTGAGCTTTATTGTGACAACAATGGAGCTATAGCACTGGCGAAGGAACCTCGCTCACACCAGCGGACCAAGCACATACTGCGGCGCTTCCATCTCATTCGAGAGATTATCGATAGAGGAGATGTGAAGATTTGCAGAGTACCTACAGAGGCTAACATCGCAGATCCCTTGACCAAGGCTTTGGCACAGAGGAAGCATGATGGTCACACTAGGTCATTAGGCCTTAGAGCATATACTGATTGGCACTAGTGCTAGTGGGAGATTGTTAGTTAGAGCCCTAGAGCCAATCATTTGATGATTGTATAAACTCATTGTATCATATTCTTGTATATTAATAAAGGCATTTGTTTGGTTATTATACTTATTTTTATTAGTGCCAAATAGACTAAGTATAATAGCGTCCTTGAGTAGAAGATTCATACCTATATCAATCGATTAGTTGAATCGATAGTGAGATGATATAGGGAACACTACTCTAAATCATTCATAGTCGAGTATTAACATTCGGGACAATGTTAATGCAATAAGACTAGCATGTAGGTCAGCTCGATGACTTGATCTCACAAGTCATGGATATAGAGATATCAAGCTGACACATGGGTATATATTGGAGAATGTATACTGAATGACCCGCCATGAGAAAGTATCATGGATCGTTATATGAGTGTCATATACCTTCTCATGTGGCTATTAGTATTACTATTAGTCCTTAGACCTGAAGTCACCATGGATCCCTACATAAGGAGTTATGTACTTTGGTTTCGTCAAAGGTCACCCGTAACTGGGTGGACTATAAAGGCGATTACTGGGTATATAATGAATTATGTAGAGGGATGTGAGTGATGTAGATGGGATCTATCCCTCCCATATGACGGGAGCGACATCGGTATTCTTGATAGAGTGAGACCACTAAGTGCATGGCCATGCCCAAATGAGTCAACATTAGATGTTGAGCTCATTTGATCAAGTGAGTCTACTTGGAGTTCAAGATTTAGATTAATTAGAGGATGACACGGTCTATGCCTCATATTGATCAATCTAGATGTCTAGGATAGAAGGACAATGTTACATATTGTGAGTAGTCACAATTAGTAGTCACAAGGTGATGCCGGATCTCAACATTCTTGTAACTTGGGTAGTAATGATGTGTTGCTAGATACCGCTCATTACTTATGCTCCTAAATGGATTTAGAGCATTGTCAACGTTACAAGAACCTATAGGGTCACACACTAAGGACAATTAGATGGAGATTAGGTTCATATGATGAACCAAGAGGATTAGATTCATTTGATGAATCAAATTGGATTAAGAGTAATCCTAATTGCGCTTACTTGAGTTCGACTCAAGTTGATTCATGTGTTCAATGAGTCTAATTTAGATTTTGACTCATTGAATCAATTTAATTTAATGAATTAGATTCATTATATTAAGTTGGCTCGAATCAAATGGTTAGATTAGATCAACTATGGTAGAGATTGAGTCAAGTTTGACTTGACTTGAGAAGGAAGACCAAAGGTCAATTTTGACTTGACCTTTTTGCCACCTCATTGGTGAGTTAGCATTAGGTGGACCAATAATGATGTTCCACATCATCATGGGTGCCACCTCATGGAAGTTACAAAGCCATTTTCATAATAACTTCACATTAATTGCATTTAATGGGGAGTTACACAATGAAGAGTGGCCGACAACTTTGGTTTGAATTGTAAATTCATTTTTCCATTCAAGTGGTGTATCTTCTTCTTCCTCCTCTTGAAGCTCTTCCTCTCCCTCTCCTCTTTGCTTGGCCGAATCTAACCAAGGTGCTAGCACACCTTTTGTGTGAGGTTTCTCCACCTACGTGTCCGTGTGGATACTTCTAGAGGACCGGTGCTTGACGGTCTTGAGATCCGGCAACTCCTTGGAAGAGCGGGAACGCGAAAGGGCACGCAACAAGGGTAAAGTTCTTAACATGTAGATCTAGGAGTAGATCTAAAAGGTTTTTCAAACTCGTACTCGTATTTATTTTTGTTTTTCCTTGCACGGATCCGTTGGCCTTGGGTGATTCGGGGTTTCCGCGACGCGAAAAGCTGTTTTCGCGGCCTGAAAAACCCAACAAGAATTTGACATCGTGACCTCGTTCATTAAAAGAATAAAAAAAAATAAGCACTTCCGCTGTTTTATATTAAAAAAAAAACCAAGTTTAAATATGCATGTATGTTTTGCATCTATGCAAGTAACCCTGCCCTACTAGCAGGAGGGGCGGGCGTTATAAGTTGGTATCAAGGGCAGGTTAGCCTTCCCACTACACTCACATCAAGCCTTCATCCTGCCGCTCCAAGTAAGAATTTCTGTACTTACTTTATTCTCTTTATACATGATAAAAAAATGTTTTAGTATGCATGAACCTAAGTATGACTAATATGGATTGCCTTTATGTATGATAAGTGATGCTTAATGTGCACTAATATAAGTAGGGATGACCCTAGACTTATGCTAGCCTTATTGTTATTTATGGAAATAGATATGGATAGAAGACGCGGTAACAGGACCGAGGAGACAGTGACTCCACCAGATCTGACCCATGTGGTCACAGACCTCGAGCGTCAGATCACGAAACAACAACAAGTGATCACTGCTTTGATGGGTCACCAAGGAAATCCTGTCACCCCACCAGCAAATCAGAATGCAGTGCCCATCATACCTATAGCAGCACCTGTACCACGGGTAGCCCCTGCCCCAGTGGTCTGACAGGAGACCTACTTGATACAGTGGCTAAGGCTGAAGTTGGAGAACTTCTCGGGTACTTGTGAGCCATGGGATGCCCAGGCCTGGTTCAAGACAATGGAAAGTATAGTGGAACTGCTGGACTGGCATGTACCAGAAAAGATTAAGTGCATATCATTTTGCTTCTCTGGAGACGCAAGAATGTGGTGGGAAAGAGTTAAGGTCAAGAGACAAGTTAATCAGATGAACTGGACGGACTTCGAAGCAGAGTTCTTCGAGGAATTCTTCCATATACAAGTAACAAACCGGCATTACGACGAGTTCACCGAGTTCCGGTAAGGTGACTTATCAGTTAATGAAGCGGTGAAGCGCTTCAACCGTCTTGCACGCCTTTGCCCAGAGTTGGTCAGCACGGAAAGAGAAATGGTCAAACTAATGCTAAAGATTCTCCGACATGAGATAGCTTTGAATGTGGCCGACGGAATTAATAGACCGTAGACTACAGAAGAGCTGGTCAGCAGTGCTTTGATCACCGAACACTATCATAAGGCAATGAACGAGAATAAGAATCAAGCACAGACAGAAGGACAGGAATCTCAAGGTACCAGAGCAAACTGAAAAGGAAACTCCAATGGAAAGTGAAAGCAATGGAACAATACTAAAGGAGGTTCAGTGAATAAGCAACCTAAGTACCCTCAGTGTACCATTTCTGGGAAGCAGCATTCCGGAGTATGCCACAAGGGTACGAGAAAGTGTTACAGTTACAGACGGGAAAGATATATGGCCAGAGACTGCCCTATCCTGTCCCAGGCACCATCCCAGCAGTATAATCAGAACAAGAGTGCCCCCTCACAGCTACACCAGATGCAAGCTGCCATTGAAGGGACTCCGATTAGCCAAGGGAGATTGGAGGCCCCGCCAGCTACGACAAATGCCAGGGTGTTCTCTCTTACCAAACATGATGTGGCCAGTGCTTCTACAGTTGCCACAGGTCAGCTACCTATTTTCAGTCAATATGCTAATGTGTTATTTGATACTGGGGCGACATATTCGTTTGTCTCTACACCCTTCATGGAGAAGTTAGGGATATCACCACAAGCTGTAAATGACAAAGTCTTAACGACCCTACCTTCGGGGAGAAGTAATGCCATCTACTCATATGCTACGAGCCGCACCCATCAGAATCGCAGGCAGAGAACTCCACTGTGATCTAATAGTGCTTGACATGCAAGATTATGACAGTATATTGGGCATGGATTTCCTGAGTAAGTACGACACTTCGATCGAGTACCATAAGAGAAAAGTGGTCTTCCTGTAAGATATCGAAAAATTAAATAATAAATATTATTGGACGGACAATTTTATTGGATTTTTCTAGAATTTTTAGAAATTTTTTGGGATTTAAACGGAGTCCATATTGCTCGTTTTGAGGGGATGATTCGGTAGGTTAGGTGGAAGCCTGTTTGGGATACCCATTTAAGTGAGGAAAAGTTTTAAATTATAAATTCTTTTCCTTTATTTTTCCTCTCTCCCGCAAACGCCGATCCACGCAACCCGAGCCTTTCTTCCTCTCTTCCCCGACGCCGAATTCCCCCTTCATTCTCCGGTGATTTCTCCTCGCCTGATCGCCGGCCGCCGCGAGCCCACCGCGAGCCCACCGCCGGCAACAATCTCTTTCTCCAACGTGTCTTGGCTTAGCCTCCCCCTCCTCTCACCTCTGCCCTAACTTCCCTTCTCCGGCGATTTCTCTCCCAGCGACATCGGGCGCTTTGTGGGAATCCTGATCGCGTCGATGCAGCTTAACCTACTATCGGTCGAGCCCCCTTTATTTCTCTCCCTCTCTGGCAGCGTGGAGCCTTTCTTCTACTTAACTTGCTTGCGATCGAGTTACAGCCGGCTGCCGAACTTGAGCCCTAGCTGCCTCCTCACCACAGGATCTTGGATTAAGGAGATCCATTGCCCTAGCTTGGGTTAACACAGCATTGCTCTATATGGCCGGTGTCACCCTACCTTCTGCCTTTGTTCATGATCACAGCAGCAGTGTTCATCCGAGAGGAGTTTATTGAACTGGATTGATCTTGAAGGTAATTGGTTATACTCTAGCTCTTGATTTAGGTATTAAGCCATTTCATGGTATTGATTTGGAGAGTTTTCTTTTGGAAGGTAGCAACATTGCTTGGAATTGAGCATTTCTTGGTGCTAGACACCACATCACCGAAGTCAGCAGCTAACTCTGCCAGTGATGTGCCATCAGTAGCAGCTGGAAAAGAGGAGGTAAGGAAATATGTAGGATACATGTTTTGGGGATTTTACTTTGATAGTTGTTGATATAGATTGAGGATTGTTGGAGTTTGTGGTTGATTATGGCTTGATGATTTAGTTGATAGGTTATTGTAGGTTGATATCATTTGTGTTGTGGATGGATAAATCAAGATTTGTAACATATTATATTGGGGACTTTATGATCTGGGGTTGTTAAGGTGAGTTTTGTATTGTGAATTATGGCTTCAGCAATCCTTTGCTGTATAATGGATTTTCTAGATTGATTCTTGGAGAGATAAGTGTGTGTATGTGCTCTTGTAGTTTCCGGACAGGGGATCATAAGTGCTGTGAGCTGCTGAATTTGCTGTCAAAATCTCACGGTAAGTGTTTTCCAGAGAGGTACACCTGTTATCCTCATTTGTATGGGCTAAATTAGGTTTCTAATGGGTTGTGGGGCTTTATTCTGCTTAGATTTATGAGTAGTGTGATATAGATTGGATGAATTATTGTGGTTGGATTAATTGAGGTAGATGAACTATGTGGATTTGATTCATTTATGTATTTTGGAGATTAGGTTGCATTTTGATGATGAATTGGTTAATTTGTTGTGGTTGTGGTGATTGGTTGATGTAGATTGTTATGTGATCATTCTTAGGATCATTGGATGGATTAATAGAGTGTGGATTATGTTGGGATCTAGAAGGAGTGTGATTAAGGATTGTTTGGATGATTAATCAGAGATTAGATTTGAGTGGAGTTATCCTGAATGGGTGGGGATTTTATTTAGCTATTTTAATTCATATGAATTTGGCTAAATAAAATATATATATATTGATTGATGCAGGACCTTGATATGGGACGATTATCATGACATGAGGTTTATTTTGGACACGATCTACAGATAAAGGCGGGTATTTCTTCCTTGGCCTCTATGTAGATTTTCTTGTACTTAGTGCATGGTTATTATTGGATGAATTAGGATACTTTATCTTATATCATGATCGGTTGCTGTTTATTTCCTACATGATACATATGCTTGACCTTTGTGATGATCTATTTAATTCATATACAGTCTCCACTCTTGATATCTACTCTATTGTGATTACACGTATAGAGTATGTCTTGTAGGGATTGTCGGGTTGTTGGTATTACCATGCTGATTGGGGATATGATGTTGACTCTACATAGGTGAGTATGTGTTATAGGAGTTATCTTGTTGACCGTGCATTTACATGTAGTGTGTACATACGTATTTGTCATGTACTTTTGGAGGAGTTGTATTGATTGTATATTTGGGGTATATACACATGTCTGTCATGTTTTTTTTATTGGAGGATACATGTTGATTGTACTTATCTTTTGTGTACATGTGTCTGGTGGGATTATTGGAGATTTTTGGTTGATTATACATGTATAGTGTGTACATATGTTGGTGGGATACGTGGAGGTATCATGACGATTATACTCTTGTTGGAGGTATTTATGAGGTTTGAGGTTGTTGCATGGATGATGATTATATATATATATCATGTTCATCATTCATTGCATCTGATGACTATTATCTCCCTTGTGGTTGAGAGAGTCATCAGTTGGTTTGGGAATAGCACCGCACACTCGGCCACTCATGGGTAGTGGTAGCTGGAGCAGTTGCTGCTAGTCCTGTCGTGCCACCCGGTCACGAGGTTTTGTGAGATCCGGCGTTGTGAGTAGTCAGGGACCCTGATACTATGTAGATAGATAGTTACTAGTGGACTGTCCGCCTCGACCACTATATAGTGGGCTGGAGGGTAGAACAGTCATCACAGACCCAAGCCTCTCGGTCATACAGGGATTGTGGTATCTGCAGAGGTGGCGGGGGTGACCATGGAGCATGCATGCACTTTTGCATATGATGCATGGTGCATCTGGGGGGATTCATTTGCATACATGCCTAATAGATACTAGTTGCATGTGATTGTGATATGTTGCACTTGTTTGAGATATGATTGTTGCATATGGTTGTAATGCTGCATACATGTCATTTATTTTACATGTATATGTAGTCGTATTTATATTGCATAGGTGTCACGGGTATATCTGTTGCAGATCCGGTGAGTTTACTGATCATTGTACCATGCGTCGATTCCAGATTGGGTATGTATCTGTCATTATGTTAGTTGTGGTTTGTACAGTTTATATGTCAGGTTATTATGTCAGATATGTTTAGGTGCATTGATTATGACAGTATGATCATATTCTTTATTCTCTACTGAGACTGTATACTTGTGATCTCCATGTTGTTTATGGACCATGCACTATCTTGTCTATTACCCGCTGAGTTACCTATACTCACCACCGCATGTATACATTTATGTTTTCAGGTAGCTTGTAGATGGTTGGTGTCGCTCGGAGTATCCTGTCTGTCAGGTCCTACGTCACATCCGAAGATCGTGCTTGTTTTCTTTTGTATATTCTTTTCTTATTTTTGACATTATATTTGTGTAAAGCCATGTGGCTATCTTATGGTTTTGGTGTTGTATTTGTGTTTAAGTCGTGCCGGCATGCATTGTATTTATTTGTGTTATGTGGGCTTTCTTTCGTTTTTCCTCTGTGTTTTAGTACAGACGTGTGGGCTGTTTTATATATAACTGCGTGGTTGTGATTGTTTCATTCCAGCCGAGTGGGCTGTTATTATAACTGCGTGGTTGTGTATATAAATATTCCAACCGTATGTGGCTGATGTATTTTGCTTGTATGGATGCTTCAGATTGTCACCGGTACAGGGGAGATGCTGTCGTATTTTTGTCTGGCAGTGACTCCTTTGGGGGCGTGACACTTCCAACCTGAAGGTGAACCGATGTTCGAATTCATTGGGAAACCAAGAGACGCTATGGGTCACTAGGTCGAAAACATGTCCGGACAACTCTCTACCCTGACTATAGCACCGACACAATTCAACAATATATTGGAGAAGCAAACCAATGACCAAAGCCTCCAAAGGATTAAACAAGAGGTCTTGGAAGGAAAGAATGATGGATTCCGTATCATGGCCAGTGGAATATTATACCTCAGAGATCGGTTATGTATTCCCGAGGGTCCAGAGTTGCGAAAGAAGATACTGGAAGAAGCCCATACAACGCCCTATGCAATGCATCCTGGATCCACCAAGATGTACCAAGATCTGAAAATGAAATTCTGGTGGTCTGGTATGAAAAGAGACGTGGTTCAGTATGTCAGTACCTGTTTGACCTGCCAGCGGGTTAAAGCAGAACACCAGAGACTTGGAGGATTACTGCAGACAATCCAAATTCTAGAATGGAAATGGGAAGATATCTCTATGGATTTCATCTCGGGATTACCCAAGGCGACGAACGGCTACGATGCCATATGGGTAATCATGGACAGATTGACGAAATCCAGCCACTTCCTGACAATTAAGATGACCTACTCTATTGAGCAATTGGCTCAATTATATGTCAAGGAAATTATTAGATTATATGGGATTCCTAAAACCATTATTTATGACAGAGATGATCGCTTTATTTCACATTTCTGGGAATGTGTTCAGAAGGCCCTTGGCACAAAGCTATTATTCAGTACTGCTTTCCATCCTTAGACCGACGGACAAACAGAAACGGTGAACCAAGTACTAGAATATATGTTACGAGCTTATGCCTTAGACTTCAAGGGGAGCTGGTGCCGATATCTATGCCTAGCAGAATTCGCCTACAACAATAGTTACCAAGCCACTATTGGAATGGCGCCCTACGAGGCTTTGTACGGGAGGAAATGTAGATCCCCTATATGTTGGTACGAAGGCGGTGAAAAGAAGGAGATAGGTTTTCGAACGGGGTTCATTGACAACACCACCCGAGCTATACATAACATCCGCCAAAGAATAGAAACTGCTCGAAGTCGACAGAAGAACTACGCAGATAAGCGACAAAGACCATTGGAATTCCGTGTCGGAGATTTAGTATTCCTTAAGGTAGCTCCTATGAAAGGAGTAATGAGGTTCGAAAAGAAGGGAAAGCTAAGCCCGCGCTATGTGGGACCATATCAAGTTCTGAAAAGAGTTGGCAAGGTGGCTTACGAGATAGAGCTGCCTCAGGAGATGTCAGATATCCACAACGTGTTCCACGTTTCGATGCTAAAGAAATGTATTCAAAACATGGACCACGGACCAAGTGATCGAACCACAGACAGTACAAGTGCAAGAGGACCTAAGTTACGAGAGTAGAACGATTCAGGTATTGGATCGAAGTATCAAAAGACTAAGGAACAAAGAAGTACCCTTGGTAAAGGTCCTGTGGCAAAATCAACGGTTCGAAGAAGCCACTTGGGAACGAGAAGACGATATGAAATGGAAGTACCCGGAGCTATTCTAAGTTCGAGGATGAACTTTCTATGAAGTATGGGGTACTGTAACACCCATGAAATAATAAGCTGCTGGGTCTTTCGGGCCACGAAAACCGCTTTTCGCGTCACGGAAACCCCGAATCACCCAAAGTCGTTGATCCGTGCAAGGAAAACCGAACGAAAATTACGAGTACGAGGTTTTAAAACTTTAGATCTACTCCTAAATCTATGTGCTAAGAAGTATACCTTGAAGCGTGCCCTTTCGAGTTCCCGCTCGTCCAAGGAATTGCCGGATCTCTAGACCGTCAAGCGTCGGTCCTCTAGAAGTATCCACACGGACACGTAGGTGGAGAAAACCTCACACAAAGGTGTGCTAGCACCTTGGTAAGATTCGGCCAAGCAAGGAGGAGAGGGAGTGGGAGAGCTTGAGGAAGAAGAAAGGAGTAATAATCACACTTTAATAAAATCAAATTTCATTCACCACTTTTGTGTAGCCGGCCACTCCATGGAGTGTAACTCCCATTTCACATTAATCACAATTAATGTGAAGCCATTAAGAGGTGTTTTGTAACTCCTATGATGTGGCACATCATGAAGATGTGGACCATTACCATTGGTCCACATCTTGCCACTTCACAATGATGTGGCAAATGAGTAACCTCTACTCATTTAATGTGCCTAACTCACATTAAATGCAATGGAGGCTTGTAACCTCCATGAGGTGGGAAAGCAAGATGATGTGGAGCAACACTATTGGTCCACATCTTGCCACCTCATGTAATGCCCCGCCCCTCCTGCTAAGGCGACGGGGGTTACTTGACGACTCTTGCATACTTAACACAGCGGAAGTCTTACTTAGAGAATTTAAAAACCTTTTTCTTACTTAAAAATCACAATAGACATAAAAGGTCCACATAGCATGCTTATCATAAATTTTGGGTCTTAATACCAAACACATACTTAAAGTCATGGAGTCATAAAGTGAAAACATCAACATGGCAAATTTCTTATTTAATGAAAGCAGGTCATTTCTTTTAGCCAGTCCACTACCGCACACATCCTTCAAGCCCTCCTGCTGCTCCCCTTGTACATCCATTCCTTGCCTTTATCTGTGGTACAAGAAAGTAAGCTATGAGCACTCATGGCTCAGTAAGTTCCTTTCCTACTCACAAAAACCGTCAAGCATATTAAAATCACAAGTCATAAAGCATAAAGACAAGTGTAACATGTTAAGAGCATATCATGGCATATCATAACATAACATAAATTATCATGGAATAACATATCATGATCATCAAACGTATCCTGTCATAGCATAACCTCAGCATAACTAGCATGGCGTAATATAAAGTATAATCATGGTACATCCCTAACCATATATCATGCAACATATGCAACATGTCTTTTGAAAACTTATACAATACATACTTGAACATAATTTCAACATGATTAGGGCCCCGACTTGTACCACATACATAATTACGTGCGTCCTATGTAGGTCAAAGGCATACATACTAGACCCGTTTCTTAGTCCATCGACCTAGGGGCACTTAGGAGCTCATCCCTAACGAGGCCCGTTTCTTAGTCCATCGACCCCGGGGCGCTTATGGAGCTCACCCTTGGTACAAGCCATACATAAAGTAAAGTAGCATGACTTAACTTACATATCATAGTTCTTATCATTTCATGCATATCATATTTCTTAACATATCATAAAACATGCATATTTGGGTACACAGCACATGCATGAATCATAACATACATCATGAACATATCACTTATCTTAAAGCATGCATATTTGGGCACACAACACATGCATGAATCATAGGCTTGCATAATGAACGTATCATTTTATCATGTCATAAAGTAAGCATGTTTGAGCACATAGTACATACATGGGTCATAAGCATACATGAAAGAACATAACACATATCCTAAAAAGACATAACCATTCATGGAATCATTAAATATCATCTCTTCATAGCATGTAAGGTATATCTATTCACTAAACCCATATGGCCGAAAGTCATGAAAGGTCCACATGATCTCTAGACAACATACAAACATAAAAATTCTCATGATATCTTCACATACTAACATAAGAAAGATCATAAGCATGTTAACATAAATTTTAAAGCCCTCCTAGGTTTCCAATTATTTCATGGCCGAAACCTTTCATGAAGAGGAATCAAGTTCTAAGCAACATGTAAACATATAAACCCTATACCCATATCATATTATATTTCATAGGGAACTACTTAAGCACATTTAGTTTGGGTTCTAAGTTCCCTAAGCTCCTAATCATATCATGGCCGAACCCTAGCTTATCTCATCCTAGGTTACAAGTAGCATAGAGGTGTTGAACCTTAAGCCAACATGTTATACATTTCATGAGGAACAGCATAAGCATGTTTGTTTCAAATTTCAAACTTCCTAGACCCATTAACTCAAGGTGGGCAAACCTAACAATCATGGAATTAGGTTTTTAGTGGCATAAGAGTATGAAACCACAACTACATTTCATAGCATACATCACAAGAACATCATAAGCATATATAAGTTGGGTTCTAATCTCTCTAAGCCTTTAAACTTGTAGTGGCTGAAACAAGTAAATCATGGAACTAGATTTTTAGTGACATGAGAGCATGGGAACCACAACTACATTTCATAGCATATATCTCAATGGCATCATAAGCATGTATAAGTTGGATTCAAATTTCTCTAGGCCCTTTAAACTTGTAGTGGCAGAAACTTAACAAGCATGCAACTAAGTTTCTAGTGGCATAAGAGTATGGAAACCCTACCCAATTTTCATGGCTTCATAACAAGGAACAACATGAGTATACTTAGTTAAAAATCTACACATACTAGCTTTAAAACCTAATGTGGCCGAAAGTTACATGTATTCAAAATTCTATATAACAAGCAACCATAAAACATCAACTAGTTTCATATTATTTTATCAAGAAGGTCATGAGCCTCTTAGCCTTGGTTTCAACTTTCCTAGACTTCAACTCTCATCATAACCGAACCCTCATAAGCATGAAATAAGATTCATAACTAACATACAATCATGGCATAACATTTTAGCTTCATGTCTTGTCTTAGGAAAAATCTTAGCATGCTTGGTCTTAGGTTTTAAAACTCTCCTAGGCCTTTACTCCTTTCTTGGCCGAATATTCATGAGCATGTAAATGGAGTTTCAAACAACATACAAGTAAGAGAAAAGTTAACAACCTCATTATCATAGGGTACATAACCAAAAGAATAAGGAAACATGCTTAGTTTGAGTTTTGAACTTACCTAGTCTTCTTGTTCATGCTTGGTCGAAACATGTAAATCATGAAACTAATTTTTTTCATTAATTATTCTAGCATGGAAACCATAGATTAACTTCTTACATAAAATACATGTCACAAGAAAAATAGAAAGCATATCTAATCACAACTTTCTTAAACTCTTCTTCTTGTTTTTTTTTTTAACCGAATTTTCTTAAACAACATCTTAAGTTTTTTAAGCGATCTATCTCCATGAAAAACCATACAAACCATTGTACCACAGGTGAGGGGAAGCTTACCTAATGTTCACTTGTTAATCCTTAAGAAATGGTACCCTTGGTGAAGAGGAAGTAGGGAGCTTCTTCTTCTAGCACTCCTTTCGATTTCACTTGCTTGGAAGGTACACCTTAAAGGCTCCTTCTTGTAGTTTAGTTTTCTCTTAGGGAGAAACCTAAACTTGGCTTATGGAGATGAGGGAGGAGGATGCTAGTCTCGGCAAAGGGTGAGGGAGAAGGGGAAAAAAAATGAAAACCTTTAGTTCCTTTCCTTTTTATGCTAAGTAGGTGGAACTTACCAAAATGAACTTTGCTTCCCTTCCTCCTTAATGCATACATGTATATTTTTTTTTTAATGAAAAGATGTCCTCATTCCTTCCCCTTAACTCTTCTCTTCACTATCCTCTTTAAACTCCACGAAAATAGAGAAGGAAAGGGAGAAAGACAACTTGTCTTTTGCTTCTCTTTTTCTTAACCAAGAGGTAAACAAGAGGAAGAAAGCTCATTGGTTTTTCCCTTGTTCCCTTACTAAATTATATCTTTACTTTTAACTACAATTTCTATCATTTCCCTTTCACATATTATTCATTATCCTAGTGGTTAACATACACAATTTTATTTCTATCCTTGGTGGGAGGTTCAAGGTTCAAACCTTCACCTCTTTTTTTTATTTCTCTTATTTCTTTTTCTTTGATTCTTCTTCTTTTATGTTCTAAAGCAAATAACACCCATATAATTATCTTATAATTTCGTGTGTGTTACACCTCACTCATGATGTGGCAAAGAGTCAAGTCAAACTTGACTCTTCCTCTTCCTCTCTAGTCAAGTCAAACTTGACTCAATCTCTCTCATGGTTGATCTAATCTAACCATTTGATTCAAGCCAACTTAATATAATGAATCTAATTCATTAAATTAAATTGATCTAATGAGTAATAATCTAAATTAGACTCATTAAATACATGAATCAGCTTGAGTCTAACTCAAGTAGCCCAATTTGGATTACTCTTAATCCAATTTGATTCATCAAATGAATCTAATCCTCTTGGTTCATCGTATGAACCAAATCTCCATCTAATTGTCCTTAGTGTGTGACCCTATAGGTTCTTGTAACATTGGCAATGCCCTAAACCCATTTAGGAGCATAAGTAATGAGCGGTATCTAGCAACACATCATTACTACCCAAGTTACAAGAATGTTGAGATCCAACATCACCTTGTGACTACTAATTGTGACTCCTCACAATATGTGACATTGTCATTCTATCCTAGACATCAATATTGATCAATGTGAGGCATAGATCGTGTCATCCTCTAATCAATCTAAATCTTGAACTACAAGTAGACTCACTCGATCAAATGAGCTCAACATCTAATGTTGACTCATTTGGGCATGGCCATGCACTTAGTGGTCTCACTCTATCAAGAATACCGATGTCGCTCCCATCATATGGGAGGGATAGATCCCATCTACATCACTCACATCCCTCTACATAATTCGTTATATACCCAGTAATCGCCTTTATAGTCCACCCAGTTACGGGTGACATTTGACGAAACCAAAGTACATAACTCCTTATGTAGGGATCCATGGTGACTTCAGGTCTAAGGACTAATAGTCATACTAATAGTCACATGAGAAAGTATATGCCACTCATATAACGATCCATGATACTTTCTCATGGCGGGTCATTCAGTATACATTCTCCAATGTATACCCATGTGTCAGCTTGATATCTCTATATCCATGACTTGTGAGATCAAGTCATCGAGCTGACCTACATGCTAGTCTTATTGCATTAACATTGTCTCTGAATGTTAATACTTGACTAGGAATGATTTAGAGTAGTGTTCCCTATATCATCTCACTATCGATTCAACTAATCGATTGATATAGGTATGAACTTTCTACTCAAGGACGCTATTATACTTAGTTTATTTGGCACTAATACAAATAAGTATAATAACCAAACAAATACCTTTATTAATATACAAGAATATGATACAATGAGTCTATACAATCATCAAATGATTGGCTCTAGGGCTCTAACTAACAATCTCCCACTAGCACTAGTGCCAATAAGTATAGGCTCTAAGGCCTAATGACCTAGTGTGACCATCATGCTTTCTCTGTGCCAAAGCCTTGGTCATGGTATATGCGATGTTAGCTTTTATAGATACTCTGCAAATCTTCACATCTCCTCTCTCGATAATCTCTCGAATGAGATGGAAACGTTGTAGAACTGCTGTGAACTCTGCCAGCTCATAGCACTACCATTCAAGCAAAACACGAACCTCGACTGTGATCTTTAATCATCCTGATCGGTCTGGAAGCTGGCATCACTATAACCCTTTACAGTTAGCTCATCATTGCCTCCATATATCAAGAAATATTCTTTAGTCCTTCATAAGGACTTAAGAATATTCTTGACCACTATCCAGTGACTTTCACCTGGATCTAACTGGTATCTGCTCGTCATGCTCAAAGCATACGAGACATCAGGTCGAGTACATAGCATGGCGTACATGATAGACCCTATGGCTGAGGCATAAGGGATCTGATCCATGCGGTCTCTCTCCTCTCTAGAAGAAGGACCTTGAGTCTTCGAAAGACTCACGCCATGTGACATAGGCAGAAATCCCTTCTTGGAGTTCTGCATGGCAAACCGAAGGAGTACCTTGTCATTATATGTACTCTGACTTAGGCCAAGCAATCTCTTAGATCTTTCTCTATAGATCTGTATCCCTAGAATACGAGATGCTTCACCTATGTCCTTCATTGAGAAACAACTTCCTAGCCAAGTCTTCACAGACTGAAGCAAAGAGATGTTACCCCAATGAGTAGTATGTCATCCACATACAATATGAGGAAGATAACTGTGTTCCCAACTACCTTCTTGTAGACACAAGGATCATCTTCGTTCTTGATGAAACCAAACTGTTTGATTGCATCATCAAATCAAAGATTTCAGCTCCGAGAAGCTAGCTTATGCAGCTTGCATACTCTGCTAGTATGATGTGGTGGATCTACAAAAAACAAGTTTCCTTTCAGAAACACGATTTTGACATCCACCTGCCATATCTTGGAATCTGGTCTCATCACAGCTTCCTCATAGGTGGTAGGCTCATCCTCTATGAGCATAATGTCATCATGGTCAGACAAGAGAAATGAATATCTCTCTGGCTGACGACGTACCCTATCAGATCTGCGAAGAGGTATGTCTACTTGAACTGGTTGTTGTTCCTCAACTCCTTGTGGAACAACATCATCCACAACACTTTGTTGGTTGCTACTCGGAAAACCTAGAGGTTCCACTGTACAAAAATTTTGTACAAAGGTCTGAACCTTTTCTTAGCTACCATGTGTTCTTTTAAATTAAATTTTGGATCGCCTGCGGAACTTAACACGTTTGATCCAAAACTTAATCTATTTGTTCTTTTAGGTTTAGACTTAGATCTCCTGCGGAACTTAACACGTTCGATCCAAATCACCTTAAGTTATTAATTCCATTAAATATTAATTTCCATAATTGGTTCCCAGTACTGACGTGGCGAGGCACATGGCCTTCTTGGATATGGGAGCAACCACCACCGACTAGACAAAACCTTTTATGGAAAGCTAATATTTAATTTCCTAAAATAACTTTAGGTCAACCGAAAAGAACAATCAAATCACAAGGAAAAGAAAAACAAAAGAACACTATATCGAAATCAAATTTGAAACACTAAAATCGTATGCCTCTTGTATTTGGTATTATTTCCAAAAATAACTAGTATGATGCGGAAAGGAAAAATACTAGTTATACCTTTTAGAAAGACCTCTTGATCTTCTATCGTAATCCTCTTCTAACCTCGGACGTTGTGTGGGCAACGATCTTCCGAGATGAGAACCACCAAGCACCTCCTTCTTCTTCTTCCTTGCAAGGATATCTAATCTTTTCTTAATCTTTGTAGAAGCTTTATAAAAGAGATATTTAATTTTTAAACTCTCTTTTAAATCATGAACATGATTAAAAGGAAAGTTTTTACCAAAATTAAAATCAATCATTTAATCTACAAATAAGGAAAGAGATTTAACTCTTCTCTTAATCTTTTGTAGAATCTTATAAAAGGAAAGATTAAAATTTTTAAACTCTCTATTAAATCATGTTATCCACATAAGAAAATTTTAAAAAATAATATTCCTTTTTATTTTAATAGGGCCAGCCACCTAAGCTTGAGTTCAAGCTAGGGCTGGCCACATGAATTCACCCATGAACCAAAACATGGCCGACCCTAGCTTGGTCTCCAAGCTAGCTTGGCCGGCCCCCTATAGGATGGGTAAGAAGGTGGGTATAGGTGGGTATAGTACTCTATAATCAAGAGGCTACGATAGGGACCGAGAGGAGGAATTGGTTTTGGTCTCCCGATGAAATTAAGCATCCCGTGTTCGCCCCGAACACACAACTTAATTTCATCAATAATAATTCATTCCACTAAAGAACTATTATTGAACTACCGCACCAATCCCAAATTACATTTTGGGCTCCTTCTTATTATGAGTGTGTTAATCTTCCTGTGTTTAAGATAACAACTGTCCACTGATTAAGTAAGTTACTGACAACTCACTTAATTAATATCTAGCTCCAAGAGTAGTACCACTCAACTTCATCGTCATGCCGGACTAAGTCCACCTGCAGGGTTTAACATGACAATCCTTATGAGCTCCTTTTGGGGACATTCTCAACCTAGATCACTAGGACACAGTTTCCCTCTATAATCAACAACACACACTATAAGTGATATCATTTCCCAACTTATCGGGCTTATTGATTCATCGAACTAAATCTCACTCATTGATAAATTAAAGAAATAAATATCAAATATATGTGCTTGTTATTATATTAGGATTAAGAGCACACACTTCCATAATAACTGAGGTCTTTGTTTCTTTATAAAGTCAGTATAAAAAAAACGACCTCTAATGGTCCTACTCAATACACTCTAAGTGTACTAGTGTAATTATATAGTTAAGATAAACTAATACCTAATTACAATACGACCTTCCAATGGTTTGTTCCTTTCCATTATGGTCGTGAGCTACTGTTTATAATTTATAAGGTACTGATAACATGATCCTCTGTGTGTGACACCACACACCATGTTATCTACAATATAAATTAATTGAACAACTACATTTATCATAAATGTAAACATTTGACCAATGTGATTCTTATTTCTAGATAAATGTTTATACCAAAAGCTAGGCTTTTAGTATACACTCTAACAATCTCCCACTTATACTAAAAGACTAAGCTGCCATATCTGCTGCCATACATCTGATTCCCATGCCTTTCAAAAAGCTCTTGCCTTAAGGACCTTAGGTTATCATCTGATGTAATCTAAGCGGCAACAACTTCTCCTCATTTATACGATTTCTCGTATTGGGTGGTACTTGCGCTCTATTGTGTTTTCTTACCTTATAGACTTATGGTTTCTTCAAGTTTGCTACTGCACCAATGTTATTACAATAAATTGTAATAATCTTTGGACAAACCAGAAATCATATTTAAGTCTATCTTGAGGTTATTGAGTCATTCAGCTTTTATGGCTATCTCAGAGGCTTGCCATATACTCAGCTTCTATGGTGGAGTCCAGAAAAACACCTATGCTTATCACTTTTCCATAGTTATGACTTTACCTCCTAAAGTAAACACAAAACCCCGAGGTTGACTTATTATTGTCCCTATCCGATTGGAAGTCAAAATCCATGCAACCCACAGGGACTAAATTAACTGCCTTGTAAGCTAGCATATAATCTCTAGTTCCTCTAAGGTACTTTAATATATGCTTTACTGCAGTCCAATGTCCTTGTCTAGGGTTACTTTGATATCTGCTAACTATGCCCTTGGCAAAATAGATTTCTGATCTTGTGCATAGCATACATTAGGTTGTCTAACTGCCGAAGCATAAAGAACTGCCTACATGTCCTCAATCTCCTTTGATGTCATCGGACACATCTCTTTAGATAAAGACACTCCATGCTTAAAAGGTAAGAAACCTTTCTAGGAGTTTTGCATGCTTAAAACGAGCAAGGATTTTTCCGATGTATCAAGCTTAGGATAAGTATATTTTTCTTGCGATCCTTTGATCTCAAAAATATATACATTCTCCCAAGTTATTTATATTGAATTATTTGGACTACCATACCCTTACTTCTAACAACATTTTGATATTGTTTCCAACTACCAAAAATGTTATCTACGTATAGTACAAGAAATACCACCACGTTTCCATCACACCTTTTGTATACACAAGACTTATCCGTTTACTCAATAAATCCATAGGTCTGGATTACTTTGATAAACTGGATGTTCCAAGACCTTGAAGCTTTGCATCAGTCCATAGACTGATTGAGCTTGCACACAAGATACTCTTAGCCCTTTGCAATGAACCCTTCTGGTTGCTTTATATGGATGCTTTCTTCAAGACTTCCATTAAGGAATGTTGTCTTGACATCCACTTACCAAATAGATAAAAGTATCCGGATAGACTTAAGCATGGTTACCAGTGAAAAAGTTTCCTTTTTCATCTAGCCTTGCTTTGAAAGATTCTACCTTCCTGTCTATCCCTCTTTTCCTATTATAGACCTTTTTATACCCAAAGGCTTTTACACCATTTGATGGTTCTACAAGCTTCCAGATTTTATTAGAATACATATATTCTAATTCTGTTATTCATTACTCTTTGCCAAGATATTTCATCTTTATCTTGGAGTGCTTCGTCATATGTCCGGAGATCAGGTTCATGTCCTCCAGGGATCGAGTCCAAAAACTCTCCCAAAACATGAATCTTTTTAGGTTGCCTAACAACCCTCCCACTACGACAAGGCACTTTCTGCAATTGTGTATCATTTGTGATACGTGTTGCAGTTTCCTTGTGGTATCTCATCTTGTACAATTGGTACTAGATTAGACATGTCTTTTATTATTTCCTTAAGAACAAATTTTCTTATGGGCACGTGGTTTATTACATAGTCCTTTTCTAAAAATCGGTCATTGATGCTAACAATGACCTTCTGATTTTTAAGACTATAAACCTACTTTCATTTCTCTAGGATAACCCACAAACAAGTGAATTCCTGTCCAACTTATCATTGTCTCTCTTCAGCATATGTGCTGGACTACCCGAATCCGAATATGCTTCGAAATAGGCTTACGCATATTCAGCAATTCTATATGAGTAGAGAGTTCTTATTTTGGAAGGTACTATATTCACTTCCGTTTCCAGAGTATATCCTAAAAATGATTTTGGTAATATTCTAAATAACTCATCAATCTACTTATTTCCATAAGAATCATATACCTTCCTTTTTCTACACCATTCTGTTGGGGTGTACCAGGTGTAGTTAGTTGGAATTGAATCCCTACTTCTGATAAGTGACTCCTAAATTCTCCCAAGAGGTACTTGCCACTATGTTCTAACCATAGTGACTTTTAATTTAACATTTCTCCGCATCAGCCTTGTACTATTTGAACTAATCAAAGTACTTAGTCTTGCGGTACATTAAGTAAATTTATTTGTATCTTGAATAGTTGTCTATAAAATAGATAAAATATTCAATACTACCTCTTGTCTGGATAGTCATAGGATCACACAAATCAGAATGAACCAATTTCAATATATCTTTGACTCCATACCCCTTAGACTTAAAAGCTTCTTGGTTATTTTTTCTTCCAAGTAAGACTCACAGGTTGGAAAGATTTCCACTACCAATGAAATCAAAAGTTCATCAGCTACCAATGAATCCTACTCAAGTTAATATAACCTAGCCTTAGATGCCAAAGATATTAATGGTTCATTTCCGAAGGTTGCTTTTTCTTAAAATTAGAAGATGTGTTACTAATTTCCATTTGTTGCATCGTGGGAGTTATTGGATTTATAAATTGCCAACCAACGTACCAGAATAGATAACTTCCCTCTTTTTCTTAATAACAACTTTGTTATTAAAAGAGTCAGAATATCAAGTTCTTTGAATAGTTTAGAAACTAAAAACTAGTTCTTTCTAAACTTGGTGCGTAAAGACAATTACTCAAAAATCCATGTTTTATTCTTATCAAAAGATAAACATCTCCCACTGCAACAGCTACCACTTTTACAGTAGTGCCCATGTGGACGGTGATTTACCTTTCATTTAGTTGTCGGGTTTCCTGGAACCCTGCAATGAATTTTTT